>NW_026775574.1:19780000-22577500 GCF_030987335.1 Cornus florida
ATAAATTTTTTTTCTTCTTTTTCTTTTGTATTTTATATTTGTAATGTTTATATATATATATTTTTTGCACAGTGCCCCTCTTGACTTAAAATCCTGGCTTCGTTGCTGCTACCAACCTTCGTGATCATCTTTGCTAAAAATAAGTGAGGTAGTAAACTTTTCTAAAATAAAATGCTTGCTCATCAAACAGAGCGCAACAAATATACCATTCGCTCAACCCTAAACCTCCTTTCTTTCTTGGCGGCCAAAACCTTGATCTTATTTTCAAACCTTTAAGAGAGAGAGGGACCGACGCCAATGGAAAACTAAAAATCGAATTCCTGTCGGCGTCCAAATCATAGACATTCATTCACTACACAGCCATCCACTACACAGACAAACACATCTACAAGAAAACAGATACAGACAACCCCGAGGGTTCCATGGATACAATAGAAGCCAAGGCTAGTTCAATGGGAAAAACACAAGAGGTATTTTTCTAAATTTTTGTTTTAAACTTCTTATTCTATAGATTTATTTATATCATTCTAAATGAATTTCAGAGAGATTTCACTCTTAACACTTGGTGCAAGAAAAAGCCAAGTAGCCAATTCTAAAGTTAAGTGACACCACCATGTGATGATGGATCAATGGCATAGAGACTTCCATAAATATTTTTGTGATTATCTTTGGAGATTAGATCTGTGTTCAGAATGACATATCACATACGATTTTGATCTGTATGGTTAAGTTCTTTTTTTAAATATATATTAATCTTCAATCCCGGCCATTTGAATATGTGTTATATCTTTTAGAATCTAATGCAAATATTCTATTCTATAGCGTGTGCATTTATATTCAATAAATACTTGCTAGTAGTACTTGCTCTCTTGATTTCATGAATGTTGTGAATATTGCCTTTGAAATTATATTTTCTAAAACAATCTTTTTTCAGTGGGATCATTTGCCTCAGAACAACTCTGATGCTAAAGAAAAGTTAATCATATCTCCTAAACAATTAAATTTCTTTAGATCATTGTATTTCTAAACATACTTTTGGGAATCGAATTTTCTTAATAAGTCATATCTCGTAAACAATAGAAATAGTGCTTTTGGAATTCATTTTTTAAAATAAACATTTACATTAGAATAGTTTTCCAAAAATAATATACTCTATAGTCATATTTTCAAAATAATTTCTAAAAGGAAAGTTTTTCCAAAATAATATTTACAAATAAAAGAAAGTTTCTTAAAACAAAAATGGCCCAAATATAATGTTTCTAAAAAACACAAGTTGTTAAATATCACTTTCTATATATTTTCAAATATAATATTTTCTTAAAATAAAATGTTTCCTATAAAGTACTTTTCAAAAATTATATTTTTAAAAATCAAATTTTCCTAAAAGTCATATCTTTCATAAATAATACTAAGAAATCATATCTTGTTTCAAAAATAATATATATTTTAAAAATAATAATATACTAAAATCAAAGTTCCCTAAAATTATATATATTTTTTCAAAAATAATATTTCCTTCAAATCAATGGTTTCTTAAAAGTAGTATATTTTCCTTAAAATAATCTAAAATCGTACCTTTTCCTAAAATAATCTAAAATCGTATCTTTTCCTAAAATAATCTAAAATCATATATATATTTTTAATAATACTAAAATTATATTTTCTTTAAACAATAATATTTTCTCTTAATATAAAACTTTCCTAAAACAATTTTTTCTTAAAATAAATCTTTCCTAAAAGCTATTTTCATAAAATAAGACTACATCCTTAAGATCATCCAAGATTAATTTACTTTAAAATAGATATTCAATTCCAAAATTAAAATTAGGACTTAATTATATAAAGTTTCATATTTTCTAATAACTCACGTTTTCTTTTCGAAATAATATTTTCTAAAAATCATATTCCTAAAATAATATTTTATTAAATCACATTTTTATGGAAGATAATTTCCTTTCCAAAACTAATATGTTAATAAACTATGAAAGCATTGATTTCATCTCCCAATAGATATAGGCCGTTTACAAATGATAATTGAATAAATATCTCTAAGTATTGAGACTACACATGTACTTTTTGGAATGCAATATAAAAATAAGGTAACCGTGTTTCACGGTGTCATGGGGTGCCTAACACCTTCCCCATTCACAACCTAACCCCCGATCCCATTAATCAGATTTTCGTAGACTAAGTTGGATGTCAAATACATTAGGACCCAAATTAGACCTCTAATGTGTCTATCTATTTTTCCAAGGTCCTTAGACACTATAGGTGACCTAGCACACCATAATCCTATGCTAGGTGGTGACTCTGATTATTAATAAATTGGCCCTACTCAAAATAAATATCATTTGACCATAGTCAGTACTCCATTGCATTAACCTCCTTTTCTGACCCATAAGTGTTTAATATAACCCTTAGAGAGGGTGGGAAAAATCCGGGCGTGACATAAATGTGAGATTAAGAGATTGATTTACTTCACATTGCGACAATAGAGATTTGTAGTACTAATTTCACCAAAAATGTAGACGGCGCTGCGACAATAACGATTTATGTAAAAAAAAAATGGGGCATTTTGAATTTGTGTTAAACTGCAGAGTTTGTTGTAGTGATCGAAGACGTAAGTCATGAACGAAGATTATCCAAGGTCCCAATAGTAGTAGAGTTCAAAACAACCTAAATATAAAAATAAAAATAAATGATAATTTAAGCAACTATATAAGTATTTACCTAAATATAAATAAAAATAAAAATGCATTTATATAAGCAACAAGGAATTAGAGAAGCAAAATTTTACTACACCGAACCAAAAACCAAATATAAGCAGCCAATTTTACCAAAAATTCACGACCCATTAAACAAAAATAATACTGATCTCAACCAAAACTTTGATGACTTGACAGACTTGATTTTATCCAACACTAGTTTAGTCTATTGATGAATTAAGTGAACACATTTTAGGTATAACTTCATTTCATGAATCTGCAAATTTCTCCACTTTTCCTCCATCTTCTTAGCATTGGCACTTCCAATCAAATGCATTCCTTTCTTCAAGAAGTTCTTCCTAGACTTCGACAACCCGTGGTTTACCCATTGCAATGACTCATTCAATCTGGGATATATGGACAAAAAAATTATTTCCACTAGCCTTTATTCCACCACTAGCTGCTGTTATGTATACACCACTACCCCATATCTTCTTTGAGAGCGCGAATGTCTTGCGCTCATAGGGCTTAGAGAAAAACGGATTCTTGCATTTTCCTGCATTTTTCCTGTACTTTTTCTTCAGCCTGCTGATCTTATCCGTTAGTTGTTTCCTAAAGCCTGCTGTGAAACGTCCGGCAGAAGGATTAGAACAAAATGAGATACTGGAGCCGCAAAGGAAGAAAAGAGCTTGGCAATGGTCGTCAAGCTATCGAAGAGAAGAAGTTTGCTTTTTGTAGGTTCTAGAACAAGGAGGATGAAATTGCCATCTTGAAGGGAATGGTTGAGTACAAATTGAGTAATGGGGTTGACCTATATACTGATATAGGTGCCTTTTATGAATATATCAAAAAAAATTTGTCCATGTATCCCAGATTGAATTAGGGACGTCTCCACGTTTTCGGCGAAATTAATTGATAAATAGGCTTTTCCTTAATTATTGGAGAGATTGTATCTTATCATACTTGTATATATATATATATATATATATATATATATATATATATATATATATATATATATATATATATATATATATATGCATGTTTAGGTAACCAATACGCCAGTAGCCTAGCGGTACCAAGCTCCTACTTCTCAAAGAGAGGTCAGGGGTTCAAGTCTCAGTGGAGGCATGTGTGTGTGAATACCAACTAAGGAAATATATATATATATGTGTGTGTGTGTGTGAGATTGAGAGATTGATTTACTTCACAGTGTGGCAATAAAGATTTGTAGTACTAATTTCGCTGAAAATGTAGACGGCGCTGCAACAATAACGATTTATGTAAAAAAAAAAATGGGTATTTTGAATTTGTGGCAGACTGCGGAGTTTGTTGTAGTGATCGAAGACCCAAGTCATGAAAGAAGATTATCCAAGGTCCCAATACTAGTAGAGTTCAAAACAACATAAATATAAAAATAAAAATAAAAGATAATTCACTCATTTTAAGCAAACTATATAAGCATTTACCTAAATATAAATAAAAATAAAAATGCATTTATATAAGCAATAAGGATTAGAGAAGCTAAATTTTACTACACCGAACCACGAACCAAAAACCAAATACAATTTTACCAAAATTTCACGACCTATTAAACAAAAATGCTACTGATCTCAACCAAAACTCTTATGACTTGACAAACTTGATTTCATCCAACACTAGTTTAGTTTGTTGATGAATTAAGTGAACACGTTTTAGTTATAACTCCATTTCATGAATCAGCAAATTTCTCCATTTCTCATCCATCTTCTTTGCATTGGCACTTCCAAACAAATGTATTCCTTCCTTCAAGAAGTTCCTCCCAAACTCTGACAACCTATTGTTTACCCACTATAATGACTCATTCAATCTGGGATACATGGACAAAAAATTCTCTTCACTAGCCTTTATTCCACCATAAGCTGCTGTTACTACATATACACCACTACCCCATATCTTCTTTAAGAGCTCAAATGTCTTGCGCTCATGGGGCTTAAAGAAAAATGGATACTTTTCTTTTCCTGCATTTTTCTTGTACTTTTTCTTTAGCCTACTGATCTTATCCATCAGCTGTTTCCTAAATGGAATGACATGAAGAGAATTTTTGATATATTCATAAAAGGCACCCATATCAGTATATGGGTCAGCCCCATTACTCAATTTGTACTCAACCATTCCCTTCAGGATGGCAATTTCTTCCTCCTTGCTCCAGAACCTGCTAAAAGCAGGCTTCTTCTCTTCGATAGCTTGACGGCCATTGTCAACTTTTCTTTTCTTTCTTTGCGACTCCGGTATCTTATTTTGTTCCGACGTCTCTGTCGGACACTTCACAGAAGGCTTTGGGAGGGGTTTGAAAAAGTGGCAATCAGATTTATAGTCAGATTCAAATTCTGAATGAGAATATTCTTCAAAACTGGTTGAATTGGATTTTTGGACATAAATAATCCTTTGCCTTTTGACAAGAGATCACCAGTTGTCCAAAAATCCAATTCAACTAGTTCTAAAGAAGATTCTCATTCAGGATCAGAATCAGAATTTGAATCTAAATCTGATTGTCGCTCTTCCAATTCCCTCCCAAAGCCTGCTATGAAACGTCTGTTAGAGACGTCAAAACAATATGAGATACCGGAGCCGCAGAGACAAAAGGGAAAAGTTGACAATGGTCATCAAGCTATCGAAGAGAAGAAGTCTGCTTTTAGTAGATCTAAAGTGAGGAAGAAGAAATTGCCATCTTGAAGGGAATGGTTGAGTACAAATTGAGTAATGGGGCTGACCTATATACTGATATGGGTGCCTTTTATGAATATATCAAAAATTCTCTTCATGTCGTTCCATTTAGGAAACAGCTGATGGATAAGATTAAAACATTAAAATTAAAATTGAGCTATCAAACATGCATATATATATATAGTAAACGGATATATGTTTAATATATATATATATATATATATATATATATATATATATATATGTTTATGTTTACTATATTTATATATATTCGTCTTGAAGGGAATGGTCGAGTACAAATTTTTTGTCCATGTATCAATCTCTCAATTTTTAATGGGTTGTGAGTCCCTTTTTAAATTCAAATCCCTTTAATATAGGACGTTTTTCCTTAATTATTTAATAGATAGGCTTTTCCTTAATTATTGGATGTATTGTATCTTATTATACTTGTATATATATATATGCATGTTTAGGTAACTATATATATATATATATATATATATATAGATGTGAGATTGAGGGATTGATTTACTTCACATCATGGCAATAGAGATTTTAGTACTAATTTCGCCAAAAATGTAGACGGTGCTATGACAATAACGATTTAAGTAAAGAAAAATGGGGTAATTTCAATTTGTGGCAAACTACTGAGTTTGTTGTAGTGATCGAAGACCTAAGTCATGAAAGAAGATTATTCAAAACAACCTAATAATAAAAATTAAAATAAATGATAATTTCCTCAATTTAAGCAACTATATAAGCATTTACCTAAATAAAAATATAAATAACAATGCATTTATATAAGCAACAATGAATTAGAGAAGCAAAATTTAACTACACCAAACCAAAAACCAAATATAAGTAGCCAATTTTACCAAAAATTCACGACCTATTAAACAAAAACACTAATGATCTCAACCAAAACTCCTATGACTTGATAGACTTGATTTCATCAAACACTAGTTTAGTCTATTGATGAATTAAGTGAACACATTTTAGGTATAACTCCATTTCATGAATCTACAAATTTCTCCACTTCTCCTCCATCTTCACTGCATTGGCACTTCCACGTAAATGCATTCCTTGGCACTTCCACGCAAATGCATTCCTTCCTTCAAGAAGTTCCTCGCAGACTCCAATAACCCATAGTTTACCACCTGCAATGACTCATTCAATCTTGGATACATGGACAAAAAATTCTCTCCACTAGCTTTTATTCCATCACTAGCTGCTGCTACATATAAACCACTACCCCATATCTTCTTTGAGAGCTCGAATGTGTTGCACTCATGGGGCTTAGAAAAAAACGGATTCTTGCATTTTCCTACATTTTTCCTGTACTTTTTCTTTAGCCTATTGATCTTATCCGTCAGCTGTTTCCTAAACGGAACTACATGAAGAGAATTTTTAATATATTCATAAAAGGCACCCATATCAGTATGTGGGATATCAGTATGTGGGTCAGCCCATTACTTAATTTGTACTGGACCATTCTTTTCAAGATGGCAATTTCATCCTGCTCACTCTAGAACCTACTAAAAGTAGACTTCTTCTCTTCGATAGCTTGACGGCTATTGTCAACTTTTCTCTTCTTCCTCTGTGGCTCCTATATCTCATTTTGTTCCGATGTCTCTGCCAAACGTTTCACAACAGGCTTTGGGTAGGGTTTGGAAGATTGGCAATTAGATTTAGATTTAGATTCTGATTTTGAATGAGAATCTTCTTTAGAATTGGTTGAATTGGATTTTTGGATATAAATAGTCCTCTGCCTATTGACAAAAAATCACCGGCTATCCAAAAATCCAATTCAACCAGTTCTGAAGAAGATTCTCATTCAGAATCAAAATCTGAATCTGAATCTAAATCTGAATGCCACTCTTCTAAACCCCTCATAAAGCCTCCTTAGATACCGAAGCCGTAAAGGAAGAAGAGAAAGGTTTACAATGGCCATCAAGCTATCAAAGAGAAGAAGTCTGCTTTTAGTAGGTTTTGGAGCGAAGAGGATGAAATTTCCATCTTGAAGGGAATGGTCGAGTACAAATTGAGTAATGGGGCTGACTGATATGGGTGCCTTTTATGAATATATCAAAAATTCTCTTCATGTCGTTCTGTTTAGGAAACAGCTGGCGAATAAGATCAGTAGGCTGAAGAAAAAGTACAGGAAAAATGCAAGAAATGGCATGAATCCATTTTTCTCTAATCCCCATGAGCGCAAGACATTCGAGCACTCAAAGAAGATATGGGGTAATGGTGTATACATAGCAGCAGCTAGTTGTGGAATAAAGGCTAATGGAGAAATTTTTTTGTCCATGTATCCCAGATTGAATGAGTCATTGCAGTGGGTAAACCATGGGTTATCAGAGTCTAGGAGGAACTTCTTGAAGGAAGAATGTATTTGATTGGAAGTGCCAATGCAGAGAAGATGGAGGAGAAGTGGAGAAATTTGCAGATTCATGAAATGGAGTTATACCTAAAATGTGTTCACTTAATTCATGAACATACTAGACTAGTGTTGGTTGAAATCAAGTCTATCAAGTCATAAGAGTTTTGGTCGAGATCAGTAGCGTTGTTGTTTAATGGGTCGTGAATTTTTGGTAAAATTGGCTGCTTATATTTTGTTTTTGGTTCGGTGTAGTAAAATTTTGCTTCTCTAATTCCTTGTTGCTTATATAAATGTATTTTTATTTACGTAAATGCTTATACAGTTGCTTAAAATGAGGAAATTATCATTTATTTTTATTTTTTATTTTAGGTTGTTTTGAACTCTACTACTATTGGGACCGTGGATAATCATCTTTCATGATTTAGGTCCTCGATCACTACAACAAACTCTGCAGTTTGCCACAAATTCAAAATACTATTGTCGCAGCGCTGTCTACATTTCCGACGAAATTAGTACTACAAATCTCTATTGCCATGATATGAAGTAAATCAATCTCTCAATATCTCATATATATATATATATATTTCTTTAAACATGCATATGTGGCAAACTATCAAATAATTAAGGAAAAACATCGTATATTAAAGGGATTTGAATTCTAATGAGATACACATTCTCACATAATTAATTTTACAACAATTATTCAAATATGATATGAGAATCATTCAAATTCAAAAATTCATTAGGCTGGGTTTGGTTATATGGAAATAGCAAGAAAAGAAATGAAAAATAAAAATGAAAAGAAAAGAAATGGAAAATAAAAGAAATTTGATTTTCTAGTATGTATTTGGTTTGGATGAAAATATATTTAAGAAAATTATAGGAAAATATCATATTATAGTTTGGATAACTAAATTCCCAATATTTTATAAAGATAATAAAATAATAAATAATTAGTAATAAAATATATTAAAATTTTCAATTAAAAAATTGTTGTTGTTTCCAAATATAGATGAAGAACATGGTTACAACAAACAATCAAGAACAAGATGAAAAACAACATCAGAAGAACACGGTTACAACAAATAGTTAAGAAGAAGATGAAAAGAACCGTGGTGATGATAAGGAGGAGGATGATGATGAGAAGGTGGAGGAATCAGATGCAGAAGAATAGTAGATTAATATAAACAGCAAAAATGAAAACGCACAAGATGGTGAAGATGAAGATGAAGATGAATCTGTGAGTGACAAAGCAGAAGAAGAAGAAGAAGATGATGATGATGATGTAGATGAAAAAGTGGGAAATAGCCCTCTGCCTATTGACAAGAGATCACCAGCTGTCTAAAAATCCAATTCAACCAGTTTTAAAGAAGATTCTCATTCAGAATTAAAATCAGAATCAGAATCTAAATCTAATTGTCGCTCTTCCAAACCCCTCCCAAAGCCTGCTGTGAAACGTCCGGCAGAGACGTTGGAACAAAATGAGATACCGGATCCATAAAAGAAGAAGAGTAAGGTTGACAATGGCCATCAAGCTATCGAAGAGAATAAGTCTGCTTTTAGTAGGTTCTGGATTGAGATGGATGAAAATGCCATTTTGAAGGGAATGGTTGAGTACAAAAATTCTCTTCATGTCATTCCGTTATGGAAACAATTGATGGATAAGATCAGTAAGTTGAAGAAAAACTACTGGAAAAATGCAGGAAATGGCAAGAATCCGTTTTTCTCTAAGCCCAATGAGCGCAACAAAGAAGTTATGGGGTAGCGGTGTATACGTAGCAGCAGCTAGTGGTGGAATAAAGGCTAGTGGAGAGAATTTTTTGTCCATGTATCCCAGATTGAATGAGTCATTGCAGTGGGTAAACCACGGGTTGTCGGAGTCTGGGAGGAACTTTTTGAAGGAAGGAATGCATTTGATTGGAAATGCCAATGTAGAGAAGATGGAGGAGAAGTGCAGAAATTTGCAGATTCATGAAATGGAGTTATACCTAAAACGTGTTCACTTAATTCAACAATAGACTAAACTAGTGTTGGATGAAATCAAGTCTGTCAAGTCATAAAGTTTTAGTTGAGATCAGTAGCATTTTTGTTTAATAGGTCGTGAATTTTTGGTAAAATTGGCTGCTTATATTTGGTATTTGGTTCGGTGTAGTAAAATTTTGCTTCTCTAATTCCTGTTGCTTATATAAATGCATTTTTATTTTTATTTATATTTAGGTAAATGCTTATACAGTAAAATGAGGAAATTATCATTTATTTTATTTTTTATATTTAGGTTACTTTGAACTCTACTAATATTGGGACCTTGGATAATCTTCTTTCATGACTTAGGTCTTCGATCACTACAACAAACTCTATAGTCTGCCACAAATTAAAAATACTCAATTTTTTTTTACATAAATCGTTATTGTCGCAACGCCGTCTACATTTCCGGCGAAATTAGTGCTACAAATCTCTCTTGCCGCGATGTGAAGTAAATCAATCTCTCTATCTCACATCTATGCATATATATATACACACACACACACACACACAAGTATGATAAGATACAATCTCTTAAATAATTAAGGAAAAACCTATCTATCAAATAATTAAGGAAAAGTGTCCTATATTAAAGGGATTTGAATTCTAATGAGATACACATTCTCACCTAATTAATTTTACAACAATTATTCAAATATGATATGAGAATCATTCAAATTCAAAAATTCATTAGGCTCGGTTTGGTTATATGGAAATAGCAAGAAAAGAAATGAAAAATAAAAATGGAAAGAAAAGAAATTGAAAATAAAAAGAAATTTGATTTTCTAGTATATATTTGGCTTGGATGAGAATATGTTTAAGAAAATTATAGGAAAATATCATATTATAGTTTGGATACCTAAATTACTCTTATTTTACAAAGATAATAAAATAATAAATAATTAGTAATAAAATATATTAAAATTTTCAATTAAAAAATTGTTGCTATCTCCAAATATAGATGAGGAACACGGTTACAACAAATAGTCATGAAGAAGATGAAAAACAACATCAGAAGAACACGGTTACAACAAATAGTCAAGAAGAAGATAAAAAAAACTGTGATGATGAGGAGGAGGAGGATGATGAGAAGGCGGAGGAATCAGAAGAAGAGAAGATTAATACAAACAGTGAAAATGAAAATGCGGAAGATGAAAATGATGAATCCGAATCCGAAGCAGGAGGGCAGAAACAAGATGGTGAAGATGGTGAAGATGATGAAGATGAAGATGTATTTGTGAGTGACAAAGTAGAAGACGTGGGAAATAGTCTTCTGCCTATTGACAAGAGATCACTAGTTGTCCAAAAGTCCAATTTAACTAGTTCTGAAGAAGATTTTTATTCAGAATCTGAATCTAAATCTGATTGTCGCTCTTCCAAACCCCTCCCAAAGCCTATTGTGAAATGTCCTGCAAAGAAGTCGGAACAAAATGAGATACCAGAGCCACAGAGGAAGAAGAGAAATGTTAACAATGGTTGTCAAGCTATCGAAGAGAAGAAGTCTGCTTTTAGTAGGTTTTGGATCGAGGAGGATGAAATTGCCATCTTGAAGGGAATGGTCGAGTAAAATTTGAGTAATGGGGTTGACCCACATACTGATATGGATACCTTTCATGAATATATCAAAAATTCTCTTCATGTCGTTCCGTTTAGGAAACAACTGACGGATAAGATCAGTAGGCTTAAGAAAAAGTATAAGAAAAATGCAGGATAACGTAAGAATCCGTTTTTCTCTAAACCCCATGAGCACAAGACATTCGAGCTCTTAAAGAAGATATAGGGTTGTGGTGTATACGTAGCAGCAGCTAGACGTGGAATAAAGGCTAGTGGACAAAATTTTTTGTCCATGTATCCCAGATTGAATGAGTCATTGCAGTGGGTAAACCACGGGTTGTCGGAGTCTAGGAGGAACTTCTTGAAGGAAGGATTGCATTTGGTTAGAAGTGCCAATGTAGAGAAAATCAAGGAGAAGTGGAGAAATTGGCAGATTCATGAAATGGAGTTATACCTAAAACGTGTTCACTTAATTCATAAGCACACTAAACTAGTGTTGGATGAAATCAAGTCTATCAAGTCATAAGAGTTTTGGTTGAGATCAGTAGCATTTTTGTTTAATGGGTCGTGAATTTTTGGTAAAATTGGTTGCTTATTTTTGGTTTTTAGTTAGTAAAAACTAGTGTTGGATGAAATCAAGTCTGTCAAGTCATAAGAGTTTTGGTTGAGATCAGTAGCATTTTTGTTTAATGGGTTGTGAATTTTTGGTAAAATTAGCTGCTTATTTTTGGTTTTTAGTTAGTAAAATTTTGCTTCTCTAATTCCTTGTTGCTTATATAAATGTATTTTTACTTTTATTTATATTTAGGTAAATGCTTATAGTTGCTTAAAATGAGGAAATTATCATTTATTTTTATTTTTATATATAGGTTGTTTTGAACTCTACTACTATTTAGGGACCTTGGATAATCTTCTTTCATGACTTAGGTCTTCAATCACTACAACAAACTCTGCAATTTGCCACAAATTCACAAATTCAAAATACCCCATTTTTCTTTACATAAATCGTTGTTGTCGCAATGCCATTTACATTTTCGACGAAATTAGTACTACAAATCTCTATTGCTGCGATGTGAAGTAAATCAATCTCTTAATGTCACACACACACACACACACACATATATATATATATATATATATATATATATATATAGTTACCTAAACACACACACACACACATATATATATATACACAAGTATGATAAGATACAATCTCTCCAATAATTAAGGAAAAGCCTATATATCAAATAATTAAGGAAAAGCATCCTATATTAAAGGGATTTGAATTCGAATGAGATACACATTCTCACATAATTAATTTTACAACAATTATTCAAATCTAGTATGAGAATCATTCAAATTTAAAAATTCAGTAGGCTTGGTTTGGTTATATGGAAATAACAAGAAATGAAGAATAAAAATGAAAAGAAAAGTAATGGAAAATAAAAAGAAATTTTATTTTCTAGTATGTATTTGGTTTGAATGAAAATATATTTAAGACAATTATAGGCAAAAATCATATTATATTTTGGATACCTAAATTACCCTTATTTTATAAAGATAATAAAATAACAAAGAATTAGTAATAAAATATATTAAAATTGTCAATTAAAAAATTGTTGTTGTCTCCAAATTATAGAATTATATCATATTATAGTTTGGATACCTAAAATTAAGCTGTCGATATTATAGTTTGGATACCTAAAATTAAGCTGCCGTGTATATTCATTTCTCTAGCTAGGGAAATATTCCATATCTCTCTCTAGATTAACATACACACTGATACACATATACTATAAAAACTTCTCCTCCTGTTTCATCTTCTGAATAATAAGATAATGAATTCGAACACCACTGACCAACAAAAAGATGAGCAAATGAACAACACCATCGACCAACAAAAAGATGAGAAACAACATCAGAAGAACATGGTTACAACAAACAGTCAAGAAGAAGATGAAAAGAACCGTGATGATGAGGAGGAGTATGATTATGAGAAGGTGGAGGAATCAGATGCATAAAAAGAGAAGATTAATACAAATAGCGAAATTGAAGACGCAGAAGAAGAAAAAGATGAATCCGAATCCGAAGTAGGAGGGCAAAGACAAGATGGTGAAGATGATGAAGATGAAGATGAAGATGAAGACGAATCTGTGAGTGACAAAGCAGAAGAAGATGATGAAGATGAAGAAGAGATGTAGAAGAAAAAGTGGGAAATAGTCCTCTGCCTATTGACAAGAGATCACCGGCTGTCCAAAAATCCAATTCAACCAGTTTTGAAGAAGATTCTCATTCAGAATCAGAATCTTAATCGAAATCTGATTGTCGTTCTTCCAAACCCCTCCCAAAGCCTACTGTGAAACGTTCGGCAGAGACGTCAGAACAAAATGAGATACCGGAGCAGCAGAGGAAGAAGAGAAAGGCTGACAATGACCGTCAAGCTATCGAAGAGAAGAAGTCTTGATTTTAATGTTTAGAGAAGCATAAATTCAATTTTAATGTTTTACTACACCGAAAAACGTCTCTAAGCCCCATGAGCGTAAGACATTTGAGCATACTTGTATATATATATATAGTAAACATATACATAAAATATATAGTAAACCAAATATGCATATATATATATATAAATATCTGGCAAAGTACAGAAAATCCCCTTCAACTTATAGCCTTTTCTAGTAAACCCCCTTGTCTATTTTTTTACCAAAGAACCCCCCTCGACTTGTAGTCGTTTTCAAAAAAATCCCCCTTATCTAATTTTTTACCAAAGAACCTCCCTCAATTATCTGAAGGGGGTAAAAGAGTTGATATTTAGACCAAAATGCCCTTTTATTTAAATCTTAATTATCCTGAATTTCAAAAATTCACATCTCACAAACCGTACATTTTAAAATTGTAAATAATATATGCAAAGAAAGCTTATGAAATAAGGATTTCAGAAATATAAGATTTGTATAACAAACCTTCATAACTATAGAGAAATAGGCAATCTAAAAATCTACTCCACCAATCTTATTAAAATAATCAAGATATTTGTAAGAAAATTTTTAGAACTATTTATTTACAATAACTATAGAGAAATAGGCAATCTAAAAATCTACTCCACCAATCTTATTAAAATAATCAAGATATTTGCAAGAAAATTTTTGGAACTATTTATTTACATATGGAGCCGAATATATAAAAAATTTAGCCCCAACAGAGATCGATTTCATTAGATATCATATTTTGCGTCAAAGTATTTTCATTCTTTTATAAACTTACCATTTAAAAATAAATAAAAATGAATTTTCGATCTCTATTGGGGCTATTTTATATATGTTATGCTCAATATGAAAATGAATAATTATGAAAATTTTCTTGCAAATAATCCGAGTATTTTATAAAAATTAAAATAAAATAAAATTGTTGCAATAGATTTTTAGATTGTCTGTTTCTCTTTGGTTATGAAGTTTTATTAAACAAATCTTATATTTCTAGAATCCTTGTTTTATAAGTTTTCCATGCATATATTATTTGTAATATTTGGATGTACGGTTTGTGAGATATGAATTTTTGAAGTTCGAGAAAAATAAGATTTAAATCAAAGGGCATTTTGATCTAAATATCAACTCTTTTACCCCCTAGATAATTGAGAGGGTTCTTTGGTAAAAAAATTAGATAAGGGGGATTTATTAGAAAGGGTTACAAGTCGAGAAAGGATCTTTGATAAAAAAAATTAGATGAGGGGGTTGAAAGGGGTTTTCTGTACTTTGCCCATATATATATATATATATATATATATATATAAGTATGATAAGATAACAATCTCTCCAATAATTGAGGAAAAGCCTATCTATCAAATAATTAAGGAAAAGCATCCTATATTAAACCTTAATTATTGGAGAGGTTGTATCTTATCCTACTTGTGTGTGTGTGTGTATATATATATATATATAGATGTGAGATTGATAATTTTGTCATTTTAAGCAATTGTATAAGCATTTACCTAAATATAAATATTAATAAAAATGCATTTATATAAGCAACAAGGAATTAGAGAAGCAAAATTTTACTACACCGAACCAAAAACCAAATATAAGCATCCAATTTTACCAAAAATTCACGACCCATTAAACAAAAATGCTACTAATATCAACCAATACTCTTATGACTTGACTGACTTGATTTCATCCAACACTAATTTAGTCTATTGATGAATTAAGTGAACACGTTTTAGGTATAACTCCATTTCATGAATATGCAAAATTTTCCATTTTTCCTCCATCTTCTTTGCATTGGCACTTCCACAGACTCCGACAACTCGTGGTCATGACTCATTCAATCTGGAATATCTCCACTAGCCTTTATTCCACCACTAGCTGCTGCTACGTATATACGATTACCCCATATCGTTCATAAGGCTTAGAGAAAAACGGATTCTTGCCTTTTCCTATATATTTTCTCTACTTTTTCTTCAGTCTACCAATCTTATCCGTAAGTTGTTTCCTAAATGGAACGACATGAAGAAATTTTTTGATATATTCATATCAGTATATGGGTCCTTTTATTCCATATGTGGTGGACTAAAAGGCACTTTCCCTTTTCTTCTTAAACCTCCACCTCGGTGTCAATAATAACTTAAAAGGACATTTTCTTCTTGTTTTTCTAGCTTAAAAGGACACTTGGATAGCTGTTTAAATATGAGTCAAGAAACATATCTAAAATTCTAAATATAAATATTTTTTTTTTTATTTTTTATTTTTAGTTTAAAGGTAAGATTTAAATAAAGCTTAGTATAGTGTTTAGGACAAATTTGTTCAAATATCATTGTTTATAAATATATAAAAATCTTTTTTAACATGTCAACAAATACATTTTTATTTAAATTTGAAGTGGCCGCACAAACCGAATAACTGACCTTTCCAAAACTTACTTTCAATTTCTACATCATTCAGTCAAAATCTGGTCGAAATGTCCCATCGTCATCATTCAGTCAAGTCAAAAGGGTACTAAACGAAGATGTCCCGTAAAGAAGCTTCAAACTCAAAAAACAAACAATGTTATTTTTATTCTAGCATCGGTCTGTACATAATGCAATAACAAAATTCCTAAGCATGGGTAACCTTGTGTAATAGGTAAAAATAATACTCCCTTCTCCCATATTAAAAATTCATTTCAAGAACCGTGATTATTCCCGAAATAAACTTTTAATATGAAATAAAGATAGTAAGAGATTTCCATGTCGGGCCGGGTGATCAACACCTCGAACTCAAAGATTAAAAACTGTAAATATTTTTCAAATGTTACTCCTACCAATAAATCTACTCATTTTAGAGGTAAGCCTATCAAAAAGTGCTGTCATGAATGAATCTTTTCATTACATTTTAAGGATAAGGAAATAACCCAATTAAATCAATTTTCCAAACAAAATGACATAAGGATTTCAAAATGGCATACCCAATTAACTAACTAAATTTTCACTAGCTCTCATCATCATCATCATCATCAATACTTTTATCTCATATAAACTGGGTTAGCCACGTAGATTCCACTCTTTCTACGTAAGGCATCTCTCCTTTTAGATATAATTTTTTAATATAATTTTTTATCATTTCATTTCATTTCATGTTAGTTTTGGTCACCCTCCTTGCCTTTTGCCTGCTATACAAGCCAATCTTCTTATTCTTCCGGGTGTATCTATAGGTTGGTGTTAAACTCTTATTTCCTAGGCACCACAACCTAATATCTCTCCAATCCATTAATTATTAATTTTATATTTCTTAATTACTCCTAACATCAATCTTAACCTCTACATTGCCGTCACATGAATGTGTTGTTCACATCTCTCTTTTATCGCCCAACATTCCACTCCATATAATTTATTTGGTATTCTTTATGAATTAACACTCCACTATTGGCGTTATGATTGCTCTATATACTTTTCCCCTTTAATTTATTTGGTATTCTTTATCAATTAACACTCCGCAATCATTCCTCCACTTTGCCAAAATTCAACAACTTATATCATCATCAATCTCTATTTCTTTTTGTACAATTGATCTTTAAGCACCAAAATTAATTACTTTCCAGTAATCATTTGGTCTTAATTTTATTATTACAATATTATCATTACTTGTTAAATTTACATTTCATATATTCCATTTTAGTTTTACTAATTTTAAACATTTTGTATTTTTATATCGCCATACCCTCTTATTGTACTTGTGTCGGTCCATTACTTAGTAACCGTTGTTATAAGTGGGATTTGTCTCACGTTAGATTTAGATAAGAATTGAAGTGTGTATAAATGGGTGGATATGCAGTACCACCCAATAGCTTAAAGCTTTTAAGTAAATTGCAAAGCGCCTACCCGTTACAATTGGTATCAGAGTCAGATCCAGTCTTTGATTCGGTGTCACGCCAAACGCCCGGCCCGGATGACATCCGGGTCTAGACACCGAGTAGATAGGGTGGCCCGACCGCAACTTCGCATTGCGCGGGTTCAGATAAAAGAGAATGTTACAAATAAGATTTGTCTCACATCAAATTTAATTTAAATGAGAGTTAAAATGTGTATAAATAAGTGAGCATGCAAAGCACTACTCGCTACAACTGACCTATAATCACTCCCCTCATAAATCATACTTGAACCTACATTTCTCACTTTTTAACGATTTGCAAACACAAAACTTCTTTCCTTTTTTTTTACATTTCCCTTTGGATTGATATGGGGCTGTAAATCATTAGATGATTGATTCTCTTTTTCAAACCTTCTCTAGCCAATTTAGTATTTAGTTTTAAAGTAAGGTGAAAAGACAAAATCTCCTCTACATAAATGGACGTATAACTCAAATTCTGGCAACAAGTCTGTACTTTTTAGTATTTACCATGTCTAGCCCATGGAAGAAGATGTTGTCTCTACTATTTCGCAAGATCTATCATAAGGCTAACTGTCTGTTTGACATTGCTACCCAAATACTATGTCATAAAATTGTTGTAACATGTTAAGGGTTTGGTAATGCTTTCTATAAAATACTTTTTATATTAATATTTAAAATTTGTTGATAATAATATTGCTTAAAGTACTTTTATTATTAATTTTATTATATTAGCCATATACTAATAGTCTGATGAACATGTGCATTACCCAAATACTATTCTGAAATTTCATTTGCTTCAATAATTATATAAAGATCTAGTTGTTTTGAATTTCTTTTTTATTATTACATTTTTTGTTTATTATGTAGTATTTGTATTTATCACTAAAATACAAATAATTTAAACATATTTAATGATCTTTAATTTGTTTTTAATATAAATTTTTTTTAAGTAATAAAATACATAGAGTGATGGTAATAATGACGGCTAAAGTGATCAATGACAAATTAAAGACTGATGGTAATAACGACGGGTATAGAAAGTGATCAGTCTCAACTAAACACTTCTGTGTTTATATTAGTCTTCGTGTTCAAGGGATAAACTTGTACTTATAAAAAGTAAAGAGGAATAAATTATCCAAAAATATATATATATTAATTACCTGAACCACTAGTGTCTATTTGGATTCGTTTTTCAAACCATACTCTTAGCTTTTTGGACATGGAAGTTGTTTTGGATAGCGATTGGTTAGTTTTTAATAAGAGAGAACCCAACTTTTCAAAAATGCTCTTCTAAAATATACCAGAAGAGTTTTGGGTACATTAATAAAACTTTTTAAATCACAAGCTTACTATTTATATTATCTCATAAAGAATATAATTTCAACGATATCCCTATAAAAAGGCCCCTTAATTTCCTTTCCAAACCCTAGTTTTGCAGAACTCACTTATGTATTATCTGACACTCAGTGCCTATTTGGGATTACTTCTGTATCGCTAAAAAGCGCATTTGTTTTAAAAAACTGCAGCGTGTTGTGTTCGGTGACTAAAAAAAAGTATGTTTGAGCCGTAAAAATTTCCTAAAAACAGCGCGTTTACGGAAGTAACTATTTTTGTAATAGTGTTCTAGACAGAGGTAGTTAACTATTTTATTTATTTTTTATTTATTTTTTACAACTTAATCCTTCACTTTTCTTTCTAAAGACAATTTTATCCCTGATTTACATCACTGTCACTATTCTCATTTTATCTAATAAGCCACACAAACAATGAGAATAGTGAAAATTTTAAATGGAAAATATTTTTAGTTGTAAAGTATATTTAAATTAGTTTTATAACTAATAATCATGTAATGTTATTCAGCAATCATGCCATGTGAATGAATCATTCACATTAAAATCATACAATATTGTTATTAGTGTAAATTAGTAAAAAAATATATTTTAAACAACATTATTACCAAACAAATTTAAACGTGCTTTAAATATAAAAGGCAAAAGTGCAAAGAAAACCCCTAAGATTTTACCAAGTGAACACAATACCACAAAATTTTTTAAACAACATTATTACCAAACAAATTTAAATGTGCTTTAAATATAAAAGGCAAAAGTGCAAAGAAAACCCCTAAGGTTTTACCAAGTGAACACAATACCCCCATGTGGTTTAAAAGTAGGCAAATCAATCCCTCTAGTTTCAAAAGTGAACAAATTCCCCCCTTGCATTTCATATCCAACCACTTTCTGCCCATATTATGATGCAGATGATTGATATTTTTTTATTAATACCAAAAATACCCTCCAATATGACCGTTATACCCCTCTTTCTACAAAAAGGTTTTTGCATTTATTTGTTTCAATCAAATCCATTTTTGCCATCTCCTTTCCATTTCATTTGCATATGTCTCCAAAAGAAAATGAATTAAATCAATCCCTCTATTCAGATCTCCATATTCTACTGTGATCTCGATGCCTAGAAGATTGGAGTATGCTTATATATTAAATTATGGACTTTATTATGGCAATAATGATAGGGAGGGCGCGCTATTAGTATGTTCCATCACTCCTAGCAAGGCTAAACGACAAGAGCTTGTTAAAGTGTTTATCAAGTTTATCATAGTGCTTTATTTGAGGTGGAGAAATCTTCAGTCAAGGTGGAGTTATGAAGAGATTCTTGTTCGAGATGCAGTCATGAAAGAACACGTGAAGATGAATTTTGAGCCAAGGTGGAGATTATTGGGTTTGTCGCTCAAAATTTGTGTGCAGAAAATTAATTTCCTTTTTTCATTTTGGAAGGTTGAAATTTGTAGAGGAAAGTATATCCCATTATGTTTCTATTTTAGAGTTTTTATTATTATGGTAACTTCTTGTAGGCAAGTTGAGGAATACTTGTCCAACAAAGAATTGGGTTTGAAAACTTTAGAAATAGAAATGGGTATGAGAGGTTTAGAGAGAGAGAGAAGAGAAAAAAGATGTAAGGGGTTTAACGATGAGTGTTGTGAAGAGAGTGAAGAGTATATATAATTCCCGAGTGTATACATGTAACCTTAAAGAAGATGATGAGTGAGTGAGTGAGTGGGGTTTAACATGTGGTTATATATTCTCTTCCTTGATTCATAATTGTGAAATCTCTCTCCCATCGACATAACCCTAGAGTTGGGTGAACCATGTAAAATATTGTGTTGTGCGTTGATGTGTATGATTGTTATCTCCATTTATGCTTGTGTTGATGTGATGTGATGATGCTTCCGCTGTGTGTGTTGAAGGAGGTATTTAACTCTCAATAACAACCGATAATTGAGTGGGTTGGAGGGAGTTAATTATCCCCAATAACTGGTATTAGAGCCAATGGTGGGTAACTGGTATTAAAGCCAATGGTGGGTCAGAGCCTGTGATTGGTCCTGAAGATCAATGCAGAAAATTGGTATGAAATTTGTCAGAGCAGAAGATGATCATGAGGTGCTATAGAGATTCAATCAGAGTTTATGATGACACGAAGGTATGAATAAGGTGATGGTGTAAAGCTGTTCGCACGGTTTTACAGCAGTCGATGGACTCTTTGTGGGTGTGCTAGAGTATTTGTACAAAACACTCAAAATATTGATTCGAACACCTGCCTATCCTTTTTTCCGATGGCTGACTCTTAGGCGATTGTGTGAGAGAGAGACTAGTAAGAACTCCCAACAAGGTTCTTTTATGCCTTGTTTGTAGCAAGGACTTTTTATCTAGACTGCTTAAAAGAAGTAAAATGCGATTTGAAATAAATGAAAATGAACAAGCTGAATTGAAATGGGCTGAAAAGTAAATTGGCCG
This sequence comes from Cornus florida, assembly GCF_030987335.1. NCBI lineage: Eukaryota > Viridiplantae > Streptophyta > Magnoliopsida > Cornales > Cornaceae > Cornus > Cornus florida. The sequence continues at coordinate 19,801,539 of NW_026775574.1, forward strand.
AATTGAAATGACAATAAAGGAAATGGCTGAATGGAAATTACATGGAAAATAATGGAATGAAATACGCTGGCCGAATTAACATAATGCAAATCTGATCAAAGATTGGCTATTGAATTCGTTTGCATGAAAGAAATGATTGATAATGTAAATAGCATAATTAAGTATTGCAAAAAGAATGATAAATTATTGGAACTCATATTCTTCGAATGGAAATTGCCATTTGGACAAAATAATTGAAGATAAAGATGACGTTTGAGTCATTGTTTTGGGTGGTGCTGACAAATTGGAAAGAAATTACAACGCTTCTATTTATAGAAATCTTAATTAACCAATTTATTTTTATTTCTTGCTAAAATATCTCTCTACCCTTGATTCTTTCCTTTCGTAATTCAAACTGAGTCAAACCCAGTGTACTTTGCCTTCAATATCGATGCTTTCAGTTTCCTCAGCCGAATACCCTTCTCTATTATCTATGAATTCCTTCAATTTGGTCAGTTCTTGTTGCTATAAAGTTTGCTAATTTTTAGCAACTTCCATATTCTGATAGCCATAGTATTCCCTTTTAACCCATTATTAAATATTTGTAAATACCACTTACCTTGTTTAGCTTTGTCCACATCACGACTGCCATCTTCTACTACATTCCTTCCTTCAACTAATATTCCTGCTTCATAGGAATTTAGTTATTTATTGCAACTAAATCTCTATGCCTTCCTTTTTAAATCAATAACCATCTTTGAATTGATTTAAATCTCCGTAAATATATCCAGCAACAACTTTATCAATAAGGTGGCTGAAATATATTTCCTTAGATTTTCTTCTCTTGTCTCTCTATTGGCCGACTCTCCTTTGAATAATATTGCACATTTGTCAACTCTTCACTGGTCCACATCACAGCTGAGGTGGCTGTAAAGTTTTGGTGCCAACAGAAGCTCATAAGGAATAAGTCTTGGGACAAGCCGGATGATGCTCGTTTTCAAGATAAGGCAAATGTGATAGAGTTGAGCCCGCAAGAAACAAGTTTTGAGGACAAGCCAAGAGTGGTGCTAGTTCTCGAGATGGGGCAAGGGGTGTAAAGAATGAAGGGGTTTTCTATAAACCCAATAAAGAGCAAATGGGAATATAAAGAGTGAAGAGGAGAGGTTTGTTGCTTTGAGCTAGAAAAGCAATTGATGAAGATAAGTTGAAGATTGGTGTGGTGCTATGTATGAGCAATTGAACACCAACAGGGTGGATAGAGAAGATAGAAGAAAAAATAAAGAATGATGAATTTGAGAAAAGGTGGAGGTAGTTAGAGTGCTTCTCAAGTTCATCATAGTGCTTTATTTGAGGTGGAGAAATCTTCAGTTAAGGTGGAGCTATAAAGAGATCCTTGTTCGAGGTGGAGTTATGAAGGAACACGTGAAGACGAATTTTAAGCCAAGGTGGAGATTGTTGGGTTTGTGACTTAAAATTCTTGTGCAGAAAATTATTTTCCTTTTTCGTTTTGGAAGGTTGAAATTTGTACAGGAAAGTGTATCCCATTATATTTCTATTTTAGAGTTTTGATCATTATGGTAACTTCTTATAGGTAAGTTGAGGAATATTTGTCCAACAAGGAATTGGGTTTGAAAACTCTATAAATAGAGATGGGTACGAAAGATTTAGAGAGAGAGAGAGAGAGAAAGAGAGAAGAGAGAAAAGATGTAAGGGGTTTAAGGGTGAGTGTTGTGAGGAGAGGGGAGAGTATATGTAATTCCCGAGTGTATACATGTAGCCTCAAAAGAGATAACGAGTGAGTGGTGTTTGACATGTGGTTGTGTATTCTCTTTCTTGATTCATAATAGTGAAATTTCTCTCTCCTATGGACCTAACCCTAGCTAGAGTTAAGTGAACCATATAAAATATTGTGTTATGCGTTGATGTGTATGATTGTTATTTCCATATATGCTTGTGTTGATGATGCTTTTGCTATGTGCGATAAAAAAGGAATTTAATTCCAAACAACAACCGACCGTTGAGTGGGTTGGAGGGAGTTAATTATCCCCAATGGAGGCAGCTCCAAGCGATGACCAGAGGAAGCTCTAAGCGAAGGTAGGTTCTGATCAACGAGCGAATACCCGGATTTTCGACGATGGCAATGACCTGATCGTGACAAGCAAGGATGGTTAAATCAACGAGCAAAAGGGCTACGATTAGGTTGCGATTCCAGTGGCAACGGCCAACAACTACTCTATTAATGAATGGCAAACAAAGATGATGAATGCACAGTCGCGATTGAATGACGAGCAAGGAATCACAACTCCAGCGTCAACAACCAGCAATCCGACAACAGCAGTTACTGAATTGGAGAGCAAGGAAGGCGAGCGGCGATAAGGCTGAGGTATGGAAAGTATAGTTGTGGCTTGGAATTGCTATTGGTACTCTGTTGAGTGGTTGATTGGTGGTTGTTCAATTAACGTAGAAGTGTTTTGAAGTAGGTGATGGAGTTTTACGGCAAAGAAGGAGGAATGAACGGCGAGCGAGCAGACTCGGAATTCTGAATACAGCAGTGACTCCGACTAGGATTTTTGGCGAAGTGATCATTCATCATCTTTATTTAGAGCACTCCCATCATTCTAACAACAATCCTTAAATCTTTTTGAAAAAGATTGATCTAAGAAGAAGAAAACTAATCTTTTTGAAAAACTTAGCAACAGTCCTTCAAAAACTTTGATAAAGCTTCTTGTTGGGGGCTATATATTCTCTTCTTTATTGTTCAAGCTCTAATAGCTTGTTAAATTCTAGAACTCTAAGTGAGCCTGAGAGTACCGGCAACTATACTCCTTAAATCTTCCGATCTATAACTTGACCTTGGTATTTCTTCTCTGCTCCTATTTCTTCATTATATATATCTATTTGGGCTTCAAATTATTTTTTTTCTCTCGATTTTCTTTGAATATTTTCATAGACAATCAACGTTCCTTTCACAAATTTTTAATTTTTTTGCACCTTCAAATTGAATTGAGCCTTTTGTTGCAACAATGGATTCCAGGAAATTACCCAAAAATAAAATTAATTTTTTATCAGACAAATTTTATTAATTCATCAAAGATTACTGTATTGCAAATTTTATCATCAATTCATGAGTTGCTATAGACAGCCTAATATTTATTAATTCATAAAAGATTCAATTCATAAGTTATTGTATTGCAAATTTTATCAATTTGTGAGTTACTGTATAGCAATTTTGTTGTTCCAAACCAATTGACAGCCTAATATTTGTTTCGCCATCAACCCATTTGAATATTAAAGTTGCTAAACAAGTCTAATGTGTATGTAAAATCGAATCAATTAAATTAATGAAAAAGAAGAAAGAAAAATAATATTCAAAAACAAATAATTGACACTAGCAATGATTTTTTTTTTATAATAGAATTAAGTTTGTTGTTTAGCTCATTTTTATAGACATGTTGGATAAAAAAAAAAAAAATTTATTTACATGATTCATTGTAAATGTGTGAAATATTTTGTTTTATCACAAATTATATGCCTCTCAATGTATGAAATTTAGATTCTAGGAAAGTCATAAAGGATGAGATAAATTTTTTTCTTTTTAGAAGAAAAAATCTCAATATTTTATTATCCTTATTATTATATTTTGGTAGAATGAAAATGTTCAATACTTACAAAATTTTCTAAACTGCTAAATAGTTTTTTGCAATCTTATATTACTATTATTGTTATTATTATTATTATTATTATTATTATAATGTTTTATATGGCTTATTGTGGATAAATTTGATTATTATATTGAGTGGTTTATTTGTAGTATTTGTTTACTATCTAAAGGAAAAATAAATAGTAAAAGGGCTTTAGTAAAAGTTTTATTGAAAAACTCTTTTGGCATTAAATGTTCTTCTATAATACAGTTTTCAAACACAAACACATAAACACATAAGCTAAATAGAAAATGATACCTTCTGCTGCTTCTCTTTTTTTTCTACTTTTATGTCAAACGAGCCATAAATCTACCGAATTGCAATTTTAGAAGCTCTTTCAAAAGCCAATTTTAAAAGTACCTTCTTGCTTCTACCAATTATCTAAAACAATGGTATAACCTCCCCATCCTCAAACAGGAGCGGAGGAATTCGAGCACGGGAGTGGGGGTGTGTATTTCTTGCCATGAAAACTGAAAGGTCATTTCTTTGCATGAGCAGAAATATTGTGTCTTGTGCTATAGAGTAGTAATATTGGGGGCGGAACAGTTGGGTGGAATTTTTTGATCGCCCCTTTAGCATGAAAGTTTTAGAACTCATTAATTATTAGCAAAACTCATTAATTATTAGCAAATATTTTGCGGTTTATGAAGTATCTGCATTCTAAACCCGCTGTAAACACTACTTGAGTTGATATTAAAAACATAGAGATAAAACAACAATTTATATTATATAAAACCATATATGCTTTGCCTGGGAGCACATTTGAAAGATATCCCAGAAAGTCGATGGAATAATTGAATAATTGGTTTATATAGATTGTTACTAGTTGAGAAAAATGACATTTCCATAAATTGCCAAGGTTACGTAGACGAAGTCTTCATCTTCACAACATTCCTCTTCATGTCTTCATCTTCACAACATTCCTCTTCATCATCCTTTCAATTATCGTTGCCACCTAGTAATTGAGCATAAATGAAAAATATCAAAAACTAATTCAACAGAAACAGATCAAATAAAAAATGGAAATGAATCTTAAAATAAATTAAGCAACAATAGATCATTCAACTTCAAAGCTACAATAACTTTCAAAAAAAAAAAAAAACTTCAAAGCTACAATTATTAACTAGTGTTAAAATTAGGCGTTAGTTGGCTATGAGGCACAGAGATTCACACAAACATGATGAGATACATACTCAACTCGCAAGTCTGTCAATGAAAGAACATACCTTCAGTAGTAGTTGGGGGAGAATTCTGTCCAACACAGTTTTGCCCAGCCACCCTAGCCTTAAGACTGTCAAACCTTTGGTTAAGGCCTGCGCGGGTATCTTGAAAAGCTCCAACTACATCTTCCCTCATTCGCCTAATAATGTCCTTTGAAACGACATCATTATTATGTGCCTTTAAATCATCACCACTGAATTCAAAATTTTCAACTGGTTTAGAACCGTCTGAAATGGTTCCATTATATACAGAAGTAATCTAAATTTCATATATTCAAAATCGAGAGAGAGAGAGAGAGAGAGAGAGAGAGAGAGAGAGGGAAGGTAGTGACTGAATAACAATACGAGACAATAAAACAGGAGCGCTACGCAAGCTCCATGCAAAAGACATGACATCCTAAAGGAGAATGCCCTTAAATTCATTCAATTTTCAGTCCCCTTGGCAAGAGAGACCAACTATCCAAAATCAATCAAAGTAATGAATTAAAATCTTAAGGGTGAAAGGCATTGGCGGAGTCAGGATTTTAATTCAGGAGGATAACATATAGATTTTTGAAATCAAAGGGCAAAGAGGAAAAAAGAAATCATTGCAGAATTACTATTATTTTTGTTAATATTTTCATTGAATAGAGTTGTAAATCTTCATAAAATTACAATATTAAATTTAAATAAGAGAAATAGATAAAAAGAATTAAGAAGATGGTAAATAAAGTTACATACTTAAAAGAAGAATTTTTAAGAAGTAGGAAAAAAAAAAATTTGAAGGAAAAGGAAAGAAAAAGGAGAGATCTTTTAAATAAAAAAAAAAAAAAAAATTAGAGTCTAATTGAAGAAAGGAAATTTAACTTCAATCTAAAAAGTAAAGGAAAATTTTAAAAATTTAAAAGTTTAGGGAGGACATTATTTAGATATTTTTTTCTATATCTATTCAATAAATTGAATATAGGGGTGCCCCTCGCCCCTGGTGAAAAGGATGCCCTTAATGTTGCATACTCAATAAAATACGAAGTTTTTTTTTCTAAAACAAAAAAAAAAAAAAAAGAGTTCACAATTAAAGAAAAGAAACATTAACCTAAACCTAAATTGGATACTCTATAACGCAAAAAGAGAACTCAGAATAAACCATTAGTAACAATGGGTTGAATTAGTCAGAACCTATATATATATATATGTAAAGTCATGTGATGTCTGTAAACCATAGTCGAAGCAAGAAAGAGGTGTAATGGAGAAAAAAAAAAAAAATTTCAAGTTTCAGGATAAAAAGACAAACCGTGTATTGAGCCAATCCTCCAATCTAACTTTCCTGTAATAAAAACAAACTAAGATATAAGACACAATACACCAAATACTACAATTTTTTTCAACACAGTTCTTAGATATAGCCATATACAAACTATGTACATTATATTAGTACAAATATTTATGTCAACGATGCAGAAAAAATAATTCGCAAAAGCCAAGAATTCCTAAGCATATCTAGAAAATGCTAGAGTACAAATTAGACTTTGTTTCGACAATTTTTAAATTTTTTTTAGATATAATATATATATATATATATATATTTGACAAGAGTTCAATTCTATCTGGAGGTAGAGTAATTTGACGAAAATTAATGGATAAATTATTTTTATTTTACAACATCTAAACACCAAAAAAATAAAAATAAAAATATTTTCTAAAACATATTTTAGATCCAAACAATCCTAGCTACTATATAATTGATCATTTAACACGATTATAAAAATAGAACCCAAAAGAAATCAAAGGTAAAACAAAGAGAAACAGTGCTAATGCATGTAAGATTGTAGCAACCCACTATATATATATATATATATATATAAAGTGCCTATCAAACTATAAAATTAGCCGAAAGAGAAATATATACAGAAACACTCCATAACTCAGACTTAAAACAACCAGAGACTTATTTCAAAAAACAAATTAAAAAAAATAATAATAACTTCATAGTATAGAGGGCAATCTAGACATCAGAGTGAAACATACCCCTCACGAGATAGCCAGCCGACACCAACAGCACCAACAGCGCCAACAGCACACACCGGAACGATAACTGATATATATATATATATATATATATATATATATATATATAGATGCAGGAAAACAATAATATTTGCATTAGTAGTGAAAATTGAAGTAACACCAATTAATTAATTGAAACGGGAGAGAGAATTACCCATAGTTTCAAGCAACGTCATCTTGGTGGCAAACTTTGACGACAAATTCTGCTCAAAACCCTAGCACCGAACAGAAGAACAACTTAAAATTTTCCACTGTAATGTAAGTAGTTTAATAAATATCAATATATATATATATATATATAGAAGGAGAAGGAGAAGGAGTCGTACCAATCAAGAAACCATCTGGCCCACTTTGCTTCCCTTGTTACCTTTTCTTTTCACGCCACCTACGTTTGGGTTGAATTATGGTATTAAAGCGGTCCAATTCTTAATTTAATGTATTATGGGTTCCAATTTATATGTTTCTATGTATGTTTCCTTTACAATAACACACATTAATATAAGGTTTTTAGAGAGTTTCTATAAAAGTTAAATTACCTATTTGTTATTAGTTTTTTTTTTTAATAAAAAGAAATTTAATTAGATAAGGAAATATATAGAGAAAATAAATAATTTAGTTTTCTAATTATATAAGAAAATATATAAATAATATAGTCTATTTAGTCTCCACATCTTTTCTAATTTTATAAATATTTTTTTAATATATAAATAAATAAAATATTAGTAAATTGTAATAAAAAAAGTCTTAATTTTGATATTGTTTTAGGGGTTTGAAAATACACCTATCAATAATTAAATTCGTATTGTAAAGTTCAATTAAAAATTATATTTTTATCTCTTTTACCTTATCACAATTTTATGTTATATTTTAGAATTTATAATTATTTAATTATGTTGTTAAATATTAATTTTAAATTAGATTTTACTCACGTGCAATAGTACATTATTTTTTAATTATATTCTTTTATGTTCACTATGTATGTTTCCTTTTAGAATAATACAAATTATCTATTTATTATTTGTTTTTATTTTAAAATTAGTACAAGGTGTTTTAAAAAGTTTCTATAAAACTCAAATTACCCATTTAGAAGAATTTTTATAAAACTCAAATTACCTATTTATTATGAGTATTTTTTTTTTTTTTAATGAAAGTAAATCTAATTAGATAAGGAAATATATAAAGAAAATAAATAATTTAGTCTTTCTAATTCGACAACGAAATATATAAAGGAAATATATAAAAAAATATAAATAATTTAGTCTTCACATCTTTTCTAATTTATAAATAGTAGATTGTAATAAAAAATAGTTTTGATTTTGATATTGTTTTAGGAGTTTGAAAATACACCTATCAATAATTGAATTCCTATTGTAAAGTTCAATTAAAAATTATATTTTATGTCTTTTAACTTGTGTAATATTTTAGTATTTACAATTATTTTATTACTTTGTTAAATGTTAATTTTGAATTATATATACATATATTTATATTTTTATATATAATTTAACGGTTCAGTTTGATTCAATTTGGTCTTAAAGGATTTCAAACCATAATGAAACTGTATTTTTACAGTTTTACAAATTTATAACTATGACCAAACAAAACTATTAGTAGGCCAAACCTAACTATTCAATCGGATTAATTTTCGATTTCACCAAATTTTCATGCAGGGCTAGTATTGGGCAACAAACACAAGACTTGAGGGTACATCAAGAAAAGGCCAACATGTGTGGCCATTTAGGTCGGTGAAAAGTAGAGGAATTGGGACCACATAGTCCCCATCACTTAATAATTTTTATATTTGTATTTGTATGTGTCTGCATTATATTTTTTGTCTTTAGTTGTTGATTTTGTAATATATAATAATTTTTTACCAATTGCAATTCTTTTCAATTATTAATATGTAATTGAGTAAATAAATATGCCATAATTTATTTAGCATATCAAGAGATGACCTTTACATTTTCTTTTGCTGGTCCAATTCTTTTGTACCTTTCACTTAAAACTTTGATTATAGTCTTGATTTCTTCAAAATATATTGGTTCACCTTTCTTTTATCTCCTAAAATAAATAAATAAATAGTCTCCTTTGGCATCTCTTTTAGTTTAAGTTATGAAGTTTTCCCGCCCTGTTTTTAGTGTTAGCAAATTAATGAAGCTGGAACACACACACACACACATATATATATTTTATATATTTATTTATCTTAATTCAGGATTATTAATCCATGTGGTCTCTTTTGAATGTGATATGCAGAAAATTGCAGTGTTGCATCTACTTTGTAGTACGGAAGGACACGGGACACGGATACGTTGACACCTCGAATTTTAAAAAAGTAAGACACGAGTACGACATAAACACACCTACGTATAAATATAAATTTTTATTTTTATACATTTATTCAGTAATGGTATTATAAAATTTTAATTCATTTATAATTTGTATACTAAGGGTTGCTATCAAATGAATTAGAAAATGAAATTATGTCATTATTTTTATATCATAAATACCATTATTTCACTATTTTGTTATGATAATATTCATATTATTTTAAAGATTACTTGGTAGGCTTGTGTTAGAAATGTTTAGGAAGTATCGGCGAAGTGTCCTGGAAGTGTTGGCTAATTGTCCGAAATAATAAAATTAATTTTTATTTATGGACATGTATATAAAGTGTCCGATACGTATTCAAAAAATATTCAAGGAGTGTCGATATTCAATATTGGTACGACTTCTTCGTAAAAGTGTCCTTACTTCCATGGTCATCTATGTATGACTGCGGTGCTAGCAACAGCTTTTTCATTTCCATGCCTGGTTGGTTGCTCCTTCCTGGGCCTTTTGTTTTTTTAAACCTGTCAAGATAAGTCTTTTTCTATTGGTAACTTGGTCTCTTTGTCCTTATTTCCCCTTTTAATATCAACTTAATTTTCAAAAAATCCAAGAAAGTGTCCTTACTTCCTAGTATCTACTAGAAACATGGGAACGAGCAACTAATTAAATGGGTAATGAAGATTGACTCTTTTACAACATCTGGTACTTGGATCAGTGTATGTTGAAAATAGAAAATATATATATATATATATATATATATATATATATATATATATATATATATATATATTTTGTTATTAGTTCCATATAGTTTCACTAAATGAAATATATCTTTTAATTTTATTCTCAAGACGTCCAAAGGTTTGGCAGGCTAAAAATTTTGGAATGACAAAAATATTTCACTGATTTGTTACAATGAATTGTCAGACTTAGTTATTTTAATTGGTCCATCTATACTGCGAATAAGGGAATGATTCCTCTACTTACTTGTATTATGCATAAATAACTGGTGCAAGTATCACTAATCAAATTTTAATCCCCTAAAACTCGGTACATATTCTAGAGACAATTTCAAATAAAACTTTTCACAAATTTATAGAGATTTTCAATTACGTGCATAGACACTGTATAAACTGCTAAGAATAAATGGATACTAACAGGGATTTTTGAAAGCATATTCCAACTTCTTTGCATAAAATGTGCTTTAAACAAGTGAATTTACAAATGACAAACATTTTTCAATTGTATTAAGAAAAACTGAGGTTCTATTGAACTAAACCTATTTTCAGACTCTAGTTGGTTTGATTATTTTGAGCCACATTCGTACATCAAACCATAGCTAAAAAATGGCCTACGTAAAAGTGCATTCTACAAACGAGATATTAAAATCAAGGACATATTACTCTCTGGAAGTTCATATTAATGCCACCAGTTACAGCAATTATCAAATATTTATGAGCATATTATATACTAACTATACTAATTTCAAATATATTAAAAACTAACATTTTCAACTCGATAAAAAAAATATAACCTTAAAGGGCTGGCCTAGTTGGAAAAGACTTGGGCTTGAATCTCATGAAACTTTAGGTCTCAAGTTCGATTCCTCCTAAGTGCGATCAATTCCTTAGGGCCACGACCGCGGACATAGTTTGAGTCTTACCCGATTTGTGTGAGGGGACCGCCTTGCACGAGTTCTGTGGATTAATCGGGACAAAGCCTAGACATCACAGTTATCGAATACACACACACACACACACACTAAATATAATAATTTTCAAATATTTATTAAATGCTAACAATTTCAAGCCAAACATTAGGCTTTCCTTTTATATATGGTCATATGTACGATAAACATAAGCTTCCAAAATCTCTCTAAACAATTACCAAAAAGATCAAATAATTGTGTAGCAATGTGTTTATCAATGCAATCCTATCAACAAGAAGAAGCCTCAATTAGGCTTTCATGACTGTTTTTCAATACGGTCGAGCCTAGCCTCAAGCCTGTCCAGACGCCCAAGAATATCACGCCCATTGGTTTCGGTGGACTTGTGTGCCACCGTTGATCTTTGCAGTTGCACTTGATCGATAGGAGCTTGTTGAGTTTGAACTTTTTTTTTTTTGAAAGGTAAATAAATTTTATAAAAGCAAGAGAATTACAACTGAGTAGTTAGCCCGGGCTAACCAAGCATACAAGCCCAAAGTATGAGGCATACCACAGAGGCAGCCAATACAGGAGCAACAAAAAGAAAGGAATGCCCAAAGCTGGACACAAGCACTAAGAAGTGAGCATGGGGACAGGATCTCGCCCTTCAAGGTTTAGTTGTTGTCTGGAGGCTTCACCGGTGGCTAAATAATAGAGGTAGGAAGTTCCCACTCTTCAATGATGCGTCTAGAAGCTGGAGAATCTGAGAGTGAAGATGATAAAAGCTTCTGTCTAATTGTGTCTAAGACTTGTTGCAGAAGTGCATTTTGGGATAAAAAGTTCTTCTTGAATATTCTCCTATTATACTCCATCCAAATGTTGTAGACAAGTGAGCTTAGAGCAAGCTTTGCCACTGAGTTGCTATAGAACCCTCTGTTATTTCTCCAATGGTGAGAAGCCCAAGTGATGAAAGACTGCTATGAGTTGGAATGGATATGGAAGCCACACCTTGATTGGATGAAAGACCACAAGGGCCTTGTGTAGTCACACTGGAAAAAAATATGGTCATGGGACTCCAAGTGAGAGTTGCACAGTTGACAAATGGCGGCATTGATGTGGGATGTGCATCTTCGATTCAGTGTAGGTAATTTCTGTTGTATGGCCACCCAAAGGGTAAATGATTGTTTAGGGATTGAGTGCTTGAACCAAACAAGGTGAGTCCATGATGGACTTGGCAGGTGAAGATTGAAGTGCTTAAGGGTTTGTGCTATTGAGAAAGCTCCATTGGGAGAAGGGATCCACAACAATCTATCTTGTTTCTCTGGACATGGCAGTGTCAAATTATTGGCTTGCAGAAGTTGAGGGATTAATGTGGTAATGGCAGGAGGGAAATACCAATTGGAGTTTGCTATAAATGAGCATAGCTTTGTTTTGTATCGAAGCTAGTATCACTGAGCTGCTGTGGGTTGATTAACTGATGAAGAGGTCCAAGCTAGACTGCACGAGTTGTCAAACCAAAAATTGGTGATTGAACCATTACCAATTTCAAGTTTGACAAGAGGCTTGATTGAACTTCTTAACCTGAGAAGCCTTCTCCAGCTCCAAGAGCATTGACCTGGGATCTTGATCTCCTAAATGCTCCTCCCTTTGAGCAAGTATTGATTGATCCATTTAACCCATAGCATCTGTTTGGAGTTGATGATGTGCCAGAAATGCTTCATTACAGCAACTTCATTCCACAATTGTAGGTTTGGAATACCAAGACCTCCAGCCCTCTTAAGCAGACAGCATAGATCCCAAGCCACCTTTGAGCTTGTTTTCTTGAGAGAGGGACCTGACCACAAGAAAGATCTGAATAGGGAGTCCATTTCATGGATGATACTCATTGGAAGTATGAACTTTGAGCTCCAGTAGAGTTGAGTAGAATATAACACTGTTTTAATAAGTTGTAGCCTGCCAGCAAAAGAGAGGTCTCGACTTGTCCAGTGAGCAATCCTCTTGGTGATCTTGTCAATCAAGGATATGCAGTCATTTGCTTTCAGCATTGTAGTGATCAGAGGCGCACCTAAGTACCTAATAGGGAGAGTCCCTCTTTCAAAGCCAAGAAGAGATAGGATGTTAGACTCCAAATTTTCATTAACACCTGATAAAAAACATTGGCTCTTGTTGTAGTTGATTTGAAGTCCAGAGAGGGCACTAAATGATTCAATAGTGTGCCTAAGGGTTGTAATGGATGGAATGCTTGCATGTGTGAAGAGCATAAGGTCATCTGCAAAGATGAGGTGTGTGAGCTTCAAGTGCTTACATCTCCAATGGTATTTAAATGGCAAGGTAGATGTAGATTTGTTCACCATCAAAGAGAAGACCTGAGGGAATCCCATTAGTATCATAGCTTGGAAAAGGAAATCCCAAGACACTGAGTTGAAGGCTCTTCTAAGGTCAATTTTCAGAGCACATCTTGGAGAAGCTGTGAGCCTGTGATACCCATTCAAAAGCTCCTGAGCCAAGAGAATACCATCATCAATCTGCCTTCCAAGGATGAAAGCTGATTGGGCCTGGTCAATGATTAGAGGAAGAGTAGGCTTGAGCTTGTTTGCTATAAGCTTGGATATGCACTTATATATAGTTAAACATCAGGAAACTGGCTTGAAGTCACTAATGGTTGAAGGGTTTGGAGCCTTGGGAACAAGTGAAATGTATGTGCTGTTAACCTCTTTAAGCAGCTTCCCAGTGGAAAAAAATTAACTGATAGCCCTTATAACATCATGACCTATTACTACCCAGGACTTCTTAATGAAATGGGGGTTGAAACCATCAGGGCCTTGAGCATGATAACTAATGACAAATCACATTTTTATTTTTATCATGTCAGAATTTAGTGAATTATGCTGCTACAAAGCATGATAACTCAAATTTCACACTTTTATTATAAATTGGTAACACTTTTACAAACAAAAAAAGAAAGAAAGAAAGAATTCAAGACCCAAAAAACACTTTGGTGCATAAAAAATTAAAAATGACTTCTTTGTAACTTAAATTATGGTACAACGCATGCAGATAATTTTACTGATGATTAAAAAAAGGTGCCAAAACATGAAAATCAGAAACTATACAAATATATATACTCACATACAAATATCATTCAATAAAGTATGTACAAAAGCTAAATACAATGTATAAAAATCTTTCATTGATCGATGTTCACGTGTCGCATGACAAGTTTAACATATTCAAACGCTGATATTATGCAAATGCCATGCAATTAGATGCAAAAAGCCATCTAGCCTGCCACGTACCTCATGCACCAAAATAGTGCAGTTTTGATAAAAATAGTATGGAGCTCAACACGGAGCTCACATTGGGCTTCTTGTCTGCGCACCAAAATTGCACCGTTTTAGTGCACAGGATTCCCTCCACAATATATAACACAACAAGAGAAAAAAAAATGGTCCAGTGTAAAATAGATTCAAAATATTAAAAATGACATGAAGATTTCAATCTGGCATACCTACTAGAAACATAAAATATGCATTAGAGTCATGATTCTTAAATAAAACATTTGATTCATCCAAATTTATCTACTTAATACAAAGGGACCAAAAATATGAAGAAAAAAGAAGGAAAAAAAAAAAGACAAGCACTGTTGATTCAAGTTTCAAGGGTACAAGATAAACCATTCTTTCAATTTGTTCCTCCCTCTTCAATTTCATGTTACTGAAAGAAAAAAAAAAAGAAAAAGAAAATAAAAGACACATCTTACAAATTACAATATTTGTATGAATTCAATCATTCGATAGCAATATAAATTACATTCTCTATGTCAAGCTTACAGACCAGACCCGACACCCTATTACTTAGTCTGGCTGGAATAAACATACTCACTGGTTGTCAGAGCTGAATCCAAGATTTTTCACCGGTAAAAGAAAAAGAAAAAATGAATCCAAGATTCGGTGCCCACTGACCATGACAATATGTGCAACCAAGATCACTTCATCCCTCACTTCCTTCAATCTCAAAACAATGATTTTAGTTTGTATAGACTACCCACCAAACTAGGTCTAAAATCCTTAATGTCTATAGGCCCCTTTCTCTTGGATGAGAGATTAAAAAAAAAAAAATAGGGTTAATTACAATGAAACTCCCTAAGGTTTGACATAATGACAGTTATATATAAGTCGGGTCATTTTTGAACGATGACACCCCCGTAGGTTTGATAAAATTAATAAAGAAGCCCCAGTGGTCCTGAATTGACATTATTGCCTTTTGACACATTCAATTATCAATTTATCCAATACAATTGTTTTTTATTGACTAAAATACCCTACCATAACCACCACCCACCAGTCGCCACCACCACCAATACTGCCCCCATTCTTTCTCTCTCTCCACCTGGCCACCACGGTAACATCTGCCATCACAACCAAAACCCATCAATTGAACCCATCAATTGAACCCACAAAAAACCCAGTTAATTGAACTCATAAAAAATCCCAATTGCACACACACAGATTTATAAATCTCTTCTTCTCTCGAACACACACATATATCTATACATATATAGATACATATACACAAGCAAATTACACGTCTTCCCTCTTTTGCACAGAGGCAGATACATATACACAGAAGCGTGCACGCAACTATAACCACATCACCCCCAAATTACACAGAAGTTGGGTATTCTAATTTCTCTATCAAAACGAATGCAAACAATTGAAATCATCACCACCGCAACCATATCTCTAAACGCAAATGAGCCTGCCGCCGACGATGATGACGACTACTACTCAACCTTCCTCCAGCAGCCACCACCACTCGACGCACTCAACAATTGCCCAATCGACTCAATCAACTCGCCCTCCCCGACTCAATCAACTCGCCCTCCCAGACTCACTTAATTGGTTCCCACCCAATCCAAATCGCTCTGGCTCACTCAACTCGCTCATCTTTTTCTCCAATTCTACCCCAACCCACCTGACTCTGAATCACTTTCCCGATCTTGAACCCCAAGAACCGTGAACGCCACCAGAAAACTTGCCACCTCTTCCATCATCCGCAGTGGCGATGAACACTTCTTCGACACAAGAGTCAGATGGCGATGGCGGCAGTGGGTGGAGAAGTTGAGGTGGAGAAGAGAGAGAAAGAGGAAGAAGAGAGGAGATAAATGATGGAGGTGGTTGCGACAGTGGGGGTGGCAACGACGTTGGGTGGAGAGGAGAGAGAACGGATAGAGGAAGAAGAGAGATGAGAGGGATGGTGGTTGTGGCTGCGATGGTGGGTGCAGAGAGAGAGGGGCGGCCATAGTTGTTTGTGGTGGTGGCGACTGGTGCTCTGTCATCCCTGATGCTCTTATGTATATATATATATAAGGGTAATAATGTAAATAATGTATATATATAAGGGTAAATTTGACTTTTCATAAATTCTGATATTTTATAATAAAATTGAATTAAATATTAAAGGGTAATCTCATCTTTTCAAACATTTTTTGGGCTTGTTTGGATCAAAATTATCAGAGGGGGTGTCTTTGTTCAAAAAGCAGCTAAGTTGTATATGATTATCAATATGTTAAACCTCAAGGGGTGTCGTTGTAATTAGCCCAAAAAAAATAGTGGCATTCAAAGATTTCTCGAAACTACAATGCCTATGCAAGAAATTGATTACATCCATCATCTCTATCCAGAACACGTCCTAATTAGACCCTTATCCTGAAAGACACTAGTGAGAAGCGAAGCTCACAAAATCCTATTGTATCACTAACATATAGATCATATGGGATATTGCCACTGAATTTGCTCCAAGTCTAATAAAAATATGGTGTGTTTAGGACATGTATAAATAGATCATTTGTAATATTTTTCGTGAAATCTCCAAGTGTAAAGACAGACACGAGAAGAACTTGAGCATTGCTTTACAGAGCTTAATGTCACGCCCCGCCTATAGAGGTTGTGCCATGCAGGCAACACACAGACGCTGAGGAGGACACTGCATGGCAACTGCATGGCGAGTGGAGTTTCTAGAGTTGTGTGGAAGATTCTAAATATGTGTAGTATATTCTAGAGTTCTCCAGAATTGTGTGGAGTAGTATGGAGAGTTCTAGAATGTTGTAGAAACTTGTGGATAAGTATGAAAGTGTGAAGAAGGTGGGAGAAGATTCTAGAGAATCGATCTCCAGCGTTGGTTAGAATGCATCCTAGCCATCCATTAGGGATGGGGATGCCTATAAATAGAAGTAGGACTTCATTTTGTAGCCAACAAGTCCTAGAGTGTGTTTTGAGAGCCTTGTAGAGAGTTTGAGTGCTAGCCTTGTACAAAGCATTCTTTGAAGTAATAGAAGTGTTCTTTCCTTGCCAACTTAAGTGCCTTAGTGTGTGTGAGTGTGCAAGCCAAGTGAGGAGAGGGCGAGGGCCACTACAACACTACTAAGCGCATGAGGGGAGTGTGTTGGCTAAGGTGTGCACGGAAGTTAGGTTGACTAAGTACTTGCGAGAGTAGAAGCACGTCTTGGTGCCGCATGGGAGCAGCTAGAGTGGTGCTGAAACTCTAAGCCCGTGACATTAAGGAACACAAGCAATGCTCAAACGAGACACCATGCGCGGTTCTCCACTCAGCTTGACTTGACCACAAGTTCAACAACATAATCTCCAAAAAGAAAATGACATGCCAAAGAGTAACATTATAATTGCATGTCTCAGCCTGAAATGGTTGAAGCGTAGTGAAAGTTGCCACGTCGAATTCTCGAAACAACTTTCCTCTGCCTTTTGGGCACAAGTGTGCTACTTTGTACCAAATTAGGTGGATTACACTCAAAATTATGAAGGCATTGTAATTAAAAAAAATAATCCATTAGAACATTAAGAATTTTAGTTTGTATTGTTAGAATCTTGATGGTAAATGTAAAGCATTGATTGTGATGAAATGACAACAATTAACTTATGAAAATCAGGAGGATGTCGAAATAGCTATACCTTGGACCCTAAAGGAATTATTAACACCACCAACATGTGAGTGGACGTCAAACACGGGAGTCATTGAACTCTTATTTACCATTATATGGGCAAGACTCATTTATGGAGTCACCAGAAAATGTAAACTCTTAGAGATGGAGATACGGCATAAAAGATCTTGGAGATTTAAATAGATTAGTCCAGATTGGCAACAACCATGAAAAGCAAGGAACCTTGGGAACCCTAATCGCCTCCATCTTCTTTATACTCGTTCTCAAGCTTCAGCAGAGGGGACGGCGGCAGAGAGAGAAGAAGAAAAAAGATATATATATATATATATATATTATTTTGAATTTTGGGTTGGGTTCGGGTTAAGCCCGAGCCCAACCCGAATATGTCTGAGTTTTGACAAAACTCAACTTGAACATGAGCCCGATTTGTGAATTTAAAGCCCAAATTTCAAATTTTTTGGGTTGGGGTTGGGGTAGGCTGGGTTAGTCTGCCCAAGTTGCAACCCTACTAGAAAGGATGTTAGGCCTAGTTTGGTGTGCAAGAATGAAATAGAGTGGGAATGGAATCAAGCTGGGAATGGAATGGGAATGACTATTCCATTCTAGTGTTTGGTTGCAAACATGGAATGTTGTAAATATGGAATGATGATTCTTATTTATGTGTTTGATTGAACAATTGAAAAGTTAGAATGGAATTAATTTACATGGAATTAATTTACCCTTTATCATGAATAAAGAAATTTTAACTTAAAAAAGAAAAGAAAATAAATTTAACAAAAAATTAACGTCGGAAATGAATTTGAGAAAGCAAGGTCTTGAAGATTAGGGCCAGGAGGGCGTCTCCCGCGGTGGTGGTGAGATAAGGGGTAGTGAGAGAGGAAGGCGGAGGAAGACGAATTTGTCTCCGGCGATGGAGGAAGACAGCAAAGAGAGATGACGAAGGTGAAACCAGCTGACTAATTGGTTCTCGTTTTCTGGGAGATTGCAGCTTCACAGAAAGAAAGTCTAATAGAAAATGGAACTTTCTGAATCCACTTCATGAGTCTATCTAGATCTGGAGGAAATTGATTAATAAAAGACGACGAGTACCCCTTACCTACAGTCTAGATATCAGGTATTCAAAATTGATTCTATATAAGTCATCATTATATATCGTTCAGAAATGCATGTATACTTACAGGTCTGACTACTCCTTAGAAGGGATATATAATCATCCTTAGAAGACCGACGAGCACTTAGAGACAAAAGAGGAGGCTGGGTTGGGTTGGGTTATGTTGTGGTCTCCGGCGGCGGTAGTGAGAGAGGAAGACGAATCTATCTCCGGCGGCGGATGAAGACAGCAGAGGGAGACAACGGAAGATGGCGATGGGTTTGGTTTAGAACGGGATGATAAGTAGGTTTTTTTTTGTCATAATTTTTTTTAATCATATTCCATGTGGGAATGCATTAGTAAAAAGAAGGAATGATTTTGGTGGAATGACCATTCTCCAAGAATGGTGGAGAATGATGATTCTACTTTTAATAGCCCATACCAAACACAAGAATGGAAAGAAAAGCATTCCATTCCTTCCGATTTGATTCCATTCACCCACACCACACATGGCCTTAGGTCCCAAGAGAGGGTGATGGGTGATTATGACGTCCAACATCACTCAAGTAATAAGTTGGTAACACTTATATGTGTAAATGCCTCATAATTTTGTTGATAAGTTTTGAAAATTATGAGTGCGAAGTGTGTGTAAAGTGAAAAGTATCTACACCAGATTGACAGGTCATGACCCCCTTAATTTTTTTCAAGTCAAATTAATATTATCACCATGTAATAATTACATAAACACAAAATGCAGCAAGGGTATACCGTATTTTGTGATGTATAGTTTTTCATTAGAATAACGACTGTCAACAAAAAAGAAAAGTTCTTCACGTAAAATGTGCTTTAAACAAGTGAATTTACAATGATAAACATTTTTCAACGTATTATGAAAAACTGAGGTTCAAATTAATTACACTTATTTTCGGAATCTAGTTGGTTTGATTCTTTTGAGCCCCATTGGTTTATCAAACCATAGCTAAAATAAAATGATGTAGGTTGGTTTTCCACTATTGTACCAATACTGCTCGAACAATGAAAAACAAAAGTGCATAGGTAAAAGTGCATTTTACAAACACGAAATTGAAGAAAGATTCTAATATCAGGGACACGCTACTCTCTGGATTACCCTTCTATATAATTCATTCACACCGTTATTACCAGTCGTAGAAATATCAAATTTATGAACATATTATATACTAATAACAATTTTAAAATATATTAAATAATAAGAAACACGGATACGAACATGATACAATATGAATACGTTGACACATCAAATTTTTTAAAAATAGATCACGAGCACAACGTGGACATGACTTATATAAATCCAAATTTTCAGTTATATATCTATTGAATGAAACAATCATAAACTATAATTAATTTATAAACTCTGTACTAAAGTTACATAATTTAAAAGATGACACTATTTGAATATAAAAAATATTATGTTATCTTTTATATATATATATATATAAATCGTTTTTGTTCCTTAAAGGTTGAAGACGAAGAGTATAGGATGTTTTAATTGAGTGTCCGAAATGTGTTGACCAGTCCGAGATGTGTTAACCGTGTCCAATATATATCGGCCAAGTGTCCAAAATAATAAATTTTGTTTTTTTAAATAATGGACATGGCAATGAAGTGTCAGACACATATTTAGATGTATCCATGGAGTGTTAGTGTTCGCCACAGTGTCAAACACAGACACACGGCACCTCATACAAGTGTTGGTACTTCTTAGATTTAATACTAACATTTTCAATCCAGTATATTAACTAGAACATATTTAAATACAATTTTAACTACCAACATTTTCAAACCAATTGGAAGAAATAATTGTCTCTCACAAGCTTTTAACATCAAGCTTTAGCTACTAATTCAATACCACCAAGACGAAGAGGCCTCAAATAGTCATTCATTACTGCTTTTGAATACGGTGCCTAGCCTGCTTGTCCATCCATTGGTTGTGATGCCAATGAATATCTCCTTTATATGCCTCCTACAACGCACTTTGACATCGTCACCATCAAGCTGATTGGTTCCAGTGGACTTGTTTGCTGCGTTTGATCTTTTCACTTGCACTTGATCACCACGAGCTTGTTTATGATAACTAATCACAAATCACATTTTGATTTTTGTCATGTCAAAATTTAGTGCCTACTAATCATGATAACTCAAATTCCACACATTTATTATTAATCTGTAACATGTTTACCAAAAAAAATTCTAAGAACAAAATGCAGCAAGTATATATCCTAAATATTGCTCATACAATGAACAACAGTAGGAAATCCAACACGGGCACGCATTGGGCTTCTTGCATGTGCGCTAAAGCGACATCATTTTTTATTGCGCAAGAAGGGACAGGTTCCCTCCGTAATGAATTGTAAGGAAAAACAAAATTTAATGATGAAATGTAAAATAGATTCAAAATATTAAAAATGACAAGAAGATTTCAATCTAACATACCAACTAGAAGCATGAAATAATAAATTAGTCATGATTCTTAAATAAAAAATTTGTTTAATTCAGAACATATTTATTGTAGTACTTAGGGACCAAAAATATGGAAAAATAAAGATGAGTCAAAGGTTGGTTCAAGTTTCCAGGAAAGAAAACAAACCCTTTTTTTATCTTGTCCTCCCTCTTCCTCTCCCATTTCCTGTCACAAAAGAAAACAGAAGTATAAAAAGAAAATATAGGACAAATCTTACAATTTACAATACTTGTAAGAACACAATCCTTGGTTTAGCAAAACATAAATTACACTCTCTGTGTCAAGCTCAAATACCACACCTGTCATCCCACTACTCAATCTGAAATAAACACACTCACTGGTAAAAGACTGTGTGCTTCCGAGAACACTCCATCCATCACTTCCTTCAATAACCATGATCTAAAAGACTACCCACCAAACTAATAAGGTCTAAACACTTTTATAACCATGATCTAAAAGACCACGCAAGACATTCACATATATATATATTTTGGAATGGTAAAGCAAACACAGGCACACCTTTTTGCCCATGCCTGGTCTCGAACTTCTTCCCTCCTCTTTAAAGATAGGGAGGTTATACCACTAGGTCAAAGGCCTTTTGGTACAAAAGTTGTTCATGGAATCAAGAAAGTATAAAGTCTTAGAGGTGGAGGAGATACAAAATATAAGATAGTGGAGATTCAAGTAGATTAGGCCAGATATATTGGACATCATGACGACGTAATAATAACCAAGAGAATACCCAATGCTCAGGATGATTACTATGCCAGTGTCTATTATTGTAATTATGACCATAACTATACTCCCCATAACCACCGCCACTACCACCACTAGCGGATCTTCCACCACCACTAGCCGATCTTCCACCTCCACCACCTCTACTAGTAGATCTTCCACCACCACCACTACCATCACTAGTAGATCTTCCACCACCACCACCACTGGCGGATCTTCCAGCACCACTACCACCACTAGTAGATCTTGTGAGTCGTACGCAACGGAATGTATATAGAAAAGTTTTTGTTTGTTTTTATAAAACAGATCTGTGTCCTTACTTTACTTATTTTATATTTTAGCAATTAAACAGTTAATCACATGCAGATAAAATAAAGCAAAGTATAAGTTAGAGATGATACCAGGATTTTAGCGAGGAAACCCTAGTTGATAAAATACGTCAACTGTGGGAAAAACCTCGTGGACTTGTGCAGTCCAAAGTAAATCAATCCACTATGCTTGGAACAAAGTGTACTAAACTTTAACTCTAGCTCACACCCTATCGTTCTACACCACACCAACCGCTGACAATCATCTGGCTTTGCGACTCCCCGTACAACAGCAACTTGATCTCAGATTGACACTTGATATTTGTAGAAGAGTAGCAGGTAGATCAGACAGCACTCCACGAATGCTACAATCCTTCCAAAGTGTGACTGCGTTTACTTCTGTTCTTCAATCGTCTGAATGATGTAGAAGAAGATCTGCTTCATCTGATCAATATTGATACAACTGTACGATCATGATCAGGATTCGAACACCACAACTCTAACCTATCTTGGTGAATATGTGTATGATCTAGGAAGACTACAGAACAATCAACTTTGATTTTCTGAGAAAAAGAAACTTACTAAGGCTTTGAAAAATATATAACTTATAATGTAAAAGCCGTGAATAAACCAATGTATATGACATGGTTTATATAGAGTCTAGAATGACCTAATCCCTCTGAAAATAAGGTAAAAATTCGTGCATAGGATTTGGTACAATTCTAGACCAACTGGGAAATAAATCAAAATAAGGAAACTGCTGTTGTATTGCATATAGGACATCTTGAACTGGTTCAAGGAAAACTGAAGTCAAACTTGAACATCTTGAACCGGTTCAAGGAAAGCTGAACCGGTTCAAAGTTGGCAGACTTGTGGATTTCGAATTCCTTCAGCCTTGGTTCATTCTACAGAAATTGTAGTCTAACATGGAAAGCGTAGAATGTCCAACCTTGTTCATATTCCTTCCTAATGTGGTGTCCTTACCCTTTTCATCACAAACTCTTCAAGTATGGTAAGTTTGAACTCCTTCCCAGTTGTGTAATTCCTGTTGCCGTTGACCTTGATGACTTGTAAGACAAGTAATATAAATTACAACTCAACTTGGACTTGTTATGTCTACGATAATTGCCAATACATAAACAATATCTCACAATCTCCCCCTTTGGCAATTTCGTGACAAAACCCTAAAAACAATATATGCAATCTACCCAAAGCAGAAAAGTAAATTACATGATTTGCTTAAAGGTAATAAGAACACTGTTCTTCTTGGATTCCAAACTTGACCTCTTTCCTGCACACTATCAAGCAACAACTACCAGTAAAGTTTAATAAATAAAAATTTAAAAACTCCCCTTGAAGTAAATATCCAAGTTTTCTCCCCCTGAAGTAAATATCCAAGTAGCATTCTTTTCCCATTTGTTTTTACCTTCAGTTTTGTATCTCCCCCTTTTTGTAACAAATTGACATAGGAGTGAAAAAAAAAACAGTGAATTCCAATTTAACGAAGTCAATGAAAGCACAATCCGGATAAGCATAATAAAAGCTATGAAAGCATATTCCAGGAATATCCAAAAACAAAGACAAGTGGTGCAATAATTAAAACAAAACATGATGTCATGATGCATGATGAAAAATCAATAAAAACAGCACCATGTCCCCTTAACCACTCAGAGAAAAAAAAAACATCATCTAGTCTTCACCACTTTCTTCTGCATCCTTATCCTCCTCATCCTCATCTGTATATTCAGCCCTTAACCACTCAGAGAAAAAAAAACATCATCTAGTCTTCACCACTTTCTTCTGCATCCTCATCCTCCTCATCTTCATCATCGCCCTCATCTTCAGCTTGCTGAGACGGATCTGGAGGCACAGGCCTATAGACATCCTCATCCGGCACCCTAGATGACTGTCCTCTCAGCTGAGCGACCTATAATTTGAGATCTCGGATCTCAATTACCATCTTCTCAAATAATGAATTCTGATGCTAAAGTAGATGAGAATACATGAGGTTTGCATCGGATTTCATGAAAGTCCCTCTTGAAGAAAATAGCGGAGTAAATTCTGAACCTTGTGACGGCCCCTCCTCAACAGATCTCCTCGCCCTTCTAGCATTCTCACGAGCAGTTTTGGACTTGTGCAAAGCGCGATGGTCTAACTCAGTCATGATAGGCTTATGATTAGCCCTTGGAGGAATGGCCACATTCTTTGTTTTCAGAATGTCCATGATAATCATTGGGAAGGGAGAAGAGTACTTGCGCGAGTTTTTCTTGTAATGAGCTATCATAAGCTGTATAATGGACTCTACAAGCATAATATACTCATTATTGGCAAGAAAATAGAGCACTTGTGCGCGCTCCAGGGAAAGCTCATCCTTCTTCCCAAAGTAGCCTAGATTCGCCATTGCAAACAGATTGAAGAAAGCAACTT
Organism: Cornus florida; assembly: GCF_030987335.1. NCBI lineage: Eukaryota > Viridiplantae > Streptophyta > Magnoliopsida > Cornales > Cornaceae > Cornus > Cornus florida. Next base: position 19,826,476 of record NW_026775574.1, read on the forward strand.
CATCTATCAGAAATCGGGCCGGAATACTATCTCGGTTCAGTGAGAAGTTTGGCACACAGATCTTTGGAACAATCCGGGAAAAATTAGAACCCGAGACTGTCAAAGGGAGACTATGTCCACTCAAAAGTCGACTGTCTTGAAGACCAATGATAGTCTCAATATCCTCCTTCTTAATAGTATGATCAACTCCAAACAGAGATACGACAAAGTAGGTGTCATGAACTTCACGGATATTAGCATAGAAATAGCTAATCATATCTAGACAATAAACACCTTTGCTGAGTCTAGTGAAATAAAGCCAATGATGAGCTTTGATGTAGTTCACTAGATCTTGTCCTGCAGTGTCTTGTAGCTTCTGTAGATTAACATTTCTCTCTATCTTGATTGGCCCATCCTTGTATATAGAGTTATACACTCTCCAAGCCTCTTCATTATAGAAATGTGCTGCTGTAAATTCAATCCTTCCAGTGCTAGAAACTGAAGGATAACGAATAGGAGCCATGCTTGGAACTTGAGAACCACTTTGGGGTTCTTGGATGGAGATGCCAGTACGAGACCTTTTTGGTGGTCTTGGATATGCAATTCCTTTTCCCTTTGCTTCCTTAGTCAATTTAGGAGCCATGGTCTTTAGGAATTTTCTTACTTGGAAGTTTGTAACTCTTTCAGAACTTTTATTAAACACTTGGTGTGCAACCCCAAAAGTGTTGGTATGAAATCTTGTTTTGATCTTTACTTCTCCCCAAAATCAATCAACAAATGCAAAGAAGAATTTCCCAAGTACAATTAAGCTTCAATTTCTTCAATCAATGCAAAAACTGAATCAATCCTCCAAGATTTTAAACCCAAACTCCATAACCTCTATTTAAACCCATTTTGCAAACTTTCAATGTTCACACTCTTCAAAAGTTTCCTTCAAGCTCATTAATATCATGTAATGATCATCTATATCATGAATGATTGACAAACATATATGATATGATGTATATAGATATATATATATATATATGTGAGTGATATATGGATTTAGAGTGAAGGAGAGCAAGAGAGATGGCAGAAGGTATGCAAAAATAAGGCCCAAGGCTTGTTTTTAAAACCACAATCCGTGCTCTTGAACTGGTACAGCCTTCTTGTACCGGTTCAAGAAAGGCAGTGCACTTTAGTGCACACGACTTGAACCGGTTCCACAATTTTGAACCGGTTCAAGATGGTCAGTCACATGTTTATGGCCAAATGACATGTCTGAACCGGTAGGGGATTTTGGGGACCGGTAGGATCATGACAGTATGTTATTATAACATGAAATTTTGCCAGAACTTTTCTTTGGAATTTTTTTTTTTAAAACACTCAATGATCAAATCAAAACCAAAACAAAAAAAAACTATAAGCTAAAAACAAAAATCTTTTTGATTTTTTTTCAGTTTTTGATTTTGATTTTTTTTATTTTTCATTGTTAAAATAAAATAAAACAAAACAAATCATTGAGTAATTTAATCAAAGATTTTCAAGTCCATACCTAATCCAATTTCCCAGAGAATTATACAGCTATCTATGAACAAAATTCTTGACACCACATATTAGTCAGTCAATTTCATTTCGCGAGAAGTAATCACAACATGAATTTTCACTCGCAAATATTAATAAAACAGTTAGAAATCAATCTAGCAAGTTCAAGTGTGTGTGTGCAATCCATTTCCTCAATTTCCAATCAATTATCAATAAAACATTGTTTAAACTATATTGATCGAAAAACATCAAGATAAAATTGTCTTTGAGCAATTTTTCTAAGTTAGGTGGCTTTCACTCTAAAGAGCAGACAGCAATTCCCCAATTCAACTTGTCTCCACCTTTCTTTTTACTCATTTAGCTCCTCTTCAAAGTCTAATGGGAGCTTTCGAACACATCTCAATAGGTAGCCTTTTCCTAAACAGAGAATTCAGCATTGTTTTCTTTTTCCTTTTTTAAGCTGATTTTTTTTAACCTTTATAGCTTTTGTGATCAATACACCCTAGTCAACAAATTGAAGATTTTCAATTAAAAAATTCAAATTTGGACTAGTGCACAAAGGTTATGAACTTAAGAGATTAAAATCTAAACATCCCTTAATCAATGCAAATGAACTTTCATTGTATAGATTACAAGCCAATAATCTATTTTTAACTAAAAATCATGTGTCCAAATTTGCATTCAAGATAAATCATCAATTCAATGAAAGAATTTTCACAGATATTTCATGAAAACTATGTTTAGAAACTCAATTCTAAACTAAACCCTAGCTAGTGATCCAATGGCAAAGAAAAACATTTTCTATAAAAAACAAGCCATGATCACTGAAATTCATAGGACTTAGTTTGAAGATGAAGTCCTTTTGGAAACTCGTTCCAAGGACTCAACAGGCACATACTTGATCAAATCAGATTTTTTGATCCAAACAGTTCTCACTTTCAACTCTTGAAATTCTTCAACATCCTTTACCTCTTTCTTAGGCAAATTATCAGCTTTAGAAAACTTAGGTGACACATTCTTTTTCTTCCTAGAACACCCTTTTTTCTTAGCATAAGAATTCTGAGAATGAATTTTAGAAAAGTTTTTCTTTTTCCTATGAAGGCATGAGTTATACTTATGTCCATTTTTCCCACAAAACGTGCAATGCAACAATTTAGGCACATAAGCCATAACAGAATGTGATGCAATAGGCAAACATGGTTTAGGCATAATAGCAGGTTCAACAAACATCGTTTTACTTTAATTACCAGAAGAACCTTTAACAAATCCTAACCCTATTTTATCATTCACATCCTTACCCATATTGACTATCTTATTTAAATTGTTTTGACTCATATTGAACCCTTTCAGTTTATCTTTTTCAGATTTCAACTCACTTTCACGATAATCAGTTTTCAAAGCAAGACATTCCTTTAATGAGTTAGCAATATTTACCTTATCCTCAAGAATGATGATCTGTTTCTCAAGCTCAATGATGACTGTCTCTCTTTCAACAGCCTTCTGTTGGCATTCAGCAATCTGTTTCTTGAGATCTTCATTCTCTCCTTTTGCTTGGATAAGCTCTTTTGCTAGCTTATTAACTGCCTATTTGGTTCCAATGGTTTCTTTGACCATCTTCTTCAATCTTTCATCGTCCTTTTCAGCTTCTTCAATCTATTCATCATGAACTTCATCCTTTTCGTTATCTGAACTGTCAGAGTCAGATAAATGAACGACATGGGGACCCTTATCAAGAAAAGCGACATTCGAAAAATCATTAGAATCATCTTGAGGAGAATCACTATCACTTAAAGTAGAATTTTCAACCATGGAAACTTTCATTGCTTTTCCTTTATTCCTATCCTTTTGTTCTTTCCTAGGACTAGGATAAACATTGGCTGCATGACCTTTGCCACCACAATTCCAGCAAGTAAATTCCATTTCTTTTGATTCTTCTACATTCTTTTCATTAAATCTAAACTTTGACGTTTTGTCAAAATTTTGAGGATTAGCCTTGTTGCTATTCCTTCTCCTCTGTTGCCTTTGCAAAATCTGACTAAATTGCCTTGACAAGAATGTAATATCATCATCAGAGTCACCATTCACAGAATTCTTAACCTGTGTAGATTTTAAAGCAAGATTTTTCTCCTTCTGATTTAAATCAAAATTCTGCATCTCAAAAGTTTTTAGTGAACCTGCCATCTCATCAACTCTACAAGTAGTCAAATCCCAATGTTCAGAGATGGTTTCAACCCTAATCTGAAATCTCTTAGGTAAAAACCTTAAGATTATTTCACAGATTTTTTTATCACTAACTTTTTTCCCTAAGTGACGCAGTTCAGAGATTATTTCAAGAAGACTAGAATAAAAATCAGAAAAGGATTCATCTTCTTTCATCACGATGTTACCAAACTTATGAGAGAGCAACTGAATTTTGGACAACTTCACTTTTGAACTTCCTTCATGAGTAACTTGCAAAATATCCCAAGCTTCTTTAGCAGTTTTACAATCAGAAATTCTAGCATATTCAGATGGACCAACAGAATTGATAATTGAACATAAAGCTTTGCCATTCGCATCATTACGCTCAATTTCAATAGTAGTAAAAACAAAAGTATCTTCTAACTCTTTGACTATTTTACCATCCACAGTTGTATCTACTGTAGGAGGTGTATAGCTAGATTCAACTATTGCCCAAGTTTTACCACCAGAATTTTGCAAATAGGCTCTCATCTTTGATTTCCAAAAATTGTAATTATCTCCTTCAAATAAGGGACCACGTTGATTAGAACCGCCTTCTTTCAACGCATAAGACATGATTAAAACAATTTTTGAACACAAAACTTTCCAACAAGGATCAACTCAATGTATAGAGGTTGGCTCTGATATCAAATTGTGAGTCGTACATAGCGGAATGTATATAAAAAAGTTTTTGTTTGTTTTTATAAAACAGATCTATGTCCTTACTTTACTTATTTTATATTTTAGCAATTAAACAATTAATCACATGCAGATAAAATAAAGCAAAGTATAAGTTAGAGATGACACCAGGATTTTAGCGAGGAAACCCTAGTTGATAAAATACGTCAACTGTGGGAAAAACCTCGTTGACTTGTGCAGTCCAAAGTAAACCAATCCACTATGCTTGGAACAAAGTATACTAAACTTTGACTCTGGCTCACACCCTATCGTTCTACATCACCCCAACCGCTGACGATCCTTTGGCTTTGCGACTCCCCGTCCAACAGCAACTTGATCTCAGACTGATACTTGATATTTGTAGAAGAGTAGCAGGTAGATCAGACAGCACTCCATGAATACTACAATCTTTCCAAAGTGTGACTGCGTTTACTTCTGTTCTTCAATCGTCTGAATCATGTAGAAGAAGATCTGCTTCGTCTGATCAATGTTGATATAACTGTATGATCACGATCAGGATTCGAACACCACAACTTTAACCTATCTAGGTGAATATGTGTATGATCTAGGAAGACTACAGAACAATCGACTTTAATTTTCTGAGAGAAAGAAACTTCCTAAGGCTTTGAAAAATATATGACTTATAATGTAAAAGCCGTGAATAAACTAATGTATATGACATGGTTTATATAGAGTCTAGAATGACCTAATCCCTCTGAAAATAAGGTAAAAATTCGTGCATAGGATTTGGTACAATTCTAGACCAACTGGGAAATAAATCAAAATAAGGAAACTACTGTTGTATTGCATATAGGAGATCTTGAACCGGTTCAAGGAAAGTTGAACCGGTTCAAGTTTGACAGTATGTCAAACTTGAACATCTTGAACCGGTTCAAGGAAAGCTGAACCAGTTCAAAGTTGGCAGACTTGTGGATTTCGAATTCCTTCAGCCTTGGTTCATTCTACAGAAATTGTAGTCTAACATGGAAAGCGTAGAATGTCCAACCTTGTTCATATTCTTTCCTAATGTGGTGTCCTTACCCTTTTCATCACAAACTCTTCAAGTATGGTAAGTTTGAACTCCTTCCCAGTTGTGTAATTCCTGTTGACGTTGACTTTGATGACTTGTAGGACAAGTAATATAAATTACAACTCAACTTGCACTTGTTATGTCTACGATAATTGCCAATACATAATCAATATCTCACAGATCTTCCACCACCACCACCACCACCACCAACAGTAGATCTTTTGCCGCTGAAACTATTGCGCCGGAGATCGTAGTAGGCATGCTTGCGATCGTCGATGAGAACCTCGTAAGCTGCATTGACCTGCTTGAATCAGAGGATCGCACGGTCTCTAACGGATTCGGGCGATTGAGTGTGCTTGTCTAGGAGTAATTGCAGTGCCAATTTTCTGAATGCATCCTTGATTTATTTTTTGTTCGCTGTTTCACTCACACCCAACAGCTTATAGTGATCCATTCTCATCAGAAATACACATCCATACTAGAAAAATAAATTGTGAGTATTAATGATTTTGATAGTTTGTGTTAACTTGAGGAAAAAGTTATTACTCTCCTAGTTTTTAGGAGTTTTAAAATTATTATATTAGCTTTTCAAGTTTGATATTTATGAAAAGATGGGAAGTATGTTTTTTTGAAAGAAAATAGTTATTTAATTTAAAAATAAAAAATAAAAAATTGTATGTTAAGCCCATCTAAATTAAATAGTTGGAAGACTTCGTGTTAAATAATGTATATATATATATACGATTGTGTTATGCTTGAATATAGAAAATAATATAATCTGATTTGAAGCAAATGATTTGGGTGTTGTATAGTTAAGAAATGTAACTATTATTTATTTAAAATTGACCTTATTTCTCCATTCCTCTTTGTAATCATAATGGATGTTTTGCTTACTGTTGTTACCAAGTATATTGACACAAACCCTACCTTCCAATTTCATTGGAGGTGTAAGAAGAGCAAAGTTTCTCTTCTAGCCTTTGCTAATGATTTGATGATGTTTTTCCATAGGGGGATCTTCTCTCTAATTATGTGCTTAATTACCAAGGCTTTAAATTCGCATCTCTATCAGGCCTTTACCTTAACTCCAAGAGCCTTATATTTGCTTCTAATATCCTCCACAAGTTGAGGTAGCTATTATCTTGTAACGACCCAAACCCGGGGGTCCAAATCGCTAATCGAGTTCTTTTCCAAACTTGAGATCATCTAAGGGCAAAACAGTCACTACAAGAAATTAGGGTTCTAGGGACAGTCGAAACTGTCCCTAAAAGCTCCGAAACCGTGGTCAAAGTTGACCGTGACAAATAATTTAGACCTTTAGGGATAGTACGTACTGTCCCAAATAACACCGTCCCTAAAATTTATTAGGTACGGTGGATATTGTCACTAATAAGGTATGAATTAGGGACAGTTTTAAGGACTGTGACCAATACATATAGTATTAGGGACGGTTGGACTATCTTTAATGCATTATTTTTTTAATTATAATTATTTTATTAGGGACGGATGGACTATCCCTAATACATTATTATTTTTTAATTATAATTATTGTATTAGGGATGGATAGACTGTCCCTAATATATTATTTTTTTTTATTTTTTAGTTTTTTTATGCTTGATTTGTGGGTTTAACCATTCCGAATACATGCAAAACATAAACAAAATAGATTCAGAATAATATTCAAAAATATATTACTAGCCATGAAACAAAATAAATCCACAAAGTCGATCATCAAAATACAACCCAAAAAAGATAAAGAGTTTAGTAATCAACTAGTTGATCATCAGAAAGCTCCAAAATTTGTGTACCAAAAAATTTATCTCTTTATCACATTAGTCATTCTGTTGGTGGTTGTGGTGGTGCTTGCTGGTGGTGTTGATATTGCCATAATGTTGGTGGCGACTGCTGATATTGCCACCTTATTGGTGGCGGCTGCTTAAAATATGATGGAGTCTGTTGTTGGTGGAACTATGGTGGTGGTTGTTGCTAGTACTGCTTAAGCATTTTCTCAAGTTTATCGATCTTTTTCGCCAATTGTACATTTCTTTCCTCAGCAATTTCGGCCCTTTTCCTAGAAGCCTTATCACATGATGAGGAGGCATGTTGATGCTTTGGAGCCACAAAACCATGTCCGAATTCAAGACAATATCCCTTCCTTATGCTTAGGTTGGTTTTGCACTATCTCAACATCATTTATGATTGGACTCGTACCATCAGAATTTTGAGAATTTTGTGCAACCTTTTCTTTCATTGCATCTTGCAAAATATTTAAGTACGCAATCAAATTGAAAGAATATGGCATAGGAATAAATCATGTGCAAGCTAGAATATTAATCTCAATAGAGAGAAAAAAAAAATACTTATTGAAATGCTTATTTTTAAAATGGAAGGATGAGTTTGGACACACTGCAATGACAAATGACAACTGATATTAATTGTAAGCACTTTTTAACTGAAAGCAATCTACTTTAAGCAAACATTTTGAATACTTTACACATTCAAGATCTGATATTAGAAACTAGAAACAAAAATGTCCTTTTCTCAACATTTCATCATTCTCATCTCTCAAAGAAATTCATAATACAAACCAGACCTTTAAATTTATAAAATATCTCACTTGCACAACTTCTTTCAACTTTGGGATTTCTCACAAATACAAATACTCTTATTACTTTTAGAAATTCCTGGAGCATGTGAGGATGGGTGCGCAGATCATTTAAATGTTTTTTCTTGTATGTTACTATGTATACAAATGACAGTTTACATGTCTCTGTTTCTGTTTTACCCAATTTAATTGCCTCTTGATTTGACATGTTCATAGAGAAACTTGTTGACGAATTTGAAGTAACGAAAAGTAGATATAAAAATTTGCTGCAATGTGCTATTGTCTGTTGATACTTTTGTACAACCAGCTAAAGTGTAACTTCTGCTAGATTACTTGATATTTTTATTGATTGTTAGTAAGTTCTTTTCAATTAAAAAAATGATAATTCTTGAGAATACAAGAATATTTTGTGAGCACTGCTACATACTATTCAAATTCAAGCAACGATACATCTCAAAACTCATTTAGAATGTGAGAGGGCTATCAGCCTATCACGAAAAGAATTGCAGTTCATTTATAATTGGACAGTACCAATGTAAAGAATATGGATCACAATTTAATTGATTAAATTTATAAAATATCGAAGAGATAAGTGTTTTCTCACAAATACAAATACTCTTATTACATGCCCAACTAGGTTTTACTAATTTTATAAACAAAATGATAAATATAATAGAAACATAAAAAGGGCCTGAATTTGGGATTTCTCCAACCTTCAAAAATGAGATTTAGAATAATTTTCCATTTATTTATTTTATTTATATTTTTTTAGGGGCTTGGACTAACGAAATGTTAGAACTATTTTTTTATGTTCAAAATACAGTACTCCTAGTTTAAAAGATGGCCATTATAATTGCTATCCAAATTGTGGCATTATTCTAATATACATAAACAAAAAGTAAAGAAAAAATAAAACCCTAGATAGGATGAAGGCACCATCAACATCAAGGCTATCATTTAAGTAACTGTCATTGCACAAGTGTTTGGACATTTTAAATTAATAATTTTAATTTTTTATAAAACCAAAGTAGGAAATGATATTAGTATTTAAAATTTGTTCAGTAGCTTTAGAGCAATTTGAACATTTTAAAAATCAAATTCATACTCTTTTACACACTTATAATCAGATTAAGAGCAACTTTTTTTTTTTTTTTTTCTTTTTTCTCCACATCTCTCCTTAATTTGATTTTCATAGATTGCAAAATAGGAGCCAAAAGAATATATGTCATTAAGAATTAAGAATCCTTTTCCTCCAGGCCTTTTCGTAAACATATTTTCCATATTTGTCTTCTGTTTTCAGGACTTAAATTTGTTTTGCATTATTGTCCAGTTATTTTGATACTTGATGAATGATGGTTAAATTTTGCTGCAAGCTCTTTAGACATTTATAGATGGCTACTGCTAGAAATTTTGTGATAGCTTATTTTTGGGAAATTTTTTGTATAATCATAGTTTAATTTTCATGCTCTCTTTTATGATCTCCCTAATCACATTAACACAACTTTAAACTTCTTTCAATGTGAACCCTCTTTATCACATGGCCACAACATTTCAACAAATTATTCCCATTATTATTTTTATTTTTTAAACATGAAATGCAATGAATGAAAACCACACTTCATCCGCAACAATTCCCCACCTCCATTTGTGCACAAAAAATCAAGAATGGTCACTTAAAGGCATGTGACCCCCTATAAACTGCAAAAATGGTCACTTAAAGGCATGTGACCCTCTATAAACCGCAAAAATATTATGAGATCTAAATATCATAATCCAACATGCTAGCTTATAGTTAACTTACAAAATTCCTCTTAACTTTCTCGTGTGCCAATCTACTTTGTTCCTTAAAATGTGTGTCCTTGTACAAGCAAATAGCAGGATCCCCATCCCTTTCATCGTCCTCATCTTCTTGGCTCTACCTTTCTTTGAGTTTGACCTACAGTACAAAGTAATAGTGACCATTAGACAAATATATGGTTTAAAATGTAGAATATAAAATAAAAAATTTATAATTATTGTTTCATATATTATGTACATAAGCATCATAACGTTTGACCAAGGACATCGATCCAGAATAATGTGGAAACTCATTCTTGGAACGGTTTTCTTTGCCTTTTTCACTTATTTTCTAGTTAGTAATTCAAACAATATTACAAGTTAGGAAACCCAAAATATATATAATTGAAAAAAAATATATATATATATAATTTTTTTCCTAATAATCGTCAACAATTGAGATTCACAAGCACCGCCAAGCTTCAACCATATAGAAATTCTAGCAACATAATTACAAGAGAAATACACTTCCTTTTTTGTAAAAAAAAAAAAATAAAATCAAGTGATTAAGAAACAAAATAAGATTTAATGATTAAGAAACAAAATAAGAGTTAAGAGTCATATTGCATGATATGTGATACATTTTGCACTAAATATATATTTCAATGGCTTTTTAAAAATAAATTTTAAACTTTTCTTAACAATTATACTATGATATTATTTTGGGAAAATCTACATTTTAATGTTTAAAACTAGTTAAAAATGTGTATTGAAGTATGGGAGAAGTATTTGATATGTGATCAATGTGAGAAGTATCGAATACCGGTTTTTAAAATGAATTTGTTAATAAACAAAGAAACATGTTTTAATTTGAGTATTTGTTCATTGACTGTCATGGGTCAACTATCGCTAATGTTCATCTACTTTCATATATTAATGTCCATCTACCAAAGAACTCTCAATTATAGGTTGTTATTCTTAAACTAATTTAAAACTCAGATGGGATATTTTGAAGTAATGCCATAGCAGCAATAATGTAGAAAAAAAAATTATAGATGGAAATTTTTTTTGCTAAACATCTCTCAATAGAACAAGAAAATTCATTAAACGTTGCAACGACAATATCATTGATTATTTAACATGCACCTTTAGATGATAAAAGTGGAAAACCTAAGAATTCCAAATCTATTGTATAACATTATAGATTTAATAAAAGAAAGTCCAATGGAAAAAAAAAAAAAAATAGAAGAAATTAAAAACTTTAATGGATGACCAAATGGTCTGCAAAAGGGATGATCACTACAGGGGTTCATTTAAGCAGCAGCTATTTACTGGTTTAGTTGAGAACTTCCCATCATTTTTTGTCCTTGCTTTAGAGGAAATTGATACTCATCAAATAAAGAAATCTAATATATAAAAGCAGGATGTGCTTTGTTTAGTCCTAATATATTTTACATTTTCTTAACAGTAGATAATACCCTCATAGAAAAACTTTATTCATAAAAGTATCCTTATTCCTTTACTTATCAAAAAAAATAAAATAAAATAAAATAAATAAATAAATAAAAAACCTTCCTTATTCCTTACATCCCACTTACATGAATTGTGGTTTCCTATATTGACTCTTTTGCAACTATTCTATGATTCAACTTGGAAATAAGGTGAATTGGTATCAGGTCATCGCGGTGCAACCAAATTTGCATAGTAGTGTGCTAAGATAAGTGTGGCCAAGTTTTACATTTATAAGTTACCACTACTACCTTTCACTAAAAATATAGTTAGGGCAAGTAGGGATCGTCCCAAGGGATTGGTGGGTCATATTAGGTTGTGGAATCGAGATTAGGGATAGTAGGTCAAGTGATCAAAAGATTGGTTGGTGATTGAATTATACTAAGATGCAATTTAAACTAAAGTAAACAATTAAATGCAATGGAAAGAAAATAAGAGAGAGAGATTTTGGGGTTTAAAGATCACCACTAAGCATAGCTTTTCTACACCCTTAATGAATGATTAATGAAGGGGAAAATATGTATTGCAACAATAGTGTGTGTGTGGTTGTTTCAATAAGCGTGGACGACCAATTAAGTATATATTGTTTAGATAACACAATGAATATCACAATATATCAAACTAAGCCATTAATCATTCTTTAAGCTCACAATCCAAACACATCACAAAATTAGAGAAATATGATACTTGCATTCATAAGTGTGGAACATCAAACAACAAGCATGGATTGTTCTCCCATTTAACATCTAAGCTACAACTACACCACAATTAAGCTAATGACATGAAATTAAACTAATTAAACTAAGGGAGAGGCACAATCCATCAAGAAATGAGTATGAACCATCAAATAAACCACAAGAGCATTCTATTAAGCACTACGTCTTGACAATCTCTAGATCTATAGCATCAATACACATAGACATGCATCAACAACACAAGAAATAGAGATAAGCACATGAACATCTATTCTAGCATACATAGACATATGGATAGAATGAAATGGTCACTTGGAAGCATTAAACCATACAAATCATTGAATAAATAAGATCTATGTATATAACAATGTCAAAACATGTATCACAATACAAATCCCCTAAAAAATACATAAATCAAGATGTAGAAAGCATGCTTAGGGCTAACTCTAGCCCCAAAAGGATGTCTAGCCACTCATGGATGGTGTCCTCCAACCCTCAAGGGCTGACTCCATGGTAGAGATTGCTCCGCTTCTTGATTGATGGAAGAACTCCAAGTTTGTGTCTTTAGCCTCCTCTCTTTCTTTCTTCCTCACTAAGAATATCCTATAGAAATTGTGTCAAAAGTCTTTTTGTAAAAGAGGCTCATATTCCTTATATAGGTAGGTCAAATGTCTCCCCCAATGACCTGGGCTCGTGCACCAATATGCCTCCCAATGATTGGATATGAGACAACTTTTAATGAGCTGGAAATTGAATTTTCTTGAACTTGGGGAAGTTCGATCGATCGAACATTCTCTGAGATCGATCGAACATGGCTAAAATCTATCGAACTTAAGCTGGATCTATCCTCTATGGCGGCGCCTTTTTGGATAAAGACAAATCTGAGATATTTTGGAGATATTTTTTGGAAAAGAGAGAAAAGTGGTAGGTGTGGTGGTACAACTGGATAAGATGGAATCTCTTCGATCGATCTGAAGAAAGTAGGATTGATCGAACTTTGTAAAATCTTTGGATAAGGGTAAAATAGCTCAGATCCATCTTGAAGAGCTGAAATCGATCAGAGTTGGATCGATCGAACATTTACTGAGATCGATCGAACTTGCTGAATTTGCTGAATTTCCACCACTTGCTTCCTTTTGCTCCCACTTTGCTCCTTTCTTTGATTCATCTCAAGATTGCTTCGATTATGCTCTTATTTAGCTGAGTTATCTTATTTTGGGGATAAGTACCTGAAAAAGGTAATAACATGAAATTAGTCTAAAACGGGAAAGTAAGATAGATAAAGGTCCTAGAATACTTAAGCTTAAGGGGTTTAAATGCGCACTTTTTAGCGCTCATCATGAATACATGTTTTGCTCTCTTTCTACTTTACTACAAACTCTATTATACTTGAATAGAAATTCTACCAATTGACCTACAAGAAGAGAATATGTTTTTCTTCTATGATAGCAGACTTATTGTAAAAAGATGTTATTCTACAACAGTTTCTCATTTCTTTTCCCTAGATCATAAGATCTCCCAAGTAAATAGTTTCTCTTGGTTTTCTCTGCAAAATTCTCAAAAAATTAGCTGTTCCTGGAAATTTTTTGTCCTTAACTTGATCTTTGCTTCAAATTGTCTTGGAATATAATTCATGTGTTATAATGTGAGATAAATTTTAGTAACATGATACCTGTGATCTAAAAGTTATTTTCATGCTCACATATATTGTTCGTCATTCCTATGATTAGTTCTTTTCAGTGTTCTCCCTCATCATCTAAGTGATTTTGATATGCTATCCAACTCAGAACAGTTTAACACTATCCTCCAAAATTTCATGTACAAACATGTTGTCCTTTATTATGATTGATCCCTGCCATCTATGATTTCCACTAAATCATTCTGGGTCATTCGAGACGCAATGGTCTTGGTCATTCCTTTTTGAAGTTAGATAAAGCCTTTTTCTATATATGTGTGTGTATAAATAAAAAGGCCATTACCTAATATAGTCTCCATTAATAATCAGGGGTGCTGGAACTGGAAGGGACAAAACTATATTGTGACATAATTTTTGGCATTATTTTTATAAAGTGCTACTATGGGATTGCAACAACCAAAAAGTGGTAAAAAAAAAAAAAAATTAAAAAAGTGTAGATCAAATATTAGATAGAAATTCTACAAAACTCATACCTAAATCAACCTCAAATAAATAAACAAATAAATAGTATAGAGAAGCAATCTAAGCTAGTCAATTGAGATATGAAGAAGAGAGTGAAACATACCTCTCGGCAAATAGATAGCCGCCAATAAAAGAAGTAGTAGAATGTTGAGTGATTAAATCTATTGTCTAATAATGAATGAGTAAAGAAACAACATAATAAGAATGAAAATAGTACACAATTTTTTTATGTGTTCGTGAACTAATGAATGAATTGCATATATATATATATATATATATATAAAGGATATATATACATACATATTTATATGTATATGTATATAAGGGATAAATTAATAAAGATAGAAAGTTCAAACAAACTGTATGATTTCCAACAGCGATTCAGACTTAGACAAAAAGCTTTTTCCAGATTTGTAATTTACCCCTTCAATTGTTAGGCCTTTTGTAATTTCAAAACCCTAAAACATGTATTTACATAAAAAATAAAAAATAAAAGAAAAACTAGGGTGAGGATCATGAAACCGAAGTGGGTTATATGAACGTCAAATCAAACATTGAGGTTCTCTGAAAATCGAAGAAAGAGGCTCAAACTTGAATAATCCGTAAAATTTTGCAAAAATAAAAACGTAGTACCTCAGGATCATCGTCTTCTGATTCGGTGAAGATTGAAGATGCTTTGAACGAGCTATTGAATTCTGTGAAAATCAAGCCCAAAGAATGTTTAAGAAGAACTGAAGAGGTTTGTAAATGATATAGGTCTTTATATTTCGTGACAGTGGAAGAGCTTTGCAACTTTTTAGAAGAACTGAAGATCGGGGTTTGCAAATGATATAGGTTTACTAATTTTTTTAGACCAAAACGACGTAGTTTGATGCCTCTTCCCTATTTTGTAAAAAAAAAATAATTTTATATATTTCATTTTTATGCAGACTATAGCGCCAAACAAAAAAAAACAAAGTGCTAAAATTTAGTGCTACTTTTTCGGCAGAAATGGGGACAGTATTTAATAGACCGTGCCAAAAAATAACGTCTTTAGGGATAGTTTTTAGGGTATTGGTGACATATCAGATTGACTGTCCCTAAAGGCTAGTATTAGGGACGATAAAATTTGCCCGTCCCTAATAATAAAATCTTTAGGGACAGTTTTTTAGTGCGTCACTAAAGGACTGTCCCTAATAGCCTAATTTCTTGTAGTGATCATTTCAATGTCTAAGACATGATTAATACATCATTATAAGGTTCATAGGGTACCATTACAACATCATATAGTATGGATGGTTGGTCACAAAAGAAGAAGAAGGCAGAATAGAAGAAGTCCAAGAACCGGTTGACGTGAAGATGGTACCGGCTGACTCGACCTACTAACATTGTTTTATATTACAACACATATTTCCCTTAATCCATCAAATATTGAATGTCTAGGAAGGTTATGCTAAGTGGCGAACTCTATGACCCAAGACTCCTCTATCTTATTCTCTACACCTTACTTAATTTAGTTATTTAATTGGATTTGTTTAGTTTAAATTGTAGTTTAATCCAACCACAAGCCATTTTTGATCACTCGACCTACTAATCCAATATTGTTTCCATAACAATACCGCTTCTTTCCCTTGGGACGATCCCAACTCACTCTAGCTACATTAATAGTTAGTAGTGGTAGTTATATTCTATAAATTCAAACTTGGCCACACTACACACTTTTAATGCAACTGGTACGAGACACACCAAGTTTTGGCGCCGTTGCCGGGGATAGGTAACGCCATATTTTGGAAACAATTAGGAATTAGTACTTTTTTTATCTTGTTTTTATTTTGGTTATTTATTGTGTTTGTTCTTGATTTGGCTAGGTGCATTGAACAAGGGAAGTGTAACAAGGGAATTCTAAAGCAAAGAGCTAAGCTAAGCAAATCAAAGGCATAAAAAGCTAAAAATAAAAAATTTACAAAGCAAAAATTGAAAAATGATTTGAAGTTACTTAAAGACCCTTTGTGAGCTTTTCTAACTCTTTCCCTAGTTAAATCGTCGGCCCGCGTGGTGGCAAGTTTTAAATTCTTAGATAAATCGTGAACCCGAGTGGAGGCAATTTACTTTCCTTGCATATTGTTCAAAGCATGGGAGTATGGGATAAATATCTGTGGAGGTTTGTTGATTGATTTGTTGCGGAGGAGAAGTACTTGTTATATTCTTGTTGTGATTTGTTTGTTTGTTTTGATAGTGTATGCATGGTCGTAGATCATTGAATCATACTCTTGTCCCACTTGATTCACATCTTGAATCGGTTGTTCGTAATCCTAGGGGAAAAGGTAAATCTAGTAACTCCATTTCATCAATGGAGGAGCTAAATGAAGATCATGTGGAGGACCTTGGTCACATCGACCAATAAGGTATCCTCCACCCTAATGTGCATCATGACAACATTCAAGTTCCATTAGGCATGCCAAGACCCTTCATTCCACAACAACAATAAGGCCAAGTTCCATTAGGAATGCCTCAGCCAATTTTTGTTCCACCCCTACCTCCCGTTGCTCAGGTGAATCATGGTGCTCGCGTCGAACCACCAATTGTGAATCCTCCTTTTGCTTTAAGAGATCGATATGTGCCAAATGAGTATAATGCACCAATATGCATTCAATTACCTCCTTTTAGAGCCCACCATTATGAAATCGAACCTCAAACTATTCAAATGCTTCCTAATTATCATGGGCTACCAAGTGAAGAACCTTTCAAGCATTTGGATGAGTTTCTTGAAGTGTGTTCCACCGTGAAATACACTGACATGCCAGAAGAAGTTTTGAGACTTAAACTCTTCCCTTTTACCCTTAAAGATAAAGCGAAGTACTGGTTTAATAATTTGAGGCCTTTTTCGATAACTACTTGGGCAGAGATGCAACAAGAGTTCTTGAAAAAGTATTATCCGATATCAAAGACCAATTCAATGAGAACTTCAATTCGAGAATTCTCATAAGGGGATGGGGAATTATTTCATGAGGGATTGAACAACTTGCTTAGGAAGTGTCCCCACCATGACATTCCTAAATGGCAATTGGTCCAATTTTTCTTTAAAAGTTTGTCGGATAATTTTAAAGGAATGGTTGATGCTTCTATGGGTGGTTCATATCTTGATAGGTATAAGGATGATGTATGGCATTTATAAGAGAGCATGAGTGAGAATTCAATGCATCGATCCTTGTCTTCCAAAAATGGTAGAAATCTAGGTGGAAGAAAGAATGTCAGCTTGTATCGAGTTGACAATTCCAATGACATAGCCGCCAAAGTCAAGTCTTTATCTCAAAGGTTTAATCAATTTTTGATCAACCAAAATTCGGTGAATCAAGTATCTTCCTCCCCTAGTCATACTTATCATCCATCTAATGAATCATGCATGACTTGTTCTAGTGTCTTACATTCTACTTCCAATTGTCCCCACGGATATGTGCAAAATGAACACCATGAACAAGTGAATGCCGCATTTGTCAACCAAGGGAATAATCCTTATGGCACTAACTACAATGCCGGGTGAAGGAACCATCTAAACTTCTCTTGGAAAAGCCAAGGGGAAGGCTCAAACCCTCCCCAAAGTGGTTTTCAAGGAAAGTATGTTCCGCCCCCAATGCAAAGCCAAGGTTCCTAAGGTTATAGATCGTCATACCAAGCACCACATGGAAACCAATTTTCAAACACTCACTTTCCAAATCAATCTTCATATTCTCAAGGGAACTCAAGGAGTCCCGCATTTAAGGAAAAAATGTTGACAGCTTTGGGTACTTTAGAGGCAAACACCCAATTATTTCATTCTCATTCCGTATCAATTGCGAAGCTAGAAACCTAAGTTGGGCAAATAGCTAGTACATTGAATACTAGGGAAAAGGGGAAGATGCCTTTGAATCTACCACCCAAGCAATAATTTGTTGTGGAGACCAATTCTTCCTCAGAAGGTCGCACAATTGAACATATCAATGCGGTGACAACTTTGAGAAGTGGAAAGATTATGGATAATCAAGTTGGTATTCGAAATGAAGAGAGTGAACTGGTGCTACCAAAAGTTGACACTTGTCCCGTTTCACATCCTATTCCTCCTTCATTGCATGTGAAAGATTCTTTTGTTGAGAATGATTTGAAAAATGATTTAAAAAATTATTATGTTGAAAATATTTTGAAAAAGGATTTTGACAAAGTTTTTAAGCCAAAAGCTCTATTTCCGGATGCCTTAAAAAGATCCAATTCTTTTGAAAAGCAACAAGGCAAAGTCAATGAGATAATTGAAGTGTTTAAGCAAGTGAAGATCAATCTTCATCTCTTTGATGCAATTAGACAAATTCTAGCTTATGCTAAGTTTTTGAAAGATCTTTGCACCCTTAAGAGGAAGAACAAGAGCTAAGCACCAAAAAATGTTGTTTTGACTAAGCAAGTAAAATCCATTTTGCAACATAACAAACTTCCAAAATTCAAAGACCCTGGTTCACCTACTACTTCTTGCATCATTGGTGACCATGTCATGAATCGAGCTCTTCTTGATTTAAGAGCAAGTGTGAACCTTCTTCCATACTCGGTGTATGTTTAATTGGGCTTAGGAGATTTAAAACCGATGTCGGTAGTGTTGTAACTAGCCAATCGATCTATTAAAAAGCCCTGGGGTATTATTGAGGATGTGTTGGTCAAAATTGATAAGTTCTTCTTCCCGGTCGATTTCGTAGTTATTAACACGGAACCGGCCGCAAATCCCAAGAGCCAAATTCCTGTTATCCTTGGTCGTCCCTTCTTGGCAACCGTTAATACCAATATAAATTGTAGGACAGGGATAATAAAAATTTCATTTGGGCATATGAAGGTGAAGTTGAACATTTTCAATCCAACCCCTAATTCTTTGGACAAGTATAAAGAAGTATGTGTTGTAGAAAAATGTATTAAAAATGAATTTACTAAAAATGAGTCTTTGCTTAATGTTAAAACTTCAAAAGGGTTATCTTCTAAAAATTTTTCAAAAGATGTTATTTTTTAACCAAGTATTGCAAGGGCATGGAAGCCCAAAGATTTGTTTGATCAAGGGCCATCAATTCCATTTGAACCAAATCCTACAAGTTCCCTAGTGAATAGTTTATTGGGTGGGGTTCAAAGTTATTTTCACCCCATTAAGGAGGGGATGCATAAAAAGATTTTTAATCCGAGCTAAAAAGCCCAACTTCTTGCTAGAGACATTAAACACTAGCATTCGTAGGGTTAACAACCCTATTCCTCCCTCATTTCTATTTTACTTTCATTTCTTGCGTCGTCTAGATATATTCTTGGATCATATACATTGTTTAAGACTTTGATAGGGAATACATGTGCTTTCATCTTCAAATTGGGCATTTAGTGCCTATTCGATCGATCACAAAAGAAGTTCGATCAATCAAACATCATCTCTGCATATTCCCATCTCTTTGTTCCATCGTACAAAAATTCTCTACGTATTTCATCTATCTGTGTATCGTGCGAACTTTCTCTCAGATCGATCCAAGAATTCCTCGATCGATCCAGTTTTCCCTTGAATTGATCTTAATTCTATACTAAGAAAAAATTTTGAATCTCTGAAAAATCATTCCTTTGTGTATCGTTCGAAGTCTTCTGCAGGTTTTCACCTGTTGGATCGATCGAGTTTCGATCATTGTCCGATCGATCTGTGTTCTTCCATTTGACTTTGACTTCTTTTTGAATTTCAAATTTAAAAAAAAAAAATTTCAAAAAAAAAATATCCAAAAATATTTTTAATTTCCAAAATTTTAAAATTTCAAAAATATTTTGTTGTTTTGCAAGTTTAACCGATCTAAGCTCCTTCATGATTGATCTGTGTTCGATCGATCCATTGACCTATGTGAATAGTTTTTAAAAAAAGATCCAAGGGTTATTTGGATCGATTCTTACGTTGATCCAAAGCTCTTTCTCTCTCCTGGCGTTTCTCCTTCATCTTCCGCACCTCCGGCGAACCTCCGGCGACTCCCAAAGCTTCAAAGATTCTTTCCCCGCTCTCGATCTACTCCTCCCTCTCTTGGTCCTCTTCTCTAATCCATCTTTGGTAAGCTTTTAGTTTTATTTTCCATTTTCGAAGTTCATTAAAGTGTTTTCATCTTGCCATGCTTAGATTCAAGCTTCCATGTTTGATTTGTTGCCATATTTAAACTTGCAAGCCTGTGTATATATATGTTTATATGTGTATATATGAATTTTAATTTTTGATTTGATTTTGGGGGTCACGTGCTGTTTCAAGTGAACATTGTTGTATGGTTGAGGTGTATAGGGGGTCACGAGCCTTGAAGTGACCATTTGGACTCACCCCGTGTCTTTCACGTCACGAACGGGTGACTTTTCATTTCTCAATAGGTTCGATCGATCACACCAGTGCTCTGATCGATCAGAGTACAATCGATCCAATACATGTCATGATCGATCTAACTTGGATCGATCACATTTTTCTATAATCGATCGAATTTCACTGTTTTTGCATATTGATGCCCCTGTACCCTCATTTGTGTTCATGCTATTATAATTATGCCCAATGCCTGTGTTTTTCACATTGATTGCATTCCATACTTATTATGTCTATCATGATTCACATATTTGAACATTCAATGTTTATACTTGGCTGCATTACCACTTGCATAGATAGGTGTATGTGCGTATATTCTGAGTTGTCTATCTTCGTCTGACAAATATGTTTCTATCTGTTATGTTTTCAAATCTGTATTTCATATACTGTTTCATGTTACTGACTACATTTGCAAGTGTTTATTTGTTTTTACAGACCATGACTCGGTATAGGACCACGGCCCACCAGACATATGACCGCCGGGTCCGGCAGCGAGTAGAGGAGCCTGAGAAGCCAGCTCTTGCTCAGTCCAAGCACTCCTCATCTTCTACATTTGTCTCTTCATCTTCATCATCTCAGGATGCTGAGCACATACCACCTCCTTCACCTATTCTAGTACCACCACTGGCACAGCCTGGTATAATCCGTGATAGGGTTGAGAGCAGATATTCACACCTTTCAGTGGCACACGAGTCAGTTTTTGATGAGACATTCTTTGTCAGGTCAGCCACGACCAAGTGGGCCTATGACAAGATTTACCGATGCAACATCTCTCCTATCTTGGCCCTAGTGGCCAATCCAGTTTATCCGAGGCTCATCTGGTTGTTCTACCAGAACCTCCAGCCAGCCCCGAGTAACCTGGCAGAGTTGCAGACCACTATAGATGGGCATCTCATCTGCGTCACATTTGAGACATTAGCTACAGCCTCCCAGTGCCCATATGGCTGCCCTCTAGGTATAGACTATCCGTTTCTTCAGAGGCCATCAGATGCAAACATGGCCACAGCTCTAAATGGCCCTGCCAGTGACGATGACACTTTTGCCACCAGGACCTACTTGCGTGACAACCTATGGTTCTTTGATTCGATTTTATATCGAAATGTTTTTATGGCGGGGCACAAGATTCAAAGGCGTGTAGATTTTCTAGCAGCCTTTTATGCTTTCTACACCTGCCATTGGTTCTCAGTCCCAGCACTCTATTAGAGTGTAATAATGAAGCTATACACGCTCCGGGACCAGTATTATCCTTTTCACTCGGAGGAGCATCCTGAGACTGGGGCTTACCACTATGGCAAGAAAGACTGGAATAAGAGCTACAATGCTCTTATTAAGAGTCTAGAAGGGGAGGCAGTCCTCAAAGCCGAGGAGGTAGCAGCAACAGTACCGGTGGCTGAGGGCGTATTTATGGATATTAACTTGGAGTAGGATCCTCCAGAGGGGTCACCACATCACTCTCCATAAGGGTCACTACTTCATTCTCAGGAGCAGAGTCAGAGTGAGCATCAGTTTCCCAATACCGCCATTCCTAATGCTCCAGCTCAGACACCCAGATTGGGGGAGTGTATCTAGACACTAAAGGATGCGGTCGTCTCCCTCTGAACGGATGTGGCCTCTTTCAACACCGATGTGACTACTATCCGCACGGATGTTATGACTGCACTATAGAGTATTTCCAGAGATATCCGGGGTTCATGTCCCACTAGGCCGACTTTATCTGCTTGACTTCTCTCTCTCTCATTATCATCTTTATGACTGTGCTTTTGACTGATACTTTGATACTGTGATCCTATATTTTTGCGGTCTATTGGCCTGGCTACTGTGATATACATTACGCTATTCTTATTTTATTTTTATACATGATATTTTGGATGTCAGATTATTATATTGGTATATCTATTATTGATTGACTCCATTATCAGGTGCATCCCAGTGACTTCAGTGAGAGAGTGTAGCCCATACTTTTTCAAAACCACCCTTATCTCTCTCTATTTCATTTACTATCCCACTTACACTTACGTGTCCACTGTGCACCATTATTATCCCCTTTGTTATCTGATGAGGTTTTATCCTAGTGCCCACTTTTCAGGACCACAGTTAATCCCAAGTTTAGGGGGGTTGTACCACCCACTTCAGATACTTGTGTCCCGGCCATTCTTTGCCATAGCTACATGGGTATACTCTTTCTTCTTTCTTTTGCTCTCTCTGCACATTGAGGACATTGTGCTATTTAAGTTTGCGGGTAATGTGTGTTCTTTGTAGTATTTGCATTCAATTCAAGATTTTGAGCATGACTTGTGTATTTGAGGGATTCTTTATGATTGGTCCATGACTAGCTATGATTTTGATCTTTTAAGGACTATATTACTTATAATTAAAAAATTGTTTGACTTGAGAGTCCAATACTCCTTGTATGCCTTGTGGATGCCATTTAGGAGTAAAATTTTTGAAAGATTGATACCATGCTTGCACTTGTGGTCCTCATCATCTTGATCTTGTGATTGTTTTGAGATTAAATCTAGAATTCTATACTAGCAGAGGCGCACACTAGCATTCATTTGTGGGGTACATGCTTTGTTGATTATTGATTTGGTCATATCCCAATTTAGCTAGTAGTGCATTGAAAGCTTTCATTCTTGATAAAGGTGGAAAACAAACCCTTTTCACTAAGTAACCAGGATTCTAGCCTCATCAAGCACTAAATTTCTCGCGTCGAAAGGTGAAGGGCCCAAACTCTAGGTTAATAATTGAAAAAAAAAAGAAAAGAAAAGTGAGGACTTCTTCCCAAAGGTGAGAAGTGGGAAATGATTAGATGGGGATAGTTTTGATTTGTAGCTTAGTTGATTGAGCTTGCAAGACCTTAGGGGTGTTTAAACACCTAATACCCTAAAGCCGTCCAGTTTGGGAGTCATTGACCTAACGCTCAACCTCATGGATCGCTAGAAAGCTTAATAGATCAAGACATTGCACCATGCTTCCATCTTTGATCCTTAGGATTAAAAAAAAAAAAAAATCGAGTGAAAAGAATAAGCGCACCTAGTGAATAAAGCTTTAATAAAAGGTCCACTCTTTGTTTTGATGATTGGTACTAGATTTGTGTGCTAGGTTGAGGGTAAGGATGTGATCATTTCTTTAGTTGACTTACATAACAACATATTTGATGCCGGTTCACTTAAAAAGAATTCTAGAGTTGTTTTGATTTGCATGATCATTTTCTTGATGTGTGGAAGACCATACTGACTTGCTTGATGCTGAAATTTTGGGAGATTGCTTGGAAATGGTTGAAAAATTGCATACTTGAGGTAGTTTCTCTCAATGCTTGTTTGAAATATTGGTGCCTCTTTAGTGAGAAAGAGCTCAATGTTTGTGGGTATCATTTCTGGAAACCCTCACGAGACTTTACTCATCCACTAGGGGTAACCTAGGGGTTTAAAAGGCTTGTTGCATATGCTAAATGCAATCATGTTCCCTTCGAAAGTGGCGTTATCCATTTATTGCTTTCTAGTTTATAGTTGTTTAGTTGTTTATTTCATTTCTTTACCTCGTAGTTCATTGCTAGGGACTAACAATATTTAAGTTTGGGGGTGTGATAAGCACTGAAAAGTGCGCATTTAAACCCCTTAAGCTTGAACATTCTAGTACCTTATTCTATCTTATTTTTTCGTTTTAGTCTAATTTAATGTTATTTCCCTTTTCAGGCACTTATCCCCAAAATAAGTCAATTCAGCTGAATTAGAGCATAAAAGAAGCAATCTCAAGCTCAGTGGAAGAAATGAGCAAAGTGGTGAAAGGAAACCTTCTTTGATTGATTGAAACAAGTTCCGATCGATCACACAGTGATCGTTCCAACCATGCCAAAATGGATCGAGCCATTTGTCCTTATCCTCAGAAAATTTCCCTTTTCGATCGATCCAATTTTCCTTCGATCGATCGAACATTTTTTTATCTTATCCCTACCTACCACTTTTGTTCTTTTCCCAAAATATCCCAAAAATATCTCATCTTTGTCATTATTCCAAAAAGGCACTGCCATAGTTCGATCGATCGAAGCACCCTTATGATCGATTGAACTGCCTCAAGTGCGAGAAAAATAGAATTCCAGCCAATTAAAAGGTGTGCTCGTGGTGCAATCATTTGGAGGTCCTAGTGCACGAGGTCTGACCATTGGGTGTGACATTTGAGCTACCTATATAAGGATTTTGGCTATTTTGAGTAAAGAGGTTGGTTAGTTAGACAGGCTTGGCTAGAGATTAGGGAGAGAATACACAAATTGGAAAAGTTCTTCCTCTCATCTAGGGTTTTTACCAAGGAGGAAGAAGAGCTCTACCATGGAGATAGCCTTTGAGGGTTAGATGACAACATCAATGAGTGGCTAAACCATCTCTTGGGGCTAAAGTTAGCCTTAAGCATGCCTCCAAGACATTGATGTTTTATAATTAATGGGGATTAGTGTTGTAATTCTTGTCTTGACCTTTGATATATATAAATCTTGTTTCTACAATGATTTGTGTAGTTTAATACTTCTAATTAATCATTTAATTCTATTCATATGTCTATGTATGCTAGAATAGATGTTTATATATTTATCTCTAGATTTTGTTACATTGATGCATGTCTATGTGTGTTGATATTATGAATCTAGTGATGATCAAGGCATGGTGCTTAAATGGAATACTTTTGTGGTTTATTTGATGGTTCATACTTATTTCTTGATAGATTGTGCCACCTCCTTAGTTTAATTAGTTTAATCTTCATGTCACTAGTTTAGTTGTAGTATAGTTGCTTTACTTTCTTAGATAGGTTGATAATCCATTCTTGTTGTTTGATGTTCCATGCTTATGAATACAAGTAGTATATTTCACTAATTTGTTGAGTGTGCATTGATTGTGGGCTTATGAAATGATTAATGACTTAATTTGATATGTTGTGCTATTCACTAGATTGGCTAGACAATATATGCTTACATATCCATCCATGCTAATAATTCAATCAATGGCACACACTTTCATTTACAACACATATTCCCCCTAATCCATCAAATATTGAATGTTTAGGAAGGTTATGCTAAGTGGTGAACTCTATGACCCAAGACTCCTCTCTCTTATTCTCTACACTTTACTTAATTTAGTTGTTTTATATTGCATTTGTTTAGTTTAAATTGTAGTTTAATCCAACCACAAACCATTTTTTATCACTCGACCTACTAATCTAACATTGTTTCAACAACAATACTACTCCTTTCCCTTAGGACGATCCCTACTCACTCTAGCTACATTAATAGTTAGTAGTGGTAGTGGCATTCTATAAATTCAAACTTGGCCACACTACACACTTTAGGTGCAACTGGTACGAGACACACCAAATATTCGGTCTCTATTAGGGCTAATTTTTTTATATGTTATGCTCTATATGAAAATTAATAATTTTAAAAATTTTCTTGCAAATAACCCGAGTATTTTATAAAAAAATAAAATAAATAAGATTGTTACAGTAGTTTTTTAGATTGTTTATTTCTCTCTGGTTATAAAATTTTGTTAAACAAGTCTTATATTTCTGGAACCCTTGTTTTATAAGCTTTCCGTTCATATATTATTTACAATATTTGGATGTACAGTTTGTGAGATATTAATTTTTGAAATTTGAGAAAATTTAAATTTAAATAAAAAGGCATTTTAGTCCAAATATAAACTTTTTTACCCCCTTTAGATAGTTGAGGGGGGTTCTTTGGTAAAAAATTAGATAAGGGGCATTTATTGGAAAGGGTTACAAGTCGAGGGGAGGTTCTTTGGTAAAAAATTAGACGAAGGGGGTTTACTAAGAAAAAGTTACAAGTCGAGGGGGGTTTTCTGTACTTTGCCCTATATATATATAATTGTGTTCTACTTAAATATGTAAAATAATATAATTTGATTTGAAGCTAATGATTTGGGTGTTGTATTGTTATGAAATATATATGTTATTTATTTAAAATTGACCCTATTTGCCCATCCCTCTTTGTAATCATAATGGATGTTTTGCCCTCTATTGTTACCATGTATATTGACACCAACCCTAACCTTCCAATTTCGTTGGAGGTGTAAGAAGAGCAAAGTTTCTCATTTGGCATTTGCTGATGATTTGATAATGTTTATCCACATGGGATTTTCTCTCTAATTCGGTGCTTACCAAGGCTTTACATTCACATCTCTTTTAGGCATTTACCCTAACCTCTCCAAGTGCCTTATATTTACTTCTAATATCCTCCACAAGTTGAGGCACAGAGCAGAACAACTCCCTTTTTTTTCTTTTTTCTTTTTTTTTTTCTTATAAGTCAAAGCAGGACAACTCTCTATTACTTAGCTACCTTGGACTACCTCTTGTATCTTCTAGACTGAGAGCAAATGACTACAGATGAGGCATTGGTGGAGAGAATTACAGCCAGCGTGAGTTCAGATTTCTATCATACGTTGGTCGTTTACAACTTATCAAGTCTATACTGGTTAGTATTCAAGCCTATTGGACCAACCACTTCCTCTTACCTCTCGTGGTGATCCATATATCGAGTAAACACAGTCTTCAAAAGGTTTTTATACTAATTGTTGATGCAAAAATCCTGGCATTTCGGAACGACGGCGTTTACCTGTAAAATAATAGAAATTATGTAACATCGAATGGCACAACCTGCCGAGTACCCTCCGACGATCAAGTCAGTGATTGGAATCGTATAATAGAAAAGTCATTATGTATTAAATGTCCATTGAGTTTTTTCTCATACCTTCTTTAATGGGATCAAGTTGGTTCAACCGATGTCGATAGTTATGATCTCTTTCATCATTAACCGAGTTCGTTGAGCAGTTGTGGATGGTTGAGATTTGTTCTATCATTAATAACATATTTTATTTATTTTCATGAATCGAATGACGACATCATTGTCCTCAGCAAGTTGACGAGAACTAGTGGCTGGTCAATATAGTGTTATTTTTTTCCCCATCAGTTGCCCCCTATTTCCAGGTTCAGAATGGACTAAAAAATATAAACTTTTATTTATTTATTTATTTTAACCCCGAACATTATTCCCGATGTGAATAGTACTTTCAGGTATTGTTCCTGAGGTGGGATTTTTTTTTTTTGTCACCCGCACACTATTGCTAAGGTGAACAATAGTTTAAAAGGTGTGGGTTCAAATCCCACACTGAACAACACCGATGTACGGTGATGTATAATTGGATTCTCTTTAGGAATCAACACACTATACATTTGCATGTGTTTTACAAGCTTTACTCAACATGTAATGTTTCCAATTTTTATCATTTTTCGATTCCATTTTGTAGAATTTTTTGATTTTTTTTTAGGGTATTTTTGTCTTTTCTCGTTTTGCATGCCGGACACCGTGGGGTGTGCTAGGTATGTCTGAGAGTTGGTCGGGGCATTCCATTGAGTTCAGGACTCTTGGAAATGCACTGGTTCCCATTTTGACATTTTTTTTTTAATTTTTAGGTCGGACAGTTTCGGGTGGAACTCACTACCGAAATTGTTATGTACGGGAGGTTGTGCCTCAGGTCTACTGCATTCATGCAAAATTATTTTGTGCCTACTTACATTTTGTGACTTAAAAATTTTGTGGTTGGAAATTGAATTATATATATATATATATATATATATATATATATATATATAGAAAAAGGTGGGATATTTTAATTTTGGTGGGGCCTACCATTATTTCCATTTTAATGGCCAAGAGGCCATCATTTGCCTCATTTTCTCTCTCCTGTTAAAGCTCTCCCTCCCTCTCTTTTCTCATTTTTTCTTTTTCTTTTCTTCAAAGTTTTGAGCCAAGATCTCTTTCTCATCTTTTGGAATTTGATAGTGCCACTTAAGGTAAATTTAGAGAGCTTGTCGATCTCTTCGTTTTGATCAGAGCAAATCACCATTTGGCCAACCTTGGGATTTTCAAAAATTAGGGCTTTTGTCTTCAAAGAGATAGAATTGTCTAACTTGCATAGTCCTTAAATTTTGTAGTTGAATCCATGTTCTTCCCAAATTTTTACATGCCAATTTGATGTCAATTTGGTAGTAGCATGCTAGGGTTTTATTAAATTGATGATATATGATAATTTGTTTGTAGTTATGTGTTAAATGATGATTATGTGATGAGAAATTTCAATTGTTGAATGGACTATGTGGCTAATTGTGAGCAAGCATGCTACTTGATATTAATTTGACATTTTTAGTGTTCTTGAAATGCCACGCATGCTATGTGTTTGTAAAATTACGAATGTGAATGTTTAATTGTAAAATTCATACTATTGAGGTTTTAGTGATCATATGTTGACTTGTCGAATAATTGTATCATTATCAATGCCATGTATGTTCATAATTTGATGATTGTGTAACAATTCATGTAGAGGTAAAAATTATGGCTATATATGGGCAATGATGACTATTGAAGTTTGGGGATAATTGTGAGCATGGCATTAGCATTGTTGCATGGGCATTAAGCATTGGGTGTGCTGTGAAGGGAAATTTTGGTGATGTGAATGAAATGTTTGAAGAAAGGTTTTCCAAAACCCAGTTTTGGGGAGGTATCCCCTTCTATCGGCAGTGCTAGCTAGCTAGCTAATAGGGATACGGGAGGTACCCGTGAGTAATTTAGCTACCTCGGGCCCCAAATGGTAGTTGGGAGTCACCCTATGCCAAGGACGACTAGCAAATTCTCCCTATGGACGGCGGGGGTACCAAAGTCTAACTTTAGTACATTTTTGGTATGTGGATTGGGTGTGTGAGAGTATGTGTGTGGAATGCATTGCATAAGCCATTTCATGCATTGCATAAGCCATTTCATGCATTGTATTATTTTAAATGGTTGATAGTGGATTACTTGTTAATTATTGATGATGTGTGATCCCATCATGATCCCTATTCTCTTACACTATTCATGGATGTGTCTACACTACAACATATGAGGGTTTTACTAGTGCTTTTTGTTGAGTACTAATTACCAGCGCTTCTAAAAAAGTGCTGGTGTTGAGTACTAATTACTAGCACTTCTACAAAAGTGCTAGTGTTGAGTACTAATTACCAGCGCTTCATTAAAAAGCGTTGGGGTTGAGTACTATCAACACCAGCGTTTCTAAAAAAAGAGCTGGTGTTGAGTACTAATTACCAATGTTTTTTAAACAAACGCTGGTAAGTGCGAAATGTAGTGCGGGAAAATTTGGCGCTTTAATATTATTTCACTTTATTTCTAACTTTACCAATTTCATCCGAGCCCTTGCTTCTCTTCAGCCTCCCCAATCGTCTCCTTCTCTATTCTAGGTCTCAACTCTAAAGTTGCCCCCCTCTCTCTCTGCAACTCCCCAATCGCCCCAATCTCTCTCTCTGCAACTCCCCAATTGCCTCCATCTCTATTCTCGGTCTCAACTCTGAACTTGCGCCCCCCTCTCTCTATACAATTCCCTAATCTTGATGACTCGTGCCCTTCCCCCTCAACCACCCATCTCTCTTAGCAACTCTACCTCCAATCTCTCTGTCACTTCTCTCACTTTCTCTCTCTACGTACCTGTACCATACTAGTCTTGATTGAACAGAATGGTGAAGCTTGTATCGGCCCGAGAGAGTCGGATATACGGACCCCAGCTGGCTTAAAACAGGTTCGAGTACATGAACGCCGGCCTATACGTGTTCGCCACCATTGTTATTCTCTGTGGCTTCGCGGCTCAGCTCTCCAGCGAGCCGAAATCGAGTTTGGTTCTTCTACTTATAGGCTTAGCTCTCATAATCTTTGTGAATTTTCACAATCTCTTTGCTCATCTCACCAGCATTGATTACCAGTTTCCGTTGATGGAATTCGACGTCTAGCTCGGCCTCGTCGAGTTCGCCGTCCCCGTGGTTTAGATTACAGCTACACTTCTCTATTTCTTGGGGATTCTTTTTATTTTCATTCAGGTATGTTCTTGTTTGTTGTAATTGTGTCCAAAAATCTCTATCTTGGTGTTATGTTGATGATTATGTTCATTGGACATTTTGATTTAGACTTTTAAATATATATATATATATATATATATATTTCTAATTGTGGAAGAATTACCCATGGGGTTGCCGTATGTATCATTTATTTTTTAAAATTCATTATTGCCCATGTTGTATCTATCACCAAATAATCTCTCGAGTTTTTATTTTATTTTTAATTTTATTAAATTCATTATTTTTTATGCGCAAGCTATTCTATGTTCGAGAAGGTTTGGTAATGGGTTTAATACATTATTAATCATGGACTCATAATGTTCCTAGTCTATTTTATTTTTGTACATTTTTGCATACATTGATGTCTTTCTCATCTCTGAAATATCAAAATTGGAGTAGTCCTTGCTTATAAAAACTTTTGGGCTGAGCTCATTTTTTATTCTAATACTTCGGGAGCAGAAAATAAAAGAGGGTCAGTACATGATGGGTCTAAAAGATGAGATATTCTATTTTTCTTGGTTTATTACATACGTTTTGCAGGTAATTTTTGCATTCTTGCTGTTAAAATGAGTTAGTACTAGCATACCTTTTTCTGTATGACCAATGTTTGAGGTGGAGGTTTTTTTTTTTTTTTTTTTTTTTTAATTTCTGCAATTCTGTTTTAGCTTTCTTTTATTCTAATTTTTAGTTTGGTTTATGGATAAGGAATGTTATATAACTTTTTTGGGTTTTCTGAACTGTTATATTGCCATAGAAGTAAGGCACTTCCATTTTGTACTACTGGGTTTTTCATTAAGATTAGTTTCTTTAAGAAAATGATGTATGTGGTGCAGGTGTCACTCTTAAAGATCCTCACATTGAAGATCTTAGTCAAGAAGTTAGAGGGTTCATATTCTCTAAAATTCTGGTTTGTTTGTTCTTAAAAAAGTCACTTTACTTTTACCCAAATTGTGATACCACGTTACAGTGGCTTTGATGCTTTAGTTGTTTTTATTACTACTTAAATTGCTGATGCTTTATCTGAAAAAATTTGAATTTTTTACTATCTAAATATTCTGTATCACATTTTAGTGAAACATAGTTGTGACTTGTGACCTATAATTGCTATTGTTTTCCGAGTAGGAGAATCTTCTTGTCTGAAAATAAATTATGAAGAAACTACAAAATGTCGTTTCATCATCATACGCCATGTCTTCATCTTGTATCTCCCTCTCTCCCTGTCTTTATATATACATATTACTTGGTCTATACAACCCCAACCTCACAATGGGAAAATTAAATATAAGAATATGAAATCTTACTTGGTTATAAGCAGCAGATTTAATCCTAATACTGTTTGCTAGTGGGCTATGAAAAGTATTAAGTCTAATCCAAATGTGAGCAATTTGATTCCAAACAAAATGTTCTAAGAAATCTCATCCCAGTTTAAGAAAATTAGAAAGACAAGTGACTTGTGTAAGGTCAAAATTTCTTAACTATGATGAAAAATTGTTTAATTTTTAATTTTTAATTATGCTGATTATCGATTGTGACTAGCACATAGGATACAGTGACAGAATATTTTTCTTTTGATAAGTAAGATACAGTGACAACATATGATATTATGAAGTTCTAACAAAATTTGTGCATTGAGAAGACTTTTCCTCTTAAATCCTGATTGCAGTTTATCACCTGCTCTGTAAAGGACAAACCATCTAGAACACAAAGATTGATTAATCCCAACACTTGAGCTTCTTAAGTACCTTCTAACAAAGATAAATTTCAGCCTTAAAAGCATACCCACTATGACTGGCCTTAAGTGAAAGTATTGTTCTTTTTGTGAACCTTCATGACACCTAGTATGCTCTCCTACTCCTTTCTTTGAAGGCTTTCTAGTTTGGTTGCAAGAGTTAAGTAATTGTAAATTAAGGTAGGTAGGGATATGCTAGTAAGAGATCTAGATTACAGTGATTTTATTCCCAATTAAATGTATACCTTCTTCCACCCTTCTAAATACTTGGCACCTTTTCCGCTGCTGGACCCCAAAAGACTTTTTCCTCTTCACTCTCAAAGGAAGACCAAGATACTTAAGCAGCCAACCTCAAATATCACAACCTAAGGAGCTAGTAACTTTCCTCGGAATACTTTGGTTTTATCTTTATACCCCAAACACAAACACAAACAATTCAGAAATGGGATTATAGAACCCTTACTAAAAGAAAGAAACTAATATTTTATATTTGTATATTGGGGTGTTATACAAGCTCCAATTGTTCTACCCTCACAACATTCTAGTAAGAACATCAACTGTGAAAGTTACCAGAAGATTCTAGCAAAGAGAATTGCCCCATCTTTTTGTGTAGCTGGTACTAGGTTTTCTTCGAATGATCTTGGTGTTATACATTACTAATCATATGGATGTAGGGTTTTTAGTTTTGTAGATAACACCGCAAAAGGATCTTTTTGCATTTTTAGATACTAAAAATATAATGTAGTAACTTAGATACACTAAACTCTTATGAGTAAAATACATCTTCATAGTAGAGCTTTCGTGTTTTGATAACCAATGGTGGTTTTGGAGGTGGATGCAATGTAAAATCGTTGGCGTAGTAATATAAATGAGGTGTGTTTATCTTTCACAAGGATGTATTCAATTCTATTATTTACTTTAGACGGCTTCATGCACTAATTTGCATTCTTTTGAAAAAAGCATTTCTATTTTTTTACTTTGGTGTTATAGATTTTGATGCCGGTATTCCCTGGGCAACTATGTTATATTCGTAAGAACTTGTTCCATACAGTTTTTGTTGTGGATCCTGCATCCATTTGTGGACTTGAGGCAAGTTTTATTGTGCAAAAAGTGACGTCAGTTCGTTGTATGTGCATTATACTGTTGCCAGAATTACTTATCTAATTTTAGTTTATCTTTTGCAAACAATTGACACGATTATTTCTTTGTACAAGAATAGTTTTCCTCCAAGATTTGGGGTGATATTGTACTCAACAAAGTTTATCAAGAAGATTGAATCAAATAGTGGAGAACTCCCATTAGATCCTGTGGAAAATGACAGTGGGACAGAGGAAGATGTGTCCAGTTTGGTACTTCTTTCTATCTTATTATACCGTCTTTTTACATCTCAAACATGTCTAGGCTAAAGTTGATAAATTTATATAATACGTTATATGCATTTAAGGAGAATGCCTTAGATAATCCAGATGGATGCATCTTTAGAGCTCGGCCTGAACTACATCATTTTAAATAGAAATATGTTTTACTACTCCTAACAGTTTTACTTAAACCTTATAAGAGTACAAATTTTTATTATAGTAATTTGAAAATCAGATTTTTAATGAATCAGTTATAAAAAAAGGTTTTTGTTCTATCATCTAGGTTGTAGTAACAAGTTCTGCCTTTTTTTTAGGAAACCAGTGACTCACCATAGTTGATAAATAGCAGATCCAGACAAAAACAAAATACAAAACATGCATTGTCTCTTCAAATCACTAATTACTATAGATTATTTGCAAAATTAATAATAATTATAGTTTCCACAACTAATTTTAATCCTTTGGAGAATTATTATTGTAAATGCTATGATTCGCCACATTATCATTCTTTTAGGGAAATCTTGTTTCATATTGTTACTATTAGAAAATCTATCACACACACACGTTGTTTATCTCCTAAATTCTCTTCATATGAGTGATTATTCTTAGGTTCTAACGAACATGACTTTGCTGCTAGTATTTCTTATAGCAGTTTAGCATAACTCGGAAATTACTGTCTTATATATAATTTAGTATGTAAAAGGTTTTGTGCATGTTCTTCTGTTGTATATATTGATTTTCTAGTCATGATGCCAATTCAGTTAAGGTTATGAACTTTAATTTCTCTTATATGTTAAATTTTCATTTATTATAATGTGCGCTTAATGAATTTATAAAAAATGTAGGGTAATTCAAATCAAATGGGCAAGAAGAGTTGTTAAAGTTGAAGTTGAAGATGAAGATGGGGTTGTGGCTGTGCTTTCAGCATTTCCTTCGCCTTGGATGGGTTCTTTTTGAAAAAATTGTACTACATTTGTCAAAAATTCTTAATTCTTTTTTTGTCACATTTACTAGATCTAGACAATTTGGATGGTATTTTCATATTGGCCGGTTAACTTGTGGTTGTATTAGTAAACATTTTTTGAGTTTTGGTTGACATTTACTAGCTTTATCTATTAGTAGACAATTTCGATGGTATTTTTCATATTGGCAGTAGGCTAGCTTATGGTTGTAATATATAAAAACAATTTGGATGGTACTTTTATATTGCCAACTTATGTTATATTGGATGACATTTAGCAACCAAGACATTTTTCAAAACAATAAAGGGCAAAAATAAATAAATAAATAAAAATGTCCCTTTACCAGCGCTTCTTAAGTGCTGGCAAAGAGGGGGAAAAAAAAAAAAATAGAAAATGACCTTTTACCAGCGCTTCTTTAAGAAGCGCTTGTAAAGGGTTTATACCAGCGCTTCTCAAAAAGCGCTGGTAAAGCCCTACCGACGCTAGATTTACCAGCACTTTTTCAAAAGCGTTGGTAAAACGCTGGTAATTGAATTACCAGCGTTTTTTGGGACTTTTAGCAGCATTTTTGAGCGCTAGTAAAAGTCATAACTGTTGTAGTGCTAAGCATGCATTTCGTCTACTTAATTTTAGGAGATGCCCTTTAGGCAATCTCTACTGGGCCTTGTGCTCAGTCCTCTACATTTTTCAGGACATGGAAATGAAGTGGTGGATGACAATCCACCACAAGCTTAGTTAAGCTTAGTCGAGTTGAAAGAGACTTGAACTTCTTTGGTGCTTGATGTGTATATTACCCTTTTGTTATAAATTGTATTAGGTGCAATTTTGTATCTCACAGTCTAATTAAAATTCCAAAACTCATGTAAGGCCTTAAGGCTATATTTTGATGTATGACAGAGTTATTAACTTTAAATGGCATAATGGACTCATGTATGGTTTTATTTGAATGTAATGTCACCTAGTTGTATTAATTTCACCATCAAATGAAAGTTTTGGGACAGGTTTAGACTTTAAGTAAGGTCACAAAGGGACCAAAGGAGTGTCTATATGCACAAGTTCAAAATTTTAAGCTTTCTGGTGCATTTTCAGGATTTTGGTCATCTTGAACTAGATTAGCCCCATTGAACCGGTTTAAGTCCCCCAGTGCACCCTTTTGGCTTTCTCAGTTTGACAACTTGGATCATGTAACTTCGGGCGGTCATAACTTCTTTGTTTTGAATCCAAATTAGCTCATTCTTAAGTTCATTTTCAAGGATTTCGAGTTAGTTTTCTAATGAGACCAACCTCATCTTCAAATTCCATTTATGTTGAGAGTTATGGTTGTTTTAGTGGAGTAGTGTCGGAATTTCCCTTGAACCGAGTAAGGGTACTTTTGGAAATTCATAACCGATGACCGTAGAACTTTTTCGAACATCATGGAATGATTAGAATGATTGTTTTAAACTTCATTTGACTAGTTTAAGGGTAGATTATCCTTTTATATTGTAAAATAACCATTTTACCCCTAGTGTGTCATTGGGTTTGGTTAAGGGCCCGGTTAGCGATTCGGACCCCCGGTTCGTGTCATTATAAATTTGATATCAGAGCAATGGTTTGAATATCATTAGGATGACGGGTGGAGGCCTACCTAGGATTTCATGGGAAGTTGAATTGCATGTTTATATGCTTATGTGCTAAGTGTTAAAATTTGTTTTAAGAAACATGCCTAATTGCTTACTTATTTACCTAGTTATGTGTTAATTACTTGTTGAGTTAAAGCATGCTTTATTATTTCATGATAAGTGATAATATTTACGAGATTAATGCCATGGTTAAAAAAAAAAAAAAAAATTTAAAGCATACTGAAATGATAAGGTGTTTATTAATTGAGTTGCATATCATATATATGGGTATACTTACCAGATTATGTGCTTATTTGCTAAGTTATTTATTGTAGTACAAGCATGCCATATGTGTTAAGATGATAATTAATTGAGTATGAGAATCATGCACTATGTGTTTTGTGTTATATGTGTGTCACACTGACTAAAATAATCCATGAGTAGGTGTTATGTTTTCAATATGTAATTATATAGTAGGCGCGTTCCTATGTCGTATTAGTTCTGTGAGTTGTCACCTATGACTAGTAAAGGTATCAGCGTTGTGAACAGGGGTGATGTGAATAGCACAATCTTTTGAGTCCGGTTTCAATTGGACGTGTTGTTCCATTATGAGTTTTTTCCCTAGAGACTAGTAAAAGTGAAATGGTTTGATCTTAGGTTCCTTCTATGGCAGAGATCCTCACTTTCTTGCACGGGTGAGAGTTTGTGTTGTGTTTCCTCGGTATAGTGAGTAGACTCTTAGGATGATGGACTAGTAGGGTATGGTGTGTGAGTCATGGGTTCTTTTCATGCGAGCAGAGTTAATTAGATGTCATGTGATGTGAAGTGGTATATGCGGTGTATGACTTGTAAGGTACAGGTGTTGTGCCGGTTGAACATAATTAGCGTATGGATTTTCATTAGTGGTTCACTAATGTTTAAGGTCGCGAGTTTGTCTCTTAGATTGCCGTTTTGGGAGTAAGAGTAGTGGTTGACCTTGAGTTGGCGATGAGATGGGTAGGTTGCACCTTTTGTTTTGATTTCCAATGAGGAAGGTAGAAGCTTAATGTGATGTTGTTTGGTGACCATAAAGTATTGGTCACAGATTGTGTTGAGCCAGGATGAGGAGTGACCTTTTAGGCTTGGTGGCCTGTTCTATTTGATTTCTTTGTTTTGTGCCTTGTGTGCGGGTGTGTGTGAGCATGTGCAGGGGCACCAGAAGGCTACCACATTAGGCGAGTTGCAGGCACACAACTCAGATGAAATTGATGTGGACATCCCATTGTGTTGGATGGTAGTCATGGCGATTGGTTAGGAAATGATAGTGATAGGGGCATAGGAGTTGTTTGACCTTTTATTTGGTCGGATAGGTTAGTTGGAGGTATAACTCGAGTGTCCAGTTAAATACCAATGGGAGACCATTGTGTTGTAGTCGCTGTGGAGTGTAGTTTATGTGGTTAACCATTTGGACGTGGTGTATGTTTCCCTCTTAGGGACTGTTTCTGTAGCATGCCACGTATGATTCTTATTCTTGTAGCGGGTTATTGACAATGGTGTTGGGTATCATGAGTGATGTGTGTTTTCATATCAAGTTAGCATCACTTTAGAGGGAGAGGTTGGTTGTTGGAGGCTCGTTATTTCCAGTGGATTGGAGTTTATGCAGTTATTTTGGGAAGGACGATCATAAGGGTGTTAGAACTTGAGGTTCTTGTATTGAAGAGTAGGTCAGTTTAGGGGTGACCCCAGTATTGGGGTAGGAAGTAGTGATTGGTTGTTGGCCATGGTGGGTTTGGGACGTTGTTTAACATTGTGGTGACATTTATAGCTTGCCATTTTCTCTTAGACTTGGTTAGGATGGTGTTGCCACATAGGAGCACCACTCCTTATGAGGAGTCGGTAGGTTGTGGTGACGAATATCATAACGTTTGTGCACTGTGTAGGAGTTGAGGTTACCTTGGGGAGCTGTAGTGGCATGGATTAACGGTAGGTCATCCTTCTCACGTGTTAGAGGTTGAGAGGGACTTCTCCTTAGATTGAGTAGGATGCGATATCCTGGGTTGTATTAGTTACTTCCTAGCATTGCTACGTTGCGTGTGTTGATGTCCTTATGTGAAAGTATTTGTTTTATTTCATTCTATATTGTATTATTTTATTTTATTTTATTTGTGCATGGCATTCTTAGCACTAGGTGTGCATGTATTGTATGTTGGGTTTAGTTCTTTCTGCATTAGCATTTTAGCATTTTATGTGCGAGGTTCCAGTGTTGATAGTGTATGACGGTCTGTTAGTGGCGAGATCGCCTAGATTTGAGTTTATAGTTTTGTATGTGTATCCGGTTGGTTTTTCTCCTGATGTGTAAGGAGTTTGGTTCATCTCAAGTGAGATTGGGTGTCCATGGTTGGACGATTGGTGAATAACGTGTGATAGGGTGTCGTGTGCATTCGAGTACGAGTTGTCAATCTCTGGTGAGTGCGGGGTTCATTACCCTTCCATTTTTTTGGTACTAACAAGGACGTCATTTGTCGTATGTCATGTCCTCCATCTAGGAGTTGTACGCGTCCGCGGATGGGCTGACCTGTGTGTGGTTTGTTATACTATTAGTGTTCACCGGTAAAGGTTTGGTTGAATGAGTCGATTCACTACCACGGAGGGAGGTGTAGTCTTTGGTTTTTGTAGTGCTTGTTCTGAGAGTGGTCTTGACCGGTGGTGTGTGAGGCACGAGTTGTCGAATGGTGATTGTATGTTTTAGGTGTCTAGTACTAGCGGTGATGGTTAGGGGATACGTTATGAACTAGGAGTTTAAGGATGATTAAATGATATGATGTGAGTTATGCATTCGGATGTTCTTATAGGCATTTGATTTGAGCAATGTCTTCAGGATAAGTGTTGATGTCGCCTTAGAATTACATGATTAGAGAAGATGAATGTGTGATTCCATTGAGGAATAATATGGGTGATTGAATTTGGTTTTGAGATCTCAGGTATGAGATAGTCACATTGTGTGTTCTAAAGAAGTAAGAATTGAAACGAGTGATTTTAGGGAGTTGTTTACATGGTATGGGTTCTATGAAGAGATCATAGATCTTATGCGTTGGTCGATGATTATGGTGCTTGGTGTCGTATTATTTTTAGCTTTTTATAGGTTGTGTGATTGAGGTATCATCAAATTTTAAAGCTGGTGTGACTGTATAGTTGTTGAGGTTATGTAGAGCGATGGATTGATTAGAGAGTGGATCTCATGGTTGTTTTGTGGACTGTGTGGGGCTGTGTTTGAGGTTTAGACCAGAAGACAGGAACGACGTCTGTGTTGAGATCAGATTGATGATGAGAATGGCTTGGCCAACCATTTCTCCTGAATTACTCCCTCTTTAGCACGATATCTAGTCAAAGGTCTCTGATTGTTTCGATTTATCAATAACAGTGAGAGTACGGTATTGCGCGATGTGTCGGCGTGACAGTGTGGATTCAAATGATTTGTCTCGGGTGACGAGGTGTGTTAGGTAGGACCAATTGTTCGATAAAGGTTGTGGTTCAATTATTTGATCGTTAAAGATCTTATTTTGAGAATTTGTGTCCGGGGCATAGGATTGTGCATTTCATTATTCTAGTGGTTCATGATTATGTAGTTGTTGGGAAATCTATTGATTAGTCATCTTGAAGTTATTTAGTATGATGATTGTCGTATAGTGTAGTTGGTAGTCATTGGAGCGGTTATGCGATGGTGTAGCTATGCGGTGGATAGTGAGTGTTTGGTCTAACACGGACATGTAGATTTGAGTTTTTTCTTGATTGTGAGATGGATGGGGAGGAGGTTTTGTGTGTCATTTAGAGGATGAGTGGAGTTTGGATGTTGGTTTGCTCAGTGGTCTTGTGACCATTCTTCTTTCGGGCTCTGAAGCCTTGTGTAGCAGTGTAGAGGAGACCAGTGTTGGTTTTGAGACGAGTGTAGAATCTAGCGGGTTTTATGTATTTTCACGACCTAAAAATTCTAATAAAATTCTCGATTTATTTAAATCCAAATACATCAAAATACACCCATTATCATAAAAAATGCCCTCTTTTATACAAATTAATTTCCTCAAATATACACAAAATTCTCCAAATAAATGAATTAAATCTTGTAACGCCAACTCTTCCACCTAAACACGAAACTAGCAATCCCCGTTCGTCTTCGGTACCTAAAACTAGAGGGTGGTGAGATGAAAAGTCCCAGTAAGAAAAACCATAACAAAAATTTCATGGAGGTTTAATAAAAACAGCTTCACAAAATATACATATTCATATGAGTATATAAACAAAATACATATGCATTTAATTAAAACATTTAATAAAAACTATTGAAGCAAAACCACTCCAAGCCATTCAAGGTATAGAGAACCCTACACTGAAAAAGAATTTTTGTCACTGGATCACCAAGACCTCAAACCTCCGGCCTCCTCTGCAACCTCTCGGCTCTCTCTCTGCACTCAAACTCTGTGTGTCTTCTCTCGACTCACTCTATGTGTCTCTCTAATTTTTTTTTCTTTTCTGTCTCTTAGTCCATACACACATGAAATATATAAGGCAAATCTACCGACCTCACACAAATACTCACCACGCAAACAAAGTATCAAATTCAAAGGACAGTGGACCCCGCCATTAACTTTATTTTCTTTACTTATCTTATTAGTATCATCATTCTATCTGATATCTCTTAAGCAACAGCCCACGTGAAATTTCTGAGCCAAGGAAAATTGGCCAAAAAATCACTTCATGGGTCCCGCCAAAACACCTTTCCAATCTTTTCTTTCTTTTCTTTTTCTTCCTTTTTCCTTTCTCTTTAATTTTGCCACCTAACTCATTCTCATCTCTATCTTCTCTTTTCCCAATTCGACTAACATCTCATCTCTTCCATCGGATGCACCTAATATGTGTGTATATATATACATATATATATACACGGGACAAATATCAAAACCCATAAAAACTCTTTTACATCATTCAAGTGGACCCCATTAAATTACCATTTCCATTAACTTTTTCTCTTTCCTTAGGCCGACCACCTTCCATTCATTCAACACACCAATATATATATATATATAAAACCAAACTAAACCAAACCCATTAAATGGGACCCGCCAATAACAAAACCCATCTCCATTTCATATATATATATATAATAACAACAACCACACCTCCACTAAAACAAACTCAAAAATAAAATTATAAATTAAAAACAAAAAAAATCGGGTTATCACATTCTCCACCACTTAAAAAGAATTTCATCCCCGAAATTCAGATCTAACAGTTTTTGTATACCCGGAAACACCAATAACTACACAACAAAATTCATACCCCAGGTGATGTGAGATACCGTGATATGTAAGACGTTGTGGTACCTGCCAGTGCTAGTCACCCGCCCAAACACTCTATAACCATTGTGGTAGCTAGTCGA
Source organism: Cornus florida (assembly GCF_030987335.1). Lineage (NCBI taxonomy): Eukaryota > Viridiplantae > Streptophyta > Magnoliopsida > Cornales > Cornaceae > Cornus > Cornus florida. Next base: position 19,867,992 of record NW_026775574.1, read on the forward strand.
TACGTCACCCACCCACTAAAAAAAACAATAACAAACCCGGGCTACCTCCCCAAATCACACTAACCAACCATCCCAGTAGCTACCAGTGAACGCCATCCGCCCACACACACTCGGCTATGAGTGGTAGCTAACCAGTATTACACACTCACCCACTCACACCCGTTTATATCATCACTACACTCACACTTCCGGCTGGGTATAGGCTCTGATACCATTTTGTCACGACCTAAAAATTATAATAAAATCATCTATTTATTCAAATCCAAATACATCAAAATACACCCATTATCATAAATAAATAAAAAATGCCCTCTTTTATACAAAATCAATTTCCTCAAATATACACAAAATTCTCCAAATAAATAAATTAAATCTTGCAACGCCAACTCTTCCACCTAAACCCGAAACTAGGAATCCCCGTATGTCTTTGGTACCTGAAACTGGAGGGTGGTGAGACAAAAAGTCCCAGCGGGAAAAACCATAACAAGAATTTTATGGAGGTTTAATAAAAATAGCTTCACAAAATATACATATTCATGTGAGTATATAAACAAAATACATATGCATTTAATTAAAACATTTAATAAAAACCATTGAAGTAAAACCACTCCAAGCCATTCAAGGTATAGAGAACCCTACATTGAAAAAGAATTTTTGTCACTAGATCATTAAGACCTCAAACCTCCGGCCTCCTCTGCAACCTCTCTGCACTCAAACTCTATGTGTCTTCTCTCAGCTCACTCTATGTGTCTCTCTAATTTTTTTTTTTCTCTTCTGTCTTTGTATTCACTCAGTCCACACACACATGAAATATATAAGGCAAATCCACCGACCTCACACAAATACTTACCACAAAAACAAAATCTCAAATTCAAAGGACAATGGACAATGGACCCCGCCATTAACTTTCTTTTCCTTACTTATCTTATCAGTATCATTATTCCATCTGATATCTCTCAAGCAACAGCCCACGTGAAATTTCATAGCCAAGGAAAATTGGCCAAAAAATCACTTTGTGGGTCCCGCCAAAACACCTTTCCAATCTTTTCTTTCTTTTCTCTTTCTTCCTTTTTCCTTTCTCTTAATTTTGCCACCTAACCCATTCTTGTCTCTATCTTCTCTTTCCCCAATTCGGCTAACATCTCATCTTTTCCATTAGATGCACCTAATGTGTATATATATATATATATATATATATATATATAAACATGGGACAAATATCAAAACCCATAAAAACTCTTTTGCATTATTCAAGTGGACCCCACTAAATTACCATTTCCATTTACTTTTTCTCTTTCCTTAGGCCGACTACCTTTCATTCATCCAACACACCTATATATATATATATATATATATATAATCAAACTAAACGAAACCCATTAAATGGACCCGCTAATAACAAAACCCATCTCTATTTCATTTTCCTTTAGTCTCTTCAGCAGACAAAACAAACAATTTTAAATAACAACAATCACACCTTCATTAAAACAAACTCAATAATAAAATTTAAATTAAAAACTTAAAAAAATTGAGTTATCACATGTATGATGTTGTGAGTGATGAGTACCCTCATAGGGTGGTGAGCATTGGATTTTTCTGGCGGCAGTGTGTGATTGCTTATTGGCGTGTGAAGGCAATAAGGTTGGAGACCTCATAGTCTTGGGTTTTTGTGAAGTGTTCTCGGGAAACTGTATGGTTGTGGGCCTCCTTTATTAAGGAGGGTAGATTTCGAGGATGAAATCTCTTAAGGAGGTTAGAATGTAATGTTTTCAATTTTTACCATTTTCTATTTTCTGATTTTTATGAGGGTATTTTCGTCTTTTCTCATTTTATGTGCTGAACCTCATGGGGTGTGCCGGGTGTGTCTGAGAGTTGGTCGAGGCATTCCATTGAGTTCAAAACTCTTAAAAATGCACTAACTACCATTTTGGCATTTTTCTATTTTTTTGGGCCGGACGGTTTTAGGTGGAACCCGCTACCGGAATTGTTGTGTACGGGGGGTTGTGCCTCGGGTCCATTGCATTCATGCATAATTTTTTTGTGCATACTTAAATTTTGTGACTTAAAAATTTTATGGTTGGAAATTGAATTATATATATATATAGAAAAAGGTGGGATATTTTAATTTTGGTGGGGCCCACCATTATTTCCCTTTTAATGGCCAAGAGGCCATCATTTGGCCTCATTTTCTTTCTCTCCCGTCAAAGCTCTCCCTCCCTCTCTTTTCTTATTTTTTCTTTTTCTTTTCATCAAAGTTTTGAGCCAAGATCTCTTTCTTATCTTTTGGAATTTGATAGTGCCATGAGATACCCATCGGATCCGAGACACGGGTTGATTAGGCCCAAGCCCAAACCCGAGGGAATATCAAACAATTAATATTTTATAATGAACACGGAATACAAAATAAATTAAGAAATGAAATTAAAGCTGGAAGGAACTAAAAAATAGAATCCGCAAAATATTATAATTATTAAAATCCATCAAACCCAAACTCCAAAACTCCATCAGTTTACAACTTGGGAATCCATCTCTAGTGGACCCTTATTAAACATCTAAACGGAAGATAGAACAACTGTAATAAACGTCCAGAAATAAAACTATAGAGAAAGCCCTACATCGTCGGAAGAGTGAATAGAGACCTCTGCTCAGCACGAGCACGTCTAAGCCTGGAACTGTCGTGTACCTGAAAAATAGAAGTGGGTCAGGCCCACGCGCAAGTTCTATACTACTACAATCCAAACAGAGGCTCGATACGCATGTACATCCTAAACAATTCAACAATAGCTAATAGTCCGTAAATATATATATAGTCACACTAAAGGACTGTCACTGGACTACAGGCCGGTCTCAACCTGAATAGAGGTAACATGCTAAAACGCACACGAAGTGGGCATATGTACCTATACCTAAACAGGGTACACCTCTAACCATCGTAGCCAGCTACACATCCCGATGCATATACGCTCCCTAGCCATCGGTCCTGAGGCTCAAGCTCATACCGAGGCACCATAACAGTACATATATAAAATCAATCCAAAATCCCTGGTATTGCCGCTCAACAAGTAGTTGCCATGACAATACAAATCCACGGGACTTAACTTTTAGTTAATCCCATCCTTATTCCAAGTAGGTGGGTAATGGTATTGTTTTAAAAACCAAACCCATCCTTAGTATGCCACCGTCCCATACCGGTGCCTACTTTCCAATCCTCCAGTAGTCAATAATACCAATAAATCAAGTATATATCAACTAAATTCTAACATCCAACATTCAATGTTAGCAGTGATAAAATAAGCATTGATAAACAGGGTCACAACAACAACATATACATGCCCAATTTAAGTTGTTCCCTTTAGTCTGATATAAAGACAGAATTAATAAAAACTTCCATTTAACACCTTACAAATACCAATAAATCAAGTATATATCAACTAAATTCCAACATCCAACATTCAATGTTAGCAGTGATAAAATAAGCGTTGATAAACAGGGTCACAACAACAACATATACATGCCCAATTTAAGTTATTCCCTTTAGTCTGATATAAAGACAGAATTAATTAAAACTTCCATTTAACACCTTACAAATGACATACAGATATGTAGGGTATGTATCACAAAATCCTAACCTCCACAGTTGATACTAACTGTGATAATGTAAGCATCAAAACAATATTCACAGTATGTATGTAGACATGCTCAAATTATAGTGTTCCACAAAACTGATCTAGTGTTAAACTCAAATCCTCCTAGTATTTAAGTTCCAACAGTTGCTATTACAGAAGTTAAGATAGCTATCATCTAGACCCATCCTTCCAATAATTTATACTAGCAGTGGTAAGGAAAAACGTGAACCACGGAACCACAATGCATCCACAAACATGCTTAGTCTAGGTTGAACAAGCATACAACACTACTGTAACTACCAGTTTCATAGCAAAACAGATATCATTTTAGTTTGGTTTAATCTTCATTAATCCTGGAATCATTTAAGAGTGCAAAAAGTATGAAGCCTAAGGGAAAGAGTAAGGCTAAAATCTTACCTCAGAAACTTTTGTTCAAAGTTTCAACGTCGTCTTCTTAAAAAATCCCGGCGAGTTCCAAAACCTGGTTACTGTTCACGGGTACGAAACACTATTCCCAAACTCAAAATCTAATCTCCACCGTTCAGATTGTGCGACACTGAGTCATGAACCTATCCTCCAAATTTCAGCTCGATCGGACCACGGACGATGCAGGATCGGATGTTTGATGAAATCTGGGCAGAATGGAAAAAAACCTGTGCGACCCAGTTACTGTTCATGAGTACGAATCACTGTTCCCGAGGTCAAACTCTGATCTTCACCGTTCAGATTGTGTGTCACTGAGTCGTGAACCTCTCCTCCAAAATTCAGCTCGATCGGACCACGGACGAAGTGGGATCAGAGCTTTGATCAAACCTTGGCAGAATGTGAAACACTGCGTTTTTCCTTCTCCACTTCCACAAAACGTGTGCTTTGTTTAAAAAAACCCTACACAGACGTCTACCTTATACTTATAGAGTTTTCAAAAACCCTAGGTTCATTTAAGTCCAACTCACAATCCTAACCGGCCCATCCAATTAATATAGAAACCTACAACGGCTATAATATAAAACCCTAATTTATACTGTAATTAAAACCCTAGTTAGATGTATTTACCTAATTACCCTATTCACCATTAAATACTTAACAAATAATCTAATTGAACAAAATAATAATTAGTAAACCCAATTAAACCCAAATAAGACACATAAAATAAGACACACATAGAATAATTAAACCAATTACACTTAAACCATTAATGGCAATTAAATAATTAAAACATTAACAAGTAATTCCAATCAAATAACTAAACCAATTACACTTAAACCATTAATGCCACTTAAATAATTAAAACACTACAAAAGAAATAAATTAAATCACCACAAAAGAAAACAATTAAGCACCTAATAAAAAAAAATAATGACATATAATCAAATAAAATGCACTTAAATAATAAATTAAATACCATTAAATACCAGGAATATCCTTTTTAAAATTAGGGGTATTACATTCTTCCCCCCTAACAAAAGGAATTCCGTCCTCGGAATTCACTTTTACCTTCTTCCAATATTTCAGGAAACCGTGAGCGAATGACATCCTCTCGTTCCCAAGTGGACTCAGACTCATTGTGATGACTCCACTGAACACGAACCAAAGGAATAACCTTATTACGAAGAATCTGATCTCGTCGGTTGACAATACGACACGGTGGCTCTAAATAAGTTGCATCCGGCTGCAACGCATCTCCCCAACATCGATATGCTGATACCGATCCTCATCTCGAAGAAATTTCCGCAACATGGAAACATGAAACACGTTGTGGACGCGATCCAAAGTATCCGGAAGTGCCAACCGATAAGCAACAGCTCCAATGCGATCCGTAATCATGAATGGACCAACAAATCGCGGTGACAACTTCCCTTTCTTCCCAAAGCGCATAACACCCTTCATAGGAGACACTTTGAGTAGAACCTGATCCCCAACCTGAAACTCCAAAGCCCGAGTACGACGATCAGCATAGCTCTTCTGCCTACTTTGGGCAGTATGCATGCGATCTCAAATAAGAGCAATCTTTTCAGAGGTATCCTTGATGAATTCAGGACCTAAGAATCGATTCTCTCCAACCTCCATCCAACAAACAGGTGACCGACACGGTCGACCGTACAATGCCTCAAATGGTGCCATACCAATAGTCTTCTGGAAACTATTGTTATAAGCAAACTCTACAAGTGGCAAATATTCCTCCCAGTGGCCCTTGAAATCCAGAACACACGACCGAAGCATATCTTCCATAATCTGATTCACCCTCTCAGTCTGTCCGTCAGTCTGAGGATGATAAGCAGTACTAAGGTGTAACTCCGTACCTAAAGCCTACTGAAAACTCTTCCGAAATCCAGATACAAAGCTCGAATCCCTGTCCGATATAATAGACAATGGAATGCCATGTAGCTTCACAATCTCTGAAATGTAAAGCCTCGCCAACTGCTCCAAAGTGTAGTCAGTGCAAATAGGTAAGAAATGAGCTGACTTGGTCAACCTATCCACAATGACCCATATGGAATTATGCCCCTTGAAAGAATTTGGCAACCCTTCCACAAAATCCATAGATATGCTCTCCCATTTCCACTCCGAATTTGGTAGTGGCTGTAGAGCTCCTGGCGGCCTTTGATTATCAATCTTAACCATCTGACAAGTACTACATTGAGAAACAAAAAGAGCAATGTCCCTCTTCATACCTGGCCACCAAAATTGCCGCTTCATATCTTGATACATCTTATCGCCTCCTAGATGAACAGAGAACTCAGAGTGATGAGTCTCAGTCATCATATCCTTCCTCAAATTATCAGCAGAAGGTACCACTAACCGTCCCTTGTACCTTAAACCTTCATCAGCCCCAACATAGTAGAATGGAACCTCTCCGGAAGCTATCTCTACGACCTTGTCGACACACTGCTGATCGGTGAGTTGTGCTTGTAAAACCTTGCAAATGATGGAAGGTGTAACCACCATGCAAGCCATAAAAGCATCCAATAACTCATCCACACTCTTTAAAGTATTCCACTCAGTAGTGAATAGAGTAGAAAGACTACCAACAGGTCGGCGACTGAGTGCATCCGCCACTACATTCGCTTTCCCTGGATGGTACTGTATAGAAAAATGATAGTCTTTTACAAACTCCAACCACCTGCGCTGTCTCATATTTAGCTCCCGCTGAGTGAACAAGTACTGCAGACTCTTGTGATCACTGAATAATCTGAAGGACTCACCCAACAGATAATGCCTCCAAATACGCAAGGCAAAGACCACTGCTGCCAACTCCAAATCATGTGTTGGATAATTAAGCTCATGAGGCTTAAGTTTTCGAGATCCATAAGAAATCGGTCGCTCCTCCTGCATCAATACACATCCAAGACCCTGCAACGAAGCATCCGTGTAAACAAGATACTCTATCCCGCTCTGCGGAGTAGCCAGAACCGGTGCAGAAGTCAGCTTCCTTTTCAGCTCATCAAAAGCTCGCTAATAGTGTTCATCCCACACGAACTGTACACCCTTCTTGGTCAGATGTGTGAGTGGTCCTGCTATCTTGGAGAACCCCTGGATGAATCTCCTGTAATATCCTGCCAGACCGAGAAAACTCCGAATCTCAGTAGGTAATGTAGGCTGTCCCCACTCAACCACCGCTGAAACCTTGGCTGGATCCACTGCTATCCCCTTTTCTGACACCACGTGACCCAGAAATTTCACCTCCCGCTGCCAAAATTCACACTTCTAGAACTTGGCATATAACTGGTGCTCACGAAGCGTCTGCAAGATTATGCAAAGATGTCTAGCATGATCGTCCTCCGACCGAGAATAGATCAAGATATCATCAATAAAGACAATAACAAACTGATCCAAATAAGCCCGGAAGACTCTACTCATTAAGTCTATGAATACTGCAGGTGCATTAGTCGTCCCAAACGGCATAACTCGAAACTTATAAGAACCATATCGCGTGAGAAATGCTGTCTTAGGAACATCTTGCTCCCTGACCCTCAGCTGATGATACCCAGAACACAGATCAATCTTGGAGAAATACGTGGCTCCCCTTAACTGATCAAACAAGTCATCAATCCTGGGCAAAGGATACTTGTTACGAATCGTAACCTTGTTCAACTCCCTGTAATCTATACACCGAAGATGACGCTCAATGTCCTATTTCCACTGGTGAGCTGCTCTCGTATCGGTTGAGCCTGAGAACACAGGTGGACTCCCCTTTGTGAAAGAGCTCCTAGCCTTTCCCCAAGAATCCGTCTGAACCACTGGTGCTGGTACAGGTGCCGGCTGTACCTGAGGCTGATTCCGAAGTGCAGCTGTTACCCCAGCCTCTATAGCCCGAGCAACGAGGTCATTGAGGTGAGGAGGAATCTCTGGATCTCTGACCTGGTCCAGAGTCTGTTGAACATTCTCATGTTCCTCCTGAAACTGATCCATGTCATCTTGAAACCCAAGCCTTTGCTGCTCTTCCTCCATTTGCTGACGCCGTAGGAGATATTGTTGCCTACGTGCCGTTCTCCTTTCCTTCCTAGTTCCTTGCATGTTCTGTCAATTTCTAGCGTTAACCATCTATTAACACGAAAAGACAGACGTCAGTACCCTTTCTATACGAACCATAAGGAATATAATGAATCCTAACTTAAGCTCTATTCAAGAGAAAACGCTACGCGGAAGACTTAATACGAAACATCCTAGAGACACTTGAACCTGGAGTGCTCTGATACCAACTGAGATACCCCTCGGATCCGAGACACGGGTTGATCAAGCCCAGGCCCAAACGCGAGGGAATATCAAACAATTAATATTTTATAATGAACACGGAATACAAAATAAATTAAGAAATGAAATTAAAGCTGGAAGGAACTAAAACATAGAATCCGCAAAATATTATAATTATTAAAATCCATCAAACCCAAACTCCAAAACTCCATCAGTTTACAACTTGGGAATCCATCTCTAGTGGACCCCTATTAAACATCCAAACGGAAGATAGAACAACTGTAATAAACGTCCAGAAATAAAACTATAGAGAAAGCCCTACATCGTCGGAAGAGTGAATAGAGACCTCTGCTCAGCACGAGCACGTCTAAGCCTGGAACTGTCGTGTACCTGAAAAATAGAAGTGGGTCAGGCCCACGCGCAAGTTCTATACTACTACAATCCAAACAGAGGCCCGATACGCATGTACATCCTAAACAATTCAACAAAAGCTAATAGTCCGTAAATATATATATAGTCACACTAAAGGACTGTCACTGGACTACAGGCCGGTCTCAACCTGAATAGAGGTAACATGCTAAAACGCACACGAAGTGGGCATATGTACCTATACCAAAACAGGGTACACCTTTAACCATCGTAGCCAGCTACACATCCCGATGCATATACGCTCCCTAGCCATCGGTCCTGAGGCTCAAGCTCATACCGAGGCACCATAACAGTACATATATAAAATCCATCCAAAATCCCTAGTATTCCAGCTCAACAAGTAGTTGCCATGACAATACAAATCCACGGGACTTAACTTTTAGTTAATCCCATCCTTATTCCAAGTAGGTGGGTAATGGTATTGTTTTAAAAACCAAACCCATCCTTAGCATGCCACCGTCCCATACCGGTGCTTACTTTCCAATCCTCCAGTAGTCAATAATACCAATAAATTTAGTATATATCAACTAAATTCCAACATCCAACATTCAATGGTAGCAGTGATAAAATAAGCATTGATAAACAGGGTCACAATAACAACATATACATGCCCAATTTAAGTTGTTCCCTTTAGTCTGATATAAAGACAGAATTAATTAAAACTTCCATTTAACACCTTACAAATGACATACAGATATGTAGGGTATGTATCACAAAATCCTAACCTCTACAATTGATACTAACTATGATAATGTAAGCATCAAAACAATATTCACAGTATGTATGTGGACATGCTCAAATTATAGTGTTCCACAAAACCGATCTAGTGTTAAACTCCAATCCTCCTAATATTTAAGTTCCAACAGTTGCTATTACAGAAGTTAAGATAGCTATTATCTAGACCCATCCTTCCAATAATTTATACTAGCAGTGGTAAGGAAAAACGTGAACCACAGAACCACAATGTATTCACAAACATGCTTAGTCTAGGTTGAACAAGCATACAACACTACTGTAACTACCAGTTTCATAGCCAAACAAATATCATTTTAGTTTGGTTTAATCTTCATTAATCCTGGAATCATTTAAGAGTGCAAAGAGTATGAAGCCTAAGGGAAAGAGTAAGGATAGAATCTTGCCTCAGAAACTTTTGTTCAAAGTTTCAACGTCGTCTTCTTAAAAAATCCCGGCGAGTTCCAAAACCCGGTTACTGTTTACGGGTACGAAACATTATTCCCAAACTCAAAATCTGATCTCCACCGTTCAGATTGTGCGACACTGAGTCATGAACCTATCCTCCAAATTTCAGCTCGATCGGACTACGGACAAAGCAGGATCGGATGTTTGATGAAATCTGGGCAGAATGGAAAAAACCTGTGTGACCCAGTTACTGTTCACGAGTACAAATCACTGTTCCCGAGGTCAAACTCTGATCTCCACCATTCAGATTGTGCGTCCCTAAGTCATGAACCTCCCCTCCAAAATTCAGCTCGATTGGACCACGGACGAAGCAAGATCGGATGTTTGATGAAATCTGGGCAGAATGAAAAAAACCTGTGCGACCCAGTTACTGTTTACGAGTACGAATCACTGTTCCCGAGGTGAAACTCTGATCTCCACCGTTCAGATTGTGCGTCACTGAGTCGTGAACCTCTCCTCCAAAATTCAGCTCGATCGGACCACGGACGAAGCAGGATCGGAGCTTTGATTAAACCTTAGCAGAATGTGAAAAACTGCGTTTTTCCTTCTCCACTTCCACAAAACGTGTGCTTTGTTTAAAAAAACCCTAGACAGACGTCTACCTTATACTTATAGAGTTTTCCTAAACCCTAGGTTCATTTAAGTCCAACTCACAATCTTAACCGGCCCATCCAATTAACGTAGAAACTTACGACGGCTATAATATAAAACCCTAATTTATACTGTAATTAAAACCCTAGTTAAATGTATTTACCTAATTACCCTATTCGCCATTAAATACTTAACAAATAATCTAATTGAACAAAATAATAATTAGTAAACCCAATTAAACCAAAATAAGACACACATAGAATAATTAAACCAATTACACTTAAACCATTAATGCCAATTAAATAATTAAAACACTAACAAGTAATTCCAATCAAATAACTAAACCAATTACACTTAAACCATTAATGCCACTTAAATAATTAAAACGCTACAAAAGAAATAAATTAAATCACCACAAAAGAAAACAATTAAGCACCTAATAAAAAAAAATAATGACACATAATCAAATAAAATGTACTTAAATAATAAATTAAATACCATTAAATACCAGGAATATCCTTTTTAAAATTAGGGGTATTACATGCCACTTAAGGCAAATTTAGAGAGCTTGTTGAGCTCTTCATTTTGATCAGAGCAAATCACCATTTGGCTAACCTTGGGATTTTCAAAAATTAGGGCTTTTGTCTTCAAAGAGATAGAGTTGTCTAACTTGCATAGTCCTTAAATTTTGTAGTTGAATCCATGTTTTTTTCCCAATTTGTACATGCCAATTTGATGTCAATTTGGTAATTGCATGTTAAGGTTTTATTAAATTAATGATATATGATGATTATGTGATAAGAAATTTCAATTGTTGAATGGACTATGTGGCTAATTGTGAGCAAGCATGCTACTTGATATTAAATTGACATTTTTAGTGTTCTTGAAATGCACTATATGTTTATAAATTTGCCAATGTGAATGTTTAATTGTAAAATTCATACTATTGTGGTTTTAGTGATCATATGTTGACCTGTAGAATAATTATATCATTGTCAATGCCATGTATATTCATAATTTGATGATTGTGTAACAATTCATGTGGAGGTAAAAATTACAGCTATAAGTGGGCAATGATGACTGTTGAAGTTCAGGGATAATTGTGAGCATTGCATTAACATTGTTGCATTGGCATTGAGCATTGGGTGTGTTGTGAAGGAAAATTTTGGTGATGTGAATTGGAAAAGTTTGAAAAAAGTTTTTGAAGAAAGGTTTTCCAAAACCCGGTTTTGGGGAGGTACCCCCTTTAATCGGCAGTGCTAGTTAGCTAATAAGGATACGGGAGGTACTCGTGAGTAATTTAGCTACCTTGGGCCCCAAATGGTACTTAGGAGTCACCCTTTTCCATGGACGACTAGCAAATTCTCCCTAAGGACGGCGGGGGTACCAAAGTCCGACTAGTTAGTATGTTTTCGGTGTGTGAGAGTGTGTGTGTGGAATGTATTGCATAAGCCTCATGCATTGTATTATTTCAAATGGTTGATAGTAGATTGCTTGTCAATTATTGATGATGTGTGATCCCAGCATAATCCTTATTCTCTTACTCTATTTATTGACGTGTTGTGATACCCCTCGGATCCGAGACACGGGTTGATCAGGCCCACGCCCAAACCCGAGGAATCTCAAACAATTAAAGTATTTTAAAGCGAACACAGATGACAAAATGAATTTAATAAATAAAGTTTAAGCTGGAAGAAACTAAAAGTAAAATCCTTTATAATTAAATACTTAGAATCTGATAATCCAAAACTCCATCAGTTTAACAACTCGGGAATCTATCTCTAGTGGACCCCTAATAAAAATCCCAAACTAAATGAAAGTAAAAACTGAAAATAAAATCCAAATCTAATATTTGGAAAGAAGTCCTACGTCGTCGGTAGAATGGAAGATCGTCTCTACTCAGCACGAACAAGCTCTAGACTGGAAATGTCCGATACCTGAAAAAATGATGAGTGGGTCAGGCCCACATGCAAGTTCTATACTACTACTACCTAAGCAGAGACCCAATACGCATGTACATCCTAACCAATCCAACAATAGCTAATAGTCCGTAGATAAATATATATATATAATCACACTACAGGACTCTCACTGGATTACAGGCCTGTCTCAACCTGACTAGTAGGCACCATGCGAAAACGCACCCAAAGGTGGGGATGACTACCTAGTCCTAGCAGGGTACACATCCAACCATCATAGCCAGCTATGCATCCCAATGCATATACGCTCCCTAACCAACGACTCTGAGACTCAGGCTCATATCGTGGCATCATAAAAATATATTTAAATTCCATTCCAAACCAAAGTGTCACTCAATTATTTATTAATCTGACACAGAAGACAGGTAGGACTTAACTTTTGTAGTTAATCCATTCCTTAATCCAGAGTAGGTAGGACTTAGCATTTTTGAGCTAATCCCCCTAGTATGACACCGTCCCATACCGGTGCATACAAACCATCCATCCAGTATTGATAATATATATATGATAGCATAACATATCAATATCAACATATCCAATCATAAGCATAACAAGAATGTTTAATTAGCATGCTTGTTCCATACATCTAGTACCTGATTCTCTAACAAATTTTTAAATGCAGAGAAGAAATATAACCATCCTGTAACTCACAATAAGCATAATAATAATAACAATAGTATATACATGCTTACTTGTAATTATTCCACAACATCCCATAAGTTGACATAAATAAATTCTTGGTAACATCAACTGGTTTCATATTAAGTATTAACTGAATTTATATTAGTTAATAGGCTTAATCCCATACCACTGATATATGATTTACATATCAAACTCCTAATTCAATTGCTAAATTAAAATTAAACAACTTGAATCATCCGCACAAGGCAACCATGTAAACTTTCTTAACAGTTTCATAACGTCCCTTCTACTAACCTTCTATGGTATAATATGTATTTTCATGCCTTCTGAAGTTTTAGAATAATTTAAACATCACTGAGAACCTCTAATTAAACTCTCAGTTGCCCCTGGAAACCCATTAACCCAAGCACAGTAGCTAGCAGTCTCGCAGAAAACCAAAAAAATGAAAACCCACAAAGGAGCCGGCTCCACCCAAAGTGGAGCCGCCTCCATCTCCAAGTAGAGCCGGCTCTACTACAAAGTAGAGCCTGCTCCACTTTTTAATTGAGCCTGCTCTACTTGAAATAGAGCAGGCTCCTTCCCCTGTGCGTCGTTTTTCCAATTCCGGCGGTGTCCGGCTGTGTTGATCCTCCATACCAAATTTCTTGCTGATTAAAATTAAGTCCTTGGGTGTTCAAAAGTTAATTAACTTCCTTGATTAATAATCACATTCAGTGGGAACAAAAATTAAACAAAATAATTTAAAAACGATTAACATGCACCTAAAAGAAAACATGCTGTTCAACTTCTTCTCCAACTCCAGCAACTTTGTTCCTCCAACCCAAGTTTCTTGTTGATTTAAAACTAAGTCCTAGGGTATTCTAGAGTAATTTAAATTCATCATTCATTAATTGAATTCAATTGGAACAAGAGTTACACAAAACAGCTCCTAAGTGGATTAAAACCCATACAAGAACACATGTTGTTTCAGGTATCTAGCCCTGCTTCCCAGATTAATTTTAAGATTTCCCATTATGTTTTAGAACTATTAAAATTCTTAATCAATCAATTGACATCATTAAAATCATGAATTTAGTAAAGCAAAACAGTAAAACAACAACACTGTAAAACAAACAATTTAACAGATCATAAACATATGTTTATTAAACAATGCAAGCATGCGAACCAGATTTGTTTTAATCCTTATTTCATCCTGAGATTGTGTTAGGGATGCAAAGAACACAGGTCAAAGAGGTAGAGCTAGTTATAAAACTTGCCTGTGAGACTCGGTTCAGAAATCTCAACGTCTTTCTTCTAAGTTTTCCCGGCGCCCCTTTGGTTTTCCTCCTCTCTGTTTCTTCTGTCTCCACAACGTGGTTAGGGTTCTAAACCCTTGACAGCCTTATACAGATATATTTATAGGTTTATAAGTTTGCACAAAACCCTAGTTTAATTTAAACCCTACACTAAATCCTTAGTCGGCCCATATGAAACCTAATTAATGCTTAATTATGTCGGCTACATACGTGACGTCTAAAACCAAAACCCTTAATTAATCCTACTAACATAAAACTCTATTTAAAGAAAATCCATTTATACTAAAATAAATCATTTAACAATTAATTCAATTTTAAGAAAAATAATTAATTCTATTTAAAGAAAACAATTACATCCAATAATTAAAACCCTATTAAATAAACAATTAAATAAAACAATCAAACAAAAACAAGTCATTTAAATAATTCACAATTAAATCAACAAATTCACCACTAAATCAATAAAACACAATTTAAATAATTAAATAAATTCCAGAATTATCCTTGTTAAATTAGGGGTATTACACGTGTCTAAGCATGCGTTTCGTCTATAATTTTAGGAGATGCCCTTTATGCAATCTCTAATGGGCCTTGTGCTCATTCTTGTACATTTTTGAAGACACAAAAAGGAAGTGGCGAACGACAATCCACCACAAGCTTAGTCAATTTGAAAGAGACTTGAACTTATTTGATGCTTGGTGTGTATATTACCCTTTTGTTGTAAATTGTATTAGGTGCCATTTTGTATCTCATAGTCTAATTAAAATTCCAAAACTCATGCAAGGCCTTAAGGCCATATTTTGATGTATGATGGACTTATTAACTTTAAATGGTGTAATGGACTCATGTATGGTTTTATTTGAATGTAATCTCACCTAGTTATTTTAATTTCACCATCAAATGAAAGTTTTAGGACAGGTTTAAACTTTAAGTAAGGTCACAAAGGGACAAAAGGAGTGCCTATATACACAAGTTCAAAATTTTAAGCTTTCTGGGGCATTTTCAGGGTTCTGGTCATCTTGAACCGGTTCAGCCCTATTGAAACGGTTCAAGGTTGTGCATTTGGTTCACAGTTGGGCACACTACCCATCTTCAATAGGTTCAGCCCCATTGAACCGGTTCAAGTCCCCCAGTGCACCCTTTTGGCTTCCTCAATTTGACAGCTTGGATCATGTGACTTTGGGCGATCATAACTTCTTCATTTCAAACCCAAATTAGGTCATTCTTGAGTCCATTTTCAAGGATTTCGAGTTAGCTTTCTAATGAGACCAACCTCATCTTCAAATTCCATTCATGTTGAGAGTTATTATTGTTTTATTGGAGTAGTGTCAGAATTTTTCTTATATTATAAAATGACCATTTTATCCCTAGTATGTCTTCGGGTTTGATTAAGGACCTAGTTAGTGATTCGGACCCCCGGTTCGGGTCATTACACAACATATCCCTTTAATAAGGGCATGAGTTTTACAAGCTTCACTCAGTTCACCCCTCTGATAAGGGGAGTAATAATTTCAAGCTTCTCCTAGCCCGCCCTTTTAATATAGATTTAATTTTTATGAGCTTCACCCAACTCGCCCTTTTAATAAAGGGTTTAATTTTTACCAGCTTCACCTAACTAGCCCCTTTAATATGGGGATGTTGTGTCCGAGCTCGCCCTTTAATAAGAGAATGGACCTTTTTTTTTTTTTTTTTTTTTTTTTCATGAGCTCGCCCTTTAATAAGGGTGTTGTTTATGTTTGAGGTTGCCTTTGTGAGGTCGTAAATTAATTCTTCTGTCATGTTTCTCTGGAGTAAAGTAGTAATAATCTCTGATACTAATAACATAGGTCAGATATGGGCATTAACTCATCTACAACTATCTCTGAGATATTAGTCATACTATTCGACGAGGTTGAGCGCACCTCTCTACATAGTTGACCAATATTAACCTGGCCGAATGGCCTTGCAAGGTTATGGCCTCCCCCGGACCAGCCCAATTCTGAGAACATGTTCTGAAATCTCCTGGCCTCGTGGCTTTAGATCTTCTTGGGCATTGGTCTTGGATAACCAAATCTTAGTACTTCTTGGAAAACTAAACCTTGGTTGCATGAGGAATTGGTGAAAGAGATTAGACTTTGACTGGCTTTGTGTACTGAGGTTGATGCGCCAGGCTTTTTAATCCTATTATCATATATAGATTGTTATCATATTGATTGTTATCACACGATTTATTGCTCTGCCCCCAATATGATAAATTGGGAGATCTTGAATAGGGACCATTCTTTAGGTACACAACTTGGCATCCTAGACGGATGATGGCCTGGAGACTTCTAAATGAGTACCTCATTGGATGTGGGAATCACTCTGGACTTAGAGAATTTCTCGAGCATAAAGACCTCCTTAGACATGGGGATCTTGAGAAACATTATTGGGTGTACAAACCACCTTGATGGCACAGATGAACGGAGTAATAGGACTTCACTGTTGGTAGAAACCTCCTTGCTGGTAGAAGCCTCATTGGTTGGTAACAGTCTTTTTGGTAGATAGAGACATACTTGTTAGTGGAGACCTTGTTTTTTGGTAGAGGCCTTGTGGCGGATAGAGATCTTCTTATCTTAGTTGAATCTTGCCATAGGAGACTTGACGGCTGTGATACCCCTAAATTTTCACGTGTTGGTTGGCCAGGCACACACCCGAAAACACTGGGATATAAAAAATAATATGGCAATAAACGAATATGAAATACAAGAAGAATAAAAAGAATAAATAATTTACTAAAAGAAACTCTATTTCTAAAATAAAACCTTCTTTACAAAATTAAAATCAATAAATGTAGATCTCTAAAATACAACTCGAGAATCCATTAAGTCAAGGACCCCTAAACCAAAACTATTAATCCATCAGTTCATACATAAATAAATTAAGCCATAAAAATAAAGCGTGGGTTAGACCTACGAGCAAGCTGCCTATATCAAGCCTTCGAAAACTGATAAATAAAACATCTCTAACCAAAATCATTCTAATTAAAGTTTTAACCCTTAATGTAAGATGATACATACATATATAAATAAATTTACAATATAAAGGTCAAGTCCATTTAATATCTTTCCTAAATTCCAAAACCACTAAACAATTATTTATCACATCGATCCATACCTAAATCGAACCATTAAGTACATTCCCTTTTAAGAGAAACTCCTTTAATTTCCAAATTCCCCTTTTAAACAGTTAATTATCCATTATATAATAAATAACAATTTAAGATTTTATTTATAAAATCTCATAGCAATAACTTATGCTTTGGAAACTCATCCATACCGCCACAAATATTATTTTATTCATACTATAAAATAATATATTATCATTTAAACATTAGTTTATTCTAATGTAAGAATGTATATCACCTCTAACTTATAAACACAATATGTATAGATGTATATTTAATCATCTAACTTCTCATGGCCAAGACATATTTAGCATTGTTTACATTAATAACTATTTATTGGTTGGAATGTCGGAATTTACACCACTATATGTCTCCATTCTTCCAAAATTCAGGTGTAGAAAATCTAAAGCTTTAACAAACTATAGCGTTGACTTTATTTCAGTTTTCATATAATAGGAATTTAGGTAAGAAGAAATGGAAGAACCTTACAAATTAATAAGATGACTAAATAGGAAGCACTGCGATTTAAAGTGCTTATAATATTCTTAAACATCCTATGCATAAAAATTTGAACCACTTCCTCAAGATTATCATATCTAATGCTTTCTGTACTCAAATGCTGAGAGGAAGAGGCTGATTTGGAGTAATTCCCTATCGTCGTTGGAAATTGAACGCCTTTATGGATATAACAAAGATGAAAGCAAAAAGAACTGTAAGACCAACATGCACGCCTGCTACCACACCTACAAAATCCTCTTTGAATCCGAATTATCTATCCAAGTACTGTTTCACTGTTTCACCTGTGTTTGTATCGATCACATCGTTTATATCTCCAAACTGCGACGCAACCAATCCATACAAGGTCCAAGCAATGGGACATGCCCAATAGTACCATCTCCACCATATAGGAATCCTCTGTTATTGGCGAGGAAAATGAGAGACTAGTTAATGTCTTGTTCTCACTACTTGTATAATTATTTATCACAAAGAATAATGAGATTGGCAGAACTTACAGGTCGCAGGATTATAAATCCTTAAAAGAGGTTCCACATTTCATAAAATGCAGCAGCAATGATGGCAGCGACGTGTTGGTTTGGAGTCACAGCCACAGGCATCATGCCATAAAAGGTGAAGTATAATAGTGTGAAGTACATGAAGAATAAGTACCAAAAGAATTTGGCAACTGTCCATTCAAATCCAATCATTGCATAAACTATAAGACCATATACCACAGCTTGTGCAAATATATAAGGAAGCTCAATAAGAACCTGCAACGGAAGAAGAAACTTCATTAAGAAACATGAGCATATAATTTAATAATACAAGAGTTTATGGTAAGAGAATTATTGTCACCTGAGCAAAGGCATATGGTAACTGTAAAAGACTGTTCGTTCAATAGCCACCACTGGCTGCACCGATGAGGCATTATGGAACCCAAGGAAGAGAACGGCAGCATACATAGAACCCATAGCATTGCTCAGATCTTGTTTCCTTGACCTGAAATGTACAACCTACATTAAAATTAAATTGAAATGGAGATAAGAGAAGTTCGAAGTTGTAAAACTGAGTTTCAATTCTCTATTTGTGGCTCTCCTCTTGGATCCAAGGTCCCAGAAAATCATCTCAAACATCAATGCAATGAAGGTTGTGAAGAGAAATCTCACCGCAGTATATGACGGGTTGCGCCAGTATGACCAGTGTTGTTTCCACAGGCAAGCCATACATTGGTCGAAGAAAGGCTGTGAATACTGAGTGGGAAAATAAAGGTCCTTAGAATCCGGACGAGGGGCGCTTAATTCTTTGATCAGGGCTTTGTTCCTCCTGCAATGTGTAGTTCATACATCAGAAGAAGATCTAACCACAAACTTGAGATGTGCAAAACATTCTTCAAAAAGAAGCATACATGTATAAATATCTCAATCTCGATCATCATGCATATTTATATTAGCCGAACCTGTACAATTCTGAATTTTTGTAAACTTCCGTGAAATCGATCCCCAGAGCTGTTTCCTGTGCTGAAGCAGTAATTCCAACATCCAAGTTGCTGGATTATAACCATCTTTAATTTTACTTACTCCCCCATTTCCTTAGTTAAAAGAGTATGTCATTTGTCAGTAAGTACATTATTTCTAACCAATTAAAGACTATTAGTATAATGTATTACTGCTTGTAATTATATATTGATTCTTCATTTCATCTAACCTCGAAGTACTTGATTAGATGACGAGAATGGTGACCCAATGGCCCCACATATATCTTTTGTCCTCCTCGCTTCATTAGGAAAAGCTGAAATCCAATGATTTGTGTTTCAATAGCTTGTAAATAGAAGGCATGCAATTCATAGAGAAGCTAACTCTAATAGTGAAGTAACAGTTCTTACCTCATCAAAAGCTTCAAATATGTCAATGCTTGGCTGATGGATGGTGCATACAACTGTTCTTCCCGTGTCTACAGTGTTCCTGACTGTTCTCATCACAATAGCAGCAGCTCTTGCATCCAACCCTGAAGTTGGCTCATCCATAAATATTATGGAGGGGTTTGCCACCAGCTCAACTGCAATGGTTAGTCTCTTGCGCTACTCGGTTGAGAGACCACTCACACCTGGCAAACCAACTAGTGCTCCCCTTAATGGGGCCAGTTCCACAAGTTCCATGACCTCCTCAACGAACATCTGCAAAAATTTACGATTAGAGATTTTTTCTTCATCCATTCTCCACCAACTTAACTCCTAAAATATTTGAGAAATTGTAAGAATGAATTTTTATTTCTTCATTTAGGAAAGTCCTCAGATATGCCTACCTTTCTTGTTTCAGAATTGACATCAGGAGATAACCACAGCCACGCTGAGTAAAGCAATGACTCGTGGACAGTAACATGAGGAGAGTGGATATTGTTTTGGACATGAAGTTCAGTGAATAGAATGTTTGTTCTAACCAACAAGACCATTTCTGGCAACAATTCAAAAGAATGGTCTTCTTGTTTCTGCTACAAAATTCAAGTTATTTCAAACCAATATTAGGTTTCTAGGTAACCATATCTATCAAGGCCAGATTCGTCCTAGGTCTCTTCAATTTGCAGATAAATTCCCAGACCAGATTTTAGAAAAATCACAACTCCAGCACTTCTTAGGGTCTCTAAATTACATTGCTGATTTTTACAAAGATCTCGCAAGTAATGCAAGCCCCTCTTTGATCGTCTTCAAAGTAACCCTCCTCCATGGACCTCTGTCCATACTGATGTAGTCAAATCCATTAAGCATTATGTCAAGTCATTGCCTTGTCTTGGCATTCCAACTACTGATTCTTTCAAAATAATTGAAACTGATACCTCTAACATTGGTTATGGTGGCATCCTCAAGCAACGAGTCAGTCCAAATGCACCTGAACAATTAGTTCGATTTCTTTCCGGTGTTTGGACAAAAGCACAAAGTAATTATAGTACTATTAAAAAAGAAATTTTATCTATTGTTTTATGTACAAGTAAATTTCAAGATGATATTTTAAATCAAAAGTTTTTTATCAGAGTTGATTGTCAAAGTATAAAATATGTTTTAGAAAAAGACGTTGAAAATATTGCTTCTAAACAGATTTTTGCCCGATGGCAAGCTATTTTAAGTATATTTGATTTTGATATACAACATATCAAGGGAAGTAACAATTCTATTCCAGATTTTCTTACAAGAGAATTCTTGCAGAAATCTGATGGTAGACCAGCAGCCTCCCCCGAGGCCCCAACTAGTTAAACCATTTGATATTTGTTCCAGCAAAGCCCCAGTCACCAGATCCTAGACACAAGCTCAATCTTCTGCACTAGCAGTCACCAACAGATTTTAGCCTCTTGCCTCCCTATCAACCTTTAAGTCAGCCCTGGTCAATCCTCCACCAGACCCCTTTCAAGTTCAAGTAAAATATCAAACCCAATTCCAAGTTCAAGTCACAACTACAAATAAACCTCCAAGTCCCTATGTAGAAAAAAACCCCTAATTCCTTGTTCTATATTGAGCCACACCTAAGTCACGTCAAAGACCCAATTGAATTAGCTCGTTCCTATTTCCCAAGTAACCTACACTATGCTCCAAGCCATCCTCTTAAAACTCTTTGGTTTTACAGAGATATCCTGTACAATACCAACTCCATCACAGTCAAAACTACTTTTGATAAACATGATTCTACCAAAGTCATTTACCATTCCCTGTACATCTGTCGAATAATTTCCATGGAAGAATGGGGTAGTCATCCTTCCCTACCACAACCATTACCTGATTATACTATCCAATTTACCTATTATGATTATATGACAGCCTGGTCATCTGTGCTCCTATACCAAAATGAGTCATTTACTCATTCATGGTTTTTTAAATTTTGATAGTCAATTCAAAATTCAAATCCCTACCTAGTTCCTGAGATGGTGGTCTCTTTATGGTGCTATTCATGAGATCCTCCCTCTTGCCCTTGCAGAAGAAGTCAAATACTTTTCCACTATCCACAAAGTTAGCAAACATGGTTCCCAATTTCCAGTCCTTCTGTTATTTTGCAGCAAATACAAAGTTCCATAGATATTCAAATGGCAATACAATATCCAGGACAACATAGTTATCCGTCGCCACTGTGTCAAATGGTGGGACATTTTCAAATTTGACAGGATTATTGGGTATGTTGAAGGTGATTACCCCAAGCAATCCTCAGTCCAAGTTACTTCACAAACACAAGTCATTCCTCCTACAAAGCCAGTTATTCAACAGAAACAGCCTTCCCCTACTAGTTCTGCTGTTTCCACAAAGTCACGGGGCTGGCTCCCAAGTACGAACAGTCTGGTCTGGGATCGCACCCATCTATGGGATGGGTGTGATCCCAGACCAGACTATTCCTATTTGGGTGCCAGAAATGATTTCAAATGTTTCTAGTGTTCATCAATTGACTTGGAATAGATAAGAACATCATCAATATAAACAATGGAAAAATGACTATAAGGATTGAAAATATCATTCATGATATTTTGGAATTCACTAGGAGCATTTTTCAATCCAAAGGGCATTACTTTCCATTCATAATGACCAAATGGAGTAGTGAAGGCAGTTTTATACCTATCTTTCTTTCGAAGGCGAATCTGCCAAAATCCTGACTTTATATCAAATTTGGAGAAAATAACTGCTTGACTGAGGCGACTAATAAGATCTTTTTTATTGGGAATAGGATACCTAATCCATTCTAAGACCTTATTTAGAGGCTTGTAATTGATAACTAGACGAGGAACACCTCTTTCTATTTCAGAGTTTTTCTGGACATAGAAAGCTGGACATGACCAAGGGTACTTGCTCTTTCTAATAATCTTTTTACGTAAAAGATCAGAGATTTCCTTTTTGCAAAATTCCATGACTTCAGGGCTCATTTGGATAGGCCTTGCTTTAGTGGGAATGTGTCTTCTCCTAAAGCCTTTAATGTAAGGTAACTTCTCAGAATGTCTTTTTTTGTGCCAAAAAGCAGTTGGAGATTAGAACAAACTGTATTTTTAATTTGTTGTTCAAAATTTTAAATTTTTGTTTAGAGCATTGGATGAGCTAACTGATCATCAATGCGTTTGTAATTAACTTCTTCCTTTAAAAATGCTAACTGCTGAGTTTTACTTTGAAGTAGGTTTATAGACTTGGTCACAGAGGAATCAATTACAGATTTTAATTCTTTTCTGGACTGAGGACTGAGGAACTTAAATTGAACTTCACGTCCAAAAGGTCGAGTAACTAATCCTTCATTGTTAGTAGTAAAGGGATAGAGGAGGTAGATGAATGGAACTCCTAAAATTAGTTTATCAATCATATTTTTTACCAAGACAAAGGATGTCTTAAAACATACATTGTTTTGGCAAATATGAGCTTTAGATAACCTGTATTTTATGTCCATTTTACTTCCATTAGCTGAGCTTAGCCTTTCAGAGATTTTCTCATAGTATTTAGTTGGTATGAGACCTTCCTGAATGCAATTAAGATCAGCTCCTGTATCAATCAAAGCAACGACTTCAAGTTTGAAATCTTTGTTGATGATAAGGGTAACTTTAACATACCATTTTTGAAATGAAATGTGACTTAAAGTTTGGAGTTTTTTAGAAGATTCTGAACATCCTGAATTTTTAGAGTCTTCTGAATGATCAGAGGCTTCT
Source organism: Cornus florida (assembly GCF_030987335.1). Lineage (NCBI taxonomy): Eukaryota > Viridiplantae > Streptophyta > Magnoliopsida > Cornales > Cornaceae > Cornus > Cornus florida. The sequence continues at coordinate 19,891,744 of NW_026775574.1, forward strand.
TCATCAGATGATTCTTTTCCTGTGAGGGAAAAGGCAGGATTCACGTTTAACTCCTGAAAATTGTTCTTCATAACTTGGTATTCTGACTTGAGATTTTTAATCTCAGTTTTAATTATCTTAATTTCTGCTTGAAGGTCTTGAATAGTGACTACTTTAGGCTTATTATTAAACCTTTCTAAAGTTTTATATAGACTAAAATTGGGTTTACTGACAGTCGGGGGTTCAGGTTTTGAGTTGCCTAATAATACCTTAAGTTTTTTAAGATATAAGGTTTTTAACTCAGGGTCATCTACCTTACTGATTAAATCAATAAGTAGATGTTCTTGTTCATCATTTTTTGTAAGAACATTAAGTGACTTATTCGGATTACAACAACTAACTTTACATCCTAAAGTAATGTTGGGAGAACTAAGGGAATTATCAGATGATTGAGAGGAAGAACTAACTTTTGGGTCACTACTACTATCATCAGTTTCTTTTAACTGGAGAATTTGGAAAATGGATTCTTTAACTTGATTGGAGATTTGTAGCTGACTGATCTTTTGCTTTGCATAGCAATCTTTTTCAAAGTGACCTAGTCGACCACATTTGTAACATTTGACTTGATTAACATCTGTGGTAGCGGGGTTATTCTTTTTCTTAAAAGTCTTTTTACTAAATTTCTTTTTAGGTTTAGACTTTTGAGAATAATATTCATTTTTTGGAAAGACTAGTTTCCTGTTTTTGTAATGTTTATGATAACCTTTGTAACTCTTCCTCCGAGGTTTAGGATTTTGTCTGGAGGGAGCTATGGGTGGAAGACCATATTGTTCACAAAAGGTTCCAATTTCATAATTAGCTCTTTTCCTATCATCCTGTAACTAGTTACTAATTTTCATGTCAATACACATCCTTAATCCTTCCTTTTAGATTAAGCTGATGATATTGCCATAAGTAAGGTTTTCATAATCAATACAACCTGTGGCTTTACTTAGAGTATCTCGAATCTTATGGGCAAAGAGATTGGGTAAACCATTAATGAATTTTTCTTTCTAGAATGGTTTGTTACTATCATCTCTAACATGACTCTGGATAAGAATACATCTTTATACCACCTAAAATCACTCATGGTTGGACAAGTGAGATTGGTAAGTTGGTCATGTATTCTGGAGGTGATGTTGCTTGGAGTACCTATAAAATGGTCAACTATCTTGCATATTAATGTGTTAACTCCCTCAGGGATACCACATCCTATAACTTCATCAAAGATGGGAAAACCATTATCATCTCTTTGAACAGCATTTTTAATGTTATTGCGAGATTCTTCAGTGTGATGTTTTTCCCACCAGGACTTTAACACTCCTGAGAATCTCGAAGTGAACAAATCAACAATTTCTGGTTAACTTAGGTTATGGGTAGTGACATAGTTATTGGCTACCATAGATATATGACTAAGTTTATTAAGAATCTCTTGTTCAGATAATCCATCTATATTCCATTCATAGAGTTTATCTGAAGAGACAGAGAACTGATTTTAAATATTCTTTTCCTCAAATTGGAGGTCTGGAGGAGTGGGTCTTAGATACCAGTTTTTGGTAAGACTAGTAGGGTTGACTCTTTTGTTGGTAAGACGATTGAGTTCAAAATTGGAGAAAGCAGTTTCAATTTTCTGAATATCAGAAGGGTAACTGGTATTATTAGAAGAAGAACTATCAGAACTGTTAGGATAATTCATGACAGTGAGAATTTTCTCATCTTTTTCTTCTTTGACTGTAGTTTTAACTTTTTCAAGGGACTTGAGAATAGATTCAATTTGATTGATAACAGAAGGGTCTGGTATCCAAGACCCAATATAGAACAACGAAGTAAGAAACAGTGAATAGTTGGGTAGAACTGGATCAACAGATCAATATGAGGAAGAGAAAATGAACATTATAAATTACTTAAATAACCACTAAATGGCTCTGATACCAAAGGGGGAAACGCACATTAACTTAAATAAGTAATAGCATTAAATAATATAAGGCGGTGTATAACCGACCAAGATATATATAGTAATAACAATTAAAATAACTGAATATTAAACTTGGATTACAAATAATAATTTCAAAAGAGAATAACTGAAAATAACTTACAAATTAATGTAACTGATATATGTTTGAAGTATACAGCATACTGATGTTGCATTAAATTATATAAGGCGGTGTGTAATTGACCAAGATATATATAGTAATAACAATTAAAATAACTGAGCAAAATAATTGAATATTAAACTTGGATTACAAATAATAATTTTAAAAGAGAATAACTGAAAATAACTTACAAATTAATGTAACTGATATATGTTTGAACTATGCAGCATACTAATGTTGTATTACACTCAGAAAATAAAACTAAAATTGAACTGAATATTACAACTGAATATTTGGAAAATGTAATGAAGCCTAAAATCTCTCGAATGAAGCCTGATCTGCACTGAGACTGGGAATTGCTTTTATAACCGAGCTTTGTCACTGTTCGAGGATGCTTCAGCGCGAATCTTAGCTTTTAAAAAGTGACTTTTTGCTTTTGACTGTAGATGAATAGTAACTTTTACTGTGGATGAACAGTATCTTGTCGGGGTACTGTAGAAACAGTGATTCTGCCGACATTTACTGTTGAAATAGTGACTTTGACTGGTTACGTGGCTTTCTTAACTTTAACTGTAGCAAATAGTAATTTTGACCGAATAGTAACTTTGACTTTTCTTCATGAATCCTTATAAAGGTTCTTCAAAAGGATTTTGACTGTCTTGAAAAATAGAGTTATCATATAAGTTTACTTGCTAACTGGGAGTAGCAGCAGAGGAAAATTCTTCTTCTACTTCCTCATCCCTGGATAGCACTTGAATGCGATCTGTTAATGAAGTTGCGATCTTCTTGAGTTCTTCAAGTTTGGACTTGGATGTATTTTTTCGTGACTTTGTGCAAACAGCAGAACTAGTAGGGGAAGGCTGTTTCTGTTGAATAACTAGCTTTGCAGGAGGAGTGACTTGTGTTTGTCAAGTAACTTGGACTGAGGATTACTTGGGGTAATAACCTTCAACATACCCAATAATCCTGTCAAATTTGAAAGTGTCCCACTATTTGACATAGTGACGACGGATGACTATGTTATCTTGGATATCATATTGCCATTTGAATATCCATAGAACTTTGTATTTGCTGCAAAATAACAGAAGGACTGGAAATTGGGAACCATGTTTGCTAACTTTGTGGACAGTGGAAAAGTATTTGACTTCTTCTGCAAGGGAGAGAGGGAGGATCTCAGGAATAGCACCATGAAGAAACCACCATCTCAGGAACCAGGTAGGAATCTGACTTTTGAATTGACTATCAAAATTAAAAAAACCATGAATGAGTAAATGACTCATTTTGGTATAAGAGCACAAATGACCAGGCTGTCATATAATCATAGTAGGTAAATTGGATAGAATGATTAGGTACTGGCTGTGCTAGGGAAGGATGACTGCCCCATTCTTCCATGGAAATTATCCTACAGATGCACAGGGAATGGTAAATGACTTTGGTGGAATCATGTTTATCATAAGTAGTTTTGACTGTGATGGAGTTGGTATTGTACATGATATCTCTGTAAAACCGAAGAGTTTTAAGAGGATGGCTTAGGGCATAGTGTAGGTTACTTGGGAAATAGGAACGAGCCTCGAATATGACGAGAGCAACCGTCACGCCTGACATCAGCATCAATGAAGCGTTCATCTATCTGATCACCTCATGGTCTGTCTGACTTCCTTCCCTGCGCTCATCCGCTCATGCCGCACTGCTCATGCCCATTGCAGGTCTTACTGTTTGGATCTTGGACTTACTGTTTGGATCCGGACTCACGGGAGGTGGTCTGACGCCACCACTTTCTCAGCAACCATAAAACTCATCATCTTCACAGCTGAAATGGGCGTTGACTGATCGCCACTTGGCTCTGATACCATTTAACAAACAGAAGATCGTCGGCACACAAGATGATGACATTTAACAAAAAGAAGATCGTCGGCAAACAAGATGATAATCTAGCCATCCGGAACAGGATCTGGTCATCTTGTGCTCGGAAGAGAAATGACTGGTTTCGGCCTACCTTGGCCTCATTAGTGGAATGGCTCCAGTTCCCGACCAGTGTTGCAGAAAAAGAGAAAGTTACGGGGTTGGCACCCAAGTAGGAACAGTCTGGTCTGGGATCGGACCCATCCCATACTATCCCCTCTCGAAATTTTTCCCCTAACCCAAACCCATTCCCTCCGCAAGACACTGAAGGAAGGGAGCATCCCCATTATAGGACGTGGCAGGTCACATCAAGAAAAAGCTTTCACCACGTGGGCAAAAGCTGTTTGTCTTTTTTCTCCACCGACAGCAAAAAGCATCTAAAAAAAGAAAGATGCTCTGCTGACATCTTCTTTGCTCTGTCATCTATCAATGATGAATGTGACAAGAGCAACCGTCACGCCTGACATCAGAATCGATGAAGCATTCATCTATCCGATCACCTCATGGTTTGTCTGACTTCCTTTCCTGCGCTCATCCGTTCATGCCGCACCGTTCATGCTCATTACAGGTCTTATTGTTTGGATCTTGGACTTAATATTTTAATCCGGACTCACGGGAGGTGGTCTGACGCCACCACTTTCTCGATAACCATAAAACTCATCATCTTCACAATTGAAATGGGCGTTGACTGATCGCCACTTGGCTCTAATACCATTTAACAAAAAGAACATCGTCGGCACACAAGATGATGATCTAGCCATCCGGAACAAGATCTGGTCATCTTATGCTCAGAAGAGAAATGACTAGTTTCGGCCTGCCTTGGCCTCATCAGACAGACCATGAGGTGATCGGATAGATGAACGCTTCATCGATGCTGATGTCAGGCGTGATGGTTGCTCTTGTCACATTCATCATCGATAGATGACAGAGCAAAGAAGATGTCGGCTGAGCACCTTTCTTTTTTCAGATGTCTTTTGCTGTCGGTGGAGAAAAAAGACAAACAGCTTTTGCCCATGTGGTGAAAGCTTTTTCTTGATGTGACCTGCCGCGTCCTATAAAGGGGATGCTCCCTTCCTTCAACATTATTTCAAATTATTGGTAGTACCAAATCTATTCACTGTTTCTTTTCTCTTCCCTATATTGATTTGTTGATTCAGTTCTAACATTCTATTCACTGTTTCTCACCTTGTTGTTCTATTTCCCTTCCTGTGAGTCCGGATCCAAACAGTTAGTCCTAGATCCAAACAGTAAGACCCGAGAGAGGCCTGAGCGTTGCGGCATGAACGGATGAGCGCGTGGATAGGATTTAGATACCACTAAGAGAGAACCACAAAGATAGTCTGTTTTAACTAGTCAACCTATCAAGCATAATGTGAGTTAAGCAAACATGAATAGGTTATTTAGATCTTCCTCTTTTGTGAGCTCCAGATCCAGAGCCAGTACTAGTCTTCCTCTAATTCCAAACATAGTTAATGAAGAAGATTACCGAGTTGAAGATGTTACTTTAGATTTTAGTGATTGGAACATCCCTAGGATTCCAACCAGAGAAATCTACAAAACCAGTTTCTTTAAGTCAACCTTCCTTAGTGATTACGCAATCAAAATCATAGAATAAAGTTATTCATTGTCTAAGGAACATGAAAAATGTCAGTTATTCACAGCTCAAGCAATCAAAAGTCACAAAGATCGTGGATACAACTTTATACACATAGGTCTAGTCTAAGTTGCAGTCAACCCATTCACTTGGTCTTAATACCTCAGTCCTCTTAGCCCTTCGTGATGCTAGATTCCTAGTTTACAATGATAGTCTTCTGGGAATAGTTGAAACAAGTCTCTGTAATGGTCCGGTTCATTTCAATTGTTACCCTGATCTTACTCTCAGTCTCACTGACCCTCATCTACTAAAAGCTTTAACCCTTAATGTTAAAACTTCTGGTTATAGGATGCTCCCTGGATCACAACCCTTAGGTCTGATCTACAGGATCTATTACAAAACCAGAAAAACAAACCTTAATGTCAACTCCCTTAAGAAAGATATCAAAGGTCATACCCTACTCATTGAAAGTAACACTCCAGATGCTAATATTCAACTTAAGAAAACTATAGCCTGGAAAGACATTTCTTTACCCAATGAATGGTTTCTTGAAAATGAAAACCATCCGGTTAAAATACAAAATGATATTAGTCACCTTGATAGAGTTCAGGAATTTATTGACGGAACAGTCAGAATAAGTTTTGATGAACAACGCCTTCTGACTAGATCTCGTCCCTTTACTTCTTCCATTAGATCTGATGCACATCTAATGGACAGAGAAAGTGAAATTCCTTCTCTAGAAAGAAAAAATTCTAGATTCCATCCGCAACCACAGGACACCAAGTTAAAAGGAATTCAAATCAACGAACAAGTTGCTCAACCTTGCTATGTTCCTCCTAACCATAAATCTGAGCCTACCTCTCCTACTCCTTCTGATCTTATAGGTGAATTTAACACAATAAACCCTCAGTTAACTACTATTAGTAAACCTTTTAGACATAATCTTTCAAAATTACATGATGAATACTCTTCCCCCAGTAATAAAGAAAAGCGAAAATCCTTTCACAAAAATCATATTGTCAAAGAGCAACAACGGCTCCGTCATTGGCAAAGATTTATGACAGAACATCAACTAGAAATCAAAATTTTTGATTATCTAGAAAACTGTTATAACTAAGTCAATGTCCTCACAAAAGTTACCTAGAAAACCTCTGATACAACCATAATCTCCTCTCCCCACCCTCCTTTGGAGAATGTCATTCTTAATCGTATGGGAACTGAAATCACTGCTTCTCCTTTAAAAACCAGTTCCTCAGCTAATTCCAATACCAGAAAAATAATTGAACAAAATAATTATACCAACCAATATTTACACACTATTGGTAACCAACTTAACAAGATTGAGCTCTTTCTAACTCAGTCTCCAAAACCTGCAGTCAAGCCTCCTATTACTCATCCCATAGAAACACCCATTCTTTTTATGCCCACAAACAGGAAAGGTCTTCCACCAGCCTTGCCAGACCCTTCTGTTATCAATCAAATTGAATCCATTCTCAAGTCTCTTGAAAAAGGTAAAGCTAAAGTCAAAGAAGAAAAAGATGAGAAAGTTCTCACTGTCATCAATTATCCTAATAGTTCTGATAGTTCTTCTTCCAATAACACCAGTTACCCTTCTGATATTCAGAAAATTGAAACTGCTTTTTCCAATCTAGAACTCAATTGTCTTACCAACAAAAGAGTCAACCCTACCAGTCTTACCAAAAATTGGTATCCTAGACCCACTCCTCCAGACCTCCAATTTGAGGAAAATAATATTCAAAATCAGTTCTCAGTTTCTTCAGATAAACTCTATGAATGGAATATAGATGGCTTATCTGAACAAGAGATTTTGAATAAATTAAGCCATATTTCTATGGTCGCCAATAATTATGTCACCACCCATAATCTAAGTCAACCAAAAATTGTTGATTTACTCACTTCGGGATTCTCAGGAATGCTAAAATCTTGGTGGGAAAAACATCTCACTGAAGAATCTCGCAATCACATTAAAAATGTTGTTCAAAGAGATAATAATAGTCTTCCTATCTTTGATGAAGCTATAGGACAGGGTATCCCTGATGGAGTTAACACATTAGTATACACCATAGTTGACCATTTCATAGGTACTCCCAGTAACATCACCTCCCAAATACATGATTAACTTACCAATCTCATTTGTCCAACCATGAGTGATTTTAGGTGGTATAAAGATGTATTCTTATCCAGAGTCATGCTTAGAGATGATAGTAACAAACCATTGTGGAAAGAGAAATTCATTAATGGTTTACCCAATCTCTTTGCCCATAAGATTAGAGATACTCTAAGTAAATCCACAGGTAGTATTGATTATGATAACCTTACTTATGGCAATATCATCAGCTTAATCCAAAAGGAAGGATTAAAAATGTGTATTAACATGAAGATTAGTAACCAGTTACAAGATGATAGGAAAAGAGCTAAATATGAAATGGGAACCTTTTGTGAACAATATGGTCTTCCACCTATCGGTCCCTCAGAACAAAACCCCATACCTCAAATGAAAAGTTACAAAGGTTACCGAAAACATTACAAAAATAAAAAACCAGTATTCCCCAAAAATGAATATTATTCTCAAAAGTCTAAACATAAGAAGAAATTTAGCAGTAAAAAGACTCCTAAGAAAAAGATAACACAAATACCACAGATGTTAGCAAAGTTAAATGCTACAAATGTGGTTAGTTAGGTCACTTTGTAAAAGATTGTTATGCAAAACAGAAAATCAATCAGTTACAAATTTCTGATGAAATTAAAGATTCTATTTATCACATACTCCAGTTAAGAGATACTGAGGATAATAGGGTGACCCTAAAGCTAATTCTTCCTCACAGTCATCTGAAGCTTCCCCCAGCTCTCCTACTATTACATTAGGATGTAAAGATTGTTGCTGTAATCCTACAAAGTCCCTTAATGTTCTCACCAAAAATGATGAACAAGAACACCTACTTATTGATTTAATCAGTAAAGTAGATGATCCTGAGTTAAAAATCTTGTATCTTAAAAAACTTAAGGTATTATTAGGCAACTCAGACCCTGAACCCCCAACAGTCAGTAAACCCAATTTTAGTCTATATAAAACTTTAGAAATGTTTAATAATAAGCCTAGAGAAGTCACAATTCATGACCTTCAAGCAGAAATTCACGTAATTAAAACTGAGATTAAAAATCTCAAGTCAGAACACCAAGTTGTGAAAAATAATATTTAGGAGTTAAACGTAAATCCTGCCTTTTCCCTCACAGGAAAAGAATCATCTAATGAAGAAGCCTCTAAACATTCAAGACGTTCAGAATCTTCTAAAAAACCTCCAAACTTTAAGTCACATTTCATTTCAAAAATGGTATGCTAAAGTTACCCTTATCATCAATAAAGATTTCAAACTTTAAGTCGTTGCTTTGATTGATACAGGAGTTGATCTTAATTGCATTCAGGAAGGTCTCATACCAACTAAATCCTATGAGAAAACCTCTAAAAGACTAAGCTCAGCTAACGGGAGTAAAATGGACATAAAATATAAGTTGTCTAAAGCTCATATTTGCCAAAACAATGTATGTTTTAAGATATCCTTTGTCTTGGTAAAAAATATGACTGATAAGCTAATTTTAGGAGTTCCATTCATCTACCTCCTCTATTCCTTTACTACTGATAAAGAAAGATTAGTTGCTCGACCTTTTGGACAAGAAGTTCAGTTCAAGTTCCTTAGTCCTCCTTCCAAAAAAGAATTAAAATCCGTAATTGATTCCTCTATGTCCAAGTCCATAAATCTGCTTCAAAGTAAAACTTATCAGTTAGCATTTTTAAAAGAAGAAGTTAATTACAAACGCACTGATGACCAGTTAGCTGATCTAGTGCTCCAAACAAAAATTCAAAATTTTGAACAACAAATTAAAAATACAGTTTGTTCTGATCTTCCGACTGCCTTTTGGCACAGAAAAAGACATTCTGTGAAGTTACCTTACATTAAAGGCTTTAAAAGAAGGTACATTCCCACTAAAGCAAGGCCTATTCAAATGAGCCCTGAAGTCATGGAATTTTGCAAACAGGAAATCTCTGATCTTTTACATAAAAAGATCATTGGAAAAAGCAAGTCTCCTTGGTCATGACCAGCTTTCTATGTTCAGAAAAACTCCGAAATAGAAAGAGGTGTTCCTCGCCTAGTTATCAATTACAAGCCTCTAAACAAAGTCTTAGAATGGATTATGTATCCTATTCCTAATAAAAAAAGATCTTATTAGTCACCTCAGTCAAGCAGTTATTTTCTCCAAATTTGATATGAAGTCAGGATTTTGGTAAATTCGTCTTCGAAAGAAAGATAGGTACAAAACTGCCTTCAATACTCCATTTGGTCATTATGAATGGAAAGTAATGCCCTTTGGATTGAAAAATGCTCCTAGTGAATTCCAAAATATCATGAATGATATTTTCAATCCTTATAGTCATTTTTCCATTGTTTATATTGATCATGTTCTTATCTATTCCAAGTTAATTGATGAACACTGGAAACATTTGAAATCGTTTCTAGCAACAATTCAAAAGAATGGTCTCGTCATTTTTGCTACAAAAATCAAGTTATTTCAAACCAATATCAAGTTTTTAGGTTACCATATTTATCAAGGCCAGATTCGTCCTATTGATAGGTCTCTTTAATTTGCAGATAAATTTCCTGACCAGATTTTAGAAAAGTCACAACTCCAGCGATTCTTAGGGTCTCTAAATTACATTGCTGACTTTTACAAAGATCTTCGCAAGCAATGTAAGCCCCTCTTTGATTGTCTTCAAAGTAACCCACCTCCATGGACCTCTGTCCATACTGATATAGTCAAATCCATTAAGCATTATGTCAAGTCATTGCCTTGTCTTGGCATTCCAACTACTGATTCTTTCAAATTAATTGAAACAGATGCCTCTGACATTGGTTATGGTGGCATCCTCAAGCAACGAGTCAGTCCAAATGCACCTGAACAATTAGTTCGATTCCATTCTGGTGTTTAGACAAAAACACAAAGTAATTATAGTACCATTAAAAAAGAAATTTTATCTATTGTTTTATGTATTAGTAAATTTCAAGATGATATTTTAAATCAAAAGTTTTTAGTCAGAGTTGATTGTCAAAGTGCAAAATATGTTTTAGAAAAAGATGTTGAAAATATTGCTTCTAAATAGATTTTTGCCCGATGGCAAGCTATTTTAAGTATATTTGATTTTGATATAGAATATATCAAGGGAAGTAACAATTCTATTCCAGATTTTCTAATTAGGGAATTCTTGCAGAAAACTAATGACAGACCAACAGCCTCCCCTAAGGCCCAAACTAGTTAAACCATTTGATATTTGCTTCGGCAAAGCCCTAGTCACCAGATCCCAGTCACAAGCACAATCTTCTGCACTAGCAGTCACTAATAGATTTCAACCTCTTGCCACCCCATCAACCTTTAAGTCAGCCCTGGTCAATCCTCCACCAGACCCCTTTCAAGTTCAAATAAAATACCAAATTTGAGTAATTTATGCTGTTCGTTTTCTCTTCCTCATATTGATCGGTTGATCTAGTTCTAACCAACTATTCACTGTTTCTTACTTCATTGTTCTATTTCCCTTCCTATGAGTCCAGATCCAAACAGTAAGACCTGAGAGAGGCATGAGCGGTGCGGCATGAGCGGATGAGCGCGTGGATAGGATTTAGATACCACTAAGTGAGAACCATGAGGATAGTTTGTTTTAACCAGTCAACCTATCAAGCATAGTAAGAGTTAAACAAACATGAATAAGTTATTCAGATCTTCCTCTTCTATGAGCTCTAGATCCAGAGCAAGTACTAGCTTTCCTCCAATCCCAAACATAGTTAATGAAGAAGATTTTCGAGTTGAAGATGTTAGCCTAGATTTTAGTGATTGGAACATCCCTAGGATTCCACCCAGAGAAATCTACAAAACTAGTTTCTTTAAGTCAACCTTCCTTAGTGATTAAGCAGTCAAAACTGTAAAACAAATTTATTCACTGTCTAAGGAACATGAAAAATGTCAGTTATTCACAGCTCAAGCAATCAAAAGTCACAAAGATCATGGGTACAACTTTATACACATAGGTCTAGTCCAAGTTGCAGTCAACCCATTCACTAATGTTGGTCTTAATACCTCAGTCTTCTTAGCCCTTCGTGACACTAGATTCCTAGATTACAATGATAGTCTTCTGGGAATAGTTGAAACAAGTCTCTGTAATGGTCCAGTTCATTTCAATTGTTACCCTGATCTTACTCTCAGCCTCATTGACCCCCATCTACTAAATGCTTTAACCCTTAATGTTAAAACTTCTAGTTACAAGATGCTCCCTAGATCACAACCCTTAGGTCTGATCTACAAGATTTATTACAAAACTAGAAAAACCAACCTTAATGTCAATGCCCTTAAGAAAGATATCAAAGGTCATACCCTACTCATTGAAAGTAGCACTCCAGATGTTAATATTCAACTTAAGAAAACTATAGCTTAGAAAGACATTTCTTTACCCAATGAATGGTTTCTTGAAAATGAAAACCATCCAGTTAAAATACAAAATGATGTTAGTCACCTTGATAGAGTTTAGGAATTTATTGACGGAACAGTCAGAATAAGTTTTGATGAACAACGCCTTCTGACTCGATCTCGTCCCTCTACTTCTTCCATTAGATCTAATGCACATCTAATGGACAGAGAAAGTGAAATTCCTCCTCTAGAAAGAAAAAATTCTAGATTTCGTCCGCAACCACAGGACACCAAATTAAAAGTAATTCAAATCGAAGAACGAGTTGCTCACCCTTGCTATATTCCTCCTAAACATAAATCTGAGCCGACCTCTCTTACTCCTTCTGATCTCATAGGCGAATTTAACACAATAAACCCTCAGTTAACTACCATAAGTAAACCTTTTAGATATAATCTTTCAAAATTACATGATGAATCCTCTTCCCCTAGTAATAAAGAAAACAAAAATCTTTTCGCAAAAATCATACTGTCAAAGAGCAACAACGGGTCCTCCATCATTGGCAAAGATTTATGACAGAACAACAACTAGAAATCAAATTTTTTGATTATCTGGAAAACTGTTATAATCAAGTCAATGTCCTCACCAAAGTTAATTGGAAAACTTATGATACAACCACAGTTTCCTCTTCCCATCCTCCTTTGGAGAATGTAATTCTTGATCACATGGGAACTGAAATCACTTCTTCTCCTTTAAAAACCAGTACCTCGGCTGATTCCAATACTAGAAAAATAATTGAACAAAATAATTACACCAACCAATATTTACACACCATTGCTAACTAACTTGACAAGATTGAGCTCTTTCTAACTCAGTCTCCAAAACTTGCAGTCAAGCCTCCTATTACTCATTCCATAGAAAACCCATTATTTCCATGCCCACAAATAGGAAAGGTCTTCCACCTACCTTGCTAGACCCGTCTGTTATCAATCAAATTGAATCTATTCTCAAGTCCCTTGAAAAAGGTAAAGCCAAAGTCAAAGAAAAAAAAAATGAGAAAATTATCACTGTCATGAATTATCCTGATAGTTCTGATAATTCTTCTTCTACTAGTTACCCTTCTGATATTGGTTTGAAATAACTTGATTTCTGTAGCCGAAACAACAAGACCATTCTGTTCACTATTTCTTTTCTCATCTTAACTCTTGTTGTTTCTTGATAGTATTACTCAAGAAACAGTGAATAGTTGGTTAGAACTGGATCAACAGATTAATATGAGGAAGAGGAAACGAACAGTATAAATTACTCAAATAACCACCAAATGGCTCTGATACCAAAGGGGAAAGCACACATTAACTTAAAACAATTAAAATAGATAAGGAGGTGTATAACTGACCAAGCATATATATATATATATATATATATATATATATATATATATATATATATATATATAAAAAATAAAATAACTGAATATTAAACTCGAATTAATAACAAAAATTACAACTGAAAATAAGTTACAAATTAATGTAACTGATATAGGTCTAAAGTATACAGCATACTGATGTTGTATTACACTCAGAAAATAAAACTAGAGCTGAACTGAATATTACAAATGAAATATGTAATGAAGCTTGAAATCTCTCGAATGAAGCCTGATCTTCAATGAGACTGGGCATTGCTTTTATAACCGAGCTTTGTCCCTGTTCGAGGATGCTTCAGCGCGAATCTTGGCTTTTGAAAAGTGACCTTTGCTTTTGATTGTAGATGAATAATAACTTTTACTGTAGATGAACAGTATCTTGTCGGGGTACTATAGAAACAGTGATTCTGCTGACATTTACTGCTGAAATAGTGACTTTGACCGGTTACGTGGCTTTCTTGACTTTAACTATAGCAAATAGTAATTTTGACCAAATAATAACTTTGACTTTTATTGATGAATACTTAGAAAGGGTCTTCAAAAGGATTTTGACTGTCTTGAAAGACAGAGTCATCATATAAGTTTACTTGGTAACTGGGAGTAGCAGCAGAGGAAGCTTCTTCTTCTACTTCCTCATCTCTGGATAGCACTTGAATGCGATCTGTTAATGAAGCTGCCATCTTCTTGAGTTCTTCAAGTTCGGACTTGGATGTATTTTTTCGAGACTTTGTGGAAACAGCAGAACTAGTAGGGGAAGGTTGTTTCTATTGAATAACTAGCTTTGCAGGAGGAGTGACTTGTGTTTGTCAAGTAACTTGGACTGAGGATTGCTTGGGGTAATCACCTTCAACATACCCAATAATCCTGTCAAATTTGAAAATGTCCCAACATTTGACATAGTGACGATGGATGACTATGTTATCCTGGATATCATATTGCCATTTGAATATCCATGGAATTTTGTATTTGTTGCAAAATAACAGATAGACTAGAAATTAGGAACCATGTTTGCTAACTTTGTGGACAATGGAAAAGTATTTGACTTCTTCTGCAAGGGAGAGAGGGAGGATCTCAGGAATAGCACCATGAAGAGACCACAATCTCAGGAACTAGGTAGGAATCTGACTTTTGAATTGACTACCAAAATTAAAAAACCATGAATGAGTAAATGACTCATTTTGGTATAAGAGCACAGGTGACTAGGCTGTCATGTAATCATAGTAGGTAAATTGGATAGTATGATCAGGTAATGGCTATGCTAGGGAAGGTTGACTGCCCCATTCTTCCATGGAAATTATCCTACAGATGTACATGGAATGGTAAATGACTTTGTGGAATCATGTTTATCATAAGTAGTTTTGACTGGGATAGAGTTGGTATTGTACATGATATCTCTGTAAAACCGAAGAGTTTTAAGAAGATGGCTTGGAGCATAGTGTAGGTTACTTGGGAAATAGGAATGAGCTAATTCAATTGGGTCTTTGATGTGACTTAGGTGTGGCTCAATATAAAACAAGGAATTAGGGGTTTTTTTGACGTAGGGACTTGGAGGTTTCTTTGTAGTTGTGACTTGAACTTGGGATTGGGTTAGATATTTTACTTGAACTTGAAAGGGGTCTGGTGGAGGATTGACCATGACTTAAAGGTTGATGGAGAAGCAAGAGGTTAAATTCTGTTGGTAACTACTAGTGCAGAATATTGTGCTTGTGATTGGAATCTGGTGACTGGGGCTTTACCGAAGCAAATGTCAAATGGTTTAACTAGTTGGGGTCTAAGGAGAGGCTACTGGTCTGCCATCAGATTTCAGCAAGAATTCCCTTGTAAGAAAATCTGGAATAGAATTGTTACTTCCTTTGATATATTCTATATTAAAATCAAATATACTTAAAATAGCATGCCGTTGGGCAAAAATCTGTTTAGAAGCAATATTTTCAACCTCTTTTTCTAAAACAAATTTTGCACTTTGACAATCAACTCTGACTAAAAACCTTTGAATTAAAATATCATCTTGAAATTTACTTATACATAAAACAATAGATAAAATTTCTTTTTTAATAGTATTATAATTACTTTGTACTTTTGTCCAAATACCGGAATGGAATCGAACTAATTGTTTAGGTGCATTTTGACTGACTTGTTATTTGAGGATGCCTCCATAACCAATGTCAGAGGCATCAGTTTCAATTACTTTGAAAGAATCAGTAGTAGGAATACCAAGACAAGGCAATGACTTGACATAACGCTTAATGGATTTAACTATATCAGTATACACAGAGGTCCATGGAGGAGGGTTACTTTGAAGACTATCAGAGAGGGGCTTACATTGCTTACGAAGATCTTTGTAAAAATCAGCAATGTAATTTAGAGACCCTAAGAATCGCTGGAGTTGTGACTTTTCTAAAATCTGGTCTGAGAATTTATCTACAAATTGAAGAGACCTATCAATAGGACGAATCTGGCCTTAATAGATATGGTAACCTAAAAACCTGATATTGGTTTGAAATAACTTAATTTTTGTAGCAGAAATGACGAGACCATTCTTTTGAATTGTTGCCAGAAACGATTTCAAATGTTTCCAGTGTTCATCAATTTACTTGGAATAGATAAGAACATGATCAATATAGACAATGGAAAAATGACTATAAGGATTAAAACTATCATTCATGATATTTTGGAATTCACTAGGAGCATTTTTCAATCCAAAGGGCATTACTTTCCATTCATAATGACCAAATGGAGTAGTGAATGCAGTTTTGTACCTATCTTTCTTTCGAAGGCGAATTTGCCAAAATCCTAACTTTATATCAAAATTGGAGAAAATAACTGCTTGACGAAGGCGACTAATAAGATCATTTTTATTGGGAATAGGATACCTAATCCATTCTAAGGCTTTGTTTAGAGGCTTGTAATTGATAACTAGACGAGGAACACCTCTTTCTATTTCAGAGTTTTTCTGGACATAGAAAGCTAAACATAACCAAGGAGACTTGCTTTTTCTGATGATCTTTCTACGTAAAAGATTAGAGATTTCCTGTTTGCAAAATTCCCTAACTTCAGGGCTCATTTGGATCGGCCTTGCTTTAGTGGAATGTGCCTTCTCTTAAAGCCTTTGATGTAAGGTAACTTCACAGAATGTCTTTTTCTGTGCCGAAAAGCAGTTGGAAGATCAGAACAAATTATATTTTTAATTTGTTGTTCAAAATCTTGAATTTTTGTCTGGAGCACTGGATCAGCTAACTGATCATCAGTGCATTTGTAATTAACTTCTTCTTTTAAAAATATTAACTGCTGAGTTTTACTTTGAAGCAGATTTATGGATTTGGACACAGAAGAATCAATTATAGATTTTAATTCTTTCCTGGAGGGAGGACTAAGGAACTTGAACTAAACTTCATGTCCAAAAGGTCGAGTAACTAATCCTTCATTATCAGTAGTAAAGGGATAGAGGAGGTAGATGAATGGAACTCCTAATATTAGCTTATCAGTCATATTTTTTAGCAAGACAAAGGACGTCTTAAAACATACATTGTTTTGGCAAATATGAGCTTTAGATAACTTATATTTTATGTCCATTTTACTTCCATTGGCTGAGCTTAGTCTTTCAGAGGTTTTCTCATAGTATTTAGTTGATATGAGACCTTCTTGAATTCAGTTAAGATCAGGTCCTCTATCAATCAAAGCAATGACTTCAAGTTTGAAATCTTTGTTGATAATAAAGGTAACTTTAGCATACCATTTTTGAAATGAAATGTGACTTAAAGTTTGGAGTTTTTTAGAAGATTCTGAACATCTTAAATGTTTAGAGGCTTCTGAATGATTAGAGGCTTCTTCATCAGATGATTCTTTTCCTGTGAGGGAAAAGGCAGGATTCACGTTTAACTCTTGAATATTATTTTTCATAACTTGGTGTTCTGACTTGAGATTTTTAATCTCAGTTTTAATTACGTTAATTTCTGCTTGAAGGTCTTGAATAGTGACTTCTTTAGGCTTATTATTAAATCTTTCTAAATTTTTATATAGACTAAAATTAGGTTTACCTGCTGTTGGAGGTTCAGGTTCTGAGTTGCCTAATAATACCTTAAGTTTTTTAAGATATAAGGTTTTTAACTCAGGGTCATCTACTTTATTGATTAGATCAATAAATAGATGTTCTTATTCATCATTTTTTGTGAGAATATTAAGTGACTTATTCGGATTGCAACAACTATCTTTACATCCTAAAGTAATGTTAAGAGAACTAAGAGAATTATCAGATGATTGAGAGGAATAACTATTTTCAGGATCACTACTACTATCATCAGTATCTTTTAACTGGAGAATTTGGTAGATGGATTCTTTAACTTCATTCGAGATTTGTAACTGACTGATCTTTTTCTTTGCATAACAATCTTTTGCAAAGTGACCTAGTCGACCACATTTGTAGCATTTGACTTTACTAACATCTGTGGTAGTGGGGGTATTTTTCTTAAAAGTCTTTTTATTAGATTTTTTCTTAGGTTTAGTCCTTTAAGAATAATACTCATTTTTGGGGAATACTGGTTTTCTATTTTTGTAGTGTCTGTGATAACCTTTGTAACCTTTCCTATGAGGTTTGGGGTTTTGTCTTGAGGGAGCTATAGGGGGAAGACCATACTATTCACAAAAGGTTCCCATTTTATATTTGGCTCTTTTCCTATCATCTTGCAACTGGTTACTTATTTTCATGTCAATACACATCTTTAATTGTAACGACCCAGTCATTTGCCTTCCTTTCCTTTTTCCTGAAATTTTATGAATGAATTTTTTTCATTTAAATTTCTTTTCTGAGCTCTGTTTCGTGTCGCTTAGTGTCATCTTGAGTGCTCAGAATTGGTTCCTGGGACTTCTTTCCGTGGATTGACAACTTCCTTTGAGGACCGAGTCATTTTCACATTTTTTGTTTTTCGACACTATGCGCTATTTCGTCCTTTTCCCTATTCTGTCTTATCTCTGTTTGTCAGTTTTTGGCACAACCTCATTTCTCATGCTCGGAGTTGGTTTTTGACTTCACGTGTCTTCATCTTGAGTGGTTTCCATGAAATACGTATCTTTACTTTTGTAAGAAAGTACTTTGGTTGCTCCCGGTGTCCATAGGGGCATGGATGCAAAGTTCTTTGAAATTATTTTCATTTCTTGGGGTATTTTTCATAAATATCTTTTAAAGATATTTTATTTTCGGGGCATCTAAGAAAATATCTTTTGGAAGATATTTTCATTCTGGGGCAGTTTTGCAGTTAACCCTTTTTGTTGGGGCTATTATGCAATTAATGAAAGTTATTACAAAATTTCTTGTTTTGAGCCTGGATCCTCGTACGGGATTCATTTTCATATTTTGTCGAGCTGTGTACTCTTGGAATTTCCTCCCGGTCGATGTTTTCTAATTTCAGGGTTTCTGGCCCCGGTTTTCGCCAAACTTGTTTTAGGCATAACTTTCTGCTCGGGACTCGGTTTTTGACGCCGTTTCTTCGGTTGTTCATATTTTATCATTTTGAATCTTTTTCATTCACAAAGTTTTGCCATTTGAGCGCGTCTGCTGAAATATTACTTTTTCAGACCCAGCGGGGCCCGTTCGAGGCACTTTTTGAGATTTCTATAAAAGGGGGGTGAGATATTTCATTTTTCATCTTCTCCCCTCTTCATGCACGACCTGGAGCTCCCATGGCAGCCCAAGGGGTGCTGCCATCTTCTCTCTCCTCTTTTGGTTCACTTTTCCTTGATGGAAAGTTTTCGGCCTTAACGTTTGTTGTTCCCCTCGCCGTGCTCTACCTTTCCCCCTTATTAGAATTCAATTTTGACAATTTCTTGAGTTTGGTTTTGAAGTCAAGTTATGATTTTGATGGGGCTTTGATGGGGGTTATGTTCACGGTGTTGTCCCCGACAAAACCTCTCGGTATCGTCGAATTCGGAGCACTTTTATTTTGGTGGGCCTTTGGAATTTTCATCTCAAATTGAGGTAGGGGATGTTTTAGGTTTAAATTCTTGGTATATAGCATGCTTGTGATGCTTATACTACTTGTTTGCATGATTAAATATAAAATCTATAGATTTTATTATTTATTTTTCTTGTACGAGATCTAATTTTCCCGGTTGCTCATGACTTAGTTTAAACATGTAGCATGATTTTATATTGCCCCTTGATATACTCATTGTTGTGTATTAAAATTGAAACATTTGAATAAGTATTAAAGATTTTATTTAATATTTATCTTAGGTGAAAGATTAATTCACATGGCCTTAACTAGCTTAAAATCAATATGTGTTAGCATATTAAATTAGGCCTTAGCATGCTCTCCAACATAGTTTAATTTGAAAGTGATTGGAGGTGTTTTGAAAATTAGTAATTATTAATTAATTTAATTAATTAGTTTCCCCGAGTGCACTATTCACTCTATTTAAATTCCGACTTGATATTCTTGATTTACATGCCATATAGCTTCACATATATTTGATTTAGAATATTCAGTTAGGTTTTGAAACCTTTTATTTAATTAAATTCCATGTTTAAGATTTAATCCTCATGGTGATATACAACTTGGAATTATATTGTGGCATTCTAGACAATTAAGTTTTGGTATGGTTGTTCACATGTATTAAATTGGGATTTATTGCATGAGAATTGCAACTTTTGTTTTATATTTAACTTTAGTGAAAGTTTAATTCACATGGTCTTAAATTGAATGAAATAAGCTTGTAATGTGATATTACATCAGTCCTTGGTATGTTCTCTAAGATATGTTAAATTGAGAGCATTTGGTTAAGTTTGAAAATCTAGAGATTTTAATTAAAAGAATTAATTAAAATCTATTTTGTGGTCCCATTAGTTTAATTAAGATTTTAACTTGATATTTGTATTGGCCATGACATGTTTACTAGTATATATTAATTGTGGACCATTTGAAGTTGCTTTAGAACCTTGGTAATTAAATTAGCATGATTTAATTAAAGTTCTACTTTGTTGTTCCAACAACCTAATTGAGTTTTAGAATGGATATAGGTGATGACCATACCATGTCCTTTAACATGTATTAAATTGAGGTTATTTGGAATTGAATCGGAATCTAGAGAATTTAATTGTGTTTATCTATTTAAATTCTTTCAATTTGCTCCATGATCTAGTTGTGTTTTCGAAGTGGTTTCTATATTCAAATAATGGACTTAGACTTGTTGTATATTCATTTGGTTATGTTTTGAACATTGGATAACATAGTTGCTATGTTTGTATTCGTGATAATATGTTTTCCTTATTGAATATATTGTTGCCTTGTGTAATGATTTGCACACTTCGTATTTAACATCATTCATGCATAGCGTGTAACGAATCGCACACTGAAGATTCGACATTCATCACATCATATTAGTTGTGGATTTAAAGCATGTATTGTATAGGTTTCTAAATTTGGTTGTGCTTAGTAGATAGTTGATTATCTTGCATATTCCTGTTGATATATGCATTGTTGCACAACTTGTTGATTTTGGAAACTTGAGGATGTCGTTGATTGACTATGACTAGGACGTGGTTCTAGTACGGGGGATAGTCCCTCTATATGGTCTAATGCGCACATAGGGAGGTTACCCATGGGCTAGTAACCCTAAAGTAACTATGTTGTCGGTCTGATCCGGCGTGATGTCCGAGTATCCACTTTGTTTGATTTCGCATTTCATTTTCAAGTTGATAACTAGATGATGTTGTAACTTGTTGTTTCTTATTTGTAGTTCCATTTTAAGTTACAGGATGTTAACTTTGCGACATTGTGCTTTATGCGTTGTATTGGAAGTTCCAATGTTGGTTAAATTGCATCGATATTGAAAATTGTGTTTTGACATTCTAACATAGCTTAGGAATGATCTTATTGATTCATTTAGAACTTAGATGTTAGGTGGCATGACCCACTACTGTTATTTTGTGCTTCAGATTCTAAGTTGATGGTTTTGAGAACTTATACCTTGTTGCATTGTATAACATGCTCTTTTGTTGTTGAATTGCATGGATAATGTAATTCTTGTTAACTTGTATTCAAATATGCTTTTGTCATGTTGTATGGATTCCTCTAGACTTTGTTCAATTACATTGATAATGTGATCCGTGGTAACTATAAACTCGTTGTATTAATCGGAGTACTCCAACTTTGATTTGTTTCATTCATGTATTTATATCATGATTCTTGTTGCTTTGTATAACATGTTTCTATGTTGTTGAAATGCATGGATGATGTGATTTATGCTAGAAACACTCTAAGGTAGCTTAGGATGCTCCTTGAGTCTCACTTGGACATAGACGTTAGGTGGCATGAGCCCCTTTAACATGTTTCATCTTAAGGTGATAAATTTGTAAAATGCTAGGTCGATGCATGCTCATCTCCTACGAGTAGCTTTATGTTACTCACCCCTACGATACTGGGGCATATTTCAGGTACGAAGACTTGGTTCGTGAAGCCTAGCATTCCTTGGATGTCGTGTAGCTTTCAAGTTTCCATTTCATGCAAATGTTAGCATGAAATGTCATTTTGTAGACTTATATGTCAAAATATGTATATTTGATTCCATGTATGTAATGTGTACATAAGTGCACTCCTTTCAATGTATTTGACATGTATGAGATGAGGCCGGAGGCCAATGACATGTGTATTGTATTCTATACAACTTTTTAACTTCATGAAATATTATGAAAACCTTAAAAAATCGCAAGTCATTGCCTTACCACGGTTGCATCGGGTGTGGGAATTCCATTTTCATTCTTTTATAGTGTCTTATTAATCTTGTATGAAGTGTGGCCAAGGGCCAAACGGTCATTTGATCCCGTTTTGCATTTTTGGATTCCATGTTTTCCATTCCAAGTCCATTTTTGCCTTTTTGCCCGTTGGGGGGTCGGATTTTGCATCGGCTATATTTTTAAGCCATGGACCATTGTAGCGCGTCTAAATAGTTAAGTTACGTTTTCGTGCATAGTCGTTTCCAGGCAAAACCTCATCGTTTGTGTTTTGAGCCTCTTGTGAATTCATTTCGCATTTTTTTTGCATATTCTGATCTAGGGGCATTATGGACCTTTCACCTTAGTTTTATTTTCTTCTTTCAACATGGACGCTTAGAAAACATGATTTTAGGGGGGGGTTTCTTCTTCGTGTTTTTCTAGAAAATGTCGTCCTGGTACCGGAAATCCCTCGTGAAGTTTCAGCTTCCAGTTTTCATTTAGCAGCTTTATTACCCTCTTGTTCAGTTCTGATCTAGGGGCATTTTTGGGATTTCACAGTGAGTTTTTTTCAATTCCGTCCACGAAGTCGGGTAGAAAACTCGATTTTAAGGGGGGTTTCTTCTTCGTGTTTTTCCAGAAAAACTCGTCTTGACCTCCGTTTCAAGCCTCAGTTCTGGGCAGATCAAAAAAAATGTAGTAGCAGCCAAAGGCTGCCACCATGCCATGTCTTTGGGCGCCGGCATGCACACGCCGGTGGGCTCGCGCATGGGCGCTGTGTGTGCCATGGCCCCTCGTCGGGCCGCCGCGACGTCAATTCTTCTTTTGGGCTTTTCTCCTTCGTCCGGACTCCGATTCAAGTGAAATTTTTTTTGAACTTGATTAATTTTTCGCTGTCTTTCCAACGGTGTACTCGGTTACACCCGGTTCTTCCTGGATAATTACCATTTTACCCTTTTTGCCTTAAGTGCTCATTTTTCTTCGTCATGCCGTTTCTCCTTCGTCCGGACTCCAAATCATGCGATTCTTGAGTCCATCTTGATTAGTTTTTCGTTGTCCTTCTAGCGGTGTGCTCGGTGGCACCCGAATCTATAGTTTTCAGAAATGGCTATTTTGCCCTTGGGGGCTTATTTGTCATATTTTCGATCTTTTGCTTCCGCATCAATTCTTGTTGAGTTCCACGACCTCATGGAAGGTCACTTTGACTTCTTAGAGTCTTGTTTTTTGTTTTCGCTTCCGCATTCGGATCCGTTATTGGATCATCCTTACGATTCATCACAGGACACGCTGGCCTAAAAACCAGGGTCGTCACATTAATCCTTCCTTTTGGATTAAGCTGATGATATTGCCATAAGTGAGGTTATTATAATCAATACTACCAGTGGCTTTACTTAGAGTATCTCTAATTTTATGGGCAAAGAGATTGGGTAAACCATTAATGAATTTTACTTTGCAGAATGGTTTGTTACTATCATCTCAAAGCATGACTCTGGATAAGAATACATCTTTATACCACCGAAAATCACTCATGGTTGGACAAGTGAGATTGGTAAGTTGGTCATGTATTCTCGAGATGATATTACTTGGAGTACCAATTGAATGGTCAACTATGGTATATACTAATGGGTTAACTCCATCAGGGATACCAAGTCCTATAGCTTCATCAAAGATAGGAAGACCATTATTATCTCTTTGAACGGCATTTTTAATGTTATTACGAGATTCTTCAGTGAGATGTTTTTCCCACCAAGACTTCAACATTCCTGCGAATCCCGAAGTGAGCAGATCAACAATTTCTGGTTGACTTAGATTATGGGTAGTGACATAATTATTGGCTACCATAGATATATGACTAAGTTTATTAAGTATCTCTTGTTCAGATAATCCATCTATATTCCATTCTTAGAGTTTATCTGAAGAAACAGAGAACTGATTTTGAATATTCTTTTCCTCAAATCGGAGGTCTGGAGGAGTGGGTCTAGGATACCAATTTTTGGTAAGATTGGCAGGGTTGACTCTTTTATTGGTAAGACGATTGAGTTCAAAATTGGAGAAAGCAGTTTTAATTTTCAGAATAGCAGAAGGGTAACTAGTAAAAGAAGAATTATCAGAACTATCAAGATAATTCATGACAATGAGAATTTTCTCATCTTTTTCTTTTTTGACTTTGGCTTTACCTTTCTCAAGGGACTTGAGAATAGATTCAATTTGATTGATAACAAAAGGGTCTGTCAAGGCAGGTGGAAGACCTTTCCTGTTTGTGGGCATGGAAATAATGGGTGTTTCTATGGGATGAGTAATAGGAGGCTTGGCTGTAAGTTTTAGAGACTGAGTTAGAGAGAGCTCAATCTTGTCAAGTTGGTTACCAATGGTGTGTAAATATTGGTTGGTGTAATTATTTGTTCAATTATTTTTCTGGTATTGGAATCAGTTGAGGTACTGGTTTTTAAAGGAGAAGCAGTGATTTCAGTTCCCATGTGATCAAGAATTACATTCTCCAAAGGAGGATGGGAAGAGGAAACTGTGGTTGTATCAGAAGTTTTCCAATTAACTTTAGTGAGGACATTGACTAGATTATAACAGTTTTCCAGATAATCAAAAATTTTGATTTCTAGTTGATGTTCTGTCATAAATCTTTGCCAATGACGGAGGACCCATTGTTGTTCTTTAACAGTATGATTTTTGCGAAAAGATTTTCGTTTTTCTTTATTACGGGGGGAAGAGTATTCATCATGTAATTTTGAAAGATTATATCTAAAAGGTTTACTTATGGTAGTTAACTGAGGGTTTATTGTGTTAAATTCTCCTATGAGATCAGAAGGAGTAGGAGAGGTAGGCTCAGATTTATGTTTAGGAGGAACATAGCAAGGGTGAGCAACTCGTTCTTCGATTTGAATTACTTTTAACTTGGTGTCCTATGGTTGCGGACGAAATCTAGAATTTTTTCTTTCTAGAGGAGGAATTTCATTTTCTCTGTCCATTAGATGTGCATCAAATCTAATGGAAGAAGTAGAGGGACGAGATCGAGTTAGAAGGCATTGTTCATCAAAACTTATTCTGACTATTCTGTCAATAAATTCCTGAACTCTATCAAGGTGACTAACATTATTTTGTATTTTAACCGGATGGTTTTCATTTTCAAGAAACCATTCATTGGGTAAAGAAATTTCTTTCCAGGCTATAGTTTTCTTAAGTTGAATATTAGCATCTGGAGTGCTACTTTCAATTAGTAGGTATGACCTTTGATATCTTTCTTAAGGGCGTTGACATTAAGGTTGGTTCTTCTGGTTTTGTAATAGATCCTGTAGATCAGACCTAAGGGTTGTGATCCAGGGAGCATCTTGTAACCAGAAGTTTTAACATTAAGGGTTAAAGCTTTTAGTAGATGGGGGTCAGTGAGACTGAGAATAAGATCAGGGTAACAATTGAAATGAACTAGACCATTACAGAGACTTGTTTCAATTATTCCCAAAAGACTATCATTGTAATCTAGGAATCTAGTGTCACGAAGGGCTAAGAGGACTGAGGTATTAAAACCAACATTAGTGAATAGGTTGACTGCAACTTGGACTAGACCTATGTGTATAAAGTTGTACCCACGATCTTTGTGACTTTTGATTGCTTGAGCTGTGAATAACTGACATTTTTCATGTTCTTTAGACAGTGAATAAATTTGTTCTACAGTTTTGACTGCGTAATCACTAAGGAAGGTTGACTTAAAGAAACTAGCTTTGTAGATTTCTCTGGTTGGAATCCTAGGGATTTTCCAATCACTAAAATCTAGGCTAACATCTTTAACTCAGAAATCTTCTTCATTAACTATGTTTGGGACTGGAGGAAGACTAGTACTTGCTCTGGATCTAGAGCTCATAGAAGAGGAAGATCTGAATAACCTATTCATATTTGTTTAACTCTCACTATGCTTGATAGGTTGACTGGTTAAAACAGACTATCCTCAAAGTTCTCACTTAGTGGTATCTAAATCCTATCCACGCGCTCATCCGCTCATGCCGCACCGCTCAGGCCTCTCTCAGGTCTTACTGTTTGGATCTAGGACTTACTGTTTAGATTTGGACTCACAGGAAGGGAAATAGAACAATGAAGTAAGAAACAGTGAATGGTTGGTTAGAACTGGATCAACAGATCAATATGAGGAAGAGAAAACGAACAGTATAAATTGCTTAAATAACGACCAAATGGCTCTGATACCAAAGGGGGAAGCGCACATTAACTTAAAACAATTAAAATAGATAAGGCGGTGTATAACCGACCAAGCATATATATATATATATATATATATATATTTGTTAGCTGTAAATATAATATTTGGAGAATATTTTTTGTAAATAGAAGGAGAATATTTTCTATAAATAGAATATTGGTCAAATGCTATAAAATAGGAAATTGTTAATTAGGCCAGCTAGGTATGTACTTGTATTCTCTCCTATAAAGAGAACCTGTGTAAACTCGTGAATTGTGTGCTAATACAGAGAAAACGTTTTTCTATTTTTTTTTTTCCTTTATAGTTTATATGGTATCAGAGCCACGCTCAAGAGAAAAAAAAAAAAAAAAAAAAAAAAAAAAAAAAAAAAAAAAAAAAAACCCTAATTTTTTTTTCTGCACAATTTCTTCACTGATCAGCCATATTTGACTATTCCTCCATGTCATCCTCGCCTATCACAACCCAGTTAACAAATCCGAAAACCCAAGCCCCCAGTACCGATTCTTACTCGGTTCACATCACCAATATTCGCCTTAATGGTAACAATTATTTACAGTGGTCCCAGTCCATTCGGATGTCCATCAGAGGGCGGGGAAAGATCAAGTACCTGACGGCAGACAAGAAGGCACCAGCATCGGAGGACCCAACGTACTTGACTTGGGATGCAGAAAATTCAATGGTGATGACTTGGCTTGTGAACTCCATGGACGAGGATATTAGCTCCAACTATATGTGCAACTCTGTAATACCCCTAATTTTCAAAAGGATAGTCTCGGTATTTTGTTTAATTGTTTTCTGTTCATTAATTGTTTTGAATTATGTTTTAATTGACTTTTTAATTATTTGACTTACTTGACTTATTTGTGTTATTTGAATTAATTAATTGGTTTATTTGTTTTCTTTGGTTTAATTAATTATTTGAATTATTTACATTAATTGTGATTATTTAAGTTAATTGTTTTAATTATTTATTTGGCTTTAATTTTCTGTAAATTGTATGTTATTTTCTGTTTTACGTTAACTTGGAATTTTATTGTTTCTTTAATTGAATTAGTAATTACATGTTTTAATTAATGACTAGGTATAAAAGTGTGGTTAGGGTTTTAGTTCTGCTTAGGTTTAATTTAATGAGCCGACAGGGTTTATAAACTAGGTTGTGTTTATGGGCCGCGTTTCAGACTTTAGATATAATTGGACTTAGGGTTTTGGTTGCCTATAAATATATAAGATAAGTCTGCTTAGGGTTTAAAAAAAAATAAAACCAAAACACGTCTGTGGAAATAGAGACGAGGAACAGAGGAAGTTGTAGTAGGAATCGCCGGAGATCGTAGAAGACAACGTAGAGATTTTTAACAAAAATCTCAAAAGGCAAGTTCTATCCTTACTCTCTCCCTTAGGCTTCGTGTTCTTTGCATTCCTAAACTGTTCCAGGATTAATTGTATCTTAAAACGTTTCTCTGTTCGTGCTTAAGTTTGATATGTGTTGCATGGTTATTAAACTGTTAAAACTTGATAGTTGTGTGCATAATTCTTGATTTAAGTTCATGATTAATAATGGTATAAGGACTTAAACATGGACTGGGAACACAATAGGGTTAGGTTACAGGTTTTGGAAGTCAGAACAGTGAGGCGTAGAGGCTGCAGAGTCCATCGGAGGAGGGAACGACGAAGTAGAGAGGGAGGGAGCCGGCTCCCCTTAATGTGGAGGCGGCTCCAAGAAACTGGAGCCGGCTCCAATGTTTAAAGGAGGCGGCTCCAATTTTTGGAGACGTCTCCTTGCTCAGTTTTTTAATTTTTCTTCGTTTCTAGTTGGTTTTTCATGCAGTGGATGATTCTGGAACTTTTCAGATGAGGTTAGAACTGAATATGTAATGTTTATAAGAGCCTCATGTCTGGGTTAAGGTTCCAAAAGGAGTGTTAATTAATCTGTCCACTTGGAATAGCTTGGATAATAAAGAACTTGAACAATAATTATACTATGTTTGGGTTGATAGACTTGCAGTGGTTAGTTCTCTGTATTAGTTTTTCTGAGATGAACAATGGTTTCAGAACATGTTTCACCATATACCATGAGCTTGTATTTGAATTATATATGGGTAGGATGCATTGAACTAAGTTTTAAATTTAGCATCAATTGGATTTTGTGAAACAACCAAAACTAAGCATGTATATATACATACTGTAATTCTATCTTGATGCTTGCACTATTACTGCTAGTATCAATTGTTGGAGGAAATGAACTTGTTGATGGTTATATTAAATGTTTGTTATATCAACTGCTGGATGTGGATTCTACTGAGTCTATGAAACATTAGAGATTAAGCATGCCTATGTATATGCTAAAGTTTTGTTTTGATGCTTTCATTAGTACTGCTAGTATCAATTTTTGGAGCATGGACCTTGTTGATATTAACCCCAAATGTCTGTGATATCAACTACTGGATGTGGAATACTATTAATATTTAAACTTAGTATTATATCGGTTTTTGTGTAACAGTATGTACTGACTATGTTTACTCTACTTATTGATGCTCACATCACTACTGTTGTTATCAATCATTGGATGTATGGAATTAGTTGATATTCGCTTCAGTTGCCGATATTATCAACTACTGGATGGTTGGATAGTATACATCGGTATGGGACGGTGGTATACTAAGGACGGTTTGGTTTCAAAATACCAAAACCTACCTATTCTGGATTAATGAATAGATTAACTAAAAGTTAAATCCTATGGATTTGTAGTGTCATGGCAACAACTAGTTGAGTGGCACTACTATCGATTTTGAATGGATTTTAAATATATTACTACTATGGTACCTCGATATGAGCATGAGTCTCGGGATCGACGGTTAGGAAGCGTATATGCATTGGGATGCATAGCTGGATACGATGGTTAGAGGTGTACCCTGTTTAGGTATAGGTACATATGCCCACTTCGTGTGCGTTTTAGCATGTTACCTCTATTCAGGTTGAGACCAGCCTGTAGTCCAGTGAGAGTCCTTTAGTGTGACTATATATATATTTATGGACTATTAGCTATTGCTGAATTGTTTAGGATGTACATGCGTATCGGGCCTCTGTTTGGATTGTAGTAGTATAGAACTTGCGCGTGGGCCTGACCCACTTCTATTTTTCAGGTACACGACAGTTCCAGGCTTAGACGTGTTCGTGCTGAGCAGAGGTCTCTATTCACTCTTCCGACGATGTAGGTCTCTCTCTATAGTTTTATTTCTGGATGTTTATTATAGTTGTTTTATCTTCCGTTTGGATGTTTAATAGGGGTCCACTAAAGATGGATTCCCGAGTTGTAAATTGATGGAGTTTTGGAGTTTGGGGTTTGATGGATTTTAATAATTATAATACTTTGCGGATTCTATTTTTAGTTCCTTTCAGCTTTAATTTCACTTCTTAATTCATTTTGTATTCTATGTTCATTACAATATATTAATTGTTAGATATTCCCTCGGGTTTGGGGCCTGGGCCTGATCCACCCGCGTTTCGGATCCAAGGGGTATCACATACTCCACGGCTAAGGAGCTCTGGGACAACATAAATCAGATGTACTCTGGTTTGGGAAAGTAATCTCAAATCTACGAATTGACTCTAAAACTTGGTGAGATTCGGCAGGGAGAAGACTTGATCACCAAGTATTTCAATTCATTAAAGCGCATTTGGCAGGACATGGATCTATTCAATGATTATGAATGGAAATCCAATGAAGA
Organism: Cornus florida; assembly: GCF_030987335.1. Taxonomy (NCBI): domain Eukaryota; kingdom Viridiplantae; phylum Streptophyta; class Magnoliopsida; order Cornales; family Cornaceae; genus Cornus; species Cornus florida. The sequence continues at coordinate 19,921,894 of NW_026775574.1, forward strand.
TGACAATCACTACAAACGGACCTTGGAGGCTCATCGTATTTACAAATTTCTTGCTGGGCTCAACGTGGAAATCGATGAAGTACGAGGACGGATCATTGGCAGGACTTCACTTCCTCCAATTGGTGAAGTGTTTGCTAAGGTTCAAAGAAAAAAGAGCCGCGGACATGTAATGTTGGGGAAGAAGACTACCAGCAGACCTGTTAAAAGTTCTGCTCTTATTGTTGCCAAGACTGCTGCTAATGAAGCAGTCAATTTTTAGCGAAAACCTAAAGAAAAGCCACGGGTTTAGTGCGACTTCTGCAACAAACCGCGCCATACTTGAGAGAATGGAAAATCCACTAAAAACCAGCGAATTGGAAAAGTAGCAAACCTGGTGACAGAAATAGGCGTGCGGTTCCTACTGCCAATGAAGCTGAGACAAGTCCCTTAAGCAAGGAGCAGATGGATCACCTTCCAAAGCTGCTGAAATTTAATTCCTCACCTGGTATTCCTAATGTTTCTCTTGCACAAACAGGTAGTACACTTAATTCCCTTTCTTGTTGTTCAAATTATACTCCATGGATCATCGATTTTGGAGCCTCTGATCATATGACCAGCCTTTCCAATCTTTTTAGCACTTACTCACCATGTTCTGGTCCTGAAAAAATTAGAATCATAGATGGTAGTCTCTCACCTATTCCAGGAAAAAGGTTTGACAAAATTATCCGAGAATATAAATTGTAATGACCCGGTCATTTCCTTCCTTTCCTTTTTCCTCAGAATTTTACGGATGAATTTTTTTTTCGTTCAAAATTCTTTTTTAAGTTCAGTTTCTCGTCACTTAGTGTCGTCCTGAGTGCTCAGAAATGGCTTCTGAGACTCTTTCTTTTGGATTGACAACTTCCTTTGAGGACCGAGTCATTTCCACATTTTTTGTTTTTGGACACTATTCACTTTTCGTCTTTTTCCCGTTTGTCACTTTGTTGGCACAACCTCACTTTTCGTGTTCGGATTTGATTCCTGATGAGCACTGAAAAGTGCGCATTTAAACCCGTTAAGCTTAAGCATTCTAGTACCTTTATCAATCTTACTTTGCCGTTTTAGACTTATTACGTGTTATTTATATTTTCAGGCACTAATCCCAAAATTGAGCTAACTCAGCCAAATAAGAGCTTAATTGAAGCAATCCTGAGATAAACCAAAGGAGGGAGCAAAGTGGAAAAAGAAAGGAGCAAAAAGGAATTAAGTTGTGCAGCTGAAAAGTTCGATCGATCCAACTTAGAGTTCGATCGATCGAACATCTATGATCGATCACAGTACTTCTCGATAGATCCAACCTTGGCCTTTGCTGAAATTCCAAGTTCGATTGATCCAACATCACCTTCGATCGATCGAACCCTATTTTGTCCTATTCAAATGATTGATCTTATCCACAGCTGTACGCCTACCAACCACTTTTGTCCTTTTCCCCATAAATATCTTCGAAATATCTCAGCCTTGTCCTTATCCGGAGGAGTCAGACCACTTCGATCGATCCAAGATGCAGTTCGATCGATCGAACCCACCTTCGATCGATCCAAGTCAAGGTTCGATCGATCGAACTTCCTCCAGCGAGAAAAAGTTAAAGTCCAGCTCATTTATTCCGTCCTTCATCCAATCATTAGAGAATATGCCTTGCACGACCACAGCTCATCATAGGGTGTATTTGACCTACCTATATAAGGAATATGATACACTTTTTGGAGAGGAGTCTAGAGTCTCTTGTCACACATTGAAAATCATCTTGGAGGCTATTCTTGGAGGGAAAGAAGGGAGGAAGCTAGAGCAACCATTGGAGGAGATCTTCACCAACAAGGAGCAGCCATGGAGTTAGCCCTTGAGGGTTGGATCATCACTACCATGAGTGGCTAGACATCTTCTTGGGGCTAGAGTTAGCCCCAAGCATGCTTTCTATACTCTAATCTTGTGTATTATTGAGGGATTAGTGTTGTATGATACATCTTGATATTCATGTATGTATAAATCTTGATTATTTCATGGTTTGTATGGTTTAATGCTTCCAATTGACTATTATATTCTACCCATATGTCTATGTATGCTAGAGTAGGATATTCATGTGCTTATCTCTAGATTTAGTGTTTTTGATGCATGTCTATGTGTATTGATGCTATAGATCTAGAGATTATCAAGATGATATGCTTAATGAATGTTATTTTGGTTCATTTGATGGTTTATGCCTATTCTTGATGGTTTGTGCCTCTCCCCTAGTCTAGATAGCTTTATTTTGATGCTAGTAGTGTAAATTTAGTGTAGTGGTTGTATAATGTTAGATGGGAGGACAATCTACTCTTGATGTTTTATGTTCCATGCTTGTGAGTCCAAATGGCATATTCCTCTAATATTGTGTTGCATGTGGATTGTGAGCTTAATGAAGGATTAATGACTTGTTTTGATCTATTGTGCTATCCCCATGTTGTCTAGACAATATATGCTCTATTATTTAGATATATTGTACTCTTCACATGATGTTTAGACAATACTTGCTTGATTTGTCATCCTTGCCAATTGAATCAACCTAATACACACACACCCTTATCATATTGCAACACATCCATTACCCTCAATTGATCACTTGTTAGTAGTATAGAAAAGTATTGCTTGGTGGTGATCTCTACACCCCAAGACCCCTCTCTCTCTTGTTTACCTCATATTATTTTATTTAGTTGAATTCAATTTAGCTTAATCAACCAACCAACCAATTGTGTGATCACTCGACCTACTAACCCTAATTACCATAGTTTCACAATTCGATACACCATCAAATCCCTTGGGACGATCCCTACTCGCCCTATCTATATTTTATATAGAGAAAGGTAGTAGTGGCTTTCTATAAATGTAAAACTTGGCCACCTCCTAAATTCACACATAACTCTTCAAGCTTGACTTGGTATCGCGACCCTTGTAAAAGAGGACCTGGTCAATTCCGATTTTTACAAGCATCCACGATATTTAAATTTCATGCCATGTGTATTTTTACTTTCTTAGAAAAGCATGCTAAGTGTTTACTTTTCTTGTAAAGGGTATGGATGCATAACTTTTTTGTAATATTCTTAACTTGTGGGGTTTCTGTGTAATTACTATAAGTAATTATTTTTCGTCTTAGGGACCATTTTTTAATTTAATTTGGAAGATATTTTCAAAAAGGACCTTTTTGTAATTTCTGAAAAGTGTGACAAGTGTCACACTCTCTTTGGTCTACTTGTTGACATTTGTGTGGGGCCACTTTGATGCATTGGATGATGACATGTGAGGGTGGATATCCAACCACTTGTTGGCCTAGGATAGGTGCACTGGTTGGCTTGGATGGTTGACAAGTGTAGGCTTGAGATCAAGCCTAGGAGGGAGCCTCGGATTTGTGACAAGTGTAGGCTCACAATTTAGTCTTGCAATTATTTGTAGGCCATTTTTGGATTATGTTGTTAAAGAAGGGTTTTTGTGCAATTGACCAAGACTTGTGTATATTGACCTTAGTGTAAGACCACATAGTGAGTAGAGGATTTCTATTTCCTCCACTCACATTCATTCACACTTGATATTATTATTTCCCTCTCTTGTAAAGAAAACCCTAGCCTCCATGGATGAAGCTTGAAGCCTTAGGCCTTGACCTTGTTTTTTGAGGCCCTTCCACTCACCTTAGACCATGAAGCTTGGAACACTTTTTGTTCCCCTCATCCTCCTCTACATAACTCTTGAAGAGTTTGTCATTTTGTGTTAATTTGCCTTGGATTCTAGAGAGACTCTTCTCTAGTGAGGTAGGGGGTGTTATAATTTACTTTCCAAGTGGTGTTACTTACTCTTGTATGAAATACAAGTCGCATGCATGTCTCTTGTTGATTTGAGAAATTAATGATGTATCATAGCTTGCATAGAACTCATTTTTGACTTGATATATGGCATGGCCTAGACTTGATCTTTGTTATATACTTATTTGGAGCCATTTGAATGAGTTTTCAAATCTAGAGATTTAATGAATTTAATTTGATTTAAATTCTAATTAATTGTACCTTGCTAGTATTCTATTTTTGACTTTATATATGGCATGGCCATGACTTAGTCCTTGTTATATATTTATTTGGGATCATTTGAACAACTTTTGAAAATTAGAGATTTAATTAATTTAAATTAATTAAATTCTACATGATGATGTCTTGCTCATTTTGCTCTTTTGATTTGATATATGTAATGAGCATGCTATGTTGTTTAACATATATTAACTTGAGGTTATTTGGAATTGATTTGAAATCTAGGTACTTTCCACGTTAGGTTAATAATCTCTTGAAATGTAATATGTTTAATTACCTTGTGAGCATGCTACTAACTTGTTGTAGAATTATTACTTGTGGCCTCTTAAGATGGTAATTTGACATAGCATGATATGTGATATCATTGTCTTGAATAGCTTGTTTAGATATGTCTTGTATAGGTATATAGCTTGTTAGAATATTACAATTGTTTACCTTGGAGGCTAGTTACTAAATTGAGACTTATTTAGTACTTGTGGCTTAGGATGGTAATGTGGCTCAATTATTGAGAAATATTATTGTTTTGTGTATAATTGCATATTGAGGACACGACTTATCATATGTTATTTAGACTTCAATTCTAGCTAGGACATGGTTTGTGTGGATTCAATCTTACTTGTGCATGGAATGTGGCAACTTGTATTTGATTTTGTATAAGTTTTGAACTTATTGGTTTTGGGAGGCTTGTAAGGATCATGTCCATGTGATGGCTAGGGTTTGGCCCTAGTACGGATTCGTGAGATTCCTAAGTCATATGAAGTGCGCAGTAGGTAGTACCTTGTGGGTCGTAATTACCCGGAATAACTTATACACGTGCGCACTAGGTAGTACCTTGCGGGCTAGTAACCCGGAATAACTTGATTGGTCTGCAGCCAAGGATCCTAATCTTTCCACTCTTGATTTCGCATTTAATTCCAAGTAGCTAATCATGGATTACTTGTAGCTTATGAATTGGTGCTTGCCTTGTGTATTTGGATCTTATTTAATATACTTGTGACTGTATACTTGTTTTGTGTAATTTGATCTTATTTAGTGTACTTGAGACTATATACCTGCTTCTTGTATTTTGATCTCATTTAGTATACTTGGAACTGTGTACTTGCTTCGTGTATTTTTGACCTCATTTAGTATACTTGGACTAGTGTACTTGTTTGTGTATTCGAGCCTCTTTTAGTGTACTTGAGCTAGTATACTTATTTCGTGTGCATAGGTTTCATTTAGTATACTTATGCTATGTATACTTGTTTCATGTGCAACTCTTCTTGTTTAGTATACTTGTGTATGTATACTTGATTCATGAGCTTTTCATATTAATTGCATACTGTGTAGGTAAGCTTAAACATTGCATGACTTGTCTTAATATGGTTTAGTATACTTGGAAATGTTTGTCTATATGTCGTATACCATGTTTTAACATCATTTAGTATACTTGAGCATGTATACTTGTATGCCGTTGTTCATTTCAATTGTATTAGTAGCTTAGGATGCTCCCTGAGTCTCATCTTCACATAGACGTTAGGTGGCATGGCCGCTTTTGAACTATTTCAAGTAAATGTAAAAATCTTAAAGAAATCGAGTCTATGCATGCTCATTCTCTACGAGTAAATTGTTTACTCACCCCAAAGTTACTGGAGGTTTTGATCAGGTACGAAGACTTGGTTCGTCATATTCATCATTGCTTGGACGATTTTAGATTTGAAGGTTTTAATTCTTGTAAAGGTTGGCTTGAAATGCCACTTGTAGCCTTAATTGTCAAAATGTGTATTTTTTATTCCATTTATGTAATGTGCACATAAGTACATCCTTTACAATGTATTTGACATATATAAGTTGAGGCCAGAGGCCAATGACATGTAATTTGTATCCTATGTAATTTTCGACTTTATGAAATGTTATGAAAATATTGAAAATGTTAAGTTATTGTCTCCCCATGTTGCATCGGGTGGGGGGATTCCATTTTCATTCTTTCATAAGGTCTCGTTAACCATGTATGAAGTATGTCCAAGGGCTAAATGGTACTTTCAAACCATTTCATAATTTTGAATTCTGAGTTTTCATTCTAAATTCCATTTTTGTCATTTTGGCCGTTGGGGGGGTCGGATTTTACGTCGGCGGTATTTTTAAGCTGTGGGTCATTATAACACATCCAAATAGATAAGTTACGTCTACGTTCTTGATCGTTTCTGGGAAAAATCCTTTCGTTTATGTTTTGAACCTCCTATGGACTCATTTCACCTTTTTGTTGAAAAACTCAGCTTAAGGGTATTTTGGGAATTTTCTTTGGGAAACAAATTCTGTTCTTGACATTTTCGCATAGAAAATGTGATTTTAGGGGGAGTTTCTTCACGACATTTTTCTGAAAAATGTCATCTTGATCTCGAAAACCGCACTCCAAACTCAATTTTCTACTATTCTACTGTTTCTGCTGTTTAAGTTCAACTCTGGTCAAGTTGAACTGGTTTAAGAAGGTTGAACCAGTTCAAGATGTGTCTTTTGGTCCAGCATGGGCATACTACCAATGTTGAACTAGTTTAAGGAGACTGAACCGGTTCAAGTCTTGCAGTTACTGTTGCAAGTTCAACTTTGACCTTCCAACTTTGAGTTGTTGTAAATTCTTCGTTTGAAGTCCGAATTGATCCGTTCTTGAGTCTAAATTGACCATGTCGAAATAAGATTTCCAATGGTATGAATTTTAGTTTCAGATTATTTTCTTAGCTCATGATATCCTCATTTTAGTGAGAGGGTGTCGGATTTGGTTCGAATCGGGATATGGTTCTTTTGGGATTTCATTTCCTTTGGCCTTAGGACTTCATGTGAAGTTACCAAAGGACATTTTGGGATGTTTTTTTTTATCTTATTTGACTTGTTTAAAGTTAAATTTCTTCCTCTTAGGGTAAAATGACTATTTTACCCCTGGCTCTTCTCTTGTAGGGTTTTGATGCCCTTCTCTTCATTTTGTTTCTGTTGAGTCTCGAAACTCTTTGAGAGTCCATTCTTGTGCCCTTGGGATGACATGCATCTCTAAGGACTTGTCTTTGTTGTGCTTCAGCATCTTGGATCCGGTTCGGGTCATCACATGACACACTGGGTTGAAAAATCCAGGGTCGTTATAGGTGGTATCAGAGCTCCTAGTTTCGAAAACCTTAGGACGATATCTTGCTTGTGTTGCTATGCTCTATATTTTTATTTACTTCTTGATAACATGTTGAATGTGTACTTATGTGAACATATGTTTAGAAGTTTACTTTAACTATCTCAGTATAATATATATGGTTGTTGCTTTAGTATATTGTATGTGGTAGTATATCTTAGTACATTGAATATACTTGTAGGTCTCAACATGTTGTATGTTCTTATCTGCCTTAGCATACGGTATATGTTTGTCGGTTTCAGTACATTGTATGTGCTTGTCTATTTTAGCATGTTGATTTATGCTTGTCTGCTTAGCATAAGGGTTATGCTTATTTGCTTTAGCGTATTGTATGTACTTGTTATCCTTAGCATGACTGTATGTTGCGTGTATCGACATGCCTTATGTGATCCTTTACTACTTGTGTAGGTATGTAATCCATTGCTGTGTTACATGTTAACTGTTTATTTCTATGTCTTGTTTAGGCATTGTCGGCTGTCTTAGCTTGGTTGGTAGAGATTGATGCTAAGGCATTGTCGCTTGGGGTCTGTTGTATCCATTGGATTCATTTTTCTCTTGCGAAGTTTCTTCCTTGGGTAGGAGAAATTTATTCTGTAAGGACCCTATGTCGGGGGACCCTCTTATCTGTTTTGCCCATCTGGGGTATTGGTATCCTCTTTTGCGGTTTTGTGGTGACCTTGATGTGATGACATCATTGGGGTCTTGTTTCTGGCATCGTAGGACGATGAGTCAGATTGACCTGAGTCCTTCCTTAGGGATTTGAAGTCTTGTTTTTGCGAGCCTCAATGGTGAGGTTTATGTGTCGCCTCTTCGTAGAGTGATAGTTGGAGATTTGATAGGTGCATTGACCTAGGATCCTTCTTGTCTTACCTTAGACAGCTCTTACGAGTTAAGGTTGGGGTGTGAGTGATTCCACGTAATTAATTGCATCGGTGCAATTAATTACTCTCCCTCATCATCGAAGACTTAGGGTTGTGTTTAGGGTTCCGATAGGATCCTATAGAGTTTTCAACGAACTCATCAGCATCTTGAGTTGTGTTCTCTTATTGGCGTCTCGTAATGGCTAGTTTTAGGACTATTTATTACATCGTTATTGTTTTTAGTAGCGTTGGTGCTCCACCTTGGGTTTGAGTCAGTCTTGGGAAAGACTTGTAGGCTCTTTATTTCGGGAACCTTAGTGTTCATTCTGGAAGATGATTCATTTCCTCACGGTGAGAGATTGGAACCATCCGGGTTTTTGGGGCTTCACTTTCAGTGAGTTGGTCATTTTGAGAGGCATTTCATTCCTTCGTGTTTATGATTTTGCGGGATTGTTATTTGCATAGTCACTCTTACATGTTTATATGCCTTGTTGTTTTGAGCATGCCTTAGAAACATGTTTAGGGGATATGACTATTTGGTGGTTATGTGATGATATAGATGATGTGTTTTTCATTTACTACATCTGTTTGTCACGCTAGCATTATAGATGATGTGTAGTGTGTCTTTGATGCTTAACCCTTATGTGGTAGGTAGCATATTTGATTGCCCTTGTACACTATATGTTTAGTTGTTTGGTGCGTGGATTTTTGTTTACGTTTAGTATACTTATACTTAGTATGCTTGCACGTTATATATATTTCAGTTCATTTTGGTTTAGTATACTTGAGCCTGTATATTTGTCTACCATGGATTTTGTACTGCTTAGTATACTTGTAGATGTATACTTATACATACATATATATATATATTGCGTTTCTGTTTCAATTTTGTTTGGTATCCTTATGTATACTTGCATATGTATATATGTTTTATGACTAATTGCCTTATTAGTTTATTTCTTTTATCATTCCGTACTGTGCTAGGGGTTGTATGGCCTTGGTTGTCGGGATTGTGTGTGTGAGCTTGATCTGATGTCTAGATTCCTAGGCGTAACCTTGTAGTAGGTCAGCTTTAGGATGACATAAAGGATTTTGGATGGATTGTCTTGTTGGGAGTCGATGTGACTAGGGTGGTGGTGATGTTGTTTGATTCTATAAAGTCCGATCCATTGGCTTGAGGGTATAAACTTGTTAGGCTTTGGATTCGTGACTGGTGTGGTTAACAATAGTGTTTTGAGACTTGGGGTTGTCAGTTTTTTCAGTATTGAGGATTTAAAGCCTTAAGCATAACGGTGTCTATGACGTTGTTGTCAGAGTTTTGGATTGGCCAGAATGGTCCGGCCAGACATTTTGGACCATATCGCAACTCTCACATAATGCCTAGTTTCCATGGTGCTTTTGGTAACGATTGTTTAACATTAATGTCATTTGTATTGATAGGTTTCACAGGTAAGCTTGTTGGGGGCAGGTGACGAATTAGGGCTTTATACTATCATGCTACCGTATAGGTTGTGTGTGGGCGAGTGCTAGTTGTCGTCGATGCTACCTTGCATTACCTAGCTAGTAATGTGAGTGTGGGCAGGCACTTGACACTGTGGATGCTACCACACCTTGGGTACGTTGTGGGCTAGTTTTAGTTAGTATTTGTGCTGCCATGTTGCTTCTGCTTATGTCCTTTGTTTAGTTATGTAGTTGCCTTGATCTCCCTTGGGGTGGTTGACATTGGGTTCTTATGTTAATTCGTTTGGAGAGGTGTCTCATTGTTTGCGGTTTCGTGTCTTTTCGTTGATCATGAGACCTTTGGAGTTGTCCTTGGATACTTTATAATCTGTTCCTTGGTGTGACCTTGTGTACGGTCCTTCTTCGGTTCTTCTAGGAATGCTCCTGATTTCGGGGATGAAATCTCTTTTAGGAGAGTAGGTTGTAATGACCCGATCATTTCCTTACTTTCCTATTTCCTCAAAATTTTATGGATGAATTTTTTTTTCGTTGAAAATTCTTTTCTGAGTTCAGTTTCTCATCACTTAGTGTCCTCTTGAGTGCTCAGAAATGGCTTCTGAGACTCTTTCCTTTGGATTGACAACTTCCTTTAAGGACCGAGTCATTTCCACATTTTTCGTTTTTGGACACTATTCACTTTTCGTCTTTTTCCCATTTATCACTTTGTTGGCACAACCTCACTTTTCGTGTTCAGATTTGATTCCGATTTTTGCATGCATCCACGATATTTAAATTCCATGCCATGTGTATTTTTACTTTCTTAGAAACGCATGCTAAGTGTTTACTTTTCTTGCAAAGGGTATGGATACATAACCTTTATGTAATATTCTTAACTTGTGGGGTTTTGTGTAATTACTATAAGTAATTATTTTTCGTCTTAGGGACCATTTTTTAATTTAATTTGAAAGATATTTTCAAAAAGGACCTTTTTGTAATTCTGAAAAGTGTGACAAGAGTCACACACTTATTGGTCTACTTGTCGACATTTGTGTGGGGCCACTTTTGATGCCTTGGATGATGACATGTGGAGGGTGGAGATTCAACCACTTGTTGGCCTAGGATAGGTGCACTTGTTGGCTTGGATGGTTGACAAGTGTAGGCTTGAGATCAAGCTTAGGAGGGAGCCTTAGATTTGTGACAAGTGTAGGCTCACAATTTAGTCTTGCAATTATTTTTGGGCCACTTTAGGACTATGTTGTTAAAGAAGGGTTTTTGTGCAATTGACCAAGACTTGTGTATGTTAACCTTGGTGTAAGACCACATAGTAAGTGGATGATTTCTATTTCCTCCACTCACATTCATTCACACTTGATATTATTATTTCCCTCTCTTGTAAAGAAAACCCTAGCCTTCATGGATGGAGCTTGAAGCCTTAGGCCTTGACCTTATTTTTTGAGGCCCTTCCACTCACCTTAGACCATGAAGCTTGGAACACTTTTTGTTCCTCTCATCCTCCTTTACATAACTCTTGAAGGGTTTGCCATTTCGTTGATTTGCCTTGGATTCTAGAGAGATTCTTCTCTAGTGAGGTAGGGGGTGTTATAATTTACTTTCCAAGTGGTTTTACTTACTTTTGTATGAAATACAAGTTGCATGCATGTCATTTGTTGATTTGAGAAATTAATGATGTATCATAGCTTGCATAGAACTCATTTTTGACTTGATATATGGCATGGCCTTGACTTGATCTTTGTTATATACTTATTTGGAGCCATTTGAATGAGTTTTCAAATCTAGAGATTTAATGAATTTAATTTGATTTAAATTCTAGTTAATTGTACCTTGTTTGTATTCCATTTTTGACTTGATATATGGCATGACCATGACTTAGTCCTTGTTATATATTTATTTGGGATCATTTGAACAACCTTTGAAAATTAGAGATTTAATTAATTAAATTCTACATGATGATGTCTTACTCATTTTGCTCTTTTGATTTGATATATGTAATGAGCATGTTATGTTGTTTAACATATATTAACTTAAGGTTATTTGGAATTGATTTGAAATCTAGATACTTTCCATGTTAGGTTGATAGTCTCTTGAAATGTAATATGTTTAATTACCTTGTGAGCATGCTACTAACTTGTTGTAGAATTAGTACTTGTGGCCTCTTAAGATGGTAATTTAACATAGCATGATATGTGATATCATTGTCTTGAATAACTTGTTTAGATATGTTTTGTATAGGTATATAGCTTGTTAGAATATTACAATTGTTTACCTTGGAGACTAGTTACTAAATTGAGGCTTATTTAGTACTTGTGGCTTAGGATGGTAATGTGGCTCAATTATTGAGAAATATTCTTGTTTTGTGTATAAATTGCATATTGAGGACATGACTTATCATACGCTATTTATACTTGAATTCTAGCTAGGACATGGTTTATGTGGATTCAATTTTACTTATGCATGGAATGTGGTAACTTGCATTTGATTTTGTATAAGTTTTGAACTTATTAGTTTTGGGAGGCTTGTAAGGATCATGTCTATGTGATGGCCAGGGTTTGGCCTTAGTACGGATTCGTGAGATTCCTAAGTCATATGAAGTGCGCAGGAGGTAGTACCTTATGGGTCGTAATTACCCGGAATAACTTATATACGTGCGCACTAGGTAGTACCTTGTGGGTTAGTAACCCGGAATAACTTAATTGGTCTACAGCCAAGGATCCTGGTCTTTCCACTCTTGATTTCGCATTTAATTCCAAGTAGCTAATCATGGATTACTTGTAGCTTGTGAATTAGTGCTTGCCTTGTGTATTTGGATCTCAATTAATATAATTTTGATTGTATACTTGTTTTGTGTAATTTGATCTTATTTAGTATACTTGAGACTGTATACCTGCTTCATGTATTTTGATCTCATTTAGTATACTTGGAACTGTATACTTTCTTCGTGTATTTTCGACCTCATTTAGTATACTTAGACTAGTGTACTTGTTTGTGTATTCGAGCCTCTTTTAGTGTACCTGAGTTAGTATACTTATTCCGTGTGCATAGGTTTCATTTAGTATACTTGTGCTATGTATACTTGTTTCATGTACAACTCATCTTGTTTAGTAAACTTGTGTATGTATACTTGATTCATGAGCTTTCCATATTAATTGCATACTTGTGTAGGAATGCTCAGACATTGCATGACTTGTCTTAATATGGTTTAGTATACTTGGAAATGTTTGCCTATATGTCGTATACCATGTTTTAACATCATTTAGTATACTTAAGCATGTATACTTGTATGTCGTTGGTCATTTTAATTGCATGAGTAGCTTATGATGCTCCCTAAGTCTCATCTTGACATAGACGTTAGGTGACATGGCCCCTTTTAAACTGTTTCAAGTAAATTAAAAAATCTTAAAGAAATCAAGTCTATGCATGCTCATTCTCTACGAGTAAACTTGTTTACTTACCCCGAAGTTACTGGGGGTTTTTATCGGGTACGAAGACTTGGTTCGTGATATTCATCATTGCTTGGACAATTTTATATTTGAAGGTTTCAATTCTTGTAAAGGTTGGCTTGAAATGCCACTTGTAGCCTTAATTGTCAAAATGTGTATTTTTTATTCCATTTATGTAATGTGTACGTAAGTACACCCTTTACAATGTATTTGACATGTATAAGATGAGGCCGGAGGCCAATGACATGTAATTTGTATCCTATGTAATTTTCGACTTCATGAAATGTTGTGAAAATATTGAAAAATGTTAAGTTATTGTTTCCCCATGGTTGCATCGGGTGGGGGGATTCCATTTTCATTCTTTCATAGGGTCTCATTAACCATGTATAAAGTGTGGCCAAGGGCCAAATGGTACTTTGAAACCATTTCATAATTTTGAATTCCAAGTTTTCATTCTAAATTCCGTTTTTGTCATTTTGGCCATTGGGGGGGTCGGATTTTGCGTCGGCAGTATTTTTAAGCCGTGGGTCATTATAGCGTGTCCAAATAGATATGTTACGTGTTACGTCTGCATGCTTGATCGTTTCTGGGAAAAATCCTTTCGTTTATGTTTTGAACCTCTTATAGACTCATTTCACCTTTTTATTGAAAAACTCAGCTTAAGGGTATTTTGGGAATTTCTTTTGGGAAATAAATTCCGTTCTTGACTTTGTCATTTAGAAAATATGATTTTAGGGGAAGTTTCTTCACGACATTATTCCAAAAAATGTCATCTTGATCTCGAAAACCGCACTCCAAACTAAATTTTATGTTATTTTACTGTTTCAACTGTTTAAGTTCAACTCTGGTCAAGTTGAACTGGTTCAAGAAGGTTGAACCAGTTCAAGTCTTGCAGTTACTATTGCAGGTTCAGCTTTAACCTTCAAACTTTGAATTGTTGTAAATTTTTCGTTTTAAGTCCGAATTGATCCGTTCTTGAGTCTAAACTGACCACGTCGAAATAAGCTTTCCAATGGTATAAATTTTAGTTTCATATTCTTTTCTTAGCTCATGATATCCTCATTTTAGTGAGAGGGTGTCGGATTTGGTTCGAACCTTGATAGGGTTCTTCTGGGATTTCATTTCCTTTGGCCTTAAGACTTCATGTGAAGTTACCAAAGGATGTTTTTAGATGTTTGTGATCTCATTTGACATGTTGAAAGTTAAATTCCTTCCTCTTAGGGTAAAATAGCCATTTTACCCCTGGCTCTTCTCTTGTAGGGTTTTGATGCCCTTCTCTTCATTTTGTTTCCGTTGAGTCTCGAAACTCTTTGAGAGTCCATTCTTGTGCCCTAGCGATGACGTATATCTCTAAGGACTTGTCTTTGTTGTGCTTCCGCATCTTGGATCCGGTTCGAGTCATCACACTGGATTGAAAAATCCAAGGTCGTTACATAAATCTTAAAAATGTTCTCCATGTCCCTAAACTAGCTTGTAACCTTTTGTCTGTGAGTAAACTAACCAAAGAATCTAATTGTTGTGTAATTTTCTGTGATTCTTACTGTGAATTTCAGGACCGGAGCTCGGGGAAGAAGATTGGCAGTGCTAAAATAATAGATAGACTTTACTACTTTGATGGGGACTTCTCCAGTAATAAAAAGGCTCAGGGCCTTAGTAGTGTTAGTTTTAACTCTGTTTATGAACAAATAATGTTTTAGCATTTAAGACTAGGACATCCTAGCTTTCCATATCTTAAACATTTGTTTCCTACTTTATTTAAAGGTTTGGATTGTTCATCATTCTATTGTGAAAGTTTTTGCTTATCTAAGAGTCATCATACTATTTATTTGCCAAAACCTTATACTTCTTCAAAACCATTTTAGTTAATACATAGTGATGTTTGGGGACCTTCAAGAGTCACTACTATCTCTAGAAAAAAATGGTTTGTTACTTTTATAGATGATCATACCCGTTTATGTTGGGTTTATTTGATGAATGAAAAGTCTGAGGTTGGAAAAAATTTTAAGGATTTTTACACAATGGTTGAAACTCAGTTTCAAGCAAAAATTAGCATTTTTCACAATGATAATGGAACCGAGTATTTTAATAAAATTTTGGGGAGTTTTTTGAAAGAAAATCGGTCTACGTGTGTGGATACCCCTCAACAAAATGGAATTGCTGAAAGAAAAAATAAACATTTACTTGAAGTGGCTCATGCTATAATGTTTTCAATGAATGTTCCAAAATATCTTTGGGGGGGAAGCTATTTTAACAGCTTCGTATTTGATTAATAGAATGCCTTCACGTGTTTTAAAATATAGCACGCCATTAGAATGTTTCAAAAGAACTTTTCCATTATCAAAGATATATTCAGATTTACCTCTAAAGGTTTTTGGCTGCATAGCTTTTGTTCATATACCCAATAATACTCAGTCCAAACTTGATCCTCGAGCTGAAAAATGTGTTTTCATAGGGTATGCTTCTAATCAAAAGGGATTTAAGTGCTATAATCCCCAAACAAGAAAATTTTATGTAAGTATGGATGTCTCTTTCTTTGAAAATAAATCTTACTTTCCTAAAAATTCTCTTCAGGGGGGAGAATGAGGTGATGGAAGAAATTTTTTAAGATTTATCTCCTACTCCTTTACTGAATGTGATTTTGACTCCTTCACCTCATCCTAATGTTATTCCTAAAATTTAAAGTCAGGAACAATGTGATAAAACCAATGAAAACAATGAAGAGAATCCTAGTCATATAGTGCCAAACATTATTGTATCTGAAATGGGGGAAGAATCACTACAACCGGGCACAAACGTTCCCAATACTGAGCCTCTGGTTTATACTCAGAGAATACTTCATCAAAAGAGTCAAAGTCAACCTATTCCTCTTGGAATTAATCAGTCTCAATCTTCGGGAACTGGACTTCCAGATATCATAGGTAATTCTGATCCTAACTCATCTTCAGTTCCTATTGCTTCTCCTACTCAAGAACCATCGGACCTTGATATTCCTATAGCTGTTAGGAAAGGTATTCGAATCAAATATTCAAATCCAAAATATCCCATTGCCAAATACCTTTCTTATGAAAAACTCTCTCATACTCATAGGGCTTTTGCCTCAAAAATCTCACACCTGTTTGTCCCAAGAAACATTCAGGAAGCTCTTGATGATCCGAATTGAAAGTTAGCAGTGATGGAAGAGATGAATGCTCTTAGAAGAAGTGGTACTTGGGAGATAGTTGATTTACCTAAGGAGAAAAGAACAGTAGGCTGCAAGTGGGTCTTTACGGTGAAATGTAAAGCTGATGGTAGCATAGAGAGGTATAAGGCAAGACTAGTAGCAAAAGGGTTCACCCAGACCTATGGAATTGATTATCAAGAAAATTTTGCTCCTGTAGCCAAGATAAACTCAATCAGAATTTTGTTATCTTTAGCTGTGAATTTTAGCTGGCCATTACACCAGTTAGATGTAAAAAATGCCTTTTTAAATGGAGATCTTGAGGAGGAGGTCTTTATGAATCTACCACCTGGGTTTGAGGGAAAATTGGGACCTAATAAAGTCTGTACACTAAAGAAATCTTTATATGGTCTCAAACAGTCTCCTAGAGCTTGGTTTGAGAGATTTGGGAGAGCTGTGAAGAATTGTGGCTACTGTTAGAGCCAAGCAGACCATACCATGTTTTACAAACACAGTAGAGAAGGTAAGGTTGCAGTTTTAATTGTCTATGTGAATGATATAGTCTTGACCGGTAATGACAATGAAGAATTGAAGAGACTGAAAAAGAGACTTGCAGCTGACTTTGAGATCAAGGATTTGGGTGCATTAAAATACTTTCTTGGAATGGAGTTTGCTAGATCCAAAGAAGGTATATTTGTGAATCAACATAAATATGTTCTTGATTTACTTAGTGAGACAGGTCTACTAAGATGTAAACTAGTCAAGACAACCATTGAGCCCAACCTTAAGTTGCAGCATTCTAAAGATGAAGAAGTTCTGAATAGAGAGCAGTATCAAAGACTTGTTGGAAGACTGATCTACTTGTTACATACACGTCCAAATATAGCTTTTGCAGTCAGCATGGTTAGCCAGTTCATGCATTCACCTAGACGAGAACACTTTGATGCAGTCTACAGAATTCTTAGATACCTAAAGGGGACCCCTAGAAGAGGTCTATTGTTAAAAAACCGTGGGCATTTGCAAGTTGAAGCCTATACTGATGCAGATTAGGCTGGGTGTGCTATTGATAAACGGTCAACTTCTGGCTACTGCACCTTTGTTGGAGGTAACCTTGTCACCTGGCAGACTAAAAAACAGAATGTAGTAGCGAGAAGCAGCGCAGAGGCTGAGTTTAGATCAGTTGCTCATGGAATTTGTGAGGTGTTATGGATTAAGAGACTATTAGATGAATTAAAGGTCTCTAATCCATTGCCTATGAAATTATACTATGACAATAAAGCTGCTATTTCGATTGCTCACAATCCAGTGCTTCATGACAAAACAAAGCACGTGGAGGTAGACAAACACTTCATCAAGGAAAAGCTTGAAAATGGATTAATCTATATGCCATACATTCCTACTACCGAGCAAGTTGCAGATGTGCTTACAAAGGGACTTCCTACAAGACAGTTCGACCGACTAATTGGCAAGCTGGCTATGGAGGATATCTTCAAACCAGATTAAGGGGGAGTGTTGAAAGGAAAGATTTGGTAGTAATACTACCAAATATTATTAGCTGTAAATATAATATTTGGAGAATATTTTCTGTAAATAGAATATTGGTCAAATGTTATAAAATAGGAAATTATTAATTAGGCCAGCTAGGTATGTACGTGTATTCTCTCCTATAAAGAGAACCTGTGTAAACTCGTGAATTGTGTGCTAATACAGAGAAAAATGTTTTTCTATTTTTCTTTCCTTTATAGTTTATACTTGTCTTTTTGGATACCCAGAAATTTTAATGTCACCCTCCATGTATCCGCCAGTTTTCCTGCCAACCAGCACATCCATCAAAGTTGTTTTACTGGCACCACTAACACCCATTAGTGCTGTGAGAACCCCAGGCCTAAAAGTTCCACTAACATTATTCAGAAGCACCAATCTATCTTCAGCACCCTGATTTTTCATTTTCCTGCAAGTCACATTTATTAAATAATTACTGTCATGTTTTTTTATAAGAAAAGTAATTTTCCCAATTCATAACATACAACACATCAATTAAGCTTAAAGTTACCTGTGGCATGTCAACAGAGTATTTGATGTTATCAAAGGTGATGAAATGTTGTTCGAATGGAAGAATCATTCCTCTTTTTCTGTTCTGATTGGCATCGACAATGGCTTCTGTCCTCTGGGATGAGGATCCAGATGAGATACTTCTCCTCCTAATTTGATCTCTCTCTGCATATTAATTAAAATCTTATTAGAATATAAATATTAATATAGATTTCAGAGTATGAATAGCATAGTGTAACACAATATCTTAACATAAAAGCTTCATCATCTTCAGGTGCAGTTCGTCCAAGAGAGATGTTTCCTCAGGATGATAACTGAATGGCTCTGCTACTTTGACCACCTTCAGCATTGCTTGGTTTTTCGTCTGGTATAACAGCTTGAGCCTTATCAAAAGCTGCGCGCATAATTTTAAACTATGCTGTTAGTGAATTTGCAGCTTAAAAAAGTCTTGAAGTGGAAAAGTAGAAATTACTCACGGTTTAGATAAGTGAGAGCCAGAGTGAAACAGAAGTTGAATACCAAGACAAATCCAAATAATGCCCCAAGTCCTAGCCAGTACCAGTATGCATCAGGAAATAACCCTTTAGACCTCATAACCGTGACTCCTAGT
The DNA here is from genome assembly GCF_030987335.1 of Cornus florida. Classification (NCBI taxonomy): domain Eukaryota; kingdom Viridiplantae; phylum Streptophyta; class Magnoliopsida; order Cornales; family Cornaceae; genus Cornus; species Cornus florida. The sequence goes on from NW_026775574.1 coordinate 19,940,683, forward strand.
GGCTCTGTTGCATTTGGGACAACCTTTTTCTTGGAAGTGAATTCAAACATCAGCTGATTTTGATCAAGCCACAAGCATGAATTGAGCTTACAAGGACAGAATATTCATAAACTTACCTTTTTCCAACTATTGCCAAGGAACTCATTTACTAAAATTGCATTCTGCCCATACATCAATGCTGACATCCAATAACCCCATATCCACCAACTCTTCACATCATCTATGGCATCAAATAAAGTAGAAAGAAGCATTAACCAATGTTTCAAGCATGAGAAAAATAGTTCTAATTAAAATCTAATTTTCGCAATATATACCTCTTGATAGGATAAAGCCACCCAATGCAAAAAGTAAGAGCAATGCAAATGATCCAAATGTATTTGCACATCATGTTCCTGCCCATTGCTGCAATAAATCGGAACAATAGAGAAGCACTCTGACTGATAACTAAGAGGAGCATGTACTGTTTAAACAATCTGCACAGATGACATTAGAAATTGTTTATCATTTGGAGCAAAATAGACATGTAAAACAAATCTAACAAGTTTTTGATATATTAATTTTCTCTTAGATTCTTACCTGCCGACATCAAAACCGATGACATAGTAAGTTATAAACACCCAAACAGCAACCTCTATGAATGTAATGGGGATCTTGAGGATCCATGTGGAAAGAGCATATGCCCATTGGGGATAAAAGAGAAGGCTCATTTGCTTGTAGAAGACAGGAAGCTTCGCAATAGTCATGGCAATCTCCGATATTCCATTAAACATGACCATAACCACAGTAAAAAACAAAGCACCAAGGTATATCCCTCCATCAGTTTCATCATCTTTGTGCATCTCAGTTCGATAGAAGATTGTCATTGTCACAAATGCCATTATAGTAAGCTACAGGGAGAGATAAAATTCTTATTAGGGTCTACATTTACAAAATTGAGACCAAAATCATAAATTTATATGTAGCAAAATACTTACTTGTGATCTTGAATATATAGACAAATGAGTTTCTCTTCATCAGCAGGTATTCTCTTGAGCTGCATGCTTTCAGGAGCTCTTTTTTGCTAACACCATACTTACTAGTTGTTAAAGAAGTTGGGTGGCTTTTGGTCTTGTCAAATGGGGTCGCAAGCTCATCTCCTAATTTTTGTCCAACATGGAATGACTGGAATGCCTCAGCAAATTCGGTGATCTGTTACAAAACTATGTGGTTCATCTTTGTTTGCCCAATACTACTGAGGATCTTTCTTTGATGTCACCTGTGACAAATTTATATTTGGTAAGACAAGAAACAAGACTCAAAAACATATAAGATTCAAATTTTATTTTTTTCTCCCCTTTTTAAGAAGAAAAACAATCATAACAAAACAGAAACAAATTAAGATGAATGCAAACCTACTTCTTGCAAGAAGTCAACCACGCCTTTCCTCTCGGGGCATTTGAAACCCATGGATTCAAAAACTCGAGCACTTCCTCACGGGGACCTTGATAGAAAATGTGGCCAGTAGATAGGAAAATAATGTCATCAAACAGATCATAAGTCTCAGGTGCTGGCTGCAGGGGAGAGATGAGAGCAGTTCCTTAGAGAATATGAACATACTTCTTGAGTGACTTCCCAATTTGGAAAGTTACCGAACTATCCAAACCCGTAGAAATCTCATCCATGGAAAGTGCCTTCGCTGGTCCAACCAGCATCTCACCTATAATATATTAGGAGGAAATTTTGTGACATTAAAATCAAAGAAAAATTTAAGAAAATAAAATTCTTCTTTAATGGAATTTTTGAAATTTGAGTTTGCTTCACCAGTTGTAACACGCTTCCTCTGTCCTCCAGAGATACCCCTTAACATTTCATCTCCAACTAGGGTATCTGCACAGACTTCCAGTCCCAAAACCTATAATTTAAGAGGAAATGAATTGAATTAATTTCCTGCATGGTATGTTACCTTTAGAATATACATATCTGTGTGTGTGTGTGTGTGTATTGTGGTTATATTACCATTAGATTATAATCTGTGACTACACTTGCCTCCTGGCTTTCTGTTACTGTTGCCTGAATAAGCATAAAAAAAGAATGAATTTTTTTTTTTTTTTTCCTTTTCACAATAAGAAAAAACAAGTTTCATAAACTAAATCTGGCATTGAAGGTTAATTCTGGTTAAGACTAAATGATAAGCGTCAAATATTGCATATTTAAGCGCCCTTAATTGCATGAGTTAAGCCCATTATTTGATCTTTGTATATAGATTATCTCCATTTTTATGTTTTTTGTGTTTTTGCAGGTCCAATTGCGAAAAATGAATAAAAATAAGGTTTTAAGAGTTTTTGGAGCACAAGTCATATCGGGCCTAAACATCAAGTGGTTTTCAAGAAGAAATAGCCCAAATAGGCAATGGATACAGTTAGCATTGCAGAAGAAAAAAAGAAGTCAAGCATTAGTACCTGGCGTCCGAACGCAGGACCTCACATCCGAACGCCAAGCATCAGCACTTCACGTCCCGACGCGAGTTGTCATCAGCTCTGCGTACCTTCAGTAAAAAGGCCATAACTATCTGCTCCGAACTCCAAATGACGAACCGTTTGATTCTGTGGAAAGATAACTCAGAGCCCTATGTTTGGTTTGTTTTAATAGAAGTCTAATTCCCACGTTTCAGATGTCAAAAATAGAGAGCAAGATGACACCAGCACGCTGTCAGGATGCAGAACTCAGCTTTGCACTCTTATGGTATTTTGACCATATCTCCCGGGTTATAAATCCAATTACTAAATGGTTTAATTATTTGGAAAGCTGACTCAACAAACTATATTTTCTATGTTGAAAGGAAGTCTAATTTAGACAATTGATAGGTCAAAAATATAGAAAAATAATATCCTAATTCTGTCAAAATGCTAAGCTGCCACACTTTGATTTAGTCAAAGTTTGTTTCCTTAACTTTAGGGATGTCTCCAACTCTTTTAGAATTTGAAAGGCTACGAAATATAATCTCTTTAGAGGGCATTTTCAGTTTATTTACAACCACCCAGAGAGAGAAATATTGAGAAAGGGAGAAGAAGAAGAAAGGGGCAGAATTCTGAGCTCATAGAGATGGAGTCTTCATCATCAATGGAGGCTTACACCTTGCACATGAGAGGCTAACTCCCTTCCTAGGGATTTGATGTAACCCTTGCCAAGTAAATATGTCTTGATTGTATCAAAATTTGGGGAACTTTGCATATTTGTGCCAAGTTGTATAATCTAGAAATTACACTTTGATGTATTTGTGCTTCATTCTTATATATAATCTTGTTGAGACTCTTATCTTGTCTTAGAAATTGTTTCTTCATGATTCTGCTACTTACATTCTTAGAGTGACAATAAGGATGAGATTATGCAGTAGTTATATTGGCATGTTAGTTGAGAATTTATATAGATTATACTTAAGGAAGATAGACCATGCTACACCTTTAGATTAATTTAGTTTGGTAGATGGTCCATACCAACTGAAAATAATTTATGATAGATAATTGAATTTCATGTGCTGCAACATACAATTGAAGGACCCTGATAGGCCATGTTTAGGAAAGATGGTTCATACCACAACCTAGTTTAGGTGGATGAACCATGTCAACCATAGATGGGTTATGCTTAGTCCTGAAATGTATGATTTTCTTGAAGATATTGTAGTTGCCTTGCATTTCTACATATCATGATTACATGTATAAGTTGTTCCCCAAGTTAATTGCAATTAGGCATGTTTACAAGGCTTGTGGTGAAGTCATTTCCCTAACCCTTATCTTTATTATCTCATTTATTTGCAATCAAAATTCTGTTTTAGTAATTTAAGTTAAATTCAGTTTATGTATGTGACAAACAAAACAATCCATCAACTATATTTCACAAATCAAACTGGGAATTAATCTTACAATCTTGATTGTCATGAGCTAGCATTCCTTGTGGTTCGACAAACCCTTATAATAGCCCTATTATACATTCATATGTGCCATTACAAGTGGTGATTTTAATTGATAAAAAAATTATTCGCATCACTAAACTGAACATGTAATTGAAAGTAATAATTAGTCATGCGTGAAACTTACTAAAACAAATAAAAAATAAAAAATAAAAATAAAAAAACCCTCTACTACCATGAAGGATTGGAATGTAAAATTCACAGAGGTCTACCTGTATAAAAGCTAGTACCAGCATTGCTTACTTTCTTAAGAAAATTTTCAAAGTAGCTCATTTCTTACCTTCATGTAGATGTCAATATCAGGATCAGGCTTAATATTTGTTGCTTTCTCTCATCTTGATAACTCTGCTAGCATGTCTGCATTTATTTTCGAAAAGAATAATTAACATTCCTAATCTTGCTAAAATTTGAAAGTCTACATTTAGAAGCAAAAAAGAAAAATAAAATAAAATAAACAATTTGTTAACTAACCATATCGGTCTCCAATCCGCTGACATCTAGCAGAGAATGCCAAGGTTTCTCTTACAGTCATTTCTTCTATATGGACATCATTTTGACTGATATAGGCTGTAGTTCTCTGGGGTACAAACTCATGCATGCCATGACCATTGTAAGTCACCCTTCCAGAAAACTAGTGTTGTTCAAAACGACAAATTTTAGTTTTACTTTCTCATTGAAATTTAAAATAGTAATTAGATGAATATGTTTATAACCTAGAATTGAGAACACATGAAAGAATTAATCCAGTGAGATTTCTTTAATTACCTTTAGTTCAGGATCAAGTTTTCCAGCTAAAGCTAACGACAGTGTGGTCTTACCGGAACTAGGAGGACCTAAGAGCAATGTCATTCTACCAAAACCACATTAACAATCAACATGAGAAATGATACCCCACATCTAATCAGAATTCGATCATTTCACAAATAGGACTGTAAAATTTTTTATTTTTCCCATTTTTTATTTTCTGGGATTTTTTTTAAAATTTTTCGGGGTATTTTCATTTCATCTAGTTTTGCGTGTTAGACACCGTGGGATGTGCCGGGTGTGTTGTAAGGGTTGATTGGAGCATTTCCTTGAGTTTCGGATTCTTGGAAATCCATTGGTTGCCATTTCGGAATTTTTCTAGTTTTTTGGATCGGGAGGTCCCAGGTGGGATCCGCTATTGGGGTCGTTGTGTACGGAGGTAGTATTTTGGGTCCATTGCATTTCATATATTATTATTTGATGTACAATTGTGTGGGTAAATGTTTAATTAGGTGGTTGTATTATATCAGTGTATATATATAATAATGTTAAATATATTATTTTGTCACGTGGGACCCGCCAGTGATCATAGTCATTTGTAATGACTAAATGGCCAATTACTAACCCTTCTTTTCTCATCTCCCACCATGCCAGTTTCTCTCCTCTGTATTTCTTTTCTTTTCTTTTCTTTTCTTTTCTTCCACCATAAAAGCTTAGATTTAAGCTTTACCACTTTGAATTAGACTTTGCCACTAAAGGAAAAGTCGACGAGCGCGTCAAGACCATTATTTTGATCCGGGCAATTTCTAGTTTGAAGTACTTTTGAAATTTCAAATTTTGAGACTTTTTGGGGCTTTCTTTAATTGGTTGAGGTAGGGGTTTCTAATACTCACAATCTTTGATTTTTGTGAATTATCCCTTATGAATTTTGTTATTGGCATGCTTAATTTTGTGTATTTATTTTGTTCTTGGCAATTATGGTTAAATGCATAAGATGTGTTAAATGTGCTTCATGGATTAATTGTGTTGCTATATGTGTTTTTATTTGAAATTTGTGAAAGAGCATACTTAGTATTAAATTGTTGTATGCCCTATATTCTCAATTGCCAAGAAATTAAAATATAATTGTGCAAAATTAATGCTTTTAAATTCTTTCAAATATGCAAGTATGATGTAGATGAATACATGGAATCTTATTATTGAATTGGTATTTGGAAGCATAAGGCATCCATGCATTCATTGGGAAAGGAAAAAGGGGAGAATTGATTTAAAAACAAATGAAAATTATTTGGAGAAAATGTTTTTTTAAAAAAAAAAAAAAACAAAAAAAAAAAAATGATTCGCGAAAACCTGGACGCCTAGGAGTCACCTAGTGGTCCATGGCGTTAGTGTGGTCTTGAGGAGACTAGGGAGAGACCTTGGCGTGGTTGAGCTACCTAGGCCCATTAATGACGCCTTGGAGTTGCCATGTCGTCGGGGATAGTTAGCCAATCCTCCTCTCGTGATGCCTTGGAGTCGTTATAGGTCGGATTGCACTGACGGTTTGGAAAGGTGAAATGGTATTGTTTCAGAAACGGGGAGCGACATTGCATGACATTGCACTTCATCGGTAGGGATAGCAAAATCCCCATACCTGGCGGGTCCCCGCCCCACCCCTCCCTGTTTATGGCGAGTTTGGGATTCATTTATGTATATGGGGAAGGAATGGGGATTATATTTAAAACCCCGGTAGGGGATGGGGCGGGGACGGGGGAGGGTAACCCCGCCCCATTTGTAGTGCATTTTTACAAAATTGTCCTTACATCTTATAAAATATTACTAAATTACATAACTATATATATAATATATTCACTTCTGAAAGTGAAACCCTAGATCTATTCACTCGCAGTATAGAGAAAAAACATAGTCGTTGTGCATCAAACATCTAATCATGTTTTAAATTGCTATAATTATGTTGAAGTTTTATTAAGTTATTATGTTAAAAATATTATAGCTGTGATAATTTTGTTAAAGGTGAATTGGAATTTAAAAAATGTTATGCGGGGCGGGGCGGGGCGGGGCGGGGTGGGGATGGGGGAGGGGGTTGAAAATTAAATGGGTATAGAGGCGAGGATGGGGGTAAACAATTTAACCAGAGATTGGGATGGGGAATGAGATCCCCGCCCCACCCCGCCCTATTGCCATCCCTATTCATCGGCATATGTTGTTTACTTGGTGGTCGAATGACTTAAATACATTTTTGTTGTTGTATTGTTGCCTTGCTTCTTTCCCAAGGCATGATTCCGTTTACTTGTACTCTATTCTTTGTGTGGATTCATGAGGTCATAAGAGATGTGTTTTAGACACTTCCTACTAAGCAGTTGGGTCAGCCCATTACTTTAATATTTTTAGGACACGGGAAAGAGGTGACGGACGACAATCCACCACAAGTTTAGATGAGATTGGAGATCTATATTTTGCTATCTTTTGTATTAGAACTTTAATATTTTGTAAATATAATCTTAACTATTTTGTAGAACTTTAGTATAATTTGTATAATGTTGTAAATTATGGACTTTTAAATTTAGCTATATATCATGGACTGTAACTTGAGGTAATTAAAGTGTGTTCCTTGTGAAAGATTATAGGACTAGGTAGTGGACTGGTGTTTCCATGTTTTGAATGAACTGGACGAACAGGACTATTTTAATATTTACGTTGTTACAATGGGCCTGTAACGACCCTGGTTTTTTAGGCCAGCGTGTCCTGTGATGAACCGTAAGGATGATCCGATAATGGATCCGAAATGCGGAAACGAAAATAGAAAACAAGATTCTAAGAAGTCAAAGTGACCTTCTATGAGGTCATGGAACTCAATGAGAACTGATACGGAAGCAAAAGATCAAAAATATGACAAATAAGCCCCCAGGGGCAAAATAATCATTTTAAAAAAATGTGAATTTGGGTCCCACTGGGAACACCGCTGGAAAGACAACAAAAAAATAATGAGGATGGACTCAAGAATCGCATGATTCGGAGTCCGGACGAAGGAGAAATGGCCTGACAAAGAAAAACGAGCACTTAAGGCTAAAAGGGTAAACTGGTAAGTATTCAAGAAGATCTAGGTGCAACTGAGCACACCGTTGGAAAGACAACGAAAAATTAGTCAAGTTAAAAAAAAATTTCACTCGATTTGGAGTCCGGACGAAGGAAAAACGAGGGTTTGAAGTTGAGACGTCGTGGCGGTCCGACGAAGGCCATGGCGCACACGGCGCCCATGCACGAGCCCACCGGCGCCCATGCCGGCACCCGATGGCATGCACATGCTGACAGCAAGAGAAAAAAAATGAGCTACCAGAACTGAGGCTTGAAACGGAGGTCAAGACGAGTTTTTCTAGAAAAACACGAAGAAGAAACCCCCTCTAAAATCGAGTTTTCTACATCACTAGTGAGAGAATTAAAAAAAAAAAAAAAAAAAAAAAAAAAAAAAAAAAAAAAAAAAAAAACTCACTGTAAAATGCCCAAAATGCCCCTAAATCAGAACTGGTCAAGATAGGCAAAAAGCTGCTAAAATGCAAACTGGAAGCTGAAACTTCATGTGGGATTTTCAGTACCAAGACGACATTTTCTAGAAAAACACGAAGAAGAAACACCCCCTAAAATCACATTTTCAATTCGACCATGTTAAAAGAAGAAATTAAAACTGATGTGAAAGGTCTAGAATGCCCCTAGATTAGATTATGCAACAAAATTTCAAAATGAGTCCATAGGAGGCTCATTTCACCAAAGAAGAAGGTTTGCCCGGAAATGACCATGCACGTAAACGTAACTTACCTATTTGGACGCGCTACAATAGTCCACAGCTTAAAAATACCACTGCTACAAAATCCGACCCCCCAATGGGCAAAAAGGCAAAAATGGAACTTGGAATGAAAACTCGGGTCCAAAAATACAAAACGGGGTCAAATGACCGTTCGGCCCTTGGCCACACTTCAAACATGATTTATAAGACCCTATGAAAGAATGAAAACGGAATTCCCACACCCAATGCAACCATGGGGAGACAATGACTTGGCGTTTTTCAATATTTTCATAATATTTCATGAAGTTAAAAGTTACATAAGATATAAATTAGATGTCATTGGCCTATGGCCTTATCTCATACATGTCAAATACATTGTAAAGAGTGTACTTATGTACACATTACAAAAATAGAATCACATTTACACATTTTGACATATAAAGCTATAAATTGCATTTCAAGCCAACATTTACATGAAATGAGAACTTCAAGTCTACAAATCATCCAAGCATGATGTGAATCCCAAATCTTGATCCCGGTACCTGAAAAATGTCCCCACTACGTGGGTGAGTAACATAAAGCTACTCGTAGGAGATGAGCATGCATCGACCTAGCATTTTACAATTATATCACCTTAAGGTGAAACATGTCAAAGGGACTCATGCCACCTAACGTCTATATCAAAATGAGACTCAGGGAGCATCTTATGCTACTCGTACAATTTAAAGTGAACAACGGCATACAAGTATACATGCTCAAGTATACTAAATAATGTTAAACACGTTATACAACATACAAGCATACATTTCCAAGTATACTAAACCACATTAAGACAAGTCATGCAATGTCTAAGCATATTTACACAAGTATGCATTTTATATGAAAATCTCGTAAATCAAATATACGAACACAAGTATACTAAGCTAAAAGAGATACGCCAAAAACAAGTATACACGGCACACGCACACTAAATAAAATCTACACTCACAGAGCAAGCATACAAGTTCAAGTACACTATATGAGATCTAATGCACAAAACAAGTATACAGTTTCAAGTATACTAAGTAAGATTCAAATATCCAAAGCAAGCATTAATTCTCAAGCTATAAGTAATCCATGATTAACAACTTGAAATTGAATGCGAAATCAAAGTAGAAAGACTAGGACATGTGGTCACTAGATCAAGCAATTGTTTCCGGGTAATTACGACCCACAAGGCACTACCTAGTGCGCACATGTATAAGTTATTCCGGGTAATTACGACCCACAAGGTACTACCTAGTGTGCACTTATGACTTAAAAGACTCTTGTCTCCGCACTAAAGCCAAACCCTAGACATCACATGAAATATATCCTTACAAGCTTTCCAAAATCAATAAGTCCAAAACTTATACAAAAATCAATAAGTTCGACCAAACTTATACCAAATCCACTAATGCATAAAGCCATCTTCCATACACAAATAAGGTTGAACCCACACAAACCATGTCCTATAATTCAAGTCTAGATAACATATGACATGTCAAGCCTCCAATATGCAATTTATATACCAAAACAAGAATATTTTACAACAATTGAACCACATTACCACACTAAGCCAAAAGTACTAGATAAGTCCCAATTTAATAACTAGCTTCCAAGGTAAACAATTGTAATATTCTAACAAACTATACACCCACACAAGATATATCTAAACAAGCTATGCAAGTCAATGATATTCTATATCATGTTAAGTCCAATTACCATTTCAAGATGCCTCAAGTACTAATTCTACATCAAATTTGTAATATGCTCACAAGGTGATTAAACGGACTACGTTTCAAGGGATTAATAACCTATTACCTCCGATATCAATTTAAGTGACCAACACACTTAAAATAAAATTAATTAAGCTCATTAATTAATTTTTCTCTAGATTTTCAAACATATCCAAATGTCATCAATTTAATATATGTTAAAGAACTCACCAAGGCCTACTTTAATATCACATTACAAGTTGATTCCATGCTTGATACAACTAGGTGAATTAAACTTTCACAAAAGATAAATATTAAATAAAATTTGCAATTCTTATTCAAATAACCCCAATTTAATATATATCAACCACCATACCAAGGCCTAAATTTCTAGCATGCCACAATTTAATTCTAAGTTGCCTAGCATCATGAGAATTAAATCTTAAACAAAGAAAATAATTAAATTAAATTCTATAACTTCAACAAGGCATGCTCACAAGTTGTATATGATCATAAAACAATCAATACAACATTAATATAACCCTAAAACATCCCCTACCTCAATTTGAGATAAAAATCCCAAATCCCCACCGAATTGAAACGGCTCTGAATCCGACGAAACTCCTAGGTTTTGTCGGGGACAACACGATCTAAATGAATCCCCAAGAAGCCCCATGAAAATCCAAACTTGACCTCAATCCCAAACTCGAAATTTGGTAAGAAATGGTTTCTAATAAGGGGTAATGGTGCGCGTAGTCAACACGAACACAAAACGTAAAGGCACTTCAACTTTTTAACAAATGAATGAAGTTCAAAAGAGGATAGAGGTGGTGGCAGCCTCCCTTGGGCTGCCATGGGAGCTCTGGTCGTGCAAGGTGAGTGGGGAAGATGAAAAATGAAATATTTCACCCACCTTTTAAAGAAATCTCAAAAAGTGCCCCGAACGGGCCCCGCCGAGTCCGGAAAAGTGGAATTTGAGCAAACGAGCTCAAATGGCAAAACTCTGTGAACAAAAAAGATTCAAAATGAGAAAATATGAACAACGGAAGAAACAGCGTCAAAAATTGAGTTCCGAGCAGAGAGATATACCCTGAACAAGTTCGGCGACAACCGGGGCCAAAAACCCTAAAACTGAAGAACAATGACCAGAAGGAAATTCCAATAATTCACGAGTCGACGAAAAGTGAAAATGAATCCTGTACAAGGATCCAGGCTCCAGATGAAGTATTTTACAACAACTTTCATTAATTGCAAAATAGACCCTCCAAAAAGGGTTAATTGCACTAATGCCCCAGAATGAAAATATCTTCCAAAAATATTTTCTTAAAAACCCCTGAAATAAAATATCTTCAAAAGATATTTACGAAAAACACCCCAAGAAAAGAAAATAATTCCAAAGAACTTTGCATCCATGCCCCTATGGACACTAGAAGCAACCAGAGTACTTTTTTGGAAAAGTAAAGATACGTATTTCATGAAAACCACTTAGAATAAAGACACGTGAAGTCAAAAACTAACTCCAAACACAAGGAGAGAGGTTACGCCAACAAAGTGACAAGCGGGGAAAAGACAAAATAGGAAAAAGGACGAAATAGGGAAAAGGACGAAAAGTGAATAATGTCGAAAAACGAAAAATGTAGAAATAACTCGGTCCTCAAAGGAAGTTGTCAATCCAAATAAAAGAGTCTCAGAAACCATTTCCGAGCACTCGAGACGACATTAAGCGACGAGAAACCGAACTCAGAAAAGAAATTTCAACAAAAAAAGTTCATCCGTAAAATTCTGAGGAAAAAGGAAAGGAAGGAAATGACCGGGTGTTTACAGGGCCAGTGGCCTAGCGGTATCAGCCTCTTACTTCCCAAAGGGAGGTTAGAGGTTCAAATCTTAGAAAAGACAAGTGTGTGTGAGTACCAACTAGGAAAAAAAAAATTGTACGTTGTTGAATTTGGGAATGTTTTATAGTATTTGCATTATGCGTTGAGATAGGATAGATTAGTTTCAAGGCCAAGTGCGGCCATTACATTTTATATACATTTCAGCAAGTTATAGTAGGACTTTTTTTGTAGAGGTCATGCTGAATTTTTAGTACAGTCGACTGGTATGTTTTTGGGTTGTTACAAATTTAGTATTAGAGTGGTGGTTTGAATACTATTAGGACGACGAGTAGAGGCCTACCTAGGATTACATTGGGAAGTTGAATTGCATGTTTATATGCTTATGTGCTTAGGTGTTTAAATTGTTTAAAAAATATGTCTAACTTCTTAATTGTTTAACTGCTTATATGATTATGTGCTAAGTGTTTAAAGTTGATGTATATAATTATCATGATTATGTTAATCATTAGTTGGGTATTTCGAGAGTATGCAAGGTGTTTATGTGTTTCCATTCTTGTCAAGCCATTCATGTGAGGACTCCGTTCTCGTGCGTATTTTAGTGTCATCGTTTTGACTCGTTTCCTTTTTCTTATAGCGTCATGCCTCCAAGAAGGGATCCAGGGGAGAGTTCTAGCTCCAATCCCACGAAGAGGATGTCTTGTTGCATGATTTGGTCCCACCAAGAGGAGGACAAGCGAGGGGGATTGTTGAGCTGCCTACTCAAGTGGGCGAGATGGGGTTTTCATGGGAAAGGTATGACCTTAGGAGGTTGGTGTTTGTGACTTAGGTTACGGTTTGGTGCGAAGGTTCTTTTCGAACTGGTTTGTGATAGGTGTGATGGATGTTGCTAGAGTCATGAGTGTAGTCTATAGGTATAGGTTATAAACGTGTATTCTGGGTATTCTAGTACGGTCCACGGAAGCGTGGTGGCTCTGACTGTTGAGGGGATTTGTTGGACTCTATAAGTCTATGATGGCATGGGCATTGACTAGAGTCATGCTAGTGCTGGTGATCGACAGTTAAAGGTGGTTCATTTTGTGATCTTGTTAGAGTTGTTTTAAAAAACTGGTTTGTCGAGGATTAATTCCCATTTTGGATAGCTACAGGAGCGTGTTACAGTTATAGGTTGTCACGGTTGTCGAGAGAGTCCCGAGGTAGGTATGGTGGTCAGTTTTAGCTGTATAGTGCAGGATTGCATGATAAGGTAGGTAATATGGGGTCATTTAAGTACTTGGTCATTTGCGGATGAAGTGATAGATGATGGATACTATATTACTAAATGGATTATGTTTTGAAAATTGAAAGCTGTGTATTGGGGTTATATTTCATATTGCTTCTAGAGTATTGGGAAGTGGTACTTGTTATTTGAGGATCCGAAGAGATAGACTGATGATTAGAATGTTTGGGATAAGGGTGACTTCATAGGTTTAGCTGGTAGCCCCATTTGACTTTTTTCGGGGCCAAGAGTGTTCTGAGGAACGGTGAAGAAGGAAGGTGATGGCGTTGACGCTAAGGCGTAAGGTTTCTTCGACTGAGTATGTAGGTTGTCTTGGGAGGAATGGTCGGAGTAACCAATTAAGTGTTAGTAACTGATTGTGCTGTAGATGGTTTTGAGAAAACAGTTGGGTGTTGAGCATTCTGGTTTTGTGCTCATTTTTTTTCCTTGGAGATTTGTTGGTATGGCATTACCGTATAGAGGTTCTTTTCTAATGGTAAGAAGTGGTTACTGTCGTAAGTATCGAGAATGAGGCATACTTTCTTGTTGGGATAGTGTTACCCTAGGGATGCTTGTGGGGAGATCGCTTGGCAATAACATGTTGAGTCGGTGGGACGTGAGTTAGAGTTGTTATTCGAGGATGATGGTAGTAGAGGTGTTATGGCATGATGTTTAGTACCGATGAGCAGAATGGTTTAAGGTATGAATCGAGGATGGTTTAGTGATTATGAGTTGTTTGTTGTGTGTTGTCAAGTAAGTGATGGGATTGTGCGCCAATTGAAGCGATTACGAGCAGTTTAGTCTTTAAAGTCAGTAAGGATGATGTTGCCAGATAGGCACCTTTTTCTTTTGATGAGTTAGTGGGTTGCTATGACTGAGGTCATGAGTCTTGTGTGCATGCCGTTCGAGGCAGTGTTGCCTGTAAAGGTAGAGATAGAATGGATGGTCAAATGTTATCGTTTAGTATAGATGTTGTCATTTGGGAATGACTGGTTGTAGATGGAGCGGGACGCGTTGTCCGAAGGGCTGTGATTTTTTTTAGTGATAGTATGTTGTGAGCATTAGTACTCTTGTCTGATGGTTATGTTGTGAGTTATATCCTAGTACTCGATGAATAGGTGGTGTGAATCTGATTTGTTTTGTCTAGTATGGGTATCACGGTATAGCGTTTGCGAGGTTTTGGTATTGATAGCGTATAACGGTTCGTTAGTGACGAGATCGCCTAGAATTGAGTTCATAGTTCTGTACGGGTATCCAGTTGGTTTTTCTCTTTGTGTGTAAGGAGTTCAGTTCTTCTCAGGTGAGATTAGGTGTTTATAATTAGACGATTGGTGAGTGGCGTGTGACAAGGTGTCAAGTGCATTCAGGTACGAGTCATTAGTCTCTTGTGAGAGCGGGGTTCGTTACCCTTTTAGTTTCTTTTAGTCCTGGCAAGGACATTGTTTGTCACAAGTCTTGTCCTTTATTTAGGAGTTGTGCGCGTTTGCGGATGGGCAGACCTGTGTGTGGTTTGTTATGCTGTTAGAGTTTACTGGTAAAGGTTTAGTTGTATTGGTCAACTCATTCCCACGGAAGGAGATAAAGTCTTTGGTTTTAGTGGTGCTTGTTCCAAGAGTGGTTCTGACTGGTGGTGTGTGAGGCACGAGTTGCCAAATATGGATTGTGTGTTTTCGGTGTCTGGTACTAACGGTGAGGGCTAGGGGATGTATCGTGAATTGTACGTTTGAGGATGATTAGGTGATGTGATGTGAGTCATGTACTTGGGTGATTTTATAGACATTTGATTTGAGCAATTTTTTTAGGACTAGTGTCGGTATCGTCTCAGGATTTTATGATTTGAAATATGACTGTATGATTCCTTTGAAGAGTAATCGTAGTAATTGACTCTGGTTTCGAGATTTCAGGCATGAGATAGCCTTATGAAGTATTTTAATGAGACATGAATTGAATCGAATGATGTTATGATATTGTCTACTTGGTGTGGATGTTATGAGGTGACCGGAGAGCTTTTAGGTTGGTCGATGATTGTGGTATTTTGTGTCATGTTGCTTTTAACTTGTTATGATTAAGGCATGATTGGGATTTTTAGAGAATGTATGTGACTGTATAGTCATTGTCGTTACGTAAAGTGATGGATTAATAGTGAGTGGATCTCATGGTTGTCTTGTGGACTGTGTGAGACTGTGTTTGAGGTTTGAACCTGAGGATAGGAACGATGTTTGTGTTGAGACAGGATCGATGATGAGAATGGACTGGCCAACTATCTTTCCTGAATCAGTCCCTCTTTAATACAATGTGGGGTCAAAGGTCAATGATTGTCTCGATTTGTTAGGGATAATAAGGGCATTGTATTGCGTGTTATGTTGGTGTGACAGTGTGGAAATGGGAAGTTTCTCTCGGGTGACAAGGTGTGTTAGGTAGGACTAAGAGTCCGATAAAGTTTGTCTTGTACGCTTTATTGATTTGGTGTTATATGATTATATAGTCGTTGGGAGAATCAGTGTTTAGTCATCTTGAAGTTGCTAACTATGATGTTTGCCGTATAGTGTGGTTGTTAGTCGCTGGTGTGGATATGCGATCGTATAGCTATATGTTAGATAGCGAGTGATTGGTCTAACAGGGATGTGTAGATTTGAGTTTGAGCTTAATTGTGAGATGGACGGGGTTCTTAGTCTGGGGTTTTGTGTGTCCTTTAAAGGATGAATGGAGTTTCGATGTTGTCATGTTAGGTAGTCTGATGATCGTTCTTCTTTCGGGTCTTGGAGCCTTTCGTGGCAGTGTAGAGTGGACTGATATCCGTTTTGAGTCGGGTATTGAATCCAGTGCAATTGGATTGATCCAGCCTCAGTTCGATGGATCTCAGCAAGTTCGATCGATCCAAGTCCAAGGTTCGATCGATCGAACTTCCTCCAGTGCGAAAAAGTTAAATTTCCAGCTTATTCAATCCGTCCTCTATCCAATCATTAGAGAATATTCTTTGCACGACCCCAGCCCATTTTGTGTGTCACTTGACTTACCTATAAAAGGAATATGATGCACTTTTTGAGACATATACAATTCTAGGGTTTATTCTCTTGGAGAGCAAGCTTAAAGGAGGAGGAGCCTGGAGACACCATTGGAGACTCTTCATCATCCCAGGGAGCAGATTTCTTCCATGGAGTTAGCCCTTGAGGGTTGGAGTAACATCACCATGAGTGGCTAAACATCCTCTTGGGGCTAGAGTTAGCCCCAAGCATGCTTTCTATATCTTAATCTTGTGTATTATTGAGGGATTAATATTGTAATTAATGTTTTGACACTTTGATATATATAGATCTTGTTTATTCAATGATTTATGTGGTTTAATGCTTTCAATTGATCATTTCATTCTATCTATATGTCTTATGTATGCTAGAATAGATGTTCATGTGCTTGTCTCTAGATTTTGTGTTATTGATGCATGTCTATGTGTATTGATGCTATAGATTTAGAGATTGTCAAAACATAGTGCTTAATGGAATGCTCTTGTGATTTTCTTAATGGTTCATACTTATTCCTTGATGGATTGTGCCTCTCCCCTAGTTTATTTTCATGCTAGTAGTGTAGATGTAGTGCAGTTGTAGTGTAGCGTTAAATGGGAGGACAATCTATGCTTGTTGTTTGACGATCCAAGCTTTTGAATGCAAGTAGCATATGTCTCTAACCTTGTGTTATATTTGGATTGTGAGCTTAATGAAAGGATTAATGACTTGTTTTGATCTATTGTGCCTTTCACATGTTGTTTAGACAATATATGCTTCATTGCTTAGATATATTGTGCCTTTCGCATGATGTTTAGACAATACATGCTTAACTAGTCATCCTTGTTTGTTGAATCAACCAAACACACACACACACCAATATTGCAACACACCATTTGCCCTCATTAGTCACTTGGCAATGGTATAGAAATGCATTGCTTGGTGGTGATCTCTAAACCCCAAGATCTCTCTCTCTCTCTTATATTTACTCTTAATTGCATTCTTTTTTTATCACTTAGTTTAATTTAGTTGCTCTTTAGTCTAATCAACCAACCAACCAATTGTTTGATCACTCGACCTAGTAGCCCTAATAGCGATTCCACGACCTTATTCGATCCTCACAATCCCTTGGGACGATCCCTACTCGCCCTAACTATATTTATAGTGAAGGTAGTAGTGGCTTTTATAAATATAAAACTCTTGGCCTTTGCCTTAATGCACACACTACAAGCTTGATGGTTGTGGTGCGACATACCGGTCCCACCAGTTTTTAGCGCCGTTGCCAGGGATTGATTGATTTGATTTGGTAACGTCGGATTTGTGGAATCGATTAGGATTAGTACTCTTTTGATCATGTCTTTACTTTATTTTTATTTTTCTTTTTGGTTACTTATTGTGTTATTCTTACTTGACTAGGTATATTGTTGGGAGGAAGCAAGCAAAGGAGCATTCAGGCAAAGTAAAGAAAGTAAAAAGCTAAAAATTTATAATAAAAAAATTGCTAAGCTAAGATTTAAATTTGGAGTTGAAGTGCTAAAGGACCTTTGTGAGACTTTCTTTACTCAATCCCTTAGTTAAATCGTCGGCCCGCGTAGAGGCTTGTTTTTAATTGTTCTTTGCATCATTGTCGTTAAAGCATGGGAGTATGAATTAAGTGTTTGTGGAAGAAGTCTAACTGCATTGTTGTGAAGGCATAGTGTTTGTCATTCTTTGTGCTTATTGTGTTTTGCATTTTGCATGCATGGATGTCGTTCATTGAGACCTACTCTTGTCCCTTTAGATTTACATCTTGAATCCATCGTTAGAAATCCTAGGGGAAGAGGAAGTTCAAGTAGAACCAATCTATCAATGGATGACCATAATGATGATCATGTTGAGGACCTTGGTCACATAGACCAACAAGGTATTCTTCATCATAATGTGCACAATGAGAACATACAAGTACCATTAGGCATGCCTAGGCCATTCATTCACCAACCACCACAACAACAAGGCCAAGTTCCATATGGAACGCCAAGGCCAATGTATGCTCCGCAACTTCCCATCATCAATCAAGGAATTAAAAACCAAGGTGTTCATGTTGCACCTCAAGTAGCTAATCCACCTTTTGCTCTAAGAGACCATTATGTGCCTAATGAGTATAATGCACCTACATGCATCCAATTGCCTCCATTTAGAGCACATCATTATGAAATTAAGCCACAAACCATTCAAATGCTTCCTAACTATCATGGACTTCTAAGTGAAAAACCTTACAAGCATTTGGATGAGTTTCTTGAAGTATGTTCTACCATAAAATATACGGACATGCCGAAAGAGGTTTTAAGACTCAAACTTTTTCCATTCACCTTAAAAGGCAAGGCAAAGTATTGGTTTAACAATCTTAGGCCTTTTTTAATCACTTCTTGGGTAGAAATGTAACAAGAGTTCTTGAAGAAGTACTATCCGGTTTCAAAGACCAATGCCATGAGAACCTCAATTCGAGAATTTTCACATGGGGATGGAGAAACGTTTCATGAGGCATGGGAACGCTTCAATGAGTTGCTTAGGAAGTGTCCATATCATGACATGCCCAAATGGCAATTAGTTCAATATTTCTTTGAGAGCTTATCGGACAATTATAAGGGTATAGTTGATGCTTCCATGGGTGGCTTATATATTGATAGGCTCATGGATGACGTGTGGCGTCTTTACGAGAGTATGAGTGAAAATTCTTTGCATAGAACTGTGACGGCCCTGGTTTTTCAAGCCAGTGCGTCCTGTGATGAACCAAAGATTGACCCGATAACGGATCCAAATGCGGAAATGAAAATAGAAAACAAGAATCTAAGAAGTCAAAGTGACCTTCCATGAGGTCGTGGAACTCAATGAGGACTGATGCGGGAACGAATGATCAGAAAAAGACCGAACAGACCCCCAAGGGCAAAATGGTTATTTCTGAAAATATAAAATTGGGTCCTACGAGCACACCACCAGAAAGACAGCAAAATTTAGTCAAATTAGACCCAAGAAGCACTTGATTCGAAGTCTGGATGAAGAAGATATGAAACTCCAAGGTTTCATAAAAATCACATTTTTGGGTTTGAAATCAATGCAGCAAAGGTACTTCGCAAGGGGTAAAATGGTCTTTTTAGACAAAATTGGATGCAACTGATCATATTGTTAGATAGACCAAGAAAAATTAATGAATCTAAACTCAAGAATCACTTGATTCGGAGTCTGGATGAAAAAGATATGAAACGTCAAAGTTTCAAAAAAAACCAACTTTTGGGTTTAAAATCAATGCGGCAAGCGTATTTGACAAGAGGTAAAATGGTCTTTTCAGATAGAATTGGATGCAACCGTACATACCGTTGTATAGACCAGCAAAAACTAATAAACTTAGACTCAAAAATCACTTGATTTGGAGTCGGGACGAAGAAGATATGAAGTCTCAAAGTTTAAAAAAAATATCAACTTTCCAGGTTCAAAAATCTGGGCAGGAATAGTGTTTTGACAGCAAGCACCATTTGAATTTTTTTCTCGGAACTGAGGCTAAAAACGAATCCCTAAACGAGGTTTTCTGGAAAAACACAAAGAAGAAACCCCCTTAAAATCACATTTTCTACCCAGCTATGTGGAAGGAAAACAAAAAAAAAATGTTACAAAGTCCCTAAAATGCCCCTTGAATAGCATAGGTCAAGAGGGTCCAAAAAAGCTGCTGAAGCTAAAAGGAAGTTCTGCTGTCCAGAACTGAGAGCAGAAACGGGCATGAAGATGACATTTTCTGGAAAAACACGAAAAAGAAACCCCTTCCGAAATCGAGTTTTCTACCCGGCACGTGAAAGAAAATGAAAAAAACACACTATAAGATACCCAAAATGCCCCTAGTTCAGTAAAGGGTCAAAAACTCAGAAAATGCAACTTTGCACCAAGTATGCATTTGGCCCTAAATGCATTTCTAGGTTGAAACGAATGTGCACGCAAGTGTAATAAATGATTCTAAGTGCGTGGGAATGGTCCGCAGCTCCCGAGAAGCCCCGACTCAAAATCTGACCCCCCGACGGCTAAAAATGAGAAAAATGGACTTGAAATGGGAAATTTGAAATCTAAATATATAAAATGGAGTCAAATTACCATTTTGCCCTTGGCCACACTTCAAACATGATTAATAAGACCCTATGAAAGAATAAAAATGGAATTCCCACATCCGATGCAAACATGGTAAGACAATGACTTAGCTTTTTTCAATATTTTCATAATATTTCATGAAGTTAAAAGTTACATGAGGTACAAATTGGATGTCATTGGCCTATGGCCTCATCTCATACATGTCAAATATATTGGAAAGAGTGTACTTATGTACACATTACATAAATAGAATTAAGTTTACACATTTTAACATGTAAAGGTATAAATGGCATTTCAAGCCAACATTTACAATTCAAGCATGATGTGAATCCCAAATCTTGATCCCGGTACCTGAAAAATATCCCCACTACATGGGTGAGTAACATAAAGCTACTCGTAGGAGATGAGCATGCATCGACCTAGCATTTTACAATTATATCACCTTAAGGTCAAATATGTCAAAGGGCTCATGCCACCTAACGTCTATTTCAAAATGAGACTCAGGGATCATCCTAAACTACTCATGCAATTTAAAGTGAACAACGGCACACAAGGATACATGCTCAAGTCTACTAAGCATTGTTAAAACATGCTACACAACATACAAGCATACATTTCCAAGTATACTAAACCATATTAAGACAAGTCATGCAATGTCTAAGCATATGTACACAAGTATACATTTTATATGGAAATCTCGTAAATCAAGTATACGAACACAAGTATACTAAGCTAAAAGAGATACGCCTAAAACAAGTATACACGGCGCAAGCACACTAAATGAAATTTAAACTCATGGAGCAAGTATACAAGTTCAAGTATACTAAATAGGATTCAAATATCTAAAGCAAGCATCAATTCTCAAGCTACAAGTAATCCATGATTAACAACTTGAAATTGAATGCGAAATCAAATAGTGGAAAGACTAGAACATGCGGTCGCTAGACCAAACAAGTGTTTCCGGGCAATTACGACCCACAAGGCACTACCTAGTGCGCACATGCATAAGTTATTCCGGGCAATTACGATCTACAAGGTACTACCTAGTGCGCACTTATGACTTAAAAGACTCTTATTTGCGTACTAGAGCCAAACCCTAGCCATCACGTGAAATATGTCCTTACAAGCTTCCCAAAATCAATAAGTTCAAAACTTATACCAAAATCAATAAGTTAGACCAAACTTATATCAAAATCAATAATGCATAAAACCATCTTCCATGCACAAATAAGGTTGAATCTACACAAACCATGTCCTAGGATTCAAGTCTAAATAGCATATGACATGACAAGTCTCCAATATGCAATTATACACAAAGTAAGAATATTTTACAACAATTGAATCACATTACCATCCTAAGCCACAAGTACTAAATAAGTTTCAATTTAGTAACAAACTTTCAAGATAAACAATTATAATATTCTAACAAGCTATATACCTACACAAGATATATTTAAACAAGCTTTACAAATCAATGATATTCTATATCAGGCTAAGTCCAATTACCATTTTAAGAGGCCCCAAGTACTAATTCTACATCCAATTAGTAATATGCTCACAAGGTAATTAATTTCACTACATTAAAAGGGATTTTCAACCTAGCATGAAAAGTCTCTAGATTTCATATTAATCCCAAATAAACTCAAATTAATATATGTTAAGGGACATAACATAACCTTCACATATATTATACCCAAAATCAATTTAAGTGACTACAACACTTAAAAAATAAAATTAATTAAGCTAATTAATTAATTTTCTCTAGATTTTCAAACATATCTAAATGTCCTCAATTTAATATATGTTGAAGAACTCACCAAGGCCTACTTTAATATCACATTACAAGTTGATTCCATGCTTGATACAACTAGGTGAATTAAACTTTTACAAAAGATAAATATTAAATAAAATTTGCAATTCTTATTCAAATAATCCCAATTTAATATATATCAACCACCATACCAATGCCTAAATTTCTAGCATGCCACAATTTAATTCTAAGTTGCCTAGCATCATGAGAATTAAATCTTAAACAAAGAAAATAATTAAATTAAATTCTATAACTTGAACAAGGCATGCTCATAAGTTGTATATGCTCATATAACAATCAATACAACATTAATATAACCCTAAAACGTCCCCTACCTCAATTTGAGATGAAAATCTCAAAAGCCCACCGAAAAAAAAGTGCTCCGAACCCGACGATACCGAAGGGTTTTGTCGGGGACAACACGATCTACATGAACCCACAAGAAGCCCCATCAAAATCACAAATTGACTTCAAACCTGAACTCAAAATTTGGCCAAAAACAGGTTCTAATAAGGGGGAAAGATGCGCGTGGTCAAGACAAACACAAAACGCAAAGGCACTTCGACTTTTTAACAATGGGAAGAAGGTTCAAATGAAAGAAGAAGGGTGGCAGCCCCCTTGGGCTGCCATAACAGGTTCTGGTCGTGCATGGAGAGGGGAGAAGATAACTTTTAAATTTTAAGTCCCCCTATTTATAGAAAATCTCAAAAAGTGCCCCGAACAGGTCTCGCCGGGTTTGAAAAAGTGAATTTTGAGCAAACACACTCAAACGGAAAAACTCCGTGAACGAAAAAGGTTCAAAATGAGAAAATATGAATAAGGGAAGAAACAACATCAAAAATCGAGTCCCGACCAGAAAGATATGCCCCGAACAAGTTCAGCGGCAACTTGGGCCAGAAACCCTGAAATTGGAGAAAAACGACCATAAGGAATTTCTAAGAGTACACGACTCGATGAAATGTAAAAATCAATCTCGTACGAGAATCCAGGCTCCAGACGAGGTATTTTGCAATAACTTTCATTAATTGCATAATGGCCCCTCCAAAAAGTGAAAACTGCACTAATGACCCAGAATGAAAATATCTTCCAAAAATATTTTCTTAAAAACCCCTGAAATAAAATATCTTCAAAAGATATTTACAAAAAACACCCTAAGAAAAGAAAAAGATTCTGAAAAACTATGCATCCACGCCCTTATGGACACCGGGAGCAACCAAAGTACTTTTCTGCAAAAGTAAAGATACGTATTTTGTGGAAACCACTTAGAATGAAAATACGTGAAGTCAAAAACCAACTCTGAACACAAGGAGTGAGGTTTTGCCAACAAAGTGACAAACTGGGAAAAGACAAAATAAGGAAAAGGACAAAACAGGGAAAAAGACGAAAACTGAATAATGTAAAAAAATGAAAAATGTGAAAATGACTTGGTCCTCAAAGGAAGTTGTCAATCCAAAGGAAAGAGTCTCAGAAATCATTTCTTAGCACTCGAGACGACACTAAACAATGAGAAACCGAACTTAGAAAAGGAATTTCAACGAAAAAAATTCATCTGTAAAATTTTAAGGAAAAAGGAAAGGAAGGAAATGACCGTGTCATTACAAGAACACTATCATCCAAGAATGGTAGGAATTCACAAGGTAGGAAGAGTGTTGGCTTACATCAAGTCGACCATTCAAATGAAATAGCCGTCGAAATGAAGTTTTTAGCTCAAAGGTTTGATCAATTTTTGATTAACCAAAACTCGGCAAACCAAGTATCTTCCTTCCCTAACCATTCTCATCGTGCGTCAAATGAAACATGTATGACTTGTTCTAGTGTTCTTCATTCTACTTCTCATTGTCCTCACGGACAAGTGCAAAATGAACCTAATGAACAAGTCAATGCAGCTTTTGTGAACCAAGGGAACAATCCTTATAGTACTCACTATAATCCAAGTTGGAGGAATCATCCGAATTTCTCTTAGAAAACCAAGGAGAGGGCTCAAACCCTTCCCAAGGCGATTTTCAAGGGAAGTACATTCCACCTCCACTTTAAAACCAAGGATCCCAAGGTTATAGACCTTATCAATCACAAGGGAATCAATTTGCTAATTCTCATTTTCCCAACCAATCTTATTCCCAAGGAAATACTAGAAGTCCCGCCTTTGAAGAAAAAGTTTTGAATGTTTTGGGCACTTTAGAGGCTAACACACAATTGTTTCATTCTCACTCTCAATCTATTACGAAGTTAGAAACCCAAGTAAGGCAAATAGCAAGCACTCTCAATGCAAGAGAGAATGGAAAGATGCCTATTAATGCCCCACCTAAGCAACAATGTGTTGTGGAAACCCATTCCTCATCGGAAGGCCACACCATTGAACGTGTTAATGCGGTGACTACCTTGCGGAGTGGTAGGATTGTGGACAATCAAGTTGAAATGTCCAATGAAGAGAGTGAACCAGTGCAACCTCAAGTTGTCACCCATCCCGTTTCACATCCCATTCCTCCTTCATTGCATATACATGATCTTGTAAATGAGAAAGTTTTAAAAAATGTGTTTGAAAAAGAAGTTTTGAAAAATGATATTGAAAAAGTTTTGTTAAAAAATGATTTGAAACAAAATGATTTAAAAACTTCTTGTGTTGAAGAGAGTTCAAAAGAAAATTCTGAAAAAGTGTTTGAACCAAAAGTTCCATTTCCGGATGCCTTAAAAGGATACATTTCAGAAAACAAGCAAAAGGCAAAAACCAATGAAATCATGGAAATGTTTAGGCAAGTAAAAGTCAATCTTCCACTATTGGATGCAATCAAGCAAATTCCGGCTTATGCCAAATTCTTGAAAGACTTGTGCACCCAAAAACGGAAAAACAAGAGCCAAGCACCAAGAAAAGTGGTTTTGACCGAGCAAGTAAGCTCAATTTTGTAACATAACACTCTTCCAAAGTTTAAGGACCCCGGTTCACCCACTACATCATGCATTATTGGTGATCATATCATTAATAGGGCGCTTCTTGACTTAGGAGCAAGTGTTAACCTTCTTCCATACTCGGTTTATGTCAAATTGGGCCTAGGTGAATTGAAACCGACGTCGGTAGTTTTGCAACTTGCCAACTGATCCATTAAAAAGCCTAGGGGTATAATCGAGGATGTCTTGATTAAGATTGACAAATTCTTCTTTCCCGTTGATTTCGTTGTCATTGACACGGAACCGGTCCCCAATCCTAAGAGCCAAATTCCCATTATCCTTGGTCGTCCCTTCTTGGCACCCGCTAATGCCAACATCAATTGTAGGATGGGGATAATGAAGATCTCATTTGGCCACATGAAGGTGAAGTTGAATATCTTTAATCCCACACCTAATTCATTTGACAAATATGAAGAAGGGGTTAATGTTGTAGATAAATGTCATGATCTTTAATGTCAAGGAAATGAGCTTTTGTGTAAGACCAAAACTTTAAAGGAATCATCTTCAACCTTGCATTCTAAAAGTCTTGTTTCAAATTCTTGCTTTGAAAGGGCATGGAAGCCCAAAGGTTGTGATTACATAGACAAATGATCCAAAGTTTCTTTTGAGCTTAATCCAACAAGTTCATCAAAGAACCATTTGTTGGGTGGAGTTCAAAGCATCTATCACCCCAACAAGGAGGGGATGCATTACAAGATCTTTAATCCGGGCTAAAAGAACCCAACGTCTTGCTAAAGACGTTAAAGACTAGCAAAAGCATTCGTAGGGTTTCAAAACCCTATTCATCCCCCATTTTATCTTAAATTTCGTTTCTTGCAAAGTCTAGATACTTGTTTTTGGTTTATATACATTGAAAGGAACTTTGGTGAGGATTGCATGAGCTTTCATGTCATTATTGAGCATTCTGCATAGTTCGATCGATCAAACTCCATTCTACATCGAACACGTAGAAAAATTTTCGACCTGCAGAAACCTATATCCAAATCACCTCTCTATCCCATCGTTCGAACTAATTCTTAGATCGATCAGGAGACCTTCAATCGATCTAACTTCAAAGTTCGATCGATCTCATGATCCAACACTTAGAGAAATTTTGAGCCTACATCAACCTGCATATTTCACCTCTCTATCTCATCGATCGAAACATTCCAAGATCGATCTGAAGTTCTTTGATCGATCCAACTTTCAAGTTCGATCGATCTTTAAGTTCCAACACTTAGCTAATTTTCTGAACCAAAAATTGGCATATTCTTGCTCTCTGTCTGATCAATCGAACGCTTGTTTCGATCGATCTCAATTCTTCATTTCATTATTTTGACTTTGTTTTGACTTTTCGAATTTTAAAAAATCCAAAAATATTTTCACTTTTATTTTAATTTATTTTCATTTCATTTCATTTTCATTTTATTTTATTTCTCAAAAATATTTCAAAAATACAAAAACATTTTGTTTTAATTATTATTGATTATTCAATTAAAAAAAAAACCTAAAAATATTTTATTCTATTTTTTTTAATTTTATTTTACAATTTTTAATTTAAATTCTAATTTTTAATTTTAGTTTTACATTTTTCAAAAATTTCGAAAATCCAAAAATACTTTGAGGAGAGTTCATCAAAGTTCGATCGATCTCAGTTGAAGTTCGATCGATCGAACTCTGTCGGGAATGTTTTTAAAATAGACCTGGAGGGTCTCAAGATCGATCATTTAGATCGATCCAACCCTCCAAACCCTTGCTTCCCTCATCGCCGCTGCATCCACACTCCATCTCCCCCATCTCTGGTGACATCTCCAGCGAAATCCAAGCTACACTCCCTCTCTCATCTCAGATTTCTCATCCAATCTTCGCATCCACTTCTCTCCCTTCGATTTGAGGTAAGATCCGAGCATCTTATGTTCATTTAAGCTTCAATCTCATCCATAAATGTTTTATATGTTACATCCATGCCATTTTCATGATTGAATCTCCATTTTTGAAGCTTTGAAGCACCAAGTTTCCATGTTTATATATATGTGCATATGCTTCGTATGTATATATATGTTTGGGAGGATAGGCCATGATTGGGTGATAATATTTGATGTTTTGTTATGTTGATGGGCCCACGAACATGTTCGTGTGGGCCCCATGCTTCCAAAGTCACAGATCTATGACTGTTTACATTCGTCGCACAGTTCGATCGACCGAACTTGTACCTCAGATCGATCATGAGAGATCGATCAAACTCATGTCTCAGATCGATCGAAGTGGTGAGATCGATCGAACTTATTTTTGATCGATCCAACTTTTGTGATCGATCTCACTTCTTTTTCTGATCGATCGAACTTCACAGATCTCACACATACACTTCATTCTTCATATCTTATGTTCATGCTATCTTATATTTGCCCAATGCTTATGATATTCCACATTGGATACATTTCATACTTACATTGTTTAGCATGCTTCACATCCTGCCACTTGCATAGATTAATGTCATATCTATTTTGTCTATTTTACTTGACATACATGTTTCTATATTGTGCTTAAAATTTCTTATTCTGGCACTAACTCCCATTACAAGTTTTTCTTTTTCTTTTTTGCAGACCATGATTAAAAGGAAGACCGTTGCCAACAGGCAACACGGGCCTCAGCGCCATATCAGACCGAGGATAGAGGAGCCAGCAGAGCCCTCTCATGCACAGCAGGACCCAGCATAGGCTACCCCACCTCAATCACCATCTTATGAGGCTGAGGATGACCATATGCCATCCACCTCCGCGGCTCATCCTGCATTTACACCATCACCATCTCCACCACATGCTGGCATTGAGTATTCACCAGTACCACGCCAGCCAGCTCAACCAGCTCAGGAGCGTGATAGGCCCGTGCTTAGATATGCGCATATGGCGGTCGACCATGAGTCAGTATTTGACACATCCTTTTTCTCTAGATCGGTGCTGACCCGATCAGCTTACCATGATATCATTCAGAGGGGCCTGGCAGCTATTCTTGCCCCAGTCATAGAGTCAGTCTACCCGCGGCTGGTACGGTTGTTCTATCAGAACCTCCGACCATCCCCACGTATCACAGCAGAGCTGGTCACTTCTGTAGATGGCCATCAGATCACCATCACAGAGGACTCACTAGCCCACCCTTGGCACTGCCCACACCGCTATCCTCCAAAGCTTCAGGAGACATATCCTAGGCTATACTGGCCTTCATATGCCGACATGGCGGTCTTTCTTACAGGTCATCATGTCGCTGGTGAGACCTTCGCCACCCGGACATTCCTTCCAGATAACCTGTGGTTTATTGTTTTTGTGCTCTTTCGGAACATCTATATGGCAGGGCACAAGATTCAGAAGAGGGGGGATTATTTGAAAGCCCTCTACGCCTTCTACATAGGGCACTGGGTGTCTATTCCCGCACTCATCTGGAGTATAATGAGGAAGTTATATGATGAGTACATTAGCAAGGAGACGCCCGGACGGGCTAAGTCTCTTCCATTCAACCACTTCATCACCCAAATTTTGATCGACCAGCGCTACCCTATTCATCCTCAGGAGCACCCCGAGAGAGGTTCTTGTCACTTTCTGAAGAAGGACTGGACCAAGAGCTATAACGCCATTATTACTAGACTGCAGAACCATACAGTAGTGGCTGCAGAGGAGCTAGAGGCTGAGGAGGAGGCAGAGGCAGCAGCTCAAGCAGCAGCAGCAGATCCCGCAGTGGACAACGTACCAGTCGATCCAACTGTCGAGCATATAGATATTGACTTAGAGCGCCCTGCAGATGCCACAGAGCAGTACTCTCCAACTGGGTCGCCCATTCACGACCAGGAGCAGACTCATGAGCTTTCTTCTGATTCATCTATACCTAAGGCTCCAAATCTAACACCCGGCTTTGGAGTACGCCTGTAGACTCTTGAGGATTGTGTTATTGCCATATGAGCTGATCTTACAGCCCACAAAGCTAATTTTGCTGCCTTCCGTACGGATGTCGCGACTATGTTCCGAGATCTATCCAGAGATATCCGCGGAGCCCGACCTGCCTGTCCTACCTCATCCTCCTGAGTTCCCAGTCCTTCTATCTCATGATCCCTCTCTACTATTGATACTTTAGTTTTGTCACTGTACAGTACTATTATTTTTACAGCCGGTCTGTCGGCTTTGAATTTTTTGTTGTACCTATACTTTATCTATTTTTGCTATGGATGTCATATGATTATATTCTCATATCTGTAAGTTTGACTCCATCAGGTGCATCATAGTGACTTCAGTGAGAGAGTGCTACCCAATTTTCAGGACCACCCTTATACCTCTCTTATTTCTTTATCTGTTTATCCCATTTACACTTGCATGTCCACTGTACACTGATTATCCCATTTTGTTATCTGATGAGTTTATCCAAGTGCCAATTTTCAGGACCACAGTTCATCCCAAGTTTAGGGGGGCCATGCCACCCACTTCGGATACTTCAGTCCCGATCATTCTTGCTTAGTTGCACTGGTATACTCTTTCATTTGTTCTCTTTGCACATTGAGGACATTATGCCATTTAAGTTTGGGGGGAATGGTGCTTTGCAGTATTAGCTTTAAATTTCAAGATTTTGAGCATGACTTGTGTATTTGAGGGATATTTCTATGATTAGTCCATATTTAGCTATGATTTTGATCTTTTAAGGACTATATTGCTTAAAATTTAAAAATTGCTTGACTTGAGAGTCCAATTCTCCTTGTATGCCTTAGGGATGCCATTTAGGAGTAAATTTTTCGAAAGATTGATATCTTGCTTGCACTTGTGGTCCACATCATCTTGATTTGTGATTGTTTTGAGATTCACTTTAGAATTCTACACTAGCACAGGCGCGCAATAGCATTCATTTGTAGGGTACATGCTTTGTTAATTATTGAATTGGTTATATCCCATTTGGACTAGTAATGCATTGAAAGCTTTCATTATTGATAAAGGTGGATAATAACCCCTTTTCACTAATTAGCCGGGATTCTAGCCTCATCAAGCACTGAACTTCTAGCGCCGAAAGGTGGAGGGCCCAAACTCTAGGTTAATAATTGAACTTGCTTAACAAAAAAAAAAAAAAAAAAAACAAACAAACAAACAAAAAGAAAAAGAAGTTGCAAAAGCAATAAAAAGTGAAGACTTCTCCCAAAAGGTGAGAAGTGGGAAATGATTAGATGGAGGATGTCTTAATTTGTAGCCTAGTTGATTTGAGCTTGTAAGTCTGTAGGGGTGTTTGAACACCTAGTGCCCTAAATCCGTCTGGTTTGGGAGTCATTGACCTAACGCTCGACCTCATGAATCACTAGAAAGCTAAATAGATCAACAAATTGCACCATACTTCCATCTTTGATCCTAAAAAAAAAAATAAAAAAAATAAAAATAAAAAAATCGAGTGAAAAGAATAAACGCACCTAGAACAATAAAGCTTTAATAAAATGTCTACTTTTGTCTTGATGATCGGTACTAGATTTGTGAGCTAATTTGAGGGTAAGGATGTGATTAATTCTTTAGTTGGCTTAGATAGCAACACATTTGATGCCGGTCCACTCAAAAGAATTCTAGAGTTGTTTTGATTTGCATGATCATTTTCTTGATATGTGGAGAACCATACTTGTTTACTTGATGTTGAGATTTTGGGAGATTGCTTGGAAATGTTTGAAAATTTGCATACTTGAGGTAGTTTTCTCCCAATGCTTGTTTACAAAATTAGCGCCTCTTTTGAAAGAATGAGCTTAATGTTTGTGGGTACCATTTTTGGAAACCCTTACGAGACTTCACTCGCCCACTAGGGGTAACCTAGGGGTTTAAAAGGCTTGTTCCATATGCTAAGTGCAATCGTATTCCCTACGAAAGTGGCGTTATCCATTTATTGTTTTCTAGATTCATTCTTGTATAGTTATTCATTTCATTCCTTTACTTTTTAGTTCATTGCTAGGGACTAGCAATATTTAAGTTTGAGGGTGTGATGAGCGCTGAAAAGTGCGTATTTAAACCCCTTAAGCTTAGGCATTCTGGTACCTTTATGTATCTTACTTTACTGTTTTAGATTAATTTCGTATTATTTCCATTTTTAGGCACTTATTCTGAAAATAAGCTAACTTAGCCAAATAAGAGCTTAATTGAAGCAATTCTGGGATTAAACAAAGAAATGAGCAAAGTGGAGAAAGAAAGAAGCAAATGAAGCCAAATGTGGGAAGCAGCAAAGTTCGATCGATCAAACTTCATGGTTCGATCGATCGAACACCGATCGATCTCAGCACTTAAAGATAGATCCAAGCCTTGACCCAAAGCAAAAAGTCCAAAGTTCGATCGATCCAACACCACCATTCGATCGATTGAACACTTTTGCCTTTATTCAAATGATTGATCTTATCCACAGCTGTACCACCCACTAACCACTTTTGTCCTTTTCCCAAAAATAACTCGGATTTGTCTTTTCCCAAAAAAGCTCAACCAGTTGGATCGATCCAGCCTCAGTTCGATGGATCTCAGTAAGTTCGATCGATCCAAGTCCAAAGTTCGATCGATCAAAATTCCTCCAGTGCGAAAAAGTTAAATTTTCAGCTTGTTCAATCCGTCCTCTATCCAATCATTAGAGAATATTCTTTGCACGACCCCAGCTCATTTTGTGTGTCACTTGACCTACCTATAAAAGGAATATGATGCACTTTTTGAGACATATACAATTCTAGGGTTTATTCTCTTGGAGAGCAAGTTTAGAGGAAGAAGAGGCTAGAGACACCATTGGAGACTCTTCATCATCCCAGGGAGCAGATTTCTTCCATGGAGTTAGCCCTTGAGGGTTGGAGCAACATCACCATGAGTGGCTAGACATCCTCTTGGGGCTAGAGTTAGCCCCAAGCATGTTTTCTATATCTTAATCTTGTGCATTATTAAGGGATTAGTGTTGTAATTAATGTTTTGACACTTTGATATATATAGATCTTGTTTATTCAATGATTTATGTGGTTTAATACTTCCAATTGATTATTTCATTCTATTCAAATGTCTATGTATGCTAGAATAGATGTTCATGTGCTTGTCTCTAGATTTTGTGTTATTGATGCATGTCTATGTGTATTGATACTATAGATTTAGAGATTGTCAAAACATAATGCTTAATGGAATGCTCTTGTGATTTTTTTGATGGTTCATACTTATTCCTTGATGGATTGTGCCTCTCTCCTAGTTTATTTTCATGCTAGTAGTGTAGATGTAGTGTAGTTATAGTGTAGTGTTAAATGGGAGGACAATCCATGCTTGTTGTTTGATGATCCAAGATTTTGAATGCAAGTAGCATATGTCTCTAACCTTGTGTTATATTTGGATTGTGAACTTAATGAAAGGATTAATGACTTGTTTTGATCTATTGTGCCTTTCACATGTTGTTTAGACAATATATGCTTCATTACTTAGATATATTGTGCCTTTCACATGATGTTTAGACAATACATGCTTAACTAGTCATCCTTGCTTGTTGAATCAACCAAACACACACACACACACTAATATTGTAACACACCATTTGCCCTCATTAGTCACTTGTCAATGGTATAGAAATGCATTGCTTGGTGGTGATCTCTAAACCCCAAGATCTCTCTCTCTCTCTCTTATTTACTCTTAATTGCATTCTTTTGTTATCACTTAGTTTACTTTAGTTGCTCTCAAGTCTAATCAACCAACCAATCAATTGTTTGATCACTCGACCTACTAGCCCTAATAGCGATTCAACGACCTTGTTCGATCCTCACAATCCCTTGGGACGATCCCTACTCGCCCAAGCTATATTTATAGTGAAGGTAGTAGTGGCTTTTATAAATGTAAAACTCTTAGCCCTCGCCTTAATGCACACACTCCAAGCTTGATGGTGGTGGTGCGACATACCGGAACCATCACTTAAAATTAGACTTTGCCACTGAAGGAAAAGTCGACGAGCGCGTCGAGACCATCGTTTTGATCCGAGCAATTTCTGGTTTGGAGCACTTTTAAATTTTCAAATTTTGGGGCTTTTTGGGGCTTTCTTCAATTGGTTGAGGTAGGGGTTTCTAGTACTCACAATCTTTGATTTTTGTGAATTATCCTTTATGAATTTTATTATTGGCATGCTTAATTTTATATATTTTGTTCTTCGCAATTATGGTTAAATGCATAAGATGTGTTAAATGTGCTTCATGGATTAATTGTGTTACTATATGTGTTTTTATTTAAAATTTGTGAAAGAGCATGCTTAGTATTAAATTGTTGTATGCCCTATATTCTCAATTGGCAAGAAATTGAAATATAATTGTGCAAAATTAATGCTTTGAAATTCTTCCAAATATGCAAGTATGGTGTAGATGAATGCATGGAAATTTATTGTTGAGTTGGTATTTGGAAGCATGAAGCATTCATGCATTCATTGGGAAAGAAAAAGGGGGAGAATTGATTTAAAAGCAAATGAAAATTTTTTGGGGAAAATGTTTTTTTAAAAAAAAAGGTTTGTGAAAACTCAGACGCCTAGGAATCGCCTAGTGGTCCATGGCGTTAGTGTGGTCTAGAGGGGACTAGGGAGAGACCCTAGCGTGGTTGAGCTACCTAGGCCCTTTAACGACGCCTTGGAGTTGCCATGTGGTCGGGGATAGTTAGCCAATCCTCCTCTCGTGCCATGGAGTCGCCATGGGTCGAATTGCACTAATGGTTTGAAAAGGTGAAACGGTATTGTTTTGGAAACGGGGAGCGACATTGCATGACATTGTATATCATCAGCATATGTTATATACTTGGTGATCGAATGACTTATATACGTTCTTGTTGTTGTATTGTTGTTTTGCTTGTTTTCCCGAGGCATGATTCCATTTACTTGTACTATATTCTTTGTATGGATTCACGGGGTCATAAGCGGTGTATCTTACACACTTCGTACTGAGTGGTTGGCTCACCCATTTACTTTAATATTTTCAGAATACAGAAAAGAGGTGGCGGACGACAATCCACAACAAGTTTAGATGGGATTGGAGATCTATATTTTGCTATCTTTTATATTAGAACTTTAATATTTTGTAAATGTAATCTTGACTATTTTGTAAAACTTTAGTATAATTTGTTTAATGTTGTAAACTATGGATTTTTGATTTCAACTATTCTTCGTGGACTGTAACTTGAGATAATTTAAGTGTGTTTCTTGTGAAGGATTATGGGACTTGGTAGTGAACTGG
This sequence comes from Cornus florida, assembly GCF_030987335.1. Lineage (NCBI taxonomy): Eukaryota > Viridiplantae > Streptophyta > Magnoliopsida > Cornales > Cornaceae > Cornus > Cornus florida. The sequence continues at coordinate 19,975,035 of NW_026775574.1, forward strand.
TGTTTCCATGTTTTGAATGAACTGGAGGAACGAGACTATTTTTATATGTACGTTGTTGATTTTGGGAATGTTGTATAGTATTTGCATTGTACATTGAGATAGGATAGATTAGTTTTAAGGCCAAGTGAGGTCATTACATTTTATATGGATTTCAACAAGTTGTAGTAGGACTTTTTCTGTAGAGGTCATGTCGAATTTTTGGTACCATCCACTGATATCTTTTTAGGTCGTTACAAGGACCGAGCCGGATTCCCACCTGCATGGCTTGATGATTCCGCTAACGTCATGGAGGATTGATAGCTTCCTCCTTCTGTTTGGAAGTAAATGGAGATAGTTCACAAACCCCTATAGGACATAAAACAAAATTAGAATGAAGAAGCACTTGGCTAAAAACAGAATTAATGAAAACAAAAAAATGAGTAGAATAATAGCTAGTGATTATGTTGCTGATTGTAATTACCTCCGGTATGTTAGCGACGAAGTTAATGAAAGTGGGCAAAGCTCTGCCTCCTGCATAAGCTTCTGCATCAACTTTTAGATGCCCAAATCTAACTTCAATTGTGGGCAAATCAAGTCCAACTCTGAGAAATCCCATGCAAAAGTAACACAACTCATTATTCAATATCCAGAAATTTTGCATTTTCTTAAGGAGTGACGGAGACAAGAGTTTAATTTATTTAGGATATATACATCTATATGTTTTTAAACTAACATGACAATAATAGTGCAACAAGACAACAAGTTAAAAATTAGAAGCACAATAACGTTGTACATTCAAATAATATGTCACAGTTTAGAAAAAGGTTGCAATAAAGAAAAATACATAAATATAAATCAAAGACATTAAGGATCCATTTGGTAATAGTTTCTATTTTGCATATTTAATTTCATATGAAGCGGAAGGAATACTACTTTGTTTAATTATGATTTATTTTGAAAAAATAAATAAAATAAAATAATAAAACATGTTTGGATGATTTTTAAAAAGATGTTAGTTACATTATATTGATTTTTTTTAAAATAAATTCTCATTAGGATTGTATTTCATTACTAAGAAACTCATACAACTATTTGTCTCCACGGGTATCGAATCTTTACCATTCCCTTTGGAAAGTAGTAGAGATACCACTAGCTTACAAAACCTTTGGTTATATGATAAATGTTATGTTTTTCACTTATTTGACAGCAAAAACACAAAACAAACCACCATCAAACTCTAAGTTTATATAATTGTAGTAATAATAAATTTAAAGAACAAGAATATGAATATGAATAAATAAATAAAAACATACATCAAGAAGGTATTTAAAAAAAAAAAAAAAAAAATGAGAGAACTTGAAAGGGAAAAAATTAGGGCTTGATTGATGAAGGGAGAATGTAATTTTTTTTTTTTTTTGGAAGAATAAGAAAAGTAAATAGGGAAAAAAAATATATATGCAGATTTTAGAGAAATTTTTAGAAAGGAGCATTTTGTAAAATTTTACAAAATTACATAAACAAAGTTAAAAAAATTTAGGTAGGGGCCAACAACTCGTGCAAATGGTGTGAACAAGGGTGTATACAGACAGCGTGAACCCCACATAAATGAGAGTGAACTCGACCCTCCTTTGTGCACAACAAAAGATCATAGGCAAAAAGTCTACTATATTTATATATGAAACAAAAATGAAAAAAAAAAAAAAAAAAAAATCAGGAGAAATCTTACCTATCAATTCGATTCTTGAGCTTCAACAAGAACTTCTCATTATCTTCATCTGCAATTTTGATCAACCTCTCCATTAAGTGCTGCCTTTCATTAAGTCCGAGATTGTTAATATCGACTTCATTGGTTGCACCTTTGAACCAAATAGAAGCCCTTTCTTCAACCGATTGTAAGTGGGAAGTTTCTCAATGGCAGCCCATTTCAGAGCTTCTTCATCATCTTCTTCCCGCGAAGATCGCGAGAAAACTTCCACAGTACTGTTCCTGAGTATACTGTTTGTTCTCAAGCTACTACTTGCTTTATAAAGATCACTACCATCCATCATAATACAACTCACAAAACAAAACCCACAATTTTTCTTCAAGATTTAAGCCAAGAAATGTAACTCTCTATAATAAAAATTGTAATGCTATATATATTTCTCCTCTGCACGTACCAAAGCTATGTCTTTTCCTTTTGTTAGACAGTTTCAATTTTCTAGGCTACCCCAAGGCATATATATAGAGAGAGAGAGAGAGAGGAGATACAGATGTAACAAAGAAGGTTGGATTTTTAATGTTGTGGAAATTGGCGGGGAAGTTTCATTATTGAAAAGTAATATACACATACTTCAATTTTCTTTATGCAGCGTCTCCAAATTCTTGTTTACCAAGGCAATGGGATTGAATTGAAATTTTTTTTTATTTTATATATATATATAATATATGGTATGAAATGACAAAAGTGTTCACATTCCCAACTGTTCAATCCCAACAATCATTAATTATGGTGCACAAGCGAGCTCATTTATACGGCGTTACTAGAAGGTCAACATTTCAATATAATAATTGGGTGGTGGGCCTGGTGGCTGGAAATTAATTAGACAAAATATTTTACATTAGTTTATACCAAAAATTAAAGTTTATATATCTTTTATTCTCAATATCTATTTATTATTGAATAATAGCAGCCACCAAAGATTTAATGGTTGTGTAGGAGGCTGAGAGTTGAGGTTTAAAAAGTAAGGCACTTCATCCGGCATGTGGACATGATTAGAATTGATTTAAAATTAAAATATATATATATATTTTTTAGAAATGATAAGAACACATTTTGGATATTTCAAGACACAGCGGGGTGATTTTGTAATTATTCTCTTTAGAATAATGAAATTCAATACAATTTAAAATATATTATTAATTAATTAAAAAAATAATATAATATTTAAGTTACAGAACATGTAGTTTTAAACTATAAATTAGTAATTTCAAGCATGATTGTAAGGATTATATTAAAAAATTATTATTATAGGGTGAACTATATTAAACTCTCTTTTTCTATCTGTGCTTTTCACTAAACCCCCCTTTTTCTATTTTTTTGTCAATAAACCCCCCTCAACTATTCGAGGGAGGTGATTTAACTGGTTGTCATTCTTTCGGGCTACGATTGACTGTTTCCGCGAGAGGGTGTCTGTTTGCACTCTTGAGGAAAATTGTTTTCACTTTGTGGGAGATTGGAGCGATTCCCACCTGGTGATGATTTTTAGTATTGGTGATTGGAGTCTCCACAGGTCCTACTTGGCTAGTCTACTAGTCGACGAGGACAAGGGTTTGGGCCGTGTTCTTTGGTTAGTTGTTAAGGAGTTTGTTGATGTCTTTCCAGAGGAACTAACATAGCTACCTTCTTTAAGGGAAGTTATTTTCGCCATTGATGTCATTCCTAGTACAGCACCCATCTCTATGGTACCGTACCGTACCGTACCGTATGTTATTAGCAAAGTTGGATGAATTAAAAGGTCAGTTGGATGATTTGAACGCTAAGGGCTTTATTCATTCTAGTGTTTCACTATGGGGAACACCGGTTCTCTTTGCCAAAAAGAATGACGGGTCTTTGAGACTTTATATCGATTATCACAAATTGAATCACGCTACGATCAAGAATAGGTATCCTTTGCCTAGGATTGATGACTTGTTTGATCAATTGAAGAGGACCGCTTTCTTTTCGAAGATTAATTTGAGGTCGAGTTACTATCAGTTGAGGGTTAAGGATGAGGACATATCCAAGACTGTTTTTCGCACACGGTATGGCTATTATGAGTTCCTGGTGATGCCATTTGGTTTGACCAATACTCCAGCAGCTTTAATGGACTTGATGAACCGTGTATTTAGTGATTATCTTGATAGATTCGTGGTGGTGTTCGTTGATGACATTCTTGGTACTTGGCTTTGAGGGAGGAGCATGAGTATCACTTGAAAGTAATTTTGCAAATCCTTAGGGATAATCGGCTATACGCCAAATACAAGAAGTGTGAGTTTTGGCGACCGGAAGTGAAGTTTCGTGGTCATGTTGTATCAGGGGATGGTGTTTTAGTTGATCTGTCAAAGATTGAGTCTGTGATGGATTGGGAACGTCCGAAGACTGTGTTTGAGATCTGTAGTTTTCTTAGCCTAGCTGGCTATTACCAGAGATTTGTTCGGGATTTTTTTGGTCTAGCGACACCTATGACTCGACTTACCTGCAAGGGAGTCAAGTTTGTATAGAATGAGGCTTGTGAGATTACTTTTCAGAAGTTGAAGGTCAGGTTGACATCAGTTCCAGTTTTGATCATACCTGAACGTGGTTTGGGTTACGTGGTCTATTGTGATGCTTCGCAAGAAGGTTTGGGTTGTGTTTTGATGAAGACAGAATGGGTAGTCGTTTATTGGTCTAGACAGTTGAAGACTTACGAGTTGAATTATCCGACACATGACTTGGAATTAGCAGCAGTGATCTTTGCCCTGAAATAATGCAGACATTACTTGTATGGGGAAAAGTTTGAGGTTTTCTCTGATCACAAGAGTCTCAAGTACCTTTTCTCACAAAAGGACTTAAACTTAAGACAGCGCAGATAGGTGGAATTCATAAAGGACCACGACTTTGACTTGTAGTATCATCTAGAGAAGGCCAATGTTGTGGCAGATGCTTTGAGTAGGAAATCACGGGGTATTCTTACTAGCATTTCCATTCATAGATGGAAAATGTTAGAATAACTTAAAGATCTTGGTTTACGGTTATGTGAGGATGTTACACCGGCTATTTTATTTAGTCTTGTGGCTCAAATAGCTCTTGTCAGTAGGGTTATTAAGGCGCAACAGAAGGATGGGAAGCTGAATTTTAGGCGGCGAGAATGTAGAGGGTTGGACCTTGCACTCAGATAGTGGTCTCAAGTACAGGGAGATGATATTCGTTCCTTTGTCTTATCGTGATGTTGTTCTTCGGGATTTTCACTATTCTCAACTCGCAGTTCATCCAGGTGGTACGAAGATGTACCACAATTTGAGACAACAGTTTTGGTGTAAAGGTATGAAGCAAGATGTTTCACAATTTATGACTAAATGCCTTACTTGTCAGCAAGTGAAAGCAGAACATCAGAGATCGGCAGGATTGTTGCAACCACTACCAGTGGCAGAGTGGAAGTGGGAGCACATCACTATGGACTTTGTTACGGGACTTCCGAGGTCCCAGGCAGGGAAAGATGCCGTTTGGGTCATAGTTGACAGGTTGACTAAAACGACACACTTTTTGCCTATGGCAGTGACAGATGACGCAGAGAGACTTAGTGGACTGTATGTGAGGCAGATTGTCAAGCTTCACAGGGTTCTGGTATCCATTATTTCGGATAGGGATCCTCGGTTCACGTCTCACTTTTGGCAGGATTTTTAGGAGGCTCGTGACATGGGGCTTCATTTCAATACGACATTCCATCCTTAGACTATTGGTCAGTCAGAGTGTACCATTCAGATTTTGGAGGATATGCTACGGGCTTGGATCTGGGATTTTGGGGGTAGTTCAGAGGACTGATGAGCGCTGAATATTTGTATATTTGAACCCCTAAATATACGTTTGTTAAGGCCTAAAGTGATACTTCTATCCATAGTTAGACTGATTTATGTTTAATGTGTGTTTATAGGTACTTTCCTAGAGAAATGGTTAAAATCGAGACTTTATAATGATATCGAAACTTTCAGAGTCATTGTCGGTCATCCAGAGCAAGCCGAGAGCTTAATAGCGAAGTGTGGAAAAATTTAACCCCAAGAGCTCGAGCCCAAGTCTTAAGGCTCGAATCTTGCAACAAAGAAAAGAAGAAAAGTCAACAAGGCATTAAAGCTCGAGCCTTATACCTTGGAGCTCGAGCCCTAACAGAGGGTGCTCGAGCCTTACCTAAGGGTGCTCGAGCCTTAACCCTCAGGCTCGAGCACAAGGCATCAGAATTTCAAAAGTTGATTTTAATTGAAGAACCATGCTTCCAGACCTCATGTCACACCTCAAGGATCAAGTACCATCACTTAAGGCTCGAGCCTTGAGTACCTAAAGCTCGAGCCTGGTACCTAATGCTCTAGCCTGGTACCTAAAGCTTGGATCGAGCAACGTTAAAAGATTTCCATCCCAAAAATATTCTAAGTGTTAAAGAAAAGACGCTTCAGAAAATAGTTGAAGAAAGTTGGCTAAGTGTCAAAGTGAAGATCGAGCACCATTCTTTGAAGCTCGAGCATGAATACAGAGAAGCTCGAGCCTTGTTCCCCAAGCTCGAGCCTGAACCTTAAGGCTCGAGCCTAACTTCTTAAAGCCCGAGCTTTCTATGGCAGATTAGATTTCAAGTTACGGGATTATTCATTTTTGAGGCGTATTTCACTGCAAATAGGCCAGAAGACCTAAAAGCCCACCAGATCCTTATTTTCTTATATAAAAGAAGGCGTAAGTCTTGATAGAAGAGGTCCAAAATTCCAAGTCCTTTTTACGGTGTTATTCAGAAGGGTGATAGTGTAGTGGCTTTTAAGGTTTCCACAACTTTAGAAAGTTCCTGAGAAGAGAATTGTCGTCCGTGACGATGAAGATGTTGGGAAACGTGCAAGTTTTAAAAACTTTATGAGGGTTTTACAAACATAGATCTTGATTCATCACATAGAGACAAGTTTTATGCAAAAATAAAATATGATGTATCATTTAATTAATAGATTGAATACTTACATCAAGGTTTGAGTAAACCTTAGATCTCTCCTCTAAAGTGAATGTTCTCACTTATTGCAGATCCCTTTGCTAGATGCCTTCTCTTTGGATCTCCATCTTCTTAGTAATGATTTTGCCTTCAGGAATCACCCATAAGCCTCCATGAATGACCTTGAAAAACTAGGCTTGTGGGAGCCTTTATTAGATGAGAACACGAACCCTAAAATTCTAGAGAGAGAAAATATTCTTTTTTCTTCTAAAAGTCACCCATAAAATATACATGGACCATGTATATATAGGTAACATAAAGATAAGGTAAGGAAATAATAAATCCTTTGCAATCTCAAATTACTATATCTCAAATCTAATAGGATTCCAATATCAAGTTGGGTAATGAGTGAGAATCCTTTAAGCTTATTATTTTCTAGGTTACAATGAATTAATAATTGGCCTGATGAAATGGACCCAATTCAATTAATTCATAAATTAATTTCTACTCCATTAAAAGAAATTAATTGAACTCCAATTAAATAATAAATAACCTCTAAGTCAATGTTGCACTTTGACCTCTTTATACATAATTAGTTATTGGATAAATAAAGCCATTAATCCGACTACTTAATTAATATATTTATTTTGATACCTTTGATTATTTTCGGCTCGATCACAATAAAATATTTGTTTGACAAAAATAATAATTTAAATAAATAAATATATAATAAATTATTTTGTCTAAAAACACACGAAGTCCTTTGAAACTACTTTGTGATCAATCATAATCAATACAAAATAAATACAAGTAGCAATGATGCAAATATTGAAAATATAACCCTCTAACTATTAAAATGATGCAAATAATCCAAAGTGCCGGTCTAAGGATTCCAAAGATTCCGCCGAATAAATCAAAGTAATTAATAATTAATAAAAGAGTCTATACTTCTCTCATACTTAAAAGCCAAATGCCATGATGGTGATAGGGAGCAATTGCATAAGATGGCTCTCGCAATATATCTCAACCTAACGCGGATCCAGTTCAAATCTTAATTAATAATGAGTCTATCCATAATTACTGACTATGAACAATTTATGATTACTATTTACATTCATGTATTGATTACCATCACATTATAAATATATCTTGTAACCAAGTGGATACTGTCAATTCCATAATGAATAGAAACATAATATATTGAATTCACAAATTATATAAATCATAAATATTACAGATATGTCAGGAACATATGTCACTATAATCCAAATAGGAATTTGCTATGCCAGGGCATATAAGTCCCAACAGCTCCCATTAGCCCTCATAGCCAATTCAAATTTCATCTAACTCCAATGTTATCTAGGTGACAATCAAAGCTATTAATTGATGACACCTTTGTTAATGGATCAACAAAGTTGTGTTCCAATACAATGTTCTTGCCATAAGTACATTTTCTTGCCGAACAATATTATGTAAGACATGATACTTCCTCTCAATATACCTTGTTCTTCTATAGAGCCTTAGGTCATTGGTTTGGACTACTTCTACACTATTGTCATAATATAGCTCGATAGGTAAGCTAGTATACTCCACAACCTCTAAATCAGTGAGATCAAACCAAAAGGCTTCCTTTGCTACCTTTAAGGCTACAAATGTACTCCACCTTCAGGTTTGAGTAAGCAGTTGAAATCTATTTAACACTCTACCAACTTATTCCCTTTCATTGAGTGAACATACACTAAGTCATGAACCTCATAGTATCTACATCTGATTTAAAATCAGAACTAGCATACCCGACTGGAACCACATTATCACATCCATAAATGAGCATGAGATCATTGGTTCTCCTAAGATACTTTATGATATTTTTCACAACTGACCAGTTATCAAGTCCGGGATTGGACTGATATCCACTGACAATCCCTATAATGTAGTGGATTTCCCGTCTGGTATAGACCATGGCATAAATGATACTCCCACATGCCCAAGCATATTATTCCAGTCTCATTTGCTCAATCTTCTCTACTAGTCTTGTAAAACTACTTACTAGAGAACAATCCATGTCAATAAAGTAAGCACTCATTCTTTGAGTTTTGTATACCAAACTTGGTCAAAACTTTATCAATGTAGGATTATTAAAATAAGCTTATTTTCCTTTTAACCTGATCTTGCAAAAGCTTGATCCTAGGAAAATAGCATATATCTGTAAGATCCTTCATTTCAAAATAATTGAACAACTACCTCTTTACTGATGACAAAATTTCCGCATCATTATAAATGAGTAGGATGTCATCAATGTATAGAATTAGAAAAATAATGACATTTCCCTGTACACACGTGGTTTATTCACTAAGAAATCTTCTGGTATCTTTTTGTAGATTAACTTGTCTTCCATAGGTATCATCCTACTAGAAAGTTCTACAAGATCCCAGATTTTATTAGAATACATAGATTCCAACTCTGATTTCATAGCAACTTACCAAAACGATCTATATCCATATCGGTTCACGCTTCCGTGTAGCTTACTGGGTCCAACTCATGTTTAGGGATGTCCATAAAGGTCTTACCTAAAAACATGATTCTGTTAGATTGGATGATAATCCTCCTACTACAACAATGTACCGATGCAAGAATCTGTATACTAGATGATGCTGACGCATCAATAGGGAATTCATATATAATTCTTAACCTCTATAATAAGTGTGTTCATTTATGGTACAACTGGTACTCTGACCATATTCTCTAACATTATGCTACTAGGTATATGATTCATAATATGATCCTCCTATAGATAAACAGTGAGTGAAAACAATCAAATTTTGTCATTGAGATCATAAAATAATCCATCCTAGTGCCTTTAGAGTAGCTATCAAATCTATCATGCATATGATCTGCTTCCAACTTACTTGTCTATATCAAGCGCATATGTACAAGACTATCCCATATGTGCATGTGTTTCAAACTAAAATTTAGTCAAAAACACAGCTCAAAAGATATCTTTGAAATAAACTAAGATGGAATGCAATTCATAATGTGCATCGATATCGTTATAGCTAAACTCTAAAATGAAAAACATAATGAAGCATAGCTGATCATAGATCTAACCATGTTAAGCATAATTCTGTTATTCCTACTTGACACCTCAATTCACTGAGCATCAATTGTGGAAAAACTGGTACACAACACCTTCATTAACCGTATAGTCTTTGGACTATCCTAAGAAATACTCAAATCCACTATCAAATCGAAGTGTTTTGATAAGTTTACCTAATCTGTGCTCCACATCAGTCTTGACACTCTCAGAATATACTAAAATTTTAAGACTTGTGTCGCATCAAGTAAATGTATCCAAAACATGAGTAATCTTGCTTGGATATTCAGAAGATCACACATGTCAGTGTGTACCAACTCCAATTGTTCTCTATGTCTATTTCATTTGGCTGATTAAAACCCTTAGGGTTATCTATCCTTCAAAACAAGATTCACAAGTTGGTTTAGGCTCCCCTGCCTCACTAGGTTATAAAGCTTCTTTAACCAATCTTTGAATCTCAGTTTAACTGATTAAAACCCAAAAATAGACACTAAAAATACAATGAGTCAGGAATAACAATTTTTCTCTTAACATTCAATTTAGAAGATGCAACATTAGTTTCTACATCATGCAAATTTTAAGAGCTTGTGATTATAATATATTAACCATCTTTTAATGCACCAGAAACAATCGCACATCTATTCAATTTTATAAAACCAGTTTTACAAAATAACAACTCAGTTTTTATAAACCAAAAGTGAAACAAGAATAAGATTGCGTCTAACATCTATGCATAAAGATAGTTCTCTAATACTAATCTCCTTATACTCTCTAATATCAGATGTACTACTCTCACTGACTTAGCTACAACCTTGGCATCAGGTCAAAAGACAAACATATATCCATATCATTGAGACTACTGGATTCCTGAAATCCTTGCAATGAATTGCAAACATGTTTAGTGGCTCCAGAATCTATCCATCAAGAATTAATAGATACAACCACATAACATGGCTCAATGCTTAAATATATATTTTCCTATGCCACGTCGTTGCTTAGACAGTTCATCATTTAGTGTCTTAGTTAGCCACAAAAGAAACAGTTTCCTTTGCCCTCAACTTACACTGCATTTCTTCCTTTAACCTTTTAGATACCCATGTTTTGTGCTAGCCTAGTGCTATTATCATCCTTCTTTTTTCCTTTGCCCTTCAACTTGGGCCAAGAAGAAGATGGTATAGACTAGGTTAGATTGATAGGAACGCCCATACTTTTGATTATCTCTTCATATGTTTCCAATTCTATAAGAATATCTGCGAGTGTGAACTCAAACTGGTTCCTTATTTAGTTCACTCTAAAAGAGTCAAACGAGTTTGGTAATAAGGCAATAATCATGTCAACTTGAAACTTACCACCCAAGTCAACCCTATTGACCTCCAATTCAATTTTTAAATAATAAATAATCATTTTCCAAAATTCTATCTTTTACTGGAGATCCTTAGCTATCTTGGTGGTATTTAAATCTGACATAATACTTAGGCATATACTCTATCTAATCTCACCAAAACATCTTATTGAAGTATAATATGATGCTTGAAGCAAATAATACAAATATTAGCTTTGGAGCATATTCAAGATAAACTCTAGAATGTTGCACTGAGCAATATCATTTGTCTTATTTCACTTTTTAAAAGCATTAACGTTCTCTTGGGTATCTTAAAGTAAAAAGGAATTAGGTATGGGAGTAATAAACACATACCCTTACGTTGTGAGTAAAATATCTAAGTTCCTTAGCCAGTCTGTATATAATAAAGTCCAATTACATAGAATATGTAAGCAAGCAGATTAAATGGATTAGACATAATTAATCTGAATATAAATGCATTCATACAATAAATAATGTGAATTATTAATACTATCCTGCATATTTAAAATTAAAATGAGTTTATCAACCACATAGTCTAATAAATCTCAATAGAATAAGAACTAATATCACTATTGGTGAACAATCCCTTTTAATTAATGCGGGTCTCTCAACTTCGTAGCATAATAAATCACACAATCAATACGTCAATAACTTATCCTGATAGAGGAGTTCATTATTACTATTGTTAAGATTCATTTGCTATTAGGCGAGCACTTTCATTAAAATAATATATGGGTCCCTTAACCACTGCACATGAAATATCGGATAACCAATATGCCAATAACTTATTCGGTTGGCGAAGTTCATTATTGCTATTGGCGGGCAAATCCCATCATTTCCATATCTCATAAGACAATGCCTTGTCTATATATATAAAATGATTCCCGATTATGTTTAGCCTTTCTAAAATCACCTAGTGTAGACCACTCCGTTTGGGAGCTAACACTATTAAATTTAGATTGAGTGTATAACGTTATTACTACTCCAACGAAAAATAAAACATTAAATATCTTGTCATTATAATCTAGACTCTTTAAATCATGCGTAAGGCCTTATTTTTAAAGATATAATTAAAATGAATATTTAATAGTTTTATTTTCTTGAGACAACCATTCTTGTAATTTTTAGACTCTTCAAATCATGTGTGGGGCCTTATTTTTGAAGATCTAATTACAATGGTTATAATAACGAAGGCTATTCTAGCTTCCGCTTCCAGTTATTTCTTTGAGTTTCGTGACTTCATGGAAGGTCACATTGGTGTCTTGAGGATGATCTATATCTCTAAAGACTTTGGTTTATCTTTCACTTCCACATTTCAAATCCGTTATCGGGTCAACTTTCGGTTCATCACTGATGCACCGGGTTACAAAACTTAGGCCATCACAGCTACCTGTTAAACCTACGAGATCGCCCTCGTCCCAAATCATTTCTATCAATAATTTATCATTTTTGGATCCTCAACAACGATTAATACCTCCTGATACTCCAAACACATCCAGGATACAACCTTAACTCATAGCTCTACGATTTCTAAAATACGATCCATATGGTAACACCATTCCTACTATCTACTACCTCATTCGTAGATGACTGAATACTTCAAAAATCACATACTATCCACCTTATGCAATTTCACATGCATCACCCAGCTAAAACTAACCACCATACACAACCTTGAGACTCTCTCGATGATCGGTTGGTCAATCATACATCAACCTTCGCAATAGCACGAATTATTGTAAAATAGGGCTATTGGTCGGGTAAGTCGAACCACTGGGACTGCGCTAATCTATGGCAACCTAAGTGTCTAGAGACATTTTAGAGTGATAAGGGGTGTTCATAGAGGGTTTGTTTTGTTTGTCACTAAACTACAAATTCAGAATGCATAAAACAATAATTTGCAAGGAATTTAGGATGAAAAGATTAAGAAGAGGAGACTAGGGAATTGAATCCGCCTCCATCCCTATACATATGCTAGATTAGACCTAAATTGGGGGAAAAACAACATATGATGGTCAAGACTTACATAGCAACACATGGTTGCCATGTAAATAATCAAGAGGTACATTAGGTCTCAAACAAGTATAATCCATCAAAAGACAAACATGCTTAGACTACCTAACTAAGGTGTAGCTTATACACATTTACTTAAATGAGAGACTATCAAGTTCTTGACAAAATGATAAAGCACATGGAGTTAGAGATTAAGCATACACCATCAAAGGATTTCCTAAGCAATGGTCTATCAAAGTCACCTATCAACATGCCATGAAACCATTTCATAACCTTGCTTCCACTCTCACCATGAAAACTCAAGCAATATGATTACTCTAAGACATCATCTAAAACAAGATAATCAACTTAAAGGAATCATCCATACATGTATCAACATTCATTACAACAAATGAGGTGCTCCTGTTTATGAAAAGACCATAAAATATACATGGCAAATCCCCAAAATAGACTATCCTAGGACATGCTTACAAGGGAGGGACTTCATCACCTCCCTAGAGAAAGAGTTAGTTACCCATTGCTAAGCTAGAAGAAGGAAGAAGCTCCATCCAAGACTCTATTTTCGTGCTCCTACTGTAGCACTCAAGAACACCCTCTTCCTTGCTCTCTTCTCTCTCCTCTATCTTGCTAGCATATCTGATAATGATATTGTGTGGTCCTCCCTCTCTCTTATCAAGCTCAAGTCAAGGCTCTCTCTCCTCCAAGGAACACCTCCAACCACTTCATAAAGAAGGAAGATGGCATTGAGGAAACCAATGTGCAAGTGGCTGAAATTGAGCCATTTCCGAGTGCAATCTGCCAGAATTTCGAGCACTCGAAGGGTGGTCTCGAGCACTCTAAATTAGTGCAATGCGCAACATGCTCTCCTTGCTCAGCACCGACCTACTTTGGTAAAACGGCTATAACTGTGTGCCCCAAACTCCGAATGATGATCTGTTTGAAGCTTTAAAAACTTCATGTTTTGATGAAGACCCAATTCTCAAGTCTGGTTGGTCAAAAATGGGGAGAAAGGCAGTACTTCAGTGCTGCCAGGCAGTTCTGCGCACCTCTGTTAAGAAGATCATAACTTTCTGCTCCGAACTCCGAATGACAAACCGCTTGAAGATTTGGAAAGCTGATTCAGAGCTCTAAATCTTTCATGTTATGATGGAAGTCCAGTTCTTGAGTTTCCTAGGTCGAAAATGGCGACAAAAGTCAGGTTCTACTGCTGCCAGAAATTCAGAATTGGCACCCTTTTTGTTCAAAATACCACAAGGCATCATTTTTGCTTCCTTTTTGCACTTTAACCTGAAAATGTACGAAAACATGCAAATGGAGTTAATCTACATAAAATAATCAATTAATGGACTTTGTTAATGTAATTTAGGGCGCTTGAATATACAGTGTTCAGCGCTTATCACACCCCCAAACTTACATTTTGCTAGTCCCTTAGCAAAACCAAAATGCAAAGCTCAATGGAATGAAAAACATGGGAATGCTATTACAAAAATATCCACCATGGCAAAAATAAACATAAACATAGCTCAAATACAACTTGAAACAGATAAAGAGCTGAAGACGGGATCATTAGGAAGACTACCTTACATATATGAAGCATTGATACAAAAATTGGCAAAAACCATTTCAACATGCATGCATCAACATTATAGTCCATATAAATAATTCAATTGTCATCTCTTAAATGGAAATAACTCAAACTCCAGTGAAAGTGAATTGAATTCTCAACATGCGGCTTTTACTTTCTTTTCCAATTCCAAGGCACAAGTTTTCAAATCAATGAATTCCCCTTTACATGAAGTCCCTAAGGCATGATTTTATTTTCAAGACAACTTTTGTTGCCTGTTGACAATTTATTGTAACTCATTAGCGAAACATAGAATGGTTGTGCAATGTTAAAGTCCCTTAAGCTTTCTAACCAACCTATGTAGCAAGCGTTAGGCCAACAACTCCCAAACCAGATGGCTTTAGGGTGTTAAGTGTAGAGACACTCCAAAGGGCTTAATAGCTCAAGTTAGAAAGGCTACGAACTCTAGCGAACCATGTTTATTATAATTTTTTTGAATGACCGTGCAATGTTTAAGTCCTTTAAGCTTTCTAACCAACCCTTGTAGCAAGCGTTAGGCCAACAACTCCCAAACTAGATGGCTTTAGGGTGCTAAGTGTAGAGACACTCCTAGGGCTTAATAGCTTGAGTTGGAAAGGCTACGAACGTCAACTGGTCATTTTTTTCTTTCTTTCTCAGTTTTTTTTTTTTTGTTTTTTTTTTTTTTAGGTCCAACTTAAATCATGCCAAAGATATTCATCTATCAGGTTCATCAAATCAGATTAACTAGGCCAAGGTCAAGGTTGATCAAGTTGCATGCCTCACAGTTAAGTTTCCAATATGCATCTGTGCATTGTGAAGCTTATAAGAGTGTAAATCCAGCAAGTTTCTAATTGAGACATTTATACAGACTACATTGTATTTGCATGATCACTTCAAATTCAAATTTCTTTATTTTCAAAATTTTCTCAATTGCTTCTATACACAAGGTATTAAACATATGCTTTGTCTCCGACAAGTTCTAAGCTACACTATCATTGCTTTACAAAAATATGATACCAAAACTATGCCAAGAATGCTTTGATGCACCCCCAAACTTGAACGACACAGTGTCCTCAATGTGGGACATGGATGTAAGTTAGAGACAAAAATGACAAAGAGTAAAAAAAAAGGAACAAAAATACCCAGGGGGAGGAAACGGCATGGTGAAACAAAACCCCCAAACTTGAATTGGACTGCGCAACCTGGAGAGCATCACGAAGAACAAAAAGAAACAACCACAAAAAGCATTAATAGCACAAGCATAAATACAAAAAAATAATGTACATAAAGTTAACAGAAAAGAGAGAATTTGCATTTCAAAAAGAGTTTTTACATGATTACAAAAGAGCTGTACATAGATCATGTCTACTAGAGCAACCTATACATAGCAAATTCTGAAAGTTCAAAAGGAAAACAAAAGATACAAGAGAAATATGTACATATGAAACAAAAAGATAAGGTCCAACACTCGCAACAAGCTACGGGCCAGAGGGTAAACGGGCGAGGATGGAATGGAGGAGAGATTGAGTCTTACGCCGTTCGGCGGAAGCCAAATGATGTTCCTCAGCTGCGGCACGGCGGTCTTCAGCAGCAAGACGACGATCTTCTTCGGCACGTGAAGAAGTCTCACACATAGTCCGAGTGTACGCGGACAAAGAATTTTCAAAACGATCCATCCGCTCATGAATACCGGCAATGCTAGCCCGGATGAAAGCCTGGTCCTGCTGAGAGTCGACCGGAGGCTCTACCCTTGCAGCGGCTGCTGCTGTGGAAGCATCCTCAGAAGGAGGGGGAGGTGGAGCTTGGATGAACAGGGGGGCAGCAGGCTGAGGGGTACTAGAATGGCTAAGAACATTGATCCACCGGCGCTTGGTAAAAATTTTAATCTTTTCGCCTTTTGGTTCATGGGGAGGAACAATGAAACCTTTGTGCTTTAGGAGCCGAATGATGAAAAACGGCAAAGGCAATTTCCGATTTTCAACTCGCAGAGCCCGCGCATTATGAGCGTCATGCCAAAACTTCATAAATGTTGTCCAAATGAGCTCCGGGATGGAGAACCATTGGCCTTGGTCCATGGCATATAAGGCTTACAAAAGGAGGCCCCTACGCTCGGTGCTATGCACCAAAAGGCAAACATTGTGCTTGAAAACAGTGTCAATGAACCAGAGGCGTTCCGGAAGATTGGTTTTGCGGATAAAAGACCGGGGCCTATTAGGATCGTCAACATTGCAAATGGCAGCGACAATCTGCTCCACAGTTAATGTATCTGGCTCCTCATATAAAGGGAGATTCTCACGATTGACAATGTCATTGGGGCACTCAATGGGGCAACCAAAAACCTGAATGATGTCAGTCATAGTGAAAGCATAGGTGGTGCCATCAATGGATGTAGTGAGAGAAATGGGTGGCTCTTCAGGGCATTGGAGATTCTGGTAGAAGAGGCGCACTACACGGGGGTAGGCAACCCTGGCAATGGGCGCGCAAATGTGCTGCAGACGCCGGTTAGTCAATTCAGCTACAGCCCACGAAGTAGTGGGTAGAATGTCAAAGGCATCCGTGAGCGGAAAAAAAAAAGCTCGTAGTTGAGTTGTTTGCGATCCCAAGGATCACGTGGTCGCTCACGATTGACAGCACGGGCACCCGCAGAGGGTCTAGGAGGGCGAGAAGGACCGGCATGAGACATTTAGAGAGGTGGACTTGGTTGAGGAATTTCAACGAGCACCTGGCGTGTACCACAAAAGAGAGAATGTGAAGAGGAGTGGGATGGAGGATCAAAACCCAAAAATTTTGTGCACAAACAAGGCTCTAGCATAGAGCAACATCAACAGCACAACAAAACAAGCATCAACAAAATCGCCAACATGCAATCCCATCCTCCTTATGATGAAAATAAAGACAAGGAAATGAGAATAATAGGAAGCTCACATACCTTGGGAAAGAATGGGAAATGGGGAAATGCAGACATGCATGGGTGGTGGAATGTTGGTTGGCTGGTGGTGGATGAGAGAGGAAGGTTGGGTTGGGTGAGTGAGAGTTGGATTGGTTTTGTTTGGTTTGGATGGAGAGAATGTGGGGATGGTGTAGTGCCGAGGGCGAAGTGGTGAGGTGAAGAGGTTGATGGCATGCATGGGTGTGCATGGGTTTATGGGTTGGTTGGGTTGATTCATGGTGTATGGTTTATGGGTTGCAAGGTTGTGGGTTGCATTGAGAGTGGGTTGATGGAGGGATGAAGAAGATGAGGGAAGGTTGTGAGATGGGTGTGTTGGAGCCGAGAGGGGTGACTGAGAGTGAGGTGGGTTGGTTTTAAAAGAGAGAGAGAGAGGCTTGGTTCGAGCACTCGAAGTGTGTCTTCGAGTGCTTGAAAATCCGGCAGTGGGCTCAGCTGTTGGGTGTGTGAGAGCTCGAGCATTTGCGAGCACTCGAAGCTTGGCTTTGAGTGCTCGAAAATATTACAAAGAGGTGAGGGTGATGTGTTGTTTGTGCATGGGTTTGAGGGTTGGTTTGGTTGGAGTTGGTGGGGAGAAGAGGGAAGCCGAGAGCTTGAGAGTGCTAGGGTGAGGTTGAGATGGTTGCATGGGAAGCCGAGAGGGAGAGAGGGAAGGTGATGAGGTTGGGAGGGTGCATGCATGAGAGGGTGGTTTGGTTGATGGGTGAGGCTCGGTTGGATGCATGGTGATTCATGCATTGTGGGCTTGAAGATGGGGTTGCTTGAGAGTGCTCGAGCACCCAGCAGTGAGGTGGTGGAGAGGGTTGGGTTTGGTTATGTTAGTTTGTGGGGGCATGCATGTTGAGGAAGGTTGGTTATTGTTGTGAGAGAGAGATAGTTGTGTTGGTGGGATTTGAATGGTCATGCATGGTTTGCATGCTGCATGGGGTGGGTTGAAGTGTGTATGAGTGTGGCTCGGGTTTATGAGGTTGTGGGTGCACGCTGCAGTTGAGAGTTGGGGTTGAGAAAGGAGGTGCCGAGAGGTGGGAGAGTGGGAAGGTTTGAGGTGGTTGTTGGGATGGTAAGTTGGGAAGAGAGATGGTTGTGTTTGGGAGAGAGAGACTGAGAGGGATGGTTGGCTGGTTGGTGTTGCTTGAGAGTGCTCGAGCACTCGGCAGGTGGCTGCATGGGAAGGGTTGTGGAGGCATACATGGGTATGCATGGTTGAGGAAGTGGGTTGCAGAGAGGCTCATGCATGGTTTGCATGATGTATGAGATGTGTGTGTGAGGTTGATGCCGAGAGTGATGGTTTGATGGAGAGAGAGATTGGTTAGGAAGGAAGTTGGAGCAAAATTCGAGCACTCCAAAGTGGGAGCTGGAGTGCTCGAGCTTGGGGCAGAGAGCAAGATGGTTGGCGCAAGGAAGTTGGAGCACTCGAAATGGCCTTTCCGAGTGCTCGACATTTTGGCAAAGAGGTCGGGCGAAGGGCATGAAGAGGTCGAGCACTCGAAGCTTGGGCTTCAAGTGCTCGAAATTTGAGCACTGGGTGAGGTTGAAAGATGGAAGGGTGAGAATGCTTGAGTGAGGGCTCGGCTAGCAGTTTGAGCACTCGGATGGGTGGTTGGAGTGCTTGAGAGTGTGGCAGTGAGCTGGGCTGTGAGGACTGAAATGGTAGCAAAGGGAGAGTATGGCATGAGGATGAAGCAGGTTCTTGATACCATGGAACCAAGGAGGGACAGTGAGCATGCCAGTGAGCAACTGACAACAGTGGGCATGCCATGTAACATTGAGTCCTATGCGCACACTTGGCACTACATTTGCATGAATGGAAACATTGGGAAAACGTGGCAAAAGCATTCCATGCAATTTCCATGCAATTGCAATTCATCAGCAGTCTTGCATGCTCATTGAAAATCAATGCATTTGATTATGTGATGAAAGTTGAATGCATGGATCATGATGCATGAATGCAATGTATGCAAGAAAACTTTGAACTGGAACCTTAAAAATTTTGCATTATTATTATTATTATTAACAATAATAATAATAATAAGTTGACATGAACGTAAAAAAAAAAATAAAAAAAATAAAATAAAAAAAAATAAAAATTAAACTTGAAACATTGCAACAAAATTTAAACTTTGCAACATCATGTCATTCGAATGCAAGGATGAAAAATTCAACTCTATACCTCATTGCAATGCATGGAAAAATTAGAAATTTTTGCAAACTGTGCAATTTTCCACCAATGAATGTATGAATGAAATTTGGGAAAATTTTGAGACCTTGCAACTTTTTGCAACATCAATGTAATGTATGGATGATTTTTAGGAATCATGATCCAACAATGCAGGAAGAGAAGAGGCTATGCATGTGAGGGCCAAGTCGAAAGTCCGAGAAAATTGCCTGATAGAGCCGGAAACTTGCGGGAATGAAAATAGGAGTTGAGAAGGTCTAATAAGCCGGTCTAAAATTGTGAAACACAATTGAAGAGCATTCCAGAAAAATCAAATTTTTGGCTTTTCGAAACCATTTCCCGGAAAATTTCAAGGCTCATGCAATTGAAAGGAGAGAAGCTTGGAAATTGAAAGAATTTATTCCCTTGCTTTGCTAAATTTAATGTCGATAGCTAGACGAAATTAGAGTTGGCACTAATCCTCAAAAATTGGGTCCGTCAAGAGGACTTCCTCAACTTTTCGGGTTGAGATTGTGCCATCAATGCAAGGCTTAAGCCGTTGGCCATTAACCTTGAAGAGTGATCCTTTTGCAGGATCATGAAGTT
Organism: Cornus florida; assembly: GCF_030987335.1. Classification (NCBI taxonomy): domain Eukaryota; kingdom Viridiplantae; phylum Streptophyta; class Magnoliopsida; order Cornales; family Cornaceae; genus Cornus; species Cornus florida. The sequence continues at coordinate 19,995,451 of NW_026775574.1, forward strand.
CGATTGCTCCATGAGGAAAGACAGTAGTGACAATGTATGGACCATCCCATTTTGACCGGAGTTTACCGGGAAAGAGTTTCAAGCGGGAATTGAAAAGCCAAACCTTTTGTCTGGGGGCAAAAGACTTCTTGATGATGTATTTGTCATGAAAAGCTTTAGCCTTTGCCTTGTAGATTTTTGTACTTTCATACGCGTCATTACGCAATTCCTCAAGTTCATTTAATTGCAACGCACGATTAGAGCCGGCTTGTTTAAGATCAAAATTGAACCTTTTTATGGCCCAATAAGCACGGTGCTCTAATTCTACCGGGAGATGACATGCTTTGCCAAAGACAAGTCGATATGGTGACATGCCAATGGGTGTCTTATAAGCTGTCTGGTAAGCCCAAAGCGCATCGTTTAGCCTTAATGACCAATCTTTGCGGTCCGGTCTAACCGTTTTTTCCAAAATATGCTTAATCTCCCGGTTAGAAATCTCTACTTGACCACACGTTTGAGGGTGGTAAGGTGTAGCAACCTTATGAATGACGGAATACTTGGCAAGGACGGATTTGAGATAACGATTTCGGAAATGAGATCCGCCATCACTAATGATTGCTCGGGGCGTACCAAAACGACTAAAGATATGGGACTGAATGAATTGGATCACGACTTTATGATCATCGGTTTTGGTAGCCTCGGCTTCAACCCATTTAGACATAATCCACCGCTACAAGGATGTACTCATAGCCATAAGAAGATGGAAATGGTTCCATGAAGTCAATCCCCCATACATCAAAATTTTCAACAATTAAAATGTTAGTGAGGGGCATCATGTCTCTTCGGGACATGGATCCAAGTTTTTGACATCGTTCACACGATTTGCAAAAATTGTATGCATCCCGAAACAAGGTAGGCCAAAAGAATCCGCTTTGAAGAACTTTATTAGCGGTCTTTTTGGCACTGAAATGGCCTCCATAAGCAAGAGTATGGCAAAAATTTAGAATGCTTGTGGCCTCGGTTTCAGGAATGCATCGCCGGATGATTTGGTCCGGGCAATACTTGAATAGTTCCGGATCTTCCCAAAAGAAATGCTTGAATTGGGAGAAAAACCGGTCCCTCTCTTGTTTGGACCAATGAGCTGGAATTTTGCCAACCGCAAGATAATTGACAATATCCACAAACCATGGAAGAGTAGAATGTGAAACTTGAAGAAGTTGCTCATCCGGAAAGGAATCACGGATGGCTGCGAATTCTGAAGATTTCTCAATAAGTAAGCGAGAGAGATGATCGGCGACAACATTTTCGGTCCCTTTTTTGTCCCGGATTTCAATGTCAAACTCTTGAAGTAAGAGGATCCATTGAATTAAACGGGGTTTTGTCTCTTTTTTCGCTAACAAATGCCTAAGAGCGGCATGATCCGAAAAGACGATGACCTTGGAGCCAAGAAGATAAGAGCAAAATTTATCCAAGGCGTACACCACATCTAGCAATTCTTTTTCAGTGGTGGTGTAGTTCAATTGGGCATCGCAGAGAGTTTTGCTAGCATAATAAATGACATGCGGAAGTTTATCCACACGTTGGCCCAAAACCGCCCCTAATGCATAGTCGGATGCATCACACATGATCTCAAAGGGAAGAGACCAATTAGGGGGTTTCATGATTGGGGCGGATAAGAGGAGAGTGCGAAATTTGATGAAAGCTTCCATGCAAGCGTCATCAAAATTGAACGGAACATCCTTGGCTAAGAGATTACACAAGAGCCATGAGATTTTGCTAAAATCTTTGATGAAGCGACGATAGAATCCGGCATGGCCAAGAAAAGAACGAATTTGACGGACTGAATTCGGAGGTGGAAGATTAGAGATTAACTCAACTTTCGCCTTGTCTACCTCGATTCCCTGCTTAGAAATGGCATGTCCTAAAACAATGCCTTCTTGGACCATGAAGTGGCTTTTCTCCCAACTTAGAATGAGATTCGTCTCTTTGCATCTTTGGAGCACAAGAGATAAATTTTTGAGACACGAGTCAAAGAAGGAGCCAAATACGGAAAAATCGTCCATGAAAACTTCCAAGAACTTTTCAACCATATCGGAGAATATGGACATCATGCACCTTTGGAACGTTGCCGGTGCATTGCATAGACCAAAAGGCATGCGTCGATAGGCAAAAGTACCAAAGGGACATGTGAATGTTGTTTTCTCTTGATCTTAGGGGGCGATTGCCACTTGGTTATAGCCTGAATAACCATCAAGAAAACAATAGAAGCTTTGGCCAGCTAACCTTTCTAGGATTTGATCTATGAATGGAAGTGGAAAATGATCCTTCCTAGTTGACGAATTGAGTTTCCGGTAATCAATGCACACACGCCACCCGGTGGTAATCCGTTGTGGCACGAGCTCACCCGCTGAATTTTCAACAACGATGAGATCGGATTTCTTGGGCACAACTTGTGTGGGGCTCACCCACTTGCTATCAGAGATAGGGTAGATGATTCCTGCATCTAGCAATTTGATCACCACTTTCATGACCACTTCCTTCATATTCGGATTTAACCGGCGCTGGACCTCTCTAGTAGGCTTTGCGTCATCCTCCATATGAATGCGGTGCATACAAATGGAGGGGTCAATTCCTTTCAAATCTGCCACTGTCCAACCAATAGCTTCTTTATGCTCTTGGAGCATCGCTAAAAGGTTGGTCTCTTGGTCTTTTTGAAGGTCCGAGGCAATGATGACCGGAAGGGTTTATTTTGGACCAAGGAACACATACTTGAGATGGGCCGAGAGCGGCTTAAGCTCAAGTTGTGGCAGAGATAGCAATGATGGGACCGGAGGAGTAGTGGAAAGTTGGAGAAATGGTTCTTTTGGAATTTTCCAAGGAGGTACATCCATGATAGCATTAATATCAAGCAAGGAATTGACTTCTTGAATGGCTTGATCAACATCAAAGTTTGAGAAGTCAAAATGGGACATGCAAGTTTCAAGAGGATCTTTGCTTAGAATGAAGGGGAGAAATTCTTCGACCACTTCATCAATGACATCCACAAGAAAACAATCATTCTCATTGGAGGGATGTTGAGTTGCATGAAAGATGTGGAGTTTGACTTGCATGTTTCTAAAAGCAATGTCCATCACCCCGGTTCGGCAATTAATTGATGCATTAGCCATGGCTAAAAATGGCCTACCAAGGATCACGGGAATGTGCTTTTTTGGGTCATGGACCGGTTCCGTATCAAGAACCACAAAGTCTACTGGGAAGTAGAATTTATCCACTTTGATGATAACATCCTCAAGAATGCCTCGTGGATGCTTGACCGATCTATCGGCAAGTTACAAAACCACGGAAGTTGGCTTAAGATCTCCCAAACTAAGTTGTAGGTAGACTGAATATGGAATCAAATTCACACTAGCTCCTAAGTCAAGGAGGGCCCTCTCAATTTTTCTGTCACCAATGACGCAAGAGATTGTGGGGGCACCTGGATCCTTATACTTCGGAGGAGTGCTGTGCTGAATGATAGCACTAACATTTTCAGTCAACCTCACCTTTTTTGGCAAATGATTTTTAGAAGTGCGCTTTTGAGTGCACAAATCTTTGAGAAATTTTGCATAGGGAGGGATTTGCTTGATAGCATCCAAGAGGGGCAAGTTAATCTTCACTTGCTTAAAAACTTCCCACATGTCTTGAATTTTACAATTCTTGTTCCCAAAATGTGTCGACTCTTGAAGACGTTGAGGAAACGGAGCTTTTGGCTCATAAGTAGTTTCCACATTTGGGGTGACATGTGTGGGATTTCCGTGAATGGTATTTGGACAAGAATGTGGATTGGAAGAGCTTGGATTTCGATTAGAAGAGCTTGGATTTGGATTAGAAGAGCGTGGATTTGGATTTTTCAAAGGAGAAACTTCCTCACTTTTGTCTCCATCGACCTTGTTGTCAACCACTCTACCACTCCGAAGGGTGGTGATAGCTTGAACTTGTTCATGAGTCGGCCCACTCGGAGGAGGGGTTTCATCAATCACATGCATTCCTTTAGGATTTTCAAAAGGTTGAGAGGGAAGCTTGCCCTTGTCCTTTCGAAGCAATTGATTCACCGAGTTAGCTATTTGGCCCACTTGATTTTCGAGATTAGCTATGGATTGAGTATGAGAGTGAACCATTTGGAGAGTAAGCTGCAAGGATGTCAAGAGTTGCTTGTTGGCATCCATTATTTGCTTATTTAATGATTCCATCATTTGCTTGTTTGCAGTTACTATCTCGTCAGTTGGACACACAGGAGGTTGATTGGAGACATTTGGATTGTAAGAAGGACGGTAGCTTGAAGAGGCTTGGAAAGGTCTACCTTGATATTGAGAAGAGGGCTGATTTTACCGCCCTTGGTTTTCGAATTGGGAATTTTGTGGGGCTTGTTGCCGCCACGAGAAATTCGGATGATCTCGCCAACCCAGATTGTAGGTGTTGGAATATGGATTATTCCTGGGCCGCGAGAACATGGCATTAGCTTGCTCTTGGTTGGGATTGGGAAATTGCTCCGGTGTGGGGCAATCTTCCGAGAGATGGAATGGACTAGTATATGAAGCACAAACTGAACTTGCCGAATTTTGAGACAATGAAGGAGGAAGATGTGGTGCCATCAATTGGTAGAATTTATGAGCGATGGTATCCACTTGAGATGATTCCTCCCTTATTGATTTTGGTTGACAAGGGTTGGTGTTCTTTGCAATGGTTGAGGTCGGGGCCCTACAAGAATTATGTTAAAGTGAATTTTCGTTTAAATTCTCAAGTAGGGTCCAAGCCTTATCCGCATTCTTGGACATGAACATCCCACCACAAGAAGAATCAACCATGAATCTATGGGTTTCGGTCAAGCCGGCATAGAAGGCTTGCACTAATTGCCATTTTGGGATCAAATGATGAGGACATTTCCGAAGAAGATCTTGTAGCCTTTCCCAAGTCTCATGGAGTTGTTCTCCATCAACTTGAGAAAAGCTTAGAATGGAACGCCTCATTTGGTTGGTTTTACTCACCGGATAACACTTCTTAAGGAATTCTTGTTGTAATTGAGCCCAAGAAGTAATGGAATTGGGAGCAAGGGAGTTCAACCAATATTTTGCCCTATCCTTTAGGGAGAATAGGAAAAGATGGAGATGGAGTGCATTATCCGGAAAACCTCTCAATCGGATGGTCGAACAGATTTCAAGGAACTCATCAAGATGCTTATATGGATCTTCATTATCAAAGCCATGAAATGATGGAAGCATTTGGATGGTGCTTGATTTGATCTCATATTGAGCTGCATCGATGTTTGGCATTACTATGCAAGAAGGAGAAGCATAGGTGGTAAGGATGAAATGATCTCTAAGAGTCATTGATTCTACATTAGGAATTTCAGCCCTTTCATTCCCCGAATTTCCTACGTTATCTCCCATTGTATTAAATTCAGTTTCAAGATCCCTTGTAAGAGTGGGTTCCCTAAGGTTCCGTCTAAGAGTTCTTTCAAGTGAATTTATATCAATAGGCGAGTCAAGTGTGGGTAGAGAGAGTGACCTACGGCCAAACATCAACAACAAAGCATATATTCAACAACATAATTCATCATCAATACTCCACATACGATGTTCCCTTTCTCCTCAATTATCAAGACAAAAATTAAATTGGCCACGACAAGGACCGATGCTTGAACACGAAATTAAAACAGGATAAGAGCCTCAACAAGGGCTTCACAACTAAACTAAAACTAGATTTAACACATGCACAATATTCACAACTCGAAACTAGAAGTCACGAGACTTACCTGGGGTCCTCTAGACTTACAATTTGCTAGCATTCCCACGGCGAGCTTCGAGTCCCTAGAATCTTACAACACTTAAAAACATAAAGATAGTCAAAACACACAAGGAATATTCACAAGACACAATATTCACAATCAAACTAAAATTAATCCTAAACTTTGGTTGCTAAACCGTTTGCAGTCCCCGGCAATGGCGCCAAAAATTGATCGGTTGGTCAATCATACATCAACCTTTGCAATAGCACGAATCATTGTAAAATAGGGCTATTGGTCGGGTAAGTCGAACCACTGAGACTGCGTTAATCTATGGCAACCTAAGTGTCTAAAGTCATTTTAGAGTGATAAGGGGTGTTCATAGAGGGTTTGTTTTGTTTGTCACTAAACTACAAATTCAGAGTGCATAAAACAATAATTTGCAAGGAATTTAGGATGAAAAGATTAAGAAGAGGAGACTAGGGAAGTGAATCTGCCTCCATCCCTATACATATGCTAGATTAGACCTAAATTGGGGGAAAAATAACATATGATGGTCAAGACTTACATAGCAACACATGGTTGCCATGTAAGTAATCAAGAGGTACATTAGGTCTCAAACAAGTATAATCCATCAAAAGACAAACATGCTTAGACTACCTAACTAAGGTGTAGCTTATACACATTTACTTAAATGAGAGACTATCAAGTTCTTGACAAAATGATAAAGCACATGGAGTTAGAGATTAAGCATACACCATCAAAGGATTTCCTAAGCAATGGTCTATCAAAGTCACCTATCAACATGCCATGAAACCATTTCATAACCTTGCTTCCACTCTCACCATGAAAACTCAAGCAATATGATTACTCTAAGACATCATCTAAAACAAGATAATCAACTTAAAGGAATCATCCATACATGTATCAACATTCATTACAACAAATGAGGTGCTCCTATTTATGAAAAGACCATAAAATATACATGGAAAATCCCCAAAATAGACTATCCTAGGACATGCTTACAAGGGAGGGACTTCATCACCTCCCTAGAGAAAGAGTTAGTTACCCATTGCTAAGCTAGAAGAAGGAAAAAGCTCCATCCAAGACTCCATTTTCGTGCTCCTACTGTAGCACTCAAGAACACCCTCTTCCTTACTCTCTTCTCTCTCCTCTATATTGCTAGCATATCTGATAATGATATTGTGTGGTCCTCCCTCTCTCTTATCAAGCTCAAGTCAAGGCTCTCTCTCCTCCAAGGAACACCTCCAACCACTTCATAAAGAAGGAAGATGGCATTGAGGAAACCAATGTGCAAGTGGCTGAAATTGAGCCATTTTCGAGTGCAATCTGCCAAAATTTCGGGCACTCGAAGGGTGGTCTCAAGCACTCTAAATTAGTGTAATGTGTAACATGCTCTCCTTGCTCAGCGCTGACCTACTTTGGTAAAACGGCTATAACTTTGTGTCCCAAACTCCGAATGATGATCTGTTTGAAGCTTTAAAAACTTCATATTTTGATGAAGACCCAATTCTCAAGTCTGGTTGGTCAAAAATGGGGAGAAAGGCAGTACTTCAGTGCTGCCAGGCAGTTCTGTGTACCTCTGTTAAGAAGATCATAACTCTCTGCTCCGAACTCCGAATGACGAACCGCTTAAAGATTTGGAAAGCTGATTCAGAACTCTAAATCTTTCATGTTATGATGGAAGTGTAGTTCTTGAGTTTCCTAGGTCGAAAATGGTGACAAATTTCAGGTTCTACTGTTGCCAGAAATTCAGAATTGGCACCCTTTTTGTTCAAAATTTCACAAGGCATCACTTTTGCTTCCTTTTTGCACTTTAACCTGAAAATGTACAAAAACATGCAAATGGAGTTAATCTACATAAAATAATCAATTAATGGACTTTGTTAATGTAATTTAGGGCGCTTGAATATATAGTATTCAGCGCTTATCACTCGACAACCATGCCAACCAACAAACCCGCTCATCAATTGAGCCATATAATCAACTCATCGAGAGTCAATTACCCATAACACACTCTTATAGCTTTCTAAAATGGAAATCACCCCTTAACCGATTAGTCTCTGGAATAAACTCTTACAAGACCGCCAAAGATTACATCTACTAGTCGGTCACCTGCCACTGGCATGACTCTATCCAATACCTACTTCAACCTATACTTACTGGATCAAACAAGTTTCCTTAACTACCATAACTGATTTGTCTCATCGGACCGTACTAAAGTATCCAAAATATACATCTATAACCTCTAGATCACACTCATGACTCCACTGATCTCCATCACACCAACCACAAACCGATTCGAAGTGAACCTCCACTCCCAATCGTGATCTACATCACAAACACCAAAATCACAAAAATGCAAGTCCTTCGCAAAGATCTCACATCATAAACTCGACCTCCATGGTCACAAGACCCGATTCACTGTTGCATGAAACTCACACACAGCATGAACATCGTGCCATGAAATATGAACCCGTTCTAAAGTCATGCCCTAAGCACAACACCATGAAAGCAATAAGAAAATTAATATGAAAACTCATCAAGTAGCTTAATCCATGAGCTATAGAATACGCCATTCATTCGATAAGAACTGTACCCAAACAACTTTAGAGCAACCATGTTCCCCGTCTACTCAAGTCAAAGTCCACACAATAAACTACCTCATGTCAAGTATTCTACCATACTTGTAACTATCACATGCTCAACTGCATCTACGTATGTACATACGTCTACACACGTATTCCTACATGATAGACCATATATATATAAACCTATATACATATAATAATCTGCAAAACACACTATGACATAACCGTGTCCCTTCATTTAAAATTTAAACAACTCGTCTTTCTATGATCATCACTCTTTCATAAAAAAATACTTGAATAAACCATGCCTAAATACCCGTCACAATACTATACGAAACATGCTTACATATATCATGCTTTAAATCACATACACTTTTCATTTACAAGGCCATGCATTTAACATATATCGACACTTAAACACGTAAGCACTTAGCAATTAAGCATGTTTCTCAAAAATGAACAATATTTTAACACGAAAAATGTAGTCAATGCAAGTCAACTCTCTACCCTGTCTAGGTAAGCCACTACCAATCATCCGAAAGGTATTCAAACCAGGCTCTGATACCATTTCTGTAATGACCCGAACCCGGGGGTCCAAATCACTAACCGAGTCTTTACCTGAACCCGAGAACATGTAAGGGTATTAAGGTTATTTCATAATAAATTAATACTTTAAGGCCCAATAAGGGAAAAATGGCTATTTAACTAAATTATAATATATTGTAATCCAAAAAGGGTAAGACCATTATTTGCTAAGGTCATACAATAATTAGAATGAAATCTAGGGGGTAATATAGTCATTTTCACATCTAAAGCATTATTATTACATCATTTTAGAGTCCATGGTACAATAAAATAACTTTAAGTGAGTAGGAAGGGGCAAAAATGGAAAAAAAAAATAACATGGGAAGAAGAAGCAGGAAACGGTCGACGTGTAATACCCACACGTCGACTGAAATGGGGAACTCGGTCGACGTGTGGTTACTTCACATCAACCGGTTTGGCCTTTAACAATGTAATTATACACTGCCTAATACCGGTCGACGTGTGGTAATTTCACGTTGACTGAAACTTACCAGGTTTGTATTTCTTTACTCCTTATTTGACCAATTAATATACACTCAAGTATACCCACTTATACAACCACTAAAACACCAATCACTAAAACAACACTCATTTACCACCATTGCACGTATATATATATATATATATATATATATATATATATATATATATATATATATATATATATATATATATTCACTTACATAAAACAACCCAAATAACTCTTTGATTCTTACATAGTCAAACAATAGCCACGTTAATATAATTATAGGCTTATCCACACACACGTAATATAAAATATACAATCTATATCCACATGTAAAGATGTAATAAAATATTATCTAATTACATCCCGTAATATACAAAACGTGTCCAAAAGAATAAAATTATAATCCCAAGGCCTCCACATGACCAAAAATACATTGTGAAATAAATTGACATAAAAACTCCTTTTTGAATTGAATTTCATTCTCAAATATTTCACTCCATTCATTAATTTACAAAAGAATGTTTAAAATTAAAATTTTACAAACCCAAAGGAGTAAGGCTATGCTGTTATGATTACAATTAAAAACAAGATTGTGACCAAACTGTACAAAGGATTAGCATAGATTACAAAATACTGACTAATTCCCTAACCACACACTAGCGTATGAAGGGTGTCATCCGCGTAGTTACTTCCAAGACCTGAAATTTATTTAAAATAAGGGGTAAGCACCACCGCTCAATAGAGGATGCCTAAGGCACCAACTTTGGACTCCCTTGAGCCACACATCACATATTGGGGATAAAAGAAAGCCGGGATCATATTTAGGGGATTTTATGGAATTTAAACCATATCTCAATAATAATAAAAAATAGCATGGATACAACTTTGTATGCTATGAATGCGAAGGCAATGCAATATAAGTCCGTTCCCACACTTGGTCTCAAACCTGCCCAATTTCCACCTACGCTAACCGACTTTACAAAGATAAGATTGATACTATGCATAGCCTCATGGCCATTTGGGGCTTAGTATCAACTTTCTCACGTCCTACACTGGACCGTGCTCCTTCTAGGTCGAGTTAGCACCGGGCTTGCGATACTCGGTCCATTTCCAATTTCGTCTTTCCCACCCCATCCTAAGATGGCTAACTTATCAATCTCTTCCAACTTTTTCCCACCAATCTAAAATGGCTCAAATATCTTTCTCATTCAATATTTCCACCATGCCATGCACATGAATGTAATTGCATCAAATTAACCTCAAATTCACTTACAAGATAACCATGGCATAACATGACATTTCTCACAAAAAAAAAAAAAAAACTAAATAATTAACACAAGTATAGCATTGTTTATACATTAGTTTCAAGCATGCTCATCACAAATCTCCTATCATTGCAACCATGCTATATTCATCATTTAAACAACTTTGCACCAATGCCATGTTATACACATACTTAACATGAAATTAATCACATTTTTATCCACATACTAGCATGTTTTGTACATAAATCAAACAAGTCTTCCCTAGAACAATGTCACACATGTCTTTAACATAAAAAGGAACACAACTACACATCATTTATTAGCATATCTCTTCACACTAATACATAGTCACTTTAATTTAACAATTTCACACTGATAGAAAATTTCAAGGAAAACAAGAACTGATACTCAATGAAAGGCAAAACTTTGAAGCATTAGGAAAACCCCTACCTCAATTAGCTTAACCAAACAAGCCCTTAATGCATGCCCTAATTTGAAATCCTACGAAGCCCTTACAATATTGGTCTCAAATGGAAGCCCTTGTGATGCTCTTCATTTTCTCCTTCTTTGGCTTCACCAAAATTCTAGCTTAACCCTTTCAAAATAAAGCTTTTATCATGGAAGACATTTATGTGTATAGACATGTATAGATGTAGTGAGAGAAAGAGAAGAGATGGAGAGAGGAAGATGATGCCTGAAAATGAAGAGGAAAAGAATGGGTTAGCTTGTCTTGCAATTGTCTCCATGGACCACCTCATGTCATGTGTCACCTTGTGGGTGATCCCACCTTTTTGCAAAGTTACCCCATTGTCCCCTCACTAATAAACAATGTATATCCATGTCCCACAAATTATCTCCACTAATACATAGATACGTGTATATGTATAAGTATGTGAAAAGACCACAGTGCCCCTTAATGTAAATGGCAAAACCAACAGAAGTTCTCGAGCCCGGAAATCGTCCCGATTTCCAAAAAAATCTAAAAATAAACCAATCACCTCTAATTTACCTAAAATAAATAAAAATGCATTCTAGAACCCTCAGCTCAAAAAATGACCAAAACGGCTCTCGGGACCCTTGTGGCACGTAAAATAAGGTACAAAAAATAATTAAAATAAAATTTCAAAAAAAAATATAGAAAAATTTGGGACGTTACAGTTTATGCAAACATGTATTATATAATGTTATGACGTTTATTTGAGCATGATAGATATGATCTCATTTTGGGATTTGGTTATATCAAGTTATCTGCCAAAGAAGTTATTAAAAAAGAGCTAAAATGGCGCATTAGAGATGACTCAAAGGTCGACTACTGGAAGGATAACTGGCTTCTTGTTGTTCCCAATCCTTCAGTTTCCTCTAAACCTTTGCAGGCCACGTTCTCATCAATGGTTGACTTAATTTCTCTCTCTTTTTATAATACGAATAAGGCTTTGATGCTTCAATATTTTAATCAGAGGGATAGTGATCTCATTTTTCAAATTCCCATCAGTTATAGGGAAGGGGTTGATTGCAAAGTCTAGGGAGCGTCTAATAATGGTCTTTTCTCAGTCAAAAGTGCATACCAAGTTGCTTTGTCCATTATTAACGGAACACTCGACTCTGAATGAGATGATGGATGTAGTTTTGATACTGCCAAAATTAGTATGTGGAAACAAGTTTGGTCTATACAAACTCAAAGAAAGATTCAACTATTTCTTTGGCAGAGCCTTTACGAGAGAATTTCTGTGAATAATATGTTGTCCTTGCGAGGTATTATTGTGAATCCTTTATGCCCTATTGTGTTTCTTATCTTGAAATAGTTGATTATTTACTCTACACCTACCCTTTTGCATTTGTAGTTTGGAAACTTAGTCCTCTTAGGATGGACTTTTGGGGGTCATGTCCCACCTTTTGGTCAAAACGTTAGGTTGAACAATAGAGCAAAAACGGAAAACATGGCGGAGTGTCTAAGCTTGGCGGTTTTTACTGTTAGGGATATTAGTTTCCAAATTGTAAAATACTTTTATTTAGGGAATGGAAAAGATGTTTTAAAATAAGAGAATAATTATAATAAAAAAATTAATATTTAGAAATAATTAAACAACAAATATCATTATATCAGAACATAAAATATATCAGAACAAAGAAAGATAATTCTGGCCTGTTAGATGGAGAGGCACGCAATAGGTTGACCTAAAGCCTTTGAAGTCTCTCTTACGTGCAGGTAATTACGATTAATGCTATCTTGCTGTGTGCCACAAAAGATGTGATCTAGAAATGTGCTAAGTGCGCATCAAGGATTAATATTTATAAACCATTTAACACTTATACAATTAAGTATAGTGAGAAAGGGTCGTCCACAGGGATTTGAAGGTACTTGGAATTAAACTTGGATTAGTAGGTCAAGGGATTGAAAAGAGTTTGGTTTGGTTTGTTACTCTAATGATGAATCAAAAATATGCAAAGTAAAACAAATTAAAGCTAGAAGAGTAGAGTTTAGAAAATAGTACAGAAGTCTTAGAGCATAAGATTCACCACTAAGCTCATTTTCTAAATTACAAGCCTTCAACAATTTGGGGAAAAATTAATGTTGTAAACACAATGTGGCTATAAGTACACATTAATCTAGAGAATCATACAACTTGCAACAATAATCATGGATTATTAAAATCAAGCATGGATTGTCTACCTAACTATGAATTGAAATGCAATTAAACTACAACTAAGCTAAAACAATGAAATTAAAGCAATTAAACTAAAGGTGTAGTACAATCCATCAAGTCTAAGCAGAATCCATCAAATTAATTAACAATTGTATCCAATAATAACCATGCATAACCATCACTAAATCCTCAATTAATCACGCATAGACATGCAACAAATATAGAGAAACTAGTGTAGAGACATTACCCTCAATTAATCACACATAGACATGTAATCAATCTAGAGAATTAATGGGAAGAATTTAACCGTAGAAATCATAGGAGAAACCAAGATTTAGAAATTCACAAGGTTATAGCATTCATTACAACAATGAAATCCCCAAAAAGTTGAAGAACAAGAGTTTAGATTACAAGCCTAGGGCTCATCCAAGCCCTAAGAAGATGTCTAGCCATTCATGGAGGAGATGGATATGGTCATGGAACCTTCAAGGACTATTCCCAAACATGGCTTCATCTTCTTCCTCTTGATCTTCTTGCTTGAAACCCTAGAGATATAGATTTGTTCTTGCCTCTTTTCTCCAAAATCCTAATTCTAGAGAGAGAAAACTATGTAACAAAAGTCTATCTAATGAAATATTATCTAACCCTTTACAAAGTGGTTCAATTCCCCTTTTATACAGGACCTTTGGAGCCCAAAACAAGTCACAAATATGCCCAAAAATGGTGCAATCCCGCAGCCCCTTTGGTAGGTGAAGATCCGGCAAACTGAGCAAAAAATATCTTACCAGCACAAGTTGCGATCGATCGCAACTTGGCTGCGATCGCTCGCACCTAGCAGGCAAAGATTCGTCCTTATCTACATATGGAGCTGACATGGCGCTGATGTGGCAGTGCGATCGATCGCACCTGGCCTGCGATCAATTACAGGCCCCTTTTTGGCAATTTTTTTTACTTTTTCTGGATTTTCTTGATGCATTTTCTTGACTCCAAAAAGGCTTTAATGAAATGTTTTTAGCCCATTTGAACCTTATTAACCTGAAATCGACAAAAACACAAATTAGAACTAAAATAGGAAAATAAAGATAGATAAAGGGACTAAAACACCCAAGATTAGGGCTGAAATGTGCAATATTTCAGCACTTATCAATGATCCACCAAAGGCTCCAAGATACAACTCCAATTGTTCCCTATGCGTACGATCACAGAGAAGCTTTCACCAAGTTTTAATGTCACGTTGCCCCAAAATTGAATATAAGAAATAAGGAATATATATGTTCACTAGGAGTAAACTGTATAATTGCATGGAGAAAATATGATTGCAAATAGAATATGTAGGATTTTTTAGAGAGTGAGAGAACTTATTTGATTGATTTTTTTTGCTAATCACAACCTACAAATTTGTAGACTTTATCACGTCTTTTCGTCAACAAGTATTGATGAGGATAAAATAATTTGAAGTTAACCAACCAAGATAACCGCAGAGTCCATTTTTTAAATCCTAGAATGCATGAGGTAAATATGACGACGACTCTATCGTTCAGTTGGTGTGAATGAAGATCATAATCTATATTGACATTTGTGTAACCAACCTGATCCCGAGGACAACATAAATACATCGTGTGACAATTAATGAGGTATAAGAAAAAAAAAAAAAAACATGAACATTTAATAGAGAATGACTTTTCTGTTATACAATTCCCAGCACTGACTTAATCGTCGAAGGGTCCTCAGCCGACACCCACCAATGCAATCCAATGTGACATAATCTCTATTGTTTTGTAGGTAAACACCGTCATTCGGGGTGGAGAGGATTTTTGCATCAACAGCTAGCACCGTCTGTGGGAAATGATTAGTTCCTTGAAGAAATAGTAATTCTTACGCGATTCGGCTCGAAGGGCAAGACGAAGGTTTCCTATCATGGAAAGGGTCCTAAAAGCATATGTTGCATAGTGTCGCGACAATGGGTTCCCCTCTTATAAAAGGATTGGTTTCTACATCAAGATTCGCACATCCATCATACTAAGGACAAAACTATGAGTCGCATGATGCCACCCTGTGTACGATGGCAGTACTCAAAAGTCTGGCACATTGATCTGGGCACCAGACCAACGTGTCTAGTGTCTCCCACCTGGCGATGCTTGTTACCCTCACTACTAAGGTTTGGTCACATATATCGAGCCTTACAAAGCCAAAACGAATTAGGTCTACCAAGGCCATGTCAAACAGGGGGTTTTGTACCGATATCTCCCATTAAGGTAGGACCAAGTAGGTCAGCCACAAAGGCCAAGAAATGTCTCTCACCAAGACCAGGAAAGGTTTTTCACCAAAGCCGGCAAGATTCAACCAAAATAATAAAATCTCTATCCACCAAGGAGGCCTCTACCAAAAACAATGTCTCTACTAACAACTAGGTCTCTATCCACCAAGAAGATTGTTACCAACCAATGAGGCCTCTACCACCAAGGAGGTTTCTACCAATACTGAAGTCCCACTACTCTATTCATCTGTGTTATCAAAGTAATCTATACACCCAAGAATGTTTCTCAAGATCCCCATATCCAAGGCGGTCTTTATGCCCAAGGAGTTCTCTAAGTCCAGGATGATTCCCATATCCAATGAGGCACTCATCTAGTGGTCACCATGCCATCGTCTGTCTAGGACGCCGAGTTGTGTACCTACAGAATGGGTCCCCATTCAAGATCCCCCAATTTATCACACTGGGGGCAGAGCAGTAAATCACGTGATAACAATCAATTACGATAACAATCAATATATGATGGTAAGAATCAAAAGACTGGCGCATTAACCTCAGTGCACAAAGACATTCAAAGTCTAGTCTCTTTCTCCAATTCCTCACGCAACCGAGGCTTCGTCGAATAACATGACTAACATCTCATAAATAGTTGTAGATAAGTTAATGCCCATCTTTGACCCATACTATTGGTATCAAATATGATTACTACTTTACTCCACGAAAACAGGACAGAGGAATTAATTTACGACCTCACAAGGGCAACCTTAAACACAAACAACACCCTTATTAAAGGGTGAACTCAAGAAGCTAAAAAAAAAAGCCTATTCCCTTATTAAAGGGAGAGCTCATGAAACTCGGGCAAAACATCCCCTTATTAAAAGGGCAAGTTGTGTGAAGCTCGTAAAAATTATTGTAATGGCCCGGTCATTTTCTTTCCTTTCCTTTTCTCAGATTTTCACCGATATTTTTTTCCGTTGATCTTTTCCTTTCTGAGTTCGGTTTCTCGCCACTTAATGTCATCTTGAGTGCTCGGGGATGGTTTCCGAGACTCTTTTCCTTGGGTTGACGACTTCCTTTAAGGACCAATTCATTTTCACATTTCACTTTTGTGATACTATTCACCTTTCGTCTTTTTCTCGGTTGTCACTTGTTGGCATAACCTCACTTTTTTTGTTTGGATTTGATTCCGGTTTTGCATGCATCCACGATATTTAAATTCCATACTATGTGTATTTTCACTTTTGTAGAAAATCATGTTAAGTGCTTACTTTTCTTGTAAAGGGTGTAGACGCATAACCTTTTTGTAATATTCTAAACTTTTGGGGTTTTGTGTAACTATTGTAAATTAATTATTTTTCATCTTAGGGACCATTTTGTAATTTAATTTGGAAGATATTTTCAAAAATGACCTTTTTGCAATTTTTGGAAAGTATGACAAGTGTCACACTCTCATGGAGCCACTTGTTGGCATTGAAGTGGAGGGACTTGGAGGCATCATTTTGTGACATTTGGAGGGTGGAGATTCACCCACTTGTTGGCCTAAGATTGGTGCAATTGTTGGCTAGGATGGTTGACAAGTGTAGGCTTGGGATTAAGTCTTGCAATTATTTTTGAGTCACTTAGAGATTATGGTTTTAAAGGAGGGTTTTTGTGCAATTGACCAAAACTTGTGTGTGTTGACCTTGGTGTAAGACCACATAGTGAGTGGAGGATTTCTCTTTCCTCCACTCACATTCTTTCACACTTAATTTCTATCTCTTCCCTCTCTTGTAAAGAAAACCCTAGCCTCCATGGATGGAGCATGAAACCTTAGGCCTTGACCTTGATTTTTTATGGCCTTGCACTCACCTAAGACCTTGAAGCTTGGAACACTTTTTGTTCCCCTCATCCTTCTCTACATAACCCTAGAAGGGTTTGCCATTTTGTGTTGATTTGCCTTGGATTCTAGAGAGACTCTTCTCTAGTGAGGTAGGGGATGTTATAGGGTTATATTTTTGTTTCTTGCATACCATTGATACTTTTATAAGTTGTATGCACATCTTTTGTTAATTTGAGAGATGTGAAATTCTAGTTTTAAATGAAAAAATGTTTTCAAAATATGTATCATCTTTAGACTCAATTATTGTATTATTTGATATTTCACTAATTTTTGAGTTAAATACTAAAATCTATTAACACTACTATAGAACAGAAAATAGATCAGAACCGATAAAGATAATTTTGGCATGCTAGATGGAGAGGCACGCAATGCGTTGTCGAAGTCTCCTTTACGTGCAGGTAATTACGATCCACCAAAGGCTCCAAGATACAACTCCAATTGTTTCCTATGCGCACGATCACAGAGAAGCTTTCTCTTTCACCAGGTTTTGATACCACATTGCACCAAAATTGAAAAAAAGAAATAGGGAATATATATGTTAGGAGTAGACTGTATAATTGCATAGAGAGAATATGATTGAAGATAGAATATGTAGTTTTTTTGAGAGAGGAACAGAACTTGTTTGATTGATTTTTTTCCGCTAATCACAATGATGCAGGACAGCTAGCTGGAGATTTTGGAACCCATGTGGACCGTCAAAAGGTTAAACAGGTGGGCTGATCAATTTTTATTGGATGATTTCGACAAATCCGTTTTTAACCCGGAAAGAGCATAGTTTTTATCAAAAACGGCGAGCCCACTCGCAGAATGGCGTTTTTTCAATTTTGAATATTTCGGGATTTTCATTAGAGACTAAACGGATTCGATTTGTTTTCTTTTTTGGTATTTAGTAGTTTTTAATAATTATGTTTCTTTCCTTATTTTTACAAAATATTTAGAGCAAGTTTGTTTTTGAGCAATTTCCTTGTGCTGCTAGTTTCCTTACGTTTTCAGAATTTCCTTTATACTGTTAGGATTTTTATTTATAAATACATGTACTGCAGAGCACGTCTTTTCATCAACAGGTATAAAACTAAATGTGTTGTTTGGCTAAATCATTGTTAATGGTTATTAACAGTTATAGCCTTTACTTTTAATTTCTTTTTATTATTATTATCGCATGCAGTTAATTTAGTTAAGGACTTTGGAATTTCTAACCAATAAGAATTCTAGAGTTGGAAGTTTTAAAACTTTTCTTATAACTCTAACATTTACTTGTTGAACCATTTGGAAATGCCGGAATGATCTAGTCTTCAAACAGAAAAAATGGGATCCTCTCGAGGCAGCTCAAAAAGTTCTCACAAACTATTTTGAATTCCAAGAGATTGCTCTCCAGTCCAGGCAGCTTGTTCTCCCCTCCAATCCTTCTATTCATCCTTCTTTGAGGTGGAATGCTCCGGGGATGGGTTCCTTCAAACTTAATTTTGATGCAGCTTTTAATTACCCCAGGAAGACTTGTGGAGGAATCATAATGTAATCGGATTAGGTGATTGCCAACCGGTTAGGTGATTGCCAACCGGTTATGAAGCTTTATGTGTGATCTTTAATGATGTTAGATTCGTTCTTAGAAAACTAAAATATCCTTTTATAATTGAATTAAAAAATAAAAGAAAGAAAAAAATCATTCAAAAAAACGTCTTCGTTTAGACTTGGGAAGTCTTCATGCCCTAAATTAAAACCCAGAATGTGTACTCAACCTCTCAGTTCCACCATGATCTCAGGCCACTTAACACCATTGAATCAAAGAAGGCAATCCAATTTCTGCTACAGTGCCCAATAAAATAAAATAAAAAACATTCAAATATACAATCATTTATAGTTCAAAGAACGATAAGCCCTAAAATTTCCTTTTCAGGTACGCATGTACACATACTTATACTGTAATCAATATGAAGTCTGTAACATTTAAAGTTGTTCATACAAAAAAAAATCAATATGAAGTCTGTAACATTTAAAGTTGTTCATACAAAAAAAAAACAATTGGAAGGATAAAGAAGTGTATATGAAAAAAATAAAAATTAAAAAAAATATTGAATATGAATGTATATAAAATTTAGTATTCATCAATACATTTTAGATGTTTATCAAACTTTGCATTTGTAGTTAAAAAAATAAATAAATAAATAATTAAAATTAAAATTAAAAATTAATTAATTAATTAATGTTCTTTTTATACTTTATCTGTTCATCATAGATTTTTTTACCAACCGCTTGGTTTTTCCTAATTTTTTTTTATTTTTAAAAAAGGTCTTCTAATTAAAGAACTCTCCACCCACACTAGTCCTATGGCACATGGCACAGGTGAAATTTAAGTCACACACATAATACTTGCTTTTTCTTTATATTAAATAGAAAAATAATGGACGTCACTCAATGACTCGGTAGAGCCCAGCCCTCCGTGCCAGGATATTATAAAATAAGTAAATAAAGTGAGTCAATTTAAGAGATATTTGACCAGTGTTGAAATTACATAATCATCGCTTATGAATACACAGGAGAGGTCACTTTGACGATTATATTGAATTAAAAGTAATTATCTTCTAGACCAATTCCAAAGCAAGAATTAGGAAGGTCTAAACAATGAAGTCATTTGTTGGACATCTAAGGTGGTGCTTAACCATCCCAAAAAGATCAAACAACATTACACATCTGCTTTTAACTCATTTAAAAATGGAGCATGACATTTGACACAATTCGAGTCACCTACAAAGAGGTACAAAGTTTGATTCTTCCCAATTACAGGGGGGTATATAACAAATGTTGTCCTCAAATCATGGTTTGCACAACTAAGTTTACAAGGTTGTTATATCATGAAACAAATGATGAGATGTTTCCACTCTGCTCAAGAGAAAGATTGATGTATACCTCCCCCACACATTTCCGAACGGCAGCTAGCCGTGTACACCACAGACTACTGGATCGGGAGCAATTTGATACATTTCCATGCGTGAAGAGCAAAGATGAAAGAATCGAAGTTGAAATAGTCATCCTACATAATCCCAGTGGCAATGCTGGAAGTTGCATTTATCTTCAGTGAGTGCTCGGGGACATAGGAAAGACCTGTCGTACCATAAAATATTTCTTAATGATAAATCACACTTTTCAATTACGTGTCAGCTGTTAATAATTTTACTACTCTTTTTTGAATCTTTATCAAAGAAAAACATCATAGCCACTGTAAATCAAACAATTCTGCACATGATAAATCTGAGTATGCATGCCCATGTCTTCATTATACACAACTGTGAAAAAATAATCAGCAATAGAGTTTAAATATCTGAACAAAGTCTCACCCAGGGATTACATATATAAATACGTATATAAAATCACAAGTAGAATACTCAACTCTATCATGATTTTACGCGCACAAAAATTAGTCTACAAATTATAACATGGAAACATATATTACATAATGTGATGATGAGCTAAAATTTGCAATTTAGATATTAGTCAAGGCTCAAGTTTCAGTCTTCTCATTAACTGGTTCAAGTCTTTCAAATCACTAACCGAAAGTTGTATGCAATCGTTAAGGTTCTCTCTCACAAAATAACTTGCTGCTCAAGACCCTACCACATGGGTATTTAATGTTACATAAATAACGAAAGGGAGTATCAAAAACAAATCCCAGTTTTACTGTTTAACTTTTACCTGAAGCTTCATACGTACGGAGAACAAAACTTACCAGGATACCCCCCCCCCCCCCCCCCCCCACACACACACACAAAGAGAGAACCAAAAATTAACACATCCAAAGTGACTACTGTGAAAGTTCAGTATCACATTCTAAATCAAAAAGGCATGGAGTAAAGTATTAAAGCTCACTCATCTTTAAAAATATAGAACCACAATTACAACAAGAAATTAATTAAGAGCAATAAGCAAATGAATACCTTTCTCCTTAACATCAATCTGCAAAGAATCAAGTGTAATAATTCCATCAGTCAATGGGAGAAGCTCAAGCTTGATGGTAGCCGTGGAATGAGAAGGAACACATCTGATGCAACAATAAAAAGTTATAATCATATGTGACATTTGACGAGGAAGAAGAAGAAGAAGTAAGTTATATATTACCCCAATGGAACTCTACTCTGCAACCATAGATGTGTACAACCCAAATCAGTACATGGAAGGACATCAGAGGTGGGAATGTCTTGCTCATTAAAAGAAACAGATTGAAGTTCATGATCCCCATTATGTCGCCCATTCCCTGATACAAGAGGCAGTGGGCTGTGCCTCTGCATTGCAGTACCTCGTCTCTCTCCAACCACTCTCCCTGTAAGCTCAGAAGAACCAACAAATGGGCTCATAGGTGATGAGGGTGAAGAATTCAAGGATAATACTGAAGGAGGTGAAGTAAAAGAGGCTGGAGCAAGAACTGTTAATGTTAGATCTTCAGCAGTCAAATTCGAAGCCTGAAGAGTTAACACCTGAGAATTTTAACCAATTAAGGAAAGCCTTTTTTGTATAATGAAAGACCAAAAAAAAACTGTTACTCAAATTCATATGAAACCTGAACAGGTAACTGAGGGACTCCAATGTTGGATCCAAGAGTTTGTCTTGACATTTCAGATGCAACAGAGATCATAAGATCCCTTGATATACGTGGGCGCCAGCTTGTTGGCTTCTTGAAAAACAATCTTGATTCTACATTCAATAACAAGATAATGAAATATAAAGAGAATCAGATCAATCAACTACCAGAGGTATTCCTAATAATGTGGTGACTTAAAAGCAATATAAATACCAGTATAGTTGCACCGACATGATACTAGAACTGCATACTGATCAGCAGTTGAAGCACTCCGCCTTCCGTCAACAATGTTGGTGGCAAGATGAGAATTTGCAGCTGCACTTCCAGCCTTGAAATGTGATGGCCGAGAACTTTCCCCATGACCCTTGGGATTCTTCCACATCGAAGTTGCTGGCTTGAGAATAAAAGAGTGTTCTTCGCCTCTCCTATCACACGCAAATTCAAAATAAGCTATTCAAAGCAAGTAGCAGCTGCTGGTCCAAAATACACAAGTCACTTTACATTTACAAAGCAACGCTTCCAGCTACTGAATTACCTTTTCTGGTTCTTTCAGAGTATATATGAACTAAGATATATGCTTATGCATTGAATGATCACAAGATCCATATGAAAACAAATTCACCCACTTTAGAGAAAATAAACAAAATAAAGTTGGGACCAAGACATGGAAAATGATATCCTTATTATGCCTCTAATATTAGTTCCCAACTTGTTCAAAATGGTTCCAGAGAGGCATTCATGTTATCAAAAATTCAAGGGACATACATAGATAATCTTGAAAGTGCATCAAAAGCATTCATTCTGAAAGATGCAAAAGAAACATACATCCATATATGACCATATAACTCAGTGCAGAATTTGAAACCTATAATTTACAAACCAATTGACACCAATATGGTTTTCATTGAAGACATCCTACTCCATATGATGAGTCATTTTTTTTTCATAAGCATATGATGAGGCATTCGAAATGACAGATTATGGAAATAGAAAAGATTGGCCATGGCTTCCATGTCAAACCCAAGAGGGAGCAAATAAGGTTCTCCTCAAGAGGCTCAAACAAAAAAGTTGCTGTGAAACTTGGCCCCCAACCCTTCTTCAAATCCCAAATTTTTCTTAGTGCAATTGATGAGAAATATGATAAAAGTAAACATAGGAACATTGCCCCACACGGCCATATAGCCTCAATAGCAATTTTTAATATAAACCTATCGAAACAAAAACAATTTTAAGGGTTAGCATCAATGTTGTTGAACTATTTCCATGTTTAGTTTAAGTTGATTCGTCTATACCCAACAGCTCATGATGCCACACTACTTGCAATATATAAATCATATTTATACAGTAGTATTTCCTCCATGGTTATTCATTTTATAATTAAGTCACTACTACATTATTCTGAAAAGTTATAAAGACTTAGCAATTAACAAGATTGATTGTTTAAATAAAATATTTTATTTTCAATTAGAATTTAAAAATAAAACTAATAATGATGATGGTAATGGACAGTTTAGAAAGGTTGAGTTCTGGTTCAAATGTTTTTTTCTAAGGAACGCATCCGAATTTGAATTTCATAACCAATTTCATTAATATGGTGGGTTCAGTTTGACCTGATATGTGCTTCTGTTACCTCAACTCAACTATTGCCAGTAGTAAATAATATCTGTCAACTGGGGGTTCAGAAGTGATTACATAAATCTGTAATTGATATGCACAAAACAATACACTGTTACTGTAGAAGTTCAGTGAAAAAAACAACACTCAGGAATACAAGTAGTTTTATTATATTAATCATAATGTTTATATCTTAATTCAAATGCACCCAATGACAAGTTTCCCCCTTTTATATATGTATGAATCTGATCATGATCAACACTGAACTCGACTCTACCAAACTGTCAACTATTTTAAATTGCCTACACAAAAAATGTAAAAGTTCAATCATAACAATGTTGTTTACAAGCCTATACATGACGATGCATATTAATAACCACATTGAGATCGCAAGAGTAAAGATAGTTGTCAAGCAATCAAATGGAATAAATTAAGACACCTTGAGTGGACAGCAACCTGAGGGCTAAATTAGGCAAGCTGTAATCGTTCCCAGCTTCAATACATGCAATTGGTAATGACAGAGGTGGTCCACCTTTAGAAGCCTCCTCAAAAATAATTGTTATGGCATCTAAATACACCACAATGTCTGGTGTATGTGCAGGAGAGACATTCTGCAAAATAATTTTATCACGATTTTACTACTTATGGCATAATAAAAAGCCATAACTTCAGTGCATTGCCACTACATAATGAAATATGAAAAATATAAAAAAATAAAAATATTGCACAATATTTTCATTATGGTAAAACAAATAATAATAATAACATAGCTTGACTCTTAAAATTGATATTCCACACCTTTATCTGAACACAAAGAAGGTCATCTGTATTGCAGTCCGCAGCAAAAGAATTGATTTCTACTGGTTGAACAATTTCTAGTTTCCTTCTCCACCTTCTTCCTGGTACATACATGCCTTCCAATCCACAACATACAGAAAACCTTTCTGGCTCCAGTGATACACCTCTGAACGACAAAAGTCCTTCTTCCTCGGTTCTTTGACTCTTCACTATTTTCTGAGATGAGAATTGATCCCAATCATCTAAGTCGAAGCTTGATTTAGAGGTGGGGATTGTAGCAGGTGGAGGTTGTGCAGTATTTTGAGGAAGTGAGGACATGGAATAACTTCTAAAGTTGCCAAAAGAAAAGAGCTGAGATCCAGATGAGGCAGCAAAATTAGGCTTTATGGATGTACTACGGATACTTGAACTTGAACTTAATGGAGGAGGAGGAGATAATGATCGAGGTGGAGGTGGAATAGAATTATCCAAAGGAAGCAACCATTTCAACAGTTCTCCACAAGGGTCCTGATTTGTTTTAACTAAGTTGTCCTGGTTCTCAGAAGTCAAATTTCTATCCTGATATTTCTCAAACTGAAGAATTTCCAAAATGGGATCTTTCACAATGTCAACACCAATACTTACCTGTAAAAGCACCTGCATCCTTCCAAACAATAAAGTGGCATGAGAATTAGCACTTGCCCAAACAACTGGTTTGCCCAGTATTGACTGCAAAAAATATAAACATTCACGACTAATTGATTAGTCACATCATAATGTAAAATACTACATCGTGACCGTAATATTTTCCCTTCTTTGGAAGCTGTTTCCATGTAAATTTAGTCTCTGGATTATGTGTTGCTTGGTTGTGATTGTCGTTTTGTGTTCTTGGTTTCTTTTAATTCATGGCTTGCTTGAAGAGGGAAGGAATTCATCCCATCACTGAAAGAGGTGGATGGTAGTGGTACAGATGTAACTAGCCTATTTAGAAGAAACGACTATCCCCAGATGCAAACAACTCCTTTCTTGCTACACAAGCCAGGTTCGTCACCAAACGATGTCCTCTTTTCTTACAATAATAAATATCTAGAAATTCAAAACCACAATGCTTCCTGCCCAACTCCTCAAAGTATTAACAAAATTATTTCCCTTTTACCTGAGACAAGAAGTGTGTAAAAAGTAAATAGAATCACAGATTTCCAGGAGAAAAAGATTCTACATATCATGCCAAATCAGCATATGTAACAAATTTATCTCTAGAAGAATAAATCTCAGATGAAACTTAAATCAAAAGGGTAAATTTTCTTTCTGATAAGTCAAAAGGGAAAATTTCATGGTTCTCATTTATCTAATTAGCCTTTTGTATACTACAGAAATGCTTTTTTTCTAAGTATATACTACAGCAATACTTTGAGCAGTTTCCTTCATTGCTTTCACTTCCACCAAATGGCACTCCCCTAGGATATTTAGGGGCTACAGCTCCTTGGGAGCAGTTCACTGACTTCTGTCTCTGCAGTTTAATACTATCAATCAGATGTCAATACATCGCAACAGGGGTTCAACCAAAGTTCTGAGTCAGGTAACAGTGAACAGATCAGAACA
Source organism: Cornus florida (assembly GCF_030987335.1). Taxonomy (NCBI): domain Eukaryota; kingdom Viridiplantae; phylum Streptophyta; class Magnoliopsida; order Cornales; family Cornaceae; genus Cornus; species Cornus florida. The sequence goes on from NW_026775574.1 coordinate 20,021,463, forward strand.
ACAATCGCATGGACCTATGAGCACTCAGGGCAAGTTGTTTAAAATGAATATATACCGATAGTAGAATAACCTCAGTGGAACTAATGAGTCATCATCTACTTCTTTTTTAATTATGAAATGTTCCCCACTCCCCAGTCCAGAAAATCAGACTGAAAATACAAGTTAAAATAAGAAACATCCCTTAAATACCAAAATAAGCAAGTAGCGCATATAGAACAGAAAGCATGATCTTATTCAAATCTCAGAATAACTCCAAAATAAAGAACATGCATTGCTAATACTAACTCTATGTCTGCACCTTTCTAATCTTTACGTGGACGAAAGAACAAAGATAATTCAATAATATCCTAAAAGTTCTTCGAAACATACCACTATATCTCCATTCGAGAGGGAGCTACACTTAACAGCATTTCTTGCTAGTCCCCCAGAGACACTAGCATCAAAATTTCCACGATCAATAACCATATTAAGATGGGTCCTGGTTTTTGCAGTCTTTCTGGTTCCTGCACTATCTGCATTGAGCTTTTCACTAACCATCTCAAAAGATTCTGGAGATGCTTCCAAATCACTTCTTTTAGACCACAGTGGCTCATCTAACTCTGCCAACCGAACAAAAAAGTGGGAATTTCTAAATCTTCGTAACAATGTTTCAGTCCGTCTTTTGTGATCTTCCATTCTAAGAAGAGATTCCCCATCAGAAATATCTTTTTGTGGATCAATCTTATCTTTTGAAACTGAATTGGTTTCACTATTCTGATCCATCTCTTGACCATCAGCACTCACGTCCACACTTTCAGAAGCTGAATTGGTTTCATTTTCAACACTTCCATTTTGTTTCTTTGTGCTTGTTCCAATTCCATTTTTACTCATCGCTGCAGCAACTTTAAATGGCGTTATAATTTCTGTCTCCTGTTTACATGCTGACAGGCATGCCAGAATATGAACTTGTTCACCTGCAGTAATGAAAGCAATCAGATTTCACATAAAAACAAGTAAACGGAACAGGACACCATCTAGCCATAACAAATTGAAAATAAAAAAAAATAAATAAAATAAATATAAAAAATAAAAATAAAAATAAAAGGCAACGATACAAGAAAGAATGGCTACCAGGAAAAACAAAGAAACGGTTCAGCGAGTGAAAAGAAAGTATATCCGGCGCCTCACTCCAATTATCAGGAAGTTCCTCTAGAAAAGCATATCAAACATTAGATATAAGTATATAAGAAAATTCTCATTTATCACATTAAACTATCAAATTAAGGAAGAAATTTGTGAAATTATTTCTGAAATGTATTATTCATTTTGATGTGAAAACGTCAAAGATCTAATTTTTATACCAAACCATAAAATCAACCAGAGTTTGAAGAGCTAAGATAAAAACAGTCGTGAAAACAGTCATTGAATAATCAATAAAACTTGGGCATCTCATCTAATCTTCTCAAACAAGATGAACTACATTTATTCAATCCACTAATGAATTTTTTGTCTATAAATCTATCTATATCTAAATAGTAATAATATTGTCCCGTCAATGTTTTTATGGTTAGAATGAAGAATATCTAAATTCTTAAATCTATAAAGTAATACAAAGGATACTTAAGCATTTTTTAGTAAGAATCAGTGCAAATGGCTCTCTTTTTTTATAAAAGAGACCTTCACCCATATGTCAATAGAGGAAACAATGTAATTCCTTGAAAATGAAGAACACAAAACTTCCACTAGGGAAGTATGGGAAAATAATCAAGCCAACTGCCCAAAAAAACACACACATACACACACAGAAGATAAAGGCCAATATAAATTCAAAGTATGATTTTCACTTGCTAATTATTGCAATCACCTTTTAAATCAGTCCAATTTATCATTAAAAACAATGTATGAGAAAGAAGCTGATATGTCGGTTATTAAATATCACGACAATTGTGTCAGTGTTTCATGATACCTCATCCAAATTAATCAAGGCTTGCAACAGAAATTCAAGCCACCACTCATTTAGTCTCAAAAATCTATAAGCAAAACTAAGTTGAAAAAAACAAAAGGTAACAAGAAAGGAAGTAATGAAAAATATGACAATAAAGAACAAGATTGTACCTCATCCAAATTAATCAAGGCTTGCAACAGAAAGACAAACCACCACTCATTTAGTCTCAAAAATCTATATGCAAAATTTAGTTTTTTTTTAAAAAGAAAAAAAAAAAGGAAGTAATAAATAATATGACAATAACGAACAAGATTATTTACATGCTAGTTTAACAAGAATTTCCAAACCTAACAATCCAATTCAAAACTATTCAACATCAATGTAGAGAGTAGCGCAATTAATATCTCACAAGTGTCTAGTCTCCATATCTAAGCACCATTTGCTTACATAACTCTATAGTTATATAGAATAAACACAAGCGGAAGTCACGTGGGTTTTGACCAGATCATTATGTGTGAGCAATAGCAAGACAAGTACTCTCTAGCTTAAGTTTTCCTCATAATCATATAAATTCTTCTTTTTTTATTATAAGTAAAATTGTATCAGAAAGCATTCAAAAGAGGAACGCATCCCTCAAAAGCTACACAAGGCCAAATAGGACCTCTAAACTCATAATCATATACAATCTAGCCAGCAAGTTTAAGTGTAATCTATGTTAGGAGTTAATCATTTACCATTACAAGAAGGTACAACAAAAATTGACTATTACAAATGCTTTAAGCTATAAATGCATGCCAAGCTGTGGGAAAAAAGGAAAAAAAAAAAAAAAAAAAAAAAGAAGGAACTTCTAGAGCAAGTAGACTAGAGGGTTGCCCCTTATTTCAATATCAACTCCCAAATCTTGTGTAGTTATCATCAGGTCCCTATATGGAAAATTTAGTAGACAAAGAAAACTCTGATCTTTAGATAAGTAGGTGGGTGGAGCAGGTATTAGCTAATGTAAACCATTTTTTATCTTTGGCATTAAGTTTTACCTTTGTTTAAGCCTCACATGGGTATCCTAGGAAGACTATTACCCATTATCAGATATTACTTGATAGTCACAAATGAGGTAATTAGGACAATACCACTTACATATATAGGTGCATATGCATATACAAGGCTGAACAAAAAGTTACTAGACAAAACAAATGCAAATTAAGTCAGGGAACATAGGGAGACAATACTGTATGGAATAGTAATAAATCCTTCATCTTCAGCAACATCCATGTGATTCTCAACAATGGGAGGATCACTCTTTGCACTCCGGCCCCGGCCGACAGCTCCGCCGTTCTGGCCTCCAATTCCGTCAGTCTCTCCGCCATGGTCTCCAGCTCTGGACATCGGTGGGAATGGATCTTGTGCTATGAGAACCTCCAAAGTGGACATGGGTTTTGGCACATGATTTATATCTGCTTGAGATTCTTGAACAGACGGCTGCTCTGCAGCAGCAGTCTGAGAAGACCGCAGCAGAAAATTCATCGTCCCAACGAAATTAGCTCTGCAATTTTCAGGAAGATTACTAAAATCTACAATTTGGATCTGTATATATGCGTAAATGTGCTATACATTTGTTTGTGCTTAATTGATAAATACAGATATGTATATGCATATATAACAGGGAGATCCACTGATCTGGTCTAGGGTTCGAGTGGTAACCTCTAATTTGTTCATTTGTATGTATGCACACAAATATATGCATATATATACATAATTATGTACATATAAATGGAAAGCGAGAGAGTGGAAATGGAGACTTACCAGATCGAAGATCAGAGGCGAAGAAGAGTGTTAGAGAATTCACTTTGCAAAGCAGTGGCAAGTCCAAGATGGTTCGGAGAAGCCGAGCCGACCTTTAACCCGTCTGGCGATCATACCATTGGTACCATAATGGAAGAGCCCCATACAAACTACTTGGATCTGTATCACATACGGAGCACAGGACCCGGGGCGCATTTAACAATTTTTTTTTTTTTTTTAAATAAAATAAAATAAAATTGGCAATGGTTAGTAGAATAGCAGTTGGTTGGGAGAGTAGGAAATAAAACTTAGAATCGGTGTAGGCACTTCAATCCTGATCTCTTTATCACTTGAACAACACCCCACACAAATACTCGAACAACACCCAACTACTTCTGGTTTTATGATGATTTGCAAAATTCATGTATATACAATTATTTGTAAATTACATAAATACTTCTATATGCGTACCTTTTTTCTTGTCAAATAGGTCCAAGTAATTTATATACTAACGTACATGGAATATTATTGGATGTCCTAGCTTAGAATAATGTATAGTCAATAACATTCATTATTATTATTTTAATTATTTAATTCTTGATTTTTTGTAAAGTTAGATATCTTTCATTTGAAAGTTTTGGTTCATCAACCATAACATATAAGTTTGGATATAGAGTGCTTGCACTTTTTGCTCTTATATAAGAGAGAGTTTATAATACTCCAGGTATCGCATTCAAATCCTCTCAATTATTGAATCATTCATTAAGTGAGTCTCATTATCATATTTAAAAATTGGAAACCCCGAGGATACTGTACTCCTAAAGTATTGTAAACTTTCACCTAATATACATATTTTGCTTCGAGATCGAATTCTCTAATTTTCTTTGAATATAAAGAGGTTATGATATTGGGCTAATTGCCTACACCAAATTGAGACATTGTTATAATATAAATTGTTGAAAAATATATGCTTCAAATAACATTTATGATATAACTAATCTCATACTAATATGCCATGAGATAATTAATTAAATATAAAACTCAATATTTAATTAAATATGCAAATAATGCAATAAAATAAAAATAAAGAACCTGGACCGAGTGTAGTATTGGATACTATGTCCTTAAAACAATTTACGCCCCGCATGGTGCTGACGAACTCTATGGCGCTTGTCTCCCATGATATAACGGTCTATATCCACCAGTAATAGTACTACAAACTCGTGGATGCAGCGAACTTCCTCTGCATAATACTCTCTCTGACTCAATAATACATTTATACTATATATATGATGAAATTGGTGCAACCTGAACCAAATAGTTAGGACCAATTTTAATATGGCTTGGTGAAAGTAGATTATTGTTTAAGTGGCTCGGACTACTTGACTTATGGCTTGAATCCACTTGGGTTGGGTTCAAGTCTAGAGAGGGAGAGAGAAGAAAATGAATTGAATTAATTGAAATAGCAGCCACAGGTGGGTTATCAACCACTTCCAATGGGTTGCAATGGTTGGTTATTAGGTGTCTTTGATCATTTATAACTCTTCTGGCTTACTTACAGACATATTCCATCCATCGCATCTTTCCAGTTCAGTCTACAAGACGTCTATTCAGCCTACAACTGCCACACCACTAGGTTTTCTCTGTACATCGACAAACATTCTTTGTCCATCGATAAATGATATCCAGAGTTTTGCATGCAACAACATACCACCCTTCACACTAAGATATTCACGTTGTAACAGTTGAAATTCACGTTGTAATCTAATGTGAAATAAAGGGTGAAGTGCCAAAAACCTGTGAAATAAAGGGTGAAGTGCAAAAAACCCCCCTAAACTATTTCTCTTTTGCAAATAACCTCCTTGAACTAAAAATCGCCCACCTGAACTATTGATTTGTTGCAATTAAGGACAAATCAATCACAAAAGACTATTTTACCCTTTCTCATTAAAATTTTCATTTCTTATTAAATTATTTTTATTATCTTTTCTCTTATAAATAATAATTATACTATGTACCTTAATTTTATTCTTAGTATCAATTTATCATTAAAAAAAAAAAAAAATGGGTTAATTACAACGACACCCCCTGAGGTTTGCCATATTGACAGCCATACATAACTTAGTCGTTTTTTGAACAAAGACACCCCCCAAATTTGCAAACTTGAATAATGACACCTCATTTTAAAAATAAAAAATAATAAATAAAAAAACAGAGCCAAACAAAGCCTTAAGTGACATGAAATGTCTAATATGCCCTGAAATATATTTTAATCCTCACCTAAAATGACAAAACTACCCTCTCATCTCATCTTTCTCTTTCAACAGCTCATCTCATCTCACCTCTCTCTCAAAACTGCTCCATCGAACTCCTCTTCTTCCACACCCTCAAACCCCCAATCCTTAAATCAAACCCAATTTTCTCTCTATCTCACACACAATATCTTTCAAACCCCCAACCCCCATCTCAAACCCCCAATCTCATTTCTTGCCTGCTAATTCCATGCCGCAACACGGTTCGGAGAGCACTTTTAGGACGGCGTTTGGCTCGACCGTGGAAGACTCGCCATGATTCGTGTGATGGGTGACTATCCAGCACGGTTCAGAGAGCACTTTTAGGACGGCGGCCAGCGAGTGAGAAGGAGTGCTCAGCAGGTGGAGAGCTTGATTGTGGATGGCTCAACCGTGGAAGACTCGCTACGGCTAGTGAGGGCTTGGCCGGTGAGGGCTTAGCCGTGATGAAGACGACTGTGGGCAACGGGCTAATAGCACTGAACGCCAGTGGATAGCTTGGCTGGATGGAATCGGCAGCAGTTGGCTCGGTTGACTTCAGAATGGCGGTGACGGGCGCGACTGACTAACAGCGATGATAACGAGCGCTGACTCGTCCGAGTTGGACTCGGTGGTGGTTGAGCGAGGATGCGGTGGCGAGGTTAAACTTGGACAGTGGAGAGCTGTGTGGTGATGGCAGTGATGGATCGGCGAGCTTAGAACAGAAAGCTTGGTTGTGATGAGGTTGGGCTCGGCCGTAGAGACTCGACAGCGAGCTTTCGGCGGCTCAGATGGACAGCTTAGACGATGGTGAGGACGGGCTTGCGGTGAACGATGATGCTGGTTCGGCTAGGCAGCAGAAGTAAACAGCCTGGCGGTGGCGATGGCAGTGAGCAGACGGTGGAGGAAAGACTGAGGCTGTGGATGGCTCGGATGAGGGTGACGGTAGGACAATGATGGACTCGGTTGTGAACCTGTGGCGACTTACTAGATAGTGGGAAGAAAGGTTGATAGAAGATCAAAAAATTGGAAGAAGAAAGGATTTTTTAGATGAGGGTAATTTGGTCATTTTAGGTGGTCAAAGGGTAAACATGTACTTTCATCATATTTGGGGTGTCATTGTTCAAGTTTGCAAACTTGGGGGGTGTCTTTGTCCAAAAAAAGGCTAAATTGTATATGGCTATCAATATGGCAAACCTTAGGGGGTGTCGTTGTAATTAACCCACAAAAAATAGATAAATAGATTTGTAACTACAATTTTCTAAATTGATTAACTTATTATTAAAACTTTATTATTTATAATAAAACGTATTATAACCAATTTAAACATTTTTATCATAAAAAAAATATCATTTTCTTCATACAATATATTGATGAAAAATTAATAAAATACCTTTTAAAAAAAATACCTTCTTTTCATGTAATATATTCATTAAAAATTAAAAAATTAATTAATTTTTTAAAAAAAAATTACTAGATTTTTTTATTTAAATAATTAATTAAATAAATTAATGGTAAATTTATGCAAATTTAATGGAAAATATCTCATCAAATTAGTATAAATTTTTTCATAATTTATTTAGATAAGAAAAATATATTAAATGTAATTCAATAAGAAGGGGCATTATGGTCATTTAATAAAATATAGTACAGTCCTTGGGGTATGTTGCAACAAAATGAGATAATTTATGGGGTTTTATGCACAAAATATAGTTCAAATGGGTTATTTGCAAATTCAAACATAGTTCAAGGGGGGTTTTTTGCACTTTACCCGTGACATAAATGAACACCCAAAATCATATTCACGTTGTTTGTTTAATGTGGCTGTCTTTTTCAACTTACTTTGTAGACAAATTCCATTCACATGAAACACTAGTTTTTTGAACTAGTTTCCAACATAAATTTGATGCAAAATGAGAAAGAGAAAAGGGAGAAGGAGAATGAGGGATAATAAATGGGTAAAGAAATTCCCTTTCTACGTCGTCATCATCATAAATGAATAAATAAATAAAAGAAAAAAATTATATTTTAGCGATCAGCCACAGAGAAAATTCTTCTAAAGTGATCATAAATTTTAGAAAATATATGTTTTAGTGATCAACCATAAAGAAAATTCTTCTAAAGTGATCATAAAGTTTAGAAAAGATGAATAGTCATCAAATTTAAAATTTAAATGGCATTAAGACCTAAATATCTTTCTTATAATAATTTTTTTATAACTGGACATTTCTACCCTTTTCTTCTTTTGTCATTTGTTCTTCTAACTGAAATTGTGTAATATCCCGAATTTTAAAATGATAGTCTCGGGATTTATTTAATTGTTTTATTACATTTTTAATTGATTATTTGATTATGAGGCTAATTGTTTATATGTTTAATTGAAATAATTGTTTAATTTAATTGTGTGCTTAAATGGTGTATTTTTAATTGGTTGTTGTATGAAATTAATTATTTAAATGTTAGGTGATGATGTGTAGTTGTTTGTAAGTAATTGTTAGGATTAAATGATTTAATTATTTTATTTTAATTTTATATTTTAAAAGGAATTGGATTTGGATAGTATTAATGGACCAACCGTCCAAATGGGTCACATAGACTACTTGGATAGTAGTCTTGAAAGGTACGGATATTTACCAATAGATAGTTGTGTGTGTGTGTGTGTGTGTGTGTGTGTGTGTATATATATATATATATATGTATGTATATAAGGATAGTTTTGTTATTATTATTATTATTATTATTATTATTAATTGTATATTATAATAGTAACAGTAATAATTAATATGGGATAGTCAGTATATGTGTATATATAGTCAAATGTTTTATATGTGTGTGTGTGTGTGTGTGTGTGTGTGTATTCATGTTAGTTAGCAGACTTAGTTATATATATAAATGTATATTTTTCTATTTTTCTTTTCTTTTCTTTTTCCTTAAGGTAACTAAAGTTGGGAAGGGATTAGGATTATATAGTTTATATATATATATATATATACACACACACATATTACGTCTGTGAAAGGGGTTGAAAACCCCATTCACGCAGACCAGAGAGGGGCGAGAAACATAGAGAGGAGAAAGAGAGGATCTTGGCCAAGGAGAAGGCCGAACCAAGGAAGGAAGGAGGAGGGTTGTTCGTGGGTTAGGACTGAGCAGCAAAGAGCTTCGAAAGTAACCCAAGGGGTCTCCGGAAAAGCAAGGAAGAAAGAGGTTAAGTTCTTCTTCTATCTATTTCCCTTATATCACGTGCTTAATACATGCTTAGGACGATTCCAGGATTATCAAACAGTAAAAATCGACTATGTATGCATGCTTAAAAGGATTAATTACAGTGCTCATATGTATATGTATATGATTTTTTGGATTTAATCTTTGATGCATGAAACTTGTTTTTAAGTTGGTTAATTTATGCTTAAAGGCTTAAAATAATTAATAGGGATCGTTTGGGACTTAGTATAGACAATTAGGACCCTTAACGGAGTAGGCAGAGGTCGCTAGAAATGAAGAAGACGACCTATAGTAGGAACGAGCCAACTTAGTTCCAACTGAGTCGACTCAGTTTTTAATCAATCCAACTCATTTGGAACTGAGTTGACTTGATTAAGGGAATGAGCCAACTTGTTTGAGAACGAACCGACTCGGTTGGTAACCGAATCGACTCCTTCTGTGAAGGAGCTGACTCAGTTGGGCTGAGAATGGGGTTTTACGTCTTGGATGCCCAAAATGTGTTTTAAATTATTTCTAATCAATTTTAAATGATTAATTGGGCTAGGTAAGTTTCCAGAATGCATATTTTGCCTTTAAATGCTAAGGAATTGGACATGATGGATTTTAAATATCTTATATGTTGTTGACTGCATGTTTATAATGATGTTAATTATTATAACAGGTATAATAGATGTTTAAATGATTTTAATCATGCTAAAAAGGATTAGTATAATTTAATTGAGATGTAGGTTAATTACTTAGAATATAAGTTAACTGTATATTATTTAAATTGTCATTATTGCTTAATTACATGCGAGGAATATTTGTATGATTTATACCATGCTATTTCTGGATTATTTGATGTATAATTATATCTATTGCATCAATTGTTGGTTTATGGATTAAATGCACCATTGTCAGGATATGGGAGCATATAATGGATGGATTAACTAATAAGTTAAGTCCTATTTATTCATATCAAGCCACGAAACCACTTGGATGACATGTCATTGAAATAAAATGGCGGATAGTTTACTTTTATGTTATACATATGATTTATATATATGGATATGTACTATGATTTGAGTTTGAGTCTCAAGAGTAGTGGTTAGGGAGCGTATATTACCTGGGGATGTATAACTGGATATAGCTGATAGTTGTGTGCTATGGTAGATTATGGTACTCATGCCCACTATATGTGTGTTTTGCATGCTGCCTACTATTCAAGTTGAGGCCGCCTTATAGTCCTGCAGTGTGTATCTATATATATACAGATTATGTAATTATTGTTGAATTAACGAGGATATATATATATATAAGGTCTCTATTTGGAATGTAGTAGAGTAGAACTTGTTTGTGAGTCTGACCCACTATTATTTTTCAAGTGTTCGTCAGTTCTAGACTAAGAGATTGTTCGTTCTAAGCAGAGACAATCTTCATCACTCTTCTACGTAGGATTCTTCTTTATGTCCAGTCATTGGATTTCTTTATTCATTTATTTTAGTTGGGATTATTAGGGGTCCACATTATGAATTCCCGAGTTGTAATCTAGACGGTTACTAGTATCAGAGGATTCAAATGGTTTATGGAGGATTTATTTTATTGGATTTAATGGAGGATTTATTATTTAGTTTCTTTTTAGCATTATTATTTATTCTTATTTATATTTTGTATTACATGCTTGTTTATTACCTTAATTGTTTGATATTTCCCTCAATTTTGTACGCGGACTTGATCGACCCGTGTTCTGGAATCGAGGGGTATCATAAATTATTCCTCTTGGGTATGATTCATTGGACATACTCTATAATTGAAAATTTTTACGTGCAAATGCAAACTCAAATTCAAGTTTAATGACTTTCTAAAAATTAATGCCAAACATGGATTGACTACAAAATTTGATCTACTAGCAAATAAATAAATAAAAGAAACGAGCTTTCATAAATTGTTTTGGTCCGTTATGAACAAGAACATATATATGAAATCAAACTATCATCCTGTGATACTAATGGTTGTTGATGACATACAACATAACACATCATATCAAATCAGGTCCTTTCAATGAAGCCAAGCCAATTGAGAAACAGAGGCCAAGCACAATCAAACAGACATTGATCAGGAATTTAATGGGGTCACGGAAGATCCATATATGAGTAATGAGTTGCTTCTCAACCCAAAGGAAAATACTAAACAAGGGTTTTGGAGACAAATCGAAATGATCAAATTTTCTTGTGACATAGACGGACTTGGTTGATACAATTTAATGACACTCCATTTCATAAATGACATCCAAACACAGCCTTAAATAATATGAAATGTCTAATATGCTCTGTAATATTACCTAAAATGACCGAATTACCCTCCATTAAATGTCTTAACCCTTCTTTCTTTCCCACATACCTCCGCCACCATAACTAAAACCGAAATCCTCCATCAGCTCAGTTGTGTTAACCACCAACCTATAATGTCGCTGCCACCACCTGTTACCACCAACTCTTCTTTATTCTATTCCCTCGCTGATATACATATACGTATATATATACACGCATATATACACATATTACACACATATACCATAAATATTTGGGCAGAGATGGAGGCGTTAGAGGCCAAGTCCAGAGATGAGGTTGGCATTACGAGGAGAAAATAAAGTAGAGGTTTCGTCGTCGAGATCTGGTATCGGAGGAGGTTGGAAAAGTTTATCGCAATCGCGTTCACGCAGCGTAAGGCTTCAACGCGAAGGCAGGATCTTCATCTCCGACAACATGCCAGACGCCCACACTCTTTGTATCTGACTGGATAACTTGCAACTTCCAATCACTACTAAGTTGTTGTCGACGTGGAGTAATCACTACTACTGCCAACATCCTTGATCGTCGTCACCGAGCACTAGGGCTGCAACTCGGGCGGGTTGGGCGGGTTTGAGGTATAACTTGAGCCCAACCCACCATATGGAATGCTAAACCCAAGCCTAACCTTAACCCTAATGTGACGGCCCAAGTTTTACAAACCCGATGCGTTAGCGAGTGACCCGAAACTAATCCAAAACTGACCTGAAAGTTAACCTTGTAACGGATCCAAAATGCGGAAGTGAATAAAAGAAACAAGGTCTCTAGAGATGTACGCCATCCCTAAGACGCCAAAGTGACTTCTTATAAAGCCACAGAACCTAAAAGAAGACAATACGCGGAAGCTAGGTTTTTAAAATTGGACAAAGTGAACCCTAAGAGTAAAATAGTCCTTTTTACATAGAAATGGGTGCCACCGTGCACACCAGTGAAAAGACAACGAAAAATTAATAAGTTAGACTCAAGAACCGCCTGATTCGAAGTCCGGATGACAAAGATATGGAACCTCGAAGTTTTGAAACAAAAACAGAAAATAAAGTGCTCCCAGGGGCACTGGCGATTGATCATGGGATTCAGCAATTAATCGCCGAACCACGATTGATGGCCTGGAGCAATAACTCAAATTTTAGCTACTGGAATGTGCCTAGTGCGATCGATCGCTACCTTGGCAATTGATCGCCAAAGTCTACGAAGGATTGCTAGGGTTGGTGAAGGATCGTAAATGCCCACGGTGGATAAAAAAGTGGCTCTACGATGGATCGCTAGATTCGGCAATCAATCTCCAAATCTACGTTCGATCGCAAACCAGAAGGCTGCACCAGAAAATCAAGGAAAACGCCCGTTTTTCAAAGTAAAGACGAATTTTTATAACAAAAAGTTGTGAAGCACCTCCCCCCTCCCCCCCCCCCCCCCCTAAAATATGATTTTTTACACGACCATGATCAAGCCAAGTCTTATTTGCAACATGAAATGCGCAAACTTTGCAAAAAATTAAGTAAACATGCTTGAAACTAAAAACATCCATTGCATAAATTAAAAGTGTTTGGCCATTCGCCTCAAGTCATACATATAAAAAGAGTCCTGAAGAGTGTACTTAGGCACACTTTACATATCCAAATATGAAATTGACATGTCAAACCAAGCTATGCCTTACAACTTCAACAGTAAAATATAAACATGCTAACACTTGCATGTAAACAAAATTAAATAAAAAGATGTCAATACAACCAAGCAAACCTCGGGATGTTGTGCATCCCAAAACAAGGTCTCCTTACCTAAAAAATATCCCAAACAACTAAGGTGAGTAAACAAGTTACTCGTAGAAAGAAGTGCATGCGTATACCCTAAAGTTTCAAGTGCCATGCAAGTTTAATATAGATAAATACAAGGGATCATCCCACCTAACTTCTATGTTGTAAGGTGAACTAAAGGATCATCTCAAGCTACACTAAGCAATTGAAATGAAAAACATAATTTACAAGTATACAATGCACAAGTATGCTAAACAATTGAAATGATATACACAAGGAGCAAGTATACAAAGCACAAGTATACTACACGAAATTGAAACCTCAAGCACCATATCACAAGCTACAAATAATCAATGAGTAACAACTTGGAATTGAATGGGAAATCAAGTAGTGGGAAAAACTAGGATATGTGATCTCGGTTTTTAATCAAGACCTTACAAGTTGTTCCCAGTAATTATGACCCACAAGGTACTTCCTAGTGCGCACATTTGGGAAGAACCTATACCTCCCACACTAAAGCCAAACTTTAGCCATCACATAGACACGTCCTTACAAGCTTTCACAAAATCAACAAGTTCATAACTCATACACAAATAATAATACAAGAAACCACATTCCATGCGCAAGTAGGGTGAAACCACACAAACCATATCCTAGGGTTTCATATCTAAAATGGCATTTAAAATGTCAAATCTCCAATGTGTGATTTGCTACAAATATAATGGTATACAAAACGTCGAATTTTCAATGTACGATTCGTTACACATACAATGATACCATATATTAACTAAATCAAATTACCATCATACAGGCCACAAGTACTAAGTATACAACAACCTAGTAATAAACTTCCAAGGTAACTACACAAAACAATGATATCACAAATCATGCTAAATCAAGTTACCATCATGTAAGCCACAAATACTAAATATACTACAATTTAGTAATAAGCTTCCAAGATAAACTACACAAAACAATGATATCTCCTATCATGCTAAATCAATTCACCACCATAGTAAGCCACAATCACTAAGTCCTCAACAATATAGTAATAATCTCATAAGGTAAATATTAATAATATTCCACAAGAATTTATAATAACAACTAGAAAATCTCTAGAATTTAGTAATCTAGTAAATGAAACAATTTACTTACAACTAGATATATATGCTTCACATACTTTGAATCATTAAACCCTAAGTCAAGGATATAGAATTTACATCTAAATGCAATCCTACAATTCAATAAGCATGTATACAATATATAGAGAACCTCAAAAACACTAAAACACAAAGGAAATAAACATACAATAACCCCATACCTCACTAGAGAATAGAATCCTCTAGAATCTGAGCCAAACAACATCAAAATAAAAAACTGAAAAAATGTGTTCTAGATCACGAAAAGATGAAAATATGATCTTCAAAGTGGAAGGTTAAATTCCAAAGAGAAAGGGTTCGAATTTCAAAAATGGCAAATAGTGTTTCTGGTTTCTTCACTTGTCACCCATCTAGGCCTCCTCACAAGGTTTGATCTCAAACCTACACTTTTCACCAATCTAGGCCAACAAGTGTACCAACCAAAAATCCACATGTGGGTGAATCTTCATTCTCCATTTATCACCATTCTAAGCATCTAAACAAGGCTCAATCACAAGCCTGCACTTGTCAACATCCCAAGCCAACAAGTGGTCCAATCCAAGGCCAACAAGTGGGTGAATTAACACTTAACACTCGTCACCAAAGTGTGCTTTCAAGTCTCACCAAGCAAAGGATAACAAGTGGCCCCCAAGGAAAGGTGACACTTGTCACTATTTCTAAAAATTTCAAAGAGGTCCCGCCTCTAAATATCCCAAGGAATATTTGCAATTAAGTCCCTAAGATGAAAAATAATTACATAAAGCACCCCGTAAAATAAGAATGTTTCCAAAGAAACTATGCATCCATACCCCTACGAAACAAATTACAATGATCATGTTTTTCAATGAAATTAAATCATACATGGACTGTAAAAGATAATATAACACAATGCACGTGGTGCTGGAAATCGTTTCAGAGCACCAAAGCCTACCTTGGGCGCAACAGAACCCTAAGGCAACTCAAAAAAAGAATAAATCAAATAAATAAATAATAAATATATTAAAATAATAAAAAAATGGATAACGGAAAATCGAAAAAAGGAAAAAAAAAGATACGGTCTTAACACTTAATCTTATCCTCAACCCTAACTACTCAATCCGAGCCCAACCCATCATTCTCCTTTTAAATTCGGGCTTACAACTCAAGCTTAGCTTTCGTGTTAAAACTTCAAGTTAATTCGGGTTACTCATATGGCTAATCTTCACACCAAAAATTTAATATGATCTTGAATTAGTTTTAGATTAAATTACTCTTAAATAAGAAAAAGTTCAAAGACTTTTTGTAGATTTCTAATAAATTACAAAAAAATTCTTAGAACATTAAGTCTCCTAAATGTTAACATACAATAAGTTAAGATTTAACAAAAAAAGTTGAAAAGAAAAAAGGTAATCATAGTTTGAATATTATATCTAATATATTTTAAAGTAAAAATATATATGAAAATAATATTATAATTCAGGTTCGGGTTAGTTCAAGTTGCTAGCACTTCAACCCAAGCCAAACCCTAATTCAATTCGGGTTAAAAATTTTCAACCTAAGCCTTACCCTATTTTTAAAAAAGATTGTCCAAGCCCGCAAAAAAAATCGGACTGGGCTCAGGTTTCCCAACCCAAGTTGCACACCTACCGAGCACATCACTGGAAGCCGCCGCCGTTCAATCCATCCCATCGTCCCGACAACGTCGTCCTTGAACATCGGCGATACGTTTTGTGCATTATGGGTGTGATGGGGTGGTGGTGGGTTCATTTTGGGAGTGGTTGTGGACGATGGTGGTAGGTCAAAATTGGTAGTGGGTTCATTTGGGAGTGGTTGTGGACAATGGTGGTGGGTCGAAATTGGTTGTGGGTAAGGGCAGAGACAGGATTTTAATTCAGAGGTGGCACAGTTTAAAAAAAATAATAAAAAAAATCAACTAACATTGATGTAACACGCAAAAGTAAGAATTTTAACAAGAAAAAAGAAAAGAAAATTGAGATATATTTTAAAGGAAAAAAAATTAAAGTATGATTTAAAAAGAGAAATTTGACTTTTTTTAAAAGAAATTTAAGGAATTTAAAGAACAAAAGAAAGAAAAAGTTAAGATAATTTTAAAATTAAAAATTTAAGGGGGGTAGGATATATGATTTTTCATATATACTAAAAAAATTTACAAATTAACTATATATATTCTATTGGGTGAGGCTAGGTCGAGGGGGCACGTGCCCCCCCCCCCCCCCCCCCCCCCCAGGCCTTAATTGGCTCCGCCCCTGGTTGTGGGTGTGATGGGGGTAGTTGTGGGTTCATTTGGTAATGGTTATGGACGGTGGTGGTGGATCGAAATTGGTGGTGGGTTCATTTGGGAGTGGTGGTGGACGGTGGTGGTGGGTCGAAATTGGTTGCAATCCATGTGTGTAATATAATATCTTCTGTATATTTGTGAAATTGTTTGTGATGATTGGAGTTTTGGGTGTTTTTCTAAATTTACAGTGACATCTGAATTAATTGTGGTGGTGGGTGGCTCTCTCTGTGTGATACCCCTCGATTCTAGAGCCACGGATGATCAAGTTCGAGTACAGATCTGAGGGATACCAAATAATTAATATTTAAATGAACACGGAATAAAAAATGAATAAATAAATAAATAATGGCTGAAGGAATTCTAAAAATATAATCCTTAAAATTAGATGATAAAAATCTAATAATCCAAAACCTCCAATAATAAAACAACTCGGGAATCCATCTAGTGGACCCCTATCAAAATTCCAAACTGAAAAGTAAACAACTAAAAATGAAATCCAAAACTAAACCATGAAGAGAGATCATACGTCATCAGAAGAATGAGTGACTGTCTCTATTCAGCACGAACAAACTCTAAGCCTGGAACTGTCGAACACCTGAAAAATGATAGTGGGTCATGCCCACAAACAAGTTCTATACCACTACAATCCAAACAGAGACCCGATACACATGTACATCATAAACAACTCAACAATAGCTATATAGTCCGTACGTATATATATCCACACTAAGGGACTCTCACTGGACTATAAAAGGGGTCTCAACCTGAATAGAGGCAACATGCAAAATGCACTCAAAGTGGGCATGTGTACCTAAGCCTAACAGAGTATACCTCTACCATCATATCCAGCTATGCATCCCAATGCATATACGCTCCCTAACCATCGATCTTGAGACTCAAGCTCATATCGAGGTACCATAATCATATGTATATAAATCCTATCTTATCCATCCATAAGAAATCCAGTTAGTCATTCAAGCTTGTTCAGCCGATCTGACTTAAATATAAGTAGGATTTTATTTTATAATCCATTCCCTTATTCTAGAATAGGTAGGATTTAGTATTTTGAAACTAATCCGTCCCCAATATACCACTGTCCCATACCGGTGCATATTATCCAAACATCCAACAATTGATAATACAGATAATAATTGTAAACATCAATTAATCCACAATAAGAAGAATCAAAATATGTAATTAAACATGCTTGTTTTATACCACTCCACAATCATCCAATAATTGATAATACATATAACATATGTAAACTTCAATTTATCCATAATAAGCATATTATAATTATGTAATCTAACATGCTTATACTTTGCCACTGAAACATGAATAAACTATAAATCCATTCACAGAAAAATTGTTACAAATAAGGTTAAGCAATTTAAATCATCCACCTCCAAAAACAGTAAACCAAACTATGTAAGAATTTTATACTGCTCAAGCTATAAACCCTAGGTGGTTTATTATCCATTATCATGTTCTCTGGAGCTTTATCAAGACCTTAGATATCATCTAATTTCCCATGTACAACCTCTGACTACCCCAGCAAGGTCAGAAAACAAACCTAGGATAAAAAATAGGCCAAAAATCAACAAAAGGGGGAAGAGCCGCCTCCCCCACAAGGGGAGCCGCCTCCCCTTTGAGTGGAGCCGGATCCCCACAAGGGGAGCTACCTCCAGAGTGTGTAGAGCCAGCTCCCCCTTGTGGGGAGCCGCCTCTTTGATTGGGGAGCCGCATCCCTTCAAAAGGGAGCCAGCTCTCCTCCTATTTTCGTCAATTTCATCTTCTCTGGCGACTTCCAGTTCACCCGTCCTCCATTGCTAAGGTTCCTAGATGTCTAAAGTAGGTCCTAAAGTATTTCAAAAGTTATTTAGATCCATTATACATTAATTAAACCAATTAAAAATAGTGTTCACGCAAGAAAACTTAAATTCAAGCAATTAACAATTTGTCAATACATAAAATGTTTTAATCGAATTCAACATGTAACCCAGATTAACTTAAAGTTATTTACTCCTAGAATTAAACTAGGTATGTAAAGAACACGAGTCAAAGGGAGAGAGTTAGATATAAAACTTGCCTTTAGGTTTCAGTTTGAAACCTTGCACCGTCGTCTCTGAATTTTTTGACGATTGCCGACAACCGTCAAACCTCCTACTGCTCCGGTTCAAACACACAAGCAATCCCTTCCTTCCTCCTTGGTTTGACTTTTAACCCATGGCCGAAACCCTAACTAGTTCTCTCTGTTTCTCTCAAATCTCTTTCTGTTTGTGAATAGGGTTTTCAACCCTAGACAGACGTATATTGTTCTTTATATAGGCTTTACCCAAAAACCCAATTTTACTTATATTAAGAGCCGGAAATCTAAACTAAACATAAAACTAGTCGGCCACCATATGATTTCATTAAAGCATATAAAACCCTAAACTATATACTACATTAATACCAAAACCTGATCCCAAATTAACAATGAATGAAAAGTAAATAATTAAATTTCCACATAAGCGTACATTAAAGAAAACAACTAATCAAATTAAACCATTAAACAATTAAAACAAATATTTCAATTAATTAATAACAATTAAAACAATTAGACAAATAGCCAAATAAACACATAAAGAATGCAAAAATGCAATAAAACCATTAAAGAAAATACCGAGACTATCATTTTAAAATTAGGGGTATTACACTCTCTCTATATATAGATCTGTATATGTGTGTAGTTTTGTATGGTGGTGGATAGCGGGAGAAGACGGTGGTTGAGGGTGGTGGTGCTGGCCGGAGGAAATGGAGAAGGAGAGGGGAATACGAATGCATATGATGTATATGTTGTGTTTTTTTTTTTTTTTTTTCCTTTTTTCTTTAAAATTATTTATAAAGGTTAAAATGGTCATTTTAGGGTTCAATTTAAAAGGTAAAAATGTACTTTAAGAGGTGTTGGGGGTGTGAGTGTTTAATTTTGCAAACTTAGGGGTGATTGGATCACACTCACCCCAAGTTATAGATGAGAGTGTCTTTCATGCAAAATCTAAGGGGTGTTATTACAATTTACCCTAAATTTTAAATTTGATGATTGCTGATATTTTCTTGACTTTAAGATCAGTTTAGAGCAATTTTATTTAGGTTAAATTATCTATAATCTACTTCAATTTTCAATGATCATAAAAAATTATCAGACTAACTCAATACATAGGCTTTGGAAGGGCACGTGTGCAATAGAGGAGGTTTAAGGACTAAAATAAAACCTTAATCAAACAGCACACCCAAATAAAATCTAAAAATAAGAAAATCTAAAAATAACCCTAAATTCAAATATTACAAAATGATGAAATATAAATAAATATTTAATCTTGGTTTTATATTTTATCTATCTTTATTTCTTCTTCAAAAGTAGAATTGAGTTGCATCCAACTCATGCTTTCGAGTCACATCTCATTATCCCACACTCATTCACTCACGGGACAAAGCAAGGATTTCATTTTGAGTTGGAGAAGGGTACCCATCACTCATTTACTCACAGGGACGGTCCATGATTTCATTTTGGGTTACGGAGAGGGTACCTATCACTAATTTAGTCACAGAGCCAGAGCCATGAATTCATTTTGGGTTGGGGATGGTGTGCTCAATAAAAAAAATAAAAAATAAAAAAATTCTTTTAAATGGACAAGCGGTGGTGCAGTGGAATCTAATAAAAGTATGGTATTTTTAATTGTGTTAATTAAATTTTTAGCGCGTTTAATTTTTTAACATTCAATATTGACGCACAATCAATATTAGGCACATTGATTTTATTATGACTACAAAAATCAATCCTAGTAATACCACACAATTTGTTTATTTTTTTAAATTCACAGCAAATTTGTAAAAATCATTCCTACTTACCCGCAAACGGTGTTTGTTGGAATATATATATATATATATATATAATTAATCTTAGAAGATTATCTTTAAACATATATGGTCAAAATAACATGTTCAAAAATAATTAGAATATGACTAAAGAAAGGGAATGAAAAGGTATTTGAAAAGAATAAAATAAAATTTGAAGAGTAAGAAGGAAAAGGCACGAAGAATTAGAGAAATTTTTGAGGGGTTAGTGTGTAATATTTTACAATTACACGCGCGCGCGCACACACACATATATTTATATTATACATATATGGAAAGGAAGCGATATCCCCACTCATCTTTTTTACAATTGCACTACACTTCCTTTTTCTTTTATGAAAATGATAAAAAGATCCATAAACTTATTAATATATCATTCTTTATTTTATAATACCATAGCTATCATTTATAGTTGGGTTTATTGCATTAAACCCCTTAAGCTTTCTTCTCTCTCCCAAAAGACCCCTGAACTATAAAAATACATTTAATATTTGTTGCAAAACGTTAATTGCCTATAAAAAATCTAACGTCTAACGAAGGCATGTGACATGTGATTAGCGAAAATTTAGAAAGATAAAAATAACCTTATGCCTTTCTGTCACTGTTCATCTTTTTCAACACAGAACTTTTAAGACAATATTGTGTGGTCACGTTCATATACATAATGAGCGCACAAACTGAAGAGAACGAAACACTATGTTCCTGATTATATCTAGTGCAACTCTCCATCTCTTTATCTCGTTCTCGTCCCTATCTCTCTTTGATTTGATGACCAATTGACGTGGATTCTTCAATCAGGGCTATAGTACGATCACAATCTCATTGTCGACAACTGGGTCTTAATTCATCGATGGGTAGCTTCATCTGATACCGCCAGTCTCCGCCGGATCGAAGATTATCTCTTGTAAAGCAAACTAGGTAAATCTCTCGCGGCGTCCGAGTCTAATTTGCAGCTGCTTACTCCGGGAAGCTACACAACTCACGCCATTTGTAGGTCTCACGCGCAGCTACGCCAATTGAATTCGATCATCGGTGTTGTACTCACTATCGCCAAAAAATTAACCATCCTTATCGATTATCATAACGCTCTTTCACGCGCCGTTCAATCCGTCACGTGCAACTATGCCCGATCAACGTTGTCCTCACTATCGCTGAAATAATCTCTAGTTGTCTTCATCAAAGCTTTCTTCGTCGTTGATGTGTGTCAAAATGTACCACTCACAATAGTACGAATCTTTGTAGGATAGGACTATATAGAGGGTGTCGATCCCACAGAGAGATGAGTGTTACTGTTCTATTTCTAATTAATCCGATTTTGATTCAGAGATAAAAGATGTTTTAATTGATTATTTGTCACGAATATAAAATAAAATTAAACTAAATTAAGGTAAAGAGATCATAGAGAAAGAGTCTTAGGGCTTGACTTCACCATGAACCTCGTACTATGGCCAGGCCCACACCCGAACACCCGGGGATATCAAGAACGAATCTGCAATAAACAAACACAGAATACAAAAGGATAAATAAGAAGAGATAAAATACAGAAATGAAAAATAAAATGATAATCCAATATTTCAAATCCTCAGAATATATTTTCATTAATTAATAATTTCTTCTGATACAACTAATCCTCTAACTAATACAACTCGGGAATCTATACTATATGGACCCCTAGAAAATCCAAACTAAAAAAGTAACAGTAATAACTGTCTACATTTGAAAACTGAAATATAAATGAATCTCCTATGTACAAGCAGAAGAGTGAAGTAGACTGGTTTCTGCTCAGCACGAGCCATCTCTACACCTGATGAATACCTGAAAAATAATTATGGGTCAGGCCAACAAGTTCTACTCTACTACAGTCCAAGCAGAGATCCAATACACGTATACATCCTAGTCAACCCAACAATAACTAGGTAGTCCATATATATATATTTAGATCCACACTAAAAGGACTCTCACTGGAGTATAGGGCGACCACAATTTGAATAGTAGGCAACATGCAAAACGCACATATAGTGGGCATGAGTACCTAGACCTACCAGGGTACACAACAAACCACTATATCTAGCTAGACATCCCATTGCATATACGCACCCTAACCACTAATCCTAAGACTCAAGCTCATATCATAGCACATATTTGTATATATATAAAATCCATCATATCCAAACATAAAGTAAACTATCCAACCATGTTATCCAATTGATTCAGTGCCCTGGCATGAAATAGGTAGGACTTAACTTCTTTTGGTTAATCCGTCCCCAGAATTACAAAAGTAAGTAGGACTTAACTTCTTTTGATTAATCCGTCCCTAGAATACCCCCATCCCATAATGGTGCATTAAACCACACAATCCAATAATTGATGCAACATATAAAAATAATACATCAAATAATCCATACATAGTATGATATAAATCACACAGATAATCCTTGCATATAATTAAGCAAATATGACAATTTAAATAGCATGTAGTTAACTTACATTCCAAGTAATTAACATATTTCTCAGATAAATTATATAAGATTCATAATCATTATTTAGAACTATTTAAACATTAATTTCAATTGTTAAAACAATTAAATTAATCCATACATCCAATTAAACAACTTATAGGTTAATTAACATCCAAATTATCCACATCCTTAGCATATATAAGTATATTATGCATTCCGGGACTTTCCCAAGTCCTTTAAACCCATTTAAAATAAGATCAAAATAGGCTAAAATATATTCTGGATGCTTAAAACCAAATGCCTAACTGAGCAGGCTCGATCTAACTGAGCAAGCTCAGTTGCCAATTGAGTCGGCTCGGTTAGCAATCGAGTCAGCTCAGTTCCAACTGAGTCGGCTTGGTTGGTGCTGAAAGTCATCTTTTTTGTTTGCAACCTCTATAAATCCATCCAACCTCCATTGTTAAGGGTCCTAAGCTTCAATCTAAGTCCCATATACCCATATTAATTTATTTTAGATGTTTTAACTTGTAATTAACAAACTTACACACTAAAATATGCATCAAAATCCAAGAACATTCAAACCAAGAACATGTAAATATATATATCAATCCATCTGTTCTAAATTTATTTTAAGCATGTATAATTATTTAATTTTAATGTTTAAGCATCCTGGAATTTCCTAGGTGATGAGCGCTGAAAAGTGCGTGTTTAAACCCCTTAAGTTTAGGTATTATAGAACCTTTATCTATCTTATTTTATCATTTTATATTGATTTCGTGTTATTTTCATTTTCGGGTACTTATCCCCAAAATAAGCTAACTCAGCCAAATAAGAGCAGAATTGAAGCAATTCTGGGATGAATCAAAGAAAGGAACAAAGTAGAGCAAAAGGAAGCAAATGGTGGAATTTCAGCAACTTCGATCAATCTCAAGAAAAGTTCGATCGATCCAACTTACATCGATCTTAGCACTTCAAGATGGATCTGAGCTATGATTGTCCCTGAACAAAGATCTCAAAGTTCGATCGATCTAACTTCCATCTCTGATCGATCAAACATTCTTGTCCTTATCCAAATGATTGATCTTATCTAGTTGTACCACCCTACCAACCACTTTTGTCTTTTTTCCAAAAATATCTTCAAAATATCTCAGTTTTGTTTTTATCCAAAAAGGCGCCGCCATTGAGGATCGATCCAGCCTAAGTTCGATAGATCTCAGCCATGTTCGATCGATCCAAGTCCAAGGTTCGATCGATCGAACTTCCTCTAGTGCAAAAAAGCTAAATTTCCAGCTCACAAAAGTTGTCCTTTATCCAATCATTGGGGAATATTTGTTGTACGACCCCAGCTCATTTTGGGTGTCATTTGACCTACATATATAAGGATAAGGATTACTTTTTGTATCATAACACATCATATCATATCATACCTTGTAGAACTCTTAGGGAGGAAGCAAAGAAGAGGAGGAGACTAGAGACACCATTGGAGACTCTTCATCAACCGAGGAGCAGATTTCTTCCATGGAGCTTGCCCTTGAGGGTTGGAGGACATCATCCATAAGTGGCTAAACATCATCTTGGGGCTAGAGTTCGCCCTAAGCATGCTTTCTACTTCTTGATTTATGTATTTTTTAGGGGATTTATATTGTGATTCATGTCTTGACATTTATATATATATATATATCTTGTTTATTCAATGATTTATGTGGTTTAATGTTTCCAATTGATCATTTCATTCTATTCATATGTCTATGTATGCTAGAATAGATGTTCATGTGTTTGTCTCTATTTCTTGTGTTATTGATGCATGTCTATGTGTGTTGATGCTGTAGATCTAGAAATTGTCAAGGCATAGTACTTAATGTCATGTTCTTATAGTTTATTTGATGGTTCATACTCATTGCTTGATGGATTGTACCTCTCCCTTAGTTTAATTAGTTTAATTTCATGTCATTAGCTTAGTTGTAGTGTAGTTGTTAAATGGGAGGACAATCCATGCTTGTTGTTGATGTTCCATACTTATGATAAGCAAGTATCATGTATCTCTAACTTTGTGATGTGTTTGGATTGTGAGCTTAAAAAAGGGATTAATGGCTTAATTTGATATGTTGTGCTATCCACCATGTTGTTTAGACAATATATGCTTAATTTGTCATCTATGCTTGTTGAAACAACCACACACACACACACTTTGTTGCAATATATGTTCTTCCCCTCATTAATCATTCATTAAAGGTGTAGAAAAGCTATGCTTAGTGGTGATCTCTAAACCCCAAGAACTCTCTCTTTCTTTTATTCTCTCTATTGCATTATTATTTACTTTAGTTTAATTTGCATCTAGTTTAATTCAACCAACCAACAACCATTTTGATCACTCAACCTACTAACCCTAATCTTGATTTCTCATCTTAGTATGACACTCAATCCCTTGGGACGATCCCTACTCACCCTAGCTATATTTTTAGTGAAATGTAGTAGTGGCAATTTATAAATGTAAAACTTGGCCACATAAACATAAACTTTTGGAGTGTGACGACCAACACACCAAGTTTTTGGCGCCGTTGCCGGGGATTGATTGATTGGCAACGTCGTATTTGTGGAATCAATTAGGAGTTAGTACTCTTTTGATCGTGCCTTTACTTTGTTTTCAATTTTTGTTACTTATTGTGTTTGTTCTTGATTGACTAGGAGCATTGAGCTAGGAAGCAAGCAAAGGATATTCCAAGCAAAGTGCTAAGCAAGCAAGGAAAAATGCTAAAATCATAAATAAATAAAAAATTTGCTAAGCTAAGCTATAACTTTAGAGTTGAAGTGCTAAAGGACCTTTATGAGCTTTTCTTACTCATTCCTTATTTAAATCGTCGGCCCGTGTGGAGGCTTGTAATTCAATTCTTAGATAAATCATGAGCCCGCGTGGAGGCAATTTACTTTTCTTGCATATTGTTTAAGCATGGGAGTATGGGAACATTGTATGTTGAGGAAGTATGTTAATTGTTGATTTGTTGTGAAAAAGAAGTGCTTGTTTGTTTTATTGTGTTTCGTGTGTCGCTAGAAGTCTAGGGTAGTCATTGTCATATCACTCGTCCTAGGCATTCACATGGAAAATCTAGAGGGTAATCTTGGCTACTTAGACTCACGTTTCATGTAAAACCCCCTTCTTAATCAACATGGCTCCGGAGTTCAAGCTCCTATTCCTCCAATGGTCCTTCGTGATCAGTACAATCTTCATGCATATCATGCACCTACTTGTATTGTGTTGCCTAATTTTGAAGCAAATCAATATGAAATCAAGCCTAAGACTATTCAAATGCGTCTACTCTTTTATGGCTTAGATGATAAAGAACCCTATAAACATCTAAATGAATTCTTTGAAATATGTTCCACCGTAAGATATATAGATGTCCTGGAGGAAGTTCTTAGGCTACTTCTCTTCCCTTTCACACTAAAAAATAAAGTAAAGCATTGGTTCAATACTTTGGGGGCAAATTCAATAACATCTTGGGCGCAAATGCAAAATAAATTTTTGAAAAAATTTTACCCCATAAGTTTAACTAATGTAATGCGTGCTTCAATTAGAGAATTTTCTCAAAGGGAAGGGGAATGGTTGCATGAGGCTTGGGAAAGATTGAATGACTTGCTAAGCAAATGTCCACATCATGGCATTTCGAAATGGCAACTGGTTCAATATTTCTATGAGAGTCTATCCGACATTCATAAGGACATAGTCGATACATCATGTGGAGGATCATATTTTGGAAAACATGAGGATGACATATGGCACCTCTTTGAGAAAATGAGCGAAAACTCTTTACAAAAATATTATACTTCTCGGTTTGACCATAATTTAAAGGAAAAGAAAAGAAACTTGCAAGTATGTCAAATAGAGAATCCATTAGAGATTGTAGCCGAGGTTAAGACTCTCTCTCAAAAACTTGATCAATTCTTGTTGAGTCAAAAACCGGTTATAAAGTCACATTCTTTTCATCATACTTCTCATCTTAGTGAGCTATGCATGACATGTTCAAGTGTTTTACATTCTACTTCCAATTTTCCCCATGGACATGCATTCAATAAGCACTTTGAACAAGTCAATGCTACATTCGCTCACCCTTACTCAAGTGCATATGTTCCAATGTGGAATGAAAATTTGAATTTCCATCAAGCTAAAAATTTTCAAGGCAAATATATTCCACCTCATAAAAGGGAAGGATGTCCCCAAGGATTTGTTTCTTCTTCATCTCATCAAAGAACCAATCAATTTTCACATCCTCAAATGTATGATTCGCAAATTTGCTCTCATTATCCTCATGCACTTTCTAGCAATTCTACATTTGAAGATAAGGTTTTGGTGGCCTTGGGTAGCTTAGAAAGGAATACCAACTTGTTGCATTCCCACTCTCAATCCATATCAAAGCTAGAATCCCAAATTAGGACCATAGCTAATGCATTAAATGTAAGAGAAATTGGGAAATTACCTAGTCAACCCGAGATAAATCCAAAAGCCCAATTTTGTGTGGAAGTAAACCCTATATCGGGGTGCTCTTCCCAAGCTCAAGTGCAAGGCATCACCACCTTGAAAAGTGGTAAGCAAGTGGACAATAGGGTTGAACTACCAAAGGAAGATAGTGAATCGGTGCAACCTAAAGTTGTTACCTATCCAATTCCCAATTCCACTCCTACTTCCTTGAATGAAAATGTTTCTAACCGGAATTCTCAATCATCTCCATCATCTCCTCAAATTGCAAAGTCTTGTGGGCCAAAATCTCCATTCCCTTATGCTTTAAAAGAAACCTCGCCTTATGGGAGGCAAAAAGGGAAAATACATGATATGATGGAAGTTTTTAAGCAAGTAAACATCAACCTTCCTCTTTTGGATGCCATTAAGCAAATTCCACCTTATGCAAAATTCTTGAAAGATCTTTGCACACAAAAGAGGAAAAGAAAAGGACCAAGCCCTAAAAAACTGTTCCTTACGGAGCAAGTGAGCTCCATTATTCAACAAAACACTCCACCTAAGTTCAAAGATCCCGGTGCTCCGACCATCTCATGTGTGATTGGGAACCATGAAGTTCGTAGAGCTCTTCTTGACTTAGGTGCAAGTGTTAATTTGATTCCTTACTCCGTGTATGTCCAACTAGGTTTGAATGAGTTGAAGCCAACTTCGGTGGTGCTTCAATTGGCTGATAAATCCGTCAAAACACCTAGGGGCATGGTTGAGGACATCCTCATCAAAATTGATAAGTTTTACTTCCTGGTTGATTTTGTAGTTCTTGATACCGAACCAGTTGCCAATCCCACCAATCACATCCTGATCATTTTGGGAAGGCCATTCCTTTCCACCGCAAATGCAACCATTAATTGTAGATTCGGGGTTATGGACCTTTCGTTTGGTAATATGATGGTCAAACTTAATGTTTTTAACGCAAGTTGACATCTCGTAAACGAAGACGAATGTTGTCTTGTAGATGTGTTGGATGAGATTGTTGAGGGATCAATTCCTACCATGGTCATGAAACAACCAATTCAGGATAACATTTCATCTCTCCTATCCGATGATCCTCTTGCTTCTTGTCTTCTTGAAATGTATGAAAATTGTGGGTTTGATGATGAAAAATCAATGGATGAAGTAAGCAATCTCATGGAATCTGTTGCAAGCTTAGATTTTCCATCTTGGAAAACTCCAATAGAACCTCTTCCTCCACTCTCTAGCACTCCACCTGTCTCATCTTTAATTTTTCCACCAACTCTTGAGCTTAAAACTCTACCTTCCAATCTCAAGTATGCATTCTTAGGACCAAAAAAGACTCTTCCGGTTATCATTTCTTCAAGTCTTGAAAAAGACCAAGAAGACGCTCTCTTAAATGTGTTTAAAGAAAATAACGAAGCCATAGGATGGAGTGTGGCAGATTTTAAGGGAATTGACCCTTCTATTTGTATGCATCGCATACTTATGAAGGAGGATGCAAAACCATTTCGGGATGCCCAAAGGAGACTTAACCCCAACATGAAGGAGGTAGTCAAAAAGGAAGTTGTCAAACTCTTAGATGCCGGAATCATTTACCCAATCTCCGATAGCAAATGGGTGAGTCCGACTCAAGTAGTTCCCAAGAAATCAGGGATTACCGTGGTTGATAATGTAAGGGGTGAGGAAATCTCTAAGCGTACCGCCAATTCATGGCATGTATGCATTGATTACCTCAAATTAAATGCTGCCACTAGAAAAGATCACTTTCCTTTGCCATTCATTGATCAAATTCTAGAAAGATTGGCCAGACAACAATACTATTACTTCCTTGATGCCTATTCGGGGTACAATCAAGTAGCCCTTGACCCATTGGACCAAGAGAACACCTTTACTTGTCTATTCGGCACATTTGCTTATAGACGGATGCCTTTCGGTTTGTGCAATGCCCCCGTCATATTCCAAAGGTGTATGATGTCAATTTTATCAGACATGGTGGAAGAGTATTTAGAAGTGTTCATGGATAATTTTTTTGTCTTTAGATCTTTATTTAATGCATGCTTCAAAAATTTGGATCTAGTGCTTAAGAAACGTCGTGAAACAAACCTTGTTCTTAGTTGGGAAAAGAGTCATTTTATGGTTCAAGAGGGTATCGTTTTGGGTCACGTTATCTCAAGGAGGGGGATTGAGGTAGATAAAGCGAAAGTGGTGCTTATTGCTGAATTGCCACCACCTTCAATAGTGAGAGAGGTTCCCTCCTTTCTAGGTCATGCCGGCTTTTATCGCCGATTCATAAAAGACTTTAGCAAAATTGCTCGACCCTTGTGCAATCTTCTTGCCAAGGAAACTCCTTTTGTCTTTGATCAAGCATGCCTAGACGCTTTTCATAAATTGCATGATTTATTATCTTCTGCTCCTATCATGTAACCTCTCAATTGGTCATTGCCATTTGAAATTATGTATGATGCTTCTGATTATGCCATGGGAGCGGTTTTGGGCCAACGAGTAGGAAAGTTTCCTTGTGCCATCTACTATGCAAGTAAAACTTTCTCGGGAGCTCAATTGAATTACTCTACTACCAAGAAAGAATTATTTGCCGTGGTGTATGCTCATGATAAATTTTGATCCTATCTTTTAGGCTCTAAGGTGGTTGTTTACTCCGATCATACTGCCTTGAGACATCTTTTGACAAAAAGAGAAACAAAACCTAGATTGATTAGATGGATTTTGCTTCTTCAGGAATTCGATTTTGAAATCAAAGACAAAAAAGCACCAAGAATGTGGTTGCCGATCATCTCTCTAGGTTATCGATAGAACATTTTCCTAGTCCACCAATTCGTGATTCTTTTCCGGATGAGCAACTTTTCCAAGTTTCTAATGGACAAATGCCTTGATTTGCCGACATTATGAATTATTTGGCAATTGGCAAACTTCCAACTTTTTAGTCAAAGAACGAAAAGAATCGTTTCTTTACCAACATCCAGAATTACTATTGGGAAGATCCTGTCTTGTACCGTTATTGTCTGGATCAAATTGTGAGGAGATGCATTCCGGAGAGCGAAATTCTAAGTGTCCTTGTGTTTTGTCATACACTTGCATGTAGTGGGCATTTTAGTGCAAAGAAGACTGCCTTGAAGGTTCTTTAAAGTGGGCTCTTTTGGCCCACTATCCATAGAGATGCCTACAATTTTTGCAAGTCATGTGAAAGATGTCAAAAGATGGGTTCAATGTCGAAAAAAGATATAATACCCTTGACCAACATTCTCGTTGTAGAAATCTTTGACATATGGGGCATTGATTTTATGGGTCCATTTCCTATGTCCTATGGTTTTCAATACATTCTTCTTGCCGTTGATTATGTTTCCAAGTGGGTGGAAGGATGTGCTACCAAAATAAATGACCATTCCGTGGTTATTCAATTCATCAAGTCCAATATCTTTGCTCATTTTAGTATGCCTAGGGCTATGATAAGTGACGGAGGAAAGCATTTTTGTAATAAATTCCTAAGGCATTTATTTCTTAAGTACTCCGTTACTCATAAAGTGGCCACTCCTTACCATCCTCAAATAAGTGGGCAAGTAGAAGTGTCTAACCGGGAAATTAAGCATATTCTTGAGAAAACGGTTAACACCACCCGGAAAGATTGGTCACGGAAGTTAAATGATGTTTTGTGGGCTTACCATATGGTATATAAGACTCCCATTAGCATGTCTCCCTATAGACTTGTATATGGAAAGCCTTGCCATCTTCCGGTTGAGTTGGAACATAAAGCCTTGTGGGCAGTTAAGAAGCTCAATCTTAACCTTAATAAAGCCGAAGAGAACATGTTGTTACAATTGAGTGAGTTGGAGGAGTTGAGATATAATGCTTATGATAATGCCAAACTCTACAAAGAAAGAACTAAAGCTTTTCATGATAAGCATATTGTGAAGAAGTCTTTCGAACCCGGTCAAAAAATTTGGCTCTTCAACTCTAGACTGAAACTTTTTTCGGGGAAGTTGAGAACCAAATAGGAGGGTCCTTATGAAATCATCTCTGTTGCACCGCATAGGGCGGTTGAAATTCAAAATTTGAAAAAGGGGAATATTTTCAAGGTTAATGGACAGAGACTAAAACCCTACATTAAGGGACGGGTCTTCCAAAGACATTTGGAAGCTGCACATCTAGTAGACCCTGTATATGAAGATATCTAGGGATGCAATGCAAATGGAAGAATTTTTGTCTGTTCGATTGATCTCAAGAAAAGTTCGATCGATCGAACATCATGCCTGCATCCAACACTTAGAAAAATTTTGAACCTACATCCACCTGCATCCAAAGACCTCTCTATCTCATCGTTCGAACTTTTCTGCAGGTTCATGCATGTTCGATCGATCGAAAGATCTTTTGAGATCGATCTGAGCATTTTTGGTTTGACCTTCTTCTTCCCTTTTTGGATTTCAAGCCTATTGATTCAAAGCAGCATTCGGTCTAGCTAGAGATGTTAAACTTAGCAATCATTGTTCATGCTTTCTTGAATTCTAACTTATTTGATTCAAAAAAAAAAAAAAATGTTTTCTCTTGTACCCTTGTGTGTAGTCATGCTACTTTTCTATCAAGTTTGATCTCTTATCTCTCTTTCATCTTGTGCTATATTGCCTTAGAATGCATAATTTGATTATTCTTATCCCATTTGATATTCGATATGAGTTTGTTAGTGTGGTTATCCAAGTAGGTTGTTGATTCCAAGTTTGGGGGAGACATCTTTCAAATTGAATCATTGCCGGGCTTCATGTCTTTGCCACCATGGTATACTCTTTCCATATTTTCCATTGTTCTCATTGCACATTGAGAACATTGTGCGGTTTAAGTTTAGGGGTAAGGTATCTTGTTGCATTCTACTTAAAGTTGAATTTTAATTGCATGATTGAGATTTGAGATCAATATTTGCAATGATTTTGATCTTTTGAGGACTATATTGCTTAAAATTTAAAAATTGCATGACTTGAGAGTTCAATACTCCTTATATGCCTTGCGGATGCCATTTAGGAGTAAATTTTTTGAAAAATTGATATCTTACTTACACTTGTAGTCCACATCATCTTGATTTTGTGATTATTTTTAGATTCACTCTAGGATTCTGCACTAGCATAGGCGCACACTAGCATTCATTTGTGGGGTACATGCTTTGTTGATTATTGAATTGGTTATATCCCAAATGGGCTAGTAGTGCATTGAAAGCTTTCATTCTTGATAAAGGTGAATAACAACCCATTTTCACTAAGTAGCCGGGATTCTAACCTCATCAAGCACTAAACTTCTTGCGCCGAAAGGTGGAGGGCCCAAACTATAGGTTAAAAAAAAAAAAAAAAAAAAGAACAAGAAGTTGCAAAAGTAATAAAAAAGTGAGGACTTCTCCCAAAAGGTGAGAAGTGGGAAATGATTAGATGGAGGTTGTCTTGATTTGTAGCCTAGTTGATTTGAGCTTGTAAATCGGGGTGTTTGAACGCCTAATGCCCTAAAGCCGTCTGGTTTGGGAGTCATTGACCTAACGCTCAACCTCATGGATCGCTAGAAAACTTAATAGATCAACACATTGCACTATGCTTCCATTTTTTATCCTTAAAAAAAAAAAAAAAAAAAAAAAAAAAAAAAAAAAAAAAAAAATCAAGTGAAAATAATAAGCGCACCTAGAACAATAAAGTTTTAATAAAAGGTCCACTTTTTATCTTGATGATCGGTACTAGATTTGTGTGCTAATTTGAAGGTAAGGATGTGATCATTTCTTTAGTTGGCTAAAATAGCAACATAATTGATGCCGATCCACTCAAAAAGGATTCTAGTATTGTTTTGATTTGTATGATCATTGTCTTGATGTGTGGAGGACCATACTTGCTTGCTTGATGTTGAAATTTTGGGAGATTGCTTGGAAATATTTGAAACATTGCATACTTGAGTTAGTTTTCTCCCAATGCTTGTTTGCAATATTAGTGCCTCTTTTAAAAGAATGA
Organism: Cornus florida; assembly: GCF_030987335.1. Taxonomy (NCBI): domain Eukaryota; kingdom Viridiplantae; phylum Streptophyta; class Magnoliopsida; order Cornales; family Cornaceae; genus Cornus; species Cornus florida. The sequence continues at coordinate 20,054,961 of NW_026775574.1, forward strand.
GCTTAATGTTTGTGGATATCATTTCTGGAAACCCTCACGAGACTTCACTCGTCCACTAGGGGTAACCTAAGGGTTTAAAAGGCTTGTTGCATATGTTAAATGTAATCGTGTTCCCTACGAAAGTGGCGTTATCCATTTATTGCTTTTTAGAATCATAGTTGTATAGTTGTTCATTTCACTCCTTTACTTTCTAGTTCATTGCTAGGGACTAACAATATTTAAGTTTGGGGGTGTGATGAGCGCTGAAAAATGCGTGTTTAAACTCCTTAAGCTTAGGCATTCTAGAACATTTATCTATCTTATTTTATCATTTTGTATTGATTTCGTGTTATTTCCATTTTCAAGTACTTATCCCCAAAATAAGCTAACTCAGCCAAATAAGAGTAGAAATAAAGCAATTCTGGGATGAATCAAAGAAAGGAACAAAGTAGAGCAAAATGAAGCAAAGGGTGGAATTTCAACAACTTCGATCGATCTCAAGAAAAGTTCAATCAATCCAACTTACATCGATCTCAGTACTTCAAGATGGATCTGAGCCATGATTGTCCCTGAACAAAGATCTCAAAGTTCGATCGATCCAACTTTCATCTCTGATCGATCGAACATTCTTGTCTTTATCCAAATGATTAATCTTATCCAGTTGTACCACCCTACCAACCACTTTTGTCATTTTCCCAAAAATATCTTCAAAATATGTCATATTTGTTTTTATCCAAAAAGGCTCCGCCATTGAGGATCGATCCAGCCTAAGTTCGATAGATCTCAACCATGTTCGATTGATTGAACTTCCTCTAGTGCGAAAAAGTTAAATTTCCAGCTCACAAAAGTTGTCCTTTATCCAATCATTGGAGAATATTTGCTGTACGATCCCAGCTCATTTTGGGTGTCATTTGACCTACCTATATAAGGATAAGGATTACTTTTTGTATCATAACACATCATATCATATCATACCTTGTAGAACTCTTAGGGAGGAAGCAAAGAAGAGGAGGAGGCTAGAGACACCATTGGAGATCCTTCATCAACCAATAAGCAGATTTCTTCCATGGAGCTTGCCCTTGAGGGTTGGATGACATCATCCATGAGTGGCTAGACATTCTCTTGGGGCTAGAGTTAGCCCTAAGCATATTTTCTACTTCTTGATTTATGTATTTTTAAGGGAATTTGTATTGTGATTCATGTCTTGACACTTTTATATATGTAGATCTTGTTTATTCAATGATTTATGTGGTTTAATGCTTCCAATTGATCATTTCATTCTATCCATATGTCTATGTATGCTAGAATAGATGTTCATATGTTTGTCTCTGTTTTTGTGTTATTGATGCATGTCTATGTGTGTTGATGCTATAGATCTAGAGATTGTCAAGACATAGTGCTTAATGTCATGTTCTTGTGGTTTATTTGATGGTTCATACTCATTGCTTAATGGATTGTACCTCTCCCTTAGTTTAATTAGTTTAATTTCATGTCATTAGTTTAGTTGTAGTGTAATTGTTAAATGGGAGGACAATCTATGCTTGTTGTTGATGTTCCATACTTATGATAAACAAGTATCATGTATCTTTAACCTTGTGATGTGTTTGGATTGTGAGCTTAAAGAAGGGATTAATGGCTTAATTTGATATGTTGTGCTATCCACCATGTTGTTTAGACAATAAATGCTTAATTTGTTATCCATGCTTGTTGAAACAACCACACACACACACTTTGTTGCAATACATGTTCTTCCCCTCATTAATCATCCATTAAAGGTGTAGAAAAGGTATGCTTAGTGGTGTTCTCTAAACCCCAAGATCTCTCTCTCTCTTTCTCTCTATTGCATTATTGTTTACTTTAGTTTAATTTGCATCTAGTTTAATTCAACCAACCAACAACCATTTTGATCACTCGACCTACTAACCCTAATCTTGATTCCTTATCCTAGTATGACACTCAATCCCTTGGGACGATCCCTACTCACCCTAGCTATAATTTTAGTGAAAGGTAGTAGTGGCAATTTATAAATGTAAAACTTGGTCACATAAGCATAGACTTTTGGAGTGTGATGACCAACACACCACTAGGCATGTATAAAACACAAATCTAAGGGAAATAGATAGAAGAAGAACTTGTTTTTTTAAGCTTTCGGATTGAAAACCTCAAACTTTCTTCTTCTCTGATTTTCATGTGAATCTTGCGTTACTGTCAAACCTCTCTGCTGCTCCGTGCCAGCCCACGCACAGCCCCTCCTTCCTTCTCTCATTGGTCCGGCCTTGAACCCCTCATTTGGCCGCACATTTTCTTCCTCTCGTCGGCTATTTCTCTAAACTCTCTATCTTCTCTCTCTGCGTGAAAGGGTTTTCTAACCCTTTGGCTAACCCTAACTTATATATATATATATATATATATATATATATATATATATACTACTTGTAATTTAACCTACTCCTAATCCCTTTCCAATTCCTTCCCTTAATAACTAAGAAAAGAAAAGGAAATAAATAAAAAATATATACATATATATAAGTCTGTTAACGTGAAATTCATACATATATACATAATATAACTTTTAACTATATATATATAAAATTGACAATAGGTAATAATACTAATAAATATAATAACCTTATATGCATATATACCCACATATATATGTATAACTATCTATGAGTAATTATCCATACCCATCAAGTCTCTTATCCAAGTAGTCCATGCAACCCATTGGATTGGTCCATTACTACTGTTGGGGTTGAAATTCGCCGCGGCTTGGTACGACACAATTTCCTGCAAAACAAAGACGGCTAAGTCAAACACCGGTATGGTGCCGGCCGTTGACCCTCCGACGATCAAATTAGTGGGGGTTTCTAAAGAAAGAATTTCTATCATAATTGTTCTAGTAGGAGTTTTTTGTATGTACCTTATTTCCGAGTCGTCTTCATATTTATGGTCACTTCCTTCATCCTTGATAAGGGAATATCATCATTCTTATCCAATGGAAATCTTATCCTTAATAATGAAATGTCATCATTCTTATCCAATGGAAATCTTATCCTTGATAACGAAATATCATCGTTCGAAAGTCAAAGAGGTCTGGCGACTAGTCAACACTTAGTTGCTTCTATCGTTAGGTCAAGATAATTTAGGGTTATTTTTCCCTATCAGTTGTCCCCCATTCCCAAGCTTACTCATCTAGCTTTGGGAATGTAAAATTTATTTATTCACCTTCGAATACTGTTCCCGCGTTTTTTTTTTTTTAGTATCCTTGGGCATTCTTCCCGTGGGTACTCTTCCCTTGGGTAATATTCCCTTGGGTAATGATCCCGTGGGTAATATATATATATATTTTTGGTACCTTTAGGCACTCTTCCCTTGGGTAATCTTCCTTTGGGTACTATTCCCGCAGGTAAGTTTTTTTTTGGGTACCCTTGGGCACTGTTCCCTTGGGTTCTATTCCCGCAGGTTAGTTTTTTTTTTTTTTTTTGGTATCCTTGGGCACTCTTCCCTTGGGTACTGTTACCTTGGGTAATGTTCCCTTGTTCCTTTGGATACTCTTCCCTTAAGTAATCTTTCCTTGGGTATTATTCCCGCCGGTAAGTTTTTTTTTTTTGGTACCCTTGGGTACTCTTCCCTTGGGTAACGTTCCCTTAGCAACTCTTCCCTTGTGTAATCTTCCCTTGGGTACTATTCCTACAGGTAAGTTTTTTTTTTTTGGTACCATTGGGCACTCTTCCCTTGGGTAATGTTCCCTTGGGTACTCTTTCCTTGGGTACTATTCTTGTGGGTAAGGTTTTTTATTTTTTTTTGGTACCCTTGGGCACTCTTCCCTTAGGTACTCTTCCCTTGGATAATCTTCACTTGGATAACCAAAACCTCAAACGTTGTCACGCTGACCTCCTTGTGCCAATAATATGACAGACAAAAATCTGAAAAGCGAAGTAAACACTTCCAATTATCCATGAAAACCTAGGATATATATCATGAGCATATCCTCCATGATCAAATATAATTTCTCAATCAAATCCCCCGTCTAGAGGTACGAAGCAAAATTGCTGCTCCAATATTTTTAGAAAATTCCTTCAAAATAACACTTTTCATCCATGATAATAAATATCCACATGCTATAATGTACTCCATTATCAGTGCAATGTAGAACTGATATGAAACTCCAAAGTGAACATTACGCTAATTAAGGTTCATAAGCGAACTTACTCAATCCATCACTCTTATTCCATATAAAAAAATTCCAATTAAATGTCGATAATTCTACTGACCATCCACTCCTGATTAATTATACTCCCATTTTGATATAAGAAGTGGCAAAAATCTCCAATAATATTTGATTATCAATTTTTCACCTTTCTAACAAGTGTTACACTTAGAGACAGTTATGTGCATGTCCCTATCCGTACCAGTTCACCAAAACTAACATTGGATGTCTTGATGTAATTTATAACCATTTAAGTGCACCGTAAAATTTTAAATTTTACATTTCATTTACTTCGACCTCCGTAACATCAGTTACAGAATCGATTAAACCTCCTCCAGTACCTTAAACTCTATCTAAGTAAGGTAATACCTCCTCCAGAGTCAACTCCGATATTTAAAGTTAACCTCCTTAAATACCTAGGTAATAGCAAGTGTTATTATTACACATGCTAAAAACTTCAACTGATAACTCAATAGCTAACTGAAAAATTTAAATATCTTATCAGTTGTTGAGAGCATCCACTTCCATATTCGCTTCCATCAGACGGAACTTAATGTAAAGTGTGAATCACCACTTCGATTCATTTAAGTCGTCTTATAATCCGTTCTATGTATATGAACTGATGTCCTACCAGTTTGAAATAGACAAGAATTGAGCTGGTTTAATTTTTCAATCAACCAATATCCCAACCAGAATCCTGACCCTTTTATAAAGTTAGCAATCCCTTAACTAAATTCGTAAAAAATGCTCTATCATTTCCTCTTCAGTATAGGAAATGGCTGCAAGGATCTAGTGATCTCTGATGGTCCATCTCGACCATCTAATAAATATTATATTTGGAGACAAAATCACTATGTCCCTCCTCCTGCCTGTCCTCCAAACATCTGTTTCATACCGTGACGCATCATGTTTCTACCAGGATTAATAAAGAACTAAGAGTTGTGAACCTCAGTCCTTGCATCCTCCTTTCAATTTGTCTACAAAAAGTACCGTTAGTCTGGTATCACCAACTTTCGTCTGCACCCATTGTTTAATTTGGAGCATCGTCCAAAGCTAACTCTGTAACTGAATCCATGCACCACTGATTCATGATAAACTTACCTATAATGAAAATCAACCGGGAATTCTATTCATCGAAAGTTAACTAGCTATGACTTTTCCATACACACCGTGCACCACTTCCTTATATAAGTGTTCAGTTTCACCTTCATGTCTTTAACACACTCTGCTCCTTTAACACAAGTAAGTGTCTATTAGACTTCCTGTATAACTTCAAAAGAATATGGAATCTTTTCATCCTTCAAATAGTCATCAATTCCTAGCAACAACTATTTGTTACGAACTGTGACTTAAAAAAAAAAATCTCCATATTATTTGTGTAAATGAAGAGACTTTGTTTCCTCCTCCATGTGCAACACCGACAACCTCTCCTAATGATACAAGAATAGACTGATAAAGATTTATTCAGTTAGCTATCTTTACATGGCATCATTCCAATAGGTACCTAAACCGGTACGAAATCCTCCTTTTGACTTGGTGACAACTTCTAGAATTTTCAAGAAGATGTTCTGCAATTCCGACATCTTTAATAAAACATAGTAGCGTTATAGTGGTCTTTATTTACCACAACCTCACGAATACCGAATTATTAACAACTACCATTATCATGGCGTTGTAATATGATACGAATCCAGATCTAGTGTAAAAGATATCAAACTCATCGTACTAGATTATTTGACTCGTAGTGATGGTTTAACTATCCCATCCCAAATAACATACCATAATGACGCATGCCCAGGTCCAATAGATTGGCTAGATTTATGTATATTTACCAAATCCTATTTCCACATGTTCACAATCCTAGCGTAAAATAGCGTTATTATTCCATGTTACTAAAAACAATAGTTAACTGATCACATACTTGTGTCCCCAACTAAACCACATACCAAAATCCCGAATAATAAATGAAAATAAAACACGTACGACAAACACAATAACATAAAATATTCCTACTTAAGACATCGTTCAATCTAGAAAAGAAAATCTCTTTTGAAATCAACCTTACCAGATTGTTTCACAATTTCATTTTATAGTTTCGTAGGTAATCATCCAACCTCAAAACAGATCCTTTAAACATAGCTTAAAAGTAACATATGTTTGCCTAAGCAAATACCAAGGGCTTAACCCTTATCCTCCTTCTACACGGAATGTAAACTGTCTAACTTGGCTTTATAAAGCAAATAGAACGTCACAACATAATACCAATTCTCTACTATATGTGATATAAAATCATGTATTTCGTTCTGATAAGAACTCCATCAGATCCCCAAACTCCAGAAGAGTACTTTTTATATACCTCTTTTAGAGATGATAAGAAAGCTTAACTATTTGTAGATTAATCAACCCCAATTCTACTAATATCATTCGCTATACTACCAGCAAATAAGATCACCCTTGCGTAATCACTTATCTTCAAGATTTAGTACCCTCTTTCCTGGATACACCGAAATCTCCTCCATTAGGATTTTCTTCGGGCCCTACTCATTGCTTGTCTCCTTTATAAGAATAATTGAAATCGTGTAGGCCCCAAGATGCGGTGACCTAACACACACAATTAACTCCTTCCTTGGTTTATACTTTAAAGTAGCGCCAACCAGAACTAAACCTTCAATCTCAAATTCTATCTTCTAGCAAAGAAATCGATAATGTACTCCTTTACTCCTTTAGGTCTTTATCACTTTCGCCTTGGACCCATGCTCCTCCTAGCATCAATCATTTTGTAACTACAGAATTTAATTGACATCAGCTCCTTCTAACAAACCGTAAATAGAATACAACGAATCCTAATATGGGCTCAAAGTTTTTAAGAGACACAATGCGGAAGTCACATAACGAAAGACATTCCTAAGGACACTTGAACCTGGAGTGCTCTGATACCAACTGTGATACCCCCAGATTTCTGGATGCGGGTTGGCCAGGCCCATGCCCAAATACCCGAGGATATCAAAAATAAATCGGTAATAATCGAACACAAAGTACAAAATAGATAAATAAGAATAAATAAATTTCTGAAAGAAAACTAAAATGATAATCTATTAATTGAAACCTCAGAATAAATTTTCATAAATAATAAAATATTCTGATAGAATTAATCCTCTAAAGTAATACAACTTGGGAATTCATACTATGTGGACCCCTAGAAAATCCTAGCTGAACAAATGACAGCAATAACTGTCTACATCAGAATACTGAAACATAAAGAAACTCCTATGTAGATAATCTGGAAGAGTAAAGTAGACTAATCCCTGCTCAGTACGAACAACATCTACTCCTGACGAACACCTGAAAAATAACGGTAAGTCAGGCTCACAAACAAGTTCTACTCTACTACAATCCAAGTAGAGATCCGATACATGTATACATCCTAGTTAATCCAACAATAACTAGCAGTCCGTATATATATAGATACACACTATAGGACACTTATTGGACTATTGGTCTATCTCAACCTAAATAGAAGGCAACATGCAAACCGCACATAAAGTGGGCATGAGTACCTAAACCTACCAGAGCACCCAGATGTCTACTATGTCTAGTTATCCATCCTAGACAATATACGCACCTTAACCATAATCCTGAGACTCAAGCTCATATCATGGCACCATAATTATATATATAATCCATTCTATCTAACTACAAGTAAACCTCTATAATTAATCCTCTATAAATAATCATCTATAAGTCATTCAACTTATTTAGCTGATTTGACTTGAGTATAGGTAGGACTTAACATTCTTTTGGTTAATCCATCCCTTTATATAAATGTAGGACTTAACTGATAAGTTAATTCGTTCCTAGAATGCCACCGTCTTATACCGGTGCATTACATCCATACAATCTAATTATTGATGAAAGAAATAAAACAATACCTCAATAAATCCGGGAATAAGCATAATAATAATCAGATATAAAGAATCATATTATGCAACTAACACAAGATTAAAATAATAAAACATTCATATTAATTGCTAAGTTATTTTTAATCAATAAAATCCTCCATTCCATCCAATAATTGATGAAGAAATAAAACAACACATCAATTAATCCAGAGATAAGTATAATTAAAATCAGATAATTAACCGAGCATATTATACTGCTAATACATGATTTAAAATCATGCAACATCCATTTAAATTGCTAGAATAATTTTTAGCAATTAAAACATCCACTAACAACATGCAAATTTAGTTAAAATTTCATATTGTTCAAATCCTTAGTACATTAATATAGATTATGCATTGTGGGTATTTAACATGTACATTGTAGTCATTTAAAACCCTTATTACAGTCTAAGCAACCTTAGAAAATCCCAAAATCCAAAACAGAACAAAAAAAAAAAAAAAATATATATATATATATATATATATATATATATATATCACTTTCTGTAGTGTTCCAGCAAGAGAGCATGCTCTCTTCTGAAAGGAGCATGCTTTATTCAAAAGAAGCCGCCTTCATTCTTAATAGAGCATGTCTATTTAAAAGGAGCTGCCTCCATTCTCAATGGAACATGCTTTATCCAAAAGGAGCCACCTTCATTCTCAATAGAGCCGCCTCCATTCCTACTACTCTCCGTCTTCTTCATCTATGGTGTCCTCTGATCATTTCAACCATCTTCCTTAAGGTTCCTAACCTTCTGTTCTAATTACCAGATGATCCCAATTAATTTTGTAAAGTTCTTATGCCTCTTTTACACCAATTCAAACAAGATTCAAGCAAGGAATTTCAAAATCAAGCAAGTATGAGTATAAACACATAAATTCTGTTTTAATTCCAATTAAGCATGCATACATGGTTAATTTATTATTTGATAAATCCTGAAATTAAACTAGGCATGTATAGAGTATGAAATCTAAGGAAAAGAGTAAAAGAAGAACTTGCTTCTAGGTTTCCAATTGAAACCTTAACTTCTTCTTCCTAACTTTGTCGGCGATCGTGGCTGCCATCATAGCTCTCTGGTATACTGTCCTAGCCCATGCACAGCTTCTCCTCCTTCCTCCTCTTGGTTCGGCCTCAACCTTAGGCCGAGCCTCTCCTTTCTTCTCTCACGGTTTCTCTCTCTTGTTAGGTAATACCACGAAATATCATATATGCCTCCACAGACTTATGTTTATATAAGTATAGATAACATATAACCATAATCCTTGTCTAATCCTAAGTCTATTTATAAAGAAAAAGAGAAATAAATAATACAACGTAATAATAATACTACATTATAATATTACGTATCTACATATATATGTATCCATTTATAAATATAATATAATTTTATACATATACATAACTGAATCCTCCTTATTATTATTAATTAAATAATAATAATAATAATAATAACCACCATATATATATACCCATCTAAATATATATATATATATATATATATATATATATATATTAATATCTATATATATATTAATATACTAATACCCATGGGTCATACTCTTACCCATTTAGGCTTCATCCAAGTAGTATATGTGACCCATTTCTTTAGTCCATTATTACTATCCAAATTCACGTCCTTTAATTTAAACAAAATAAAATAAAACTACATAAACAATTAAAACATTTAACTACCACATAACTACAAACCTACGCACAATTAAGTCACATAAATCACAACACACAAATCTACACAATTCAATTTATATAAATCATTTAAGCACACATAATTTAAATTAAATAAATAAGTCAATTAAACATATAACTAATAGCCAAATAATCAATTAATCCAATAAAATGCAATTATAACAATTAAATAAATACTGAGATTATCATTTTAAAATTAGGGATATTACAAATTCTGTCAAAATCCCAACAATTGTTGCTTTTGTTCGCCTAGGTCTGCTTATGTTTGGCTTGTTTTCGGCTAGTATGAGTGAATTTACTATTTTCTCTCTGACTAGATCTCTGATCTATGTCGGTTTTGGTTGTTCCCGACTTGGTCTGATCTTTTCCACTTGATCTAATCTTGTGCGGGTTTGGGTAGTTTTTCCTCCTGTCGGAGGTGCCTTGTAGTTGTAACTTTGGAGTTGTTGTCTTGATGATGATCAGACCTTTGGGTTTCTCCTGTTACTGCTCTTCTCCCTTGGTGGTTTTCATTATTGAATTTTGGCTCTTGTTCTCAACAACTTTTGAGTCTGTTCTTCATTTTTTCTTATTTTGTTTCAAGATTTATATGTCTTTATCTTGATTGGTTTTTGCCTTGTAATATCATTGATGACTTGATTTTTTTGCCTTTGCCCAAAAAAAAAAAAAAAAAAAAAAAAAAAAGCAGGTCCCAAAAATTCTTTTACTTCCCTAACTATCACCTTCCCCGCCAAATCACAAAAGTGCAAAAGGATTACAGTGTTTCGAGACAAGTTTTGACAAAATGTTTTATGTTGTCTGAAAAATTATTTTAGGAATCAACAATTTGATCGTTTCATTAATAAAATATCAATTATTGGGATGAATTAATGTTTTCACAAAAAAAAAAAAAAATGTTTGTCCTCTCCATTAAGCTTTCTGTTGCAGAGATGCTAACTATTATTCATCAAAGCATACAAATTTTCAAACAATTAACAACCACACAAACCATATCATCGCAAAAAGGATCATTAAAAATTTAAAACATTTCATAAAACAGTGGCAAGAAATGTTTGGGCCCCAGTAGCTGAACTGACTTTATGTCTTGTAATGCATGTTGGGTTACCAGGAAATGTCATACCACATCACTTTGTGCTTTCAATTCAACTTGTTTTTGGTACTCTTTTTTGACATGTTACTCCCTCCTATGCAAATTAGTTTTTTTTTTGTTTTTTTTGAAAATTTAACTTTTTTAAGAGAATAAATTTAATTTTTTTTAATTATAATGATAGTGAATAAATTATTAAATATGTTTATAGTAGATTAATTTTTTATAAATTTAATATAAGAAGGTTAATTTAATAATTTAACTTTTTAAATGAAATATTTATTTTGAAACAGACAAAAATAGGAATATAAATATTTAATTTGAAAAGGAGAAAATATTTATTTACTAATTAATAAATAAATCTGAATTGGGAGACGTGAAATATAAGAGTGGTAGGATGTGAGCCCTACTATTCCTTTGATCTCAAGTTTGGTTACATCAAATCAGAGAGCAAATCAATTTCCTTTCCGCTTTAAGTAGATGATGGTGCTTAAAATCAAGTTCGTAACTAATGCACCGTCATCTTCTATGGGGTCATTAGGGTCACTGAAAATCATCATTTTGTATATTTTAGATCATAATACAAAAAAATGGAGAAATAAATCATGATATTATTAGTAATTCTAGAGTAGGTTAGACTAAATCAAGACAATATTGTGGTATTTATGTGATAAAATTTAAAAAATACTAAATAAGTTAAAAGAAAATTTCTATAGGACGTGCAGCCATTAAGCCAAGCTATATTATATAGGGGTAGTGTATTCCGCATTGAAAAAGAAACAAAATAAATTCTTGTAGCTGAAATGAAGATGTTGAGGTGGATGATCTGTGACTACAAAAAGATAAAATTATCAATCAAAGTGTATGAGAGATATGTGTGTTGTAACAATTGAATATATAATTTGGATCACTCATACGAGCAGTACGTTTAGCTCACTTACATGTGACTCAATAAAAAAAAAAAGAAAAAGAAATAGAACTTAGACTCATTGATACCCCAAATAGCATAGAGTAGTTTGAATAGAAGATAAGAAAAAGTGAGAAACTCATTTAGAAAACTCAAATAAATAAATAAAAGGCAAAAATGTCTACTATGATGAAGAAGTATTGCACCATCAAAGACATTAGTGTATCATTCATCTTCTACAGTATAAATAATTAATGGTAAAAATGTAAAATATTTATGTTAAAGTATAAATAGTTAATGGTAAAAATAAAAAATATTTATGTTATTTGTTGGGGAAAGAAAATAAAAAATTCACCCATTAGTAGCTCTGTCCACACCAATTAAGACACGTTGCACATTCACCAAAGCCGTAGTCACATAGGAGCAATACTCAACTATGGTGAGTCAGAAGGCGACACGTGGAAATGCGGCGATGCGCGCGGCTCACCTAACCGAAGATCAAATTTAATCACTCAATCCTGTACTGAATTTAGTGCAATGTCTAAATCGTTAACTTCCAAAAAAAAATCAATTGCCACGTGTCAAGCATCAAGTGAAGAATGAGTGTGGGACTGTGGAGGACACAGACAGATCATGATAACGTGGATGGATAAGGATCTGCGTCGGTCCGTGTGTTTCTTTCTGTGTATATTCTATTTTCAGGGTGTGTTGTTGTGGGCCCAACTTCACTTATGTTTGGCCTTCGTATTTCTTCATCGCCTCTGCTTTTTAAAATTTTATTTTAAATGAATATATACGTATGCATTGCATATTTTGTTATAGAATTGAAAAATAGAACATAATGAATTGTTATTTTTTTGCACCATCTCTTTCAAATTAAATATGATTTTCAAAGTGAACCATCTAATTTATAAGTTTTAATTGATTATTAAATATAAAAAATAAGTCCTACTTTTTTATATTTTGCAAATATAAAATAAGTCAAATTCACTAATTTGTATTACATAACTAGGTATGTTTATTAAAATGACCACCTGAAATATATTACTATTTTTGTGTCAAATTATGATGGGTCGTACCATATAAAAATCTATCCTACACTCTTAGCGCTAAAAAATCAGAACTTTAACCGCTAAAATCACAATTGTATCACACATAAAAGTACCAACAAAGGAAAATGCATATATAATAGTAATATTTAATAAAAAAAAATAAGAATAAAATCTGTATAATTTGTGATTCGCATAATTGTGAGCTTCTACGCCTTTGCTTCTTAGATTCTCTCTCTCCCTCTGTCTCTCTCTCTACACTTATTGAGATTTCATCTTCAGATTATGCAAGAAAATCGATTGACGGGTATATGCAAATCGGTGATGTTCATTCGAAATCAGTATTCACATAAGATATTTTGGCCTGTAAAAACGACTTCGGATCAATGTTCTTCCACTGTAGTTCACTGCTCACCCGGCATGAAACTCCTTTTATGTAACTTGTAAGAAACCAAAAAAAACTTTATTCTATTATGGAATTTCATTCCTACCTTCCGTTTTTGTCATCTTCTTCTGTATTAATCTATGGGCTTTGTTTTGTACTTTATTAAGTTCCTATTTGAACTCTTCTTGGTTTCTCTGTTACTAAATTCAACATTTCTGTTTTGTGTTTCATGGTGTTGAAGCTGACTTCTTCAACAGAAGGACAAGTGCTCAACGACCCACATGGGATTGGGTTTAATCTGCACACAGAAAGACACGGAATTTGAAGAAGCCGCAGCAACAAAATTTTCTAAATTTCTATGGATACACAATTGGGTATGATTGAACAATCCTTTAATGTTCGATACTCGCTTTGGGTCCGCGAAGCGCTCGACGAATTGCCTGACTGTTTCACGATCACTGATCCTTGCATTTCTGGGCACCCAATTGTGTTCGCCTCTCGTGGGTTCTTGAAAATGTCAGGGTATTCCAGAGACGAAGTGATTGGGAAGAATGGGAGGATATTTCAGGGACCCAAGACGAATCGGAGGACGGTGATGGAGATTCGGGAGGCCATTCGAGAGGAGAGGACTGTACAAATCAATATATTGAATTATCGGAAAGATGGGTCACCATTTTGGATGTTGTTTCATATGTGCCCTGTTTTCAGTAAGGAGGATGGGAGGGTGATTCATTTTGTTGGAGTTCAGGTCCCGATTTCGCAGAAACCGAGGCGGTTGAGCAGTGGGTTTGGGAGAAATGGGGTGAGTTTGGGTGAGGATGGGACTGGGTGGTCTTGTAGGAGGGAGGTGTGCTCGGATTCTGTGGTGGAATTGGGTCGCGTTTTGGCTATGGATTCAGTGTTGGATTCAGAAGATAGAGGTTTGTTTTTGTTTTTCAGTTTGCAGTTGAGTCTTTGTTTTTACATACAGAGTATGACCTTGTTTAATTGGTGATTTACATTACATAGAACTTGGTTGTTCATGTTTAGCATGAAATTATTGTGGGGTTGTTTCAACATATTAACATGCTTACTGGTACTTACTACTAATTTATGTAATCTAGCTGCAGGTCTCTCTCTCTGTCTCTATCCGAATTTCCTTATTTCACTATTTCTTTTTCAGTAAATGAATTTTTGTTGAATGTTTCTATAGGTTGTGGTTCTTGTGGTTGGTTATAGTGGTGTAATCTAAGTTGCTCATTGGTTTGCTTTTCTTATTATTATTGATGAGAAAATTATTGTGTACTATTACTATAAATAGATATGCTTACTTCCATTGTCATACTAAGATACTCCTTTTACTCCTTATTAGGTTGCTTGGGTTGTCTACTTTTGTTCCAATGCTTGCTTTTACAGGTCAGGAAATTCCTTTTCTAAAAATTTCTCATGCACTGGATTTATTTATTACAGAATTAGAGGTTGATGAGCCGTGCAAGGCAAGTGATTTAGAGAAGCGAAAAGCTGTGACTGCTATTAACAACATATTTTCTGTGCTCACTCACTATAGTGAGGTAACAGGCAGATTAGTGTGTGGGAACAGATGTTGCTTGTCTGGGATGGGTCCTCTGTGTTCATCATTAAATATATCTCTTGGTAGAATCAAACAAAGCTTTGTATTGTGAGTTTTAACAAGTTCCTGGTTTTTCTTATATTATCAGAGACATAATTCTGCTTTTCTAAGGTTGTTGATTTTTATGCTTTGTGTTCTTGGCACACATATCTTTGGCCTACTTGCATTGCAGAACCGATCCGCACTTACCTGACATGCCCATCGTTTATGCAAGTGATGCGTTCTTAAGATTGACAGGTAGTCAAATGTGAACCAAATTTACAATGCTGTTTGTTATTTTTTGACTTGTCTCATATGTAAAATTTTCTTGCTTGAGAATGGGAGATGGATCCAGTTTATAGATATCCTCAACCATCTGGCTTGTCAAATTACTCATCCTAAGGAAAATTCTTTCTTCAATAGGCTATGCTAGACATGAAGTATTGGGATGCAATTGTAGATTCTTAGGCGGGGTGGATACTGATCCCTCAACTATATTTAAGGTGACTATTCTCCAATTTAGCTCTTGATTATTTTTTTGTTTTTTGGATGTGTTCTTTAATACTCTTATCAGCAAGACTGTAAATATCTCGACCTAGTAGAAACTTCTCACCACTATTGAGTGGACAATGTGGGTTATATTCTACTCAATGAATGACCTGAAAAGAAGGGAATGGAAAACGAAAAGAGATTTTTTAGTTTCATCCTTCCTTTATTTTATTTTATTTGTTGTTGTGCAGATAAAGGAAAGCGTACAAACTGAGCAACCATGCACAGTACGTATCTTAAACTACAGGTTGATACTTGTCTATACTTCTTGTCATGTTCTGGAGGACAACCTATGATTTTTTCTTTGTTTGTTCTTTTAGTCTGAGATCATTAAGTTCTTAATCTAATAATTACTAAGATTTTGATTTTTCTTTTTCCTGCTTTGTTCTTAGGAAGGACAAGAGTTCATTTTGGAATTTTCTTCATATTTCACCTGTTCGGGATGCTTCTGGCAAGGTAGTTAGTTTTTTCTTTCTGTCAGTTGTCTGGAATTTTTGTTGTAAATGTCTGTTAATAGGATTCATGTTTGGTTCTTCTTTTTGTGAATTTTCTACTCCATATGTTGGGTGTAGAACCATGCTGCATGGTTTTTATTTATTAGTAATATTTGAGTTATGTCTTGTGAAGACTCTGTAAACTGTGACAATTCTTTTGAGTCTTGAAAATTGATTAGCCGGTGCAGCAGGGTTAACAATGTCGGACATGTAAAAGTTGTGTTCTGTATTTGATGCTGGTACTGGTAGCACTAAGATGGTAGTAGATTTGAGTGTGCTTTATTTTTGGTGAAATACTTATTTTCCTTCACATGCCTTCTATCTGATCCTACTTTTGTTACTGCGATACACCAAGTCTCTTAAGCACAATCTTGTCTTTCAATGGACTGCATAGAAAGTTGAAATACTTATTTTCCTTCACATGCCTTCTATCTGATCCTACTTTTGTTACTGCGATACACCAAGTCTCTTAAGCACAATCTTGTCTTTCAATGGACTGCATAGAAAGTTGATTATATTGGTTCCCATTCCTTCTTCTGAAATGCATCTGAGTTCATAGTAGAGCTTTTATGCACGTAAATTTTCAAAGGCTCGTGCCCAAAAAAGGTAATTAGTGCCATTCCATTTTTGTGAAACTATTACAGAATGGGGGTTATCAAACAACCCTGGGAGGCAAAAAGGAGAAGTCCAACTACTAACCATAGGAGGGTTTTACATTGGAGTTTTGTAATTCATTGTTTAAGAATATTGATATGCTATGTTACATGGACTTGGGTACACGGGTCAGATGCAGGTATGTATTCACATGTCGGACGTGCCAAATTCCCAAATAGAAGGATACATGAACTGCTAAGTACTCTATGGGACAAAATGTTGGGCAGCTAGGAAACAACATATGCATAAAATGAGTGTGGCGGAAATGCGAATGTTGAGACAGATGCATGGCAAGACAAGAAAGGATAGAATTAGAAATGACCACATCCGTGAGATGGTTGAAGTAGAGCATCAATTGACGATAAAATGAGAGAAAATCGATTAAGATGGTTTGGGCATGTGCAAAGAAGACCATTAGGTGCGCCAATGAGGTAGACGAACATGGTTCACACCGAGGATAATGCTAGGGGAAGGGGAAGACCAAAATTAACATGGGTAGAGTTAGTAAGAAAGGCTATGATAACATGTGGTTGGCTGATATTATGACCTTTAGATAGAGTGAAATATAAAACTAGGATTCATGGAGTCAATTGCTGATCCCAAGTAAAGGCTTTGTTTGTTTTTGTTGTTATTGTGGTAAAAAAATGTATTATGTAAGATAGTGTTCAATATAGGAATTTCACTCGTTTTGAAGCAATAATATTATAGACTTGAATTATTGAATATGTTTTTTTGTTTCATTTTCAACTAAAAATATAGGACACATATCCAATACTCATGTCTGAGTATCGTGTATCCAACATGGTACTTCACCTACGTTTAAGGAGTCCATGTAACAAAGTGGATATGCATGTCAATTTGTATGTTTTTTTCACAATTTCTCTCTTTTAAAATGTTTTTCTGCATTTATCCATGTTGTCTCGACCTTGAAGGTTATGCTCTCTTTATAGTATTATTATTATTATTAATTTTTTTTGTGATTATATTGCTCCTGTCAATGAATAATGTATATCAGTGGGAGCTAGGATTTGAGAATATATCAAGGTGATTGTGATAAACTTTTTGGTGTTCCATGACCAAGACATATCTTCAAGTTTCTACATGCTTCAAATATGGTTGAAGACGTGAGTGGCTTCTCTGGTTACTTGATTAAATTTAATTTTTTTGGAAAATGCATACATAGTTGGTTCCGGAATAGGCAAGGAGATTGTGAAAGTGATCTTCAACATTGCCATGCTTGTTGCTAAGCTGATAAATGTGTGCCGGTCTTAATTTCATTATTATGAAAACCATTCATGAGACTCCTAACGATTTATGAGATTCCTCTCTAAAAATAACCATTCATGAGATTCCTGTCTGAAACCCCATCCAAAGTTTAAAGGCATTTGGGAGATGCACACACAAAGGCAGGTGTTGCATGAGGCTTATTCCTCAGCCAATGAGGCAGGCACCTCTAATTCTGTATATTGTGAAGTTTGAACCGAATTTAGAAAGTCCCTGAAGGCTCATACCTCGGAGTCCGAGACTTAAGGGTTTTCCCACCTTTTACATGCCATTTTTTAGACAACCACTTCTTACGAGACCCGTCATAAGCTTCTTTTTAGATGTTTGTAATAGACTTTCAACCAAAAACCTATAGACGATAAAAAAAGGGTCTTAGAGTAGGGAAAGAAGGAAGAGAAGAAGAGAGAGAGAGAAAGGAGCAGTGGGGAAGAGATGAAGATAAAAAGATAGAGAGAAAGAGAAGCCTTGAATCTGTCAATTTATTCAGTGGCGGAGCGAAGAATTTACTCTGGAGGGGGTGAACTTAAAATAGTGATAAATCTTTTTCCCCAAAAACCTATTGACAAGCAAAAAGTAGTTTTAGAGTAGAGAGTTTTTTATGCAAAGAGAATAATAGAAGAAAGAAAGAAGAAGAGAGAGAGAAATGAGAGGAAGAGAAAGATAGAATGATATAGCAGCCTTGAATTTGTAACATTAATCCATGGCAGAGCAAAGAATTTACTCTGGAGGGCGCGAACTTAAATAATGATAAGAGATTTTTTATTTTTTTTGAACCAAATAAGAAGTGCAAAGACTTGAATGCTTATTCTGATGTTCTCATATAAGATTTTTATTGTTCTCAACTAGTTATCATGTCTTAAACATAACCTGGCTCCTTTTCTTTTTCCCAAAATAGTTTTCTATTTTAAAGAAATAGCAAAATTAGACGAAAAAGAAAGGATTGTGGGCTTCTTACATACTTGCTTAGGGTCAAGAAATGGACTGAGAGAGGATTTCTGTAGTTCTTTCTCTGTCTTTCGTTTGGAGAGAGATTTACGATTTGTTTGGTAGAAATGACAGAGTAGTGGATGGAATGGATGGTGCATCCTTGGGGAAAGAAAGGTGCTCTCTTGTTTTGTTTGGTTGAGTCGAAGGGAAGAGAAGGAATCAACAATAAAGTTGGTTATTAAGGATTCACAATCACTGTAAACCAATTCTGTGCCGATCTTCCGTGAGCATTCTACAAGCATAGAAGACGCTTTGTGAATATGGCTCCTATACATTAATTTTTTTGACAATCACTGAATGATCAAGCTGTTTGCATGTCATCTCTTGTTACATAGTGATGACGAGAGGGATTTTGCTATCATTTCACTGAAAGTGCTGAAATGAAGAGCTGTTAGGATCTCTTGCCCTTCCTTTTCTTTAGGCCTGGTTGAGTGTGTTACTATCGGACTATCAGTTATCATGAGTAAGACTGTAAGAGGGAGTAATTTTTGAAAAGCTAAACTTCCTCCAGCTCGTTGTATCCACAGAAGAATTGTTTTCTTTTTTGCGTTAAATCTCTCTCTTTCTCTCTCTCTCTGTGCAAGCCTAACCCCAACACGCCGCCCTATTAATTTCTCGTCCCAATTGCCCAGAGAAACTGAATAACTCCTGGAAAAATTGGAGATAGGAAAGTAGTTATGGAATTCCATAGTACCATAAATCCCAAGTCAATGAGTAACTTCCATTGTTGACAAAATCTTACAATCTTACAATATACTTCATGCAATGGTTTTGTTTAATTGTTTTCTGCAATTATTTCACTTTTTATATTTCGCCAGTTCTCGGGCCACCCCCTCCCCCCCCCTCGCTTTTATCAGTGGATTAACTAATGGAGTTCAGTGAGGCCAAAACATGTATATGTCCTAAGTGCATAGATTTTTGAGACAGTTACAACTGTGGCATATCTACCTGTGGAATTGCTATGTTATGGAAGCTGCAGAGTAGACTTGTTTTTTTTTTTAATATTTATATCAAAATATATTTGTATGTATTCAGAATTTATTTGTACTGCACCGTAGTCATGATTTTTCTCATATCACGTTTAATACTGATATATATATATATATATATATTATATATACATATATATATATATTTTAAACTTAATTTTTTTATGTGCATATATGTTTTATATCAAAATGAAGATATTCTTTTTTTTTTGTCTTTCTTTCCCTTCCTCCAAATTTGATTCATTTGGAAATCTCACTCGTTCCAAATTTCTTCTCTTTGATTTCTTATACCTGTTGGAGCAATAACACACACTAGTTTTCTCTCGTTATACATGCAGAATTAAGTCTGCAGTTACAAAAACTATTGTGCAACCTGGTTGATGATGAGCTTTTGATTTGTTGATCCTCTGCTATGTTTGCGTTAATTGTCTCTCACTTTTAGCGTTTGATTGCTTGACGAAAATGAACTTTCTATTCTATTTCTTATAGCTGTTCCCATGTCTCTTATTGTGCATGGTTTTGCAGATAGCATATTTTGTCGGGGTTCAGATAGATGAAAGTTGTAAGAATAACGATAAACAAGGGCTGAGCCCAAAGATGAGGCAGCTTAGTGTCATCGGTGCAGTTAAGGTTGCAGTAAGAAGTTCATCAATGGCTGCTGGAGCCTCCAAGTCGTAGTTTCTATATTCTTGGCTTTGATTACTTGCTTTCTATTTAATATCTTTGATCTTTAGACAGTTATATATTTCATTTACAATCTCACCTAGCAGTAGGTTGAAGGGTTATCCACAAAATTAGGTGGTTGTAGCTGGGTTGTTAAGCTCGCATTATTTATGTATATATAGTTTTATTCTGTAATTGAAACTGAACGCGGATCATCTACTATCGGTTATCCGGACAGTCCACGTTGATGATTATTGAGAATGTGTGCACGATTGAATCATAATTGTATCTATTACGCGAATAGTCAAAGGGAGATGATTGTAGCAATTGGTGTAGAACACATTGATCATATGGTAAAGCTATTCTAATTACTGGATATGGCCTTGTAGTAGTTGATTTTGCCCTAATCTGCTAATTTGTTTCCTGTGTAGCTTGGGATTAGATTTTGATGGGGGTGGTAAGAGAGGAAGTAGAATTTGACCTAAGCTAGTCTAATTACTGCATCAGAGTTTTTCTTGTTTTGTCCTTAAAAAGTTGTGCACGCATAATATGTGATTCTGTATATCGAAGCAAAGTCGAGTCAGAGTCATCGTCATCGTCATCGTCATCATCCTTGCCTTATTCTCATGTTGTGTGTGCATAATATGTGATTCTATATATTGAAGCAAAGTTGAGTTGTTGTCATCGTCATCATCCTTGCCTTATTCTCGTGTTTTGTGTGCATAATATGTGATTCTGTATATTGAAGCAAAGTCATGTTGTTGTCGTCATCATCCTTGCCTCATTCTCATGTTGTGCGTGTATAATATGTGATTTTGTATATTGAAGCGAAGCCGTGTTGTACCTTGTCGTCGTCGTCCTATTCTCATGTTGTGTGTGCATAATATGTGATTCTGTATATTGAAATAAAGTCGTGTTGTTGTCATCATCATCGTCCTTGTCTTATTCCCTCATGAGATCGGCCATTTACTGTATCGAAGTACTTCGTTTGGAATTCCAATTTTTTCCAAGATTCCAAAGTTTCCGCTCATAGTTGGATTATTGTCAATCAAATGCAGAAATAACATAATGCAGTTTTATTTTGCTTAGTATTAGTAAATGAGTGTAAAATTCATAGAATTTCATGCTACTGATTCATTTGGGCTGTAGGTCTACTTGGTGGTTTTAATGATAGTGTAGCTTTGATTCTGTTTGCAATTTATTTAGAAATCCAAATTATAACTTGTGTAATAAATTAATAATTAATAATTATACAGCTTTTCCACCGGGTAAGTGTGCAGACGTCAGGTTTGCAGTGAGGAGTTTGTCAGTGGGTGCTACCACCTCTTTTTATTATTTGCTTCTGATCTACTGATTTTCTCAATATTTCACCTTTTCAAACTGTAAATCCATTATGTTTCAACTTTCATTTGCTATGTATTTCATTTGTTATGTAAAATATATATATATTTTTATTTGTTTGGTATTTAGTTGTCGTAAAATATTTAAGAAAAAAATATATATATATTAAAAGTTAATAAAAATAATTTACCTATTCATTTTGGACAAATTATTTTACACCTCTCCACTTGATGTACTATACATTGTATGTCAAACACCGAACAAGTAAAAATAATATATATATATATATATATATATATATATATATTTTATTTGATACACCGAACAAGTAAAAATAAAAATATATATATATATTTTATCTGAAAAAAAATTTATTTTTTAAGAAAATATTTTATTTTGAGGTCTTAGCCAGTTTGGGGTCTCTGTTGGAGTAAAAAGTAGAGAAGTAATCTCAGAAGGACTCTTAGATAAAAAGAAACAAATTATTACTTTTTGTTATTGTTGAACTAGCATCATTTATTAATAATTATTTTTATTTTATCTTCTAGTTAAAATAGAAGCTGTGAATGAGATGTTACCGGGTTTTTTTTTTTTTTTTTTTCAAGGTAAATAGTTGCTTAAATAGTTCAGACCTATCATTTATTAACTCTTGTGGGATGATGACATAATTTTTCATTCACATAAATGTAATTGGATTAATTCGAGAATGATTACAACTCAAAATAGAAATAAAATATATAATCATATAATCTATATTAATTCAATATATAACAAGTTTACTGTTGGAAAAAAGATATACATATATATAACAAGTTTTGAAGGATGGATTGGCTGTAGATGAACTTGTTGACATATGCAGATGTGAATGTGATATTTTCTTATGGTGTAAATATTTTTTTTTTAGTATGACAGAGACAGGGCCGGCGGGAATTAAAAAAAAAAAAAAAAAAAAAATTATTAGTAGTAATAATGTATAGTCATGAATGTTACTAATGGTAATTTTGTATAGAATATTAAATTTGTCCCTCCAAAATATTTTTCAGAATTCTATTAATAGTAATTATTTATAGTTATTAATGATAATTTTGTATAAGAAAATTAAAGTTGACCTCTTAAAATTTTATAAAATTCTCATTTATAGTTACTTATCTTAAAAGATGGTTTGTGAAATAAATTATTTATGAATTTTTTTTTAAATGTTTTGATCTTGTCTTTAAAAAATCAAATTTAATAATACAAGTGTTTATTATTTTGTAAGTATTGTTAAATGTATTAGTACGATATATATATATATATACATATAAAAGTATATAAATTATTTGTTACGTAGTAGTACGTAGTATGATTTAAAGAGAGAGACGAAAAAAAAAACAAAAAAAACATTGCTATATCCCTTTGACTTGCACTCACACACACGTTTACATTGTGTGTCATATATTAATTTGTTTTTTTTTTTTTATATGGATAATAATTGGATTAACAATTTTTATTAATTTTAATTCATGAAACTTACTTAAATAATTAAGCTCGTGGGTAGGTTTAAAACCAACTTGCTTAAATAGATCATTTCTCTTAATACTCTCATTGATCCATGGTGTTTTAAAGACATTTCATCTCAAATATTTAAACTCTATTTCTTATAAACACACACACACCCGCACGCACGCACATATATATATATATGTATCATCACACATGCTCACTCCGTTTCATGCGTACTAAAACCCAACCCACCAGTCCACAAACTAACCCACACAGTCCTCCTCAGACTGTTCTATGATCAAAACCAAACACAATCCTTCAATGCCTTTCAAGAACCTTTCTTTTCTCTTCTCTCTCATCACCATTCTCTCTCTCCTCACTCCCTCGTCACAATCCCACCGCTCCAGGGAGTTACTTTCCCGGACCCACCATGCCCCGAAATTCAACGTCATGTCGACGATTTTCGACTTCAACGTGACCGGACCGTCGCCGTCAGACACTCCCGGCGGCCAGTGGGTCCTACTCCAAAAGAGCATAGGCATCTCGGCCATGCACATGCAGCTTTTAAACAATAACAAGGTGGTCATCTTCGACCGGACCGATTTCGGCACCACCCCGCTCAACCTCCCTCACGGCCAGTGCCGCCACAACGACGCGGTGGTGAAAGTGGACTGCACCGCCCACTCCATCGTCTATGACGTCGCCAGTAACACCTTCAGGCCTCTCGCCGTGCAGACCAACGTCTGGTGCTCCTCCGGCGCCGTCCACCCCAACGGCACCCTCATCCAGACCGGTGGCTACCTCGCCGGCGACCGGAAAATCAGACTCTTCAGCCCCTGCTACGATCTCCAAGAATGCGACTGGGTTGAATTGCCGACCAATTTAACGGTCCGGCGATGGTACTCTTCGAACCACATTCTCCCCGACGGGCGTGTCATTATCGTCGGAGGCCGAGGACAATTCAGCTACGAGTTCTTCCCCAAGAACCCAAATGATGAAGCCTCCATGAAGCTTTTTCCACTCCATTTCTTGATCGAAACCATGGACTGGTTCGAAGAAAACAATCTTTATCCATTCTTGCACCTCCTGCCGGACGGCAACCTCTATATCTTCGCCAACCAGCGATCGATTTCGCTCGATTACGCGAACAATCGTATCGTTAGGGAGTTCCCGGCGATCCCCGGCGAAAAGAGGAATTACCCGGCAACGGGTTCGTCAGTTTTGCTACCTCTCCGGTTAACCGGCGGCGATGGGTCGCAGTTGCTGGAGGTGGAGGTGATGATATGTGGTGGTGCACGGGGAGGTTCGTACACCAAGGCACGAAAGCGTCGTGTATACGTGGAGGCATCTAAGAGCTGTGGGCGTTTGAAGCTCACGGATTCTGCACCCCAGTGGGTGATGGAAGAAATGCCCATGAGTCGGGTCATGCCCGACATGTTACTACTACCGACCGGTGACGTGCTGATCCTCAACGGCGCGTCGCACGGCACGGCCGGGTGGGAGGTAGCGGTCGGACCGGTTCTCAACCCGGTTCTCTACAGACCATACGAGACCGACACAAGTAAAAGATTCACTGTGCTCAACTCCACGAGCATTCCAAGAATGTACCACTCAGCCGCCACTTTATTGCCAGATGGCAGGATTTTAGTGGGCGGTAGTAACCCCCACCCAAAATACGTGTTCACCGACACACAGTATCCAACAGAACTGAGCTTGGAAGCTTTCCTGCCACATTACATGGCCCCACAGTACGCTACTCTGCGCCCTTCCAACATAACAGTGGAGGGTCATGTCGTATCGTACGGTCAGCAATTCGCTATCACGCTTGGGTTGATTATGTACCGTTCTGATCGCGCGATCACAGTAGCGATGATTGCGCCGTCGTTTACTACGCATTCGTTCGCAATGAATCAACGGCTGTTAGCGTTGGAGGTGCTGGCTATTGAACGGCTGTCGTTGTTTGGGTATAAAGTTACGGTGTTTGCACCTCCAAATAAGAATATTGCACCGCCGGGGTATTATATGCTGTTTGTGGTCAATGATGGAATACCAGGGCATTGTGTTTGGATCAGGATCAATTGAAGATCAAAACAATTTTTTTTTTTTTTTTTTTAGGGTTGTCCAAATTTGAGCCTATTTTTTATAATTTATTACTTTTTTTTTAGTGGAGTGGAATTTCAAAGCAATTTTGGTTGGTTTGGAATTTTCAATTTTACTTTTAGGAAAGAATAATCTTTTGACGTAATTACCCTTTTCATGTGTTTTTCTTGTACGTGTGTAATTTATTTTATTCACTCTCTTAGGAAACCAAGAAAATATTTTTAATAAAATGCAGTAGTAAATTTGTAAATTTGCCTATTAGGCCACCGGTTGAAACACGATTTAATTATATTGAAACCATAAATGGTGATGTTGAAAAGAGATCTCCATGCACTAAAACTTATTAAAATCTATAACTACATTATTTAAGTGTGTTGAGATAATTATTCTGATTCAGGACTTTAATCATACAATAACATATTTTGAGAAGTGATATACAGATGATGCTTGTACATTATATATATATATATATATATATATATATATATTGTACATAATATATTCAAGAGATTGTACTTTTATATGGCGGTACTAGACTTTGACAGAACAGAAGGAGCAACTCTTTGGGTGGGTGGTGGGTGGCAAGGGACAATAATGCCCATCTAACAATTTGCAATATTTATTAGAGTTGCGGTTCTTGAGAGACTGTTAATGTACTCTACCTTATTTATTATATTACTTTTTTGTTTTTGTTTGATTTAATTTGAGAATTACTTTCATTGGTAAAAACTATTCTTGATAATAGATTTCTTAATAAATGATATGAGAATTAATTTAAGATTACTTAAGAGTAATGCACCTCTTAACACTTATTAATGAATATTGCATTTGACTAAGAAAAAAAAATATTGCGTCAGTAGATAAAATCTCAAAAACAAATAAATAGAGGAGTGCTGTATAATTATATTATTTTTTCTTAGTTTAGAAAACTTTTTCCAGTAAATACAGCCAAATAGATTTTTAAACTCAAAAAATTGATAAGTGTTTTATTCTGATTTTCTAAAAACTATTCTTGAAAACTCAAAATTGAAAACCGATCCAAATAGGTCCAAGTTTCCGTTACAAAAACAAATATATGTCTTAGATACACATAAAAAATAAAATTAAATAAAAAATAAAAGGAAGGAAAGAAGGGAGAAAGCAAGTAAGAGAGCCCATATAAAGTCTTCCGGACATTATTCAGTGGCCTAAGTAATAGAGTGTCTAACTTCCTGAGCGAGAGTGTCCTAGTGTTGGAGTCCCCCTCCGCCGAAAATAAAAATAAAAAAATAAAAAATAAAAACATATTAAAGTCTTCCATGCCTTACAGTGCAATTCAAATAGCTACAACTTTCTTTTGGAAGCCCAATCATGCAACTTACTGGGCTTTTGCAAATTCCAGGATCCAGACAAAAACAAATTAGTCCAAATAGTGAATTTTTTTATTGGGCCTTAAATTTCCAAAACCAGCGCCAGTAGTAATGTGACTAGAGAAAACAAAAATAATGGAGATGCGGGGTATCGATCCCCGTACCTCTCGCATGCTAAGCGAGCGCTCTACCATCTGAGCTACATCCCCGACATTTTGTCCCGGTTCAATATTAATTTAATAATATAATAATACATTTTGAAACTACATTGTTTTTTTTTTTTTTTTTTTTTTTTTTTTTTTGTCACATTTGAAACCACATGCCTGAGGGGTTATGCTCAGGGTACTATATTATATACACTAAATTTATATATTTTTGTATGTATATATGAAAATATACATATAATGCCCCCCCTTAATTTTTTATTTTATAAAATTATTTCTTAAGTTTGTGTTTCTTTTCTCTTTTACTCTTTAAATTTGTTTAATTTCCCTACCAAAAAGTTAAATTTTCTTTTTTGAATCAACTCTAATTATTTTTCCCTTTCAAAGTTCTCCCATTTTTTTTTAAAATTTTTGTCAATTATTTTTCTTTCTTATACTCCTAATTGATTGACATATAATTTTGCAATAATTTCTTATATGTGCCTCTTGATTTGAAGAATCTATATTTGTTGTCATATTTATTATTATTATTATTATTATATATTTTTAAACTGTGTCCCCCTAGATTTAATTTCTGACTCTGCTCCTGGTTATGTTGGCACTTTCGTAGATATATTTTGAAAACCGTGAATGAAAAACCTCTGCAAAGCGAATAATATTTACGTAACTTGAGACGGATCGTGACATCCAATATGTGCTTAAAGTTATATATTGTAGTTTCTTAAATTCCATCTTAAATTTTCAGTGGAACATATATGGTATACATGATGCATGATTGCAAACATGGAAACAAAGTCATCTGCAACTTTGTAGCTGGAAAATGTAAAATTGCGTCTGAAACCATAAACCATTTGATATGCATACTATAACAAGAGCATAAATGATTACAAAACAAACATAGTGCCCCAAAATTTCTGATCTGCTCTGATACAATCATCCAAATGTATGATTTCTCCTCTTGCAGCATCAAATCTTGGGCACAATGCACAATATATAATACCAAAAGGCTAGTCTTCATGACAGAGTAAATATTGATGCTTGTTTACTCATCATCTCTTGTCAATCTGTACTTGTATCTGTTTGCCCAGAACAGATAGTGCACGAAATTCAATCCGCTCAACGCGCACATGAGCCAGTAGAATCGCTCCAGATGATAGTGGTTCAGGTTGCTACCGGAGAGCCATGGCTGGTGCTTGGAGTCACCTGTCACACTGTTGACTACAGACACTATGACTGTGCTGAGGTAGTAACCTATGGCTAATGAGGCAAAAGAGAGAGAGGTAGCCAATGATCTCATACTACTTGGCGCCTCTGTGAAGAAAAACTCCAACAGCCCAGCTAAGGTGAAAAGGTCAGCTGATCCGAGGAACAAGTACTGAAAAGCAATCCAGAAGAATGTGATTGGCAATGGGTTGGGTGAATCAAGCAGCCCTAAGTCAGATGCTTTTCGTTTTCGTTTAACTTCCACAAGTGCTGCCACTGCCATGGCCAGAATGGAGAGGACTAGACCGGTTCCTATGCGTTGGAGATGAGTGATCCCCATTTCTGTTTTGGTGACTTTTCGCGCAAAGGGGATGATGAAATGGTCGTAGAGTGGTGCAAGGATGATGATGAAGAGGACAGGGAAGACAGGGAGGGATGCCGGTGGGACTTTTAGGGAGCCGAGCTTTGTGTTCATGGTGGCTGCTTGTTGGACTGAGAATGTGGAGAGCTGAGCTAGGCAGCAATTGAGCATGATTGTGCAGGCGAAGATTGGGAGGATTTTGAGCACAATCTTGACTTCTTCGACTTGCTGTACCGAGCATTCCAGAGCTGTGTGGACTGGCTTGTTTGCTACTGCTCTGTTGAGGAATTTTAGGGATTTTGTTGGGGCTTCCATGGGCTGATCCATTGCTTTATCTTCTTCCTTTCTAGAAGGGATTAGAGGAGAAGGACTCATGGCCATGCTCACAATGGCATTGCTTGAGCTTTTTGTCGAACAAGTGTTTAGTGTGGTGGCAACCAAAACCTGTTCAATATCAATGAAAAAAAAAAAAATTTGATATCAGTCACAGTGTATTAGGTTGTTCTAAGCATAGTCCGGATCCTCTGTTGTGCACAACACGGTGCTGTAGGGTTTTCAACACAGTTAAATCCGTTTTCAACACATTAAATCTACTTATTTCAGCCAGATTTGATGTGTTGAAAAACGTAATTAATGTGTTAAAAAAATACTATGTTGAAAAGCGAAAGTAAATGTGTTGAAAAACAGAATTAACGTGCTGACAAATTACAGCACCAGTATAGCAAAGAATGTTATAGGAGGATCGGGACGCATAGTATAGAATATTTCAGTCTCACCTTGACTATGGTTGTAAGTGGACTTCCACAAGGTATTTTGTTCCTGTAAAAAGATGAACCGGCAAGGAAGATAGGGATGGACAACAATATTGTGAGAGTGGAAATGCCGAAGCCCCATTCCCACCCCTTGTTGTCCTCAATCCACACCACCAGTGTCACTGCAATGAGAGCGCCACACGCGAGACAGAACACAAAGTAGTTGAAGAAAGTTGACCTTTGCTTCCTCCCCTGTGGAGTGTTGTCATCGAATTGCTCAGCCCCGTGTGCTGGTATCGACCCTTTTATACCTCCCACTCCCAGTGCCACTAGATAGAGGCCTATGAACAGCATTGCAGCTTTGGCACCATGAACTTCCTGGCATGCAATGCCAGGGATGGTTGCCTTGCATTCTGGTGGCTTTAGGGAAGGTGAGTGAGCTTGCACTGTGAGTATGACCAAGCCCTGTTCCAAAAATCAAATTTGGTTAAGCCATGAGTACTAAGTGAATGAGTCATGATATAGAGTCCAACAGTCAGACAACTCCGATTGTTTTTATATAAGTGGGAGCTGACATCATGATACTACTGATGTCATCATGACGTAGGTCTCCGTTACATAAAACAATCACATTAGTCCAGCTCTCGAACTATATTTCATTTTCCTTTTTTATCATAATATATTGATCTAATAGGACAATGAAGAAGAAGATGTGAATGCTCAAACTCAGAATATATATGTAACCCAAATTCACAAGGCCAAGTTTGTATAGTTAGTTTCACAGGCCATTTTGGTTACATCAATTTAAAAGCTTAGGGCTTTCAAGTCTCAACCACTTGTGTGCATTACTACCTCAAAGTTGGGATGTAATTGGGCCACTGAGTGTCCAAAAATCCAAAGTCAAGGCTTTGGAAAGCAGGGCTATATATCCAACCTACCCATTAAAGGAGGATGATGGGCTTTTCCCAACTGGCCCATATATATAATACTAGAAGCTATTGGACACATGATAATGATGCATCTGCTCAAAGTTCTCTAAATATTTGTGTGTGTGTGTGTGTGAGAGAGAGAGAGAGGGAGAGAGTGTGTGTGTGTAAGTCCTACATATATATATATATATATATATTGATATTGGTGATTTAAATTAGTTAGTAGTTTTTTGAAAGGGGGAGTATCATCACCAAGAAGCGTTACCAACCCATTTTTAATGGTATAGATTGTCAACTATGAATTGTCACTACAAAAAGTTAAAAATGTTGGTCATAGTAGACTTTAGTGTGTGGGTCACCTACATTAGTAAGGTTTATTTCTTTTCTTTTTAATTTTTTTTTTTTAACCAATTAAGAAGGTTTATTAGATTTATATGCTTAACTGGTTAACTTAGCTTTTTAATTCTTTAGATGCATTAAATAAAGAAAAATGATATTAGGGTCAAGAATTTTGACTCACAACACCAATCGAAAGACTTGATTGCTTTTAGATATGTTTGCACGGGACTACCTACTCATATAGTAATATTCTTAAACGGACAAAATTTACTTAAATGCATGCAAGGACTATTTTATACCCTGTATAACTAGCTGATAAATGCACTGTACAATTGCCGTGCACTCCACTTTTTAATTTTAATAACTAAAATGACATATTTACCCTTCATCAGATTGTTCGGAAATCAAAGACAAAATAGTCATTTCATTTGAAATTCCCTTGTCAATCGGACATATACAATTAGCAAATATAATTAGGATAAGTGTCCATATAGGTGGACTCATTTTATCCAATGGTGAGTCCATCATTTGGAGTTCCTTAATTTATCCACATATATAATTAGCAAATATAATTAGGATAAGTGTCCATATAGGTGGACTCATTTTATCCAATGGTGGGTCCATCATCCAAGGTCTCTAGTCACAGACAAGGACCTTACAAACTATTGGTTTGTTAACACGTGCTTCACAATCTCCACTAGTGCCACATCCATACGGTGACAAAATATTGGTTGACATTTAAGGATAAGTCTTGTTAAACCAAGAGACAAAATGTTAATGCCAAGAAAACAAAATAGAATGCTTTTCAACAGAAATTGAGAAAGTGAGAAGTCTCTCTCTTTGTCATTGCATGATACACATTGTAACCAGATACCTTGCATGTGTTGAATGTGTGGGACCCAAGCACCCCCCACCTCATACATGTATAATCCATATATCTATAATGATTAAAGTGACTGGTTTGATGATTTATTTGAGCCCAAAACATGATTAGTACTTAGTAGTAGTACTTTTGCTACTAACTCAAAAAAGTTTCCCTGTCTCATCACTTTTGCCTCTAATATCTCATAATGTACAGTAACTTGGTAGCCACCACCTATATGTATATATATATAATATTTTTTTTAAATCTAGATAATTTGTGCTTATAAATATATAAAAGTTGTGATGGTCTAGTCGAGAATTTTGTTCATTCACAGGATATAATAAATCGAAATATAGAAACGTAAACATATAAATATTAAACTATAAACATTTCCCATTGATTGCACAGAGTCTGTGTGGTCGGGATAGTAGATACTGTCAATTATCTATATATATATATATATATATAATTATTAGAAGGGTACCTTCATTAAACCAAGAAGTGAATGCACCAATTAAAGAGCAGTAAAAAAATAATTCAACATCTGCAGATTCACAGTTTTCAATGTTTTTCAGCGTTTATTGCAACAGTAGACTGTCTAGCAGACATATGATCCAATTGAAAGTCATGTATATTAATATCCTCGGAAAACCCAATAAAAATCTAACCAAATTAATTACTTTTAGGGTTTCACAGGTAACAAGCTAAGAAGTTACTGCAGGTAAGATTTAAAAATTAACCAAACACATACTAAAGGTGAGAGAGAGAGAGGTGTAATTTACCAGGAATTCAACAACTGCACTTATCAGGAAGATGTGATAGGTGGTGAGAAAAGCATCTGATAAGAACCCACCAAGAAGGGCAAGTAGGAAAGCAGTCCCCATGAAATTTGTGACTGAATTGGCTGATTTGGAGGGCGAAAAGTGCATGTACTCAGACATATATAGCACCAAGTTGCTTGCATTTGCCAGGTATGCCAAGTTCTCCAATACCTCCACAACTATATATATATATATATACACACACACATATATAACAAAATCAAAAATTAATTAATAATAATAATAAATCATTTGAGATTAAAATTAAATTAAATTAATCTGCCCTAAGATCCATATTCAAGCCTACATGCATTAGTTAAAAAGGTTCTCATTAAATGTCATATACGCGTTAAGGAGTAATGTTACAAATTACTGTTGTTGTTTTGTTCGTGTCGAATAAATGATGTGAGAGTCTCTCTGCTATGTCGGTGACAAAAATTGATTAGGGTTTCTAACAATATTCGAGATAAATATTACCATTAATTACAAGTTTTATTTTTTTCAAGAAAGTAAAAATCATCGAATCATGTGAGAGAGAGTGTGCGCGAGAGAGGAAGAAGAGGTGAGTGTTAGATTTTGACTGGCCCAAGCCATGGTGGCCACGAGCTCAATAATTGTCATATCAGTCCCTAATAAAATTGATCGATTTTTTAGAAAATGAATATTTTCAAGAAAGTAAAAAAATCATCAAACCATTTGAGAGTGAATGTGTGAGGAAGAAGAGGTGGGTGTTGATTTAGACTGACCCAAGACGAAGGAGGCGGCGAGCATGCCGCCATGGCGGCCTCTGAGTGCAGGTCTGTTCCTCCAATCTACATAGCCTTCCCATGTGTTGAGCTGGTGGTGTTCCACTTCCTGCAACAAAAGCAAAGTGAAGTACTACTTGAGAGAGAGAGAACATTTCATGTGTTTTGTCCAATAAAGGATAACATGCAAGAAGAGTGACAATATGAAAAAAAAGAGTTAGAAATTAAGAGGAACAACTCACCATCTTCTCTCCTAGCTTATTTATTTTCTCAACTTGCCAAGATGATATATATATATATATATATATAGATCTCTGAATTGAGAAGACTTGAAGAGATCAGAGAAAAGAGGAGTGATCAAGAGGGGAAGGCTCCAACTTGAGGAGAGAATGGTCTAGACACCTTAGAAAATGACTTTAAATCCTTTGAACACCTTTATATATATATATATACTACTTGTATCCCCACTCTGTGTGTGTGTGTGTGTGTGAGAGAGAGAGAGAGAGAGAGAGAGAGAGAAAGGGGGAGAGAGATGGGTAGGTTTATATATATATATATATTGGTTAATTATAAAGATATATATCTCTTAAAAAGAGGGGCAAAAAGAGATAGGGGGTATCAAATCCTCTCCTACCAAATTCTAATGAAAAAGAGAAATTAGGCTACCTTGTCTTATTTGACCAGGAAACTTGCAATGAATGTAAAGAGCTTTGCATGGCTACCATACCATCCTATTTATGGTATGTTTGCAATTACAAATTGAAATTTCAGAAAATTAGGCCCACTTTTTTTTTTTCCTATCTTTTTCATTTTTGTAATACTTCTGTCTCAATTTAAGTATTGATTTTGGGGAGTAATAATTTTTAAGGAAACATATAACATATCTATTATCTCTCTTAAAAGTTAATAAATTACCTTTTAAAATTTTAAATATTCAAGTTTAATATTTAAATTTCAAAGGATATATATGAAAAAATATGAAATATATTATTTGAAAAAAGAAAAGTGGAGAATTATTTGAAACAAATAAAAAAGGAAAGTATGATACTAATTTGATTTATATTGGCTAAAATGGGAATATAATAAATAAAGAATTGATTCTTTAATCTTCAATACACGCGTTACAACATGATCCTTTAATTAATTTGATCTTGTCTTATCACATGGGAATCCCATAGGCTGGTTAATGATAACATTGAACTACACTGTAGGTGAATTTGTGGCCACTGATGGAAAGACTTTTTTTGTCATATGATCATGTTATGCAAATTGGAGATAACAGTATGTATGAAAAACCTATACATATATATACATACATGTATATGTCTATGGATATGTGAAGGTCATAAAGGGAGTGGGGATGGTCCTGGTCTGATGGATGACTGGAAGTCAGTCAAAATCTGGCTTTTTAAGACCATACCAACCATCTCCACTCACCTCGATCATCTTAGTGGCTAGACCACGGACTCTCTTAAAGCTAGTACCTTGCGTGCGTGTGTGCGTGTGTGTGTGTTATACAGACAATTGTTGTGTTGGGTATTTTTTTGAAAAAAATTCAATAATTGTGTGTATTACATTGGAAATGGGAGACTAAATACTATACTCCCTCCGTCTCAATATAATTGTCATTTTTGGAGAGTAATAATTTTTAAATGAATATACGGGATATGTATTTATTAGCGATACATGTTCTGGAGTTTAAATTTAAATAAGGCAAAAAAAAACATAAAACCCCCCTCAAGTATTAGGAATCAGCATTTTACCCCCCCTAAACTACAAAATCGAACAAGTCAATCCCTTAATTATAAAAAATGATCAGTTTCACCACTTGGTTGTCCTTTCCGGCTCATTTCCGGTACCAGCATTGTACATTTACAAAAATGCCCATTATAATTAACATTTAAAAAAAAGCAAATAAAATTAAAATTGTGAAATACTATCAATACCCTCAAGTAATTATACGGATCAGTCTTCTCTGTTGGGAATTCAATTAAGGGATAGGTGAAAAAACTCTGCAGGATATTCGAATCTACCAAATCCCCAACATCAATTCTGGATGAATCGCAATCGCAATTACAATCGCCTACCAAATTAAAACCCACCAAATCGATAGAATCCGATTTTAGGGTTTCTTCGTTCACTACCAACCCTCTAATTCGATTGCCGAGTAATGAAGATCAAATTATCGTCTATTTCACCAGTTTGAGGGGAATTCGGAGGATGTACGAGGATTGATGTGCTGTGAGGATGATATTAAGGGGGTTTAGGGTTTTCGTCGACGACCGCGACATTTCCATGGATTCAGCTTATAGGGAAGAGTTGCAGAGTGTTCTGGGCGAAAAAAATGTGACTTTGCCACAAGTGTTCGTCCGAGGAAAGTACATTGGAGGTGTTGATGTGATCAAACAGCTTCATGAGGTTGGTGAATTGGCTAAAATTCTCAGTGGGCTTCCGATTCAAGAACTTGGGTTTGTCTGCGAGGGCCGTGGGGATGCCAGGTTCATTCCGTGCTCGAATTGTAGTGGAAGTAGAAAGGTTTACGACGAAAACGAAGACCAGTTGAAGAGATGCCTGGAGTGCAACGAGAACGGGTTGATCCGGTGTCCAACTTGCTGTTGTTCTTGATATATATATATATATACACACACACGCACCATCTGACCTTAACTTCTTCAACTCTGATAAAGTTTTTTTTTTTTTTTTTTTTTTTTTTTTTTTTTTTTCTACACTTGGAGGGGGAGCAGTTGCAGTTGGAGAAGGAAGAAGAAATTTTGGACTCAATTTACAGATAAGGCTACAACGGTCATACTGTAAGGGTAGTTATGGAATTATATTAGAAAGTAAACTCACGCACTCCATCTGTTGCCGGAAAGGACTGCCAAGGGGTCAAACTGCACATTTTTTATAGTTATGGTATTGACTTGCTCGATTTTGTAGTTCGGGGGGGGGGGGGGTAAAATGCTGATTCCTAATACTTGAAGGGGGTTTTATGCTTTTTTGCCTTTAAATAATTGTTAGAGTTTGAATTCAAACAACTATTCTAATAGTGGTAAGATAAAATCATATTATTTGATTATAGGAGAGAATCATGTTAATTGTCTCTCTCTCTCTATTTATGCTCACATTTTTTTGTAAAAGAATTATCGAAGATAGAGACTTTTTCTATCCAAACTCTTGAATTTGTCTTCATGTTATCAGAGCCAACGATATCCTAGGCTTTTTCTTTTCTTTTCTTTTTCTTTGCTTACCCATCTTATTCTTTGCTTACTCACCTTATCAATAACTGATCCATCACTATACCCATATCCTGCATCCCTCAACGTGACAAATTTTGTGTTAATAAAATTAACACAATCCAATTTTCTGTTATAGAAAACGCAGATAATGGGACTGATTGAGTCACAAGATATGGTAGGCTTCATAGATAAAAGTCTTTCTTCTCCATCAATGTACCAACAACAATCAAGAGAAGAAACGAGCGAGAAGACACTGAATCTAGCATACATTGCTTGGAAAAAGTCAGATAGGCTGCTGTGTGGTTGGATTACCGGCACTTTAACTGCTGAAGTACTAGTCGCAGTAGTCGGATTTGACACTGCATATGATGTTTGGACTACGTTACTTCATGCATTCGCTCAAGATTCACAGGAACATGAATTTTATTTGCAACAAAAATTAAGGATGCATCGGAAGGGAAATTCATCCCTCTTTGAATATCTTTTGATCTTCAAAGGCATTTGTGATAATCTTACTGCAATTGGCAAACCTGTTAACGATTAAACAAAGTTTTTTGCCCTGCTAACCAGACTTGGTCCAGGGTATGAATCTTTTGTTACTACAAGGCTAAAGCCTCCAACGCCAACATACAGTGAAGTGGTTCATCTACTTCAATCCCATGAAACAATTAAGATTCTTCATACAAATGACAACTATGGCAGCATGAATCACAATGCGGCATTTATAGGCTAGCGACAAAACTTCAACAAATTCAATCAAACTCAAGGCCGAGGCAAGCCAGGTTCCTTCAACTCTAGAGGACGCGGGTTTACCCAAGCGATTCGCAGTAATGGGTAGTATAATACTGGAAGGGGCAATCCAGATCGCCAAAATCCTAACTATGCAACCCAAAATGAAAATGAAAAGGTGAGATGTGTCAAATATGTCATAAGCCTAATCACACTGCGTTACGTTGTTGGCATAAGTTAATCAATCATATCAAGCAGAGGATGTCCCCAAGGCATTTGCAACTGTCACAATCTCCAACAATCAAGACCAAGCTTGGTTTCCCGACACAGGTGCAAATGCACACATGACGGGTGATCCCTGTAAGTTACATTCATTATCCAGTTATTTTGGACATGACGAAATCATGGTTGGCAATGGAGATTCATTAAAGATCACCCATGTTGGTTTAGCCTTACTTGATGTTGACGATAGGAAATTATGCTTGAATAATGTTTTAGTTGTGCCACAAATCAAGAAGAATTTGATTTCAGTTAGTCAATTAACTTATGAGTTTCCTTATGTTTTTCACTTTTCTGCAGATGGTTTTGTTGTAAAGGACAAAGAAACACACCATATAGTGACAACCAGGAAGAGAAGCGGTGACTTGTATGTTCTTCAACCAACTAATAAAATGGCGTTGTTTGCAAACAGATTCAAGACCGCTACTGAGGACACATGGCAACAACGATTGGGACACACCCATTTTCAAGTAATAGATTATTTGCTTCGAAATAATTTAATTACTAGCTCTAAGTCCAGTTCAAATAAGATTGTATGCACAAGTTGTCAATTGGCTAAAGCCTGTCAGTTACTATTGTTAAACATTAATAAAGATGTCCCAAAATTATTTGCTAGAATTCATTGTGATTTGTAGGGACCAGCACCTGTGACTTCATTTCAGAGATTTCGCTATTATGTGATTTTTATAAATGAATACTCACGGTTTACTTGGTTTTTTCCACTCAAGCATAAGAGTGATTTCATATCGTGTTCTCTGAATTTCCACAAGTATGTCCGAACTTAATTTAGTAAGGAGATTCGTATTTTTTAATCAGATGGATGGGGTGAATTCATTGACAAAGGTTTTAATAATTATTTGGTTGCAAATGGTATTGTTCATTATATGTCATGTCTAAAAATACCGGAACAAAATGGTTTGGCTAAACAAAAACGTAGAAACATAACCGAGCTTGGCTTAACATTGTTATTTCATAATGGAGTTCCGAAGCGGTTTTGGGTGGAATCCTTTGCTACAGCCGCATGGTTAATCGACCAGACACCTACCCTAAGTTCTACAAATGAAATCTCCTTACGAGAGACTTTATGCCAAACGACCCAATTATGATTATCTTCATGTGTTCAGTTCTAGATGTTTTCCTTATTTACGGCCATATGCAAAAACAAATTTTGATCCATGGTCCTTGCTATTCGTTTTCTTTGGTTATTGTGATCAGTACAAGGGTTATAAATGCTTTCATCCACCTACTGGAAGGGTCTATATATCCTGGCATGTTGTTTTTGACGAAATAACCTTTCCTTTTAAGGATCCAGGAGCACTTTTTTTTTTTTTTTTTTAAGTTTCTAACCTTACTAATTTAGCTTCTTTTGATGACTAGTTGACAGGACCAAGTTGTGCATCTCACACTAGCACCAATTGCTCATCTCCGCCATTTGAAGGCCCTCATGATTCTTGTGATAATATGCATAATGAATCAGTTGGCAATGCGACTATTCCTTATATCGGGCCATCACCTGGTCACGAAAATATTGTTGGACCTCTTCATCACGACAGAATTGTTGTTGCTCCAGATTTCAACATTAATGAAATCTTCCTATCTCTTCATCAAGACAGAATTGTTGCTGCTCCTGATTTCAACATTAATGAAATCTCCCCACCTTCTTCATCCATATACACCCATGTCATTCTTACACATCTGGACACCAACTTGCTATCTTCAACACCGTCTCCAAGCTTAATTCATGTTCCCAGTAATCCGCGTCATCCGATGGCAACAAGATCTAAGGATAGGGTTGTAAAACCCAATCTTAAGTACTTTCTTGTAACCTCAAGTATTCCAACGGAGCCAAAGACCTTTAAATCTGCCATGAAACATCCCGGTTGGTTTGTAGCAATGAAAGAAGAATTTCATGCTTTGCAACAAAACAATACTTGGGATTTGGTTCCTCGAGATTCGCATACAAATGTGGTGGGCTACAAATGGGTTTTTAAGACCAAATTTAAATCTGATGGTACACTTAAACGTCTAAAAGCTCGTTTAGTCACTAAAGGCTTCACACAAATTTTCGGCTTAGACTTCATTGAGACTTTTTCTCCAGTTATTAAGCCTACTACAATCAGAGTTGTCCTAACTGTTGCAATTTCCAATCACTGGGATATTCGGCAGCTTGATATCAAGAATGCTTTTCTGCATGGTCATTTATCTGAACCGGTCTTTATGGAGCAACCACCTGGGTTTCACGATCCCAGTCGTCCATCACACGTGTGTAAATTAAACCGTGCTCTTTATGGACTTCGGCAAGCCCCACGGGCTTGGTTTGATAGGTTCACCAATTTTCTTATTGAGATTGGTTTTTTCTGCTTTATTGACGATTCGTCTCTCTTTATTCAGCAAAAACCAGAAGGTGTCATACTCTTACTCCTATATGTTGATGACATAGTTCTCACAGGTAGCAATTCTTCTCTTTTGAATGAACTTATACCGGTTCTTCAACAAGAATTTGCCATGAAAGATCTTGGTTACCTCCATTTTTTTCTCGGAGTAGCGGTTGAAAAATTTAATGGCGGATTATTTCTTTATCAATCAAAGTATGCTTATGAGTTACATGTTCGTGCCCAAATGACACACTACAAGTCAATATCCACTCCAATGGCAACAAAACTCTCCTTCTACTAATGATTCCCCTTTCCATGATCCTCATCTATATCGTAGCATTGTTGGAGGCCTTCAATATTTAACTTTCATACGCCCTGACATTGTCTACAGTGTCAATTATGTTTGTCAACCACATGCACAATTTGTTTACATTTCATTTTCAAATGGTTAAACGAATTTTGCGCTATGTTCATGGTATCGTCACGTATGGAATTCGGTTGCAGTCTAACCCAAATTAGAATTAATTGGGTTTTTCGATGCTGACTGGGCTGGCTGCTCTACTACTCGTAGATCTGTTAGTGGATATTGCACCTTTCTTAGTAGAAATTGCATTTCTTGGACAGCAAAGAAATAGCCAACAGTCTCTCATTCGGGTTCCGAAGCTGAATATAAAGCATTAACATCCACAGCGGCTGAATTAACATGGATTTCGTTCATACTTCGTGACATTGGTTTCCATTTATCAAATCCGTCAACTCTCTACTGTGACAATGTCTCTGCATTACATATGACTGTCAATCAGGTTTTTCATGGACTCACGAAGCATGTTGAAATTGATTATCATTTTGTACGAGAGAAGGAAACACTTGGGAATCGTACCACTCAGTACATACCATCACGCCAATAAGTTGCTGATATTTTCATAAAACCTTTGCCGCGACAACTCTTTGAAGACTTACGATGCAAAGTCAGTCTTTCGCAATCTCCCGACACGAGTTTGAGGGGGTGTATTAGCGATACATGTTCTGGAGTTTAAATTTAAATAATTGTTAGAGTTTGAATTCAAACAACTGTTCTAATAGTGGTAGGATAGAATCATATTACTTGATTATAGGAAAGAATCATGTTAACTCTCTCTCTATTTATGCTCACATTTTTCTATAAAAGAATTATCGAAGATAGAGACTCTCTCTACCCAAACTCCTGAATTTATCTTTTTTATTGTCTTTTTAGAAAGTTACTAAATTGTCTTTTAAGTTTTGAATATTCAAATTTGAAATTTTAAACTCCAAGGACATATACATATGGAAAGATGTGAAATATATTATTTGATAAAGGAAAGTGAATAATTATTTTAGGACAGATCAAAAAGGAAAGTATGACAAATTTTTTTTTTAGGAGGAAGGAGTATTTAAAAGTTTTATTTCTTTGAGAGATGATATAATTAATCTTGAAATTAAGTACTTGTAAATTTTGAATATTGGATAAGATGGTTGGACCCTTAAAGAGATTGATATTATTTATTTTTAAATATTTGGAGTGTGGATGCTAACAAAATTAAGATTTCATAATATTCATTAATGACAATAAACTAATAATGAATGACCTTTACATACTCTTTTAGAAAGGTATTCATATGTCATTATGAATTGTGTTTTTATGCATCTTAATTAAAAGCTTTTTGTGTTGATCCCTCCATTAATTAACTTAATTAATTAATTGAGTTGTGGCAAATTGGAAATAAGTCACAAAGTGTAACGGGCGGACACTTGCCCAAGCCGTTGGGTAGTGTTGCATACCCACCCATTTATACCTAATCACTTTTCCATCCGGATCCGATGTGGGACAAATATCTCCTTATAACATTCTTTCCTAACTGAACTCGCAACGCCCTCGTTGCGATCGGGTCACCCTGCTTACCTGGGGTGGCTTATCTAGATGCTTTCCGGATCGGGCGCTTAGGTGTGACAGAACGTTGACTAGGCAGGTCTAAGCTTTTTCGCCGATTCAGAAGCATCAAACCTTCGGAAAAATCGAAACACATCGAAATGGTACCAGCCGTGCTTAATAATAGAAGGATTTGGCAGAAATATGTAAAATTATCCCTCCTAAAAAGATTATTCCAGAATAAATTGGCAATAGTTAGGAGAGGTGCACCAGCAACGAGCAGGAAAGCTCGACCAGAACCACACGGGGCGCGTGGCACCGGATCAATGATTGAACTTGGCTTTGATACCAACTGTAACCGGTGAACGCTTACCCATTTACTCAAAAACTCAAACTGTTGGGTAATGCTGCATACCCACCCATTTATACCCAATCACTTTCCCATTCGGATTCGATGTGGGACAAATATCCCCTTGTAACACAAAGGCACCTTATAAACCGAGAGAATTCGATTGTTCAAAATATAAAAACAAGTTGATTAGAATTATGAGAAAATTTTCTGCGACGGCGCATTCGGACCATCCGTGTAATACACATATCCGTACGTGTATCATACGCGCGATAATTAATGGTTGGATGTGCCTGTTGCAAGGTGCAATGGACACAAATTTTTTTTTTTTTTTTTCAAGAACTAGAAACCAATAATAGTAATTAAAAATAAATAAATATACTACAAAGTGTCCGAAAACATGGCATACCAATTTGGCAATTGAACCAAAATAGATTTTTTCTATATTTGCAACCGGCACAATTTTTTTTTTTTCCCAGAACTGGGAACCAATAAAAATAATTAAAAATAAATAAATATACTACAAAGTGTCCGAAAACATGGCATACCAATTTGGCAATCGAACCAAAATAGATTTTTTCTATAAATATATGGAATTTCAATTTATGGAAACAAGTAATTTCACCATAAAAATGAAAGGGTGGTGTTGGTTTGGTTATTTTTTGCTGCATAACCTTAGAGGGAAGATATCTTTCATTAAAAAATGACAAAGAATAATTGGTGGAAACAACAGTGTTTCTCTGAGATCTACGAAAGTTTTCTGATTATATGGCAAAGGTCAACTCGGAGACACAAAGAAGGTGCCATATAAGTTACCAGAGGTAGGTCACAGTACTCAAAAAAAACAAAAACAATGAATTGAATGATCATAAGAACATGTTTCAATAAGTTTGAAAACACATAAATCATAACTTTTTATATCAAAAATAAAATAAATATATATTTGCTATAATCAGCTCTAGAATATGTACTGACTTGTCACTACTCAACTTGTATTGTCATCATTAGTTCTATAAATTTGTTTTATTTATTATTATATATATATATATATTTAATAATATTGGTATCGAATCTCCTATAACATTTTATAATTTAGTATAAAGTGTATGCAATCTCCCGCCTCACATTTTTTTAGAGTAGCCCTAAAAAGATTGGAACACAGAGTCTAAAACTTGAGGTGAGAGTACTTATTGTTAGACTATTTTTTGTTGTTGTTAGTTTGATGTGTAATTATGAGGCAAAATTTATGCAACCATCTCATACCATACTGAATATGTATTACAGGTGTAACTCATTTGTGACAACTCATGATCTCGGATATTTTGTTCCTCATAAATATTATTATTATTATTATTATTATTTCTATGGTAGTGGTGTCTAATTGAAACGGGTGGGCGCTTGCCCATTTACCCACTGTTAGGTAGTGCTGTATACCCACCCATTTATACCCATGTCACTTTCCATCCGGATCCGATGTGGAACAAGTTTCCCCTGTAACATTTTCCCCCACCCGAACTCGCAACGCCCTCGTTGCGGTTGGGCCACCCTGCCTACCCAGGGTGGCACATTCGGACGCCTTCCGGACCGGGCGCTTGGCGTGGTACCAGATCAAGGATTGGGTCTGGCTCTGATACCAACTGAAAGGGGTGGGCGCTTGCCTATTTACCCAAAAACTCAAACTATTGGATAGTGCTGCATATCCACCCATCTATACCCATGTCACTTTCCATCCGGATCCGATGTGGGTAAAGTTTCCCTTGTAACACTAATCTATTAGAACATTTCATAATTTAATATTAGGTGTATGCATTCTCTCATTTCATATTTTTCATCGTACACTAGATAATTATTGAAATTTTTTTTCTTAAAGTGATTTAAGAGAATTTAAACTCTAAAATATGAGATGAGAGTTTTAATCATTTAACTTGTAAAATTTATGCAACTATCTCATAACATAATGAATGGTTATTACAATCGTAACTCATTTGTGACACCTCACGCCCTTAGATATTTTGTCCCTCATAAACATTATTATTTTGACTTTGCATATGATCATGCAAGAATGCTTTTCTTTTTTAATAAACAAAATTAACAAATCTCACTTCCATATCCAAAGTAATTGATTTTATATTTGAAGTTGAAATTTTGAAGTGGTCCTCCTGAGGAGCTTCAACACGCAAGTGAGAGGGAGAGAGAGAGAGAGGGCGTGTTTGGAATGTAATAAATAAGATATGAGTGATACGGGTGTGCATAGAGAGGAGAAGAAGAAGACAGCTTTGCATGAGGAAGAAAGTGGCCCATGTAGACTCTGAGAGTCTGCTCTTTTCTCGTGCACACAGCTCATACGATTTTTAATAATTATTTGTTTGTCTAAGATTATTTATAATTTTTGGTTGTCTTATTATTGAAATTTCATGTTGGTTGGTCCAACAAATCCGGGTCGGCTATTCATGTTATGTGGGTCCACTCTGTTTTCTGTTATGGGTGGCATCTTCTCTGCACCATCAACCGCGTGATTTCCCATACTCACCGCCGCATTACTTTCTCATAGTAAAACTATAGCTCTTTATGCACCTAAATTATATATATATGGTTAATGATGGTAGCATCAGCCTTTTAAAATACTTCGAAATTTACCACCAAATTCCTTATACATTGGACAATTATTAAAAAAAGGAATCAAACACGATGGAATTCTCTAAAATACTCAAATTATAAG
Source organism: Cornus florida (assembly GCF_030987335.1). Classification (NCBI taxonomy): domain Eukaryota; kingdom Viridiplantae; phylum Streptophyta; class Magnoliopsida; order Cornales; family Cornaceae; genus Cornus; species Cornus florida. The sequence goes on from NW_026775574.1 coordinate 20,099,459, forward strand.
TGTCATTTCTATGAATTGAGAAGTAATTGCACTCTCTGTAGTTTCCTTTCCATCCTCACTTTAGAAGTTATATTTCAAATAGTCCTCATGTTTCTTGACAATGGTTCCAATCCATATTTGGTAATGGTATATTTTCTTCAACTTCTCAGTCTAATCCACAAGTTTGATTTAAATAAATATACCAATTTCATGAATAAGTCTAAATAATGAGACTCGAGTTGACCTACTCTTATTTCCAATAAACCACTTTAATATATTGTCACATGTTATTGTTGAAGTTTAATTATATTTACTGGGGCATGCATATCATTCTTGTTTGTCCTATATCCAATGCCATTTAAAAAATAATAGCAAATAAAAATTTAGCGCAATAATGCATCTGTCCTAACCGATGACAGAAAGTTCAGATGCACGAAAAAATATTGAGATGCATAATCAAACGTTACAACATTTTCGTAACGTGTATCTCAAATTATCCTAATAACAAATGCACTTTTGCGTTAGATAAAAATTTTATTCAGAAAAAATGGATCCTAACACAGTAGTACTCAATTTCAATGCCTACTTAGGTTGTCATAGGAATATTAGTTGGCCTATAAGTGCCATGATAGCAATTACATGATGTGACAAATTCATGCCAGGTATGAATTTGGATAATTCTTAACGGAATGGAATTTTATTCGAGATTCAATTCGATTCAAAGATAAAGTATATTTTACTTTAAATAATATTGATAAGATATGAATCATATTCATATTATTCGACTCAGATATAAATGTTGACAGAACACATAGATCTGAATTTATATAAGTTCGCTTTAGATCAACTCCATTCGAGCATGAGACCAATTTTTTCTTGATAAAAACTTTTTCATGCAAGCCTCTACTTTGGATTTCCTTCTATCCTGATTCCATTTTTTGAACAAGTGAATTCCTATCCCATAAGTAACTTACCCAGGTTGATTTTACTTTAATATTACGAATTAGATTTGGATCTATGTTCATATCATTCGGTTCAGATATAGATATCAACGTTAAAATATAGACACGGATCACATAAATTCGCTTTAGATCAAATGCATTCGAGCACTAAACCCAATCTTTTCTTCATAAAAACTTTTCCATACAAACGTTTAGTTTGGATTCCCTTCTATCCTAATTCCATTTTTGAACAAGTGAATTCCCTATCCAGTAAGTAAATTACCGGAGTTTATTTTACTTCAATAATTAAGATGAATTACATTTAATCGGATCACGTTCATATCATTCAATTCAGATATAGATATATGTCGACATTAATATATAGATACGGATCTGGTCGAATTCACATAAATTTGCTTTAGATCAACTCTATTCGAGCGCTAATCCTTACCTTTTCTTTAGAAGAACTTTTCCATGCAATCCTTTAGTTTGGACTCCCTTCTATCCTCATTCCATTTTTGAACAAGTGAATTTCCCGTCCCATAAGTAAATAAGTCTTTTCAAAACCCTAGTTTCAAATATTCAAAGCTGACCCTTTTCATGCTTTTGTGGCTTTTTCTGTAATTGTGAAATAAAGATTGAAGAGATGCCAAGGGAGAGGCTAAGAACTCAAGAGAAAAAAGGTGAAAATTAACTCCCTTTAATGCAGAAAATGAAGTTCATATTCCAACCAAAACATAAAGTTGATCAGATAAGTGGATGATATACACGAATGGAATCAAACTTTTATTCTCTCTCTCTCTCTCTCTCTCTCTATATATATATATATATGTATATATTCATAATCATCTAAAACGATTGGCGCCGCAAAGAAAAATTCTTATTCTCCCAAACATGGTGAAAAAATTGGCATCTTGGTTGCAGGAATGTTAGTATACTTTCAGCAGCCTTACTTTTCTTTTTTCACATTCTTTAACATATAATCAATATTCTTGAAACTTTATTCATGTAATATTACATAGTTCTTCTAGAGAGAACATACATTGAAGTGATTGTATTATAATCTGTTTTGTTTTTCATCAAAGTGAAACTGCCCCTAGTAGGGTCCCTCAAGCCCACAGCATTGCTCCTCATTTTTTTTCATGTAAAGTGTGCATATTATATATTGAAGAAATGGGTCATTAAATTAAGTAGGGACGCCTAGTCTCGTATCAAGGGTACTTGAGATTTTTTTATTTATTATACATATCTATATATATTTGACAAGAAATTTACACAATGCTTTTGAGAGGTTCGAACCTTATACATTTCGCTCTTACAATGCTACCTTTTACTTTTCACTTTAAAATCAGAAAAGATAAAATTAATACTAATTTTTATTATAATCACATTATTTTAATTTTATAAGCATATTAATAAATTTAGGACTTATTTTAGAGGTGGTAATAATTTAATCAATGGTTACGTTATGGGACAATAATGAAATTTTTAGTAATTTAAAGGGAGAGAAATAGTAATATTTTATGCGTATATAATTGAAACAACACAAATTTACAAGGGTATATTAGTAAAACAAAAAATCAGGGGGCAATTCCGTGCCTGCTTGCAAGCAAGCATCTTTTACATGGAAACGAATTAGAGATGAAAGTTTAAGATTCATCGACTTTACTTTCTTTTTTTTTTTTTTTTTAAATAATAAAAAAGAAAATCATTGGCTTTGGAGAAGTTTGATTAGGGACAATCATAATTAATTGAGACGTTTAAGCTTTAAGAATCATTGACTTTACCTTTAAAAAAAAAAAAAAAAGTCGTTAACTTTCGCGAACTTCGATTAATGCACGAATTAGATTGAGAGAGAGAGAGAGAGAGAGAGAATGACTAGCAAGCTCTGTAATGGTGAAGAGAGAGAGAGTGATTAGCAAGTATTGCTTTCACACATTTGACTATATTTTAAAATGAAGATTAATGCACGAATTAGATAATAAAAAATGGTTATTTGAGACCCCTTAATACAATTAGGTAAGGTAATGCTTTCACAGGACCCTCAAAGAAAATATCTCTAAAAAAAAATGGGTAAAGACTTCAAATTTTGTCACAGTTAATTTGTGATTTTCTTTAATTTTATCAATTCTAATTCCATATAACTGAATATAATCTTAATGCTTTTAAAATTAATACTGAATTGAATTATCAAACACCACCCTAATATTAGAGTTTTTTTTCTTAACAACCTAACGAATTGGTTCAAATTGATATATTAAAAGACAGAACGCTGGCTAAATCTAAAAACAACACGACACACAAAAACAATGAGCTTTTGTTTTTCTTTCCTGGTAATTGCTCTATGCATGTGGGATGGGGGAATTACATATACCCAGTGGTGAATTATGAAGTACTTTAAAAGGTCCAACAGTTGACAAAAGAATAAAAATAAATTTTTAAAAAAATCATACGCAAACCACAAAAAGTGATGAGATGGAATGGGGACCAAGTCAGTAAGCATATTTACAGTTATAGCATCTCCATTTTCTATAGTCCAAAGTGAATTTCTTAAATGGTTAGGCAACTTGCCTAAATTTGCATGCCTGTTAGGTAAGTTTTTGTTTAAAAAGGTCCTCTTTTTTCATGGTCTTCACACAGTGGGGTGTGTCTTTATCAGTCAAAAATCAAATGAAGCATATAAGCATTAACAATTACTTCCCTTCTTAACCTATATATATATATATATATATATGTAGTCTCTTAAGTTTTCACACTTGGCTTTTCAGCAAGTTTGTGAAGGGTTAATCTGTCAAGGTTCTGTACCAGATTTTTTCTCCTCTTCCTCTTCCTCCTTGAAAATGACCAAAAGTGAAAAGTGTTTTTCATTAGGGTTGTCAAAGAAACCATCTTAAGTTATACTTTGTCAAGACCCGCCCCAACTTGTGTAAATATTGTCCGCTTTGCATAATCTTCGTATTCACGGTTTTCAAACACACGTCTACATAGTCAAGAGGTGTCCACAAATATAAATCTCAGCAACTTCTATCCCAGGTGATGTGAGACAATGTGGGACGTCACATACACCCGCTTTAGAACGCTTTGGCCTTCAACTTTAGAAGGTAGAGGAGATAAGATTAAACTACATAAGTTTGCTACATTCAATTCAATTCGGTTGGTGAATGCACTTCAGTCAATCACGTTGAAATGAATAACAAGTTTGTACTAAACGTAGCATGAATTGACATGAATGTATTTGGAAGAAAAAGGTCTGAAATTTTGACTGACAATACAAGAAATTATCTTCCCATCAACAATGTATGTGGACAATTAATATGTTAATCTCAACTGTTTTTTTTTTTTTTTTTTTTTTTTTAAATCTTGACCCACATCTTAAAAAGCAGAGACACTTGAAACTGCTTTATCACTGGGTGGAAGAATTCACAAACTGGACTGAACTGACATGAAATGAAAGGAAGGACGGAATGAAAGTAGAGAAAAGAGGTTGCTATAATAATTGAAAAATAGGAAAAATAGAGAGAAACTCACTGATGGCATTGATAAGGAATGACCATCGTCCTTTAGGGCTAGCCCAGTGCACGACGCTCCCGCCGCTTGAGGAGAGTTAGATGTAAATAGTCTAAACTCCGCATGTTGTTCTTGTTTGGAATTCGTTAGCTCCCCAGATCACAATTGAGCAATCTTTACCGTTGTGCCAAGCCCGTCCTCAATGACCGCATCCTTTAATGAATGAAATTCAAGTTACAATAAGATCAATTATTTCACCAATAACCCTCGCAAGAACATTCCCCATCTTTGAAATGGTGAAACCTATTCCCATCTCTCACTATGATCTCTCTGTTATAAATTTGAGATATCATCACTGTTACAGCATGACAATCCCAACAAACACGGAGGTTCTTCACAACCCTAATTGGCACACTTTCATTTAAACTGATCAAACCGAAAGCAATGGCGACTCTCTCACTGTGTTTACACAAAGCATCCTCCTTCTCTTCTTCTTCTATGTCAAAAAGAACATGATTAGTGTTAGCTGCATAACCTGATAATTTCAGCTTCCTGGATATCTCTTCCCACTTTGCCTCAATTGCACCATACCAAGGATGGGACTTATCTCCAACCAAAAATTCATGAACTTGGCCATTGACCTCTATAACACTACAACCCGGGAGCTTTTTAACACCTCTATCCTTCATTGTTTGTCTCACAACACTGACCCTATCCCAGTTCTTAAAATCAGCATAGATATTTGACAAGAGCACATATGCCCCGTGATTCGTGGCCTCTAGCTCTACTAACTTTCTTGAGGCAAGTTCAGCTAATTCCTTATTTTTATAGATCTGACAAGCATTAAGCAAAGCTCCCCAAGCACCAGCATGAGGCTTCACAGGCATGTTATTTATGAAATCTAAAGCTTCATCTAAATGGCCAGACCGACCATATAAATCAACCATGCACCCATAATGCTCAAGCTGAGGCTCAAGCCCATACACTTTTATCATTGAGTCGAAATGCCTATGACCTTCATTAATGAATCCAACAACACTACAACCCCGTAAAACAGAAACAAATGTGACCTCATTGGGCTGAGCCCCTTCTTTTTTCATTAGAGAGAAAAGCTCAAGACACTCCTTGCCTAATCCATTCATTGCCAGCCCACCCATGGCACTACTCCATGTGTACACATTCTTTTCTCTCATTCCCCAGAAAACTTCCATTGCCTTATTCATGTTCCCACATTTCGCATACATGTCAACGAGTGCAGTCCCAAGTGTCACAGTCATTCGCAGCTTGTTTCGCTCAATAAATGCATGAGCCCATCTTCCTTGATCCAATGCTCCTAAGTGAGTGCATGCAGACAAAACCGAAACCAACGTCGCCTCGTTAACCTTCACACCCTCCATTTGCATCAAGTGAAACAAACTCAATGCCTCCACAGACTGCCCACACTGTGCATACCCGGATATCATCGCACTCCATGCAACAAGGTCCCGCTGAGGCATATTATCAAACAGTTCCCGCGCAAAACCAACATGTCCCAGTTTGGCACAAGCACTCACCATTGCGGTCTGGGCCACCAAATCCGGCTCAGGAATTTCCACAAACACTTTGTGAGCACAATCCAAGTGACCCAATTCAGCATACATGTAAATCAATCCACTTCTAACATGTGGGTCAGTTTGAAACCCATGTCTTATAGCCCCGGCGTGGACTGCCGGACCGGTCTGCCGGGCCAAAAGCTGAGCACAGGTGCGAACCAAGAAAGTGAAGGTGTAATTATCAGGTGACAGATTGTTGCTCGAGTGTAGAATTTTGTTATAGAAGTGAAAGCTTCTTTGAGGGTTTGAGCTTTTGGAGTGAACTCTGATCAAACAGTTCAGGGGAAAGAGAGTTGGGGTGTGACATTGGTCTAGGACTTGGTTGGAATATTGTAGATTGTTGGAGTGATTGAGGGCAATGGAGGCAACAAATTGGCCATGGATGAGAGGGTCGTTAAGAAGGCCGTTGATGAGCAGTTGGGTGTGGACTTGCTTGATCTCTCTGAGGTTTGTGCATGATTCAACAAGGGAAATTGTTGGGTGTTTCACGGTAGAGCGTAAGGAGCTCATGATTAGAATTAAATCAGAGATGATGGACAGTTATGAAGAGGATGATGGTATCTTCTGGCCATCTTAGTGGTTTTGGTGGAAATTATTCAAATTAAATAGGGGTTGAGGTAAACTTGTCATGTTTTCCCGCGTCTCTGTAATCTATCCTGTCTGTATGTTACGGAGTATTATATCTACAATGAAACAGGTGGTATTGATTTGAAAAAGAAGAGAATGTGAATTTCCCTCGGAAACCTGGAAAGATCATGTAGCAATAACATGATTCTAAGTGTGATAATGGTAAAAACTAGCAATTACAAACATTTTGAATTTTTAGGCTTCTTTTGTTTCCTCTTAAAATATTTTTTAGAAATTATTTTCTTTATTATTTTCAGAAATTATTTTCCAAGGTCATGAAATTATTTTTCATATAAATTATTTGACCTCTAAATAATTAAAAATGATTTATCAAAAAGTTTTTGTAAGACATTTTTCACAAGCTACGTTAGGTCATCTAATATTTCTCTAACAACTTATCTTCAATATTCTCTCTATAGAGTGAAAGGAGAGAGAGACACACACAAATTTGAGTTGGTCGAGGAACATATTTTGATCAAGAACATGTTCTGGTATAGAGAATGAGCGGAAAAAGACACTAACAAGAGGGAGAGGGAGCGATGGTTTAGCGTAGGGAGAAAGAAAGAAATTAATGAGAAGAGAGAGAGAAGGTGTAACGACCTGAACCCGGAGGCCCGAACCGTTAGTCGGATACTTACTTCGAACCCGAGGTCACTTAGGTCAAACTCATCCATTTTAGCGTCAAAGCATCATCCTTAGGATCAAACTAGTCTCTCCCAAATGATCAAAACATCATCCTTAGGATCAAGAGTAGATTAACATGAAAAGAGGAGCAGAGAGAACCAAACAGGTGCACTTTTGTAACGACCCAGCTCCTCATAGATCCGGATTATTAAACGGTTCCTTACCCGACCCAAAAATGTCCGAGGGTAATACAGCCACTTCACGCTAAATTTAAATATCAAAGTCCAAAAAGGGCAAAATAGTAATTTGCCATAATTCAATAAATTGAGACTCAAATGGTAAAATAGTCATTTACTTGCATCACATAATAGATAAAAAGAAGCTCGGGCCAATATAGTCCTTTCGGTGGTCAAAACATAATTATTGCATTTATTTAGGTCATAAAATAATTACGTGTAACCTCACTTGGGTACCGAAGTGTAATTTAAGAATTTAAAATAGCAATTACATATGACACAGAAATCGGTCGACGTATATGCTTTCGACTGGTTTGGGACGTGAACAGTACTGATACCCACTGCCGAGATACCGGTTGACGTATGGGAAGCCATACGTCGACTGGTTTCGAACATGTACCCCATACGTCGACTGGTTTCGAACATGAGTTACAATGGATACCGTTCGACGTATGGGAAGCCATACGTCGACTGGTTTGGGACATGATACCGAACGACGTATGGGAAGCCACACGTCGACCGGTTCTGGGAAATTCTCACTTCTTTTCCCACTGTTTAGTGATAACCCAAATACACCAACATTTGGTGATTCAACCACTCACGTCACTACACTCACGTGTAATTTAAATACGTTTCAACATTTAATCCAAAAACAACAACCTTTGTTAACATAAATTGTAACACGTCACTTAAAACCCACTAAAGGATTTAGTGTAAATAAAATTTAATTACATTACTCCAAGGGCCATATACAAAATGAATGCAATCAGTTTACATGTTGCAAAAATAATACATATTGATAACAAAATTTTTGTAGGATACATAACAAGTTCCAATACATCATTTAAAGACCGGATTACATAAGTCTCATTTTATACAATATCCAAGGATTAAATACAAGGTTGGGGCCTCCATAGCCAACATTCACAAAACTTTAATATAAACAAGATGGAAGTGAATTTCCAAACTACATCAATGTACATGGATGCACATCAACTACCGACTCATCTCTAAGTCCCTGAAAAATGTTAATGTTGATGGGGTGAGCTCAACTACTCAGTAGAGTAAAGCCTAAATCACATTCCTAATAATCTTGTGAGCCACAACCAAAGAATGAGATTCAAGAAAAGGGATCATGGGATTAAATCATTTCAAAGTTTATGAAATTCACAATTTCACAGTTTGTACCATCAAATATAAAATGCAATGTCTCCTTCTTTCTTTCCAACCCAACCTCACTACCACCTTCCTAACCATCACCTTGGTTTACCACACAAACCCCCATCTCATTCTCTAACCCTCTTTTCCACATTAACCTTCATCTTCTCAACTCACCCTCATGCCATAAATATGCATGTCATACAACCAATCATCATTATACAAGTTATATTTTACCTTTAAGTTATGATATCAAACATCCAAACATAGAATTTAATATCATAGATTATACTTTTACATTTTCTCATAGAAAAGTAGCATGCTTGGCATAAATACAAGAAACCATCATTTTCTCATTCTTCAACAATTTAACCATCACAATTCATGCTCAACATCACCACCAATATTTTAACAAACTAAGTATGCTTCACAACCTTAAAATTATCATGCAAGGAGGCATATAGAAACTCACTAAAACCATAGGAAATTTGTAAGTTAAACTTCCCCTACCTCAAGATAGCAACCAATCAATGGCTTAAACCAAATCCTCTCTAGCATGAAAAAATTTTAGAGAGAAGGAAGAGAGAGATAGAGAGAGAAAGAAGAAAATGGAGGAAGAGAGCTTGTAGGGTGGGTGTGGTCCGAAAATTGAAAGAAGAAAAGAATAGGTCAAAAATTAAAGCCACACTCATGTCTCTAGAATTCTCCAGGCTATTCCATGGAGCTAAAATGACGAAAATGCCCTTTAAACTTCTTTTTATCATCAACCTTGCCATTAAATACCACCCTCCATATAATACCATTAATACAAATACATACATGTATATAAATATACATACACATGTGAAAATGCCGATAACGCCCCTCAAGGCCCGCGTGGCACGCAAAATGAGGCAAGGATTTAAATAATCCAGAAAAATCAAATAAATTCAGAAATTAGAAAATAGGAAAAATCGGTAATGTTACAATCTTCCTAACTTCAAAAGATTTCGTCCCTGAAATCAATCCACCTCACAAGAGAAAGACGAGAGGATACAAAAACGGAGTACGTCTCCGAGTACCCCACGCAATACGCTATACCTTAAAATCCCCATCTAGAGAATCTCACATTCTACGTCACTCGCAACCCTGTGCTAGTGATCTAGCACAACAATGACCGATCAGTAACCGTAGTCACATGTGACCTTTCCCCCACGACAACCAACTAAACGAAAAAGGCATCGCAGTACCAAACAAAATTCTCCACCGCCACCTTTATGCACACAAGGCACAAGCCCGCAACCAACTCTGTGACTCCACTGAGTCCTGACCACTGAGAACCATTAGGATTTTTATCCTTCCAACCAGAACATACCACTAGGTGGAACTGAATCCACAAATGACGACTTCAGTTAACCTACACGAAGACATGCATCACGAAGAAAATCCTTCAATCCAGTCACCACGACACTTAACCCCGATCAAAACTAACCCGATTCATAAAATCACACTAATGCTGTCCATACGAGACATTCTACTGGAAAGTTGTTGGATCCCATACACAGTAGGTCCAACCAGCAGCGCCTTACCCCATCCGCATCAAACGCCCCAAGGCCCACAAAACTATAGTTACAAAATCGCTCATCGAATCAATATGCAAGCTCAACTTTCGATCCCAAGGAAACTCTTAAAACCATTTTTGACAACTACTGTCTTCACTAGCTACATCATAGCTGAACACCTACGACTGTAATCGAGAGAATCATCCGACCTGTCAAGTGTACCATTAGGTACCCAGAAAACAACCCATCAGTATTGTTCAAGGATCAACTGATCTAACAACTGAAACTCTTTGGACACGTAGTCCCATACCAAGTACACTACCATTCACAACAAGTGACCTGAATATGTACAAGAATACCATTAATCCTAATCAAGATTCACTCTAAATTGGAATTGTACTACCACACGTATGCAATGCACAACACCGTATTCTGATTATCTCTAAGCATACTAAAATGAATGATCGTTGACCTTTGACCCAACATTGTGTTAAAGAAAGACTGACTCAGAGAAATGGTTAGCCAGGCCATTCCCATCGTCGATCTGACCTTAACACCAACATCGTTCTTGTCTTCAGGTCTAATCCTCAAACACACTTACAGATTACTCCCTATATCTACTCTAGACACACGGTCAAACCATCCCCAACACACAAGTCACCTCATAACTACTAGATACTATCACTAATTCTAAGACCCTAAGAAAACGTACACACCGGTCGACAAGTCGCGTCTCACGCAGCATTGATCATAACATCTCGGAACGAATCCCGCAAAACCAAGAACTTCACCTCCAACCATGGAGATAAGTCAAGCAATTCAGAACAAACCTTCATTCGGATTCCTCAACAAGGAGAGAGCTCTAAAAAGTTCTTTCGCCCACCGACACGCACAACTCCTATGTGGAGATATAAAACTCACAAACAAGAAAGTCCTTGCCAGGACCAACACAAGAAGAAGGAAGATCAAGTCCCTCTACCGCAACAGAACAGAACACATATCTATCGATACCTTGCATAAGCTATGCCAAGAAAAAGGAATCAAATAGAGACAAAACAACTCGATCCGCAACTTGTACACTTAACATCCATATACTCAAGAGAACAGTGCCCCTTCCCAACCACTAAGGCTAGACAACGACTTCTAAGACATCGCGTCCCATCCTGTCCAAAGCAAAACCTTAACAAGTGAAATTCCAAACATTCCGTTCATAGTTACAGGTAGGCAATGTTAACCACTACATCAATAACCTTTAAAGTAACATGGCAAAACCTTTCTGTCATTAATCCATCATTAAAACCATTACAGAGGAGCTCAACTGCTCACAAAATATATATCATTATCCAATAAAATTGTCTGGAATACTCATACAGTCTTACAATTACATCATTGCCTTAATACATAACGGGTACAACTAATACATCATCACAACTTAAAACTCATACAAAACTCCTTGATCATCATCAACACCATCCGGTCCGGAACCACACTACGGGATATGTCCACCATCTTGGCACAGATGAATCCAACACCGCACAAAGTGTACGGGCACCTGTCCAAACTCACGGGTAGCCCCCGTTACCAGAGTTGTGTGCAGGTACCTCCTGTCACACCCAAACTCGCAGGTATCCCCTGCTACCAGAACAACTGTGTGTAGGTACCTCCGGTTACACCCAAACTCGCAGGTATCCCCCGCTACACAATCACAGGTAACCCCCGTTACAAAACTCGCAGGTATCCCCCGCCACACAGTCACAGGTAACCCCCGTTACTGTACCAAACTCACAGGTATCTCCCGTTACACATGACACGATGTACTGACAACAACATGACAAGACGCACATATGATAATGTGACATGACTACCCAATAACTATGCAACACGACTGACAAACTACTGTGCAACATGACTCACAGACAACCATGCAACACGACTTATAGACAACCATGCAACACAACATGACTCACAGGTAGCCCCCGTTACAACATGACACAACTCACAGGTATCCCCCGTTACAACACATGCCGGCTCATAGGTGTCCCTCATTACAACCGACACGACTCACTGGTATCCCCCGTTACAAAACTCACAGGTAACCCCCGTTACATCTAGCACAACTGTGCACAGGCAACTACCTAATCTCACAGGTATCCCTTGTTACACAAGAATCAATCACAATAATATCTCATCTCCTCTGTGGACAATCCCTCTTCATGTGGCCCGACTGACCACACCGAAAGCAAACTCCAGAACTAGGTTTATCAAGAGAACACTCCGCCTTGCGGTGTCCTGGCTGCTTATAATGATAACATACTAAGCTTGTCCTAGAAGGCTTTGAAGAAACACCAACAATAGGAGTAACACTTGCCGTTCGTTGCTCCTGAGTAAACAAGGAAACATCCATGTGCCTCTTCCTGTCCCGACTCCTGAAAGGAGTACCCATACTCATACCTCGTTCCTGAGAACCCACAGTACCACTCCTCTCTTGCCAATCCTTGGCTTCTACTTCTACCATTAATGCTCTCGTAACCGCTTCAGAATAATTCTTTAACCCCAAAAGTGTCAACCCCGGCCTAATAGAATGGTTTAAGCCGTACACAAAACGCCATGTCTTTTCCTTCACGTCCCCTAACACATCCTTAGGGAAATGTGAGAGAGAAGTGAACTTATTCTCATACTTTGTTACTAACATATCACCTTGCTTGAGACTATCGAACTGCGTCCTTAATTCTCGTCTCTTAGTTTGCGGGAAATATTTTTCAAAGAAAAGACTCTTGAACGCATCCCAACTCATACTGTCAATATCATGCGCGTTAGTCATGGTCTTCCACCATGCTGCCGCGTTACTAACAAACTTGTATGTAGCTAAGGTGATCTTCAACCGATCACCGGGCACTGTTATTGCCCTGAAATGCTTTTCAACTTCATCCAACCAATCGTCCGCTACCAATGGATCTGGACCTCTTTCAAATGTTACTTTCATGAGTTTGTTAAATTGAAACAGATATTCAAGATTCCGCTCCATCTCCGTCTCCTGCGACTGAATAGCTGGTTGCGGTACCACTTGAGAAACTGTGGTACTTGTAATTTTCTGAAAGGCTGAAGCTACAGCACTTGCCACCAGAACTTCGTCCTCTAGTACTTGTGCATTATCATCCACCTCTCTTCCTCGGTCCTGTCCTATCGAAACCCTTTCTGGTTGGGTTGGCCCTTCACTTGTTCACTGTCCAACTTCATCCGGGTCCATCACTTCACGTAGTCTTTAAACACGGTTCTACAAAAGCAACTACACGATCAATACAAGAATACTTGAAGTAGCTCAATCCACGAGCTACGGTGCTCACACTATTCGTTCGATAGGAACTAAACGTTCAGAAACATAGAAGTGATCAAGCCCCTCACTTACGTGGAACAAAACTTTCCGTAACCCAACATACAACACTCTCCCGAAACCTCAAAGTCATCAACAACGAAACAAACTAGTCACGCGAAAATCCACTCCCTAGTGGATGAACGACCACAACACGAATCTAGACGTATAACTACTTCCCAAAACAGGATCATATCTATCGTGCTCAATTACATGCAATAAGAACTCAAATACATGCTTTTAATTATAATTACACTTAACAATTAAGCACGTGCTCAACTAAGCATTCATTCATCAACAATAACAATTAACAATTAAACATGTAACAAATCAAGCATGCTTTAAACAAATTTAATCATATAAGTAGCTGCACATATACATTTAACATTAATAGTTGATCATGTTTTTCTGTTCAAGAATTAATAAACTTAATGAGCAATGAATACGGAGACATATACTAAACATAGCAACATCTAAGCACATAAGCACATAGCAATAAGTCATGTTTTTGAACCAAAAAGTAATAACCACGTAAGCACGTAATACCGTCAAGCCCAGTTCTAACTCTTCTAGGTCAACCCTACCCGTCGTCCTTAGGTTTTTGAACCTAAGGCTCTGATACCATTTTGTAACGACCCAGCTCCTCATGGATCCGGATCATTAAATAGTTCCTTATCTGACTTAAAAACGACCGAGGGTAATACAGTCATTTCACGCTAAATTTAAATATCAAAGTCCAAAAAGGGCAAGATAGTAATTTGCCAGAATTAAATAAATTGAGACTCAAAGGGTAAAACAGTCATTTACTTGCATCACATAATAGATAAAAAGAGGCTCGGGGCAATATAGTCCTTTCGGTGGTCAAAACATAATTATTGCATTTATTTAGGTCATAAAATAATTACGTGTAACCTCACTTGGGTACCAAAGTGTAATTTAAGAATTTAAAATAGCAATTCCATATGAAACAGAAACCGGTCGACGTATATGCTTCATACGTCGACTGGTTTGGGACGTGAACAGTAGTGATACCCACTGTCGAGATACCGGTTGACGTATAGGAAGCCATACGTCGACTGGTTTGCAACGTGAGCCACAATGACCCACACTGTGAAGATGCCGGTCGACGTATGGGAAGCCACACGTCGACCGGGGAAATTCTCACTTCTTTTCAGTGATAATCCAAATACACCAACATTTGGTGATTCAACCACCCACGCCACTACACTCACGTGTAATTTAAATACGTTTCAACATTTAATCCAAAAACAACAACCTTTGTTAACGTAAATTGTAACACGTCACTTAAAACCCCCTAACGGATTTAGTGTAAATAAAATTTAATACATTACTCCAAGGGCCATATACAAAATGAATCCAATCAGTTTACATGTTGCAAAAATAATACGTATTGATAACAAAAATTTTGTAGGATACATAACAAGTTCCAATACATCATTTAAAGACCGAATTACATAAGTCTCATTTTATACAATATCCAAGGATTAAATACAAGGTTGGGGCCTCTATAGCCAACATTCATAAAACTTTAATATAAACAAGATGGAAGTGAATTTCCTAACTACATCAATGTCCATGGATGCACATCAACTACCGGCTCATCTCTAAGTCCCTGAAAAATATTAATATTTATGGGGTGAGCTCAACTGCTCAGTAGAGTAAAGCCTAAATCACATTCCTAAAAATCCTGTGAGCCACAACCAAAGAATGGGATAAAAGAAAAGGGATCATGGGATTAAATCATTTCAACGTTTATGAAATTCACAATTTCACAGATTGTACCATCAAATATAAAATGCAATGTCTCCTTCTTTCTTTCTAACCCAACCTCACTACCACCTTCCTAACCATCACCTTGGTTTACCACACAAACCCCCATCTCATTCTCTAACCCTCTTTTCCACATTAACCTTCATCTTCTCAACTCACCCTCATGCCATGAATATGCATGTCATACAACCAATCATCATTATACAAGTTATATTTTACCTTTAAGTTATGATATTAAACATCCAAACATAGAATTTGATAACATAGATCATACTTTTACACTTTCTCATAGAAAAGTAGCATGCTTGGCATAAATACAAGAAATCATCATTTTCTCATTCTTCAACAATTAAACCATCACAATTCATGCTCAACATCACCACCAAAATTTTAACAAACTAAGCATGCTTCACAACCTTAAAATTATCATACAAGGAGGCATATAGAAACTCACTAAAACCATAGGAAATTTGTAGTTAGACTTCCCTTACCTCAAGATAGCAACCAATCAATGGCTTAAACCAAATCCTCTCTAGCATGAACAAATTTTAGAGAGAATGAAGCGAGAGAAAGAAGAAAATGAAGGAAGAGAGCTTGTAGGGTGGGTGTGGTCCAAAAATTGAAAGAAGAAAAGAATGGGTCAAAAATTAAAGCCACACTCATGTCTTTAGAATTCTCTAAGCTATTCCATGGAGCTAAAATGACGAAAATGCCCTTTGAACTTCTTTTTATCATCAACCTTGCCATTAAATACCACCCTCCATATAATACCATTAATACAAATACATACATGTATATAAATACACATACAAATGTGAAATGCCGATAACACCCCTCGGGGCCCGCGTGGCACACAAAACGAGGCAAGGATTTAAATAATCCAGAAAAATCAAATAAATTCAGAAATTAGAAAATAGGAAAAATCGGTAATGTTACAACTTCGGTCAACCGAAGTGGAGCTTCGGTTGGCCGAAGCAGACCTTCAAGAACTGGTCAATCGAAACCCTCTATCGGTCAACCGAAAGGGGAGATCCTGAGAGTAAGAGGATGGTTTGGTCGACCGAACCCTATTTCGGTCGACCGAAATAGGAGATCCTGAGAGTTAGCAACTGGTTCGGTTGACCGATGAGCCATTTCGGTCGACCAAAATGACTCCTTCGAGCCTTGAATCCTGAAACTGAAGTGCTGCACTTTAGAAATAAAGGAGAACTAAAACGGAAACTTTAGAATGATTCATACCACTTATCATAAAAAAAAAAGAATGATTTATACTGAACTAAACCATTAAAATGTGATATTCTATGATCATAAACATGAGTACTAACACAAAATCATCTTACAGCATCGTTTGATACAATTACATGACATTAAATATAATGATTACATTAATTCCATTTCCATCAAATAAAAGTTAAAGCTCATGCTTGAGTTACGAGGCCATGTATGTCAACTTAGTTACAATCCCAAAACAATAAATATACATAGAATGGCCTAAGTACAAAATAGCAAAATAATGAACTTCTGGCACTCCATCAAACTTGTGGTGGATTGTCATCGACCTGAAAAATGTTAGATATAGTGGGGTGAGTGTAATACCCCAAATTTCAAAAGGATAGTCCTGGTATTTAATTTATGTTTTAATTGATTTTTTTTTATTATTATTTTCCTTACTTGACTTATTTGTATTATTTGAATTAATTAAATGGTGTTTGAATTTTAAATTGTTTAACTTGTGGATCGGTGTTTTATTTGCAATAATTGATGACTTGTTGTTTAATGGTAATTCTGTGAATTAAGTAATTATTACATTGTATTTTATTTTCTGTATTATGCTAGATTGGACTTTATCATTTTCTTTAATTGAATTGATGATTAAAGGTTTTAATATAGGAAGTAATTTAGGAAGTATTTTAATTAACTATTTTTCATAATTTAGGGTTTAGTTTTTAGCCGACACAGGTTTTAATTAAACTCTATGGGCCGGTTGGGATTTAGTTAGGGCTTGAATAAATTTAGGGTTTGGTATAACTCTATAAATATATGGGTATACGTCTGCCTAGGGTTTTTGATAAACCTTACTCATCACCTTCAATAACAGAGTCACGTAATAGAGTCATTCAGAGAGTTGTGAGGGCAGAGAAACAGAGAGGGAGCTTGTATGGTTTACTGAGAGAAACTTTAGGAGATTAAGGGAGGGATTCAAGGAGGAGTTCTGGTCCTAACTGGGAGTGGCAGAGGTTGATAACAACAAGTTGACATTACCAGAATTTATAGAGACGGTGAATTATAGTTTCAAATCTGAAACTGCAAGTAAGTCTCTGTTCTTCTCTCTCCCGTTAATTCGTGTTCTGTGCATGCCTAGTTAGACTCCAGGAATTAATCAAACATTAAAACAGATTCAACGAATGTTATAATTCATCTTGTATGTATGTTGAATCAGTATTTTGTTTCTATTGAGTTAATCTGTTTGATGTTGCTTAAAAGTTTTAACAGAAATCTCGTTGCCGATTATTTTAGCACTTGTGTTAAATTCCTGTTGTGATTGGATATCTATGTTTTAGTATTAGTTTGAGATATTTAAATGAACCCTAGAATAAGTTCTTAAAACAGTAATGAAGATCACCAAATAAATCTGTTGTGGGTTGCTTAAAGTTTCAGACTAAGGTTTTGTAGTCGTTGCTTCTAAACCTATGTTTTATGCATGTTATCATTGAATATCAGTGGTTTAAAATGTACCTAGGACTAAGATTGAACCTAGAATGATAATTAAAACATGTTACAGAGGCTCTGGTAATCACCGGAATTGGAGAAGACGAAGCTGGAACGGGCAACGGCGGCTAGGGGAAAAGTGAGCAGGCTCTCAAATATCTTAGAGCCGGCTCCAAACTTATTTGGAGGCGGCTCCAAGTGTCTTTGAGCCGGCTCTAAGTGGTTTAGAGCCGGCTCCAAAAGAAAAATAGAGCAGGCTCCAAATTTTAGAGCCTGCTCAATCTTAAAACGCACAGAATTGAAGTTTTAGGGACTTTTGGCTGAAATTGGTTTTTCTAAAATTATTAAAGGCTACTGGATGTTGTAATTTAATGTTTAAGACTTGTAAAAATGTTGGGAAGCATGATTACACGTAGGAATTGAGGACGGGATTAATCTAAGATTAAACAGTGAACCCGTGGGTGGATGATTTGAAAATTAATTTCTGTTGTCTACTATTTTTAGAACTTTATTTCTCTGCATGACGTGGATTTATAAATCATGTTTTTCAGCTGTGTTATAAGAATACTATGGTATTGTTATATGTATGCTTAGTTGGGATCAACTGGTGTTAAAATCTGTTTTACATTGCATCAGTTATGGTACTGTTTGGAGAGGTAGACTGTGTAACTCTACTTTATCAATTTAACGGACTGTAATTGGGATTCTAAATCTTATATTGAATGCATAAGTTGGTTATATACATGTTAAACTATATTTATGCTAATTCTGGAGTATGGTTGATAAATACTTATTCCTGTTTTTGTCAACTTCGTTAACTGGAGGATTATATGTACCGGTATAGGACGGTGACATACTAGGTATGGACTTGTTCAAACACTGAGTTCTACCTAACTTGGATTAAGGTATGGATTAATCATATAGGTTAAGTCCATCACCTACTTGTGTCATATCAATTGAGAATTGAATGACCTACTATGGTTTCAGGATGAATTTGTTATACATATATCAGACCACTACATAGATGGATGGTATTTTGTATTAGGAGGAGTACGGACTTTATATATATATTATATGGTGCCGTGGTTTGAGCTTGAGTCTCATGACCATGGTTAGGGCGCGTATATTGCCTAGGATGGATAACTGGACATAGGTGTTGTTCCCTGGTAGGTCTAGGTACTCATGCCCACCTTCGGGTGCGTATTCACATGTTGCCTTCTATTCAGGCTGAGACAGACCTACTGGACTAGCGAGCGTCCTATAGTGTGTACTTTATACATATATTGACTACTCTAGATATTGTTGAGTCTTCCTAGGATGTATCTGCGTATCGGATTACTGTTTGGATTGTAGTAGATCAGGACTTGCACGTGGGCCTGACCCACTTCTTTATTTTTCAGGTGCTCGTCAGTTCCAGGGTTAGAGTTTGGACGTGCAGAGCAAATACAGCTATTCACTCCTCCGATTATGTAGGAATTTTCTCTATGTTAGCTTTGGATTTTGTTTTTATTATTTCAGTATCGTTTGGAGAATTTAATAAGAGGTCCAATGGATGGATTCCCGAGTTATAAACGTATGGAGTTTTGGATTATCAGATTTGATTAATTATGATTCAAGGATTTCCTTTTAGTTTCTTTCAGTTCTTAAATTTTAATTCTTACTCAATTTTTATTCTGTGTTCATTTTAAAATATTAATTGTTTGATATTCCCTCGGGCCCGGGCCTGGGCCTGATCAACCCGTGTCTCGGATCCGAGGGGTATCACAGTTGGTATCAGAGCACTCCAGGTTCAAGTGTCTCTAGGATTCTATCGTATAAGACTTCCGCGTAGCGTTTTCTCTTGTTTAGAGCTTTAGGATTAGGATTCGTTGAATTCCTTTACGGTTCGTTTAGAAAGTACTGATGTCAAGTGTATTCTGTAATTGTAGAATGTTTGGCACTAGGAAGAGGATGAGGGCCACGATGAAAGCAAAGAAGGGCCCAAGGCCAAGGAAGGTTACTCCGGTAATTCCCCTACGAAGGCCAACGAAGAAGACGGGATTGGAGACCAAGGAGTTGATTCCAATAGGCGTTGCTTCGGAGTACAAGTCAAGGAAAGTTTCTTGCGTGCGGGATTGGCCACCATACTGTGGACCTAACACAACTTCGGTGGTGCTCGAACCTGAGCCAAGTGGAGAGGAAGACCCCGAAGAAGATCAGGATGGAGGAGATACCGGAGCATCCGAGATGGAGGGCACCGGAGTTCAAGGATGACTGCTCTTTTAAGAGTACTTTTAATTACTAGTAGTGGAGGAGGTATTAGTAAGAATGTAGTACGGATTTAATCACGTACATTAGGATTATGTTAAAGAACACCTTACGGTTATTTGTTTGACAGTTTTGGTTTGAAAAGTTCTTAATAAGTAAACTTGTGGTTTGGCTATCTCAATTTTGTTTATTGGAAGTTGTGTTGTGATGTATACATGAATGGTTTTATTAAATTGTATTGGAATGTGTACATTGCGATAAGGAAAGGAAGTCAGTCACAGTAGGGTGATTGGTTTTTGGACAAGCAAACAAAGTTTTGCTTATAGGTTCATTTTCTTGAAATAGGATGATTACCAAGGAGTTATAAAAGAACTTGTGTAAATTATTATGTTAGGTTTGGTTTAGAAGGAGGAATTCCTAGAGTAAAATAATAATTTAAAAAATAGGACGATTGTGGAGCATTTTGTTTTACCTTTTGTGTTTTGCTCTATGGAGTATTTAGAAACAGGGGAATTTTCATAGATTGGTTGTGGACATACATATGCAATAAACCTCAGGATATTTTTACCCCGTTGGGCAATACTACCATTTCTCATGAGAGAGAAGGGCCTGTGACACTAGATATTGGTAGACTCAGATTTCTAGCAAATCTTTTGGTCCTGGACATGCACACATATGACATAATACTTGAGATGGATTGGTTATCACTGCCATGCTCAAGCTATTTGTATTGAAAAGGTCTATTGTGTTCACCATACCTAGTCAGGATATTGTATGTCGTTACTATACCACGTTCTAGCGGGGACAATAACACCTATTTGTTTCGGGTAGAGTAAGAGACGGAGGAGGGGATTACTGTATCTTTAGATAACATACCAATTGAATAAGATTTTCCGGATATATTTCAGGAAATTCCAGGGTAGCCACTTAGTCACGAGATCGATTTTGTGATAGATTTAGCTCCAGACACTACGCCTATTGCTAGGGCACCTTATAGGATGGCACCGGTGGAGATGAGAGAGTTGAGGAATCAGATTCAGCAGTTACTCAGCCAAGGTTTTATTCGTAGGAGTACATCACCTTGAGGAGCACCAGTTCTGTTTGTGAAGAAGAAAGATGGTTCGCTTCGCCTGTGTATAGATTACAGGGAGTTGAACAAGGTTACTATTCATAACAAGTACCCTTTACCCAGGATTGATGATTTGTTTTATCAGTTACGGGAAGCCACATATTTCTCTAAGATTGATCTGCGTTCTGGGTATCATCAACTGAGGGTTAGGGAGCAGGATGTTCCTAAGATAGCATTTCTCACGAGATATGGTTCTTATGAGTTTCGTGTTATGCCGTTTGGGATGACTAATGCACCTGCAGTATTCATGGACTTAATGAATAGAGTCTTCCGGGCTTATTTGGATCAGTTTGTTATTGTCTTTATTGATAACATCTTGATCTATTCTCGGTCGGAGGACGATCATGCTAGACATTTTCGCATAGTCTTGCAGACGCTTCGTGATCACCAGTTTTATGCCAAGTTCGAGAAGTGTGAATTTTGGCAGTGGGAAGTGAAGTTTCTGGGTCACGTGGTGTCAGAAAGGGGGATAACGGTTGATCTAGCCAAGGTTTCAGCTGTGGTAGAGTGGGGACAGCCTATTTCACCTACTGAGATTCGGAGTTTTCTCGGTTTGGCAGGATATTATCGTCGGTTCATCCAGGGGTTCTCCAAGATAGCAGGACCACTCATTTATCTGACCAAGAAGGGTGTACAGTTCGTGTGGGATGAGCGCTGTCAACGAGCTTTTGATGAGCTGAAAAGGAAGTTGACTTCTGCACCGGTTCTGGCTACTCCTCAGAGCGGGATCGAATATCTTGTTTACACAGATGCTTCATTACAGGGTCTTGGATGTGTTTTGATGTTGGAGGAGCGACCGATTTCTTATGGATCTCGGAAGCTTAAGTCTCATGAGTTTAATTATCCAACACATGATTTGGAGTTGGCAGTTGTGGTATTTGCTTTACGTATATGGAGGCATTATCTGTTGGGTGAGTCCTTCAGATTATTCAGCGATCCCAAGAGTCTACAGTACTTGTTCACTCAGCGGGAGCTGAATATGAGACAGCGCAGGTGGTTGGAGTTTGTGAAAGACTATCATTTTTCTATACAGTACCATCCAGGGAAAGCGAATGGGGTGGCGGATGCACTCAGTTGCCGACCTGTTGGTAGTCTTTCTGCTCTATTCACTACTGAGTGGAATGCTTTGAAGAGTGTGGATGAGTTATCGGATGCTTTTATGGCTTGCATGGTGGTTACACCTTCCATCATTCGCAAGGTTTTACAAGCACAACTCACCGATCAGCAGTGTGTCGATAAGGTCGCAGAGATAGCTTCCGGGGAGGTTCCATTCTACTATGTTGGGGCTGATGGAGGTTTAAGGTACAAGGGACGGTTAGTGGTACCTTCTGCTGATGGTTTGAGGAAGGATGTGATGACTGAGACTCACCACTCTGAGTTCTCTGTTCATCCAGGAGGCGATAAGATGTATCAAGATATGAAGTGGCAGTTTTAGTGGGCAGGTATGAAGAGGGACATTGCTCTTTTTGTTTCTCAGTGTAGTACTTGTCAAATGGTTAAGATTGATCATCAGAGGCCACCAGGAGCTCTACAATCACTACCAATTCCGGAGTGGAAATGGGAGAGCATATCTATGGATTTTGTGGAAGGGTTGCCAAATTCTTTCAAGGGGCATAATTCCATATGGGTCATTGTGGATAGGTTGACCAAGTTAGTTCATTTCTTGCCTATTTGCATTGACTACACTTCGGAGCAGTTGGCGAGGCTTTATATTTCAGAGATTGTGAAGCTACATAGCATTCCATTGTCTATTATATCGGACAGGGATTCGAGCTTTGTATCTGGATTTTGGAAGAGTTTTCAGCAGGCTTTAGGTACGGAGTTACACCTTAGTACTGCTTATCATCCTCAGACTGACGGACAGACTGAGAGGGTGAATCAGATTATGGAAGATATGCTTCGGTCATGTGTTCTGGATTTCAAGGGCCACTGGGAGGAATATTTGCCACTTGTGGAGTTTGCTTATAACAATAGTTTCCAGAAGACTATTGGGATGGCACCTTTTGAGGCGTTATACGGTCGACCGTGTCGATCACCTGTTTGTTGGATGGAGGTTGGAGAGAATCGATTCTTAGGTCCTAAGTTCATCAAGGATACCTCTGAAAAGATTTCTCTTATTCGAGATCGCATGCGTACTACCCAAAGTAGGCAGAAGAGCTATGCTGATCGTCGCACTCGTGCTTTGGAGTTTCGGGTTGGGGATCAGGTTCTACTCAAAGTGTCTCCTATGAAGGGTGTTATGCGCTTTGGGAAGAAAGGGAAGTTGTCTCCGCGGTTTGTCGGTCCATTCATGATTACGGATCGAGTGGGAGCTGTGGCTTATCGGTTGGCACTTCTGGATAACTTGGATCGCGTTCATAACGTGTTTCATGTTTCCATGTTGCGAAAATTTCTACGTGATGAGGATCGGTATCAGCATATCGATGTTGGGGAGATTGAGTTGCAGCCGGATGCAACTTATTTGGAGCCACCATGTCGTATTGTTGACCGTCGGGATCAAATCCTTCGCAATAAGGTTATTCCTTTGGTACGTGTTCAGTGGAGTCATCACAATGAGGCTGAGTCCACTTGGGAATGGGAGGATGTCATTCGCTCGTAATTTCCTGAAATATTGGAAGAAGGTAAGAGCGAATTCCGAGGACGGAATTCCTTTTGTTAGGGGGGAAGAATGTAATACCTCAAATTTCAAAAGGATAGTCCTGGTGTTTAATTTATGTTTTAATTGATTTTTTTTTTTTTTATTATTTGCCTTACTTGACTTATTTGTATTATTTGAATTAATTAAATGGTGTTTGAATTTTAAATTGTTTAACTTGTGGATTGGTGTTTTATTTGCAATAATTGATGACTTGTTGTTTAATGGTGATTCTGTGAATTAAGTAATTATTACATTGTATTTTATTTTCTGTATTACGTTAGATTGGACTTTATCATTTTCTTTAATTGAATTGATGATTAAAGGTTTTAATTTAGGAAGTACTTTAGGAAGTATTTTAATTAACTATTTTTCATAATTTAGGGTTTAGTTTTTAGCCGACACAGGTTTTAATTAAACTCTATGGGCCGGTTAGGATTTAGTTAGGGCTTGAATAAATTTAGGGTTTGGTATAACTCTATAAATATATGGGTATACGTCTGCCTAAGGTTTTTGATAAACCCTACTCACCACCTTCAATAACAGAGTCACGTAATAGAGTCATTCAGAGAGTTGTGAGGGCAGAGAAACAGAGAGGGAGCTTGTATGGTTTACTGAGAGAAACTTTAGGAGATTAAGGGAGGGATTCAAGGAAGAGTTCTGGTCCTAACTGGGAGTGGCAGAGGTTGATAACAACAAGTTGACATTGCCAGAATTTATAGAGACGGTGAATTATAGTTTCAAATCTGAAACTGCAGGCAAGTCTCTGTTCTTCTCTCTCCCGTTAATTCGTGTTCTGTGCATGCCTAGTTAGACTCCAGGAATTAATCAAACATTAAAACATATTCAACGAATGTTATAATTCATCTTGTATGCATGTTGAATCATGATTTTGTTTCTATTGAGTTAATCTGTTTGATGTTGCTTAAAAGTTTTAACAGAAATCTTGTTGCCGATTATTTTAGCACTTGTGTTAAATACCTGTTGTGATTGGATATCTATGTTTTAGTATTAGTTTGAGATATTTAAATGAACCCTAGAATAAGTTCTTAAAACAGTAATGAAGATCACCAAATAAATCTGTTGTGGGTTGCTTAAAGTTTCAGACTAAGGTTTTGTAGTCGTTGCTTCTAAACCTATGTTTTATGCATGCTATCATTGAATATCAGTGGTTTAATATGTACCTAGGACTGAGATTAAACCTAGAATGAGAATTAAAACATGTTACAGAGGCTTTGGTAATCACCGGAATTGGAGAAGACGAAGCTGGAACGGGCAACGGCGGCTAGGAGAAAAGTGAGCAGGCTCTCAAATATCTTAGAGCCGGCTCCAAACTTATTTGGAGGCGGCTCCAAGTGTCTTTGAGCCGGCTCTAAGTGGTTTAGAGCCGGCTCCAAAAGAAAAATAGAACAGGCTCCAAATTTTAGAGCCTGCTCAATCTTAAAACGCACAGAATTGAAGTTTTAGGGACTTTTGGCTGAAATTGGTTTTTCTAAAATTATTTAAAGGCTACTGGATGTTGTAATTTAATGTTTAAGACTTGTAAAAATGTTGGGAAGCATGATTACAAGTAGGAATTGAGGACGGGATTAATCAAAGATTAAACAGTGAACCCGTGGGTGGATGATTTGAAAATTAATTTCTGTTGTTTACTATTTTTGGAACTTTATTTCTCTGCATGACGTGGATTTATAAATCATGTTTTGCAGCTGTGTTATAAGCATACTGTGGTATTGTTATATGTATGCTTAGTTGGGATCAACTGGTGTTAAAATCTATTTTACATTGCATTAGTTATGGTACGGTTTGGAGAGGTAGACTGTGTAACTCTACTTTATCAATTTAACGGACTGTAATTGGGATTCTAAATCTTATATTGAATGCATAAGTTGGTTATATACATGTTAAACTATATTTATGCTAATTCTGGAGTATGGTTGATAAATACTTATTCCTGGTTTTATCAACTTCGTTAACTGGAGGATTGTATGTACCGGTATAGGACGGTGACATACTATGTATGGACTTGTTCAAACACTGAGTTCTACCTAACTTGGATTAAGGTATGGATTAATCATATAGGTTAAGTCCATCACCTACTTATGTCATATCAATTGAGAATTGAATGACCTACTATGGTTTCAGGATGAATTTGTTATACATATATCAGACCACTACATAGATGGATGGTATTTTGTATTAGGAGGAGTACGGACTTTATATATATATTATATGGTGCCGTGGTATGAGCTTGAGTCTCATGACAATGGTTAGGGCGTGTATATTGCCTAGGATGGATAACTGGACATAGATGTTGTTCCCTGGTAGGTCTAGGTACTCATGCCCACCTTCGGGTGCGTATTCGCATGTTGCCTTCTATTTAGGCTGAGACAGACCTACTGGACTAGCGAGCGTCCTATAGTGTGTACTATATACATATATTGACTACTCTAGATATTGTTGAGTCTTCCTAGGATGTATCTGCGTATCGGATTACTGTTTGGAATGTAGTAGATCAGGACTTGCATGTGGGCCTGACCCACTTCTTTATTTTTCAGGTGCTCGTCAGTTCCAGGGTTAGAGTTTGGACGTGCAGAGCAGATACAGCTATTCATTCCTCCGATTATGTAGGAATTTTCTCTATGTTAGGTTTGGATTTTTTTTTTATTATTTCAGTATCATTTGGAGAATTTAATAAGGGGTCCAATGGATGGATTCCCGAGTTGTAAACGTATGGAGTTTTGGATTATCAGATTTGATTAATTATGATTCAAGGATTTCCTTTTAGTTTCTTTCAGTTCTTAAATTTTAATTCTTACTTAATTTGTATTCTGTGTTCATTTTAAAATATTAATTGTTTGATATTCCCTCGGGCTCGGGCCTGGGCTTGATTAACCCGTGTCTCGGATCCGAGGGGTATCACAGTGAGTAAAGCGCTCAGTAAGTGGCACCTAAGACATACCCCTTGTGTCCCCGTGAGTCCAAACAAGGAATGGAACAATAGGAAATAGGGGTCATACTATATCAGGACAATACAACAGAACAACCAAATTTCAACATAAACAATATGATGCTATGAAATGTAATGCATGCCAATGTCGCTCCCCATTTTCATCGTTCTGATTCATCACTTTCAAACTATTAATATAACCCGCCCTTTGGTGACCCCGTAGCGACACGAGAGAAGGATTGGCTAGTGTCCCTGACCCTTGGTACCCCCGTGGCGTCATTTTGGACCCAGCTAGCTCAACAACGCTACGGCAATCTCCGTAGTCCCTTATAGGCTATATTAACACTCCGGCCCTTTGGTACCCCCGCGGCGACCTGGTTTTCATAAAATACTTTCATCAAAATTTCTTTCCCCAAAATTCCCCTTTTTCATTTGAAAACAATCTTTCCATTCATGTCACATGGTATGGATGTACATATCATCTTCTTAATGCCATGGAAATGAGGGATTTTACACTATTCAATTGAGCATACTCTACAAGCTCTTTAGGGAAATTACACAAGCCATCACATACCATTTCTAACAAATTTTACAACATAATAGGCATGGTAAACCAACAATTGAACAAGGAGATTAACAATTAAGCATGTTTTCATATAATTCAAATAGCACATTTGATTATGAACTTCACATATAACATTTACATCATCTTTAAGATAAATAATTCAAGGACAAACATGCTTTGTAACAATTTATAAGACATGATTCACAAAGGAGCAAGAAAAAACATGAATTAGGAATCCCTACCTTTTAAAATGCGAAAACCCTCAAAATGGGTCTCCAATTTCGAAAGCACAAGGGAGCACCAAAACTAAAATTGATGGTATGGATACGAAGGCCTCATCGTGGGCTTCGATTTGCCACAAACGGCTTCCAAAAACTCCAAGTATTGAGGGAGGAATCTTGGATTGAAGTTTGAAATCCAAAAGAAAAAGGAAAAGGTCAAGAAAGAGAGGGGAAAGAGAATCCAGTGGGAGAGGAGGAAGAATGAGAGACTATGTATGGTCTCTAGACCACTTAGTATGTGAGTGGTGGGCCCCGCCACCAACATTTTCTTTTCCCTTTTTCTTTTGCTTAATTTCTCACCACACAAGTATATAGATACACAATTAAACTTACAATCACTTAAAACACAATAAATAAAAATAAATATGATGCAAACAGACCCAACTAAAATCCCGTACGCCATAATACCAGTAGCGGGTCCCGCACGGAGTCGTCCGGCCCGAAAAAAATAGAAAATGCAAAAATGCCTAACCTTGCATTTCAAGGAGTGCCGAACTCAATGAAATACCTCAAACAACCACCCGACACACCCGGTACACCCCACGGTGTCCGGTGCGCAAAACGTGAAAAGACGAAAATGCCCTTGCATCTATAAAATTTCGGAAAAAAAACGAAAATGCTGAAAATCGGAAACATCACAGAAGGGGATGGTTTAGGGAGTATTATTCCTGTTGGTGAGGGACACCAGAGAGAAAGACAGTTAATTGTGAGTACTATTTTCTGTTGGGATAAGGATTCTCTCTAGGAAATGAGAGGTCCTGCAAACCCACAAACCAGTGATATGGCATCATTACTAGTGGAAGAATCCAATCCAATGGTTGGTGGATGTGCAAGATCTCTCCTTTTCTGGACAGGATCTTTGTGCTTTCTATTGGTGAGGAACAACGAAGAAATAGATAGTTAATTGTGCACAAAAGCCAATTTAAAAAATATTTTACCGACAGTTGCCAAACACGGAAAAATAAAAAATAAAAAGAACATTTTACATGAAAATGTTTTCTGGAAAATATTTTATGTTCAAACAAAGGGAGTCTTAAAATTACATAGTATAAAATAATGTCAAATGTTATTCATGTACAAAGACTTTTTTTTTTTTTAGGATTAATTACAATGACACCCTTTTAGGTTTGACCAAATATCACATTAAAACATATTTCGAAAATTATTATTACTTAGGTCCAATTTTACTATTCCGCTGACAACGTTAACATTGTATGAAAAAATAATTTTGCTCTTAATTTTTTAATACTACTTATTCCAAAATATCAATTAACTAAAATAACTATTTTACCCTCATTTATTACTCCCACGGACCCACTCCTCCCTTCCCTCTCTCCTCTTTCTCTCTTAAAAATTATGTTAGAGAATATGAGTGGTGATGGCGGTTTGGCACAATTCTCCTCCAATTTTCTTTTACTTTTGCTTCTTCTAATATATATATATATATATATTTTCCTCCTAAATTTTCATTAAAGCTATTATCTAGCTTTACCATTTTTGTTAACAAAATGAAAATTATATTTTTAAAAAATACATGATCAAATATATCTAAAAATTGATATTATATATATATATATGGATTAATTTCACTAACACTTCCTTCAGATTTAGCCAAATATCACATTGAAACATTTTTCAGAAATTACTATCACTCGCATTACAAACGTTTAGACCATTTTTTACTTACACCTCAAAAGTCATTTTTTGCATGTAAAAAAGACATTATTACCCTTTTGATTTTGTATTGACTTATTAAAAAATTATTTAATGTATAAAATAACTTAACTATCCCCGCAAAACCATGTTAAGTGACCAAAATATTCATTACCATTGGTCACACACAAATACACTCATTAACCACTATAATCACCATCCCACCATGGCCACCACCACCAGTAGTCACACACACACATATATCAACCCCAATTCCACAACACAATTAAAAACAATTAAACACACAAATTTAATTAATTACAATTAAAAATAAATTAAAGATGACTTACAATTAAAACAAGTTTAATAAAATTAAGTTCCAAATTTATATATATATATATATATATATATATATATATATATATGGCCAAATCCAAATTAGAATAAGAAACTAATTATCTGAGTGCTTGACTATATACAGTATGAACCCAGAATCGGTTTATACAAAATAGATATTTTAAAACTAATTATTTATATGTACATATCTAAAACTAATTATGTATATTTGTATGTATATATAGAATAAACCTATAGTTCAATCAAAATGGGTATATATATATGTATCTATAGTATGAACCTAGAATGGTTTATACAAGATCGATTTATAAGTGAGTGGGTGATGCTTGTGCCATGGTGGTGAGTCACTCATTTCATATATATGTATATGGGCAAAGTATAGAAAACTCCCTTAACTTGTAGGCTTTTCCAATAAAATCCTTATCTATTTTTTTACCAAAGAACCCCTTCAACTATTTGAGAGGGTAAAAGAGACAAAACTTAGACCAAAATGCTCTTTTATTTAAATTATAATTTGTCCGAACTTCGAAATTTCTCACAATCTGTACATTTAAAAATTATAAATAATATATGCATGGAAAGCTTATGAAATAAGAATTTTAGAAATATAAGATTTGTGTAAGAAACCTTCATAACCAGAGAGAAATAGACAATCTAAAAATATATTCCAACAATCTTATTCTATTTTTTAAAAATAAAATATTCAGGATATTTACAAGAAAATTTTCAGACTTATTCATTTAGAAATGGAGCATAAAAAATAATAATAATAAAATAAAATAAAATTAACCCCAAAAGAGAACGAATTATCATTTGTTTTTTAAATGGTGAGTCTATATATATATATATATATATATATATTGACACACAATATAATATCTCATGTAATCGATCTCTGTTTGGGCTAAAAATTTTTATATGTTATGCTCTATATCTAAATGAATAAGTCTGAATTTTTTTTTGCAAATATCCCAAGTATTTTATTTTTTAAAATAAAATAAGATTGTTCAATTAGATTATTAGATTGCTTATTTCTCTTTGGTTATGGAGATTTGTTGTACAAATCTTATATTTCTGTAATCCTTATTTCATAAGATTTCTATGCACATATTATTTATAATTTTTGAATGTATAATTTGTGAGATATGAATTTTTTAAGTTCGGACGAATTATGATTTAAATAAAATGGCATTGGTCCAAGTATCCACTTTTATACCACCTCGAATAGTTGAGCGGTTTTTTGGTAAAAAAAAATAGGCAATGGGGGGTTTATTGGAAAAGACAACAAGTCATATAACCCAATAAACCCTCAAATTAACCAAACCGTGCGTGTGTTTATATATATACAAGGAAATAAGAAGTTATATATGGGAACAAATATACACATTTGTTGGGAAGGATGTTGGGAAGGTGATGATCTGAAGTAAAGGGAGAGAGAGAGAGCATATAATGAGGGCAATGTCGTCCTTTTAGATTATGATATTTTGGAATAAAGAGTATTAAAAATTTTGGGGTAAAATTGTCTTTTCACATATTTTTAACGGTGTCAGTGACAAAAAAGTAAAAGTGGACTTAAGTGATAGTAATTTTCGAAAGGTATTTTAAGAAAATATTTGATCAAACCTGAGGGGGTGTGAATGAAATTAACTCTCCCCCCCCCCCCCCCTCTCTCTCTCTCTCTCTCTCTCTCTATATATATATATATATATATATATATATATATATATATACATATTGAAAATTTTCACACGTAATAAGGACTCTCAAATTTTAGAAATTATTTTCTTATACTAAAAAATTTATATATTCATAATTTTTTAAAATTGCACTTGCTCTCATACATAGTATTAATACAAATGTTTTTCTTTAGAGTTGTCACTAAGGATGACTATTTTCTTCGACTGGACAAGTTTTCATCTCGTTTCACCCCTAATGAGGTAAATTTGGTAGCTCCTAAATGGTTTTGCGACGGATATGGTAAAATAATTAAAAATCCGAATCGGGTTTGGGGCAGGGACAAATTTAGTGATGAACACACCTCAACCCTACCCCGATTATATATGTACCTTGTTACTTTGCATAAAGTGTATTTAATATATTAATATTCACTTTTTTGTAACTTAAAAGTTAGACCAACTTATTTATTAACCCAATTTGATTCATATTGTGCTAGTTTTTTTTTTTTTTTACTGAATAATAAAAGTGGCATAACTCGCTCTCGCTCCGTAATTAAACGGAGTACGTGGGACGGAGTCGGTACTTTGTCTGCCAAAGTAAGGGCATAGATGGTTTACCAATTACAAACCCGTCCCAAAGTAAAGCGAAATTGGCAGGATAAATTTTCTAATAGAGCAGAGTAGGATTTAGTCAAACCTACCCCAACTCCGCTCCATTGTCATCCCTAGTACCTTAGTCCTTGATTTGTAGGGAGATATCCCATCACTAATAACTCTCTATTTTCTTCTCCCTTTCCTTATTTTATTTATTCGAGAGAAAAGACAGAGGCGAGCGTTTAAAGAGTTAAAGTTATCATATTAATTTTTCCTCTTTTTCCTTTTTCTTTCCTAATGTTTGGAAACATATACTACTATAGTATCCGAACTAGGGGTGCAACTTGGGTGGGTTAACCCAGCCCAACCCAAACCCAGCCTATAAATTTTGAAATTTGGGCTTTTTAATTCATAAATCAGGCTCAAATTGGGTTGAATTTTCTCAAAACATAGGCATGTTCGGGTTTAACCCGAACCCAACCCAACCCAACCCAAAAACCAAAAAAAAAACTTAAGAAATTATTATTTTTTTAATTTTTTTTGTCTCTCTTCTCTTTTCTTTCTACCTTCATTTTTTTCTTCTTACATGCGAAGGAGGGAGAGAGAGCGAAACCATATTGGATCTACCATAAAGTTGGCCAGTTTCACGTCGATAGTGGTCGTCGTTTGCCATAAAGCCCTCAAAGAGGACGGGCTTGAGCTCAACGCGGGCGATGTAGATGGCCGCTGCAGCTGATGCAGAGGCGGATCCTCTCTTCCCTCTCTCTCTCCTTCTCCTGTAAAAATTTTATGCTTTCAAATTAATCCAAGACCGAATTGGATTGTTGAGATATGCCCCTAATCAACATAATTTTTTTTATGCTTCTGGTTCGGCTGTAAGAAGAAAAAATGAAGGGAAAAAGAAAAGGGGAGAGAGAGAGAGAAATAATTTAGATTGTGATATGACTAATTTTATTATTTCAATTGGTACTTGCTAGACCAATTAATTGCAATTAATTTTAGGTAATTTAATAATTACTTTTATTTTATTTGGGTCGGTGTACTATGCTGCTGGCTGATCCGAATCTATTCCAATATACCTCTTACTGGACTCCAGCAAGGATCCAAGGGCTAAGATCAAACTACCTCAGCCATTTTTGCCACATCACCGCCTAATCAGCTCTAACTCAGTGCCCAGTTAGCAACTTAATCAACAAAATTACTAATGTACTCTTTTATTTTTATTTTTTTACCACATGTACTAATACAACAGCCAAATCGACAGTACGATCTCCAATTATACAACATACACTTTTACATTATATATATACAAAAATATATATACAAATCTTATATACAAAAATATATCGGTATAGTTTAGTATCCAAATATACGTATAACAATATATTATATACAAAAAATATTTTATTCATTCCTTTTCAGTAAAATTACAAATCCCCATACAACATACGCTTATACATTATATATATACAAATCTTATATACAAAAATATATCGGTATAGTTTAGTATCCAAATATACGTATAACAATATATTATATACAAAAATATTTTATTCCATTCTTTTTTAGTAAAATTACAAATCTTAAACATTGATTATGTATCGGTACAGTTCAGTATCCAAATATAAATTTATTTGAGATTTTAGAATTTTGAAATAATTAACTAAATTTTAAGGTTTGGAATTGTGAATTGAATTGTGGAAGTTAATTTTTTTAACGTGTTAGGAAAATATGTTGATGCTACATGCAATTCATATATGATACATGTTTAAAAAAATTGTGATAATAATAATTTGATCTCTCCAACTTTTGTATTATATGTTGTTACAAAAAGTAGGTGATGGAATATGCTAATCTTCCTACATATATATTGAAAGTATTTGTGGTTCTTATTATTAATTTAGGAATTGTAAAATTGAGTATTGAAAGTTAATTTTTTTATATACAAAAATATATTGGTACAGTTTAGTATCCAAATATACGTATAACAATATATTATATACAAAAATATTTTATTTTATTCTTTTTCAGTAAAATTACAAATCCACATACAACATACACTTATACATTATATATAGACAAATCTTATATACAAAAATATATCGGTACAGTTCAGTATCTAAATATACGTATAATAATATATTATATACAAAATTGTTTTATTCTATTCATTTTCACTAAAATTACAAATCTTAAACATTGATTATGTATCAGTACAGTTCAGTATCCAAATATAAATTTATTTGAGATTTTAGGGTTTTGAAATAATTGACTAATTATTTAGATTTGGAATTGTAAAATTGAGTTGTGGAAATTAATTTTTTTAACGTGTTAGGAAAATATGTTGATGCTATATGTAATTCATACATGATACATGTTTTAAAAAGTTGTGATAATAATAATTTGATCTCTCCAACTTTTGTATTGTATGCTGTTACAAAAAGTAGATGATGAAATATACAAATCTTCCTACATATATGTTGAAAGTATTTGTGGTTCTTATTATTAATTTAGGAATTGTGAAATGGAGTTATGGAAGTTAAATTTTTTAACGTGTTAGGAAAATATGTTGATGCTATATGTAATTCATAAAAATATGTTGATGCTATATATAATTCATACATGATATATGTTTTAAAAAGTTGTGATAATAATAATTTGATCTCTCCAATTTTGTATTGTATATATGCTGTTACAAAAAGTAGGTTATGGAATATGCAAATCATCCTACATATATGTTGAAAGTATTTGTGATTCTTATTATTAATTTAGGAATTGTGAAATTGAGTTGTGGAAGTTATTATTATTTTTTTTAACGTGTTAAGAAAATATGTTGATGCTATATGCAATTCATACATGATACATATTTTAAAAAGTTGTGATAATAATAATTTGATGTAGAAGTTAATTTTTTTTAACGTGTTAGGAAAATATATTGATACTTTATGCAATTCATACATGATACATGTTTAAAAAAAAGTTGTAATAATAATAATTTGATCTCTCCAACTTTTGTATTGTATGTTGTTACAAAAAGTAGGTGATGGAATATGCAAATCTTCCTACATATATATTGAAAGTATTTGTGATACTTATTATTAATTTAGGAATTGTGAAATTGAGTTGTGGAAGTTAATTTTTTTAATGTGTTAGGAGAACATATTGATGGAATATGCAATTCATACATGATACATGTTTAAATAAGTTGTGAGCATAATAAATTAATTTGTATGCTATTACAAAAAGTAGGTGATGAACCCAGCCTTCAACTTTTTTTTTTTTTTTTTTTTTTTTTTTTTTTTACCAATAATCACCACTGGATTGTCGCCATATAAGATAAACTTTGATATATCATTATGAATAAAGTTACAAGAAATTCAAAATAACAATCTAATACTTATAATGATTGAGGCTTCAGCTTCTCGCCGGACTGTCGAAAATATTTTGGGGGAATCTTTCCTTTTCAGAAATTTTAGCTTATTGCCAGAATATATGGTGATTTTTACGACTAAATCTCCTTTTGTTTACTATGCCTTTTGACCTTCATTAAGAGAGTTTTTTTACACATAAACATAAATAGCAGAGTTTTGGGGAGAGTTTCTTCACCAGATTTCAAATTTCAGAGAGGGATTTCTTATTTAATATTCCAGACATAGTATATATAACAGAGTTTTGGGAGAAGGTCAACTTTCTTTTGGGGAGAAATTGAAAATTGAAACTCAAATACGATTTTGGAAAGATACAATAATACGATGCATAAAGAAGATGTATAAATTACGCCGGACTAGATGATCGGAGCTTCAACTTCTCGCCGGATTAGTTGATCGGAGTTTCAGCTTCTCGTCGGAATGTATGGTGATTTTTTCAAACAGGGACCTTCTTTGAACAGGGACCTTCTTTGAACAGGGAAAACCTTTTGCTTCTAGAAAACGTCTTCAGTTCAACTTCTTCTTTTCCAAAATCTTTGTCTGGTTATGTGTAATGTCTTGGTTGCCTTATTTCTCGGTTCCACTTAATCATGGAGTTCAGTTTGGATGTTTGAAAAGAGAAGGATATTTCAGAATAAGTATATATATAACAGTTTTGGGGGCAAGCTTAATTTTCGTTTTGGGGGAATTTCAAATTGAAACTGAAATATAGGTACAGAGTATAAACAAGTATGTACACTTGGATGTATAAGACAAACTTCAGTAAATACACATTTGACCAATTTGCCACATCAACCCATTTACCCCTCATTGGACACTTTCCAGTGAGATGTGCAAAGGAGAGGACTCCTCTCCGCTGCTATCAGTCTTCACAAGGTTTAATTAGTCTAATAATTACTTGTGTAAAATTTTAAAGGATTACATTATAGGAGGAGACGAAGTGAGACTTTGCCACCTATATACACTTGATTTCATATAATCAGCTAATAGTAGTATAGTAATGAGACTTTGAAACATTCATTACCTATGGTGAAGCCTCGGTGCTCGTGCATGCCCATTATTGCTTACATGAATTAGATATAATTAATTATGGTGAACAATGTGTAAAAAAGAATTGTAAACATAAATGTCAATAGTTTGTTTTGGTGAAATGGGGACATTAGACTATATAAATAAAATAAATGAGTATAATAATGGTGATAGAGATCATTTGTTATTTATTTTATTATTATTATTATTATTATTTTGTGATATCCTTATTTTTTCATTATGGATTGGGTTTTGAAACACGAAGAAAAAAGAGAGAGAAGAGAGAAGGGAGACAAAATAATAATAATAATAATAATTTTATGAGTAAAAAAAAAAAAAAAAAAAGGGCTGAACGGGTGAGCCCGTTTGACCCGAAAATATTCTGGTTCGGGTTATTGACCGAGCCCAATTTTTTATGACATCAGGCCAGCCCAATCTATATTCTGGTGTTTATACAGGATAAAGGTTTTTATTCGATGATGAATAAGGATTTGGGAAGAGTATATATGTGATACCCTTAATTTCAAAACATGGATTGATCAAGTCCGCGCACAAAATCAGGAAAATATCAAAACAATTAAAGTATTTTAAACAAGCATAGATTACTAAAACAAATAAAAAGAATAAATAACTCGCTGAAGGAAAAACTATTAAATAATAATTTCATTAATAATATTTCTATCTCGCACCTATGTTTACAGTATGACTTCCGCATTGTGTACTCTTTTACTTAGAGCTTAAGTTTATGATTCATTGTATTCTATATTCGGTCTGTTAGCGCGTTTTAAAGTTAAATCGTTTAGTCTTATCAACAAATGGTAAGACACCGATTTGGAAGGTATTTGAGGAGGCAAGAGCATAGGTGCCAAGACCGTATGTTAAATCAGTATGTAGGGAGACAATATTTATCTGGAAAACTGATTGAATTGCATAGACTATGAAGGTCGATAGTATACATTCACACTAAGAACACAGGTGCGAGATAGAGTAGATAACTGAATTATGGGAAGTTGTTACTTCTACACTCAGTATTGTTCAGGAAGGATGAATGTGGTTGCAGATATTCTTAAACGTTAACACGATACAAAACTGTTATTATGTTGTAATACCCTAAATTTTAAAAGGATAGTCTCGGTAGTTTATTTTATGATTTTATTGTAATTTTTGCAATTTGTTTTAATTATTTTCCTTTCTTTAATATATGGTTACGTGGAAATATGAATTAATTGTTTTTTTTTATTGGTTTTCTTATTCATCATTATGTTTAGGGTTTTATTTTTCTTCATGGTTAGCCGACTTAGTCTCCTCTTAAGATTGGAATTAGGTTTTTCTTAAGCCTATATAAATATATCATTAGACGTCGGTTTAGGGTTTAGAAACCAAAAACCCTATTCACGTATACAGTGAGGCTGAGAGAAACAGAGGGAACTAGTTAGTGTCTCGGCCGTGGATTAAAGGTCTGACCAGGGTGAGAAGGAAGGAGTGTGGTTCGTGGTTGGAACCAAGGGCAACAGAGGAGTCGGGAACAATAGGAACCACCGAAAAATCTAGGAAGACGGCGTAGAGATTTTAATTCAAAATCTCACAGGCAAGTTCTATTCCTAACTCTCTCCCTTTGACTTGTGTTCTTTATATCTCTATTACAATTTTAGGAGTAAATAAATCTTAAATTAATCTGGTTTGCATGTTTAGGTTTGTCTGTGACTGTATGTGTTTACATGTTTAATGTTTGCTTATTTTAATTCTTCCTTGCATATTTCTTGTTCTAATTGAAGTTGATTAATGATTAATGATTTTTAAAATCTCTGGAACACACTGGGACTTAGTATTAACCAGTAGGAACATTAACCATGGAGGGCAGAAGGAATGAAAGTCGCCGGAGGTGAAACGGGTGAGGGAAACAAGCAATAGGGGTTTTAGTGAGTAGAGGTGGTTCCCTACAGGGGTGGAGCCAGCTCTAAGGCAGGTAGAGGCGGCTCCATATGGTGTGGAGCCAGCTCCACTCAAGGGGGAGGCGGCTCCACCCCCTTTTGATGCGTTTTTGGCATATTTTTGCCTTCTGGGTTTGGTTTTTGATCTTTCTGGGGTATTCAGGGACTGTACATGGGAACCTAGATGAGTTCTGAGGTTGTATTAAAGCTCCAGAGGGTGTGGCAATAAATAATAAACCACTTAGGGTTTATAGGTTGAACAATAAACAGTTCTTAGCAAGTTATGCAAACTGTTAGTGGATGCAAGTGGTTTAAATTGCTTATGCTGTTCTAGCAATTTTCTGTGAATAATTATCAAATTCTAATCATGCATTAGTGGTATAAAATAAACATGTTAAATCTATATATTTTTACTATGCTTGTTAAGGAATAATTGATGTTTAAATTTCAGCATTTATCACATCAATGGTTGGACTGGTAATATGAGCATGATAATTGGCCAATGTTTATTATGCTTGCTATGGAATTAATTGATGTAGACATTTATTTATGTTCTTTCAATTGTACGGATTCTGGGGATAAATTGATATTTACATATACTGTTGTATTGTCAATTGCTGGATTTTTGGTTATGTAGTGTAAAATCATCATATTAAAATACATAACTTTGATATGCTCATTATGGGACAATTGATGTTTAAATTTAATATTTTTATTCTCAATTGTTGGATTTATGGATTAGTTGATATTTACATGCATGGACTGTATTATCAATTGCTGGATGGATGGATTGTATGCACCGGTATGGGACAGTGGCATATTAGGGACGAATTAGTTTCAAAATACTAAATCCTACCTATAAGGAATAAGGGAATGGATTATAAAACAAATCTTACTTATATTTAAGTCAAAGAAGCTGCACAAGCTGAATGACTAACTGGACTACTTGCCATCTATGTTAAGTCAAAGAAGCTGCATAAGTTGAATGACTAACTAGATTGCTTTTGGATATATAGGATAGGACTTTAAGTATATATTTATGGTACCGCGATATGAGCTTGAGTCACAGGATCGACGGTTAGGAAGCGTATATGCAGTAGGATACGTAGCTGGCTATGTTGGTTGAGGTATACCCTGTTTAGGCTTAGACACTCATGCCCACTCAAGTGCGTTTTGCATGTTGCCTTCTGTTCAGGTTGAGACCCTCTTCATAGTCCAAAGAGAGTCCCGTAGTGTGGATATATATATGTACGGACTACATAATTATTGTTGAGTTGTTTAGGATGTACATGCGTATCGAGTTTCTACTCAGATTGTAATAAGATAGAACTTGTTCGTGGGCCTAACCCATTTCTATTTTTTTCAGGTGTTCGACAGTTCCAGTCATAGGCTTGATCGTGCTGAGCAGAGACTATCACTCACTCTTTCGACGATGTAGGACTTCTTTCCGTGGTTTAGCTTTGGATATTCTTTCAATTATTTACATTTCAGTTTGGATTTTGATTAGGGGTCCATTAGAG
Source organism: Cornus florida (assembly GCF_030987335.1). Taxonomy (NCBI): domain Eukaryota; kingdom Viridiplantae; phylum Streptophyta; class Magnoliopsida; order Cornales; family Cornaceae; genus Cornus; species Cornus florida. The sequence continues at coordinate 20,139,529 of NW_026775574.1, forward strand.
ATGGATTCCCGAGTTATTTAAACTGTTGGAGGTTTTGGAAGGATTTGGATTTTATTAATCTTTAATATTTGAGGATTTTATATTTAGAGATCTTTCAGCTTTTAATATTTATTCTTATTACATTTTGCAATCTGTGTTCGTTTTAAATATTAATTGTTTGATATTTCCCATGGGTTTGGGCTTGGGCCTAATCAACCCATGTCTCGGATCTAAGGAGTATCACATATGTTGAGAAGTAATCTGGTTTAAGGGTTTGACCAAGATCGATTGAGAGCATTAAATAAAGCTTTCAGGGTTTTCTATTGGTACGACATTGCTTAAGGATTTGTATGGACAATCTTTTATGATTTTTCATTCGTGGATCGTTATTTAAAAGGAGTTGAATTATGAGTCCTACATTAATTAAGGACATATTTATGGAGTTTACTCATATTAGAGATCTTTTGTGCACTGCCAGAATGGACGAAATAAACTCACATATTAGAGTTTGAAAATGGGAAGCGGGTTATTATCTAAGGCATTTTTTCGTGAATGGTCTAACGTGGTTTAGTAATAAATAGGAGGTTATTAACTCATTATGTGGATTATTCATATTTTATTTGATTAGGCAGTAACCTGTTGTTGGCGATATTATGTATTTCGTGTCATGTGTGTAAAGGGGTTTTTATGTGTAGTGCTGTAAGAAAATACAGCAATGGGAATATTTTCCCAATACATATAAGTTGGTGAGGTTAGGTTGCAAACAAATGCAATGAGTATGGATAAGCTTCGAGTAATCATAATAAAATAAGATATGTATTATGTCTACTATTTATGGGTATGGTGGATGGGTTAATTGCACACAGACAAAAGAAAAATAAAAATTTGGGATAAATAATCAAAATTTTATTTCATAGATTTGTGAATTTCGATGACGGAATTCCTTTTGTTAGGGGGGAAGAATGTAATACCCCTACATTTTAAATGAATTAATTATTAGGCTTTAGTTATATTTATTTTTAATTAAAATATTTTGTTTGATTTAATTGAGTTTAATTGCTTTTATTGTATTTTTAAATGATTTGTTTTATTTAATTGGTTGCTTAAATTAATTGTCTTATTTTAATTAAATTATATTTTGTGATTATATATGATGATTGTTTGTGTGTATGCTTGATTATTGATTTAATTGTTGGTGTGCTGATTTTATTGGTATGTTATGACTTGATTGTAAATTATTATTTTGTTTATGTGCTTCATGTAATTAGTTATTTTAATTTAAGTGTTTATTTAATTATTTTATTTATTTAAATTAATTGGATTGGGCTTAATGGAAGTGGGACCAAATGATGTGGTCTTGGGTTTGAATGAAGCCTTGAAGGGTGAATTAATAAAGGCCCATGATTATGTGATTATTTAAATGATCATTTTTGTATAATTATTAATATATATATATATATATATAAATATAATTAATTAATTAATAAGTGTTATGGAAGAATATATATATAATCATTAGTTAATTAAATCATATATACATATATATATATATATATATCAATAAATATATATATATATATATATATATATATATATATATTATTTAAAGATAAATATTATGTCTTTTATTTGGTAGTCATAATATGATTAGGGTATTAATGTGTATAAATATGCATATAAGGTTTTATCGTTAAAAGGTTTTCACGTTAGAAAAATAAGAAAGACACAGAGAGAGAGAGAGAGAAGAAGAGGAGGCCGACAAAGAGGACGCCGGATTAGAGAAAGAGGGCGCCGGAATTGGAAGAAACAATCAAAGCTTGAGACGTTGGTTTCGTTTCGAAACCTTCAGACGAGTTTTCTCTATTTTTGCTCTTAGAATTCATAAGTATTTCACCTCGAGTGTCTATGCTTTAGATTAAATTTATTAATTAGATCATGGTTAGAACGGATAAATCAAACGCATTAAGTTAATTATATTTGATTAAATCAGGATTGAATCGAAGTATTAAAAACATGATTTATTATTATTTTATTTTTGGAATTGTTGGATTTTATTTATATATATAGATTGTATATATTTAAAATCAATTATTGCACTTGATCTATGACCTAAGAGTAGTTAGGGTTTATAGAATTTTTGGTATTTTTCTATAATTTTTTGATTTTTAGAATTATATATATATTTATATAGGTGTATAAATATTATATATATATTATTGTACAAATTGGAGGCTGCTAGTATATTGTTGCATCAATAGGGTGAAATCCAGTGTGGTACAGCGCATAAAATAATGGTGCGCATGCTGATCTGGGCTATTAAAGTAATATGATATAAGTGGATTGATCCAGTGTATCGCGGTGAATGAAGTATGGTGCGCATGTGAATCTAGACCATGGATTAGGTTTGGACAACAGAAAATTGATCTGGTATGGGTGTATACATGTGAGCTCAGGTGAAATAATTTGGTGTGGGTGCTTGCATGTGAGCTCAAGTGAGTAAATCTAGTGTGGGTGCATTCATGTGAGCTCAATGATATAATCTAGCATGGGTGAGCTCACAGCAGCTGAAAGACTCCAGCTAATCAAAATGCGCCAGTACACACAGAGGCTTGGATCCAACGCGCGGGGGAAATCCTTGTTGACTCGATTCAATACTTGAAATTGAAACGGGCATAACTCAGCCATCTTAAATTGAAATTGGGTCATTCTTGAGCTCAAATTTAAAGATTTTTCGTCTTCTTTCCAATGGTTCCAATTTCATTCTCAGATTCCCATCCTACTAGGAGATATTTAAATTTTAATGAGACGGTGTCGAAAAATTATTTAAATTGAGATGAAACATTTATGGGAAACCATTTTTGAAGTATTTAGTGGCATTTAATTTGCGTAAATATAACAAATTAATAATTTGTTATGGAAGGAAGTATATATATATATATAATTATATATATAGCTTAATTCATTTATGAGTTGTATAGAATGATACATGTATGGAATTATACACACACACACACACACATATATATATATGTTAAATAATATGTGTATAAACAAATTAATAATTTGTTATGGAAGGAAGTATATATATATATATAATTATTTATATATGTGTATATAGTTTAATTCATTTATGAATCATTCCATACAACTCATAAATGAATTAAACTATATACACATATATAAATAATTATATATATATATATATATGTTAAATAATGTGTGTGTGTGTGTGTGTGCGCGCGCGCGTGTGTGTGTGTATAAGATTATTAGTATTATTATTTTTATTTGGTATATTATAATTTATAAGTAGTATGGTTGATTAAATCATAATACGTTGGTTATTAAATTAATGTTATGTTTATAATATGCATGAGATGTCTATGTATGATTTAACTCATCGTTAAGTTTAAAGTTGGTACATTGTTAAATTGTAGGCATGGATGATTTGTCAAGGGCTTAAATAAATTGCCTAAATATTTGTATGAATAAAATACATACATAGAATGTATGAATAAGTTACTAATTTAAAAATATAAATATCTATACTCGAGGAGGCATGGTTGAATTGTCAATATATAAATAAATATATTTATAATGGCATGGTTATTTGCCAAAACATAATTAAATTATTATGTGTTAGATGATTAAAATTGCATCTATGGTTATTATATATATAAGTTGAATTAGGATTAAATATTCTTATATTAGAATAATCTAGTACCTACAGGTTAGTTATTTATTTTATCATATTAATAAAATAATATTGGTACAGACATGGACTTTTTGTCAAAACTTAGATATTGGATATGTGATTTAAATAATTAAATCATTATTGGGTTTTAGATTAAATATATTATTCCTTTTATTATAATTTATTATTTAAATGATTAAACAACTGCCTAGGATGGAATTAAGGTTAAGAAAATTTATTTTAAAAAGAAAAATAAATTATGGATTGGTTTAAGAATGATTATTGATTTAATCATTGTTTAATGGTTGTGAAAAGTTAAATGAACCTATTAATTAATGTGATTATTGTATTATATATAATTATTTTTATATATGTGTATCTTAGTAGATTAAACTTAAAACTTTATTATGATTGGTTTTGGTTAGAGATGATTTGTTTATTGGTTTTCAAAGACTTTGTAGAGAGAGTTTACTCATGGGTTTGACCCACTTTATTTTTATCTTCCAGGTTATAGAGGTTCAAGTCTCAAGGTTGAGGATCCGCAGTTTGAGAGACTTATCTACTCTTTCAGTTTATTTCAAAGTTGGATGATAGACTTATTTTATGTAAAACCCCTAATTTTAAAAAGGACTTAATTGGAAAAATGACTTAATTGGAATTTAATTATTGTATTTTATGTGTTTATGTGGATCTGTGTTTATGTTTAATTAATTAATTATTTTATTTAATTGGATTGGTTGTTTAATTGGTTATTTTGTTTGCCTGTTTATTTGCATTAATTGACTAATTGTTATTTAATTGAATTGTTTGTTTAATTGGTTGTTTAATTGTATTTTTATTTTCTTTAATTGAATTAAATTAGTTTTAATTGTTTAAATGGTTTGTTTGTTTATTTAAATGAGTTAATTAGGTTTAATTATTAGTATTTTTAATTATAATGTTAACATAGGGTTTTAGTCTTTTATGACTCGCGTATTGGCCGACTGGACTAGGAGTTAATTAGGTTTTCCATCTCTGATTAGAATTGGACCTAGGTTTTTATTGGTGCCTATAAATATACTGTTATATGTCTTCAAAAGGGTTGGAAAAACCCTATGCACGTATAGTGTTATAGAGAGAAACAGAGAGGGAATTGGAGATATAGCAGTTAGGGTTTCGACTGTGGCTTAAAGGACGGACCTAGGAGGAGGGAAGGTTGAGTAGTAGAAGGTTGACAGTGAACGGACGTCGTCGAAAATCTTAGGAAGACAGCGACGAGGTTTTGTTTCAAAACCACACAGGTAAGTTTTATTCTTTCTCTCTCTCCTTGACCTGTGTTCTGTGCATGCCTAGATGATCTCCAGGATTTTAATCGGATATTAAATAACTCTTGTATGCTTATTGAATCATATTAAATCAGAGTTACACTAAATATATGTTGTAAATTGAATATGTTTCTTCTTATCAACGATTGTCTCTTATGTGTTCTATATTTATGTTAATAATGCAAAGAGTTTTTTTTTATGAGTTCTGGGATAATTTGGACATAGATTGAACTCCTAGGAACCCTAATAAAAAATTACAGAGGTGATTATACATGCCGGAGACAGGGACGAAGGAGCAGAATAGGAGGAAATGGGTTACGGCTCTCTGTAACAGAGAGAGCTGGCTCCAGGGATTGAGGGAGCCTGCTCACTAGACCACAGAGCCAGATCCCAATGGTTGAGAGCAGGCTCTCAACTTATAAGAGCATGCTCTCATGCCGAACTTGTTATAGAACGTGGTTCGAGGGTCTGATTTTGGTTTTTGATGTTCCTGAACTATTCTAGGTGATTTGTAGGGACTCTGAATATTATATTATGCTGTATTAGAAACCTCATTGCATACTTAAAGTCTTTATGCTAACAGATTTAACAGTAGGAAAGTTTAAACAATCTTGCATGCTATTAACAGATAGAAATGATTAAATTGTTTAATTTTTCCTGGCTATTTTGGGTGATTTGTACGGACTCTAAATGTTATATTATGCTGTATTAGAACCCACATTGCATAATTAATGTCTTTATGCTAACGAATTTAACAGTAGGGAAGTTTAAATAATCTTGCATATTGTTAACGGATATAAATGATTTAATTGCTTAAACTGTGTTTAGCAATTTAACGGACTGTGGTAGGATTTATAAACCTTGCTTTGGATGCATAATAGGGTCATTTAACTATCAGACTTGATTTATGCTTACACTGGATTCTAATTGTTGAGATATTAAACTCTGTTATGCAATTACATAGATAAATGTTTTGGATTCTAATTGTTGAACTATTAAACTTTGTTCTGTCAATTACATGGATTACTATTGTGGATTTTAATTGCTGAACTACTATATTATGTTCTGTGATTACATGGATGTTATGGATTGTATGCACCGGTATGGGACAGTGGCATGCTAGGGATGGTTTAGCTCAAAACGATAATTCCTACCTCTTCTGGATTTTTATTGGTGAACTGTTGTACCGGTTCTATCAATTATATGGATTATGTGGATTATATGCACCGGTATGGGACGGTGGCATATTAGGTTTGAATTAGATCAAAGTACTAACTCCTACTTATTTTGGATTTAGGAAATGAATTTAATATTAATATTTAAATCCTAATTAAATGTCGTGTCTTTGCAACGCACAGTTAAGCGGCACTTCATTGGTTTTGGATGGAATTTATATATATATTTATGGTATCATGATATGAGTTTGAGTCTTAGGATCATTAGTTAGGGAGCGTATATGTAATGGAATGTATAGCTGGTTATGATGGTTAAGGTATACCCTATTAGGTTTAGGCACTCATGCCCACCTTTGGATGCGTTTTTGCATATTGCCTTCTATTCAGGTTAAGACCCCCATTGTAGTCCAGTGAGAGTCCTTTAGTGTTGATATATATATATATATATATATATATATATATATATATATGGGCTAGATAGATATTGTTGAGATATCTAGGATGTATCTGCGTATCGGGTCTCTGTTTGAATTGTAGTTAGAATAGAACTTGTTCGTGGACCTGACCTACTATTATTTTTTAAGTATCGGACGGTTCCAGTCTTAGAGCTTGTTCATGCTGAGTAGAAACAGTCACTTATTCTTCCGACTGCATATGACTGTTGTTTATATTTAGTTTTGGATTTCTTTTTAGTTTAGTTTATCTTCAGTTGGGTTTTGAATAGGGGTCCACCAGATGGATTCCCGAGTTGTATTTGTCTTGGAGGTTTTGGATGTACCAGAATTATTCTTACATATAAAAGTTTATTCTAAGGTTTTAATTAAAGGATTATCGTTTTAGTTTTCTTTCAGCAATTTTATTTATTCCTATTTATCATAATTGTATTTTGTGTTCGATTATTGCCATTTGTTTTTTTATATCCTCCGGTGTTCGGGTGTGAGCCTGGCCAACTCGCATCTGAAAATTCAAGGGTATCACAGTTGGTATCAGAGCACTCCAGGTTCAAGTGTCTTTAGGAGTGTCTTTCATTATAGGACTTCCGCGTTGCGTCTCTTAAAACTTAGAGCCCATATTAGGATTCGTTGTACTCTATTTACGGTTCTTTAGGAGGAGTTGATGTCAATTAAATTCTGTAGATACATAATGGTGACATTAGGAGGAAGATGGGGTCCGAGGCGAAAACGATAAAGACCCAAAGGAGTAAAGGAGTACGTTATCGAGTTCTTTGCCAGAAGCAAAACTTGGGATCGAAGATTTAATTCTGGGGTTGGCATTACTTAGAAAATATAAGCCAAGGAAGGATTAAGGTGTATGTGTTAGGTCGCCGCCTATCGAGATCAACACGACTTCAGTTGTTATCAAATAGGAGACAAGCGAGGAGTAGGGTCCGAAGAGGATCCTAATAAAGGAGACTTCAACGTATCCAAGAAAGAGGATACCAAATCTTGAAGATAAATGATCACACGGGGGTGATCTTATTTGCTAGTAGCATAGTGAATGATGCTAGTAGAGTTGGTGTGGATCAATCTATATACAGTTAAATTTTCGTATCATCTCTAAGAGAGATATGTAAGAAGTACTTTTCTGAGGTTTGGGGATTGATGGAGTTCTTATCAGAACGAAGAAATGATTTTTATATCACGTTTCAGAGAGCATAGGGATTAGGTTATGACGTTTTAAGTTGCTTAATAAAGCCACGTTAGACGGTTTGCATTCCGCGTATAAGTAGAATGAGGGTTAAGCCCTTTGGTATTTGCTTAGGCAAATGAATGTTGCTTTTAAGTTATGCTTAAAGGATATGTTTCATGGTTGGATGATTACCTACAAAACTATAAAAAGGAACTTTTGTGAAATAATTTGGCAAGTTGAGTTCAAAGGAGGTTTTCTTTTCTAGAATGGACGATGTCTTAAGTAGAGTTTATTTTGTTTTAATGTATGTATTATACGTGTTTCATTTTTCGTTAATTAGTCCGGATTGGGAATATGGTTTAGTTGGGGACACAAGTATGTGATCAGCCAACTATTATTTTAATAACATGGAGTAACAACGCTATTTACACTAGGATTGGGAGCATGAGGTCGCAGGATTTGGGAGATACATATAATTCTAGCCAATTTATTGGACCTGGACATGCATCAATATAGTATGCTACTTGGAATGGGATAGTTAAACTATCAATATGAGTCAAACAATCTAAAACTTTTAGTTTGATATGCTCTATATGCTAGATATGGATTCATTTTTTTTACAACACCCTAATAATGTGGATGTTAATATAGCGGTATTAATGAGGTTGTGGTAGATAAAGACCACTTTAATGCCACTATGGTTTATCAAAGGTGTTGGAGGTGCAGAACATCTTCTTGGAAATTTCAGAAGTGGCCACCACGACGGAAGGAGGATTTCGTGTTGGTTTAGGTACTTATTGGGATGACGCCGAGAGAGGATAGTAGACTGACTAAATCTTCGTTAGTCTATTCTTAACTAGGACACTATTCACGAGTGTGTCATTCGGAGGGGTTGCCGGTGTTACAATAGGGGGAGGAACCAAAGACTCTACACTGTAAAATATGGAATTTTTTTTTATATAGGTCATATTTCACGACAATTAGCTGTTGCTAGGGAATTGATGACTATATGGAAAATGGAAAAGTTCTATATTAATTTGAAGCGAGATAAGGAGTCAAATTGACACATACTTATATTAAAGAAGTAATGTGTGTCAAGGACAGGAAGGTGAGATCGAACACCTATATAAGGAAGAGGTGCACGGTGTGTGTGCAAAAGTCATAGCTAGTTGACTTTCAATGAATGGAATTACCGGTTGATTTTCCATATCGGTAAGTTTATCACGGACAAGTGGTGCATAGACTTAAGTTGTAGAGTTAGCTTTTGACGATGCTCCAAATTAAACAATGGGTGCAGATGGAAGCTGATGGTACCAAACTAATGGTACTTTCGGTAAACAAATTGGAAGGAGGATGCAAGGACTGAGGTTCACAACATTTAGTTCTGTCTTCATCCGGGTCGAAATATGAAACACTCACGATATAGAGCAGATTCTTGGAGGATAGGCAGGAAGAGGGACAAAGTGATTTTGTCTCTAATTCTAATATTTATTAAATAATCAAGATGAACCATCAGAGATCACTAGATCCTTGCAGCCATTTTCTATACTGAGGTGTAAGTGATAGAGCATTTTCACGGATTTAGTTGAGGGATTGCTGGTGTATTACAAAGGTCAGGATTCTGGTTGGGATATTGGTTGACTGATAAATTAAATCAATTTCATTTTGTCTGTTTTGAACTGGTAAGAAATCAGTTTATATAAATAGAGCGGATCATAAGACGGTTTAGATGGATAGAAGTGGTGGTTCACACTTCACATTAAGTTTCGTCTGGTGGAAGTAATATGGAAGTGGATGTTCTTAACAACCGATATGATAATTACACCTTCGTGTAGTTGTTGAGAAATTGGTTGAATTTATAGCCTGTATGATAATAACACTGGATTTTACCAAGGAAATTACGGAAGTCAACTTCAAATACTGAAGCTGATCTTAGTGGAGGTGTTACCTTATTCAAATAAAGCTTAAGGTACTGGAGGAGGATTAGAAGTTCTGTAAATGATGTCGGAGTGAGTGAGATGTAAAAATTTGTCAATTCTTCTCAATGCACTCTGACAATTATAAGGTACATCAAGACATCAAATGTCTAGGCAAGTGAACCGGCTGATGTAAGGACATGTTTAATTAGTATATCTGGATAGGTTGGTTTTAAATTAATGTTATGCGTATGATATGCATGCTATGACTATGTGTGATTTAGTTCATTGTTAAGTTTAAAAATCGGGACATGGTTGAATTGTCGACATGGTTAATTTGACAAAGTATAACTAAATATACTTAAGGAGACATGGTTGATTTGCTAAAGACATGGTTGAATTGTCGGTCTGGTTGATTTGCCAAAGTATAACTAAATATACTTAAGGAGGCATGGTTGAATTGCCTAAGTATAAATAAATATATTCTTAACGGCATGGTTGATTTGCTAAAGCATAATTAAAAATTGCTTTGTTAAATTCGTTATTGGCTTTTGGTACTGTATATAGATTAGCGTTACCAAATTATTAGCACTGGATGTATAGGAATTTTGTGCGATAATCCTATGGAACTTGGAGGACTAGGGATCGTTACCCTTAACTACATATTGGATAAGATTGAGTCGTTGTTAGATACAACATAGGAGTTGTACAGTTGTGGTGCTTCTTAAATATATGAACTTTATTTATTGTTGGATACATTGGAATTCAGTGGAGCCTATACACAGAGGCTGAGTCCACACGAGAAAGGAAATGAATTTTTAAAAAAAAAAAAAATTTAGAGTTTCGTAAATTCTGAGGACGGAATTCCTTTTATTAGGGAGGAAGAATGTAATACCCCTAATTTTAAAAAGGACTTAATTAGAAAAAGAACTTAATTGGAATTTAATTATTGTATTTTATGTGCTTATGTGGATATGTGTTTATGTTTAATTGATTAATTATTTTATTTAATTGGATTTGTTGTTTAATTGGTTATTTTGTTTGCCTGTTTATTTGCATTAATTGACTAATTGTCATTTAATTGAATTTTTTGTTTAATTGGTTGTCTAATTGTATTTTTATTTTCTTTAATTGAATTAAATTAGTTTTAATTGTTTAAATGGTTTGTTTGTTTATTTAAGTGAGTTAATTAAGTTTAATTATTAGTGTTTTTAATTATAATGTTAAAATAGGGTTTCGGCTGTAACTTAAAGGACGGACCTAGGAGGAGGGAAGGTTGAGCAGTAGGAGGTTGATAGTGAACGGACGTTGTCGGAAAGCTTAGGAAGATGGCGACGAGGTTTTGATTCAAAACCACACAGGCAAGTTTTATTCTTTCTCTCTCTCCTTGACTTGTGTTCTGTGCATGCCTAGATGATCTCTAGGATTTTAATTGGACATTAAATAACTCTTGTACACTTATTGAATCATATTAAATAAGAGTTACACTGAATATATGTTGTAAATTGAATTTGTTTCTTATTACCAATGATTGTCTCTTATGTGTTCTATATTTATGTTAATAATGCAAACAGTTTTTTTTATGAGTTCTGGGATAATTTGGACATAGATTGAACTCCTATGAACCCTAATAAAAAATTACAGAGATAATTATACATGCCGGAGAAAGGGACAAAGGAGCAGAATAGGAGGAAACGGGTTACGGCTTTCTGTGAGAGAGAGAGAGCCGGCTCCAGGAATTGAGGGAGCCGACTCCCTGTACCACAGAGCCGGCTCCCACCTTGGGAGCCAGTTGCCAATGGTTGAGAGTAGGCTCTCAACTTATGAGAGCATGCTCTCATGCCAAACTTGCTATAGAACGTGGTTTGAGGGTCTGATTTGGGTTTTTGATGTTCCTGAACTATTCTGAGTGATTTGTAGGGACTCTGAATATTATATTACGCTGTATTAGAACCCTCATTGCATAATTAAAGTCTTTATGCTAACGGATTTAACAGTAGGGAAGTTTAAACAATCTTGCATGCTGTTAACGGACATAAATGATTAAATTGTTTAATTTTTCCTGGACTGTTTTGGGTGATTTGTAAGGACTCTAAATATTATATTACGCTGTATTAGAACCCACATTGCATAATTAATGTCTTTATGCTAACGGATTTAACAGTAGGGAAGTTTAAATAATCTTGCATACTGTTAACGGATATGGAGGATTTAATTGCTTAAACTGTGTCTAGCAATTTAACGAACTGTGATAGGATTTATAACCTTGCTTTGGATGCATTATAGGGTCATTTAATTATCAGACTTGATTTATGCTTACACTGGATTCTAATTGCTGAGATATTAAACTCTGTTCTGCAATTACATGGATAAATGTTTTGGATTCTAATTGCTGAACTATTAAATTTTGTTCTGTTAATTACATGGATTACTGTTGTGGATTTTAATTGCTGAACTACTATATTATGTTTTGTGATTACATGAATGTTATGAATTGTATGCACCGGTATGGGACGGTGGCATGCTAGGGATGGTTTAGCTCAAAACAATAATTCCTACCTCTTCTGGATTTTTATTGGTGAACTGCTTTACCGGTTCTATCAATTATATGGATTTTGTGGATTAGATGCACTGGTATGGGACAGTGGCATATTAGGTTTGGATTAGATCAAAATGCTAACTCCTACCTATTCTGGATTTAGGAAATGGATTTAATATTAATATTTAAATCCTAATTAAATGTCGTGCATTGGCAATGAACAGTTAAGCGGCACTTTATTGGTTTTCGATGGAATTTATATATATATTTATGGTACTACGATATGAGCTTAGGTCTTAGGATCGTTGGTTATGGAGCGTATCTGTAATGGGATGCATAGTTGGTTATGATGGTTAAGGTATACCCTGTTTGGTCTAGGTACTCTTGCCCACCTTTAGGTGCGTTTTTGCATGTTGTCTTCTGTTCAGGTTGAGACTCCCATTGTAGTCTAGTGAGAGTTTTTTAGTGTAGATATATATATATGTATGGACTTAATAGATATTGTTGAGATATTTAGGATGTATTTACGTATCGGGTTTCTATTTGAATTGTGATTAGAATAGAACTTGTTCGTGGGCCTGACCCACTATTATTTTTCAGGTATCGGACGGTTCCAGTCTTAGAGCTTGTTCGTGTTGAGTAGACACAGTCGCTCATTCTTCCGACTGCGTAGGACTGCTGTTTATATTTAGTTTTAGATTTCTTTTTAGTTTAGTTTATCTTTAGTTGGGTTTTGAATAGGGGTCCACCAGATGGATTTCTGAGTTGTATTTGTCTTGAACGTTTTGGATGTATCAGAATTGTTCTTACATATAAAAATTTATTATGAGGTTTTCATTAAAGGATTATCGTTTTAGTTTTCTTTCAGCAATTTTATTTATTCCTATTTATCATAATTGTATTATGTGTTCAATTATTGCCATTTTTTTTTTTGATATCCTCGGGTATTCGGGCGTGGGCCTGGCTAACCCACATCTGAAAATCCGAGGGTATCACATTTTATTTATAGTTGACTGGATTATTATATTATGATTTTAGGGGTCCTTGAATTATAGGATTCCTAAAACTATAATCCAATAATCCAGTCAATTATAAATAAAATAAGTCTATCATCCTACTTTGAAATAAATTGAAAGAGTAACCTTGAGACTTGAACCTCTATAACCTAAAAGATAAAAATAAAGTGGGTCAAACCCACGAGCAAACTCTCTCTACCAAGCCTCTGAAAACCAATAAACAAATCATTTCTGGCCAAAACCAATCTTAATAAAGTTTTAACTTTAATCTATTATGATACACACATATACATAAATAATTATATATAATACAATAATCCCATCCATTAATAAATTCATTTAAATTTTCACAATCATTAAACAATGATTAAATCAATAATCATTATTAGACTAATTCACAATTTATTTTTCTTTTAGAAAAAAACTCCTTTAACTTTAATTCCATCCTAGACAGTTGTTTAATCATTTCAACAATAAATTATAATAAAAGGAATAATATATTTAATCCAAACCTAAAATCATAAATCCAATATCTAAGCTTTGACAAAAAGTTTATATCTTCACCAATATTATTTTATTAATATAATAAAATAAATAACTAACTTATAGGTATTAGATTATTCTAATATAAGAATATTTAATCCTAATCCAACTTATACATACAATAACCATAGATGTAATTTTAATCACCTAACACATAACAATTTAATTATGTTTTGGCAAATCAATCATGCCATTATAAATATATTTATTTATATATTGGCAATTCAACTATACCTCCTCAAGTATAGATATTTATACTTTTTAATTAACAACTCATCAATGCTTCCTATGTATGTATTTTATTCATATAAATATTTAGCCAATTTATTTAAGCCCTTGGCAACTCATCCATGTCTACAATTCAACCATGTACAATCATACATAGATATCTCATGCATATTAGAAGTATAACATTAATTTAATAACCAGCGTATTATGATTTAATTAACCATACTATTTATAAATTATAATATACCAAATAAAAGTAATAATACTAATAACCTTAAATAATATATATATATATATATATATATATATATATATATATATAATCCTTGATTATTTAAATCACATTTACATATATATTAATAAATATATGTATATATATTTATATATATCTCTTTCCTTAACAAATTATTAATTTATTATATTTATGCAAATTAAATGCTTCTAAATATGTCAAAAATGGTATCCCATAAATACTCCGTTTTGGTTTAAATAATTTTCCAACACTGTCTCACTAAAATATAAATATCTCCTAGTAGGATGTGAATCTGAAAATGAAATTGGTACCATTAGAAAGAGAACGAAAATTCCTTAAATTTGAGCTCAAGAATGGCCCAATTTCGATTTAAGATGACTAAGTTATGACCGTTTTAATTTCAAGTATCGAATCGGGCCAACAAGGATTTCCCCCGCACGCACACGCATTGGATCCAAGCCTCTATGTGTGCTGGTGCTTTCTGATTGGCTGGAGTCTTTCAACTGCTGTGAGCTTGCCCACACCAGATTATATCATTGAGCTCACATAAATGCACCCACCCTAGATTAACTCACTTGAGCTCACATGCATGCACCTACACCAAATTATTTCACCTGAGCTTATATGCATACACCCACACCAGATCAATCTTTTACTGACCAGACCTAATCCATGGTCCAGCTTCACATGCGCACCATACTTTATGTGCCGCGATGCACTGGATCAATTCACTTACATCATACTACTCTAATAGCCCAGATCAGCGTGCGCACCATTATTCCATGTACTGTACAACACTGGATTACACCCTATTGATGCGCCGACATACCAGCCGCCTCCAATTCGTACAACAGTATATATATAATATTTATACACATATATAAATATATATATAATTCTAAAAATCAGAAAATTACAGAGAAGTCACAGAATATTTCAGAAAAATTACCGAAAAATACCAAAAATTATATAAACCCTAGTTAACCCTCTTGGGTCATAAATCAAGCATAACAGTTGATTTTAAATATATACAACCTATATATATAAACAAAATTCAACAATTTTAAAAATAAAATATAATAAATCATGCTTTTAATACTCTGATTTAATCAAATAAAATTAACTTAATACTTTTGATTGATCAATTGTAACCATGATGTAATTAATAAATTTAATCTAAGGCCTTGATACTCAAGGTGAAATACTTATCAGTTTTAAGAAAAAAATAGAGAAAACTCACCTGAAGGTTTGGAAACGAAACCTACGTCTAAAGCTTTGATTGTCTCTTGTAATTCCGGCGTTCTCTTTCTCTGATCTGACTTCCTCTTTGTTGGCCTCCTCTTCTTCTCTCTTTATCTCTCTGAAAAACCTTTTAACGATAAAACCTTATGTGTATATTTATATACATTAATACCATAATCCTATTTTTATTATGACTAACAAAACATAATAAATATCTTTAAATAATATATATATATATATATATATATATATATATATATATATATATATATATACCTTTCATAATTAATCATTAGTTAATTAATCATATATACCTATATATATCAATATATATATATATATATAATTATACAAAAATGATCATTTAAATAATCACATAACCATGGGTCTTTATTAATTAGCATATACACAAACAATTATCATATATAATCACGAAATATAATTTAATTAAAATAAGAATTAATCTAAGCACTCAATTAAATAAAATAAATCATTTAAAAATAAAATAAAAGCAATTAAACCCAATTAAATCAAACAAAACATTTTAATTAAAAATAAAAATAAATAAATCCCAATAATTAATTTCTTTAAAATATAGGGGTATTACAATTAGGAGTGGCAATTCGTGTTCGCGGGTCATAATTGTGTCGTGTCAACTTAAGAGTATTATACTAAATAGCTCAACCCGAACACGACCCATTTAATAATCGTGTCACGAACTCTCAACACTAACACGACCTGTTTATTAAATGGGTTACACGTGTAACACGTTTAATGAACTATTTACAAAAAAATTTCTATTATTTAAATTATTAATAATACTCAATAAAATAATAAATATTAAAAAAAATATATAAGTTTTAATCAACCAAATTACTAAATAGTTTATAGTTTATAGAAGATTAAATTATAGGACATAAGTTTATATAGTAATTTTAGAACTTAAACAGAAATTTATTTATGACATATATAGTTAAACGTGCATAAACGGGTTATACAGGTTAAACCTCTCAACCCAAACACGACACGATTAACTAAACGGGTTAATCGTGTCAACCCGTTTATGACCCGAATCCGTTTAAGGTCAACCCAAACCCATTTAACTCGTGTCGTGTTCGAGTCGTGTTGGTGGGTCGTGTCAACTTTTGTCACCCCTAATTACAATGTATAAACATTATTTCCACAATTAACAGTAATTTCACATTCATCTATAATTCCATGTTGGCATAAAAAATTGGCCTTCAAGAGTTCAAAGTCCTCACGCACAACTGATGCATCACTGGAATATTGGGCTAAGCTAAGACAATATAAGTTAAAACCCAACACGCTATTTTAATTGTAATAGACAATTTGCACTTCTAGGTATTTATTAAAAGAAAAATGGCAAGTATTAATGACTAAAAAATAAAATTTTCTTAAAAATTTTGATATTTACAAACATTTGATCTGTGAAACAGTTCGACCCGTCCAAAATATTCGGACTGGGTTATGAACATAACCCATTTTGGATAGAATTCGGGTTGACTTGACCCAATCTAATTTCGGATTGTGATTTGGTTGGAATTGGGCTGGGTTGGGCCCACCCAACTTGCAGCCTTAATTTGAACCCACAATACAATACAATACTGCTACTTTTAAACTGTGAATTGGTGTGATTCATGCCCCTTTATTTGACCATTATGCACTTAATTTAAAGAATATTTTAAATTTTATATAATCAAAATTAAAAGGTATTTAAGTCATTTCAATCCATTTTGTAAGTCAACTAAGAATCAAAAGGGTAGCAATATCATTTTATATGCAAAAGCTCTAATATCATTGAAAAGTGATGTTTGGAGTGTAAGTAACAAATGGACTAAACATTTGTAATATTAGTTATAGTAATTTTCGAAAGATATTTCAATGTGATATTTGACCAAATCTAAAAGTAATTTAAGTGTAATTAATTTTTTTCTTTAAATATTATTCAGTAATTAAAAAAAATAAAAAATTAGACAATTGCATACTTTCTCGAAGTATTATTGATTCAATCTGAAACACCTTTTTCTTACTTAGTTACTAGTTACATGAAATACAACCCCCCTTTTCTTCTTCATTTTTTTTTTTTTTTTTTTTTTTCAGAACACAGAAAAATACAACTTTGTTTGAATGTCGAAGTTTAGAGTAAGGCTAGATGATTAACCAAGTCAATTCATTACATATCCAGTTATCATATTAGACTAGAAATTTGGTCAAACTAAAAGGATGCGCCAGTTGAAGTCTTAATAAGTGGAAGTCTAATTAAGTTTGAATTCATAACTTAAGTGGCCTTAAAATTTCAATGATTAATATTATTTTACTTTCAGTTAAATCATGTGGGCTAAGGAACGGATACATTCTTGAAGAAGTTGAACAAATCCCCTGATACAATATATATTCTACTAAAAATTGATCTTTGTGATTATTATTATTATTGTTATTCTTATTATTGTCTTAACCATCAATGTTTCAAAGCCTAGAAGAAGAATATTAAAAGTTAGAGAGAATACTTGTAAGTAGCTTAAATTGGTAATTATCTTCTTTCTACTCCCATCTCATGTAGACGTGGTAGATCATGGAACTTTTTTCATTAATTTCCTCCAATATCATATATTAACTTATTATTTTTTTATTAAATTAATTACATTCATCATTGTCGCTGGAGTGTGCTACTTCATATATATAAAGAAGTCAACAAGAATAGTGTGGTGATCATCCCTTCATACCAAATACATTAATGGTACAAAATATGTATTCATACTAATTGCATTAAATTAAAAATAAATAAATAAAAAAAAAAAAAAAAAAAAAAAAAAAAACTGATCAAACAGTCCAAGGGAAAGAGAGTTGGGGTGTGACATTGGTCTAGGACTTGGTTGGAATATTGTAGATTGTTGGGGTGATTGCGGGTAATGAAGGCAACAAATTGGCCTTGGCAGGGGCGGAGCCAGGATTTTGAGGTTGGGGGGCCAAAATTATAAATAGCATTACCTAACTAGAACTTTGGGGAAAAAAAATTATATTACGCAGGCAAAAATATTTTACTATTTATTATATTCATATAAAATTATATCTATTTAAACTTTTTGAAATTTTTTATCAAACTTTCTGAACAAACACAAATAAGATTTATGCCAAAATTATAAAAAAAATTCAATTAAATAACTCTCTTTATTTACCGAAAAGGAAAGAAAAACAAAAATAACTTTAAAAAAAATGTAACAATTGAAAATTTAACAAAACAATAACAATGATAAAAAAAAAAAAAAAAAAAAAACACAAACAAATTAATAAAAAAAAAATTTAGATTCTTAAATCATCAATTTTTGTTGATATTCAAAACTTCAAATGAAATTTTTGTTCTTGATTTTGTAAAAATTAATTTCTTGTAGAATTCTTATAAAAGTATTTCAATAAAAATGAATAAAAAGAAGGAAAAAAAAAATTGATGGAAAAAATCATGAAATTTTAGAATAATAAGATTATAGAAAGAATCGTGCTTGTAGTCACATTATGGAAAAAACAGTATTTGAGTTAAAATTTTAAGATAGCCACATTAATGTGAATTAATTTTTATTGGGATTCTATAATCGTTATAAACCACTATATAAACTATTTTGTTAAATTCTAATTAAAGAAATAATTTTTTTTTTCTTAGGGGGCCAAGTATAGATTTTGTACTATATATACTATATTATTTTATTTTTACCTATACTAAAAAAAATTCCAAAAACTTAGGGGGCCCTCTTCCCTCCGCCTCTGGGCCTCGGATAAGCGAGCCGTTAAGAAGGCTGTTGATGAGCAGTTGGGCGTGGACTTGCTTGATCTCTCTGAAGTTTGTGCATGAATTAACAAGGGGAATTGTTGGGTGTTTCGCGGTACATCGTAAGGAGCTAATGATTAGAATTAAATCCGAGATGATGGACAGTGATGAAGAGGATGGATGATGGTGTCTTCTGGCCATCTTGATAGTTTCGGTGGAAATGATTCAAATTAAATAGGGTGATAGTTGAAGACTGCAATAAACTTATCATATTTTCCCGCGTGTAACGCCTCTGTATGTTATTTTATATATATATATATATATACACACAATGGTGTATTACATTTGAAAAAAGGATTAGGATTTGCTTTTTGGACAGTAAAGAGGAATGTGAATTTCCCCTGGAAACTTGGAAAGAGCAGGTACCAATAACTAATCATGTTAATGATAGGCGTGATAATGGTAAAAAAAAAAAAATTGCTATGTAAAATAATGTCAAACGTAATTTTTCTTTAGATATTTTTCTTTTAAACATTGTACAGTAATTAAGCAAAAAATAGTTAGACGCTTTTCCTATTTTTTTAAAACTATTATAGATTCAATGAAACACCTGTTTCTTGC
The DNA here is from genome assembly GCF_030987335.1 of Cornus florida. Classification (NCBI taxonomy): domain Eukaryota; kingdom Viridiplantae; phylum Streptophyta; class Magnoliopsida; order Cornales; family Cornaceae; genus Cornus; species Cornus florida. Next base: position 20,159,446 of record NW_026775574.1, read on the forward strand.
AACTTTATTTGAGAGTCGAGTTTTGTGGAAGGCCTCAAACAGGTCAATTGATTACAGATCCAGTTTATCATAATTTGGTCAACTAATTAAGTTTCATTAGAATTCATTGTGATTTTGAGACCTTTTCATTCCGGTTATGTTTTGCTCATTTCTCTGACATCACTTTTACATTTAAATGCCACACAAGTCAAAAATATGGCAGATCATGCACTTTTTTTTATTAATTTCCTCCAATATCACATTAACCTAATATATATATATATAAAATTAATTACATTAACCATTCTTGTCACTGCCATAACAAGAGTATGCTACTTCATATATAAAGAAGTGCAAGAATTGTGTGGTGATCATCCCTTCATAGCAAATGGTACAAAATCTGTCTTCATACTAATTGCATTAAAAAAAAAAAAAAAAAAAAAAGAACTAACTTCTCAACAAAGATCTTCTCAGCAAACCTTACTAAAAACACTTAAAAGTTTTGATGGCGAATTGATGAGGATTTCTTGCTGAGAAAAAAATAATTATAAATCACGATAGTGAAAAACACCTCATCAAAGAGCAAGAGCCCACAAATCAATAACTCCTCACATCTGAGAGAGTGATTCCTTTGATGTTGCTTTGTTTGACCATAAATCCATTTGCTCCATTTGTTTCTTTTTTAACATACCATAAATCCATTGTGATTGTGCTCAGATTCTGCAACTAACAGTGGAGTGCTTGTGCATTGAACTTTAAAAGGGAATCCTGCAATTGAAATCTTGATTTAAAAAACATCCAATGGAATTATAAATAAGAGGATATGAATTTCGTGCGTTGAAGTTTTTTAAAAAACATCCAATGGAACAAGGCATTTTGAATTAGGTGCAAGACTATACCATTGCTAAAACATAGTTCGTGCCTCGAAGTTTTCACAAGAAATCATTCTGAAGATGAACATTGCATAACATCTAGCTCTCAAGTCAACATCCACAAATTATTACATATCTATAGCCAAGAGATCTCGACGCACACTCCAATTTTTTGTAGGAAATCAACACTTGTTACATTGTTTTTTTTTTACATGGATCATTTTCCTGAAAGCCCCAATTTTCTGATAAAATCAATAATGATCAGACATGTAAATCTAAATTATACAAAATCTTTAATGCTGTGTCCAAACGTTTCAATCATGTCTACTACAAGTTGCTCTACTAAAAAATCCAAGCTTGCTTCCATAATCAAACATAAATATGCTTTAAGAAATCTTTAACAATTCAAATTAAAGTATCGTAAACGAGGAACAAACAACAATGTAAGCTTTTCTAATGTTTCCCAAATCTAGAAGGAAAACTGAAGCAGTTATTCCTCCAAAACCCAAAACCAAAGACACTAAAGAAGTTCAGGTTACAAACTGGAAATGAAAATCCAAAATTCCACACAGATGCACTTTACATGCTAATTCATATTCAACTGGGACAATTTTGCTTTTTGATTTACACTTTTAATATGATTGGATGCTTCAAAATAAAAACAACACCTACGAGAAGAAAGCTATATGGTTCTGTGAATGTTAAAGTACCTAGTTTCTGTGTTTGTTGTTATACTTACTGCCACAATAATATGTTCAAGTATTTTCAAAACTATATTAAGACTCTTCATCTCATCTCAGGTAGTTGAATAATCGATTCTCTTTACAAAATGGTTGCGCATTATTCCAGAGAAAGCCAAATGGTGTGGACAGAAACAAAATTTGTGAATTATAGGAGACAAACTTCAACCTACAACAGTTCAACAAACATAGACAATGAGCTTAACAACTGTTTGTTTACCTCCGTAAAAAGTTTGTCTTAACGCAGTCATTCCAAAATAGAATTATACCAGTTACAATGGCATACTTGAGCCCAAATGTGAATAGTTACCAGTGGAATAACAAAGACTAGAGAAAGAGAGTGTTCTAGTGTTCTTGATTCAAAACGAGAGGAGAGAGAGCTAATGGGGAGAAGAGGAAGAGGAAGGCGAAGAGGGAGAAAAGAAGAAGATGATTCACCTACTGAGGTAACCCATGTGTGTGTTTTATTTGTTTAGTTCAACAGGAATAAAAATTTATGATGTATAAGGGAATATGATATTAAATAAGGTAAACGGTAACATGTTATACACATTTTATTTTCCATTCTCTCTGTTTCCGAGATAATTCCTCTCACCCTTCTGATAGACACGGTAATTTTCTCCATATGCTTCAACAGAACCTCAATGTCACGACCTGAATCCGTTGGACCCAGCCTGAGCCCTCTTTAAGCCCGACGTTATGTTCAAGCTCATCAAATAAGCAATATCCCAAATTATTTAAAAACGCCCATCACATGGATAACCCTAGATATGACATTATGCAGAATCTAAATTGTTTGAACCTCAATTGTCAACACACACATTGTGTGTCAAATAGAATGTAGGGACGTGTTAAAGTGATCGCAGAAAATTTGTTAGGAAAATGCAGCAATGATTTGTTTAATTCTATTTAATAAGCTAAAAATGGAACTGGAGAATGCAAGGAGAGGGAGAGACACATTTTAAGAAAATTTAAGTACCCGTTTCTTAATTTCACTATTAGCATCATATTCTATCAATTGGTTAAAAAGAATTGTTAAAAAACAATCTTGATCAATAAAAAACTTTGTCAAGAATAAGAGTACAAAATTACCAGTATCTTTCACTTTTATGAATATATACCTACAATAGATTTCAATCAACCCTCTAACAAATTAAAGTAATCCCAAAAAATTTGTTAGAAAAATGAAGCAATGATTTGTTTAATTCTATTACACGCACATATTCGATCAAATGGGTTGAAAAGGGCATAGTGCACAAGTATGTGTCCAAATATTTAAACTGCCCATTTCTTCTTGACAGAAAATTAAAATTTCTCCAATTCTAGTAAATGCAATAATATTCTATTTAATAAAGTGAGCGAGTTGACTCAATGACAAAACTTGTGGCAATAGAATCTTGATTTGCTCACTCTGATCAGGTCCTTCGTGAGTGAAATTCTAGTATTGCCCTTGTCGTGCTCCTCCTGAAACGCATCGTGGTAAGTCAGGTCACCGGCGTTGTGGTGAGTCCGGAGCGAGTGGTCGAGTTCCAACTCAAGTTGTTGGTGTCGATCGCGGCGGCGTAACCGGCCCAGAAGATGCAGTTGGTGCTTAGGTGAGTTCAGAGCGAGTTCCAGTTTGGTGATCTGAGTCGTCGATGTTGATCACGGCGGTGTAACCGGCCGGAAAGATGCAATTGGTGCTGTGGTGAGTCTGGAGAGAGTAGGTGAGTTCCAGTTTGGTGATCCGGGTCGTTGGTGTTGATTTATATTCCCTCCAAACCACATTTGAAAAAGGCTTAGGGTTTGCATTAAGAGGAATGTGAATTTTCCACGAAAACTTGGAAAGAGCAGCAGCAGTGACTAACCATACTAATTAAGTGTGATAATGGTAAAAACTCGTGATTACAAACCTTTTGAATCTTATAGTAATTAATTTGTATTAAATAATATTAAATGTTATCTATGCGTGAATACTTTTCCTTTAAACACTATACAATAATTAAACAAAAAGATAATTAGATATTGTGGAGGGAAAAATCTCCCTCCAATGAGAGCAATCCACGTCATCATAAATATAACTTTATCTTCAATAAAGGTCAAAGCCCATTTCTTTAGAAGCCCAAGTTGAGTTGGTTATTAGCCCAAAACTACCGCTATCTAACTACGGGCTTTACTAAAGCTCGAATCAAGACACCAGCAGTCATGTATACCAAGTTAGATGCGGCCTAAATCCATTTAAAGAAGGAACCGATCCTACAAGGAAAAGGATTCATCAAAGGAATAAATTCTGTGTAAGGAAAATCCGGAAAGGAAAGAATTATAAAGAGGAAAGAATTATATTTGTAAAGAAATTGATATATGGAAAGAATTAGAGGACAAGCAACGCGAGTCCTACCATAATTCTTCTAACTTTTGTATATAAATAGAGGCCCAGACCTCCAAGGAAAGGATCCAAGCAATTCTACGCTTCTCTAAACACTGTTCTTATTTATTTTTATTGTTCTTGAGTGTGTTGTATTATTTTTCTCAATTGTTATTGGTTGAGTAGAATTTTGCACTTACACTTTGGCGCCGTCTGTAGGAAACGTGTGCAAATATACTCCCATTCTTGTTTTTGTTTTACAAGTGAATCCTGTAGCTAACCGTCCAGAATGTCGAACGGAGGATCTTCAGCAGATCAACAGATGGAGTTGATGCAAAAAATGCGTGAAGAGTTTCTGCACCAATTTGACGTACTTCGTCAAGCAAACGAAGCAAGTGTGGCTCAGATCGCCTTACTTCAACAGCAGAATAACACTCTACAAACGACGCTGGCTCAGTTGGCACCACCGCCACCAGTGGGTGACACAGCAGCTCCCTCTAGTCAGAATATTCCTCCGATTACTGGACTTCCGCCTGATGGGGTTCCACCTAATGGGGCATGACCCAATGAGGTTCAGCCGAATGAGGTTCAGCAGCAACGGAAGGCAAGATCCGAGGCTACGGCTTCAGATAACGTCCCTCATCGCACGCAGGATGAGCAGGTCGAATCCAGCCATAAGCTTACGGTGTGGTCCAATGGAATCCCAGATGGTGCAGGCGTTCAGGATGCCTTTGACCAGAAGAGACTCCTGAAGATTCAAACACCTGCCGAGATGGCTAGAGAACACAAAAATTCTTTGATCAAAACTCCTTTCACTGACGATGTGTATCTGGTAGAGAGGCCCAAGAAATTCACCATGCCTTCTTTCACCCAGTTTGATGGAACAAGGGATTCTTCTCAGCACCTAGATCATTATGCTCAAAAGATGGCTTTGGATGATCGTAATGACCCTTGGATGTGCAGAGTTTTTCCTACCAGTTTGACAGGAGCAGCACTAGAGTGGTTCAGGAATAGACCGCATAAATCCATCCCGAATTACGTAACTCTATACACCATGTTCCTGGCACAGTATTGCGGAAATAAAAAGCAAAAGAAAAGCATTGCCAGCCTCTTCACCGTAAGGCAGAAAAGGGGGGAAACTTGCAGGATTTCTTATCAAGATTCAACATGGAGACATCAGAAATAGCAGATTGTCATCCCGCAACTGCTATAGAGACATTTAAACTCGCAATGATTCAGGGGACGAAGTTCCACACTTCCCTAGTCAAGTATTCCCCTCCCGACATGCAGACTCTAAATGCCAGAGCCTAGATCTACATTCGGCTTGAAGAAAATATAGCCCACCGAGAGCAGCACGCTACCCTCGTGACAGTGCAAAACAAGCCTCGAGAAAGAATCCCAACTCCAAAGATTCAAAAAAGCCAACGTTCCTCAATGCCAGTTACCCAGGCACCTGAAAAAAGGCAAAGGGTAGAGGACGGATTTACACCTCTCCGAACTACCTTGGCTTGGCTCTTCCAAGAGAATAAGACGAAGTTCACAACTCCGCAGCCAATAAAGCAACCCCTGGAGCAAAGGGACAAAAGCAAGCATTGCGCTCATCATCGAGATTATGGGCATTCAACAAACGATTGTCGATCCCTCAGGCGATAGGTGGAGAATATGATCGCCAGAGGTGAGTGAATGGATTACCTCATAACAAAGGAGCATGCAAAGCCCCGCGAGGTCTATCCCCGTAAGGTAGAAGGTACGCAAGTAAAAGTCATCCATGCAATACATGGCAGGTCTGAAGATGATCAAGAGTCCGAGGAGGTGTACAGATCCAGATTGAGGGCGACCCACAAGCTCAGGAAGATATCCTCGGTCAATGCTATCAATTCTGGTAGCATTAGTATTGGATTCGGAGATGGCGACCTATCCAAAGTGCAACTCCCCCATGAGGATCCATTGGTCATCAGTCTTTTAATGGCCAATTGTATGATCAGGAGGGTTTTGGTAGATCCAAGAAGTAGCGCTAACATAATCACAAAGACGGTCTTTGATCAATTAGAGATCACGTCATCATCTATTCGACCTACCTCCAGTCCGTTGTTGGGATTTGATGGCACAAGAGTAGATCCCTTGGAGTAATAGACTTGTCCGTAACCGTGGCGAAGAGGACTCTGAAGGAGAACTTTGTTTTAACAGAGATCCATCCTTCTTACAATCTCATCATGAAAAGAGGTTGGATACATCGGATGAGAGGAATTCCATCCACCCTCCACCAGGTGATGCGGTGCTTATCTCCGGATGGGAAAGAAGTAATTAATCTGTGGGGCGATCAAGTCGCAATGAAGGAATGCTATATGCTGACACAGGTTGAGGCGAAGAGGATGTCGACTCAACAGCAACCAGGTGAGGCTTCCAAAACTGGACCCAAATAGCAATTACAGAGCCCACTGCCCAAGTATCTTAAGGGAAAGGAGGAGGAGGAAATCGCGAAGCCCACCGAGGAGACCCTCGAAGCCGTGGAAGTTATCTTCGGCGGCCCTCAGAAGGTTACTTATCTAAGCTCTTCTTCCACGTCCAAAGAAAAGGAGGCATTAATTGATGTTATCTGGAGCAATGCAGATACCTTTGCATGGGATCACTCGAACATGGTAGGGATCGATCCCACAGTTTCCTGCCATAGCCTGAAGGTGGATCCGGAGTTTAAACCGGTTAAGCAGAAACACCGAAGGTTTGCCCCTGAACGCAATCGCATTATAGCTGAAGAAGTAAACAAATTATTGCAAGCAGGTTTCATTCGAGAAGTACAATATCCGCAGTGGTTGTCGAACGTGGTAGTCGTACAAAAGAAGAATAGAAAGTGGAGGGTTTGTGTAGATTATACCAACCTCAACAAAGCATGCCCTAAAGATAGCTACCCTCTACCCAAGATAGACCAGATGGTTGATGCTACCACCGGCTACGAGAGGTTAACATTCCTAGATGCATACTCGGGATATAATCAGATTCCTATGGACCCCGAAGATGAAGAAAAAACGGCTTTTATTATAGAAAAGGGGACTTATTGTTACAGGGTCATGCCCTTCGGACTAAAGAATGCTGGAGCTACTTATCAACGACTTGTCAACAAGATATTCAACAATCTGCTGGGAAAGACAGTTGAAGCATATATAGATGACATGGTGGTTAAAAGTGTGAAGAAAGAAGATCATCCAAAGCATCTACAGGAAGTTTTTAATACTTTGAAGAAGTACAACATGAAGTTGAATCCATCTAAGTGCTCCTTCGCGGTATCATCAGGTCAATTCCTCGGCCATATAGTGAATAAAAGAGGGATGGAGGTAAGTCCGGCTCAGGCTAAAGCCCTCATCTAGAATCAGGAACCAAAAAATCGCAAGGAGGTGCAAGTACTTACTGGTCGAATCGCAGAACTCAGCCGGTTTATATCCCGATTGTCAAATAAGTGCAAACCATTCTTTGATGCTATACGATCCAAGAATAAAGATATATGGGGACCTTAGCAACAGGAGGCCCTCAGTCGGTTGAAAGGTTACATGGCTGAACCACCCATTCTATTCGCTCCAAAACCCGGGGAGGTTCTTATTATGTACTTGGCGATTTCTAATACATCGACAAGTGCAGCATTGATTAGAAACGAAGGAAAGAGGCAATATCCAATCTTCTATACAAGTAAGACCATGACAGATGCGGAGACGCGATATAGTAAAGCAAAAAAAGTTATCTTAGCTTTGATCTATGCCAAGAAGAAGCTTCGGCATTATTTTGAATCTCAAAGCATTGTGGTACTTACCAACTATCCTATACGGGGTATACTCTCTAAGCCTGATTTATCTGGGAGAATTACGAAGTGGGCTATCGAGCTTAGTTCATTCGACATAACCTATGAGCCAAAGGTGTCGCATAAAGGACAAGTCGTAGCGGATTTCCTTCTCGAGTATAAAGATACTCTCGAAGAGCCGGCACACCCAGAACCACAGTGGGAACTTCGAGTCGATGGTTCCTCGAATCAAGTAAGTGCAGGAGTAGGCGTTGTAATGTCAACTCCCAAAGGCACCAAGCTGCAGCAATCTATCTGCTTGAAGTTCCCAGCTACGAACAATGAGGCCGAGTACGAGGCATTACTTGCTGGTCTTCGGTTGGCTAGCAGTCTCCAGGTACGTTGCTTAAAGGTTTTTAGTGACTCACAGCTTGTTATAAATCAAGTGACAGGTCAGTACCATCCCAAAGAAGAAAAAATGAAAGCATATAAAGAAGCTGTAGAGAACGTTGTACGGGGATTTGATCAGATCGAATTCTATCAGGTACCTAGTGTTGAAAATGCCGAAGCAGATCAATTGACCACATCAGCGTCATCTTCAAATGAGGATCTGATTCGGATCGTACCAATTGACGTTCTGGACGAGCCCAACATTAATCCTCCGCGGGAGTAGTTCCAGTTATTCCTTGAGAACCATGCTGGATTGATCCATTGGAAGCTTACCTCAAGCATGGGGTTCTTCCAGACCAGAAGTCCGAAGCACGGAAGCTCCGTATCACCGCAGCTAAATATGCCATCATTAACAATCAGTTATACCGAAAGTCATTTTCAGGTCCTTACCTGAAATGTTTAAGCCCTACTGAGGCTCTTGTGGTGTTGAGACAAATCCATGACGGAGATTGTGGTAACCATTCCTGGGGCAGATCCCTCGCGCATAAAGTCGTGACTCAAGGTTACTTCTGGCCGTACCTGTCCCGGAATGCAGAAGAGTATACACGAAGGTGTGACAAATGTCAACGTCACAGTCCTATGAAGCATCAGCCTGCAGAAGATTTGCACGCAATGGCAAATCCATGGCCATTTGCACAATGGAGGATTGATATGGTGGGCCCGTTACCCAAAACTGTGGAGCAAAAGGAGTACGTGCTACTGGCTACAGATTATTTCACTAAATGGGTAGAAGCCGAGGCCTACTCAAGCGTGACCCATGAGCAGGTAAAAAGTTTCCTTTAGAACAACATCATTTGCCGGTTTAGGGTCCCAAAAGTCATTATGATGGACAATGGTAAGAACATCGATAATAGAAGTACAAGAAAATTCTTTGCTGAGCATGGAATTGTACAAAAGTTAGCTGCGGTTAGTCATCCACAAGGGAATTGACAGGCTGAAATAACTAATCGGACAATTTTCAGTTGTTTAAAGAAGAAATTGGAGAAACTCAAAACTAAATGGTACGAGAATCTCCCTCAGGTGCTTTGGGCGTACCGAACCACACCGCAGCGGCCTATGGGAGAGAGTCCCTTTGCCATAGCTTATGGATCTGAAGCTGTGATCCCAACCGAAGCGGCAGTTTCGACCCTTCGGACATTCTTATTGCTTGAAGGAAACAATAGTCAGCAGCTCGAACATAGTCTCGATCTCCTGGACGAAAGAAGGGATGCTGCAGCAATTAGGCTTGCTTCATAACAGCAACAGCTGCACAACAGTTATAACAAACGCGTCAGATTCAAGAGCTTTGTGGTAGGCGACTGGGTTTTGAAGCAAGAAACAGCTCATGTAAAGAAATTGGAACCTAATTGGACCAGACCCTACAGGGTTACCGAAGTAGTGGGGAAATGAGCATATCGTCTGGCTGAAGCTGACGGACGTCCCATTACGCATCCTTGGAACGCAATACACCTTAAAAGGTATTTCCATTAGATAAGTTTGTCAATTTTGCTACAAATTCTTCACAAATAAGACTGAGTATGTCCACAGTTAGCCAAACTTTTCTTTATTTTACTTCTATCATATTTATTTCTTTCCATAAAAATGGAGGCCATACTACTCTATGATTTTGCAACTTTTATGCATGCGTCGCATTATGCAATTTTTATGTAGAGATATTTTCATACTACTCTATGATTATGCAATTTTTATGCATGCCAAGTCGCACTATGCAATTTTTATGCAAAGCAATGTTAGAAGCAAGCTGTTAAAAAAGCATTCATCATAATGATTTTTAATGAAAAAAAAAAAAAAAAAAAAAAAAACATGAGTTATGGCCTATGTTTAAAACTTTCTATCCCACATCGACAAAAAAGTATGTGTTACATTCTGTTATATATGGGAATATTCAAATAGTTAATTGCGGTGTAAAAAGGGCCCACTGGTATTTAAGGCTGTCAAGCTCAATACCAGAGGCATTTCTTACACCGACCTTTTTGACAAAATTTAGTCTATGTCCCACATCGGATAGAAATAGAAAAGAAATGCGATTAATATATGCGTAGTCCACTACATTTGGTTACCAAGAAGGGAGTATCAATGGAGGAGGAAAGTCTCCAAAGTCAACAAATAGGAAACTTCACAGCCACTGTTACTCACTTTCTTAGCCTATTATCATTTTTGAATCCTCGGCCTCATGATAAGTTGTTTGAGAAAAAATATAAACAAACCTCCCCTTAGGCTCAGCGCTGAGGAGTAATTCATTTGCCTCGGACCCTAAGCGTCCGGCTCTGCAAACCTCCCCTCGGGTTCAACGCCGGGGAGTAATTCATTCGCCTCGGACCCTAAGTGTCCGGCTTGGCAAACTTCCCCTCAGGCTCAGCGCCGGGGAGTAATTCATTCGCCTCGGACCCTAAGCGTCCGGCTCAGCAAACCTCCCCTCAGGCTCAGCGCCGGGGAGTAATTTATTCGCCTCGGACCCTAAGTGTCCGGCTCGGCAAACCTCCCCTCACGCTCAGCGCCGGGGAGTAATTCATTCGCCTCGGATCCTAAGTGTCCGGCTCAGCAAACCTCCCCTCAGGCTCAGCGCTGAGGAGTAATTTATTCGCCTCGGACCCTAAAATGTCCGGCTCGGCAAACCAACCTCCCCCTCAAGCTCAGTGCCGGGGAGTAATTTATTAGCCTTGGACCCTAAGTGTCCGACTCGGCAAACCAACCTCCCCTCAGGCTCAACGCCGGGGAGTAATTTATTCGCCTCGGACCTTAAGCATCCGGCTCGGCAAACCAACCTCCCCTCAGGCTCAGCGCCGGGGAGTAAGTTATTCGCCTCGGACCCTAAGTATCCGGCTCGGCAAACCTAACTCTTACGTTCATATTCACTGATTCTAAGTTCGGTAATATAAGCCACGAGATTGTCCCACATTGAAAAACTACAAGAAGAAACAAGTATAAATATACTTGCTTCACACAAATCCGTTTCAAGAAGGGTTCTCTTAACGGTTAAATCACCAAAGGAAAAAACAATCATCTATTATCAAATAAACCATTAGAGGAGATCTCTTCTTCACATCTTATTTATTTTTTTTCGGAATGGAACAGATAAGGAACTCTCAGGCAGGGTACTTTCCTTAAAAATAATCTCATTTGACAAAGTGTGTGCAATATTAAAAGCATACAAGCATACTCAGTCGAAGCAGAATAAAAATGACACAGCTTAAAGAAACATGGATATATCATTCATTCCCAATGTTGTTTCATTACCAAAAAGAATATATATATATATATATATATATATATATATATATATATATATTACTCGATCCTACTTCCTCTTCGGATCAAACGGGGTAGATTCAAAAGCATCTACCACAGCTGGACTTGCAGGTGGAAGATTTGATGGGCCAGTTGTAAGAGTAGAGACACTTGGAGCTGAAGGGACCTCAGGATGAGCTTTCACCATCTCGGCAAAAAGAACTTTAGCTTCCTGAGCTTTTGGACCCTCATCATAAGGGAATGACACTCCCATTTGGGCATCAAAAGCCTCGGGATCTGTTGTCTTTTCCCCTGAACCCTGATTGAAGCTGGACCTGAATGCCTTGGCGCTAGATAAGCGCACCAAACTGGTGTAACGACCCTGCATCTGCCTCCCTACAATGATGCAGGTGCTAAGGGCATCATTCAAACGCTGGACTTCAGCCTCCAGCGACTCAACTTTGGCATCAGAGGCAGCCAAACGCTTCTTGTAAATATCCCGAGCCTCGTATGCAATTTGTGTATTGGCAATGGCATGGGATGCCTTCTTCTCATAATTACTGAGGTCCTTCTCCAGCTTCTTAAGGGAAAGAGACTGGACCTCAGCAGTAGGACAGAGGGCCATAGTATGATACAAGCCCTGCATTATGAGATAATAACAATGTAAGAAAGTGTGTAAGGCAATTATGACAATGGAAATGAAAGACGGGGGAAACCTCTATGGCTCGAACGGGGGCAGATGGGCGTAGTTGTTCCAGCCCCATTCTGCCCATAATTTCTTCATCCTTGGGGAGCCACATTCCCCGAGCAACGGCCAGTGCTGCAGATGGGTTAGTGATCATAGAATCACCAACATGGAGGATGGACTTGTCAGCCCTCGAGAAGGAAGGAGTCCAAGGTGCTTCAGCCTCAGCAAGGACGTAAGCGTTGACCTCATCCTCAGGGTTAACCTCTTCGGTTTTCTTCCCTTTGCTTTTTGGGTTGGAAGCATCCTTGGTTTTCGCGGTTGAAGCGGAGTTCAGCCTTGCCCTTTTGTTCAAAGGGACTTCGTCAATCTCCTTTTCCTGCTCATTTGTGCGCAGTATAGTCAACGGAACATTCTCTGCAGCTTTCCTCTTCAAGGCTTCAGCCCTCTATTTTTCTTCCTCAATCATGGGGAAGCTGTCAAAAGATAGAAGTGAGAGGTCCATGAGATCAGCGGCTACAGCTCTAGAAGCAACTGCTTTAAGACTCGCAGAAGTGAGTAAGCTCTTGATCAAGGGAGGGTTGCTCCAGACCCGTTTTTTCAGGAAGGAAAGCCTCTTTTTAGCAGCCGAAGAAGGAAATGTTGCTGAAAAAACACCAAGAAACTCGTAAATATATCGAAATAGTAAGACTCGACATGGGAAACAGCCCGAGCACTCTTCATGAAGAAAAAGGGGATATTCTATACCTAATTTCCCGAACTTGCGAGGGATTGGGAGTTTGCTCGATTGGGGTACGGCCCATTTCCCTTTAACAACTATCATCCTCTCTTTCCACTTCTTCTCAAAAATAGGAAGGTCTGTGCATATCCTTTGGTGTAAGGGGGAAGTGAAAAAGAAACGACAAGGTTCGGTTCCATGCTTAGAAATAGAATAAGTAATCAGCAAGTCAGGTCAAGACTCTCCTGCCACCGGCGAATGAGGAGTGCTGAGATTACTCGAAGGAAGTTAGGGTTTACTTGCAGGGGTGCAATCCCCAATTTGTTGAAGACTAAATGATGGAAGGGGGAACCTAAGAGCGTTGAGATGCCCAACAGAGAAGAGCAACTCGTCTTCTCCGACGCCCTCGCTGGCGCAAAAATCAGCGCCTCTGGGGTACTCTGCAATTTCTATCTCCTCGGGAATCTCAAATTCTTCCATTACGGATTCAATGGAGAACGGAATGCGACGAATAGATAGAATTACACTCTTCTCTTCCTTAGTGAGGATATTGTCCGACCCGAAAGTGAATGCTTCAGCTTGGATCGGAGAAACACCTGGCTGATTAGCCGAGTCACTTATAGGTTTAGGAAAGTTCGAAACCCTAAGTGGAGGAACCCTAATGAGATTAGGGGAAGACGAGGGAGTGGACTCAGAATCTATGATATCTATACGTTCAAGAGTAGTCGAAGTACTCATAATGCAAGATCGAAGAGAAAAAGATGAAGAACTAACCTGATAAGACGACGGAGTGAAGAATGCAAGAAACGTAGTGAGAGCAAAAGTAATCCTTATAGAATCTCTTAAGGCAGAGTGGCAATGGGCAATCTTCGAAACGTCTTTTGGTAAAAAAGACAACCGTGCAACTTCAATTCCCTTTTTAATAGGAGCCGCAATCCAATTAAAGACGGAATTGGGGGCAAAGTGTGGAGGGAAAAATCTCCCTCCAATGAGAGCAATCCACGTCATCATAAATGTAACTTTATCTTCAATAAAGGTGAAAGCCCATTTCGTCAGAAGCCCAAGTAGAGTTGGTCATTAGCCCAAAACTACCGCTATCTAACTACAAGCTTTACTAAAGCTCGAATCAAAACACCAGCAGTCATGTGTACCAAGTTAGATGCGGCCCAAATCCATTTAAAGAAGGAACCGGTCCTACAAAGAAAAGGATTCATCAAAGGAATAAGTTCTATGTAAGGAAAATCCGGAAATGGAAGAATTATAAAGAGGAAAAAATTCTATTTGTAAAGAAATTGATATATGGAAAGAATTAGAGGACAAGCAACGCGAGTCCTACCATAATTCTTCTAACTTTTGTATATAAATAGAGGCCCAGACCTCTAAGGAAAGGATCCAAGCAATTCTACGCTTCTCTAGACACTGTTCTTATTTATTTTTATTGTTCTTGAGTATGTTGTATTATTTTTCTCAATTGTTATTGGTTGAGTAGAATTTTGCACTTACATATATATATTTTCAAACTATAATATATTCAATCTGAAACACATCTTTCTTGCATAGTGACATAAAACAGAAATTTGTTCAATTAGTGACTTTGAGTGTTCAAGTTTAGTGAAAGGCCCTCATACTCCTCCTAAATCTTTATGATCAACCAAGTCAATTGATTACCGATCCAGTTTATCATATCATCATACTACACCATTTGGTCAACTAATATCGTACTTCACTATAGATTGTTGAAGTCTAATTAAGTTTCATTAGAATTTAGGTGTCACTTCATTAACATTTAATTGTAACATATCAATCTTCACCATTGAAATTGTAAGTATAGAACTATAGATCAAGTGATTAAATATTTTGGAGTAATATGGACTTGTAACAAATAAGAGTCCATGACTTACATCAATAAAGCCTTAAGAGGCCACCGGTCGAGGGGCGATAAGGTTAATGAAGCCCAGCCCAAAATCAACCAATCTTCCATGCTGGCGGAGGCCATAAAACTCACCATTGAACCGCGTGAGGCCATAAGGTTAATGAAGCCCGGCCCAAAATCAACCAATCTTCCATGCGGGCGGAGGCCATAAAACTCACCACTGAACCGTACGAGGTTCACATCCTTTCTCAGCACAAACGGAGGTCCTTAAACTCACTTGGAGTCGGTGATGGTGGATGATCGTAGCGGTGGTGGAAGTCGGTGATGGTGGAAGTGGCGATGAAGCATCAGTAGAGAGATCTATTTTCTTAGCTTAGGTGACACTCCTCGCGGGCAGAGATCCTAAAACTCAACTTCATCTCTGTTTCTGACTTTTGAAATTCAATACACAGTCAAATGTAGAGAGTTTGACCTTTACATGCTTGAGGAGTAATCTCTCGGCATTTGTAATTCTGAGCCTCTTAATTCAATCTTCACCATTGAGATTTTAAAGATAGATCACATGATTATATATTCTTGAGTAATATGGACTTCTAATCATAAAATTCATGATGATAAAGATGATACTAAGTGGATCTATTAGTAATTTTCATGTCAAGTGAAAAAAATTCCATTATTGAATATTATTTTACTTTTAAGCAATATGATAAAGCATAAAAACAGAGACAAGTTGACAAATTGAACCAGAAAATCCACAACCCAATGGTCCTAATTTGGCACTAATATAAAATTTAAATAAATTAAATGAAAAATCTATCAATGTTGTCGCTCTCCCACTTTCATCCCCTATCCTCTCAATGTAACTATACAACCCAATGGTCCTAATTTGGCACTAATATAAAATTTAAATAAATTAAATGAAAAATCTATCAATGTTGTCGCTCTCCCACTTTCATCCCTTATCCTCTCAATGTAACTATATCTTGATCATCCTTCCACTTTCATCCCTACCCTCTCAATGTAACTATATCTTGATGATCCTTCCACTTTCATCCCCTACCCTCTCAATGTAACTATATCCGGATGATCATCAATGTTCCCTCTAAGTATCCTGCCAGTCATCTTTCACATGTAGTATATAATGTATTTTTTTTATTGGTTGCCTCCAATATCACAATTAAATTAATTGCATTCATCATTTCTGTCAGTAACAGAACAAGAGTTTGTTCCCTTCATATACGAATAAGTCATGCAACCAAAAAAAAAAAAAAAGGAGGAAAATCCATGCAAGAATTGTGTAGCTTATCATCTCTTTATACTAAATGCATTAATTGTACAAAATCTATCCTCATACCAATTGCATTAGCTGCCACAACAAGAGCATGCTTCTTCGTATGAAGAAGTCAACCAAGAATTGTGTGGTGAATTGGTGATCACCATCCTTCAGACTAAATGCATTAATTGTACACTTCATACTAATTGCATTAAAAACCATTTCTGTCACTGCCACAACAATAGTACGCTACTTCATGTATGAATAAGTAATGCAAGAATTGTGTGGCTATCATCCCTTTATACCAAATGCATTAATTAAACAAAATATGTCCTCATACTTATTAACTTCTCAGCAAAGATCTTCCAAGTAAACCCTTCTAGAAACACTTGGAAGAACTCTATGGCGATAAAGAGTAGTGGGTTTCTTGAGAAAAAATAAAAATATATCACGATAGGCGAAAAACACTTCATCAAAGAGCTAAAAGAACCGGCCTCAAATTAATAACTAACCTAATGACAAATACTTTTACCTTACATCGAGAAAGGGAATTGCATTTGTCCAGTGATGAATTATGAAGTGCTACAAGAGACTGACACCACAATCATCGTAAAAAAATAAAAATAAAAATAAAAATAAAAATAGTACTCCTCTCACATCAAAGACAATGATTCCCGCTGTTGTTGCTATGTTTCTTTTTAACATACCATAAATCCTTTTGCTTGTCCAAACATGAAAAACATGAATGTGATTATGCTCAGATTCTACAACTAAGTGGATCCTACAATAGAAATCTTGATTTAAAAAGATCCAATAGAATTATAAATGAGAGGATATGAATTTCTCCATATTTCAAATCATGTCATTTTACAAGTCCTGTGACATCCAAATTCCACAACACTACTATAAAGAGAAGAATAATAACACCTGGAGGCAAACAAAAATAGAAAAAGTCTAAACAGAAATTTTCTCACTTAATGACTATCAGATGATCAAATTCAAGCTTTATATCTTCTCTCCAACAAAAACCTTTCATTAACACATTCATATCTCATGAAACCAAATCTATATCAGTTCTAAGGAATGCTAAAGCTATTATAAAACAATCTAATCCTACTTAATCCATTGCAGATTTCAACAAAAACTAGTAAAATCAATAATGATCACTCTTGCAAATCTAAATTATGCAAATCTTTAATGTTGTGTTCAAATGCTTCAATCATGTTTACTACAAGTTGCTCTACTAAAAAATCTGAACTTGTTACCATAATTAAACAAAATTATGAGTTAAGAAATCTTTAACAATTCAAATTAAAAGTATCATTATGTAATACTTGGCTGTCCATGTAGTTCACTTTCTTCTTTTGATCAATGAAGCAGGTACTAATTATGCGCCAGTTCCACCAAAACTGACGTTGTTTAAAATTGAGGAAAAAGCAACAATGTAAAATTATATATTTCCAAAATCTAGAAGAAGCTGAAGGCATTTATTCCTCCAAAACCCAAAACCAAAGACACTGAAGGGTTTAATAGTTTGAAGAACTTCGCTGTAAAGAAGTTCACATTACGAACTGGAAATGAAAATCCAAAATTCCAGACAGATGCGCTTTACATGCTAATTCATATTCAACTAGGACAATATTGCTTTTTTGATTTACACTTCTAATATGATTGGATGCTTCAACATAAAAACAACACCCACGAGAAGAAAGCTATATGGTTCTGTGAATGTTAAAGCACCTAGTTTCTGTGTTCATGGTTTCCCTTACTGCCACAATAATATGTCAAGTATTTTTAAAACTATATTTAGATTCTTCATCTCAGGAAGTTGAATAATCAATTCTCTTTACAAAATGCTTGTGCAGTATTCTAGAAAAAGCCAGATGGTGCAGATAGAAACAAAATTTGTGAATTATAGGAGACAAACTTCAACCTACAATAGTTCAATAAACATAAACAATGAGCTTAACAACTGTTTGTTTACCTCTGTAAAAAGTTTATCTTAATGCAGTCATTCCAGATACCATATCAGTTTGATGAGCTGAAATACCTTCTAACATTTTGAAGGATGCTCCACATAAATGTGGAAATAATGAATAGAATTATACCAGTTACAATGGCATATTTGAGCCCAAGGTTCACCAGCAAATTCACCAGAAGCCCAGCCAACACAACACCGAAGAAATTTGCCGAGACAGCAGACCAGAATGGCATATCTAGAATAGATGCTATGATGGCTCCTGTCCATGCACCAGTTCCAGGGAAAGGAACAGCCACAAAAAATATTAGACCAAGCCATTGAAATTCTTCGACAGGGCCAGCCTTCTCTTTGGCTTTCTGAAAAAGCATGTTAAGGAAATGACACGCAGACTGGTTCTTCCCAGTGAGGAAAGTTGCAAATCTCTTCAAGTAGAATATAATGAAGGGCACAAGTATTGTGTTCCTACAGTTGCAGCCCCAATGTTATGTTCAAGCTCAACAAATAAGCAATATCCCAAATTATTTAAAAACGCCCATCACACGGATAACCCTAGATATGACATTATGCAGAATCTAAATAGATTGAACCTCAATTATCAACACGCACATTGTGTGTCAAGTAGAATGTAGGGACATGTTAAAGTGATTGCAGAAAATTTGTTAGGAAAATGCAGCAATGATTTGTCTAATTCTATTTAATAAGCTCAAAGTGGAACTGGGGAATGAAAAGAGAGGCAGAGACAATTTTTCAGAAGAAAAAAAAAAAGTACCCATTTCTTAATTTCACTATGAGCATCCATATTCTATCAATTAATTAAAGAGGACTGTAGAAACGCAATCTTGATCACTAAAAAACATTATCAAACAATAACAGTACCAATATCTTTCAGTTTTATGAATATGTAACTGCAAAAGATTTCAATCGAAAAGAATACCTCTAACAAACTGGGCTAAGATCAGGAGAGAGAATTGAGGCTAACCCAATGCAGTTGAACCTCAATTATCAACACATAATTTGTAAAGTAGATGTAGGAAGTTAAAGTGATCGCAGAAAATTTGCTAGAAAAATGAAGCAATGATTTATAATACTATTGCACACACACATTTTCCATGAAACAGGTTGAAAAGTTGGAAAAGGCATAATTCACAAAGAATGTGTGTTAAAATATATGAATTGCCCATTTCTTTCTTACTTTTTTCTAGGGTTGGAAAAGTGCCATTTGTTCAATGCTACTAAATGCAGTCATGTTCTATTTAATAAGCTACAAATGGAAGTCAAGAATGCAAAAAGAGACAAAGACAACTTTTCAGAAAACTCAAGAACCCATTTCTTAATTTCACTATAAGCATCCATATTCTATTAATTAATTAAAGAGAATTTTTGAAAAGCAATCATGATCACTAAAAAACATCGTCAAAGAATAAGAGTAGCAATATCTTTCAGTTATATGAATATGTAACTGAATTAGAATTCAATCATAAACTCATTTCTTAATTTCACCTTAAGCATCCACATTCTATGAATTGGTTAAACAAAACTGTACAAAAAAACAATCTTGATCACTAAAAAATTGTCAAAAAATAAGAATAGCTATATCTTTTAGTTCTATGAATATAAAACTTACAATTGATTACAATAAAAAAGAACACCCTCAAACAAATTGTAACAGGATCGGGAAAGAGAATTGAGACTAACCCGAGAACATAAAAGACAGTTAGGACTTAGGAGTGTGGGCTTGAGTTGCAACCAGTAACCAACAGGAATAGCACCACGAAGCTCAATCACAGGAAGTGTAGCTAGGGCAAACACAACAGCCTCATCGGACCATCCCGAGCTCTGCAATGACGACGCAATCTTGAGACCAAAGCTTGAGGCTCTAATGGAATCAGCAGCAGCTTGAGCAGCTTTAGCTTCCCCAGAAGCAGCAAACCAAATAAGAGACAGAGACGCCCAAAACAAAACACAGAAAGCAAATTTCACATTGCGTTCCTCAAAGGCATCAAAATCTCATCTTCTTCGATGAAATCAAGAGACCCATTTGAAGCTGCTCTTGTCAAACCACAAACAAAAGGTTGACTGGTGAGAAGATGAAACTTGAAATTAGAAGCTCCAAATGTCAGAGTGGCTTTGACTTGAAGTGTAGTTGTTTCTTCTGAATAATGGAAAGGTCAATTTGGTTAGGAGAGACTCTGAAATGAGTTCTTTTATGAATGAAATTTAAGTTATAGTAACATCATTTATTTCACCAATAACCCTTGCAAGAACATTTCCCATCTTTGAAATGGTGAAACCTATTCCTATCTCTCACTATGACCTCTCTATTATAGATTTGAGATATCAATACTATCACAGCATGACAATCCCAACAAACGCGGAGGTTCTTCACAACCCTAATTGGCACACGTTCATTTAAACAGATCAAACAGAACGCAATGGCGGCTTTCTCACTGTGTTTACACAAAGCATCCTCTTTCTCTTCTTCTTCTATGTCAAAAGAACATGATTAGTGTTAGCTGCATAACCTGATAATTTCAGCTTCCTAGATATCTCTTCCCACTTTGCCTCAATTTCACCATACTTTGGATGGGATTTATCTCCAACAAAAAATTCATGAACTTCACCATTGACCTCTATAACGCTACAACCAGGGAGCTTTCTAACACCTCTATCCTTCATTGTTTGTCTCACAACACTGACCCAATTCCAGTTCTTAAAATCAGCATAGATATTCCACAAGAGCACATAGGCACTGTGATTCGTGGTCTCTAGATCTACTAACTTTCTTGAGGCAAGTTCAGCCAATTCTTTATTTTTATAGATCTGACAAGCATTAAGCAAAGCTCCCCATGCACCAGCACGAGGTTTCACAGGCATTTTATTTATGAAACCTAATGCTTCATCTATATGGCTGGACCAGCCATATAAATCAACCGTGCACCTATAATGCTCAAGCTGAGGCCCAAGCTTATACACTTTTTTCATTGAGTCAAAATGCCCACGACCTTTATCAACGAATCCAACAACACTACAACCCCGTAAAACAGAAACAAATGTGACTTCATTGGGTTGAGCCCCTTCTATTGTCATACAAGAGAAAAGCTCAAGACACTCCTTGCATAATCCATTCATTGCCAGCCCACCCATAGTACTACTCCGTGTATATACATTCTTTTCTCTAATTCCCCAAAAAACTTCCATTGCCCTTATTCATGTTCCCACATTTTGCGTACATGCCAACGAGTGCAGTCCCAAGTGTCATGGTCATTCGCAATTTGTTTCTATTTATAAATGCATTAGCCCATCTTCCTTGATACAATGCCCCTAAGTGAGTGCACGCAGACAAAACTGAAACCATGGTAGCCTCGTTAACCTACTCTCCCTCTATTTGCATCAAATGAAACAAATTCAACGCCCCCACATACCGCCCAAACTGACACTGCGCATACCTGGCTATCATCGCACTCCATGCAATAAGGTCCCTCTGAGGCATATTATCAAACAGTTCCCTCGCAAAACCAACACGTCCCAGTTTGGCACAAGCACTCACCATTGCTGTCTGAGCCACCAAATCCGGCTCAGGAATTTCCACAAATACTTTGTGCGCACAATCCAAGTGACCCAATTCAGCATACATGCAAATCAATCCACTTCTAACATAAGGGTCAGTTTGAAACCCATGTCTTATAGCTCCTGCATGGACTGCCGGCTCGGTTTGGCGAGCCAAAAGCTGTGCACAGACAGTGCACAGGTGCGTGCCAAGAAAGTGAATGTGTAATTATCACGTGACAGATTTTTGTAAGACCATAGAATTTTGTTATAGAACTATAGAAGTGAAAGCTTCTTTGAGGGTTTGAGCTTCTGGAGTGAGCTCTGATCAAACATTTCAGGGGAAAGACAGTTGGGGTGTGACATTGGTCCAGGACTTGGTTGGAATATTCAAGATTTTGGGGTGATTGAGGGTAATGGAGGCAACGAATTGGCCATGGATGAGAGGGTCGTTAAGAAGGCCGTTGATGAGCAGTTGGCGTGGACTTGGTTGATCTCTTTGAGGTTGGTGCATGATTTAAAGACAGCTGGGGTGTTTCGTGGAAGGAGTTCATGATTAGAATCAAATCAGAGATGATGGACAGTGATGAAAAGGATGATGGTGTCTTCTGGGCATCTATGCGTTTTTGGTAGAAATGAAAAAAGGTGATGGATGAAGTAAACTTGTCATATTTTCGAGCGTTTCTGAAACGCCTGTGTCTGTATGTTACGCTTACAGCCTGTTTGATAACATGCTTAACCCATGATTAGCTATTTATAAAAATAAGCATATATATATATATATATATATATATATATTGTTTTCTTGGACAGGAAAGGGGGTGTGAATTTTTCCACGGAAACTTGGAAAAATTAAGTGTGATAATGGTAAAAACTCGTGAATAGAAACCTTTTGAATATTAGAATAATCCTTTAAACACTATGCAATAATTAATCAAAAAGATAACTTGACCATTTGCCTATATATTCAATCTGAAAGACTTCTTTCTTACATTGTTACATGAAACACATATTTGTTCAATAAGTGGCTTTGAGTGTCCAAGTTCAGTGAAGACCCTCAGACTCCTCCTAAACATTGATGATCAACCTAAGTCAATTAATTACGATCCAGTTAATCATATCATACTACACAATTTGCTCAACGAATATCATACTTCACTATAGATAGTTTGAAGTCTAAGTTTCATTAGAATTCATAAATTATGCATCACTTCATTAACATTCAATTGTAATAAATCAATCTTTATTATTGAAATTTTAAGTATAGATCATGTGATTAAATATTTTGAGTAATATGGACTTCTAATCATACTATTCATGATGATAGGATGATACTAAATGGATTTGTTAGTGTGATTTTCATATGTTTAGTGAAAAAAAATTTATAATTGAATTGCATAACATCTATTAAATTTTTTTGAACAAGTTCAACGAACAAATCCACTCAGTAATGGTCTTGATATAAAAAATAAATTAATTAATTAATATGACTATCTTTCTTTAGTAATTATATTAATAGAAAAGATGAACAATGTTGTCACTCTTTTATCTATAGTTCTCACTATACTCGACATGACTGCCAGATATGTCACACATGTGTATCATTCTCCAGCTTTTTTATTAGTAATTGTGTGGAGATCATCCCTTCATATCAAATGTATTAATTGTCCAAAATCTATCTTCATATTAATTGTATTAAAATATTAAAAAATTACATTCACCATTCATGTGCTGCCACAACAAGAGTGTGCTATTTCCTATATGAAGAAGTCATGCGACTCGTGCTCATGCAAGAATTGTGTGGTGATGCATTAATTGTACTCTTCATTCTAATTGCATTAAAATGTTTAAAACTTGAGCGCATGTAGTAATAATTAATCATACTAATTAAGTGTGATAATGGTAGATTAAGAACATTTTGAATCTTAGAATAATCACTTTTTCCTAGATAATATCAAATGTTACATGCAACTTTTCCTTCAAACATTAAACAATAATTAAACAGAAAGATAACCTATATATTCAATCTGAAAAACCTCTTTCTTACATGATTACATGAAACACAATTTCAATAAGTTACTTTGAGTGTCCAAATTTAGTGAAAGACCTTCAATCTCCTCCTAAACCTTCATAATCAACCCAATCAATTGATTATTGATCCAGTTGATCATATCACACTACACAATTTCGTCAACTGTTGAAAGTTTAAGTTTATTAGAATTCATAAATTTTATAAATTAGGCGTCACTTCATTAACATTCAATTGTAACATATCAATTTTTACCATTGAAATTTTAAGCATAGATAGTATGATTAAATATTTCGAGTAATATGGACTTCTAATTCATAATTGAATATTTTTTCATATTAGAAGAATAAGAAGAAACGCATAACATCTGTTACATTCTTTGAACAACTCCAACCAGCAAATCCCCAGTAATTGTCCTGATATAAAAAATAAATAAAGTAATAATATAACTGAAGGATCATTTTTGTGATAACTTATCATCAATTTTGTCAGTCTTCCACTCCCATCCCCTCTCATGTAACTATATCTTAAATGTTACAACACTTCCATTTTCATAAATGTCATCTTCCATTCACGACGTATACTTGGTATGGTTGCCACACATGTTACACATGTTATAGATCATTCACTTTTCTTTTATTAGTTTCCCCCAATATCACAATCCCCCAATATTTTTGTGTTAAATTAATTTTATTCATCATTTCTCCCACTGCCACAAGTATTGGCACAAGTATTTGTTACTTCATATATCCAGCGGTCATCCAATAATTATGTGGAGATCATCCTTCGTACTAAATGTAATAATTGTCCAAAATCTATCTTCATATTAATTACATAAAAATGTTAAAAAATTACATTCACCATTTCTTGTTGCATTACATAAAAATGTTAAAAAATTACATTCACCATTTCTTGTTGCCGAACCAAGAGTATGCTACTTCGTATATATGAAGTGATGCAAGAATTGTGTGGTGATCATCATTCATACTTAATGCATTAATTGTACTCCTCATACTAATTGCATTAAAATGTTTAAAAATTGTACAAAATCTATATTCATACTAACTGCATTAAAAAGTTAAAAAATTGCATTCACCATTTCTGTCACTGCCACAAGAAGAGTATGATATTCATATATAAAGAAGTCATGCAAGAATTGTCTGGCGATCATCCCTTTATACCAAATGCATTAATTAAACAAAATCTGCCTTCATACATTTAAAAATTCTCAGCAATGATCTTCTAAGTAAACCCTTCTAAGAACACTTCGAAAAAGTCTGATGGCAAGAGAGTTGTTAGTGGGTTTCTTGCTAAGAAAAAATAAAAATAAACCTCACATCGGAACAGGAGACTATCAGTGTCTGGTAATTGATTATGTGGTGCTTCAAGAGGCCCAACACCTCGTGCAAAAAAATAATAATAATAATAATAAAATAATTTACTCCTCTCACATCTGAGAGAATTATTCCTCTGATGTTGCTATGTTTCTTTTTAACATACCATCATGAATGTGATGATGCTCAGATTCTACAACTAAATGGGGGCTAATGCGGATGGTTGAAATCCTACAATTGAAATCTCTATTTAAAAAGATCCAATGGAATTATAAATGAGAGGCTATTAATTTCTCCATATCTCAAATCATGTCATTTAAAAACTCCTGTGACATCCAAATTCCACAACACTACCTTAAAGAGAAAACTTATTATGGCATAATAACACCTGGAGGCAAACAAAATTTGAAAAAGTCTAAACAGAAAATTTCTCTCTTAATGATACACAATCATTAGATGATCAAATTCAAGCTTACATCTTCTCTCCAACAAAAACCTTTCATTTACACATTCATATGTCATGAAACCAAATCTATGTCAGTGGTAAGGAATGCTATAGCTATCACAAAACAATCTAATCCTACTTAATCCATTGCAGATTTGCAGATTCCAACAAGAACTAGTAAAAGGGAACTAATTTGAACTATTCATAAAAAATTGATGCAGCAGCAAGGAACTAACCTGAAGCCACAATAGATTTGAACATGTTCCTGCCCAGTCTCCCCCGTCTCAATCCACACTTGTAGGATAGCAAAATTAATGGAGCACAAAAGCAATATAAGAAGAAAGGAAAGAGGTAGAATAGTACAGTGTTTTCCTTTACCATTCCACCCATTTGAACAAAGCATTTTCTATTGTTTCCCAAATCAAGAAGGAAAGCTGAAGGCATTTATTCCTCCAAAACCCAAAACCACAGACACTGAAGAGTTTAATAGTCTGAAGAACTTTGCTGCAAAGAAGTTCACATTATGAACTGGAAATGAAAATCCAAAATTCCACACAGATGTACTTTACATGCTATTGCATATTCAACTGGGACAATTTTGCTTTTTGATTTATACTTCTAATATGATTGGATGCTTCAACATAAAAACAACACCCACGAGAAGAAAGCTATACGGTTTTGTGAATGTTAAAGCACATAGTTTCTGTGTTCATGGTTTCCCTTACTGCCACAATAATATGTTCCAAGTATTTTTAAAACTATGCTTAGATTCTTCATCTCAGGTAGTTGAATAATCGATTCTCTTTACAAAATGCTTGTGCGGTATTCTAGAAAAAGCCAGATGGTACAAATAGAAACAAAATTTGTGAATTATACGAGACAAACTTCAACCTACAACAGTTCAATAAACATAAACAATGAGCTTAACAACTGTTTGTTTACCTCCTTAAAAAGTTTGTCTTAATGCAGTCATTCCAAATACCATATCAGTTTGATGAGCTGAAATACCTTCTAACATTTCGAAGGATGCTCCACATAAATGTGGAAATAATGAATAGAATTATACCAGTTACAATGGCATACTTGAGCCCAAGGTTCACCAGCAAATTCACCAGAAGCCCAGCCAGCACAACACCAAAGAAATTTGCCGAGACAGCAGACCAGAATGGCATATCTAGAATAGATGCTATGATGGCTCCTGTCCACGCACCAGTTCCAGGGAAAGGCACAGCCACAAACAACATTAGACCAAGCCATTGAAATTCTTCCACGGGGCCAGCCTTCTCTTTGGCTTTCTGGAATAGCATGTCAAGGAAACGAGACGCAGATTTGTTCTTCCCAGTGAGGAAAGTTGCAAATCTCTTCAAGTAGAGTATAATGAAGGGCACAGGTACCATGTTCCTACAGTTGCAGCCCCAACGTTATGTTCAATCTCATCAAATTAGCCATTTGCCAAATTATTAAACAACGCCTATCACACCAATAACCCCAGATATGAAATTATGCAGAATCTAAATAGTATCAACCTCAATTATCAACACACGCATTTTGTCAAGTACAATGCATGGACAAGTTAAAGTAATCACAGAAAATTTGTTAGCATAACGAAGCAATGATTTGTCCGATTCTATTACACGTGCACACATTCCATTAAATGGATTGAAAAAGGCATAGTGCACAACGAATATGCGTCCATTTATTTAAATTGCCCATTTTTTATGTACTTTTTTTGAAAGATGAAAAGTCTCCATTTCTTCAATCCAAGTAAATGCAGTCATATTCCCTTTAATAAGCTAAAAATGGAAGTGGATAATGCAAAGAGAGACAGACAACTTTTCAGAAAACTCAAGTAGCCATTTCCTAATTTCACTATAAGCATCCATATTCTATCAACTAATTAAAGAGAATTGTGGAAAAACAATCTTGATCACTAAAAAACTTTGCCAAAGAATATGAGTACCAATTTCTTTCAGTTCTATGCATATGTACCTAAAATAGAAAATTTGTTAGCAAACTGAAGCAATGATTTGTCTGATTCTATTACACGCACACATATTCCATCAAATGGATTGAAAAAGGTATAGTGCACAAAGAATATGCGTCCAAATATTTAAATTGCCCATTTCTTCTGTACTTTTTTCTAGGGTTTCAAAAATGAGAAGTGTCAATTTCTTCAATCCAAGTAAATGCAGTCATATTCTATTCAAGAAGCTAAAAATGGAACTAGAGAATGCAAAGAGAGGCAGAGACGAGTTTTCAGAAAATTTCAGTACCCATTTCTTAATTTCACCATAAGCATCCATATACTATCAATTGGTTAAAAAGAATTGTTAAAAAGCAATCTTGATCAATAAAAACCTTTGTCAGAGAATATGAGTACCAATATCTTTCAGTTCTATAAATGTGTACGTGCAATAGATTTCAATCAACCCTCTAACAAATTAAAGTGATCCCAGAAAACTTGTTAGAAAAATGAAGCAATGATTTGTTTAACTCTATAATACAACACATTTAACATCAAATGGTTAGAAAAAGGGCATATTGCAGAAAGAAAATGTGTCCAAATATTTAAATTGCCCATTTCTTCTTTACTCTTTTCTAGGGTTTGTAAATAAAAAGTGTCCATTTCTCCAATCCTAGTAAATGCAATCATATTCTATTTAATAAGCTAAAAGTGGAACTGGAGAATGCAAAGAGAGTCGGAAACAATTTTCAGAAAATAAAAGTACCCGTTTTTTAATTTCACTTTAAGTATTCATATTCTATCAATTAATTAAAGAGAACTGTAAAAAACAACAATCTTGATCACTAAAAAGCTTTGTCAAAAAATAAGAGTACCAATATCTTTCAGTTCTATGAATATGTACCTAATATAGAATTCAATAAAAATTCACTTATTAATTTCACTATAAGCATCCACATTCTATCAATTGGTTAAAGAAAATTGTAAAAAACACAATCTCGGTCACTAAAATACCCTCTAACAAACTGGAACAAGATCAGGAGTGAGAGTTGAGAGTCACTGAGACTAACCCAAGAACAGAGTAGACAGTTAGGAGTGCGGGCTTGAGTTGCAACCAGTAACCAACAGGAATAGCACCACGAAGCTCAATCACAGGGAGTGTAGCTAGGGTAAACACAACAGCCTCATCGGGCCATCCCGAGCTCCGCAAGGACGACGCAATCTTGAGACCAAAGCTCGAGGCTCTAATGGAATCAGCAGCAGCCTGAGCAGCCCTAGCTTCCCCGGAAGCAGCAAACCAAACAAGAGACAGAGACGCCCAAAACAAAACCCAGAAAGCAAATTTCACCGGGCGTTCCTCAAAGGGCATCAAAATCTCATCTTCTTCGATGAAATCAAGAGACCCATTTGAGGAAGCTCTTGTAAAAGCAGAAACAATGGGTTGATTGGTGAGAAGACGAAACTTACCATTAGAAGCTCCAAATGTCAGACATGGCTTTGACTTGAATGGTAGTTGTTTCTTCTGAACAATGGAAGGGTCAATTTGATTGGGTGAGACTCTGAAATGGGTTCTTTTATGAGGGAATGTTAATAGCGTTGGTGGGTGTGACACAGAGGAAGCCATTGAAAGAAAAAAAATCTACAAGAAATACGGCTTTAGATTACACACACATATGTATCTAACTTTTGAATTGCATTCCCAGGTTTGAATGTTAGTTTTAGGGAATCTGAACCAGAAAGGGAATGGTGATTTCAGATATTGGTATTGGGCATTGATGAATTCATTGTTTGGGTAGGGTTTTGCAAAGGTATGTGTTTGTTGATGCGAATAAGTAGTACTAGTGTGTTTGTTTTGTGGGGGTAATGGAACTAATGGGATATAGCCGGATTAGGGCATAAAAGAACAAAATTATGGGGAGGATTAACCGAGGTTTAGGGTTACTTTTTTTAAGATTAAAATTTGGTACTTATTGGAGGTCAAAGCCGAAGCTGGGAAGGGGCTACCAGGTGTGAAATTGAAGGGATTTTCTTGGCTTAACGATACAATTTATGAAACGGTGTGGTCATGACATATTTTTTTATTATTATTATTTGATTG
This sequence comes from Cornus florida, assembly GCF_030987335.1. NCBI lineage: Eukaryota > Viridiplantae > Streptophyta > Magnoliopsida > Cornales > Cornaceae > Cornus > Cornus florida. The sequence continues at coordinate 20,188,770 of NW_026775574.1, forward strand.
TTAAAAGGATCAAATGGCATAATTCATTTGTTGGTAGCTTGGAGGATTAGAAGCATGACCTTTGCTTTTTAATCGGCTGTTTTTGCATTAGGACAATAGCATCACGTTTCACTTTTCTGTTAGATTGTACTTGGCTTACCTCTCTTTTTTTCCTTCAAATTTTGAAATAATATAAAAGCATTGTTATTTCCTACTGATCTGATTGTAGGTCAGCTTTATAAGAGATTGTGGGTGTTGGGATAACTGTCTATTACATAGGTCAGCTTTACTTGATATTAGGAGTGCACAAAAGAACTGAAATCGTGAAATCGGAACCGGAACCATAAGAACCGGAACCGTTTTTTTCGGTTCTTACAGCTCTGGTTCCGGTCCCAGTTCCAAATTTAGGAACCGTATACATACGGTTCCGGTTCCGATTCCAGCCCGTGAGAATTAGTAAGAACCTGAACCGTATCTATATATATATATATATATATATATATAATATATGTATAATATATTTAATTTTATACTAAAAAAAAGAAGTAAAGATAGGGCTGGAGGTCAAATTTCTGAGCAAGGTGTCTCCTTAAGTGACGACCTCCCCTTCCATGGACCGAATAATAATGAAGTCATAGAAAATTAACATTTGATTTAGTTGAACTTCCAAAATCAAAATAACTATGCTATATCTTAGCCTTTCAGAGACTTAAATACGTAGTTTATGTTCCAATTGTAACCTAGTTTATGTTCCAATTGTAATCACCATTCAGCAATACATTAATAATAGCTTCTTTATCTCTAAAAATAAGAATATGTTTTTTTTTTTTTTTTATTGTAGATGATAGAACCACATCACATTTAAAAATCATCTAAACTTTCGGTAGAAAAGGCAACAAAAAGCATAAAACAAACACAAAAGGCCAAAGGTTGAGCCTTGTCTTGAAAGAAAGTGGATATGCATCTCTCATTAGTCTCATATTCGCCATGCCCTTAAGGAAGGAAAGGTGAAATTAAGTATATGTGCTTGCACAGAAATAGTTTTCAACCAAAAAATCTGGTTAAGTCAAACCTTTTTCTCCACCCTTTAAGTGGGCAATCAAGCCATGCTGTGCATAGGGGAAATTCTGGAATGATGATATCATGGTGAACATACATATTTGAATCATCATCATCATCCTCATAAATCCAAACCTGCTTGTAAACATTAAGCTTACCGTGAGTGGCTGGCTAATATCAGTGTTTAATTTTATGAAACACTCAGTAGTTACAAGTTACAACTTACAACATTTCAGTGTTATATTCGGGCAACATTTCAGTATTACAACTTATAATACTGCAAAAAGGAAAAAAAAAAATCAAACATTTAACGGTTCTCATAGAACCTAACCGGAACCGGACCGGTTCTACGGTTCCGGTTCCGGTTGAACCTGTCCGGTTCCAGTTCGGTTCCATACTATACGGGTCCGGTTTCGGTTCCGTTTCCGTTTTCAAGAAACCGTCGTGAACGTTTTCGGTTCCGGTTCCGACTGGAACCGTGAGAACTGGAACCATGTGCACCTCTACCCGAGATTGTGAGTGTTGCTATAGTTGTCTGTCACATCATATATAATTTTTCATACTATAATTATCTTTCAGTAAAAAACATTCACGCAATATCACTATTACAAGATAAAAGAATTGAAACATGCGCTTGGAAAATAAATGAGGAGCCGAATGCTCCTTGTTCACATGATCGGGAACGTTCAGCTTCTAAATGTCATAGAAATAATTATTTCTCTAATTAAAAAATTGAAGTGAAATGTAAATAAAAATAATAGAGTGCAAATATTAATTCTCAATGGTAATTTAGAAGAAAAAAATTGAATAACTGGAATTATCAACTCAAAATATGATGATTGAAGAGGAAAAAGACATAGATATTTAAAGGTTGGAAGAGGGAGGTATTCAAATGCGTTACTCCAGTCTATTAATTTCTTATTTTTCCTATATAAAGATGCTAATGTAATAAAATTAGGGTTATGAATGAAATGTTAAAATTTTTGGTGAATAATTTGCAATTCAAATGATTATTGGTGGTTGACCTCCAATCAAAAGATCAATTTAGAGTCTAGAACCTTAACATCTGGTATCAGAGCATTCGATTTGAGACTGCCCATTTTTTTCTCGATTATTCATCTTCATTATCTTCGATTCTAGTAGTATTCTCAATAAGAAGGTCAAAGAACTTGAATAATAAGTTGTTGCCCTTACTACTAGGTTGACATGATGATACGTGACAATTAAGCTAGTTTTCAATAAATTCATGCAGTTTTGCAAGCTCTAACAGATAGACAAGCAGCACAACTTGTTCCTATTGGTCCCCAACGTGATGATCAAATACCCCTACATGGCAACAACCTTGATCGACTACTTCAGCGTGATGGCAACAATGATCGGTGAGTTAGTCCAATTATTCAAGGTCGGACCTCCAAATCGATTTTCCAAAATTCGACGGTAGTAAATCCTAAAGGGTGGTTGTTTCAAGCTGAACAATTTCAAGAACTCAATGGTGTTTTAGAGGCGTAAATGATTCCATTGGCTTCAGTGCATCTTTAAGGAGATACTATTTCTTGGTAACGTTGGATTAAACAGTCTTTGGGTATTCTAACTTGGCAGCAATTTTCCCGTGCAACATATATTTGCTTTGGGTCTCGACAACACATTGATCCATGTAGTTCATTAGCTAAACTGTCTCATACTGGCACTATTCGCCAATTTAATACTGAATTTGAGTGACTTGCTAATATGATTCCAGGTTTACTTGAGTCGCATCAAGTTAGTATATTTCTCTCTGTACTTCAGGCAGATATAAAAGCAGGTGTTTTGTTTGTTTCATCTGATAGTTTAACCGAAGCCTTTGAATTAGCACTCTGTCAGGAAGACGCAATTATTGCATTAACAACTTGTTCGGAATTTTAGATATTTTTATACAATCTTAATTTTAAGTCTAATCACATAATTATATTAAAATGCTACACTTAAATATTCATATCTGAGGACACCAAAGTGACCCGAGCTTGGTATGATCCGTACTATTAAGAACGGGTCGGGTATGGTGTGATACCCCTCGCATCCGAGACACGGGTTGATCAAGCCCAGGCCCAAACCCGAGGGAAATATCAAACAATTAATATTTTAAAACGAACACAGAATACAAGTTGAATTTAAGAAATAATAGTTTAAGCTGAAAGAAATCTAAAATATAAAAATCCTTTAAAACTAAATACTTAAAATCCCAGATAATAATAATCCAACTCCAAAACCTCCAAGGGTACAACTCGGGAATCCATCCTGTGGACCCTTAATAAGAAAACCAAACTGAGCTGAAAAAAAAAACTAAAAGAAACCCATATGAATAGAGCTCCTACGTCGTCAGAAGAATGAGTGGTCGCCTCTGCTCAGCACGCACAAGCTCAAGCCTGGAACAAACGTACACCTGAAAAATAGGAGTGGGTCAGGCCCACAAACAAGTTCTATCCTACTACAATCCAAGCAGAGACTCGATACGCATATACACTCTAACCAATTCAACAATAACTATGTAATCCGTGTCTATACATATATACATATATATCCACATTATGGACTCTCACTGGACTATGATACGGGTCTCAACCTGAATAGAAGGTAACATGTAAAACGCACATGAGTGGGCATAACTACCTAAGCCTAACAGGGTATATCTCAACCAGCATAGCCAGCTACGCGTCCTATTGTATATACGCTCCCTAACCGTCGACTCTGAGACTCAAACTCATATCGCGGTACCATAAAAATATATTTAAAGTCATATCATATCCATTCATAAGAAATCCAGTTGGCCATTCAGCTTATGCAGCTTCTTTGACTCAACATAGATAACAAGTAATCCAGCTAGTCATTCAGCTTATGCAGCTTCTTTGACTTAGCATAAATATAAGTAGGATTTATTTACAGGTCCGATTTCGTATTTTGAAACTAAACCATTCCTAGTATGTCACCGTCCCATACCGGTGCATATAATCCATCCGTCTAGAAGTTGATAATACAGATCAAGAGTGTAAACAACAACTAATTCATAACAAGCAGAGTCAAAATATTTAATTGAACATGCTTACTTTACACTACTACACAATTATCTAAGCTTTGCTAATACATTTAACATATGTATCAGTAAATCCATCCATTATAAGCATATACTCATTCTGTAATCTAACATGCTTATATTATACCATGAAAACATGATTAAACAATAATTCCTTACACAAAAAGTTATGCAATTTAAATCCTCTATCTCCAAGAACAGTCCACATATATACTTATAATTATATACTGTTCAACCTACTGATTCCATGTGACTATTAATAATCCCAAATTAATCAAACTTCATTTACAGAGAATGATTTAAACCAAGGCTCAATAGATTTAAAATACTTCCCAACTGAATTAGTAACAGTTTATTCCAGACTTAACCACTGTTCAAGCTATGAACATCTACTGCTTTATTATGCATTAACCCATTCTCACAAGTGTTAACTAGACTTAGAACAACTCAAAACACTCAAGTATAGCTCCCTACAGATTCTGAAAATCCCAAAATCCGAGTTCCGTAGCCAAACAGGTCGCAGAAAAACCAAAAACTGGAAGTCGGTTGAAAGAGCCTGCTCTTGCAAAGAAAGAGCCTGCTCTTTCTTGCTTGGAGCCGGCTCTCCCAGTCTTGGAGCCGGCTCTTTGGTTTCCAAGAGCCTGCTCTTTGTTCCAAAGAGCCGTCTCTTCTCTGTTCTTCATCTCTTTGACCTCCGGTGTGTTTCTGTTGATCTGACTTCCATTCCTATGGTACTTAGATGTTTAAACTAGGTTCCAAGTTAATCCATAATCCACCAAATTCTTTGTTCAATTACCAGAATCAATTAAAGCATGAATTTTGCAACAAGGATTTAATACGAGCAGTTTATGCGTTCCCGGACACCAACTGTTTTAACATATCAAACTTGCAACTAAATTAATTCCAGTAATTCCCAAACATAGTATAGGACTTATTAAAATCGTTACACATCAATTTCCATGAATTAAACAGAAATTTCGCAATAAAGAATTTAAAACAAACTTTAATCAACTTAAAAACACATTCAGTTTTTTTAGCATCTAAACATGCAATCCAGTTCAATTTTAATCCATATTGAATCCTGGAATTGTATTAGTCGTGCAAAGAACATGAGCTTAAGGGAAAGAGATAGGACTAGAACTTGTCTGTGAGACTCGGTTTAGAAATCTAAGCGTCTTTCTCTTAAGTTTTCCCGGTGATCCTCTGGTTTTCCTTCTCTGTTCTCTCCCAAACTCCTCCCGACTTCCCTCTGTTCTCTTTATGTCGTGAATAGGGTTCTCAAACCCTAAACTGAACGAAATACTTACATTTATAGGTTTTTACAAGAAACCAAATTTTACTTCAAACCCTAATCTGAATCCTAGCAGGCCCATAGACAACCCAAATTTACGTCGGCTTATAACTTAAACCTAAGCAGAAGTAAAACCCTAACGATATTTTTATACTTAATAATTAATTAAACCATTTAATAAATTAAGGAAAATAATAAATTCTAATGTAATGTAAAACAGAAAATAAAAACAATTTTATAATTAAAACAGAAAATAAAAAAAAATTAATAATTAATTAATTCATAAAGTCACCATTAAATAACAAATCATCAATTATTGCAAATAAACACGCCAATCAACAATTTAAACAATTTAAAATTCAATTAAAATAATAAATTAAATACCAGGACTATCCTTTTGAAATTAGGTGTATTACATATGGATAGCCAGGATGGAGCAAGTCCATGCTGGATGCGCCTAGATCCATGAAGTCATTGCGGAAGCCCGTTTTAAGATGAGAGAAATTGAGTCCAAGTAAAAGAGAAGAAGTAAGGACCAGGTCAGAGGAGGTTGTAACCGTCTATAAATAAGGAAAATTGAGAGGGAAAAGGGGTGAGAAAACATTGGGAGTGTAAAATTTCTCTCTCTGCAATTAGGGGAAATTCTTTGTACTTTCAATTGGCGCCGTCTGTGGGAAGAACAGGAAGCATGATGTTGTTCCAGATCGATTCGATTCAAACCACTCTGCGAGGAAGACGATTAATCTCGAAAAGTTGAATCAACATTGGTGACAATACGATTTGTCTTGATGAGTCTAGGCTCCGATTGATTTCGAGAAGTTGGCATCCGATCCACGCAGATCTGATCTGTGCTTGATCCGGCGAACCGCACAATTGCGATTTGTTGCGATTACTGAATTCGGCCAGTAGCGAATAGAATTCAGCAAGTGTGAGTCCAGATCCGATGCGTGTGCATTAGCAGAACTCCGATCTGGTCAAGAAATCCGCAGTTGATGACCTTGCTCCGATCTGGAATGATGATCGGAGAGGTGAACTCAAATCCTTTGGAGAACGGCCAGCAGATGAAGCTCGATGAGTTGATGAACATGATCGATGCTTTGAGGAAAGAAAATGCAGAGTTACGAGCTGGAATGTAGTGTCGTGAGGCTCCTACAATTCCGAGGCCACCTCCTGAAGGAGAGGGAGCCTTACCGTCCCAAGCTAATCGTTAAGGTGATCCAGAAGGTGTTAATCGTGTCGATCCACGTCGTGATAAAGTTATAATCGATGATCTGCCTCCGAATGTCTGTCGAGTAGAGGATCGAGAAGGATCTATTCATTTGGAACCACATCGCGAATGGATCATGAGGGAGAAAGCACCGGCGTATGATCATAGGGTTGCGTCACTGTGGCGAAGTGAGTTTGCATAGGACAGGTCGTTCAATCCACCTTACCAACCTTCAATGGCAACATTTGATTACCACAGTTCAGAAATGAGATCTGCCGACCGAGGGCTTCCGTCACTATTTTCAAGGGAAAATGAAGCATTGCGCTCATCAGCAAGGACGGTTGCATCTCCGTTTACTGATGAAATTCTGAACGTGCCGAATCTGAAGAAGTTCTCCATGTCGGTTTTCATTCTGTTTGATGGAACAACCGATCCGGTCGATCACATCTACCACATTCAGTTAAAAATGGCTCTTAATACTAACAATGATCCTTTGATGTGCAAATGCTTCCCCACGAGCTTGGCTGGACTAGCTCTCAATTGGTTTAAGAATCTGGCTCAAGGTTCAATCGTTAGTTTCCAGGACTTGTGTGATAAGTTCATAAGCCAGTACTACGGGAATAAACGTCCGGCTAAGGATGTATCCAGCCTTTTCACAATGAAGCAGCACGAGGATGAACGGCTCCAAGCTTTTCTCACCCGATTCAATCTGGTTAAAAGCATGGTAATGGAGTGTCATCCATCCACAGCGGTCCAAGCATTTAAACTCGCAATGAACTAGGGGACACCGTTCCACACCAGCTTGGTGGTTAATACGCCGAAGACCATGGACGAGCCGAACGAGAGAGCTAATGGTTTTGTTCATCTTAAGGAGGAAGAGGCAGCTAATTCAAGGAAGATGTAAATTATTTCGACGGAAGAGAAGTCTAAAGCCAATATCCGGCAAAAACAAGCTCAGCCGTAACGTCAAACCTCATGGAAGGCGGAGAAAAGGCCCAGGGAGGAGGAATCAGTAACTCCACTCAAAGTCACCTTAGCAAGGCTATACCAAGAAAACAAAGATAAGTTTCGCCCTCCTTTACTAATCAGATAACCTCTTGAACAGAGGGATCAAACTAAACATTGTGCTTTCCATAGTGATTTTGGACATCAGACTAACGAATGCAGGAACCTAAGGAGGCAGGTAAAGATGCTAATCGCAAAGGGGGAATTTGCAAGCTATGTTCAAGGTCCGGCGCAAGAGCAGAACCGACCGACTGAACAGATCAAACGGAATGAGAGGCTGAACCAACACAACTCTCAGCCTGTTCGGATTATAAATGCAATTTATGGTTGACCTGAACAAACAACGGAGTTAGAAGAGTTGCTCAAAATGCAGTTACGCCAGGCCCAGTTAAAAAGAAGAATTGGCAATGTGCATGCTTTGCACCAGCAGAACGCATCCACGCCGATAAAGTTCAACAGAACAGACTTGCTACGCGTTCAGATTCCTCATGAAGATCCATTAGTTGTCAGTCTGACAGTTGCAGAATGCCTGGTTCAAAGAGTTTTGATTGATCCGGGAAGTAGTGTGAATGTCATGCCCAGGGTGACGTTCGACTGACTTGAGATCAAACCCGAAAAACTTAAACCCATAGGAAATCCGTTGCTTGGATTTGATGGGAAACGAGTGGAGCCCATTGGTACGGTGGAATTGACAGTACAAGCTGCTGAGCGAGTTTTGACTGAAAACTTTGTGGTCGTGGAAATTCATCCATCCTACAACCTCTTGATGGGCAGATAGTGGATTCACAGAGTTCAGGGCGTCCCATCAATCTTGCATCAAGTGATACGATGCTTGGGTCCAGATAGGACCAAGGTGATTGACATATATGGGGACCAGGTTGCAGCTAAAGAACGTTATTCAGTGACTTTAAAATCTGCTGGAAAAAGGAAAAATCCCATCCATTCTGCCAGTCCAAGATAGCAATTACAAAAACCTCCTCCCAGCAAAGATGGGGAGGAGAAGCCACTAACTCTAACCACAGAACCTCTTCATGAAGTGAAGATCGACCATAAGAAGCCGAACCGAACAACAAGGGTGGTATCTAGACTTACTGAAGAAGAAATGCTAGAGTTGATTGATTTCTTAACTCGTAATGCAGATGTATTCGTATGGAGCCATTCAGATATGCCGGGGATAAATCCTTCTATATCCGGTCATTCCCTCAATGTAGATCCGAACGCAAAACCAGTGAAGCAGAAACAAAAAAGATTTGCTCCAGAATGAAATCAGATTATAGCTGAGGAGGTTGATCGGTTGCTCGAAGCAGGATTCATCTAGGAAGTTCAGTACCCGGCCTAGCTCTCTAATGTTGTTGTAGTGTAGAAAAAGAATGGGAAATGGAGAGTGTGTATCGACTTCACTAATCTGAACAAAGCTTGCGCAAAGGATAATTTCCCATTGCCACGGATTGATCAAATGGTAGATGCCACCACAGGATACAAGCGATTAACCTTCCAGGATGCTTATTCCGGTTATAATCAAATCCCCATGGATGCAGTTGATGAAGAGAAAACTTCTTTTGTTACTGAACGAGGAACTTATTGCTACAAAGTTATGCCATTCGAATTAAAAAACGCTGGAGCTACTTATCAGAGGCTGATCAGCAAGATTTTTAAAAGCCAAATGGGAAGAACTGTCGAGGCTTATATTGATGATATGGTGGTCAAAAGTAAGAAGAAGAACGATCACTTAACGCACCTGCAGGATGTGTTCGATGTGTTGCGGCAATATGGGATGAAGCTTAATCCGGCCAAATGCTCATTCGGCGTAAGCTCTGGTCAATTTCTGGGACATGTGGTCAATCATAGAGGAATTGAGGCCAGCCCAGCGCAGGCAGAAGCTCTGATAAAAAACGCAGAACCAAAGACAACTAAGGAGGTGTAGGCACTCACAGGTCGAATAGCTGCGCTGAGCCGATTCATCTCTAAGCTTTCGGACCGCTGTAAACCTTTCTTTGATACAATTCGAGGCCACGGAAGGCAAGCCTGGGGGGATAAACAACGACAGGTGCTAACCAGCCTAAAAGAATACATGCACAACCCTCCGGTTCTATCTGCTCCCAACCCGAATGAGAAGCTCTTTCTGTATCTTGGGGTATCCAGCATAGCGACTAGTGCCGTTTTGATTCGTTGCAAAGACGGAAAGCAATTCCCAGTGTTTTATGTCAGCAAAACAATGTCTGAGCCGGAAAAAAGATACTCAAGGGCCGAACAGATGATCTTGTCGTGATCAACACAAAAAGGAAGCTCAGACATTATTTCGAATCTCATCCGATTGTCGTCTTAACAACTTTCCCTTTAAGAATGATCTTGCACAAACCGGACCTATCAGGGAGAATGACAAAGTGGGCCATTGAATTGAGTTCATTTGATATTGCGTACGAGCCCAGGATGGCAATTAAAGGTCAAGCGGTAGCGGATTTCCTACTTGAATGTGATGTTAAAGACTTGGTGGAGGACTATAATTGTTCTTTGTGGAAGCTCTTTGTGGATGGCTCTTCAAATCAAATAAGGGCAGGGATTGGAATCCAATTGCGAACACCAGAAGGCACCACGCTGAGCCAAGCGATAAGACTTGAGTTCAACGCAACCAACAACGAGGCAGAATACGAGGCGTTGATAGCTGGACTGAAGTTGGCTAAAGAGCTGAAGATCAAGAATCTGATTGTTTATAGTGATTCACAATTAATCATTCGGCAAGTCACTAGGGAATATGGGACCAAGGATAAGACCATGGAAGCATACAGGACTGCGTTTCTGCGTAAGGCGAAAGGCTTTGATCAGATCAGGTTCATCCAATTGCCGAGGGAGTATAACGAAGATGCTGACCGCTTGGCCTGTAGTGCGTCCAGTTCTGGAGAGACTTTGGCTAGGGTCATCCCGGTTGACGTGCTGGTCCAACCTTCCACTTTTGACGAGCTGCCTGATCCGAACGTTCAACACATTAATGCTATACCATATGAGCCGAGCTGGATTGATCCGATCATGGCTTTCATACGTAATGGTGTACTACCCGAGCAGAAGGACAAGGCAAGAAAAATCAGGTCCGATGCCGCAAAGTATGCCATTGTGCATGACCAGTTATATAGACGGTCCTTCTTGAGTCCATATTTGAAGTGTACTACCCCAACAGAGGCTAGACAGATTATGCGAACCATTCATGAGGGAGTATGAGGAAATCATTCAGGAAAAAAATCTTTGGCACACAAGGGTACTTCTGGCCAAACATGGCACGGGATGCAAAAGAATTCTCTAGAAGATGCGATAAATGCCGGAGGTTCGGGCCGTTGATACACCAACCACCTGAAGACCTGCACGTAATGGCCACGCCATGGCCTTTCATGCAGTGGGGGATGGATGTGGTTGGCCCTTTACCGACCGCGAGATCGTAGAACAAATACGTTCTGCTAACAACTGATTACTTCACCAAATGGGTAGAAGTAGAACCGTACCCTAGTGTCACCCAAACTCAAGTAAGACGCTTCATCTGGAATAATATTATCTGTCATTTTGGCGTACCAAGGTCAATTGTAATGGATAATGGGACCAACCTCGATAACAAGCAAGTGAAAGAGCTGCTGGAAGAGTATGGAATCAACCAGAAGTTAGCAGCAATCAGTCATCCCCAGGCTAATGGTCAAGCCGAAATCACAAACAGATAATATTTGCTTGCATTAAGAAAAACTAGAAAATGAAAAAGGAAAATGGTTAGATAAGCTTCCGAACGTCTTTTGGGCTTACAGAACAACCCCAAGACGGCCGATCGGAGAGAGACCATTCGCTATGGCATACGGCACCAAGGCAGTGATACCAGTCGAACACTTGGTTCCAACTGTAAGAAGCTTGGCGTAGGATCAAGAGCAGAATGATAGAATGTTAAGGTTTAATCTCGATTTGCTGGAGAAGAAAAGGGATGCGGCTGCAGTAAGGCTTGCCTCTTATCAACAGATGCTCGTGAATAGCCATAACAAGAAGGTAACGCACAGAGACTTCGCTCTTAGCGATCTAGTTCTCAAAAAGATGTTCTCCCCATGGGAAGGTCCATACAGAATTGCAGAGGTCATAGGGAAGGGGGCGTACGTCTTGGAAACTATGGCAGGAAGGGTGGTCAATAAGCCATGGAATGCTACGTCCCTGAAAAGGTACTACCAGTAGAAGTAGAGTTTAATTTCAAACAACATACGCGCTTTAAATTTCATACTTGCAAGTGTACGAAATTCCCAAGTTTTATAAAAAAGTGTTTTCTTTGCTCAACAATCAATTGACATCCTTCCCATTCAGCAAAGTTAGTGGTAGCTGGCACTACGAGCCGAACGTCAAACACTTACTCAAAAATAAAACAAAGCCAAGTAGCAAGTGGCGTTCAAGCCGAGCGCCAAACATTCAGCAAAGTTGGTGGCAGCTGGCACTATGAGCCAAACGCCAAACACTTACTCAAAAATAAAATAAAGCCAAGTGGCAAGTGGCGTTTAAGCCGAGCGCAAGGCATTCAACAAAGTTAGTGGCAGCTGGCACTATGAGCCGAAAGCCAAATACTTGCTCAAAAATAAAACAAAGCCAAGTGACAAGTGGTGTTCAAGCTGAGCGCCAGGCATTCAGCAAAGTTGGTGGCAGCTGGCACTATGAGCCGAATGCCAAACACTTGCTCAAAATAAAATAAAGCCAAGTGGCAAGTGGCGTTCAAGCAGAGCGCCAGGCATTTAGCAAAGTTGGTGGCAGCTGGCACTATGAGCCGAATGCCAAACACTTACTCAAAATAAAATAAAGCCAAGTGGCAAGTGGCGTTCAAGCCGAGCGCCAGGCATTCAGCAAAGTAAATGGCAGCTGGCACTACGAGCCGAACGCCAAACACTCACTCAAAATAAAATAAAAGTCAAAACGGTAACTAGGCCGAACACCAAACACTTATGAAAATACACAACAAGGTTGAAAATTGAAAACTTGAAGAATGGAAGTCATGCTGAATAAAAGCATTGTCATTCATTACAAAAGGAGCCTAAGGTACATGGCTTGATGATCTGAGGATACATGAAGATACATTTAAAGAGAGAAAAAAAAAAAAAAAAAATACTGCAGAATGTCAGTTCTCATGGTCTTCTCTAGGCTGTGACTTGTCGTTCTCCCCACCATTACCCTCTGGACCATTGAGGTCTTCTCCATTCTCAGCTGCCCTATCATCCTTAGGGGGAGAGTCAAGGTGAATCACCCCCTCAGCTAGCATAAGTCTATCGGTAACAACTAAGGAAGAGGGCACGATAGTTGAAATGGGAGGAATATTCAGAGGGTGGAAGGGTGGAACAATTCCTGAGGATGCAACCTCTCTGCACTCGATGAAGATATTCTCAGTAGGGTCGCAGGGTGGATTTTGATAATTGTTTGGGGGGTGGATATCCAAAGAAGTATCTAATTCATTTAGACCAGCACAAGAGCTTGATTCGCCTTCAGGGGGAGAACGGTCAATAAAACCATCTATGTACCCTTCAGCATACCAGATGGCACTGGTTCTGGTGAAACGAATAAGGAGAGCTCTCATACCTCTTTCAACTTTGCCAACCATGTTCAGCAAAGAAGAGCGTTCGCTTAAGAGCTTCTCCTGTAAGGTGGCATGAGACAACCGATCAGTAATAAGTGAATGCTGAAGGTCTCCCTTTTCAGCTTTGAGTGAGTCCCTTTCAGTCAGAGCAACGCTCTTCTCAGTCTTCAAGACATCAACCTCATCCTGAAGAGAATCCCGTTCGGCCATCAGGGTATCCCGTTCGGCTTTGAGGGTGTCCCTCTCATTTGCCAGACCGTCCTTTCAGCAACCCCCTTCTCTGACTCGCTTAGTTTAGACTCAAGCTCAGTAACTTTGACCTCAAGGCGGCTCTCTGCTTCAACAGACCTTTTAAGGCCTATAGAGAGGGATTTAAGTTTTTTGTTCAGAGTCTCAATGGTTTTTTGGAAGGTGAACATCCCGAATAGAGTCTACGTAAAGGAAAGGAAATTTAGGTCAGACTAGCTAATAAAGAGTTATAGTAGAAAGGAAACATATTTCAATAAAAAGAGGAGTTACCTCCATGGCAGCAGCTGGGAACCGCTGGAACATCTTGCCAAAAGATAGCTTGTTCTGAATCTCAAGGTCCTTGGGGGTCCAAAAACCCTTGTAGAAAGCAAAGGAGATGAGGGGGTCCTTATACACAGAGTCGGTGGGGCCAATGGTCGAGCCATCTTCACGGCTGAGTAAAGGTCGCCATGGAAGAACGGATGGAGTTAGACCAGAGGTTCTGGCTAATTCGCCCTCTGGAATGAAGAACCGGGTAAGGGGCAATGGTTTAGTAACCCTGAAAGAAGCCATCCTGGTCCTCCAAGCTGGTGGGATATCATTCCGGTCATGACCGCCCTCAGGCATTGGCCTTTTCCCAAAAAAAATTCTGACAAACCAGCACTAGCTGGTCCTCTATTGTCCTGAGAATTTTCAGCATCCTGAGAGCTCTCTCAGGAAGTATCAGATAAGATGTTGGAAGGCATAATGATGGGAACATCAGGACGGATTTCAGCAGTGTGATCCATAATAGGGTTCTCAGCATGACTGAGCTCAGAAGGCTCAACAGCAGAACGATTTGTGACTTGAGTCACAGTTGGAGCAATCACAACTTGTTCTGGGGCAGAGACAGTAAGGGTGGACGATGTGGTAGCAGGTGTAGATGATGATGTAGTAGCAGGTGTAGATGATGATGTGGTAGCAGAAGCGTTAGAAGGGGTGGCAGCAGAACGCCTCTTCCTGCTGAAAGATAGGATCTGAATGCTCTCCATTGTGGACCCTAAAAGAGAGATGTCAGAGAGATTATCAGATATAAGCAAATCAGTAGCTGAAGGGACATTGTTCAGCACACTCTTTTGCAAAATGTCTAGCCTAGCCCTGCAGACGCTATAAACCAGTTCATCATGGGGAATTTGAAGGCATCTACAAAGAAAAGTGCAAGAGACAGGCTTAAACCCACGATAAAGGAATCACCGTGAGAAGGGAGTCCATGAAGCCATGAAGTCTAAATCCAGAGGAAGTCAAGGTTGAAGAGAAGTTGCTAAAATTAAGGAAGAGAGCAATAACCATAACCCACGATGTAAACTAAGTGACCATGACGCCATGAAAGGTTCAGCCTAAAATCAAGGAAACCGTGGTCTATGAAAGGAAAATAAGTGGGTTAGATATAAACTCACGATGGAGCAGTTCTTAAAATCTAGGAGGTCATGGCCCATGAACTTTAAACTTCAGAAGGAAAGTCTCAAGATGGAAGTTATGCACGATGAAGAGTTTTATCAGAAGTTGGAAACCATGACGCCATATAAGGAAGGTTCTAGCAGAAGTAAAGGATTACTAGAAATCATGGGACACTTGGCTAAACAGGAATATATCGGTTAAAAGTGGTGGAAACCTATAAGGAAACTACCATTAACCAAGGGAAGTTATTAAGGGTCATGGGTAACAGGGCAGCAGTTGATGAAATCGTGTCTGAAGTTTAGAAAAGGAGTTGACAACGTGAGGAAAAAGAATAAAAAATCATGGGACACTTGCCAAGTCATGAAGAGAACACGTGGAGATCATTTTGAAACTACCCATGACGCAAATTCGTTGAAGACTAGAGAGGACGTGGTTGAAGTCTACAATAGAAGATGGTTAAGATGGGAGAAGTTACAACCGTTGAGGAATCATGGGACATGTGGCAGTCTGGAACTATTCCACATGGAAGCTGCTGAAGCTGCCACACTAAGTTGTTGCATGCATAGAGAATTCTATAAATAGAACACTTAGGCTTCACTTGCAAACCATGTTCAAATCACACAGCAAAACAGCACTTTCAATATCTTTACATTCATGTAATGTAATTTCATTATGTTTAATTCAAGTCCTGCACTTATCTTTCTTACTTTCCAAGTCCTGCACTTCAATTCCTTTACTTTGAAGTCCTGCACTTTCAATACCGCTTTCTTTTCCACTAGCCATAGTTCAGTCCAAAAGTCCTTTTTCAAGGCAAAAAGAACCATTGAAGGTGGTAATTCCAGTCCTTCATTCAATCGCCTGATCCTGCAATTTCCTACTGGATAGTTGTTCGGATACTCACTTTGGAACGATAGCAGTTCCTGGCACGCCCGACATCCACTCCTACTTTCCACTCACCTGGAAAGCGGAACTAGCGCTTCTCCGCGAGCCGAACATTTCTTGGCACGCCCGGTGGGACCTCTTAACAGATTGTTCAATGGCCGGTGGAAGAAGGCAAGGCAAGTCTGTCCAAGACTCTGCCGAACTAGAAGAGATGCAAGTCAGTGAACTTCCAGTAGAAAGTTCACGATTCGCACCCGATGAAAATGATATGGTGGAAAAATTTGCTCAAACAATGGCAAATGGACCCATCATGGACAACATCTGTATGATGGCAATACAACAAGATAGGTTTGCGCAAGACCAAGCTAGAGTCGCCCAAGACTTAGCCAGAGTTGCGCAAGATCAATCCAAAGCTAATCAAGACCATGCAAAAGCCGTTCTTGCTAATGAACGGAATTTAGCAGAAATGGTGGACCAAATCTCTCGAAGGTTCGAGTCCATTTTGGAACGGACCCTTGGAAGCTTAAACCAAGGTTTGGCCCCTCGGCCAAACAACTCTGAAGGGTCTTAACAGTCGGCCTTCCAAGCTAGTAGGCCGGCCACATTTGTTGAAGGGAGTTCCTCTCAGCAACATGCAGGGCCACTCCTTCCAACTCAACAGCAGGTGCAGTCCCTTCCAATGGCACAGACTTATATTCCAGCTACACCTGTGACTGCTCCAGTGGCACAGATGACTGTTCCACAAGCAGCACCCATGCCAACCATTCATCAAGTTCAGAATCCTCCACCTGTGGCGTTTCCACAGCAACTTGGCATGATCAGCCTGGCTAACCATGGCCATACCACAATCCTCAAGCATAACAGAATGTTCCACTTGTGAACGTTCAGCCAGCCACACCTGCTCCAGTAAGGCCACCACCTATGGTCATTCCAATGGCGGTTGGGGGGCAACCTTTTCCAAGGGAGCCACTTCTTGACCAAGGAGGAAGGAACCGTGGCAGGAATAATTATGCAGATGTTAACCCCTTGCTAATGGCGGGTAGGGGGCATCAAGTGGCCAATCAACCTCAAGGTTGGCCAAACAACAACCCTCCACTACCTATAAAACTTGACATAGGTCAATTTGCAGAATTCCTTCAACAGGAATTTGGCCTAACTCGAAGGGGTGGAAGGCCAACTTGCAGAAAGCCCTATCCAGAGTTCATTGATGAAGTTGAATTTCCAAGAAATTTCAGAATTCCAGAGTTTGCAACGTTCAATGGAGAGGGCGAACAGTCTACCTTAGAATATATCAGTCAGTTCACTGTCTAATGTGGAGAAGCAGCAGCCAATCCATGGCTGAAGGTACACTTGTTTCCAAATACACTGACTGGGTATGCTTTCAGGTGGTATTCCAACTTGCCAGCCAACTCCATTCAAAGTTGGCAGCAATTTGAGGATTTATTCCATACTCAGTTCTATAGAGCTGAGCTTGAAGTGTCCAAGGCAGACCTTTCTAGACTTCATCAACTACCTGGAGAGTCTGTGATGAGCTTCCTTTCCAAATTCAGGCGGGCCAAGTTCAAATGTAATTTGTCTTTGCCGCCGGAAGAATATGTGAAGATGGCTGTGAACGGCCTAGAATTTGAACTTCGCAAGAAGTTTAAAGGTGTACAGTTCCATGACTTTTTCGATTTTGCTGGCAAAGTGGCTAAATATGAAGAGCTCCTTCGTGAGGAGCAAAATAGGAAGAACTCTTCCAAGGGCACCTACTATCGTGATCCTAACTATAAGGTGTATACCACTGAAATTGAAAGGGAGTTTGAAGTTAACGTAGCCGAGCTCAACATAAAGAAGGCTTACACTTATGAGGCCTTGACAAAGCCGAAATCAGCCACGGCCAACTTTCAAGCTGCCTCTGGTTCCAAGTGGAAGGGGGCAGACTCTTCCAGAAGTTACTCTTTTGAGATTTCTAAAGCCGAGCATATCTTTGATTTGCTCATGGCTGACAAGCAACTGATTTTCACAGCAGGCCATAAGATGCCGTCGGCTTCAGAAATGGCCGAGAAGGAGTATTGCAAGTTCCACAATTCGTGGAAGCATTCCACTAATAATTATGTTATCTTCCGCAACATTGTGCAAAAGGCAATCGAAGATGGCCGTTTGAAGTTTCCAGAAAAATCAGAAGTCATGGGTATTGATGGAAATCTTTTCCCCAAGGTTGTTGTAACAAACGTTGCTTCTATGGTTCCAGAGCATTCCAAAAAGGACGTGGACTTGTTAAATCCGGTGACTAGTGGAAAGTTGGAAATTCCAAAGGCGGCAACATCTATGGAGAAGACAGTAGCTGAGTTGGAGAGGCAACTCCGAGAGGCCCAGATTGCTTTAATCCAATAAGGTTGTTGTCCCAAGTGTAAAGTTCAGAATGAAGGTTGCCGTAAAGACTTTCCAAAAGAGAAGCAGAATGAAAAGCCCTCTAATAGTGACCGGGGTCAGAAAAGGAAAGTCCATGACCGGCTAACTTTCCAAAAAGTGGAAAACACAATTACTGTAACCATTCCAGAGAAGAAAAGCCGGGTTCATCCAGAAAGAAAGGCAGCAGAAAGGAAATCTGAGATACTTCCAAAGAATTTGGAAAGGAGTAAAGTTTCCTAACAGCTAGGTTCTCGTTCTCCTAGCAGAAAGTTTGAAAGTAGTAGATGGCAAGACAGAGGTTCTGAAAGAGACAGGCATTCTCGGCCAAAATTGGCCTCAGAAGTATGGGTTAGAAAGGGGAGTGAACATCTCCGAACAAGAATGGTTAGACCTCCTACCTATCAAGATGAGGGATGGAGAAGGCTTGATCATCCTAAGTTTCCCACTCATGATGATTCCTATATGACCCGCACACAAAAGCGAAGGCAGCAAAAGAAGAGGGCTGATAGAAGAAGGTTATGGGAGAAAGACCATGGCTAGTCCAGTTGGCCAAAGAAGACTACTAGGCCATCAGATTTATCAAAGCTTCCAGCTAGAGGAAAGGAGAGAGATCCTAATGATTTGTTAGATCTTGATTCAGAGGTTGGAAATTCCTTGACTACACACAATCCTTCGACGAAAGATAAAACAGATTTGGAAATTCCCAGCAATTCCAGTAGCAGCAAGAAAATATGTTTTGGGAGCCTTCCAGGTGAATTTACTTGCACTATGGTAGTGGTTCTTCCTTTATTTTTTGAGCCACAACCAGATCAGCCCAATTCAATGGAAGGAGATGTAATAGATACAAGTCCACCCATGGAAAGTCTTGGACAGTCTAACTTTGGGCCATTCATAATGGAACCAGACAAATGTATCCATATAGAAGAGGTTTTTGAAGATGAAGCTGAGCATCTCCAGAAATTAAAGGGGGTTGTGATTGAAGAGAACAACCCCACGAGGCTAAAGAAAATTGTGTTGGAAAAGCCACCATATGACATGACTCAGCAGCTCAAACCTTTGTACATCAAGGTGCTAGTGGAAGGAAGGTCTTTGGCAAGAGTTCTGGTGGACAATGGTTCGATGTTGAATGTTGTTCCAGTCAATGTTATACGCATGCTCGGAAAGTCTCCTGAAGATATCATTCCAACTGATGTGTCCATTAGTGGATTCACGGAGGAATAGTGAAGACGCAAGGAATCCTACCGTTGGAGTTAACGGTGGGAGATAGAACTTCCATCACAGCTTTCTTTGTTATTGAGTCCACAACGGCTTATAATTTGCTCTTAGGCCGCAAATGGATTCACCCAAATTTTTGCATTCCATCTTCGCTCCATCAAATGCTAATATTTTGGGATGGAGATGAGGTAAAAGTGGTGGAAACTGATAGCCGGCCATTTGTGCAAGGGTTTACCATGCAGATGCTGAGTTGTATAGTGAAGAATTCGTTCCAATCAGATTTATTGGAAAGGATAGCAAGGGCCGTCCAAGAAAGGCCACCATGAGAAGGACTCTTACAGAAGAAGATGTAAGGGAGCTTTTCCAAGAAACACCAAGGTCAACAATTCTACCCAAGGCCGGTGCTCAGCAATGCATTTCAAACAAAAGTTTTTATGGAAGAGAAACCTAAAGAAAATAGAATACTTGGCCAAGCGGTTAACTGTTGCCTTGCCAGGTTAAAAGCATATCTAGCCGAACTACGGTTGGAAAGAGCTGTTATTGCTGGTACTCCATTTTTAACCAATGTTTTGGAGATTATGGAAGATGCTGAAGACAAGTTAGATGTTATCCAACTCACAGATTTAAAGGCAGCACCAGTGAAGTTGGAGGATCTTAAGGCCGAAGTGCAAGATCCTTTGTTGGAAATCAATCTTGGAACCGAGCAAGACCCTCGGCCTACCTACATCAGTAAGCTTTTAGAACCAATCTTTAGAGATGAATTGATTTCTTTACTTGAAGAATACAAAGATTGCTTTGCATGGACATATGAGGAAATGCCAAGACTTTCCAGAGAGCTGGTATAGCATAAGTTGCCAATTAAGGAAGGTTTCAAGCCTTTCAAGCAGCCTCCAAGAAGGATGTCCCAGGAAGTTCTTCTAAAGGTCAAAGAAGAGATAAAAAGGCTACATAAGGCTGGTTTTATAAGAACCGCCAGGTATGTTGACTGGATTTCCAATATAGTTCCAGTTATTAAGAAAAATGGCAAGCTAAGGGTATGTGTGGATTTCCGGAATATCAATCTTGCAACTCCAAAAGATGAGTATCCCATACCTGTTGCTGACCAGTTAGTAGACTCTGCTGCCAAGAATGAAATTCTTTCATTCATGGATGGACATTCCGGGTACAACCAGATTTACATTGCAGAGGAAGATATTGCCAAGACAGCCTTCAGATGTCCAGGTTCTATTGGAACCTTTAAATGGGCTGTCATGCCATTTGGGCTGAAGAATGCCGGAGCAACATATCAAAGAGCCATGAATGCTATATTCCATGACATGATTGGCCATTTCTTAGAAGTCTACATTGATGATGTGGTCATCAAGTCCTCGGCTAAAGATCAACATCTCCACAATTTGAAAATGGATTTTGAAAGGATGAGACAGCACAAGTTGAAGATGAATCCTTTGAAGTGTGCTTTTAGGGTTTCACCTAGAAATTTCTTAGGTTTCCTGGTCCACCAAAGGGGTATTGAGATAGATCAAAATAAAGCAAAGGCAATTATTGAAGTAAAGCCACCAGCCACTAAGAAAGAGTTGCAGCGATTCCTCGGTCGGGTTGGATATTTAAAGAGGTTCATTGCCAACCATGCTGGAAAGACTCATGCTTTCTCCCCTTTGCTGGAATTGAAAGATGCTGAGGAATTCAAGTGGACAGAACAGCACCAGCAAGCCTTTGAAGGTTTGAAAAGCTACCTGGCCAACCCTCCAGTGCTGATGCCTCCAATCAAGAAACGGCCTTTAAGATTATACTTATCGGCCGCCGATGAGTCCATTGGAACTCTATTAGCTCAGAATAATGAATGGGGAAAAGAGCAAGCTATCTATTATCTAAGTAGGGTGCTCACTCCAGTGGAATGTAGGTATACTTCCATTGAAAAGTTGTGTCTTTCCTTATACTATGCGGCTATGAAGTTGAGAACCTATATGTTTCCAGTGGCCGTGTATGTAATCTCTCAAACAGATTTGATTAAGTATATGTTTTCCAAGCCTTTGATCACTGGACGTATTGGAAAGTGGTCATTGGCCTTAATGAATTTTTCCTTCAAGTATATTCCACAAAAGGCAGTCAAAGGAAGGGCGGTAGCAGAGTTTCTAGCAGATCATCCATCTACTAAGATAGATTCAGAAATATGTGATGAGGTGGATAATCTCTACCTTGACTATACACCTTGGACTTTTATATTTGATGGATCAAGCACTCATGATGGAGGTGGAGCTAGAATAGTCATCATTTCTCCGAAAGGAAGGAAAACCAAATTTTCTTTCTTCTTGGATTTCAAGTGTACAAACAACCAAGCTGAGTACGAGGCATTAATTATTGGGCTGGAGATTCTGCTAGAGCTAAAGGTGGAGAAGGTCCAGATTATTGGAGATTCCAACTTGATACTTAGCCAATTATCTGAAGAATATAGATGTCTTAACTGGCGTTTGAGGCCTTTCCATTCTTTGGCCTTAGAGCTACTTTGCCAGTTTCATGATTTCTAACTCAAATATTAGCCTAGATATTTAAATGCGGAGGCTGATGATCTAGCACAATTAACCTCTCGAGTAAAAGTCCCACCTGGTATGGAAGAAGCTCTGATCACAGTTAAAAGAAGAACTCTTCCTTCGGTAGAGTTACGGTATGAGATGGCAAGTCATTTCCAATCTGAATAGCCAGAAAAATTCAAACTTGCCAATAAGCCATAGGAGGTTTTCAATATTGATATAGATGGATTAGATTTGGATGATTGGAGAACAGCAATTATCCAATTCTTGCAAGAGCCTAGCTCCAAGGTGGACAAGAGAATTCAGCTTTTGGCGCCACATTACATTCTGATTGATGGGGACCTCTACAAGAAGAGTAAAGAAGATGGACTTTTGTTAAGATGCCTTGGAAAGGATGAATCTATGACGGTAATGGCGGAAACACACCTTGGAATATGCAGAGCACATCAAGCTGGAATCAAGATGAGGTGGCTCCTTAGAAGGTATGGTTATTATTGGAAAGGCATATTGAAAGACTGTATAGAGTTTGCCAAGACTTGTACTACATGTCAAGAACATGGCCCGATCCAAAGAGTTCCAGCTATTAATATGCAGCCGATAGTGAAAATATGGCCATTTCGAGGGTGGGCTTTGGACTTTATTGGAAAGCTAAGGCCTCCATCTTCAGATGGCCATACTCATATAGTGGTGGCAACCGATTATTTCACAAAGTGGGTGGAAGCCATTCCACTAAAGACTTGTGAGCAGTCAACGGTGATTGATTTTATTAAGAAGCACATTATACATAGGTTTGGAATTCCAGTGACTATCACCACTGATAGAGGTTTATCCTTTGTTGGAAGCAAGGTCTTGGATTATTATGCTGAGTGTGGTGTACAAGTGATCAGTTCCACTCCATATTTTGCCCAAGCAAATGGACAGGCAAAAGTTTCCAACAAAGTAATCCTCAACATCCTTGAAAAGATGATTGAGGATCATCCAATGGAGTGGCATCACTTGCTTTCTGAAGCTCTTTAGGCCTACAGAAATTCAAAAAGGTCAAGTACAGGCGTTACACCATATGTGCTTACATATGGACATGATGTTGTCCTTCCAATGGAGATGACAATCAGGTCTGCAAGGGTGGTTTTCCAAAATAGGCTAACTCTAGCAGATTACAACCATGCCAAGTTAGCGGAATTAGAAGACCTTAATGAAGTTCATCTCAATGCTCTAGATCATATTATTGCTTGAAAGAAGAAAGTCATGCGGGCATACAACAAGAAGGTTAAGGCGAAAACATTTATAGAAGGAGACTTGGTATGGCAGGTCAAATTTCCACCTGGAGTTAAAAGTTTGGAGTATGGAAAATGGACTCCTAATTGGGAAGGTCCTTATTTGGTAGAACGAGTCCTTGGAAAAGGGGCTTATAGATTGATGAATATAGATGGAGGGTCTCATAGGCATCCTGTGAATGGTGTGTACTTGAAAGAGTACCACCCTTCCATCTATGAAAATTAAAAATCCACAATCATTCAACCGGCCATATAGAATGGCTGGTATCTTCCTTTCCAAGTAAACCGGAAAGTTGGAAAGGAAGCGTAATGGCCATTCGGCCATTCCAAGAAAGAAAAGCTAAGTACTTGGAAAAGTACATTGGCTAGAGTTATGAAGCTGACTTAGCTGAATTTCCAAGATCAATTGATTTCCTAAGTATGGAAGACTTCATTGAGGAACTGGCTACGCTACGTGTTCCAGGTTTTAATCATATTGGAAATTGTTCATCTTGCTTGTATATACATGCATTTCCATTATGGCAATTTCTTTTATTTCTTTGAATTTCCTTTGTAATGGACAGCCAATTATATGGCTATGCCTTATTGTAAATATATGTGAAGAAGTTTTCTAGTTTCAATGACTTAGAAGTTTCTTTTCCATATAAATTATGAAAGAGGCACATGCAAAGGGTTGGGAAATAGAGCGTTATCTCATTAGATACTGGATTTCATTACAAAACTCAAAAATGGCCTCCTAAACCTAGGATTGGCCATGCAAAAGTACTCATTACTTGTTTCCTATCCACAAGTTTTCCAAAAATAACCACACAATAGAACCATAAAGAGAAACACATGAGATTAGATAGAGGCAAAAACATCTCCAAGTTCATTCCAAATTTTCCTTGTTTCTTCAAGAGCAGCCACTGCTCTAACCTTTGCATCCTCAAATTTAGGAAAGGCTTCAACTCGTTTTTCCCATTCTTTCCTTAAAGGTTCGGACGCATTGACAAGGGCATTAGCTGTTTGGTCCAATTCAAGTTCTTCACGTTCCACTTGTTCCAATTCCCTTAGAACTTTGGCCAGTTCTTCATTCAGTTTTTCTTTCTTGATCATAAGCTTTTCAGCTCGATCTTTGACTTCTGGGTAGGATTCTAAAGAGAGTTGAAAATCCTCAAGAGCTTTATCTCTGAGCTTGGCTTCTTTTTCATACTCGGAAACTATAGAAGTACTGGAGCTCACATGGGCAACAATGAATTGGAGTTGGTGTTGTAGCTTAGTCAAAAAAGCCTCGATGGAATCAGGAAATTCCGGATGTTTTTTGAAGGTCACAATAGTACTGGCTAGACTTGAATGGAAAGAGACTACATCTTCCACATCGTGGGCAAGATAAGACAACAACTTTTC
The DNA here is from genome assembly GCF_030987335.1 of Cornus florida. Lineage (NCBI taxonomy): Eukaryota > Viridiplantae > Streptophyta > Magnoliopsida > Cornales > Cornaceae > Cornus > Cornus florida. The sequence continues at coordinate 20,213,294 of NW_026775574.1, forward strand.
TTTAGCCACCATGATAGCATCATTTAACGGTCCTGGAAGTGTGAGGACACTTGCACTTGAAGTAGAAGTACTGGAAGATTTAGTGGCCTTGATCACTTTGTAAAGATCAGCGAAGGCTGGAAGGGCTCTCCTCTGCATCATAAAGGAGGTTGAGGTAGATAAGGAAGGAGTTGCCTGAAATGGAAACAAGTTTCTATTAGATAGAAAGAAAGAAAGGAGGCGAAGTGTAAAGGAATGAAGACTTGCCTCTGCGATGGAAAGAGTATGACCAGTAGAAGTTCCACCAGTTCCGGAAGGAATGGATACTCCAATAGTGGAAGTTGGAATGGGTTGACTTTTCTCATTCTTTATGGTCAAACTTTCCATAATTGAAGCTTGAAGGGCCAAATCCTCTCCTTGTGCAACTTATTGATCCAGGTGGATATTCATGAAATTGTGTCCCATAGTAGAGCCCTATTGGTCAAGTTGAAGTTACAAATATTTTAAAATATAAAGTAATGAGATTGACAAGGATAGGGATTGGGACTTACCAAAACAAGCTCTTTGGATGACTTTGGTTTCTTGTGTTTTGGTGAGTCTCCGGTTTGTTTGAACTCTTCTGTTTTTTCCAGTTCAGGCATGATTTTTCTTTTAGCCATCTAATAACTTTTCCGGAAGGGCTACGTGTTTTTAGGGCTTTACTAGAATGTTGAGTAGTGGTTCGCCCTTTAGAAATGCCAACTTCACCATCAGAAGAATCTTCATCAGAAGAGGATAGTTGGGCCTGAAATTCTTTTTTGACAATAGCCAGTCCCTGCAAGAGGAAGTATAAGTAAGGTCCAAAATATGGAACGGTTAAGCTCGGCCACATTGAAATACCTGAGAAGTTTTTCTTTTTCCCTTTGCCTTGTATAAAGCATCCTCCTCTTCCTCTTCCAATTCTTCTTCCTCTTCTTCATCATCACTTGAGGAAAGACTTTCAATATCTACATCATCACTTTCAGCTACACCTTCAATTTTACTAGCCATTATGGTGGTTTTCTCTCTACCTTCTTCTTTTTCTCCACATTTCCTCTTCTTCATCTGAAATTAACCAAGTCTCAGCATATGGAAGGTTGATGGATTTCAAAAGGGAATGGAATTTACAGTAAATACATTAATACCTGGAGACAGAGGCTTGAAAGATGCCAGTATGGAATCACAGACAGCCTTATGATTCTTGGCTCGGGTGGAGGAGATATAAGTTGACCACCATACATCGAATTCATTGGTTGATTGAGGCTTGCTAGTATGGCCTTTGAAATTAAAAGTTGCCCTTTCTGTTGCATAGGCTTGGTCAATCGCTGCAAATTGTTCAGTATCTGTAAGACGAACACGTTGGTCAAAGAACCTATTGTAAGATTTGCAGGGTGGCAAAGGAATCATTTGGGTAAAGCCCATTTGTTTTGCTAGTTGGGCTAGGTTGTAGAACTCAACTCCACTGAAACTATTCTTCAAAGTTGGTTGAGCAGTGTTGTAATGGAGGTCACGAGCAATAAGGAAGCTGGCCCAAATATTTTTCCAATCTTCAGAATGTTTCTTGGTGAGAATGGCACAGAAGGGATTTTCCAGTTGGAGTGACTAGGGGTGAAGTTCTGTTTTAGAAGTACACTTTAAGCCACATTTGGAACAACCCGAAGGGGCCTTGGAACCTTGAAAACCCAGAAGTAAGGAGATCGTGAAGACCTCTATATAAATGAGAAAGTACAAGGGGAGCTAATGTTAAGTCTCCATTTCTGGCTAGGGAAACTGCCACTTGAACAAAGTCTTTGGTGATTTGGCCATATGGAACGCATAGCAAGTGGCTAGAGAACCAACAAATCAGGAAAGCAATGTGCTCATCTTCTAGAACTGGGCCAGTTTGCTTACAGTGTTTAATAAAAGGAAGATGAGAGGAAATGAACTTCTTACTTCCAGTGGTCTTGGTTGGAAAGAGGAATTGCTCAACAAAGAGAGTGGCACTTACGTCATCTCCATGAGGCTTAAGACCTGTGATGCAACAAATATCTCTCAAAGTGGGAGACGTCATTCCACATTTAAGATGCATAGAATTGGTGGTTGAAGACCAAAAGAAAAGGGCTGGAAAGAGGAGGGTTGGATCGAGTGTTATGGAGGACTTACTGATTTGGATAATGTCATAGATGCCTTGTTTCTTCCACTGTGAAGAAATTTTCTCGTCTTTGGAAAGACGACTCACCCATGAAGACCAAGATGAACGATCTATTGGCCAGTTTCTTATGTTGAATGAGAGTTTAACTTTTTTCCCTTTCTTTGAAACAAAAGGGAACTCTGAATCAAAAGGAAGTGGAAACTTACTAGAAGGGTAGAATTCAGCTATTTCAGAGGGAGCCACATTGGCAAAAGCTGGACCCAGTCCAACTGAGTCATCTAGAAGATTGGTGATTAAAGGAAATTAATATGATGGAAGCCGCGAAATTAGTTGTGGTTAGGGCTAGAAAATCAAGCGACCATGATGGTATTCTGATGGCGGAAATCAAATCTCATGCCTTATTTTCAAATTGTTTTACAAGGCAGGGAATTTGGGGGGCATATGTTTATTCCATTATTTTTACCCAATGGAAAAGAGACAAGTGGCGAGTTTTGACAAAACTTACCATATTGATTTAACGTTTTAATTGTTCAAGAAAAAGATGGTGTGACATGGAATTGTTAATGTGGTTCCTTAAATAGAAAAGAGGTACGTGGTAAGTTCCAATGGAACTTGCCATGTTAAACTACAATATTGATAAATATTCCACCTTGGAATATTTAAATTATGGAAATTAAAAGACAAGTGGCGAGTCCCTTTTGGACTTACCAAATTTAGGATATAATGTCCTAAAAGGAAAAGAAAACGGCGTGGAGTTATTATCATAAGAAGGTTAAAGTTAGCCAACCAATAATTTATCGACACATGGCGAGCTTTATTAAACTTGCCACGATGGATTAATTTTGTTAAAGTTGAATTTATTTGGAAGATCCTATTTTAGTAGGATACCAATTAAATAAAAGTTGACTAAGTCATGAGGACATGGAGGCAACCTTCTACTTATTTTTAGGAGATTTCAACAATGGTTAAGCTAAGTCAACTTCTATTTAGCGAAACGTGGGATTTAATTTATTTTTATATATATACATATATATATATATTAGGCTTAAACCCACGATGAAGGAATCACCGTGAGAAGGGAGTCCATGAAGCCATGAAGTCTAAATCCAGAGGAAGTCAAGGTTGAAGAAAAGTTGCTAAAATTAAGGAAGAGAGCAATAACCATAACCCACGATGTAAACTCGGTGACCATGACGCCATGAAAGGTTCAGCCTAAAATCAAGGAAACCGTGGTCTATGAAAGGAAAAAAAGTGGGTTGGATATAAACTCACGATGGAGCAGTTCCTAAAATCTAGGAGGTCATGGCCCATGAACTCTAAACTTCAGAAGGAAAGTCTCAAGATGGAAGTTATGCACGATGAGGAGTTTTATCAGAAGTTGGAAACCATGACGCCATGTAAGGAAGGTTCTAGCAGAAGTAAAGGATTACTAGAAATCATGGAACACTTGGCTAAACAGGAATATATCGGTTGAAAGTGGTGGAAACCTATAAGGAAACTACCATTAACCAAGGGAAGTTATTAAGGGTCATGGGTAACAGGGCAGCAGTTGATGAAATCGTGTCTGAAGTTTAGAAAATGAGTTGACAACGTGAGGAAAAGAATAAAAAATCATGGGACACTTGCCAAGTTATGAAAAGAACACGTGGAGATCATTTTGAAACTACCCATGACACAAATTCGTTGAAGACTAGAGAGGACGTGGTTGAAGTCTACAATAGAAGATGGTTAAGATGGGAGAAGTTACAACCGTTGAGGAATCATGGGACATGTGGCAGTTCGGAACTATTCCACATGGAAGCTGCTGAAGCTGCCACACCAAGTTGTTGCATGCATGGAGAATTCTATAAATAGAACACTTAGGCTTCACTTGCAAACCATGTTCAAATCACACAGCAAAACAGCACTTTCAATATCTTTACATTCATGTAATGCAATTTCATTATGTTTAATTCAAGTCCTGCACTTATCTTTCTTACTTTCCAAGTCCTGCACTTCAATTCCTTTACTTTGAAGTCCTGCACTTTCAATACCGCTTTCTTTTCCACTAGCCATAGTTCAGTCCAAAAGTCCTTTTTCAAGGCAAAAAGAACCCTTGAAGGTGGTAATTCCAGTCCTTCATTCAATCGCCTGATCCTGCAATTTCCTACTGGATAGTTGTTCGGATACTCACTTTGGAACGACAGCAGTTCCTGGCACACCCGACATCCACTCCTACTTTCCACTCACCTGGAAAGCGGAACTAGCGCTTCTCCGCGAGCCGAACAATATGTTTTTGTCCTAATAATTGTAAATAAAATGTAGTATTACAATGAGAAACTTCCTAAATGAATGCACTAATAGTCTAGGAGATTTTTAAAGGGTGGAAAACAGAGGAGCACCTATATGCAATACTCCACATCTTACATCCTCTAATCCACAATTAATTCAAACAAATTTAGTTCCTATATTAATGCTTGAATTGAATGCCTCCTGATGGCATCAATCAAAGCCAACCACACGTCTCAGATATCCAAAAGTGTCATTTTTAGCATTGCAAGGATCACCCTAGACTCTGCTAGTTGAAGCTTGGTAAAATGAGTAGAGAATGTGATGTATAATGTGTACATTATTAGTTGTTTATTAGTGTTGAAGATAAGAACAGGAATTAAAGCAAAAAAAAAAATCTGATCATGTCAAATTAGGGCTAGCTATATTAGGAATTTAAGGTGAATTCCATTCAGATTTCAGTCATTTTTAAGCATTCATCACTTTCACTGATATAAAAACAAGGCTTGTGTATTAGAAGTGAACACAAGATGCATGACATTTATTTAGTAGGTACCAGACATCTCTAGACAGAGTAAATTACATGGGCAACTTTGCTTTTATCATCTTAAACAAATGACTTGAACACTACTAGGCCTCTAATGTTGAAGAGCCAGCTCAGTAAAACACAGATACACCTACTACTGAAGCAACACTTGATTATTTGTTTCCACATTTTCTTGCACATCGTGTATCACAAACACTATCCATAACTAGTCTTCCAGCAAACTTACTTAAGAACTAGGTACTTGGTGATACCAGGCCTCAAACCCTGTCCAAAGATTCGAAGTATAAATAGACTCCAAACTCGAACAAGCTTGCAAGGATTGGTGTCACGGGTGACATTTCACCTGGACTTTTTATAACCATGATCATATGACAGTTGCAGAAGGTTATCCACAAGCCGATTGAAAGCGTTGTAGGATGATCCTCCTTCAAGGACAGACTGTTTAGCTTTCTTTTCCCAATCCTCGGCCTTTTCCCTCTTCTTTTTCCCTTCCTCTCCTTCTATCATTTCCCTCACAAGCCTTTCAACTTGTTCTCTCTTCACAACACTATCAATCTCCATGCCTATCCCCCATGTGGTGCAAACATACCTACAATTCACTTGCTGCTCTGCGAAAAATGGCCAGCAGATCATAGGCTGCCCTCCACAGATCCCTTCCACAGTCGAATTCCACCCACTATGCGTTAGAAATACTCCGAAAGAAGGGTGTGCCAGCACTTTAGTCTGTGGACACCAAGTCTCAATCAAACCTCTCCCTTTAGTCTCCTCCACAAACCCTTCCGGCAAGGTTGCTGAATGGCCCATCACAAGGTCAGGCCGGACAATCCACAAGAATGGATGTCCACTATTCGCGAGCCCCCACGCGAATTCTTTCAAGTTGTCCTCTGTCATGACAGCAATGCTGCCAAAGTTGACATAAACCACTGAATTGGGCTTTTGCTTGTGAAGCCAATCAAGGCATTGAGTGTTGTCTTTCCAGAGGCTGGACTCTCTGGAGTTCACTTCATTCTTAGGCAAGCTTTGGGAGAGCAATGCGAGAGGGCCAACATTGTAGATGTTTGGCTTTATGGATGAAATTGCAGCCAAAACCTCCTCTTCAAATTCATCGAATGTGTTGAAGATAAACGCGTCGCATTTCAAATTGTCCAATCCCTCTTCCAACCATCTGTTGAAGGCGATGTCGTCGGGATTCGTGCTCCTGACAAAGCTTGGCATGTCCTTGAGCCTCATGTGTGGCATTCCTGGTATCCAATCTATGGGAGTGTTTAGATGGCCATTGGTGATGTCTTTCTCATCTGCAAATTAAACCAATAAAATGGTTGGTTATACATCTCTCAAAAGATTTATGTACTTGTAAAGTAGAAAAAGTAATACTTGAAGATGTCATAGTTTTAAGTCCTACTATCATCATAATTCGTGTGATATTAAGTTTGCATTCAACCTTCATATGATTCATATTCAAGAAGTTAATAATTGTAATATTTGATCATTTTATAGCAAATAAACAACATATACATTTGATTTGTTAGCTTAGGGCTTGAACCCTCGTCAAAAGAGGTGGTCAAATACGAGAGAGGATCATATCCCGTAAAAGGTGAAGATCTTCCCATATGAGATGTGGTCCACGTAATTACACTAGACCCCACCCCACTCCACGCGGGATGGTCATCTCCACCTTTCGATGGTGCCTATATAGTACGTGGTTTTCATATACTAGACCCCACCCCACTACACTCGAGAGAGTCATCTCCACCTTTCGATATTGTCGATATAGTGTGTGGTTCTCATACACGAGATCCCACCCAACTCCACGTGGAATGGTTATTTCCACTTTTCAATGCTACCGATTATGATTCTCATAGATGGACATGCTACTCACATATTTGGATTGAATTTAATATATATTTATAAACACAAAGAAAGCTATAGAAAAAATTGAACTTGCTAGTATTCTCAACATGCCATGTTTTGGTTAAATAAAATGCTAAGACATAAATACATAAAATAAAAGAGAATTGTCTATGTCACAAAGATTTACAATAACAAATAATTAATTTTAGATATTAGTTGCCATCATACGAAAGCTAGCTACAAACAAACATTGAAAATATATGTAGTAACTTAAAAAGAAAATCTAAGTTTGAAGTAAAAAATAAAAATGCATGGTAAACATTGAAAATATATTTAGTAAATTAGAAGGAAAAAAAAAAAAATGTGCTTACCAACAAAATTTAAAAGAAAATCTAAGTGTGAAGTTTTAAAAAAAAAAAATGGAAAAAAAATATAAAAAAAATACTAACATTTAGGAATTCTATCAATTAAAAAATTTGGCATTTCATAAGATTAATAATTAATATAGATATAAAAAAAGAATTGGACAATATTTAGAAATGTTAGGGCTTATGTGGCAAATTTGCACAGGACATCAATTCAGTGGTCCCATTAATTTCTCACAGCTGTTCGTCGTCTGTTAACAAATTGACCTTAACTTGCTCCTAGAAAAATCCCAAATGATTTTGATGCTTATGTGGCAAATTAGTAGGCCACTTTCAAATGTGTCCAAATGAATATGATGTTGTAGTGATCAGTGTCTTTTGATATTTTTGGTATCTACGTAACATCAATTTCTTGTGACCTGTCCCTCTCCAATTTCATTTTTCATTCTCATTTTTATTTTTTTGACAAATTATGAGAGGAGTAGACGAGTACACCCATTCCGAGATCTGGAAGCTCAACCAACTAAACTGTTGTATAATGCTACTCCTTCCGTCACTAATTAGTAGTCTATTTTTCTCTTTTTACATGTCACAAATTAGTTGACCTCTTTAAAAAGTCAAAGTATCTTTTCATTATATTTCTACCATTGTCATTTATCTTTTTAAAAAATTTCAAACTTTGTAACTATATATATTTAAATTAAAAAAGACAATTTAGTAATTTTAAAAAGAGACAAAGCATTAATGGCATGTCTTCTTAAAAACTCTAATTTCTAAACATGGACTTCTATTTAGGGACAGAGGCAGTGGGGAATAGTGATCTACACATTGACTTGAACTCCTCCCTTTCAAGTTGTGTGTGCGCGTGTGATATGATCCGTAATTTGTAAAAGCAAGGAAAGTAATATCATTCTTTTATGGGATAATTCCATAAAAATGGAGTTTTGGGAGTCAAAAGACAAAAGAATGAAGTCAAAATCCAGTTTTCCAAATTAATGGAATTTTATGAAAGTTTGACGTGGACATGAAAAATTACTATACATCATTTTTTTTATTCTCAAAATACCCTTATATTATTGTTATGAAATTATGCTACTACACATTTATGCCAATCCTCTCAAACTCTCCTTATCCGGCTGCTTCTCTTTCCTCAAACTTCCAAAACACACACTGTAAGAAGAATGAAGTCAAAATTCACTTTTCTGTTCATTTTCTTTATAAATCATCAGTTCTCAATGTAATTTCCTTTCTAACTTTGATTTTCCCCTCTATTTTACTCACTTATTTTTATATATCTATATACTGTGAAGATCTTGAATTTAGCAGTGATAGTGAGAGAGAATCAAAGACTGTAATATTTATTAGTGTTGGTTTAAATGGCAATTTTATTTGTTTAGTAAATTTATTTTAATAATTGTGAAATTTCAGTATTTTAATAAATAAAAAGTTACATTAAAATAAATAAATAAAATAGAAATAAATAGAGGGGGAAATCAAAGTTAGAAAGGAAATTATATTAAGAACTTAGAAAGGAAATTACATTGAGAACTTAGAAAGGAAATTAAAAAATAAATAAGTAAAATAGAGGAAGAAATCAAAGTTAGAAAGGAAATTACATTGAGAACTGATGATTTATAAAGAAAATGAACAGAAAAGTGGATTTTGACTTTATTCTTTTTACAGTGATTTTGACGGTGTGATTTGAGAGTTTGAGGAAAGAGGAGTTGCTGGAGAAGGAGAGTTTGAGAGGATTGGCATAGATGTGTTTCTCTTCTCTCTCTCTAGATTTGAGAGGGTTATTAGCATATGAAAACAAAAAATAAAAAAAAACTGTAAAACTATATGAAAATTTAATGGGATCTCTAATCTAATAGATCTCCTTCCAATATTCATAATTTATATGATAAGATGAACCTAAATACAGCTTCTTCTTCTGTTTTCCCATGATGAGTATCATTTTTCTAACAGAAAACATGAATCTTTAATTTGCAATTTAGAGTTTAATCTGTCCACTCTCACACACACACACAAAGGTTAGAAAATTAATGATAGTAAAAGCATATTAATAAACCTTTTAGTGGGAAAATGCCTTTCTTGACAAGCTCTCCAAACTGAAGATAGCCCAAGTAGCCACAGGCAGAGGCAGTCCAGAACTGAGCTTCTGGAATGCCAAGCTCTCTAGCAACCTGAATGGCAAAGCACATAAGCCCATCCGAAATGACGAGACTCACCGGAGGCGAATCCTCCATGGAATTGAGCTCTTGTATGAGTTCCCTCAAGGGAACCACACTGTGTTTCGTAGTGTAGTACAAGAGCTCGGTGACACTCTGGGTGGCATCAGGATTCGAGGGTGGGACTCCGTCGGGGATGGTTCTGAATCGATAACCGGGGGAGTCCTTGACAGCGTCAGGACCCTTGGATTTGAGGAGGCGTTTGTAGTTGAATTCTGTGTTGACAAAGGTGATATCGAAGCCTCTTGAGTAAAGAAGCTTCGTTAGTTGCATCATAGGGTTGACATGGCCTTGTGCTGGGAATGGGATGCATATGGCATGAGGCTTCTCAGTTGCAACGGACCCCATTTTTGTGTAAGAGTTTGGGGATGGTGATAGAAAGTATTAATGGTAGGCTAAGGCTTAAGTTCTATACTTAAAATTCTGTAGCTTGAGAGGTTTATATAGAAGTGGGAGCTGCTAAGCTCACTGCATGTGACCTCTAAAAGTCTCCTCCATTATGGGGGCTATGGTCCGGGACAACATGATCCCGCCAATTATAAATTATTATTATTTTCTATAACTTAGGTATTAAACCGGGGTTTTGTCCCGATTATTTTCACGAGACCCGTGAAAGCATAGGCGAACTCAGATACTCATAATAAATTTTTTAATAATTTCAGGAGGACAAGGGTAATATTTCATAAGTATATATATCAAAATAACAAAAATAGTGGAATAATGATAAAAAAAAATCGGGGTGGCACTGCCAAGGAAGGGGACAATTGTGAAAATTTTTAAAAATTTTAGTGGGGCCGATAGTAATTTTTTATAAGCATATATATCAAAATGAGAAAAATACTAAATTATAATGGTAATAAAAAATAAAAATCAGTGGGGGCAATTGCCCCCGCTAAGCCACTCTTAGATCCATGCATAGGCATTGCATAGATCCGTTCTTGCGTGCAAGCAATCTCTCTATGTGAATCGAGTAAAGCTCAAACTCGAGAGGACTTAATGCTCATAAGACACTAAAGTTTTAGAGATTCACCATAAAAAAATATATGTTGATTTTATTCAAAAAAAAATTCGCTTTCGTATTGAATTGTGATTGGTGGGAATACCATAAGCATGTAATAATTTTTTTTCTAACATTTTGCAGTTGATTGTTATATTTCTGTTTTTTTTTTTTGAAAAAAAAAAAAATTAACTCCCATTATGAAGGAACTGCATTTGGTTGTTGTCAAAAATATAAACACGTTGATTATATACATTACTGGTGTTATATATATATATATATATATATATATATATATATATAACATATCCGAAATCAAACTCGAACTTCCAGAAAATAAATCGTACCATTAAGTTAGAGGCTAAAGGACTTCGGTTACAATTCAAATATTTGCTGATAGAAAGAGCTATGAGTATGGTGCCACTAATTCGAAGTTTGAATTATTATTATTTTTTTATTTTTTATTTTAAAATATCAATTCGGTGTTGGCTAGATATACAAGCAAATATATATTGTAGTGTTTAAATTAATCTAATAATTGTACGTGCAAAGAGTCACAACCTTGTTGTGGACTGATGGTGAAAGTTCTACTTAGTCTTTTCCATGAGGTGTGAGTCGCGGGTCCATTTTGTTTTCATTACTAATTGAAGAATTTTATAATTGGTTATATAAAAGTATCTCATTTACAATAATAGGCTTGCTATACTAAGAAGGCTTGATGGCTTTGACTGATAAGATGCTTTCACTTCCAAGGCAAAAGGCGGATTCTCAACTTGTCTGAACCGGTCGGTTTGGCTGAACTATTATTTTATCCAACTGGCATTCATTTTAGCCCCCAAATTATTATAGAACCATTAAATCATTCGCGCTTCGTTTGGATGGAGAGATTTGGAGGAATTGAGTGAAAGAAATGGAGAGATTTGGAGGAATTGAGGGAAAGAATAGGGATGATTCTGTTTGGATGGATTAAAGTGTGGAAAAGAAAATGATAGGGATGGATAGGGAGGGAATATTCTATTCCTTCAAAAAAAATGAGAAGATAAGTTATACTTTTATAATTTTGAAACTATCCATAACAATTAAAATGAAAAAACGGTTATTACACTCATGTCACATCTATTTAATAGGATATAATAATAATTTAGCTGTTACATTTTCCCTTTCTTTTCTTCCCTCTTTCTTAGTCAAACAAGTATATTATCATTTTATTTTTTCTTTTCTTTCCTTTCCCATCTATCCAAATATTAATAGAAATTATTATATTTTTTCATTTCTTCTTTTTTTTTCCTCATAATTAATACTAGGAGAAAAATCACATAACCCCCTTACACTACTATCATTTTCGTTTAAAAAGCTCTCACCAAAATTAAATACTCCTGAACTGACAAAACTCATCAAGTTGCGTCTAAATCGATATTAAATGACAAAACTGCCCTTATAAGTTAATTGTTAAAGTTAAAACTTATAATATTATAGTAAAATTACAAAACTACCCCTCAATCTTCATTCTCAAAACAATGGGTGACACAGAGTTGGTGGGTGCTTAGGTTATGGATGGAAAAAAGAAGGCAAAGAACAGTTAGCTTTTTCCATTGAGCTTCCATACTAACTCAGGGGTAGTTTTGTAATTTTACAATAATATTATAAGTTTTAAATTTAACCATTAACTTATAAGGGCATTTTTGTCATTTTATACTAATTTGGGGGCAAAATGATAATACAAGAAATTATGTGATTTTTTTCCTTAATGCTATCATTTCTTTCTTTTATTTCCTGTATATTCAAACAAAGTCTCAAGTCTTAATAATTAATGACCCTTTTTTTTTTTTGGTTTAAAATTTTAAATTTAATGAATTAGAGGGATGTAAAAGTAACGGATGGAATTGAACTCTAATAGTTTTTCATTAGTCAAAGATGGTAGATATGATGAAGTCTTGCTAAATTTGAGAAAGTGAATCTTCAGTTACTGTGACGTCTTAGTGTAATAGTGTTTTTCAACGTGTTTATATTTATTTTCTTAAATTTTAACACACCTGTTTCAACAATACAACAAAAGATCCGGAATTAGATTTGAGAAGCAAGTAAAATTAGAGTTTTAAAATAATGCCATATATATATATATATATGAAATGTAGTGGATCCCATCTCACATGGAGTGAGCTCGGAAAAGAGTTGTTCTTCCATAATTGCTTCTCAATTGGTCAATGGGCCACAATATGCTTTTCTTTATGATGATGATAAACAATAAAAACTAGAACATAAATTATTATTATAATTATTTGTTTTTTTCAGGATAGAACATAAATTAATAACCACACAATAATTTGTAATGAAATACTTCCTCCTAGTTCTAGATAGCATGCAGATTTTGACTTGCCCTGGCTTTTCCGTCAAATGCCTCCAAAAGAATTATTGGATCCTAACAAAAAAATCTTTCATATATAGTAGGACAGTTTGATGATCAGACAATCTATTTTTGATTGTCCCCACCAACCATGGGTTTTACACTATAGCTCCCACAAGTATTTATTTAAGGGTGGGTTCAAAGGCCCCTCTCCAGATGTTTTGAGTTCAAATATATATATATATATATATATATATATAAAAGAGTATAAATTATATTAATCTCTTTTATAATTTGACATAAATATAGAAATTTCTCTTGTCGTTTGAGAAATTATTCAAATTTTTCTTAAAATTAAATTAATTTATACAGACCTTTCTTTTTAGTATTAGACCGTTAAAGGCACTAACAGATTTGTCTAATTTATTGAAATGCCCTCAAGTTGTTATGATAAATAACTGTAATACCATATGTATATCTGAGAAAGAGAAGATGGACGAAAGGTAATATGAGAATTCTAATTTATTCAGTCCATGACATCAGTAAAATCCGTCATCGACTTGCATTGATCGTAACATAAGAAAAGTCTGTATAGATTAATTTCTTTTTTATGAGAGGTCCAAGTCATTTTTTTCAAACCATAAGGAAGGTGCCTGTAATTTTGGCATACCATAAAAAAAGTTCGTATAATTTATCTTTTATTTAATTAATTATGTATTTTTAAAATTAGCTATCTCAATTATTATTGAGCCAAAAAAACATCAAAACTACTCAACTTTGTGAGATGTATATCAAAAGAAGAATATCCCTATATAGTACCATATATGTTTTTTTGCTATGAACTTCTTTTCATATATTTTTTCTAGCACACAAATTTTGTTAATCCATGTAATAGATATCATATTCCAGCAACAACTAAAATATTGATGTAATATGAACTATATGAAGTAGGGAGTCCAAATATAAGAGTGTCTACCCATGTGCAAACTTTTTAAAAGCTAGCATGAAAGCTATCATTCTATGTCGAGTAGGTACTCTCTCAAAACCATGGTTATCTTTTTTATGATTTACAGAACTAATTCACTTAAATTATAAAAACTTTATAAATATATATATATATAGTAACAAGTCAATCCCTGTATTCACAAATGTAAAGAGCTAAAAATGATTATTCATACCAAATCCCCTAAGACAAAAAAAATGTTTAGCACTCAAAAAAAGAAATGCACTGAATTGGGAGCCGAACACTCCTCATTCGTTTAATGTCGGAGCGGGATCAACCAGATGGGCAGTGTTCAACTCCCCATTCATTCAGGGCCCTTTTTTTTTTTTTTTTTTGTTAATTTCCGGCTAAAGCACCATTATTCTTTATATAATTAAATGGACTTATTTTTTTATATATAAATTAAATTAAGTAAATGCTCCTTATATTTGGTTTTCATAATTTGAATCAAGAATAATAATGACATTTCGACTTAAATTTTTTTTTTTTCAGGTAAAATATTTATTTTTATTTTTTTGCGTTTGGTAAGGGTCTAGGTCGAATCCATCGGGTGGGACGTGTTAAATAAATTGTCGAAATTGATGGATAAATTATTTTTGTCAGATTTTAATTTTTTTTTTTTCTTTTTTAAATATTTTTTGACAACTAAACACAAGTAAATATAATATATATGTATATATATTCAAAAAATCAAAAAATATTTTACATTTAATCAAAAGGAACCTAAAAGTGAAATGCAAATATCCCTAAAGGTATAACAGCGTTGGCAGGGATTCGGGAGATAAGTTATTAATGTAACGCTCTCGAACCGTACTTCTAACTTAAATGATACGTATATTATAAGGTCGATACTCCAAAAAAATAATAATAATAACAATTGAAATGCAATGTATTTATCACCTCCAATAATACCACATACATATATTAATCTATTTTATTATATTATACATAGCACTCCATCCGCATCAAGGGATGGCTAAGACCTTTGTACCAAGCATAATAATGCATGCATTCATGTGCATGTGCTTGTCAGTAACAGTGTTACGTGTATAGATACCAACCCCACACACAAAAACACAAACACAGAGACGAGAGTAGTAATACAACACATGGCATTGCTGAACCTCCTCCATTATTTCGTGCTACAATTATTTCGCAGCCTCTATTCCCCACTTGTACGATTGATTTATTTAAGAGTAAATTATGCGAATAAATTATATATAAATATATTTATTTAAGAGTAAATTATACGAATTTCTTTTATGACTTGACATAAGTACAAAAAATTTTCTTACCGTTTGATAAATTACTCGGATCTTTCCTAAAAATAAAATTAATTTATACAAATCTTCCTTTTTAGTGACGGACTGTTAAATATACTAACAGATTTGTTTAATTTATTAAAATGCCCTCAAATTATTATGGTAAATGATTATAATACCATATATATATGTGAAAGAGAGAAGATAGACGAAGACTAATATGAGAATTATAATTTATTCAATACATGATATCAGTAAAATTCGTCATCAACTTGCGTTGACTGTAACATAAGGAAAGTCTGTGTAAGTTAATTTCTTTTTTATAAGAGGTCCAAGTAATTTTTTTCAAACCATAAGAAAGTTGCCTGTAATTTTAGCATATTATAAGGGAGGTTCGTATAATTTATCCTTTATTTAATTAATTATTTATTTTTATAATTAGATATCTCAGTTATTATTGAGCCAAAAAAACATCAAAACTACTCAACTTTGTGAGATATTCTTCTTTTGATATACATCTCACAATATATATATATATATATATATATATATATATAGTACCATATATTTTTTTTTGCTACGAACTTCTTTTCATATATTTTTTCTAGCACACAAATTTTGTTAATCCATGTAATAAATATCATATTCCAAGCAACAACTAAGATATTGATGTAATATGAAGTATATGAAGTAGTGAGTCCAAATATAAGAGTGCCTACCCATGTGCAAATTTTTAAGAGCTAGAATGAAAGCTATCATTCTATGTCGAGTAGGTACTCTCTCAAGACCATGGTTATCTTTTTTATAATTTACAAAACTAATTCACATAAATTATAACAGCTTTATAAATATATATATATATAGTAACAAGTCAATCCCTATATTCACAAATGTAAAGAGCTAAAAATGACTATTTATACCAAATACCCTAAAGACAAAAAAATTGTTTAGCACTCCAAAAGAGAAATGCACTGAATTGGGAGCCAAACGCTCCTCATTCATTTAAAGATGGGCAGCGTTCAACTCCCCATTCATTCAGTGCCTTTTTTTTTTTTTTTTTTTTTAAATTTCCGACTAAACCACCATTATTCTTTATATAATTAAATGATTATATCAAAAGTTTATTGCACAGGAATATTCTTCTTTTGATATACATCTCACAAAAAATATATATATATATGTATATATATAGTACCATATATTTTTTTTTTTTGCTAAGAACTTCTTTTCATATATTTTTTCTAGCACACAAATTTTGTTAATCCATGTAATAAATATCATATTCCAAGCAACAACTAAAATATTGATGTAATATGAACTATATGAAGTAGTGAGTCCAAATATAAGAGTGTCTACCCATGTGCGAACTTTTAAAAGCTAGCATGAAAGCTATCATTCTATGTCAAGTAGGTACTCTCTCAAGACCATGGTTATCTTTTTTATGATTTACAGAACTAATTCACATAAATTATAACAGCTTTATAAAAATATATATATAGTAAGAAGTCAATCCCAATATTCACAAATGTAAAGAGGTAAAAATGACTATTCATACCAAGTACCCTATGACCAAAAAAATGTTTAGCACTCCAAAAAAGAAATGCGCTGGATTGGGAGCCGAACGCTCCTCATTCGTTTAATGTCGGAGCAAGATCAACCAGATGGCCAGCGTTCAACTCCCTATTCATTCAGTGCCTTTTTTTTTTTTTTTTTTTTTTTTAATTTCCGGCTAAAGCACCATTATTCTTTATATAATTAAATGGACTTAATTTATATATATATATAAATTAAATAAAGTAAATGCTCCTTATATTTGGTTTTCATAAATTGAATCAAGAATAATAGCGGCATTTCCACTTTTTTTTTTTTTTTCAGGTAAAATATTTTCTTTTATTTTTATTTTTATTTTTCTGCATTTGGTAAGGGTCTAGGTCGAATCCATCGAGTGGAGCGTGTAAAATAAATTGTCAAAATTGATGGATAAATTATTATTGTTAGATTTTAATATATTTTTTTTTTTTTGTAAATATTTTCCGACAACCAAACATAAGAAAATACAATATATATATATATATATATATATATATATATATATATATATATATATATTCAAAAATCAATAAATATTTTGCATTCAATCAAAAGGAACTTAAAAGTGAAATGCAAATGTTCCTTAGGGCATAACGGTGTTAGCAGGGCTTCGATAGATAAGTTTTTGAGGTCTCACTTTCGAACCACATTTCTAACTTGAATGATACGTATATTATAAGGCCGATACTCTAAAAAAAATAATAATAATAATTGAAATGCAATGTATTTATTGTTGGGATTTATATGCCCTGACATAGCAAATTTCTGTTTGAATTAAAGTGACATATGTTCCTGACGTATCTGAAATATTTATACTTTATATAATTGGTGAATTCAATGTATTATGTTTCAATTCATTATAGAATTGATAGTGTCCATTTGATTACAAGATATATTTATATATGTATGTGATAGCGATCAATACATGAATATAAATAGTAATCATAAATTGTTCATAGTCGATAATTATGAATGGACTGATAATTAATTAAGACTTGAACTGGATTCGCGTTAGGTTGAGATATATTGCGAGAGCTGTCGTATGCAATTACTCCTTATCACCGTCATGGCATTTGACTCTTAAGCATGAGAGAAGTATAGACTCTTTTATTAATTAGTAATTACTTTGATTTGTTCGTCAGAATCTTCGAAATCCTTAGACTGGCACTTTGGGTAATTATGTAATTAATAGTTAGAAGGTTATATTTTTTCAATATTTGCATCATTACTACTTGTATTTATTTTGTATTGATTATGGTTGATCACAAAGTAAATTCGAAGACCTTCGTATATTTTTAGACAAAATGATTTATTATATATTTATTTATTTAAATTATTATTTTTGTCAAACAAATGTTTTATTGTGACCGAACCAGATATAATCAATGGTACCAAAATAAATATATTAATTAATTAGTCGGATTGATAGCTTTATTTATCAGATAACTAATTATGCATAGAGGGGTCAAAGTGCAACATTGACTTAAGAGGTTATTTATTATTTAATTGGAGTTCAATTAATTTCTTTTATTGGAATAGAAATTAATTTATGAATTAATTGAATTGGGTCCATGAACTAGGCCAATTATTAATTCATTGTAGCCAATAAAATAATAAGTTCAAATGATTCTCACTCATAGCCCAACTTGATATTATAATCCTATTAGATTTGAGACATGAGAATTAGAGATTGAGAAGGATTTATTATTTCCTTTTTTTTATCTTTATGTTGCCTATATATATATATGGTCTATGTATATTTTAGGGGTGATTTTTGGAAGAAGGAAAAATGAATATATTTTCTCTCTCTAGAAAATTAGGGTTAGTGTTCTCATCTAATAGAGGCTCCCACAAGCCTAATTTTCCAAGGTCATTCATGGAGGCTTATGAGTGATTCTTAAAAGCAAAACAAATACCAAGAAGATGGAGATCCAAGGAAAAGGCTTCTTGCTAAGGGATCTACAATAAGTGAGAACATTCACTTTAGAGGAAAGATTTAAAAGTTTACTCAAACCTTTGATGTAAGTATTTAATCTATTAATTGAATGATACATCATATTTTATTTTTTGCATAAAACTTGTCTCTATGTGATGAATCAAGATCTGTGAATGAAAATCCCTTAAAAAGTTTTAAAAACTAGCACGTTTCCCAATAGTGGTATCAGAGTATAGTTTGATTCATTATTAGAGATCATATTTTTATCAAAATCATCATTCATAGATCCAAAATTATATTCATATATTTTTTTTATTGATGTATGATTTAATATGTTGATATATATTGATACATGATTATGTATGAATAATTGTGAATGAATGATGATGTATGGTTGGGCCATGGATGAAATTTATAGGTTAAATAAATGTAATTTTATCTTTGGATGAACATAATTAAGGCTTTGATTTAGCCGTTTGAAAGTTCAATGATGTAATTTAATTTTTTTCATTGTATTTCAAATTGTAAATTTATTTAAAGCGATGTAATCTTCATCAAAGGATGCTATTGAGCTTCAAGAAGGTCCAAAAGAGTTAAATTAGGCTTCAGGAATTTTTCTGGAATTTTTTCGCAATTTTTTGGGCTTAATTGAATTTTCTTGAATTTTTTAAAATTATTTTCTGCAATTTTGGCGGTTTTCTGGCGATTAGAGCGTCGCCGAAGGCAAGATCAGCGCCAGAATAGGGTAGGAGGATCCGATGCGGCGCAGTGTGTAATACCCCTAATTTCAAAAGGGATAAAAATGGAATTTAAATTTTATTTTTGTGCATTTTAAATTGATTTTGTATCTATATGCTTATGTGTCCAATTGTTTGTTTATTTTAATTCATTGTGTTATTCTTTTTAATTGTTTGTTTATTTTAATTAAGGGTGTAGTTCTTTATTTGTTTGTTTATTTTAATTAATTGTTTTATTTATTTTATGTATTTTAAGTGATTCGTTGCTTGCTTATTTGATTTAATTAATGGGTTTTATTAAATTAATTATTTATTAAGTATTTAATTTTTGAACAGGGTAATTATGTAATTCCCATTAACTGAGGTTTTAGATACGTTTTAGTTAGGGTTTTTGGAGCCGTCTCATAAGCATCTGATATGTAACTAAACTGGGTTACTTTGTGGGCCGACGAAGTTAGGGCTCTGTGGATTAGGGTTTTAATCTTGCAATTATAAATACCTCAGTATATGTTAAACCTAGGGTTATATATTGTCGTAACTTTTACACGGAAAAGTCTGCCAAATAGAGAGAGTTACAGAGGGAGTTTTGGTGAGAACAGAGCAGTTTGTGAGAATTTCGACTGGGGTTCCAAGGTTTAACCAAGGAGAAGGAAGGAGCAGAGGTTCTAGGAGGTTAGACAAGTTTCAGTGGATGTCGGAAAAACTGAGACCAACGGCAACAAGGGTTTGTTTGCAAACCTATTCAAGCAAGTTCTATCTTCCTCTTTCCCTTTGGGCCGTGTTCTGTGCACCTAGATAATCTCTAGGGTTTAATCAAGCAGAAACTGGAATTGATATGTTTATTATGTGTTATATTGTTGGTCTGTATGTGTTGAAATCAATATCTGTTACAGTGTATGTAAGTGTTGTTTCAGTTTTCTGTACTTTAAGCATATGGTTTCTATCGTAGCCTTAGTTTCTGTATTTGATTGCAACTCTTGTAGACACAATATAGGAACTCTACTGGGGTTATACAAAACTCATAGGGATGTTATTATTCTGTTTTAAATACGTGTGCAATCTGTTCCGTTTCTATTTCTGCATATAGTTTCAGTTTTGATACTAAAAGCTTGGTAAGTTCAATAGCAACCTTAAGCTTTGTAATTGATTTAAATTACTGTAATCAAACCTTGGAGATGTTAATAGAGTGATAATAAACCCTTAAGATCAGTTTAAGAAATAAACAGAAGGGTAGGGACTGACCAGAGAACGAGCAGATAGGTAAAAACGGAGCAGAGATGAACTGGAGGCTCTCAAGAGGGAGAGAGCCGGCTCTAGAAAGTCAAGAGCCGGCTCCCCTTCAGCAAGGGCCGGCTCCTAGGGAATTGGAGCCGGCTCTAATAGGGGAAGAGCCGGCTCTTCCATTCCAAGAGCCGGCTCCAATTTGTTTTACGTCCAGAAAGTGTTTTCTAGGGCTCTGTTTGGTGTTTTGAGCACTGTTTGAGCTTCTGAGTGATTCTAATGAACTGTAGGGACTTAACAGAGGATCTAAGTAGTTAATTCTAAGTGTTGTTAAACTTATTGTTGTATGGTTTAAGTCTCTAAGACAAAGGATGAAGCAGTGTAAAAATATACAACGGTGTATGTTACTAATAGAGAAAGGAACTAATGGCTTGATTAAATTTTAGAAATTTAATGAGACTTCACGGAGGGATTAAATAGTTAATTTTTGAGTGTTATTAAGACCCTAAATTGATTTAAGGTTAATTCTAAATTAACGGATCAAACTGTATAACACTTATGTACATTGTATACGGTTAGTGGATTGAAGAAGTTTTAAATACTTAACCTTATTTTTAAGCATTCCAGTGGGATTTAATATATTTATAAAATGGTTTTAAATATATTATAGGGTCATTGATGTGTTAGATGTGATTTATGCAGGCTCTGGATGTTAGTTGCTGATTTATTAAATCATCTCCTGCAATTATATGGTTAATTGTTTGGATTTAAATTGCTGAAACACTTAAAAATCTTCTGTAATTATTTGGATATTGGTTTTGGATTTTAAATTATTGTACTATTATTTATAGCCTGTAATTTACATGGTTTTGGATTTAAGTTATTGGAATACTAAATACTATTCTGCAATGATATGGATGGTTGGTTTTGAACTATAAGTTACGTGCTTATTATTTATGCCTTGTAATTTACCTGGAATTATGTATTGGAGCATAATTTCTGAATTCTTATACTTAATTCGGTCAATTATTTGGAATCATATATTGGATTATAATTGCTGAATTCTTATATTAAATTTGACCAATTATTTGGAATTATGTATTGGATTTTAATTACTGAATTCTCACATTAAAATTCTGTCAATTATCTGGGTTTGGTTTTGCATTGTAAATTACTTGCTTATCATTTGAATGTTGTAATTTACATGGATATGGAGGATGGTATGCACCGGTATGGGACGGTGGCATACTAGGTATGGTTTAGCTCAAAATGCTAATTCCTACTTTATGGATTTTAATTGGTGAACAACTTTGCCTGTTCTATCAATTATATGGATTTTGTGGATTGTATGTACCGGTATGGGACGGTGACATACTAGGGACAGACTGATTCAAAATACTTAGTCCTTCCTATTTTGGGAAGAAGGTACGAATTACAAAAACATAATTCTCCTTATATTTAAGTTTGTGCAGTTGAATAAACTGAACGACTTACTGGATCTCTTATATAAGTCTGTGCAGCTGAATAAGCTGAACGATTTATTGGAGTTCTTATGGATGGATTTGAATGGACTTTAAATATATGGTTATGGTACCACGAGATGAGCTTGAGTCTCAGACTCGTTGGTTAGGACGCGTATATGCAGTGGATGCGTAGCTAGCTATAGTAGGTTGAGGTGTACCCTGTTAGGTCTAGGTACTCATGCCCACCTTTGGGTGCGTTTTCGCATGTTACCTTCTATTCAGGTTGAGACCCCTATTGTAGTTCAGTGAATGTCCCATAGTGTGGATATATATATGTATGGACTAGATAGATATTGTGAGGTATCTATGGTGTATCTGCGTATCGGGTCACTGTATGGATTGCAGTTAGATTAGAACTTGCTCGTGGGTCTGACCCACTCTTCTATTATTCTTTACAGGTGTTCGTTAGTTCCGGGCTGCAGAGCTTGATCATGCTGAGCAGATACAGTTGTTCACTCCACCGATGACATAGGAGTATATTTTGTGTGTAGACTTGGATTTTGTTTTCCGTCTTTTGAGTTCAGTGGGTTATTTTAGGGATCCACTAGATGGATTCCCGAGTTGTATTGGAGAACGATATGTGTTCGTGATGAATCAGTTGTATCTGAAATATCTTATTTATCAATGGAGTTATTTTTCTGAGGTTTTAAAATATTGGATTACTCTTTTAGTTTTCATTTCAGCAAATTTTATTTATCTCTTTTGATATAATTATTCTGTGTTCGTTAATTGCTAATTTGTTTGATATCCTCGGGTAATCGGGCGTGGGCCTGGCCAACCCGCATCCGGAAATCCGGGGGTATCACACAGTGCACATGCACTCGCACCAGAAACCCTTGGATCATCATCAACCGAGGGAGAAGATTTGGTGTAGCGCAGCTGGAAGGTGCTCCATGCACCACCAATGGTTAGGCGAGTGCAGGCCACGCACTGGAAGGAAGTCAGCGCCACATGGAGCGTGCCAACGCGTGGAACGCGCTGGCAACTCCCACATGCGCGTAGGAGCGCGTGAACACGCGCTACATGCACCACCAGTGCGTGCAAGCGCGTGGCACGCGCTAGGAACTTTGCTGAGCGCGTGCAGGCGCGTTAGATGTGCTTTGAGGCTTCCGATGATGTCCAGTGACGCGTAGGGTCAGCTTACACCCTCCTGCGGGTGTACACAAGCCTTTGATTGACCCTCGCGCAATACTTAGAGCATTAAATGTTAAAAGCTAAATCCATTGGCCATTTTTATTTGCTTTATCTATCATTTATTGATGTATGTGATGTATATAATAATTAATTGCTTATTATAATTGTTCATGCATTGGATCCATGATTTTTATTTAAATGACTTGATTTATATTAACTAAATTATAAAAATTAATTGGATTTGATTAGTAATTAATTTGAGGGCACTTATTGGGAAACGAAAAATTATTTTTGTAAATTATTTTTAAAGTGTGCTTCAAATTAAATTATAGTGAATCATTTAAAAGTCCAGTTATTTTCTAAATTTAATTAGATTAAAATTAAGGCGTTTTGCATGGATTATATCATGAATATGAATAAATTGAAAACCCTAATTATTAATGATTAAAAAAAATTGAGTAGGAGCGGGGAATTTTATACATTGCCCCATGGCCTTCGTTATTAAAACTATTGTAATTAAATCTTCAAAAATAAGACCCCATGCATGATTTGAAGAGTCTTAATATTACAAGAATGGTTGTCTCATGAAAATAAAAATATTAAATATTCATTATAATTAGATCTTTAAAATAAGGCCCTACACATGATTTAAAGAGTCTAGATTATAATGACAATATATTTAATATTTTATTTTTCGTTGGAGTATTAATAACGTTATACACTCAATCTAAAATCAATAGTGTTAGCTCCCCAACGGAGTGGTCTACACTAGGTGATTTTAGAAAGGCTAAATATAATCGGGAATCATTTCATATAAATAGACAATGCATTGTCTTAAGAGATATAGAGATGATGGAATTTGTCCGCCAATAGTAATAATGAACTTCGCCAACCGAATAAGTTATTGGCGTATTGGTTATCCGATTTTTCATGCAGTGGTTAAGGGACTCACATATTATTTTAATGAAAGTGCTCACCTAATAGCAAATGAATCTCAACAATAGTAATAATGAACTCCTCCATCAGGATAAGTTATTGACGTATTAATTGTGTGATTTATTATGCTACAAAGTTGAGAAACCCGTATTAATTAAATGGGATTGTTCACCAATAATGATAATGATCTCTTATTCTATTGAGATTTATTATATTATGTGGTTAACAAACTCATTTTAATTTTAAATATGCATGATAGTATTAATAATTCACCTTATATATTGTATGAATGCATTTATATTCAAATTAATTATGTCAAATCCATTTTATCTGCTTACTTATATATTCAATGTATTTGGACCTCATTTATATTGATTGGAAAAGGAACTTAGATATTTTATTCACAACGTAGTGGTACAAAATATATTTACTACTCCTAAACCTAATCCTTTTACTTTAAGATACCCAAGAGAACATTAATACTTTTAATAAGTGAAATAAGGCAAATGATAGGGCTTGGTGCAATATTTTAGAGTTTATCTTGAATATGCTCCAAAGCTAACATTTGCATTATTTTATTTTCTTCAAGCATCATGTTAAAAATTAATGAGATGTTTTAGTGAGATTAGATAGAGTTTATGCCTTAGTACTGTGTCAGACTTGATTACTATTGAAATAGTTTAAGGAACTCCAGTAAGAGATTGCATTTTGAAAATGATTGTTTATTATTTAAAAATTTAATTGGAGGTCAATAAGGCTGACTTGGGTGGTAAGTTTCAAGTTAACATGATTATTGCCTTATTACCAAACTCGTTTGACTCTTTTAGAGTGAACAAAATAAGGAACCCGTTTGAGTTCACACTCGTTGATATTCTTATAGAATTGATAACAGATAAAGGGATAATCAAAAGTATAGGCATTCCTATCAATCTAACCTAGTCTATACCATCTTCTTCTAGGCCCAAGTGGAAGGGCAAATGAAAGAAGAATGATGATAATATGATTAGGCTAGCACAAAACATGGGTATTCAAAAGGTTAAAGGGAATAAGGCAGTATATGTTGAGGGTAAAGGAAACTGTTTCTTTTGCCGCTAACTAAGACATTGAAGGACGAACTGTCTAAGCAATGACGTCGCATAGGAAAATATATTTAATCATTAAGCCGTGTTATGTGGTTGTATCTATTAATTCCTGATGGATAGATTTTGGAGCCACTAAACATGTTTGTAATTCGTTGCAAGGATTTCAGGAATCCAGAAGTCTCGATGATATGAATGTATATTTATACTAGACCTGATGCCAAGGTTATAGCTAAGTCAGTAGGAGTATTATATTTGAAATTAGAGAGTATGAGGATATTAGTATTAGAGAACTATCTTTATGCACAGATGTTAGACGCAATCTCATTCTTGTTTCACTTTTGATTTATAAAAACTGTGTTGTTATTTTGTAAAACTGCTTTTATAAAATTGAATACATGTGTGATTGCTTCTGGTGCATTAAAAGATGGTTAATCTACTATAACCACAAGCTCATTAAATTTGCAGGATGTAGATACTAATGTTGCATTTTCTAGATTGAATGTTAAGAGAAAATTTGTTATTCCTGACTCATTGTATTTTTAATGTCTATTTTTGGGTTGTAATCAATCAAAATGAGATTCAAAGAATGGTCTAAGAAGTTTATAACCTAGTGAGACAGGGGAGCCTAAACCAACTTGTGAATCCTGTTTTGAAGGATAGATAACCGTAAGAGCTTTAATTAGCCAAATGAAATAGACATAAAGAACAATTGGAGTCAGTACACACTGACATGTGTGGTCTTATGAACATCCAAGCAAGATTACTCATGTTTTGAATAAATTTATCTGATGCGACACAAGTCTTAAATTTTTGGTATATTCCGAAAGTGTCAAGACTGATGTGGAGCACAGATTAGGTAAACTTATCAAAAAACTTCGATCTGATCGTGTATATGAGTATTTCTTGGGATAGTGCAAAGACTATATGGTCAATGAGGGTGTTGTGTACCAGGTTTTCCACAATTGACGCTAAATGGATTTAGGTTTCAAACAAGAATGACAAAATTCTACTTAATATGATTAGATCTATGATCAAATATGCTACATTATCTCTTTCATTTTAGCGATTAGCTTTAATGATATCGATGCACATTATGAACTGCATTCCATCTTAGTCTATCTCAAGGATATCTTTTAAGCTATGTTTTTTTACTAAATCTTAGTTTGAATCGCATGCACATATGGGGTAGTCTTGCACATGTGCGCTTGATATGGATAAGTAAGTTGGAAGCAGATCATATGTATGATTGATTTAATAGTTACTCTAAAGGCACTATGATGGATTATTTTATGATCTCAATGATAAAAGTTGATTATTTACACTCACTGTTTATTTATAGGAGAATCATATTATGAATCACATACTTGGTAGCATAATGTTAGAGAATATGGTATGAGTACCAGATGTACCACATGTGAACACGCTTATTATAGAGATTAAGAATAATATATGAATTCCCTATTGATGCTTCAACATCATCTAGTACACAGATTCCTGCATTGGTACATTATAGTGGGAGGATTATCATCCAATCTGACAGAATCATGTTTTTAGGTGAGACCTTTACAGATATCCCTGTTAAACATGAGTTGGGCTACACGGGAGCGTGAACCGATATGGAAATAGATCGTTTTGACAAGTTGCTATAAAATCAGAGTTAGAATTTATGTATTCTAATAATATCTAGGACCTTGTAGGACTTTCTAGTAAGGTGATATCTATGGAAGGCAAGTTAAACTACAAAATGATACCAGAAGATTTCTTAGTAAATAAACCATATGTGTACATGGTAATGTCATTATTTTTCCTAATTCTATATATATTGATGACATCCTACTCATTTGGAATGATGTGGAAGTTTTGTCATCAGTAAAAAGGTAGTTGTTCAATTATTTTGAAATAGTGGATTTTCAAGGTGTAAGCTATATTCCTAGGATCAAGCTTTTGCAAGATCAAGTTAAAAAGAAAATATGTTTATCTTAATAATCCTACATTGATAAAGTTTTGAGCAGGTTTGGTATGCAAAACTCAAAGAATGAGTTATTGCGTTATTGACATGGATTGCTCTCTCTATTAAGTAGTTTTCTAAAACTATCAGAGGAGATTGAGCAAATGAGACTGGAACAATATGCTTCAGCATATGGGAGTCTCATATATGCTATGGTCTATACCAAACAAGACATCCGCTACATGGTAGGGATAGTCAGTAGATATCAGTCCGAACTCGGACTTGATAACTGTTTTGTTGTGAAAAATATCATAAAGTACCTTAGGAGAACCAATGATCTCATACTCATTTATGGATGTGATGATGTGGTTCCCGTCAGGTATGATAGTTCTGTTTTCAAATCAGAAGTAAATACTATGAGTTTCATGACTTAGTGTATGTTCACTCAATGAAGGGGAAATCAGTTAGTAGATTGTTAAGCAGATTTCAACTGCTGACTCAAACCTGAAGGTAGAGTACATTGCAGCCTTAAATGCAACAAAGGAAGCCTTTTGGTTTGATCTCACTGATTTAGAGGTTGTGGAGCTTACTAGCCCGCCTCTCGAGCTATATTGTGACTATAGTGCAGAAGTAGTCCAAACCAATGTCCCAAGGTTCCATAGAGGAATAAGGTACATTAAGAGGAAAGTATCATATCCTACATGATATTATCCGGCAAAAAAATGTACTCGTGGCTATAACATTGCGTTAGAACACAACTTTGTTGATCCATTAACAAAGGTGTTATGATCAATAATTTTGATCGTCACCTAAATAACATTGGAGTTAGATGCAATCTGAATTGGCTATGAGGGCAAGTGGGAGCTGTTGGGATTTATATGCCCTGCAATAGCAAATTTCTGTTTAGATTAAAGTGACATATGTTCCTGACGTATCTGAAATATTTATACTTTATACAATTGGTGAATTCAATGTATTATGTTTCAATTCATTGTAAAATTGATAGTGTCCATTTGATTACAAGAGATATTTATATATGTATGTGATGGTGATCAATACATGAATATAAATAGTAATCATAAATTGTTCATAGTCGGTAATTATGGATGGACTCATAATTAATTAAGATTTGAACTGGATCCGCATTAGGTTGAGATATATTGCGAGAGCCGTCGTATGCAATTGCTCCCTATCACTGTCATGACATTTGACTATTAAGCATGAGAGAAGTATAAACTCTTTTATTAATTAGTAATTACTTTAATTTGTTCGGCGGAATCTTCGTAATCCTTAGACCGGCACTTTAAGTAATTATGTAATTAATAGTTAGAGGGTTATATTTTTTCAATATTTGCATCATTACTACTTGTATTTATTTTGTATTGATTATGGTTGATTACAAAGTAAATTCGAAGGTCTTCGTGTGTTTTTAGACAAAATGATTTATTATATATTTATTTATTTAAATTATTATTTTTGTCAAACAAATATTTTATTGTGATTGAGGCAGATATAATCAATGGTACCAAAATAAATATATTAATTAAGTAGTTGGATTGATAGCTTTATTTATCCGATAACTAATTTTGCTTAGAGGGGTCAAAGTGCAACATTGACTTAAGAGGTTATTTATTATTTAATTGGAGTTCAATTAATTTCTTTTAGTGGAGTAGAACTTAATTTATGAATTAATTGAATTGGGTCCATGGACCGGGCCAATTATTAATTCATTGTAGAAAATAAAATAATAAGTCCAAAGGATTCTCACTCATAACCCAACTTGATATTGGAATCCTATTAGATTTGAGACATATGAATTAGAGATTGAGAAGGATTTATTATTTCCTTTTCTTTATCTTTATGTTGCCTATATATATACATGGTCTATGTATATTTTAGGGGTGATTTTTGGAAGAAGGAAAAATGAATATATTTTCTCTCTCTAGAAAGTTAGGGTTACTGTTCTCATTTAATGGAGGTTCCCACAAGCTTAATTTTCCAAGATCATTTTATGGAGGCTTATGAGTGATTCCTAAAGGCAAAACAAATACCAAGAAGATGGAGATCCAAGAAGAAGGCATCTTACTGAGGGATCTACAATAAGTGAGAACATTCACTTTAGAGGAAAGATTTAAAGGTTTACTCAGACCTTTGATGTAAGTATTCAATCTCTTAATTGAATGGTACATTATATTTTATTTTTGCATAAAACTTATTTTTATGTGATGAATTAAAATCTGTGAATAAAAATCTCTCAAAATTTTTTTAAAACTAATACGTTTCCCAACATTTATCACCGCCAATCTATTTTATTATATTATACATAGCATTCCAGCTGCATCAAGGGATGGCTAAGACCTTTGTACCACGCATAATAATGCATGCATGCATGCATTTCATGTGTATGTGTTTGTACGTAACAGTGTTACGTTTTACAGATATCCACCCCACACACAAAGAGACGAGAGTGGTAATACAGCACATGGCATTGCTCAACCTCCTCCATTATTTCGTGCTACAAGTATTTCGCCGTCTCTGTTCCCCACTCGTACGATTGATTGTCTTCCATGCTTTCACCACCGTTGGGCTCATATCATCAACTCACCACCAAAAATATAATTAATTATTAGCACTGACACCACACACACACACATATATATATGTGCCTATTTTAGTTTTTGGATTTCATGTCACATGACGAGACTAGAGGGCCATAACTTTCTCAACCTTTTTCCAAAAATGTTTTTATGGGTCCCTACTAATAATAATAACAATAATAATAATAATAATAATAGAGGCGCCACAAAACGTTACTCTACTACAGTAGAAAATTTTAAGTAAAGTGATTATAGTGATGACATAATATCAATAATTTATTAAATATTAATATGTAGTGATATGATTTATTAAAATAAAATATTTTTATGTATATGATTGATGGCACAAATAATACAATATTAAAAGTGCAAGAAAAATTTTTAGACTTCTTCTTTGGATCTAATGTTTTCGGAACAAAAAACTGTAAAACTAATTACTAAAGAGGAGGTTTTTAATGTATATATATATATATATATATATATATATATATATATAAAATACATGTGATGCGATCCTCCAAAATTCATTATTATTATTATTATTTTTCTTTAAAATTGAAAATTTAGTAAAAAGAAAAAGTAATCTATAAGTCCATTACTAAGGCCAATTTGGTATGTGTTTTATTTTTGATTTTTTTTTATTTTTTCGGGTAATATAGTAATGAATAGTAAAAAATACACATTTGATAAAAAAAATGTTTTGTATTATAGTGCTGAAACGTTTTGTGAATAGTAGTAAAAAGTCCAAGCACCAATTTAATATTGTTACATGTTAATTTTTGCATGATAACATTGGATAATATAACAGTAATATTTTTTTATCAAATATATTTTAATATTTTCGTTTAATTTTTTTTTTTTGAACAACAAATAGACTTTACTAAACAAATTTTTGATTACTTTTCAAAATAGCAGACACCAAAACAACTGTTTTGTTTTGAATTAAACAAAAAAAAAAAAAAAAAAAAAAAAAAAGAAGAACAAAAGGAGTACCAAACATGTCGTACATTCATTCTTGTTATAAAATATTAAAGCTATGGTCAAATATATATACCTATACCAAACATGTTCTGAGATTTTCAGACACGCAAATTTTGGGCCATGTGATGACGTGATCAACAGGCAAGTTGCGTGTCTGAAAATCTTAGAACGGACCCTCCAATTCTATGGGCATATCTTCTTTGACCCAGCACACGTATACTTTAGTTAAGAGTTTCAAAACACGAGCAGCGACTATTTTGTTTTTTTGTGCTTGTCCAACGACTCCAATCTCGTAGAATAAAGTCACCATATCAAATTTACGCAATTTTCAATGCATTTGTCTCAAATATTTACTTGATTCATTTTACTTTTATTTATTGGCGTCGTATCATAGTCACTATAGAAAATAAATTACCGTATTTTGAAGGCCAACGTGTTTTGACTTTTGACCCGAATTAAGTAAAGGACAAAAAAAGACTTGGAAAGACTTTCCATATCTATTTTTATCAGGGCTCTTTTCGGAAAAAAAAAAGGACAATTTCTTTTCAAAATAAGGAAATATCAGACCCACATGTCTGATATTTGCTTTACATTCTTCACTTTTTAATAAATTTGCTTTACTTTTTTTAAATAAAAAAGGAAAAAACACAAATATTATGAAACTCTTATCATTAAGAATAAATAGAATAATAATACTCAATCTTTCAATTATAGTAAGGAGGAATGATGACCTGAACATAAAATAATACGTATTTGTTGAATTATAAATGAATTAAAGTAAAGTAAAAAAGGACGAAAAGTGAAAAAGGATGTTTGGAGGTTCGCAATCACAAAGTAACGAATTTGGACAATTATCAATATTACGTAATGATATAAGTTGGTGAAAAATCACTCTCTAATGAAATAGTATTTCATTTGTTCCATTTTAAAATAAGTGACTCAGAAATAATCTCGTCAATCATATTTGAAATTTATCATAAAAAAATGTTGAAATACACCGTAAAAAAAATGTTAGAATGCGCATTTTCAATGGTGATTTTTTTTCAAACTCATACATGAAGACTAAAATGAACAAATAGGCAACTTTTTACAAATAAAGATAAATAATATTATTAATGCTATTTCTTTACTTCCCAAAACATTTACAAGGAGAAGAAAAAAACAAAAAATATCTAGAAAGGCCTACACGTGAGGAAGGAGAGAGAGAGTCAGATTTGGGAAAAGGAAAGGAGTGTGTGGTTTCCAATACCCAAGGTAAGTTTGATTCTTTTCTTCATTTTATTGTATTAAAAACCCTAATTTTCCAGAACCTAACCAATAAAATTAATATAATTCAAAAAGCGAGCAAATATGCCTTTCCCAAGCAGCCAGCATGGGACCCAGGGGTCACTGGCGGCCTATTAGATTGTATATTTTCACTACATGTATGAAAATATGAAGAGTAAGCGGCCATATGCAATCACTCTTTTCACATTAGTTGCAAAAAATAATCACAAAAGTTCGTTAACTGTATATTTTTTAATTATTTGAACATTAAAAATGATATGGGTCTTTCTTCCATATGATATGAAAGCTAACTTTTTTAATAAATTCAATGCGCGCGCGCATATATATATATATATATATATATAACTAAATTTCAAACGTGGATTGCCTCCTTTTTTTTTTTTCTTTTTTTTTTTCAATTGTCTTTAATGGTTTATCTATATAATCTATTCTTTGCTACGATTAGCTCATCACCATACTTCTCCATTTTTCAATACAAAGCCACCCCATCTCTCTCACACAAAATAATGATAACTCAATTACACAATTTTATTACAACTAAAACTCAATTCATAATTTTAATTCAAAAATCTTCGCGAACCGCAATGACGGTATTTATCTGCAAAACAATAGAGATTATGTCACATCATATAGTACCAATGGGGTTCCGACCAAGTACCTTCCGACAATCAAATCAGTGCTTGGAATCGTATAACAGAAAAGTCATTCTCTATTAAATGTTCATGAATTTTTTCTCATACCTCATTAATTGTCACACGATGTATTTATTGTCGTCCTCGGATCAAGTTGGTTACACAAATGTCAATTAAGAATATTTCAATGAGATGGATCATGATTTTCATTCACCAACTAAATGACATAGTCATTGTCGTACTTACCTCCTACATTTTAAGATTTGAAAAATAGACTCCGCGGTTATCTTGATTGCTCAACTTCAGATTATTTTATCCTCATCAGATGCCTCATATTTCCTTGTTCCGAACGGACTAGGAAATATCATTTTTTTTTTTTTTTTTTGCCCCGGGATACTATTCCGAGGTCAACAGTACCTCAGGTACGGTTCCCGAGGTATATATATATATATTTTAATCTCCGGTTACTATTCCTTTGTGCCTTAACGTGATCGCTTGATTATCTTTGGAATCCAATATTTTTTCACCTTGGTACGTTTCCCGAAGTGAATAGTTTCACCTCGGTTACATTTCCTAATTTTTTTTTATTTTTTATTTTTTTTACCACAAGTTACTATTCGCGAGGTATAGAAACAATTTCACGTGAGTGCAAATTCCACAATTTGTACACAATTTTCTTTGGCCAAAATGAACAGTTTCACCTCGGTTATATTTCCCGAGTTGAATATTAAGTCGATTTTTTTTTTTTTACCTCGGGTTATTATTCCCAAGTTATCCAAAAAAATTCATGTTAAAGGGAGTGTATGTAAATCGCACACTCAACAACACCAATGGTTGGATTCCATTTGGGAATCAACACACACACACACACAATATATATATATATACACACATATATATATGTGTGTGCGTTTCACAACCTTTACTCAACATGTTCCTTTAATAAGGAATAAGTTTTACAAGTTTCACTCAGCTCGCCCTTTTGATAAGGGGAGTAATAATTTCGAGCTTCACCCAACTCGCTCTTTTAATAAAGGATTTAATTTTTACGAGCTTCACACAGTTTGCCCTTTTAATAAAAAAATATTTTACCCTTGCCCTTTAATAAGAGAATAGGCTTATTTTTTCTTTTTTTTTTCCCCTTTTTTTTCTCTTTTTTTTTTTTTTTTTTTTTCTTTTTTATTATTATTTTTTTTTTAGCTTCATGAGCTCACCCTTTAATAAAGGTATTGTTTGTGTTTGAGGTTGCCTTTGTGAGGTCGTAATTTAATTCCTCTGTCCCGTTTCCCTAGAGTAAAGTAGTAATCATGTCTGATACCAATAGCATGTGTTAGACATAGGCAATATCTTATCTACAACTATCTCTAAGATGTTAGTCATATTATTCGACAAAGCCTCCGTTACGTGAAGAATTGGTGAAAAAGACTAGACTTTGACTGGCTTTGTGTGCTGAGGTTAATGCGCCAGGCTTTTGAATCTTACCATCATATGTAAATTGTTATCGTAATTGATTGTTATCACGTGATTTATTGCTCTGCCCCCAGTGTGATAAAATTGGGGGATCTTGAATAGGGGCCATTCTATAAGTACATAACTCGGCATCCTAGACAGATGATGGCCTGGTGACCTCTAGAGGAGTGCCTCGTTAGATATGGGAATCACCCTGGACTTAGAGAACTCCTTGGGCATAAAGACCTCATTGGACATGGGGATCTTGAGAAACATTCTTGGGTGTACAGACCACTTTGATGGCACAGATGAATGGAGTAGTGGGACTTCACTGTTGGTAGAAACTTTTTTGGTGGTAGAGGCTTCATTGGTTGGTAACAATCTCCTTAGTGGATAGAGACCTTGTTTTTGGTAGAGGCCTCATTGGTGGATAGAGATCTTCTTATCTTTGTTGAATCTTGCCAGCTTTGGTGAGAGACATTGCCTGGCCTTTGTGGGAGACCTACTTGGCTCTACCTTAGTGGGAGATGTCGGTACAAGACCTCCTGCTTGACATGGCCTTGGGTGATTCATTTTGGCTTTGTAGGGCTCAGTATAAATGACCAGACCTTAGTAGTGAGTGTACCAAGCACTACCAGGTGGGAGACACCAGATATATTAGCTTGGTGCCCGGATCAATGTGCTAGACTTTTAAGTACTACCATCATACACAAGGTGGCATCATGCGACTCACAGTTTTGCCCTCAGTATGAATTGATGGGGGAATTTTGATATAGAAACCCGTCCTTTTATAAGAGCGGGAACCCATTGTCGCAACACTACGCAACAGATGCTTTCAGGACGGTTTCCATAATCGGAAACCTTCGTCTTGACGTTCGAGCCTAATCGCATCATAATTATTATTTCTTCAAGGAACTAATCGTTTCCTACAGACGGCACTAGCTGTTGATGTAAAAATCCTCTCGACCCGTAACGACAGCGTTTACATGCAAAACAATGGAGATTTTGTCATATCAGATGGCACCGGTAGGGTTCCGGCCGAGGGCCCTCCGACGATCAAGTTAGTGCTTGGAATCGTATAACAGGAAAGTCATTCTCTATTAAATGTTCATGAGTTTTTTCTCATACCTCATTAATTGTCACACGATATATTTAT
Source organism: Cornus florida (assembly GCF_030987335.1). Lineage (NCBI taxonomy): Eukaryota > Viridiplantae > Streptophyta > Magnoliopsida > Cornales > Cornaceae > Cornus > Cornus florida. Next base: position 20,248,499 of record NW_026775574.1, read on the forward strand.
TGTTGTCCTCAGGATCAGGTTGGTTACACAAATGTCGATCAAGAATATTTGAACGAGATGGATCGTGATCTTCATTCACCAACTCACCAACTGAATGACAAAGTCGTTGTCATATTTACCTCCTGCATTTTAGGATTTGAAAAACAAACTCTGCGGTTATCTTGATTGGTTAACTTCAAATTATTTTATTCTCATCATATATAATCCATCCACTTGTGAAGATGCACGTGATAACAAAGACAATTGAACAAAAAAAAAAAATTGGTGTGGCACTATGAAAAGGCCCATGAAAGATTTAAAATATTGAAAGGGCCATTTTGTCCTTAAAAATTATCATTTTTAATGTCCAAATAAATTAATAAAAAATATGATTAATGATATTTTATGATTAGTTTTTCAACAAATGGAGTCGCATTCCTCAAAAAATATACACAATGCCACCTCTAAAATTATTTTTAAATTATTTCCTTCTTACTCCTCTTCTTCTTCTTCAATTTTCTTTTGAAGTCTCTTCAAATAAATTTATATTCCTTTTATTCAATCAAATCCTAATTTTTTTTCCTTCAATTTTGTCTTATTGCAATATTAGTTAAAAAGTAAAAAAAATAAAAAATAATTATAAGATTTAATTAGGGGCTGGAATTTTTTTTTCCAATAACATACCCTTAGTAATTTATTTTCTTCATTTATTTACCTTTAAAAAATTACTGTTGCTTCTCCTGAAATTATTAAAAAAATTCATTTGATGTAATAATATTCCTGCCACTAAGGCATGTGATCTAATGATATTCTCTCTTCTTCTTGAATGAAAGATAGAATAGCTCAAAAGGTATTGTGAAGTTATTTTTATTTTTTTAAAAAAAATTGTCGGTCTTGGTGATTAGCAAGATTTATGTCAAGACGTACCTAAAATTATGATTTTGTAGTAGGTTTTATTCTAAACCATAAATTTAAACCAAATTCAATATAATCAATTTTTTTTTTTGAACGCGACCCATTCAGAAAACTTGACGCATTATCAACTAGGCTATTAAGAAATATCTAAATCCAAGATAACGCGTCATTGCTCCTTCTTAACTAGTGCTCCTCACTGAATTCCAAGAAAAGGTACACAAATTCTCTATAGAAAATTCCAAATATTTGGAAGTGATAGGCCAGTGAAGATGCCCTCTTTATGGTCCTAGTTCTTTCGAGAACTTTGATTGAGTGCCCAGTCCTTGCATGTGTCTATTTTTTTAGAATTGTATCACATAACTGAGTAAATGATAAGTCGCACTAATAGGCTAAAAATTAATTTCCAAAAAACTTTGGAATTATTCCATCCCATATGCTCGGTAAACAAAACCATAGGCTAAAAATTCATGGGTCTAACTTAATTTGGACCCACCACAATTATTTTTGTTAGAAGTTTCAAAGACTAGAATCATTGCTCCCTAGTGGTGCAAGTGTGACCAAATGGACAATATGAGTTGTCCCACTTGTACTTTAATTAATTCATTGAGAAAGTATTGAATATCTTAGGGATTGATATATGAATGTGGCGATCGATCTTATTGCATTCAAGGATTAAGATAATTCTGGAATATCAAACTTCATGTGTATTTAATATTTTTTCCGATCTTTAGAACTTGATTTTTTTTTAATAACTAATTTACCCTCCTCTAATTGTTGTCCAACAGTTGATTAAGTGCATTTTATGTCGTATAGGGTTAACATAAAGTTTGCTACATGTTAAGTGTTTTTAGAATCATGTGATTAACAATTAACTTGACCATTGGCTCGACTTGCACATCTCTATTCACAAGTATTTGAATGTCTTAGGGATTGATATATGCATGTGGTGATCGACTTCACCACGTTCAAGGACTAGGATAATCCCGGGATATCAAACTCCATGTGTATTCAATATTTTCTCCGATCTTTAGAACTTGATTTTTTTTTTCTTCTAATTACTAATTTACCCTCCTCTAATTGTTGTCCAACAATAGATTAAGTTCATTTTTTTGTTGTATAGGGTTAACATAAATTTTGCTACATGTTAAGTGTTTTTAGAATCGTGTGGTTAACAATTAACTTGACTATTGGCTCGATTTGCACATCTCCATTCACAAGTATTTGAATGTTGAAAGGTACTTCTTTAAATTCCTTGACTTTTTGTATATGTTAAAGTCTTTGTGATGTCGAGTGGATAACATATGGTCGACATATACATGCACATCCCATTCAGTAGTGTTCGAATGTTATAGGGCTTAGCTAGTTATCAGTATGGACAGTTACAATTTTAGTATTTTTCTCATTTTAAAAATATTTTTACACATCAAAAAAAAAAAAAAAAAAAATTCTATCCATGTTTTAGTAGTCCTTTGATGATATTTGTACACATAATTTTCAAGTGAAATATTCGCTTTTAAAATTGTGTTAATAACTAACGGTTCAATTATGTTCATTATTTATCTATGAACAAATATTTTATATGGTTACTTTCGACATAAAATTTTCAAATCTCAACATATGTATTTAACAAACAATTTTAATAATTGTTTTTTTGATCACGGCAATTAACTTCTGCAATGCACTTGAGGATACTCGTATCCTTGAGTTAAAATTTCAGTACTTAAAATTTAATAATTAAAATTTTCAATGTTTATTTTTCAATTTTATCAAACAACACAATTTAACATAGGCATGTAAATAGTGAAGAGTTAAAGTTGAGTTAGAACTCAAATTGAGATTGAGTTTGAGCTGTTAAGATCAAGTTGTGTTAAAAAAATCATATTAATTATTTTCAAACGCACAATTTATAATTATTGGAATCAAGTCCAGTTGTAGTTTCAACTTTTGTGTGTTCAAGTTACAACACCTAATATAAAATATCATTTACAATAGTAGACACATGTGATTAATAATTAGTTTTCAAATGTTAGTATAATTGAGAATATTATTAGTTTATTCTATTGCTCTAGACGTTTTCGTTGAGGTTGCTATTGTGGGAATCACTAGAAGAAAAAGTCCTTTTTATCAATTTCTTTACTTCTTGTTTTTGCCTTTTTTTTATTCTATATTTAGGTCAAAAATCGACATCCTCGTGTGCTAATTTCATTTCGTGTCTGTCTTGTGTCTTTAGTTTTGTAATAGTTTAAGTATAACAATTGAATTCACTCGAGTGTGATTAATTTTTTTAGAGTAACAATTACTAATATAGTCCGAGCCTTACCTGATTTGTATAGAAGGACGATTTTGCACGGATTTCATAAATTAGTCAGAAAAAAGTTCCGAACACTCCAATTATCAAAAAACAAAAAGTATAACAATTTCACACCACTTATTCAATAATTACGTTACAATATTTTTCATCATGCATTTATTACCTTAAGGCATCATTAACTAGTAATAAAAGATGCAAGCTAAGTTCTCATTATTATAGAGAATCCAAGCTCTTAGTGTTGGGAAACGTGTTAGTTTTAAAAACTTTTTGAGGGAATTAAATTCATAGATCTTGATTCATTACATAGAGACAAGTTTTATGGAAAAATAAAACATGATGTATTATTCAATTAAAAGATTGAATACTTACATCAAGGTTTGAGTAAACCTTAAATCTCTCCTCTAAAGTGAATGTTCCACTTATTGTAAATCCCTTAGCAAGATGCCTTCTTCTTGGATCTCCATCTTCTTGGTAATTGTTTTACCTTTAGGAATCAATCATAAGCCTCCATGAATGACCTTGGAAAACTAGGCTTGTGGGAGCCTCCATTAGATGAGAACATAAACCCTAATTTTCTAGAGAGAGAAAAGTTATTCCTTTTTTCCTCTCATCAAAATCACCCCTACAATATACATAGACCATGTATATTAGGGAAACAGCTAATCCTTCTCAATCTCTAATTCACATGTCTCAAATCTAATATGATTCCAATATCAAGTTGGGCTATGAGTGAGAATCCATTGGGCCTATTATTTTATTGGCTACAATGAATTAATAATTGGCCCGGTACATGGACCCAATTCAATTAATTCATAAATTAATTTCTACTCCACTGAAAGAAATTAATTGAACTCCAATTAAATAATAAATAACCTCTAAGTCAATATTGCACTTTGACCCCTCTATGCATAATTAGTTATCGGATAAATAATGCCATCAATCCGACTACCTAATTAATATATTTATTTTGGTACCTTTGATTATTTCTGGCTCGATCACAATAAAACATTTGTTCGACAAAAATAATAATTTAATAAATAAATATATAATAAATCATTTTGTCTAAAATCATACGAAGGCCTTCGAATTTACTTTGTGATCAACCATAATCAATACAAAATAAATACAAGTAGCAATGATGCAAATATTGAAAATATAACCCTCTAACTATTACTTACATAACTACCCGAAGTGTCGGTCTAAGGATCCCGAAGAATCCGCCGAACAAATCAAAGTAATTATTAATTAATAAAAGAGTCTATACTTTTCTCATGCTTAAGAGTCAAATGCCATGACGGTGATAGGGAGTAATTGCATACGACGGCTCTCGCAATATATCTCAACCTAACGCGGATCCAGTTCAAGTTTTAATTAATTATGAGTCCATCCATAATTACCGACTATGAACAATTTATAATTACTATTTATATATCATGCATTGATTGCCATCACATACATATACATAAATATTTCTTGTAATTACATGGACACTATCAATTTCATAGTGAATCGAAATATAATACATTGAATTCACCAATTGTATAAAACATAAATATTTCAGAAACGTCAGGAACATATGTCAATTAATCCAAACAGGAATTTGCTATGCCAGGGCATAGAAATCCCAACACTCAGTTCATGTAATTAATTTAGAGAAAAATTTTCATAGCCTGAATGATCACATGAATCTGGTCAATTATAATTTACAACTTAACATATAAATAAATGTATTAGTTTTATTTAATTTTTTTTATTTACGTAACAAAATGTGATTAACTGAGACGTGTAATTTTTCACATAATGTAATAATTTCTCAATTAACTTTCAAAACGCGTGCAGGAGTGAAGCAGAAAAATTCAGGACTCGTTTTTATGTTTCATGAAGACAGTCACTGTTTTGTCGTAACCACACAATAGTGTCATGGTCGTAGCATAAATTTGTCAAATAGTGGAAGTTCTGAGACAGTGAAGAAGATGTCCCTCTTACAGGTCTTGGTTATCATTGCACAAGGTGTCGCAATCAAATGTCGGAATGGGTTTATCGGGAAATGCAATCTCTTGACGAGGTGGCTCTGTTTCAACTGTGTATCGGTCATGTATGGTTCTCCTCGGATCCTGCAACGTGTCTGGTGTATGGGCACAATGTTAATGCGCACAAACATACCGAATATCTGCTTCAGATCCCAAAAAAAAAACAAAGATTTGTGATATGGTTCACGTAATTTGTCGGTGGATATTTGATTTTTTTTTTTTTTTTTTTTTAATTTGATACACGATTTATATTAATTTTGTCCGAATATGTTATATTGTAATCGAAATCAATATGGCGACCGTGACCGACGAACTATGAATCTACGGCATTGCGGTTTCTTGTTTGAACATAAAATATTTTTATTAATATATATATTTTTTAATTTTTTGATATTGGGTTGTAAAAAATTTAGGTAAAATATTTTATAAAAAAAAAAATAATCAAAAAAGATATTTTATGTTGAAACAAAGGCATCATACATTTTCCAAAATCATGCAATAATATTAAATCAAGAATACAATATTATTGAACATCTATATAAAAGCGTTTGGATTTGCATGATTTGTTATTTATACTTTATTTTTTATTTCCAAAGAACTGAAAATAGAAAAATTATACACAAATTTTACTTGGTTCTGTTTTTAAAAATTCACTTATAAAAAGATTTTACTTTAAATTTTATTTATTTATTTTTAGAGCACATATATTAACCTCATAACACACCTACCATTGAAGCAATGAGTACGCCCCTATTTTAAATACTTGATACGATGTATTGGGTTCACAAGTTAAAATGCATAAAATAACCTATACACCAAAAAAAATAATATAAAATAAAATAAAAACTCACACCATCCATGTCTGATGTTGTTACTTGTGACTTGTCCAGAGAGGCGGAACTATGTGACCAAGAGGGGCCATGGTCCTCCAAAATTTTTGTAAAATTCTTAAAACGTAAGTTCCCATATATAGTTAATTTCAAATTAAAAACAAGATTGAAGCATATGACCCCATAAAATTTATATAAAAAAATTTAAAATTCAATTTGTCTTATTTAATTATGCTTATGAAATAATTCCTATCTCTATTATTTTTTCATTTTATTCTTATGAAATACTCTAAAAATATATAAATATTCTTATGATTTGCAATCCCACCCAAAAAGGTAAGGGCTCGTTTCGCGCATGCGATATTTTTAGGCGTTATATTTTTGTTAATACCAAAATAATCGACCATTTTGTTGTACGAGTGTTTTGGGTAGAAATCGAAATCATATTTGGTAACTAAAATTTATTTTGGGAAATTAAAAAATTTGTTTTTATTCCTCCATTAGAATATCAAAACGCACAATATCACCAATTTGGTGATATGAGTTTGGAAAAAAAATTATGATATGTTATAAATTATTGCAAACCAATATATTCATCCTAAACATGAAATGTGCCCAAATTTGAAGACCAATATTAAAAAAACAATATCATAACACATGTAAGGCTAACACCCAACTTATATATATCCCATCAGTCTCCCATCCAGATCCGATGTAAGACAAACTTCTAATATTTTACCTAACTCAAACTTGCAACGCCCTTGTTGCTGCTCGGGCCACCTTATCTATCCGAGTGGTGGATTCCGACAAGAAATGAGTATCCCCCAAATACCAACTGTAACGGATGAATATTTCACGATCTGATTTAAAAGTTTAAACTATTTAATGGGGTCACACTCAACCCATATATACCCAATCACTCGTATGGGACAAACCTCAAACAGCCATACAATGCCATGTGCACCCAACAATAAAATTCTGGAGAGTCGTTTTGTCTACAAGAGATCCCTTGTTGCTGCTCAAAAAAATGAGTTGTCTATTCAAAATATTTAGACACAGTATTTTGTTTTTGTTACAAATTATTTAATTGATTCGTCTATTCAAAACATTTAAATAGAGTATTTTGTTTTCATTGCAAATTATTTAATTCAAAGTATAACACAAGCAAATGAGCTAAGGATGAAATTAGAAATTAAAAATTTTTTTAGTGATAAATTTAAAATTACGAAATAACTAACGACCACCTCTAACCCTCTAATTATATTTAGCCGCCCTGAAAGAAACCAAACAAAATGTAAGGTATGAAGAGAGGGCAAACACACACTGGTCAACTAATAAATGCAGGTTGGTTTTGAAGTTTAGAGTTGTCATGGACTCATGTGGATAATAAGGCCCATCAAATATTGCCTTGAACACAGAAATATTCACATGCTAGTTTGGCACTTTTGCTTTCATCATTTCTTTTCAGATTTCAAGAAAAAAATTAAAAAAATAAAAATTAAATCCAATGACCTATAGAACTAAATAAACAATAATAATAACTCAAAACTTCCCTTAGCCTAGCGTCATAAAGTGTTCCTTCTCCTTCTTGTCATGATTTAAATAAATTATTCTCCGTCGAGTTTTGATTCTTCTCTTTCTCTATATGGGAAAAGGTATAATTTATATATCATTCGAGGTTTAGTTATATATATATTAAAAAGTTTAATTTTGTGGCTCTGTTTGTTTAAAAGTAAAATATTTTTTTATTTTATAATTTTTGATTGTCGTAAAATATTTACGAAGAAAAAGATATTAAAACTTAGCAAAAATGACTTACTCATTAATTTTCTAGCAAGTTATTTTACAAGCGTCGCACCATGGATTGGACCTCAATCTCAACCTAGACATTCGCCAAATATCGAAAAAGTAAAAATAAAAAAAATATTTTACCTAAAAAAAAAAACAATCTTTTCAAAATAAATATTTTTTGGAGCCTGAATACCAAAAACAATTTTTTTTTTTTAATAAAAAAACTGTCATGTTCATGCATAGTGGTGTTCAAACCGGAGGCCCAAAGGAAAAGCCCAAAAACAAGTCCTCTTGTACATTTTCATATACATGCATAGTTTATGAGGTAATTTATGGGCCTGAAGACCAGACTCAAAAAAGTTACCAATGACCCAATATATCTAAATTGGAAGTGGGGAAGGGCACGCCCCAACTAAGACAAAAGCCCAATAATTAGCATGGCCCAAAGGCTTTTAAATAGCTGATAACCGTAATTCTTGAATAATACTTTATTACTTTTGTTGTATTAATGATATGGTATCACCAATCTATTAAATACTAATACATAGTGATACGATTCATTAAAATAAATTATTTTTATTTATGTGACAAGATATGATTGGTTGATGGCATCGAGAATATTACCGATGCAAGTATGTTTTTCTAGTAACTCTCAATTGAAAAGACAACGTATAATTGGTTGATGGCAAAGACGATATACTATCACTAATGCAAGTATGTCTTTATGTAAATGCAATTACAAATGAAATAATTTATACAAGATATAATTGGGAATATGAAAATTTGTGAGGCCAATTCTGTAATGTTCATGATGCACTCACAGTGGTCATATTTATAGGTTTTATATGATATTATGTTTATAAAAAAAGCAAAAAGTCATCTTAATTTCTTTTTCACTTTATTATATTTTAGACGGACTTTTGCGTAGACTTTGCAACAATCAACAAACCAATCCAACACATTTTGGAGCAAAATAACGTGTGATATGACGCGGATGCTTACTTTCCTATTTTTTATTTTATTTTATTTATTTATTTTTTTGTGTTAATAATGTGGATTCTTAATTAAAAAGAAAAAGAAAAAGAAAACAAAAAAGCAGATACTCGTGAATTATAATGGCGAAAGACAAATTATCATTATTATTTTTATTATTCTGTGTAAATAAAGTTGGACACATAAATTCTCTTTTACGGTACGGTGAAAGACAAATCTTGATTTTGCCCGTAAAATTTTACTTGAAAAAAATTCAAGAACTTCCGAATTGCAATACATTTTATATTAGTACTATATAAACCTAAGGAAAAAAGCAATAGAAAAATCTTGATGTAAGGGAAAAATTAGTTTGGGTTTGAAAATGAAAAATTTCAATAGGATCTCAATGAGGGAATTAAGCTCAATATAAAGTCCAATCTTTGTTAGTAATATTATTGTTTTTTAAATATTAGTAATTAAAATATAGCAATATCAACTTGAGCTTATTATAATATTAATCCAATCCTAACTCGAATATATTACACCCAACACATTCCTATCTCTATCTCGAGTTTAATTTGAACATTTTCAAGTTAGGGTCTATTTGAATTGAGGATTTTATTGTGATTGAAATAAGAGGTAAAGAAAAGAAATGATTTGGTGAGACACCTCATGCTGTGTGTTTGTTTTGATTACAAGATTAATTAATTTTTACTTTTTCATTTTGTTTATTTTATTTTTTGGTGTTTGGTTATTGTAAAATATTTATAAATAAAAAAAATTAAAACTTAACAAAAATTACTTACTTATTAATTTTTGATAAATTAATTTACAAGTCGTAAACTATCGACTTCAATCTCGACTTAACCCTTTATCAAATACTGAAAAAAAAAAAATATATATATATCTTACCTAAAAAGAAAAAATATTTCTAAAAAAATTGTTTTACGTCAAAATAAACCGATCCTCAACGAGTGTCTGTTTCTTTGAGTAACAGGTTGATAAAAATAATTTTTACTCTATATAAGGAAAAAAAAAAAAAAAAAAAAAAAATGAAACCTTTCTCAAACGGGTCAATCCAGTATCCACCGATCCAACTCAAAAAGTCCACTGAAGATTTATTCGGGCTTGGCTTTTTAGCCCACTATGACTGAAACCAATCATCTCTTTCTCTCTCTATCTCTTAAAAATCCATTGGCCGCTTATCTCCCCACTCTCTCTCTCTACAGCTCCGCAAAACCTCTAAAAACCCTCTCTTTCCCCACCACCACCGCCGTTGACGGCGGCGAAATTCCCCACCTTTTCCCCACCGATCAAATCTCACAATGGCGGCGACAGCGGCCTCGGACGTCACCGACGGACCAGTTCTCAACTTCATCAACAAGCGCCTCCGTGCCCTCAAAAAGAAACAGAACCGAATCCTCCAAATGGAAGAGGCCATCGCCCAAGGCAAAATCCTCAACAAGGAACAAGAAGACGTCCTCCGCTCCAAACCCTCCGTCACCGCCTCCATCGATGAGCTCGAGAAGCTCCGCCAACCCCTCTCCGTTGCCGTCGCAGACGAGATCAGCCTCGCCCTGCAACGCCACCAAGTCTCCGCTTCCCCTCCCGTCGAATCCACTGTCACCGAAGACGATAAAGAGACAGAAGTTGAGCAGAAAATCACCGACGTTGAACATCAATCGGACCATGGAAACACTGTCGTGGAGGATCTCCTGAACCTCCTCTACTTTGGGACTATGTTCGATGTGAAGACTGCGAGTGATTTCACTTCGACGATTTTGACTCGGACGCACGAGCGAGGGTGTTGCTTGACCTACGATTACGTGACCGACGACGAGTCCACCGATATGCTCGGTGAGAGGGACTTGGATTTGATTTCGACGTTGGGCGGACTATTGGTTTCGAGGCCAGTCGATTCGAGTCTGTCGCACAAGAATGCTTTGAGGAGGTGCATGGAGCACGCGAAGCTATGGCTTGCCAACTCCGATCAGCCGATTGATCCAGATTCGAACATTACCTGTATGGTTATTGTGTTAAAAATTTTGCATTTTTATGAAATTTATGGATTTGTATGTTTGTTTTGGTGATGGTAATTGATGATTTTGTAGATGCGGCATTGAGAGCAAGGCTCAACAAGATTATGGCATCAGACTACTTCACGACGACACCGGAGATGAAAGCAGCTGTAGAGGTGGCTGCTGCAGCTGGAAATTATGCCTTGCATGGGTCTATGGTGCCAGTGAATGTGCCCGTCCAAGTGGAAGGTTCTGATGTGGAATATCAGCAGAAGGTAAATAGTTGATGTACTCCTAGACTAGTGGGATTAAGATATTTTATTATTGTTATTTCTCTTTTTCGTTCTTTTATCTGAATGGTAAGAAAAATTTTCCATTATAGTGTTATCTGCGTTTGCTTTGTGGAGGTCTTATCTGAAAACATGCTACATTGATATTTTTGGGAGCTTTTAGAACTTGGAAGAATCCTAATATCACTCTATGTTATGTTATCAATGTTGGATTTCACCATAAACACATTTTGTTGAAGATATTATGTTCTCTTGTTTCTTGAAGATTTCAGCTAACATAAATGGTGCAGGTTGTATAGCTAAAAAGATTCATTCTCTTCATAAAAAATAGGACGTAGAACCAATAAAGATTTCTTTTTTGATTCATCCCTGGAGTTGAAACTCAAATTCGATTGTATTGCATTACATGGTGTTTTGTTCTTGCTATTGTGTTTTATTTGCCATAACAGATTCTATTATAAGGAATTAAGAGTAATCGTGGAAGTTATATTACATTCAACGCAATAAAGGTTTTAGATAATGCTTCTTTTATCGTGGTAGGATAATCTGGATGCAAACCTGAGCGCTATGAAGTAGTGGAATGAATTTGACGGGGAAGCCCTCATCCACATAAAGTGATATTTGGAGGGTGGTACCCTTTTGCGTTTGGTGGTGCGTTTGGAAGGAGCGGAATAGAAGATCTTTTGATGGGGAGGAATCTTCCATTGGGGCTTTGAAATTTCTTATTATTAGCTCTCTTTTTTTGTTGGGTGATGGAGAGAAATTGTAAATCTATATAAGAGTTTGTTGATTTTTTGGGTTCATTGGATCCACAGGACCTCTTTCTTTGGCTTCCGCTTTTTTGTAATCTTCGGGATGCATTCCCCTTTTGAACGCTTTCTAATATATCTTTCCTTTTCAAAAAAGAAAAAGAAAAAAAATGCAGGTCAGAATGGGGATGGAATTATCTTAATATGTTGAGGCAGTAACTGAGTTCTTTGAAAGACGAATATTCTTATCACACGCTTATAGGAGAGAAGGTGGTTTCTCTTGTAGTAGTATTTACGGTACATTTGCTCCTCTTGAAGTGCCCAGTCTTTTCTGAAGACAATTATTTCTTGCTAATTTGATTCATTAGGAGGTAGCGGAGGATCCTAAACCTAATAGGTGTTTCACATGTAATATATAAGGACTAATAAACAAATGACCTTGTCATTCATTGTTTTGTGTCAAGAGATAGATTATTTTTGTTTCATTTGTCTGAAGGCTTTTAGGTTCATGTTCCTTATTTATAAGAAGCATGGGCATGGACGAAACGTTGACATGATAAATCTTAGAAAGTAATGCATATGCATGAACTTAAAATACATATTTTATATACAAAAATTAGATTTTATATAGCAATGTAGTTTCATAAAAATCGAATCCAATAGACTATCTGAAAATTATTATTCATGAATAGCACTCTTTTTTGTTGGGTTCTAGGGATAAATTGTAATTCCAAGGAGGAAATTGTTATTTTTTGGAGACTCTGAGAGATTAGAGGCCCTATTAGGCCTTGTGTTTCTTCTGAGGGATTCGTTCCCCTTTTGAACGCTTCTTTTATACAATTTTACTTATAAAAAAAATACTTATAAAAAAAAGAAATTATTCATTAATTTTATAGTCATAGTCACCCTCGACCTATCGTGAGAGTCAAAACAAAAAGCACAATGTTATTTGTTCATGTATTGTTTTGTTTTTGTGTTTGTATATGTCCCACCAATGAAATGGCTCATCCTTATTCCATGTCTGTTCCTTAATTAAGACTCTTCCAACTTTTGCTTTCTGACATATTGAGAAAGTCAAAACAAAAAACACAATACTATTTGTTTATGTATTGTTTTGTTTTCGTGTATGTATGTAGATATATATTTGTATTTGAACCCCCAATGAAATGACTCATCCTCATTCCCATGTCCGTTCCTTAAGTAAGACTTTTCTAACTTTTGCTTTCTGGTATGGTCAAACTTTTTATGAATATTGTATAAACCTTTAATCTGATTTTTCTTTGTAGTTGGACGTTTTTTCCACACCAAAAGAAAGTCTTATCTAATGTGCAGGGTTCACTGTTCACGTGTTGGTTAATGTAAAAAATGTATCTTCCATGTGTATTAAATGATTAAACTTTGTTTTTTAGACACATTCAAAATCTGTCGAGCATGTTTCCTCCATGGAAACATCTTGTTTTCGCAAGTGTTGTGCTTCTTAGCTTATTTCTTTGGCTTAATCAGGCGACTAATCTGTCTTTGTCCACACGGTTTTTACGGAGCTTATTCATTAATTAGTAAAATGGTAAAAGTCTTGGGTGCCAAGCTTGAGAATCATGTTTGAATTTTAGAGTAGCATTTTCTTTAGAATAATCTTGGGTGCCAAACTTGAGAATCATGTTTGAAATTTAGAGAAGCATTTTCTTTAGAATAATTCAAAGGTTATGTTTGTGTCGAGTTCATCCCTCCACCTCATCACGTAGGCATACCTTTATTTATTTTTTTCTTTTGATTCCCATTTGTGCATGTGTTGATTCCTTATTTTATAATTCTCTTTAATGTATTTTCACATAAAAATAAAAATAGGGGACATTTTCTATCTATGTAATTGTTGGGAAGCCTTTGTATTGTGTTCATAACACTAGCATGAGTGGTAGGTACTATTGGGGTGCACATAATATGATGTGTGATATTCTGAATGTAGTGATCAAAGTTTTAAATCATCGTTCATGAAAGAGCAGAATAGGGTAGTATTACTTCTCTTTCATGAAAATAAACTAGATTGTTAGTAATGGGAACAGGTTTGTTGTTATGGAATTGATTTAATCCCCAAATTTTGGAGACTAGGGCATGGCTAAAGTTTTGTCTTTCTTTTCTATATTAGAAGTTTTGGAGAGAACTCCTTAACTTCAATGATCTGCTTGGCCCGAGGGGCTTCTTTTAGCTCTAAAGAGCTCGCTTAAAACCGTGTTTGAGATAAATAATCTAGGCTCAATCATATTTTAAAGTTTCTTGTTTTCTGAGCTTCCTGGAACTATAAGCTCATTGTCATGTGAAGATTTTATAAGAGACAGCTAGTTGTTCTTAAACTGGTATCTGCTCAAAATTTTGGAATTCGCTTCTTAGACCATGCTCAGTATTCATTTTGGACTTGTTGGTTTGTCAACCAAACCTGAATTGGATACCCCCATTTTCTTGGCTTAGCTTGTATCTACGCTTTTATGTACCTACTTTTCCGTTGCTTTATTGGCAGTTTGTGTTGTAACTATTAAGGCTAGAATCGTATCCTCATCTGCAATTACCCTTGGATAACCTTTTTTCATGCATATATGCACCTCTTTGGTTGTTGGCACGAGTTGTCTTTCAAGAGAAGTGACATGTCCATTTAAGGATTTATTAAAAAGCCTATTCTTTGTAACATTATTCAGTATTGGGCTTGTATCAATAAATGTATCAACATCACCTTGTCTGAAGTTGTGCAAGGGATTATGCGGTCTGTTACTTTCAAGAATTTCTTATAATGGGTTATGAATCTGATGCAGAACAACAATCTTGTTGCCTTTATTGGGAAGCTTTTGTGAAATGTTGGCTCTAAAGAGATAGCTTGAAGCAAATTACAGTTTCGCATAAATCTCCTGTAACAGTTAGTTTCTAATGCAGAATGACAAATTTGTAGCTTTTTTGGAGGCTTTTGTTAAACATTGTTTGTTTTTTGAGATGGTTGTGCTTTTAATGTTGTAGCTTGAATCAAATTCAAGCTGATGACATTTTCTTTTATATATGGTGGCTCATTTCATTTAGAGGAATGGAACAGGCTAATGCTTTTAAAGTTAATTGCAAGTCTTATCGATCCATGTGCAAATGGAACTCTAGTGAACATGTTGATGTATTAGGTAGCGTGAGAAATTTATTAGTGAGGTAATATATTGTAGAGAGAGAGGGCAACTATATCACATATAGAATGAATCAAGACATTTAGAAATCTTTTGTGAAGAGATGAGCCTCCACAATAAAGGCAAATGTATGACTGATACATTTAGGCTTAGTTTGGTACGCATGAATGAAATGGAATGGTAATGGAATGAAGTTGGGAATGGAATGAGAATGAGAATGGAATGGTCATTCTCATTCTATTGTTTGGTTGCAAATATGAAATGATAATCACCATTCTAAATGGTGGTGATGGGAAGCGACAGCGGTGGAAGTTGGTGGAAGAAGGTGGCGGCGGGAATGGAATGACCATTCCATAGGTTTAAATGTGGAATGGATTTTCATTCCTTGGAATGAATTTTTATTCCAAGGACTGGTGATTCCCACTTTAAATTTCATACCAAACAAAGGAATGGTTGGAATAGGGATTCCATTCCGTACCAAACTAGGCCTTAGTAAATTGCAAGTGATCATGTGTCAGGCTAAGTATTCCTCAGTGACTAATAGTACCGTGAGGGAAGGGTGACAAGACTCCCACGAGAAAGTTAAATAGAACATAAAAACTCTAAGCTCCCTACTAGTATGGGGAATCCAGGGCTTTAACAGTGTACCTGTTTACGAATGATCCTGTAATCATAAGAGTGGCTTGGTTAAGGGAACTCATCACAGCCGTTGTGAAATTGAGTCTTTGTACTTGTCACTACTTATTATTCAAAGTAGAATAATAATAATAATAATAATAGCAATTTAACCATATACTAGGTCACTAGTGCCTTGTTATTTACTTCTTTGGCATTCACTACAATCCATTTATGTTATCTGGGTTTATCAAGGACATATTTTTCTATTTAAAAAAATTGGCCATCAAAATTTTTTTTTGGGTCACCTTGACCCACTCCCATTCGTCCTTATTGTGCTTGTGGTTATTCTTGTGCCTTTAACTTAAATTGAATCGTTCTTCCTTACCGGTGCACATATACTTGCACCCCCCATCATTTCTGATTATGTACATGGGTTTTGCCTTGTTAGATTAAGAGATCTATTTGTTCTCCGATTTTTGATGTTCTCTCTCTCTTTTTTTTTTTCATTGATCTAGAAGGAGAGAGTAACATGAAATTAACCTTGATTGATAATGTAACTAGTTGTTACAAGGGAGTCTTGTCCCACATCGGATTCGGATGGGAAAGTGAAAGGTATATTTGAATTGGGGTGTTAGCCCCACCTATTAGCTTAATGTTTTTGGTCGGATCGTGAAGGACCTGACCCGTTACAGTTGGTATCAAAGCCACACCTGGGTAAGCACCCTCGGTTAGGCAGGGTGGCCCGACAACAAGGAGGGCGTTGTGAGTTCTGGTGGGGGAGAATGCTACAAAGGGAGTCTTGTCCCTCATCGGATCTGGATGGGCAAGTGAATGGGTATATATGAGTAGGGTGTTAGCCCACCTAATAGCTTAAGCTTTTTGGTTGGATTGCGAAGCATCCGACCCGTTACACTAGTCCATTTTTTGGCATTTTAGTTCTTAAGAAATAATTCGTTTATAGGGAAAACACGATACTTCATGCCAACCAATTTATGCACAAAAACCATGTCATCATGGTAGAATTTTGAAAGGATATGTATAGTGATTATAAGATTTTTTTAGTGTTGGGTTCAGATATGTAGTCCTTCATGATTCCTTTGTTATATTTTCAAGGGTTTTATTGCATCTCTTGAGTCATGTATTTGACAGACCTTTTACTGAATTTTACTGGTTGATGAATCACTGTCATACTCTTAATATGTTTAATTGAACTTGATGTTGTTGCATTACATCTTTTCAAGCAAATACTGGATAACAAATTTTTGCTTCAAGATTGTTGCTTGATTTGATAACTTCACTGCACAATTAATTTCTCTGAGGGAGTGAAACTTGAACTGGTAAGTGAGGTGTTTCAATAAACTGAAAGGATTATGGTCGAATTTTTGCAAGTTTTTCTTGCTAAGGCTGAGTTAATGACATCGGTATCATGGAAAAAGATGTGAAAATTTTAAGACTTCTATTTTAGTAGGATATGCTTTTGTTTGAAGTGCAATTAATATCTTTTTTGCAAGTGGTCTACCAATTAGTATCAGTCAATAGTTCTGTGAGGGATGTGAGTAATATAGGATCTTTATATTTTATTCTTCCAATCAAATTTGAGTGTTTTCATTGTTAATAATCATGCATAAACATAATTATTTGGTGTGGAAGTATTATCTAATATAGGCACATTTGTATTGAAGGGCCCTATACATGACCAGTTCCTTGCAATCAATTCTATGGATGCGTTTGACAGATGAATGTATTAATCCATATATTCAACATCTGAAGTATTAGTGTTCAATTGATGATTGAAATGTCAATTGCAAACCACCTTTGATGATATATCTACAGTACAAATACTGGCATGTCTGTTGCTTTTCTGTTCCACTTCCATTTGGTCTTTTTGTTTTACGTGCAAATCCTTCTTAAAATGACTTCCTCATCTCTCCTCAATTTGTTTTGGACCCAGCTTCTCACAAGGCATTTATTTATCAATTATCGTTTCATTTTCATATGTATTAATCTCAAACGTTATTTGGATTATTTGGTCTATATAGCATCTTGTACCATAAAAGCATTATAGCTGGTATGGTAGTAGATTCATGTTAAATTGCATTCTTAACTTTATATGTATCTAATATTCACATAATACTAAGAAATCATCATTGTTCAAATTATATGAAAAATACCACCTTCAATCTTCTGTTAAGGATGAGTTTTTTTTTTTTTTTTTTTTTTTTCCTAGTTTGATTTTCTCTGACATGTGGTTTCCAGGAGGGTAGTAGATTAAGGAAGGTAAACTTTAGGATTATGAAAAGATCCAAGCAGCCACTCAAGGCAACTTGATTTCCAGAAGGGATTTAGATAGAAATAGATCCTATAGCTTTTGCTTCTCTAGCCATTATTTCCAATTTATCATCATTCTTCAATAAATTTGTATCCTTGTATAAAATTTTTAAGACGTGCATATATAATAAATCCCATTTTAAAATTATTCCCATTGTTCTGGTTTGGATTTGTGTGCTTGGTCATCTGTTAAATATTCCCTTTTTATTTTTAATTACATGGCAATGGAGTAGCAAAGACTAAAAGCTTTAGTTTTTTGAGTTTCACCCCACATTTTTTTTTCTTCAATTCCAACAGGATTATTCTTGTTATATTATTTATTATTTTCTCTTTCTAAATATGGAATTTTATTTTGTTTGTCCTACTGTCATCCTGATAAATTTATTTGGTGTCATACTGATTCCCTAATTTGTATGTCTTATTTAGGATGAAGACACGGCAAATTTTCAAGAAAATGAAAGCTACGATGATCAGTCCAGTCCTGTTGAAGAATTTCACAAGGTGCTGTTTATAGTTTAACTCTTTTAACACAAACTTGCGTGCTAGTATTTCTTTATTATATTTGATGTGATACAAAAACTTTAAAACTTTGCAGAGTGAATCAGAGGTGGAAAATCATGCAGAAGTCTCTGCTCAGACAGAACCAGTCAAATCGCAGGAAGAAATGGGGCAGAATCAGAGAGAGGTGGAGACAAAGGAACAAAACCATGTTCCTCGGAGGGTCTATCAGAATCAAAGAGGTGGTCGTGGTGGGGGTGGTGGTGGACGTAGAGGTTATTCCAATGGCCGTGGAGGTCGATACAGCAGCAGGGGAGGTGGGCCTTACCAAAATGGCCGCAGCCAATACTATGACCAGCCTGGAAATTATTACCCGAGGAACTATGCTTACAATAGGGGAAGGGGCGGCAGAGGCGGTGGTGGTGGGAACTCTAACTACAACCATGGTTCTGGAGGTCAAGCAGGTAATGACCCAGCAGATTCATAACTCATTTAGTTGCTTATATCTGTGGTGGGTGGTGAAAATGTTTTTGCTTACATGAAACGTGACTTTTCCAGTGGGTGGTGAAAATGTTTTTCCTTACATGAAACGTTTAAGGATGGATGTTGATGAGTGCACCTCCTTTTTGTAGTTCAGTGAATGGACATTTATTTATTTGGAAAAAAAAATTCGAAAAAGAAGGTTTAGTAAAGCTTCTCTCGCTGAACCATGGTAGTAAAATGATCAAAATTCCATGCAGCGGGAAAGAAGTTTTACATTCCCTTTCTTAAATATTATGTGAAGTAATTATGTCTTTTAGACAACATCAATATGTACATTTAGATTTACCATAGGTAGGTAGCCCAGGTGTAAGATTTGTACTTAGAATCAGGATCCCTTCATGTGTTGGGATTCTGTGTTTGTATCCTATACTGTTTTACGCAACACAATACATAGCTTATGAATAGTTGTTGCATGAGCGATGGTAAAGTTGTTGCGTTGGCACAGTACATACACGATGAAAATGGCACTGGAGAGGACCCGGGTTCTTGTACTTTTTCCCTCTTTCAGCTCTTGGAATCCAAGTTTTCAACACGTTAATGAGACGGACCGAATTTTAACACCTGGGTAGCCCAGGATGCTTTGAATTTACAACCTGGGTTACCCATTGACCGACTTAGTATTTCATTAAGGTGTTGAGAGCTTGGATTCCAAGAGCCGGAGGAATCCACAATACCAAGAACGCCTGGTAAATATTCCTACCTCCCAGTTTAAGGTGTTAGATCAAACATCCATATTGTACAAGACTTGGTCGCAAACTCGAATAAGAATAGTTCTGAGAGGATAGAATGTCGAAACAATAATTCTATTGCTGATATAAATGACACTGATACGGTGACCAAAATGCCAGAGCTAACATCCACTTCAATTGCAAGTTCATTCTGCATTGCAATTTGGCAGCACATTCCTTCAAAAAAAAAAAAAAAATCATCGTGTTGGCTGATCCTGTTAACAACAAGTACATATTGTAATTCTTGTGAATGAAGGATGTTTAGAGTGCTGGTTAAATCTATACTTGACTATCTTCTTACTAGGAAGTGACTTAACCTTAGATATATTTTCTTGGAAAATGATTTTAAAACCGATTTTTGAATAGTTGAAGATGTTTGAGTTTATCCACTACATCCACAGGGTACGTATTGACTTGAAAAATAGGTTCATGTAGGTAAATGCTTTGGTGGTGATAATTCGTATTTGCGGGTCATAATCGTGTTGACATGAGGGCATTCTACTGAAAAGATAAACCTAAACGTGAATTTTACTAAAAAGATAAACCTAAACATGACACAAAACCTAAACATGGCATTTTACTAGAAAGAAAAACCTAAACATGGCCCATCCATTTGATAATTGTGTTAACCTAAACATGATTCATTTAATAATTGTGCTAATTCAAACACGACCATTTAATTATCGTTTTAACTTCTTTAATAAATTATTTATCAAAACGAGACATTTAATTCTCAATGAGTTGTGATATTTACATTGAACACTTGTACTGAATTGTCTAATCGAATAATTTTTAATTGGTTATTTATATCAAATATAATTAAGTGGAGGGCTTGACTTCCTTATTTATTGCATAATTAGGTCTAGCAATTGATTGTAACTATTTGCTACAAGAATCATTTTTTATTTTCAATTAAACAATAAATACAAAAAAATATATAAGTCTCAATTAACCAAAATATTTAAAGTAAGGAAAAAAAAAACATCAAACACGTTAAATAGATAGAATTTAACACGGCACAAGTCAAGGTTTATGTTGAAATGATTAAACTATCCATAATAATTGGATCTAAACAAAATTACACATGTCATATTCACGATTATTAACACGTTGAGTTAAACGGGTTAAACTTTTCAATTTTAACACGATACGACTAAATAAACGAATTAATCATGTCAATCCATTTACGATTCGAACTCGTTTAAGGTTAATTATAAATTCGTTAATTTCGTGTCGTGTTCAGTTAGGCGGGTGGTGTTCAACTTTGCACCCCTAACAATTCCTTTTAGCTTTTATGTGCCGTGTTTTTACCAAAACAACTGTATTCCATTTTGTGTTTTCAATCAATATAGTGGTGGTTGATGTGAAGGCTGAAGCTACATCAATGTAATTGAATTCAAGTCTCAGTCTTTCTACTTCAGTGGAACTCTGTATCTATCGATGGCCATATCATATCACAGAATTGACTCTATTTGCCCAAAAAAAATAAATAATAATAATTAAAAAAAAAATTAAAACTGGTCCAGGAATATTAAACTTTTGTAGTTCCATGCCTTCATCTTTTGTGTGCTGCCCGCCAGCCAAGCGAATCTAACATCACCCCCCATCAAGTGATTGATGTAATTAAATGTTAGTGATGGCCACCCACAATTGGGACCATTACAAAAGGTGGCCATCATTAAACTACTACTTTTCACACACACACAAACACACACACTGGGTACAGAATATTGGTTGAAGAATCGTGTGTAAATTTGCCTGAACTCCGCCTCATGGTACACTGCAGGACACAAGCCATATTTGAACGTAGGGGACTTGATTTATTCTTGCTTAGAACATATTGAGAAGGAAAGTAAATATTGTTCACACGTCACAAACAACGTTGTCTAAAACATAGTTGGGAGGCAAGAGCCATTCTTTTCAACACTCAAATGGTAATTTGTGTCTTCAAACAAGTGCCAGAATTGGTGGCTCGTGTTCCTTCATTTAGTTGTGAAGATGTTGTTCGCTTTGCGCTACATAATCATTCACGATTTTCAAAATACGTCGATACAAGTAAGAGACAATTTTTTTATTTTTTATTTTTTTATTTTAAGTGCACACTTCTTTTTCCGGGCTACGTGGGATGTCACAATCACTCCTTGAAACCCAGCGTCCTTTCTGGCTTGATTCAAATGGGCTTGTGCACACTCTCCCTCCGACTGAAAATCAAACAATGCAATTATTAAGGCGCGCTCTACCACTGAACTAATAGCCCGTCATGCGAGCCTCCCATTAGGCTCGCTATGCCAAAAGCGAAAGAAACCCCATCCCTCTCTTTACTTTTTTCTCCCCCATGTCGTCACGGGGACGTAAAAAGGGGATCCTATCAACTTGTTGGACCTAAGACAACAAGCTTATGAGCTTAGTCTTATTTAACCATCGAGAAACAAAAAACAGACTTTCATCTCCAAGTTTAACTCAGATGTAGCTCCCGTCTTTTGAGTCGATTCTTGTTTGGGATTTATGTGGCTTGTGGGCTGTTACGTGTGTCTTGAAGTGCATTAGTCTTTTCCGTAAAATATGGAGGTACTTTCTTTGTAAATGAAAATAAAATAGAAATAAGCAGAAAAATGCTTTAATACGAATGGGCGGAAGTAATTGATACACCCCATTTTAAATTCAGACTAGAGAGAATATTTATTCTCCAAATATTGTCAAATGTAACAACGGTCCAAATTATTAAGGGTCCCATAAAAGGGCATCAAATGTTGTAGTATATTATGGTTTTAAAATTGTCCACTGCCACCATCAACCTCTATAAATAGACCTCCTTGACAACTCGAAATGTTCAAGTCATAGGTCATAATCTTCCTCGGCTCAAACTCAGTGAGAAGAGAGAGAGCTTCCAAGAGGAGGAAGAAGAAAAATGGGGTATGAATTGCTGGGCTCGCTATGCCAAAAGCGAAAGAAACCCTATCCCTCTCTTTACTTTTTTCGCCCTCGTGTCATTGTCACGGGGACGTAAAAAGGGAATCCTATCAACTTGTTGTGACCTAAGATAACAAGCTTATGAGCTTAGTTTTACTTAACCGTCGAGAAACAAAAGAAGACTTTCATTTCCAAGTTTAACTCAGACGTAACTCTCGTCTTTTGAGTCGATTCTTGTTTGAGATTTATGTGGCTTGTGGGCTGTTACGTGTGTCCTGAGGTGGATTAGTCTCTCCCGTAAAATATGGAGATTCTTTCTTTGTAAATAAAAATAACAATAAAAATAAGCAGTAAAATGCTTTAATACGAATGAACGGAAGTAATTGATACATCCCATTTTAAATTCAGACTAAAGAAAGTATTTATTCTTCAAATATTGTCAAATGTAACAACAACGGTCCAAATTATTAAGGGTCCCATAAAAGGGCATCAAATGTTGTTGTATATTATGGTTTTAAAATTGTCCACTACCACCATCAACCTGTATAAATAGACCTCCTCGACAACTCCAAATGTTCAAGTCATAGGTCATAATCTTCCTCGGCTCAAACCCAGTGAGAAGAGAGAGAGCTTCCAAGAGGAGGAGGAAGAAGAAAAATGGGGTATGAATTTTTTCCCATGAACCAATCAAATGGATCGTCGTCGACGAGTCCTTCCCTGGTTCTCGAGTTACATTCCTCTGCAAAATGGAGAGCTCATTTACAAGCCTCCAAAGAAAGTACCAAACTGGTAAAAATATGATCATTATCAACCCTCCTAAACTTGACTAATGCTTAGTTTTCAAAAACTTTTATCTTATATTTGCATCTACTGATTCATTTTCATTTTCATTGTCTTCTTTATTTTGGAATGAAGATTGTGATCGACTTCACGGCTTCATGGTGCCGACCTTGTAGATTCATAGAACCAACCATCAATGAGTTTGCTGCTAAATACACTGATGTCAAGTTCTTCAAGATAGATGTGGATGAATTGATGGTACATATTGCTCTTTTCTTTTTCTACAAATTTTTTCTATGCATTTTCTTCGATGACAAACAGAATGATACTAAGATATATATATATATATATATATATATATTGAATGAATGAATGAAAACAGAATGTGGCTCAGGAATTTGAGGTGCAAACATTGCCATCTTTTGTTCTGATAAAGGGAGGGATAGCAGTTGATAAGATTGTGGGTGTGAAGAAGGAAGAGCTCCAGAACAAAATTGAGAGACACATGGTTTAATGTTGATGAAGGGCTTGAGCACTTGAATTTTGTTGGATTTGGTTTGACAGAATCAGCAGAAGAAAGTACAAAGAACATGGAGATGATAGGAATCTCGATGTAATAAAAAACGAATCTATATACATTTATATTCAATAAAATGAATTTTTGATGCAAATTAACAATTCATTAAATACCCATTTGCCAAGTTCTTTCTTTCTCCCTTGTGTTTTAAATTATTAGATAATTTATCCTAAATCAAATTCCAGAGAACAGTAAAGCTTCGAAGGGTCTTTCTTTCAAGGTCCTTCAGTGACATATTTCTATGTAAATCTTACCAAGAAAAAACAGGGATTAGGGATTTGATTGAACAATATAAATGGAAAATTCATTTAGAGGAAGTTTTAAGTGAACCAAAACACTTGTGGGTTACTTTTCACAAATAATAATAATTATTATTTGGAGAATTTTTGTACTTCAACCCTTTGAACAGATTAGGTATATTCTGATTTTTGATTGCCTAAACTGGCCTCTGGGTGGAAGCCAAAGTTTATAAAACAATAGGAATATATCTAAATATTGAACTGACTTGTGGCTTCTTACCTCACTGATTCTCCACTTCTACTTTCCGCTTACATCTGCATGATTCTTCTCATCCTCTTTAGCTAGCTAGTCAGAAATGAGCATGAATAAAGAACATTATAC
This sequence comes from Cornus florida, assembly GCF_030987335.1. Lineage (NCBI taxonomy): Eukaryota > Viridiplantae > Streptophyta > Magnoliopsida > Cornales > Cornaceae > Cornus > Cornus florida. The sequence continues at coordinate 20,273,139 of NW_026775574.1, forward strand.
AAGATATACAAGGTATGAACATGAAATGATCATAATCCACTGGAATGTTGATCAAGAAGTGGGTAGTGTGGTTCTAATTCAACTGAATGTTGGGAATATTAACTCCTTCAGACTAACTTTCATACCAGTTGTTGAGAATTAACTCCTCCATTTAAAAACAAAGGAAGCATATCATCACTCAACTCATCAAACATGCATATATGGAGATACAATCATACACTAATCAAGGGCTATGTGACACTATTATGAATGAAGAAGAGAATATACAACCAGATGCCTAACGTCACTCATTCACTCGTCATCTTGATGCGTATTGAGCTTCCGCTCTTAATTTGAATGATGCCTAACGTCATTCACTCACTCGTCATCTTGATGCTGCTTCTCTACCTTCTTCACCTAATCCTATAAATAGTATCTTCAATATATTTATTCTTGAATAAGGATTCTCATACCTTTTCTAACAAGAAGTTACCAAATCAATCACAACTCTAATAGACCTAATGAAAGTTCCTCCATAAGTTTACGGTCTTACTCCACAAGTCTGTACCCTTTAGAAAAGAACATCTTCTATTTAAGTAGTTCTTTGTGAGAAGTTCTACAACACCCGGGGTCTTGCAGCTGTTGGATCATCCATCAAGTGGGCCCCACCACCACATCTAACAGCTGGAAGACCCGGAGGTACGGTACCCCATAATATTCTAGAATTTTTCCCAATTCTCGACACCCTGTGTGATCGTTATTAGTAACTATTTGACGAATGGGAAACCTGTGGAATCACCAAGGACAATTTAGCTCAATACATAAATGGAACATTCTCGAAACAGAATACTTTTTACAGGATAGAATGTCAAAAAAAAAAATTCCACTGCTGATCTCAGTGGCACTGCTTTTGTGAGTGGAATGCCATTGCAAACCACCAGTTTCAACTGCAAAGTACCTTTTGCTTAATTGTTCTATGGGAGATTCCATCTATTTAAAATAGAGAAATGAATTGTTCCAGAAAGGAATTTCTGCTTTCTATTTACACTTTTACGTCCACTAAATCTAACAAAAAAGTTAAGAAGCATAAAAGTAAAGCAGCACAGACAATCTTCTAGGGGTGCTGTGGCAGCATGCCAGATATGCATGAGTCCGATACAGCTAAAAGTGAGCACGAAAAGAACGTGTTCTGAACACTTTTAAGACACGATGAGGTAATTTTGCAATTAATTTTTAAGAAAAGGGTCTCAATGTAATTTTAAAATATATTATGAGATAATCAGAAAAATAATATAAGGTTTTAGTAAACAATAACATCCATTGCTGTGTTCATGTAGTTTTGGTATCCATGCTTAGCATGAAAGAAGGAATACCAAGATGGTGCGCTAATTAGGCACAGCCCCAATGTGATGTGCCTTTCACATAGATTTTCATACCTGCAATTAGCATGTTAGCTTGGAAGCCCATGTTTCACATTTTTCATGCGATAAAAAATAATGTACTTTGCCTACCAATTGATGCTCTAAGATGATGTTGATGGACACCCAAAGTTGATAAATTGGGACCCTCACGAAGCAGATTCTCATATCAGCAATTCAATCACTCTTTGTATAAAATGCACGCAATTTGAACTCCAGGACAAGTTTGTACTCAACACCATGATGTGGTGGACTTAACTTTTTCCTACATAGAAGGACTAAATATTGAGAAGAAAAGTAAGTTTTAAAGACTAATCAGCACATCACAAGCTGCATTGTCTAAACTCTAGTTAGGAGGTAATAACAGTGTCATCTTCCTAAACTCTTAATGCCAAGCCCCATCTTCATAAACACATACCCATTGCCCCATCTTGACAGTTTCTTTCTCCTATTTTCTTTCTTACCAAACAAACTGAAAGATACTAAATGAATAACTGAAAGCAGGATTTGACTCAGGAACTAGAAGAAAATAGAGAAGCACTGAGTTAACATTACTTGTGCTGGCACTTTATGATGCTTCGAGCAAGGCTCTGGCTCATATGTCTAGTGGTGTGGCGAACTGTTGTAGAATCGTGTGTGGTTGTCTGAACTCCTCATGGTACACTCAGGACACAGGTCAGTATCTAACAATCTATGCCATATATGAATGTAGTGGACTTGATTTATTCTTGCTTAAACATATTGGGAAGGAAAGTAAATATTCGTTGACACAACACAAACAACATTGTCTGGTTATATTACCTGAACTCGGGTACATGTGTGGGGTACTGGTATGTATTTATGCAACATATGTGTCAAATCTCCAAATAGAACACACTGAACATAGTGTTTAGAGTGAAATAATGTCTTTATGTAAGGTAGTGTCTAATATAAGTATCTCCCTGATTTTGAAGCAAATCATATAATAAAATTAAATTATTCAATGCATATTTTAGGCGCATGTCCAACCAAATGTGTCGAACACATATCCCATACCCACGTTCAAGTATTTTGTGTGGATGCTTCACCTACTTTTGGAGAGTTCATCTAACATAGGTTAGGAGGCAAGAGCACTCTGTTCAGCACTCAGAATGCCAAGCTGTGTCTTCAAACAAGTACCACCAGTGCTGAATTGGTAGTTCTTGTTCCTTCATTTAGCTGTGACTAATAGCAGAAATTATGTAATACCACAATATATACCAGCAGATTTGGAAATAAATTTACTTATTCTGTTAAAAACATTCATTAGTTGCCCCATATGTTTCCATTCCAACCTGGGAGTTATGTATCAAATGCAAAAGTCAATTTGTAATGGGCAGGAAATGATTTAATATGAATGAGTGGCAGTAATTGATTAAACCCCTTATTTAAACCAGACTAACTTTAGTTTTAGAGGGTACTTATGCTCCAAATCTTTCCAACTTTGTCTCCAACGGTCCAAATTATAAAGGGTCCCATGAAGGGCATCAAATGCTATATTAAGTTATGGTTTTAAAATTGTCCGCTACCACCATCAACCTGTATAAATAGGCCTCCTTGACAACTCCAAATGTTCAAGTTATAGGTTATACATCTTCCTAAGCTCAAAGTCAGTGAGAAGAGAGAGCTTCTAAGGGGAAGAAGAAGAAGAAGAAAAAGAAGAAAAATGGGGTATGAATTTTTTCCCATGAACCAATCAAACGGATTGTCATCGACAAGTCCTTCCCTGGTTCTTGAGCTACATTCCTCTGCCAAATGGAGAGCCCATTTACAAGCCTCCAAAGAAAGTACCAAACTGGTAACAATATGACCATCATCAACCCTCCTAAACTTGACTAATGCTTAGTTTTCAAATTTTTATCTTATATTTACATCTATTGATTGATTTTCCTTTTTTTCTTTATTTTTTCATGAAGATTGTGATTGACTTCACGGCTTCATGGTGCCGACCTTGTGGATTCATAGAACCAGCTATCAATGAGTTTGCTGCTAAATATACTGATGTCAAGTTCATCAAGATAGATGTGGATGAATTGATGGTATATATTGCTCTTTTCCCTTTCACTTTCGGGGAAATTTTTTCTATGTTTTTTTCTTAGCAGACAAACAGAATGATACTAATATATGTTGAATGAATGACCGAAAACAGGATGTGGCTCAGGAATTTGAGGTGCAAACATTGCCAACTTTTGTTCTGATAAAGGAAGGGGTAGCAGTTGATAAGATTGTGGGTGTGAAGAAGGAAGAACTCCAGAACAAAATTGAGAAACACATGGTTTAATGCTATTTGAGTTGAACTCTGTTGGGTTTGGTGAGTTTGGTTTAACAAAGTTGTGATGACAGAGGCAGAGGAAACAAGTAGAAAGAATTGGTGGTGATACCAATCTCAATGTAATAAAAAATCTATAAACAGTTACAATTAATAAAATGAATTTTTGATTAAAATTCACAATTCATAAATACCCATTAGCTAATATCTTTCTTTCTCCCTTGCTTTTAAATTATTAGATACTTTAGCCCAAAGCCATTTCCAAGAAACAGTAAAGCTTCATAGGGTCTTTCTTTCAAGGTGCACCCACGGAAAATATTTAAAAAACTACTGTTACATTAGCATTACTCACGTCAGTGGCATAATTCTACGTAGGTCTTATCAAGAAAATGGTTTGTTTAATCTACTGGTAAATTCAAGCTTTTTAATAATATTCTGATAACCAGAATATTAGTGATTGCCTCAACTGGCCTCTGGGTGTAGGCCTAAGTTTATAAAACAGCAGGAATCTAAACTGATCGTAAATTTTTTTTTTTTTTTTTTTTTTTTTTTTTTTTTTTTTTCTGATAAGTAAACTGATAGTAATTGAATTGACTTGTGGCTTCTTACCTCACTGATTCTCCACTTGTACTTTCTGTTCACTTCTGTATGATTCTCATCCCCTTTAGCTAGTCAGAATTGGCATGAATAAAAAACATAATACAAGACATACAGGGTACTAACATGAAATTAACATAATACAAGACACATTTAGAAGTGTTCTGAAATTCGAATAGTTTTTAGGACACATCATGAACACGACAGGTTCATGTCTGAGACACGGACGGGGTAGCTTTGCAACTTTATTTTTTAAAAAATGTTTCGATATAGTTTTAAAATATATTAAATTAGAAAAATAAAAAAAATCCATCTAGCCCCAAGATGTTAGTAATTATATTCATGATAATATAGATAAAATCAACAAAAACAATATTTTTTTGTTTATATGTAATTATTTTTTTAAAGGATGTGTCCGTATTTTTTTTCTTTTTCTTTTAAATTTGTTGATCGCCGTGTTCATATTGTGTCAGAGTCCCTATCCATGCTTAGCATAAAAGAAGGAATACTATGACGGTCCGCAAAATTAGGCACAGCTGTAATTTGATGTGCCTTTTCACAAAGATTTTCACATTTTTCATGTGATAAAAAAGAAAAAAAATGTAACCTACCAAGTGATGCTCTAAAAGGATGTTGATAGACACACACCGTTAATAAATTGGGACCATCTCAAAGCAGATTCTCACATCAGCAATTTAATTACCTTGTAAACATTGCATGCAATATTGACGGAAAAGCCACGTGTAATTTGAATTCCTGTTACTCTGCAGCCAAGTTTTTAATCGACACTATGGATGTGGTAGTCTTAATCTCTTCCTACATAAAAGGACTGAATATTGAAAAGAAAAGTAAGTTTAGAAAACTAATCTAGTTAGGAGGTAACAACAGTGTCGTCTTTCTACACACTACTGCCAAGCCCCATCTTCATAAACACGTACCCATTGCCCCGTCTTGACGGTTTCTTTCTCCTATTTTCTTTCTTAGCAAACAAACTGAAAGATGCTAATAAACATTGAATGAATAGCTGAAAACAGGTTGTGGCTCAGGAATTAGAAGAAAATAGAGATGTACTGAGTTAGCATTACCTGTGACAGCACGTTAAGATGCTCTGACCAAGGCTCTGGCTCATATGGCTGGTGGTGTGGTGGGAGAAACTGTTGTAGGTCCTTGCTCCAGTCCCTGCTAGGCAGACTGTCATGTTGAAACTGTTTCAGGTGCCCAAGTGCTCTAAAGCACACTCCTTCATATACCTCGTTTCTCTCCTCTATTCCAACAATTTATCAATGATCAGCACCTACCCAGAACTGTCTGAACCTGGATCAAACCTATAAACTTGGTTGGACACCTTTGTAATTGGAGACAACCAGCTTGCTCATTAAAAACATGGTATGATTCGACGATGGCTGTTGACTAAATCAAGTAGGGTTGGTGTTTAAAAGTTTTTGACCCCAGTGGTCCTATCAGAAATCAATGGCTTACTTATTAAGTCATGCATTAGGGGCAAAAATTATAGTCTCAAACACCACATTTTATCAAAACTGCAGAGCAGAACAAATGAAGATGGTTAAAAAGATCGGATTAATCACAGAATTCTCAAACTGAATAAACATTAAAGTATCTGGTACAGATGGTCTAGTTAGTACATAAAACACCCACACACACATCATAGCAAAACTATAGAAGCATGATTACTTGATAGCAAACAATAGAAGCATGACATTTTTTCAAGTCAGATCCATTGCATACAGTTGGGCAGAAATTAACCTACTGCTTGTGTAACCTATCTATAATATCACTACAGTGAACCATAAACGCAAGTCTATCACTTGTTCATAGGTCCAGAGTTTACACGCCTCCATCTCGCAGAACTATTTTCCAAAAATTGGTACCTTGTGAGTTGTGAAATGGGATACTGAATTACATTCAACTAGATCCATAGGAATGTAATTCACACACACACACACACACATCATAGCAAAACTATAGAAGCATGATTACTTGATAGCAAACAATAGAAGCATGACATTTTTTCAAGTCAGATCCATTGCATACAGTTGGGCAGAAATTAACCTACTGCATGTGTAACCTATCTACAATATCACTGCAGTGAACCATAAACGTAAGTCTATCACTTGTTCATAGGTCCAGAGTTTACACGCCTCCATCTTGCTGAACTATTTTCCAAAAATTGGTACCTTGTGAGTTGTGAAATGGGATACTGAATTACATTCAACTAGATCCATAGGGTATTCTGAACAATCTACTACCAAAAATAGACACTTGCAGAGGTCAGTCCTAATCAAATGTCTACAACATTACACTCAAAATTCAACTTTCGGCATCTTACGTGTTGTCCTTTCAGCAACAAACGAGGCCATTAAGAAAGTTGTTCCTTCCTCAATGTGGTAAGCAAACAAATGCTACAACAGATATACACATCCCGCCAATGAATCCACAAAAAATCCCACCTCTCACTCAAAACAGGAAAGTGGGAAATGGAAAATCATTAGACATGGCAGCTCACTCAATCTCCTCAATCACAACCTTGCCCGTGGTTGCTTTGTCCTCCATTTTCAGAGCACCACTACTCTTGCCTCCATAATCCATAGCTGAACCCTTCTCTGCCTTAACAATAGCTGCCAAGGAAGCCCAAGCTTCCCCTGGCTGCTCGTGGACCCAACACATCATAAAAAAGGTCTTCCTCTCAGCAAGCTTGAGCTTACTCCTGATTTCCGCTCTTCTCGACTTTCTTGGTTTCTCCAACTTCAATTCCCTCTCTGCAGCCTGAATCAGCCTCTGCAAATCACAGAGCAAGCATACTAAAGCAGAGCCCCCAAGGTAGAGTAGGCTTATGACATCATCCAGAAGAGCAAGACCAAACTGCAAGCCACCCATGTGTTTGAAATCAGGGGAGCAAGTTTTCTCCAAGCAACAAGACAGAGCTTCCGAAACAGTTTCTGGCTGCCCACCTTGACCCAAAACAGAAGATATACTCAAAATGTCCATGGCTGAGCCTATGGCATCTGACTGCCAATCCCCATTGTAGAGGCGAAGGGTGAAACAGTAGCTATATATGATGTCAACTAGGTGAACAGCTAATAGTGGGGATGGCTCAGTTGAGCTGAGCTTGCTGACTGGGGGGAGTGGTGTTTCAGGGCCAGGTGGAATGTCATGGGATTGATCACTTTCCTTATACTCTTGCTTTGATATCACTGTTTCTTGATTGATAAGTGGTTGGACAAGCTGGGTTCCATCCTGGCTGAGAGAGATTGTCCTAGCAGAGGGTTTCAACCACCATGGATCCCACGGCTCTATAAACTTACTCAGCTCTCCAGAAGCCATAGCTCTTTGGAGACGTTTCTTTTCTTCAGCAGATAAATCATCATAACTGAGTTGACCTCCTGAAGAAAGGGACGAGCGAATCAACTCAGATCAGCCAGAGCAATAAAATGTAGACCAGAGAACACTTGAATGAGCACATCAACTCAGTGCTAGTACCTCTAAACAAAAGAAAGGAACACAGAATATACCAGACAAAAACTTTTGGACAGTCTCCTCTGACAAAGTTGAATCTGGCAAAAAAATAAAAAATAAAAATAAAAATTTAAGGATACAGCCAAGGACTATTTCTGATGAAAAAAATGGCATTATTAGCAGTAAATGGAATGCTTTAGCTAGTAGAATCCCATAACATGATTATCCAAAAACAAATTGACCAAAACAAATACTGGAGCAAATAGAACAAGGAATAGATTGATAACTAAACCAATGATAACAATCAAATGCTTACTATAAATTTTCTCCTTTATGTTACCGCAAAGTTCACAAGCAATGACAATGTATTAGATGAATTACTAGTCATTTCCCCCTCAACAAAGATAAATTATTAGTGTCAATAATCTACGAGCAGATAACTTTCTTGATTGCCAGAATTTTCAATTAATTTTCAGGAACCATTCAAAGAGAAGTATAATTTCCATGCAAGTCTGTGACATTATCAGAATATCGCAAAAATATTTTCAGATTACAACTATGATGCCTAAAATAAAACTTGACCAGTTTCACCAACATATATTTCAGAGAACCTTAAAGAAAAGACAATAAAAAAAAACATATATTTCAGAGAAGTAAAATTCTTATTCTAAGAATCAAATACCATCCTCATCCATGCTATCCATATCTTCCTCTGAGTGAAATCTTTTTAGTATGTCCAGCATTTTCTGTTTAGATTCATCATCAGGTTGCAAATGCTGCAGCTCCTCCACTACATTCTCTCTCATGAAAGATTCAGTGCACCGAAGGCTATGAGACTGCAACAAAATACCAACCAAAAGTCCTCAGAAAGCAGAACAGACTGTATCAATGATAACAATATCCACTGGAGTCGAATACACTGTGACAAAAGTTAAAGCTTCATTCATGATTGATAAAGAAAAAAGGTAAGAAGCTTATATGCCTTGTCAGCAGCATAAGATCCTTAAGAAATTCATTTAGAACCCTTGTAGACTGAATTTTGCACGAATTGGTGATTACCTTGTAACACTGAAGGGAGCAATACCGGCTGTTACATCGAGGGCAAGTATATTGTGAAAACTGCTTTTGACATCTGGATTAAAATCAAATAAATTTAAGAAACAGAAGGTCCATTTTGTAGATTGAGAATGTTAATGAAACAATCCCATAGAAATACTGTAAAGAAATCAAAACCCTGAACTTCATTAATATAGTGAGAGCATGCTAAGATACATGATAAAATGAGTTCTAAAAATACCAATAATATAAATTCATGGTAGAACCAGTTCTAGCATTGTTACCTAAGGAAAGTATATTTTCTCCTGCAAGAGTACCACACTATGGTGAATTGAATCATGAAGCATTTGGAGAAAGAAATCTATTTCAGGGTACATTCAGTGTAGGATATGAGAGGCGATAGTTTTTATGTGAGGAAAGGTAAATCATTTTCATTTGAAAGCTCTTCTACCTACATTTCAGGGTACATTCATAGTTTTTACCTGAGGAAAGGTAAATTATTTTCACTTTGGCCTATCTCCAGGAAAATATAAAAAATTCCACACTGTAAGGATACTCTTGTTCTTCTGTGTGGTAATATTTAGAATTTTTGAATATCTTAGAAGTCACTGTTAAGAATTAACATTTAAACCCTAATTTATGTGGACATAAATAATGTTGCCTGTGAACAGACAATCAGCTAGTAAGTTTTTGAACAAAAAATATCACAAAGACTGTGATTCCAAATTGTCTTATCATCAATTTAGAAAGGAAAAAAAAAAAAAAAACGAAGTAAAACAAGCCCATAAAATAGAAACCATTGTTTGAAGCAACCTAAGTTGGATTCAAACATCTAAAACAAGAAACCACAGTTGCTGCTGAAAAAGACGCATCAAATTGTGGCTGAAAAGAAGAAAACACAAAAGGGTTACAGAGAGTATACACCAATCAGAATTACCTAATTAGAAGAACATATACACACATATGTGTGTGTGTGTGAGTGACAATGAGAAGTAATGCCCAGAATGGACTGTAATCAATGAAATGGAGCCCATATTACTACTTAGCTCTTCAATTTTTTTTTTTTTTTTTCATAGTTGATACTCACACAAACACGCCTCCAAGTTCATCATATTCAACGACACAAGAGCTATATAAGCAAAACTTATATTTTCCACAGAACATCAACAAAGATACATGAAACTGAAACCGAAATATCAAAATCCAAAACAAAATCAATCAGCAAAGAAATGAAACAGTAAAACCTTAAAACATTGAATAATACATAGAATTCACCATGAAATGTTAACATATATATATATATATATATATATATATATATATAATTGAGGAGAAAAATAGAAGAAAGAAATTAGTGGGAAGTTGAAGGAGATACACGTGGCAGATTATGCGCGACGACGACGGATTCAGATGGGACGAAGAGGATGGTGTATCAGAAGTGATGATTGAGTCCGCCATAACCACGACTGGTGAAGACTCTGGAAGAGATGAAGAAATGTATAAGCCAATCAAGCGGTTGCTAATGCTAGGGTTTGTATTAGGGATTGAAGATAGCAATTGAAACTCTGAAACACACTGAACAGAAAAATCCCAATTTGCGTTAATTTTACAGGAAAGCACCGGAAAGTGCGAGCCACACTGAGGTGGAAGAAGGCGGCTCTTACGGGAGTCCAGTTGATTCTAGAGTCTTTAAAGGGTGTTTTTGAAATTTATTTATTTATTTATTTATTTATTTTGTGAATTCTATACATGAGTTGTTTTTTAATTGAATTTAAATTGGTTAAAAAAAAAAAATTGAATTTAAATTATATGATGCAGTTCGTTAATTTACTAAAATTTAGAGGAATATAAAGTGAAAAAAATTGGATTCCATCTCATTTTTTGAAAGAAACTATAATGGGTGTACTTTTATTTCGTAAGAGTATAAATCGATTAAATAAACAAGAATTTCAAAAGTACAATTTATTGATTTTATGTTTTTTTTTTTTTTTTTTTAAAATGAAAAGAAGGACTTTAGTGATAGTTTTTGTTTTTGTTTTATTTTATTTTATGGTTAATTAAACTGAAAAAGCCACTACCCTTATGGCCAGATTTTTATTTATTTATTTATTTCTTTTCTGATTAAATTTGTAAGGTGAGAAAAATTCAATTACTCGTACAATTATTCTTTAGCAAATTATGTTTAATTCAGTTCAGTTACTTTAAATTTTGAAATGATTTATAAATTTTAAATTCGTGTAATTATTCGCAAATCACACTTATCATTCAAATAACCCAAATTTTTTAATATTTTTATTTGAATAAAATAATTTATAAAATTTGAACGATTTATAGATTATTCGCAAATCACACAAATCATTCGAACAACTCCAAATTTTTTTTATTTTTTTGTTTGAATAAAATAATTTATAAATTTTGAACGATTTATAGATTTTAAATTCGTGCACTCAGTCGCAAATCACACATATCATTCAAACAACTCCGAGTATTTTTATACTTTTGTTTGAATCGAATAATTTATAAATTTTGAACGCATATATCATTTAATCTCAATATTTTATGCTTTTGTGAGAATCGAACTTAAAACATTGACTTATGTATTAGCCCTGCATGCTCAATCAAACCATAATAAAAATATTTGCACTTCTAAATACTGTTTGTTTAGTCCTGAAAATTGAAATGCAGAGCTGAAAATTTTAGCCCATCAATTTTGTACAGTATTGTTTTTATTTTGTGGAAATAAAATACAAACCATTCAGGAAAGAAAAAAAGAAAAAGAAAAAAGATTAAAAGTTTATATACTAGTGTAGAAATTTGCTAGTGAGGTCACCTTCAGAAACAAAGTTCAAATTATCCATGAGAATTTGTACAAGAAAATACACTTTCTAGCCATCACAACCTGCTATTATTTTCAACAGTGGTAACATAAGATATTACATGGTCAGTAGTTTTCTGTCCTCTCACAAGTTACAAGCACTGAAGCTGGGAACTATTTGAAGTATGCAGTCTCTAAAGCCTTGGCTTTCTCACCTGCAACTTCAGCTTCTTGCTTCCCTAACATGGAATAACCTCTCTCCTGAAATTATATAAACTCATTCGTTAACGGTCTCCCTGCAGACTAATCTTGTAAACCTCATACTTAAATTTAGATCGACCAACGGTCTAAGCAAAAAGACCAACCATATCAAAGGAAGAAAAATACCAGCAGGCGCCACAAGAATGGAACTCCTTCCCTCTTCTTCACCTGCTTCTCAAGGACTTCGATTGCTATAAATATGCAAATATTATGTTTAGAAATTATTAAATGAACTACCATGAAGGTCGAATGAGAGAAAAAATGGTGATCATATCGTACACTTCCCAGCTTGTCCGGTATTCAGAAGCATACTGTACCAAACTTCGTTAAAGACATCGAGTTGTTCATCAGAAGCGCCGATCATCTACCATAGAGAAACAAAATTCACATATTTTCTCCAAAATACAAGGAAATGTAGCTTCAACATAGACAGATAGACTAGCTAATTGGTACTTGATAATAGTACCTTACAGTGGTAAGCATCAAAATCTGGACCAAGCAATTCCAATGCCTGTTTGTAGTCACCTTTGCCGTACTCGTATAAGGCTTCTGCAAGCTAAGAACAAATAGAAAAATGTAGAGTATATATGCATGTATAATTGCATATATAGCACAGCTAGCACTCTTTTTGGTTTGGCATATATATGTATAATTCTAACAAATATATTATGTATATAAGAAATCAAACTTGAATAAACTTAAAAATAAATAAACTACAGCTTTGAAAAATGTTCACACTAGTAAAGCAAATTTTTCTCACACCAGGTATCATGATCCTTTATGAGTCAACTAATCCTTACGGATGTGCGTGATCACCAGGAAATCGCGTTCATCAGGTGAAGCATGGAGATTCAAACCTCCGGCAACTGGCTGGTTTACGAGCCTATCACCTTGGCCAACTTGGCCACCCATGTAGGTTTCAGATGTGCAAGCTTTATAGCACAACTATGTGCTCCACTTTTCATGAAAGTTCCATTCACCTTAAAACAATAGCGATGCCAACCCTAGCCCAAAACAATCATGGTTCTCTATGCAAACTTGTGAGTAAAATATATTGGTTAGAGGAGGAGTTCCTCTTTGAGGATCTCTGACATAAGTTATACTATCTTCATATTTCAGAAAGAACCAACACTTCTGTCCCTTGAGCTAAAGAGTTCGGTAGAGTTGTGATTTTGACTGGAATGGTCTCATATGCAGCAAATACCAAATCACAAACATAGCAAGTACAAAACAACCAAACAAACATGATGACTATAACAAGTGAGACAAAGCAACTGGAACAAACCCGCATTCCTTTCTCCATCAGTTGTTGCTTCTTCTTCCTCATCAAAGAAAATCTACATGGACAACACACTTATAGTGAATTAAATGCCAGACTGACAAAGATGCTGCAGCGGTACGGTGCAAGATCCCCCTAACCTGGATTTCAAGCCCTTGAGTAAATCTTCAGCTTTAGCAAGTTCTCCTGTACAAGCTAACGCCCATAATATCAACGAATCCATGTGCCACACCAAATACCAAAAGGCCTGAAAATTGTGTGCATCAATGAAATGGAAAAACAAATTATTGTTGAGCTGAATCATAAATTCAAACTACACAGGGTGAATGCATATAAATCCTATTTTGACAATGACACATGGGAAAAAGAAAAAAAAGAAAAAAGAAAAAAAAAAGAAGGTAAATCGCATTATGAGAAAATTTATTACACAGGAAAAAAGAAATTCACAAAAAATTCTACAAACTGATACATACACATATATTAAGGTGTATGGCATGAAATGAGAAAAAAACTCAAGCACCTTTAACTATGTTCTACTTCTTTTCTTTTGTGTTGTGAAAGTTAATGCAGACCTTGCATTCATCAGCGCAACAAATTTGTAAAAATCTTTAAAATATTTCAAGAGCTAAATTTCTCCTTCATAATGCTGTAAAATCGGCTTCATTGCCATTGTGCGCATATGCTACTTCACGTTGACATTAGCATAAAAGCAAAGAAAAAATTTGTGACACTAGTGTAGGTGCCTGAAACAATGCAGGAGCAGCAGGACACAACATTTCAGCATTCTGAGTACTGAATGGAAGTGCTTAAGGTAAAGTTTCCAAGTTAAATACAAATTTTATTTTTATTTTTTTCCTGGGCAGTTAAATACAATTTATAAACCATATAACATTGAAGAGATAAACATCATCATCAACGGAAGCAGTCATCTCAGCTATAAAAATCCAACTATATGGCATGTTATCTGGTTATGGCCATATCACACATTATTAACGTGCCTTTGATATTCTTTCCCATTACATGTCTTTTACAGCTTTACAGTCATCGTCAAAGGAAAGAAAGGAAGTTGAAAGCTCTACTACAAGATTTATGATTTCAATTGATATGGTAGAGGTGCAGAGCTGCAAGCCTTTGAATGTTAAATATTGTTGTTCTAGAAATGCCTTCATGCACGGAAGAGAATCATGGTTCTAGCCTGCAACAACCTTGTTCCAACTGACTACACCATGATCGAAAACAAAACAATAATTCTCAAAATGCAGTTTTTGGTGCTTTTAATTGACCTAAGTTGGTTTCCATAAGACATACTATCCAAAAATATTAATGGATATTTTTTTGCCTAAAAAGAACATCCCCACAAAATTAGAACTTCAATTACCTCAATTTTTAATAGAGTAATAGAAATTAGCCCCTCATAAGTTGTATAACAGATCTAAGTAAAATGTTATGCAAAAATGATGTTTCAACTTTCTTATCCAATAACCAGAAAAGAAAAGAAAAGAAAAAATTTAATCCAACTTACTTGATCTTTCACACAACCTGCTAAAATCTGCAGACGGTCCCCAAAGAAATCAATTTCACCCCGTACATACACCCGCAATAACAAACCAAGAGCATTTAAGTACACCTGAATGCTTGAAAAGCTAGAACTTGTCATTACATTAAAATGAATCATAGTTAAGAGAAATAATAAATAAATTAAATGTATACCTCAGGAGGCATTGTATCACTTTTTTCTAATTCCTTCCAGATACAATGATCATAAACTTCAAGGACTTTTCTCATGGGAGAATGGCCCTCCAAATAACAAAGGGCTACATGCCACCAATTGTGTGTGTACCTGAAGGTTAAATTTGTTTAGCTATCTAAACCATCCAAGGATAACTTCTCTCAAATGACTTCAAACATACATAAAAGCGCACAAAGAGCTCCATGATTGTGAGCATTCTTCCATGAACCCAACTGCTTCCTTAAAACAACACTCAGCCTGAAGCACATGACATAACTGCACAAGAATAAGAATGCTATGAGAACCAATTGATGAGAGAAATTCAGTGAAGCAAGCAACTGATAAACAAAAAAGTTTCATGTCATGGGCATTTACCAAAAATGAGACAACATATATTATTATTATTTTACACTTTTTTCCATACTTAAAGCATTGAACCAAGTTCATATTTGTGATCCCATTTTTCCAGAATTTTTAATTTTTTTATTATTTTTTATGACGATGATTAGAATTTATTAGGACAAACTTTGATGGGGCGCAATTCAAAGCACCCAACATTAGAAACCAAAAGGATTTATGCTTTACTAAATATGCTGATAGATTGGTGCATATGATATTCAACTAAGGCTTACATAAAAAGCAGATTATAGTAAGCTAGACTTACAGCATGTTGTGCCCAGCAATCTTCTTTGTTAATCTCGAATCCCTTTTTCGCAGCTTTCTCTGCATCTGCCATTCGACCAAGCTCTAATAAAGGAAAGGCAAGCATGCCATATACATAATTTTCTTCCTGATTTTGTGGTAGAACCTGATGAATATCAATAAATCAAAACAGTATCTAACAAAAATAAGAGAACTTAACATTCTCAGTGGAACTGAAATATGTACTAAATGTAGACAACATGTACTGCTTCAACAGAACATGTTGAATTATTGGTAGAAGAAAAAGATTGTATGTATGGCAAGTTCGACATCAACAAATTTAATAATTTCTACTCAATTGACCAAAAAAAAAAAAAAAAAAAACCATGTATTACATTTTACAGAAGTTAACCTGTTGAACAAGATGCAAAGATAGATCAGGTCGACCCATGTAAAAAGAAAGCACTTGAGCCCGGTTCAGAGATGCCAAATCTTTTGGGAACTCTTTTAATAGCTGCAAAAATATAGACATACACACACATTGAATAAGCTACATACAGACACTAAACATAAAAACCAATGCAACTAATGGAGAAGGGCACACATACACACACAAAAACTGCATCACTCCAATAATTTGTATGCATACCTTGCTATTTAAACTGTTTAAAGCAGTTGCCAGGGAAACCTCTTTAAATAATGTGTACACCACGACCTAATCAATGTTTTCAAATTTTTTCGAGCATATGGTGAAATCTATATTTTCGAAATTTGACAATCATATCATATCTTATCACATTAGAGGAAAGTCATGAAGTGCAAATAATTCTAAGAATGATCTTGGTCAATTTATTCCTACAAAGCGCGTATCAGTGTATGAATCATTATGAAGAGTCACCAAGTAGATGGTAATTTTAAGCCAGAATTAGAGTCTAACTAAGATGTGATCCAACCTATGTACCGAAAAGACTTCATTCAAATATGATACAACATCATTTTAAAGGGTTCCACTAATTTTTTTTCCATTTAATAAAAAACACAATCTGTAAATATGCTAGCTCAGTTAAATAAAGAGGCACAACCCAATATTGGAAACAAATTTTAAAGTTCAGTTTAATTATCCAAATTTATGACACCCAAATTCACCACAAGATAATTAACAGTGTTACCAAATAGAATTTCAGCTTAATTATGCAAAATTATGACACCCAAATTCAGCACAAGATGATTAACAGTGTGACAAAATAGATACATTTCTTGGATGAAAAAAAAGAATCACAATAAAGCACTTCATTAATATTAAAAGGCCTACCTTGAGGTGTAAATCGAAAGCGACATCGTCATCACTGTCGCCCGAAATCAAACAGCTGATGGTTTCGAAAACCGATTTCTCGTACAAAGTAGCTTGATCCTGTGCAAATGCCGAATTGAAGTAAAAGAAAACACAACAATTTCATTGCAAGAGGCAGTATATAAAGTAAAATTATTGTAATTGACAAGTACAACTGAACATTTACATGGAAAGTTCAAGAAAAATGTAGAGAGAGAAAGGTAGAGAGAGAGGTACAAGTCGGGATTTGGCTGCTTGAAGATGGAAAGGAGTACCGGAGTGATCGAAGGAGGAGCAGAGGAAGTGAGCGGCCAAAGTGTTGGCCAAAACGCAGTGTGGGTCGTGAGCCAGTGCCTCCAGAATCACAGACCGTTTTCTTCCGTAACTAAGTACCTTCCATACGTTGAAATTATAATCAATTTTTAATATAACGATATATATATATATATATATATATATATATATATTGATATATAGAGAGAGAAAAACCTGGTGATAATAGGAGTTTATAGCAGAGATGCAATCATCAGAAGAAGTGTTGATCTCGTATCCCCATCTGTCCATTTTCACTACACCACCTTCCATCTTTCTCTCTGTCTCTCAAAAGTTGAATGTGTGGAATGGAAAAACAGATGCTGGTAGTCTTTGGGTGACTGAGTATAATAAGTATTAGTGGCGAAGCTTCTCGGGGACTCAAAGCTGTCGTCTTTCTGTTTCTAGATTGCATTTTGGATTTTTTGGAAAGCTCATTTTTTGTGAAAAGAACATTTTTTTTAAAAAAAAACGATATGAGGGAGGAGTCTTATTATTATAATCTTTTAATGAATTTCAAATGATACCGAGTAATTAATTTGAGTGGAATGAGTCTTATAATCTTATTTTGTGCCATGTCCAAATCTTATTATCGTGTAATATTATTAGCGGATGAAGGCCGAACTTAAGACATTTTTTTTTTTTTTTAGGGTGTCACTTTTGAAAATTGAATATAACTATAGTTTGTTGACCCTAACTTATTAATCTGGGTGATCATCACGCCACTAGCTAGATTAGTATAATTTCTTCTCTTTTAAAAGGGAGATTGAGACAACAATGGATCTAAAAATTTATACAGAGATTTTTTTTTTTCTTTATTTTTATAATTTTAGTGGGAGCAATTTTAAAATTTTATGGATATAAATGTAAAAAAATATAAATTTAAGAGTATAAAATGTAATAACAAAAAATTTCATTACCGGCGGATGCCTCCACTAAGTCCACACTTAATCCCTACATTGAGAGTTCGGATCTTATGAGAGACATGTAGTGAACTTGTGGATAATGTTTATAAATATTTTTTATCTTTTAAAAATAAAAATAAATAAATAAAAACCTAGTGTGGTATCTTTGTTTCTTGTACATATATTTCCATTATTTAAACAACAATTTCCAATGAATTTTCAACTGATTAATTCCATCCTTTATTAAGTTCTCAATAATGGAATATATTATGAAATGCTTCCACTTATTTAATACTCCATAATAAAGTGCTGATCAGACCAAATACATTAAACGATTATTTTAAAAGACTTCTTCTAGATTGTTATTATATATATATATATTATACATGTATATATACATATATATATATATGTCGATGTCATTTGATCAATTAATTGAATTTAGAGGGTTCAATAAGTCCACAACTCTTATCTTAATTTTGACACTTCTGACCTAATTTTTGGATATCACTGGAGTGAGTCATGTGACTAGAATAAATTATTACTCTAAGGCTATGTTTCCTATAGCAGAAAAGAAAATAAATGATAATATTAGTTAAAAAAAAAAAAGAAAAGAAAGGGAACAAGAGGATATTGTTAATCACTTGTTGTGTTTGGTTGATTAAGAAAAAAAATGATAGTAATTATGTTCGGGGAAAGAAAGAAAATGAAACTATTTTAATGAATTTACTGTCATACCCCGTATTTATAGATTGTCTTCTATAAAAATAAGGACAAAATTAATATTAATAAAGTTTCATTAAAAATTATTGTCTTTCCTTGCATTTCCTCTCACTTATGGAAGGATAACAAAACCTCAAGATGCCTAAATTGTATCCTTCCAAATCCCTCCATTTCCTTTCTTTTCCTTTAATGATGCATGGCCAAATATGATATTTCAATTCCTTCTATTACCTTTCCTTTCTTTTCCCTTCCATCATCCTCCAACCAAATTGACCCTAAAGAATCAGCACAAGCAAAAGCAAACCACTTCAAAAAATTATTACACCTTGACACATTTTAGTACTTATACATTCCATGGAACCAGGATTGATTATTTTGATGAGGAAAAATAGAACATGTTCCCTCTCGTTTGTTAAGTGGTCAGGGTCGTTCGTAACAGTATACATCACGTGTTGTGTTTAGGGACGGACCAAAAAAATATGTGAGAGGGGACGATCTTTAATAAAAAAATATATATTGTGGGGGCAATAATGAAGTTTTTATCTAATTTAAGTGGGGGCAAATTTAAAATTTTGTAAGTATATAATTCAAATAAGTAAAATTAGTGGGTAAAAAAGCAAAAAAAACAAAAAATAAAAAATTCAGTGGGGGCAAGTGCCGCCACTAAGCCCATCATAGGTCTGTCCCTGGTTGTGTTGTACGGTAGAGAAAAAGATTTCAAGTTGAAATTACTCAAATCACGTCATAGTTTGAAAAAGAAGCTTTAACATAAAGTTCTGGATTTAAAGAAAAGAAGATAATGATTGTGAATTTCATTTAGCTTATTGAAAAATTTAATTTCAAATAGTGTGCTTTTTGTAATCTAATTTTGTTGGTGATAAGGATAATTTAAATAAGATAGTTTAAATAGATTGGATATGGTAGTTCAATTGTAATTGACTATTTGAAATTAAACGGAGGCAGTTGAGCTGATGACAAGTAAATCAAAACAGTTCAAATTCAACCGAAAAAGTCTCCTCGAATATCTCCTCAAATCCCAACAAGTCACAATAGTTGTACTAGAGCATCGTTATAAATATGACCTCTCATCAACCAAAGAGGTATGGGACAATTAATATATTAAATTCCTGTTTTTACTTCAGAGCTCCAATAACTAACTTGATCGTCGCAGAGCTCTTGGTAGGCACCACACCAGTGTCGATCAAGGTTCACCTCTTTGTTGCAGGGAAACGATGTCGTTCGGTATCGTGCAGAATCATGCTTCAATAGTTGGCGCCGTCTGTGGGAAAGTATAGTGATTTCCTAAAGAAATTAGAGTTTGTCATGATCCGATCTGAATGTCGAGGAAAATCTTAAGTATCGAGCCTCGTACTAGTAAGACTCACCCAAATTGAGCCTCGCACTAGCAAGGTTCACCCACATCAAGCTTTTAGTAAGGGCTCATCCATATCAAGCCTCGCAATGGCAAGGCTCATCCACATTAAGCTTTCGGTGATGGCTCACTATATCAAGCCTCGCACTAGAAAGGCTTACCCACATCAAATTCTTGACAAAGCTCACCCATATCAAGCCTCTGATAAGGGCTCACTCAAATCAAGCCTTGCACTGGCAAGGCTCATATGCATCAACAAGGGTTTACCTAAGCCTTGCACTGATAAGGCTTACCCACATCAAATTCTTGACAAAGCTCACCCACACCAAGCCTTTGATAAGGGCTCACTCAAATCGAGCTTCGCACTGGTAAAGCTCACTTGCATCAACAAGGGTTTACCTAAGCCTCGCATTGGAAAGGCTCACCCAAACCTCGCAAAGGCAAGGCTAAACAGCTTTACAAGGGCCAGGTCTCCCACCAGGGTAGGGCCAAGAAGGTCTTCTACCAAGGTTAGGCCAGACAGGTCTTCAACCAAAATAAAACCATATAATTCTCTCACCAAGGTCAGGTAGATCTCTCACCAAGGCAAGGCCAGGAGGTTTCGTACGAATGATAGATAGATCTTGCACCTATGTCATGCAAGTCTTCCACTAAGGCAAGGCCATCTAAGCCTTTCACCAAGGCAGGCCAGGTTTTCTATCTCCCACTAAAGCCAGGCTAGGCAGGTCTCCAACCAAGGCAATGCCAGATGGATCTCGTACCAATGTTATACAGGTCCCTCAATAAGGCAGGCCAACTACATCTCCTACCAAGGCAGGGCCAGGAAGGTTTCCCACCAAGGGTAGGCCAGACAGGTCTCCAACCAAAGTAAGACCAGACAATTCTCTCACCAAGGTCAGGTAAATCTCCCACCAGGGCAAGGTCAGGAGGTCTTATACGAATGATAGGCAGATCTTGCACTTTTGTCATGCAAGCCTTCCACTAAGGTAGGGCAACTAGGTCTTCCACCAAGGCAGGCCAAGTCTCCCATCTCCTACCAAGACCAGGTTAGGCAGGTCTCCGACCGAGGCAATGCCAGGTAAATCTTGCACCAATGCCATGCAGGTCTCTCAACAAGGCATGACCAGATAGGTCTCCCACTAAGGCCAGACAGGCAGGTCTCCCACCATTGCCAGGTAAGTCTCCCACCAAGGCTAGGAAGTCTCATACCAAGGCCAGGTAGGTAGGTCCCTCACAAAGATCAAGTAGGTCTTGACCACTAAGAATAAATAATCCTCACAACGAGACAAGGTAGGTCTTGACTGCCAAAACCAGGTAGGTCTCTCACAAAGATTAAGTCTGTCTTGACCACCAAGAAAAGGCAAGCCTCGCAAAAAGACAAGATAGGTCTCGACCACCAAGAGTCTCAGAAAGATCGGGTAAGTCTCGACCACCAAAATCAAGTAGATCCCTCACCAACACTATGTAGGTCCATCAGCCAACAAGACTAGGTAAGTCTCAACCACCAAGACTAGGTAGGTCTCTCACAAAGATCAAATAGGTTTGAGCACCAAGAACAAGTAAGCCTCACAGCGAGACCAGGTAGGTCCCACAACCACCAAGACTAGGTATGTCTCGACCACCAAGACCAGGTAGGTCTCTTACAATCAAGTAGATCTTGACCACTAAAAACATGTAAGCCTCACAGCAATACAAGGTAGGTCCCACTGCCACCAAAACTAGGTAGGTCTCTCACAAAGATCAAGTAGGTATTGACTACCAAGACTAGGTAAGCCTCACAGTAGGACAAGGTAGGTCCCTTAACCATCAAGACCAGGTAGGTCTCGACCTCCAAGACCAGGTAGGTCTCTCAAAAAAATAAGTATGTTTTGACCACTAATACCAGGTAAGCCTCACAGCAAGACAAGGTAAGTATCTCACTAAGATTATGTATGTGTCTACCACCACGACCATGTAGGTCTCTCACTAAGATCACGTAGGTTTCAACCACCAAGACCATTTAGGTCTTGACTTTCAAGATGAGATAGGTCCTAGGAAGTATGGACACTCCAAAATGGGCGAAGAATCCGTGTCCGACACGTGTCGGACATGCCCCGACACGTGTCGAACACGCCAAAAAACGTGTCTGGAATTTTTTTATTTTTTTAATTTTCGGACACGGCTCCGACACGGCTCGGACACGGCTCCGACAGCTCGGACACGGCTCAGACATGGCTCAAACAGCTCGGACACGGCTCGGACACAGCTCAGACACGGCTCGGACACACTTTTCTGGAATTTTTTTTTTTTTTTAAATTTTTAATGCTGATATGTTAATTTTTTTTTTTTTTTTTTTTTTTTTTAAATTTTTTAATGCTGATATATTCTATTTTTTGTTTTGTACTACCCTAAAGATGCTGATATATATATATACTAACCTAAAGATGCCACAATTCGTCGTGTCCGTGTCCTAACGATGCTGATATATATATATACTAACATATCAGTGATATATATATATATTCCAACCTAAACAGATCAGTGTTTTTTTTTTTAAATTATTAATGCTGATATATATATATATATATATATATATATATATACTATTCGCCGTGTCCGTGTCCTAATTTTTTTGGATTTGCCGTGTCGCCGTGTCCGTGTCGTGTCATATCCGTGTCCCGTATCCGTGTCCGTGCTTCTTAGGATAGGTCTCAACTTCCAATACTAGAAAGGACTTGACTATATTTTAAGAGAAATATGCCAAAGTATCATTGGAAATCATACAGAGATAGGTCGCTAGCATACAAGGCCATCCAGTAAGGATGTTTTTGAAGAACGAACATAATTGGTCATCTAGTCTAAGGAAGATGATAGAGACTATCATTCAATAATATACAGGTCACATCATTAAGGCATCCTCAAACACGACTACTCACTTTCTAAAGGGAGAGCTGGGTTAAACTCATATGATTCCCTCTATTATTAAAGAGATGAACTCATGAAGCTTGGGAAAACCTAATCCCTTACTAATTCATGAAGGTCAGCATAAAGGGCGAGTTCACGAAACTTGAAAAATTCACCCTCTAATTAAAGGGTGAACTTACGAAGCTTGAGAAAGCTTACTCTTTTATTAAGGTGAGCTCATGAAGCTCGGTAAAATACACCTCCATTTTAAAAGGGCGAGCTGAGTGAAGCTCGTAAAATATACTTCTCGTATCAAAGGGCAAGCTAAGTGAAGCTCGTAAAATATACTTTTCTTATTAAAAGGTGAGTTGAGTGAAGCTCGTAAAAAATACTTTTATTATAAAAGAATAAGCCAAGTGAGCTTGGAAAATTCTACTTCCTTTATTAAAAGGACGAATTGCGTAAAGCTTGGAATACTTACTCCTTATTAAAGGATTAGCTAAGTATAACAACTTCCTTATTAAAAGGCCAAGATGAAAGCAACAATACATTCTTAGCTCGGGTTGAAAATAGCTCAACCCGACAAAAAGAAGTAAAACAGTGTCTGACATTCTCGATGCTTGACGAGCAAGCTCTGGAATAGGGGGCAACTGATAAGGATAATTTAAATAAGATGGTTTAAACAGATTGGATAAGGTAGTTCAACTGTAGTTGACTAGTTTGAAATTAAACGGAGGCAGTTGAGCTGATAACAAGTAAATCAAAATAGTTCAAATTCAAATGGAAAAGCCTCTTCGAATATCTCCTTAAATCCCAACAAGTCGCAACAGCTGTACCAGAGCATTGTTATAAATATGACCTCTCATCAATCAAAGAGGTATGGTATAATTAATACATTAAATTCTTGCTTTAACTTTAGAGCTTTAGTAACTGACTTGATCATCGGACAGATCTTGGCAGGCATCACACCAGTGTCGATTAAGTTCACCTCTTTATTGTAAGGAAACGATGTCGTTCGGGATCGTGCAAAATCATGCTTCAACAATTGGGTTTGTGGCTCAAAATTGTGTGCATAAATTAATTTCTTTTTTTTCTTTTGAAATGCTGAAATTTGTGAAGGAAATTGTGTTTCGTTAAGTTTCTATTTTCTATTTTAAAGTTTGGGATTGATATGTTAACTCCTTGTAGGCAAGTTGGGGAATACTTGTCCAACAAGGAATTGGGTTTTGAAGACTCTATAAATAGAGATGGGTATAAGAGGTTGAGAGATGGAAGAGAGAAAAGATGTAAGGGGTTTAAGGGTGAGTGTTGTGAGGAGAGAAGAGAGTATATTTAATTCCCGAGTATATTCATATAGCCTCAAAAGAGATGATGAGTGAGTGAGCAGGGTTTTTGACATATTGTTATGTATTATCTTCCTTAATTCATAATAGTAAAATCTCTCTCTCCAACGGACGTAACCCTAGAGTTGGGTGAACTATGTAAAATATTATATTGTGTGTGGATGTATATGATTGTTATCTCCATATATACTTGTGTTGATGTGATGTGATGTGATGATGCTTCTATTGTGTGTGATGAAGGAGGGATTTAACTCTCAACCATAGCCGACCGTTGAGTGAATTGGAGTAAGTTAATTATCCCCAACAAATTTGTATAAAGAACACTAACATGCATAGTCAAAACACATTATGAGTGTTTATATCTTCATTTCTTGAAAACTTTCATTGTATTAATAATTTTTTCTTATACAAGTTATTATCAAATGTTTTTTCACTTTCCCTTTTCCTCAATTTTGAATTATGACTTGGCTAACCAATAATGTGTTCTAAATATTTAACTGCATCTATTTTGAGCAAATTGTGGTTAAATTTCTTCGGTAACCTAACATTTCCAATAATAGGTGTTGCAAGTACTCCTAGCTTCATTAATGTCATGCGTATGACAAAACAATAGAGTATATATATTGTTATCTTGTTTTGTTTTAACTTCTAATTCATATTTCGATAATCAATGTCAGTTTGATCCTAACACCATTCGGCTACATGTGAGGAAAAAGGAAAAAATAAAAACAAAAACATCATGGTTACTGAAAATAATTATAAGAACATCATATTTATCATTTAGGGCATAAATCGTCTGAAATAACTTCTCATGTGATCCCATATGGTGTGGTCAAAATGCAGTCCTCTTCGGATATGAAACTAATAAATGGTCCAAATCTTGCCCTTTTAGCTACTTTTTCCCCAGCTGTATAATACCATATACCCCAAGTTAACATATATATGTATAGTAATATACAAATATTATATATTTTTTGGGGTTTTGAGACGCCATGTGGAGAAGAGTGTCAACAAAATTCCCTTAATCTAAAATTCATTATATTTTAAAAGAGTAGCGATACTCACACCGAAATTTTGCAGTGAATTGTCTAATCGAATAATTTTTAATTGATTATTTATATCAAATATAATTAAATGGTGCATAATTGACCAATTAAAAGAGTAGGTGTAGCAATTCACGCAATTATTCGGTGCAAGAATCATTTTCCATTTCAAAATTACTAGATCTGAGCTTCTCTCGTCTCATCACCCAGCCATATAACCAATAATTTTATATTTTAGAAGTAGTGAGAGATAACAGATCCAAAAATTTGATACAGGGTTCTCAACTTCAACACTAGTTTTCTCTTAGACGTGATTTAGATTTTAGATTTTGTAGCACAAGAATAGGAGAACCAAAGATTTCATTTAGGATTTTCATCTTCAACACCATACAACTGAATTCATGGTCTGGAACACAACTATAATCACCTACTAAGTCTCATACTTACTCAACAACCAAAGCCCAATTACCAGTTATGGCTAATACTCAGCTCAAGTCTGACGACTCATGGATCAAATGAAACTCCAGACAAAAGGTTAGAGTGCGTTTGGATAGGATGATTTGGAGAGATATGGAAAGAAAATAAAATAAAGGATAGGGCTTAAGTGTGTTTAGGTGGTTTAAAATAAGAGAAAAGAAAAGATAGGGAGAGATAGGGTTATCTCCAAAAATGAGAAGATATAGAGAGAAATGATAGTGTTTAAGTAGTATTTTCATAATTTCGAAATTACCCTAACAATTAAAAAGAAAAAAATTATTATTTCACTCACATCCCTTCTATTTAAAAGAATATGATAATAATTTGGTTATTATCATTTCTCTTTTCTCACATTTATCATATCTAAACAAGAATACTATCATTTCTTTGTTCTCTTCTTCTATCTATTCAAACATAAATAGAGATCTTTCCTTTCATTTCATGTTTTTTTTTTTTTCTCTCATAACTAATACTATTATTTCTTTTCTTTTCTGTCCTGTCCTATGTATCCAAACAAATCCTTAGGGTTCTCATTTATACTCTATTTTATCCTCAATTTTATCTTAATTCTGAATCAATTACGATAATCAAACAAGCCTCAAACCCTATCATTCGTCCAATGCATTTTACATACATACATACATATATATATATATATATATATTGTCACTATGCATTCTCGTAATAATTATCAAAAAATAATTTCCTCCTTAAGCTTCTCTAGAACCAATTTTCTCCCTCGAGAATTATATTAGCAATTTTCATTCTCTTAACCTGACCTAACAACACAAAACAAAAAAGTTTCCAAGTATTGGCATGGTGATGTTATTTTTTCTATTTCTTTGCATTTGACTTCTACCATATTTTAAATATGACATTACTGTTATGGTACTTGCAAAATTTTGATATCCTAAAAGTTTTACTAATATAGGATACACATTGTGATAACGGCAAAGATGTTAGTGATGATAATATATATATTTCACAATGTAAGGTGATTCATGGTTGGTGGACAATCTAAAATCTCTCGTTAGGTGCCTTATTTAGGTGATGTCTTTCGTATCCAAATACATGTTTGTGTATATGTTTATGTGTGATACACATATGGAACATGGTTGAGAAATTATTTGCAACCAAAGAAATGCATATCTGATTAGTATTCTGGTGAAAATATGTAATCGATTGTATTGTTACATTTTTTATTTCATTTATTGTACTTGGACATAATTTGAACTTCTATTTATATATTTGTATGTTTTTATTTGGGTGTGGATATGATTATATGATTCGTTTGTTCTATTGATTATCATTACTTAGTTATTATTTAGGTTTGAATTCTGTTATGTTTTTATTTTTGGTAATTATTGATGTCGGGTTGTTAAGTGAATTTGACACTACTCATGATGCTGCGGATAGGTAGTAATTAATTTAGCTATGGAGAATTCTTGTTAGTCTAGCTTAATTTATAAACTGTTTTGATTAATACTTGTTAATTATTTTTCGGAATCAGAGCTCAGGCATCAATTTTAATCTGAGTGATTATGTAGAGGATGTAGAACATGTTTGATACTTCACAATTTTTATAATTATGCTAGATCACCGCCAGTCTTCCTTCATTTTCTAGTAATCTAATTGAATCATTTCTCTTGACAAAATTATTATTTTTTAATGCAGGGACTTGTTGGTGGCATTGATGCAGATACCATGCTATAGGATTTTCACTTTATTAATATTGAAGATGAAACACATTGATGCAAACCATTGCATACATTGACAGAGTTTTTTGAAATTTCTTTTATATAACTTGATTTATTATTATTATTATTATAACCATTGTATACATTGATAGAATTTAAGTAAATTTGAAGTTTGATTCTTTTTATTTAAATTACTCCAAGTGGAAAACTCAATGAAGGCATGATGGATATATTGTAATTAATTGTTTATCACTTGTGAAATATTTTTGAAGAAATATTTGAATAGTGTTTCTATATTATTACAATAAATATTGACAACATAATCAGTCTTATATAGTAATTAATTTTTCTCTCTTAACAATTGTAATGTCTCGGATTTTTTGATATTTATTTTTATTATTTTTTGTATCTCGTTTTGCTCATCATGTGGGCCATGACGATTTTATTGCATTTATTTATTTTATTGAGCATTGATGTGTTACATACGCGCGCGCGCACACACACATATATACATATATATATGGGTAGTCAGTGGAAGAGGATATTTTATGGCATGAATGAGGTTTTAGTGGTGTTGGAGGCTATTTTGGACATTTGGTGTAAATAATGGAGCCTTCTTTGACTTTTGACCAACGACATTAGAAGGCCCTAAAGTTTTTTTTTTTTGGACCACACACCATCATCTTCTTCTTCTTCTCTCTCTCTCTCGGCACCCACTTTCTCTCTCCTTCATTTTCCTTTTTCTTTTCTTCTACTTCGTCTTCTCTCTACAATCTCTTAAGTTTGGGTGGGATTTGACTCAAGCCATAGTTAGAGAAGTTGTAGAGCTTGGCAAGGGCTAAGTTTTGACACCGGTCTTACATTGGTGGGATCCTAGTTAGTAAATTCATGTATGATATGCGAATTAAACGCGTACGTACTAATTTTGGAAAAATACTTCCGTTTGCCGATCGAGTTGAAAGGTACGATAAAATACGCGTTTTTTTTTTTCTTCCATCACCCCGTATCTAACGCGTTTATTCGTTTATCGATTTGGTTGCTCCATTTAATTCGTGTTTATACTTTAGGGTAACTTAATTATTTTTTTTTCTTTTCGTTCACGAACTTCGCATTTCTAATAGTGTATTTTTTTGAAACACACATTCTTACCACAAACTACCGTCTTTTGCTTGGTATAGCCATATCTTTTACGCCATCAAAATAATATTATTTATTGTGCCAACAAATAACGTTTCTAGTGATATAGTCACCAATGATGAAGATCTTTCTTGGTTAGATGGTGTTACATAAATTTAGAACAATTTTTTATTTTTATTTTAGGCAACATAGTTAATTATTTGAATTAGAATTTTTTCATTAATTTTGTGATGAAATTGTTCATGTTATGGACCTATGGTTATTGATTCATTATAGTTAGATAGTTTAATTTTTTTTATGATTAGCGTGATAATGTCAATTGTAATATATTTATTTTATTATTTGTTACAAATTCTTTATTGTCTATTTCTTAGACCTTAAAAATATATGATAATATATGATATATAAGAAAATAATAAGATGTGTATAGCTGAATTTTTTATCCCGAATTTTAGTGCATATAACGTATTATACATGTACGTATCCGTATTCATATTTTTACATTTTTTTTTGCCGAATTTTTTAAACGTATTTTAAAAAAATATCAAATTATACTCATACATTTTCGTACTCGTTTTTTTTTCGTACCATATTTTACTAACTATGGGTGGGATTTCGAGTTTGGATCTTGGGTTTTGGTTGTATGTTTTTAGGTAGAAAAGTCTTAACTTACAAATTCTTTGATCTTTGTGAGTTTTTATATGTTTACTTATTTGAGAAGCATGATTACATGATTGGTGTTGTTTCCTACATTTTGAACTTCTTGTGGTTATTTCTCTACATGAATCATGCTATTTATATGTGAATTGTTTTATTCAAGTTAAAACATGCTAAATTTGGGTTTGTAGATGAATGATTTGATATATATATATATAACATGCATATCATGAACATTGGTTGGGTTTATGGGTTAGAAATGTTGATGAAATATTTTTTTTTAAAGGTTTTGCAAATTTGATTTGAAAACTTTAAAAGGTTTGTGAAAACCGGGCGCCTTGGAGTTGCCATGTGGTCCAGGGGTTAACCAATCTAGAAGGGGGCACGAGACGGAATTTGGACACGTATAATTGAGCTACCTAGGCCCCGAATGATGCTAGGGAGACGCCCTAGGTTAGGGATAACTAACCAATTCCCTCATGATGCCTATGAGTTGCCTAGGGTCGGGTTGTGTTAACATTTTTCAGTGTGAATTGTGTTGTGATGGAAAGGCGTTCGGAAATGGGGAGAGTGTATTTCATTGCATCTCATTTCATCATTTGCAAAGTATGAAGTTTAAACTCATATTGTATAATTTCCTCTTTCCCTATTGTATGATTCCTCATCTTGTTCTCCTTTGCTTTGAATGTGATTCACGTGATTACAAGAGGTGCACTTTAGGCTATATCTATTGAGCCGTTGTGCTCACTCCTTATTCTAATATTTTAGGACATGGCAAGGATATTGTAGATGATGCACCCCCGCAAGCTTAGAAGTAGAATGACGACTATTTTTGTTATCTTTTTGAAAAGGCATTCTTTTCAACAATTGACTACATGTAATGATCTTATTCTTTTATCGATTCCATATGAAATCGTTGTATTATTGCCGTGAAGGCCTTGATTTGTAATCATATTCTTTTGGACATGTATGTATGTTTTATGGAGATTTTGATTCTCAAAAGATGTATGAATGATATTATTTTGATGATTCAACGCAATGTATTAAGGTTGATGATGTCCATGGAGCTACATTTTCATGTTTGGTTGCTTTAGGTTACATTTGAACAGGTTTGAGAAGTGACACTTCTGGCCATCATCTAACCAGATTCGGAAGCCCATCTAACCAGTTAGATGCTCCCATCTACCCAATTAGTTGGGAGGGACAATGAAGGGTTAGATGGATTTTTCCTAACTGGTTAGATAAGTCCTCTGTAAAGCTTTTTGGACCAAGCCATCTAACCAGTTAGTATTTACACTTTGATCAAACTTCAGTATAACTACCTGATTACCCATAAACTTCATCCGAAGCATTAAATAACCCTAAAAAATGACAGTTTTAACCTTTTTGGGCTTTAAATCATTATTTGACTAAAGTAAATGACCATTATACCCTTATGAACCCTTAAAATATTTTAATGACGTGAAATGACCATAGTGCCCTTATGTGACCTCGAGTTCGGGTAAAGACCCAGTTAGTGATCCGAATCCTCGGATTTGGGTCGTTACAACAACCTTATGTTCACCATAGTTTTTTTTTTTTTTTTTTTTTTAGTATCATCAGAATTTTTGATAGAAAATTGTTGTCTTCCTTAGTTGTCTTATATTAACAAACTTTGTTAGTAATATCAAGAGTCTTCCAAGTAGCTTACTCCCTCACCACTACCTTCACCCTCAAAAGAAGGTATTCATATAGTGTCGAATAACCAATGTGTTATAAAAATCCTGGCAAAGATTGGTATTAATTGCATGCCATTTGCTCACTCATTACCTTCACCCCCAAAAGAAGGTATTCACATAGTGCCGTGTAATTAATGTCACATATCAATGTAAATCAATTCAACACATTATTTATGTTGCTATTTGAAGTTAAATTTTACCACAAAAAAATAGAGCATCCAAAAAATCATTGTCACATGTTAATTTAAAGAGTTCCATCCCAAGGTTAAAGTTACTTGGACTAACTTTAGACAACAAAAACCTCAATGTTTCCCAAAATAATGAAAAGAGGCACGGCTTTTTTTTTTCTTTTTCCAATTATTATTTAGTTATTCTCTAAAAGTGAACCATGGAGTTCTTTGATAAAGTTCCTGTTGCTTTCATACCATTGTGTTATCAGTAAAAACTTTGCAATATTATTGATATAATATTTCCTAATGTAGTTGATTTTTAAAATTTTTTGAAAGAATGTTTCAACCATGTTAGTTATGTCGTTTCAACCAATATCGAAATAAACATCAACAAAAATGTGATGCTCCAAACTATGTTGAAAATAAGATCATTACGATGAAGAAGTTACATACCAAAATTGTGGATGTGAGTTATAAGTTTAATTGAACAAAACTTAGAAAAAAAATTGGTTGAAAAACTAGAGAAGACGTTACATACCAAAATTGTTGATGTGAGTTCTAAATTTGGTTGAAAAACTAGAGATGCAACATGCACAACCTCATCAAGATCAATCATTCGTGTCACAAGAAAACGCGTCTGTTAGCCTGCCATGCATCACACAAGTTTGAATTTCAATTTGGTAATAATGTTAATAACTTTAAGGGAGAAAGAAAGAAAAAGAGGAACACCAACTAAATGACCAATATATAACAAACTTCAATGTATTAAATTCTATGTTCCTAAACAAGTGAAGCTCTCTCAGAGGCTTAGGCTTATGTAGAATGAACCAGAACATAATCAAGGATATAGTAAAAGCTCACAAGAGAAATAATGTCAAAGAAAGAAAACCCATGAAAACAGAGTGAGCTGCTTAAGTATTTTGGTGGATGACATTCTTAACCTTTTAATTTAAGTAAGCCTTGAATTATGTTCCAAAGAGAAATCATAGAAGAGTTACCACAATTAAACTTGTATGATATACTATCTTAAATTTTTTTTAGAACATCATAGATTATATGAAAAATCATTATAAACAACTTCATGGTTAATAGTGATGCTGTAATTTAATCAAACTTTTCTCTTTTTAATTGTAAATCTCTTATAAATAGAAATATAAAAGACAAATCATTTAAATCATTTTAGTATAGGTACATGAAGTCATGTTTGGTAGCTAATATTGCTTTCACACAAGTACAAAATCATATATAACATAGATGGGCAGGCAAGCAGTACTAGATATGACAAGCTTAGAGCTTAGTCTAAGACCAGGATAAGAAATAGTTTCCATATGAATAGAGTAGGACATTAACAATAAATTCAAGTCATATTCCAGAACCATGGTGTAATGCTCCAAATCCTATGATTCGGTACATTAACGATGAAACCGAATACCCGACCCGATAACGAGTCCAAAATGCGGAAGCAAACACTAAAGAAGATGTCATTAGAGACGAAGGCTGTCTCTAAGACAATAAAGGAACCTCAAACGGAGTCAATAAGACTCAGACACAATTGCAACTACGGAAGCTAAAGAATAATTAGTCACAACGGACATGAATGCGGAACAAATGGGTAAAATGGTCAAGTCAACAAACGAGGCATCATGCGAGGTCTCAAAACACATATACATCAATATAATGCATTCCTAAGTGCCTTAGATAGAATGAGAATGGCCCAAATGTGAACAAAGAAGGAACCAACAATCAATAGGAGCTGCTAGCAATCGGTTGACGTGTCCACACGTCAATCGGAATGACCAACTCGGTCGACATGAAGGTAACTTTATGTCGATCAAAAATTGGAAATGCCAAAATTTCCTTTGTGCTACAATAAAATGGCCTCTATCAGTTGACGTAAAGTCCCTGTATGTTGATCGAAACTTTACAGAATCCTATACCTTGGTCCTATAATCTGTTAAATGAATCCCGGTCACTCCCATACATGCTCAATACCCAAAGATGAATAAATAGATGTCCAACTAACATGTCTAAACATGGCAAGGACAACTATGAGCCAAAATGTGTGTAAATACATACATAGAGTGTATAATGAAGAGATATGAAATGGCCTTAAGGCCTCAAATACATTCCTCCCAAGTACTAAATATATTCATACGCCATAAATGAAACTACGTCCTCTCAAATATACATATAAGTCCAGCTACAAAACCAAAGTAGCCACAAAATGAAATGGAGACAAATATACATATACATCAAATGTAATATCCAAAACAAATAAAAATGAAGTGTCCTCCCTAAGAGCCTTGTTTCAACTTAAAAGGGAAATCAATGAGGGGGTGAGCTACAATGCTCTATAGGTAAATGCTAGGTACATGCACGTACTCCATTTATTTGCTTAACAAGTATAGCCTGTGTCAATAATGTAAGGGACATTCTTTCTAACATCTAATTTTCAGGAAATTCCTAAAGGTATCATCCTAAACTACCATTTACAATCAGGCATGATAAACTCAACTACAAACCACCAAGTAAACATGCATTATCCATTCCATTTCTAGTAATCATATACTTAGCAAATGAAAGAAAACAAGTAATCAAGTTGCAATTACACATGGATGCCACTTACAACAAAATCGGAATTGGAATCAAATACAATAAACTAAGTTGCAACTACACATAGATGCTAACTTATACAGTAAATCCAAAATCACATAATAGGGATAACTTGGACAATAGACCCCCAAACATATATACTGCATGCATTAGAAAAACGTTGGTATTTCGAAATCGAACTGTAGGTAGCTCACCCCCGAACATACATACTACATGTATTAGAAAAATGTTGGTTATTTTAGGAATCGAACCATAGGTGGTTCACCCAATAAAATTAGCTATTTTTGGGCTACTAGCCCACAGGGAACTACCCAAGTGGCCACTATCCATTTGGAGAAACTCATGTCTCACTCGCGAGTGCCAAGCCCTCGTATTCTTAAAGTAACGAAGAAGGTCCCAAAAATATCCAAAAAATTGTTATCCAATTCCACTAATTACCATATACTAAGATGTATACATATAAGCATGTTGCACTTCACAAGTGCATATAAGTGCATGCTTTCCATACGAAATGTGTCCTAAAGTCTAATGCTATCATGGCATGCTTGATAATGCAATGATAACAATTAAAGCATGATATAATCATAACGAATCACATTACCTCATATTAGCATTTTGTCAATAATAAGTGCATTAGATAACCTAATATCACAATTCTGAAATATCCCAAATATAACATGTCATCCACAAAGTCCCAAAACAAGTATAACATGTATACTAACATTTGTAGCTTACGAATGCAACTAAACTCCTTAGATATCATTTATAATCAAAATATCAATTCTAATAATAATATAAAACAAATATTTACTGACTAGATTTATAAATCATCATACAATAGCATTGTTAATCAATAAACGCAATTCTAAGTATATACACACACATAAGCATGTATAACGCAATCTAAACTGAGAAAACACAAAGTAATCACAGCCTTACATACGCAACACATCCCTACCTTATTTGAGATGAAAATCCCAAAAGTGAAGGTACTTTAAACGAGTTACAACTTCATGGGGTTGACAAAGGTAAGGGGAATGACAAGGTCTCGTACGGCCGTCTCCAAATCTAAACCCTGACTTGACCCCAAAAACCCGAAATGTCCGAATTAAAAATAAAGATAAGGGTTTTGTTCTCCTTGGTGTCCCCGTCATAAAACCCTCTTATGACAACTCGCAAATCTCACAAACGCTAGGTGAAACCGGTTCCTAAAGCCAAGAACACAAAAAAATAAAAAAAATAAAAAAAAAGGAAAAGAAAAGAAAACAAGAAAAGAAAAGGGGGAAGGGGTAGCCGGCTGCCTTGTTGCTGCCCTCTCTCTCCTAACATATATACCTATATGTAAAGTAACAAAAGCCTAAAATATCTCCTGTGGGTCCCGCAAAGTCCAAATTTGCGAAAGGCCCAAAAATAAGAAAATATCTGAAAAATAATAATGCAAACAACCCAAAATAAAATATGATCTCCAAAACATCCCAAATAAAATATATGGGTCCAACACATCCCCAAAATAGTAAATGCAAAGTGTTGGAAAAAATTTCCAAACACTTGACCCCGGCCGGTCCCATTTGACCAAACCCAAAAATAACAAAAAAAAAAATGAAAATAGTGAAAAATGAAAAAAGGGGACGAGTCCACACAACCTTCCCACCTTCAAGGGATTTCATCCCTGAAATCCGGCCTTAACAAAAACGAAGGCCAACCCAGGATATTAACGGAGTACATCTTTGAGTATCCCACATAACACAATACATATACCAATCTCCAAACTGAAAGAAATCCTATATAATAATGTCATTTACACCTAAGTGCTCATGAAACAACACACACAATGGCTCATGCCAAAAACTGCAAGAACGGGTCCATACCAATGCCATTAGCAACCACGTGCTTATGACAAGGCACCCTCTTAGAAGAAGGGTGACCACATGGTCACGTGACACATCAAATTTCAAACATCAAACACAATTCCAATGATGCATGTAACCCAAGACAATACTCTCTATCATCATCCATCACATTATATCCTGAGACGACACGGTCCCAAAAGTAACTCCTATGAAAACCAAGTCTGTTATGTCTTGAATTTTTTAGAATTTTTATTTTATTTATTTGTCGTGTCTCATTTTGCGTGCCACACAGGTCCCGAGGGCCATTTAGGTCATTTTTTTAAGTTAAGGGTTTTAGAGTCGACGGGATTGATTTTATAATTTTTTGAAAGTCGGAACGATTTTCGGGCTCGAAAATTTCTCCCAGTTTTGCCATTTTCATTGAGGGGCATTATTTTCATACCTTATTTTGCATGTTATGCATCGGTTAGCGTGCCATAAGGGTTCTGAGAGTGGTTTAGAGCATTTCTTTGAGTTTAGAACTTTTAGAAATGCATTTTGCCTCATTTCGTCATTTTTTGAATTTTCAGACCGTGAGGTCCTGTGTGGGTCCCACGCCCGTGTTTCTCTTGCTCGAGGCTAATTCTTGGGTTCACTACATTTCATTATCATTATTTGGAGTGTATCTATGTGCTTATGTGATTAAATGTACAATATGGCACTTTTGTTGATGTGTGTAGCATGGAGGGCACTTTGGGTAATAAGTGTGCATATCACCACCATTATCTTGGGTGACTATATAAGAGGCCCTTATTGATTTTAGCCTCATTCCTTCTTCTCTCTCCACTGACACCTTCCCTCTCTCCCTCTT
This sequence comes from Cornus florida, assembly GCF_030987335.1. Taxonomy (NCBI): domain Eukaryota; kingdom Viridiplantae; phylum Streptophyta; class Magnoliopsida; order Cornales; family Cornaceae; genus Cornus; species Cornus florida. The sequence continues at coordinate 20,309,756 of NW_026775574.1, forward strand.
TCTTCTTCAATTTTCTTTTCCTCCATTGTTATGAAGCTTGTATATCATGCATCTCCTTTGAGATTCGACTTGGGCTTTAGTTGAGAAAGTGGTAGATCAGGTCAAGGGGAGCAAGACTATGGTGCTAGATTTTCATTTAGTGCATCTTAATTTTTCAAACCAAGGCTAGATGGTGGTGTCGGGACCGAAGCATGCAAAAACAAGCTAAATGAGTGTGGCCAAGTTTGAATTTGTAAAGTGCCACTACTACCTCTAATTACTAATATAGTTAGGGTGAGTAGGGATCGTCTCAAGGGAAATGAAGCAGTATTGATATGGAAACAACGTTGGATTAGTAGGTCGAGTGATCAAAATGTGATTTGTTGGTTGAGTTAAACTATAAATTAAACTAAACTAGTTCAATATAAAACAAGTAAAGTAAGTAAAGTGTAGAGAATAAGAGAGAGAGGTCTTGGATAATAGAGTTCACCACTAAGCACCACCTTCCTAGACATTCAACTTTTGATAGATTAAGGGGGAAATTATGTTGTAAGTGAGAGTGTATGCCATTGATTGAAACATTAGCATGAATGGCCAAGTAAGTATACATTGTCTAACCAATCTAGTGAATAGCACAACATATCAAATTAAGCCATTAATCCTTCTATAAGCCCATAATCAATGCAAATCATTAAACTAGAGAAATATACTACTTGCATTCATAAGCATGGAACATCAAATAACAAGTATGGATTGTCCACCTATCTAAGAAAGTAAAGCAACTACACTACAACTAAACTAGTGACATGAAAATTAAACTAATTAAACTAAGGTTGTGGCACAATCCATCAAGAAATGAGTATGAACCATCAAACAAACCATAAGAGTATTCCATTAAAGCACCATGCCTTGACCATCACTAGATTCATGAAATTAACACACACAGACATGTATCAATGTAACAAAATCTAGAGATAAACACATGAACATCCATTCTAGCATACATAGATATATGAATAGAATTAAATGATCAATTGGAAGTATTAAACTACACAAATCAAGGTAGAAACAAGATTCATATATATATATATCAAAGGTCAAGATAATAATTACAACACTTATCCCCATTAATTACAAAAGATTAAGGTCTAGGAGGCATGCTTAGGGCTAACTCTAGCTCCAAGAAGATGTTTAGCCACTCATTGATGTAGTCATCAAACTCTTAAGGGCTATTTCCATGGTAGGAATGATTTTCTTCTCCTTGATGGAAACCCTAAATGAGTGGAAGAACCCCCAAAATAGTGTGTGTGTCTCTCTAATCTCTAGACTCCTCCAACCTCTCTTGAGTATATTGTTCCTTGCTTTAAGATTGTATATATATAAAATGGCCCAAAATCTTTATATAGGAGCTCAAGTGTCACACCCAATGGTCAGACCTCGTACACTAGGACCTCCAAATGATTACACCACGAGCACACCTTTTAATTGGTTGGAACTTTGTTTTTCTCACACTTGAGGAGGTTCAATCGATCACAAGGATGGTTCAATCGATCGAACCTTGGCGGTGCCTTTTTATAATAAGACAAATCTGAGATATTTTCGGGATATTTTGGGAAAAGGACAAAAGTGGTAGGTGGGGATAAGATCAAAGAAGTTCGATCGATCGAAAGAATGTTAAATCGATCGAAGATGGAAATTTACTGAGGATAAGGACAAGAGGCTCGATCCATCTTGGAATGGTTGGATCGATTGCTGTGAGATCGATCTGTGCTTGGTTTGAGCGATCGAATATTGCTGTTTTCCACCATTTTGCTTCCACTTTGCTCATTTCTTCCATTTAGCTTGAGATTGCTTCTTTTATGCTCTAGTTTGGCTGAATTAACTTATTTTGGGGATTAGTGCCTGAAAAAGGAAATAACATGAAATTAGACTAAAAAGAGAAAATAAGATAGAATAAGGTACTAGAATGTTCAAGCTTAAGGGGTTTAAATGCTCACTTTTCAGCGCTCATCACACCCCCAAACTTAAACATTGTTAGTCCCTAATAATGAACTACGAAGTAAAGAAATGAAATAAACAACTAAACAACTATAAAATGGAAAGCAATAAATGGATAACGCCACTTTCGTAGGGAAGACGATTACATTTAGCACATGCAACAAGCCTTTTAAAGCCCTAGGTTACCCCTAGTGGATGAGTGAAGTCTCGTGAGGGTTTTCAAAAATGATACCCACCAACATTAAGCTCATTCTCACAAAAAAAGGCACCAATATTGTAAACAAGCATTGGGAGAAAACTACCTCAAGTATGCAATTTTTCAACCATTTCCAAGCAATCTACCAAAATCTCAACATTAAGTAAGCGAGTATGGTCTTTCACACATAAAGAAAATGATCATGCAAATCAAAACAACTCTAGAATCCTTTTTGAGTGAACCGACATCAAGTATGTTGCTATCTAAGCCAACTAAAGAAATGATCACATCCTTACCCTCAAACTAGCACACAAATCTAGTACCGATCATCAAGATAAAGAATGGACCTTTTGTTAAAGCTTTATTCATCTAGGTGCGCTTATTTTTTATTTTTATTTTTTTTTGTTTTTTTTGTTTTTTTTGCATTACCTTAAGGATCAAAGATGGAAGCATAGTGCAATGTGTTGATCTATTAAGCTTTCTAGCAATCTATGAGGTCGAGCGTTTGGTCAATGACTCCCAAACTGGACGGCTTTAGGGCATTAGGTGTTTAAACACCCCTAAGGATTTACAAACTCAAATCGACTAGGCTACAAATCAAGACAACCTCCATCTAATCATTTCCCATTTCTCACCTTTTGGGAGAAGTCCTCACTTTTTTTATTTTCTTTTTGTAACTTTTTTTTCTTTCCAATTATTAACCTAGAGTTTGGGCCCTCCACCTTTCAGTGTGAGAAATTCAATGTTCGATGAGGCTATAATCCCGGCTACTTAGTGAAAAGGGGTTATTATCCACCTTTATCAAGAATGAAAGCTTTCAATGCACTACTAGCTCGATTGGGATATAACCAAATCAATAATCAACAAAGCATGTACCCCACAAATGAATGCTAGTGTGTGCCTGTGTTAGTGTAGAATCCTAGAGTGAATCTCAAAATAATTACAAAATCAGGATGATGTGGACCACAGGTGTAAGCATGATATCAATCTTTCAAAAAATTTACTTCTAAATGGCATTCCACAAGGCATACAAGGAGTATTGGACTCTCAAGTCAATCAATTTTTAAATATTAAGTAATATAATCCTCAAAAAATCAAAATCATAGTTAGTCATGGACCAATCATAGAAAATTCCTTAAATACACAAGTCATGCTCAAAATCTAAAATTGAAATGCAAGCAAAGAACACCCATTACCCCCAAACTTAAATGGTACAATGTCCTCAATGTGCAAAGAGAACAAAAGGAAGGAGTATACTAGTGCAGTTATGGCAAAGAATGTCTGGGACACAAGTATCCAAAGTGGGTGGTACAATTCCCCCAAACTTGGGATTAACTGTGGTTCTTAAAAGATGGTACTAGGATAAAAGCTTATCAGATAACAAAAGGGATAATAATAGCGCACAGTAGACATGCAAGTGTAAGTGGGATAGTAAATGAACTAAGAAGAGAGAAATAAAGGTGGTCTTGAAAAATTTGGGCAGCACTCTCTCACTGAAGTCACTGGGATGTACTTGATAATGGAGTCAATGACAATAGATATATCAATACATAAACTAACATCCAAAAATAGCATGCATAGATACAGAATAAAAACAGTATAGAGTACATCACAGTATCGGGCTAGCAGACTGACTGCAAAAATATAGTAACAGTATCAAAGTAACAGTCAAATAACACAGATATATAATAATGAGAGAGAGAGAGAGATCAAGCAGAGGAGGTCGGTCTGGCGGGGCGTGAACCATGAATGTCTCTGGAAATGCCCTGCAGCGCAGTCAGTACATCAGTGCGGAGAGTAGTGAAGTCGATGTTGAGAGAGGCCACATCTGCTTGGAGAGAGACGACTGTATTCTCCAAGGTCTGGATACGTTTTTTTGGCCTGGTGTCTGAGCTGGAGCATCAGGGATGACTGGATCAGGAAACTAATGTAGGTCCTGACTATGCTCCTGTGAATGTACTGGTGACCCCGCCGGAGACTGATTTGGTGACTCCTCTGGAAGCTCCTGCTCCAGGTTAATCTCTATATGTGCACCTGCAGCCGCCGGTGCGTCTGCTGGATCATCTGTTGCTGCTGCTGCCTTTGCCATTTCTGCCTCTTCGGCTTCTTCTGCTGCTAAGGCTGCCTTATCATCTAGACTTTTAATAAGAGCATTGTAGCTCTTATTCCAGTCCTTCTTGCCGTAGTGGCAAGCCCTTGTCTCAGGATACTCTTCCAGGTGAAAAGGATAATGCTGGTCTGGGAGGATCTGAGCAATCAGATGTGCAAAGGGGAGGAATGTGGCCCGCCTGGGCTTGGTCTTGCTGACGAAGGAGTCGTAAAACTTCATCATCACAGTCCAAATAAGTGCAGGGACATAAAACCATTGGCCTGTATAAAAGGCATATAAGGTTGCAAGAAAGTCTGATCGCTTCTGGATCTTATGGCCCGCCATAAATACATTTCAGTATAACACCAAATCAATAAACCAGAGGTCGTCGGGCAAATAAGTCCTGGTGGCAAATATCTCACCAGCACTGGCAAGGCCATTCAGAGCTACGGCCATGTCTGCGTCAGATGGTTTCAGGAGAATAGGATAATCAACACTGGGAGGGCAGACATGAGGGCACTGAGAGGCTGTGGCCAGTGTCTCGACTATAATGGGAATGGGATGGCCATCAATGGTGGTCCGCAACTCCGCCAGGTTACTCGGGGCCAGCCGGAGGTTCTGGCAGAACAACTGGACAAGCCACGAGTAAACCGGATTGGCCACCGGGACCAGTATAGGTGAAATATTGCGTCGGTAAATCTTATCATAGGCCACCTTGGTTAGAATCGACCGGGAGATTCTGTTAGTCACACTGTTTGAAAAAAGTCAAATATTGGTTGCTAAATTTTAGCAACTGCCTTGTTGATAAGCTGGCTGAATCTCTTCTCCTATATTCTCTCCTAATATTTCTCTACTGGCCGACTTCTCTTAAAACATACTAAACACTTGTGGCTCCTCACTGGTCCACGTCATCGCTGAGGTGGCTGCTAAGTTTTGGTGCCAGCAAATGCCCCCTAAATTTCAAAAGCCCTTATCACTTATGATAAGAGGGTTTTTGGAATTTTAATCAGCCAAAACTTGAATTTCAAATCTTGGTAATAACTATGCTCTTACCTAACCACCTGCCTTAGTGTTATCACTACCTATTTAAAGCGGCGACTAGATTTATCCAACAATATTACATTCAAAACTGATATTTAGCTCCGTATCTTCTCAAACCCCTTAACTTCGTCCTTTTTTCCTCTTGAATCACTTCAACAATTTTTCTTTCCTTCTTAAATCATGACAGTAAAATCTTTCCTTATGACGGTTCTATGGCTCCCAAGAAGACCAAATCAACTAATTCAACTTTTATTCCTTAATCTTCAGACCCTACGTCCCATGGCAATATCATTGAGAAATCTCTAAAGACTCTTTCTGCCTATAAGTATTGTCTCAATACTTGTGATACCCCTCGGATCTGAGACACGGGTTGATCAGGCCCAGGCCCAAACCCTAGGGAATATCAAACAATTTAAGTATTTTAAAGTGAACACAGAATAGAAATTTAAGAATTTAAATAAAGAACCAAAAGAAATATAAAATCCTCCAAACTGAAAATATTAATAATCCAATCTTTCCCAAAACCTCCAAGGTTACAACTTGGGAATCCAACTAGTGGACCTCGAAATAAAACCTCAACTGAAACTGAAAAACTGAAAGTAAATAATCCAAGACTTAAGCATGAAGTGTAATCTTACGTTGCTGGTGGAATGAATGAGAGTCTCTGCTTAGCACGATCAAGCTTGAGACTGGAACCGTCCAATACCTGAAAAGAATAATAAAGGAGTGGGTCAGACCCACGAGCAAGTTCTAATCTAACTGCAATCCATACAGTGACCAGATACGCAGATACACCGTAGACACCTCACAATATCTATCCAGTCCATACATATAAATATATCCACACTAAGGGACATTCACTGGTCTATAATAGGGGTCTCAACTTGAATAGAAGGCAACATGCGAATATGCACCCAAAGGTGGGTATGAGTACCTAGACCTAACAGGGGACACCTCAACCTATTATAACCAGCTACGCATCCACTGCATATACGCACCCTAACCAACGAGTCTGAGACTCTAGCTCAACTCGTGGTACCATAAACATATATATAAAGTCCGTCCAAATCCAGGGTATGTAGTTCAACTATTTATTAAACTGACATACAATAAACCAACTAGTTAGTCACTCAACTTATTCAGTTGATATGACTTAACTACCATCCATTAATCCAGCAAGCCATTCAACTTATTTGTAATTGATCTGACTTAGTCACAGTTAGGATTCAATATTTTTAAATCCATTCATTTAATCCATTAGGGTAGGTTTATGCGTTTTGAGCTAAACCGTTCCCAGTATGTCACCGTCCCATACCGGTGCATACAATCCTCCATATCCATGTAAATTACAACATATATATAACATTTTAGTAATTTACAATCCAAAGTTAATATCCAATTAATTGTAGAAAGGAGATTAACAACCTAGCAATTAATTCCAGTACTAATCCATGTATTTGCAATAAAGAATTTGATATTCTTAACAATTCACCTCCAGTGCATGCATAGTTCTAGTTTAAACATAAAATGATCTATCATGCATTCAAAATAAGAATTATAATCTTATTATACTCCATTATGTTGCGTAAAATTAAGCTAAGCAATTGGATTCTTTACAACAGATAAACAGTATGCACAGTTTTATGCTTTCCTACTGTTCTAACCTTTAACATGGTGACATAAACCATCCAAATAGAGGCTTAATTAACACCTAACTTTTGAATTAAGAATCTCAGTATACTCTTAACTCAGTTCAGAAAAATTAAAACACCCATAGTCCAAACAGTATTCCAAAAACAACCCTGTATGCAGCAAAATAGAAGAGCCTGCTTTAAACTTTGGAGCAGGCTCTTTTTAGAGCATGGAGCCGGCTCTAGACATCCTAGAGCCAGCTCTTTTGATGGTAGAGCCGGCTCCTTCCTCTATGGAGTCGGCTCTCCTCTTCTCTAAGAGCCTTCAGTCCCCTGTGTTGCGTTTCAACTTCTCTGCTTCTTCTCCGGCTAATTCCTATCACTCTGTGGTATTTAAAAATGACCTTAGGAGTTTTATTTGAGTCTAGAAGCATCCCTAAGATTGGTTTACAATAATTTGAAAACAATTTCAGAGTTTAAACTAAACCATTAAACTAGTACGCTTGAAGAGCAACACTGAAACCAATTTGAAATATCAGTTATGATCCAACCCCTCTGTTCCTCTTCACCCCTGCACTTAGGAGTCTTATATCATCCCAATAACATCCCCATGATCTGCTTACAGAAGATAAAAGCAGGTATGGTAACTAAAACTATAACATATTTTAACATGCTTTAATGAATAGAACTGGAAACAAACATGCACAAACTGTAAACATATTTGATTTTCAAGCAAACAGATCCTCAACAAAGCATATAATAAACATGTAAGTTTCAATTACTAATTAGTTCAACCCTAGAGATTATCTAGGTGCACAGAACACGAGCCAAGGGAAAGAGGAAGATAAGAACTTGCCTGTACAGTTTTGTAAACAAAACCTTGTCGCCGTTGTTCCAAGCTCTCCGACGACCACTGCAATATTGTCTAGGCTCCTATAACCTCTGTTCCTCCCTTCTCCTAAGCCTAATCTTGAAGCCTCGGTTGGAAACCTCACAAACTTGCTCTGTTATCTCAAAGCCTCACTCTATAACTCTCTGTATCTATGTTACGAGAGTAGGGTTTTTCCAACCCTTGATACAGATTATAACCGTATATTTATAGGCACAAAAATAACCTAAGTCTACTTAAAACCCTAGACTGTAATTAAATCGGACCATAGAAACCTAAGTCATATTCTGTCGGCTATCAATATAGAACCCCTAAAACATACGTGAAAACCTACTTGCATATTTAACTTATTTATTTAACTTATTTATGTAACTTATTTATTACTAATAAAAACAACTAATAAATCCACATTAGATAATTAAAACATTCAATTAAAATAAACACAAAAATTTAATTAAATAAAACAATTAAATAAAAGTAATCAAGGAATTCATTTAACTTAAATAATTCAAATAATTTCAAATAAACAAGCAACCAACACCATTTAAACAATTAAAAAAATAAGTAAATACTTAATTAAAATATCAGGACTATCCTCTTAAAATTAGGGGTATTACAATACTCTCATCGACCTTCACACTAATTTTAAGGATTTGGGTCTTTCCTTCCTTGATGAAGCTTCTACATTTATCTCGCCCTTTTATCCTTCAGCCGATATGCTTCCATATCTACAAAACTTCCCTCCTAATGAAAATGGCAGTCTGCCGAATTTTCATTTTAGGATATGGAATATTCCCAATGATGCTTGGATCAACTGGGTCGATCGTGTTGGGGCTGTGAAAGGAGATACGTGGAAGACATGTGGCATCTGTGACACTATCCAACTGTGCAAAATCAATATTGCTTAAGATAAAGCCCTACTTTTAGCGGCCGTGTTCCATTGGTCGACCACAACCAACTCCTTGCATTTGAAGTGCGGAATGATGGCACCCACCATTCAAGATATATGCTTTCTAACCGGCCTTAAGCCTTTTGGGACTGATGTGAGCAACTTGTTAATAGAGGAGAATTCTCCCTTTATATTTCCTTCTAAACAAACTAGAACCAAGTCTTCTAAATCCTGATATGGTAAGTTTTTAAATTCTACCATGGACCATTTTCTTCTAGTTAGTGATGCTGAACATATTGCCTTTCTATTGGCCTGGCTGAATAAATTTCTTTTGTGTGTGCCGGCTTTCTAAGTTACAAAAGACTTTATTAATGCGGCTGTTACCCTTTCTAAGGGTAAACCCCTTGCCTTAGCCCCCTTGGTCCTTTCCCATTTGTACAGGGGTATTTATGACCTGCTTAATTCCAACTTTGGACGCTATGGTGGCCCCCTTTAAATATTCCAAATATGGCTGCAAGTATACTTCCATAAGTTAGGGCCTATGGTGAGGCCTTCGGCCAATGATCCACTTCTTTCTGTGGGCTATGCATCGGCCGTACCCAAGTCTCACTCCTTTAGGGACTGTTTCAAAATTTGCTTATTGTACACAAGCCCTTCGATGGCTGACTCCTGATCAAGGAGTAGCTACAAAAAAGACTTTTGATGAGCTCTCGGCCATGTGGGCCAATTTTTTTCTTGCTAGGGACCTTCACTTTAACACTGGTCCTTTAGGGACAGTAAACACCAAGGTTAGGGTTGAATTTTATAACCCTAGTCAGCTTGCTAGGCAATTCGGTCTAACTGAAATGATTCCCATGCCTCCTTACCTTTCATTCAATAAAAACTTTCATCGGCGTGTGGTGTTCATGGCTGACTCCTATGTTCATAATGTTGCTTCTCGGTTCTTTAGCTTGCAAGTTGGATTCAAATTCCAACCCTTTATTAAAAATCCAGCCTCAAATCCCAGTTTTGACCAATGGTGGTCTTCTTATATTACTTCTACCAAGACGGTTGAATGCCAGTCCCTTGTTACAAAAATCCTAGAATCATTCAATTTCATTTCTGTTGCCTTTGAAGGGGCTTTTAAGATTACTCGGGCTGTCACCCTAAAGAAAGTGCCTCAAAAAGTTCAACCCAAAGGAAAGAAACAAACAGCTAAAAAGCTCCATCTTTCTCAACCAACAGAAGCTCCAACACGGGTGAATAAAGAGAAAAAAGTTAAGGCTAAGGCCACAGCCAGCCTACTCAAATGTATAATCTTCCTTTATTTTTACACATATGTATATTCAAAAATTTTAGACTGAATTCTCTTACCTTTTTGAAGATTCAGATAGTGGAACTCTATTAACCTCTCTTAACCCAGAAAATGTTAAGCCTCAAGATGATGAAATTTCCTCCAGTCAGCCTCCTCAACCTGTAGAAACCGAATTAGCCACAATCTCTAAAGTTCCTGGGTCCCTCTACTTGTGAGCAAGGTGAAAGATAATGTTTCTCAGCCTAAAGAAAATTTACTCTTTATTTTGATAAGATAATCATATTGGCTGTATTACTAAAATACATGGCTGATATTGATACCTAAACCTCAGACATAATTGTTATTGGCTGAGACAATTTTAACAAGATTTCCCTTTTCCAAGGAAAAAGAAAGAAATCCACTGCCCATGGTACTTTGAAAAGGACTAAGCACAACAAAGGTAAGAAACCTGAGGTTGTGGAGAATCCAGAAAGTCCTCAGGTCACAATAGATTTGGCCGAAGATCCTTGGTTGACTTGACTGAATTGACCAGTTGCGAACCCGAAAGGCTATCTTGTCTGCCGAGGTTGCCATATTGCAGTTTGAGACTTAAGACCTTACTCATGAGCATGCAACTCTTCGTGCAAAATTACCTAGGTTGGAAGAATAAAAAAGACAAGCCATGGTTGCCTTTAATCGGTCCTTAGTGATTTGCAGACATATAAACATTTTTCTTCATGGGACTTTTTATAGCCATTCAAGTGTCTAAACTCAATGATGTAATATTTCTACACTTTAAATAAATAAATGGCTTCTTTTGTTTATTGCTTTAGCAAAAATCAATACTTAGCAAGAGTTTCCTTTTATTAAAACAACTAAATCAACCTGTAAATGGCCGAATTTTATTAACATAAAAGCTACACATGGTCAGCCAAGGGTACTGGCTGACTCTAATTTTTCCTTTCAAAGATTGTTGGCACATACCTCTTAAGGTACTTGCCATTAATGGGGTAATCATGCAATCGGCAACTAAAATATTTCAACCTGTAAGCCCCTCCGCTTAAGACTTGATGGACTAGGTATGGCACTTCCCATTTATGAGACCACTTCCCATATTTTCTATTAACCTTGCCTACTGGTAGAATAACCTTCCAAACTAAATCTTCTTCTGCAAAAGACTTAGGCTTCACCCTTTTGTTATAGATCCTCATCACCTTTTTCTTGTGGGCTATGATGTGATCCAAAGCATACAGCCTGACTTTATCCAAGTCTTCAAACTCTATTAACATTGCTTGAGTATAATCGGCCAGAGTTAAATTATTTTGAAATGTAACTCTGGCCGATTTATCTTTTATTTCCATAGGCAGAACAACATTATGCCCATAGGTTAGCATGTATGGCGTGACTCCCGTGCTAGTTCTTTTTGAGTTTCTGACCGGTGTATGCCGCACTACCGTCAAGCTTGAGAGTGTGCATTAAGGCGAGGGCCAAGAGTTTTACATTTATAGAAGCCAGTACTACCTTTCACTATAAATATAGTTAGGGCGAGTAAGGATCGTCCCAAGGGATTGTGAGGATCGAACAAGGTCGTGGAATCATTATTAGGGCTAGTAGGTTGAGTGATCAAACAATTGGTTGGTTGGTTGATTAGAGAGCAACTAAATTCAACTAAGTGATAACAAAAGAATGCAATTAAGAGTAAGTAAGAGAGAGAGAGAGATCTTGGGGTTTAGAGATCACCACCAAGCAATGCATTTCTATACCATTGACAAATGATTAATGAGGGCAAATGGTGTGTTGTAACATTGGTGTGTGTGTGTTTGGTTGATTCAACAAGCAAGGATGACGAGTTAAGCATGTATTGTCTAGACATCATGTGAAAGGCACAATATATCTAAGCAATGAAGCATATATTGTCTAAACAACATGTGAAAGGCACAATAGATCAAAACAAGTCATTAATCCTTTCATTAAGCTCACAATCCAAATACAACACAAGGATAGAGACATATGCTACTTGCATTCAAAGCTTGAATCATCAAACAACAAGCATAGATTGTCCTCCCATTTAACACTACACTACAACTACACTACATCTACACTACTGGCATGAAAATAAACTAGGGGAGAGGCACAATCCATCAAGGAATAAGTATGAACCATCAAGAGAATCACAAGAGCATTCTTTTAAGCACTATGTTTTGACAATCTCCAAATCTATAGCATCAATACACATAGACATGCATCAATAACACAAAATCTAGAGACAAGCATATGAACATCTATTCTAGCATACATAGACATATGGATAGAATGAAATGATCAATTGGAAGCATTAAACCACATAAATCATTGAATAAATAAGATTTATATATATCAAAGTGTCAAAACATCAATTATAACACTAATCCCTCAATAATACACAAGATTAAGATATAGAAAACATGCTTAGGGCTAAATCTAGCCCCAAGAGGATGTCTAGCCATTCATGGTGATGTTACTCCAACCCTCAAGGGCTAACTCCATGGTTGAAATCTGCTCCTTGTTGATGAAGAACTCCAATGGTGTTTCTAGCCTCCTCCTCCTCTAAGCTTGCTCTCCAAGAGATGATATGAAAATGATATTGTCTCCCCTTGGAAAAAAAAATCCTTATCCTTATATAGGTAGGTCAAAATGACACCCAAAATGAGCTGGGGTCTTGCACATAATATTCCCTAATGATTGGATAAAGGACAACTTTCAATGAGATAGAAATTTAACTTTTTCGCACTGGAGGAAGTTCGATCGATCGAACCTTGGACTTGGATTGATCGAACTGGCTGAGCTTTTTGGGAAAAGACAAATCCGAGATATTTTGGAAGATATTTATGGGAAAAGGACAAAAGTGGTTAGTGGGTGGTACAGCTGTGGATAGGATCAATTATTTGAATAAGGATAAAAGTGTTGGATCGATCGAAGGGTGGTGTTGGATCAATCAAAATTTTGGACTTTATGCTTTTGGGCTAAGGCTTGGATCTATCTTGAAGTGCTGAGATCGATCATTGTTTGATCGATCGAACCTTGAACTTGGATCGATCGAACTTTGCTGCTTTCCACCTTTGGCTTCATTTGCTTCCTTCTTTCTCCACTTTGCTCCTTTCTTTGTTTAATCCCAGAATTGCTTCAATTAAGCTCTTATTTGGCTGAGTTAGCTTATTTTTGGGATAAGTGCCTGAAAATGGAAACAATACGAAATCAATCTAAAACGGTAAAGTAAGATAGATAAAGGTACTAGAATGCTTAAGCTTAAAGGGTTTAAATACGCACTTTTTAGCGCTCATCAGTTTCTATAGGCCCATAGGGCCTCAGATAAGGTCTCATGCCATCCTATAGGTTTATCTTTGATAATTTTCTCAATGATCTCAATCAAAATCTTATTAGATGACTCAGCCTAGCCATTTTCTTGTGCATAATATGGTGTAGAGGTTGACATATGTATATTCATATTATGGCCGAATTGTAGTACATCACCTACTCTAAAAACTGTCCCATTGTCTAAAATAAATGTTTCTGGAATTCAAAATTTGTGGACAATATGCTTTTCCAAGAAATTAATCATTGTTTGTTGATCAACTGATTTATAAGCTTTGGCCTCAACCCATTTAGTAAAATAATCCGTGGTAACAATCACCCAGTGATGGCCTTCGTTTGATGGTGGATTAACTTTACCAATAAGGTTAAGGGCCCATCCTCTAAACGGCCATAATTTGATTATTGGCTGTAATTCTTTTGCTGGAACATTCTGAATCGGCCCATGTTTTTGACCGGGTTGATAGCGTTTTGCATAAACTATGCAATCCTTTCTCATCCTTGGCAAATAATATCCATACCTTCGAATCAGCCATCTTATTTTAAGCCCTGTTTGATGATCTCCACAACTGCCTTCATGGACCTTAGTCATAATCTTGAGTGACTCTTTTTTACTTAAGCATTGAAGTAAAAGTCCATCCTCAAGACCTTTTTTGTATAGATCCCCATCAAGGAGTAAAAAGTTGATTGCTTTTCTCTTGATACCTTTATCAGCCTTGATGTTTGGATTTCGAAGAAACATTATAAATGGTATTCTCCAATAATCATCGACCAGATCATCTATATCAATTACCCAAGAATCAGCCAATGTAGTATTCCTCAATTCAGCTGATGGCAATGATCTTCGTGTTATCTTTATTAATTGGTTTTCTACTCCAGTTGGTACTCTGATTCCAGAGGTTGCTTGGGCCATGTTATTGGCCTCCTTATTCTGTTCTCTCGGCTAGAACTTGAGTTAAACATTATCAAATTAATTTATCAATAAAGTAGCCAGAGAATGAAACGGCTTTAACTGCCAACCTATGAAGCACCAACACGTGGGAATGGGTGGTCGTACCGGTGTCGGACACGTGTCCAACACCTCTGTAGAGATGTCTTATTTTTTATCATTATTTTCATGCCGGACACAGCGAAGGACACACCGGTGACATGCATAAGACACGAGATTCAGATTTTTGTCAAAATAAATAAATAAATAAAGAGATATATACACAGGCTAGAAGAGTGCAGCTCGATTGGGATCTTCTTGAATTTATCCAGCTGCAGCCAAAGCCACCGGACTGATTGATCGGCGAGATGGTTTTGGATTAGATCTACTTCGTTCCCCTTCACACACTGGACTTTAATGGTGTCTATTATACTCTCAGAGTTTAATTAACTTGATCACTTTGTTCTTGGATCTCTCTCTAGGAAATGACTGGCGGGATGATGCTTCGGATCTGCTATGTGGCTTTTTCTCTCACACACCAGACTGTGGTGGCGTACACAAGTGTGTTAGTATGCTACTTTTGATTCTCTATAAAATTAATGTTAAGTTGCTAATTGCATGTAAGCTTTGTCTTAGTGAATAGGTTTGGGCTCAATGATTCTTGGGCTGTATTTTGGGGCTAAAAGTTGTGTTTATTAAATATAAATTAGAAATTAAGTAAAAATAAAAATATATATATTATTTTATTATCGTATCCTTGCCGTGTCCGTGTCCTATTTTTATTTTTATTTTTTTAAATTTGTTGTATCGTCATATCCGTGTCGTATCGTACCCGTGTTCCGTGTCCATGTCCGTACTTCATAGCTGTCAACTTTAACATTTGAAATCTTTAGTGATTTGACTAAGTACCAGATTTGAATCCCCCAAAATTTTTACATTTTCGACAGTCATTTCTATTAAAATCTCTAGGTTGATTATAAGTGCTTCATATTCGGCTTGATTATTTGAACATTTGAAATCTAAGAAAAAGGAAAATGACGTCTTCCTTCCAGTCGGTGCAATGATAAAAATACCTGCTCCTTTTCCATCGGCCATGCTTGATCCATCAAACATCAATATCCAAGGAGTTAGGAATATGGCTGATGATTCTAATTCATCGTAAACCTGTGGATCAATATCGGTCGAAGGATGATCGGCCAAGAAATCAGCGAGAGCCCTTCCTTTAACCGATTTTCGTGGGACAAAGATAAAATTGAATTCCAGGCCACTGCCCACTTACCAATTCGGCTAGTGATCAGTGGTCTTGATAACATATATTTAATCACATTAGTTTGTTAAAGAATATAAACATCAATCGATAGCATATAAATTCTCAATTTCATGGCTGAGTAATACAATGATAAACAAAGTTTCTTAATTGAAGTATATCTGTATTCAACATCAATTAGTACTCTAGTTAAATAGTAAACAACCTATTCCTTTCCAAGTTCATTATTCTGAGCAAGCATGTTCCCAATTGATTCTTCCACGGCTGATAAATAAAGCTTTAACGACCACTTCTTCCTCGGAGGCATCACCACCGGAGGGTTTGCCAAATACTCTTTTATTTTATCAAAGGCCTTCTGATGGGATTCATCCCAATAGAATTTTTCATTTGATTTCAATTTTAATAAAGGAGAAAAAGCATGAACTCGGCCAGCATGGTTAGCAATAAATCTTATAAGAAAACCTACCTGGCTGAGAAACCTTTGCACTTGTTTCTTGCTGGTTAAGGCCATGGCATTCATGATAGCCTTGGCCTTGTTCTGATTAATTTCTATGCCTCGTTGATGTACCAAAAATCCCAAGAAATTCCTGGCTGAGACCCCAAAAGCACACTTCAACGGGTTCATCTTTAATTTTTGGATTCTCATCCTTTCAAAGGCCTTCTTTAAGTGTTCTAAGTGTTATTTTTTGGCTGATGATTTCACGACCACATCATCTATATAGACTTCCATGAATCGGCCAATCATATTATGGAAAATTGAATTCATTTCCCTTTGATAAGTTGCCCTAGCATTTTTTAGGCCGAATGGCACCACAACCTACTCAAAAGTACCGATTGACCCAGGACATCTAAAAGTCGCTTTTGGAATATCATGCTCGGCTATGTAGATTTGATTATAACTTGAATAAACGTCCATAAAAGACATGATTTCATGCTTAGCAGCCAAATCAATAAGTTGATCGGCCACTGGTATTGGATATTCATTTTTTAGAGTATCAATATTTAAATTGCGAAAATCCACACAAATCCTGAGTTTACCATTTTTCTTTATCACTGGAACAACATTAGATAACCATTTAACATACTTGACCATTTGGATAAATCCTGCCTTGAAAAGTCTCTCAACTTATTCTTTAATTTTAAGCATCACTTTCGAGGACATCCTCCTTGGTGGTTGCTTATATGGCTCGAAGTCTTCTTTGATGGGTAATCTGTATTCTACTAACTCCCGTGCTAGGCCGGGCATTTCTTCATAGCTCCAAGCAAAGAAATCCTTGTATTCCTTTAATAACTTGATCAAATTGGCCTGGAAATTAGGCTCAACTAAAGTATTAACAAATATTGGCCGATGATCTTCTTCAGTACCAACGTTAATTTCAAATAAAGGATCCTGAACCTCTGCCTTATTATCTTCTATCTTGAAAGGAGGTGATTCCAAATCTTTAAGCTGGATTGCATCTAACTTTTCAAAACCTTCTTCAACTATATCGGCTGTGTTGGCTGATACTTCTACATATAATTGCTCTTCTTTGGCCAATCTCTTTTCATCCAGATGTGCTTTCAGTCTTATACAAGCGGCCTTGAAAGCTTGCCACTTCTTTTCTTCTTTATTGGTGTGGTCCATCAGAAACGTCTTCAATTTCATTGATGGTCGACCTAAAAATGTCAATTTTCAGCTAAACTACTTCTGTCAATAGTTCTTCAATATCAGTACTACCCAGGTTCTTTTTCATTGTTGCTGCTGCTGGTTGCCCCATTTTGTTAATCCCGACAAATTTGATGGGTACACATGTTTCATCTTTCATCATAAAGTGTAGTTTCGGCCGAATATACCCTAGCTACAAAAGGTTTATTATTGGCCTCAACAATTTTTACTTCATTTCCATCACAAAAAATCAACATTTGATGCCTGATGGGATACACATGTTAGGGTGAATCTAATCTCGGCCTAATAGGAGATTATAGGCTGTAGTTCAATCAATGATAAAGAAGGCCGTGAAAGAGGTTTTCCCACTAATGGTAATTTCTAAAGGCATAATGCCTTTAGTACTGCTAGATCCTCCATAATACCACTGATGGCCACATTGTTTGGAACTACATCATCCATGGTTTTACCTAATTTCTTTAAAGTAGTTGACGGAATGACATTTACAACCGACCCATTGTTGATCAACACCCTATTGATTAGCTGTCCTTCAACCCATACCTTAACGTACAACGGCCTCAACTGTTGTGTCATGGCCAGAGGTGGTTTCTCAAAGATGATTTTATCGACCTCAATTGGTTGGTCTAGAGGGACTAATCCTACCCCAACCGATGAAACCTTTGATTTATTCTTGACTTGTGATGACTCGACTTCGGCCGATGTGACATCCCTGTTTATCATTGGTTATGTTCTTGCTTCAAATATAAAAGGTAAAACAAATACTATATTACAATTTACCTTATTTGGTAGGGATCCAAAATGAATTATGTACTTGGCAGCATGCTTCGGATCTTGATCTGGCTAATCATCTTTTTCCTCATAAGAGGATGCTTCATTACCAAAAGATAAAACAACCTCCATGTCTTCAGCCTCCCCTAGTTCATCTTTCTTAGCTGGTTGAACCTTGTCAACCTTAACCTCTTTTCTTCTAAGTTCTGCATTCTTGCTTTGCATCCTCCTCTTTTAAGTACGTGTAGAAGGCCACTTAGGAAACTTTGGATGATTCACTCAAGTCCATCTGCCATTATCAACCAAAGGAGGTCTGACCGTCCTTAAACGGTTAGATTCTCTCCCCTTTTAAACCTATATTTCTAACTAGATTACTGTGAAGACCAAGTTTTCTTTTTCCTTTTTTGATTTTTTGTTATTCATTTTAAAATGGTAGTCCTGGTATTTTAATTAAGTATTTTGTTGCATTTTTATTTATTTAATTGTGTTTGTTGTTTGGTGATTTAATTTAATTGCATTCTTTGATTTAATTGACTTATATGATTTAATTGGTAAATTGTTTTTATGTGTCCTTAATGTGTCCTTAATTGATTTATTGTAATGATTTAATTTATTATTTGGTTATTTAATTTGCTTTAATTATGTAACTAAGTTAAATGAGTATTTAATTACATTAATAAATTTTTTAAGGTTTCTATTAGAAGTCCCGTAGGTGGAAGCAGACATAGATTATAACGTGGTTTTGTTTTATGGGCCGATTAGGGTTTAACTTAGATTAGGGTTTCCGTTTTGGAATACCATTAAACTTAGGTTATATTTGTGCCTATAAATATACGGTGATAGTCTGTAGCAAGGGTTGGAAAAACCCTATTCACGTATCAAGGCTACAGAGATAAATAGAGTGAGGTTTTGAGAACACAGAGCATGTTCGGTGAGGGTTTCGGTTGCGGCTTAAAGGTCGGACCTAGGAGAAGGGAAGAGCCAGAGTAGTAGGAGGTTTGATGGTGTTCAGTATTACCAAAACTTTGAGACGACGCCGAGATTTCATTACTGAAATCACAGGCAAGTTCTTTTCTTCCTCTTTCCCGTTGGCTCGTGTTCTGTGCACTTAGATAGTCTCTAGGGTTTAATTGATCATTAACTGAGATTTACATGTTTATTATATGCAATATTGATGATCTGTATGTGTTGAAATCTATTCTGTTTCAGTTCGTGCATATCTGAGTTTCAGTTTTATTCTTTAAGCATGCTAAATCATTATGGTTGTAATTACGGTAATTACTTTCAACTACTGTAAAAAAACCATGGGGATGCTACTGGGTATTAATAAGACTCTTAAGAACAGTTTTAAAACCAAATAGAAAGGCTGGAAGTGGCCGGAGTCGAAGACGACAGTCGGAAGTAGCAGACGGCTCTCAAAGAGGGAGAGAGCCAGCTCCCTCATCTTCAGAGCTAGCTCTGGGGAGTCCAGAGCTGATTTTAAGGTCCTCTGAGTTGGTTCCATGCTCTAAAAGAGCCTACTCTCAATTTCTGAGAGTAGGTTCTCCTATTTTGATGCGTACAGGGTTGTTTTTTAATACTGTTTCGATGATGGATGTTTTAACTTCTTCTGAACTGTGTTGTAAGTATACTGGAGTTCTTAATTCAAGTTTAAAGTGTTAATTAAACCTTTATTTGCATAATTTATGTCACTATGTTAAAGGATGGAACGGCAACTTTGCATGCTGTTAATTGTTGTAAGGAATGAAATTGCTTAGCTAAATTTTAGCAATTTAATAGAGTATAATATGATTATAAATCTTATTTCAAATGCATGATATAGTCATTTATGTATTAGTTTTAATCTATGCATACTCTGGATGCTAATTGTTGAAATATTAAACCTTTTCTGTAATTACATGGATTAACGCTTGGATTCTAGTTGTTGAAATATTAAATACTCTTCTGCAAATATTTGGATGATGGTTTTAGACTGTAAATTGCTAAACTACTAGTTATGTGTTGTAATTTACATGGATATGGAGGATTGTATGCACCGGTATGGGACGGTGGCATACTAGGGATGGTTTAGCTCAAAACGCGAAGACCTAACCTACTGGATTAAAGGAATAGATTGTAAAATATTAAATATTATTTGTGTTTAAGTCAGATCAACTGACTAAGTTGAATGACTTCCTGGATTAGTTGGTTGTAGTTAAGTCATATCAACTGAATAAGTTGAGTGACTAACTGGATTGTGTTTTGTATGTCACCTCAATGAATAATTGAATGACATACTCTGGTTTTGGGATGGACTTTAGATATATGGTTATGGTACCACGAGATGAGCTTGAGTCTCAGGCTTGTTGGTTAGGGTGCGTATAAGCAGTGGATGCGTAGCTGACTATGGTAGGTTGAGGTGTACCCTGTTAGGTCTAGGTACTCATGTCCACCTTTGGGTACGTTTTCCCATGTGGCCTTCTATTCAGGTTGAGACCCCTATTGTAGTCCAGTGGATGTCCCTTAGTGTGGATATATATACTTATGGACTAGATAGATATTATGAGGTATTTAGGGTGTATCTGCATATTGGGTCACTGTATGGATTGCAGTTAGATTAGAACTTGTTCGTGGGCCTGACCCACTCTTTTATTCTCTTCAGGTACAAGATAATTCCAGCCCTAGAGCTTGATCATGCTTATCGAGGACAGTCTCTTATTCATTTGCTTACGTAGGACTTTTCTCGATGTTCTAGTTTAGTTTTATTTTCAGTTATCCAGTTCAGTTGTGATTTTATTTAGGGGTCCACTAGATGGATTCCCAAGTTGTACTCTTGGAGGTTTTGGAGATTTGGAGTTTTATTATTCAGTATTATTTGGAGGATTTTATATTTCACAATTCTTTCAGCTTGATTATTTAAATTCTTAATTCTTTTTATATTCTGTGTTCGTTTTAAAATACTTTAATTATTTGATATTCTCTTGGATTTGGGCCTGGGCCTAATCAACCCATGTCCCAGATCCGAGGGGTATCACAGTTGGTATCAGAGCACTCCAGGTTCAAGTGTCTCTAGGATGTTTCGTATTAAGATTTCCACGTAGCATTTTCTCTTGATTAGAGCTTGAGTTTAGGATTCATTGTATTCCTTTACGGTTCATTTAACCTCGTACTGATGTTTGTCTTTCTATGTTAATAGCATGGTTAACGCTAGAAGAGGATAGATGAACAGTTGACAGAGGAGAGTGGCACGTAAGCAGCAGGAACGCCTACGACGTCAGCAAATGGAGGAAGAATAGCAAACGCCTGGGTTTCAGTATGATGATGGTCAGTTTCAGGAAGAGCAAGAGGAAGTTCAGCAGACTCGGGATCAGGGAGGAGATCCAGAGTATCCTCCTCATATCAACAACCTCATTGCTTAGGCTATAGAAGCAGGGGCAACAACTGTACTTCGAAATCAGCCTTAGGTATAGCCGGCACCGTTACCAGCACCGGTTACTCAGACCGATACTTGGGAAAAAGCTAGGAGTTCTTTCACAAAGGAGAGCCCACCTGAGTTCACAGGCTCCACCGATGTTAGAGCAGCTCATCAGTGGAAGAAGGATATTGAGCGACATCTTCGTCTGGTTTAGTGCACAGAGGTTCAAAAGCTGATGCTTGCTACCTTCAAGCTAGTTGGGGATGCATTACAGTGGTGGGAGTCAGTTACCACCACAGAAGAGAGGATGTCATTGACTTATGATCAGTTCAGTACTTGCTTTGATGATAAGTACTTCCCTTATGCAGTCAGGCAGCTATGAAGATAGAGTTTCTTAATCTACAATAGGGGAACATGACAGTGGCAAAGTATGAGCAACAGTTCATGCGCTTATCTCTTTTTGTATCGGAGGTAGTGGATACAAAGGAGAAGAAGCGCAATAGTTTCGTTAAGGGACTGATGTGGTCTATCAAGAGAGTTATTACAGGTAGTCTAGCCTATACTACTTACGCTCAGGTGGTAGACACCGCTCTACAGCAGTATCAGTTGACCATGGACTTCAGACAGGCCAAGGGTGAGAAGCGGGGTAACAGAGACTCTGCTAATCAGTCACCTGAGAAAGGGAATAGCAACGATCACCGACAGAATGACAAAGTCAAATTCCAGGGACAGCAGCCTTGGAAAAAGCACAAGGGTGGTTCAGATGGTCACAGGGATGGGGTAACTATTCAGCGACAGCAGAATGGGGGACCACGGCAGGACAGGGTCGGCCACAGGCTAACCGACAGAGGAGGCCATTTGGTACTTTCCAGGATAGTTGCTACACTTGTGGAGAGTATGGTCATACTTCTAGGTAGTGTCCTAAAGTAAGACAGGGACAAGGACAGCAAGTACAGTAGGGGCAAAGGGCGCCAGTGCCTTTACTCGCTCCATAAGTTCCACGGATTCAGGGACAGACATATCCTGCTTTACTAGCGCCGCCACAGCCTCATAGACAGGCACCGTAGTAGTTGCATTATGGCAGGGTATACAACTCCATGCCACAGGATATACAGGCACCTCAGGCTGTTGAGGGTAAGTTTCCTATTCATGGTTTACATGGATGTGTTTTATTTGATACAGGTGCTACACATTCATTTGTAGCTAGATCTTTTGTTGCTTTATCGGGGATGATGACACGGGTATGCAGTAGACCTTAGGGTATTTCTACACCGTTAGGAAATACAACCATTCTTCATGAGAGTGATGGGCCTGTGACACTAGATATTGGTAGACTCAGATTTATAGCCAATCTTTTGGTCCTGGATACGTACACTTATGATGTGATACTTGGGATGGATTGGTTATCGCACTACCATGCCCAAGTGGATTGTTATGATAGGTCTATTGTTTTCACCATACCTGGTCAAGATATGTACGTCATCGTTATGCCACGTTCTAAAGGGGTCACTAGTACATATTTGTTCCATATGGAGGAAGAAACAGAGGAGGGAATTACTGTGTCATTGGATATCATACCAATTGTACAGGATTTTATGGATGTATTTCAGGAGATTCCAGGGTTGCCACCTAGTCGAGAGATTGATTTTGTGATTGACTTAGCTCCAGGCACTACGCCTATTGCTAGGGCACTGTATAGGATGGCACTAGTGGAGATGCGAGAGCTGAGGGATCAAATTCAGCAATTACTCAGCCAGAGTTTTATTCGTAGGAGTACTTCACCCTGGGGAGCACCGGTTCTGTTTATGAAGAAGAAGGATGGTTCATTTCACCTGTGTATAGATTACAAGGAGTTGAACAAGGTTACTATTCGTAATAAGTACCTTTTGCCCAGGATTGATGATCTTTTTGATCAGTTGAAGAGAGCTACATATTTCTCTAAGATTGATCTGCATTTGGGATAACATCAACTTTGGGTTAGGGAATAGGATGTTCCGAGGATAGCATTTCTTACTAGATATGGATCTTATGAGTTTCGGGTGATGCCGTTCGGGTTGACTAATGCACCAGTAGTTTTCATGGATTTAATGAACAGAGTCTTCAGGGCTTTTTTGGATCAGTTTGTCATTATTTTTATTGATGATATCTTGATCTATTCTAGGTCAGAGGACGATCATGCTAGATATCTTTGGATAGTCTTGCAGACGCTGCGTAAGCACCAGTTATATGCTAAGTACGAGAAATGTGAATTTTGGTAACGGGAAGTGAAGTTTTTGGGTCGCGTGGTGTCAGAAAAGGGAATAGTGGTGGACCCAGCCAAGGTTGCAGCGGTGGTTGAGTGGGGATAGCCTACTTCACCTACCGAGATTTGAAGTTTCCTCGTATTATCGTAGGTTCATCCAGGGGTTTTCCAAGATAGTGGGACCATTCACTCATTTGACTAAAAAGGGTGTACGGTTCGTGTGGGATGAACATTGTTAGAAAGCTTTTGATGAGCTGAAGACTAAATTGACTTCTGCATTGGTTTTGTCTTGTCTACACAGATGCTTCTTTGCAGGGTCTTGGATGTATTTTGATGCAGGAGGAGTGACCGATTTCGTATGGATCTTGGAAGCTTAAGCCTCATGAGCTTAGTTACCCAATACATGATTTGAAGTTGGCAGCTGTGGTCTTTGCCTTACGTATTTGGAGGCATCATCTGTTGGGTGAGTCCTTCAAATTATTTAGTGATCACAAGAGTCTGCAGTATTTGTTCACTCAGTGGGAGCTGAATATAAGATAGCGCCGATGGTTAGAGTTTGTGAAAGATTATCATTTCTCTATTCTGTACCATCCAGGGAAAGCAAATGTGGTGCCAGATGCACTTAGTCGCCGACCTGTTGGTAGTCTTTCTGCTCTATTCACTACTGAGTGGAACGCTTTGAGGACAGTGGATGAGTTATCGGATGCTTTCATGGCTTGCATGGTAGTTACACCTTCTATCATTCACAAGGTTTTGAAGGCACAACTCACGGATCAGCAGTGCAGTGACAAAGTTGCAGAGATAGCTTCCAAGGAGGTTCCATTTTACTATGTTAGGACTGATAGAGGTTTGAGGTACAAGGGTCGTTTGGTGGTACCTTCTGTTGATGAGTTAAGGAAGGATATGATGACTGAGACTCACCACTCTGAGTTTTCTGTTCATCCAGGAGGTGACAAGATGTATCAGGATATGAAACGGCAGTTTTGGTAGGCATGTATGAAGAAAGACATTGCTATTTTTGTCTCTCGATGTAGTACTTGTCAGATGGTCAAGATTGATCATCAGAGGCCGCCAGGAGCTCTACAACCATTGCTGATACCGGAGTGGAAATGGGAGAGCATTTCTATTGATTTTGTAGAGGGGTTGCCTAATTCCTTCAAGGATTATAATTTCATTTGGGTCATCGTGGACAGATTAACAAAATTAGCTAATTTTTTGCCTATTCACATTGACTTCACTTTGGAGCAGTTGGTTAGACTTTACATAACAGAGATTCTAAAGCTGCATGGTATTCCGCTATCTATTATATCGGACAGGGATTCAAGCTTTGTGTCAGGATTCTGGAAGAGTTTTCAGCGGGCTTTGGGTACAGAGTTGTATCTTAGAACTACTTATCATCCTCAGACTGATCGACAGACTGGGAGGGTTAATCAGATCATGGAGGATATGCTTCAGTCGTGTGTTCTTGATTTCAAGGGCCACTGGGAGGATTATTTACCGTTTGTGGAGTTTGCATATAACAATAGTTTCCAGAAGACTATTGGGATGGCACCATTTGAGGCATTATACGGCCAACCATGTCGATCGCCTGTGTGTTGGATGGAAGTTGGCGAGAGTAGATTCTTGGGTCCTGAGTTCATCAAGGATACTTCTGAGAAGATAGCTCTTATTAGGGATCACATGCGCACTGCGCAGAGTTGGCAGAAGAGTTATGCCGATCGTCATACACGTGCTTTGGAATTTCAGGTAGGGGATTAGGTTCTACTCAAAGTGCCTCTTATGAAGGGTGTAATGCGTTTTGGGAGAAAAGGGAAGTTGTCTCCGTGATTTGTCTGTCCATTCATGATTACGGATCAAGTTGGAGCTGTCGCTTATCAGTTGGCACTTCCGGATAATTTGGATCGCATACACAACGTGTTTCATGTTTCCATGTTGCGAAAATTTTTGTGCGATGAGGATCGGTATCAGCATATCAATGTTGGGGAGATTGAGTTGCAGCCGGATGCAACTTATTTGGAGCCACCGTGTTGTATTGTCGGCCGTCGGGATCAGATCCTTCGTAATAAGGTTATCTCTTTGGTGCGTGTTCAGTGGAGTCATCACAATGAGGCTAAGTTTACTTGGGAACGGGAAGATGTCATTCGCTCGCAGTTTCCTGAAATATTGGAAGAAGGTAAGAGCGAATCCCGAGGACGGAATTCCTTTTGTTAGGGGGAAGAATGTAATACCCCTAATTTTAAAAGGATAATCCTGGTTGTAATGACCCGGTCATTTTCCCTCTTTTCTTTTTTTCGGAGATTTCTTTTTTTCGTCTTTTCCCTTTTTCGTCCTTTAGTCATTTTTCATTTTTCCTTGCTTAACCTCACTTTTGTGCTCGGATTTGATTCCGGCTTAGCATACATCCATGATATTTCATTTCTATGATATCTACATTTTTACTTTTGTAGAAAAACATATTGGATGTTTACTTTTTTTGTAAAGTGCATGAAAGCATGACTTTTTGGTAATTAACCTAAACTTGAGGGGTTTTAGTGTAATTATGCAAAGTAATTATTTTTCGTCAAAGGGACCATTTTTTAATTTAATTTGGAAGATATTTTCAAAAAGGACTTGTTTACAATTTTCGAAAAGTGTGACAAGTGTCACATTCTCATTGGTCCACTTGTTGACATTTGTGTGGAAACACTTTGATGCCTTGGATGATGACATGTGGAGGGTGGAGATTCACCCACTTGTTGGCCTAGGATTGGTACACTTGTTGGCATGGATGGTTGACAAATGTAGGTTCAATATTAAGTCTTGGAAGTTTACATAGGATGGTGACAAGTGTAGGCTTGAGATTAAGCCTAGGAATGAACCATAGATTCATGACAAGTGTAGGTTCACCATTTAGTCTTGCATTGTGTGTGTGTGAGAGGTAGTGTAAGAGCATATAGTGAGTGGAGGATTTCTAGCCCTTCCACTCACCATTTTACACTTTATCATTTTTATTTTCACTTGTCTTCAAGAACCATAACCTAGCCACCATTGGAGAAAAGCTTGGTTAATAGCTTTCTTTTTCATTTTGGCCTCCTTCCACTCACCTTAGACATAAAACCTTGGAAGACAAAAGCTTCCTCTCACTCCCCTCTTCATTAACCCTAAACTTGTTTTCCATTTTGAGCTTGGTTGCTTTGATTATAGAGATTCAATTCTCTATTGAGGTAGGGGTGGTTGTATGTTTACCCTCTTTGGGTTTTATATATATTGGAGCTTAATATATATTGATTACATGCCTTTTTAAATCTAGTACTAGCATGTAAATAAAGATTTTATATGCTTGACTTAGGATTTATGGATTAAAACATGTATGTGACTATTAAATTGTATAGATAGGCTATTGTCTAATAAATTGCCTAATACTTATGATTCCATTGAGGTTTTATTATGGATATCTTGAGATTACATTTATGATGTTAAGTAATATAGATTTCATTGAAAGCTTAGTATGAAAATCTTGTGTGTGACACTTATAATTACTTGTAGGTACATTATTATATTTCATGATTTGCAATTATGGCCTATATTGATAGTAAATTGATATAACATGATGTGTAATATCATTAACTTGCCACTTTAGACATGTAACCTTAAGACATGGGTTGTGTGGTTTTACCCTACTTGTGCTTGGTAGGTAGTTTCATGCATTGAGATTGCATAAATGTCATGAACTTGTTGATTTTTGGAAGCTTGTAAGGATATGAGATGTTGATGGCTAGGGTTTGGCTTTAGTACAGAGGATAGGAATTTTCCTAAGTCATAGTGCGCACTAGGTAGTACCTTGTGGGTCGTAATTACCCAAAATAACTTGTATGGTCTCGTGGCCACATATCCTAGTCTTTCCATTATTTGATTTCGTATTATATTCCAAGTTGTAAATCATGGATTTTTTGTAGCTTGTGATTTGGTGATTTTAGTTTCAATGCGGTTAGTGTACTTGTTCATGTATACTTGGATGCTATGTGGTTATCATTTCAAATATTTGTATAGCTTGAGATGATCCTTTAGAGTACCTTGAAAACATAGACATTAGGTGGAATGCACCCTTGTGATGATCTATGTTTGGTTCACATTATACTTGAAACTATAGGGTATGCGCATGCACCACATCCTACGAGTAACTTGATTACTCACCCTAGTTGTGTGGGTTATTTTAGAGGTAAAGAGACAATAATTATGGATGCTCATCATCCATAGGAGCTCATGAGTACTTGAAGCATTTTTGTATATGGACATGCACTTGTTTAGCATGTTTTATCTTTTAGATGTAATATTTTGTATGCCATGGATGTATGGTATTTTAGAAGCTAAGATGGCTTCCTTTTTGTAATAAGTATCTAAGTACATTTGGAAGTGTTCATTTTATATGTATGACATGAGACCAAGGGCCATTAACTTGAAAGGTTACAAGTATGTTTCCTCTAAAAATAAAGTGTTGCCATTGTAGGTTATTTGTGAGAAATTAAGGCTTAGTATGCCAAAACTTGTAAATGTATTGTAATGAGGCCATAGGCCATGGTAGCACATCTATTTTATCACATTACATATACTTGCATGCTCACTTTGGCAAACAATACCCTTCTTGATGAAACAAAAACTTAAGGTTGCATTTCATTGAGGTTTTACCCTATTCTGTTCCAGGGGAATTTCTGGCATTTCACAATGTGTTTTTTTCGTTTTTGCCCGCGTAACAGACTAGAAAACTTGAATTTTTTTTTTTTGGGGGGGGGGGGGGGGGGGGAGTTTATTCTTTGTGTTTTTCCAGAAAATATCATCTTGGCCCTAAAAAATCCATATTTTTCCGAAAAATCCTTACCGCCAGGTTTTGCAGATTTTTAGTACAAATGTACTTGGTACTATTCATCGACTTTTTTTTTGAAAATCGTCTCGACCGATCCGAAACTTCCAGAGGTCTTGTGGGTGTATTTTAAGATTGCATTTTCAATTTAGGCAATTTAAAAACCTCCTGAAGCCCTATTTCCTTTCTTTGGGCAGTAGCTCGGAGAAATTTTTACCCCCTTAACCAAATTTTCTTGGGGGTATTCTAGGCATTTTACAATGCATTTTTTTGGTTTCCGTCCACAATCTGGGGTAGAAAACTTGATTTTAGGGGGGGGTTTCTTCTTTGAGTTTTTCCAGAAAAGTCCGTTTAGATGCCCGTTTTTACTATCAGTTGCAGCAGTAATGGGTTGTCCTCGTCGGGCTGCCACGACATTATTTTTGTTTTTAACCTTTCTCCTTCATCCGGAATCCAAATAATGAAATTATTGAGTCCATCATGATTAGTTTTTCATTGTCTTCCCAGTGGTGTGCTCAATAGCACTTGAATCCACTTTTTTGCAAAATGACCATTTTGCCTGTAGGTTCCTTTTTGTCCGTTTTTGAAACGACACTTCCGCATTGGTGTCTTAGAGACGCATTGTATCTCTAGAGACCGTTGTTTAACCTTTTGCTTCCGCATTTCGGATCTGTTATCGGGTCATCTTTTGGTTATCACTGACGCACCGGGTTTACAAAACTTGGGCCGTCACACTGATATTTTAATTAAGTATTTTGTTGCATTTTTATTTATTTAATTGTGTTTGTTGTTTGGTTATTTAATTTAATTGCATTCTTTGATTTAATTGACTTATATGATTTAATTGGTAAATTGTTTTTATGTATCCTTATGTGACGACCCTGGATTTTTCAACCCAGTGCATCCTATGATGACCCGAAGCGGATCCAAAATACAGAAGCAAAACAAAACCAAGTCCTTAGAGATGTACACCATCCTTAAGACACAAGAATGGCCCTTCAAGGAATTTTGAGACTCAGCAGAAGCAAAACGAAGACAAGGGTATCAAAACCCTACCAAAAGAAGGACCAAGGGTAAAATGGTCATTTTACCCTAAGAGGAAGGAATTTTATTCCCAATAAGTTGAATAAGATCAAAAATATCCAAAAACATCCTTTGGTAACTTCACATAAAGTCCCAAGGCCAAAGGAAAAGAAATCCCAAATGAACCCTATCTCGGTTCGAACCTAAACTGATATACTCTCACTAAAACAAGTATATCTTGAGTCAGGAGAAGAATTTGAAACTTAAATTGGTACCATTGGAAATCTTACTTTGACGTGGTCAATTTAGAATCAAGAACGGACCAATTTGGAGTTAAAACAAAGAAGTTACATCAGATTGAAATTGGATGACCAAAACTGAAAACTCTGGAGAACTTGAACTGGTTCAACCTCTTTGAACCGGTTCAACATTGGCAGTATGCCCAAGCTGAACCAAAATGACACCTTGAACCTTTTCAACTATTCTTGAACCAGTTCAACTTGAACAGAACACCCAAAATGCAGCAGAAATAGTGTTTTAGTAGAAAAATGAGTTTACGACACAA
Source organism: Cornus florida (assembly GCF_030987335.1). Taxonomy (NCBI): domain Eukaryota; kingdom Viridiplantae; phylum Streptophyta; class Magnoliopsida; order Cornales; family Cornaceae; genus Cornus; species Cornus florida. Next base: position 20,339,779 of record NW_026775574.1, read on the forward strand.
TTTTCGAGGTCAAGATGACATTTTTCGGAAAAATGTCGTGAAAAAACTCCCCCTAAAATCACATTTTTCATGTGATAGAGTCAAGAACGGAATTTATTTCCCAAAGAAAATTCCCAAAATACCCTTAAGCTGAATTTTTCAACAAAAAGGTAAAATGAGTCCATAAGAGGCTCAAAACACAACGAAAGGTATTTTCATGAAAACGATCATTCACACAAACGTAAATAATGATTTTGAGCACACAAGAATGGTCCGTAGCTCCCGGAAATGGCCGAGTCAAAATCCGACCCTCCGACGGCCAAAAAGGCGAAAATGAACTTAAAATGGAAACTTTGAAAATCAAAATCAACAAATGACTTCAAATGACCGTTTGGCCCTTGGCCACACTTCATAGATGATTAATAAGACCCTATGAAAGAATGAAAATGGAATTCCCACACCCGATGCACCCATGGTGAAACAATAACTTGTGATTTTTCAATATTTTCACAAAATCTCATGAAGTCAAAAATTACATAGGATACAAAATACATGACATTAGCCTCCGGCCTCATCTTATACATGTTGAATACATTGTAAGGAGCGCACTCATGTACACACTACATATATGAATCAAATATACACATTTTGACAAATAAGGCTACAAATGGCATTCCAAGCCAACCTTCACAAAGATGGAAACCTCCAAGTCCACAAACCATCCAAGCATAATGAGAATCTCAACTTTAATTCCTGTTCCTGAAAAATGTCCCCACAACGTGGGTGAGTAACATAAAGCTACTCGTAAGAGATGAGCATGCATCGACCTAACTTTTTATAATTTTATCACCTTAAGGTGAAACATGTTAAAAGGACTCATGCCACCTAACGTCAATGTCAAAGTGTGACCCAGGGAGCATCTTAAGCTACCTAAGATCATTTCTAACATAAATCACATCATTCGTACAATTCAAGTAACATGGGAGCATGCTATACAAAGCAACAAGATGTAGATTCTCAAGGTCATTAACTTGAAATCTAAAATGCTAAAACAATTATAGTGGATCATGCCACCTAAAGTCTATGTTCCAAATGAATCTATAGGATCATTCTAAAGTCACATTTGAATAACAAAGCACAAATCACAATATCTACGCAATTAACCAACATAGAAGCATGCTACACAAGTATCAAGATATAGATTCTCAAGGTTACCATCTTGAAATCTAAAATGCAATAACAACTAAATATAATAATTTAGTACAATTAGAATTTCAAATACCATACATCAAGACATAGATTCTCTAAGTTATCAACTTGAAATCTAAAAGTGTGAAAATAACTAAATATAACAATTTAGTATGGATGTACTTAACAACATCAATTGCCAATAGCCAAAACCATAAGTTACAATTAAACATGATTGTCAACTTGGAATTGAATGCGAAATCAAATAGTGGAAGACTTGGACATCACGTCTCGGATTTCCGCCGAGAACTAAATGGTTATTCCGGACATTAACCCACTGAGAAGACCACCCTAGTGCGCACTATCTCAATTGGAAAGAACTCATACCTCCCGCACTAGGGCCAAACTCTGGCCATGTCACTTGTAACAATGTCCCAAGACTCCAAAATAATCAAATAAGTTCACAACTTATACATAATTTATATAATGCATGAAAACCACTTTCCATGCACAAGTAGGTTGAAACCACACAATCCATGCCTTAGAGTTTCAATTCTAAAATGGCATATATAATGTCAATTACAAAGTGTGCAATTCATTACACATGGCATCAATATATTCCATAAAGAAAACATGTTCTCATGAATATAAATATAACAACAAAACTGTCCAATGCTCAAAACACAACAAAGTGAATACATAACAAGTTCAAGTCCATGATTTGAATATAGAAACAACTTCTAAAATACCAATAGATCCATGGAGCCATTAGATAGAATTTAATTAAACAAGATAATCAAATTCTCTAGATTTCAAATCAAATTCGAATAACCTCAAATTAATTTATGTTAAACAACATAGCATATTCATTACATATATCAAATCAAAAGTGTCAAATGAGCAAGATAGCATCATATAGAATTTAATTAATTTAAATTAATCAAATCTCTAGATTTCAAAAGTTATTCAAATGATCTCTAATTAATATATATCAAGCACCAAATCATGGTCATACCATATCTCAAGTCTAAAATGGAATACAAGTAAAATACTATTTACTAGAATTTAAATCAAATTAAATTCATTTAATCTTTAGATTTGAAAATTCATCTAAATCATTCCAAATTAATATATATCAAAGATCAACTCATGGCCATGCCATTTACCAAGTTTAAAATGAGTTATATGCAAGATATGATAAATCACTAATTTCTCAAATTAACAAAAGACATGCATACAACTTATAAAAGCATCAATAGCATGCAAGAAACAAAAATATAACCCTACAACATCCCCTACCTCACTAGAGAAGGGTCTCTCTAGAATCTAAGGCAAATCAACACAAAATGGCAAACCCTTCTAGGGTTATGTAGAGGAGGATGAGGGGAACAAAAAGTGTTCCAAGCTTCAAGGTCTAAGGTGAGTGGAAGGCCATCAAAAATCAAGGTCAAGGCCTAAGGTTTCAAGTTCCATCCATGGAGGCTAGGGTTTTCTTTACAAGAAAGGGAAGAGATAGAAATTTAGTGTGAAAGAATGTGAGTAGAGGAAATAGAAATCTTCCACTCACTATATGGTCTTACACCAAGGTCAACACACACAAGTTTTGGTCAATTGCACAAAAACCCCTCTTAACAACATAATTCCAAAGTGGCCGAAAAATTAATTGCAAGACTTAATTTGGAGCATACACTTGTCACTCATCCAAGGCTCCATCCTAGGCTTAATCTCAAGCCTACACTTGTTAACCATCCAAGCCAACAAGTGCACCAATCCTAAGCCAACAAGTGGTTGAATCTCCACCCTCCATATGTCATCATCCAAGGTACCAAAGTGTTTCCACACAAATGTCAACAAGTGGACCAATGAGAGTGTGACACTTGTCACATTTTTTGAAAATTGCAAAAAGGTCCTTTTTGAAAGTATTTTCCAAATTAAATTGCAAAATGGTCCCTAAGACGAAAAATAATTACTTTATTTAATTACACAAAACCCCTCAAGTTATGAATATTTACCAAAATTTATGCATCCATGCCCTTTACAAGAAAAGTAAATACTTAGCATGCTTTTATAAGAAAGTAAAAATACACATAGAATGGAATTTAAATATCGTGGATGCATGCAAAACCGGAATCAAATCCGAACACGAAAAGTGAGGTTATTCCAACAAAGTGATAACCGAGAAAAGACGAAAAGTGAATAGTGTCACAAAAGTGAAAATGTGAAAATGACTCGATCCTCAAAGGAAGTTGTCAATCCAAGGAAAAGAGTCTCGGAAACCATCCCCGAGCACTCAGAAAGGAAAGATTAACGAGAAAAAAATATCCGTGAAAATCTGAGAAAATGAAAGGAAGGAAAATGACCGGGTCATTACACCTTAATTGATTTATTGAAATGATTTAATTTATTGTTTGGTTATATAATTTGCTTTAATTATGTAACTAAGTTAAATGAGTATTTAATTATGTTAATAAATTCTTTAAGTTTCTGTTAGAAGTCCCGTAGGTAGAAGCAGACATAGATAATAATGTGGTTTTGTTTTATGGGATGATTAGGGTTTAACTTAGATTAGGGTTTCCATCTTGGAATACCATTAAACTTAGGTTATATTTGTGCCTATAAATATACGGTGATATTCTGTAGCAAGGGTTGGAAAAACCCTATTCACGTATCAAGGTTACAGAGAGAAACATAGTGAGGTTTTGAGAACACAGAGCACGTTCGGTGAGGGTTTTGGTTGTGGCTTAAAGATCAGACCTAGGAGAAGTGAAGAGTCGAAGTAGTAGGAGGTTTGATGGTGTTCAGTATTGCCAAAACTTTGAGACGACGCCGAGATTTCGTTACTGAAATCACAAGCAAGTTCTTTTCTTCCTCTTTCCCGTTGGCTCGTGTTTTGTGCACCTAGATAGTCTCTAGGGTTTAATTGATCATTAACTAAGATTTACATGTTTATTATCTGCAATATTGATGATCTGTATGTGTTGAAATCTATTCTATTTCAGTTCGTGCATGTTTGAGTTTCGGTTTTATTCTTTAAGCATGCTAAATCGTTATGGTTGTAATTACTATAATTGCTTTCAACTACTGTAAAAAAACCATGGGGATGCTACTGGGTATTAATAAGACTCTTAGGAATAGTTTTAAAACTAAACAGAAAGGCTGGAAGTGGCCGGAGTCGAAAACGAAAGTCGGAAGTAGCAGACGGCTCTCAGAGAAGGAGAGAGCCGGCTCCAAGGAGGTGGGAGCCGGCTCCCTCATCTTCAGAGCTGGCTCTGGGGATTCCAGAGCCAGCTCTAAGGTCCTCTGAGCTGGCTCCATGAAGCATGGAGCCGGCTCCATGCTCTAAAAGAGCCTGCTCTCAATTTCTGAGAGCAGGCTCTCCTATTTTGATGCGTATAGGGTTGTTTTTTAATACTGTTTGGATGATGGATGTTTTAACTTCTTCTGAACTATGTTGTGAGTATACTGGAGTTCTTAATTGAAGTTTAAAGTGTTAATTAAACCTCTGTTTGCATAGTTTATATCACTATGTTAAAGGATAGAACGGTAGGAAAGTAAACAATTTTGCATGCTGTTAACTGTTGCTAAGACCTAACCTACCGGATTAAAGGAATGGATTGTAAAATATTGAATCCTATTTGTGTTCAAGTCAGATCAACTGACTAAATTGAATGACTTCCTGGATTAGTTGGTTGTAGTTAAGTCATATCAACTGAATAAGTTGAGTGGCTAACTAGATTGTGTTTTGTATGTCAGCTCAATGAATAATTGAATGACATACTCTGGTTTTAGGATGGACTTTATATATATGTTATGGTACCACGAGATGAGCTTGAGTCTCAGGGTTGTTGGTTAGGGTGCTTATAAGCAGTGGATACGTAGCTGGCTATGGTAGGTTGAGGTGTACCCTGTTAGGTCTAGGTACTCATGCCCACCTTTGGGTGCGTTTTAGCATGTGGGCTTCTATTTAGGTTGAGACCCCTATTGTAGTCCAGTGGATGTCCCTTAGTGTGTATATATATACTTATGGACTAGATAGATATTGTGAGGTATCTAGGGTGTATCTGTATATCGGGTCACTGTATGGATTGCAGTTAGATTAGAACTTGTTCGTGAGCTTGACCCACTCTTTTATTCTTTTCAGGTACAGGACGGTTCCAGCCCTAGAGCTTGATTGTGCTTGTCGAGGACAGTCTCTATTCATCTGTTTACGTAGGACTTCTCTCGATGTTCTAGTTTAGTTTTATTTTCAGTTATCCAGTTCAGTTGTGATTTTATTCAGAGGTCCACTAGATGGATTCCCAAGTTGTACTCTTGGAGGTTTTGGAGATTTGGAGTTTTATTATTCAATATTATTTAGAGGATTTTATATTTCACAATTCTTTCAGCTTGGTTATTTAAATTCATAATTCTTTTTATAATCTGTGTTCATTTTAAAATATTTTAATTGTTTGATATTCCATCGGGTTTGGGCTTGGGCCTGATCAACCCGTGTCTCGGATCCGAGGGGACTCACAGTCTAGAGGGACCAATCCTACCCCAACCGATGAAAACTTTGAACTATTCTTGACTTGTGATGACTCGACTTCGACCGATGTGACATCCTTGTTTATCATTGGTTCTGTCATTTCTTCAAATATAGAAGGTAAAACAAATACTAGATTACAATTTACCTCATCTGGTAGGGATCCAAAACGAATTATGTACTTGGCAGCATGCTTCGGATCTTGATCTGGCTGATCATCTTTTTCCTCATGAGAGGATGCGTTATTACCAAAAGATAAAACAACTTCCATGTCTTCAGCCTCCCCTAGTTCATCTTTCTTAGCTTATTGAACCTGGCCGACCTTAACCTCTTTTCTTCTAAGTTTTTTACTCTTGCTTTGCATCCTCTTCTTTTAAGTACGTGTAGGAGGCCGCTTAGGAAACTTTGGATGATTCACTCAAGTCCATCTGCCATTATCAACCAAAGGAGGTCTTACCGTCCTTAAACGGTTATATTCTCTCCCCTTTTAAACCCATATTTCTGACTGGATTACTGTGAAGACCATGTTTTCTTTTTCCTTTTTTGATTTTCTATCATTCATTTTTTGATTTTTGATTTTATTTTATTTATTTAATTAATTGATTTAATCTTTTTCCGCGTTGCCTTAGGGTTTTGTTGCGCTTGACGTAAGCTTCAGTGCTCGGAAACGATTTCCGGCACCATGTGCATTGCATTATATTATCTTTTATTGCTAGTGTATGTCTTAATTTCATTGTAAAGCATGCTCATCTATTTTCAATTTCCAGGGGTATGGATGCATGGTTTCTTTGAAACATTTTCGGTTTTTGGGGTGTTTTGTGTAATTATGTTTTTGAGATATTTTGCCTTAGGGACTTTTGTGCAATTATTCTTAAAGATATTTTGTTGAGGGACTAAGTTTCAATTTTGGAAAAGAGTGACAAATGGCACTCTCCCATTGGCCCATTTGTTGACCTTCCGGATACACTTGAAAGCCTAATTATGTGACAAGTGTAAGGTTTGGATTAAGTCTTGTGAGGAGGCCTAAATTAGTGACAAGTGGAGAGTGGATGTGTGTGTGTGTGAGAGAGGTAGTGTTGGTGTATGTGTGTTTGGCTAACAAAGCCTTGAGTTAGTGGGAAAAGTTGTGAAATTGTCTTCCTCACAAAGAACCACCATTGCAGCCACCTTGAACCCTATCCACCATTTTCAGATTTTGAACCCCTTCCCTTGGGATTTTGGTCTTCCACCTTGAAGACAAAAGTTTCCTCTCTTCCATATCTAGAACACCTTCTCTCAGTTTCTCTATTTGCCCTTGTTTGCCTTGGATTCTAGACAGACAATCCTCTAGTAAGACACTTTGAGAAATCCTGAAACCCCAGTCTCCATTTTCTGAAATTCGACCCCCTTCCCTTGAGAATTTGGTCTTCCAGTTTGAAGATCAAATCTTCCTTTCTTCTTTCTCTAGAACACCTGTGCTCAGTTTTTCAGTTTGAGTTTGTTTCCTTTAGATTCTAAAGGAACAATCCTCTAGTGAGGTAGGGAATGACCAATGTTTATACCCTTATTGTTTTATGTTGTTCTTGGAGTTGATATACATTGTATGTATGATTTTTTAATTTTAGGGTTGTATATAGTTATATATTGCATGAAATTAACTTAGGGCTTATCATTGTTTAAGGCTTGTGCATGATATTTACCTAGTGATAATGTCAATTCATTTGGTGATGGCTTGTCATTTAGGGATTTTTATTTGTGTACTTATAGAAATTCTAATAATTGTTGCCAATGATTTAATTGTGTAATTGACATTATATTGTTGTTTAAATCATGCTTTAGAAACTTATTGTATATTCACATTAAATGGAATTACTATGTTGATAATATAATGGTGGCTTGACTTAATATACATTGTGAGGTTGATGTTGGAAATGCTAATGTAGTTGAAGACTTGGGGTAAGAATTGTATGAATTCATGTTTGGTGGTGCATGTTAAGTGGTTAAGTGCATTGTATACTTAGTATACTTGTTGTACAACTTGTTGATTTTGGAAACTTAGGACGTCGTTGTCTTGACTATGGTTAGAGTACGGCTCTAATGTGAGAGATACGAGTTCTCCCCACACGTGCGTACTAGGGTAGTTCCCGATGGGCTAGTAACCTAAAATAGCAATTATGCATTTGGTTTTATTCGGCGTGATGTCCAAGAATATCCACATATGTTTGATTTCGCATTTTTTATTCAAGTTGATAACATTAAGACATTGTAACTTGTTGTTTGGTATTAGATATCCCAATGTTGTTTAATTGCATTACTATTGTGGTTTATGTTGAAAATGTTCTAAAGTAGCTTAGGATTGTCAAAGTATATCCACCATTTGTTGAATTCGCATTTTTTTTCAAGTTGATAAAACTATATTGTTGTAACTTGTTGTTAGCCTTATTGGTTCCAAATTCGTTTAATTGTGGTACCTATTATAGATTATGTTTATTTGGTTTCTAATATAGTTTTAGGATGTCCCTTAGCTCCACATTGAACTTAGACGTTATATGTATCCATTTATATTCACTTGTAAAACCATTAAAACTTTAGGTTATACACATACGCATTATCCTACTGAGTGACTCATTTACTCACCCTAGTTGATTTGGGTCTTTTTCAGGTAAGGAGACATTGTTCTTGGGTGCTCATCATCCATAACTTGACTTGGTAGCATTTGGATAACTTTTGTGTACATTTGACATGCAAGTGTTAGCATGCTTTTACTCTTTTGTTGATATTCATGTATAACTTGCTTAGAAGCAAGCCTTGCTTCCCTGAATGATGAGCCAAGTTTTCATGGTCTGAAGCAGATTATTTTTACTGTTTTCTGGTGCATCGGTCGGCTGACAACTTCTGTCAGCCGGCTAATAGCCTTTTTTGGCATTTCCAGTAGGTTTGTAGTTTTCACAGGCCATTTTAGCCAACTGAAAATTAAGTTTTGGCTAGCTGATCCTTGCCGTCGGCCTGCTGATCCTCCCTGATGTATTCCCTTTCAGTTTTTCTTGATCAGCCTTGTCATGCCAACTTTAGACGGTCATACCTCCTTCATTTATAATCCTAATGGGGTCATTCTTGAGCCTATATTTTAGGATTTTGAGTCATATTTCCAATGGTACCAATGCCATTCTCAGATACAAATCGTAGTGGGAGTTATTCATGTTTTAGTGAGATAGTGTCGGATTTTGCTTAAACCGGGAATAGGTGTTTTGTGGAATTTATGGCCAAAGTTCTTAGAACCTCTTGGAATGTTGTGTAATGTTTAAATTAGATTGTATAGACCTCATTTGACTTGTTTAGAGTCAGATTTCTCTTTTTATTTATGAAATAACCATTTTACCCTTGTTGACGAATTTTGCCCGTTTTGACTTTTGCTTCCGCTTTCGCCTAAGGTTCTTTTGTTGTCCTAAAGGTGTTTTTAACCTCTAGTGACCACCTATTTTGTTTTTGCTTCCACATTTCAGTCTCGTTATTAGGTCATGTCTTTGGGTTACTCGCTAATGCTTCGGGTTCTTGAAATTCTGACCGTTACAATCACTAGTTTCTTTTTGAAACTCGGATATGAATGTTGCTCTGGCAAGATTCTATCAGCCATAGATCTTTTTGACCGAATGATTCTTACTGCCCTTGGTCCGTTCTCTCTGAATACTGGTCGATTAACTTTTTCAGAATTCTGTTTAGGCTGATGACCCAACCTTTAATAAACACTACTCCTTCTGGTCGATTGAAAATAACTTCTCTTGTCTTTATTATTCCCACGGCTTTTGTAATTTGGGCAACAACCGTGGTTGATGAGGGCAATCTGAGCCTCCCTCAATTGATTTTCCAAATCCTTTACCCTCTAGTCATCGCTGCTAGCTGATGAAGAATTGTCAAGAACTTTTGGTAGCTTTCCTTGTTTACCATTGTCGGCGTCTTTTTCAAGTGCCAAGCTGATTGCATTGGTATTTACAATATTAGGAAATGGATCACCATCGACTCCTATCATTTCTGGCTTCTTTTAAGGAAATTTGAAAATGCCTTCATTAATTACTTTCTGCAATACATTTCTAAATACAAAACAATTTTTAGTTTAATGATTCCACGAATTATGATATTTGCAGAACTCATTCCTTTTAGAATCAGTGGCTGATGGTATGTTATGTCTTTTTGGCAGAATGATTTCTTTGTCGGCCAACAAATGATTAAAAATTTGTTTTGTCTTAGCCAAATCAAAATTATAATTTTTACTAATATCGACCGTACCCTTTTTGGCCGATGAAGTCGATGGCTGAGTACCACTTGTAGATGCTTTCGGTTTTGTCAAAGCCTCACATACATTAGGCTTTTTAATAATAATTTCAGCAAAATTGGCATCAAAATCTTCCTCTTCAACCACATCGGTTGAAAAGACTTCATAATTGGGGTCCCTATAAAACGTACCTTTAAAGGAATTTTTCCGTTCTTTTTCCTTCTTGAAGACCAACCCATACCTGGTAGCCTTCTCGACCAGATCATACATGTCTCAAAATGGAACTGGTGTGTCCTTAGCCTTGTGCTCAAAATGATGTGAAAAGTGTGAGTGTGTGAAATGGCCACCACATTTAAAATTTATAAAAACCACTTAACACTATACTATATAGTATGAGTGAAAAGGGATCATCCTAAAGGATTTACAAGGTACTACGGAAACAAAAGTGGATTAATAGGTCGAATGATCAAAGTGAGTTGTTTGTTGGTTGAGTTATGTTACGATTAATTAAAAACAATGCAATGTAAAACAAGCTAAAGTAAATGAGGTGTAAAGAATGAGAAAGGGGTCTTGGGACATAGAGTTCACCACTAGGCTTTACCTCACTAAGCATCTAATACTTGTCAATTTAGGGGGATTAAATGTTGTTAATCAAGTGTGTGTGCTAGTAATTGTAATACTAAGCATGGATGTCCAACTAAGCATATATTGTCTAATCAATCTAGTGAGCAACACAACCTATGAAATTAAGCCATTAACCATTCATTAAACCCATAATCAATACACACAAAAAAAACTAGAGAAATGTACTACTTGCACTCATAAGCATGGACCATAAAACAACAAGAATGGATTGTCTACCTATCTAAGAAATTAAAGCAACTATTCTACAATTACACTAATGACAAGGAAATTAAACTAATTAAACTAATGAGGTAGCACAATCCATCAAGAAATAAGCATAGTCTATCAAATAAAATACAAAAGTAATCAACTAAGCACCATGCATTGACCAACACTAGATCCATTATTTTAATATACATAAATATGCACCAAATGTAAAGAATCAAGTGTAAGCTCATAATCATCAATTCCATCACACATAGACATATGAATAGAATTAAAAGATTAATTGGAAACATTAAACCATACAAATCATGTAAAAACAAGATTTATATAAACATGAAGTTAATACAATATTTACAACACAAATCCCCACTAATTACAAAGTATTAAAGTTTAAGAAGCAAGCCTAGGGCCATTTTTAGCCCCAAGAGAATGATCTAGTCACTAATGGTTGTTGTCATCCAATCCTTAAGGGCTTTTTTCATGGTTGGATTCATCTTCCTCCTCTTGGTGTTCTTGGTAGAAACCCTAGCAATTGGAAGAATCCTCCCCAAAATACATATATTCTCTCTCCAATCTTTAGCCAATATCCAACTAACCAACCTCCTTACTAAAACTAGCCAAATCCATTATATAGGTAGCTCAAATGTCACACCTAATGGTTAGACCTCGTGCACTAGGACCTTCAAATGATTGCACCATGAGCACACCTTTAATTGGGCTTGAAATCTATTTTGTATGATTTTTGAGGTAGTTCGATCGATCACAATGTTGCTTCGATTGATTGAAGCATGGCGCTGCAATTATTTAGATAAGGACAAAGGCTAAGATATTATGGGGAAAAAAACAAAAGTGGTTATGAGGATAAGATCAAGGGGTTCGATCGATCAAAGAAAAGATTGGATTGATCGAAGAGAAAATTTTCCCGAGGATAAGGAAAAAGGTTCGATCTATCAAGGCAGGGTTGGAACGATTACAGTATGATCGATCATGGCATGGTTCAATCGATCGAACAGGGAATTTTCACCACTTTGCTCCTTCTATCCGCTAGACTTTGGATTGCTTCTTCCAATGCTATAATTCAGCTGATTTGACTTATTTTGGTGATAAGCACCTAAAAAGGGGGAAAAAAAAAAACATAAAATTAGACTAAAGCGGGGGAATAAGATATAATAAGGTCCTAATATACTCAAGATTAAGGGTTTAAATACGCACTTTTCAGCGCTTATCATACCCCCAAACTTAAATATTGCTAGTCTCTAGTAATGAACTACGAAGCAATACAAGAAACTAACAACTATACAAGAATGAATTAGAAAACAATAAAAGACAACGCCACATTTGTAGGGAACATGGTTGCATTTAGTATATGCAACAAGCCTTTTAAACCCCTATGTTACCCCTAGTGGACGAGTGAAGTCTCGTGAGGGTTTCTATAAATTATACCCACAAACATTAAGCTCTTTCTCACTTAAGAGGCACCAACATTCCAAACAAGCATTGGGAGAAAACTACCTCAAGTATGTAATTTTTCAATCATCTCTAAGCAATTCTCCAAAGTTTTAACAATAAGCAAGCAAATATGGTCCTCCACACATCAAGAAAATGATCATGCAAATTGAAACAACTCTAGAATCCTTTTTAAGTAAACTGGCATCAAATATGTTACTATCTAAGCCAACTAATGAAATAGTCACAACCGGCCTCAAGCTAACACACAAATCTAGTAGCGATCATCAAGACAATGAATGGATCTTTTATTAAAATGTTATTCAACTAGGTGCACTTATTCTTTTCACTAATTTTTTTATTTTTTATTTTTTATTAAATAGGATCAAAGATGGAAGCATAGTGCAATGTAGTGATCTCTTAAGCTTTCTAGAAGATTCATGAGGCGAGCGTTAGGTCAATGACTCCCAAACCGGATGGCTTTAGGGCATTAGGTGTAGAGACACCCCTAAGGACTTACAAGCTCAAGTCAAGTAGGCTACAAATCAAAACAACCTCCATCTAATCATTTCCCACTCCTTACCTTTGGTAAGAAGTCCTCACTATTTTATTATTATTATTATTATTATTATTATTATTATTTATTTTTTAAAAACCTAGAGTTTAGGCCCTCCACCTTTCGATGCGAGAAATTCAATGCTTAATGAGACTAGAATCCCGGCTACTTAGTGAAAAGGATTTGTTATCCATCTTTGTCAAGAATGAAAGTTTTCAAAGCACTACTAGCTCAATTGGGATATAACCAAATTAATAATTAACAAAGCATGTACCTGACAAATGAATGCTAGTGTATGCCTGTGCTAGTATAGAACCCTAGAGTGAATCTCAAAACAATCACAAAATCAAGATGATGTGGACCACAAATGCAAGCATGATATCAATTTTTCAAAAAAATTTGCTCCTACATCCAAAAGGCATCCAAGGAGTATTGAACTCTCAAGTCAAGCAATTTTTAAATTCTAAGTAACATAGTCCTTAAAAGATCAAAATCATCATTAATCATGGACCAAATAATAAATCTCTCAAATGCACAAGTCATGTTCAAAATCTTGAATTGAATGTAAAGAACACGCATTACCCCAAACTTAAACAACACAATGTCCTCAATGTGTAATGAGAACAAAGGAAAGAGGAAAGAGTATACCAGTGTGGCTATGGCGAGGAATGGTCAGGACACAAGGATCTGAAGTGGGTAGTATAACACCTCCAAACTTAGGATTAACTGTGGTCCTAAAAAGATGGCATTGGGATAAAACCTCATCAAATAACAAACGGGACAATAATGGTGCACAGTGGGTATGCAAGTGCAAGTGGAATAATAAATGAAAAAGAGAGAGGGGGTAAGAATGGTCCTGAAAAATATGGGCTGCACTCTCTCACTGAAATCACTGTGATGCACTTGATAATGGAGTCAACATCAAAAGATATATCAATATATGATTATAACATCCAGAATATTCAAAAAAATGAAAGTATATTGTACATCACAGTATAACAGGCCACAGATTGGCCGCAAAAAATAGAATAATAGTATCATAAGTAAAAGTCTAAAATCACAAGTATAAAAATATGAGAGAGGTCAGATGGATGATGAAGGTCTAGCAGATGATGATGGTCTGGCGGGGTATGAACCCTGGATCTGCCTGGCAAAGTCTTATAGCTCAGAACGGAGGCTGCATATACCCTCCTCTAGCGCGGTCATGACATCCATACAGAGAGTAGTCATATATGCACATAGCGTGAGGATTCAGTCCTGCAATGCCTGATAACACTCCTCTGGCATGTCAGACTGAGCCTGAGTGTCAGGAATGACTAGGTCATCCTGATGGTGCAATCTCGAATCATCAGTAAACTGATGCTCGTCCCGGCTCTGGGAGTAGTGGCTCTGTTGCTCATGAGAATGGGGTGGTGATCCGACAGGGGGCTCATACTATAAGTCTATCCCAACACCATCTGCTGCTGCTGCCTCTACCTCTACTGCCTTCTCCTCTACTACTGCATCTTCCGCTGCCTGGGCTGCTTCTTCTTGCAAACTCTTGATAAGAGTATTATAGCTCTTCTTCCAGTCCGACCATCTATAATGGCAAGAACTAGGCTCAGAGATCTCCTATGAAGCAAATGGATAGCGCTGATCCTGAAGTAGCTATGTAATCAAGTGAGCATAAGGAAGGAACTTGGCCGCTGGGGGTCCCCCTTGCTGATAAACTCATCATACAGCTTCATCATAACGCTCCAGATGAGCGTAGGAACTGAGAACCAATGCCCTGTATCAATGGCATACAAAGCTACAAGATAATCGGCCCGCAGCTGGGACTTGTGCCCAGACATATATACATTTCGGTACTGTAATATTTCCCATTTATTCATTTTTCAGGGATTTATTGAATCTTTCAGATTTATTTATTTATTTCCTTGTTTTACATGCTGAGCATAATTCAGCATGCCGTGTGAGTCCTGAAAGTTGGTTGGGGAGTTTCTTTGAGTTTAGAACTCTTAGAAATGCATTTTGAGTCATTTCGTCATTTTTCAGATTTTTGGTCCAGGAGGTCCCGAGCAGGTCCCATGCCCTAATTTTTGTGTTTGAAAAATATTTTATGGACTTATTCAAATATTTTACATATTATCTGTCATATATGTAAGGGTACTTTTGGTATTTTGCATACATGGGGCTTAGTCGTGATTTTGTGATCTTGGAGGGGTATTTTGGTCTTTTTAATGGTCAACCATCATTGACCAAGAATGTGGGGGACAAGGACTAGAAAATTCTGCAGAGTCTCTCTCCTTTTCCATCGGCCACATCTTCCCCTTCTTCTTCCTTCTCCTTCCTCCATCATTTCTCCATTAAAGGTCACATGAAAGCTCATTTTTTAGCACTTTTTAGTAGAAATTTGACCATACCATAGAAGGAGAAAATGATCTTTATTATGATATCTATCCATTGATACAAAAAATAGCCCCTAATAGCCACTTCGACATTTTGGGTTCTCTTTGAGGTTGGCTTTTTGTTGAAGCTCCAAGAGGAAAACTTATTCCTCTTGTCCCCTATTGGTGTGCTTGGACTTCAATTTGGTGGAGATTTGCATTTGTTGTGAACTAGGATTTAAGCTTCAAGCAAGGTAGACTTGTCTAACCTTCATAGTCCTTAAATTTTGTAGTTGAATTCATGTTTTTCCCCAAATTTTACATGCCAATTTGATGTCAATTTGGTAGTAGCATGCTAGGGTTTCATTAAATTGATGATGTATAATAAATTGTTTGTTTTTATGTGTTAAATGATGATTATGTGATGAGAAATTCTAATTATTAAATGACTATGTGACTAATTGTGAGGAAGCATGTTACTTGATGTTAAATTGACATTTCTAGCATTCTTAAAATGCCAAGTATGCAATGTGTAGTATAAATTGCCAATGTGGAGGTTAAATTGTAAAACTTGTGCAATTGTGATTTTGATGATTATAAGTTTACTTGTAGAATAATTGTATTATTGTTAATGTCATGTATGTTCATGATTTGATGATTGTGTAACAATTCATGTGGAGGTAAAATTACGGCTATAAGTGGGCAATGATGACTATTGAAGTTTGTGGACCATTGTGATCATGGCATTAATATTGTTGCATTGGCATTGAGCATTGAGTGTGTTATGAGGGAAATTTTAGTGATGTGAATTGGAAAAGTTTTGAAGATGTTTTGAGAAAAGGTTTTTTTTTTTTAGAACCTAGTAGTTGAAAGAGTACTCATTTGCCGGCGGTGTTATTATGAAAGGTTTTACTTAAACCCGGTAGTTGGAGGGGTACTTCTTTGCCGGTGGTGCTAACTAGTTAATGGGGACACGGGAAGTACCCGCAGGGGCGGAGGGAAGGGGGGGTCAGCGGGGGCCATGGTCCCCCATAATTTTTTGGAATTTTTTTTTTAGTATAGGTAAAAATAAAATAATATATTATATCTAGTATAAAATTTATACTTGGCCCCCCTAAGAAAAAAAAATTATTTCTTTAATTAGAATTTAACAAAAGATAGTTTATATAGTAGTTTAATTAACCACTATAGAATCCCGATAAAAGTTAATTCACATAAAAATTTAATGTGGTTTTCTTAAAATTTCAACTCAAATACCGTTTTTTCCATAATGTGACTACAAGCACGATTCTTTCTATAACCTTATTATTCTAAAATTCCATCTCATACATGATTCTTTCCATCACTTTTTTTTTTTTTTCTTTTTTTTTTTTTCATTTTTATTGAAATGCTTTTATAAGAATTTTATAAGAAATTAATTTTTACAAAATCAAGAACAAAAATTTCATTTGAAGTTTTGAATATCAACAAAAAATCAATGATTTAATAATCTAAATTTTTATTTTATTAATTTGTTTGTGTTTTTTTTTGTTTTTTATCATTGTTATTGTTTTGTTAAATTTTCAATTTTTATATTTTTTTAAAAGTTATTTTTGTTTTTTTTCCTTTTCAGTAAATAAAGAGAGTTATTTAATTGAATTTTTTTATAATTTTGGTATAAATCTTATTTGTGTTTGTTCAGAAAGTTTGATAAAAAATTTCTTTAAATAATTAGTTTTTTTTATTTAAATAAATTGAAAAAAGTTTAAATAGATATATTTTTGTATGAATATAATAAATAGTAAAATATTTTTGCCTACGTAAGATATATATATATTTTTTCCAAAGTTCTAGCTAGGTAATGTTGTTTATAATTTTGGTCCCCCCAACCTCAAAATCCTGGCTCCGCCCCTGAGTACCCTTACATAATTTAGCAACCTCGGGCCCCAAATGATAGTTGGGAGTCACCATTTGCCAAGGATGACTAGCAAATTCTCCCTAGGGACGGCAGGGGTACCAAAGTCCGACTAGTTAGTACGTTTTCGGTGTGTGGATTGGGTGTGTGTGGAATGCATTGCATAAGCTATTTCATGCATTGCATTATTTCAAATGGTTGATAGTGGATTGCTTGTAAATATTTGATGATGTGTGATCCCGGCATGATCCCTATTCTCCTACTCTATTCATGGACGTGTCTAAGCATGCGTTTCATCCATTTAATTTTAGGAGATGCCCTTTAGGCAATATTTATTGGCCTTGTGTTCTTTCCTCTACATTTTTTAGGACACGAAAAGGAAGTGGCGGACGACGATCCACCACAAGCTTAGTCAGGTTAAAAGAGACTTGAATTTCTTTTATGCTTGATTTGTATATTACCTTTTTGTTGTAAATTGTATTAGGTGGCATTTTGTATCTCATTGTCTAATTAAAATTCTGAAATCCATGTAAGGCCCTAAGGCCATATTATTTTGATGTATGATGGACTTGTTTAACTTTAAATGGTGTAATGGACTCATGTATGATTTTATTTGAATGTAATGATATCTAGTTGTTTTAATTTCATTGTCATATATATATGATTTGGGACAGGTTTAGATGTCAAATAAGGTCACCAAGGGACCAAATGGGGTGCCCATGTGTATGTTCACAGTTTTAGGCCTTTTCTGGGTAAAATTTTAGGTTTTGGTCATCTAGAACCGGTTCAGCCTCATTCAACTGGTTCAAGGGGTATATTTGGTTCACTTTTGGGCACACTACCCATCTTTAACTGGTTTAGGGTCATTGAACCGGTTCAAGTCCTCCAGTGGTTCATTTTGCCTTGACAGTTTGTCAAATTTGATCACCTGACTTCGTGTGGTCATAACTTTTTTGTTCAAAACCCAAATAGGGTCATTCTTAAGTCCATTTTCAAATATTTTGAGTTAGCTTTCCAATGATACCAACCTAATTTCTAAATTCCATTCATGTTGAGACATATGGTTGTTTTAGTGGGACAGCGTCAGAATTTTTCTTAAACCGAGTAAGGGCACTTTTGGGAAATAATGACCAATGACCGTAGACCCTCTTTAAAATGTCATGGAATGACTAGAATGTTTGTTTTAAACTTCATTTGACTAATTTAAGGACATGTTATCCTCTCATATTATAGAAAGACCATTTTACCCCTGGTGTGTCCTTGGGTTTGGGTAAGGACCCGGTTAGCGATTCGGACCCCGGATTTACGTCGTTATAAATTTGGTATCAAAGCCTTAGGTTCAAAAACCTAAAGATGATTGGTAGGGTTGACCTAGCTGGGAGTCAAAATTTGGATGGTTAGCATTGTATGCTTATGTGCTAATTACTTATTGAGTTAAAGCATGCTTGATTATTTCATGATAAGTGATAATAGTTATGAAATTAATGCCATGGTTAAAAGTTTTAAAGCATATTGAAACGATGAAGTGTTTATTAATTGAGTTGCTTATCATAAATATGGGTATACTTATCCAATTATGTGTTTATTTGCTAAGTTGTTTATTGTTGTGCAAGCATGCTATATGTGTTAAGATGACAATTAATTGAGCATGAGAATCATTTACCTACGTGTTAAGTTTATAAATTTTGTTACATGACAAGTATAATTATATGCTATGCATTATGCATGCTTATATGTTATATGTGTATTATACTTGGCTTAAGTGACCTATGAGTATGCCATTCGTTACTATTACTGCTATTTGCTATATGTTATTTACTTAACCTATCTACGCATAGATGAGTAGGTGCAATGTTTCTAGTATGTATTCGTATAGCATGTGTTTTTCTAGGTTGTATTAGTTCCATGTGTTGTCACCTATGGTTGGGAAAATTATCAGCGTTGTAAGCAAGGGTGATGTGAATAGCACGATCTTTTGAGTCCAGTTTGATTTGGACGCGTTGTTCCATTAGGAGTCTTTTCCCCTAAAGACTGGTAATGGTAAAAGGGTTTGATCTTAGGTGTCTTCCGGGACGGAAGTGCTCATTTTCTTACACGAGCGAAAGTTTATATTGTGTTTCCTCGGTACAGTGAGTGGGCTCTTAGAATGATATGGACCAGTAGGGTATGGTGTGTGAGTCATGGGTTCCTTTCATATGAACAGAGTTTATTAGATGTCACGGAAAGTGAGGTGATGTATGCGGTGTATGACTTATGAGGTATAAGCATTGTGCGAGTTGAGCATAATTAGTGTATGGATTTTCATTAGTGGGTCACTGGTGATAGAGGTCATGAGTTTGTCTAATAGAGTACCGTTTTGGGAGTAAGAGTTGAGGTTGACCTTGAGTTGGCGATGAGATGGGTAGGTTGCACCTTTTGCTTTGATTTCCAGTGAGGAAGGCAGAAGCTTGGTGTGATGTTGATTGGGGACCATAGAGTGGTGGTCACAGATTATGTTAAGCCAAGATAAAGAGTGACCTTTTGGGCTTGGTGGCCTGTTCTACTGTGGGCAGGTGTGCATGAGTGTGTGTAGGTGGCACCATAAGGCTACCACACTAGGCAAGCTGCGGGCACATAACTCAGTTGAAATCGATGTGGACATCCCATTGTGTTGGATGGTAGTCATGGTGATTGGTTTGGAAATGATAATAATTCGGAGGTATGACTCAAGTGTCCAGTTAGATACCAATGAGAGACCATTGTTTTGTAGTCACCCGTGGAGTGCAATTTATGTGGTTGACCGTTTGGCATGGTGTCTGTTTCCCTCTTAGGGATTCTTTCTGTAGCGTGCTACGTATGATTCTTATTCTTGTAGTGGGTTTTTGACTATGGTGTCAGGTATCATGAGTGATATGTGTTCTCATGTCGAGTTGGCGTCACTTTAGAATGAGCAGTTGGTTAGTGGAGGCTCATTGTTTATAAGGGATTAGAGTTTGTGTAGTTATTTTGGGAAAGACGATAATGGGAGTGTTGGAACATGATGTTCTTGTATTGAAGAATAAGTCGACTTAGGGGTGACTCCAGTATTCTGGTAGGAAGTAGTGATTGACTTTTATCCATGGTGGATTTTGTGAGGTGGTTTAGCATTTATGGTGACATTTGTAGCTTGTCATTTCTCTTGGACTTGGTTAGGACGGTGCTGCCACATAGGCACACCATTCCTTATGATGAGTCGGTAGGTTATGGTGACGAATGTCATGACATTTGTGCACTGTGTAGGTGTTGAGGTTACCTTGGGGAGTTGTGGTAGCATGGGTTGACGATAGGTCATTGTTCTCACGTGATGGAGGTTGTTACTTGGAAAGAATTTTCTTCTTAGATTGAGTAGGATGCGATATTTGAGTAGTATTAGTTACTCCCTATCCTTGTTATGTTATGTGTGTAGATGTCCTTATGTGGGAGTATTTGTTTCATTTCATTCTATATTGTATTATTATCTTTTATTTTATTTATGGATGGTATTCTTAGCACTCGGTGTGCATGCATTGTATGTTGGGTTTGGTTCTTTCTGCATTAGCATTTTAGTATTTCATGAGCGGGGTGTTCGTGTCAAATTTTTTCTGGGCATTCCCAATATGCATGGGTGGTATGAGGTTGTTGGTCTAGGACGGAATCACATCGAGGCGAATAAGGGTTTTTTGTGGTTGAGAGTTCTATATGCGTTGTCGTGATTTTTCCATAGGTATGAATGGGTCGGTTTCAACTTGCGTAAGGGTAGATGTCCACGGTTGGATGCTTGTCGAGTTTTGTGTGACAGGGTATTAGGTATACCCCAACTTCATGTGTTAGTTCCTTGGGAATGTGAGATTCATTTCCCTTCCTGTCTGATCTTGTCCTAGTATAGACGTAGTTATTTTTTTTCAAGGTTGGATGTCGGTTTCAAATTGTGTAAAGGAGTTGTGCGTGTCAACAGATGAACGGACTTCTACAAAGTTCCCTCTTTGTTGAAAGTCTCCGGTGTGGAATTTGTTGGGGTTGTTTGGCTTACTCCCGTGGAAGGGGGTGAGACCCTAATATTGGTGGTGCTGGTTCTAGATTCAGAACTATTCGAGTATAGGATGTGGGTTGTTAAGGAAGCATTATGTTTTCTTTAGGGTCTCATTGTAATGATGGCTAGGTGCATGAAAGGTCATTTGACTTAGGAATTAGTTATGGTGGTTGCTTTTGTTCTTGAAGATTCACGTTTGTGAACTTAATGGAGAAAGGTTTTGGGTTGTCAAGCGATGGTTTTGGGAGCTTATATGTGTGTAGTCACTGGACTGTGACATCTCATGTTTTATTGTGAACCCTAGAATCTTAGAGATTCACGTGATAGCAAGTATAGTACGTATTCTCCCTTTTAGATTCATATGAGAGTAATGATTGAGGTTTTGACCTAAAGACAAGAACAATATGAATGTCAGGGATGGACTGATGAGGAGGAGTGGCCTGGCCAACCATTTTTCCTGAATCAAATCCACCATTGACAGAATGTTGGGTCAAAGGTCAATGATCATTTCGTGTAGTTGACGGTGCCTAGGGCTTAATGCAGTGAGTCACATAGGTTGGAGTTGGTTGTTTTATTCAGAGGAGAATTTAGTGCAGGATGATGTTATGGGGCTTGCATGTGAGTGCATGAGTGGTTTCTCTTGAACATGACCATTAAGGAGTTGTTTTCCTAGTCAGTATAATGGGTTGCTCTATCTTAAAGCCAGTAGTCGGTCGTTTAGCTATAATATAGCTATCGAGGTCAGTAGTTGTCGGAGATAGGTTTTTTGGAGTGTCCTTGGAATCGCGAGTTGAGCTCGCACGGCTTTATGACCGTTATCCTTGTGAGCCCTTAGGATGTTTAACGCAGATTGTGCGAGGCGTTGCGGGTTGGACTTACTCCGTATGGAATCTAATGGCTTTCTGGTGAGATGTCTTGTAAGGGTTTTGCTGACGTGGTTTTATGTTTTAGGTCAGTCTTTGACTTGGGCTGAATGTTATCCTTTATCCTTTGTGTGGAGGCAGATGGTTATGTATTGTAATGATTTAGGTTGAATGATTCCTTTAGAAATTCTTGTGTTTGTACAGATTAACCAGAGTCGTCTTTTGCGGATTTGGTGTCGACTAGTAGTGTGTTCAATTAGGAGGATAGCGATCCTAATGGTTCCAAGTGGTAAGGACTCGGTAGAGTCACGGAGTTTGGTTGGGGATTAATGCCTCATGTGCTTAGTGGTTTCCCTAAAGGTGTGGACGATGTCCTATTTTATTATAAGTGAAGGTTGGGAGCTTTTATAATGTACAGTATGTGCCTTTACGTTCAGTAGTTGTCTAAAGGGTAGTGTTGTATATGACTGGTGGTCACTATTCAGTTAATGGTACGCTTGGTCATAAACATAGGGTTGCGAATGACATTTGCACGAGAGAGTTTTTTGAATTGAGATTCTATGGTATAGCCTGCAGTGTGGGATACTCGGAGACGTACTTCCTTTCAGTATCCATTTGTCCTTTGCTTGTGAGATTGCTTGATTTCGGAGACGAAATCCTTTTAAGTTGGGGAGATTGTAATATTTCCCATTTTTCCATTTTTCAGGGATTTTTTTGAATTTTTTGGATTTATTTATTTATTGTCGCATTTTAAGTGCCGAGCATCGTTCAGCTTTCCATGTGAGTCCCGAGAGTTGGTTGGGGTGTTTATTTGAGTTTAGAACTCTTAGAAATGCATTTTGAGTCATTTCATCATTTTTCAGATTTTTGGTTCGGGAGGTCCCGAGCAGGTCCCACGCCCAGATTTTTGTGTCTGAAAAATATTTTATGGACTCATTCAAATATTTTACATATTATTTGTCATATATGTGAGGGTACTTTTGGTATTTTGCATGCATGGGGCTTAATCGTGATTTTGTGATCTTTGAGGGGCATTTTAGTCTTTTTAATGGTCAACCATCATTGACCAAGCATGTAGGGGACAAGGAGTATAAAATTTTATAGATTCTCTCTCCTTCTCCACTAGCCACATCTTCCCCTTTTTCTTCTTTCTCCTTCCTCCATCATTTCTCCATTAAAGGCCATATGAAAGCTTATTTTTTAGCACTTTTTAGTAGAAATTTGACCATGCCATAGAAGAGGAAAATGATCCCTATGATGAGATCTATCTATCGATACCAAAAACAGCCCCTAATAGCCACTTCGACATTTTGGGTTCTCCTTGAGGTTGGGTTTTTGTTGAAGCTCCAAGAGGAAAACTTATTCCTCTTGTCCTCTTCTTTCTATTAGTGTGCTTGGACTTCAATTTGGTGGAGATTTGCATTTGTTGTGAACTAGGGTTTGAGCTTCAAGCAAGGTAGAGTTGTCTAACTTGCATAGTCCTTTAATTTTGTAGTTGAATTCATGTTTTTCCTCAAATTTTACATGCCAATTTGATGTCAATTTGGTAGTAGCATGCTAGGGTTTCATTAAATTGATGATATATGATAAATTGTTTGTTTTTATGTGTTAAATGATGATTATGTGATAAGAAATTCCAATTGTTAAATGACTATGTGACTAATTGTGAGGAAGCATGTTACTTGATGTTAAATTGACATTTCTAGTATTCTTAAAATGCCAAGTATGCAATGTGTAGTAGAAATTGCCAATGTGGAGGTTAAATTGTAAAACTTGTGCAATTGTGATTTTGATGATCATAAGTTTACTTGTAGAATAATTGTATCATTGTTAATGCCGTGTATGTTTATAATTTAATGATTTTGTAACAATTCATGTGGAGGTAAAATTACGGCTATAAGTGGGCAATGATGACTATTAAAGTTTATGGACCATTGTGATCATGGCATTAATATTGTTGCATTGGCATTGAGTGTGTTGTGAGGGAAATTTTGGTGATGTGAATTGGAAAAGTTTTGAAGAAGTTTTGAGAAAATGTTTTTTTTAAAAAAAACCCAGTAATTGGAGGGGTACTCCTTTGCCGGCAGTGTTATTATGGAAGGTTTTACTTAAACCCGGTAGTTGGAGGGGTACTCTTTTGCCTGTGGTGCTAACTAGTTAATAGGGACATGGGAGGTACCCGTGAGTAATTTAGCAACCTTGAGCCCCAAATGGTAGTTGGGAGTCACCACTTGCTAGTTACGACTAGCAAATTCTCCCTAGGGACGGTGGGGGTACCAAAGTCCGACTAGTTAGTACGTTTTCGGTGTGTAGATTGGGTGTGTGTGGAATGCATTGTATAAGCCATTTCATGCATTGCATTATTTCAAATAGTTGATAGCGGATTGCTTGTAAATATTTAATGATGTGTGATCCCAACATGATCCCTATTCTCCTACTCTATTCATTGACATAAGTATACGTTTCTTCTACTTAATTTTAGGAGATACCCTTTAGGCAATCTCTACTGGGCCTTGTGCTCATTCCTCTATATTTTTCAGGACATGGAAAGGAAGTAGCGGAGGACGTTCCACCATAAGTTTAGTCGGGTTGAAAATGACTTGAACTTCTTTTGTGCTTGATGTGTATATTACCCTTTTACTGTAAATTGTATTAGGTGCCATTTTGTATCTCATGGTCTAATTAAAATTTTAAAACCCATACAAGGCCTTAAGGCCATATTTTGATGTATGGCGGACTTGTTTAACTTTAAATAGTGTAATGGACTCATGTACGGTTTTATTTAAATGTAATGATATCTAGTTGTGTTAATTTCATTGTCATATATATATGATTTGGGATAGGTTTAGATGTCAAAAAATGTCACCAAGGGACCAAATGGGGTGCCCATGTGTATGTTCACAGTTTTAGGCCTTTTCTGGGTAAAATTTTAAGTTCTGGTCATCTGGAACCGGTTCAACCCCATTGAACCGGTTCAAATGGTATATTTAGTTCATGTTTGGGCACACTGTCGATCTTGGACCGGTTTAGGGTCATTGAACTGGTTCAGGTCCTCTAGTGGTTCATTTTGCCTTGACAATTTTTCAGCTTTAATCACCTAACTTTGTGTGGTCATAACCTCTTCGTTCTGAACCCAAATAGGGTCATTATTTAGTCCATTTTCAAGGATTTTGAGTTATATTTCCAATCATACCAACCTTATTTCCAAATTCCATTCATGTTGAGAGATATGGTTGTTTTAGTGGATAGTATTAGAATTTTCCTTAAACCGAGTAAGGGCACTTTTGGGAAATCATGACCAATGACCGTAAGGCCTCTTTGAAATGTCATGGAATGACTAGAATATTTGTTTTAAACTTTATTTGACTAGTTTAAGGACAGATTATTCTTTCATATTGTAGAAAGACCATTTTACCCCTAGTGTGTCCTCGGGTTCGGGTATGGACCAGGTTAGCGATTCGGACCCCCAGGTTTGGGTTGTTACAGGTACAAGACCGAATCAAAGAACCACATGCAGTCGGGTAGGTAGGTCCGAGTGGCATATGTGTCGGTGGCAGTAGCAGTGCCATGGAGAGCTGTGGGCATGTCTGCGAATGATGACCTATGTAGAACCGAGTAATCAAGCCCCAGGAGACATGTATGTGGGCAGTGAGAGGCTATTGATAGTGTCTCTATAGTGATATGGATAATATACCCATCAATAGTGGTTTGCAGCTCAGCCAAGTTACTCGGACTCGGCCTCAGGTTCTAATAGAAAAGCCTAACCAATCTCGGAAAGATTGGGTTGGCTACTAGAGCCAAAATGGGTAAGAGGTGCTAGAGGTAGATCTCGTCATATGACCACTTAGTCGTGGTCGCATCTGCAAAGGCCTCCTCATCAACTACAGACACGTGCGCCACGGTAAGGTGCGAAAAGTTTCTGGTAACCCTGTCTCAGACGACAGCGGGCCCAGCTGGCTATGCCAGTGGTGGCACGGGAGTAAGTGCTGGAGGTGGCTCGGGAGCACTCTCCAAAGATGAAAACTCAGAAAGCTCAGACTAGGCCAGAGCTGGCTCCTTAGTCCTGGGCCTCACCCAGCGACCATAGGTCCGGTTGGCCGTGGTCATGGCCTGCAAAAAGAGAAAAAACTTGTATTTGAAGTCAGTAACAGGAAATAGTATATAAGATGCAGAAATGAAAGCATAAAGGATAGAAACATGCTTGTCAAGTAAAGACAGGCAACATAAATCTGTACAATGTAAATGTCACAACAGTAAACACTTAAATCTATTTATGCAAGTGGAGATGCAAGCCATACTTATACAATGAACAAACACAAAGTATACTTTGATAACATCAATCAACTTGAAACATGCTAGAAATGATAAGTAAAATATACAACTAATGTGGAAAACACAGACATTGGGCATAAATATGGAAGTATGGAATACAGGAGAAGGTATAGGAGCATGCATTTGCAAAACAGTGAAGTTCGAATGATCATAAAAAAAATGTTATCAATCCAGCTTGGATCGATCATGTCATATATTGGATCGATCGTGCTCTGATCGATCAGAGCACTAGTGTGATCTATCAAACCTGCTAAAAGTTAAAAAGTCATTTATTCGTGACGTGGAAGACACGGGGCGAAGTCCAATGGTCACTTGAAGGCTCGTGACCCCCTATACACCTCAACAAAGCATGAATGGTCACTTAAAACGGCACCTGATCCCCGATTTCAAATTTAGAAACAAAAATGATATATACACATATATACATATATATACAAATGCTCAAAATCTAAAAATGGAAACATTGAAATCAAAACAAGAAAAAACATAAAACAGAAAGTAAAACAAAGAACTTACCCAAACCGATGAGAGAAGTGGAGAGAGAGAAGATGAAGATTAGATACGAGATTTGAGCTTTGGGAACCTCGCCGGAGGTGGAGAAGGTGTTGCAAGCTTCAGAAGAGAGGGGAGGGATTTGGGTTGTTATAATGAACGATCTAAATGACACTTGGATCTATTTTTAAAAACTATTCCCGATATGTGTGATCAATCACATGGTCTATTTGATCAATCGAATCTAGATCTATCATGAAGGTGCTCAGATCGATCGAACATGCAAAATGACAAAATATTTTTGGAAATTTTTTAATTCGAAAAATTTAAAATCTTTTTGAATTTTTGAAATTTTATTTTTTTTAATAGAATTGATAAAAATAAAAATAAAAATAAAAATATAAAGTCAAAGTCAATCAAAAAGTCAAAAGTGGAACTCCAAACGATCAGGCTTAGATCGATCAAACCTTTGATCGATCCAATGGTTCGAACGATGGATAGAAACCTGAAATTTGCAGAAAAATTTGAATGATGGGACAAAGGCCTGAAATTTGCAAAACTTTAAAAAATTTCTAAGTATGGAAGTGAGATCGATCACAGGGACACTTGATCGATCAAAGTATACTTGGAATGATCGAACAGAAAGTTTGAACGATGGACATAGTCCTAAAATCTGTAGAAAAATTGACTGCAGAGAGGTTCTATCGATCGAGGGTATACTTATGATCGATAGAACTGGCACTAAATGCCTAATTTCGAGATGAAAGTGCAAAGAATCCCATACAAAGCCTCAAAACATAAATGGATGACCTTAAACCCCATCTAGACGGCGCAATAATGAAGAACAAAAAGAAATGAGGGAGGAATAGGGTTAGAAAATCCTATGAATGCTAGTGTTTAACGTCTTTAGCAAGACGTTGGGCTCTTTTAGCATGGATCACAAAATTTATTGGACATCCCCTTCTCAATAGGGTGAAATGAACTTCAAACCCCACCCAACAAATCTTTCCCGAAGGAAATCGTTGGATTTGGCTCAAGTGTACTTAAAGGTTTTAGGTCAAAAAGATTTTTGGGCTTCCATGCCCTCTTCACATTGCATTTTAAAACAACATCTTTCGAAAATTCATTTGAGAGTAAAACTTTTTGGTTTTCAACAAGAGAAAGCAAGTCAATCTTTTTAGCATTTTCCACAACATAAGCCTCTTCATGCGTGTCCATTGAATTAGGGGTTGGATGGAATATGTTCAACTTCACCTTCATATGGCCAAAAGAAATCTCCATTATCCCTGTCCCACAATTTATGTTGGTATTGGCGGTGGCCAAGAAAGGATGGCCAAGGATAACAGGAATTTGGCTTTTCGGATTGGCAACTGGTCACGTGTCAATGACTACGAAATCAACTAAGAAGAAGAATTTATCAATTTTTATCAAAACGTCCTCAATTATACCCTAAGGCTTTTTGATAGATCGGTCAGCTAATTGCAAAACTACTGACGTTGGCTTTAAGTTGCCCAAACCCAATTCGACATACATCGAGTATGGAAGAAGATTCACGCTCGCTCCTAAATCCAAAAGAGCCCAATTAATGACATGGTCACCTATAGTGCAAAATGTAGTGTGTGAACCAAGATCTTTAAACTTGGGAAGAGTGTTGTGTTGCAAAATGGAGCTCACTTGCTTGATAAGGACAACTTTCCTTGGTGCTTGGCTCTTGTTCTTTCTCTTTAGAGTGCACAAATCTTTTAAGAATTTGGCATAGGTCAGAATTTGTCTAATGGCATCTAAGAGAGGAAAATTTATTTTAACTTGCCAAAACACATCAATTAATTCATTCACTTTCCCTTGTTGTCTTTCAAAAGATGTGGACACTTTCAAAGCTTCTAGAAATGGAGCCTTTGGCTCAAAAGATTTCTCGATAACATTTGGTGATAATTTCTCAACAATGGAGTCCTTTTTACTAAGTAAAGGAGGAATAAGATGTGAAACGGGATGGGTGTCAACACTAGGTTGCACCGGTTCACTCTCTTCCTTAGATTCATTAACTTGGTTATCAATCACCCTTCCACTTCTCAAAGTGGTCACCGTATTAACTTGCTCAAGTGAAGGACCCACCACTCTACTACGAATTATTGCTTAGGTGCGGGATTGAGAGGCATATTTCCTTTTTCTCTCGCATTCAATGTGCTAGCTATTTGCCCTACTTGGGTTTCTAGCTTTTCAATTGATTGTGAGTGAGATTGAAGCAATTGAGTGTTAGCCTCCAAAGTTCCTAAAGCCGATAAAACTTTTTCCTCAAAAGCGGGACTTCTAGGATGACTTTGAGAGTAAGACTGTTGATTTGAACTTTGAGAATTTGAAAATTGGTTCACATTGGGAGCTTGATAAGGCAGACGATAACCTTGAGAATTTTGGCCTTGCAAGTGGGGTGGAACATAATTCCCTTGAAAACCACCTTGGGGAGGATTTAACCCTTCCCCTTGGCTTTTCCGAGAGAAATTGGGGTGATTTCTCCACCTGGGATTGTAATGCGTGCCATAAGGATTATTGCCTTGATTCACAAATGCGGCATTGACTTGTTTATGATGCTCATTATACACATGTCCATGGGGACAATTGGAAGTAGTATGTAACACACTTAAACATGTAATGTAAGACTCACTAGAATGATGATGATTAGGGGAGGAAGACACTTGAGGAGCCGAATTTTGATTGATTAAACCTTTGAGTTAAAAATTTTACCTCGGCAACTATGTCACTAGAATTTTTCACTTGATATAAGCTTGAATTCTTTTTTTCTCCTACATTTGTATTCCGACCATTTCTAGAGGACAATGTTCGATGCATTGAGTTTTCACTCATGCTTTCATAGAATCTCCACACATCATCCTCATGTTTATCCAAATAAGATCCTCCCATTGAAACATCAACCATACCTTTATGGGTATCCAATAGACTTTCATAGAAATGTTGAAAATTTGCCACTTAGGAATGTCATGATTAGGACACTTCCTAAGCAAGTCATTCAACCGTTCCCATACCTAATGTAACATCTCCCCATCCCTTTGTGAAAACTCACGAATTGAAGTGCACATGGCATTGGTTTTAGAAATGGGATAATACTTTCTCAAAAACTCTTGTTGTATTTCCACCCAAGAAGTTATGGAAAGAGGCCTCAAATTATTGAACCAATACTTTGCTTTTGTCTTTTAGGGTAAACGGGAAGAGTTTAAGCCTTAATACCTCTTCCGACATGTCCGTGTGATGCATGATGAACCAAACTTCAAGAAACTCATCCAAATGCTTATATGGTTCCTCATTGGTTAGCCCGTAAAAGTTGGGAAGCATTTGTATGGTTTATGGCTTAATTTCATAATGATGAGCTCTAAATAGAGGAAGACGAATGCATGTGGGTGCACTATATTCATTAGGCACATAGTGATCTTTTAAAGCCATGGGAGGATTTGCAATTGGTGGCTCTATATGAACTCTATTATTAGTTTGGACAATGGGAGGTGGAAGTGGCATAATGAATGGCCTTGGTATTCCAAGTGGAACTTGTCCCTGTGGTTGAGGAGCCAAAGGTCTAGGCATACCGAGAGGAACGTTCATATTATCATGTTATTGCACATTGGGATGGAGTATGCCTTGTTGGTCTACATGACCAAGGTCTTCAATATGATCGTCCATTGATACAATGGATTCACTCGAATTACCCCTACCCCTTAGATTACACACAATTGACTCAAGATTAAGATTCAACGGAATAAGAGGGCGGTTTAAAGACCTACGACCATGCATGCACAATACAAGTCAACATAAACAACAAACACAACAAATAGCAAATACACTTCTCCTCCACAACACAAATCAATCAACAATACTTCTCTACATACATTGTTCCCATACTCCCATGCTTTTCAACAATGCAAGAAATTAAGTTGCCTCCACATGGGCCAATGATCAACAATGAAATAAAATACCTCTATACGGGCCGATGATTTAACTAAGTAAGAGGAGTTAGAAATGCTCACAAAGGTCCTTAAACAACTTCAAGAATTTTTAAGCATTTTGCTTGCTTTTTCAATTTAAATTTTTTTATGCTTTGCTTGTATGCTTGCTTTGAGGCTCATTTGTTTACTTTTTTTTTACTCCAAGTACCTAGTCAATTAAGAGTAACAAAGTGAAAAAACAAAATAAAATAAAATAAAGTAAGGATTAAAAGAGTACTAATTCCTATTCAATTCCTAATATGGCGTTGCTAATCCCCGGCAACGGCGCCAAAAATGTGGCATGTCCTTAGCCTTATGCTCAAAATGATGTGAAAAGTGTGAGTGTGTGAAGTTGTCACCACATTTAAAATTTATAAAAACCACTTAGCACTATACTATGTAGTATGAGTTAAAAGGGATCATCCCAAGGGATTTGCAAGGTACTACGGAATCAAAAGTGGATTAGTAGGTCGAATGATCAAAGTGAATGGTTTATTAGTTAAGTTATGCTACGATTAATTAAAAACAATGCAATGTAAAACAAGCTAAAGTAAATGAGGTGTAGAGAATGAGAGAGGGGTCTTGAGACAAAAAGTTCACCACTAGGCTTTACCTCACTAAGCATCTAATACTTATCAATTTAGGGGTTTAAATGTTGTAAATCAAGTGTATGTACTAGTAATTGTAATACTAAGCATGGATATCCAATTAAGCATACATTGTCTAATCAATCTAGTGAGTAGCACAACCTATCAAATTAAGCCATTAACCATTCAATAAGCCCACAATCAATACACATACAAAAATCTAGAGAAATGTATTACTTGCACTCATAAGCATGGACCATAAAACAACAAGAATGAATTGTCTACCTATCTAGGAAATTAAAACAATTATTCTACAATTACACTAATAACAAGGAAATTAAACTAATTAAACTAATGAGATAACACAATCCATCAAGAAATAAGTATAGTCCATCAAATAAAATACAAGAATAATCAATTAAGCACCATGCGTTGACCAACACTAGATCTATTATTTTAATACACATAGACATGCACCAAATGTAAAGAATCAAGTGTAAGCTCATAATCATCCATTCTATCACACATAAACATATGAATAGCATTGAAAGATTAATTGAAAACATTAAACCATACAAATCATGTAAAAACAAGATTTATATAAACATGAAGTCAATACAATATTTACAACACAAATCCCCACTAATTACAAGGTATTAAAGTTTAAGAAGCAAGCCTAGGGCCATCTCTAGCCCCAAGAGAATGATCTAGCCACTTATGGTTGTTGTCATCCAACCCTTAAGGGCTCTCTTCATGGTTTGATTCATCTTCCTCCTCTTGGTGTTCATGGTAGAAACCCTAGCAATTAGAAGAATCCGCCCCAAAATGTATATATTCTCTCTCTAATCTCTAGCCAATATCCAACTAACTAACGTCCTTACTAAAAATAGCTAAATTCCTTATATAGGTAGCTCAAATGTCATACCCAATGATCAGACCTCGTGCACTAGGACATCCAAATGATTGCACCACGAGCACACCTTCAATTGGGACTAAAATCTGTTTTGAACAATTTGTGAGGTAGTTCGATCAATCAAACTGTTGCTTTGATCGATCGAAGCATGGCAGCACAATTATTTAGATAAGGACAAAAGCTGTGATATTTATAGGGAAAAGGACAAAAGTGGTAATAAGGATAAGATTAAGGGGTTCGATCGATCAAAGAAAAGATTGGATTGATCGAAGAGGAAATTTTCCTGAGGATAAGGACAAGGGTTTGATCCATCAAGGCAGGGTTGGAACGATCACAGTGTGATCGATTATGGCATGATTTGATTGATCGAACAAGGAATTTTCACCACTTTGCTCCTTCTATGCACTAAATTTTTTATTACTTCTTCCAATGCTCTAATTCAGCTGATTTGACTTATTTTGGGGATAAACACCTAAAAAGGGGGGGGGGGGGGGAACATAAAATTTGACTAAAGTAGGGAAATAAGATAGAATAAGGTCATAGTATACTCAAGATTAAGGGTTTAAATGCGCACTTGATTGACGGATCGATTACAATTATAAATCAACCCTTTTTGCAATAGCACAAATCATTGTAAAATAGGGCTATTGGTCGAGTAAGTCAAACTACTGGGACTGCTAGTTTATAGCAACTAAGATATCTAGAATCACTTTAGAATGATGAAAGGGTTTATAGAGTTTTGTTGGTTTGTCACTAAAATTAAGAATTAAAATGCATAAAACACTAAAGTAAAGAGGTAAAGATAAATAAGAAGGGACTAGGGAAGTGAATCCACCTTTAACTCTATACATATGCTATACAAAGACTAAATTGGGGATAGACATAATGGTCAAGAATTCTATAGCAACACATGATTGCCGTATAATCATCAAGAAGTTCATTAAATCAAAAACAAGAATGATCCATCAAAAGTTTATACATTTGAACTATCTAAACTAGGGTGTAGCATCAAGCATACTCTCTTAAGCAAAAGATCATCAAGCCTTTAATCAAATGATAAAGCACATGAAACTAGGAATCAAGCATAAACCATCAAAGGAAATACCTAAGCAATGGACTATCAAGTTTCTCTATTAACATGCCATGAAAACCATTCACAATCTTATTTCCATTGTCACCATGAAAATGCAAACATTATGATTGAGATAAGAAACCATCTAAGACAAGATAATTAACTTAAAACAATCATTTGTGTACATTAAAATTCATTACATCAAGTAATATGCTCTAGATTATGAAAAGACCAAACTATACATCATTATCCCCAAAATAGAAGCTCATCTAAAACATGCTTACAAGGGAGGGCTTCATCACCTCCCTAGAGAAGGATTTAGTTACCTATAGGAACAAGGAATGAAGAAGAAGAAGCAAATCCACCCTCTATTTTCGTGCTCAAGCAAGCTAGCACCCAAAACCCTCAAGATCATTCATTTCTCTCTCTAGAACTTAGCTAAAAATGTGTCTCCCTAATAATAATGCATCAAGGCCCCTTTTCTAGCCAAAAACCCCTCTCCTCACCCTCCATCACGAGCTCCAACCACTCCAAGAAAGTAGAACCACACAAAAATTGCAGAGGGAGCAAGTTCAGCACAAAAACAAGAGCATGTGGGCTGCTCTTTGCAGATCGGCGGGCGCCCGCGGTCTTTCATGTCTCGAGAGGAGCTAGTGGCATAAATGGCAGGCGCCCGCGGTGGCGCGGTGGGCGCTCGCGGGAGCTCGGTGGGGCCTCGCGAAACTAGGCAGAGAGTTGAGGAGCTTGGCGGGCGCCTGCGGTGGCGCGGCGGGCGCCCGCGAGGCCTTATGGCTACAACTTCATCAAGGCTTCTTGTAAGCCTCTTCGAGCCAGAGTATTGAGGCGGTTACCATTATGAGCATTATGCCATGAACTCCACACATACGACGACTCAAGAGGTTCGGTCCAGAAGATGGCTCCCCGACGACAGCACATCTATTTCAACAAGAGATTTGTCAAAACTACTTCTTTAATCATATTCGGGGAAACCGACCTGAAACAAGACAGAAATACACAAATGAAGTTAAACTGTACATTGTACTCCATTAATGGACTTAACTAATACAAGTAAGGGCGCGTGAATATGTAATATTCGGCACTTATCAGCACTTTTCAGCCCTTATCAGGAACTCCTTCAAATCTTTTCCATAGTTCTAAATCAAGGTTGTTCAAAGGTAAATGAATGTACTCCCATTCTGGAAGAGGTACACAGTATCTCAACCTTGCTCTCCTGAACCTTGTAATGAATGTCTCGACCGATTCACTACGCAATTGGCTCAGCCTGGATAAATCGACCAGAATAGGTTATGTCTCAATACGATAGAATTAATTATGGAATAACTCCTCCATCTGTAGCCAATTAAAAAAAGAGTTAGGTGATAAACGAATATACCATGAAAAAGTTGCCCCTATCAAAGAGTTAGAAAAAGTCTTAATTTTAACCAAGGGCTCACACTGGCCTTTCCATATTGAACTGTTAAACGGCCAATGTGTTCTACAGTTGATTGATTTCTTTCTCCACTAAAGGTCACAAAGTCAGGGACTTTATATCCTCTAGGGAACTCCACTTGATCTACTACTTCTAGATATGAAGTTCTATAGAATGGATGACTGGCACCTCTAAGTTCAAGGCCGTACTCTTGTGTGAGTAAATTAGCTAATTGTCATCTGTCTAGCATAATATGTGCTGGATGATTGACTACTGGTGGTACCTAATTAAAAATTGGCGGCTGATTAGCCATTGGTTAATAATTCGGCCAATCTTGTTGTTGATTGGATATATTCTGCCCCTAAAGCCTAACGTGTGGCTCTACATGAGTATGTAGTGGGTTCGGAGATCACCACCTGATCTTATTGCCTCTTGAGTTCAAAGGTACCCGATGAGGGTTTGGTAGAATTACCTATAGCCGCAGATTTGTTACTGGGGGCTGATTAAAACCTGATGCAGTAGGCCGCAGATGATTTTCTGCTTAGGTTGGTGGTATATTCACCGGTTGACTTGACATTGCACATGGTTAGAGTACAATTACTGGTGGCCATGGCTGTGATGATTTAACAGCCCTCACTGGCTGAGTAAGCTGTGACGGATTCGGCTAAAGAGCCGATTCTTGATTGTTGGAGCTGTTAGCCTAAATCGACCTGTTCAAAATGGCAGCTGAGAGTAGGGACATAGTTTCATACATGTCATTATGACGTGCACTCATTCTTCCCATTGCGTCTACTAAGGAGATCACCTGCACTTAAATTACTGCTAATTCATCCATAGGGCCAAATGTAGAGCTCTCAGCCTAAACCAGCCGATGTCCTTCCTCTAGATCTTCTTCATTAGTTACGGCCTTAGAATTTTTCGTAAGTCGTGGCATTCTTGCTTCTTTTAACACCCAGTAGTGGTCCTATCGGGCATGCCAAATTATGTTCACGTGTTTTTGTGCTTCACAAGGCCGATGAAGTTTGCGGGCGTGCCAGAGTATGTAAATACTAAAAAATGATTGAACACCAAACTTTCTCTTTTGGTGGCTGACTTCAGGCGATTGTGCAAGAGAGAGAATATGAAGAACTCTCGATTGGATTCTTTTTCTGCCTTGATGCAAGGAATTTTTATAATAGTGTTTAAAAGAATAAAAATGCAATGTAAAGTAAATGTACTGGCTGAATTGAAATAGACTATAAAGGAAACTGGCCGAATTGAAATGGACTGAAAAGTAATGTGTGCAATAGAATGAATTAGCCGAATTTTAATAACTAAAATCTAATCAAAGATCTGTCATTGAATCCGTTTTGCATAAAATAATGATTAAATTGTAAATAGCATAATTAAGCATTGCAAGAAAAATGATAAGTTATTGGAACTTAGAATCCTTAAATTGAATTTGCCATTTGGACAGAAGATTTGAAGATAATTGACGTTGAGTCATTGAAAGAATTTGTGATTCATGTTTTGTGGGTGGTGTTGGATGAATTGGAATGAATTACAATACTTCTATTTATAAAAGTCTTAATCAACTTATTCCCCTAATTATTTGCTCTGAAAATCTCCTTCTCCTTGAGTTTCTTCCTTTCGTAATTCAAATTGGGTCAAAAACCCATGAATATTCTGCTTCCGCATTTGCGTTCGAGTTTCTTTTTTCTTTTATTTCTTGCTTCAGTTGAAAAACCTTTGCCAAAAAACCTTCCTTGATTTAGTCAGCTCCAGCTACTAATTTTTAGCAACTTCTTTCCTTAAGTTTGGCAGCCGTATAATTCTAAATGGCCTGATTACATCATAGCCACTTGTCACCATTTGATTTGTCCATGTCACTGTTCACGCGACTACCACCTTTCTTTCCTTCTTTTATTCAACTTGAATTCTTATTTTATAGGAATTCAGTTGCCTAGTTTCTTCAGATTCTGATCCGTCTTTTTTCTATTAGTCACGCTGTTTGAAAAAGTCAAATATTGGTTGCTAAATTTTAATATATGCCTTGTTGATAAGCTGGCTGAATCTCTTCTCCTATATTCTCTCCTAATATTTCTCTACTGACCGACTCCCTTTAAAACATACTAAACACTTGTCGGCTCCTCGCTGAGGTAGCTGCCAAGTTTTGGTGCCAACACAATCCCCATCCAATTCCTCCTAATGTCCTTATTTCTTAGTTTTCTTTCTTATCCCATTATCTTATACAAGTTAAAAACACTTTTTTTATACTATATTTACACACTAATTCCACATAGGATTGTATAAACTTCCAAAGACTGTTATCATCTTCTAAACTCACCTAACCATTCCCTTGTCATTAGGATTGTTTGTGTGAATTTATCCTCCCTTAATCCAGGTAAAAACTATCCAATGCACATTATTATCACATCATTTGACCTAGTAAATGTTTAGTGGACAAAGCAACAAATTTAAATAGGAAAAATCCAAAATAAATTTAAATGAGATAATTCAATTTTATATTCTAAATTCTAAGGTTTTGTATATAATTTGAAAACTTTTATATAAGATTTCTAGATTGATTTAGTCCCAGGCTCAAGGATAAACTATGAACAATTAATGAATGAGACATGCACACACACACACATGACATGACCCCTAACATAGTTTCACTGACTGTCCTCAATTTTTAAGCAAAAAATCCATGTAAGATAACTAAAGCAACAAAGGCAACAACATTTGACTATAAGCAGCAAAATGTCATGCAGACATGGTAAAAATTAGGAAAGATTATTTACTTACCTGAAATACATCCAAAAACCAAATATATACACTTCGAAAAAAAAAAAAAAAAAAAAAAGGGATCTTCAATATCTACACAACAAAATACATACTTATGTGTTTACATATATATACATTACTATATACACGAGAAAGAGAGAGGACCTAGGAAGGGTTTATTCAATTGAGTTATGCTTGTAGTAATAGAGGGGTAATCGTTAGAAGAGGAATCTTATACCAAGAAAAGGACTAGTTTTCTATTTTTGGGAATTGAGGAAAATTTGGTTAAGTTCTATTTGAATCTAAAAAGCAGAGGACGAATTTAAAGAGAGAGATAAACATAAAGATCGAAAAAGAGTTAGGAGTCTTATGACAAGGCCACTTGTGTACGCTAAAATAATGTAATGAATGTGCGGTTCAAGAAAAGTCTTTTTGGTCAAGTTTAAATTTATAAAAACCATTACCACCACTACTACTAATGTAGCAAGAGTGAGTAGGGATCGTCCCAAGGGATTATACGTGTTAGAATTTAACTTTGACTCTAGTGGATTACAAGATTGCAAAGGAGAGATTGATTGTTTGATTAAACTAAGATGCAAGGAAATTAAAATAAACTAAGTTGAGATAGGGATTTAAGAGATGAGAAGTGAGGTCTTGGGGTCCATTGGAATCGCCACCAAGCTCGTTCACTAAACTACACAATTTCAACTAATTTGGGGAAAACCTTCTTCTGAACAAAATACGACTACCAATTGCAATATTAAGCATGGACCATCAAATTCAATAATGTATTGTCTATCTAACCAACAAATAAAGTAAGTGTAGAACAACCTATTAATTCTAAGCATAACCCATCAAACTAGTCACAATTGTAGCACACATCAATTTAGAGAATCATGGAATTTGCAACAATAAGTTATGGAATATCAATTCAAGTATAGATTGTCTATCTACCTACAAACATGAATTAAATTGTAGAACAACCCATCAAGTATAAGAATAATCCATCAAATTAATTGACAAACCTATATAATAAAAACCATGTCTAGCCATCATTAGATTCTCAATCAATCACACATATACATGCAATTAATATAGAAAAACTAGTGTAGAGATCAATTCCTAAATAATCACACATAAGACAACATGTAATCACAAAGAGAATCAATAGGAAGAATTAAACCATATGAATCATGTGAGACATAATTCTCAATTTAATCACACATAGACATGTAAATAAACAAGAGAATTAATACGAAGAATTAAACCATAGAAATCATAGAAATATACCAAGATTCATTAAATTCACAAGGCTAGAACATTAATCACAAGATATTATTCCCCAAAAAGTTTAAAAAAGATAGAGGTTTAGATTACAAACTTGGGGCTCATCCAAGCCCCAAGGAGAAGTCTAGCCAATCATGGAGGAGGTAGATGTGATCTTGGAACCCTCAAAGGCAATCCCCAAACATGGCTCCATCTCCTTCCTCTTCTTCTTTGTTGAATTCTAGAGAGAGAGTGTGTGTGTAGATGTTGAGATGTGTTCTTGGAGCCCCCACTCTTCTCTTTTCTTCTAACCCTAATCTCTAACTTTTCTAGAGAGAAAATAATATATTTACAATAAAATAAAATTGAAGACAAAAAACTATAGATTGATTTATTACAAAATGGTTCAATTCCATTTAAATACAAGGTCCTTTTCTTAGTCACTAAGTCAGAAATATAGCCCCGAAAATATTTAATCCTGCAACTATGTGGTAGGTAGAAATCGGGAGCGCGGAAATAAAACGGCTCGCTGCCAGCACATTTTTTATTGATCGAAGAGACCAGTGTTCGATTGATCGAAGTTTCGATCGATCGAAGTGAACAGTGTTCGATCCATCCAAATTTTTAGCATTTTTGACCTTTTTCTATATTTTTCTGAAATCTTCCGTTTCGATCGATCGAAGTGAACAGTGTTCGATCCATCCAAATTTTTAGCATTTTTGACATTTTTCTATATTTTTCTGAAATCTTCCCGGAACCTTTGCTTGACTCCAAAAAGGCTGTAATAGACCATTTTTAGCTCATCTGAACCTTATTGACCTGAAATAGACAAAAACACAAATAAGTGCTAAAACGGAAAAATAAAGATAGATGAATGGACTAAAATACCCTCGCTTAAGTGCTAAAATGTGTTACATTTGAGCGCTCATCGCGCCCCCAAAATTAAATATTGCTAGTCCCTAGCAATGAACTATAATGAAAAGAAAGAAATAAACAACTCTACATCTATGAACTAGAAAGCAATAAAAGGATAATACCACTTTCATAGGGAACACGATTGCATTTAGCATATGCAACAAGCCTTTTAAACCCCTAGGTTACCCTTAGTAGACGAGTGAAGTCTTGTGAGGGTTTCTAGAAATGATACCCATAAACATTGAGCTCTTTCTCATAAGAGAGGTACCAACATACAAAACAAGTATTGGGAGAAAACTACCTCAAGTATGCAATTTTTCAACCCTTTCTAAGCAATCTCCCAAAATTTCAATACCAAGTAAACAAATATGGTCCTCCACACATCAAGACAATGATCATGCAAATCAAAACAACACTAGAATCATTTTTAAGTGAACCGGCATCATA
Source organism: Cornus florida (assembly GCF_030987335.1). Classification (NCBI taxonomy): domain Eukaryota; kingdom Viridiplantae; phylum Streptophyta; class Magnoliopsida; order Cornales; family Cornaceae; genus Cornus; species Cornus florida. Next base: position 20,379,926 of record NW_026775574.1, read on the forward strand.
TATGTTTCTATCTAAGCCAACTAAAGAAATGATCACATCCTTACCCTCAAACTAGCACACAAATCTAGTACCGATCATCAAAACAAAGAATAGACCTTTTATTAAAGCTTTATTGATCTAGGTGCGCTTATTCTTTTCACTCGATTTTTTTTTTTTTTACTATCCTAGAGGATCAAAGATGGAAACATGGTGCAATGTAGTGATCTATTAAGCTTTCTAGCGATCCATGAGGTCCAGTTTTAAGTTAATGACTCCCAAACCAGACAGCTTTAGGGCATTAGGCGTTAAAACACCCCTAAGGACTTACAAGCTCAAATCAACTAGGTTACAAATCAAAACAACCTCCATCTAATCATTTCCACTTCTTACCTTCTTCACTTTTTATTTATTTTTACACAAACTTTTTTTTCTTTTCTTTTCTTTTCTTTTCTTTTCTTTTCAAGTTATTAACCTAGAGTTTGGGCCCTCCACCTTTCCGCGCGAGAAATTTAATGCTTGATGAGGCTAGAATCATGGCTACTCAATGAAAAGGGTTTGTTGTCCACCTTGTCAAGAATGAAAGCTTTCAATGCACTACTAGCTCAATTGGGATATAACTAATTCAATAATCAACAAAGCATGTACCCCACAAATGAATGATATTGTGCGCTTGTGCTAATGTAGAATCCTATAGTGAATCTCAAAACAATTACAAGATCAAGATAATGTGAACCACAAATGCAAGCAAGATATTAATCTTTCTAAAAATTTACTCCTAAATGGCATCCACAAGGCATACAAAGAGTATTGGACTCTTAAGTCAAGCAATTTTAAAATTCTAAGTATCATAGTCCTCAAAAGATCAAAATCATCGCAAACATCAATTTCAAATCTCAATCATGCATTTAAAGCTCAACTTAAATAGAATGCAACAAAGCCACCTTACCCCCAAACTTAAACCGCGCATTGTCCTTAATGTGTAATGAGAACAATGGAAAAGATGGAAAGAGTATACCGTGGTGGCAAAGACATGAAGCCCGGTAGTGATCCATTGGGAAAGAGTGCACCCCCAAACTTGGAATCAACAACCTACTTGAATAACCACACTAGCAAACTTACATCAAATATCGAATGGGATAAGATAAGTAAATCAAGAATTCTAAGGCAATATAGTACAAGATGAAAGAGAGATATGAGATCAAGCCCAATAGAAAATATGAAAGTAGTATGACTACACATAAGGGCACAATGGTGAATTATTTTTATATTTTTCATTTAATAAAAACAAGAATATACAAAATGTAAGAAAATCAAAGAATAAAATGCATGAACAAAGTACAAAAAATAAAAAATAAAAAATAAAGTAAAATGTAATGAAAGAATATGTACAATGTAAGAAATGAAAAACAAAAAGTAAGAAAAGATGCAAGAACAAAATAATGAAAAATAAAAATAAAAACTCTTTTTTTTTTCTTCATTTTTTTTTTTTTTTTTTTTTTTTTTTTGACATAACAAGTATGTACACACACACAAAAATAAAACAAATAAACATGCAGGAATGAAAATGCAAGGAAATAAGAGATGCAAATTTTTTTTATTTTTTATTTTTATTTTTTCTTTGGGAATAGTGCTGATCGATCGAAATTTACTTCAATCGATCGAGCTGGCCATGATCGATCGAACACATGAACATTATTACCCTGGGATCAAAATTTTCCAACGCAATTCCGATCGATCGAAATTATTTTCGATCGATTGAGACCATTTCCGATCGATCGAAATAAGCGTTGATCGATCGAAAAAGTCTTCGATCGATCGAACTGCCTAGGCACAGATTGCTAAATTTTGAAAAAAATTCTAAGGGCCTAAAATGCATGAATATGGTCTAAAAACCTGATTTTTAACAATGAAGTGCAATGGAACATATCTAGACGACGCAAGAAATAAAAAATAAAATAAAAAATAAAAAGAAATGTAGAAGGAATAGAGTTGTGAAACTCTACGAATGCTAGCGTTTAACGTCTCTAGCAAGATGTTGGTTCGACTTACTAGTCAAGCATATCAAAAACTGGATATGAAACATCTTTATTGACCTTTTTTTTTCATTTTCTCATTTAATGCCTTACAACAATGAAATTATCCTCCAAAAGAATGACTTGAAAAGAAATGAAAAAGATGATTTCGTTCCTTTCATCCACGGTCTTGAAAACAAAATCAATCATGGTTAGGCTTGCCTCTTTGTTGTGTTCTTGAAACACATTCAAATGATCATTCACTTTGATAATTGGTGAGGCATTGTCTTTCAAAGACTCATTTGGATTAATAAGAAACACTTTCTCTTCATCCTTTTTCTCTTCCTCAAAAATCACCATATCCTCACCTTCTAAGTTAACTAAGGAGTCCATTAAAGAGTTCACTTCATTTTTGGAGCTTTCAAGGTCAAAACCACAATTTTTATATATTTCAAAAGAAAATGTCTCAAGAGGGTCATTGGAGATAATAGAAGGAAGGCCTTCTTCAACAAGTTCCTCCTCCTCCTCTCCTACCTCTATAGTGGTCAACATCTCCTCATTCTCTAAAGTATCAAAGGCCTAGATAAAACCATAATCAAAACAAGGAAAGTCATCATTAATCATATTGTGCTATATTGATTAGCCATTGGTCGACTCATTAACTCCTCAAATTGCTCACTTGATACTTCTTTCTCTTCACTCTCATCATCCTCATCTATATAAATTGAAGTTCTTGCCATTTTTTCATTTTTCTCTTCCTCCTCCCCTTGAAGAGAAAGAGTACTTGCAATTTGCTCAACTTGAGCTTCAAGCTTGGCTAAGATTTGAGAATTGAAAGAATAAGTTGAGTTTGTAAAATATGCACATCAAGTGAAGCTAACACTTTTTCTTGAAAATCGAGTGAATAAGGTGATGATGGTGGTTCTTTATAAAATTGTGGGGAAGGGTAATAGTCATAAGAAGGATTAAAAGAGTGATCAAGTCCATAATAAAATAATGCATGTTGAACATTGGACTTAATCTCATAAGGATTAAAATATGATGGAGGGGCATAAGGTGAAGGGATGTAATTTCCCCCCAAACTTGGATTAAACAATTCCTCCATTCACAATTAAAATCCAAATACAAGAAAAAAATTTGGCCTCCACACAGGCTGATGCTTGGACAAAAATTTAAGCAATATAATGAGCCTTAACAAGGGCTATCACAAGTATGCAAAGAAATGTACAATTAAAATACAAGAGTTCCAAGAATTGCTCACAACGGTCCTTAAGCAACTTCAAATTCTAATGCTAGCTTTAAGCACCAATGATTGCTTTAAGATCCAAAGTTTGTCTTTCTTGTAGTCAAGTACCTAATTGACAAATAATATCAAGAATGAGAACAATAGAAAAGAATATACAATGAAAAATAAAATAAAAATAGAAGCAATCAAATGAACACTATTATCTAGTTTAATTCCAACAAAACCGTTAATCCCCGGCAACGGCACCAAAATCTGACGAGGCCGCTTGTATATGCCAAAATTATGTAGTAAATGTGCGGTTCAAGAAAAGTCTTTTTGGTCAAGTTTAAATTTATAAAAACCACTACCACCACTACTACTAACATAGCAAGAGTGAGTAGGGATCGTCCCAAAGGATTATATGTGTTGGAATTTAACTTTAACTCTAGTGGATCACAAGATTTCAAAGGAGATATTGATTGTTTGATTAAACTAAGATGCAAGGAAATTAAAATTCAATTAAAATAAACTAAGTTGAGATGGGGATTTAAGAGATGAAAAGTGAGGTCTTGGGGTCCATTGGAATCGCCACCAAGCTTGTTCACCAAACCACACACTTTCAACTAATTTGGGGAAAACCTTCGTGTGAACAAAATGCGACTACTAATTGCACTATTAAGCATGTACCATCAAATTCAATAATGTATTGTCTATCTAACCAACAAATAAACTAAGTGTAGAACAACCCATCAATTTTAAGCATGACCCATCAAACTAGTCACAATTGTAGCACACATCAATCTAGAGAATCATGAAATTTAAGTCATGGAATATCAACTCAAGTATAGATTGTCTACCTACCTACAAACATGAATTAAATTATAGAACAACCCATCAAGTATAAGAATAATCTATCAAATTAATTGACAAACCCATCTAATAAAAACCATGTCTAGCCATCGCTAGACTCTCAATCAATTACACATAGACATGCAATTAATATAGAAAAACTAGTGTAGAGATCAATTCCTAAATAATCACACATAAGACAACATATAATCACAAAAAGAATCAATAGGAAGAATTAAACCATATGAATCATGTGAAACATAATTCCCAATTTAACCACACATAGACATGTAAATAAACTAGAGAATTAATACGAAGAATTAAAACATAGAAATCATAGAAATATACCAAGATTCATTAAATTCACAAGGCTAGAACATTAATCACAAGATATTATCCCCAAAAAGTATAAAAAAGATAGAGGTTTAGATTACAAACTTGGGGCTCATCCAAGCCCCAAGGAGAAGTCTAGCCAATCATGGAGGAGGTAGATGTGATCTTGGAACCCTCAAAGGCAATCCCCAAACATGGCTCCATCTCCTTCCTCTTCTTCTTTGTTGAATTCTAGAGAGAGAGTGTGTGTGTAGATGTTGAGATGTGTTCTTGGAGCCTCCACTCTTCTCTTTTCTTCTAACCCTAATCTCCAACTTTTCTAGAGAGAAAATAATATATTTACAATGAAATAAAATTAAAGACAAAAACTATAGATTGATTTATTACAAAATGGTTCAATTCTCTTTAAATACAAGGTCCTTTTCTTAGTCACTAAGTCAGAAATATAACCCCAAAAATATTTAATCTCGCAACTACGTGGTAGGTAGAAATTGGGTGCGCGAAAATAAATAGCTCGCTATCAGCACATTTTCAATCGATCGAAGTGAACAGTGTTTGATCCATCCAAATTTTCAGCATTTTTGACCTTTTTCCATATTTTTCTGAAATCTTCCCAGAACCTTTGCTTGACTCCAGAAAGGCTATAATAGACCATTTTTAGCTCATTTGAACCTTATTGACCTGAAATAGACAAAAACACAAATAAGTACTAAAACGGGAAAATAAAGATAGATGAATGGACTAAAATACCCTTCGCTTAGGTGCTAAAATGCGTCACATTCGAGCGCTCATCATCTTACCCAAGCTTCTTGATTCACTCTGCTTCGAGGGATTTAAGGCATGATTTGCGATGATTTTTTAGATCTCCTATATCGAGTTAGGGCTTGGAGTGAGAGTCGATATTATTCTATTAAAGGATGCCTAGACAACATCTTATTTGCTTAAGAAACCCTAAATCACAAATTTCTTTGAAGACGAAACCCTAAATCAAAATTTTGTTTCTGGTACTCTAGTGATGTAAAATAGCATGTGAGAAAATTTGAAGGCTCTGTTGATTGAATATATATTGTCATACAACTGGGATTAAATTCGTGATATCGTATATATTTTACCTTGAGTATGTAGTACAATACAGTTGGGGTTAACCAGGGTATATGGTATTAAATACATGTAATTGGGGTTAACACTTCTGACTTAATTTGTTTTGATTGCAAGCCAAACGTGCCTTTAAGGCTGTACCGCATGGGAAGTTACTCCAGAGGATTTGCGCCCATTTATCATAGGTGCAATGATAAAGAAACCGAAGGTTTCTAACAAAAAGAACATTGAATGTGATGTGGCCAAAGCCACGTGTTGGTCCTAAGGTGTGTTTGCTTATTTAATGTCAAAAATAGTGATTACGGAGCTTTCATGCATGGGGTTACACCACCTACATTGTGGTGCACAGTGGCTTAAATCATCATACAGGGGTAGCATTGTCCTTTACCATCTTGTGACACAATTACACAAAGGTTTGAGATAGTACATTGTAGCCACTATACCTGCTCAGGCTAATTTGCTGTGTAAATTGAGGTTAACACATGAAAATTAGCTACAAGGATTTTCAGGGGCACTATGGTCTTCTCATAGCTGTATTATATGTTTATACATGTGTCCAAATAGCTGTATTGTATTGAACATGTGTGGTTTAACCTACATTGTGATTTATACAGTCTCAAGACTTGTATTATGCTGAGAGTGACAAATGGCTATTATAAGGTCATTTTAGTCTTTCTACATAGAGCTCAAGTGTATGACAAGTTGTTGTGGTCCTAAAGTGATAGTGTATGCATTACAATTGTATTGCTTAAGGGCTAAGTTTGGATGAGAACACTATTACAACCTTATCACCATGAGGTGTAATTTCTGGTACATTAGAGGACAAAACAGCTAAGGTGGAAAGTTTGTATTGGTCCATTCACATGAAGAATGTGACAACATTCTTCGTGCAATGATTGCCTAAAGGTGACAAGTGTATATCCTTATTGAAGGATGACTAGTGTAGTGAGCTTCACTATATATATGTTGTGATAGTGATTTTAGGGTTTAAGCCTTTTGTTGAAAACCTTAAAAGTGACCTACATTTCAATATACTTGAGAGCTTCAAATGAGCAAAGATTTATGAGGTTTTTGATGAAGATCTAAACCAGAAATCTTCACTGAATTGATCCTTATTGCTGTAGTTATCAAGGAGAAGGAGTTGTTGTAAAGGTTGCTGGTGTAAAGGCTAGTTTGAAGGTTAAGATTGAGCCTGAGGTTGCTATGGTACCAAGTGAAGGTTGAGACAGGTATATTTGAGCTATTTGTATTTACTGAGCACTTGTTTTTGAATTACACATTGCTGTAAATGAAATCCTACTCTCAGACCTATGATTTGGCTTGTTTTCTGCTTTAGCCTTGTGATTCATATCTTGCTATACAATGTTTAATCTACCTGCTACCAAGTTTATATTAATGAATCAAGGCTGTTGAAGTTAGTATTTGGATAGAACTTTGGTAATCTCCGGTTTTGACCAACCAAAACCCTAAGTTCTTAAGTGAACAGTTGTTGTCATGCATTATCTGTGATTTTAGTGATATATTCCTGTTGCACTCTTCGTGTTCATCATCTGAGCATGTTTGCAATGGTGATATAAGGCTGTTGAAGTGATCTTAGAAATTTTGGGACACAAATTTCCAAATTTACCCCTCAAACCCTAATTTCTCCATAAAGGGCTTTAGAGGTTGTAGATTGGAGTTTTGAGCTGCACAACCATTCTTATGATTTGTGTAAGCTTGAATATTGTTGTTATACATTCATTGTAATGTATTTGGTGAGTTGTGAGAGCTTGTAGGGTCCAAACAAAGGTGCTTAAGACAGGGGGAGTGCAATGTGCACTGTGTTAAGCTAGTGTGTGTGTAGATGTTGTGAAAACTAGTGTTTTAACTTGTACAAGGGTATGTGCAGAGTGTAAGACAGATAAGTGTGTAACTACTTGCATACAGCTAATGGAGCTTATTATTGGCTGAGGTCAAAAACCAAGGTTTTTCCCTATTAAGAGAGTTTCCTTGTACATCTTGTGTTATATGCCTTTCCACCCGTCAATTGACATTTGTCATCTCCCCTCTCTCATCCTCCACTGGCCATCGAGGGGGTAGTGGGGCTCCCCTTCGTGCCATCCTAGATCTGAGCTTAGCATTCTCTCATCGCAGAGTTTTGATGATCTGCATCAACTCATCATGCTTGATTTGCTCATTCTCAACCTGTTAATGGGAGCTTCCTTCTTCGATCATGATTCCCAATCGGAGCTCAGTCATAGCTTAACGTGGAAACCGATGGATCTTCCCTTTACTCCCACAGACGGCGCTAGATGAAGATGCAAGAAATCTTATCTCATATTATTGGGATGTTTTTCTCGCACTCCAAAACAATCTCTCTTTCCCTTTCCTCTTACTTCTATTTATAGTACATTGTTTTCTGACCTAATTTCTGACTATCAACTTCCAAGTGTGAAGTTGATGGGCTTTATTCTTCAATGGGTCGGCCCGTTCAGTGATCCTTTCTTGTCTTTTTAAGTTCTGTACTCGTTGGGCCTGAGGATTGTCAAAGGGTTTTTTAAGGACCGAACGGATTAGGCCGGACTCGGCCTATCTCTGGTCCAATGAGTATTACAGCCCTTTCAATTTATTTCTAAAAACATTAAAGTATTTAACAGTGGGCTTTTCATTATACTACAATTCTTATGAAGTCTTTTTAGTTCCAGGCCTAAGATAAATTATATTTAGGACATGACAAGCAATACGTACCACCTCAGCCCAAAAATGACTGGCAATGTTATTCTCATGAAGCATAGTACCGTGCCATACCTGCTATTGTCCTATTTTTCCTTTACATTACACTATTTTGTTATGGTATTATTGGTGCTGAAGATTCATGCTTAATGCCAAGATTATCATAATATGCAATAAACTCCTTAGGTTCGAATTCATCTCCACTATCGCTCCTAATTCGAGTTATTTGATATCCCTTTCCATTTTGGATCAATTGGAAAATAGACCTGAATTTACAAAAACATCAGATTTTCCTCCTAAAAAGGCAATATATGTAAATCGAGAAAAATCATCAACCATTACAAGCAAATATATTTTTCCTCCAATGCTATCAGGTGTTGTATGACCTATCAAATCCATATGTATCAATTCTAAAGGTTGAGAAGTTGTTTTATGGCTAAGTCTCTTATGCGACACTTTAGTTTATTTTCCTAATTGACATGATTCGCATATTTTATTCTTAGGCTGTTTTAATTTAGGCAAATCTCGAACAAAATCATGATTAGATAGATTAACCAAATCATCAAAATTCACATGACCAAGTCTTCTATGCCACAAAATTGTTTCATCAGTAACTGCAGAAAAACACATAAGTGAAGGATTTGAATAAACAACATAGCAATTATCAGAAGTTCTAGTTCCTTTCAAAACACGTTCACTTTTTTCATTAGTTACAAAACACCTTTATTGAGTAAAATTGACTTGAAACTTTTCATCACAGATTTGACTAATACTCAACAAATTAGTAGCTAAACCTTTAACATATAGAACATTCATTAATTCCCCAATGCATGTAAATTTTATCTTACATTTACCACTTATGCTAGAAGCATTACCATCACCGAAAGTAACAATTCCAACTAAACATTCCTTAAAAGTGGTAAACAATGTTCTATCCTCTGTCATATGCCTGAATAACCACTATTAAAGTATCAACCACGTGGACCAAGTGCTCTAAGTGTAATGTGCATGGCAAGGCATTTGAAACTATCTTTCTTTACCCAAACAACATTAGATTCATTATGCAATGATTTTCCTATTGTTTTAGGTAAAGTGTCACAAGGCTCAAGAGACTTTTCCTTTTTATCCCTTTTCTTCTTCTCAACTTTATGAGTTTAATACTTCACCTCATTAAGCAAAAACTTTGAACTCTCTAGGTTTTTCCTTTTCTTCCCAAGTTCAATTTTTCTTTTCTGACACTTATACTTGATGTGACTTTTTTCTTCACAAAAATAACATGTTGAAACAAGTTTGGGAGAACTAGTGATAACAGAAGGTTTGGTTTCAACTTTCACAAAAACTTCTTTAGATTTTTGAAAATACAAATCCTTTGAAATTAAAGCCAACTCTCTGCTACTAGTAGTGTTCTCAACCACTCCTTTTAACTTATCAAATTTGCAAATGATAGAGTCAAATTTCTGAAATTTAACAAAATCACTACACAAATTATCAACATTAAGTTCAAGTGATTTATTAAATCTTTTTACCTGATCAAGTTCCTTTTCAAGAAAATTAACCTTTTAAAGAAGATTCAAATTGGTATAGCCAAGTTCTTCCAAATTTATATTGGTGGCAGAAACTTCTAAGTTATATATATATATATATATATATATATATATATATATATATATATATATATCAAATTCTGCAAGTGTCAATTTCTCCAACAAATTTTCAAAATCCCTTTTGAACTTAGACCCATCAATATGCATACTTGTGACAGAATTCAAAATAGAAGGTAAAGCCAAAACACCAACAGAAGATGAAATTTCAGACATGATGCAAAAATCACAACAAATATGATCTACTCAGTATGTCGAGTAACGCTCTCTGATACCAATTGTGAGTTATGCGGTGCGGAAGATGTTAGTTGATTAAGTTGTAATTAACTCTCTAAATGACCTAGATGAGGTGATTAGGTCAACTTTGCCCGATTTTTGTAATTGATTAATTTACCCACAAATATGATCAATTAAACATCCACAACCACAAAACTAAATACTAAAAAGTAAAGCAAGGTTAGAGAGATGCCACCAGTATTTTAACGAGAAAACCAATTGGAAAACCTCAAGGATTTTTGCGCTATCCCAAGCGTAAACGATCCACTTTGTATGAAGCAAAATACACCGAACTTTGACTCAGGCTCACACCCCTTTACTCTATCAAGATTCAATCATCTGAACGTCCCTGGCTTTGTGACTTCCCGTCCAACAGCTCTCGACTTCAGACTTATGCCTCGAACCTTGTAAAAGGATTGCTGGTGGATCAACAACACTTCGTAAGTGCCTTGATCCCTTCAAAGTGTGACATTCTTCTTCAAATATGAATTTTATGTGAAGGTAGATATATCCTGCTTCTCGAATTTCTAAGTCTTCAATTAAGTTCCAATTTTGATGAAATAGAGAACAATACTCCTAAATCACTCTTGTGCTTATATGTGTGCTCTCAAAAACAAAATCAGAAAAATCAAGTTAGATTTTCTAAAAAATATCTCTCAATGGCTCTCTCAAAATAGTTGAATATTTGTTCCAAAAAGATGTGCTTAATTTTGAATAAAAGAAAGATTATATAGAATTTTAGATGACCTATAAACTTTTGGAAAACAAGCCAAATTCATGCATAATCAATATCGAAGAAGTCTACCCAAAGGAATCAAAACAGACCAAAAACCAAAGTTATCTAAAAGGTCTAACGGACTTGAACTAGTTCAAGTGGGACTGAACCGGTTCAAGTTGGCCAGACTTGAACATCTTGAAAAGTCTTTAAAAGTTGAACCAGTTCAAGTTTTGTTGAACCAATTCAAGTTAGGCAAAATGAAAAAATTCTCTCAAAGCTTAATTTTGAACTCCCAAGTGTCCTCACACACTCACATGAGGCGGTATTCTGATCATCATGAAGTGTATTGAAACATGAGCACAATCATTTCTTCAATTCCGCTTCCGATCTTGAGTCTTGACAAAGCGAACAAAAATCTACAACTCGAACGAACTTGTTTTGACAACGAAATTAACTAAAATACAAACTTATATTTCACAGTATTAACACAAGGCCTTCACAAATCTACATTGTGTTACTCTGAATTTACTTGTTCTTGCTACCATTTCCTCTCCTGTAATCCTTTAACTTTCATTTGATGCTAATCATGTCACCAAACAATGGTTGTCACGCATATAGCCAAAACAAGGTAAGTTAGACACAGTTTCTACAAAAATCAACTTGCCCTCCATAGCTTGCTACAATGGAGAAATACGTTAACCAGGTCACATGGCGTGAATGTTTAAGGGAGGATCAATATATTTTACATACAAGTAACGTTGAGAAACACTAGTAAAATGGATCACGAGTCCGTGAGCCTATTATTTGATGAAATATTTAGATATTGGTCAAAGCGAAGAACATCGAGACATAAGTGTGGTGATATAACAAATTTATTCAGATTACATGTAACATAAGATATTACATGGTCAGAGTATTATGTCCTCTTACAAGCACTGAAGCTGGGAACTATTCGAAGTACGCAGTCTCTAAAGCCTTCGCTTTCTCGCCTGCAACTTCAGCTTCTTGCTTCCCTAACATGGAATAACCTCTCTCCTGAAATTATATAAACTCATTCGTTAACGGTGTCCCTGCAGACTAATCTTACAAACCTCGTACTTAAATTTAGAGTGACCCACGGGCTAAGCAAAAAGACCATATCAAAGGAAGAAAAATACCATCAGGCGCCACAAGAATGGAACTCCTTCCCTCTTCTTAACCTGCTTCTCAAGGACATCGATTGCTATATATGCAAATATTACGTTTAAAAATTATTAAATAAACCACCATGAAGGTTGAATGAGAGAAAAGATGGTGATCATATCGTACCCTTCCCAGCTTGTCCGGTATTCAGAAGCATACTGTACCAAACTTCATTAAAGACATCAAGTTGTTCATCAGACGCGCCGATCATCTACCATGGAGAAACAAAATTCACATATTTTCTCCAAAATACAAATGTAGCTTCAACATAGACAGACTAGCTAATTGGTACTTGATAATAGTACCTTACAGCGGTTAGCATCAAAATCTGGACCAAGCAATTCCAATGCCTGTTTGGAGTCACCTTTCCCATACTCGTATAAGGCTTCTGCAAGCTAAGAACAGATAAAAAAATATGGAGTATATATGTATGTATAATTGCGTATATAGCACAGTTAGCACTCTCTTTTGTTTGGCATATGTATATTTCTAACAAATATATTAATATATGAAATCAAACTTGAATAAATTTAAAACAAATAACCAACAGCTTTGAAAAATATTCACACACTAGTAAAGCAATTTTTTCTCACACCAGGGTATCGTGATCCTTTATGAGTCGACTAATCCTTACGGATGTGCGTGATCACCAGGAAATCGCGTTCATCAGGTGAAGCATGGAGATTCAAACCTCCGGCAACTGGCTGGTTTATGAGCCTGTCACCTTGGCCAACTTGGCCAACCCATGTAGGTTTGAGATGTGCAAGCTTTATAGCACAACTATGTGCTCCACTTTTCATGAAAGTTCCTTTCACCTTAAAACAATAGCGATGCCAACCCTAGCCCAAAACAATCATGATTCTCTATTCAAACTTGTGAGTAAAATATATTGGTAGAGGAGGAGTTCCTCTTGAGGATCCCCGACATAAGTTCTACTAGCTTCATATTTCAGAAATAACCTACACTTCTGTCCCTTGAGCTAAAAAGGTCAGTAGAGTTGTGATTTGACTGGAATGGTCTAATACGCAGCAAATACCAAATAAAAAACATAGCAAGTACAAAACAACCAAACAAACATGATGACTATAACAAGTGAGACAAAGCAACTGGAACAAACCCGCATGCCTTTCTCCATCCGTTGTTGCTTCTTCTTCCTCATCAAAGAAAATCTACATGGACAACACACTTACAGTGAATTAAATGCCAGACTGACAAAGATGCTGCAGCGGTATGGTGCAAGATCCCCCTAACCTGGATTTCAAGCCCGTGAGTAAATCTTCAGCTTTAGCAAGTTCTCCTGTACAAGCTAACGCCCATAATATCAATGAATCCAGGTGCCACTCCAAATACCAAAAGGCCTGAAAATTGTGTGCATCAATGAAATGGAAAAACAAATTATTGTTGAGCTAAATCATAAATTCAAACTACACAGGGTGAATGCATATAAATCCTATTTTGAGAATGACACATGGGGAAAAAAAAAAAAAAGGTAAAGCGCATTACGAGAAACTTTATTACACAGGAAAAAAGAAATTCACAAAAATTTCTACAAACTGATACATACACATTTATTAAAGGTGTATGGCATGAAATGAGAAAAAAACTCGAGCACCTTTAACTATGTTCTACTTCTTTTCTTTGGTGTTGTGAAAAGTTAATGCAGACCTTGCATTCATCAGTGCTACAAATTTGTAATAATCTTTAAAATATTTCAAGAGCTAAATTTCTCCTTCATAATGCTGTAAAATCGACTTCATTTCCATTGTGCGCATATCCACTTCACATTGGCATTAGCATAAAAGCAAAGAAAAATGTAGTTGCCTGAAACAATGCAGGACACAACATTTCAGCATTCCGAGTACTGAATGGAAGTGCTTAAGGTAAAGTTTCCAAGTTAAATACAAATTTTATTTTTATTTTTTCCCTGGGCAGTTAAGTACAATTTATAAACCATATAACATTGAAGAGATAATCATCATCATCAATGGAAGCTGTCATCTCAGCTATAAAAACCCAACTATATGGCATGTTATCTGGTGATGGCCATATCACACATTATTACCGTGCCTTTGATATTCTTTCCCATTACATGTCTTTTACAGTTTTACAGTCATTGTCAAAGGAAAGAAAGGAAGTTGAAAGCTCTACTACAAGTTTTGTGATTTCACTTGATATGGTAGAGGTGCAGAGCTGCAAGCCTTTGAATGTTAAATATTATTGTTCTAGAAATGCCTTCATGCATGGAAGAGCATCATGGTTCTATGAACATGACCACATATGGCCTGTAAGAACACAGCAATTCCAATTCATTATTTTTTAATGATCAAATTTTGTCCATGGATTGCGAAAGAAAAGACAGGCTAGCCTACAACAACCTTGTTCCAACCGACTAAACCATGATCAAAAACAAAACAATAATTCTCAAAATGCAGTTTTTGATGCTTTAATAGACCTAAGTTGGTTTCCATAAGACATACTATCCCAAAATATTAATGGAATTTTTTTTGCCTAAAAAGAACATCCCCACAAAATTACAACTTCAATTACCTCAATTTTTAATAGAGTAATAGAAGTTAGCTGTTAGCCCCTCATAAGTTGTATAACAGATCTGAGTAAAATGTTATGCAAAAATGATGATTCAACTTTCTTATCCAATAACCATAAAAGAAAAGAAAAGAAAAAATTTAATCCAACTTACTTGATCTTTCACACAACCTGCTAAAATCTGCAGACGGTCCCCAAAGAAATCAATTTCACCCCGTACATACACCCGTAATAACAAACCAAGAGCATTTAAGTACACCTGAATGCATGAAAAGCTAGAACTTGTCATTACATTAAAATGAATCATAGTTAAGAGGAAAAAAAAAATGTATACCTCAGGAGGCATTGTATCACTTTTTTCTAATTCCTTCCAGATACAATGATCATAAACTTCGAGGACTTTTCTCATGGGAGAATGGCCTTCCAAATAACAAAGAGCTACATGCCACCAATTGTGTGTGTACCTGAAGGTTAAATTTGTTTAGCTATCTAAACCATCCAAAGATAACTTCTCTCAAATGACTTCAAACATACATAAAAGCGGACAAAGAACTCCATGATTGTGAGCATTCTTCCATGAACCTAACTGCTTCCTTAAAACAACACTCAGCCTGAAGGACATGACATAGCTGCACAAGAATCCGAATGCTATGAGAACCAATTGATGGGAAAAAATTCAGTGAAGCAAGCAACTGATAAACAAAAAAGTTTCATGTCATGGCAATTACCAAAAATGAGACAACATATATTATTATTTTACACTTTATTCCATACTTAAAGCATTGAACCAAGTTCATATTCGTGATCCCATTTTTCCAGAAAAATTAACTTTTTTTTTCTATGACAATGATTAGAATATATTAGGACAAACTTTGATGGGGGGCAATTAATAGCACCCAACATTAGAAACCAAAAGGATTTATGCTTTACTAAATATGCTTAGATTGGTGCATATGATATTCAACTAAGGCTTACACAAAAAACAGATTATAGTAAGCTAGACTTACAGCATGTTGTGCCCAGCAATCTTCTTTGTTAATCTCGAATCCCTTTTTCGCAGCTTTCTCTGCATCTGCCATTCGACCAAGCTCTAATAAAGGAAAGGCAAGCATGCCATATACATAATTTTCTTCCTGATTTTGTGGTAGAACCTGATGAATTCAATAAATCAAAACAATATATAACAAAAATAAGAGAACTTAACATTCTCAGCGGAACTGAAATATGTACTAGATGTAGACAACATGTACTGCTTCAACAGAACATGTTGAATTATTGGTAGAAGAAAAAGATTGTATGTATGACATTGTTGTAGACGAGGGTGCAAGTTCAACAGCAATAATTTAATAATTTCTACTCAATTGAAAGAAAAAAAAAAAACCATGGATCTCCTTTTATAGAAGGTAACCTGTTGAACAAGATGCAAAGATAGATCAGGTTGACCCATGTAAAAAGAGAGCACTTGAGCCCGCTTCAGAGATGCCAAATCTTTCGGGAACTCTTTTAATAGCTGCAAAAATATAGACAAACACACATTGAATAAGCTACTATGCAACTAATGGAGAAGGTTACACACACACACACACACAAAAAAAAAAAAAAAAAAGTGCTGCATCACTCTAATAATTTATACTATTCACAATGTGAAAACAAAAGGAAAGTATAACTTTAAACTGTTTAAAGCGGTTGCCAGGGAAACCTCTTTAAATAATGTGTACACCGTGACCTAATCAATGGTTTCAATTTTTTCGAGCATATGGTGAAATCTATAATTTCGCAATTTGACAGTCAAGTCAATATTATCACATTAGAGGAAAGTCATGAAATGCATATCATTCTAAACATGAACTTGGTCAGTTTATTCCTACAAAGCGCGTATCAGCGTATGAATCATTATGAAGGGTCACAGAGTAGATGGTAATTTGAAGCCAGAATTAGAGTCTAATTAAGATGTGATCCAACATATGTACCAAAATGACTTCATTCACATATGATACAATAGGGTTTTTAAAAGGGTTTCACTAATTTTTCCACTTAATAAAAACCGCAATCTCTAAATATGCTAGCTCAGTTAAATAAAGAGGCACAACCCAATACTAGAAACACATATTAAAGTTCAGTTTAATTATCCGAATTTATGACATCCAAATTCACCACAACATAATTAACAGTGTGACCAAATAGATTTTTAGTTTAATTATGCAAAATTATGACACCCAAATTCACCACAAGATGATTAACAGTGTAACAAAATAGATACATTTCTTGGAAGAAAAAATGAAGAATATTAAAAGGCCCACCTTGAGGTGTAAATCGAAAGCGACATCGTCATCTCTGTCGCCCGAAATCAAACAGCTGATGGCTTCGAAAACCGATTTCTCGTACAAAGTAGCTTGATCCTGTGTAAATGCCGAATTGAAGTAAAAGAAAACACAACAATTTCTTTGAAAGAGGCAGTATATAAAGTAAAATTATTGTAATTGACAAGTACAACTGAACATTTACATGGAAAGTTCAAGAAAAATGTAGAGAAAGGTAGAGAGAGAGAGAGTTACAAGTCGGGATTTGGCTGCTTGAAGATGGAAAGGAGTACGGGAGTGATCGGAGGAGGAGCAGAGGAAGTGAGCCGCCAAAGTGTTGGCCAAAACGCAGTGTGGGTCGTGAGCCAGTGCCTCCAGAATTACAGACCGCTTTCTTCCGTAACTAAGTACCTTCCATACATTGAAAATTATAATCAATTTTGAATATAACGATAAATATATATATATATATATATATATATATATATATATATTGATATAGAGAGAGAAAAACCTGGTGATAATAGGAGTTTATAGCAGAGATGCAATCATCAGAAGACGTGTTGATCTCGTATCCCCATCTGTCCATTTTCACTACACCTCCTTCCATTTCTATTTTCTTTTTCTTTTTTTTTCTCTCTCTCTCTTTCTCTCTCTTTAAATGTTGAATGTGGAATTAAAAAAACAGATGCTGGTAGTCTTTGGGTGACAAAGGATAGTGGGGAAGCATCTCGGGAACTCAAAGCTGTCGTCTTTCTGTTTCTAGATTGCATTTTGGATTTTTTTGGAAAGCTCATTTTCGTGAAAAGAAATAAATAAATAAAATTTCTATTTTTTTTTTTTTTTTGTTTTGAAAATTTTATTTTTTATTTTTTTTTTGACAATTTTTATTTATAAAAACGCTATGAAGGAGGAGTTTTATTATAATATTTTGATGAAGTATCAAATGATGTCATGCAATTAATTTGAGGGATAGGAGTCTTACGTGATCTTATTATGTGCTTGTTATTATAAACTTAAATTATTCGTATAAATTATTAATTATAAATAAACATTAATATCAAGATCTTATAACTTCAATATCTTCACATTGCTATAATGTATAAATATTATTAAATATAAATATCTCGATTAGCAAATCTTATTGGGATCAAGTCCAACGTCAAGATCCTTTAACAACGAATAAAGTTACAACTCCAAACAATAGGCAAAGCGTGGAAACTGATTTATCTCCCTTGGCCTTTAGCACATATAAAACTTTATACGTGTTGTTTCATTAGTTTACATAATTGATAGGATATATGCATTTTTATAAAGGCAGGAAGAGGACCGATTTTCCTTTTAGCAACCTTAATATCCATTTTCCATCAAAATAAGGAACAAATAAGAAAACATTTTCTAAATAATTAATTATCAAAAAAGTAATTAATAAGTTAACCAAATAATATAATATTAATCTGATTTCTATTTACTTAACCACTAATTAATAAAATATATCAGATGTCTAAATCATGTAGGCCACACAATTAATGAAATATATCAGATGTCCAAATCATGTGAGTCACACAATTAATAAATAATTTTACATTCTCCCACTTGGCCCATATGATAATTTATGCAGTGGTTTAGTAAAATAGTCATTAGTGTGCACCATAAATCAGATCGACTTATTAAGCTGATCATCATAAATACCATGGTAAATAAATTACCAATGTGAGTCATGACGCTTAAATATCACTAAATGATACAATCCCTTTTATGTACCACAACACTAATAACCTATTTAATATAATCTATAAATAAGAAGTATCGATAATAGTCTAACAATAATGTCTTTTCCAAAACTATTCATGTTATCATTATTCAAAATAATACGTACATGTACATACATAAATTAACAAGAAATATCATAGACATATTTAATGAGCACAAAATGTCAAATATATATAAATACTGTTAAGCAATCCACAATT
The DNA here is from genome assembly GCF_030987335.1 of Cornus florida. Lineage (NCBI taxonomy): Eukaryota > Viridiplantae > Streptophyta > Magnoliopsida > Cornales > Cornaceae > Cornus > Cornus florida. Next base: position 20,398,728 of record NW_026775574.1, read on the forward strand.
AAAAAATAATAATCATTCGTTAACATCTCGAGTGGTAGTTCATTTGTTAATGGATTGCAATTATAAGTTGTGTGCTTATATGTTCAATAGACACTCGTTATTTCTAAACATCTTCTTTAATGATAAAGTATTTAACTTTAGAATACCTATCATTTTTTATACAAGAAGATCAATAATTGCAGCATAACTTTTCAGTAATATGAAAATGGTACTCATAACAGTCCTGAAATAAATTCTGCAACCATAAATTATAGCCACAAAGTATGCTAATAATAGATAAAGTAATAATAAATTACTTTGCATTTTTTCATAATACTATTTATCCAGCCAAAAGAAACAATGTTACATACCAAATCTTTTTAGAACTCTTTCAATATATACTTTTTGAGACAATCCTAAAAATCTATATGACCTATCATGGAATATTTCTATCCTATCACGTAGGATGCCTTATCAATATTTTTCATTTCAAAGTTTTTAGAGATAACTTTTAGTTTCATATAATAAACTAAGATCACTACTAGCAAACAAAATATCATCAATATATATAGAATCAGAAATATAAACTTACTCCCACTAACCTTATAGTATATTGTAACGACCCTGAACGGGGGTCCGAATCGCTATCCGGGTCCTTAACCAAACCTGAGGACACACTAAGGGTAATGTAACGACCCAAACCCGGAGGTCCGAATCACTAACTGGGTCTTTATTCAAACCCGAGGTCAATTAAGGATACTACCGTCCTTTCCTATGTCAATACATAATAACAATAATAATAATAATAATGGAATTGTAGTTACAAAATATGTCAAAACAGTCTACTAACTCATCAAAAAACTGTGGAGGAGCGTCGTCCGCCACTTCCCTTTCATATCTTGAAAAATATTAATAATAAAATGGGGTGAGCCAACCGCTCAATAGGTTGTGTCTAAAACACACCTCTTACGACCCCGTGAATCCATACAAGGAATAGAATACAAGTAAATGTGATCATGCCTCGGGGAAAGCAAGTAAAGCAACAATGATATCAACAAATACATACGCAAGCCGTCTAACCACCAAATATATAATGTATGCCAACGCAATGCCATGCCATGCAATGTCACTTCCCATTTTCGAAACAATATGTGATACCCCTCGGATCCGAGACACGAGTTGATCAAGCCCAAGCCCAAACCCGAGGGATATCAAATAATTAATATTTTAAATCGAACACGGAATACAAAGTGAAATACGAAATAATATAATAAGCTGAAAGAAACTATAAGAAAATCCCTGTATCATAATTAATCAAATTCGATAATCCAAAACTCCATAAGTTTACAACTCGGGAATCCATCCATTGGACCCCTTATTAAAATTCTCAAACCAAAACTGAAATCATAGAAATAAAATCCAAAGCTAACATAGAGAAGATTCCTACATAATCGGAGGAATGAATATCTGTATCTGCACTGCACGTTCAAGCTCTAACCCTGGAACTGACGAACACCGAAAAAATAAAGGAGTGGGTCAGGCCCACATGCAAGTCCTGATCTACTACAATCCAAACAGTAATCCGATACGCAGATACATCCTAGGAAGACTCAACAATATCTAGAGTAGTCCATATATGTATATAGTACACACTATAGGATGCTCGCTAGTCCAGTAGGTCTGTCTCAGCTTGAATAGAAGGCAACATGCAAATACGCACCCTAAGGTGGGCATGAGTACCTAGACCTACCAGAGAATAACACCTATGTCCAGTTATCCATCCTAGGCGATATACGCGCCCTAACCATGGTCCTGAGACTCAAGCTCATACCATGGCACATATAATAAATATATAAAGTCCATACTCCTAATACAAAATATCATCTATCTGTATAGTGGTCTGATATATGTATAACAAATCCATTCTGAAACCATAACAGGTCATTCAATTTATTTGATTGACATGACACAAGTAGGTGATGGACTTAACCTTTATGGTTAATCCATACCTTAATCCAAATTAGGTAGGACTTAGTATTTTGAACTAATCCATTCCCAATATAGGTAGGTCTTAGTGTTTTGAACTAAGTCATCCCTAATATGACACCGTCCCATACCGGTTCATATATATCTATATAAGTAGGACTTAACCTTTTTATGGTTAATCCAACTCATTCCAAATTAGGTAGGATTTAGTGCTTGAACTAATCCATACCTAGTATGTCACCGTCCCATACCGGTATATACAATCCTCTAGTTAACATAGTTGACAAAATAATATTAAATAGTCATTAACCACATTCCACAGTATGCACAAGATAAGTTAATCTATATACATAAATATTAGGCATTCAATACCAAGCCTAAAATCCAACTCCAATAATGTAAATTACTATAAGAAATGCAAGCATTCACATCCTCCAAAATATGCATTAATATAAATTCATACATATAACAATATTAGGTATTCACTACGGAACCTAAATATCATGCTCCAACAATTTAAATAGCTATAATAAGTCATAGCATTTAAATTCTACATAAAATCCATAAACTGCTATAACTTAGTATAATTGAAGTACCAATTAAGTCCAACATAAGTATAGTTAATTTTTAATTAATTCACCATACTCAACACTGTGGAAAATATAATTTTACATAATTAAATCCATACAACTTGCTAAGTTCCAGTTTTTGAAATTGATAAAGTTAAACTACACCACTAACTTCTCCAAATAGTACAATAATTAATGTAATGTTACAATAGTGTTTAACATCAGTTAATTCCATCTAAGCCACATATATTTAGACTAATATATGCTCTTAACACAGCTGAAAATATAATTCATAATTTAAGATCATGCAGAGAAACCAAGTGCTAAAACAATAGGCAATTTAAGTTAATTATTTAATTATCCACCTACGGGTCCTTTGTTTAAACTTGAATTAATTCCTATCCTCAATATCTGAATGTGAGCTTGCTTCTCAACATTTTTATAAGTCCTAAACATTTAATTACAACATTCAGTAGCTTTAAACAGTTCCAGAAAATCCAATTTCAACCAAACGAACCATAAAAACCATTTTCTGAGCCTTTTAAGAGAGAGCAAGCTCTAAAACTTTTGGAGCCTGCTCTTTTCCATCTAGAGCCTACTCTAGATTCTTTAGAGCCTGCTTTAACACACCAAGAGCCGGCTCCACCTCTTTGGGAGCCTGCTCTCCTTTCCCTTAGCAGACGTTGCCCGTTTCAACGTCTTCTTCTCCAAGTCCAGTAATTAACGGAGCCTCTGTGGTGTTGTTAAATCTTTGTTCTAGGTTCAAACTCAGTCCTAGGTACATATTAAACCACTGATATTCAATGATAGCATGCATGGAACATAGTTTTAGAAGCAACGATCACAGAACCTTAGTCTGAAATTTTTAAGCAACCCACAACAGATTAATTTGGTGAAATTAAATACTGTGTTAATCACTTATTCTAGGGTTCGTTTAATGTCTCAGACTAATCCTCAAGCATAAATATGTATATATTCACAACAAGAATTTAACACAAGATTTAAAACAATCGGCAACAAGATCTCATTTAAAACTTTTAAGCAACATTAAAACAGATTAATTCAATGGAACTAAAAACTGATTAAACATGCATATAAGATGATTCATAACATTCGTTTCATCTATTTTAATCTTTGATTAATCCTTGGAGTCTTAACTAGGCATGCACAGAACACGAATTAGCGGGAAAGAGAAGAACAGAGATTTGCCTCTAATTTTCGGTTAGAAAACTGAAACTGTCGTCTCTAAGTTTTCCGTCAACGTTGTCGACTATTGTTCTACACCTCCGGTGCTCTTGGTTCAACCCAGAAGCACTCCGTTACAACCTCCTTGAACCTCTCTGCAAGCTCTCAAGTTTCCACTCTCTGCTTCCCTGTGTCTCTCTATCTCACTGTATACGTGAATAGGGTTTTGTTTGTAACCCTAAACATACGTATAATGCAATATATATAGGGTGTCATTAAACCCTAAGTTTAATTCTACACCAACCCTAAGTCGGCTATATAAAACCCTAATGATACGTTAGTACTTAACAACCATATAATTCATTAAACAAGAAATCCAACTAACGTATTTAACTAATTAATATAATTAATACAATTACATCAAATAACCAATAAAAACAAAATCCAATTAACTAGAAAAATTAACAAATAAATACAACACTTAATTCAATTAAGGAAACAAAACAATTAAAATAATTCATCAATGCATCCAAATAATAGCATTCAATTAAACAGTTAAACTCTAAAAATGCACTTAAACAAATAAATTAAATTCCAAGACTGTCCTTTAAAATTAGGGGTATTACACAATACCGTTTCAACTTTTAAACTGTTAGTGCAATCTGACCCAAGGCACCTCCATGGCGTCACGAATAGAGGATTGACTAACTATCCACGGCCACAAGGCACCTCCAAGGCGTCGCATCCGGCTTAGTTAGCTCAACTATACCCCCTTCTAGACTACACTAACAACACGGACCACTAGGTGCCTCCTAAGCGTCCGGTTTTCGCAAACACCTTTGAAAATATTTTCCCAAAAACAATTTCATTTATTTTTAAAATAAACTTTTCCCTTTACTTTCCCATTGGTGATGCATGAATTATGCAATACCTTCAATGCTATGACAATATAAAAATTTCGTACATATCATCCACATCAAATAGACATGTTTAAAACATAAATTTCCACGCAATATCACATTCTCACATTTCTAATTCATGGCATTTTGCATACTTTCAATTTGTAAATCCAACAATTTAAATACATAAGGCTTAAATTAACATCATTTAAGCATGTATCATCTCAACAAGGTGGCTATCACATAATCACACACTTTCTACAACATAAAAAAATCATGTATACAATATATAAATTACATCTCAAGAATTTAGCACAATATAAGCATGCTTGTACATCAATTAAAGAGGAGTTACTCACAAAGCTCAAAGAAATGGGTATTAGAACACCCCTACCTTGAAAAATAATTTCTTCACTGGATCACCAAGTCTCGGCCTCTGCAACTTTTGGCTCCTCTCTTCAACTCTCGTCTCTCTCTCTGTCCTCAAACTTACTGTCTTTCCTCTATTGTATTTTTTCTTTCTGTTTGCCTTTGCACCAAAGCCACAAGCCTAATTTATAGGCAAAACAACCGACTCAATTTGCAAATATCAAGTTCAAAGAACAATTTTCTTCTCCCTTATTATGACATTCGGCAAATACACACAAACCATACAATCTCTCTGTCTTTAAATATCATCACGTGGATAAAACAAAACCAAATGAATTTGGTCTAAAAAAAAGCCCAAGTGGTCCCACGCCATCGTCGTCACAACTTTTTTTTTCTTTTCCCCATTCTCGACAGTCACCTAATCCATCTTTCTCACTAGACAAATAATATATATGTAAATAAATTACAAATGTTACAATCTACCCTCCTTAAAAGATTTTGTCCTTGAAATCTACCCTCCTTAAAGAAGGAGACCCACCGCTACACACATTTCCGAGAAACACCTCATCAAACCGCAAGACTAATAGTTTAACAACCTTATTACCTTTGACATCAGACGCCAATAGGCAATCACACACCACCGCCACTAAAACCCAATGTTCACCACCCTATGAAGGTACTCATCACTCACTACATCATAACTCAAAACCCGTTGGATTCTACATCCAACTCAAAACGGACATCGGTCCACTATGCACTACCACGCAAGGCATTCGAAGCCTGAAAAAAAAACTGTCACAAGACCCCTGAACATGACAACATCCGATCACCACTCCTCCCTAAAAGGATATACAAAACCCCAGACAAAAAACCCCGTCCATCTCATAATCAAGCTCAACTCTAATCTACACACCCCTGTCAAACCGAACACTTACTACCTAACACTTAACTACACCATTACATACCCGTACAACGATTTCTAACCACACCAAGCGGCAACCAGTAATCACTAAACTTATCATCCTCAAGATGACTAAATAATGAATCTCCCAAGGACTACATAATCATGAATAACCATAATAATAAAACAAATTATCCTGCACCCAGGTCACAAATCTTCAATAATTAATGATCGAATCACAAACCCTATATCAGACACTTAGTACTGCCCAACACACTTCGTCACCCAAAACAAATCATCTGAATCCACATTGTCACACTAACACAACGTGCAATACCGTGCTCTCACTATCCCCGAAAAATTGAAACAATCATTGACCTTTGACCCGACATCGTGCTAAGATGGATTGATTCAGGAGAAATGGTTGGCTAGGCCATTCTCATCATTGATCCGGTTTCAACACAGATGTCATTCCTGTCCTCAGGTCCAAACCTCAAACACACTCTCATGTAGTCCACAAGACAACCATGAGATTTAATCGCTATTAATCCATCGTTCTACGTAACCACAACGGCTAACAGTCACATATCAACATGCTAAAAGCAACACGACAATCATTCCTCGATCACACAATGATAACAAGGTAAAAGTAACACGACACCAAACGTCACAATCATCGACCAGCACTAAAGATCCCTAATGATCTCATAGCACCTATACCAGGTAGACGACTCCATAACATCATTCGGTTCAATTCTTACTTTTTTCAAAACACACAATATGATCGTCTCATGCCTGGAACCTCAAAACCAAAATCAATCATTCCCATTATTCCTCAACGGAATCCCACATTCACTTTCTTTAATCACGTAGTTCTAAGGCGACATCGACACTTGTCCTCAAGACACTGCTCAAATCAAACACCTATAAAAACATCTGAGTACATGACTCACATCACATCACCTAACCATCCTCAAACTTACAATTCACAACACACCCTCAGCTATCACCGAAAGTACTAGACACCGGAAACACAATCCCTATTCGGCAACACATGTCGTTAAAACCACTCTCAAAATAAGCACTACTAAAAAAAAAAAAAAAATGATGACTTTATCTCTCTCCGTGGGAGTGAGTTGACCAAATTAACCAAACTTTTACCGATGAACTCAACAACATAGCAAATCACACACAGGTTCGTCCACCCACGGACGCGCACCTCTTAAATAGAAAGCAAGACTCACGATAAACGACGTCCTTCCCAAGACTAGAACAAATAAAAAGGGTAACAAACCCCGTTCTCACAAGAGACTGATGACTCGCACCTAAATGCACCCGATACCTTGTCACATGCTACACACCGTTTTTCCAACTATAGACACCTAATCTCACCTGAGATGAACTAAACTCCTTACACACAAAGAGAAGAACCAAATGAATACCCATATGGAACTACGAACTCAATTCTAGGCAACCTCGTCACTACCGGACCATTATACACTATCAACACAGAAACCTCGCATCTGCTACATCGCGATACTCATACCAACCAAAACCAACCAGATAAGAGCACTAATGCTCACGACACTCGATCACTAGAAACAATAATAGCCTTTCGGAAACCGTGTCCCGTCCCATCTGGAAACTGTCACTCCCAAATGACAACCTCTAAGCTGTAAAATGACTCTTTACCACCCATTCAACCTTCACCCTTCAAAACAACACTACCTCGAACACCGTGCACATAAGACCCGTGACCTCAGTCACAACAGTCTACTGACTCCTCAAAAGAAAAAGGTGTCTATCTGGCAACATTGCTCTCGCTGGTTCTAAAGACTAAGCCGTCCACAATCGCCTTAACTGGTGCACAATCCCATCACCTACCTGACAACATACAATAACACTCACAATTCTAATCCATCCCCGGATTATACCTGAAACCATTATGCTCATCAATACTAAACATCACGCCATAACGCCTCTATTGCCACTCATTTGGAACAACGGTTCAAACCTATCACCCCACCAGACCATCAAGCCACAACTAAACAATTCTTCCTTAAACATTCTTAAAATAATACCATCATAACAAAAGAATAAGCATTACTCTCGATACTCCCCCACAACAACCATTTTTTATCATTAGAAAATAACCTCCATACGGCAATGTCATGCCGACAAACTGTCAAAACAAAATGAGCACAAATCTCAAAATGCTCAACAATCAATTATCACCTTAATACCATCAACGATGCCCTCAATCATTAACGCTTAACCGACAGCATCAAACCACTATTTCTAAGCGATCTACGCATCCAAACAAGTAAATTTCATACCCTAAGTTCAACATCGTTACTTTTCCTTATTCCCGTTCCTTAAAACATCATTGGCCCCGACAAAAATCAAATGGGGCTACAAACAAACCTACAAGATCAACCTCATCCCAATCACTCCAATTATTAGTCTATCTCTTCGAATCCTTAAACAACAAGCACTATCTCCTGATACTCCAGACGCAATCTGAAATACAACCCTAATCCACAGCTTTCAAATTCTAAAACATAATTCATTTGATAACACAATACTCACCAGCTATCACTTTACCCGTAAACAACCAAACACTCCAATGACCCCATACTACCTGTTTTATTGTGCAATCATGCACTACACAACTAAAACTAACCACTATACACCACCTCAAGACTATCTAGACAGTCGCGCCAACCCAGAACCCCGCTCATCGACCGAGCCATGCAACCGACTCACCAAGAGTTGATTACCCATAGCACACTCCCGCAACTTTTCGAAATGGAAAATCACCCCTCAACTAACCGTAACTAACAGGGGTGGATCCAATTAAGGCCCAGAGGGGGCACGTGCCCCCCCTCACTTTGCTCCAACCTACTGTACATAGGTACATATTTTTGGTATATGCATATACTTACATAGTAATTTTAAATAGTGCCCCCCCTCAAATTTTCAAATTCTTCTAATTTTCTTTTGAAAAAAAAAAAAAAAGTTACAAATATCCCTTCTTCAAGTATACAATATATTTTTCCTTTTCTAATTTTTGTTTCCTTTTTCAAAAAATTCTTTTTTTCACTTATGTATAATTATGTACTTTTTTATTTTTTTAAACTTATTTCTTTTTATCAATGACATTTGTGATTGTATTTAATTAAAATATTATTAATAAATATTTTGATTCTTATATTTGTAATTATATTTTTTTTTATAGTATTTATGTAGCATATTATTTTACAACTATTTTTTTCTTATTTGCCTTTTTTATTTTAAAAAATTATACTTTTTTTTTGTTTTTTTTTTTTTTGTTTTTTTTTGTTTTTATAACAAGTGCATTGTGCCCTCTCTGAAATAAAATTCTGGTTCCGCCCCTGGTAACCAGCACATTTTTTTTTTTTTAGACCGCACCAGAACACCCGCAATACACATTTACAACATATAGACTATATTCGTGACTCAAACAATTTATGTCACACCTACTGTGATCGGTTCGAAAAGAACCTCCGCACCAAACTATGACCCAAGTCGCAAACGTTGACTTCCTAAGGTCATACCTTTCTCCTCACTTGACCTCAACGATCACTGGAATCCATTCGCCGATGCATGAAACTCAAACACAACAATGAAACCATGCCATGAAATATGAGCCCATTCTATAGTCGTGCTCTAAGCATCACACAAAACGTAAAAAGAAAATCAGAATGACTACACACTGAATAGCTCAATCCACGAGTTAGAAGTCCACGCCATTCGTTCAATAAGAACCGGCAGCCCAAACAACCCTAGAGCAACCGAGTTCCTCACCTACTCAGATCAACCATCCATGTTCAACCGCATACTCCTATACATGTATACATATATATATATAATAACTGTATCCCATACCATGATACAATCATGTCCCATCATTTATTTATTTATTTATTATTATTATTTTCACCCCGTCTTTCATTTTAAAAAATATACTTGCATAACCATGCCTAATAACCATCACAATACCATACGAGACATGCTTGCTCCTACCGTGCTCACTACTTGCCACATTATCATTTAAAATAAAATTGCACACACCGTGCCTACCACTTGCTGTTACCAACTAAATCACACTTGGCATCATATCATAATTAATATGTTTTCAATTATTTATACATTTCATCATCATGGCCATATAACAGACATTTTAGCAATTAAACATTTAAGCATGTGAACCCTTAGCAAATATGCATGTCCTTTCAAAATAGTAAACACATAAGCAAGTAAACATGCTTCGCAGGTAGCAAACACTTTAACACATAAGCACATAAACAATGCCATCCACCTTCTAAACAACCCTAGGTAGGCCTCTACCCGTCGTCTAACTAGTTTCGAACCATGGCTCTGATACCAAATTTGTAACAATCCGAACCCGAGGGTCCGAATCGCTAACTGGGTCTTTATCTGAACCCAAGGCCAACTAAGGACATTACCGTCCTTTCCTATGTCAATACATAATAATAATAATAATAATAATAATAATAATGAGATTATAGCTACAAAATATGTCAAAACAGTCCACTAACCCCTTCAAAAAAACTGTGGAGGAGCGTCGTCCGTCACTTCCCTTTCATATCCTGAAAAATGTTAATAATAAAATGGGATGAGCCAACCGCTCAGTAGGAAGTGTCTAAGACACACCTCTTACAACCCCGTGAATCCATATAAAGAATAGAATACAAGTAAATGGGATCATGCCTTGGGGAAAACAAGTAAAACAACAATGATATCAACAAATACATACGCAAGTCGTCTAACCACCAAATATACAATGTATGCCAATGCAATGACATGCCATGCAATGTCGTTCCCCATTTCCGAAACAATACCGTTTTAACTTTCAAACCGTTAGTGCAATCCGACCCAAGGCACTTCCATGGCGTCACGAATGGAGGGTTGACTAACTATCCACGACCACAAGGCACCTCCAAGGCGTCGCATCCAGCCTAGTTAGCTCAACCATACTCCCTTCTAGACTACACTGACAACACGAATCACTAGGTGCCTCCTAAGCGTCCGGTTTTCGCAAACACCTTTGAAAATATTTTCCCCAAAACAATTTCATTTATTTTTAAAATAAACTTTTCCCTTTACTTTCCCAATGGTGATGCATGAATTATGCAATTCCTTCAATGCTATGGCAACATAAAAATTTCGTACATATCATCCACATCAATTAGACATGTTTAAAACATAAATTTCCACACAATATCACATTCTCACATTTCTAATTCATGACATTTTACATACTTTCAATTTGCAAATCCAACAATTTAAATACATAAGGCTTAAATTAACATCATTTAAGCATGTATCATCTCAACAAGGCGACTATCACATAATCACACACTTTCTACAACATAAAAAAGTCCTGTATACAATATATAAATTACATCTCAAGAATTTAGCACAATATAAGCATGCTTGTACATCAATTAAAGAGGATTTACTCATAAAGCTCAAAGAAATGGGTATTAGAACACCCCTACCTTGAAAAATAATTTCTTCACTGGATCACCAAGTCTCGGCCTCTGCAACTTTTGGCTCCTCTCATCAACTCGCATCTCTCTCTCTCTGTCCTCGAACTTACTGTCTTTCCTCTATTGTATTTTTTCTTTCTGTTTGTCTTTGCACCAAAGCCACAAGCCTAATTTATAGGCAAAACCACTGACTCAATTTACAAATATCAAGTTCAAAGGACAATTTTCTCTCAAAAAATCTGTTAACCCACGTGAAGCCCCAAGACGTTGGTCAAAAAGTTTGTTCGTGGGCCCGCCATTTTCTTCTCCCTTATTATGACATTCCGCAATCTTTAAATATCATCACGTGGACAAAACAAAACCAAATGAATTTGGTCTAAAAAAAAGTCCAAGTGGTCCCACGCCATCATCATCACAACTTCTTTTTCTTTTCCCCATTCTCGGCAGTCACCTAATCCATCTCTCTTCACTAGACAAATAATATATATGTATATATGTGTAAATAAATTACAAATGTTACAGGTAAAATGGTCATTTTACAATATGAGAGGTTAATCTATCCTTAAACTAGTTGAATGAGGTTTAAGACAATCATTCTAGTCATTCCATGATACTCGGTAAGGTTCTACTGTCATCGGTTATGAATTTCCAAAAGCGCCCTTACATGGTTCAAGGCTAATTCCGACACTGTTCCACTAAAACCACCATAACTCTCAACATGTATGGAATTTTAAGATGAGGTTGGTCTCATTAGAAAGCTAACTACAAATTCTTGAAAATGGACTTAAGAATGACCCTATTTGAGTTTATAACGAAGAAGTTATGACCAAACTAATTTAGGCGGTCAAAGCTGATACACTGTCAAGGCAAAAAAATATACACTGGAGGACTGGAACCGGTTCCCAATCTTGGTACCGGTTCCACCTGGGCAGAATGTCACAATGCGAACCAAAAATACCCTTGAACCGGTTTTACATGGGCTGAACCAGTTCCAGAAGTCCAGAACCTTGAAAATAGCCCAAAAAAGCCTAAAACTAAGTACTTGTGCACATGGCACCCCTTTGGTCCCTTGGTGACCCTAATTAGATTTAAAACCTATTCCAATCATGAATTCATTAGTGTGTATGACATAATTATACTCCCATGCCTTCAATTAAACTAAATACAAATCTAATACATCGTTTAATACAGAATTATACAAATCTCATATCTATACAATTTCAAATGATTTAAATACAAGGAATGAGGCCTCTATAGCCAAAACTACATAGCTTTAATAAAAAAAAATGAGATGAAATCCTATCTACGTCAATATCCATGGACACACATCATTTACCGGCTCGTCTCCGAATTCCTGAAAAATGTTAATGATAATAGGGTGAGCTCAACAGCTCAGTAGAAAAAGCTTAAATTACATTTCTAAAAATCCCATGAACCACAACCAAAGAAGAGAAGAATAAGAAGAAGGGATCATGGGAATGTCAACCATAACATCAAACATTAATTTCAATGAATTCATAATTCATTTCAACACATGAGATGCAATTTCCCTCCTCTTTCCTTCCAACCCAAATCTCATCAAACCTTTCACCACCATCACCTCACTTCTCAACCCAACTTACACCACAACATCAATTCACTTCTCATCCTTCATTCCCGTATCATGAATTCTATTTCGCTAGCCTAATTGCCCCCATGAAAATACAAGAAATTTATGCCATTAATCATCAAAAATGCCCTTCATGAATTTAAATCAATATCATCACTCATGATATACAATACATAAGACAACCATACAAGCTATACTTCCACATTTCAACATAAAAAATAGCATGTTATGCACAATTAGCATAAAAACACATTAGCTACACTTCAAAAAGCATAAAACAACCATATATCATGCTTTAACACCACAACCCAAAACTCTACAAAACTAGGCATGCTACACAACTACATGATTCCATGTAAGAATATACACAGAAGCTCACTGAAACCATAGGACATGTAATTTAAACTTCCCCTACCTTAAGATAGCAACTCAAGCTCCAAGCCCCAAACTCAAATTCCACCAGAAGCTTGCAATACAGGTGCCAAAACATAGCCCTTGCAATGATCTACAATTTGCTAACTCCGGCTTAAACTAAATTTTCTTCTAGCATGAAGAAATTCTAGAGAGAAGGGAGAAAGGAATATAGAAAGAGAATGAGAAAGGTTAGAGAGAGATGGGGGTTGGCTGAAAATGAACAAAAAAATGGGTGTAGGCTTGGTCTTGTAATTGCTTGTGTGGCCTTCCTTGTGCCACTTGTCATGATCTTATGGTTACTAACTTTTTATCAAGTTACCAGCATGCCTTTGCCCTTCCTCTACAATGCCGTCCTTGTCCCATAAAATATCTTCTTAATATATAGATATAGATGTATACATATATGCGAGAAAAGTCCATTATGCCCCTTTCTTAAAATGACAAAACCGGGAGAAGTTCCCGAGGACTTTCAAAAAATTCTAAAAATGATACCGTCACTTCTAATTGAATTAAAATGATTAAAATACACTTCTAAAACCCTCTTCTAAAAAAAATGACCAAAATGCCCCTCGGGGACAGCACGGCACGCAAAATAAGGCAATGATTCAAATAATCCAGAAAAATCAAATAAATTCCAGAAAATAGAAAATAGGGAAAATCGGTAACATTGCATATATACACTGATCAACAGTGTTTTCCTTAAAACCAAAAGAAATGATGGTATCATTGAACTTAATATACCATTGTCAGGAAGCTTGTTTAAGTCCATATATGACATATTAAATTTACAGACCATGAATTCTTTACCTTCTAATGTGAAGCCTTCAATTTGATCCACATATACTTCTTTTTTCTAAACTCCCATTCATAAAAGTTTTTTTCTCATTCATTTGAGGTAACTCTAAATCATAATAAGCAATTAATGCCATAATAATTCTAAAAGAATCCTTCTTAGATACTGGAAAAAAGATTTCTTTATAATCTCTTCATTCATGACACTAATCTATTTAGTAAAATTATTATTGTTAATGACTTTTGAATAAAAAAATTGGATACTTATATATTTCAATATCAAAATCAGATTCTTGCAGATATACCACATAGTCATCCAGAATAACAAATCTCTTCTTCTTTTTTTTTTTTTCTTTTTTTTTTTTTTTTTTTTTTTTTGAGATCGTTTAATGTTATTCCTTGTGATTCTTTTACAATCTATTCATTGGTGACAATCTCATCATGAAATTGTTGTCATTCAATTGTTCTTCGTTGTTATACGATTCGACAACTGAAGGAACAATTATTTCTTTAGAAGCTAGAGGTAAAGAGATTTGTCCCCTAACTTCTAGAGTTATCATATTCTTATTTTTATCACTTCCACTGATTTTACCATTCTCAATGAATCTAACATTACTAGTTTCAATAATTATCGTACTATGTTTATGATAGTAAAACTTGTACCCTTTAGATTACTTAACATCCACAACATTATGGGTAATGAGGAATTACTTAACATACTCCTAACCATATCCATAAGAGTACGATTACGCCTTTTAACTACATGCTTCTGTTGTGGCATGCATAGCATAGCGTATTGAGTATAAATATCATACATTTCAAGGAATTTAGCAAATGATTAGAGTATTAACCCGTCTCATTATACTTTCCATAATATTCACCACCTCTATATGACTTTATGATTTTCACTTTTCTATCTAGTTATTTTTCAACCTCATTTATGTATACCTCAAGAGTACCCACTGTTTGAGATTTTTCATGCAACAAATAGATATATCCATAATGTGAAAAATCAACTATAAAAGCGATAAAATATTTTTCTCCACCAAAAAATGAAACATCAGAAGGTTTACAAATATCTTTGTGTGTTTGATTTTTACCTTTAATACAATCCACACAAATACTAAAATCAGTAAAATCTAAATTATAAGTAATTTTATCCCTTACTAATATTTTTAACCTTTCATTGGATAATGACCCAGTCTTTAATGTCACAAGAAAGACGAATTTACCATTAATTGAGCTACGCTTAATTCTAAGATTATGATGCAGGGTCAAAAGAGTTTTAATAAATAAACTATCAATTTTGAATTTAAAAAAAAAAACCATCAACAAGAATACCATAACTCACAAATTAGAATTTTTCAAATAAACATCATTATCAAATTTAAAGAAAAAACAATTAACATAAAGTTTTGAAATAAAGTTAAATTATAGGAAATTGAAGAAACATAAAGAGTTTAAAATAATTTAAATAAAATCCATCATCTAAAACTAAACAAAATGTCTCAATGGTTTCAACAAAACTTTTTCGCAATTCTCATAAATAAGAAATTCTTATTTGAATTTGTGGTTTAGGCCATAAGAAATTATTGCATCTATTAGAAATATAAACATTAGTACTTAAGTCAATCTATTATGTATTAGAAGGAATATCAATAAATGATTCGAAATGTACAAAAGTCAAAAGTTTACCATTCTTTTTCGAATCATTCTTTATATTTCATGTAATCTTTCTAAAAGTGTTCAATACATAAATAACATTTTTTGCATTATTACATTCATTTCTTTTAATAGATTGACTAAAGTCTTCTAATTTTTAGGTGTTGCTCACTTAATGCCCTTTCAAGCTTCTTTCCAAATTTCTTTCTAACTTCTTGAGTCATGAGATGAGCTAATGATTACCTTGTTGCTTAAGTTTTGATTGTCCCCTTCTAAATTAACATAATGGTCAATTAATTCACTTTCAACTTGTATTATAGTGTTAATTCAAAATGACGCATACTGAATAGACAAAAAATTGAGAATAAATTGAATAAGAAAATTCTTAACTACAATCATCCCTAAGGTTCTTAATTTTGCAGCAGTATTAGTCATCTCAAAATTATGTTCATACATAATACGAGTACCAACAAAAATGCATAGTAGTGATATCAATTAATAATTTTCGTTTAGATATTTATCTACAATACGAAAATATTCTTGTAGTCAATTATTCCTTATCATTATCACTATGAGGAACAATTATTCGTATAACCAAAATGTTTAATCTGTTCGATTTCTCCCAAGCTTTATGGAGAATATTTTCTTCTTCACTGTCTTTATCAATAATGGCAGTAGGTTTTTCAATTTAAAATGCTAAATCAAGATTTAACACATCTAAATTTTGAACTTAACTTACTCATTCCATTATAAGAAATTAGTACTATTAAGAATCAGAACAGATGTAGCATGCGAATTAAAAGATATAATAAAATAAACATAATAAGATAAAATGTTTATCACGATAATTCTTTGAGTTAACAACACGTATATATAACTTAAAAATATAAATACAATGTATAACTATAGTACCTCTTTGGGTGTCAACTATAAAATACTAATAATGATGTTTACATGTATTTATATGTATACCTTTATTGGTGATTCATTATTTAATTACAACAGATAAGTTACCTTTGGATTTATCCTATATCTACCTAATTAAAAAATACATTCTCCCTTAATTTTCATTTAATCACTTGAAAATCAATTCCCTTTGGAAAATTATTTCTCATAATTAAATCAAGGAAAATTATTTCTCATAATTAAATCAACTTAATATTCATGAATATAACAAAAAATCATAAGTATCGTAATTTATGAAATATTGCAATTATGTCTACCATTAAAATTAATATCCATCAACCATTATGTTAGGCCACTTTGGTAGCTACCAACCTTTACATAATATAAATATTAAATTAGATAGTGACTAATTCATCATTAATTATATTTACTACTAAAATTAATATTCATCAATCATTATGGTTAGGCCACTTTGGTAACTAGTAACCTTCATATAACATGAATATTAAATTAGCTAGTTACTAATTCATCATTAATTTATCCATTTAACATTATACACACATACTCATACCGATCAATCCAAATTTAGGTAGTTTCAATCCCAAAAACTTAATAGTCAAAAAATTCAATAAAATAGCATTTTACTTTATATATATAATAAAATATATTATTTTTATTTTCGGACTTTAGATCATAATTGAATCAATCTAAAATTGACTCTCCATCATGTATGTATGTATGAGTACTAAAAAACAATAATTTATTTGCTTGTCCAATAAGATCAAATTTATAAATTCACATTTTATTCTAAATTTTTTTATAATAAAATAAAAAAATACATATACTTTATGTATTTAGTAATTTACTAATTTTTAAATAATTAAAATAGAATCTTTGAAATCATTAAACATCAATTAATATACTAATAAGTTTCATCAAAATAATAACAAACATAATTCTATTAAAACTTTCCAATTCAATAAGTTATTTAAATGACACACATTTATCAAGAAATTAACACATATCTTGTTTGTATATTAGTTTACTATTGCATTGCTCACGAAAATTAATAAATAAATATATACTAGATACATCTTGTTTAAATCTATAATAAAGTACAATCCGAATATAATTTCATCGTAATCCACTAACAATACATGATCCTAATAAATAAATAAATTATATAATTATAATTTTTACTTACACATATTATTTATGCAATCTTTAGTGAAAATTAATGAGCCCCTAAACTATAAGCTCTGATACCATATGTAAACTTTAATTATTCGTGCAAATTATTAATCACAAATAAACATGAATCCCAAGATCTTAGAACTTCATTATCTTCACATTGCTATAATGCATATATATAGTTAAATATAAATACCTCAATTTGTGATATCAAACCTTGTCAAGATCATTTAACAACAAACTATGTTATAACTCCAAACAATAGAGAAAGCGTGGAAACTGATTTCTCTCCATTGACCTTTTGCACGTATAAAACTTTATACGTGTTGTTTCATTAGCGTATATAATTGATGGGATATATGGACTTTTATAAAGGCAGAGAGAGAACCGGTTTTCCTATTAGTAACCTTAATATCCACTTTCCATCAAAGTAAGGAACAAATAGGAAAACACTTCTCCAATAATTAATTACCAAAAAGGTAATAAATAAGTTGACCAAATAATATAATATTAATCTGATATCTATTTACTTAACCACTAATTAATAAAATATATCTGATGTCCAAATCATGTGGACCACACAATTAATAAATAATCTTACAGTTATGTCCTATTAAATATGGGTCAAGTGCAAAAAACACCCATATAGTATGCATATAGTGCATATTGCACCCCTTTCGTGCAAAAAATACTTCTAAACTATGACATTTGTGCAAATAGATCCTACTTAAAAAAATTGGACTAAAATACCCTTAGCAACACATTTTATAATATATATATATATATATAATTTATTGTAAATTTACAAATTATATATATACAAATATATATATATATATACACGTCGCCCGGGGGGGGGGGGGGGAGTGAGAGGTTGATGGTGACATCGCCAGGGAGGGCAGGAGATAACAGGTCTGTGAATTGATATTCGGCGATGCGCGATGTCAGTGAGCAATGGGATCAACGCTCTTCGCCTTTTTCAGCCACTTTTTGTTAGGAATTGGAATGGGGAAGAAGCATGAAAATCCGGCGGTGTCTCTAGCGGACAATTGGGTTTTCTGGTGACTTTAGACAATATCACCTATTGGTCCTCGAAATGTTTGCTCAACAATTCTGCCATTTTGAGAAATTCATCAGTTTCTTTCGCATGAAATAGTGTCTTCAACTTCTCATCACAATGAATAATTCCCTCATTTTTGTGTCCTGCAAAGTGCAAAGCATCATTAAAAAAAAACCCCAACATTTACTCTCCATGGTTTTTCCCAATCAACGGCCGTGTATCTTCACACCAACTACCAAGACATTCTCTGTTTCCAAAACGGTACAACACAAAAATTATAAATTAAAGTACGTAGCAATTACAAAACCCATTTGTGCCCCCAAAAGCTCCAAATCAACTCTTGTAATTTTATATAAACCCACCCCAAATTTCCTTCGAAGACATCAAAACCACCCAAAATGATATCCAAAGAGTTCCCAAAATTAAAAATCAACCATGAATCAAGTAAGATAAACCACAAATTAAGAATTTCATTTATGAGGAAGCATTAATGAGGAATTTCACAAATCCGGCAGTTAGTGAGGGAGCATTAAAGCCTAATTATAAATCCGGTTAATACCAAGTATAACCATTAATGAGGAATTTCACAAATCGATGCTCGTATAGCTCATGCAATAGAGATATTTTCAAATCAGTTCATACTTAAAAATCAATTTGTAAGGTCATTATGAATTCGATTTACAGGCTTCATGAAAATCCGGCGGTGTCTCCGGCGAGGATATGGCGCAATTCCGGCGATGAGGTTGCTCGGCAAGGAACCGCGGCTGATCTGAGGTCTGGCTTGAAGAGTGAGTATGAAAAGCCCAGGCTGGAGTTGGGATCTGGGCATGGGTCGAGGCTGGAGTTGAAGTGTCGTTCAAGGAAAGTTAGGGAGAGGCGACAACGATTCGGCGAACTACACTTCCTCTTAAAGGAAGAGAAAGACAACGTGGAGAAGGTGGCGATTGGTGGTTATGTTTGCGGGAGAGATGGGTTTGTTGCCCATTTGTTAAAGAGAGAAAGAGAGGAAATTAGAAGACCCGGTTCAAAAAAAAAAAAAAAAAAAAATTAGGCTGCTGAGTGCTAACAGATATAATCTATAATCAATATAAACATACACACACACATATATATACATATATATATAGATATTAGGCTGCTGAGTGCTAACAGATATAATCTATAATCAATATAAACACACACACACACACACATATATATATGTATATATAGATACAGTAACTCACCTTCTGACCCACTTCTTTTCCGGCAGTCTTCCGATCGTCTGTAACATCCACCTCTCCTCTATGACCTGCATCAACAAGATTGGTTTGGTAGGGGTATTTTTAGAAGAGTGAAAGGGTAAAATGGACATTATATTAATTGATGGGTGTTTTCACACAAATTAAAAAGAATAGGGGTGTTTTTTGCACACCTTTTAAATAGCGGGTAAAAGTGCTATGAAATGTATACTTCAGGGGTGTTTCTTGCACTAACCCCTATTAAATATTCATTGCTTTTTTTTCTTTTTTTTTTTCTTTTTTTTCTTTCCATTTATGAAAATTGTATATAACTATAGTTTATTGACCCTAACTTATTAATCTGGGGTGATCATCAGGCCTCTAGCTCGGTTAGTATAATTTCTTCTCTTTCAAAAGGGAGATTGAGAGTTTGGACTAGACCTGTCAACTTATTGGATTCGGATCGGATCTGGCCTAATCCAATCCGAATCCGATAAGCATTTTACTTGATCCGATCCGATTCAATAATCCGACGGATTATTTGTAATTGAATTTATAACCGATTCGATCCGATCAGACAAAAGTGTAATTTTTTTATAAAAAAGAAAAAGAAAAAAAGTTAATGACAAAAAAGAATAAAAAACAAAAATGATATGAAACAAAAGATAAATAAAATATGAAAAGAAAAAAAAAAATCATTTACTCTTAGGTAGTGAATAAATATTATGACATTATTAATATGTATACTAGGAGATTTATTAGTATGTGAAAACACCACACTATTATACATATAATATTATGATTCCTTTTTTTTTTTTGGTTACATCCAATATAAATCTAATAGGAGTATTGCATATATATAATATAATATTATATATATATATATATATATATATATATATATATATATATATATAAATTTATCGGATCGGATCAGTATAAATCAATATCTGATTTGTTAAACAATTGAATTCGAATCGTAATCGGGTTATCAAATTTTTTGTTTAATCCATATCCGAATAATCGGATCAGATTCGAATCAGAATCCGATTCATTGACAGTCTAGTTTGGATCCCATAAGAGACATGCTGTGGACTTGTGAGTAATGTTTATAAATATTTTTTATCTTTTAAAATAAATAAAAACTTGGTGTAGTAATTACTTTTGTTTCTTGTACATATATCTCCATTATTTAAACAACAATTTCAAATGAATTTTCAACTAATTAATGCCATCCTTTAATAAGTTCTCAATAATGGAATATATTAATAAATGCTTCCACTTATTAATACTCCATAATAAAGTGCTGATCAGACCAAATGCATTAAACGATTATTTAAAAAGACTTCTTCTAGATTGTTATCTATATATATATATACACACACACACATATACACACACACACCCACACCCACCCACACCCACACACGAGATGTCATTTGACGGGATACGGTGAATCGGTGACACGAATAAATTACTAGTCTAAAGAATCAGCACAAGCAAAAAGCAAACCACTTGGAAAAATTATTGAACCATGACACATTTAGTACTTATACATTCCATGGAACCAGAATTTATTCTTTTGATGACCAAAAATGGAACATGTTCCCTCTCATTTGTTAAGTGATCAGTAGGTAATGATATATATAGATATATAGGAATGGGTTTGGCAGATATTTCTTAAAATTCGTTTTCTCTTAACACGCGACGAGTTTAAAATTTAAATTCATGACTGTCCATATGATACATAAACAACTCTCATACTCATGCCATGAAGGGGATGGGACGGGACTATGACAAAACGGTACAAATTATTATCCCTAGCTATCAAGATCATCACTCGTCCATAGCAATATATCACATTATGTATTGTACCACAGAGAAAAGGACTTCAAGTTAAAATTGCTAAAATCACAGTCATAGTTTGAAAAAAAAAAAAACTTTAACATAAAGTTATAAATTTAAAGAAACGAACAAAATGATTCTGAATTTCATTTAACTTATTGAGAAATTTAATTTCAAATAGTCTCCTTTTATTAACACCAAATGGTAAACCGAACAACTTTTCATCCTTAATGCATATGGGACTTAAATATGAATTCGTTTGGTTCTCCATTCCGTTAAAAACTCATACTATAATCATTTTTCTTATACAAGTTATTATCAAATGTCTTTTCACTTTCCCTTTTCCCTCAATTTTTGATAATGACTTGCCTAACCAATAATGTGTTCTAAATATTTAAGTGCATCTATTTTTAGCAAATTGGGTTAAATGTCTTTTCACTTTTCCCTCAACTCTAAATAACGATCACTTCTGTATACCAAACATTTCCACTAATAGGTGTTTTCAGTACTCCTAGCCTCATTCATTTATGTTTACAATGTTATGCATGCTTGTGACAAAACAATAGAGTATATAATTGTTATCTTGTTTTGTTTTCACTACAATTTATATTTTGACAATCGTACATCAGTTTGATCCTAACACCATTCGGCTACATGTGAGGAAAAAGCAAAACATAAAAACAAAAACATCATATTTACCGAATATAATTACGAGAACATCATATTTATCATAGTATATTACAATACAGCATCATATTTAATAATAATAAAAATAAAATTACATGATTTACATTGAGCATCATTTTCACAGGTTGACCAACTTATTATGTATCACCTAGTCCAAGTGATTGCTAGATTATAGGGAATTTTTAATTGGAATTAGTAGAAGCTAATTTTGCTCTGGTTTGCTCAATGAGCTTCTCAATGTCTGGAATAATATCTTTCACTGTATCATCTGAGCAGAACCTCTCAGCCCATGCCACCAGACACGGCGTTTTGGTCTCGTCAAGAAGCTGTTTGCCGCCCACCTCCGCCGCCACCTTCAGCCACACCAAGAAGCTCCCAAATGCTATGTCAAGGTACCCGATACTATCTCCGCCAAAGAAAGGCTTCCCTTTGCTGCACTTGACGAATGTCTCCTCCAGCACCGCCAATGCCGCAACGACTTCCTCTATTGCCGTGGCCCTTTTCTCCTCTTCTTGTGTCATCCCAATCACCATCAATGGTGGAACCAACTACAACCATTTCAATTATATCAGTTGTTATGACAAACGCCGCGAAGTCACGATCGTATAAAAAAATAAAAAAATAAATAAAAAACATGTTTCACATAGTAAATACAAAGATTTATGTGATATTAACCAATCCCTAAACACAAATATATATATATATATATAAAAGGTAGGACCAAGTAGGCAAGTATGGACCTTATGTCTAATTCTCACCCTTTAAACACAAATTTGTAATGTTGGGCCATATTGTAATATATAAAAATTTCACAGGCCAAATCCATAACAAATTCATATATATATATATATATATATATATTACATACATGTTCATGCATCAAGGTCACATTTAAATTCAATTTAAGCCCAACCCAATAGGAATTAAAATCTGACTCGTGTGAGGCGGTGCCATTTGACAAGAGATCTCTAGGTGCTTTGGTTGTACAAAATCTGACTCTTCAGGAAAATCCGGTGCTCTACTTATGGGTACTAACACTCTCATTATCACTACTCGTTTATTGTCAAGGATGATATCTTGACATTAGTGGATGTTAGTTTTGAATAGTGTTATGTTTTTTGGTACTGAATGTGTTTCTTTATTTTGACAATGGTTCCATGTTCTTGCCTTGTAGATGCTGTACGGTTGTTTTCTTGTCAGGTTTTAAAAATAAAAAAAAAATAAAAAAATAAGGGGAATTAAAATCATCCCTCTTATTATATAATATTAACTCAATCCAATTATATCAAACATTTAGTTAGTTTAAGTTCAACCTAATAGTAATAAAATATTAACTTAGTATAATTTTAGTTCAATATAATATGATACAATATATAATATATGTAATATAATCCAAAATTACATAACAAAATATTAATTTGGAATGCCACTTAAGGCAAACACCGGTAAGCAATGGGCTCTTACGAACTCTTGCAATTGAGTTCAATGGTGAAAAAAAATAATAAAGATTAAATATGCAAGTTCATTATCTCTATTCTTTCCTAATTCTCTTTCACCTATTTCTCAAATTTTTAACTAAAAATTAATTACTTTTTAATTCTTTAGAGTCGTAATCTTATTTTTTCTTTTTGGTTTTCTAATCCTCTTTACGCATAATGATATACAAATATAACAATATATAGTATACATACATTTATATAATACATATTATATATATATATATATATATATATATATATATGGGTATATACATATAAATAAAGTATATAAATTAATATTAAATCAATGAATTTTTTAAAACCAATCAGCTCCTTAAATTTTTTTTTCCTAGTAGTAATTTTTTTCCACAAGAATCTTGGCTCTGCCCCTGATGACAAGATGATTTATACCCCCAATTTGAAAGGTACATATATTTATCATATGAAGCTAAAAGATCTCCATATCTTTTTTGTGAAATTGACCATAGGGTTCATTTTATTACACAGTTAACTAGAAGAGAAGGAGCTGTAATAATTCAAAAGAAGGGGCAAATAAGTGTAATAAATCCTAACTAGACGGAAAATAAATGTAATTTACCTTTAAAAAATATGATATTGCATCCCCAAAAAACATGTCTTACCCACTACCACTTCACAAACAAACAATAAAAAAAAATGAAAAAAAGAAGAAGATGTGCATAGAAATTCATTAATGAATTAATGACTGCTATTTTAGCTTTAAAGATTTCATAACAGACGACTATCAACATGCTATGATTTCAAAAATGTCCTTGCCACACAATTTTGTAACTTTTGTAAAAGTTCTAATTGCATATATATATATATATAGTAGAAGAACCATACCTTCTGGTCAATATAGGCCGCCCAAAAGCAAGCAATGGCATGATCATAGGCATCAGAAGGCAGGATGGAAGGACCTGAGGTCCATACCTGGTCGATGTATCTCACAATTATGAGAGATTCACATATGATTTTGTCACCATGGATAAGAACCGGAACTTTCTTCTGCACGGGGTTTGATTGAAGAAGCAGCTCACTTTTGGAACCCAAGTTCTCTACAAGTAACTCATAGTTGACAGACTTCAGATTGAGAGCGACTCGAGCCCGGCACACGTATGGGCATTGCAGGGTCCCCAGAAGCTTTAAATCACTACTTGCCATGTCCAATGCCTTGAGGTTTGTAGCGAGGGGATGAAGAAAGGACTCTTTGTATATATGATATGAGTCTAGCGGTGGCTTGATGTGAGAGAGTGTTTGTGATCGATCTCAAGAGGAACATAAACAAATGCAAAGGGAAGGACCACAACAATCATGGGTCCATTGGAGATTCCCATGCACGAACCTAGCCATGGATCCCTTAAAAGAAGACAGAAAAAAAAAGGACCTATCATATGTCCAGAATGGCTGATTACAGCTTGTCAGATGAGACCAAAATCAGCCATGCTCCCCTAGCAATTTCAGGAACTAATTGACACCATGTTTGTACCAGGGGTGCACAAAAAAACAGTGAAACTGAAAAATCGATCCGAACCGGAACTTCAGTTCCAATTCTCACAATTACAGCTCCAAAAATTTGAAACAGTTCGGTTCCGATTTTAGACCCCCAAGAACCAAACCAAACTAAACCAAATTGTACCGTATAACATATATATTTGATTATATAAATAATTTAATATAACTAATTAACTATTATATATATGTATGATTGTAGACAATTAGTCTATTTTAGTCACCAGATTCCTCACCATGTGGTCCATGTTATTCGACTTGGTGTCATTGACGTGCTTCTTGTAAACCACAACGCATAATGTAAAGTTTTAAACCTAACTCTCCTCTCCTCTCTTTCTTTTTTCTTTTTTGTGAAAAACCTCTCATCTCATCTTTGAAGTCGCATCCTCTCATCTTTTGTATCAGTGTCCTTTGTTGAACTTTGATCTGTTGTTCATTGGTGGTTCCGGCCTCTCATTTTCTAAGAACCACACATCTTTGTGACGCCGTCATCTCGTTATCGTCACAGGCCTCTGTTTGTTGCGGTTGAACTTTGAAGCTGCCTCTCACCATCTCAGATCTACACCCACACACTGTCACATTGTTGCTCTCATTTTCTCCATCTTCTCATACCCATATATAGTTGAAACCGTGGAACCAAATCGAACCGGTATTAACGATTCGGTTCGGTTCCATATACCCAACGGTGCAGTTCCAGTTCCATTTTAAAGAACCGTTGGGAATGGTTTTGGTTTCCGACAAAACCGTACCGAACCGCACCATATACACTCCTAGTTTGTACTGTAACGACCCATTCTACCACATGATATGATATTGTCTACTTTAAGCTTGAATCCGCACGGTTTTGCTCTTGAACTTTACCTCAAAAGGCCTCGTACCAATTAGAGTGACATACCTACATATAAGCACTTCACCTTTCCTTTACCCAGGCGATGTGAAACTGTACACCCGTAACTCGCCAGTGTGGTAGCCTATCAGTATCTCGCACCCGTCCACGGCACACCCGCCCACAGGGTAATCACAATCCACCCCCCTTGGAGGCCTGACGTCCCTGTTGGCACACTTCCGGCTGGGTCAAACTCTGATACCATTTGTAACAACCCACTCCACCACATGGTATGATATTATCCACTTTAGGCCTGAACCCGCATGGTTTTGCTCTTGGGCTATACCCCAAAAGGCCTCATACCAATTAGAGTAACACACCTACATATAAGCACTTCACCTTTCCCTTTCTCAGGCGATGTGGGATTGTACACCCGTAACTCGCCGGTGTGGTAACTTGTCAGTGTCTCGCACCCGCCCACGGCACACCCGCCCACAGGGTTATCACAATCCACCCTCCTTGGAGGCCCAAAGTCCCCGTTGGCACAATTCCGGCTGGGTCAAGCTCTGATACCATTTGTAACGACCCACTCTACCACATGGTATGATATTGTCCGCTTTGGGCTTGAGTCCGCACAGTTTTGCTCTTGAGCTTTACCCCAAAATGCTACATACCAATTGGAATGACACACCTACATATAAGCACTTCACCTTTCCTTTTTCCTAGGCGATGTGGAATTGTGTACCCGTAATTCTTCAGTGTGGTAGGCTGTCAGTGTCTCGTACCTACTCACGGCACACTCGCCGACAGGGTCATCAGAATTCACCCCCTTTGAAGGCCCGACGTCCCCTTCGACACACTTCCGACTGGGTCAGGCTCTGATACCATTTGTAACGACCCACTCCACCACATGGTATGATATTGTTCACTTTGGACCTGAGCTCACACGATTTTGCTCTTAGGTTATACCACAAAAGGCCTCATACTAATTGGAGTGATATACCTATATATAAGCACTTTACCTTTTCTTTTCCTAGACGATGTGAGATTGTGCACCCATAACTCGTTAATGTGGTAGCCTATCAGTATCTCGCACCCGCCCATAACACACCCGTCCACAGGATCATTACATATATAGTGAAGGACTTCGCTTCCACACGTACTTGCTATTTCTTGAAATGTTTTACATGCACCCTAGTCACCATGGCATGGTGGGTGAAAGAGGCAAGATTCCCTTTGTGTTTGAGGTGTATAGTTAATTGTTTGAATATATGATTACACGGCTTAGAGTATACGATGATTAATATGGTATTTATGAAAGAAAAAAAAATGTAAAACATCCATATAAAATGTTAGGTTGATCTCCAATCGTTCGTCCACTACGTAGCAAAAGTAATGTCTAGCTTTTTATATATTTGTACATATTATAATAATAATAAATGTCATTTAATATGAAATATTATATATATATTCTGTCTTCTACCGCATAATCTCAACTAAATCTTGACATTTTGGTCTTTGCACATGGTTGATAACAACAGAATGTTAATGTGACACGATGAGATGGGACTTGGGAATAAAATAGTCTTGTAGTCTAAATAATTGGGAATAAAATAGTCTTGTAGTCTAAAGAATCAAATATTGTTTGATAATTAAAGCAAGCATCGGTCAGTTTGAAATTGCTCAAATCGAGTCACAGTTAGGAAAAGAACGTTTTGCTTAACAATGCTGTGACCCTAAATAAATGAAAAAAATGATCTTGAGCTTCATAGGGGATTATGAGATATTAAATTTTAAATAGTTTTTAATATCTCATAATCCACGACGAAACTCAAGATCATTTTTTTCATTTATTTAGGGTCACAGCATTGTTAAGCAAAACGTTCTTTTTCTAACTGTGACTCGATTTGAATTTACATCCAAATATACAGAGTCTAAAATAAAAACTATTTAAAATTTACATCCAAATAAACAGAGCTTAAAATAAAAACTATTTAAAATTTACATCCAAATAATCCCCGATGAAACTCAAGATCATTTTTTTCATTTCTTTAGGGTCATAGCATTACATATTTTTTTTGATGTTTGATTGTCGTAATATATATATATATACATCCAAATAAACAGAGTCTAAAATAAAAACAATTTAAAATTTAATATCTCATAATCCCCGATGAAACTCAAGATCATTTTTTTTCATTTCTTTAGGGTCATAGCATTATATATATTTTTTTATGTTTGATTATCGTAAAATATTTATGAAGATAAAAAAATTAAAATTTAACAAAAATAACTTATTAATTAATTTTCGACAAGTTATTTTACACGTCCGCCCGATGGATTCGACCTCAATCTCGATTTACACATTCGTCAGACATCAAAAAAACAAAAATAAAGAAAATATTTTACTTAAAAAAATAATTTTTTTTTTAGGTTGTTATTTTCCTAGCTTTATTCACCTATTGGTAATTACAGAAAATCTTAGTCCTGCTAAAAAAGAGCATAAAGGAAAACAAAAACAAAAGCATCATCTTTCAAGTCAAGGATGGCCACGTCCAAGTGTTTGGATTGTGGAAAATTTTAATTTGAAGTATGAGCTTCTGCTCTGGCATGAGATAACCTGGTTATCTCATTAAGCTTCTCAGTCTCTTGAACAATGGCATCCTTCATTGCATCATCTGAGCAAAACCTCTCTACCCATCCCATAAGCCATGGCGTCTTAGTCTCGTCGAGCAGTTGTGAAAATAGA
Organism: Cornus florida; assembly: GCF_030987335.1. Classification (NCBI taxonomy): domain Eukaryota; kingdom Viridiplantae; phylum Streptophyta; class Magnoliopsida; order Cornales; family Cornaceae; genus Cornus; species Cornus florida. The sequence goes on from NW_026775574.1 coordinate 20,428,122, forward strand.
GTTACGCGGGGTGCGGAAACAGTTAGTTAATTTTAATAGTGATTAACTTCTTTAATGACCTAGATCTGATTATTAGGTCAACTTGTTTAATTTATGATTGATTAAATTATATAATCAATTAAACATTCACAATCATAAATATAAATACTGGAAAGTAAAGCAAGTTAAGTTTAGAGAGATTGCACCAGGATTTTTAATGAGGAAACTCTAATTAATAAAATATATCAACTGTTTGCATGGGAAAAACCTCGTGGACTATTCAGTCCAAAGTAAACCGATTCGCAACGTTTGAAACAAAGTATATCGAACTTTGACTCTGACTCACACCCTATCGTTCTACCAAACACCAATTGCTGACAATCTTCTGGCTTTGCAACTCCCCGTCTAACGGCAACTTGACCTCAGGCTTATGCTTGATATTTGTAGAAGAGTAGCAGGTAGATCAGACAACACTCCTCGAATGCACCAACCATTTCAAAGTGTGATCGCTTTTACTTCTGTTCTTCAAGATCTGAACTCAATGTAGAAGAATTAAATCCTACTCTTCATACGAAATATCTAAATCTTCAATATAGCTCCGATTCTGATGAAATAGAGAACAACACTACTAAATCACTCATGAATATATATGTATGCTCTCATAAATAAATTCAGAACAATCAGATTTGATTTTCTGAATTTTTTCCCTCTGAAAGGCTTTTTCAAAATATAGAATTGATTTTCCCTAAAGCCATGAATAAATCTAGAAGACTAACAAGGTTTATATAGAGTTTGGAAAGTCCTAATCCCTCTGAAAATATAGAAAATTTCGTGCATAGGACTTGGAAAGAAGTCTAGTCTAAAAAGGAATCAAACAAAGCAAGAAAGGTAAGTTACCATAACCTATCAAGAGTCTTGAACCGGTTCAGGAATTTGGGAACCGGTTCAAGATGGCCATAAGTTAATCCTTGAATCGGTTCAGGAATTTGGGAACCGATTCAAGATGGCCAGTCTTAATTTTTTTCAATTCTGCTGATGTTGAACCAGTTCAGGATTTTGGGAACCAGTTCAAAATATAAAATCTTCTTTAAAAACTTCCAAAACTCTCAAAATGTGTTCTCACTACCTCTCAATCTTCCTAAAGCATTGTTCTCATCATCTTGAAGTGTAGTATATCATGAACACTTGAACTTCTTCAAATCCGTATCTGATTTTCAATCTTTGAAACTTTGAATCAAAAAATTACAACTCGATCGGACTTATTTTGACAACGAAATTAGCCAAATATAAAATATATATCTCACAATCTCCCCCTTTGGTAATTTCATGACAAAACCTTAAAAATAATTCAGCAATCTGCCCAAGCAGGAAAGTAAATTACAATGATTGTTAAAGGAAATAAAACTGCAGAATTTTTCATGAACCTCATGAAGCTTCAACACATGTAGCAACCTGTAATCTGCACATTAGCTCAAACACAATTACCCGTGAAGCTTAATCAAGAAAATAAATACAAGCATAAAATAACAAAGCTAATAATGCCTAAATTTCACCGTGCATTGCATTGCAGTTACATTGCGTTGATTAAATTTTCTCCCCCTTAATGCAAAAAGTATCTCTCCCCCTGAATGAGAAGACTCTAAACTCTCTCCCCATTTTTTACACAAATTAACAAAGGTCTCAAGGAAGAAAAATCCTAGAAGTAAGAAGCAACCAACCATATAAATCTTGTAAATTGAAACTAATGAGGGGTATACTCCACAAGATTATATGTATCAACAGAAATAACCAAGATCAATTCTTTTAAATCCCATAAACTTAGTAAGTGTAGTAAAATCACCACCAAGTTCCAAAAACATATGATCTGTCAACTGTTCAGATTTCAAACAATAAATCAATGATATCACATATCTTTAGAAATCAAACAATCAATATGTGCAAAAGACATTTTTTTTTTTTTTTTATTTCTCTCTTTGTGCTCCATTTTTCTTTTTGCACATTGGCGGCTGTCACGCTTATGGGTAGCCAGCTCTTTCCTTTATTCCCATTTGTTTCGAGTCAAGGTAGCTTTTGGACAAATCCCAAAGGTAGCCTTTTCCATCTCACCTTTTTTTTTTTTTTTTTTTTTTTTTTTTTTTTTTTAAACAGCAAATATATATATTTTTTTTCAAAAACTTTTTCATTCCAAGCTGTTTTTTTCAATTTTCTTTTCTTTTCACTCTTTGGTCTAAAACACATAAATCAAGTTTAAATTCCAAGACAATGATCAATTATGTCAATATTAACTTTGACCAAAACAATGATAGCTCAAGTAAATATACTATCAATGATTCATTTACTATACAAAATAAGTAAGCAAAACCAATTTCATCAATTCATAACCATTGTATGCTTTCCACAGATAATCCATGTGACATTAAACTCCTTATGTTCAACATACTCAATCAATATGGTTTGTTTAACTTCCCAAAAACATAACCTAGACTCTCAAGATATGCATGAAAATCCTTTCTAGACTATGTCTTTGCAATGCATCTAATCAAGACAACAGAAACCAATATCTAATGGTTTAGTGAGAATATCAGCCAAATTCTGATCAGTATGCACTTTTTCCAAAGACACGATATTTTGTTCAACAAGTTCCCTAAGAAAGTGATGTCGAATATCAATGTGCTTAGTCATAGAATGCAAAACTGGATTCTTTCAAAATATTAATTGTACTAGTATTATCACACAAAAGATAGCAATAGTACATTGATCAACTCCATAATCCAGAAGCATCTGTTTCATCCAAAGCAATTGTGTGCAACAATTTCCAGCAGCAATGTATTCAGCCTCACAAGATGATAAAGATATGCAATTTTGCTTCTTGATGTACCATGAAACAAGATTAGTACCAACATAGAAACAACCACCTGAAGTACTATTTCTATCATCCTTGTTACCAGCCCAATCAGCATCAGTATAGCCAAATTTCTTAACTAGCTTCGTTACATATTTTGATTGAGATATGAAAATGTCATCATCAAGTTGTTTCACTTGGAGACCTAGAAAGAAAGTCAATTCACCAACCATGCTCATTTCAAAAGTATTACTCATCTCTTTAGAAAAATTATGAACAAAGTTATCACATGTAGCACCAAAAACAATATCATCCATATATATTTGAGCAACAAGAAAATCTTTTCCTTTCCTGAAAATAAACAATGTTTTATCTGCTCCTCCTCTTCTGAAGCCCTTATGCATTAAATAAGAAGTTAACTTCTCATACCATACTCTAAGTGCTTGCTTTAAACCATAAAGAGCCTTTTTAAGATGAAACACAAAATCAAGATTATGTGGATCAATGAAACCTTTTGGTTGTGCTACATAAACTTCTTCCTACAAAATACCATTTAGAAAAGCACTTTTCACATCCATTTGAAACAATTTGAATTTAAAGTGACATGCAAAAGCAAAAAGAAATTGAATAGACTCAAGTCTAGCAACCGGTGCAAAAGTCTCATCAAAATCAATTCCTTCAACTTGGGTGTATCCTTGTGCAACCAATCTAGCTTTATTCCTTATCACAAGACCATGTTCATCAAGTTTATTTTTAAAAATCCATTTAGTCCCTATGATATTAACATCACTAGGTCGAGGCACCAATTCATAAACATCATTCTTCACAAATTGAAGCAATTCTTCTTATATAGCCATAAGTCAATTAGAACTTTGAAGAGCTTCATTAACATTCTTAGGTTCAAACTGAGCCACGTGACATGAGTGTCCTATGTCATCTACAATGCATGAGTGTCCAGAATGATCACAGACTATACTCCTAGTATCATGTTTATCCCATGGACCTGTCACTTTGTTAACTGAAGACTTGATCGAACTCTAGAACTGTTAGATGTGGGAATATCTAAAGATGGTGCAAGAATTCCTATAGGTTCATCAGTGGTGACCTCTAATTCCTCATCCTCATCTTCTTCAACCTCTTCATCTTCTCCACCTAAAATCTCAACTCTTTCTTCTTCTTAAATTGAAGGTTTTATCATTTCTCCTGCAATTTCAAAATTAATTTCTTCTTCATCAAGTTGAGAAGAGGTTATCTTAGATTTTGTATCATCAAATACAACATTTATAGACTCTATGACCACTTTGGTTCTAAGATTAAAAACCTTATAAGCTCGACTTGTTTGTGAATAATCCCAAAACACACCTTCATCACTTCTAGAGTCAAATTTTCCCAATTGTTCCCTATCTCTAAGGATATAACATTTACTTCCAAAGACTCTAAAGTATTTAACAGTGGGCTTTCTATCATACCACAATTCATATGAAGTCTTTTTAGTTCTAGGCCTAAGATAAACTCTATTTAGGATGTGACAAGCAGTACGTACTGATTTAGCCTAAAAGTGACTTGTAATTTTATTCTCACGAAGCATAATACATGCCATACCTGTAATTGTCCTATTTTTCCTTTCTACTACACCATTCTGTTGTGGAGTTTTAGGTACTAAAAATTTATGCTTAATGCTATTCTTAATGTCATTCTTATCACAATATTTAATAAACTCTTTAGGTTTGAATTCACCTCCATTATCACTTCTAATCCGATTAATTCGATATCCCTTCTCATTTTGAATAAGTTGGCAATTAGACCTGAAATTCACAAAAGTATCAGATTTTTCTCTCAAATATGCAATAAAAGTAAATCTAGAAAAATCATTAACCATAATAAGCGTATATCTTTTTCCTCCAATGCTATCACGTGTTATGCGACCCATCAAATCCATATGAATCAATTCTAAAGTCGAGAAGTGACTTTATGAATAAGTTTTTTATGTAACACTCTAGTTTGTTTTCCTAATTGACATGGACCATATATTTCATTTTTAAGCATCTTCAATTTAGGTAAACCTCGAATAAGATCATTATTAGACAAATTCACTAAATTATTAAAATTCACATGTCCAAGTCTTTTATGCCATAAAACTTCCTTATCAGTAACTACAGAAAAACAAATTAGTGAAGGATCTGAAAACACAACATAGCAATTATCAGAAAATCTAGTTTCTTTCAAAATACATTCACCTTTTTCATTAGTTATAAAACACCCTTGTTGAGTAAAATTGACTTGAAACTCCTCATCCCAGATTTGACTGATACTCAATAGATTAGCAGCTAAACCTTTAACATATAGAACATTCTTTAACTCCCAAATTCTTGAAAATTTGATCTTACCTTTACCACTTACAATAGAAGCATTACCATTACCAAAAGTAATAGTACCAACTGAGCATTCCTTAAAAGTGGTAAACAATGTTCTATCCCCTGTCATATACTTAGAGCAACCACTATCAAAGTACCAACCTGTAATACCCCTAATTTTAAAAGGATAGTCTCGGCATTCATTTATTATTTTCATTGTATTTTTGCGTGATTATTTGGTTTAATTATTTTATTTAATTGTTTACCTATGTGACATGTATTTAATTGGCATTTTTGTTGACGTGTTTAATTGTTTAATTATGAATTTTATTTTGTTTCTTATTTTTTTAATGGGTTGTTTTAAATTGACTTATTTAATTTATTTAACTTATTTGGTTTAATTTAAATGTTTAATTTTTCACGGTGTAATTATTTTATTTATTTAAATTTAGGGTTTTAGGATTTATCGTTGGCCGACTTATAGTCAGAGTTGGAATAGGGTTTGGTAAATTAAAGCCTATATATATATGTACATACTGGGGTTTAGGGTTTTAGAAAACATAAAGCTACGTCTGTATCACCAAGGGCTGCTAAGAAACAGAGCGTGAAACTGGGGAATTGGCAGAGCAGTTCAAGGAAGACTACAGAAACTGGGAATTTAGAACTTCAAGTCTGTAACTCAAAGGCAAGTTCTTATCTTCCTTCTTCCCTTGGCTCGTGTTCTGTGCACTTAGATTATCTCTAGGGATGAACAAATTAATAATTGAAACTTACGTGTTTACTATATGCTCTGTTGATGATCTGGTTGCTTGAAAATCAAATATGTTTACAGGTTGTGCGTGTTTGTTTCAGTTCTATTCAGTAAAGCATGTTAAACTCTGTTGTAGTTTTAATTATCATACTTGTTTTTATCTTCTGTAAACGGATCATGGAGATGTTATTGGGATGATATGAGACTCCTAGGTGCAGGTGTGAAGAGAAACAGATGGGTTGGATCATAACTGATATTGCAAATTGCTTACAGTGCTGCTCTTCAAGCATGCTAGTTCAATGGTTTAGTTTAAACTCTGTAACGGTTTCCAATATTGTAAACAAATCTTGGAGATGATTCTAGGCTTAATTAAGGCTTCTTGATTTGTTCTAAAAACCCACAGAGTGGTAGGAGTAACCCAGTGACGAAGCACAAAAGCTGAAACGAAGCACCGGGGACTGAAGGCTCTCAAAGGAGGTGAGAGCCGGCTCCATAGAAGTGGGAGCCGGCTCCCACAACAAGTAGAGCCGGCTCTAAGGAGTCCTAGAGCTGGCTCTAGGCTGAAAAGAGCCTGCTCCAAAATTTGGAGCAGGCTCCCTTTTTATTTTATGATTTGTTTTAATTTTTTTTAAAATTTTCTACGTACTGTGCTTACTATTGGAGCATGGGTTTTAAATCTGTTGGGTCTGGGGTTCCACAGAGAGTTTAGAAGGCTGAATTTGGGTGTTATTAGGACCTTAAATTAATTAGGGTTTAATTCTAAATTGTCGGGACAAACAGGGTAAAAATTAAGACACTCCCTATGTTGTTAACAAATGAAAGATAAATTAATTGTTGAATTAAATTTCAGCAATTTGATGGAATATAATGTGTTTATAAAACTTGTTTTAGAATGTATTCAAGTGCATGATAAGGTCATTTAATTATTAATTTTGATTTATGCATGCTTAGGAGGCTAGTTGCGGAATTATTAAATCATTTCCTACAACTATATGGTTAATGTTTGGATTTAAATTGCTGAAATATTAAACAGTCTTCTGAAATTGTCTTAGCAATTTATTGGATAATAATAGGATTATTTAACCTATTCACATGCATGATGGAGTCCCTGACATATTAAATTTGGTCTATGCATGCTCTGGATGTTAGTTGTTGATTTATTAAATCGTCTCCTGCAACTATATGGTTAAATGCTTGGATTTAAATTGCTGAAGCTTTAAATATTTTTCTGCAATTATTTGGGTGGTGGTTTTTGGGTCTGTAAATTATTGAACTGTTATATATGTTGTAATTTACATGGATATGGAGGACTGTATGTACCGGTATGGGACGGTGACATACTATGGACGGTTTAGCTCAAAATGCATAAACCTAACCTAATGGATTAATGGAATGGATTGAAAGATATCGAATCCTAATTGTGACTAAGTCAGATCAGCTGTAACCAAGTTGGATGACTTCCTGGATTAACGGATGGTAGTTAAGTCATATCAACTAAATAAGTTGAGTGACTAACTAGTTGGTTGTTGTATGTCAGTTTAATAAATAGTTGAATTGCATACCCTGGATTTGGACGGACTTTATATATATGTTTATGGTACCACGAGTTGAGCTTGAGTCTCAGAATCGTTGGTTAGGGTGCGTATATGCAGTGGATGCGTAGCTGGTTATAATAGGTTTAGGTGTACCCTGTTAGGTCTAGGTACTCATGCCCACCTTTGGGTGCGTATTCGCATGTTACCTTCTATTCAGGTTGAGACCCCTATTATAGACAGTGAATGTCCCTTAGTGTGGATATATTTATACGTATGGACTAGATAGATATTGTAAGGTGTCTACGGTGTATCTACGTATCGGGTCACTGTATGGATTGCAGTTAGATTAGAACTTGCTCGTGGGTCTGACCCACTCCTTCATTATTCTTTTCAGGTACAGGACGGTTCCAGCCTTAGAGCTTGATCGTGCTTGTCGAGGACAGTCTCACCTTCATCTGTTTACGTAGGACTTCTCTCGATGTTTCTAGCATTATCTATTTTTAGTTTTCAGTTTCAGTTGAACTTTTGGTTAGGGGTCCATCAGTGGATTCCCAAGTTGTAACCTTGAAGTTTTGGAGGATTGGAGTTTCAATTTTCAGTTTTACATGGAGGGTTTTATTATTATTATTTCTTTCAGCTTTATTATATCTTTATTGTTTCTTTTTGTCAACTGTATTTCGTTTTAAAATACTTAATTGTTTGATATTCCCTCGGGTTTGGGCCAGGGCCTAATCAACCCGTGTCTCAGATCCGAGGGGTATCACAGTTGGTATCAGAGCACTCCAGGTTCAAGTGTCTCTAGGACGTTTCGTATTAAGACTTCCGCGTAGCGTTTTTTTTTTTTATATAGAGCTTATGTTTAGGATTCGTTGAATTCTTTTACGGTTCGTTTAAACTCGTACTGATGTCTGTCTTTCTATGTTAACAGCATGGTTAACACTGGAAGAGGACAAAACATGAACAGTCGACAGAGGAGAGCGGCACGTAGGCAGCAGGAACGTTTACAACGTCGGCAAATGGAAGAAGAGCAGCAAATGCCAGGGTTTCAGGAGGAGCAGGAGAAAGTTCAACAGATTTAGGGTCGGGTCAGAGATTCAGAGATTCCTCCACACCTCAATGACCTTGTTGCTCGGGCTATAGAGGCTGGGGTAACAGCTGCACTCCGGAACCAACCACAGGTTCAGCAGGAACCTGTACCAGCACCAGTGGTTCAAATGAATTCTTGGGGAAAGGCTAGAAGCTCTTTCACAAAGGGGAGTCCACCTGTGTTCTCAGGCTCAACCGATGCGAGAGCAGCTCACCAGTGGAAACAAGACATTGAGCGTTATCTTCGTTTGGTTCAGTGCACGGAGGTTCAGAAGCAGATGCTTGCTACTTTCAAGCTAGTTGGGGATGCACTACAGTGGTGGGAGTCAGTTACCACCTCAGAGGAGAGGATGACATTGTCTTATGATGAGTTCAGTGCTCGTTTTGATGAGAAATATTTTCCCTATGCAGTCAGGGCAGCTATAAAGACCAAGTTTCTAAATCTGCAGTAGGGAAACATGACAGTGGCGGAGTATGAGCAACAATTCACACGCTTGTCTCTCTTTGCACCGGAGGAGGTGGATACAGAGGAGAAGAAGCGTAACAGTTTCGTCAAGGGACTGATATGGTCTATTAAGAGAGCTATTACAGGTAGTCCAGCCTATACTACCTATGCTCAGGTGGTAGACGCCGCTCTACAACAGTTTCAGTTGACTGTGGACATCAGACAGGCTCGTGGTGAGAAGCGGGGTGATAAAGACTTTACTAATCAGTCAGCTGAAAAGGGGAACGGCAATGGTCACCGGCGGAATGACAAAGGCAAGTTCCAGGGGCAACAGCCTTGGAAGAAGCACAAGGGTGGTTCAGATGCTCATCGGAATGGGGCACCTATTCAGAGGCAACAGAATGGGGGACCATAGGCAAGACAGGGTCAGCCACAGGCTAACCGACAGAGGAGGCCATTTAGTACTTTCCAGGGTAGTTGTTACACTTGTGGAGAGTATGGTCATACCACCAGGCAGTGTCCTAAAGCAGGACAGGGACAGGGACAGAGACAGTATGTGCAGCAGGGATAGAGGGCGCCAGTGCCTCTACCAGCTCCACAGGTTCCACGAATTCAGGGACAGACACATTTGGCTTTACCGGTACTGCCGCAGACTCAGGGACAGGCACCACAGTAGTTGCACTATGGCAGGGTGTATAACCCCATGCCACAGGATGTTCAGGCACCTCAGACTATTGAGGGTAAGTTTCCTATTCATGGTTTGCATGGACGTGTTTTATTTGATACAGGTGCTACACACTCATTTGTAGCTAGGACTTTTGTTGCTTTATCTGGGATGAGGACGAGGGTATGCACTAGACCTCAGGGTATTTCTACACCATTGGGTGATACAGCTATTATACGTGAGAGTGATGGGTCTGTGACACTAGATATTAGCAGACTCAGATTTCTAGCCAATCTACTGATCCTGGACATGCACACTTATGATGTGATACTTGGGATGGATTGGTTGTCTCACTACCATGCCCAAGTTGATTGTTTTGATAGATCTATTATTTTTACCATACCTGGTTAGGATATGTATATAGTAGTTATGCCACGTTCTAAAGGGGGCGGTAGCACCTATTTGTTCCATGTGGAGGAGGAAAATGAGGAGGGGATTACTGTGCCATTGGATAACATATCGATTGTACAGGATTTCCCGGATGTATTTCAGGAGATTCCAGGGTTGCCACCAAGTCGAGAGATTGATTTTGTGATAGACTTAGCTCCAGGCACTGCGCCTATTGCTAGGGCACCCTATAGGATGGCACCGGTGGAGATGAGAGAGCTAAGGGATCAGATTCAGCAGTTACTCAGTCAGGGTTTTATTCGTAGGAGTACATCACCTTGGGGAGCACCAGTTCTATTTGTGAAGAAGAATGATGGTTCGCTTCGTCTGTGTATAGATTACAGGGAGTTGAACAAGGTTACGATTCGTAACAAGTATCCTTTGCCCAGGATTGATGACTTGTTTGATCAGTTAAGGGGAGCCACATACTTCTCCAAGATTGATCTGCGTTCTGGGTATCATCAGCTGAGGGTTAGGGAGCAGGATGTTCCTAAGACAGCATTTCTCACGAGATATGGTTCTTATGAGTTTCGTGTTATGCCGTTAGGGACGACTAATGCACCTGCAGTATTCATGGACTTAATGAATAGAGTCTTCCGGGCTTATTTAGATCAGTTTGTTATTGTCTTTATTGATGACATCTTGATCTATTCTCGGTCGGAGGACGATCATGCTAGACATCTTCGAATAGTCTTGCAGACGCTTCGTGAGCACCAGTTATATGCCAAGTTCGAGAAGTGTGAATTTTGGCAGTGGAAGGTGAAGTTTCTGGGTCACGTGGTGTCAGAAAAGGGGATAGCAGTGGATCTAGCCAAGGTTTCAGCAGTTGTTGAGTGGGGACAGCCTACATCACCTACCGAGATTCGGAGTTTTCTCGGTCTGGCAGGATATTACAAGAGATTCATCCAGGGGTTCTTCAAGATTGCAGGACCACTCACTCATCTGACCAAGAAGGGTGTACAGTTCGTATGGGATGAACACTGTCAGTGAGCTTTTGATGAACTGAAAAGGAAGCTGACTTCTGCACCGGTTCTGGCTACTCCGCAGAGCGGGATAGAGTATCTTGTTTACACGGATGCTTCGTTGCAGGGTCTTGGATGTGTATTGATGCAGGAGGAGCGACCGATTTCTTATGGATCTCGGAAACTTAAGCCTCATGAGCTTGATTATCCAACACATGATTTGGAGTTAGCAGCAGTGGTCTTTGCCTTGCGTATTTGGAGGCATTATCTGTTGGGTGAGTCCTTCAGATTATTCAGTGATCACAAGAGTCTGCAGTACTTGTTCACTCAGCGGGAGCTGAATATGAGACAGCGCAGATGGTTGGAGTTTGTAAAAGACTATCATTTTTCTATATAGTACTATCCAGGGAAAGCGAATGTGGTGGCGGATGCACTCAGTCGCTGACCTGTTGGTAGTCTTTCTGCTCTATTCATTACTGAGTGGAATGCTTTGAAGAGTGTGAATGAGTTATCGGATGCTTTTATGGCTTGCATGGTGGTTACACCTTCCATCATTCGCAAGGTTTTACAAGCGCAACTCACGGATCAGCAGTGTATTGACAAGGTTGTAGAGATAGCTTCTGGAGAGGTTCCATTCTACTATGTTGGGGCTGATGGAGGTTTAAGGTACAAGGGACGGTTAGTGGTACGTTCTGCTGATAATTTAAGGAAGGATGTGATGACTGAGACTCATCACTCTGAGTTCTCTGTTCATCCAGGAGGCGATAAGATGTATCAAGATATGAAGCAGCAGTTTTGGTGGGTAGGTATGAAGAGGGACATTGCTCTTTTTGTTTCTCAGTGTAGTACTTGTCAGATGGTTAAGGTTGATCATCAAAGGCCACCAGGAACTCTACAGTCACAACCAATTCTGGAGTGGAAATGGGAGAGCATATCTATGTATTTTGTGGAAGGGTTGCCAAATTCTTTCAAGGGGCATAATTCCATATGGGTCATTGTGGATAAGTTGACCAAGTCAGCTCATTTCTTGCCTATTTGCACTGACTACACTTCGGAGCAGTTGGCGAGGCTTTACATTTCAGAGATTGTGAAGCTACATGGCATTCCATTGTCTATTATATCGGACAGGGATTCGAGCTTTGTATCTGGATTTTGGAAGAGTTTTCAGCAGGCTTTAGGTACGGAGTTACACCTTAGTACTGCTTATCATCCTCAAACTGACAGACAGACTGAGAGTGTGAATCAGATTATGGAAGATATGCTTCGGTCGTGTGTTCTGGATTTCAAGGGCCACTGGGAGGAATATTTGCCACTTGTGGAGTTTGCTTATAACAATAGTTTCCAAAAGACTATTGGGATGACACCTTTTGAAGCGTTATACAGTCGACCGTGTCGATCACCTGTTTGTTGGATGGAGGTTGGAGAGAATCAATTCTTAGGTCCTGGGTTCATCAAGGATACCTCTGAAAAGATTGCTCTTATTCGAGATCGCATGCGTACTGCCCAAAGTAGGCAGAAGAGCTATGCTGATCGTCGCACTCGTGCTTTGGAATTTCGGGTTAGGGATCAGGTTCTTCTCAAAGTATCTCCTATGAAGGGTGTTATGCGCTTTGGGAAGAAAGGGAAGTTGTCTCCGCGGTTTGTCGGTCCATTCATGATTACGGATCAAGTGGGAACTGTGGGTTATCGGTTGGCACTTCCGGATAACTTGGATCGCGTTCACAACGTATTTCATGGTTCCATGTTACGAAAATTTCTGCGCGATAAGGATCGGTATCAGCATATCGATGTTGGGGAGATTGAGTTGCAGCCGGATGCAACTTATTTGGAGCCACCATGTCATATTATTGACCGTCAGGATCAAATCCTTCGCAATAAGGTTATCCCTTTGGTTCGTGTGCAGTGGAGTCATCACAATGAGGATGAGTCCACTTGGGAAAGGGAGGATGTCATTCGCTCGCAATTTCCTGAAATATTGGAAGAAGGTAAGGGCGAATTCCGAGGACGGAATTCCTTTCGTTAGGGGGGAAGAATGTAATACCCCTAATTTTAAAAGGATAGTCTCGGCATTTATTTATTATTTTCATTGTATTTTTGCGTGATTATTTGGTTTAATTATTTTATTTAATTGTTTACCTATGTGACATGTATTTAATTGGCATTTATTGTTGACGTGTTTATTAATTCTTTTATTTAATTGTTTACCTATGTGACATGTATTTAATTGGCATTTATTGTTGACGTGTTTAATTGTTTAATTATGAATTTTATTTTGTTTCTTATTTTTTTAATGGGTTATTTTAAATTGACTTATTTAATTTATTTAACTTATTTGGTTTAATTTAAATGTTTAATTTTTCACGGTGTAATTATTTTATTTATTTAAATTTAGGGTTTTAGGATTTATCGTTGGCCGACTTATAGTCAGAGTTGGAATAGGGTTTGGTAAATTAAAGCCTATATATATATGTACATACTGGGGTTTAGGGTTTTAGAAAACATAAAGCTACGTCTGTATCACCAAGGGCTGCTAAGAAACAGAGCGTGAAACTGGGGAATTGGCAGAGCAGTTCAAGGAAGACTACAGAAACTGGGAATTTAGAACTTCAAGTCTGTAACTCAAAGGCAAGTTCTTATCTTCCTTCTTCCCTTGGCTCGTGTTCTGTGCACTTAGATTATCTCTAGGGATGAACTAATTAATAATTGAAACTTACGTGTTTACTATACGCTCTGTTGATGATCTGGTTGCTTGAAAATCAAATATGTTTACAGGTTGTGCGTGTTTGTTTCAGTTCTATTCAGTAAAGCATGTTAAACTCTGTTGTAGTTTTAATTATCATACTTGTTTTTATCTTCTATAAATGGATCATGGAGATGTTATTGGGATGATATAAGACTCCTAGGTGCAGGGGTGAGGAGAAACAGATGGGTTGGATCATAACTGATATTGCAAATTGCTTACAGTGCTGCTCTTCAAGCATGCTAGTTCAATGGTTTAGTTTAAACTCTGTAACGGTTTCCAATATTGTAAACAAATCTTGGAGATGATTCTAGGCTTAATTAAGGCTTCTTGATTTGTTCTAAAAACCCACAGAGTGGTAGGAGTAACCCAATGACGAAGCACAAAAGCTGAAACGAAGCACCGGGGACAGAAGGCTCTCAAAGGAGGTGAGAGCCGGCTCCATAGAAGTGGGAGCCGGCTCCCACAACAAGTAGAGCCGGCTCCCACAACAAGTAGAGCCGGCTCTAAGGAGTCCTAGAGCCGGCTCTAGGCTGAAAAGAGCCTGCTCCAAAATTTGGAGCAGGCTCCTTTTTTATTTTATGATTTGTTTTATTTTTTTTAAAAATTTTCTACGTACTGTGCTTACTATTGGAGCATGGGTTTTAAATCTGTTGGGTCTGGGGTTCCACAGAGAGTTTAGAAGGCTGAATTTGGGTGTTATTAGGACCTTAAATTAATTAGGGTTTAATTCTAAATTGTCGGGACAAACAGGGTAAAAATTAAGACACTCCCTATGTTGTTAACAAATGAAAGATAAATTAATTGTTGAATTAAATTTCAGCAATTTGATGGAATATAATGTGTTTATAAAACTTGTTTTAGAATGCATTCAAGTGCATGATAAGGTCATTTAATTATTAATTTTGATCTATGCAAGCTTAGGAGGCTAGTTGCGGAATTATTAAATCGTTTCCTACAACTATATGGTTAATGTTTGGATTTAAATTGCTGAAATATTAAACAGTCTTCTGAAATTGTCTTAGCAATTTATTGGATAATAATAGGATTATTTAACCTATTCACATGCATGATGGAGTCCCTGACATATTAAATTTGGTCTATGCATGCTCTGGATGTTAGTTGTTGATTTATTAAATCGTCTCCTGCAACTATATGGTTAAATGCTTGGATTTAAATTGCTGAAGCTTTAAATATTTTTCTGCAATTATTTGGGTGGTGGTTTTTGGGTCTGTAAATTATTGAACTGTTATATATGTTGTAATTTACATGGATATGGAGGACTGTATGTACCGGTATGGGACGGTGACATACTAGGGACGGTTTAGCTCAAAATGCATAAACCTAACCTAATGGATTAATGGAATGGATTGAAAGATATCGAATCCTAATTGTGACTAAGTCAGATCAGCTGTAACCAAGTTGGATGACTTCCTGGATTAACGGATGGTAGTTAAGTCATATCAATTGAATAAGTTGAGTGACTAACTAGTTGGTTGTTGTATGTCAGTTTAATAAATAGTTGAATTGCATACCCTGGATTTGGACGGACTTTATATATATGTTTATGGTACCACGAGTTGAGCTTGAGTCTCAGACTCGTTGGTTAGGGTGCGTATATGCAGTGGATGCGTAGCTGGTTATAATAGGTTGAGGTGTACCCTGTTAGGTCTAGGTACTCATGCCCACCTTTGGGTGCGTATTCACATGTTACCTTCTATTCAGGTTGAAACCCCTATTATAGACTAGTGAATGTCCCTTAGTGTGGATATATTTATACGTATGGACTAGATAGATATTGTGAGGTGTCTACGGTGTATCTGCGTATCGGGTCACTGTATGGATTGCAGTTAGATTAGAACTTGCTCGTGGGTCTGACCCACTCCTTCATTATTCTTTTCAGGTACAGGACGGTTCCAGCCTTAGAGCTTAATCGTGCTTGTCGAGGACAGTCTCACATTCATCTGTTTACGTAGGACTTCTCTCAATGTTTCTAGCATTATCTATTTTCTGTTTTCAGTTTCAGTTGAACTTTTGGTTAGGGGTCCATCAGTGGATTCCCAAGTTGTAACCTTGAAGTTTTGGAGGATTGGAGTTTCAATTTTCAGTTTTACATGGAGGGTTTTATTATTATTATTTCTTTCAGCTTTATTCTATCTTTATTGTTTCTTTTTGTTATCTGTATTTCGTTTTAAAATACTTAATTGTTTGATATTCCCTCGGATTTGGGCCTGGGCCTGATCAACCCGTGTCTCGGATCCGAGGGGTATTACAGTTGGTATCAGAGCACTCCAGGTTCAAGTGTCTCTAGGACGTTTCATATTAAGACTTCCGCGTAGCGTTTTTTTTTTATATAGAGCTTATGTTTAGGATTCGTTGAATTCTTTTACGGTTCGTTTAAACTCGTACTGATGTCTGTCTTTCTATGTTAACAGCATGGTTAACACTGGAAGAGGACAGAACATGAACAGTCGACCGAGGAGAGCGGCACGTAGACAGCAGGAACGTCTACAACGTCGGCAAATGGAAGAAGAGCAGCAAATGCCAGGGTTTCAGGAGGAGCAGGAGGAAGTTCAACAGACTTAGGGTCGGGTCAGAGGTCCAGAGATTCCTCCACACCTCAATGACCTTGTTGCTCGGGCTATAGAGGCTGGGGTACAGCTGCACTCCGGAACCAACCACAGGTTTAGCAGGCACCTGTACTAGCACCTGTGGTTCAGACGGATTCTTAGGGAAAGGCTAGAAGCTTTTTCACAAAGGGGAGTCCACCTGTGTTCTCAGGCTCAACCGATGCGAAAGCAGCTCACCAGTGGAAACAGGACATTGAGCGTCATCTTCGTTTGGTTCAGTGCACGGAGGTTCAGAAGTAGATGCTTGCTACTTTCAAGCTAGTTGGGGATGCACTACAGTGGTGGGAGTCAGTTACCACCTCAGAGGAGAGGATGGCATTGTCTTACGATGAGTTCAGTGCTCGCTTTGATGAGAAATATTTTCCCTATACAGTCAGGGCAGCTATGAAGACCGAGTTTCTAAATCTGCAGCAGGGAAACATGACAGTGGCGGAGTATGAGCAGCAGTTCACACGCTTGTCTCTCTTTGCACCGGAGGAGGTGGATACAGAGGAGAAGAAGCGTAACAGTTTCGTCAAGGGACTGATGTGGTCTATTAAGAAAGCTATTACAGGTAGTCCAGCCTATACTACCTATGCTCAGGTGGTAGACGCCGCTCTACAATAGTATCAGTTGACTGTGGACATCAGACAGGCTCGTGGTGAGAAGCGGGGTGATAAAGACTTTACTAATCAGTCAGCTGAAAAGAGGAACGGCAATGGTCACCGGCGGAATGACAAAGGCAAGTTCCAGGGGCAACAGCCTTGGAAGAAGCACAAGGGTGGTTCAGATGCTCATCGGAATGGGGCACCTATTCAGAGGCAACAGAATGGGGGACCACAGGCAAGACAAGGTCAGCCACAGGCTAACCGACAGAGGAGGCCATTTGGTACTTTCCAGGGTAGTTGTTACACTTGTGGAGAGTATGGTCATACCACAAGGCAGTGTCCTAAAGCAGGACAGGGACAGGGACAGAGACAGTATGTGCAGCAGGGACAGAGGGCACCAGTGCCTCTACCAGCTCCACAGGTTCCACGGATTTTGGGACAGACACATCTGGCTTTACCGGCACTGCCGCAGACTCAGGGACAGGCACCACAGCAGTTGCACTATGGCAGGGTGTATAACCCCATGCCACAGGATGTTCAGGCACCTCAGACTATTGAGGGTAAGTTTCCTATTCATGGTTTGCATAGACGTGTTTTATTTGATACAGGTGCTACACACTCATTTGTAGCTAGGACTTTTGTTGCTTTATCTGGGATGAGGACGAGGGTATGCACTAGACCTCAGGGTATTTCTACACCATTGGGTGATACAGCTATTATACATGAGAGTGATGGGCCTGTGACACTAGATATTAGCAGACTCAGATTTCTAGCCAATCTACTGGTCCTGGACATGCACACTTATGATGTGATACTTGGGATGGATTGGTTGTCTCACTACCATGCCCAAGTTGATTGTTTTGATAGATCTATTATTTTTACCATACCTGGTCAGGATATGTATGTAGTAGTTATGCCACGTTCTAAAGGGGGCGGTAGCACCTATTTGTTCCATGTGGAGGAGGAAAATGAGGAGGGGATTACTGTGCCATTGGATAACATATCGATTGTACAGGATTTCCCGGATGTATTTCAGGAGATTCCAGGGTTGCCACCAAGTCGAGAGAGTGATTTTGTGATAGACTTAGCTCCAGGCACTGCGCCTATTGCTAGGGCACCCTATAGGATGGCACCGGTGGAGATGAGAGAGCTGAGGGATCAGATTCAGCAGTTACTCAGTCAGGGTTTTATTCGTAGGAGTATATCACCTTGGGGAGCACCGGTTCTATTTGTGAAGAAGAATGATGGTTCGCTTCGTCTGTGTATAGATTACAGGGAGTTGAACAAGGTTACGATTCGTAACAAGTATCCTTTGCCCAGGATTGATGACTTGTTTGATCAGTTAAGGGGAGCCACATACAACTCCAAGATTGATCTGCGTTCTGGGTATCATCAGCTGAGGGTTAGGGAGCAGGATGTTCCTAAGACAGCATTTCTCACGAGATATGGTTCTTATGAGTTTCGTGTTATGCCGTTTGGGATGACTAATGCACCTGCAGTATTCATGGACTTAATGAATAGAGTCTTTCGGGCTTATTTGGATCAGTTTGTTATTGTCTTTATTGATGACATCTTGATCTATTCTCGGTCGGAGGACGATCATGCTAGACATCTTCGAATAGTCTTGTAGACGCTTCCTGAGCACCAGTTATATGCCAAGTTCGAGAAGTGTGAATTTTGGCAGTGGGAGGTGAAGTTTCTGGGTCACGTGGTGTCAGAAAAGGGGATAGCAGTGGATCCGGCCAAGGTTTCAACTGTGGTTGAGTGGGGACAGCCTACATCACCTACCGAGATTCGGAGTTTTCTCGGTCTGGCAGGATATTACAGGAGATTCATCCAGGGGTTCTCCAAGATAGCAGGACCACTCACTCATCTGACCAAGAAGGGTGTACAGTTCGTGTGGGATGAACACTGTCAGCGAGCTTTTGATGAGCTGAAAAGGAAGCTAACTTCTGCACCAGTTCTGGCTACTCCGCAGAGCGGGATAGAGTATCTTGTTTACACGGATGCTTCGTTGCAGGGTCTTGGATGTGTATTGATGCAAGAGGAGCGACCAATTTCTTATGGATCTCGGAAACTTAAGCCTCATGAGCTTAATTATACAACACATGATTTGGAGTTGGCAGTAGTGGTCTTTGCCTTGCGTATTTGGAGGCATTATCTGTTGGGTGAGTCCTTCAGATTATTCAGTGATCACAAGAGTCTACAGTACTTGTTCACTCAGCGGGAGCTGAATATGAGACAGCGTAGATGGTTGGAGTTTGTAAAAGACTATCATTTTTCTATATAATACCATCCAGGGAAAGCGAATGTGGTGGCGGATGCACTCAGTCGCCGACCTGTTGGTAGTCTTTCTGCTCTATTCATTACTGAGTGGAATGCTTTGAAGAGTGTGGATGAGTTATCGGATGCTTTTATGGCTTGCATGGTGGTTACACCTTCCATCATTCGCAAGGTTTTACAAGCGCAACTCACGGATCAGCAGTGTATGGACAAGGTTGCAGAGATAGCTTCTGGAGAGGTTCCATTCTACTATGTTAGGGTTGATGGAGGTTTAAGGTACAAGGGACGGTTAGTGGTACGTTCTGCTGATAATTTGAGGAAGGATGTGATGACTGAGACTCACCACTCTGAGTTCTCTGTTCATCCAGGAGGCAATAAGATGTATAAAGATATGAAGCGGCAGTTTTGGTGGGTAGGTATGAAGAGGGACATTGCTCTTTTTGTTTCTCAGTATAGTACTTGTCAGATGGTTAAGGTTGATCATCAGAGGCCACCAGGAGCTTTACAGTCACAACCAATTCTGGAGTGGAAATGGGAGAACATATCTATGGATTTTGTGGAAGGGTTGCGAAATTCTTTCAAGGGGTATAATTCCATATGGGTTATTGTGGATAAGTTGACCAAGTCAGCTCATTTCTTGCCTATTTGCACTGACTACAGTTCGGAGCAGTTGGCGAGGCTTTACATTTCAGAGATTGTGAAGCTACATGGCATTCCATTGTCTATTATATCGGACAGGGATTCGAGCTTTGTATCTGGATTTTGGAAGAGTTTTCAGCAGGCTTTAGGTACGGAGTTACACCTTAGTACTGCTTATCATCCTCAGACTGACGGACAGACTGAGAGGGTGAATCAGATTATGAAAGATATGCTTCGGTCGTGTGTTCTGGATTTCAAGGGCCACTGGGAGGAATATTTGCCACTTGTGGAGTTTGCTTATAACAATAGTTTCCAAAAGACTATTGGGATGACACCTTTTGAGGCGTTATACGGTCGACCGTGTCGATCACCTGTTTGTTGGATGGAGGTTGGAGAGAATCGATTCTTAGGTCCTGAGTTCATCAAGGATACCTCTGAAAAGATTACTCTTATTCGAGATCGCATGCGTACTGCCCAAAGTAGGCAGAAGAGCTATGCTGATCGTCGCACTCGTGCTTTGGAATTTCGGGTTAGGGATCAGGTTCTTCTCAAAGTATCTCCTATGAAGGGTGTTATGCGCTTTGGCAAGAAAGGGAAGTTGTCTCCACGGTTTGTCGGTCCATTCATGATTATGGATCAAGTGGGAACTGTGGCTTATCGGTTGGCACTTCCGGATAACTTGGATCGCGTTCACAACGTATTTCATGTTTCCATGTTACGAAAATTTCTGCGCGATAAGGATCGGTATCAGCATATCGATGTTGGGGAGATTGAGTTGCAGCCGGATGCAACTTATTTGGAGCCACCATGTCATATTATTGACCGTCAGGATCAAATCCTTCGCAATAAGGTTATCCCTTTAGTTCGTGTGCAGTGGAGTCATCACAATGAGGCTGAGTCCACTTGGGAAAGGGAGGACGTCATTCACTCGCAATTTCCTAAAATATTGGAAGAAGGTAAAGGCGAATTCCAAGGACGGAATTCCTTTCGTTAGGAGGGAAGAATGTAATACCCCTAATTTTAAAAGGATAGTCTCGGCATTTATTTATTATTTTCATTGTATTTTTGCGTGATTATTTGGTCTAATTATTTTATTTAATTGTTTACCTATGTGACATGTATTTAATAGGCATTTATTGTTGACGTGTTTAATTGTTTAATTATGAATTTTATTTTGTTTCTTATTTTTTTAATGGGTTGTTTTAAATTGACTTATTTAATTTATTTAACTTATTTGGTTTAATTTAAATGTTTAATTTTTCACGGTGTAATTATTTTATTTATTTAAATTTAGGGTTTTAGGATTTATCGTTGGCCGACTTATAGTCAGAGTTGGAATAGGGTTTGGTAAATTAAAGCCTATATATATATGTACATACTGGGGTTTAGGGTTTTAGAAAACATAAAGCTACGTCTGTATCACCAAGGGCTGCTAAGAAACAGAGCGTGAAACTGGGGAATTGGCAGAGCAGTTCAAGGAAGACTACAGAAACTGGGAATTTAGAACTTCAAGTCTGTAACTCAAAGGCAAGTTCTTATCTTCCTTCTTCCCTTGGCTCGTGTTCTGTGCACTTAGATTATCTCTAGGGATGAACTAATTAATAATTGAAACTTACGTGTTTACTATATGCTCTGTTGATGATCTGGTTGCTTGAAAATCAAATATGTTTACAGGTTGTGCGTGTTTGTTTCAGTTCTATTCAGTAAAGCATGTTAAACTCTGTTGTAGTTTTAATTATCATACTTGTTTTTATCTTCTGTAAACGGATCATGGAGATGTTATTGGGATGATATGAGACTCCTAGGTGCAGGGGTGAAGAGAAACAGATGGGTTGGATCATAACTGATATTGCAAATTGCTTACAGTGCTGCTCTTCAAGCATGCTAGTTCAATGGTTTAGTTTAAACTCTGTAACAGTTTCCAATATTGTAAACAAATCTCGGAGATGATTCTAGGCTTAATTAAGGCTTCTTGATTTGTTCTAAAAACCCACAGAGTGGTAGGAGTAACCCAGTGACGAAGCACAAAAGCTGAAACGAAGCACCGGGGACTGAAGGCTCTCAAAGGAGGTGAGAGCCGGCTCCATAGAAGTGGGAGCCGGCTCCCACAACAAGTAGAGCCGGCTCTAAGGAGTCCTAGAGCCGGCTCTAGGCTGAAAAGAGCCTGCTCCAAAATTTGGAGCAGGCTCCCTTTTTATTTTATGATTTGTTTTAATTTTTTTTAAAATTTTCTACGTACTGTGCTTACTATTGGAGCATGGGTTTTAAATCTGTTGGGTCTGGGGTTCCACAGAGAGTTTAGAAGGCTGAATTTGGGTGTTATTAGGATTTTAAATTAATTAGGGTTTAATTCTAAATTGTCGGGACAAACAGGGTAAAAATTAAGACATTCCCTATGTTGTTAACAAATGAAAGATAAATTAATTGTTGAATTAAATTTCAGCAATTTGATGGAATATAATGTGTTTATAAAACTTGTTTTAGAATGCATTCAAGTGCATGATAAGGTCATTTAATTATTAATTTTGATCTATGCATGCTTAGGAGGCTAGTTACGGAATTATTAAATCGTTTCCTACAACTATATGGTTAATGTTTGGATTTAAATTGCTGAAATATTAAACAGTCTTCTGAAATTGTCTTAGCAATTTATTGGATAATAATAGGATTATTTAACCTATTCACATGCATGATGGAGTCCCTAACATATTAAATTTGGTCTATGCATGCTCTGGATGTTAGTTGTTGATTTATTAAATCGTCTCCTGCAACTATATGGTTAAATGCTTCGATTTAAATTGCTGAAGCTTGAAATATTTTTTTTGCAATTATTTGGGTGGTGGTTTTTGGGTCTGTAAATTATTGAACTGTTATATATGTTGTAATTTACATGGATATGGATGACTGTATATACCGGTATGGGACGGTGACATACTAAGGACGGTTTAGCTCAAAATGCATAAACCTAACCTAATAGATTAATGGAATGGATTGAAAGATATCGAATCCTAATTGTGACTAAGTCAGATCAGCTGTAACCAAGTTGGATGACTTCCTGGATTAACGGATGGTAGTTAAGTCATATCAACTGAATAAGTTGAGTGACTAACTAGTTGGTTGTTGTATGTCAGTTTAATAAATAATTGAATTGCATACCCTAGATTTGGACGGACTTTATATATATGTTTATGGTACCACGAGTTAAGCTTAAGTCTCAGACTCGTTGGTTAGGGTGCGTATATGCAGTGGATGCGTAGCTGGTTATAATAGGTTGAGGTGTACCCTATTAGGTCTAGGTACTCATGCCCACCTTTGGGTGCGTATTCGCATGTTACCTTCTATTCAGGTTGAGACCCCTATTATAGACTAGTGAATGTCCCTTAGTGTAGATATATTTATACGTATGGACTAGATAGATATTGTGAGGTGTCTACGGTGTATCTGCGTATCGGGTCACTGTATGGATTGCAGTTAGATTAGAACTTGCTCGTGGGTCTGACCCACTCCTTCATTATTCTTTTCAGGTACAGGACGGTTCCAGCCTTAGAGCTTGATCGTGCTTGTCGAGGACAGTCTCACATTCATCTGTTTACGTAGGACTTCTCTCGATGTTTCTAGCATTATCTATTTTCAGTTTTCAGTTTCAGTTGAACTTTTGGTTAGGGGTCCATCAGTGGATTCCCAAGTTGTAACCTTGAAGTTTTGGAGGATTGGATTTTCAATTTTCAGTTTTACATGGAGGGTTTTATTATTATTATTTCTTTCAACTTTATTCTATCTTTATTGTTTCTTTTTGTCATCTGTATTCGTTTTAAAATACTTAATTGTTTGATATTCCCTCGGGTTTGGGCCTGGGCCTGATCAACCCGTGTCTCGGATCCGAGGGGTATCACACAACCGCATGGACCAAGTGCTCTAAGTGTTGTGTGCATAGCAAGGCATTTAAAATTCTCTTTCTTTACCCAAATAATTTTAGATTCATCATGCAATGATTTCCCTATTGTTCTACGCAAAGTGTCACAAGGCTTAACAATCCTAATCCTCTTCTTCCTCAAATTTGAACTCTCTACATTTTTCAATTTCTTCCCTAGTTTAATTTTTCTTTTCTGACACTTATATTTGATATGTCCTTTTTCACCACAAAAATGACATGTTGAAATAAGTTTGGTAGAACTAGAAATAACACAAGGTTTGGTTTCAACTTTCACAAAAATATCTTTAGATTTTTGAAAATACAGATCCTTTGAAGTTGATGTCAAATCTTTGTTACTCCTAATATTTTCAACCACTCATTTCAACTTATCAATTTTGCAAGTGTCAATATCAATTTTCTGAAAAGACAGTTTTGATTTAACAAATTCATTACTCAAATTATCAATTTTCAATTCCAGTGATTTATTAAACAAATTTACCTTCTTAAGCTTCTTTTATAGAAAATCAATTTTATGAAGAAGATTCAAATTCTTATGGCCAATTTCTTCTAAATTTTTATTAGAGATATAAATTTCTAACTTATAAATATCTCTATCAAGTTCCGCAAGATTCAATTTCTCTAACAAATTTTCAAAATCCTTTTTAAACTTGGACCACTTAATTTGCATGCTTGTGACAGAATCAAAAACAAGAGGTAAAGGCAACACATTAACAAAAGGTGAATTTTGAGACATGATGCAAAAATCAATAATAAATCAACAAATATGATCTACTCTGTATATCGAGTATCCCGCTCTGATACCAAATTGTGAAAATAGAGTTACGCGGGGTGCGAAATCAGTTAGCTAATTTTAATTGTGATTAACTCCTTTAATAACCTAGATCTGATTATTAGGTCAACTTTCTTAATTTATGATTGATTAAATTGTATGATCAATTAAACATCCACAATCATAAATATAAATACTGAAAAGTAAAGCAAATTAAGTTTAGAAAGATTGCACCAGGATTTTTAGCAAGGAAACCCCAGTTAATAAAATACATCAACTGTTTATATGGAAAAAAACCTCGTAGACTATTCAGTCCAAAGTAAACCGATTCACTATGTTTGAAACAAAGTACACAGAACTTTGACTCTAGCTCACACCTTATCATTCTACCAAACACCAATTGCTGACAATCATTTGGCTTTGCAACTCCCCATCCAACAGCAACTTGACCTCAAGCTTATGCTTGATATTTGTAGAAGAGTAGCAGGTAGATCCGACAACACTCCTCAAATGCTCTAACCCTTTCAAAGTGTGATTGTTTTTACTTCTGTTCTTCAAGATCTGAACTCGGTGTAAAAGAATTAAATCCTGCTCTTTATACGAAATCTCTGAATCTTCAATATAGCTCCAATTCCGATGAGATAGAGAACAACACTACTAAATCACTCATGAATATATGCGTATGCTCTCATAAATAAATTTAGAACAATTAAATTTGATTTTCTGAAAATTCTCTCTCTAAAAGGCTTTCTCAAAATATAGAATTAATTTTCCCTAAAGTCATGAATAAACTTAGAAGACTAACAAGGTTTATATAGAGTTTGGAAAGTCCTAATCCCTCTGAATATATAGAAAATTTCGTGCATAGGACTTGGAAAGAAGTCTAGTCCAAAAAGGAATCAAACAAAGCAAGAAAGGTAAGTTACCATAACCTATCAGGAGTCTTGAACCGATTCAGGAATTTGGGAACCAGTTCAAGATGGCTAGAAGTTAATCCGAAGGACCTCTTTGACTCTTTAACTGGTTCAGGAATTTAGGAACCAGTTCAAGATGGCCAATCTTGAATTTTTTCAATTCCGCTGATGTTGAAATAGTTCAGGATTTTGGGAACCAGTTCAAAATGGACATAATGTAAAATCTTCTTTAAAAACCTCCAAAACTCTCCCAATATGTTCTCATTACCTCTCAATCTTCCTAAAGCATTGTTCTCATCATTTCAGAGTGTAGTATATCGTGAACACTTGTACTTCTTCAAATCCGAATCCAATCTTCAATCTTTGAAACTTTGAATCGAAAAATTATAACTCGATCAGACTTGTTTTGACAATGAAATTAGCTAAATATAAAATATATATCTCACAGCAGTTGCACACCTCTCCTCTTTTCCGTCATCCTCAGCCATGGTAAGGAGCACCCGAATGTAATGTCAAGGTACCCAATATTATCCCCACCAAAGAAAGCCTTTCCTTCGCTACACTTGACAAATGCTTCCTCCAGTAGCACCAATATTACAACCACTTGCTTTATTGCCACTGTCCTTTCCTTTTCGTCTTGTGTCGCCCCGATCACTTCCAGTGGTGGAAAGAACTACATAACCATTGTAATTAATCATGTATGAGTATTTAGTCACAAATACTCCTACACACAAAACATAATTTTTATATAAAAATTTGTATAAATAATGAAACAATTATTTATGAAAATAAAAAAAATTATTTAGCTTCAATCACTTCCTAATAAATGATCACCAAGTCTTTATGATTTCAAGAAGTTCTAATTGTACAAAGTAAAGGAATCATACCTTCTGGTCAAATATAGGATGTCCAGAAAAGGGTGACGGCGTGATCATAGGTATCAGAAGGGAGGATGGAGGGACCTGAGCTCCATACCTAGTCGATGTATATTGTGAAAGATTCACATATGGGTTTATCACCATGGATAAGAACTGGTATTGTGTTGTGCACAGAGTAAGGTTTAAGGAGGAGCTCACTTTTGGAACTTAAGTTCTAGTATTCATACTTGACAGAATTTATGTTGAGAGCGAGTTGAACCTGTAATGTAAATGAGCTTGGCAACGCTCCTAAGAGCTTTACATTGCTCGTCGCCATGTCCAATTCTCAAGCAATGGAGGCTTAAATTGCTAAAAAACAGAGCATAGGTTGTTTGGGCGGCTGAAACAAGAGCTCTTACTATATATATAAATATATATATATATATATATATATATATATATATATATGAGTGTTGGTTGGCTTGATTTAGGATGGTAGGTGTGTCATATGTGACTTGGCCGAACATAAGCAAAGGCAAAGAAAAGGACCATTGCATTCACGGAGATTTCAAGGCACCAAATCAGCCAGATATGCCCTTAAATGAATAATATCAGTTGATAAGTACAATAAGAATCAAGTCAAAATTGCTCAAATCAAGTCATGATTAATATATATATATATATATATATATATATATGCTGAACAAAATAATTATCCTAAATAGATGACAACTATGATCCTGAGGTTCAACTGACATTTTGTAGTTTAAACTGTAATTAAATGTTCCTCAATTCTTTGATATCGTCAGCCAACCCAAGAATCTCAAATGTTATATCCAAAGAAAGCCTTCCCTTGCTACACTTGACAAATGCAGAATGCTTCCTCCAGCATCACCAGTTCTGCAACCACTTGCTCTGTCTCCTCTTCTTGTCCCTTCTAAATCTCACTTAGTGATGGAAACCACCGTAACCATTTCAATTATATCATGAAATGGTTAGAGGCCGGTAGTTGTTATTGTCGACATCATAGACGATTGAACGGGTGGTGCAGTCCATTGCGGCGTACCACGGCGTCATTATGGCGGCATTGGGAGTGGGGAGGCTGAGCTGGGTGGTGCCAAAATCGGTTTAGTTGAATTAAATTAGTCTACGAATATGCCTATCATATTTACTTTCTCCCAAACACAGCTCTATATGCGTTTCCTAAATAAGTCTCTATTTGCCCTCTCTCTTCAACATTGGCTCAAAGAAGAAAATAAAAAGAGAAAAAAAAAAATGGAAAAACTTGGTAAACAAAGCTGCGCGCTGCCACGTTTTTTACGATAAAGAGATCATAAAAAACTTTTATGATATTTATCATTTTTCTTTTTTCTTATTTTTCGTTGTCAAAAAATAAATATATTCATCTGGGATTTCGAGGTATTAAATTTCAAATAGTTTTCTTTTATTTTGTGTAATGGGTAAAAACTAACGAGTTTGAATACATAAGAAAATCTGCGGTCAAATGTCTAGTTTTTTTTTTTTTTTTTTTTTTTTTTTTTTTTTTTTTTTTTTTCAGGTAAGTTATTTTTTCTAGCTTTATTCACCTATGTTCATGTTTGTTATGTCTATGACAATATTGTTATCTTGTTTTATTTTGATTCAATTTTGGTAATTACAGAACAACTTGGTCTTGCCATTAGCAGTTACATATGAAGAAAAAAGCATTAAAAAATAAATTAAAAAAAAAAAAAGAAAACATCATCTTTCACGTCAAGGCAACGACCAAGTGTTTGGATTGTAGGAAATTTTAATCTGAAGTAGGAGTTTGCCCTGACATGAGATAACCTAGCTATTTTATTGAGCTTCTTGTTAGAGTGTTTTTCAAGTTTATTATAGTACTTTTGTTCGAGGTGGAGAAATTTTTAATTGAGGTGAAGCTATGATGAGATCTTTATTCGAGGTAGAGCTATGGAGAAGCACGTGAAGATTGAATTTTGAGCCAAGGTGGAGATTGTTGGGTTTGTGGCTCAAAATTTATGTGCAGAAAATTAGTTTCCTTTTCATTTTGGAAAGCAAAATTTTGTGGAGGAAATTGTATCCCATTATATTTCTATTTTAGAGTTGTGATCATTATGGTAACTCCTTGTAGGCAAGTTTGGGAATACTTGTCTAATAAGAAATTAGGTTTGAAAACTCTATAAATAGAAATGGGTATGAGAGGTTGGGAGAGAGAGAGAAAAGAGAAAAGATGTAAGGGGTTTAAGGGTGAGTGTTGTGAGAGAGGGGAGAGTATATATAATTCCCGAGTGTATACATGTAGCCTCAAAAAATATGATGAGTGAGTGAGTGTGGTTTTGACATGTGGTTGTATATTCTCTTTCTTGATTCATAATAGTGGAATTTCTCTCTTCCATAGACATAACCCTAGAGTTGGGTGAACCATGTAAAATATTGTATTGTGCATGAATGTTTGTGATTGTTATCTCCATATATACTTGTGTTGCTGTGATGAGATGATGCTTCCACTATGTAATACCCCTAATTTTAAAAGGATAGTCTAGGAAATTTATTTTATGGTTCTATTGTACTTTTTTTTCATTTTTATGTGTTTATTTGGCTACTTGTTTATTTGTTTTAATGGTATTTAATTGAATTGAGTTAATTATAGTATTTGTTTATTTAATTATTTAATTGAGTATTTTGTTTTAATTATTTTTCTGGCTTAAATATATGTTACGTGGAAATTTGATTTAATTGTTTTATTGTTTTCTTTTGCATTATTTTGCTTTTAGGGTTTTAGTTTCTTCATGGTTAGCCGACTTAGTCTCTTCTTAAGATAGGGGAATTAGGTTTTCCTTAAGCCTATAAATATGTCATTAGACATCGACTTAGGGTTAGAAATCACAAACCCTACTTACGTATAGACAGAGAGACGTAACAGTGAGAATTGTAAGGAAAACAGAGAGGGACTTGAGAGAAAACAGAGAGAACTGGTTAATGCTTCGACTGTGGATTAAAGGTCGGACCAGGATGTGACGGAAGGAGTGTTGTTCGTGGTTGGAACCAAGGGCAACAGAGGAGTCGGGAACAGTAGGAATCGCTTGAAACTTTAGGAAGACGACGCTGAGGTTTTGAACCGAAACCTCAAAGGCAAGTTCTATTCCTAACTCTCCCTCTTTGACTTGTGTTCTTTGCATCTCTAACACAATTCCAGGATTAAATAAAGATTAGAATTAATCTATTTTTCATGTCTGAGATGTTTAAACAGTATGCTTTACAAATCTATTATTGCTTGTTTTAAATTCTTTCCTACGCAATTCATAATTTAATTGATGTTAATTGATGGACAAAGAATTTAATTAGTTCTAGAACACAATGGGAAACACTAGAATTAATCTGGTTTGCATGATAGAATAGATTAAAACAGTATATGTTCTTGAAACGGTAATTGTTGGTTTTAAGTCTTTCATGCTTAATTCTTGTGTTAATTGATGTCGGTTAATGAATGATGAATTTTAAAGTTCTGGAACACACTGGGACTTAGAATTATCCAGTATGAACATTAACCATGGAAGACAGAGGGTCTGGAACACGATGGAGAAGGAAGATAGAGGCTGAGAAGAGTGGAGCCTCCTCTACTTAAAATTGGAGCCCCCTCTACCTAAGTGGAGCCTCCTCTACTTTAAATTGGAGCCCCCTCTACCCAAGTGGAGCCTCCTCTACTTTAAATTGGAGGATTTTTGTTTCTCTAGGGCTAAAAGGAAATTCTGGACTTTAATGAGGGTTTTTAAATGAAGTATAAAACACATTAAAGACTTAAAATTATTGGTTTAAGCTTTGGAAGTGGACATCATGATTTCTTTAGATATTAATAGGTGTGCTGTCAAGGATGGAGGAAGGTTTAAATTTTTTCTTTAGTTCTGTTCTAGCAAACTAAATAGTTTGGTATGAAAATTAGTTTTTGGGAATTTATGACAATAATGTATATAACATATTTAAGTCCAAGGAACGTTGGTTTAGGATGTGGTTATAGATTTCATGAACTTTAGATATTAAATTGCATGCTGTCGGGAGTTGTAGAAGTTTTAGTTACTAGTTCTAATTTAGCAAACTAAACGGACTGGTATGGAAGTATTTTTGGAATTCATATAATGTGATCAGCTTATATTTTCTATGTACCATTATGTTATTCTCAGGATTTATAGTTAAAGATTGAAATTGATGACATGAAATTTAAATATGACTTTGCATGCCATCAAGGATATAGGAGGATTTATTTACTAGCTTTTGTTTTAGAAATTCAAACGAGCTAGTATGGAAGAATCGGTTGGGAATTCTAGTATAATGTGCAGTTTATGATTCTAATATTCATTATACCATGCTATGGACGTTAATTGGTGGACTGTATAAATTTATGTTCTGTAAATTTTATGGAAGTGGATAGTTTAAATTGGATATCATTATTTTAGCAATTTAAATGGATGTTTCATGATTTTAATCATGTACTGTATGCATAATAGAATCTTGTTTATATCTGATTGCTATTATGTCGGACTCTGGATGTTTTTATGTTTTAATGAATGTGCATCATTGATGGATAGATTGTATGCACCGGTATGGGACGGTTTCATACTAGGGGGATTAGCTCAAAAACGCTAAGTCCTACCTACTCTGGAATTAAGGAATGGATTAACTAAAATTTTAATCCTATTTTATTTGTAGTGTCAAGGCAACATATAGTTGAGCGGCACTACTATGGATTTTGGAATGGAATTTAATTATATTTTTATAGTGCCACGTTATGAGCCTGAGTCTCAGAGTCGTTGGCCAGGGAGCGTATATGCATTGGGATGCATAGCTGGCTATGATGGTTGGATGTGTACCCTGCTAGGCCTAGGTAGTCATGCCCACCTCAGGTGCATTTTGCATGGTGCCTACTAGTCAGGTTGAGACGGGCCTGTAGTCCAGTGAGAGTCCTGTAGTGTGATTATATATATATCTACGGACTATTTAGTTATTGTTGAATTGGTTAGGATGTACATGCGTATCGAGTCTCTGTTCGGATTGTAGTAGGATAGAACTTGTTTGTGGGTCTGACCCACTTCTATTTTTCAGGTGTTCGACAGTTCCAGTCGTAGACTTGATTGTGCTGAGCAGAGACTTTTACTCACTCTTCCGATGATGTAGGACTTCTCTCCATGATTTAACTTTGGATGTTCTTTTAGTATTTGTGTTTTGGTTTGGATTTTGATTAGGGGTCCACAAGAGATGGATTCTCGAGTTGTATAAGATAGAGGATGATTTGTATTAGATGTTTTTGTTTAACAATAAAAGTTTTTGGGTTATCGTTTTAGCTCTCTCAGCGTTTTATTTATTTCTGTTTTAACTTAATTGTATTCTGTGTTCATTTATTGCTAATTGGTTTGATATCCTCGAGTGATCTGGCGTGGGCCTGGCCAACCCGCATCCGGAGATCTGGGGGTATCATAGTTGGTATCAGAGTAGTCCAGGTTCTAGTGTCCTTAGGAGTGTCTTTCGTTAGAAGTCTTCCGCGTTGCGTCTCTTAAAAACTTAGAGCCATATTAGGATTCATTGTACTCTTTTACGGTTCGTTAGGAGGAGCAACTAATGTCAATTATATTTCATAACTATGGAATGGTTGACACTAGAAGGAGGATGGGGTCTAAGGCGACAGCGAATCAGACCCGAAGGAGTAAAGGAGTACGTTATCGAGTTCTCTGTTAGAAGCAGAACTTGGGATTGAAGGTTTAGTTCTGGTTGGTGCTACTTTTAGAAGTATAAGCTAATGAGGGATATAGGAGTGCATTTTTGGTCACTGCATAAAGGGACCAGCATGATTTTAGTTGTTCTCATAAAGGAGACAACCGAGGAATAGGAGTCCGAATAGGTTTCTAATGGAGGAGATTTCAACATACTCAAGAAAGAGGGTATTGAATCTTGGAAATCAAGGATCGCGTGAGGGTGATTTTGTTCGCTAATAGTATAGTGAATGATACTTGTAGACTTGGTGTGGATCAACCTACATATAGTTAACCTTTCATATTACCTTAAAAGAAGTAGATAAGGAGAACTCTTCAGGAGTTTAGGATCGGATGGAGTTTTTTTGGAACGCAGCAATAATTTTATATCACAGTCCGAGGAATATGGGGATTAGGTTGTGACAGTCTAAGTTGCTTTCTTAGAGCTACATTAAATAGTTTGCATTTCGTGAATAAGGAGGATGGGGGTTAAGCCTTTGTAATTTGCTGAGGCAAATGGATTTTGTTTTAAGCTATGATTTGAGCTTATGTTTCGAGATTGGTTGATTACCTCCGAAATTGGGAAAAAAAAAAAAAAAAAAATGATTGTGAACCAATAACGTAAAGTGGATTCCTGAAGAAGATTTTCTTTATCAGGAGGAACACTGTTTTACGTAAATTTTTTTTTTTTTTTGTGTGTGTGTGTGTGATTGTGTGTGCTTTATGTGTTTCGTTTTTGTTAATTAGTCTGGAATGGGAATACGGTTTAGTTGGGGACATAAGTGTGTGATCAATCTCTGACATCCTACTGTTTCAAATTAAGCAATGGGAGCAGATAACGATGGTGGTACCGGACATGCAGGGGAAGGGACATAATGATTTTGTCTCAAATTTTGATATCTATTTGATAATCCAGATGACCATCAGAGATCGTTAGATCCTTGCTAATTGGTTTGATATCCTCGAGTGATCTGGCATGGGCCTGGCCAACCCGCATCTGGAGATCTGGGGGTATCACACACTAGGTGTGATGAATGGGGGATTTAATTCTCAACAACAACTGACCGTTGAATGGGTTGGAAGGAGTTAATTATCCCTAACACTTCTCAGTCTCTTGAACAATGGCATCCTTCACTACATCATCAGAGCAAAACCTCTCCGCCTATCCCATAAGATACGGCGTCCTTGTCTCGTCATGGAGCTGCAAGCCTATCCTCTTCTCCGTCAACCTTAGCCACGGCAAGGAGCACCTGAATGCTATGTCAAGGTACTCAATATTATAGCCACCAAAGAAAGCCTTCCCTCTGCTACACTTGACAAATGCTTCCTCCAGCAGCACCAATCCTGCAACCACTTGCACTATTGCAACTGCCTTTGCCTCTTCGTCTTGTGTCCTCCCAATCACTTTCAGTGATGGAAACAACTATACAACCATTTGAATTATATCAACAATGTGAGTAGTACGTAACAGAATATTTAGAAAGTTTTGTATTTTTAGAAACAGATCTGTGTCTTTCTAACTTTACTTATTTTATTAATTAAATAATTAATCATATGGAAGATAAAATAAAGCAAAGTAATAGAGTTAGAGATAACACCAGGATTTTAGAAAGGAAACTCCAATTGGTAAAATAGACCAATTATTTGCATGGGAAAAACCTCATAGACTACGCAGTCCAAAGTAAACCGATCTACTATATTTGAAACAAAGTACACTGAATTTTGGCTCAGACTCACACCCTATACTTCTACCAAACACCAATAGCTGACAATCTTTTGGCTTTATGACGTCCCGTCAAATAGCACTTAACCTCAGGCTTATTCTTGATCTCTGTAGAAGGGTTACAGGTAGATCAAACAACACTCCTCGAATTCTTTGACCCTTTCAAGGTGTGATCGCTCTTACTTCTGTTCTTCAATATCTGAATTCGATGTAAAAGTATATCTGCTTTTCTCTGATTGTTGTAGATGCAAAACTTTAATCATATTCAGGATTTGAACAACACTCTAAAATTACTCTTGTGTTTATGTGTATGTTCTAAAAAGAATGACAGAAAAATTAACTTTGATTTTTTGCAAAAATATCTCTCTAAGGCTTTTATGAATTATGAAGTTGTAGTGCAAAAGCTATATAAACCCAGATTAATATCAGGGTTTATATAGAATATTCAAAGACCTAATCTTTCATAAAATAAAGGAAATCTCGTGCATAGGACTATTGGTAATATTCTAAACCAACTACGAAGTTTGAAACATAATAGGACAAAGTTGCCTTAATCTAAAACAGCAGCGGTATCGGTAGCCAAATGTGGAACCAGTTCCCAAATGACACAATGGTATTCTTCGAATCTAAGGTTCTTGAACCAGTTCCCAAATGTGGTACCGGTTCCCACTTGATAGGTTTCTGATATAACTTGGAAATCCTGTTTTTTGTAACTTCGAACAACATACCATGTAGGTATTGTGTCCAAAGTGGAAAACACCTTCCTAAAAGTGTTGTTCTTTCCTGTTTTGATGATCTCAATTTACCATCTTCGAACAACCTTCTAATTCAGCATTAGATCTCGATCTTGATATGGTAACTTGAAATTAAAACTCAATCAAGACTTGTTTTGACATCGAAATTTGCTAATTACAAAAATAATATCTCACAATCTCCCCTCTTGGCAATTTCGTGACAAAACCCTAAAAACAATTACGTAATCTACCCAAGTAGAAAAGGAAATTACAATTTTGATAAAGGATAATATGGAATTTTTCTTCTCTGTTCTCTTATTCTCTTGGACAAAATTTTACCTGATTTCCTACACATGGATTAAGCAAAACTACCAATGAAAGTTTAATAAAACAAGTTATAAAAACTTCCCCTGAATAAATTATCCAATTTTCTCCCCTTAATTAACCATTGTTCTCCCCCTTTTTGGAACAAATTGACAAAGCATTTAATAATGATCAGAGCGAAGAAAAAAATAGAAGAGAAGCAATCAAACAGTTTATAAGATTATTTTTTTTAGTAATTTTTCTAAGCAAGATAACTTTCACTCTAAAGAGCAGACAGCAATTACCCATGTCAACTTATCTCCACCTTTCTTTTTACTCAATTAGCTCCTCTTCAAAGTCTAATGGGATCTTTCGACCCAAACTTAATAGGTAGCATTTTCCTCAACAAAGAATTTAATAACTTTTTCAATTTTTCTTTTCTTTTTATACTGAATAATTTTTTTTAGGCTCCTATTTTTTTTTCTCAGATAATAACCTTTATACTATTTGTGACCAATATACCTTAGTCAATAATTTAAAGATTTTTAATCAAATTTTTCAGAGACGAACTAGTGCACAAAAACTATGAACTTAAGAGATTCAAATCTAAAAATCTCCTAATCAATGCAAATTATCTTTCAATATATAGATTACAAGCCAATAATTTATTTTTATCAAATCATCATGTGTCTCAATTTGTAATTAAAGATAGATCATAAGTTCAATCTGAAAGAATTTACATACATGTATCATGAAGAATATGATCAATAATTCAATACTTTAACCAAACCCTAACAAGTGATCCAATGGAAACAAAATTTTCATTTAAGCACAGACCATGATCACTAATCACCCTAGGACTCAGTTTGAAGGTAAATTCCTTTTGGAAACTAGTTTCACGGACTCAATTGACACATAATTGATAAAATCATTCTTTTTGATCCACATAGTTTTCACTCTCTGTAACGACCTACTCCACCACATGGTATGATATTGTCCACTTTGGGCCTGAACCCGCACGATTTTGCTCTTTGGTTTTACCCCAAGAGGCTTCATACCAATTGGAGTGACACACCTATATATAAGCACTTCACCTTTCTCTTTCCTAAGCGATGTGGGATTGTGCACCCGTAGCTAGCCAGTGTGGTAGCCTGTCAGTGTCTCGCACTCGCCCACGACACACCCGCTCATAAGGTTATCATAATCCACCCCCCTTGGAGGCCCGACGTCCCCGTCGGCACACTTCTGGCTGGGTCAAGCTCTGATACCATTTGTAATGGTCCACTCCACCACATGGTATGATATTGTCCGCTTTGGGTCTGAGCCCGCACGATTTTGCTTTTGGGCTTTACCCCAAAAGGTCTCATACCAATTGGAGTAACACACCTACATATAAGCACTTCACTTTTTTGCTTTCCCAGGCAATATGGGATTGTGCATTCGTAACTCGCTAGTATGGTAGCCTGTCAGTGTCTCGCACCTGGCCACGGCACACCCGCCCATATGGTCATCACAATCTCACTTCCTAAATTTTTTTTTTATATTTAACCTATTTCTTAGGCAAATTTTCAGCTTTCGAATTCTTAGGTGACACAAAATTCTTTTTCTTCTTAGAATGCACCTTTTTCTTAGCATAAACATTATGAGAATGAATTTTAGAAAACTCTTTCTTTTTCTTGTGAAAATATGAATGATGACTATGTCCACTCTTACCACAAAAAGTGCAATGCAACAAATTTAGGCACATATGACATATCAGAATGCAATGCATCAGTAAAACATGGATTTGGCGTAGAATTATTAGTAGGTTTAACAAAAACTATTTTACCTTGACTACTAGATGAACCTTTAACAAAACCTAACATAGTTTTATCATTCACATCCTTACCCATGTTGATCAGTTTATTCAAACAATCTTGACCCATAGTGAATCCCGTCAGTTTATCTTATGTAGATTTTAATTCAAGTTCAAGATAATTAATTTTCAAACCAAGATATTCTTTCAAGGAGTTAACACTACTTACCTTATCTTCAAGAATGATGATCTTCCTGTTAAGCTCAGTGATGATTGAATCGCTTTCAAAAGCTTTTCTTTTTTCTTTATCAATATGTTTTCTTAGATCTTAATTCTCCTCTTTTGCTAACTTATTGACAGCTAGTTTGACTTCAATAATTTCTTTGACCATCTTCTTAAATCTTTCTTCATTATTTTCAACCTCTTATGTTTGTTCGTCAAGAACTTCAGTGTCTTTATTATCTGAAATATCATAGTCAGATAAAGTAACAACATGAGGACATTTTTCAAGAAAAGCGACATAAGAAAAAACATTGCAATCATCATAAGGAGAATCATTATCACTAGAAGTAGAATTTTCAGAATTAGAAACTCTCATTACTTTTCCTTTATTCATATCCTTTTGATCTTTCTTAGGACTAGGACAAATATTGGATGCATGACCTTTGCCACCACAATTCCAGCAAGTGAATTCAATTTCTTCTGACTCTCCTACTTTTTTTCCATTAAATCTCAATTTTGACCTTTTGTCAAAATTTTAAGGATTGGCCCCATTACCATTCCTTCTCCTCTGTTGTCTTTGCAAAATTTGATTGAATTGCCTTGACAGAAAAGCAAAATCATCATCTGAATTGTCATCGACAAAATTCTCAACCTATGTTGATTTTAAAACAAGATTCTTTTCCTTCTGATTGAAATCAAAATTCTGTATCTCAAAATTTTTCAATGAA
The DNA here is from genome assembly GCF_030987335.1 of Cornus florida. Classification (NCBI taxonomy): domain Eukaryota; kingdom Viridiplantae; phylum Streptophyta; class Magnoliopsida; order Cornales; family Cornaceae; genus Cornus; species Cornus florida. Next base: position 20,465,786 of record NW_026775574.1, read on the forward strand.
CCTACAACTTCATCAACTTTAGAAATAGACAAATCCCAATGTTCAGTGATAGTTTCTACCCTTATTTGAAATCTTTAAGGTAAAGACATTAAGATTTTTTCACAGATTTTCTTATCACTAACTTTTTTACCTAAATGACGCAGTTCAGAAATAATTTCAAGAAGATTAGAATAAAAATCAGAAAATGATTCATCTTCTTTCATCACGATATTCCCAAAGTTATGAGAAAGCATCTGGATATTTTTACCAACAGGCGCCTAGTGGTACCAAGCCCCTATTTCTCAAAGAGAGGTCAGAGGTTCGAGCCTCCGTAGAGGCATGTGTGTGTGAGTACCCAACTAGGAAAAAAAAAAAGCATCTGGATTTTGGATAACTTCACTTTTAAAGTCCTTTCATGAATAACTTGCAAAATATCCTAAGCGTCTTTAACAGTTTTACAATCAGAAATTCTAACATATTCAGATGGAATAACTGAATTAATAATTACATATAAAGCTTTGTCATTAGTATCATTACACTCAGTTTCAACAGCAGTAAAAACAAAGACATCTTTCAAAACTTTTATTTCTTTACCATCTATAGTTTTATCTTCTGTAGGTGGTGTATAACCAGATTCAACAATAGTCCAAGTTTTACCTCCTGAATTTTGCAAATAAGCTCTCATCTTATATTTCCAACAATTGCAATTGTTCCTATCAAATAAAAGGATCATGTTGATTAGAACCTCTTTTTTTTAACGCATAAGACATGATGAAAACAAAATTTTCAAATCAATCAAAACTTTCCACAAGGATCAACTCAATGTGTAGAGATTGGCTCTGATGCTAATTTGTGTGTTGTACGCAGTGGAATATTTAGAAAGTTTTGTATTTTTAGAAACAAATCTGTGTCTTTCTAACTTTACTTCTTTTAGTAATTACATAATTAATCACATGCAAGATAAAATAAAGCAAAGTAATTGAGTTAGAGATGACACTAGGATTTTTAGTGAGGAAACTTCAATTGGTAAAATAGACCAATTTTTACGCGGGAAAAACCTCGTGAACTGTTCAATCTAAAGTAAACCAATCCAATATGTTTGAAATAAAGTACAATGAACTTTGACTCAGGCTCACACCCTATCGTTCTACTAAACACCAATAACTGACAATCCTCTGGCTTTGCAACGTTCCGTCTAACAGCACATAACCTCATGCTTATTCTTGATCTCTGTAGAAGGGTTGCAGGTAGATAAAACAATACTCCTCAAATGTTTTGAGCCTTTCAAAGAGTGATCGTTTTTACTTCTATTTTTCAATATATGAATTCAATGTAGAAGTAGATCTGTTTTTCTTCGATCGTTATAGATGTAAGACTTTGGTAACAATCAGGATTTGAACAACACTCTAAAATCACTCTTGTGTTTATGTGCATGTTCTAAAAAGAATGACAGAAAAATCAACTTTGATTTTTTGCAAAAATATCTCTCTAAGGCTTTTTATGAATTATGAAGTTGTAGTACAAAAGTCTTACAAACCTAGATTAATATTAGGGTTTATATAGAATATTCAAAGACCTAATCCTTCATAAAATAAAGGAAATCTCATGCATGGGACTTTTGGTAATATTCTAAACCAACTAGGAAGTTTGAAACAGAATAGGACAAAGTTACCTTAATCTAAAACAACAGTGGTATCGGTAGCCAAATGTGGAACTGGTTTCCAAAAGACAGAATGGTGTTCTTCGAATCTAAGGTTCTTAAACTGGTTCTCAAATTTGGTACTAGTTCCCACTTAACATATTTTTAATATAACTTGGAAATCCTGTTTTTGGTAACTTCGAAAAACATACCATGTAGGTATTGTGTCCTATGATACCCCCGAATTTCCACGTGTAGGTTGGCCAGGCCCACACCCAAAGACCCGGGATATCAAAAAAATAATTAAGGTATTTAAACAAGCACGGATTACAAGAAGGACAAATAAGAATAATAAGTAAGCTGAAGGAAAACTAACTAATGAATAATAATCCTTAAATAAATAAAATCTCTAACTAGTACAGCTTGAGAATCCAATATTCAAGGACCCCTAAAAAATCTCATTAATCCAAACATCTAAAAGTCTAGGTTTGGAAACAGGAAACAAAAATAAAAAAACATGATCCTATATCGTAGCAATCCAGAAGAGTGATGAAGAACGTCTCTGATCAGCAACTACAGCTACTCTAGGTCTGGAACATCCGATAACCTGAAAACAATGGTGGGTTAGACCCACAAGCAAGTTCTAATCTATTACAACCCAATTAGAGACCTGATACAGACAACATCCATAGCTATACTCATGCAATAGCTAAATAATCAATAAATATATACACACAAAGATGCTCACCATAATATAGGGCAGACTCAACCGGATAGACAATACCAGCTAGCAAAACGCATACAATGGTGGACTAGCAGACCACATCTACTAGGGCATGCACATCTCCTATATTTGGTTACTCATCTTTGGTAATACACACCTCAGTCCTAACCACCAATCAGGAGACTCAAGCTCATATCGGGGCCATACATATATATCTATATATATACACATAAGCCATATCCTGACAATGGCACACATATCAAGGAGACTAGCTTAATAGATATCTCAATGATCTCATTAACCCACACAGCCATATCCTGACAATGGCACACATATCAAAAAGACTAACTTATTAACTATCTCAATGATTACAACACACCTTTAGCCATATCCTGACAATGGCTCTCACTTCAAAATATATATATATATATATATATATATATATATATATATATATAATCATGTATAAGTTCAACAATAATTAAAGTGAACAATTTATGTAAGTTCCATCATTTAAATGCAAATCATAAAATTACATAATCATTTAAATCATCTCAGCTATAAATATGAATAGCTCAAGTACTAAACAGGATACAAATCAAGTATAAGATCGCGTCAGTAATAATAAATATGATTAAAATCATAAAACATATTATAGAATTTAATGCACAGTTAAAACATTAACCCAAATTAATTTGTAACTTAATTAGTTGAAATAATTTCCTTTATAAATCAATAACATATAACACGTACACTACCAAATCAGCCAATATAACATTTTTCCCACTTTCCACTCAAGTGGTAACACCGACCAACCACTATATCAAAATTGGTTAAAACAAACGTTATCTAACACATTACACATTATACAATAATATCTATTTTTTATATACCAATTTAACACGTAACCAATACTAAGTTATCCAAATAATTGGGCAAAATAATTAAATATAAATATATTCAATTATTTTGTTTAGGAAAGGTTGGTAAAACCGACCAACTTTTACACCAAAAGTGGTTAAAACAAACGTTATTTAGTACATTACACGTTATATAATAATATCTATTTTTATATACCAATTTAACACTTAATCAATACTAGTTATCCAAAAATAAAAAATTTAGTACAACGTTATCCTATATGCATTAGTAGCACTGGCATATGGTCTCGACCCTCCCCTGATAGAAGAGGGTGCGAATCAGAAAGAAAATTGACCATTGATATATTCAAATCATTTAATAATTCAAGAAAAATGAATGGCTTTTTAACTTAAACCATTAAATAATTATGTGCCAGAGTAGATTAATATACAAGTTTGTTAACATGGATTTAATTATTGATATAGTAACGAATACTTGTAATGAAGTTATGAATTATAATAACCTGTTGAAGGTTGTAAGAATACCCTATATTTACACTTTGGTGTGAAGTTACCAACTAGATCGTGACATGTGTGGAGACCCAAGTAGCAGATAAAGAATGTAAGAAGACCTGTAATATGTGATGGGCAGCCCACCAACTAAAGCAATTCATGCCCAGCAAAGATATTAATATCTCCATCCTAATTAATCCATTGTTTGGAAACATAAAAAATAAAAATAAAAATTAAAAAAATTAAACCATTGTTGTTTTTGAACTGGTCTGTTTTCCATAATTAGGCCTTCCTTATTCTTTAGACTTGGGCATTGTCTTATCGTTAATAATTCATTGCTTATATTATAATCTGAATATTAGTAATTATTTATTAGTTATAATAAATATATATGTGTGTATATATATATATATATGAAGAGAGAGAGAAGACGAAAGAGAGTGTAAGAATTGAGAGACAAAAGAAGCTATATCATTTAGTGGATGTACAAGGCCTATTTATAGGCTTCAAAACAAACTTCCTCTGTACGCCATTTTGGTAGCTTCCCTTATAAGTCTCATTGATGACCTCATGGATGACATATAATTGGGGACCCCACACACATAAATATATATAACACTCCCCCTTGGGGTCCACAATACTACATTAAGAATATACCTCGTTAAAACCTTGCTAAGGAAAACCCAGTGGGATAAAACCCTAGCGAAGGAAAAAGAGTACAATATTCTTATGTATCTGAAAATGGTATTACATAGAGTAAAATTGCCTCATTAAAACCTTGCCAGGAAAATCCAGTGGGACAAAACCTGGACGAAGGAAAAAGAGTGCAGCATGTCAATACTTCTTTGATCACTTGCTCCCCCTCATTAGATCAACCCTGAAGATCCTTTAGTTGACGCATTCTAATGTTGTGCACCAACTTCTTGAATATCGTAGTTGGAAGCGTTTTAGTGAATAGATCTGCTAGATTTTCACATGAACGTATCTTCTGAATATCAATATCACATTTTTTCTGGAGTTCATGTGCATAAAAGAATTTTGGTGAGATGTGCTTGGTCCTATCACTTTTAATATACCCTTCTTTCATCTGTGTAATGCATGCCGCATTATCTTCATATAATACTGTTGGGCTTTCTTTTATTGATGAGAGACTACATGTTGTTCGAATATGCTGGATCATTGATCTCAACCAAATGCATTCCCTGCTTGCCTCATGAATTGCGAGTATCTCAGAATGATTTAAAGAAGTTACAATCATTGTCTGTTTCATTGATCGCCATGATATAGCAGTGCCGCCACAGGTAAACACATATCCTGTTGTGAATAAGCTTTATGTGAATCAGAAAGATAGCCGGCATCTGCATATCCAACTAATGGAGACTTTGGTGCCTTCGAATAAAACAAGCCCATATCAGTTGTGCCACGAAGATATCGCAGTTTGTGTTTGATTCCATTCCAATGTCTGCGAGTTGGTGCAGAATTGTACCGTGCTAATAAATTGACTGGAAAAATTATATCAGGTCTTGTGCAATTTGCAAGATACAAAAGAGCACCAATCGCACTGAGATAGGGCACTTCAGGACTAAGGAATTCTTCATCATCTTCTAGAGGACAAAAATGATCTTTCTTGATGTCAAGTGATTGGACAACCATTGGGGAGCTCAATGGATAGGCTTTATCCATATGAAAGCATTTCAGAATCTTTTCTGTATATGTTGATTGATGGATGAGAATACCGTTCGAAAAATGTTCAACCTGCAGCCCAAGGCAGAATTTTGTCTTTATGAGATTTTTCATTTCAAATTCTTTCTTTAAATAAGTGGCCGTCTTTTCGATCTCGTTCAATGTTCCCACAAGGTTCAGATCATCAACATATACTGTAACAATAACAAAACCAGATTCTGGTTTGTTAATAAAAATGCATTGACAAATATGACTGTTCACATACCCTTCTTTGAGTAAGTAATCGCTAAGGTGATTATACCACATTCGTCCAGATTGTTTCAATCCATATAAGGATCATTGTAATTTTATTGAGTGCATATTACGTGGTTTTGTGTCAGACATTTTAAATCCTTCTGGGATTTTCATATAAATATCATTATCTAGTGATCTATATAAATATGATGTAACCACGTCCATTAGATGCATATGCAATTTTTCTGTGACTGTAAAATGTATGATGAATCTAAAAGTAGTTGCATCAATCACAGGGGAGTATGTTTCCTCATAATCAATACCAAGTCTTTGTGAGAAACCTTGAGCTACAAGTCGGGCTTTGTATCTCACGATTTTATTTTTCTCATTACGCTTTCGTACAAACACCCATTTATACCCAACAAGATTAACACCCTCAGGTGTCTGGACTACTGGTCCAAATACTTCATGTTTAGCTAATGAATTTAACTCTACTTGCATCGCTTCTTTCCATTTTGGCCAATCATTTCTTCGTCGACATTCTTTGACGTTTTGAGGTTCCGGATCCTTATTTTCAATATCAAGAGCAACAAGATATGAGAATATGTTGTCAACAACAATTTCATTTCTATTCCATCTCATTTCATAATTTAATGAGATCTCATCATTTTCAAGTACCTTTGCCTCATCAAGGGCATGTGCCTCATCAAGGGCCATATCATCATCTGTTGCCTTTGCCTCATCAATATTTATTATTTCATCATCTTTTGGTACCTAAGACTTATCAAAAGCCTCTGCTTTATCAAAAGCTATTATCTCAAATTGATCAATAATATTTGTTGCTCTTTTTGTGGCCTCTTTAAGAGTGCCAGCTTTTCTTTGTGATTTCTTTTTACGAGGAACAATATCTTTTGCACCAACTGGTCTGCCACACTTTAGGCGTGTTTTAGATGCATTTGCTGTATTACTGACTGAAGGTCCCTCAGGGACAGCAATTCGAGCTGACACATTTGCAGTTGGTATATGTGATTTTATCACCTTCTTTGTATCAGTAAATGCATCAGGTAATTGATTTGCAACATTTTGCAAGTGAATGATCCTCTGAACTTCTCATTCATATTGATTTGTACGAGGATTAAAATGAGACAATTCCAGGGCATTCCAAGTAAGATCACATTGCTCCTGTGCCTTTTCTCCCCCTAATGGTGGACAAACTATCTCATCAAAATGATAGTCAGCAAATCGTGCTTTAAAGACATCACATGTCATAGGTTCAAGATATCTAATAATAGATGGAGAATCAAAACCAACATAAATACAAAGTCTACGTTGAGGACCTATTTTAGTGTATTGGGGCGGTGCAATTAGAACATATACAATATAACCAAAAACTCGTATGTGAGAGATATTTGGTTGTTGACCAAAAACAAGTTGCAATGGTGAGTACTTATGATAAGCAGTTAGTCGTATACGAACTAATGATGCAGCATGCAATATGGCATGACCCCAGGCAGAAACAGGCAATTTTGTTCGCATAAGCAAAGGACGACCAATTAGCTGAAGTTTTTTAATAAAAGATTCAGCCATACCATTTTGAGTATGAGTGTGTGCAACATGATGTTCAACATTAATTCCAACTGACATGCAATAATCATCAAAAGCTTGAGAAAAAAATTCAGCAGCATTATCAAGACGGATTGTCTTAATTGAGTAATCAGGAAAATGTGCTCGTAATTTGATGATTTGAGCAAGAAGTCTAGCAAATGCAACATTACGAGTAGAAAGCAGATAAACATGTGACCATCGTGTTGAGGCGTCAATTAAAACCATAAAATAACGAAATGGTCCACAGGATGGATGAATTGGCCCACATATATCTCCGTGAATTCGTTGTAAAAATGGAGGAGACTCAACAATGACTTTTGAAGGGGATGGTCTGATAATCAACTTACCTTGTGAGCAGGCGGTGCATAGATGATTATCTGGTAAGATGATTTTTTGATCCTTTAGTGGGTGTCCATGTGAATTTTCAATAATTCGACGCATCATTGTACTCCCTGGGTGACCAAGTCGATCATGCCAAAGCATAAAAAGTTTTGGGTCACAAGATTTTTTATGGATCACAACATTTGACTCAATTGTTCTAATGGTTGTATAGTATAACTCAGAAGAGAAAATAGGGAGTTTTTCTAATATCAGTTTCTTACTTGAGGTAATAGAAGTAATGTAGAGATATTCCACATTTCTTTCATTTACAGTCTCAATATGATACCCATTACGACGCAAATCTTTAAAACTCAATAGATTTCTCCGAGATCTTGTAGAATATAAGGCATCATCGATTTGTAATCTTGTTCCATGTGGTAAAATGATGTTGGCTCGTCCGGAGCCTTTAATTAAGTCGGTGGGACCTGATATGGTACTGACACTGGCATCTCAGAGTTAGGTGAGAAAAATATTTTTAATTTCGAAGGATTGTATGTGTTGTTCCACTATCTGCAAGACATATATCTTCACCATTTATTTTGGTAATAGTCAGATCCAATCCTATTCATGCAAATTTCTTTATCAGAAAAGAAACTTTTATAACAAAAGAAACTTTGATACAAACTAGAAAATAAAAACTTTAATACAAGGAAAATACAAGGAAAATAGAAATATAGTAGACAGAACATGAAAACAAAACATAAGATTAACTGGTGTGGACATTTCCATCACCAATCAGGAAGTCTATCCTTCCATCACGATCATCAAAAAAATTTGATACATCCAGATTGGTGATGTTAACTGGCTCATCATGATTAATGAAATTCATTTCCAGATTTGTGGTGTCAACTGGCTCATCATGATCAAGGAAATTCATTTCCTTTTGTTTTCCCTTTTCTTTCATTAAGGCTTGGTAAAGATCAGCCAGATGCTTCGGTTTAATACTTTGCCAATGCCCTGTCATGCCACACCGATAACAAGTATTATCATGTATTTTGGGAGGTTGGGTCACATCCTTTCCTTTTACTTATCTCATTTCATTATGATCTCTCCTTTGAGGATATGGTGTGGATCTCTAATTGTGAGAATGTGAGGATTGATATCATTCACGGTAATAATAATGACTTCTACCACGGCCATAGTCATTATTGTGGTAGTTATTTTTACCACGACCATATTCATTATTATGGCTATTTCTACCACCACGACCACGTCCACGTTCGCGTCCACGACCACGAGATAAGGCAACATATGTTTCAGGGATCGGTGTCGATCCAGTTGGACGGGACTGGTGGTTTCTTAATAAAAGCTCATTATTTTGCTCTGCCACCAGCAAACATGATATCAGCTCTGAATATTTTTTAAATCTACGCTCTCGATATTGTTGTTGCAAGAGTACATTCGAGGCGTGAAATGTGGTGAATGTTTTTTCTAGCAAAAGTTCATCTGTAACAGTATCACCACATAATTTCAATATAGAGCTAATTTTGAATAGAGCAGAGTTATATTCAGCCACAATTTTAAAATCTTGCAACCTCAGTTGCAGCCAATCAGCCCTGGCCTTTGGGAGGATGACTGTTTTTTGAAGATCATATCTTTCTTTCAAATTATTTCACAAACAAAGTGGATCTCTTTCAGTGAGGTATTCAGTTTTCAGTTCTTCACTAATATGGCGCCGAAGAAAAATCATGGTGTTTGCTTTATCTTGCAATGATGCCTCATTGTCTTCTTTAATTGTGTCACCAAGGCCCATGGCCTCCAAATGGATCCGAGCATCCAGAATCCAAGATAAATAATTTTTGCCAGAAATATCCAGGGTCACGAATTCCAACTTTGTCAAATTTGACATTTTCAAAATAACTAGATGTGACAACAATATAAATATATAATTTAGCATATAAATAAAATGGAATTAAAATGAAATAATAACATAATATAAATTATTTAAACAACAATATTGGTCAATCCGGTCATTATAAATAAATTATTAAACAATAAATGCGGTATAACCAGTCATAAAATATTAAATAATAAAGGTGGTAAGACCGACCATAATTAGTAAATTATTAAATAATAAAGGTGGTAGAACCGACCATAATATAAGCATATATATCATTTAAGTGAACAACATTATTTTACTAACAAGAATCCATAATTAAAATTTCCTTACCATTTGGAGTCAGAAATATTATTTTCTTCTATAAAGCAAATCAACCCAACAATTTATCAAAAATAATATCACAAAATAGATATATAGTTGGGATATAAAGAGGGAGAGAAAACTTTCTTCTTTAAATCTCGTGCTGATAACGTATAATAAATATATATATATATATATATATATATATATATATATATATATGAAGAGAGAGAGAAGACGAAAGAGAGTGTAAGAATTAAGAGACAAAAGAAGTTATATCATTTAGTGCATGTACAAGGCCTATTTATAGGCTTCAAAACAATCTTCCTCTGTACGTCATTTTGGTAGCTTCCCTTACAAGTCTCATTGATGATCTCATGGATGACATATAATTGGGGACCCCACATACATAGATATATATAACATTAGTTGTATTTTAGCATTATTTTAAATAATTCTACCCACCTTGTCCAAAAGGTAACACGGTTTAATAAAATTATGCTCCTGAAATTATTTGATAAGGGTAATTTCAAGGAAAAAGAGGTCAAAACGAAAGATAGGTTGAAAAACCTTTGTTTTTACGCCTATTTCTTTAATAGATGGGCCCTCCATTCACTGACTTCTATTTCTGCATATCTATTATGAAGCATAGACATAAGCGAACCGGCTGGAATCAGCTAGGAAGGCTGCTGGGTAGAACCAAACTAGGCAACTGGGATTAAGGAACGAATGTGAACTGCACAGGTTATATATATATATGAATTGCATGGTGCAAGTCAACAATTTTGTCCCAAACATTACCTAATAATTATATAATACATAGTTCATAAATCTAAACATCAGAACAGAGAAAGACCAGCATTAAAATCTAAATTTCATAAATCTAAATTTCAGCATTAAAACCAACACATCAGCATATAAATACCAGCACATACACTAGACTTTCAGGCAATAAATTCCATGATTCTCAGTCAATTAAATTCCGATTTTAATCCTTTAATTTAGTCCTACAGTCTAGCATGTGATGGTGAATTATCAAAGTCAAAGGAGCATAATAGAGATGCAACTTGCCTCAAGGATTTCAAATTGAAACCCCAACAAATATCGCTTCTAAAACAGCCGGATCGTCTTCTCTGACTCCGGCAACGATGTGCTACCGTCGTTCCCCAAGGTGGTGGCCGGATTTCTCTCTCCTTCCTCCTCCTTCTCTCTGGCTAATCTCCCTTCTTCTTCTCACTCTCCTCTGTGCCGCCTCCGCTCACTCTTGAATTCACGTAATAAGCCAAGGGCCTAATACATAGTTATATATATATTAACTATTCTAACCTACCGAAATCCTTTTCCCCCCATTAGAGTACTAATCCTAATAAAACAATAAATAAAAAAAAAACTAATAATAATAATAATAATAATAACCCTCATACATGAAATAATATATATATATACACCAAATAATAAAATATAAATGGGGTAATTACACTTACCTCCCCTGGGGCTAGGCCTAATTACAGGCGGTACCCCTAACGTTTTAAATATTACACCGCCATCCCTCAAGGTTTGCTCCGTCGTAACACTTAGCCCCCTCCGGTGAAAGTCAACGCCGGTCAATGATGATTTTTGATGACATCAGCACTTTTTAACCATGTAATACCACATTAGCCCTTACTATATTTGCAAAGACATTTTTACCCTTACTTTTGTATTAAAATAACCTATATACCTAGAGTAAAAAGACAAAAAAAAACCCTTGTATGATTTCTTTATAAGCCCACCTCTCTACATAATACTACATTCTTTCTCTCTCTAACAATTCTCTCTCTAAAATTTCTCTACGTGAAGCTAATCCCTCAAGGCTCTCCCTCCACATAAGAACTGGTACTTCAAGATCTGCTACTCCTTCAAGGTCTGTTCTCCTTTAAGGTCTCCTTCAACGTCTGCTATATATATATATATATGATGAAATATATATGATTTTATTTCCCTCTATGATGAAATATATATGATTTTATTTTCCTCTCTCTCTCTATATATATATATATATATATATAGTTACAATTTTTCCCTCCATCTCTCATATTTTGTGATTTTATTTAATTATTTTATTTTTCCTTTTCATTATTGCTTAACTAGATGTCTCAGTCAAGCTCAAATATTGCAAGAGGCAATGCTCCAAGGAATTTGAGGTACAATAGTATGACTTGTTATTGTGGTGTAACAGCTGCAATAAGGGTTACAATTTACGACACTTATTACAACAAAGGGAAGTTGTATTATACCTATGAAAGAAAAAAATGTTCATTGTGGGAGTGGTGCAACCCCATTGGTACAATAGGTGGTTATGAATCATCTACAAATCAAGATGGTGAAATTCAACCGAATGATGATGCTGCTTATCTGAGAGACCAATATGAAGCGATGAATAGGCGGTTGGATCTGACTGAAGCAAGAAATGGACAAATGAAGATGTTCATTATTGCAGCTTTGTTGTTGTCTTTCTTAGCCTTGTTAAAAACATTTTAGTAGCTATTAAGTTTGTACTGTGTTAAGAAAAAATATGACATTTATGTGTTTAGATGAGCTAGAAGCAATGTAAGTCTGTTTTTGAAGAAATATGACACTTATATATTCCATATAAACTAGAAGCAATATAAGTCTATTAAGAAGAAATATAAAAGTTATATAGTATGAACTCCATTGCAAAACACAGTGGCATGCAAAAATAATCAAAAGCTTATATAGTATGAACTCCATTGCAAAACACAGTGGCATGCAAAAAATAACCAAAAGCTTATATATAGTTCAATCCAACTGTCTCCACTTCATTACATACACAAAACAACCAAAAGTATACCCAAGACCCATGAGTATAAGTATGTAATTATATCCTGTCCAATAACCTATCCAACAATATCCCAAAAATTGTCAACAAATAGCAAGCAAAGTTTCCCAAAAAGTGACAGGTTATCCACATATGCTCCAAATGCAACTCTAACTATGAGCAAACATTTGTCCACATGCCATCAAAACAAAATAGTAACATCAAAAGTGACAGGTAGTTATCCATATATGCTCAAAATAAGAACACAAAAAACATTCTTCAGGGGAGGCCAGAAGGATTGAAACAGCATGACAGTTACCACATTGCATGTGGAAAACAAATAAATGGAGTTCAAAAAAAAAAAAAAAAAAAAAAAAAAAAAAAAAAAGAAGAAGAAGAAGAAACGAAATATATAACTAAAATTTACATGACACTATAATTTACCATATCAGAAGAGGTACCACTACCAAGTTGGGGCTGAGACATAGACGCACCCCTCCCACCTCTAACTGCCTAAGTCAAACAAACACAACAATTTCAAATAGCTATATGGCCAATAAAGTAAATCTGTAAATGAAAAAATGAAAAAAAAAAAAAAAATTTACCATTTAAGTTGTCCCTCTACCAAGTTGGGGCTGAGAACTGCTTGCACCAAAACTCCATGTAGCACCTTGGGGTTGAGAACTGCTTATACCACCCCCCACCTCTAACTGCCTGAGTCAAACAATCACAACAATTTCAAATAATTGTATGACCAATAAAGTAAATCTGTAAATAAAAAAAATAAAAAAATAAAAAGTTACCATTTGAGTTGTGCCTCTACCAAGTTAGGGTTGAGAACTATTTACACCCAAGGGTTGTGATAAACCCCCCCTCCTAACTCTCTGATATTAAAAAACAAACAAAACATAAGAATAAATGGCATGGACTAATTCAGTTTTTATTAAAAAACTGAATTAAATTAAACCAGATAATTAAATTACCTGAGATGTGCTTGAACTTTTCTCTGGACCACTTGCATTTGCAGCTTTTGAAGAACTTCCCTTCTGGACCTTATTTGTATTTTTTGGACATGTTCTTTTGTTATGTCCAAGAGCCTTGCAAATCATGCATCTTATGGTCATTGACCTTCTCACTTGACTAGTCCCTGCTGCAGGTTCATCTGCATCTCTTCTTCTATTTTTCTTTGGCCTACCAGGCCTTCTATAAGGTGGAGGAGGATCAAGTGGATCACCATGAGCAGGTGGCCATAGTTTTGAGTCAACTATGGGATGTATCATTCCCCCATGAGCTTCCAAATAAGCATGCTTACTAAATTTTTCATCACAAAATAGCTCAATATTCATTCTCTTGTAAGCCATTGCAGCAGCTGCATGCTTGCAGGGGAGGCCAAAAATTTGCCATGCCCTACATACACAAGTCCTAGCACCAAGGTCTACCACAGTTCTACCAGTTTCATCCATTATTTCTTTATCAGTATCACCCAATATTTCAATACTTGATTCTGATCCACATTCATCCCCTGACCCATAATTTGACAAACCATCATCACTACTTATTTGAACTCCCCCCATAGTACCTTCATCTACTAGTCCACTATCACTAGAATACCCTTCATTTTCATCTTCCCATTCCTTATCTTCTGAACTGAAACCAAATATATAATCTCCATCATCCTCATCTTCCTCATCACCATCCCTTACCCTACCATCCCTCTCACTACCATCCCTCTCACCACCACTTACATAAGCACCCTTGGACAACCATCCCTTTCATCATCCCTCACAGCACCATTTTTCTCATATACCATGTTTAAAATTTCAACAGTTTCTAACTCAACATGAACATGAACAAATTTTTTATAAGGAATAATATGCAAGCTAAACATTTGTAACATATCAGCATCACTCTGCACTACCATTTTCTTATTACTCCCAGGCAAATCACAATGCATGATAATTGAGACTCCTAATTGTGCAGGTAAATTTTCTAAAGACACTTGTAAAACACCATCCATCAAATCAATAAAACAGTACCTATCAGGGTCAATATTATAAATTTCTTTCACAGTGGACTTGTAGTGCACAGTAATATCATGCAATTCAGAATCTGCCATCTGTTTATACCACATAAGAAAAAACATTAGGATACATATAACAAAATCACATGCATATTTCAAAATAACAGCACAATTTTCTCAGTCTAACACATATTAATATGGAAAAATCAAAACACAAAAACATTAGGATAATTATAAAAAAAAAAATCTAGTAAGTGGAAATTCATTATATATATGGTAATCTAAAATAAAAGATATAGAAATAATTTAGTCAAAATTCATTATATATATAAAATACAAAAAACATTTAGAAAAAAAAAAAAATTCTATATATGTAATGAATTTTGACTAAATTATTTCAATATGGTAATCTCAACACATATCAATATAGAAAAAAAAAAAAAAAAAAAAAAAATTCTATATATATAATGATTTTTCACTAAATTATTTCAATATGGTAATTTTCACTAAAATTTTAGAAACCAAACACTGTGAACAACTATACTGTAAACAAAAAAAAATCCAGATTATGAAACAACGTTGCATAAAAAAATAATAATTATAAATAAAAAAAATAAAAAAATTAGGATGCATATATAAAAAAAAACCTATCCAACAACTGATATAAGTGTTGATACGAAAAAAAAATCTCTGACAATAATTACATACCAGATATAAGTGTTAATTATGTCTTGTCGAAGAACCTATCCAACAATATCCAGATTCGAAAAAAAAAATTACGATGCATATAAAAAAAATCCAGATTCTAAAAACCAAAAAAAAAAAAAATTTCATACTATAAACAACTATACTCGTTACATATTAATATGGCAAAATCAGAATACAAATTAAACAATATATATATATATATATCAGAAATGAACCATGAAAAACTATAACAAAAACTCTAAAAATCACTGCGAAAATAGACATGCATAACAAAACAGCAATGAACAGGAACCTATTCTATATATCTAAAACAAAAACCCTAAGACCTCAACAAGAATAGCAAAACCCCTAATTTTTTTCAAAAAATCAGGCTTACCTTCACCAGCGATTCGTGCTTCTGAAAAAATATTACACCGATGCCTACTTGTTGGATGATTATGGGTTATGTAACGGCTAGCAAAGAGAACAGAAGATCAAAGCCTTAAGAAATCTAGGGTTTGAAAGGCAAGGCATCAAACTCTTCACCTCTGTGCTTCTCCATCTCTTTCTTCTATTTCTCTCTCGAACCGGCTGTATGAGATGTGTAAAGGAAATAAAATGGTTCTATGATATAAAAAAAGGAAATAAATGGGTTGCCTGATATAATGAGTGAAATGAAAGGGTTGCAGATGATGGGACTTAGTCATCAATTTTTTTTCCCTCTAAAACCATTAGGGACAATTTAGTAATTTCAAATCAAAGATATTCTTTATATGATATTAATAAAATATTGAAGGGTGTTTTAGTCATTTAACATGGTCAATGGCCGGAATAAAATGTCGATCAGTTTGGGGGGAGGTCAGTGTAATATTTGAAACATTAGAGGTACCGCCTGTAATTAGGCCTAACCCTAGGGGAGGTAAGTGTAATTACCCCAATATAAATAAATAAATATATATACATATATACATATTTATATGCATATATACAATATACCCATGGGCCTTTAGCCTGCACCATCTAATTAGGCCTACTCCCACTTCTCCAACTAATCCAAGGCTCATTCTTAGGCCCTAAATACATTAAGCCCAATCCATTAATAACTTTACTAAAATTAAGAAAATAATTAATCAATTTAAATAAACAATCAAATACTAACAATTAAATTTCAACACAAGCAAACCCACATATAGTTAGAGTATCAATCACATAGTTAACACAATAAATAATTCAAATAACATTAGTCACAAAATTAAAATACTTAATTAAATACCCAAAAAAAAAAATAATTAACTCAATAACAAGTGAACAAATAAATACACTTAGCCACATAAGCAATTTAAAATAATTAAATTAATTAAAATACTTAATTAAATAACCAAAAAAAAAAAATTAACTCAATAACAAGTGAACAAATAAATACACTTAGCCACATAAGCAATTTAAAATAATTAAATTAATTAAAATAAACCTTTGAAAATTAGGGGTATTACATGTCCTAAGTGGGAAACACCTTCCTAAAAGTGTTGTTCTTTCCCGTTTTGATAATTTTAGTTTACCATCTTCAAATAACCTTCCAATTCCGTAGTCGATCTCGATCTTGATATGATAACTTGAAATTACAACTCGATCAAGATTTGTTATGACATCGAAATTTTCCAATTGCAAAAATAATATCTCACAAATAACAATACATTTGCTTTACAAAAACATACTTTTTATACAAATATATTGAATCTGAAATGATGTCACCACGGGCGGAGCCTGGATTACAAAGTAAGGGGCTAAAGGTAATAAGAAATTTTTGAAAATGAACACAATAATTCTTATCATATATATATATATATATATATATATATATATATATATAATAGACCAAAAAATGATGGTGTTCTCATATATCAAATCAAGTTTTTAAGGGGATAAAAATAAAAAATCACATGTAAATAGAGTTTCTTAATCTCAGAGAGATTCTTATTCTTATACGTATTATCTTCATAGATTTTTTTTTTTTTTTTTTTTTTTTTTTTTTTTTTTTTTTAGTTCAAAAAGATGAGAAATTGGACTTCCTCTTAAGTCTCTGCAATTTCCTTACTAGACCCCAAACATGCCAAACCCTATGAGAGAAAATACCATCACGTGTTAAGAGAAAGTGGCTGAAAAGCAGTAAAAATTGATTACATATCACATATGGATTGGACTGATAGGAAGAGGATGAGTAGAACTATGAATTAGGTTGATAGGAAGAGAAATAGTAATATTAAAACTTGATTACAAATGGACTGGGTTGATAAAAATAGTAGTACTAATTTTTTTAAAAAAATTGGACCTGGGCTGTAACCCAGGTTGGCCCATTAAAAGCTCCGCCCATGAATGTCACTAGCACTTCAAAAATAAAAATATTTAAGATTCACATTGATGGCAAGGACGAATGTAGGGGTGAACTCTGGTAGACTTGAGCCCAAAAAAAAAATAAATAAAAATTTACTATATTAATTTTAGCCCAACCGAAAAAATATATATATATTAACAGTATTAAGCCACTCCAAAATTGGTCCACCCAATCAAGCTGAAGTTAACTCAGCTACGAGGCCTACACAAGGCGGGCTAAAAGAGATAAAGATAACGGGGTCTCAATCAACTTCTTTGGGTAGAAAAACAGGCCAAAGGTACCGATTTCAGCATGCATGATCTGTATTCATTTTCTTCTCTTTTGGCCACATATTCTCTATTAATCTTTAACACCAGACAGTGAATCGCTTATATAAGCGCAGTTGGGGTAAGCAGGATCGGTATGTGCAAATAAACGCCCAAGCCAAATAAGCTGGTAGGCCCTGACCCAAGGGCGATAAAGGCCGTAGCCTAGGGCCTCAAAATATATGGGGCCTCAAAAGATATAGGGCCTCAAAATATTAAAAAAAAAAAAAAAAAAAAAATTTAGGGCAAATCATTTCAGCCTCCCCAATCGCCTCGTTCTCTATTCTCGTTCTAAACTCTGAACTTGCCCTCTCTCTCTCTCTCTCTCTCTGCAACTGCAAACTACAAAATCTACAAGAATCAGAAGTTCAAAACCCATATATTTCAGTTTGTCTGCAAAAATCAAAAGTTGAAAACCTATTACCTATATCAAAACCCATATCGGTATATCATTTCAGATTGTTCAAAAAATCAAAACCCATATCTTTCAGTTTCCATCGCCCGCTGTTCCAGATCGGGTTCGCCGTTCGCAAGCTTCAGCCGCCGTCTCTCAACTCTCAAGCTTGTGTCCCTCTTTCTCTGCAACTGCTAACTGGTATGTATGGGTTTTGGTTTAACTTTTGCATTGCATTTTGAGGTAATCATTGCATTGCATTTTGAGGTAATCACCGTAATCTGCATTTTATTTCAGCAAAACAAATATATATATTTTTTATTTCTATAACTTCTATTTCTGTTTTTTTTTTTTTTTTTGTTGTCAATTATGTCTACAAGAAAATTTGAACTGGGCATGAAAAAAGAAAAAAAAAAAAAAAAAAAAGAATCTGCAGAGGTTTAATCTGAAACAATTTTTATCAACATGCCAAGCTTTTTGAAGAAGGAAATCTTTTCAGAACTAAAAAAAATCATAACAAGAAATTTGACAAGCAAAAGTACTTAATATAGGGTAAAGCTCTGAAGTTACTTCTTGAAAATTAAAATACTTACAAAAAGCATGCTTTTGAGTGAATTCCATAGTGTTGGAAGGGGCTTGCCACGAACTACCTCACACTCTGCTTCCACTAGTAAATTCTTCAAAAGAAGAGATAGGGTAGTTGCCCCACTTTGTAAACGATGATCTCCTACAAAATAAGGGTGGTTGCCAGCTCTGAACTTGCCCTGGCTCGGAAAAAGAATGAGGCTCGTTCAGAGGGATGGGATGTTTCTAAGGGTGGTTGCCCCTCTCTGTAAACGATGATCTCCTACAAAATAAGGGATGGGAGATCATCTACAGCCAATGATTTCATTTCGTACAGAATCAACAGCCCTTTGTGTATGTCTATATATATATATATTTGTGTGCGTGCGTGTTAGTGCTGGACTGGTGCATCTCCAATCCTTCTTCTTCCATCATCATCATCGTGCGTGCGCGTGCTGGACTGGTGCATCTCCAATCCTTCTTCCATCATCATCATCATCAATCATCATTATAAGAGGCTGTGATGATATATGTTCTGAGTGGATCATACTGGCATTGAGAATCGGATCCGTATGTTGGTGGGGCAAACCAGAGGGTCTGTGGGAGAGAGATTTGGTTCTTCTCTCACAGGCAACTGTTGTTGCAGCCAGGGCGGTGGGATATACTCTTGCCATGATCAAAAGCAGATCTGAGCCTTAATTGTATTTTATTGAAAATTTTCAAAAAAAAAACTCTTATAATGTTTTTTTTTTTTTTTTTTTTTTGCAATATAGAGTAACAAAATTTGCATTACATTTTGTGGTAATCACCATAATCTACATTTTATTTCAGCAAAAAAAGTGTTTTTTTAGGGCAAATCATTTCAGCGTCCCCAATCGCCTCCATCTTTATTCTTGTTCTCAACTCTGAACTTGCCCTGCACTCGGAAAAAGAATGAGGCTCAGAGGGATGGGATGTTTCTAAGGGTGGTTGCCCCTCTCTGTAAACGATGATCTCCTACAAAATAAGGGATGGGAGATCATCTAGAGCCAATGATTTCATTTCCTACAGAATCAACAGCCCATTGTGTATGTCTATATATATATTTGTGTGCGTGCGTGCGCGTGCTGGACTGGTGCATCTCCAATCCTTCTTCTTCCATCGTCATCATCAATCATCATTATAAGAGGCTGTGATGATATATGTTCTGAGTGGATCATACTGGCATTGAGAATCGGATCCGTATGTTGGTGGGGCAAACCAGAGGGTCTATGGGAGAGAGATTTGGTTCTTCTCTCACAGGCAACTGTTGCTGCAGCCAGGGCGGTGGGATATACTCTTGCCCTGATCAAAAGCAGATCTGAGCCTCAATTGTATTTTATCGAAAATTTTCAAAAAAAAAAATTCAATTGTATGTTTTTTTTTTTTTTTTTTTTTTTTTTTTTTTTTTTTTTTTTTTTTTTTTTGCAATATAAAGTAACAAAATTTGCATTACATTTTGAGGTAATCACCGTAATCTACATTTTATTTCAGCAAACAAGTATTTTTTTTAGGGCAAATCATTTCAGCCTCCCCAATCGCCTCCATCTTGATTCTTGTTCTCAACTCTGAACTTGCCCTGCACTCGGAAAAAGAATGACGCTCGTTCAGAGGGATGGGATGCTTCTAAGGGTGGTTGCCCCTCTCTGTAAACGATGATCTCCTACAAAATAAGGGATGTGAGATCATCTAGACCAATGATTTCATTTCCTACAGGATCAACAGCCCTTTCGGTATTTATGTATTTATATATATATATTTCATTTATTATAGAATCAACAGCCCATTGTGTGTGCGCGCGCGCGCTAGACTGGTGCGTCTCCAATCCTTCTTCTTCCATTATCATCATCATCAATCATCATTATAAGAGGCTGTGATGATATATGTTCTGAGTGGATTTGTCACGTCCCGAAAATTCTAATAAAATCCTCAATTCATTACACAAGGAACAAAAAAAAAATGCCCTCTTTTATACAAAGTCAATTTCCTCAAATATATACTAAATTCTCCAAATAAATAAAATAAATCCTGCAACGCCGACTCTTCCACCTAAGCCCGAATCTAGCAATCCCCGTTCATCTTTGGTACTGAAACTGGAGGGTGGTGAAACAAAAAGTCCCGGTAGGAAAAACCATAACAAGAATTTCATGGAGGTTTAATAAAACAGCTTCACAAAATATACATATTCATGTGAGTATATAAACAAAATACATATGCATTTAATTAAAGCATTTAATAAAAAACCATTGAAGCAAAATCACCCCATGCCATTCAAGGTATAGAGAACCCTACACTGAAAAAGAAATATTTCCTCACTGGATCATACTAGCATTGAGAATCGGATCCGTTTGTTGGCAGGGCAAACCAGAGGGTTTGTGGGAAAGAGATTTGGTTTTTCTCTCACAGGCAACTGTTGTTGCAGCCAGGGCGGTGGGATATACTCTTGCCATGATCAAAAGCAGATCTGAGCCTCAATTGTATTTTATCGAAAATTTTCAAAAAAAAAACTCTTATAATGTTTTTTTTTTTTTTTTTTTTGCAATATAAAGTAACAAAATTTGCATTACATTTTGAGGTAATCACCTTAATCTACATTTTATTTCAGCAAAACAAATATTTTTTTTAGGGCAAATCATTTCAGCCTCCCTAATCGCCGCCTCCTTTTTTCTTGTTCTCAACTCTGAACTTACCCTGCACTCGGAAAAAGAATGAGGCTCGTTCAGAGGGATGGGATGTTTCTAAGGGTGGTTGCCCCTCTCTGTAAACGATGAGCTCCTACAAAATAAGGGATGTGAGATCATCTAGAGCCAATGATTTGATTTCCTACAGAATCAACAGCCCTTTGTGTATGTATATATATATATTTCATTTCCTACAGAATCAACAGCCCTTTGTGTGTGTGCGCGCGCTGGACTGGTGCGTCTCCAATCCTTCTTCCATCATCATAATCGTCATCAATCATCATTATAAGAGGCTGTGATGATATATGTTCTGAGTGGATCATACTGGCATTGAGAATCGGATCCGTTTGTTGGTGGGGCAAACCAGAGGGTCTGTGGGAGAGAGATTTGGTTCTTCTCTCACAGGCAACTGTTGTTGCAGCCAGGGCGGCGGGATATACTCTTGCTTTGATCAAAAGCAGATCTGAGCCTCAATTGTAAGTTATGAATTATGTATCCATAAATAAACCTCTGAGCCAATTAAGTGTGTTTATTGAAAAATTTCAACAAAAAAAAAAATTCTGAACTTGCCCTTTCTCTCTCTCTTTCTATCTGCAACTGCAAACTTACAAAATCTACAAGAATCAGAAGTTCAAAACCCATATCCTATTTGGTGAGGCTCGTTCAGTGGGATGGGATGTTTCTAGGGGTGGTTGCCCCTCTCTGTAAACGATGATCTCCTACAAAATAAGGGATGGGAGATCATCTAGAGCCAATGATTTCATTTCCTACAGAATCAACAGCCCTTTGTGTATGTATGTATATATATATTGGTAAGTCTTTGTGTATGTGTATATATATATATATATATTTGTGTGTGTGAGCTCGCGCTGTGGACTGGTGCATCTCCAATCCTTCTTCTTCCATCATCATCAATCATCAATCATCATTATATGAGGCTGTGATGATATATGTTCTGAGTGGATCATACTGGCATTGAGAATCAGATCCGTTTGTTGGCGGAGCAAACCAGATGGGGTCTGTGGGAGAGATTTGGTTCTTCTCTCACAGGCAACTGTTGTTGCAGCCAGGGCGGTGGGATATACTCTTGCCCTGATCAAAAGCCGATCTGAGCCTCAATTGTAAGTTATGAATTATGTATCCATAAATAAAACTCTGAGCCTCAATTAACCCACAGGGACTGTTTTGCACTATATCTAAAATTGGCCTCAAATTTTGAGGCCCATAGGGGATGGAAAAAAAAAAAATTGTAAGTTAGGGCAAGTTTCAGAGGACACAATCTGCTTCGACACTCCGCAGGGCGCAGCCTCATGTGACAATGTATGTTCATTCTCTCTCTCTCTCTTCTCTCTCCTTTTGCATGAATTGATCTTTTATATATGTTTCTTTCGTTCATCTCGTCATTTCATTTGTTCTAACTTTGGTTCGTTTGATTAGAGCCTTTACCTTTGTTCCAAAGCCGGCCCTGACCCAAGGCGACAAAGGCGGTCGCCTAGGGCCTTGAAATTTATAAGCCCATGGATGATGGGCCACCAGAAAAAAAAAAAAAAAAAAAAAAAAAAAAAAAAAAAAAAAAAAAAAAAATAGTTTTAGGGCAAATCATTTCAGCCTCCCCAATCGCCTCCATCTCTATTCTCATTCTCAACTCTGAGCTTGCCCTGCACTCGGAAAAAGAATGATGCTTGTTCAGAGGGATGGGATGTTTCTAAGGGTGGTTGCGCCTCTCTGTAAACGATGATCTCCTACAAAATAAGGGATGGGAGATCATCTAGAGCCAATGATTTCATTTCCTACAGAATCAGCAGCCCTCTGTGTATGCGTATATATATATATATATATTTTGATTAGTCTTTGTCTATGTATATATATATATAAATATTCTTTATTGATACAAGAATCAATTTCCTCAAATATATACATGAAAATCTCCAAATAAATTTAAAATCAATCCGCAACACCAACTCTTCCATCTAAGCCCAAAACTAGCAATCCAAGTTCATCCTCAGTACCTGAAACTGGAAGGGAGTGAGACGGGGGAAGTCCCAGCAGGAAAAACCATAATAAGAATTTCGAGGTTTCATGAAAATTAGCTTCACAAAATATAGATATGCTTTTGAACAAAAATACATATATGCAATTTTAATATATATATATATATATTTGTGTGTGCGCGCGCTGTGGACTGGTGCATCTCCAATCCTCCTCCTTCCATCATCATCATCAGCAATCATCTATAATCATTATAAGAGGCTGTGATGATATATGTTCTGAGTGGATCATACTGGCATTGAGAATCGGATCCGTTTGTTGGCGAGGCAAACTAGAGGGTCTGTGGGAGAGAGATTTGGTTCTTCTCTCACAGGCAACTGTTGTTGCAGCCAGGGCAGTGGGATATACTCTTGCCCTGATCAAAAGCAGATCTGAGCCTCAATTGTAAGTTATGAATTATGTATCTATAAATAAACCTTTGAGCCTCAATTGTAAGTGTATTTTATTGAAAATAAAAATAAAAATAAAAAAAACTCTGAACTTGCCATCCCTCTCTCTCTGCAACTGCAAACTGCAAAATCTACAAGAATCAGAAGTTCAAAACCCATATATTTCAGTTTATCTATCTGTCTGCAAGAATCAAAAGTTCAAAACCCATATCCTATTTGATGAGGCTTGTTAAGAGGGATGGGATGTTTCTAAGGGTGGTTGCCCCTCTCTATAAACGATGATATCCTACAAAATAAGGGATGGGCGATCATCTAGAGCCAATGATTTCATTTCCTACTGAATCAACAGCCCTTTGTGTATGTATATATATGTATATATATTTTTGATAAGTCTTTGTGTATGTGTATATATATATATATATATATATATATATATAAATATCCTTCATTGATACAAAAATCAATTTCCTTAAATATATACACGAAAATCTCCAAATAAATTTAAAATAAATCCGTAACACCAACTCTTCCATCTAAGCCCGGAACTAGCAATCCAAGTTCATCCTCGGTACTTGAAACTGAGGGAAGTCCTAGTTGGAAAAACCATAACAAGAATTACTAGGAGGTCTCATGAAAATTAGCTTCACAGAATATAGATATGCTTTTGAACAAAAATACATATATGCAATTTTAATATATATATATATATTTGTGTGTGTGCGTGCGCTCTGTGGACTGGTGCATCTCCAATCCTTCTTCCATCATCATCATCAATCATCAATCATCATTATAAGAGGCTGTGATGATATATGTTCTGAGTTGATCATACTGGCATTGAGAATCGGATCCGTTTGTTGGCAGGGCAAACCAGAGGGTCTGTTGGAGAGAGATTTGGTTCTTCTCTCACAGGCAACTGTTGTTGCAGCCAGGGCGGTGGGATATACTCTTGCCCTGATCAAAAGCATATCCGAGCCTCAATTGTAAGTTATGAATTATGTATCCATAAATAAATCCGAGCCTCAATTGTAAGTGTATTTTATTGAAAAATTCCAAAAAAAAAAAAAAAAAAAAATTCTCTGAACTTGCCCTCTCTCTCGCTCTGCAACTGCAAACAACAAAATCTACAAGAATCAGAAGTTCAAAACCCATATATTTCAGTTTATCTATCTGTCTGCAAGAATCAAAAGCTCGAAACCCATATCCTATTTGGTGAGGCTCGTTCAGAGGGATGGGATGTTTCTAAGGGTGGTTGCCCCTCTCTGTAAATGATGATCTACAAAATAAGGGATGGGAGATCATCTAGAGCCAATGATTTCATTTCCTACAGAATCAACAGCCCTTTGTGTATGTGTATATATATATATATATATATATATTTTTTTTTTTTTGATAAGTCTTTGTGTATGTATGTGTATATATATATATATATTTGTGTGTGCGCGCGTGCGCTGTGGACTGTGGACTGGTGCATCTCCAATCCTCCTTCTTCCATCATCATCATCGTCAATCCTCAATAATCATTAGAAGAGGCTGTGATGATATATGTTCTGAGTGGATCATACTGGCATTGAGAATAGGATCCTTTTGTTGGAGGGGCAAACCAGAGGGTCTGTGGGAGAGAGATTTGGTTCTTCTCTCACAGGCAACTGTTGTTGCAGCCAGGGTGGTGGGATATACTCTTGCCCTGATCAAAAGCAGATCTGAGCCTCAATTGTAGTCAAGTGTATTTTATTGAAAATTTTCAAAAAAAAAAAAACTCTAAACTTGCCCCCCCTCTCTCTCTGCAACTGCAAACTACAAAATATCAGAAGTTCAAAACCCATATATTTCAGTTTATCTATCTGTTAAATTAGGGTAAGTGGGGTGGCTGAGAGCAGATCTGAAATGGGGAATGATGTTTTCCGAAAATTTATGGGGATTGTTGGGCAGTGAAGCATTATATCCATATATGTTGTAATTGTTTGCTTCCCTACTCCACCCATTCCTATGGTTTTCGGTGCTTCCTTTTTTCTTATTCAGCTTCATCATCTCTTTTACACACACTCAAACACACACGTATATGTATGTATGTATATATTGTTTATCTGTGTTTGGTGAGGCTTTTTCCTTGGAAACGAAGAAACAATCAAGCTTTCTGCTATTTGGAAAATCTGGGCTATTAGAAATGAAGCTTTGCACAAGGGAGTTCAAGATCAAGCTACACAGTTGCACAAGTTATTGTTTGGGAGGTTCTGTCATACCTCTAGATTCGATTGGAAGATTTACTACTAATTTTTTAATGCTGCGGTTTTCTCTGGTCTTCTTGACAGTTTGGTGTTGCTGGGAATTGTTTCAGTTTGTGTGTGCCTGTTGCAGAGCTGATTCTGGTGTCTAGTTCTGAATCAAATGGAATTTCTTCAGGTCTCTCTGGAGTTTTGTTTCAACACAATGGGATGGTTTATTGAATTTACAGATCAGAAAATTTTTATGCTGAGCGGGCTTTTATTTGGGATTAGTTTCTGAATATTATCTTTGTTTTCTTTTGTTTTTTTCTTTCTGGTTATTCTAGTCAAGTTTGAAAAAGGCCTCCCCAATTGCCTCCATCTCTATTGTCGTTCTTAACTCTCTCTCTCTCTCTCTCTCCAACTGCAATAAACAAGAATCAGAAGTTCAAAACCCATATATTTCAGTATATTTATCTGTCTACAAGAATCAAAAGTTGAAAACCTATTACCTATATCAAAACCCTTATCGGCATATCATTTCAGATGGTTCAAAAAATCAAAACCCATATCTTTCAGTTTCCATCGCCCGCTGTTCCAGTTCGGGTTTGCCTTTCGCAAGCTTCAGCCGCTGTCTCTCAACTCTCAAGCTCTCTCTCTCTCTGCAACTGCAAACTTGTATGTATTGGTTTTGTTTTAATTTATTTTTTTTCTAAATCAACTAATCAAGCTATGCAATTGTTGTTTTGCAAACTAAATCCTATTTGGTGAAATTTTTTATCATCTTTTTTATATAATTTTTTTTTTTTTTTTTACAATACAAAGTAACAAAATTTGCATTGCATTTTGAGGTAAACATCGTAATCTACATTTTATTTCAGCAAAACAATTTTTTTTTTTGTTTTTTATTTCTGTAACTTCTATTTGTGTTTTTTTCTGGGCATGAAAAAATAATAAAAAAAGAATCTGAATTGGATTAGAAATATGCAGAGACTGAATCTGAAACAATTTTAATCAACATGCCAAGCTGTTTGAAGACTGGAAAACATTTCAGAACGTAAAAACGAAAATCATAACAAGAACTTTGACAAGCCAGAGTACTTAATATAGGGTAAAGCTCTAAAGTTACTTCTTGAAAATTAAATTACTTACAAAAATCATGCCTTTGAGTGAATTACATAGTGTTGGAAGGGGGCTTGCCATGAACTACCTCACACGGAAGAGTTAGGGTACTAAGTGGTGAATTGTTCAGACATAAATTGGTAATTTTTTTTAATTAATTACCCAAATAGGATTTAGTTTGCAAACCATATGATTATGGCACATATTTGAGGAGTCCAGAGGTCATTTATATTTCATAGGGATCAGGAGGGAGTATGGAAGGACATACGGGCTTGTCACCATGGATAAGAACTGGGATTGTCTTGTGCACAGAGTTGGATTTTGGAACTTAAGTTCTCTTCAAGGTATTCATTCTCGACAGACTTTATGCTGAGAGCGAGTTGAACTCGTAATGCATATGGGCTTGGCAGCGCTCCCAGGAGCTTTACATCGCTTGTCGCCATGGCCAATTCTCAAGCAACAAAAGCTTAAAATGCTGAAAACCACAGTATAGGTTGTTTGGGCGGCTGGAACAAGATTTCTTGGTACATATGAGTATTGTTTGTCTTGATGTAGGTGTTTTATGTGTGACTTAGTCTTAAAGAGGAACATAAGCAGAGGCAAAGAAAAGGACCATAAACATTCAGTGAGACAAATTTGGTAACTTCACACAAGCATCATTCTAATACCACTGCGTTACAAGGAGGCACAGAGGCATTAGATGCTACATTTGAATAAAAAGCAAAAAGGAAAAACAAGAACATATATCAAAGACCAAAAGGTTGCTCAAGTTATTATTACCAAGCGATTGGATCATAGACATAGGCAATGTCAATTGGAAGTAGTAGCGTTTGCTCTGGCTTCGTTGATTGTCTCAATAAGCTTCTCAGGCTCTAGAAAGACATCTTTCACTGCACCATCTGAGCAGAACCTCTCAGCCCATTCCATCAGACGCGGTGTCTTGATCTCTAGCAGAGACGCGGTTCCCAAATACTTTGGTATCATCAGCCAACCCAAGAAGCTCCCAAATGCTATGTCAAGATACCCAATACTATCCCCACCAAAGAAAGCCTTCCCCTTGCTACACTTGACAAATGCCTCCTCCAGCATCACCAGTCCTGCAACCACTTGCTCTGTTGCCGCAGCTTTTGCTTCCTCTTCTTGTCCCTTCCAAGTCTCCATCAATAATGGAAACCACTGCAACCATTTCAATTACATCATAAATTCGTTACAATAAGATTCATGATTTACAACACAGAAATTTTTATATAGAGAATTCACTAAAATGGCATGCCACTAGCTCAGTAAAGAAACTCTTCAATTCAGAAAGCTATGGAAACTGAATTTTTATGTAGAGATTCTTTAATGGGGAAAACAAAATATTTAGAGATTTGTATACAACAAGATGACTGTCAGCACATCTTATGATTCCAAAAATGTCCTTACCATAATATTCATTATCAAGAAATTCAGGTTTTATAAATAGGTGCATAAATCATACCTTGTCATCGATGTAGGCAGCCCAGAAGCGAGCAATGGCGCGATCATATGGATCCGAAGGGAGGATGGAGGGACCTGAGCTCCATACCTCATCAATGTATTGGACAATGATGAGAGACTCACAAATGGGCTTGTCACCGTGTATAAGAACTGGGATTTTCTTGTTGGCAGGATTGGATTCAAGGAGGAGCTCACTCTTGGAACGGAGGTTCTCTCCGAGGAACTCATATTTGACAGACTTTATGTTGAGAGCTATTTGAACCCGATTCACAAATAGGCTTGGCCGTGTCCCGAGAAGCTTCACATCAGTCGTTGTCGTTGCCATGGCAATTCTCAAGCAACAGAGGCTTTAGATTTTGAAAACTGAGCTATGTGTTGGTATGAATTGAGGACTGAAGCAAGAGTGAGTCTGGTGTGTATTGATGTAGGAAGGTAGGTGACAACATGTAGGCCGGCTCAGGCAAAAATTATTTATTAGAAAGTTCCTATCATCAACCTTAAAATATCTGGAAAACTTCATTTAAAGTTATCCCAATCTAATACACAAATCATTTTTGTTGTCAACTTCAAATGTTCTTGTTACCCTCTGATAATATTTTGGAGAATTTTCAAATGCAATACTTTCTTGTAAAAATGGGAGGCTTCGATAACAGTTATACCAATATTGAGTGAATAAATTATTTAAAAGCGGTGAATTGACTACAAAGAAAACAAACGAAGGCAAAGAAAGGGACCACAACAATCTTATAACTAGTTTAGAATTACAATAACATAATCAATGGCATTTCTAAAGATAATGAGCAGTTATATAACCTATAAATTATGAATACCAAATAGTGGAAGGATCGATATATATAAAATGAACAGAATGAACAGCAGATAAAAACAATAAAAGACAATAACTTTAAACAGCACATAATAACTTTTAAATACTTATAGAAAACTTCCTTCTTTATTGAGACTTCAAAATAAAGTACTACAAAAGAGAGAAAAGAAAACTGAAAGATACATTGAGGGAAAACATTGCCCTCTATTTATACATAAATTTAGACTTGAAATTTTAAATTTGAAATCCGCATAGTGGCTGGATGGCGTGTGCTTGAATAATGCAGTCGGATGGTCCGCCACTAAGTTCTGTCTTCTTGTCTGATAGGAATGATCAACCTTAAACAAGAAATAGTTCTGTAGAAATAAAGACTTTTATAAAAAAATACTTTGTCATCTTCTGTCGGTAGAATAAGAGAGAATCTCTACTTTTTGGGAGTTTTCATTTTTTCTTTCAAGTGGCTGGTTAAAGAATCCCAATAATCTTCAGCAGAGGGGTCCTCATCCTGGATAAGATCTTCATTAGGATCTTGTGCTTCGCCATCTAGACAGGAATACTGAGTACCATCTTGGCTGGATACTGAGACCATGGATATGTCATCCGTGACTGTGGACGGAGAAGAACCAAAACTATTAACAAATTTAGTCTTCATGAAATCCATGCATTTAACCATTAAATCGGTTTCAGTAATTAATGGTTGTTGCTTTCTGATCATATCTTTAATCATTTCAAAGGGATTAAAGATATCAGTGGCATTTGGAAACTGTGTTAAGGATAACTTTGGAATAGCATCCTGATACTCCATTGTCTTCTGTTTAATGAGGTTCAAGAGAGATGTCAGAGACGGCTCTTGAGACATGCTAGCCCACCACCTGTAATAAAAAATTCTTTCCAAGATGGGCAGTTGATCAGAATTATAACTGCATTGGAAATCCCATCTCCAAATCCAAGGGATTCCAAATTCTGTAAAGAATAAGAGGGTGGATTTGCCCGCAGGGATATGATCCTGTCCTCTGAGATGAGGATGGAACTGCTGCCATGGGAGGAATAAGTGCCTCACCTGTTCTGGTAAAATATCCAGATCTGGACCAAATATAGCCCACCAAGGAATAGCCCAATTTGGGAAATCAACCTTAAAAGATTGAGGACATATCTTGAAAAACCAAGTATGTTTATGTGTTGGATTCTAATAAAAGAACGAATATGTCCAGGCTGAGATATAATCCCAGTAATTATAATTATGTCCGAAAGCAAGTTTTCTGGATAAATTAGGATTTAATTCCCAGTCAAAAGGCTTATAAAGCTTTTTAAAGATAGCTTTACTATAAGTAAGAGGACTATCTTTGGAATTCGGAAATTTCTTTGTGTGGGTAAATTCCACAGAGGAAGTTTCAGTAAGCATGGCTTCATAGACATATCTATGACGACCATCTGGTACTGCATATTGTTGTGTTTGGAAATATCTGGTTTTTATTTCCCAAGGATCTGGCATCCATTGTTCATCTTGAGGATCCAGAACCAATACTGTTTGAATATACCTTTAATTAGGTATCCACGGGGTTTCTGTAATAAGAACCTCTTTCATGGTTTTCTTCTGTGAGCTTTCTCCTGGAGTAGGAGTCCGAAGCAAATCAGAGAGATGCTCCAAAGCTAGATACTGATCTTCAGTGAGTGGTATAACCACTTTGGCTTTTGCCCTGCCTTTGCCACAGCCTTTTGTGGTATTACCACGGCCTTGCCCATGATGGGGCTGATTCATGAACCCTGTAGATATTCTCGGGTTAAGAAATTAGGTAAAGAATTAGAACTGCCTTTAATATATTCAATTGAAAAATCAAAAACAGATAAATCAGCTTGTCAACCAACAAATATCTGTTTGGAAACTAAATTTTTAACATCTTTTTCCAGCACTTGTTTAGCAGTACTGCAATCAATGCGTAACAAAAATTTCTGATTGATTAAATCATCTTGGAATTTATAAATGCATTTAACTAAAGAAAGAATTTCCTTCTTAATAGTAGAATAATTTAACTGTGCATTTTTCCAAGATCCTGAAGTGAAGAGAACAAGCTCCTCTGTTCCTGTTTCTGGATTCTTTTGTTTAAGAATACCACCATATCCAATATTGGATGCATCTGTCTCAACAATTTTAAACCATGAAGAATTTGCTAAGGCTAAGCAAGGAATCTGTTTAGCACGAAGTTTAATCTTCTGAACGGCTTTTATATGTTCTTCAGTCCAAGGGGAAGGTGACTTCCTGAGCCATGTATATAAAATTGTTGTATCCTATGCAAGATTCTTGTAATGGTTACGAATATATTTCAAACTCCCAAGAAATCTTTGCAATTGAGTTTTTTCTTTAATTTCATCAGGGAATTTAAAGGCAAACTCAATACTTCTGTCAATGGGTTTGATTTTACCATCACAAATTTCATGCCCAAGAAATCTTACTTGAGTGAGGAAAATTTTTAGTTTAGGAGCAGATACTACTAAACCACTTTTGTAAATAACATCTTTGAAAATTTTCAAATGTTTATAATGTTGATCTATTGATTTTGAAAATATTAAAATATCATCAATATAAACAATAGAAAATTCAGTATAAGGATTAAAAATGTCATTCAAAATATGTTGAAATTCTGAAGGGGCATTTTTTAAACCAAAAGGCATTACTGTCCATTCATACTGTCCAAAGGGTACACAAAAAGCAGTTTTATATCTGTCTTCATCTGCAATCTGTACCTGGTAATATCCTGATTTAAGATCAAATTTAGAAAATATTACAGCAGATTGTAATCTATCTAACAGATCTTTAATGTTGGGAATTGGGTATCGAATTCAGCTTAAAGCAAGGTTGAGGGGACAATAATCAATGACCAATCGAGGAATTCCTCGTTCTTTTTCAGAGTTTTTATTGACATAAAAAGCTCTGCAACTCCATGGGGAGTAACTTGCTATAACTAGCTTTTTTTTCATCAAAGAGCTAATTTCAGTTTTGCACAATTCTAAATAGTCAACCTAGGACTAGCTTTGGAAGGGATCATTAGATTGGTAAATCCTTTTTCATAAGGCAAAGAAACAATATGCTTCTTTCTGTCCCAAAAAGCATTAGGCACTTCACTACAGATATCCTTTAGAAAACTTTGTCGTATTGACTCAATTTTCTGTTGCTCAATGGGATGGACCAATCTTTGATGGATTGCTAAGGAACATACTTCCTTTTACAAATAATTCAGTTGCTTTTCTTTAAAGATAATGCTATCTTTAAGAGCATTGATATGCTTATATACAGGTTTGGTCAAAAATTCAAAAGTGATTAACTGACCCTGTAAGGTTGAGCATATTCCATGAGAATCAATCTTCTCAATTGGCATAATTAAGGCTAAAAAGGAAGTGCCCAAAATAACCTGTTATGCCATGTTTTTAATAAGTAAAAAGGTAGATGGTAGACAAATACCTTGTTTACAGATAAAAACGTGATTAAGCTTATACTTAATCTGCATCTTACCACCACTTGCACTGGTAAGACCTTGAGTGGTTTTCTCAAAATATTGAGTAGGGACCAATCCTTCTTCAATACAGTTCATGTCTGCACCACTATCAACCAAAGCAATAGCATTATTGATAAGATATTCCTGATTGATAACCAAATTAATGGAGATATACCATTTTTGGTAAGTGACCTGATTCAAAAGATTAAGATATTCTTTATCTTTAGGCACTTCAATCTGTGAAGACAAAGATTCTGTAGTAGCATGATTAACCTTTTCTTTTAAAAGTTTAATTTCCAAATCCATATTGGTTTGATGGATCTTTAATTGGCGAATTTCAGCTTTTAAATTGTTAACCTCCATCCTTAAATCTGGAAGACTAGCAGGACGAGAGTTCTGGCTTTGATGTTCTAATCTGTTTAGAACTTCTTTCATGCTATAATGATTCTCAGATATTATAAAGTCTGGATTATCATTATCTTCTTGAGGCTGTGCAATAGCATAACCTATTTCAAAGATCTTCATTTTTATCTGAGGATCTTGAACTTGATCTATAAGATCTAACAAGGATTGTTGATGAGCAGTTAAGACATTTAAACTTAGCCCATTCATTTTAACTATAGCCTTGTAATAGTCATTCTTCTGGTGACAGGAACATTCTGGATTACTATTTTCTTCTTCGGAGGAAGACGAAGATTGTAATTCCATGAGTTCTTCAGACTCAGAAGATCCATTTTCGAAAGAACTAGTATTAAGTAGTAATTTGCTTAATTGGAGTGTTAACTCTTCACTTATGGGAAGATTGTTAAGCTTCTCCTTATTTCTGCACTTATTTGCATAGTGGCCTACCCGTCCACATTTGAAACACTTAGCCTCTGTTTTGGGTTTTCCTTTACCCTTTGCTTTTGGATAGGTTTTCCTTTTTGGCTTAGTGTACTGTTTTGAAGTATCAACCTTTTGTTGATGTTTCCTTCGGGAATATTTCCTTTTATAAGGTTTGTCAACCTTATGTCTTTTCCTAACTTTAGGATAAGATAAAGGTGTCTGATACGTAAATTGATCACAAAATTCACCTACTTCCTTTTTCCCCGTTAGTCTCTGTTGTTTTAACTTAGACTATAACTTCAGATCATTACAAAGAGCTAAACCTTCTTGGATTACGATGTTGACTAATCCACCATAGGTATAGTTCCTGTAAGGGATAGAGATTCCATTATTTATATCCCTTAACTTCTTTCTAATTCTTTCAGCAAAAAAGGTAGGAAGACCATTCACAAATTTTGCCTTCCAGTGTTCATGATTGGCATCACAAAGCTGTAAAACCTTGGCTAAGAAGACATCTTTATACCAACGAAAATGGGTTAAAGATGGACATCTTAGATTTTGTAACAACTCTCTACTTCTTTCACTGTTAGCACCTTCTGGGCCAACGAAATGTTGAATAATTGTGGTGATGAGAGTGTAAACCGCATCTGCAGTTGGGCCTTCTTGCTGAGTATTTTCATCCTTTACAATCTTGACAGCTGAAAATAAATCTGCTTTCTGAATATCAATGAGAACATTATCCCACCATCCTTTAAGGATGCCGGTAAAACCTGCAACAATAAATTTGGCAATTGTTGAATCATTGTTGTGGCTTAATTTACAGACTTGGCTGTACATTAACATTTGATGTACAACCTCATAAATCTGATAGTCAGATTTACCATCAATGTTCCATTCATAAATGGTTTTCCCATGAAAAGATTTCTGAGTATGAAAATAATCTTCTTCATACAAGATATCTTGAGGGGTTGGTCTAGGATAGTAATATCTACTCGGAGCAGGGGCTGTATTGGAGTGGATATTTTTATCATAGACAATTCTGTTAAGATCAGGCATAGTTGAAAAAACAGCCTGAAAATCCTCAATATGAGGAGTAAATTCATTGTCAGAAATAGTGTCAGATTCAGTGTGGGATAAAGTTTGGATTTTAAGTCCTCGAATTTTCTGAGTGAGGAGTTAAAGAAATTCTTCAATTTTTTTTTTCCTGATTGGACAGCTTGAAACCTGAAATTTCAATAGCAGGTTGAACAAGAGCCTTTGATAAGGGAACGTCTGGGGAAGATTTAACGAAGATGGTTTTAGTATTAAGAATATTTAATGCTGTATCAACACCTGTCTCAATTCTGCCCAGTTGGGACCCTATCGTTTGCATACAGACATTAGGATAGTTATTCTGTCTGGATACTTTATAAATATCTTCCTTTATAATAAAGCTGCTTTCTTTATCACTATTTGGAAGATTAGTTGGTTAGCTATAAACCTTAGTTTCTACTTTAGAACCAGTATCTTGATCCGTGGTTTTCAAAAGTAGAGCTTCAGTGGGGGGATGGACTGAATGAATAACTTTATCAGTTTTAGTGGTCCATGTTTTCAGAAAATCATCCAAAATATTTAAATTCATAATGGAATGATGTGTTAGACAAAACCAAGAAACAAAAGGTATAACCATTTTATTTTCTTGAAGATAATTATAAAATTGTGTTTTATAAAACTGTAACTTTTCATCATCAAAAGTTTTAAAATCCCAATTTCTAAACTCTTGATATTTGTCCTGTTGAAATTCAGCATTAATGGCTTTTCTATCAGGTGTAAAATCCATTAAAACTAATATTCTTCTCTTTCATCACTTTTCTCTTCAGTTTCAACACCCAATTCTGATGGTGTGGGAGTGACTTCAATTCCAAATTCCCGTCGTGATGGATTCTTTGGTGCTGGTTCATAAACAGCATGTGGAATCTTGTTCTGTGATTGCTGGAGTCCCTTCAGCTTGAGTTGATTAGCCTCTGTAAATTCATCTTTGTCCTTAGACATTCCTGAAACAGAGTTGCGAGAAGGGGGATAGGAAACTTTATAAAGAAATTTAATTCCTCCAGATGATGTAGATCTGGGTAGATCTAAAGATCTTCTAAAATTAAGAAAAACATCACCATCACGATCCTGGATGATACAGTCTAAATTCCTATTAAGAATAGGTTTGCAGGAACTGCATTAAGAATTGTCTAATGGTCTGGGAACGTTATGTTACTCCAAGAAATTAGCCTTTTTGTGGCAATATTTGAAGTGAACATGTTTATATCCTAAAGCGCACTTGCTCCTTTAGAGTCTTTGCAAATAACTTTCGAACAGTAGGTATTAAGTACCTTATAGCGGATACGATAAATCACACTTATCACTTCCGATCCAGGTAAAAAATTATACCCATGAGTCTGTACACGAAGACTAGCTGCTTCGTATATAATTCTATCTGTCAAAGATAGATTTAGACTAGGATATACATCAAAGTAAACCGGTCCATAACATAGACTGGTTTCTAGTGCACCCATTAAAGAAGGGTGAAAATCCAAACACCTAGCATCCCTAAGTGTTGCCTAGATACAAGCATCCATACCAAGTAAGGTTAAAGGTTTAAAAGCAATTTAAATTAAACCTATATGGATATACTTGTATTTCTTCATGTATCTCTGAAGATCATAGGGAGACAATAATTTAATTATTGTGTCCTTGTTACTCAATTGCGTCGTCTGTTCCATAGTTTTAACTGCCCATAGATCAGCGATGTTGAGCATTCCGATTTTGTAAATGCTTCTTGCATCTACTGGTGGAATAGTCCACTTGTTCAATTTATTTTGAACATCAGTAAATTCAATTAATTCTGAATTCTTAATCAATTCAGAATCCTGTGAATCTTGTTCTGCCATACTGGAAGATGGGTTTAATATGGTTGTTAAATATTGTTAATGCTTAAGATCTGTATAAAATAATTATTATAAATTTATGTAATGAACAGTAAGTTACTATTCTGTCGTCGTGCTGCTTAAGAGAGGTCCTATTATTCGTCTATCAACGGTTTACTGGAAACAACGACCTGTGAAGCAATTTAATGCAAAAATGGTCTAACATTCCAACGCGACTTTTGGACGACCCATAATAGAATTTGCTGATAAGCAGGAGTTAAACAGATTAATAGTCTTATTGTTCGTTACATAATTATCATAATAATCATCCTACCAGAAACTTAAAACATTAACAATAATATTTAAGCCAACATAATGGCTCTGATACCAAATAGTGGAAGGATCGATATATATACAATAATCATATGTAATATTCGATTACTTTTATTAGGTTTAGCACTCAATTCTAAGTTTTTCTATGACTCTATTTTCATTGAGTTTGCTGAGAATGTGCTCATAACCAAACTTGATTCTCTTCCTTGCTCCAAAATAATTCAAAATTATAATGACATCAGTTGATTAATGTATACTGAAATAACTGTTGTGGAAATTCCACATATTTATAGAAAAATATGAAGTACAATATTCATACTAAATGATTCAAAGATAATAAACAACAATACCAATCAGAATAATCTAAGAATGATTCTTTTTTTAAATTAAATAATACATCATTTGAACTATATGGATATAACATGCATATGAAATTAACAAGATAAATAAATGAAATTAAAATAATAATAGAAATTAAGAATGAAAACAACAATAATAAAATAGGTACGAATGAGCTGGCCTTATTGTTGAGGCATGTGTAAACACATTGACTTAAAGTTGATAGTCCTCCCCTTCGTGCAGGTATTGGTGAAACTAGTCAACTCTAAGATACAATCCAATCAGTTCATAGCGGCGTCTCCTCCATGTGCACGACCACAGGAAGACAAGGTCCAAGTCTATATAAGTCTAGTTGCTCATAAACTAAATATATAAAATACTCTCAAGTACAGTATACACATAAACATATATGAAAGAGTATAACAGATAGATGGAAACCTATTCTTTTAGAGTTTCACTCACACTAGATATACGTATCCATACTTCACACCTCTAGAATGATAAACATATAACCGATTTATAGTGTAAAAGAATGTAGCGGTTATAACAACATAAATAGAGAATTTAAATATAATTATTTCATCAATAAATATAATAAACCATTCTATTAAATAATATTTAATATAATGTAACTTAATATATAATTTAATATATTTATTAATTTTATTAAAATTATACCCAACAATCCCCACCTATTTTAATAAAATAAGTAAAATAATTGAGCAACTTTATACTATGCAATCGGTGTAGGTGCTTTCTGGGCTTGAACCTGCACTTAATGTGTTAGTCTCCATTTGAGGAACCTGAATGAACTAAGTCTTGAATTCGGTCTCTTGAGCCAAATTTTAACATACCACACACATAGTATTGACGATAGACTTGGTTTAGTGGATCAGCGCGATTAATGGCCATGCACTGATATCTTGATTCTCATGAAAGCTCTAGGGAACAGCCCAACTCCCATGGTCGCGGCCTCACAATGACTTTCACTTAGGTGAATCCTCCAAGGGTATATGTGACCTATACCCTGCGAGAGTATGCTCACCTTGAATTCATTCAGGGCAAAGCCCTTCCTTAACGTCACATCACAACACGGATGCCATAGGGATGAGTAGGAAAGAATCTCCTCGAGAAACCTCCTAAAAAGAGTATTGTCAATGAGTTACGCAGTGCAGATGGTGGGTCAGAGCCTGTGATTGGTCCTGAAGATCAGTAGAAGAAGATTGTTGCGAAGTTTGTCAGAGCAGAGGATGATAGTGAGGTGTTATAAAGATTCAATCCAAGTTGATGATGACACGAAGGTATGAAGAAGGTGGTGGCGTGAAGCCCATGAGGAACAAGTCTTGTGACAAGCCAGAGGATGCTCATTTTCAAGATGAGGCAAAGGTGATAGAGGTGAAGCCCACGAGGAACAAGTTTTGAGGATAAGTCAAGAATGGGTGCTAGTTCTCAAGATGGGGCATGGGGTGTGAAGAATGAAGGGGTTTGCTCTAAGCCCGATAAAGAGCAAAGGGGAATATGATGAGTGAAGAGGAGAGGTTTGTTGCTTTGATCCAGAAAAGTAATTGATGAAGATGAGTTGAAGATTGGTGGGTTGCCATGCGTGAGCAATTGAACACCAACGAGGTGGATGGATAAGATAGGAAAAATTAAGAATGATGAATTTGAGAAAAGGTGGAGATTGTTAGAGTGTTTCTCAAGTTCATCATAGTGCTTTATTTGAGGTGGAGAAATCTTCAGTTGAGGTGGAGCTATGAAGAGATCCTTGTTTAAGGTGGAGCAATGGAGAAGCACGTGAAGATTGAATTTTGAGCCAAGGTGGAGATTGTTGGGTTTGTGGCTCAAAATTTGTGCGCAAAAAATTTGTTTCCTTTTTCATTTTGGAAGTTGCGAGAAACAGTTTCCTGGTTGGTTTTGGAATCCAGAAGGCTTGGGGAAAAAGGCTGAAGATTTGGGAAAGAAGTTATACCTGCTATTTTAGAGTTGAAGATGGATATGGTAACTCCTTGTAGGTAAATTGATCATTGTCCAACAAGGAATTAGATTTGAGGAATACTTGTCCAACAAGGAATTGGGTTTTGAAGACTCTATAAATAGATATAGGTATAAGGGGTTTAGAGACAGAAGAGAGAAAAGATGTAAGGGGTTTAAGGGTGAGTGTTGTAAGGAGAGGGGAGCGTATATGTAATTCTCGAGTGTATACATGTAGCTTTAAAAGAGATGATGAGTGAGTGAGTAGGGTTTTGACATGTGCTTATATACTCTCTTCCTTGATTCATAATAATGAAATCTCTCTCTCCTACGGACGTAACCCTAGAGTTGGGTGAACCATGTAAAATATTGTGTTGTGCATGTATGTGTGTGATTGTTATCTCCATATATGTTTGTGTTGATGTGATGTGATGATGTTTCCGCTGTGTGTGATGAAGGAGGGATTTAACTCTAAACAACAACCGACCGTTGAGTGGGGTGGAAGGAGTTAATTATCCCCAACATATATTACATTATAATTCGTTCCATTGAATTCAAGGGATGCAAATCAGTAACTAATTTAATTTTGGAAACTTCACACAAGCTTTGTTCTAATGCAACTGAGCTACAAAGAGGCATACATGCGTTAGGTGTTACATTTGAATAAAAAGCAAAAGTGAAAAGAACAACATATATCGAAACATTTACCAGAAAGAGAAAAAAAAAAAAAAAAAACATATATCGAAACTCAAAAACCAAAAGGCTGTTCAAGTTATTACCATCAGGTGATTGGATCATGTACTTACAGGCAATGTCAATTGGAAGTAGGAGTGTTTACTATGCTTGTAACCAACTTAGCTATGATGTAGTGTTTATTGCATCATCTGAGCTGAACCTCTCAGCCCATCCCATCAGACGTGGCATCTCGATCTCTAGCAATGGTGTGGTGTGGTTCCCATTTTCTTTTATATCCTCAGCCATATGTCAAGGTACCCAAAACTATCCCCACCAAAGAAAGCATTTTCTTTGCTGCACTTGACAAATACCTCCTCCAGCACCACCAATCCTGCAACAACTTGTTCTGCGGCCTTTGCCTCCTCTTCTTGTGCAATCGAAAGCTCCCTCGGTGATGGATATATACCACTGCAACCATTTCAATTATATCATAAAATGGTTACAATAAAATTCATGATTTATGAAATAGAAATTTTTATATAGAGAGTTCACTAAAATGATATGTCACTAGTACTTCTAAAATTAGGATTCAAATTGTGTCCCCAATTTGAGTATTTCAATGCGAAGTTCTATTTCATATAGCATTGCTCTTGAATTAAGTATGGTATAAAAGCTATACAAATAGAATTTTTGACAAAGCCGGAGTTATGAACGTTTAAGATTGAATAAAAACTTCTTTAAATCCACAAAGTATAAATAAGGAGAATTTTGAAAATATTATTAATCATTAAATAATTCTGTTCTCT
The DNA here is from genome assembly GCF_030987335.1 of Cornus florida. Taxonomy (NCBI): domain Eukaryota; kingdom Viridiplantae; phylum Streptophyta; class Magnoliopsida; order Cornales; family Cornaceae; genus Cornus; species Cornus florida. The sequence continues at coordinate 20,506,823 of NW_026775574.1, forward strand.
ACTGTACATGTATATATTATGTAGAATTCTTGTAGTATAAAGAAACCCAGAATTTTTTTTGATAAGTAGTAAATAGACCAAAAAATTCAACTATTTCTAAAACAATAGTATAACAAACCTAACCACTAAAAACTACAAAATACCAAAAATCAAGAATAATACAAGTTCGTACGTTTATGCCTCTAACAAAAATCCCTAAATATTAATCATTCATAAAACAAAATATCGGGCCCTTAATGATGGAATTCGATTGAAAAACTGCCTACATCAGCAGCGAAGCTACTAGAATAGGGGTTTTTGGGTCAAAACTAACTAGTCAAAAAATTTCCAAAAAATGAGCCAGTTTGTCAATTTGAACACTCCAGCAATCCAAACGATCTCTTGGAACCAAGGTTCTCTTCAATGAACTCATATTTGACAGACTTTATGTTGAGAGCTATTTGAACCCGATTCGCAAATGGGCTTGGCCTTGTCCCAAGAAACTTCACATCACTCATTGCCATTGCAATTCTCAATGAAGAGAAGCTTTAGAATTTGAAAACTGAGTTAAGGGTTTGATTGGGTTGATATGAATTTAGGGATGATTCGGATGAAGCAAGAGCCAGCACTTGGTGTATATGTACGAGTCTGGTGTGCCTCGAAAATATGCAGGGCCTGCTCAGTCCAAGTTCATGGGGCTAAAGCAAAATTCTAGAAATATTCAACCAAAGTTTTAAGTTCTTATCATGAACCTTAAAGTGTTATAAATACAAGTAATAGATGATTTCATTAGCAAGAATTAAGTTATCCCATTGTAATTGGGAAATTATTTTTGAGAATTTACAAATGCAAAACTTTCTTATAAAGCAAAATTAATTTGAAAATTGAGAGATTTTGATAATAGTTGAACAATAGGGAGTGAGAAAAATATACTACTAATAATAGTAAAATAGTAAAAAGTGAGAACAAGTCTAACATAATAAGAGAGATGTAATGAAGTAGAATTAATAAAACTCAAATTTGAAATTATCGAGAAAAAAATACTCAAATTTGAAATCTAATTAAACATTTTTCATGTGGAGCCTTAGGCAAAACAAGGCTATGCAATTAGCAAATAAACAAAGGAAAAGAAAGGGACCACAACAATCTTACAACTAGTTTACTATTACAATAACGTAATCAATGACAATTTTCAAGATAATCAACAGTTATATAACCTATCAATTATGAATGGTATCATATGACTCAATATTCTCCACCAAAAAGAAGTGTAACAATTTCTTTTTAAAAATACTCTTATTCTTTCAAATATTATGTGAGTTTAAAAGCAAAAAAGAAACACAAAAAAATGTCAAAAATTAAAGGTACCCAATTATAAGCAATTTTAATTGGAGGTAGGAGCTTTTGTTGTGAGTTGAAGCAACTTGGCTGTCTCAATGAGCATCTGAGTCTTTGGAATGACACCCTTCACTGCATCATCTGAGCAAAACCTCTCAGCCCAACCCATGAGACGGCGGCGTTTTGGTATACTCAACCAGCTCCACACTGCCCACCACCCTCAGCCACCCCAACAAACACTGAAAAGCTATATCAAGGGTACCCAATTCGATCCCCGCCAAAGAAAGCCTTCCCTTTGCTACACTTGACAAATGCCTCCTCCAGCAGCACCAGTCATGCAACCACCCGCTCTGTTGCCGAAGCCTTGGCCGCCTCCTCTTTTGCCATCCCAATCTGGTCTCAGTGATGGAAACCACTACAATTATTTCAATTATATCATAGAATAGTTACCGTAAATTTTTTTAGGATAATGCTCGGTTACTGGTATGGTGAAGCTACTCACTCTATGTGTCTATGTGGTCCAATAATCAAATAATACATTACTTTTGACAATAAAATAATTCATACCTTTCTTTGCTTTCTCGGATTAACCATTAAATAAACGTATATAGTATTTTTAGGTGTGAATTATTTTATTATTAAATGTGATATGTTATTTTATTATTAAATTACATAAGGGTGAGTGGCTTCACTCTACTCACTAGTGAGTAGCTAAGCATTATCCATTTTTTTATGTCCAAATGAAATTTTTAAACAAGTTGATAAAAATTCGGGTAAACTACACTTATCTTCCCAATGTTTTAGATTATTACAGTTACTTTTGGGAACAAAAGTCGTTGTGGAATTGGTAGGAACCGTACTGAGCTGTCCCTTTGGTTGGTTCGGTTAGGTTTTCAGGTTGCAAAATGAGGAATTGTTTTTTGATTCCAAATCTATTAAAACCAAATCGAACCAAACTGTAAACTAATATAATATATATATGTATACATATATTACAATATTAATAAAATATAAAATCACATATATAGATGAAACTAAACACACAAGTACACAACAATATGTTGCATTTTTTTAGACTGCACACAAAGATAAGGCTACTATTAATGTAGTAAGTTATTGAAGTTTTTTTGAAAGTAGGTAAAAAAAAAAAAAAACAAAAAAAACAAAAAAAAAAAGGAACTGTGGTTTAGAACTAAACCGGTCTTTCACTGTTCGATTCAAAGCCTCAACGATTCTGATTCCGGTTCCAAGTATCATGGAATCGGTTGGAATCATTTCGATTCCGATATTGTAATGATCCGGTCATTTTCCTTCCTTTCTTTTTTTTCATTTTTACGGATTTTTTTTTTTCCGTTGAATTTTTTTTTTTTTTTCTTTTCCGTGTTTCGGTTTTTGTTCCTTTGGGTTGTCTCAAGTACTCAGGAATAGTTCCCGAGACTCTTTCTTTTGGATTGATACCGTCCTTACGAGGACCGTATCATTTTCACATTTTCTTTTTTCGACATTTTCCTTTTTCGTCATTTTTTCGTTTATCGATTTCCTTCGTGTAACCTCACTTTTTGTGTTAGGATTTGATCTCAGCTTTGCATGCATCCATAATATTTGATTTCTATGAAATGCGTAGTTTTACTTTTTAGAAAAAACATGTTACTTATTTACTTTTTTGTAAAGGGCATGGATGCATAGTTTCTTTGGAAACATTCTTTCTTTTTGGGGTTTTTGTGTAATTAAATTTTGCGATTATTTTTCATCTCAGAAACCATTTTGTAATTTAACTTGCAAGATATTTGAGAAATGACCTTTTTGCAATTTTCGAAAAGTGTGACAAGTGTCACACTCCCATTGATCCATTTGTCATATTCCATTAGTAACCCTTGGAAGCCTTGGATGATGACATATGGAAGGTGATGATTCACCCACTTGTTGGTCTAGGATTGGTACACTTGTTGGCTTGGATTGTTGACGAGTGTAAGGCTTGGATTAAGCCTTGGAAGAAGACTTTAGATGATGACCAGTGTAGGCACATGATATGATCTTGTGAGGAGGCTTGGTTGGTTGACAAGTGGAGGGTGTGGATGAGTTGTGTGTGTGTGAGAGGTAGTGCTAGTGCACATAGTGAGTGGAGAAATACATCATTTCTCTTTTATCTCTAACACTTTTTCCTTTCTTCCTCACTTTCCCTCTCTCCCACCATTGATGAACCTTGAAACCCTAGACCTACCACCATCATTTTGGACCCTTTCCCTTGACATTTGAACTTAACCCTTGGGAAACAAAAGTTTCCCCTCACCTTCCCCTACAAAAACTTTGAAGGGTTTCTTGGAAAACCTTTGCTTTCTTTGGATTCTAGAGCGACACTTCTCTAGTAAGATATGGGGTGATATATGTTTATAATCTTAGTGTTTTAAATGTTTTTGTAACTTAATGTAATTTGTATGCATGTCTTTAACTTAATTATAAAATTTGTTGGTAGTAGTACCTTGCATGAAATTTAGCTAAAGCATGATATTGTTAAAGGTCATGACTTGATCTGTAACTTGTGTTAATTTGAAGACATTTAGAGTTGTTTTGAAATCTAGAGAAATTAATTATTTAATTTAATTAATTTTTATTTATATGTTCTTTTAATTTAAATTAAGTTTTGACTTGATATATGTAATGACCATGATATTATCTTTGACATATAATTATTTGGAATCATTTGGAGTTGCTTTAAAATCTAGAGATTTAATTATTGCATTTTAATTAAATTCTATTTCATTGTTCCACTTATTTGATTATATTTTTGACTTGATATATTTAATGACCATGATATGATCATTGACATATAATTAATTGAAGTCATTTGGAGTAGGTTTAAAATCTAGAGAAATTAATTATTTTATTTAATTAATTTCTATGTGATTATTCAATTGATTAATTAGGCTAAGACATGATTTTAAACTAGGCCTTAACTTGTTCTTCTAACATATATTAAGCTTACTTCATTTGGAAATGTTTTGTAATCTTGCATTTTTCATTAATTTGCTTAGTGAACTTCTATTTTGTTAATGTGATGATTTAATTATATATTTGAAGTTGTTTTAATAATTAAATCATGAAATTAGAACTTGTTTTATAATTACATAAGAGGACTTTATGTATTGAAAATATAGTTGTAGTTTATATTTATTTATATTATGAAATTGACATGTAATTTGAACTTGTTGTACGATTACATAAGTGGACTTTATAAATTGATGTCGTAAATGTAGTTTATGTTGATATGCTTTATGAATTTGACATATTACATGTCATTGTAGTTTGAAGACTTAGAGCATGTATTGTGTGCTTCCAAAATTTTGTTGTGCATGGTAAATAGCTTATTGCCTTATATATATATGATATATATATATATATATATATATATATATATATATATATATATATACACTTTTGTTCCACAACTTATTGATTTTGAAAACTTGGGATATCATTGTCTTGACTATGGCTAGAGTAAGGCTCTAGTACGGGGGATACGAGTTCTCCCTACTTTATAGTGCACACTTAGGAGAAAGGTACCCACGGGCTAGTAACCCAAAAGTGATCGTTGTGTCGTGTCTATTCTGGTGTGATGTACAAGTATATCCACTTTGTATGATTTCGCTTTTCATTTCAAGTTGATAACACTAAATTGTTGTAACTTGTTGTTTCCTTTATTAAATTCGTATTTTTGTTTCAAGTTGATAGCACTAAATTGTTGTAACTAGTTGTTGTATTTTGGTTCTCCAATTTTGTTAAATTGTATAAATATTGTAGTTTATGTTGAATTGTTCTATTAAAAGTTAGAAATAATCCTATAGACTCATTTAGAACATAGACATTAGGTGGCATGAACTACTTTAGTTGATTTCACATTTTCGTTTCCAAGTTGATAATATTGAGAAATTATAAATTGTTCTGTTGTATTAGATATTCCAATGTAGTTTAATTATGTTAACCTTGTGGTTTATGTAGATGATGTGCTAAAGTAATTTAGGAAGATTCATTAGTCTCACTTTGAACATAGACGTTAGGTGGCATGAACTGCATGGATCGATTTATATTAACTTGCAAAACTTTAGGTTATATGCATGTTCATTTTCTATGAATAACTTGTTTACTTATCCTAATTGTTTGGGATATTTTTCAGGTAAGGAAACATTATTTTGGGATGCACAACATCCCTAGACTTGTTTAGTAGCATGGAGTATTTTGGAATATTTGATTTCATGCACTTATAACATGTTTTTACTTTATTTTGGTTTTAAATGTTAAAACTTGTACCTTTAGTTTTAATTATGTAATGAGCACTTAAGTGCACCTTTTGGGAGGTATTTAACATGAATATATAATGTAGAATTCTTGCAGTATAAAGAAACCCAAAAATTATTTTTTCATAAATAGTAAATAAACCAAAAAATTCAATTATTTCTAAAACAATAGTATAACAAACCTAACCATTAAAAACTACTAATTACCAAAAATCAAGAATAATACAAGTTCGTTTATGCCTCTAACAAAAATCCCTAAACATTAATCATTCATAAAACAGAATATCAGGCCCTTAATGATGGAATTGATTGAAAAACTGCCTACGTCGAAGCTACTAGGATAGGGGTTTTTGGGTCAAAACTGATAAGCGCCGAATATTGCATATTCAAGCGCCCTTACTTGCATTAGTTAAGTCCATTAGTGGAGTTTAATGTATATTTTAGCTTCATTTGTGTACTTTTGGCTTGTTTCAGGTCAGCTTCCCCGAATGTAATTAAAGAAGCAGTTTTGACAACTTTCTGTTGAAATACGTGTGCTGTGTCGGGGAGTCATCTTCGGGACCTAACCTCTTTAGTCGCCGTTAATGTTCATAGGGGAAGTCGCGTCAATGCTCCGGCTCAGAAAGGCTTACGAGAAGCCTTGATTTATAGTGCAGTGGCATGCTCCCACGGGCGCCCGCCTATCCCCTCAGCTTTCTGGCTCATTTGGCGTTGCCCCGCAAAGCTCCCGCGGGCACCCGCCGCGCCATCGCGGGCGCCCGCCAAACACGCCAGTGCCCTCTCCGAAATTGCAAGCCCCCGCAGGCGCCCGCCGAACTGCAGAAGGCAGTTCAACTACCCCTGATTTCCAACTTTTTGGTTCCCTTATCCTTTTTTTGTGTGGTCTAGCTTCATGCAGAGGGGGGAGCTCGGGATTGTGAGTATGGGGAGTAGGTTTTGAATGGATATGGGGGGGAAGGTCATCTGAATTGGAGGGGGGACATTTTGAAAAAGCTAGAGAGAAGGTGGAGAGGTTTTTGTGTTCTTGGAGTTAAGGTGCAGCAATGGAGTCTTTTTTTTCTTCATTCTCTTCCTTCCTAGTATTAATGGGTAACTAAACCTCCACCTAGGGAGGTGATGAAACCTTTCCTTTAAGCATGTTTAATTTTTGATTTATTTGGGGAATGAAATGTATGTATGGCCAAGTTCCATAATCTAGAGCATATTACAATTTGTAATGAATGTTTTTATTTATAAATGATCATGTTGAATCAAATGTTCTTGTCTTAGATTATTTATTCTCATGGTTGTATGGCTAGTATTTTCATAGTGATAATGGAAACAAGATTATGGAATGGTTTTAATGGCATGGTTTTTGAGAAATTTGTTAATCCATAGCTTAAGACTTTCTTTTGATGGGTTAATCTTGTATCTTGATTCCATGTGATTTTACCATTTAATTGAGGGTTTGATAATCTCTAACTTAGTGAGCATGTCTAAGGTTACATCATAGTCTAGGTAACTCAAGCATGTGAAGCTTTGATAGGTTATTCTTACCTTGTAATTAATTGAATTTCTTGAAGATATTGTAGTAATCATGTGTTGCTATGTATCATGGTCACATATGTACATTAATTCGCCAATTTAATCATCTACTTAGAATGTGTAAAGGGTAGGAGTAGATTCACTTCCCTGGACCTCTTTATCTAGATCTTTTCTTTCTAAACTCCTTGCAATTTACTGTTTTATGCATTTCTCAATTCCTAACTTAAGTGACAAACCAATAAATCCTCGTTACCCCTTTATCATTCTAAAAATGATTCTTGACACCTAAGTTGCCTAAACTAGCAATCCCAGTGGTTCAACTTACCCGACCAATAGCCCTATTTTATAATGATTTGTGCTATTGATAGTCCAGCTCGCATCAATTTTTAGCGCCATGCCGGGGACTGCAAACAGTTTAGCAACCGAGGTTCTAGGGTTAACTTTGGTTTGATTGTTAATATTGTGACTTGTGAATATTTCTTGTGTGGTTTTGACCATCTTTGTGTTTTAAGTTGTACGTGAGATGCTAGGTATTCAAGGCTTGATGAGGAAAGCTAGCGAATTGGAAGTCTAGACGACTTCAGGTAAGTTTTCGAAGCTCTAGTTTCAAAGTTGTGAATATCTTGCATGTGTTTAGTTTAGATATAGTTAATTGTGAAGCCCTTGTTGAGGCTATTTATTTTTCTTTTCAATTGCAAAGCATCGGTCCTTGTCGTGGCCATTTATATTTTTGTTTTGATAATTGAGGAGAAAAGGATCATCGTATGTGGAGTTGATGGTGATGAATTATTGTATTGATTGTGGGGTGTGTTGTTGATGTTTGGCCGTAGATCACTCTCCCTACCAACTCTTGACTCGCCAGTTGACATAAATTCACTTGAAAGAACTCTTAGGAGAAACCTTAGGGAATCTACTAGCATAAGAGAACTTGAAACTGAATTTAACACAATGGCTGAAATGCAGGAAATGTCAGAAATGAGGGAATTAATAATGATAGGGCCGAAATTCCAAATGTGGTTCCCATGACTCTTAGGGACCATTTCATCCCTACCACTTATGCGTCTCCCTCTTGCATAGTGATGCCAAATATTGAGACCGCTCAATATGAAATCAAATCTAGCACCATCCAAATACTTCCATCTTTTCATGACTTTGAAAATGAGGACCCTTATAAGCACCTTGATGAATTCCTTGAAATATACTCTACCATCAAGCTGATGGGCTTCCTTGACAATGCTCTCCATTTGCATCTCTTCCCATTCTCCTTAAAAGATAGGGCAAAATACTAGTTGAACTCCCTTGCTGCAAATTCCATTACTACATGGGCTCAATTGCAAAAAAAATTCTTAAAGAAGTATTATCCAGTGAGTAAAACCAACTTAATGAGGTATTCCATTCTTAGCTTTTCCCAAAGCGAAGGTGAACAACTTCATGAGACTTGGGAGAGACTTCAAGACCTCTTAAGGAAATGTCCGCACCACTTAATTCCAAAATGGCAACTGGTGCAAGCTTTTTATGCTGGGTTAACCGACCACATAGATTCATGGTTGACTCATCTTGTGGGGGGATGTTCATGTTTAAAAGTGTGGATGAGGCATGGACCCTGCTTGAGAATTTGAGTGAAAACTCGTTACGACATAATTCTCATAGTGGTCCAACCTCAACCAATACAAAGAACACCAATCCTTGTCAACCAAAAACAATGACGGAGGAATCTTCCCAGGTGGATGCCATAGCTCATAAATTCTATCAATTGATGGCACCACATCTCTCCCCCTATTTGTCTCAAAATTCGGCAAATGCGGTTTGCGCATCATGTACTAGTCCATTCCATCTCTCGGAAGATTACCCACACCGGAACAATTTTCCAATTCCAATCATGAGGAAGTAAATGCGATGTTCTCAAGGCCCGAGAATAATCCATATTCCAATACTTACAATCCGAGAAGGAGAGATCATCCGAATTTCTTGTGTAGGCAGCAAGCCCTACAAAATGCTCAATACCAAAATCCGGGGCATCAAAATCAGCCCTCTTCTCAATTTCAAAATAGGCAATTTCAGGCCTCTTTAAGTTACCGTCCTCCGTATAATCCGAATGTCTCTAATCAACCTCCTGTGTTCCCAAAGGATGAGATTATGGCTGCAAATAAACAAATGATGGAATCCTTAAATCAACAAATGATGGAATCCAATAAGCAGCTCTTGTCATATTTGCAACCCACTCTCCAAATAGTTCATTCCCACACTCAGTCTATTGCTAAACTTGAGAATCAAGTAGGGTAAATAGCCACTTCAATGAACCAGCTCCTTCAAAGAAATAAAGGGAAGCTTCTCTCTCAACCTTTTGAGAATCCAAGAGGTATTCATGTGATTGACGAAACCCCTCATTCGAGTGAGCCAATTCATGAACAAGTCCAAGTAATCACCACCCTTAGAAGTGGTCGAGTTGTTGACAATAAGGTTGATGGAAACAAGGATGACGAAAATTTTCCTTCAGAAAATCCAAATCCCAACTCCTCCAATCCAAAAGTCACTCATAAAAATCCAAATTCTAGCACTAATGAAAATCCCAAACTTGTCAACCCAAATGTGGAGACATCTTACGAGCCTAAAACTCCGTTTCCTCAACGACTCCAAGAGTTGACACATTTTGGGAACAAGAATTGCAAAATTCAAGACATGTGGGAAGTTTTCAAGCAAGTAAAGATCAATTTGCCTCTCTTGGATGCTATAAAGTAAATCCCTCCCTATACAAAATTTTTCAAGGATTTGTGCACTCAAAAGCGCACTTCCAGAAATCATTTGCCAAAGAAAGTAAGGTTAACTGAAAATGTGAGTACAATCATTCAACACAGTGCTCCTCCAAAGTATAAGGATCCGGGCGCCCCAACTATCTCGTGTGTCATTGGCGACAACAAGATAGAAAGGGCCCTCGTTGACTTGGGAGCTAGTGTAAATTTGATTCCATACTCAGTTTACTTACAGCTTGGGTTGGGAGATCTAAAGCCAACCTCCGTGGTCTTGCAGCTTGCTGACAGCTCGGTCAAGCACCCACGCGGCATTCTTGAGGATGTCATTATCAAAGTGGACAAATTCTACTTCCCAGTAAACTTTGTGGTTCTTGACACGGAACCGGTCCATGACCCAAAGTAGCATATTCCCGTGATCCTTGGTAGGCCATTTTTAGCTACGGCTAATGCTTTAATTAATTACGCAACTGAGGTTATGGACATTGCCTTTGGCAATATGCAAGTCAAACTTCACATCTTTTATGCAACTCAACATCCTTCCGATGAGGATGATTATTTTCTTATTGATGTGATTGATGAAGTGGTCGAAGAATCTCTCCCCTTCATTCTAAGCAAAGATCCTTTGGAAACTTGCATGTCTCACTTTGACTTCTCAAACTTTGATATTGACCAATCAATCCAAAAAGTAAACTCTTTGCTTGACATTAATGCTATCATGAACTGTACTCCTTGGAAGGAACAAAAAGAACCCCTTCCTCAACTTTCCACTACTCCTCCGGTCCCATCTTTGAAATCTCTATCACAACTTGAGGTAAAGCTGCTCCCGGCCCATCTCAAGTATGTGTATCTTAGTGCAAATCAAACTCTTCCAATCATCATTGTATCGGACCTTTTAAAGGATCAAGAAACTAGCCTTTTAGCGGTGCTGCAAAAGCACAAAGAAGCTATTAGCTGGGCAGTGGCTGATTTAAAAGAAATCGACCCTTCTATTTGTATGCATCGCATCCATATGGAGGAGGACGCTAAACCTTCCAGAGTGGTACAGCGCCGGTTGAATCCCAACATGAAGGAAGTGGTCATGAAAGAAGTGATTATATTGATAGATGCGAGAATCATCTACCCCATCTCTGATAGCAAGTGGGTGAGCCCCACTCAAGTGGTCCCCAAGAAATCTGACCTCACCGTCTTTGAAAATTCTGTGGGAGAGCTCGTGCCACAACGCACCACCACTGGGTGGCGTGTGTGCATTGACTACTGGAACTTAACTCTACCACTAGGAAGGATCATTTTCCACTCCCATTCATTGATTAAATCCTAGAGAGGTTAGCCGGCCAAAGCTTCTATTGTTTCTTTTATGGTTATTCCGGCTATAACCAAGTGGCAATTGATCCACAAGATTAAGAGAAGACTACATTCACATGCCCCTTTGGAACCTTTGCTTATAGACGCATGCTTTTTGGGCTATGCAATGCACCGGCCACGTTCCAAAGATGCATGATGTCGATATTTTCGGATATGGTTGAAAAATTCTTAGAGGTGTTCATAGACGATTTTTCCGTCTTTGGATCTTCCTTTGACTTGTCTCTCCAAAATCTATCTCTTGTACTTCAAAGGTGCAAGGAAACAAATCTCATTCTAAGTTGGGAGAAAAGTCACTTTATGGTTCAAGAAGGCATTGTTTTAGGACATGTCATTTCGAAAAGGGAGATTGAGGTTAACAAAGCCAAAGTTGAGTTAATCTCTAACCTCCCTCCTCCAAACTCGGTCCGTCAAATCCGTTCCTTCCTTGGACATGCCGGTTTCTATCGTCGCTTCATCAACGATTGTAGCAAAATCTCTCGGCCCTTGTGTAACCTTCTTGCCAAGGACGTTCCATTCAATTTTGATGAAGCTTGTATGGAAGCTTTCATGAAACTTCGCATTCTTCTCTTATCCGCCCCAATCATGAAATCGCCTAATTGGTCTCTTCCATTTGAAATCATGTGTGATGCATCCGATTGCATTAGGTGCAGTTTTGGGCCATTGTGTGGAAAAGCTTCCATACGTCATCTATTATGCTAGCAAGACTCTCTCCGATGCTCAGTTAAATTACACCACCACTGAAAAAGAATTGCTAGCTGTGGTGTATGCCTTTGATAAATTTCGTTCCTATCTTCTTGGATCCAAGGTCATTGTCTTCTCGGATCATGCCGCTCTTAGGCATTTGCTCGCTAAAAAAGAGACCAAACCCCGCCTAATTCGATGGATACTCTTACTTCAAGAGTTTGACATTGAAATCCGGGACAAAAAAGGGACCGACAATGTTGTCGCAGACTATCTCTCTCGCTTACTCATTGCGAAATCCTCTGAATTTGCTACAGTCCGAGATTTCTTTCCGGATGAGCAACTTTTTCAGATTTCCCATTCTAGTCTTCCTTGGTATGCGGATATTGTCAACTATTTAGCGGTAGGCAAAATTCCATCCAATTGGTCTAAACAAGAGAAAGACCGGTTTTTCTCCCAAGTTAAGCATTTCTTTTGGGGAAGATCTGGAGTTGTTCAAATATTGCCTAGATCAAATCATCTGGAGATACATTCCCGACAATGAAACCACAAGTGTCCTAAATTTCTGCCACACTCTTGCTTGTGGGGGACACTTTAGTGCCAGAAAGATCGTTGACAAAATCCTTCAAAGCAGATTTTATTGGCTATCCTTGTTTCATGATACTTACAATTTCTGTAAATCTTGTAAGCTTTGCCAAAAGCTCAGTTCTATGTCTAGGAGAGACATGATGCCCCTCACTCCCATCCTCATTATTGAAATTTTCGACGTGTGGGGGATCGACTTCATGGGACCATTTCCATGGCTATGAGTATATCCTTGTAGCGGTGGATTATGTTTCCAAATGGGTTGAAGCCGAGGCTACCAAAACTGATGATCATAAAGTTGTGATCCAATTCATTCAATCTAACATTTTTAGTCGTTTTGGTATGCCCCGAGCAATCATCAGTGACGGTGGATCTCATTTCCGAACTCGTTACCTTAAATCCGTCCTCTCCAAGTACTATGTCATTCATAAGGTTGCCACACCTTACCATCCTCAAACGAGTGGTCAAGTGGAAGTATTTAATCGGGAGATTAAGCATATCCTAGGAAAAATGGTTTGACTAGACCGTAAAGATTGGTCATTGAGACTAAACGATGCGCTTTGGGCTTACCGAACAGCCTATAAGACACCCATTGGCATGTCACCATATCGGCTTGTCTTTGGCAAGGCTTGTCATCTCCCAGTTGAACTAGAGCATCGTGCTTATTGGGCTATAAAAAGGCTCAACTTTGATCTCAAATAAGCCGGCTCTAATCGCAAATTGCAACTCAATGAGCTTGAGGAACTTCACAATAATGCGTATGAAAGCGCCAAAATCTATAAGGCAAAGACTAAAGCTTTTCATGGCAAGCACATTGTCAAAAAGTCTTTTGGCCCTGGACAAAAAGTTTGGCTTTTTAATTCTAGATTGAGACTCTTTCCCGGTAAACTCCGTTCGCAGTGGAATGGTCCATATGTCATCACTGCCGTCTTTCCTCATAGTGCAGTCGAACTCCAAGATCCTACCAATGGATATCTCTTCAAGGTTAACGGCCAACGGCTTAAGCCTTACGTCGATGGCATAGTCCCTATTCGAAAAGTTGAGAAAGTTCTGTTGACGGACCCAATTTACAAGGATTAATGCGCCATGCAACGCCTGGTTCGTTTAGCTATCGACATTAAATTTAGCATTCGTGGAAGCAATTCTTCCGATTTCTGAGCTTCTACTTTCTACATCTCCAATGCCAAGTATTTCCCGGGAATTTGTTAAATTTGACCAATAGTATGCCTGCTTCTGGAATTGGTTCATCAAGCCTTCCGGCGGTTCCAATTGGTTATCTTTTATCATTTCCAAATCCTTGTTTAGTCTCTGCACATTTTCAAAGTCGTTGGGCATGTCTCTCGTTCTATCCAAGGTTCTTTCAGCATTTGGTGCTCATGGATGTAGCTCGTGGTTTTGCCCCATTCAATTTACTTCTACGAGGGTACTAAGTTCTCCAACGTGTCTTTATCCATGCTTGAGGCCAGGGTGATCAATCTGGAACTGGCTTAATTCCTTTAAGCTGCACAAAGCAACATCTCAAAAGGTCCCGCGGTCGACCACCGCGCCATAGCGGGCGCCCGCGGAATGTGCCAGTAGACTCAGCCAACCGCGGGGCCCCGCCGAGATTCCGCGAGCCCCCGCGAAACCACCCAGTGCTCTGTGTAGCGCCGCGGGCGCTTGCCGCGCATCCGCAGGCCCTCGCAGATGCCCCCCCGCTATTTTAAAATGCGCTTTCAAGCCCATTTTTCATTTTCTTATTTTCTTTCAAACCCTTTCTCTCCCTCTAACCTCTCATCCCCAACTTCTCAACCTCTCAAGCCCCTTCCCATCATCCTCCAATCTTTCTCTAACCTCCTCCTTCATTCATATCACCCATCATCTTCCATCCTCCCTCATCATCTTCCATCATCATCAAGCATAAAGCAACTTTGTTCTCCAACTTTGGGTAAGTTATTCTCCTTTCCGTTTTCTTTTAATTTGTGCATCAAGGAGGATAGGATTGTTGTTGTTGAAGTTTGGTGATTGTTGGATGGTAATTTTTTGTTGATTGCAGGATAGGATTTTGGGGTTTTCGCATTTCTAACCTCATTTTTGCTCTCTTCCCAATTCTGCTGCACACCAGGTGTTTGTTATAAGTCCTGAACCAATTTTCTTCCTTCCAATGGCTCCTAAGGTTGCTTCCAAGTGCGCTCGCTCGTCCGAGGGACCTTCTAATGTGCCTCCGACTCCTAATTGGGTTGAATGGCCAATTGTACCCGAAGCCAAGTTCACTATCAAAGATGGTTTTGAAAACAATCATGAAACGGCTTGGGCGGTTCGCGAATTGAAGGTGCGTGGTCTTGAAGCTCTTTTCAAACCACGTGTTCTTTCTTACTTCCCACGCGTGGTCCGTCTCTTCTACGCCAACCTGTCATATTCATGTGAGGAACTGGACAAAATCAAAACCACCATTGATGACTATAAGTATGAGTTCACTCTCGATGACCTTGCTTTTGCCATGGGTTGTCCTTTGATTTAACCGGTAGCCGAAAATGGCTTACCTCTTTATGGGGATTTTCCGAATCAGTACAAATTGCCGGACATTGTGAGGGACATGTGCCACAATCAGTACACTGGCAATCGTACCACCAGCATGAACAAGTCTTTCTTGCCATGCCGACTATAATTTCTTGACTCGGTATTTGTCAAGAACGTTCTACCTATCCCGGGCCATTCCGAGTGAAAGGGGAATTTTCTGACCGCACTTTACTCCGCTGAGACGGAATGCTGGTTTTGCGTCCCACAGTTCGTTAGGACCAACTTCTTAAAGTCTACAGTGAGCTGATTTTAGCACGGTCAAGCACGGCCACCACTTGGGCATTCCCATTCCCTTACCTTATCACAAGGTTGCTTAAAAATGCCGGATTCATGGCACTCCGTGGTGAGGAGAAAAAGAAAGATATGTTTGAGTTCAATCTTGAGGTTTGGAAGTCGAGCACAACTCAGCTCAAGATGTCCCGTCAGGCCCGCATTGGGGGCGAGTTAGATTGGGGTGCTCTGGTACCCCTTGTGGCTCCTGCTTCGCCTGTTCATGATGCTCATGCGCCTTCGCCGTTAGATGTCATGACTCGAGCTGACTATCTCGCCTTGAATGCTCGTCTCAATGCATTTACATTGCGCTTTGACTCCATAGAGGGCGCCGTCCAGAAGACTCGGGAGAATCAATAGATTTTACAGGCTATGCTCTAGTCATTGATTGACCGTGCACCTGGCGCACCTGGTGCTTCCTCCTCCACTCCAATGATGGAGTGATTTTATGCTTCCAGTTTTTATTTCCCTTTTCAGTAGTACTTTTTAAACTTATTTTGGGCTGCGTTTGGCAATTGCTTTTCAGTTTTTCTTTTGAACTTATAACTGCATCACTTTTGCTACTTTGCATGGATTATAGTTTTTAGCTTTAAAATAAATTGCAGTTATCGTTAGTGATTTTTGGATTCATATGATTCTTGCTCTGTACAGATGCTTTTGACAGGTTTTTGACTTCAAGTTTGGGGGTATGCTCATGGAATTCACGGAGTGGCCTATTTTTGCACCGCCACTCCAATCCTCTCAACTTGGTACTATTGTTCCTTTCCCCCTTTGTTCATTCTCTTTACTTGTCCCTTGTCTTCTCACATTGAGGATAATGTGACATTCAAGTTTGGGGGTGCATGCGCATGCTATTACATTTTTGGTGCATGTGCATGTTATTGCAGTTTTGATGATTTTTGCTCATTTTTCATGCTCGTAAGTTAATAAAATTATGTTGTTTAAAGCAATGATAGTGTAATCATGGAAATTTTTGAAGGTTGAAGCATGTGCTTAATACTTTGTGTATAGAAGCCAAGATAATTTTTGAAAATAAAGAAACTTTTGAAATAAGCATGTTGATTCATAATCGGTTTGTATAAAGACTTCAATTAAATTTTCGTCGAATTTCATACTCTGTTATGCTTCACATTGCACACTTGCACATCGGAAACCTAATTGTGAGACATGCAACCCAAATTGACCTTGATCGGGACTCAGTGATCTGAATTGATGACCCTAATGAATGGATACCCTTGGCATATGTAATAAAAAAAAATTAAAAAATTCAATCAATGACCAGTCGAAGTTCGTAGCCTTTCCAACTCGAGTTATTAGGCCCTAGGAGTGTTTCTACACTTAGCACCCTAAAGCCATTTGGTTTGGGAGTTGTTGGCCTAACACTTGTTACATGGGTTGGTTAGAAAGCTTAAAGAACTTAGACATTGCATGGTTATTCAAAAATAAATAAATCTGGTTCGTAGAAGTTCGTAGCCTTTCCAACTTGAGCTATTAAGCCCTAGGAATGTTTCTACATTTAGCACCCTAAAGCCATCTGGCTTGGGAGTTGTTGGCCTAACACTTGCTACATGGGTTGGTTAGAAAGCTTAAGGGATTTTCGACATTGCACAACCATAATATGTTTCATTTTGAGTTAGAATAAAATTTTCAATAAGCAACAAAAGTTGTATTATGAATAAGTTTATGCCTTGGGGACCTCATTTAGAAGGAGATTTAATGATGTGAAAATGTGTTATTGGGACTGGAAAAAGAGGGTAAAAGCCGCATATTGTGAATTCGGCTCATTTTCACTGAAGTTAGAGTTCATGTTATTCAAGAGATGACAATTGAAGTTTTTATATAGAACTTGAGGATTGATGTATTAAAGTTGATCTTGTCTTGCCATTTTGATTATCAAGGCTTCATATATGCAAGGTAGTCTGTTTAATGGAACTTCCTCCAATTTTCTGCCGTTCCAAGTTACATTTGAGCTTCATAGATAAATTTCTTCTTTCATAATTGATGCATGTTGTCAACATTTCATTGGTGTCATTTTTATTAAGTTCTTTATTTTGTTTTGCTAAGGGACTAGCAAAATGTAAGTTTGGGGGTGTGATAAGTGCCGAATATTGCATATTCAAGCGCCCTTACTTGCATTAGTTAAGTCCATTAGTGGAGTTTAATGTACAGTTTAGCTTCATTTGTGTACTTTTGGCTTGTTTCAGGTCAGCTTTCCCGAATGTAATTAAAGAAACAGTTTTGACAACTTTCTATTGAAATACGTGCGCCGTGTCGGGGAGTCATCTTCGGGACCTAACCTCTTCAGTCGCCGTTTTTTTGAAGTTCGTGGCTTAGTGTTCATAGTGGAAGCCGCGTCAACACTCCGGCTCGGAAAGGCTTACGAGAAGCCTTGATTTATAGTGCAGTGGCATGCTCCTGCGGGAGCCCGCCAATCCCCTCAGCTTTCTGGCTCATTTGGTGAGGCCCCGCAAAGGTCCTGCGAGCTCCCGCGGGCGCCCGCCAAACACGCCAGTGCCCTCTTCGAAATTGCAAGCCCCCGCAGGCGCCCACCGAACTGCAGAAGGCAGTTCAACTGCCCCTGATTTCAAGCTTTTTGGTTCCCTTATCATTCTTTTGTGTGGTCTAGCTTCATGCAGAGGGGGGAGCTCGGGATTGTGAGTATGGGGAGTAGGTTTTGAATGGATATGAGGGGGAAGGTTATTTGAATTGGAGGGGGGACATTTTGAAAAAGCTAGAGAGAAGGTGGAGAGGTTTTTGTGTTCTTGGAGTTAAGGTGCAGCAATTGAGTCTTTTTCTTCTTTATTCTCTTCCTTCCTAGTATTGATGGGTAACTAAACCTCCACCTAGGGAGGTGATGAAACCCTTCCTTGTAAGCATGTTTAATTTTTGATTTATTTGGGGAATGAAATGTATGTATGGCCAAGTTCCATAATCTAGAGCATATTACAATTTGTAATGAATGTTTTTATTTATAAATGATCATGTTGAATCAAATGTTCTTGTCTTAGATTATTTATTCTCATGGTTATATGGCTAGTATTTTCATAGTGACAATGGAAACAAGATTATGGAATGGTTTTAATGGCATGGTTTTTGAGAAATTTGTTAATCCATAGCTTAAGACTTTCTTTTGATGGGTTAATCTTGTATCTTGATTCCATGTGATTTTACCATTTAATTGAGGGTTTGATAATCTCTAGCTTAGTGAGCATGTCTAAGGTTATATCATAGTCTAGGTAACTCAAGCATGTGAAGCTTTGATATGTTATTCTTACCTTGTGATTAATTGAATTTCTTGAAGATATTATAGTAATCATGTGTTGCTGTGTATCATGGTCACATATGTACATTAATTCCCTAATTTAATCATCTACTTAGCATGTGTAAAGGGTAGGAGTGGATTCACTTCCTTGGACCTCTCTGTCTAGATCTTTTCTTTCTAAACTCCTTGCAATTTACTGTTTTATGCATTTCTTAATTCCTAGCTTAAGTGACAAACCAACAAATCCTCGTTACCGCTTTATCATTCTAAAAATGATTCTAGACACCTAAGTTGTCATAAACTAGTAGTCCCAGTGGTTCGACTTACCCGACCAATAACCCTATTTTACAATGATTTGTGCTATTGCAAAAGGGTTGAATTATAATTGATAGTCCATATCACATCAAAAACTAACTAGTCAAAAAAATTTCGAAAAATGAGCCAGCTTGTCAATTTGAACAATCCAGACAATCCAAACGATCTCTTGGAACCAAGGTTCTCTTCAATGAACTCATATTTGGCAGACTTTATGTTGAGAGCTATTTGAACCCGATTCGCAAATGGGCTTGACCTTGTCCCAAGAAACTTCACATCACTTATTGCCATTGCAATTCTCAATAAAGAGAAGCTTTACAATTTGAAAACCAAGTTAAGGGTTTGATTGGGTTGATATGTGTGAGATATATTTTTGTGATTGGAATATTTTGGTAACAAAATAAGTCCTAGTCAAGTTATAATTTCAGTTACCATATCAGATTCGATATCGACTATGGGATTCGAAGGTTGTTCAGAAGAGGAAAGTACTGTTGATCATCGAAAAGGAAAGAATAACACATTAGGACATCGTTTCTCACTTAGGACACAAATACCTATAAGGTATATTTCCAGAGTTTCCAAAAACAGAAAATCCAAGTTCAAATTGGATTATGTCAAGTGGAAACAGGAACCTGGATTTGGGAACCGGTTCCCGAAGCTGTGATTTGAGAGAACTTCATTATGTCCTTTGGGAATCGGTACTAAGATTTGGGAACCTGTTCCAGGAGTCCTGATAGCAAAAGGTTTTCAATTTCCTTTCTCTGTTTGATTCCCTTTTTTATCCAACTTTCATTCCAAGTCTTATGCACAAAATTTCCTTTATTTTCAGAAGGAATAGGACTTTGCAAACCTCTATATAAACCATGTCATACACATAGGTTTATTTTACGGCTTTTGTTTTACAACTTCATTATTTTAAAAAGCCTTAGGAAGATTACTTTTGCAGAAAATCCAAGTGATTTCTCTGTCATCTTTCTAGAACACATACACATACACACATAGTGAGTTTAGAGTTGTGGTGTTCAAATCCTTGGCCATCTACATATCTATCTCCATATCTGCCTTTGCTATCTCCGGATATTGGATCTTTTTCACCAGATCTTGGATCTTTTTTTGCCAAATCTTGGATCATCTCTTCATCTGCCGGTGGTAGAATAGAAAAGCAACGAAGAATGAACCCTAAATAGAAAAAAACAAAAAAACAAAACAAAAAAAAATAAAAATAAAAATGCAAATAAAAAAATAAAAAGAACTGAATAAAAAAATAAAAATGAAAATGAAAATTGAAAAAATAAAAAATAAATAAATAAATAAAAATTACTAGGCTGAGCCTGAGCTGAGGGACCGGCTAGAAACGGAAGCCGAGTCGGATAGGGAAGCCGCGCCTTAAAATAAGCATCTAAGGTAGCTGTTAAGGGGCGCCAGCAAACCTGATGACACATTGTCGGTGAATAAGTAAATAATTTTTACTAAAACAGTTACTTTATGTAGGCTGATGACTCATTGTTGTATTAGATTTTGTTCGATGTGGGACAATCTCCCACATCAAAGGGAAAAAGGAAAGTAGAGCTGCATTTTAAACACCACCCCCACCCCACCCCACCCTTTTGTTCTACAACTTCATTATTTTAAAAAGCCTTAGGAAGATTATTTTTGCAGAAAATCCAAGAGATTTCTCTGTTATCTTTCTAGAACACATACACATAAATACATAATGAGTTTAGAGTTGTGATGCTCAAATCCTTGGCCATATCCATATCTGTCTCCACCCTTGGCGATCTCCAGATATTGGATCTTCTCCTCATCTGCCCGCGACAGACTAGAAAAGCGACGAAGAATGAACCCTAAATAGAAAAAAAGAAAATAAAAAAATAAAAAAAATAGACAAAGAAAAAAAAAAATATATATATATATATATATATAAATGCAAATAGAAAAAAAAATAAAATAAAAAAATAAAAAAATTACCATGCTGAGCCTGAGCTGAGGGACCGGCTAGAAACGGAAGCCGCTTCAAAGAGGGAAGCCGCGCCTTAAAATAAGCCGCTAAAGGACGCCAGCGAGCCAGACGACTTATTGTCGATGAATAAGTAAATAATTTTGACTAAATAGTTACTTTATATAGACTAATGACTCATCATTGTATTGGATTTTGTTTGATGTGGGACAATCTCCCATATCCAAAAAGGAAAAAAGAAAGTAGAGCTGCATTTCAAACCCCACCCCACCCTTTTGTTCTACAACTTCATTATTTTAAAAAGCCTTAAGAAGATTATTTTTGCAGAAAATCCAAGAGATTTCTCTATCATCTTTCTTAAACACATAGTGAGTTTAGAGTTGTGGTGTTCAAATCCTTAGCCATATACATATTTGTCTCCAAATCTGCCTTCTCCATCTCCAGATATTGGATCTTTTTCGCCAAATCTTGGATCTTTTTTGCTAGATCTTGGATCTTCTCCTCATCTGCCAGTGGCAGAATAGAAAAGCGACGAAGAATGAACCCTAAATAGAAAAAAAAGAAAAATATAAAACAAAAAAAAAAATAGACAAAGACAAAAAAATAAAAATAAAAATGCAAATGCAAATAAAAAAAATAAAAAGAACTGAATAAAAAAATAAAAATATAAATGCAAATAGAAAAAATAAAAAATAAAATTTACCAGGCTGAGCCTGAGCTGAGGGACCAGCTAGAAATGGAAGTCGCGCCAGAGAGGGAAGCCGCGCCTTAAAATAAGCCGCTAAGTTAGCTGCTACGGGGCGCCTATAATACCCCTAGTTTTAAAAGGGTTATAATTGGAATTTTAATATTTATTTTATTGTTTTCATTATTTATTTTATTTGTTTTTGGTATTTACGTGGCTAGGTGTTATTAAATTAAGTGTTGGGTGAATTTAAATGTTTATGAATTAAATTTATTTGTTAAGTGATTTTAAATGATTTATGTGTTTATTTATTTTTCTGTAATTGAATTAAATACATTTCTTATTGTTTAAATGTTTTGTGAGTTTAGTTAAATAAGTTAGTTAGGTTTAAATTATTAGTGCATTTAAATTGTAATGTTATTTAGGGTTTAGTCTTTTACTACCTCACGCCGACTAAACTGGGCCTCAATTAGGTTTTCCATGGTGGATTAGGGTTTTGATTAGTGCCTATATATATACTGTAGTATGTCTTCAAAAAGGGTTGAGAAACCTATACATGAACAAAGAATAACAGAAAGTTATCGGGAGAATTACAGAGAGAGATAAAGGGAGGAAGTTTAGGATTTTGCCTTAGGCTAGGGTTGAACCAAGGAGGAGGAGGAGCAGTGGTTGGCTCGTGGATAAAACCAAGAGCAACAGAGGTGGAACAATCGTCGGAGAGTTCATCGGAAAATTCAGAGACGGTTAAGGCAAGTTCTTTCCTTTCTCTCTCTCATTGCCTGTGTTCTGTGCATCCTTAGACTGTCTTTAGGGTTTTAATGGATCACTAATTAAAGTTTACATGCTTGTTATATGCCAATTCAGATATCTATATGCATGGAATTGTTCTGTTATAGTTCTTGTATCTCCGTGTTTTAGTCTGCGTTAAAAGCATGTTAAATCGGTAACGACTTTAATCACTATAATTGAATTGAACTATTATGAATAAGTCATAGGGATGTTATTGGATGTTTCTAAGACTCTTAATACTAGGTTTAAGAAGCAACAGAGGGGTAGGAAAGGGTCGAAGATGGAGCAGATCATCGGAAACAGCGAAGAAACAAACCAAGGCTCTCAAAGGAGAGAAAACCGGCTCTCCCATGGAGAGAGCCGGCTCTAGGCAAGGAGAGCCGGCTTGTAATGACCCGGTCATTTTCCTTCCTTTCCTTTTCTCAAATTTTCACGGATTTTTTTTTTTCCGTTGATCTTTTCCTTTCTGAGTTCAGTTTCTCATCACTTAGTATCATCTTGAGTGCTCGAGGATGGTTTCCAAGACTCTTTTCCTTTGATTGATGACTTCCTTTGAGGACCGAGTCATTTTCATATTTTCACTTTTGTGACACTATTCACTTTCGTCTTTTTCTCGGTTGTCACTTTGTTAGCATAACCTCACTTTCGTGTTCGGGTTTGATTCCGGTTTTGCATGCATCCACGATATTTAAATTCCATGATATGTGTATTTTCACTTTTGTAGAAAAGCATGCTAAGTGCTTACTTTTCTTGTAAAGGGTATAGATGCAAGACCTTTTTGTAATTTTTCTAACTTTAGGGGTTTTTGTGTAATTACTATAAAGTAATTATTTTTCGTCTTAGGGACCATTTTGCAATTTAATTTGGAAGATATTTTCAAAAAGGACTTTTTTGTAATTTCCGGAAAGTGTGACAAGTGTCACACTCTCATTGGTCCACTTGTTGACATGTGTATGGAAACACTTTAAGGCCTTAGATGAGGACATGTGGAGGGTGGAGATTTAACCACTTGTTGGCCTAGGATTGGTGCACTTGTTGGCTTGGATGGTTAACAAGTGTAGGCTTAAGTTTATCCTAGGATGGAGCCATGGATTTGTGACAAGTGTAGGCTCACAATTTGATCTTGCATTAGTGTGTGTGTAAGAGGTAGTGTAAGAGTACATAGTGAGTGGAGGATTCCTATCCCCTCCACTCACATTTCATCTTCATCATTTTTCATTTCCTTCCTCTCTTGTAAAGAAAACCCTAGCCTCCATGGATGGAGCCTAAAGCCTTAAGCTTTGACCTTGATTTTTGAAAGCCTTCCATTGATTTCCAAGCTTGAACTTGGGAATACATTTTGTTCCCCTCATCTTCCTCTTCATAACCCTAGAAGGGTTTGCCATTTTGTGTTGATTTTGCCTTGGATTCTAGAGAGACACTTCTCTAGTGAGTTAGGGAATGTTATAGGGTTATATTTTTGTTTCTTGCATGCTATTGATGCTTTTATAAGTTGTATGCACGTCTTTTACTAATTTGATAAATTAGTGATTTATCATATCTTGCGTATAAATCATTTTAGACTTGGTAAATGGCATGGCCATGAGTTGATCTTTGACATATGTTAATTTAAGATGATTTAGATGAGTTTTCAAATTTAGAGATTAAATGGATTTAATTTGATTTAAGTTCTAGTAAATTGTGTTTTGATTGTATCCCATTTTAGATTTGAGATATGGTATGACCATGAGTTGGTACTTGTTATATATTAATTTGGGATCATTTGAATAACTTTTGAAATCTAGAGATTTAATTAAAATTGAATTAATTAAATTCTATATGAAGGTATCTTGCTCATTTTATACTTTTGACTTGATATATGTAATGAGCATGCTATATTGTTTAACATAGATTAAATTCATGTTATTCGAATTTGATTTGGAATCTAGAGAATTTAATTATCTTGTTTAATTAAATTCTATCTAATGGCTCCATGGATCTATTGGTATTTTAGAAGTTGTTTCTATACTCAAATCATGGACTTGAACTTGTTATGTATTCACTTTGTTGTGTTTTGAGCATTGGACAACTTTGTTGTTATATTTATATTCATGAGAACATGTTTTCTTTATGGAGTATATTGATGCCATGTGTAGTGAATTGCACACTTTGTAATTGACATTATGTATGTCATTTTAGAATTGAAACTTTAAGGCATGGATTGTGTGGTTTCAACCTACTTGTGCATGGAAGGTGTTTTCATGCATTATATAAGTTATGTATAAGTTGTGAACTTATTTGATTTAATTTTGGAATCTTGGAACATTGTTGAGTTGAGATGGCTAGGGTTTGGCTCTAGTACGGGGACACGAGTCCTCTAAGTCATTGAGATAGTGCGCACTTAGGGTGGTCTTCCCTGCGGGTTAGTGCCCGGAATAACCATTGAGGTCTCAGCAGAATTCCGAGCTTAGATGTCCAAGTCTTCCACTATTTGTTTTCGCATTCAATTCCAAGTTAACAATCATGTTTATATTGTAACTTGTGGTTTTGGTTATTGGCGATTTTGATGTTGTTAAGTACATCCATGTTTATGATTTTAATAAATCATTTTGATGTTGTTAAGTACATCTATGTTTTATGATTTTAGTGAATCATTTTGATGTTGTTAAGTACATCCATACTAAATTGCTATATTTAGTTGATTTCACACTTTTAGATTTTAGTTGATAACCTATAGAACCTATGTCTTGATGTGTGGTATTAGATATTCTAATTATGCTAATTGTTATATTTAGTTGATGTTGCATTTTAGACTTCAAGTTGATTACTTTGAGAATCTATGTGTTGTTGCTTTGTGAAAGCATGCTCCTATGTTGTTGCTGTAATACCCCTAAATTTAAAAAGGACATAATTGGAATTTTATTTTTATTTTATTATTCTTAGGTGTTTTCATAACTTTTGTTACGTGGTTTCCTGTTTTGTTGTTTAAATAAATTAACTGTTTAATTATAAGTGTGCGTGATTAAGTGGCATTTGGAATGTTAAATTAAATGTATTGTTTTTATTTTATTTTATTTTTAATCGAACTTGGGCTTGGATATGATTAATGGACTATTTGGATAGTGTAAATGGGTACCATTTTACCCATGGAAGTATATACATGTATATATGGGTATATATGTATATAGAGCTAGTTTTAATTATTGCTATTTATTAATAATTAAACTTGAGGTATTAATCCCAATTTAATATATATTATAATTTTAGGGTTACATATATTCTCACGTTTTTAGCCGACTTACATTATAACTTTTATAGTTGTTTTTCTTTCTCAGATTAAAATTAGAATTAGGGTTTTAGTTTTTCTAAACCTATAAATATATCATTATGTTGACTTAAGGTTTTAAAAAAAATATGTAAACCTTTTTCACGTACCAGAGAGATAGAGAGGAACAGAGCGTAAATTGTGAGACAATAACAGACCATCTTTGGTGAGAGTTTCAACTGTGGATAAAGGATTGGTCATAGGAGAAGGGAAGGTTGGGCAGTAGGAGGCTTGACGGCAGTCATGATCACCGGAAAAAAAACCTAAGAAGACGGCGACAAGGTTTTAATTCCAAAACCGCAAAGGCAAGTTCTTTCATTTCTCTCTCCCGTTGCCTATGTTCTGTGCATCTGTAGATAGTCTCTAGGGCTTTAATGGACTAATAAATTGAATCTTAGATGCTTAGTATTTGTTTAATCAATTATCTGTATGTAGGCGTGAATTAATTTTGTTACAGTTCATGCAACTTTGGTTTGGTTGCAGTGCTTGCTTTTTCTAAGCATGTTGGATCGGTAAATGTTTTAAGTTTTAATTTGATGCAAATTGACTTAAGTAAGGATTTGGGATGGTTTTAGATATACTTAGGACTCCTAGAAACAATTTTAAAAACCAACAAAGGGAGTGGAAGTGGCCGGTGCTGAAGCAGATGGTCGAAAAAACGTAGCTGGAGGAGAACAGAGGCTCAGAGGGATGAAGAGCCGGCTCCCATCATTCAAGAGACGGCTCCAAGAAGGCATGGAGCCGGCTCTATGCTTGCAATAGCCTGCTCTTGCATTTTAGAGCAGGCTCTCTCCTATTTTGACGTATTTTAGTGTTTTCTGATTTTTCTAGGCACCGTTTGGATGTTTTTAATTCTTTCGAATTGTGTTGTGAGGGCACTTGGGGTTCTTAATTTAAACTTCAAGTGTATTTAAACCTCTTATTGCATAGTTTATACATTTACGCTAAAGTGTTAAACAGTAGGGAAGTAGACAACTTTTCAGTACTGTTAACGGTTGGAGGAAAGTTAAATTGCGTAGTTTAATTCAGTGATTAAATGGATTATAAAAACAGTCATGGGGATGATTTTGGGTGTAAATAGGATTCTTAAACTCAGTATTAAAGATGAACCGAAGGTTGGGAATAGCCGGAGACGAAGCTGAAAGGCGAAACGGAGCAAAACTGGATAGAGGAGCTCTAAGCCTTTAAGAGCAGGCTCTAAGTTTTTATGGAGCAGGCTCTAAGTTTCTAGAGCAGGCTCTAAGTTTTTATAGAGCAGGCTCCATGGTGTAAAGAGCCTGCTCTATGATTTTCAAGAGAAGGCTCTTTGGTTAGGTTACGTTTGGTTGCAATCTGGAGCTGTCCGGGAACTGTTTGGGCTATGTTTGGAGTTCTAAATTGTTTTAGGGAGTGAACTAACAATTTTAAAAGTAATTTCAAGAGATCTTAAGCTCTCTAATTGCATAAGTTAGCCTATTATAGGAAGGGAATGATCAGTGTGAAATTTAGACAATTTACATACTGTTAACGGTTGGAAGGGAAGTAGTTGTTCAATTTTTAAATGGGCGACTTAAGTAATTATAACATGATGTTAATCTTGTTTTAAATGCACGTTAGGGTCATTTACTTAATAAATTTGATCTGTGCACACTCGGGAATATAATTGCTGAATTAATAAATCCGTTCTGCAATTACGTAGATTAAGGATAGGAAATTACTTGCTTGCTCTAATATGGCAATTTAATGAATTATAACATGTTTCTAATTTTTGTTTTAGATGCACAGTAGAGTCTTTTAGTTAAAAGATTAGACCTGTGCATACTTTGGATTTTTATATTGCTGAAACATTAATTTTCCTGCAATTACATGAGTAAAAAGTTTGCTTTAAATTGTTGAATTATTAGATACACTATTCTGCAATTAATTGGATGATGGTTTTCAACTGGATGATGGTTTTGGATTTAAATTGCTAAACTAAAACATAGGTTTTGTAATTTACATGGGAGTTAACCTAGACTTAATTGAAGAATTAATTGCATATTTTCTGTCAATTATATGAATGGATTTTGGATTTTAAGTTGACGAACGATTAAGTTTTGTCTCATCAATTTCATGGATATTGTCATGGATATTTAGTTGATAAACTGTTCCAATTTTGTTTTATCAGCTACATGGATTTATGTGGATTCTATTTGGTGTACTGATTGAGCTAATGCATCATTTACGGATCATATGCATGGTATGTACCGGTATGGGACGGTGACATACGGAGGGACGGATTAGATCAAAACGCTAATTCCAACCCATTCATACATACGGAATGGATTAACTAAAACAGTTAAATCCTACATGGTTTCATGTCCTGTCAACTAAAATAGTTGAACGACATATTGGATGGTTGTTTATATTTTCTGTTAATAAGAAGGATAGGGATTTAATTAAAATATTTAAATCCTAATTATATGTTGTGTTTTGGCGACGAATAGTTGACCGGCTCAACATTGTATTTGGATGGGTTGTATATACACTTAATTTATGTTAGTCTGTGCGGCTGAACAAGCTGAACGACTAGCTGGATTTCTTATGGTTGGATAGGATTGGACTTTATATATATAATTATGGTACCGCGATCTGAGCTTAAGTCTCATAGTCGACGGTTAGGGAGCGTATATGCAGTGGGATGCATAGCTAGCTATGTTGGTTGAGGTATACCCTGTTAGGCTTAGGTAGTCATGCCCACTCAGGTACGGTTTTGCATGTTGCCTTCTATTCAGGTTGAGACCCTCAGCATAGTCTAGTGAGAGTCTTGTAGTGTGGTTATATGTATATATCTATTTACGGACTATATAGATATGGTTGAGACATTTAGGATGTATCTGCGTATCGGGTCTCTGTTTGGATTGTAGTTAGGATAGAACTTGTTCGTGGGCCTGACCCACTATTATTTTTCAGGTAACGGACGGTTCCAGGTCTTAGATCTTGTTCGTGCTGAGCAGAGACGACTTCTCATTCTTCCGACGACGTAGGCGGTTCCTATATGGTTTATCATTGGATTCTTTTTTGGTGGTTCATTTCTCAGTGATGATTTTTATTAGGGGTCCACCAGATGGATTCCCGAGTTGTATTAGAAATGGAGAATTTGGATGTATCAGAATAATTCTTTATTAATTTAATTTTATTCTGAGGTTTCAGTATTTGGTTTATCATTCTAGTTTCTTTTCAGCAAATTTTTATTTATTCATGTTTCCTTAATTGTATTCTGTGTTCGATTATTGCTAATTTGTTTGATATCCTCGGGTAGTCGGGCGTGGGCCTGGCCAACCCGCATTCGGAAATCCGGGGGTATCACAGTTGCCTTGTGTAAGCATGACCCTATGTTGCTAAAAAAATGCATGAATGAGGTGATTGATGCTAGAAATGATCTTAGGTAGCTAAGATGCTCCTTGAGTCTCACCTTTGACATAGACGTTAGGTGGAATGAACCACAATAATTAAATCATGCAAACTTGTAAAACGTAGGTCGATGCATGGTCATTTCCTACGAGTAGCTTTATGTTACTCACCCCTACGATACTGGGGCATATTTCAGGTACAAGAATTAACGTTGAGACTCCCATTATGCTTGGATGACTTGTGGACTTGAAGACTTCCATCTTTGTAAAGGTTGGCTCGGAATGTCAATTGTAGTCTTATTTGACAAAACGTGTATATTTGAATTTAAACATGTAATGTGTACATGAGTGCACTCCTTACAATGTATTTGACATGTATGAGATGAGGCCGGAGGCCAATGACATGTATTTGTATTCTATGTAGTTTTGACTTCATGAAATATTATGAAAATATTGAAAAATTTTAAGTTATTGTCTCACTATGTTTGCATCGGGTGTGAGAATTCCGTTTTGATTCTTCCGTAGGATCTCATTATTCATGTTTGAAGTGTGGTTAATGGCCAAATGGTAATTTAAGGTCATTTGTGAATTTTGGTTTTCAAAATATCCATTTCATATTCATTTTCGCCTTTTGGCCGTTAGGGGGTCGGATTTTGACTCGACCATTCTTGGGAGCCGTGGACCATTCCCGCGTGCTCAAAACCACTTATTACGTTTGCATGCATATTCGTTTCAGCCTAGAAGTGCATTTGGGGTCAAATGTATGTTTGGTGCAAATTCACATTTTTGCCGTTTTGAGCCTAAACTGAGCATAAGGGCATTTTGGGATTTTCACTTGAAAAATAAAGTTTTCTTTTGATATAGTTGGCTAGAAAACATGATTTTGAGGGTAGTTTCTTCTTCGTGTTTTTCTCAAAAAGGCCCAGAAAGTCTTCAAAATTGCATTTCAAGTTGGTATTTCAAGTGCAGCCTACAGTAGTTCGAGTGCTCTAAAGGGGGAGTTCGAGCGCTCTAACTTCGGGCAGAACTCTTAGGTCAATTTTTGAGCACTCGAAGTCCTTGTTCGAGCGCTCGAGGTACTGTTCACGGGTGTGTGTGTCTTGGTTCAGTACTGCACCTTCGACTTCAAATCATCATATCTTCTTCGTTTTAACTCCGAATTGGTCCATTCTTGAGTCTAAATTGATCGCGTCGAAATAAGATTTCCAATGGTACTAATTAGAGCTTCAGATTCTTATTGTAGCTCAAGATATTCAAGTTTTAGTAAGATATTGTCTATTTTTGGTTCGAATCGGGATAGGGTTTCCCTTCCTTCGATTTCAGAACTTGATATCTTTGCCGTTCGGACTCCGAATCAAGTGATTCTTAAGTCTATCTTTATTAATTTTTCTTTGTCTTTCCAATGGTGTGCACGGTGGCACCCATTTCAGTGTGGAATGACCATTTTGCCCCTAAGTTCATTCATATCCGTTTTTGAAACGTTGCTTTCGCATTTTTTTCCTTTGGGTTTCGTGACCTCATTGAGGGTCACATTGGTATCTTAGAGGAGTGTTGTATCTCTAGAGACCATTGTTTTATCTTTTGTTTTCGCGTTTTGGATCCGTTTTGGGTCATCACAGGACACACTGGGTTGAAAAAATCTAGGGTCGTCACACGGCTCCCCCTTGTGGGAGAGCCAGCTCTAGGCTGAATTGAGCCTGCTCCAAGATTTTAGAGCAGGCTCTATGGTTTTGGGTGTTATAACGTGTGTTACAGAAGCTTAAAAAAACTTAGAGAAGGCTCACTCCACTTAGAGAAGGCTCTTGAAAACTTAGAGAAGGCTCTCCCTTAGTTGGAGACGTCTCTAGGTAGCTTAGAGCCTTCTCCAGTTTTTTTTAGAGAAGGCTCTGTGGTTTTGTGCATTACAGAAGTTTAATTACGCACTGTTAATTCAAACTGGGTTGTTTTCAGCTGTGTTTGGGTTACTGTGATGGTTTTAAACCTTAAGTCATGGAGTATTAAGGGCCTAGGATGCATTAATCTATCTATATACTAATGTTGTAAACCATAGGAA
Organism: Cornus florida; assembly: GCF_030987335.1. NCBI lineage: Eukaryota > Viridiplantae > Streptophyta > Magnoliopsida > Cornales > Cornaceae > Cornus > Cornus florida. The sequence goes on from NW_026775574.1 coordinate 20,537,899, forward strand.
AATCTAAAGCAAGCCGGAGGCAGGTTACGGACTTAACGGGCTGGAAGGATGTAATTGTGCAAACTGTGTCTAGCAACCAAGAAGGGTTGGAACATGGATTCCAAACATTATATCATGATGTATTAGAGCCACTTTTAATAAATTAAGGTCTTAGTACTCATGGATTTAACCGTAGGAAAGTGTACCACGGTACAGGTGGTTAACGGATGGAAGGAGTCCAATTGCCTAATTTAATTTTAGCAATTTAACGGAATATGTTTATATTTTTAAATCTTGTTTTGGTTGCACACTAGGATTATTTAATTAACAAGTTTGGTCTGTGCATAATTGGATATTAATGGTTGAAATGCTAAATTCCTTTCTGCAATGCATGGATTTAAGCTTGGAATTTTAATTGTTGTAATATTAAGCATTACACTGCAATTACTTGGATTAGGGTTTGGCATTAGATTGACAGAACCTAGTTATCAATCTAATTGGATGTTGGCTTGGAATTAATTGAAGAATTAAATATATATTTTCTGTCAATTACATGAATGGATGCTGGAATTTAACTTGACGAATTAATAAACTTTGTCTCGTTTACTTACATGGATGGATTCTGGATTTTTAGTTGATGACTTGTTTCAAATGCTGTGTTTATCAACTATACGGATAATGTGGACTTTATTTGGTGTACAGTATAAAATGTTGCATAATTTATGGATCATTTGCATATATGCACCGGTATGGGACGGTGTCATACGGAGGGACGAATTAGGTCACAACGCTAATTCCTACCCATTCATACATATGGAATGGATTAACTAAAACAGTTAAATCCTACATGGTTTCATGTCCTGTCAACTAAAACAGTTGAACGACATACTGGATGGTTGTTTATATTTCTGTATTAGGAAGGATAGGGATTTAATTAAAACATTTAAATCCTGATTAAATGTTGTGTCTCGAGCGACGAACAGTTGAGCGGCACTACATTGGTTTGGATGGGAATTTATATATATAAATTATGGTACCGCGATCTGAGCTTGAGTCTCATAGTCAACGGTTGGGGTGCATATATGCAGTAGGATGCGTAGCTAGCTATATTGGTTGAGGTATACCCTGTTAGGCTTAGGTAGTCATGCCCACTTAGGTGCGTATTGCATGTTGCCTTCTATTCAAGTTGAGACCCTCAGCATAGTTTAGTGAGAGTCCTGTAGTGTTGATATATATTCATCTATTACGGACTATATAGATATGGTTGAGACATCTAGGATGTATCTGCGTATTGGGTTTCTGTTTGTATTGTAGTTAGGATAGAACTTGTTCGTGGGCCTGACCCACTATTATTTTTCAGGTAACGGACGGTTCCAGGTCTTAGAGCTGGTTCGTGCTGAGCAGAGACGACTACTCATTCTACCGATGACGTATGAGCTTTTTCATGATTTAGCATTTGAGTTCTTCAGTTGTTGTTTCCGGTGTTGGAGTTTATTAGGGGTCCACCTCATGGATTCCCGAGTTGTATTAGAAATGGAGAATTTGGATGTATCAGAATAATTCTTTATTAATAAAATTTTATTATGAGGTTTCAGTATTTGGATTACCATTCTAGTTTCTTTTCAGTAATTTATTTATTCCTGTTTTCTTAATTGTATTCTGTGTTCATTTATTGCTAATTGGTTTGATATCATCGGGTAATCGGGCGTGGGCCTGGCCAACCTGCATCTGGGAATCCGGGGGTATCACAGCGCCAGCGAACCTGATGACTCATTATCAGTGAATAAGTAAATAATTTTGACTAAAACAGTTACTTAATGTAGGCTGATGACTCATCGTTGTATTGGATTTTATTCGATGTGGGACAATCTCTCACATCAAAAGGAAAAAGGAAAGTAGAGCTGCATTTCAAACACTACCCCTACCCCACCCTACCCTTTTGTTCTACAACTTCATTATTTTAAAAAGCCTTAAAAAGATTATTTTTGCAAAAAATTCAAGAGATTTCTCTGTCATCTTTCTAGAACACATACACATAAATACATCGTGAGTTTAGAGTTGTGTTGTTCAAATCCTTGGCCATATGCATATCTGTCTCCATATCTGCCTTGGCTATCTCCAGATATTGGATCTTCTCTTCATCTGCCGACGGCAGACTAGAAAAACGACAAAGAATGAACCCTAAATAGAACATATATATATATATATATATATATATATAATAGACAACGAAAAAAAAATAAAATAAAAATGCAACTAAAAAAAAAAAAAACTAAAAAAAAATATATAAATGCAGGTAGAAAAAATAATAAATAAATAAAAAATTTACCAGGCTGACCCTGAGCTGAGGGACTGGCTAGAAACGGAAGCCGGGCCGGAGAGGGAAGCCGGGCCTTAAAATAAGCCGCTAAGGGGCGCCAGCGAGCCTGATGACTCATTGTCTGTGACGGCCCTGGTTTTTCAAGCCAGTGCGTCCTGTGATGAACCGAAGATTGACCCGATAACGGATCCAAATGCAGAAGCAAGAAAATAAGACAACGGTCTCCCAAGGCACAATACACCTCTAAGACACTTTGATGACCTTTCATGAGGTCGTGGAACTAAATGAGAACTGACGCGGAAACAAAAGATCAGAAATATGACAAATAAGCCCCCAGGGGCAAAACAGTCATTTTACATGGAAATGACATCCCTAGAATGTATATTATTCCCGAGACACATTAATGACTTCCCGTGACTAAAACAGTTACTTTTATATAGGTTAAAGACTCATCGTTGTATTGGATTTTGTTCGATGTGGGACAATCTCCCACATCAAAAGGAAAAAGGAAAGTAGTGCTGCATTTCAAACACCCCACCCCACCCCACCCTTTTGTTCTACAACTTCATTATTTTAAAAAGCCTTAGGAAGATTATTTTTGCAGAAAATTTAAGAGACTTCTCTGTTATCTTTCTAGAACACATATAAATAAACACATGGTGAGTTTAAAGTTGTGTTGTTCAAATCCTTGGGCATATGCATATGTGTCTCCATATTTGCCTTGGCCATCTCCAGATATTGGATCTTTTTCGCCAAATCTTGGATCTTCTCTTCATTTGCCGGCGGCAGACTAGAAAAGCGACGAAGAATGAACCCTAAATAATAATAAAAAAAACAAAAATATAAAACAAAAAAAAAATTGACAAAGACAAAAAAATAAAAATAAAAATAAAAATGCATATAAAAAAAAATAAAAAGAACTGAATAAAAAAATAAAAATAAAAATGCAAATAGAAAAAATAAAAAATAAATAAAAAAATCAAATTTACCAGGCTGAGCCTGAGCTGAGTGACCGGCTAGAAACGGAAGCCGGGCCGAAAAGGGAAGCCGCGCCTTAAAATAAGCCTCTAAGAGGCACTAGCGAACCTGATGACTCATTGTCGGTGAATAAGTAAATAATTTTGATTAAAACAGTTACTTTATATATGCTGATGACTTATCATTGTATTGCATATCTGTCTCCATATCTGCCTTAGCCATCTCCAGATATTGGATCTTTTTTACCAGAATAGTAGTACTAATTTTTTTTTAAAAAAAATAGACCTGGACTGTAGCCCAGGTTAGCCCATTAAAAGCTCCGCCCATGAATGTCACTAGCACTTCAAGAATAAAAATATTTAGGATGCACATTGATGGCAAGGGTGAATGTAGGGGTGAACTCTAGTGGACTTGGCGTACGAAAAAATAAAAATTTACTATACTAATTTTAACCCAACTCAAAAAAAAAAAAAAAAAAAATTATTAACAGTATTAGCCCACCCAATCAAGCCCCTAAGTCAACTCAGCCACAGTACTTAAAAATAAATAAAAATAAAAAGAGGCACAATCCGAATAAGCCCAGAGTTGGCCTGACCCAAGGCCACAAAGGCCGTCCCCTAGGGCCTCAAAATTTATGGGCCCATGGATGATTTGAGTATGAGAAATTATTATTATTATTTTTTATAGGGCAAATCATTTCAGACTCCCCTGTCGCCTCCATCTATATTCTCGTTCTCAATTCTGAACTTGCCCTAGTTCTCTCTCCTGCTGCAAACTACAAAATCTACAAGAATCAGAAGTTCAAAACCCATATATTTCAGTTTGTCTGCAAGAATCAAAAGTTTGAAAACCTATTATCTATATCAAAACCCATATCGGCATATCATTTCAGATTGTTCAAAAAATCAAAACCCATATCTTTCAGTTTCCATCGCCCGCTGTTCCAGTTCAGATTCGCCATTCGCAAGCTTCAGCCGCTGTCTCTCAACTCTCAAGCTCTCTCTCTGCAACTGCTAACTTGTATGTATTGGTTTTGTTTTAATTTTTTTTCTAAATCAACTAATCAAGATCTGTAATTCTTGTTTTGCAAACTAAATCCTATTTGGTGAAATTTTTTATGATCTTTTTTATATAATTTTTTATTTTTTTTACAATATAAAGCTTCATCGCTCGCTGTTCCAGATCGGGTTCGCCGTTCGCAAGCTTCAGCCGCTGTCTCTCAACTCTCAAGCTTGCCCCCCTCTCTCTCTGCAACTGCTAATTTGCATTGCATTTTGAGGTAATCACCTTAATCTACATTTTATTTCAGCAAAACAAATATATCTTTTTTTATTTCTATAACCTCTATTTCTGTTTTTTTTGTTGTCAATTATGTCTACAAGAAAATTTGAATCTGGGCATGAAAAAAAAAAAGAATCTGCGGAGGTTGAATCTGAAACAATTTTTATCAACATGCCAAGCTTTTTGGAGATGGAAATCTTTTCAGAACTAAAAAAAAAAAAAAAAAAAAACCATAACAAGAACTTTGACAAGCAAAACTACTTAATATGGGTAAAGCTCTAAAGTTACTTCTTGAAAATTAAAATACTCACAAAAAGCATGCTTTTGAGTGAATTCCATAGTGTTGGAAGGGGCTTGCCATGAACTACCGCACACTCTGCTTCCACTAGTAGATTCTCAAATAGGATTAGTAAAAGAATGAGGCTCGTTCAGAGGGATGGGATGTTTCTAAGGGTGGTTGCCCCTCTCTGTAAACGATGATCTCCTACCAAATAAGGGATGGGAGATCATCTAGAGCCAATGATTTCATTTCCTACAGAATCAACAGCCCTTTGTGTATGTGTGTGTGTGTGTGTATATATATATATATATATATTTTGATAAGTCTCTGTGTATGTATATATATATATATATATATATATATATATATATTTGTGTGCGCGCGCGCTGTGGACTGGTGCATCTCCAATCCTCCTTCTTCCATCGTCGTCATCATTATAAGAGGCTGTGATGGTATATGTTCTGAGTAGATCATACTGGCATTGAGAATCGGATCCGTATGTTGGCGGGGCAAACCAGAGAGTCTGTGGGAGAGAGATTTGGTTCTTCTCTCACAGGCAACTGTTGTTGCAGCCGGGGCGGTGGGATATACTCTTGCCCTGATCAAAAGCAGATCTGAGCCTCAATAGTAAGTTATGAATTATGTATCCAAAAATAAACCTCTGAGCCTCACTTAACCCACAGGGACTGTTTTGCTCTATATCTAAAATTGGCCTCAAATTTTGAGGCCCATAGGGGATGGGGAAAAAAAAAAAATGTAAGTTAGGGCAAGTTTCAGAGGACACAATCTGCTTTGACACTCCACAGGGTGCAGCCTCATGTGATAATGTATGTTCATCCTCTCTCTCCCTCTCTTCTCTCTCCTTTTGCATGAATCCATCTTTTATATATGTTTCTTTCGTTCATCTCATCATTTGATTTGTTCCAACTTTGGGTCGTTTGATTAGGGCCTTTACCTTTGTTCCAGGGCCGGCCCTTACCCAAGGCGACAAAGACGGTCGCCTAGGGCCTCAAAATTTATAAGCCCATAGATGATGGGCCACACCAGAAAAAAAAAAAAAAAAAAAAAAAAAAAAAAAAATTAGGGCAAATCATTTCAGCCTCCCCAATCGCCTCCATCTCTATTCTCGTTCTCAACTCTGAACTTGCCCTGCACTCGAAAAGAATGAGGCTCGTTCAGAGGGATGGGATGTTTCTAAGGGTGGTTGCCCTTCTCTGTAAATGATGATCTCCTACAAAATAAGGGATGGGAGATCATCTAGAGCCAATGATTTCATTTTTACAGAATCAACAGCCCTTTGTGTCTGTATATACATACATTTTTTTGATAAGTCTTTGTGTTTGTGTGTGTATATATATATATATATCCTTTATTGGTACAAAAATCAATTTCCTCAAATTTATACACGAAAATCTCCAAATAAAATTAAAATAAATTCCCAACACCAACTCTTCCATCTAAGCCTAAAACTAGCAATCCAAGTTCATCCTTGGTACCTGAAACTGGAAGGGGGTGAGACGGGAGAAATCTTAGTAGGAAACACCATAACAAGAATTTCAAGGAGGTTTCATGAAAATTAGCTTCACAAAATATAGATATGCTTTTGAACAAAAATACATATATGCAATTTTAATATATATATTTGTGTGTGTGCGCGCGCTGTGGACTGGTGCATCTCCAATCCTTCTTCTACCATCATCATCATCATCATCATCATCATCATCATCATCATCATCGTCAATCATCACTATAGGAGGCTGTGATGGTATACGTTCTGAGTGGATCATATTGGCATTGAGAATTGGATCCGTTTGTTGGCGGGGCAAACCAGAGGGTCTGTGGGAGAGAGATTTGGTTCTTCTCTCACAGGCAACTGTTGTTGCAGCCCGGGCGGTGGGATATACTCTTGCCCTGATCAAAAGCAGATTTGAGCCTCAATTGTAAGTTATGAATTCTGTATCCATAAATAAACCTCTTAGCCTCAATTGTAAGTGAATTTTATTGAAAAATTGCAAAAAAAAAAAATAAATAAATAAAAAGAACTCTTAACTTGCCCTCTCTCTCTCTGCAACTGCAAACTACAAAATCTACAAGAATCAGAAGTTCAAAACCCATATATTTCAGTTTATCTCTCTGTCTGCAAGAATCAAAAGTTCAAAACCCATATCCTATTTGGTGAGGCTTGTTCAGAGGGATGGGATGTTTCTAAGGGTGGTTGCCCCTCTCTGTAAACGATGATCTCCTACAAAATAAAGGATGGGAGATCATCTAGAGCCAATGATTTCATTTCCTACTGAATCAACAGCCCTTTGTGTATGTACATATATATATATATATATATATTGATAAGTCTTTGTGTGTGTGTGTGTGTGTGTGTGTGTGTGTGTGTGTGTGTATATTGTGTGTACGCGCGCGCGCTGTGGACTGGTGCATCTCCAATCCTCCTTCTTCCGTCGTCATCATCATCACTCATCAATCATCATTATAAGAGGCTGTGATGATATATGTTCTGAGTGGATCATACTAGCATTGAGAATCGGATCCATTTGTTGGCGGGGCAAACCAGAGGGTCTGTGGGAGAGGGATTTGGTTCTTCTCTCACAGGCAACTGTTGTTGCAGCCAGGGCGGTGGGATATACTCTTGCCCTGATCAAAAGCAGATCTGAGCCTCAATTGTAAGTTATGAATTATGTATCCATAAATAAAACTCTGAGCCTCAATAGGGGATGGAACAAAAAAAAAAAATGTAAGTTAGGGCAAGTTTCAGAGGACACAATCTGCTTCGACACTCCGCATGGCGCAGCCTCATCTGACAATGTATGTTCATTCTCTATCTCTCTTCTCTCTCCTTTTTTATGAATCGATGTTTTATATATGTTTCTTTAGTTCATCTCATCATTTGATTTGTTCTAACTTTGGTTCGTTTGATTAGGGCCTTTACCTCTGTTCCAGGGCCGGCCACGACCCAAGGTGACAAAGGCGGTCGCATAGGGCCTTAAAATTTATAAGCCCATGGATGATAGGCCACCAGAAAAAAAAGAAAAAAAAAAAAAAATTAGGGCAAATCATTTAAGCCTCCCCAGTCGCCTTCGTCTCTATTCTCGTTCTCAACTTTGAACTTGCCCTGCACTCAGAAAAAGAATGAGGCTCGTTCAGAGGGATGGGATGTTTCTAAGGGTGGTTGCCCCTCTCTGTAAACGATGATCTCCTACAAAATAAGGGATGGGAGATCATCAAGAGCCAATGATTTCATTTCCTACAGAATCAACAGCCCTTTGTGTATGTATATATATATATATTTTGATAAGTCTTTGTGTATGTATATATATATATATATATATATATTCTTTATTGATACAAAAATCAATTTCCTCAAATATATACACGAAAATCTCCAAATAAATTTAAAATAAATCTGCAACACCAACTCTTCCATCTAAGCCCGAAACTAGCAATCCAAGTTCATCCTTGGTACCTGAAACTGGAAGGGGGTGAGACGGGGGAAGTCCCAGTAGGAAAAACCATAACAAGAATTTCAGGAGGTTTCATGAAAATTAGCTTCACAAAATATAGATATGCTTTTGAACAAAAATACATATATGCAAATTTAATATATATATATATTTGTGTGTGCGTGCGCTGTGGACTGGTGCATCTCCAATCCTTCTTCTTCCATCATCAATCATCATTATAAGAGGCTGTGATGATATGTGTTCTGAGTGGATCATACTGGCATTGAGAATCGGATCCGTTTGTTGGCGGGGCAAACCAGAGGGTCTATGGGAGAGAGATTTGGTTCTTCTCTCATAGGCAACTGTTGTTGCAGCCAGGGCGGTAGGATATACTCTTGCCCTGATCAAAAGCAGATCTGAGCCTCAATTGTAAGTTATGAATTATGTATCCATAAATAAACCTCTTAGCCTCAATTGTAAGTGTATTTTATTGAAAAAAAAAAAAAAAAAAAAAAACTCTGAACTTGCCATCTCTCTCTCTCTGCAACTGCAAACTACAAAATCTACAAGAATCAGAAGTTTGAAATCCATATATTTCAGTTTATCTATCTGTCTGCAAGAATCAAAAGTTCAAAACCCATATCCTATTTGGTGAGGCTCGTTCAGAGGGATGGGATTTTTCTAAGGGTGGTTGCCCCTCTCTGTAAACGATGCTATCCTACAAAATAAGGGATGTGAGATCATCTAGAGCCAATGATTTCATTTCGTACAGAATCAACAGCCCTTTGTGCATGTATATGTATATATATTTTTGATAAGTCTTTGTGTATGTATGTATATATATAAATATCCTTTTTGATTCAAAAATCAATTTCCTCAAATATATACACGAAAATCTCCAAATATAATTAAAGTAAATCCGCAACACCAACTCTTCCATCTAAGCCCGAAACTAGCAATCCAAGTTCATCCTCGTAAATGAAACTGGAAGGGGGTGAGACGGGGGAAGTCCAGTTGGAAAAACCATAACAAGAATTTCAAGGAGGTCATGAAAATTAGCTTCACAAAATATAGATATGCTTTTGAACAAAATTACGTATATGCAATTTTAATAAATTTATGTATATAAATATATATTTGTGTGTGTGCGTGCGCGCACTGTGGACTGGTGCATCTCCAATCCTTCTTCCATCATCATCATCATCATCATCATCATCAATCATCAATCATCATTATAAGAGGCTGTGATGATATATGTTCTGAGTGGATCATACTGGCATTGAGAATTGGATCTGCTTGTTGGCTGGGCAAACCAGAGGGTCTGTGGGAGAGAGATTTGGTTCTTCTCTCACAGGCAACTGTTGTTGCAGCCAGGGCGGTGGGATATACTCTTGCCCCGATCAAAAGCAGATCTGAGCCTCAATTGTAAGTTATGAATTATGTATCCATAAATAAACCCCTGAGCCTCAATTGTAAGTGTATTTTATTGAAAAATTCCAAAAAAAAAAAGAAAAAAAAAAAACTCTGAACTTGCCTTCTCTCTCTCTCTCTGCAACTGCAAACTACAAAATCTACAAGAATCAGAAGTTCAAAACCCATATATTTCAGTTTATCTATCTGTCTGCAAGAATCAAAAGTTCAAAACCCATATACTATTTGGTGAGGCTCTTTCAGAGGGATGGGATGTTTCTAAGGGTGGTTGCCCCTCTGTGTAAACGATGATCTCCTACAAAATAAGGGATGGGAGATCATCTAGAGCCAATGATTTCATTTCCTACAGAATCAACAGCCCTTTGTGTACGTGTGTGTGTGTGTGTGTATATATTTGATAAGTCTTTGTGTATGTATGTATATATATATATATATTTGTGTGCGTGTGCGCGCGCTGTGGACTGGTGCATCTCCAATTCTTCTTCTTCCATCATCATCAATCATCAATCATCAATCATCAATAATTATTATAAGAGGCTGTGATGACATATGTTCTGAGTGGATCATACTGGCATTGAGAATCGGATCCGTTTGTTGGCGGGGCAAACCAGAGGGTCTGTGGGAGAGAGATTTGGTTCTTCTCTCACAGGCTACTGTTATTGCAGCCAGGGCGGTGGGATATACTCTTGCCCACATCAAAAGCAGATCTGAGCCTCAATTGTAGTTATAAGTGTATTTTATTGAAAAATTTCAAAAAAAAAAAAAAAAAAAAAAAAAAAACCTATAAACTTGCCCCCCCCCCCCCCCCCCCCCCCCCCCCCCCCCCTCTGCAACTGCAAACTACAAAATATCAGAAGTTCAAAACCCATATATTTCAGTTTATCTATCTGTCAAATTTGGGTAAGTGAGGTGGCTGAGAGCAGATCTGAAATGGGGGATGATATTTTCTGAAAATCTATGGGGATTGGTGGGCAGGGAAGCATTATATACATATATGTTGTAATTGTTTGCTTCCCTACTCCACTCATTCCTATGGTTTTCGGTGCTTCTCTTTTTTCTTATTCAGCTTCATCATCTCTTTTACACACACTCAAACACACGCGTATATGTATGTATGTATGTATATATTGTTTATCCGTGTTTGGTGAGGCTTTTTCCTTGGAAACGAAGAAACAATCAAGCTTTCTGCTATTTGGAAAATCTGGGCTATTAGAAAAGAAGCTTTGCACAAGGGAGTTCAAGATCAAGCTACACATGTTGCACAAGTTATTGTTTGGGAGGTTTTGTCATACCTCAAGTTTCGATTGGAAGATTTACTACTCATTTATTAATGCTGCGGTTTTCTCTGGTCTGTCTTGACAGTTTGGTGTTGCTGGGAATTGTTTTAGTTTGCGTGTGCCTGTTGCGGAGCTGATTCTGGTATCAAGTTCTGAATCAAATGGAATTTCTTCAGGTCTCTCTGGAGTTTTGTTTCAACACAATGGGATGGTTTATTGAATTTCCAGATCAGAAAATTTTCATGCTGAGCAGGCTTATATTTGGGATTAGATTCTGAATATTAGCTTTGTTTTATTTTGTTTTTATCTTTCTGGTTATTCTAGTCAAGTTTGGTTTCCTTAGTTGTGTTTGGAAATGGATTTAGTCCATTCCTTGGCTTGTACTGGAGGTTGTCCTCCTGTTTGTAATTGTACTACTTTTGATTTATATATATATATAAAAATAAAATTAAAAAAAAAAAAAAAAAAACACCCTATTCAGGTAAAAAAAAAAAGGAAAGCCTCCCCAATTGCTCTTTGTTGTGTTTGTTTGGAAGATCTGGATGGTGAGAAATTCAGCTTTACATTGTGATACAAAAGTCTCCTCTTCTGCTGCTGCAAATGATATAGTTTTGGGAAGTTTTAAACTTCTTCTCTATTGGTCTGGCTGATTTTCTAGCTCTTTTTGATGTGGTGTAATGAAGCTTTGCTGGTGGATTTTTTGCTGATAGAAGCTTGGTTGCATATGTGGTTTGAGTTCAGCTAGAATGGAAGGTCATGACATATGCTTTATGTATTTTGACAAGTTTTTTCAAGTGCAGCATTTGGTCTGCTTCTAGGTTTTCATAATGGGCTGTTTAGTCTGTGTAGGTGTTCCTTGCTGTGCTATGTAAATGGACTTGGTCCATTTATTATTCTTTCTGCTGGAGAGTTCCTCTCCTTTTTGTAATTGTAGTTCTATTTCTTTATATATAAATCAAAAACACACCATTCAGCTATAAAAGAGAAGTTCAAAACCCATATATTTCATTATATCTGTCTGTCTGCAAGAATCAAAAGTTGAAAACCTATTACCTATATCAAAACCCATATCGGCATATCATTTCAGATTGTTCAAAAAATCAAAATCCATATCTTTCAGTTTCCATCGCCCGCTGTTACAGTTCAGGTTCGCCATTCGCAAGCTTCAGCCGCTGTCTCTCAACTCTCAAGCTCTCTCTCTCTCTCTCTCTGCAACTGCTAACTTGTATGTATTGGTTTTGTTTTAATTTTTTTTTTCTTTCTAAATAAACTAATCAAGCTCTGTAATTCTTGTTTTGCAAACTAAATCCTATTTGGTGAAATTTTTTATGATCTTTTTTATATAATTTTTTATTTTTTTTACAATATAAAGTAACAAAATTTGCATTGCATTTTGAGTAATCACCGTAATATACATTTTATATCAGCAAAACAATTTTTTTTTGTTTTTTTATTTCTGTAACTTCTATTTCTGTTTTGTTCTGGGCATGAAAAAATAATAAAAAAAGAATCTGAATTGGATTAGAAATCTGCAGAGATTGAATCTGAAACAATTTTTATCAACATGCCAAGCTTTTTGAAGATGGAAATCTTTTCAGAACTTAAAAACAAAAATCATAACAAGAACTTTGACAAGCAAAAGTACTTAATATAGGGTAAAGCTCTAAAGTTACTTCTTGAAAATTAAATTACTTACAAAAATCATGCTTTTGAGTGAATTACGTAGTGTTGGAAGGGGGCTTGCCATGAACTACCTCACACGGAAGAGATAGGGTACCAAGTGGTGAATTATTCAGAAATAAATTGGTAATTTTTTTTAATTAATTACCCAAATAGGATTTTCTATGCCTTAATCATTCAATTGTCTAAAGAAACTTTGTTAATTAACTAAAATTGAATTAAACAACAGTTGATTTTGGTTGATATATTTTTATTTAGCCCACCTCATTGAGAAATCCTGGATCCGTTTGATAGTATGTGTCATGTACGAGTATTTAGTCATAGAAATTCTCCTGGTATAGCATTGTTCATGGATTCAAAAAGGCCAAGAGTGATGCTATACAAACATATTTTTTATATAGAAATTTTTATAAATAATGAAAAAAGCAACAGAGGCTTTGGATTCATATATAACAAATGACCACCAACACATCTTTATGATTTAGATTCATATATAACAAATGACCACCAACACGTCTTTATGATTTCAAAATGCATCTCTAATTGTACAAAGTAGAGGAATCATAACTTCTGGTCAATATAGACTGCCCAGAAGCAGGCGACGGCACGATCAGAAGGGAGGATGGAAGGACAATGATGAAAGACTCACATATGGGCTTGTCACCATGGATAAGAACTGGGATCGTCTTGTGCACAGAGTTGGATTTAAGGAGGAGCTCACTTTTGGAACTAAAGTTCTCTTCAAGGTATTCATACTCGACAGACTTTATGCTGAGAGCGAGTTGAACTCGTAATGCATATGGGCTTGGCAGCGCTCCCAGGAGCTTTACATCGCTCGTCGCCATGGCCAATTCTCAAGCAACAAAAGCTTGAAATGCTGAAAACCACAGTATAGGTTGTTTGGGCGGCTTAAACAAGATTTGTTGGTACACACAGAGTCTTGTTTGTCTTGATGTAGGTGTTTCATGTGTGACTTTGTCTTAGAGGAACATAAGCAGAGGCAAAGAAAAGGACCATAAACATTCAGTGAGACTAATTAAATTTGGTAACTTCACACAAGCTTCATTCTAATACCACTGCGTTACAAGGAGGCACAGAGGCATTAGATCCTACATTTGAATAAAAAAAGAAAAAGGAAAAACAAGAACATATACCAAAGACCAAAAGGTTGCTCAAGTTATTATTACCAAGTGATTGGATCATAGACATAGGCAATGTCAATTGGAAGTAGGAGCGTTTTCTCTGGCTTCGTTGATTGTCTCAATAAGCTTCTCAGGCTCTAGAAAGACATCTTTCACTGCACCATCTGAGCAGAACCTCTCAGCCCATTCCATCAGACGCGGTGTCTTGATCTCTAGCAGAGACGCGGTTCCCAAATACTTCGGTATCATCAGCCAACCCAAGAAGCTCCCAAATGCTATGTCAAGGTACACAATACTATCCCCACCAAAGAAAGCCTTCCCCTTGCCACACTTGACAAATGCCTCCTCCAGCATCACCAGTCCTGCAACCACTTGCTCTGTTGCCGCAGCTTTCGCTTCCTCTCCTTGTCCCTTCCAAATCTCCTTCAATAATGGAAACCACTGCAACCATTTCAATTACATCATAAAATCGTTACAATAAGATTCATGATTTACAAAACAGAAATTTTTATATAGAGAATTCACTAAAATGGCATGCCACTAGCTCAGTAAAGAAACTCTTCAATTCAGAAAGCTATAGAAACCGAATTTTTATGTAGAGATTCTTTACTTGGAAAAACAAAATATTTAGAGATTTGTATACAACAAGATGACCGTCGGTGCATCTTATGGTTCCAAAAATGTCCTTGTCATCGATGTAGGCAGCCCAGAAGCGAGCAATGGCACGATCATAGATTCATATGGATCCGAAGGGAGGATGGAGGGACCTGAGCTATATACCTCATCAATGTATTGGACAATGATGAGAGACTCACAAATGGGCTTGTCACCATGTATAAGAACTGGGATTTTCTTCTTGGCGGGATTGGATTCAAGGATGAGCTCACTCTTGGAACGGGGGTTCTCTTCGAGGAACTCATATTTGACAAACTTGATTCTCTTCCTAGCTCCAGAACAGTTCAAAATTATAATGACATCAGTTGATCAATGTATACTGAAATAGCATATTTATTAAATAACACCAGTTTAATTTAATAAACAGCAGTTTAATTGATTAATATTTAAATATGTTATTTCAATAACATCAGTTTATTTTCAGTAAAATTGAACACTTGCAATAAGCTTACAACAATAAAATTATACCATATTACATTATAATATTTACGCACACAATAGAGTGTTTATGAAATTATGTGTATAATATGTTACATTATAATTCGTTCCATTGCATTCAAGGGATGCAAATCACTAACTAATTTAATTTTGGAAACTTCACACAAGCTTTGTTCTAATACCACTGTGCTACAAGGAGGCACACAGGCATTAGATGCTACATTTGAATAAAAAGCAAAAGTGAAAACAAGAACATATATCGAAACATTCACTTGAAAAAGAAAAAATAATAATAATAATAATATATCGAAACTAAAAACCAAAAGGCTGCTCAAGTTATTACCATCAGGTGATTGGATCTTGTACTTACAGGCAATGTCAATTGGAAGTAGCAGTGTTTAATATGCTTGCAACCAACTTGGCTATGATGTAATGTTTACTGCATCATCTGAGCTGAACCTCTCAGCCCATCCCGTCAGACGTGGCGTCTCGATCTCTAGCAGTGGTGTGGTGTGGTTCCCATTTTCTTTGATATCCTCAGCCAACCCAATAAGCTCCCAAATGATATGTCAAGGTACCCAATACTATCCCCACCAAAGAAAGCATTTCCTTTGCTGCACTTGACAAATACCTCCTCCAGCACCACCAATCCTGCAACAACTTGCTCTATTGCTGCGGCCTTTGCCTCCTCTTCTTGTGCAATCGAAAGCTCCCTCGGTGATGCATATATACCACTGCAACCATTTCAATTATATCATAAAATGGTTACAATAAAATTCATGATTTATGAAACAGAAATTTTTATATAGAGAGTTCATTAAAATGATATGTCACCGGTACTTCTAAGATTAGGATTCAGATTGGGTCCTCAATTTGAGTATTTCAATGCGAAGTTCTATTTCATAGAGCATTGCTCTTGAATTAAGTATGGTATAAAAGCTAGACAAATAGAATTTTTGACAAAGCCGAAGTTATGAACGTTCAAGATTGAATAAAAACTTCTTTAAATCCACAAAGTATAAATAAGGAGAATTTTGAAAATATTATTAATCATTAAATAATTCTATTTTCTGCTGTACATGTATATATTATGTAGAATTCTTGTAGTATAAAGAAACCTAGAATTTTTTTTTGATAAGTAGTAAATAAACCAAAAAATTCAACTATTTCTAAAACAATAGTATAACAAACCTAATCACTAAAAACTACTAGATACCAAAAATCAAGAATAACACAAGTTCGTACGTTTATGCCTCTAACAAAAATTCCTAAATATTAATCATTCATAAAACAGAATATCGGGCCCTTAATGATGGAATTCAGGGGCGGAGCCAGGAATTTGGTTCCGCGGGGGGGAGGGATGTTAACACTGACAAAATAATTTTTTTTCAAGCAGGGCGAAAATATAATAGTGTAACAATAGTGCATTAGAATAAGTGAATAAAAAATGAATAAGAAGATAAAAAAGAAAAAAAAAAAAAAAAAAGTTATTGTACATAAATTATGCATGAGTGCAAGGAAAAATAAATTTTTAAGAAGAAAAATGAATTTTTTAAGAAGAAAATGAAACAAAAAGAAAAAAATATGAGAGAATTTTGAAGGAAAAAATAGATTTTAATTGTAAAAAGAGAATGCAAAAGTTTTTGAAGATGACAAAAAGAAATTTGAAGAATAAGAAAGAAAAGGAATAAAGAATTAAAGACGTTTTTAAAAATAGATAATTTTATGGGGATAATTTATAAATTTTATGAGGGTGTTTTATAAATATTTACAAATTATACGCATAAAATAAAATAAAATATATTAGATTCAGGGGCAAATGGACCATTTTAATAATTTTAGGAGGGCATTTTATTAATTTTTACAAATATATGTATAAAAAATATATATATATATATATATATATAGTGGGGCAGCATGGGCAGGGGGGGCCGCTGCCCCCTCTGGGTACATGCTGCTTCCGCCACTGATGGAATTCGATCGAAAAATTGCCTACATCAGCAGCAAAGCTACTAGGATAGGGGTTTTTGGATCAAAACTAACCCGTCAAAAAATTTCCGAAAAATGAGCCAGCTTGTCAGTTTGAACACTCCAGCAATCCAAACGATCTCTAGGAACCAAGGTTCTCTTCAGTGAACTCATATTTGACAAACTTTATGTTGAGAGCTATTTGAACCCGATTCGCAAAAGGGCTTGGCCTTGTCCCAAGAAACTTCACATCACTCATTGCCATGCAATTCTCAATCAAGAGAAGCTTTAGAATTTGAAAACCGAGTTAAGGGTTTGATTGGGTTGATATGAATTTAGGATGAAGCAAGAGCCAGCACTGGGTGTATATGTACGAGTCTGGTGTGCTGAGAATGTGCTCATAACCAAACTTGATTCTCTTCCTAGCTCCAAAATAATTCAAAATTATAATGACATCAGTTGATTAATGTATACTGAATTAACATATTTATTAAACAACACAAGTTTAATTGACTAATATTTTAAAATGTTATTTCAATAACATCAGTTTATTTTCAGTAAAATTGAACACTTACAATAAGATTACAACAATAAAATTATAATATATTACATTATAATATTACACACACAATAGAATGTTTATGTGTATAATATATTACATTATAATTCGTTCCATTATTTTTGAGAATTTACAAATGCAAAACTTTCTTGTAAAGCAAAATTAATTTGAAAATTGAGAGATTTTGATAATAGTTGAACAATAGGGAGTGAGAAGAAATATAATAATAATAATAAATAAATAAAATATAGTAAAAAGTGAGAACAAGTCTAACATAATAAGAGAGATGTAATGAAGTAGAATTAATAAAACTCAAATTTGAAATTATCGAGAAAAAAATACTCAATTTTGAAATCTAATTAGACATTTTTCATGTGGAGCCTTAGGCAAAACAAGGCTATGCAATTAGCAAATAAACAAAGGAAAAGAAAGGGACCACAACAATCTCACAACTAGTTTACTATTACAATAACGTAATCAATGACAATTTTCAAGTTAATCAACAGTTATATAACCTATCAATTATGAATGGTATCATATGATCTCAATATTCTCCACCAAAAAGAAGTTTAACAATTTCTTTTTAAAAGTACTCTTATTCTTTCAAATATTATGTGAGTTTAAAAGCAAAAAATAAACACAAAAACATGTCAAAAATTGAAGGTACCCAATTATAAGCAATTTTAATTGGAGGTAGGAGCTTTTGTGGTGAGTTGAAGCAACTTGGCTGTCTCAATGAGCATTGAGTCTTTGGAATGACACCCTTCACTGCATCATCTGAGCAAAACCTCTCAGCCCAACCCATGAGACGGCGGCGTTTTGGTATACTCAACCAGCTCCACACCACCCACCACCCTCAGCCACCCCAAGAAACACCCAAAAGCTATATCAAGGGTACCCAATTCGATCCCCCCAAAGAAAGCCTTCCCTTTGCTACACTTGACAAATGCCTCCTCCAGCAGCACCAGTCCTGCAACCACCCGCTCTGTCACCGAAGCCTTGGCCGGCTCCTCTTTTGCCATCCCAATCTGGTCTCAGTGATGGAAACCACTACAATTATTTCAATTATATCATAGAATAGTTACGATAAATTTTTTTATGTCTAAATGGAATTTTTAAACAAAGTTCATAAAAATTCGGGTAAACTACACTTATCTTTCCAATGTTTTAGATTATTACAGTTACTTTTGGGAACAAAAAGTCGTTGTGGAATTGGTAGGAATCGTACTGAACTGTCCCTTTGGTTGGTTCGGTTAGGTTTTCCGGTTGCAAAATGAGGAATTGTTTTTTGATTCCAACTCTATTGGAACCAAATCGTAAACTATATATATATATATATTACAATATAAATAAAATATAAAATCACATATATAGATAAAACTACACACACAAGTACACAACAATATGCTGCATGTTTTTTTAGACCACACACAAAGATAAGGCTGCTATTAAGGTAGTAAGTTATTAACGTTTTCTTGAAAGTAGGTTACAAAAAAAAAAAAAAAAACACTTTGGTTTAGAAACCAGTCTTTCACGATTCGATTCAAAGCATCAACGATTCCGATTCCGATTCCGATTCCAAATTTCTTGGAATCGGTTGGAATCAATTCGATTCCGATATTGTAATGACTCGCTCATTTTTATTCCTTTTTTTTTTTTTTTTTTCCATTTTTACGAATTTTCTTTTTCCGTTGAATTTTTTTTTATATTTCTTTTCCGAGTTCGGGTTTTTGTTCCTTTGGGTTGTCTCGAGTATTCAGGAATAGTTCCTGAGACTCATTCTTTTGGATTGATACTATCCTTATAAGAACCGTGTAATTTTCACATTTTCTTTTTTCGACATTTTTCTTTTTCGTCATTTTCTCATTTATCGATTTCCTTCGCGTAACCGCACTTTTTGTGTTAAGATTTGATTCCGACTTTGCATGCATTCATAACATTTGATTTCTATGAAATGCGTAATTTTACTTTTTAGAAAAAGTATACTACTTATTTATTTTTTCGTAAAGGGTATGGATACATAATTTCTTCGGAAACATTATTTCTTTTTAGAGTTTTTGTGTAATTAAATTTTATAATTGTTTTTCGCCTTAGAGACTATTTTGTAATTTAATTTGCAAAATATTTGGAGGAAATATCTTTTTATAATTTTCGAAAAGTGTGACAAGTGTCACACTTTCATTGATTCATTTGTCATCATTTTATTGGTAACTCTTGGAAGCGTGGATGATGATAACAAAATATAAAAAATATATATTTTTTAAAAGACATTTTACATCTAAACATATGAAGTTAAGCTATGGATTTACTTAAAATGCATGTTACTGTGTAGATAATTCAACTTTTAGATGGGGTTTGTAACTTGACATTCTTGTCGATGGGGGCCATACTTTCCATTTGTCATGCGCAAGCACGAAGATGGCGACTGTGGAAGCAGAGTCTTTGGATCGCGTGAGTCTCAAAGAAAACTCACATGAATCACATGATTAAAGAATTCAGCTATCAAGAGATTAAGGCTTAGTCTGTGGATAAAATATTTTTTAGAAAATATTTTTTTATATTTTTTAATATTTGATTGTGGTAAAATATTTACAAATATATATATATATATATATATATATATATATATTAAAATTTAATAAAAATAATTTATTCATTAATTTTAGATAAATTATTTTCCATGTCCAGCCTTGATGGCCGTAGATATTTGTTAAATATCGAAAAATATAAAAATTTATCTAAAAAAGTGAAAAAAAAATTCAAAAAAATTATTTTTTGTCGAAACAAACGGAGTTAAATAGGTGGAGTCGCGATTCCATAATTACATTTTACATTTTTCTTAGGTAAAATTATTTGAGTTTCGTGCGAGTAGATATTTGTATGGTAAGTTGTAACGAACTTGTTGTGCTCATTAATTTAACCAAGACTCTGTTTCTATCAACGGTCTTTGTCAAGTAAATATATTTTATGTTTGTCAAAGGTGGTTGAGAATTTGAGATTGAATTTAAGACATGTAAAATAATTTGTCAAAAATTGATGAATAAATTATTTTTATTAATTTATAATATTATTTTTCTTCATAAATATTTCATGACAACAAAATATTAAAAATATAAAAAATATTTTACATCTAAACAAAAGAAGTTAAGTGTGAATTATATGTAGCGGTGACAAATTATGAAATAACTCGAACACAACACAAGATAAAATGTGTTCGGGTTAACCTTAAACGGATTAACACGATTAATGCGTTTACTTAACCGTGTCGGGTTAGGGTTGAGGAGTTCAACCCATATAACCCATTCATGATCCGTTTAACTCAATATATTATAATCATCGATAATGACCTATGTAATATATTATGTGTTTAAATACAATTATTATGGATAGTCATTTCAACATAAATATTGACCAAGTCTTATGATTTTTTCTTTTTTATTTTAATATTTGGATTAATTATGACAAATTTTTTCTAGTATTTATTATTTGATTAAATATTAAATATTTCGTTTTGATAAATAAGTTTTTAAACGGATTAACATGTTAATCCATTTAATAAATAAGACGAGTTATTATTCAAGATTTTTGACACAATTATTAAATGAGTCGAATTTAAATTTACCTGTTTAGTAATATACCTCTACATCATTACGACAAGATTATAACAAAATAATATAAAGACTTGCATACAAATTACATACAAAAATTAAATACATACTTGCAAACACGAATTACCACTGGTAATTGTATCGATGTTTGTATAAATGTCGCTGCAATAGTAAACGATTGGGTCGTGCTAATAATCCGAAAAGTAGTAGTCAGTATAACGTTAATTGGATTTGGATATACGTTAATTGGGTTTGGGTATGACTTATAGAGACATCTAAAAGGCATATCTGGAAGGTGTGACTCGTGTGGCTATAATTAAAACACCAACAACGTAAATTTCAGAGTGATTCAAGTGATTACGAATGTCCTATTTTTACATTCTTATAATTTAAACGATTGGATCGTCTTTATGATGTTTGTGAATAATTTTGCCATTGGTGGGTTGATTCTTTATTAAATAAAATAATATAAAATAAAAACGTATTTGAGGAAGGTGGTTCATGACTCATGTGGTGGCTATGCTTAAAAAAGTAATGTTCCTAAACACAAAAAAATAAACCATAATAAACGTTATATTATGGTTTACATTCTCGGTCTTACATTATTGATGGCGTGATTGTCCTGTGGCCACTGTCATGTCATAATTCTGTTGATATGGATGAACCGATATGATATATTTATTTGGTCAACTTTGACTTTCAGTCAAAGCATCAGAGGCCCATACAACCTTGGTTATAGTTGTTTATAAATTTAGACGTCATCAATGACGCATTGTTAGCCTCTGCTTTCGCAAATGGGACATGACCATAAACTTACTCGGAAGGTACCAGAAATTATTGGATGGGTTTTTGCCATTAATATTTTTAGTAGTGAATTCAATTCAGATTTTTTTATTTAATTTCGACCGTTATTTAAATTCTTTCAAATATATCGGTCCAAAATTATTTAATAATTTATAATTATAAAAGTTGATCATTTCATTTAAGACATTAAATTGCTCTATCTAATATTTCAATGTTCCCAAATGAAACACTATTTTTTTTTTTTTTTTTTTAAGAGTGTGTGTAAAATAAGTCTCAATTTACTGTTGTCATTTGTCACTTAAAAATTTCAATTTTATCGAACAATATATACCTTATCGTCGTTGTAAGCAGCCCAAAAGCAAGCACGATCATAAGGATCGAAAGGAAGGATTGGGGGACTAGAGGTCCAAACCTCGTCAATGTATTGGACAATGACGAGCGATTCACATATTGGCTTATCCGCGTGAATAAGAACGAATTTTCTTGTGGACAGGGTTGGATTTGAGAAGAAGCTCACTTTTTGAGCCAAATTTCTGTTGCAAGAATTCGTAGGTGATTGATTTTAACTTGAGGGCTATTTGAGCTCTCATCACAAATATAGAAGTGGGATATTATTTTTTTAGAGTAATAATTTATGAATCGAATGGAACAGTTATTAATTCAATTTATGTGCCGAGTGATAGGTGCATAACATTATTATAAAGGATCCATTCTAAAATATACAAAAATAAAAAAATTCTTATTTTAGGGTAAAATAATATATATAAGTTGCCTAGGCTTCTATATCATATTTTCTGCACTTAGATGGAAATTTGGTAAGGCCACGAGTATAGCGTGCAATGGAAGTAGGTGTGAACTTTGAAGTCTAGTTGTCAATGTGTGGGTAGGTGGAGGTGAGAGATGGCCCGTTTAGCTTCAACTATGATAACATTACATTTTTACATGTGAATGTGTCACATACAAAAAGTTGACTTGTGGGACACTGGGACCGACCCTACGAGTTGTTGGGATCATAATTGGCAGGACAAGGATCCTTCCAGTTAAAAACATTCCCTGTTTTGGGATTATATTTTTTAATTAGGCTTTTTTTTTCTTTTCTTTTTTTTTTGGTAACGATCACCTAGTGTCAAGGTGAAGTAAACCAAATTTGATGGGAGGTTTAGATTTTTTTTTTTTTTTTTTCACTAATTTAATCTGTAAGCAATAAAAGCAAATTTGAGAGGTGTCGAAACATTTAACTCTAATAATTATTATATGATTCGAAATTATTGGTTTTGGCCAATCAAAAAGTGACAAATGAATAAAATGTTTATTGAAAATAAACATAAAATAACACAATTGCTTATGTTTCACTTTGTGCTACATTATTATAAGTTGAATCATTTACACACTAAAAATCCTCCATGTTATTAGAAATTATTATATAGTAAGGAATCATTGGTTTCGGCAAATCACGAAGTAAAACATAAATAAAAAAATTGAGTGAAAATAGCATAAAGTTGACATATTTACTTATGTGTCACTTCGTGCTATATTATTATTAGTTGAATCATCTACACATTGCCACTCCAAGTTAAAAACCTTCCATGTTATTAGAAATTATTCTATAGTCAGGAATCATTGATTTCTGCCAAAGTGATATATAAGTAAAAAATTAATTGAAAATAATATAAAGTTAACACATTAATTTACGTGTGACTTGGTGTAGCTTGGTGCTACATTATTATAAGTTGATTCTATTACTAATTTTACACCACATCAGTCCATTTAATAAAACATTAAATATTGGAGTAAAAAGTGTTAGTTTATGATTCCGTAACAGTAATCTTTTTTTGTGGTTGAAATTATTGCTGGACTAATTGGGAGGGAGGATCGAAATTAAGGCAAACAGATAATTATTAATAGAGATTCGGTAACTTCTAGGGGTGTGCAAAAAAAACTGTCAACCCGAAAAACTAAACGGATTGGACTGAATTGGGTAGTTTGGTCCGGTCACGGTTCTAAAATAATGGAACCGTGAATTTTTTGTCCGGTCCCAAATTAGATTCCTACAGGATCAGACTGGCCAGACCAAACCGTTATAATATATATATATATATATATATATATATATATATATATATATATATATTGTAATGACCCGAGTTTTTATTCAACCCGGTGCTTTAGCGGTAACCCGAACATAATCCAACAATGAATCAGAATGTGGATGTAAAAGGTAAAACAATGGTCTCTAGAGATACTACATGTCTATAAGACACCAATGTGACCCTCAACGAGGTCACGGAATCCAAAGAAAACAATTGCGGAAGCGACGTTTCAAAAATGGACAAGAATGAGCCTAGGGCAAAACGATCTTTTTCAAAATATAAGTGGATGCTGCCAAGCACACCATTGGAAATACAATAAAAAATTAATGAATTTAGACTCAAGAATCACCTGATTTGGAATCCGGACGGAAAAGATATGAATTTAGAACCAAATGGCCTTCTCCATTTTGGAGTTACTACGACCCTATCTCACTAAAACTGCAATAACTCTCACTACGGTTATAGTTTTAATGCATGGTTGCTACCATTGAAAAGCTGACTTCAATATCTTAAGTTTAGACTCAAGAACGACCTGATTTGGATTAGAAATGAAGAAATTATGGCTCTCCGAAGTTGCTATAATAATGCTGTCCAAAAAAAATCAAAAGAGAAAAGTTCCAAGGAGGATTAGCCGGCCGAACCCCAATCATCAGCCGACCGAACCCCAATCATCAGCCGGCCAAACCCCAATCATCAGCCGACCGAAACACCAAAAATCCTAAAAAGGCTACTGGAATGAAGACTCGATATGTGTCAGCCGACTAATCTCTGTTATCAGCCGGCCGATGCATCTTGCTGCAGCAGAAAAAGCTGCTGCAACTCATGGGGAAGATGCTTGGCTCAATCCTAAGGCTATGCATGCTTCCCATTTGATCCGGACAAGTTTTAAAACTTTCCCTAACCCCATGCAAGCATCTAAAACATGTAAAATCAAAATGAAACTTAAAGTGATACCCCAATGCATGAATTTTGCTTAAATTCTTATAAATCATCCAAAAATAGTTCAAAAGTTGGATTCAATATATTCCTTGAGATGTAATCATGCTCGCATGTAGAATGGCCTACGCCTCATAACATGTCATATGCAAAATATGACCCTTCAATACATGAAATCACATATATTCCATAAACAAACTATGAAGTTAAACTAGCATACATGTCATATGAGTGTATTTGGCCCTTGGCCTCATTACACACACATATATATATACAAGGAGTATCAAAAGGTGCACTTAAGTGCACATTACATAATTTGAATATTAAATACATATTTTGTCAAAATAAACCAAAATGGAGAATGATATGCTAACAAGTGCATATTCTAACATAACAAAAATACTCCAAGTAGTCAAACAATCCTAAGAGTGTTGTGCATCCCACAAAAATGCCTCTTTACCTGAAAAACACTCAGTAACTTTGGGGTGAGTAAACAAGTTTACTCATAGAGAATGAGCATGCATAAGTTTAACTTATTACAAGATTTGCAATTCAATAGAATTTAATCCATGCTATTAAAATGACATTGGGTTTTTTAACATAGCACAATAAGATGTAAATATCACAAGGTTATCAAGTTGGAAATTAAAGTGCGAAATCAACTAAAGTGGATACTTGGACATCACGTAGGATCAAACCGACACCATAGTTACTTTAGGGTTACTAGCCCATGGGTTACCTCCCTATGTGCACACTAGACTTGTAAAGGGACAATCTCTCGTACTAGAACCATGCCCTAGCCTTAGCCATAACAACAGCATCCCAAGTTTTCAAAACCAACAATTTGTGCAACAACATATATGTATTAGCATAACATATATATATATAGATATATATATATATATATAATGTAAAGCCATCTATCATGCACAAATCAATTTTGGAAACGCAATACATGCCCTAAGTTCTCAACTACAATGGCATAAAGAATGTTGAATAATCATTATACAATTTTGTTACTCTTTATAACAATATCATCCAACAACAAGAATATAGTCGCACAAGTATGATATAAGTTTAAAATCATAATTTAAACATGCAATCAACATAAGATACTTACTCATTCACTAACACAACTAGGATAAAAATTTATTAAATAAAACAACTGATTTCTCTATATTTCATTTCTCATCCAAACATGCTCAATTTAATATATGTTATAGTACCTATCATGGTCATTACATAAAGCACTTCAAAACTTGATTTAAATCATAAAAACATAATAATAAAAATTAATTAAATTAATTAACTAATTTCTCTATATTTCAAAGCAACCCCAAATGACTTCAAGTTAATATATGTTATGAATCAAGTCATGGCCTTTCCAAAAATCATGTCCTAGCTAAATTTCATGCAAGGTATCATTGACTATCAATTTAAAGATTTAAATTAAAGACATGTAATTCATTTGTACCAAGTTGTAAAATATATAAAACATTAAAAACATAGTTTAGAACACCCCCTACCTCACAAGAGGATTGTTCCTCTTGAATCCGAGGAAAGCAAAGGAATTTCAAGTTTTCCTTATAGGGTTATGAAGAGGAAGATGAGGTAAGGTTTTTGTATTCCAAGCTCAATGATCTAAGATGAGTGGAATGAGGTTAAAAATGAAGTCAAAGCCTTAAACCAAGCTTGTCTTCAATGGTGGCTAGGTTAGGGTTCTTAAGAGGAAAGAGATGAATGAATAAAATGTAATGAAAACCCTAAGTTAAATGTGGTGGGATTCTCCACTCACTAGGTGCTCTTGCACTACCTCTCACACACACACACTTGCAAGACTAAAGTTGAGTCCTACACTTATCATGAATCTAAGTAAGCTTCTAAGATTAAATATCAAGCCTACACTTGTCAACCATCTATGCCAACAAGTGCTCCTATCCTAGGCCAACAAATGGGTGAATCTCCACCCTCCATGTGTCAAGGAATTAAGTTTCCAAGTCTTCCTACCCTAATGCCAATAAGTGGTACCATGAGAATGTGACACTTGTCATATTTTTCAGAAATTGCAAAAAGGTCCTTTTGAAAATATTTTCCAAATTAAATTGTAAAATGGTCCCTAAGATGAAAAATAATTACTTTGCATAATTACACTAAAACCCCAAAAGTTTAAGAAAATTACCAAAAGTTATGAATCCATACCATTTACAAGAAAAATAAACATTTAACATGTTTTTCTACAAAAATAAAAATGTAGATATCATGAAAATTAAATATCATGGATGTGTGCAAAGCCGAAATCAAATCCAAGCACAAAAAGTGAAGTTATGCAAGTAAAAATGAAAAACGAAAAAAGGACGAAAAAAGAATTTACCGAAAAAAAAGAAAGGAAGGAAAATGACCGAGTCATTACATATATATTACTCTTAACTTTGTATGGAATTTCAGCACAAATATCAAACGTGAGCTAACATTCTTCACCATCTGATTTTTTTTTTTATTTGCTGTTGTTTCTCCCAATATTTTATTTTTGGGTGTGTGCCAACATTTCTCCACTATATCATTTTTTTCTTTACTCACGCCGCCTCATTCACTTCTTAGTTCTCATCGCCACGGGATTCAGTTGTTGATTAATTTCTCTTATGCAACCTTCAAAGTTTGGTCATCACCATCGATCTTTTATCACTGCCATCGGTGACATCCTTTTTCACACTCACTCCCCTTCTCTCTCACTTTCGGTTCATAGCGGCATGTTTGCGCCTCAAGCACAACCACTAACGATAACAAATCAAGTTTTTTAGTTTTCAACCACGGATTTGTCATCTTTTTCTGTTTCGGCAATGTTCAATCTTATTTTAATTTTTAGGATTTATCTTTTGGGTCTATTTCATCCACTTTCTCCTCTCTTTTTCTCTCTCTATTTTTGTCTTGGATTCGGGAATGTGAATAATTTTGTTTTTATTTTTATTGTATATACAATTCAAGGGGAAAAATAGGGAAATAAAATTCAACTAGAATTGTAGAACCGAACCGAACCGAACCAAACTATTTTTCAACTAGAATTGTAGAACTGAACTGAATCGAACCAAACCGTTTTTTCACAATTTGAGCTAGTTCGGTTTTAGATTTTTTGAAACCGTAAAGAGCAATTTGGTTCTAAAAATTTTCAAAATCGAATCAAATCAGACCATGTACACCTCTATTAACCATTTTAAAGGAAAGACATATCTTCCTTGTCTAAAAAAACGACGTAGTGTCAATTGTTATTAAATTTACTGATGGCAGTGTAATATAAGCTATGAATTTACTTAAAATGCCACATGTTACTGTGTAGATAATTCACTTTTAGATAGGGTTTATAACTTGACATTCTTGTCCAATTCGTAGATGGGGGCCATACTTTCCATTTGTTATGCACAAGCACGAAGATGGCGACTGTGTAAGCAAAGTCTTTGGATCGCGTGAGTCTCAAAGAAAACTCAGATGATTAAGAATTCAGCTATCAAGAAATTAAGGTTTCGCATGTTTGGATATAAAATATATTTGACGGCGACTGTGTAAACAGAGTCTTTGGATCGCGTGAGTCTCAAAGAAAACTCACATGATTAACAATTCAGCTATCAAGAAATTAAGGCTTCATCTGTTTGGATAAAAAAATATTTTTATTTTTTTATTTTTTTAGTATTTGATTGTGGTTAAATATTTACAAAAAACATATATATTAAAATTTAATAAAAATAATTTATTCATCAATTTTAGACAAATTATTTTACATGTCCCATCTTAATAGATTCAACTCCAACCTTGACGTAAACCTTTGTCAAATACCGAAAAATTAAAAATAAAAGAATATTTTACTTGAAAAAAAATATATATATATATATTCAAAAAAAATATTTTTCGTCAAAACAAACGGAGCCTAAGAGTTAAACTGGTGGAGTTGCAATTACATAATTGCATTTTACATTTTTGTAAGGTAAGATTATTTGAGTTTCAACATGCAAGTGGATATATGTATATAAGTTGTAACGAACTTCTTGTACTCATTTAATTTTACCAAGGCTCTGTTTCTATCAACGTTCTTTTTCAAATAAATATATTTTATATTTCTCAAAGGTGGTTGAGATTGAATTTATTGAGTGGGACATGTAAAATAATTTATAAAAAATTAATGATTAAATTATTTTTATTAATTTATAATATTAATTTTCTTCATAAATATTTTATGACAACTAAATATTAAAAATATATATTTTTTATAATATATTTTACATCTAAACAAATGAAGTAAAGTGTGAATTGTATGTACGGGTGGCAAATTATGAAATGACTCGAACACAACATGAGATAAATGGATTTATATTGACCTTAAACGGAGTCGGGTTATAAACGAGTTGACACAATTAATCCGTTTACTTAATCGTGTCGGATTATACGAGTTGAAGGGTTCAACCGTATAACCCATTTATGATCTGTTTAACTCGATATATTATAATTATGAATATGACATATGTAATATGTTATCTGTTTAAACAAAATTATTATGGATAGTCATTTTAACATAAATTTTGACTAAACCTTATAATTTTTCTTTTTATTTTGAATATTTGAATTAATTATGACAAATTTTTTCTAGTATTTATTATTTGATTAAATATTAAATATTTCGTTTTAATAAACAAGTCATTAAATGAATTAATACGTTAATCCGTTTAATAAATAAATCGAATTAGTATTAAGAATTTTTGACACGATTATTAAATGAGTCAAATTTAAATTTATCTATTTAATAATATGTCTCTATATCGATACAATAAGATTATAACAAAATAATATCAAGACTTACATACAAATTGAAAATAATACCTGGAAACACAAATTACCACCCTAAAATGTATAAGTTGTTTGTATACATGTCGGTGCAATAGGAAACGATTGGGTCGTCTTAATGATTCGAAAAGTAGTAGTCAATATAACGGTATGACTTATAGAGACATCTCGAAGGTGGTAGGTGTGACTCGTGTGGCTATAATTAAAACACGAACAATGTAAAAGTCAGAGTGATTCAAGTGGCTACGAATGTCCTATTTATACATTCTTAAAATTCAAACGATTGGGTCCGTCTTTATGATGTTTGTGAATAATTTTGCCATTGGTGGGTTGATTCTTTATTAAATAAAATAAAATAAAAAACGTGTTTGACGAAGGTGGTCCATGACTCATGTGGCTGCTATACTTAAAAAAGTAATATTCCTAAACACAAAAAAAACAAACCATAATAAAATGACATGTGAGACCATATAAATATGCATGCTTTTAATAAAATGTCCCTTTTCTTTTTCTACATTTTGAACTATTAACGGATGAAGTTAATATAAAAAAACTAAAATTAAAATAAATAAATAAATAAAAAACAAAAAAACAAGTTTAGTTCAATTTCTGAGAAATAGATTTCAAAAACACTAAATAAAGAAATAAATCAAACTAAAAAAGGGTGTTAAATTGTTAATTGAATTTTCTAAAATTTTCTAACAATGTTTTTCAACGAACTTCGGAAATGTTTTTCACAATAATTTCTCAAAAGTCAAAACACAAAACTACTCAAGAACATATATATATATATATATATATATAATTAAGACTTAATGCAACTCTGGACAATTTCACTATACTGGGGAGGCAGGACATTGCTCAAAACCCATGTTGAAGCTAATTTTTGGTTATTAGTCGATTGCTGAATTTCTCTTTTTTTTTTTTAAGGTAAAATTGCTGAATTTCTCTTCAAACAAAACACAATCAACAAAAATAAATCACAACACCAATGGTATTTGTTGCTCCTCTCTTTGCTTGCAATCACAAGTCTCGTTGACTTCCTCACCTCGGCCTTCTATTGGACTTCGGATTTGAAATTCAAAGAAAATTAATTAAAATTTAGAACTAAGCTTTCTTCGATCCCAAATTCAAAGTCCCCAAAGTCCCGATCCGGTGTACTCCAAACACAACATGAATTTCTTATGTGACACACATTCATCAACAGGAAAGAAAAAGAGGTACAAAAACAAAGGAAATTTCTCTCAAATGAGCTTCTTTTCTTTTTTCACCCAATACAACTACACCAATATAGAAGAGTACATGAACAATATTGCATCAAAGCAAATAGTGTTCTCTATTTATTCTCATCTTCCACATCAGAAACAAGAAACACTTCCAAGAGACAAAACATAACATAATACACTAGGTTGTACTTCAAAAAGTTTCTAAGATGACATTACCTTCAAAATCTATTATTTTCTTACACAACTCACCACAGTTGTTGCTTTAATTGGTAGGAGGGGCTTTAAATTTGCCAAAGAGCATCTTGGCAAACTCCAAGAGCTTATCGGTTTCCGGCATGACCTCCTTCACAACAGCAGCAGAGCAGAACTTGTCAGCCCATTTGACCAGTCCCGGGGTCGTAGACTCGTCGAGCAATTTCATGTGGTTCATCTTCTCAGTCACTCTCAGCCACCCCAAGAAGCAACCAAATGCAATGTCAAGGTACCCTACGCAGTTGCCTCCGAAGAAGTCCTTGCCTTTGCTGCACTTAACAAAGGCATCCTCCAACAACACTAACCCTTCCTTCACTTGCTCTATGGCTGCTTTCTTAGCTTCCTCCCCTTGAGCCTTTGCTATGCCAGTCAACGACGGAAACCACTGTGCCACCCATGTATACAATGATTAGATCACATAGAAGACTTTATAGATCAAAAAATAAAAGCTATGTTCGTTGTAATGGAATTGGTGCCTTGAAATTGAAATTGGAAATTTTTTTTTTTTTTTTCTCAAATTCCAATACCAAGACATGAATTCCTGGCTACCGAACATGGCAAGACTGTATTCAGTCACAATCCAACGACAATAGTGGCATGAATGAATTATTTTTTTCATGAAGCCATCACAAAAAGTTGTCATCCATCACATCTTTTACACTATACCACAATTTTTGTGAATTTAAAGGATACTTTATATACTAGGGTCATATTAAGTTTTGTTTCATTTCATTTCATGCCTCGAGTCCTTTCCAATTCTAGCCAATCAATTTTATCTTATTTTTGATAAATAAAATGTATTAGAAAGTGTCCCCTTTTGAAGGCATCCCAAGAGATATACAAGGAACCAAACCCAAAATAAAACCCTAGGGTCCCAAAGAACCCAAAAAGTCCACAATCTCAAATTCAACATATATACATATCCAACATATATACATATAGAAAATCCATATGACATATTTTAGTGAGTTTTGGAAACACTTTATCCCTATATACTCTATAGATCAATTGAACAACTAGAACTAATTTCCATCAAAAAAAAAAAAAGGACTCCATTTTACAAGTTCAGATGAATATCTTGTCTTAATCAAAACATGGGAATATGATGTAAGATAAGCTTAAATTTAAATATATATATATTAAAAATTAAAATTCCATGAAACCCATCAGATGAAATTCTTGTCTGATTTAAAACATGTAAGATAACGTTAACTTAAAATAAAAAAATTAAAATTCCACGAAACCCATCAGATGAATTTCTTGTCTTGTCCGATTCAATACATGGAAATATGAGGTAAGTCCAGTTTAAATTAAGTATAAATAAATAAAAATTCCACGAAACCCATCGAATTTCTTGTCTGATTCAAAACATGGGAATATGATGTAAGATAAGCTTAAATTTAAAAATAATAATAATAATAATAAATAAATAAATAATCCATGAAACCCATCAAATGAATTTCTTGTGTGATTCAGAACAGGGGTTCTTCCCAATTCACTACATTATATGATACTATGATGTAAGATAAGCTTAAATTAACAAATTTTCCATGAAACCCATCATTAATCATCAGAAGAAAAAAAACACACACACACACAATACCTTATCATCGACGTAAGCAGCCCAAAAGCGAGCCATGGCGCGATCATAGGGATCGGAAGGAAGGATGGAGGGACCAGAGGACCAGTACTCGTCGATGTACTGGACAATGACGAGCGATTCACAGATTGGCTTGTCGGCATGAATGAGAACAGGGATTTTCTTGTGAATAGGGTTGGATTTGAGAAGAAGCTCACTTTTTGTGCCGAATTGCTCGGCACAGAACTCGTAGTCCACCGACTTTATGTTGAGGGCGATTTGAGCCCGCATCACATAGGGACTCGGCCATGCACCGACCAGTTTCACCTCACTATTCGCCATGATCACAGCACTACTCAAGAATTCAAGCAAAAGCCAAAAAAGAGTGGAGTGGTTTTGATAATGGGCGTGTGGATATAAATAAGTGATGAAAAGTAGTACAGTACTACAAAATGAATGACAAGAATTATCGTCTACGCCACCGGTATAATGTGGCCCATCACAAATGGTCTCTGATTATAAAATTACAATAATTTTTTTTTTGAAAAATTCACTCTACCCTCTTTAATTTATTTATTTATTAATATTTTTTAATTTTGTAAGAATATTCGTGGGATTGAACACATTAACCGTGAACAAGAATGACCCACCGGATGAATAGGAAAGTCTTGCCAAATTAAGGCTACCATAGAATCAGCATCAAAAGAAAGGAAAATGGATGGTTGAATATAAAAAAAGTGATGAAAAGTAGTGCCCAGAAAAGAAAAGAAAGAAAATGAGAGGGTAGTTTTAATTAGTTGTTTTGTGTTTGGTTGATTAATAAAAATAAATAAAGAAAAAAATAATAATAGTGGAAATTTAGGTATTGTAATGAATTTATAATCATTCCATTTTTTATTGAGTTTTTTATTTATTTATTTTATATAAAAATAAGATTAAATTTGTTATTAACAAAGTTTTATTAAAAATATTAGTCTTTTATTTTCCTTTTTTCTATGTGGACCACCGTGGATATATTTTAAAAAATTAAATTCCCCAAAAGACATAATAACTAGTCAGGTGTAAACTCTTAAAATTTTGATTAGGAGGAAAAGGAAATTTTGATTCCCTAATTACCTAAATTTTTCATTAAAAAAATCTTACAAAAAAGACATAAAATTTCTTTTTATTATTTATTTCCATCAAGGAGCTAAACTTACTTTAAGTTTCTTCCATCTCAAAATTTATTTTACAGAATTATATTATATACTCCCTTCATCTCA
Organism: Cornus florida; assembly: GCF_030987335.1. NCBI lineage: Eukaryota > Viridiplantae > Streptophyta > Magnoliopsida > Cornales > Cornaceae > Cornus > Cornus florida. Next base: position 20,571,943 of record NW_026775574.1, read on the forward strand.
AAATTTTTAAGGTATTTAGGAGAATTTAATTTTTTTATAGTGGTGGAATATTAATGTTTTTTATTATATTGATAAAAATGAATCTCTAAAGTTATAAAAAAATATTTTCCGTAATTAGTGCATCAGTCAAGGTCAATATTTTAGAATCAATAAAGTAAAATTATAAAAGTCAAACGACAATTGTATATGAGTTTTTCTTTTTATTTTTTTTTTTGACTTAAATGAAAGTAAATGAATTTGGTAGGGGTCGGTATGGTGTGCAATTACGGTAGGTTCTTTTATATATGCCTATTGAATTTGAGATACTAACCATATTATTTTAAATTTATTCTAATCGTAAGCTTATTTTATGAAAGTAAATGAATATATTAAGGTTGTTTATGATTTTAATGAAAGCAATTTAATTTGTTAGGAGGTTGGTATTTTGGTAGGTTTGAACTGGTGGTGTGAGCATGGAGAAGTACGGGATATTTTGGGAGTCCGACTTACAGTACTCGGGCCATGCTGACCATCCAGCGTGTGGTTTTTAGTTTGTTCATGCAAGTGGATATATAAATATGTGTGTGTGTGTGATGGAACTTCGTACCCTTTTTTTTTTTTTTGGCAAACGAACTTCGTAGTTAAGTCTCACTACTTTTTCAACTGGTGTGATGATGTTGTGAGCGAGTATGCTGTGCATGGTGCGAGACATTGACAATTTATTACATTGACGAGTTATAATTTTATATTGTCTAGATAAAAAAAATGTGAACCGCTTATATGTGGTGATCTATTTTCAATTGGTATGAAATCTTTTGGGATAAAACTCAAAAAATAAAACAGTGCGGACTCAGGCTAAAAGCAGACAATATCATATTATGTGGTGAGTGGGTCGTTACAACCGGTGATGTTCTTACGTTACGAGTATGATTTCTTTCTCGCGATCTGCGTGTGCCTGTGACGTTCTGAATTTTCACAAATTCGGATAAGCCATTGTGACTCGAAAGTTGATCCGGTAACGGATCTGAAATGTGGAAGCGGAAACAAAAACAAAGTCTATGGGGATGTTCGGTATCCCTAAGACGCCACGATGATTTTCTATAAAGTCACGGAACCAAAAAAAAAAAGAAAACATTTGCGGAAGTGAAAAGGTGAAAAATAGATCAAGTATGCTCCCAATGACAAAATGGTTATTTAACATGAAACATAAAGTCGTGGCTTCAACCCATGAAGCCACGGAACTTAAAAGAAAACAAATTTGCAGTTGACAAATTTAACCATTGGGGCAAAATGATAATTTTGAAAAAGTTGTAGGTTAGAGCACAACATTGGATAGAAGGCGAAAAATTAACGAAATTAAACTCAAAAATCTCTTTATTCCAAATACGAACGAAGGAGAAAAGTCAAAACGAAAATCAGGACAATTATGAAATTTGAAAAATAATAAATTTTTATAAATATATATATCTAAATAAGAAAAATGACTGAATATAATAATAATAATAATAGTAATAATAATAAATTCAGTGTGGCAGTGCCACTTTAAATTTTCGCTTTATATGATGATACCGTTGCCTACTCATTGATTTAACAAAGTGGTGGATTGGAGGGATCCCAAAAGTCCTCAATTTACCATTATTTGGATGCGTGTGAGATGCATGCATCTTTAATGGAGGTGGTCGGTGACTCCTGTGGCTAAAATTTAAACAGCCAATCCCCCTCTCTCTCTCTCTCTCATTTTTTTTAAAATTTACTTTTATTTTTTTAACAAATAATTTAAAAATTATGTTGTACTGCCACGCAGACTCGTACAGTGTATAACTTGGAATTTGAACCTTGTATTCTACTGGCTAAAAGATATGTTAGTAAATTTTTAAAAAAATACAACTTTTTGATAGATATAAACTTTATATTAATTAACAAAAAAATAAAAGATATATTAAATAATTTATTTAATGTTTTACAAATTTTAAAATTTTGTTCCAATTTAATAGTTAAATTGAGAGAACTCTTTAACTCTTATTATCATTGGGTTGTCGTAATGGCATTACTTTAATTATAATATATATAATTATAATATATATATATATATATAATTATATATATTATAATTAAAGTAATGTTATTATAATAAAGTATTATCTTGACCGACACAAAATATAGACAAAGTCTTAGTTGTTTTTGTAATTGTCCTTACTTTGTAGTGCTTATCTTGACCAAACGCAAACTAATTGGCAAAAAAATCTTTCTTTTTTATTTATTTAATTATTTTATTTGTTTGTAATGGTCTACTTTGTAGTGCCTATCAATTGATAAAAAACAATAATTGTTTGCAATAGTCTACTTTGTAGTGCCTATCAATTGATAAAAAAACAAATAATTGGGTCATATTCGATGTGGTTAGAGGTGGGGAAGTAGCATATGGAGTAATGTTTATACCGACTATGTAACTCATCTGTACAATTAAAGAGATTTCTATCTATATGATAGTGTTGATAAACTCAAATATACCACACAAATAAGTTTGAGATTATGGTGCATCTTGTTTGGGACATATTTGATAAATAATTTATAATATATCAGATTTTTTTAACCCAAATTTATATCACCAAATTAGTTGTGTGTTTTGGTCCTATGGCAAAGGGATTAGAACAAATTTTTTAATTTCCCAAAACAAATTTTCATTACCATTTTGATTTCTACCAAAACGGTTGTTTTGGTATTGACCAAAAACATAACGAAAATATAGGGGTGGATAAATAATTCGTGAATCCACAAATTCGATCCGATCCGATCTGTGCAGATCGGATCGAATTTCTACACTCACGGATCGGTGGCAGATTCAAAAAAATCGAATCTGTAACTCACGGATCGGATCATAGATTGAGCTGTTAAAAATTCGTTCTGATCCGTGAAATTTATAAATATACATTTTAAAATAATATATTAGTAAATTTAATAAGTTAATGATAATTTAATAGATACTAAAGATGTATTAGTTAATAATTATTTGAATATATGAATTAATATAAAAAAATAAAAAAATTTATCTATTGGGTTATGGTTAAAAGACAAATAAATAATAAATAATATTAATTATAAAAATAATAATAATAAAAATATGTATAATAATAATGGATAATTTTGATAAAATCCAATTTGCGGATTCAATCCTATCCGATCCGTTATTATACAGATCCAATCCATGGGATAACGGATCGATATTGGATTAAAATTTGTGTAATTCATTGGGAGCGTATCGAATTAGGATTAATGCCTAATTTGATCTGTCGCCACCCCTACTAAAATATATCGTATGTCAAACGGGCCCATAGTATGGAATTTTGGTATTTTGTAAGATCCAATTTACTGCCGTACCCACTTTAGCCCACCATGCTTAAAAACAAAAGAGCTCTCACTTTCGGACTTCACCCATACCTATTTAAGGATAATAATGACATACTTCTGGGCCTGGGTGTAGAACTCGTTGGGTTGGTTTACCCTGATCCAGCTCGTGTTGGGCTGGATTAGGTAGTAAAGTGGAAAACTGGGCTCCGCCTTGAGGAATCAATGTAGGGCTAATACGGGCCTTCCTTATGCCTTGACAAAATTTCCACTTGCTTAGTTACCTTGCATTTTTACTTATTAGTGTTGTGATCCTACATGAGTAGGGATGGCAAAATATCCCTTCTCGTCCCACTTTGCCCATTTAGAAGGGTATTAAATGATTTTGGGATGAAAATAGGGTATGGAATTAAAAACATGCATGGTTATAGGGAGGGAATTAAAAAGTCACCACGGTTTATGGAGGTAAATTAGAATTTTGTGCTTATACTTAATTTTATATTTATTAATATTAGGTATATATTAAACAAATTTAACTTATTCTATTCAAATCACTAAATATCCTTTTCTATAATCTTATTTGCAAATCCTAATTTATTTTATAATAAGTACCAATTGAGACGTCAAATCTTATTTTTATGATAAGAAAAGAAGAATTACTACTATAGTTGAAAATACAAACACAAAAGGTATTCTACAAAAACTCTTTTAATAAACGATCTTGGATGCCGATAGAGACAGCTAGGATAGAGTAGGAATGGGGATAGAGATGGCATTCCCCCAACCCCAAACTGCCACGTTACCATAGTTGACCATTAGCTCCGTCGCAATAATCTTTGGTAATGCCCAAATTACCATTTCATATACATTTCATTCATTTAAGGATCCAGAGAGAAGTTCAAGGGTCAACACTTGGTGCAGCAGTACGAGCCACGTATATCCAGAGTCAGCCTATTCATAAATACTTGCTTTAGGAATTAGGAATCATTTGTTTGCTGGCACTGATATATATATATATATATATATATATATATATATATATATATATATATATATTCATTCTATTGTGAGGAGGTTACATGATATAAAAGGCGCATGGAGGAGACCATTCAAGATGTGTGCAGTGATTGAACCATCAAAAAAATAAGGCAATAATTAATAATGGAATAATATGACACTGGAAAAAGAAAAAAAATCCAAGAAGGAAAATCTAAAGATGTTCATTGCAGGTTCTCAGTAATGGTCATAACCAAGAATTCCAAGAATGCCAAACATTCAGCTGGAATGTGAGGAAGAAGATGCCGGGGAAGATGGAGGGAGATCTTCTGATGGCAGAAATGAGTCGGGACTTTGCAAAGTATTTTTCGATAATCATGCCTGAACTTCTGTAATCTCAAGACCTGGAAAATAAAATTCAGAAAAAACATTACTGTGGCAACAATATATACTATGTTCATAACCACAGAGAAGTTTGTGTGATCCATGAGATCAGTGACAACATTTTAATGAATGAGAGACTATTGATACTCACTCTAAGGGATGTTTCCAACAAATTATCACCAACCATAAACAAGCTGATTGACAGGATGAAAAGTCCAAACCCAAAGCTCATAAAGAACATGACATGATACAAGAAGAGTAACATTATCAAATATATATATATATATATATATATATATATATAATACAAGTAATGATCTCTTTTCACTGGTGAGTAAAAAATTTATCCACACCATACACGGTAACCATTGGATGTTAAAAAGGTAACCATTGGATGTTAAAAAGATAGTTACCAAAATAACATAGCAATCACATCCAATGGTCATCATGCATGGTGTGAATGGATATCTTAATCACTAGTAAGCAAGAGATCATTCTTGTATATAATACACTATTATTTTAAAAATTTAACTAGCAAATAAGAAAATAATTGATGCTCTAGTATTCAGCCTGACTGGTGTGTCCTCGGGTTCCCCAAGGTGAAGGTGGGGACTGCATAAACCATGGTACCATGAAGTCCTTCGTAGTACTCGGAGAAAAATAACAATGATATTGCAGAAAAATTTCCTGGCCTTTTTTCATTCGTCTCTTCCTTGATCCATTACATTGTAAAAGTGAAAAACAGCTAAAGTTCAGAATCATCGCATTATAAAAAAAAAAAAAAAATTGGTTGAGTAGAAAAGATCCATCCCATCGACATCAGCATTTTAGTTTCCACAAAACTTGATCATTTTCAAGAAAAAATCAGTGTCGCTCTTTTGTTAATAAAAAAGAAAAAGAAGAACAGCACTAAGTCTGAGGGTATGTCCTCTCCCAATATCTCGATTGGGGGCTATGTCATCTATGTCAAGGCTGAGAGATATCACGATTGCACTTTGTAAAAGGATCAACTTCTTGTTTAAATGTATGATGATGGGGGACATAGAACACACAGGTCACCAGATGTGAGACCAATAAACAAAACAATAATATACTACAACCCCAACCAATTTACCGCCTTTAACATTTTAAGCTCATACCCAAATCACTGTCATGAACCATTAGAATGGTTTCGTGCAACTGACATCATAAGCTCATTCCCAAAATTTGGCCCAGTTTGAAGGCAATGGTCATCCGCGTGGAATGTTTTTCAATGTTTTTATTGATGTTATTGTTAAAGTCACATGATTTTCATGATTCTAAAATGTTGCAAGTCAATTCACTAGGAATAATAGTATGAATGTTTTCAGGTATTGTATGAAGTTCCTACTGGCCAGAGTTGTGTATCAGGTGAAGATGCTTGCACTAAAGGTTTTGTTGGTGTTGACATTTATCAGGAGTGGAACATGTGTCATGTAATATTTGTGATTTTTATATATTTGTATATATGTATGTGTGGTGGTGGGTGAATAATGTGTGTGTGTGTATATATATTAATGTTAAAGAATATTTTTTTAAAAAGATATCAGACCCACCACTAATTTTCAAAAGTCATGTGACCATGGGGTCATCATATTACCATCTTTCTCTCTTATTTGTTCGTAGTTCTCTCTCCCTCTTCTGTTCTTCAAAACTTCTTTTTTTTTTTTTTTTTTTTTTTTTGTATCAAAAACTAAAGTTTCAATTAATCACTCATTTTATGGAGTTTTTGGGAGCCGTTTGTGGCAAAACCGAGAGCATGGCGAGATCTATGTGTGAGTACAAGCAATTTCAGTTTTGAGACCCATTTTGAGGGTTTTTCTACAATTTGAGGTAGGAGTGTTCTAATACATAAATTCTTGTGCTTTTGTGAGTTTTCTTGTTTAATTTGATGTTAAGCATGCTCAATTTGTATAATCTCTGGCAAAACTAATTTAAATGTTGGTTATGGAACACATGACTATTTGTTACTTGTTGTGTAGTGATTATTTATATCTATGTGAAGTTAAATTCATATTTTAAATGCTTACCATGTTGATGTTGATTGAAAACATGAGTTATATGTTTTGGAAAATAATGTTGGATGGTATGTGTGAAAATTTTATTGTTGAATTGATGGTTTGAAACATGGAGCATTCTTGCATCCATTGGAAAGAGAAATGGGAAAAGTGTTTTCAAAACAAAGGAAATTAAATTTTGGGAAAATGTTTTCTAAAAGCGTTTACGAAAACCTGGGCGCCTAGTGGTTCGTGGTGTTAGTGTGATCTAGAGGGGGTTAGAGAGAGACTCTAGTGTGGTTGAGCTACCTAGACGACGCCATGGAGGTGCCATGTGGTCGGGGAAAAACTAGCCAACCCCTCCCTCGTGACGCCTCGGAGGTGCCTTGGGTCGGATTACACTAATGGTTTGGATATTGAAATGGAAATGTTTCGAAAATGGGAAGCGACATGAGCATGGCATTGCACTTCATTGGCATACATGCCGTGTTTGTGACTTGGATGGCATATGTGTTTATATCGGATGTTGTGGTTAAGGTATACACCCCTGGTATAGTATGATCCCGTTCTCTTGTTTTATGTTCTATACGTGGATTCACGGGGTCATAAGAAGTGTGTCTTAGACACTTCCTACTGAACTTATGTTCACCCTATTATTGTTAACATTTTTCAGGATACGGAAAAGAGGTGGCGGATGACGATCAACTACAAGTTTAGACGGGATTGAAGAACTATTTTAATTTGCTATCTTTTATATTAGAATTCTAATATTTTGTAAATGTAAATCTTAACTATTTTGTGAAACTTTAGTTTAACTAGTATAATGTTGTAAGCTATGGAATTTTAAATTTTAGCTACAATTATGGACTGTAACTTGATGTAACTAAGGTGTGTTCCTTGTTTGGATGAGATGGAGGAACGTGACTTTTTATATAAATGTCATCACGTTGGGCATGTGACATGATAATTGTATAGTGTGTTGGGACATGATAGGTTAGTTTTAAGGCTAGTGAGGCCATTGCATTTTTATGTATTTCAACAGGTTGTAGAGGGACCTTTCTGCGGAGGTCATGCCGAAATTTTATATATTTTTATTATTATTATTTGGTATCTTCTTGGGTCGTTACAAATTTGGTATCAGAGTAATGGTTCGAAAACTAGCAAGACGACGGGTAGAGGCCTACCTAGGGTTGTGTGGAAGGTGCATTACATTGTTTATGTGCTTATGTGTGAAAGTATTTATTACCTGAGAAGCATGTTTACTTGCTTAATTGTTTATATGTTTACAGTTTTGAAGGCATGCCTATTTGCTAAGTGCTTATGTGTTTAAATTTCTGTTATATGTAAATGAAATGTGAAAGTATTTGAAAGCATATTATACATGGAAAGTATGTGATACATGATGGTGGCAAACAGTAGGCACGGTTGGTGCAATTTTCTTTTATGCTAATGTGACAAGTAATGAGCCTAATATATGCAAGCATGTTTCGTATAGTATTGTGGGTTTCATTCATTTTGTATACGTATATATCTATATTCATATATATTTATGCAGTTGAGCACTGGGGTGGTTGCTAGTACGGTAGAGTACTTATCACGGCATTGAGGGTTGTGTAAGTTTTGACCTGAGTAGGAGAGGAGCTCGGTTGCTCCAGGGTTGTTGGGTATTGGTTTTTATCGAACTACAGGTGTTGACTATTAGCTCGTGGATTGAGCTATTTAATGTGTAGTTATCCTGATTTTCTTGTTACATTTTGTGCGGTGCTTAGGGCACGACTTTAGAAGGGGTTTATATTTCATGGCATGGTGTCTTTGTTGTGTGTGAGTTTCATGCATCGGTGGATGGGTTCCTGTAACCGTGGAGGTTAAGTATACGAGTGAGGGTTTCGAGAGAGAAAGGTATGACCTTAGGAGGCTAGTGTTTGTGACTTGGGTCACAGTTTGGTGCGGAGGTTCGTTTTGAATTGGTTTGTGGTGGGTGTGACAGGGGGTTGCTTGAGTCACCGGTGTAGTCTATGGGTTGTAGACGTGTATTTCGGATATTTTGGTACGGTCTAAGGAAACATGTTGGTTTTGATTGTTAAGGGGACTTGTTGTACTCTGTAGGTCTAGGGTGATGTAGGACCGGTTGCGGGATGTGGATCATTTTGTGGTTATGTAAGAGTATGTCTTAGAGATTTGTTAGTCGAGAGTGATTCCTATTTCGGGAAGCTACAGGAGCGTGTTGCGGGTAATTAACTCTCGGTGAGTTGATTGCATGTTTGGTGGATGAGCGAGATTATAGGTTGTCACAGTTGTCGAGAGATTCACGAGGTGAGGTATAGTGATTAGTTTTAGCTGTGTAGTGTAGGATTGCACGATAAGGTGGGTAGTATGGGGTCATTGGTATATTTGGTTGTTGTAGGTGAAGTGATAAATGGTAGGTACTGTGTTTCCAAATGAACTGTGTTTTTGAAATTGAAAGCTGTGGATTGGAGTTGAATTTTATGTTGCGAATAGGGTATGAGGAGGTAGTGCTTGTTGTTTAAGGATTCAAAGAAATAGACTGATGATTAGAATGATTGGGGCGAGGGTGATCCCGTAGGTCTAGTTGGTAGCCTATTTGACTTTTGTCAGGATCAAGAGTGTTCTGAGGAATGGTGAAAAGAAAAGGTAATGAAGTTGAACCAATGGTGTGAAGTTATCTTACTTAGGCACGTAGATTGTCTTGGGAAGAATGGTCGGAGTAGTCGATTAAGTGTTAATGATTGATTGTGTCGTAAGTGGTTTGAGGAGACATTTGGATATTGAGCATTCTAGTTTTTGCGCTCATTTTTCCTTTGGGATTTGTCGGAATGGTATTGTCGTATAGATATTCTTTTCTAGTGGCAAGTAGTGACTGTTGTGGGAAGTATTGAGAGTAATGCTTATTCTTTTGTTATGATGGTGTCATAGAAAGAATTGCTTGGTAGTGACTTGGTGATCTGGTGAGATAAGAGGTTTAAGTTGTCATTCGAGGGTGATGGTAGTAGAGGCATTATGGCGTGATGTTTATTATTGATGAGCAGAATGGTTTGGGGTATGATCAGAGGGTGGATTGGAGAGTATGAGTTGTTGTTGTATGTTATCAGGTAGGTGATGGGGGTTATGCATCAGTCGAGGTGATGGTGAGCAGCTTAGTCTTTAGAGTCAGTGAGGACGATGTTGCCAGGTAGGCACCTTTTTCTTTTGACGAGTCAGTGGGTTGTTGTGACTGAGGTCATGAGTCGGGTATGCACGGTGATTGAGGCAGTATCGTTTGGGAAGGTAGTGATGGAACGAGTGGTAAAACGTCATTTTATGACATAGGGGTTGTCATTTGGGAGTGACGGGATGCGGTGTCCGATGGATTGTGATCGTTTCTAGTGTTGGTATGCTGTGAGCATTGATGCTCTTGTCTGATGGTTGTGTTGTGAGTTGTATCTTAGTACTCAATGAATGGGTGGTAGGGATCTGATTGGTTCTGGTTAGCATGGGTGTTGTGGGGTATCGTATGCGACGTTTCTGTGTTGATAGTGTATGATGGTCCGTTAGTGGCGTGGTCACCTAGAATTGAGTTCGTAATTCTGTACGAGTATCCATTTGGTTCTCCTCCTTATGTATAAGGAGTTCATTTCATCTCGGTGAGATTGGGTGTCCATAGTTAGACGATTGGTGAGTAGCGTGTGACGGGGTGTAAGGTGTATTCGGGTACGAGTTGTTAGTCTCTAGTAAGTGCGGGGTTGATTACCCTTCCATTTGTTCAGTTCCTAGCAATGATATCGTTTGTCTTATGTCTCGTCCTCCATCTAGGAGTTATGCGCGCCCGTGGATGGATTGATCCGTGTGTGGTGTGTTGTGCTGCTTAAAATTCACCGGTAAAGATTTGGTTGAATGGGTCGACTCACTCCCACGGGAAAAGTTGGAGTCTTTGGTTTAGTGGTGCTTGTTCTAAGAGTGGTTTTGACAGATGGTGTGTGAGGCACGAGTTGCCGATTAGGGATGGTATGTTTTCGGTGTTTAGTACTAGCGGTGATGGCTAGGAAATGTGTCGTGAACGGCAGTTTGAGAATGGCTAGGTGATGCGATGTGAGTCATGTACTCGGGTGCTTTTATTAATGTTTGATTTGAGCAGTGTCTTGAGGACAAGTGTTGGTATTGTTTGAGTGCTCAACAGCTAGATAGTGAATGTGTGATTCTATTGAGGAATAATAGGAACGATTGACTTTGGTTTTGAGGTTTCAGATATGAGACGGTTGTATTATGCATTTTGAAGAAATAAGAATTGAATTGAATGATGTTATGATGTTGACTACCTATTATAGGTACTATGAGGTGACTGGAAAGCTTTTAGGTTGATTGATGATTGTGGTATTGGTGCTGTGTTACTTTTAGCTTGTTATGATTAAGGTATGATTGGGATTTTTAGAGAAGGTATGTGACTATATAACCATTGTGGTTGCGTAGAGCGACGAATTGATAGTGAGTGAATTTTATGGTTGTTTTGTGGACTGTGTGAGACTGTATTTAAGGTTTGGACCTGAGGACATGAACGACATCTGTGTTGAGACCGGATAGATGATGAGAATGGCCTGGCCAACTATTTCTCCTGAATCAGTCCCTCTTAGCACGATGTTGGGTCAAAGGTTAATGATTGTTTCAATTTGTTAGGGATAGTGAGAGCACAGAATCGATGTGTCGGTGTGACAGGGTGGATTCAGATGGTTTGTCTCGGGCGACAAGGTGTGCTAGGTAGGACTAAGTGTCTGGTAAAGGGTTTGTGGTACAATCATCGATTATTAAGAATCTCGTTTTGAGGATTTGTGTCCAGGATACTAGATAGTACGTTTTATTGTTCTGGTGACTCATGATTCTGTAGTCGTTGGGAAATCTGTTGTTTTGTCTTCTTGAAGCTGTTTAGTATGATGATTGTCGTATGGTGCGGTTGGTGGTCGCGTGTACTAGTATGTGATGGTGTAGTTAAATGTTAGGTAGTGAGTGTTCGGTCTGATAGAGATGTGCAGATTAGAGTTGAGCTTGATTATGAGATGAACGGGGTTCTTTGTCTGGAGTTTTGTGTGTCCTTTTAGGGAGGAGTTGAGATTGGATATTGTCATGTTCGGTGGTATAAAGACTGTTTTTCTTTTGGACTTCGGAGTCTTGCGTAGCAGTGTAAAGTGACTGATGTCCGTTAAGAGTCGGATATAGGGCCTAGCCGGTCTTGTGTTTTGATGTTGTGAGTAATAAGTACCCTCATAGGGTGGTAAACATTGTGTTTTTGTGGCAGTGGTGTGTGATTGCCTGGTGACGTCCGGTGTCAAAGGCAATAATATTGGTGAGTTCATGGTTTTAGGGTTTTGTGAGGTGTTTTCGGGAAGGTGTGTGGTTGTGGGCCTCCTTCTTTAAGGAGGGTAGATTTCGAGGACGAAATCTTTTAAGGAGGGTAGATTGTAATATTTGTAGATTGTAATATTTGTGATTTTTATATATTTATATATATGTATGTGTGGTGGTGGGTGAATAATGTGTGTGTATATATATATATATTAATGTTAAAGAAGATTTTTTTTAAAAGACATGGGACCCACTACTAATTTTCAAAAGTCATGTGACCATGGGGTCATCAGATTACCATCTTTCTCTCTTATTTGTTCGCAGCTCTCTCTCTCTCTCCCTCTTCTGTTCTTCATTTTTCTTTTTCTTTTGTATCAAAAAGTAAAGTTTCAATTAATCTCTCATTTCCTGGAGTTTTTGGGAGCCGTTTGTGGCAAAACGGAGAACACGGTGAGATCTACGTGTGAGTACAAGCAATTTCAGTTTTGGCCTCCTCTAGGATTTCGAGTTTTGAGACCCATTTTAAAGGTTTTTCTATAATTTGAGGTAGGAGTGTTCTAATACATAAATTCTTGTGCTTTTGTGAGTTTTCTTATTTAATTTGATGTTAAGTATGCTCAATTTGTATAATCTCTTGCAAAACTAATTTAAATGTTGGTTATGGAACACATGACTATTTGTTACTTGTTGTGTAGTGATTATTTATACCTATGTGAAGTTAAATTCATGTTTTAAATGCTTACCATGTTAAATTGATGTTGATTGAAAGCATGAGTTATATGTTTTGGAAAATTGTGTTGGATGGTATGTGTGAAAATTTTATTGTTGAATTGATGGTTTGAAACATGGAGCATTTTTGCATCCATTGGAAAGAGAAATGGAAAAAGTGTTTTCAAAATAAAGGAAATTAAATTTTGGGAAAATGTTTTCTAAGAGCGTTTACGAAAACCCAGGCGCCTAGGAGGCATTTAGTGGTTCGTGGTGTTAGTGTAATCTAGAGGGGGTTAGAGAGAGACTCTAGTGTGGTTGAGCTACCCAGACGACGCCATGGAGGTGTCGGGGAAAAACTAGCCAACCCTTCCCTCGTGATGCCTTGGAGGTGCCTTAGGTCGGATTACACTAATGGTTTGAATGTTGAAACGGAAATGTTTCGAAAATGGGGAGCGACATGAGCATGACATTGCACTTAATTGGCATACATGGCGTGTTTGTGACTTGGATGACATATGTGTTTATATCGGATGTTATGGTTAAGGTATATACCCTCGGCATAGTATGATCCTGTTCTTTTGTTTTCTATTCTATATGTGGATTTACGGGGTCATAAGAAGTGTGTCTTAGACACTTCCTATTGAGTTTATGCTCACCCCATTATTTTTAATATTTTTCAGGATACGAGAAAGAGGTGGCGGATGATGATCCACCACAAGTTTAGAAGGGATTGAAGATCTATTTTAATTTGCTATCTTTTGTATTAGAACTTTAATATTTTGTAAATGTAAATCTTAACTATTTTGTGAAACTTTAGTTTAACTGGTATAATGTTGTAAGTTATGGACTTTTAAATTTTAGTTACAATTATGGACTGTAACTTGATGTAACTAAGGTGTGTTCCTTGTTTGGATGAGATGGAGGAACGTGACTTTTTATATGAATGTAATCATGTTGGGAATGTGATATGATAGTTGTATAGTGCATTGGGACATGATATGTTAGTTTTAAGGATAGTGAGACTATTGCATTTTTATGTATTTCAACAGGTTGTAGAGGGATCTTACTGCGGCGATCATGCCGAAATTTTTATATATTTTTATTATTATTATTTGGTGTCTTCTTGGGTCATTACATGTCATGCCCAGATAACTAACATAAAACAATCAAGGTATTGTTGGCCAGAGTAGTGTACCAGGTGAAGTTTATTAACGTACAACATAACTGGTTTTCAGGCATTGCGTGTTAGTTACCAAAGGCTGTAACCTAGTGGTACTTCCTCGCTTTCCAAAGTAAAAGGTCGAGGGTTTAAGTTCCAAATGGGTATGTGGGCGTGTGCATTTCTTGGTAAAAGATAAAACAAAATTTGATGGTACTGTCCAGTGACGGAGCCAGGATTTCAAGTGAGGGGGGGGGGGGGGGGGGCACACTGCCAAACAAAAAAAAAAAAAAAAAAACAATACCGAGTACATATATAACAACTATAAAATTCCAAAAGACGAAAAAGAAGAAAATTATTAAAATATAAAAGGAAAGAAAAATGAAAGAACTTTAATAGGAAATTGTTAAAAAGTTTCAATTGAGGAAGCACAATTTGACTTTTTCTACTAAGGAAATTTAAAGAATGTGAAGAGTAAAAGAAAAAATAAAGAAAAAATAAGAATATAATTTTAGGAACTACAAATTTGAGGGGGACACTATATAAATTTTTTCATATATATGGAATTTTTTTAAAAAATTATCACATATATTATAGGTTGCTGACCAACTCAGGGGGGGCACGTGCCCCCCCTAAGCCTTCATTAGCTCCGTCCCTGGTACTGTCAGTGGAATTCCCCGCAGAAGAGATTAGTGTTTTGGGCACACTCACCTCTGTTATTGCATGAAGTTGTTAGCACACATATCAGGACACTGAACATGTGTCACGCCTCATAGATTGTGGGCTCACAAAAGAGATGTGGTGGAAGCAAATCATTGGGCTGACTCATTGCTAGCCAACAATTTGACAGGGTTGCAAGCTCATGACCATATCATGGGACTTTTCTCGCAGTCGCCACTTTGCCTAAATTTAACACTTCAAGTGGACCAAGATCATTTATCTAGGCTACATTGAAATTCTGAACCCCAAGCATATGAGGAACAAGTTAAGAAGGTCTTCTTAATCAAGGACACGAGTCTAGGTGGTTAGGTCCAGAGGAGAGTTGGGCTCCCTTGAAAATATTAGGTAGTATGACTATCCTTATGAGCATGCAAAAAATTCTCAAGACTGTAAACAGTGGAAATTGAAGGATCCTCTCAATTGGTAAATCTGCAGGTAACAAATTGCTTTCTCAAGACTGTTGTGGTACTAACATTTCCATGTAATGTTGTACTTGTGAGCATATGGATATTGATATAAAAGAATAACATTGTGCAAAAACATATTGGTTCCATGATTAGGTGGAATGTGCATTTGTTACACCTGATGCAAACTAAAACAAGGAATGCAAACACTCAAGCAGAAAAACAAAAAAGAAAAACTAGCTAGTGTTGCTCTAACATTTATATCTCATCTTATGATAAATTGTTTTAAGTTTTATCTATCACCTTGCCTTTTATTGTAAATTTAGTCTTTTCTATATCTATGAAGCATGGACAAGGATATATGGTATGGATACATGACATGGAAATATCATCAATACAATAAATTTCAAGAAGATATGATACTAATAGGAAGGGCCATAATAACAAACAAAATTGATAACATGGTAACCAGTTATTCTCATCATCAAACTTGGACCTATATTGCATAGAGTTATGTTGAAGGCGATGAAAACTGGGGAAATAACAGAGCAAGCAAAACACAAAGGAAAAGGAAGATGGAAGATGGAATAAGGAAATGTACTAAAAAAAAAATTCAGGTAAAGCTTATACTCACTGTGTATGCTGTTCCAAATCGTCCATAGCCTTACTTAATGCATGGAGAGACATCTTTTTTACCTGCACCAAGCAAAAATGCAAAGCAGGTATGAGATTATCACAATGCATATGCCAAAAGCTATTCAAGAAGTCAAATGGCCAATATTTAAAAGATACAATGGCATTTGACTTATATCAGATACAAGGCAATTGGGCACATTGCTCCAAAAGCTGCATAATGTTCACTCTTTCTTGGATAGGCAACAAATAGAGGATTTGGTTCAAAAGCTTACCCCATGTTCCCAACAAATAAGTTATAGACCGTATTGACCTACTCTAACAACCACCTATTACAAACTGCAATGTTCTCGTTTACAAAGAATCTTGTAATCAAATTAAAATGCAAAATTGTCATTGCAGCACCTACTTTATGCAAACATATAATGTTAAGGCAGCAATGCAAGAAAACAGCTACCGGAGAATTGGGACATAGAGGTGAAGCCTGTAAGTCAGGTATCTTGAGAGACGCACTAAAGGATTTTAAGGTTGGAAAGTTTGATCATTGCTTTAGGCTAGTAGATGAATAAGGTAAGCATAGTTTAAGGAGATAGCATGGGTTAATTAATGATGGTCGGGAACAAGGTAAAGTTATTAACTTAGATGCTAAGTAATTCTAACTGTAAAGGGATTTCAAAAATTAAGAAAATATGTTTGCAGATCACATATCTATGCAATTTCGTTTCCCACTAGCCAGAAGCTTGTCCAGATCCCTTCCAGCCAAATTCACCTGTTAGCCAAATGCTTCTCAAAATTTGCTTACTTATTATACTTAAAATTTAAAAGAACATAAATAATTATATGTCAAATTGTAGCAGGACCTTAGCTGAGAAAACAATATTGCTCCCACGACTTCAGAACCAACTTACTAGCTAGATGTGGCCAAAGTCTAGAGGATTCTCAATATAATGTATTGGAAAAAATATTACTAAACAAGATCTACTAGACCTCTAGATGTGTCATGTTGTCCATTCCACCATGATCAGCACTGAAAAGTGCGCGTTTAAACGCCTTAAACTTGAGTATTCGAGGACTTTTATCTATCTTACTTTCCCGTTTTAGATTGATTTCGTGTTATTACCCTTTTCAGGTGCTTATCCCAAAAATAAGTCAATTCAGCCAAATAAGAGCATTAAAGAAGTTAACTCAAGCTGAATGGAAGAAAGGAGAAAAATGGGAGCAAAATGAAGCAAAGTGTGGAAATTCAGTATGTTCGATTGATCTCAGCATTTCTTCAATCAATCTAAAGTTCATCGATCTAGACAGTTTAAGATGGATCCAAGCCTTTGTCCTTATCCAAAAGAATCCAATAAGTTCGATCGATCCAACATTTCACAAATCGATCGAAATGATTCGATCTTATCTACACCTACCACCCATCTACCACTTTTGTCTTCTTCCCAAAAATATCCCAAAATATCTCAAAGATTTGTCTTTATTCGAAAAGACGCCGCCAAGGATGATCGATCTCTGCAGCATTCGATGGATCTTAGCCAAGTTCGATCGATCTCAACAAGTTCGATCGATCGAACTTCCTCAAGTCTGAAAAAAGACAAATTCTAGCTTATTAAAAGTTGGCTCATGGTGCAATCATTGGAGGGACCTTGATGCACGAATCTAGACCATTGGTGTGACATTTAACCTACCTATATAAGGATTGAGAGCCACTTTTAGACATATGTTATTCATAATTCATTATATCTCCTATCTTGGAGAGGAGGCTAGAGATTAGAGAACTTTACACATTTTGGGAGTTCTTCCATTCTTCTAGGGTTTCCATCAAGAAGGAGGTCATTCCTACCAAGGAGATAGCCCTTGAGGGTTGGATGACTACTTCAATGAGTGGCTAGACATCTACTTGGGGCTAGAGTAGCCCCTAAGTTTGCTTCATAGACTTAGTTCTTTGTATATTTTTGGGGATCTATTTTTAACAATGTTTTGATCTTGAATTTATATATATATCTTATGATTTATACTTGATGTGTATGGATTAATGCTTTCAATTGATTATCTACTTCTAACTATATGTCTATGTATGCTAGAATGGATGATTCATATGCTTTTCTTTAGATTTAGTGGAATTTATGCATGTCTATGTGTATGGATGAAGTTAATCTAGAGATGGTCAAAACATAAAGCTTAATTGAACACTCTTGCAATTTATTTGATGGTTCATACTTGTTTCTTGATGGATAGTGCAACACCTTTAGCTTACTTAGTTTAATTTCCATGTCTTTAGTGTAGATGTAGTGTAGTTGCTTTAAATCATAGATAGGTGGACAATCTACTCTTATTCCTTGGTGTTCCATACTTATGAATGCATTAAATGTATGTTTCTAGATAGTTGTGTGTGCATAAATTGTAATTTCATTGAATGGATTTTGGTCTCATTTGATAGGTTGTACTCTCCATTTGATTTGGCTTGACAATCTATGCTTATTTGCCATCCATGCCTAGTTTCAATTAATGTCACACACAAACACACACACACACACAAGTTACAAGTCAATCTCCCCATTAATATACAATTGCTAGTGTCTAGTGAAGTCAAGCATAGTGGTGAGCTCTAGTACCCCAAGTCATCCCTTTTATATCTTTCTCTACTTTATTAATCATTGAATTTTGTTTACTTTAATTTCATTTGCATAATAGCTTAATCAATCAATCCAACCAATCTTTGATCACTCGACCTACTAACCCTATATATTGTTTCCATTGCAAAGACACCCACAATCCCTTGGAGCGATCCCTACTCACCCTAACTATATTTTTAGTTAAAGGTAGTAGTGGCTTTTATAAATTTAAAACTTGGCCACATTGCACACTCATACTCAATAGAGCAACATTTTTAAACTTTTGGTGCAACGCAACGGCACCCACCACACCCCAAGTAGGAAAAAAAAAGGCTATGAAATATAAAACCTTTAAGCAAGTATAGTGCTGTACAGGAAACAAGACAACGTACCTCTAGTTTATCTTCCTTGGCTTTATGATTCTTAGGAAGAACACGAAATTCCTCAATCAAACGAATGCACTCATTGATGTTTTCAGGTGAAACAAAGTCGAGAGCAACCTTAATACATGACTGCATAGGACATAAAGAAGAAAGTTTTAAAAAGAGCCACACAAAATAGATCACTGAATGACGAAATGCACATGAAAACAATCTACCACCCAAATTAATATTATATGGGTAATATCAATGAACAACAAGGTTCAATAAAAGGGTCTGATGAAATATGCGGAGTGCTAGTGCACAATGGCCAACTCCACAGCCTCAAAGATTCTTATATTTCTTTTTTTTCAATGGAAAAAAAGTAGCTTTAAAAATATATTATCCCCAATATGCAACCTTTTGATAGTCAATGACTAGATTCTTACTTATCAAGAGTAAATATGTATTTTAGAGATAAAGAAGTCATGTGGGAGTTAGAAGTTGCCATACATGGTTACTCTAAGCATCAGGACATAATAACTTGACGGAGTTAGAAGTTGCCATACATGGTTACTCTAAGCATCAGGACATAATAACTTGACTATTCGTGTTCATGACTTTAAACATATTTACCACATATAGTTTACTTAAGATTGAGTTTCAATTTGTAAGTAAACTGTTGAAGACAACGATAATTGATAACTTCTAGGTTGTAACAGAAGTGCATAATATGACAACAAGAGTTCAAGAGTTACGCGGGGTGCGGAAACAGTCAGTTGATTTTAATTGTGATTAACTTCCTTAATGACCAAGATCTGATTATTTGGTCAACTTGTTCAATTTATAATTGATTAAATTATATGACCAATTTAAATATCCACAATCACAAATATATGAAAAGTAAAGTAAGTTAGAGTCAGAGAGATTGCACCAGGATTTTAGCGAGGAAACCCCAATTGATAAAATATGTCAACTGTTATGGGAAAAACCTCGTGGACTGTTCAGTCCAAAGTAAACCAATTCACTATGCTTAAAACAAAGTATACCGAACTTTAACTCTGGCTCACACCCTATCGTTTTACACCACACCAACCACGGATGATCCTCTGGCTTTGCGACTTTCCGTCCAATAACAACTTGATCTCAGGCTTACACTTGATATTTGTAGAAGAGTAGTAGGTAGATTAGACAGCACTCCATGAATGCTCCAACCTTTTCAAAGTGTGATTGCGTTTACTTCTTTTCTTCAAGATTTGAATTCGATTGTAGAAGAATTAAATCATACTGATCATCCAGAATATCTGAATCTTCAAAACAGCTTCAATCTCGATAAGATAGAGAACACTACAACTAAATCACCCATGAATATATATGCGTGCTTTCAAAAATAAATTTAGAATAATCAAATTTGATTTTCTGAATTTTTTTCTCTCTAAAGGCTTTCTCAAAGTATAGAATTGATTTTCCCTAAAGCCGTAAATCAACCAATGTATATGAGATGGTTTATATAGAGTTTTAAAAGTCCTAATCCCTCAGAAAATATGATAAATTTTGTGCATAGGACTTATAAGACAGTTGGAATCGAAAAGGAAACTTTCACAAAAAAGGAAACTAAAAACCAAGTGTTGCTAGAAGACCTTGAACCAGTTCAGCCATCTTGAACCGGTTCAAGATGGACAGTACTGAATCCCATGGATTCTTGAATTGGTTCAACCATCTTGAACTGGTTCAAGTTGTTTCAAACCATCCAGAAACTATCTTAACTGTTCTCACTACCTCTCAACCTTCTTAGAACACTTGACTTTCTTCTTCAAATCCGCATCTGATCTTCAATCTTAGAAATTGTTGTCAAGAAAAAAAATATAACTCGATCGGACTTGTTTTGACAACGAAATAAGCCAATTACAAAATATATATCTCATAATCTCGTGACAAAACCCTAAAATAATTCAGCAATCTACCCAAACAGGAAAGTAAATTACATAGAATGTTAAAGAAATTAAAACGCAGAAACTTTCTTGAACCTTAAGAAACTTTGACACATATAGTAACCTGTAATCTGCACATTAGCTTAAACACAAGTACCTGTGAAGCTTAATAAAAAAAATACACATAAGCATAAAAAAATAGGTTCTCCCCCTTAATGCAAAAATATCTTTCCCCCTAATATGATATGACTCTAAATTCTAAAAATATCTCCCCCTTTTTGTCACAAATTAACAAGGGTCACAATGAAGAATTATCCGAGAAGAAAGAAAGCAACTAACCATATAAATCTTGTAAAATTGAAACCAATGAGAATGTAGACTCCACAAGATTATATGTATCAACAGAAATAACCAAGATCAATTCACTGAAGTTTCATAACCTTAATAAGTGTAGTAAAATCACCACCAAGTTCCAAAAGCATATGATCTGTCAGTTGTTCAGATTTCAGATAATAAATCAATGATATCACATATCCTTAGAAATTAAACAATCAATATGTGCAAAAGACTTTTGGTGTTTTTATCTCTCTTTGTGCTCCATTTTTCTTTTTTCATATTCGCAGCTTTCACGCTTATGGGCAGCCAGCTTTTTCCCTTATTCCCATTTGTTTTGATTCAAGGTAGCTTTCGGATAAATCCCAAAGGTAGCCTTTTCCATCTCACCTTTTTATAAACAACATTTTTTTTTTCTTTAAAACCTTTTTCATTCCAAGCTATTTTTGTTTTGTTTTCTTTTCACTCTTTTGGTCTAAAACACATAAAACAGGTTTAAATTCTAAAATAATGATCAATCATATCAACATTATCTTTGACCAAAACAATGACATCTCATGTAAATATACTATCAATGATTCATTTACTATACGAAATAAGTAAGCAAAACCAATTTCATCAATTCATAGCCATTGTATGCTTTCCACAGATAATCCATGTGTCATTAAACTCATTGTGTTCAACATACTCAATCAATATGGTTTACTTAACTTCCGAAAAATATAATCTAGACTCTCAAGATATGCATGGAGATCCTTTCTAGACTATGTCTTTGCAATGCATCTAATCAAGACAACATACACCAATAGATTTCCTAAAATGAGAAAACTTAGAAGCCTATAATGGTTTAGTGAGAATATCAACTAAATTCTGATCAATATGCACTTTTTCCAAAGACACGACATTTTGTTCAACAAGTTCTCTAAGAAAGTGATGTCGAATGTTAATGTGTTTAGTCCTAGAATGCAAAACTGGATTTTTTGAAATATTAATTGTACTAGTATTATCACAAAAGATAGAAATAGTACCTTGATTGACTCCATAATCCAGTAGCACCTGTTTCATCCAAAGCAATTGTGTTCAACAATTTCCAGCAGCAATGTATTCAGCCTCACAAGATGATAAAGATATGCAATTTTGCTTCTTTCCGTACTACGAAACAAGATTAGTACCAACATAGAAACAACCACCTGACGTGCTTTTTCTATCATCCTTGTTTCCAGCCCAATCAACATCAGTATAGCCTGCAATCTCAGAGTTAGACTAAGAAGAATAACGCAATCCATAATTCAATATACTATTGACATAACGAATAATGCGCTTGGCTGCAAGAATGTGTTGTTCTCTAGGATCAGCTTGATACCTAGTACAAACACCTACACTAAATGAAATATATGGTCTGGTTGCTGCCAAATATAACAAGTTACCAATCATACTCCTATACAAGAAATGATCAACCTTGTTAGGATCAGAGTCTCTATCCAATTTGGATGAAGTACTCATAGGAGTTTGAATATACTTTGAATCTTTCATACCAAACTTCTTAACTAGCTCATTTGCATACTTCGATTGAGATATAAAAATTCCATCATCAAGTTGTTTCACTTGGAGACCTAGAAAGAAAGTTAGTTCACCAACCATGCTTATTTCAAAAGTTTTACCCATATCTTTAGAAAAAAAATGAACAAGGTTATCACATGTAGTGCCAAAAACAATATCATCCACATATATTTGAGCAACAAGAAAATCTTTTCCTTTCCTGAGTATAAACAATGTTTTATCTGCTCCTCCTCTTCTGAAGCCCTTGTGCAATAGATAAGAAGTCAACTTCTCATAGCATGCTCTAGGTGCTTGCTTTAAACCATAAAGAGCCTTTTTAAGATGAAAAACAAAATCAGGATTATGTGGATTAATAAAACCTTTTGGTTGTGCTACATAAACTTCTTCCTGCAAAATACTATTTAGAAAAGCACTTTTAACATCCATTTGAAACAATTTGAATTTAAAGTGACAGGCAAGAGCAAAAAGAAGTCGAATAGACTCAAGTCTAGCAACAGGTGCAAAAGTCTCATCAAAATCAATTCCTTCAACTTTAGTGTATCCTTGTGCAACTAATATAGCTTTATTTCTCATCAGAAAACCATGTTCATCAAGTTTATTTTTAAAAATCCATTTGGTCCCTATGATATTAACATCACTAGGTCGAGGCACTAGTTTCCAAATATCATTCTTCACAAATTGAAGCAATTCTTCTTGCATAACCATCAGCCAATCAGAATTTTGAAGAGCTTCATCAACATTTTTAGGTTCAAACTGAGCCATGTGACATGAGTGAACAATATCATCTATAATGCATAAGTGTTCTACATTATCACGGACTGTACTTCTAGTACCATGCTTATCCCAAGGACCTATCACATTGTCAATTGGGTGACTTAATCTAACTCTAGAATTGCTGGATGTGGGAATATCTAGAGATGGTGCAGGAATTCCTATAGGTTCATCAGTGGTAACCTCTAATTCCTCGTCCTCATCTTCTTCACCCTCTTCACTTTCTCCATTTTTATCCTCAACTCTTTTTTCTTCTTGAATTGCAGGTTCTTTCCTTTCTCCTACAATGTCAAAATTAGTTTCTTCTTCATCAAGTTGAGAAGAGGTTATCTTAGATTTTGTATCATCAAAAACCACATTTATAGACTGCATGACAACTTTGGTTCTAAGATTAAAAACTATATAAGCCCGACTGGTTTGTGAATAACCTAAAAATATACCTTCATCACTTCGTGAGTCAAATTTTCCTAAGTGTTCCCTATCACTCTAAAGTATTTAACAGTGGGCTTTCTATCATACCACAATTTATATGAAGTCTTGTTAGTTCTAGGCCTAAGATAAACTTTATTTAGGATATGACACGCGGTACGTATCGATTCAGCCCAAAAGTGACTAGCAATCTTATTCTCTTGAAGTATAGTACGAGCCATACTTGCAATTGTCCTATTTTTCCTTTCCACTACATCATTCAATTGTGGTGTTTTAGGTGCTGAAAATTCATGCTTAATGCGATTCTTATCACAATATTCAATAAAATCCTTATGTTCGAATTCACCTCCATTGTCGCTCCTAATCCGATTAATTCGATATCCCTTCTCATTTTAAATATGTTGGAAAATAGACTTGAAATTCACAAAAGTATCAGATTTTTCTCTCAAATATGCTACAAAAGTAAACCTAGAAAATCATCAACCATAACAAGCATATATCTTTTTCCTTCAATGCTATCAGGTGTTATACGACCCATCAAATCCATATGAATCAATTCTAAAGGTTGAGAAGTGGCTTTATGAATAAGTTTCTTATGTGACACTCTAGTTTGTTTTCTTAACTGACATGGACCACATATTTCATTCTTAGGCATCTTCAATTTAGGCAAACCTCAAACAAGATCACTGTTAGACAAATTCACTAAATAATTCACATGTCCAAGTCTTTTATGCCGCAAAACAGCCTTATCAGTAATTGCAGAAAAACACATAAGTGAAGGATCTGAAAACACAACATAGCAATTATCAGAAGTTCTAATTCATTTCAAAATGCATTCACCTTTTTCATTAGTTACAAAACACCCTTGTTGAGTAAAATTGACTTGAAACTCCTCATCACATATTTGACTAATACTCAACAGATTAGCAGCTAAACCTTTAACATATAGAACATTTTTTAACTCCCCAATTCCTGGAAATTTAATCTTACCTTTACCACTTACAGTAGAAGCTTTATCATCACCAAAAGTAACAGTACCAACTGAACATTCCTTAAAAGAGGTAAACAATGTTCTATCCCCTGTCAAATGCATAGAGCAACCATTATCAAAATACCAACCACATGGACCAAGTGCTCTAAGTGCAGTGTGCATGGCAAGACACTTAAAATTCTCTTTCTTTACCCAAATAATTTTAGATTCATTATGTAATAATTTTCCCATTGTTCTAGGCAAATTGTCACAAGGCTCAAGAGTCATAATCCTCTTATTCCTCAAATTTGAACTATCAAAAATTTTCAATTTCTTCCTTAGTTCAATTTTTCTTTTCTAACACTTATATTTGATATGCCATTTTTCACCATAAAAATGACATGTTAAAACAAGTTTAGCAGAATTAGAAATAACACAAGGCTTGGTATCAACTTTCACATAAATATCTTTTGAATTTTGAAAATACACATCCTTTGAAGTTGAAGCCAATTCTTTGTTACTATAAGTATTTGCAACTATTACTTTCAACGTATCAATTTTGTAAGTGTCAATCTCAACTTTCTGAAAAGACTTTTTAGATTTTACAAATTCACTACTTAAATTATCAATTTTAAGTTCCAGTGATTTATTAAACAAATTTATCTTATCAAGCTCATTTTCCAGAAAATCAATTTTATGAAGAAGATTCAAATTCCTATAGCCAAGTTCATCTAAATTTTTATTAGAGACAGAAACTTCTAACTTATAAATATCTTTATCAAGTTCCGCAAGATTCAATTTCTCTAACAGAATTTCAAAATCCTTTTTAAACTTGGACCACTCAATTTGCATGCTTGCGACAAGAACAAAAACAGGAGTTAAAGGCAACGCTTCAACAGATGAATTTTCAGAAATGATGCAAAAATCAACAAATAATCAACAACTATAATCTACTCTGTATATCGAGTATCCCGCTCCGATACCAAATTGTGACAACAAGAGTTTAAGAGTTACGTGGGGTGCGAAAACAGTCAGTTGATTTTAATTGTGATTAACTTCCTTAATGACCAAGATCTGATTATTTGGTCAACTTGCTCAATTTATGATTGATTAAATTATATGACAAATTTAAACATCCACAATCACAAATATATGAAAAGTAAAGCAAGTTAGAGTTAGAGAGATTGCACCAGGATTTTAGCGAGGAAACCCCAGTTGATAAAATACGTCAACTGTTATGGGAAAAACCTCGTGGATTGTTTAGTCCAAAGTAAACCAATCCACTATGTTTGAAACAAAGTATATCGAACTTTGACTTTGGCTCACACCCTATCGTTCTACACCACACCAACCGCTGACGATCCTCTGGCTTTGAGACTTCCCGTCCAACAACAACTTGATCTTAGGCTTACACTTGATATTTGTAGAAGAGTAGCAGGTAGATTAAACAGCACTCCATGAATGCTCCAACCCTTTCAAAGTGTGATTGCGTTTACTTCTTTTCTTCAAGATCTGAACTCGATTGTAGAAAAATTAAATCCTGCTGATCATCCGGAATATTTAAATCTTTAATAGAGCTTTAATCTCGATGAGATAGAGAACATTACAACTAAATCACCCATGAATATATATGTGTGCTCTCAGAAATAAATTTAGAATAATCAAATTTAATTTTCTGAATTTTTCTCTCTCTAAAGGCTTTCTGAAAGTATAGAATTGATTTTCCCTAAAGCCGTGAATCAACCAATGTATATGACATGGTTTATATAAAGTTTTAAAAGTCCTAATCCCCCAGAAAATATGATAAATTTCGTGCATAGGACTTGTAAGACAGTTGTAATCGAAAAGGAAACTTTCAGCAAAAAGGAAACTAAAAACCAAGTGCTGCTAAAAGACCTTGAACCGGTTCAGCCACCTTGAACCGGTTCAAGATGGACAGTACTGAATCCCATTGATTTTTGAACTAGTTCAGCCATCTTGAATTGGTTAAGGATGGATAGTCTTGAAAATTTACAATATTTTGCAATTATTCTTGTTTCAAACCCTCCAGAAACCTTCCTAACTGTTCTCACTACCTCTCAACCTTCTTAAAAAACTTGACCTTCTTCTTCAAATCCGTATCTGATCTTCAATCTTAGAAATTGTTGTCAAGAAAAAAAATACAACTCGATCGGACTTGTTTTGACAACAAAATAAGCCAATTATACAAAATATATCTCACAATTTCCCCCTTTGGCAATTTCGTGACAAAACCCTAAAATAATTCAGCAATCTACCCAAACAGGAAAGTAAATTACATAGAATGTTAAAGGAATTAAAACGCAGAAACTTTCTTGAACCTTAAGAAGCTTTGACTCATATAGCAACCTGTAATCTGCACATTAGCTCAAACACAACTACCCGTGAAGCTTAATCAAGAAAATACACACAAGCATAAAAAAATAGGTTATCCCCCTTAATGCAAAAATATCTTTCCCCCTAATATGATATGACTCTAAACTCTAATAATATCTCCCCCTTTTTGTCACAAATTAACAAGGGTCACAATGAAGAATTATCCGAGAAGAAAGAAAGCAACCAACCATATAAATCTTGTAAAATTGAAACCAATGAGAATGTAGACTCCACAAGATTATATGTATCAACAAAAATAACCAAGATCAATTCACTGAAGTTCCACAACCTTAATAAGTGTAGTAAAATCACCACCAAGTTCCAAAAACATATGATCTATTAGTTGTTTAGATTTTAGATAATAAATCAATGATATTACATATCCTTAGAAATCAAACAATCAATATGTGCAAAAGACTTTTGGTGTTTTTATCTCTCTTTGTGCTCCATTTTTCTTTTTGCACATTGGCAGCTTTCACGCTTATGGGTAGCTAGCTCTTTCCCTTATTCCAATTTGTTTTGAATCAAGGTAGCTTTCGGACAAATCCCAAAGGTAGCCTTTTCCATCTCACCTTTTTCTAAACATCAAATTTTTCTTTTTCTTTAAAACCTTTTTCATTCCAAGCTATTTTTGTTTTCTTTTTCTTTTCACTCTTTTGGTCTAAAACACATAAAGCAGGTTTAAATCCTAAAATAATGATCAATCATATCAATATTATCTTTGACCAAAACAATGACATCTCAAGTAAATGTACTATCAATGATTCATTTACTATACGAAATAAGTAAGCAAAACCAATTTCATCAATTCATATCCATTGTATGTTTTCCACAGATAATTCATGTGTCATTAAACTCCTTGTGTTCAACATACTCAATCAATATGGTTTACTTAATGACGAGGCCACTTGATATACGTCAAAATAATGTAGTGAATGTGCGGTTCAAGAAAAGCCTTTTGGGTCAAGTTTAAATTTATAAAACCACTACCAACACTACTACTAAAGTAGCAAGAGTGAGTAGGGATCGTCCCAAGGGATTATACGTGTTGGAATTTAACTTCAACTCTAGTGTATCACAAGATTGCAAAAGAGATTTGATGAGATGATTAAACTACTTCAATTAATGAAAATACAATTAAAATAAACTAAGTAGAGATAGGGATTTAAGAGATATGAAGAGAGAATTTAAGGTGTTGGAATCACCACTAAGCTCATGTAATTAGCCACTTGCTTTCCATTAATGGGGAATACATTGTTGTGAACAAAATGCGACTACTAATTGCAATATTAAGCATGGACCATCTAATTTATGTATAAATTGTCTACCTAAACTAAGTGTAGCACAACCCATCAATTTTAAGCATGACCCATCTAAGTAGTAACAATTGTAGCACACATCAATCTAGAGAGTCATGGAATTTGCAATAATAAGCCATGGAATATCTAAGCAAGCATAGATTGTCTACCTACCTACAAGCATGAATTAAATTATAGAACAACCCATCAAGTATAAGTATAAACCATCAAATTAATTGACAAACCCATTCAATGAAAACCCATGCTTAGCCATCACTAGATTTTCAATCAACCACACATAGACATGCAATTAATATAGAAAAACTAGTGTAGAGATTGATTCCCAAATAATCACACATAAGACAACATGTAATCAAATAGAGAATCAATAGAAAGAATTAATCCATAAGAATCATGTAAGAAATAATTCCTAATTTAATCACACATAGACATGTAAATAAACTAGAGAATTAATAGGAAGAATTAAACCATAGAAATCATAGAAATATACCAAGATTCATGAAATTCACAAGGCTAGAACACTAATCACAACAATATATATAAATCCCCAAAAATAGAAATACAAGGGTTTAGATTACACAAGACTTAGGGCTCATCCAAGCCCTAAGTGTAGATCTAGCCAATCATGGTGGAGGTAGATGTGGTCATGAAATCAAGCTCCAAATATGGCTCCATCTTCTTCTTCCTCTTCTTCTTTGAAGCTCTAGAGATGGAAAGAGAGAGTGGTCTAGAGATGGATCTTGAGATGTGCCTCCACTTCCTTTTTTTCTTCTAACCCTAATCTCTAACTTTGCTAGAGAGAGAAATAAAAAATACAATGTAAAAATAAAAAGATAAAAAGCTTATTTACAAATGGGTCACTTCCCTTTGTATAGAAGGTCATTTTCTTAGCCACTAAGTCTGGAATATAGCCCCAAAAATATCTAATCCCTTACTATATGGTAAGTTTACTTTTGGGCGCACACGGAAAAATAACAGTTCGCTGCCAGCAATGTTCGATCGATCCAACTTTTAAGTTTGATCGATCCAACTTGTTCGATCGATCCAACTTTGAAGTTGGATCGATCCAACTCTGATCGATCTCACTTTTCTGCGATCGATCTCACTTGGCAGCTTTTCAGCATCAGCCTCTTTTTGCTCCAAATCAATCTCCTTTTTGCTCCGGATCATCACGAAGACTTAGTTTGACTCCAAAAAGGCCATAAAAAACCATTGTTAGCCCATTTTAACATTATTGACCTGAAATAGACAAAAACACAAATAAGTACTAAAACGGGAAAATAAGATAGATAAAGGTCCTAGAATACTCAAGCTTAAGGGGTTTAAAAGTGTATTTTTCAGCACTCATCACTTAATTTCCAAAAAATATAATCTAGACTCTCAAGATATGCATGAAGATCCTTTCTAGACTATGTCTTTGCAATGTATCTAATCAAGACAATAGAAACCAATAGATTTCCTAAAATGAGAAAACTTAGAAGCATCTATTTGTTTAGTGAGAATATCAGCCAAATTCTGATCAGTATACACTTTTTCCAAAGACACGACATTTTGTTCAACAAGTTCCCTAAGAAAGTGATGTCGAATGTCAATGTGTTTAGTCCTAGAATGCCAAACTGGATTTTTTTAAATATTAATTGTATTAGTATTATCACAAAAGATAGAAATAGTACCTTGATTGACTCCATAATCTAGTAGCATCTGTTTCATCCAAAGCAATTGTGTGCAACAATTTCCAGTAGCAATGTATTCAGCCTCAAAAGATGATAAAGATATGTAATTTTGCTTCTTGCCGTACCATGAAACAAGATTAGTACCAACATAGAAACAACCACCTGACGTACTTTTTCTATCATCCTTGTTTCCAGCCCAATCAACATCAGTATAGCCTGCAATCTCAGAGTTAGACTAAGAAGAATAACGTAATCCATAATTCAATATACTATTGACATAACGAATAATGCGCTTGGCTGCAAGAATGTGTTGTTCTCTAGGATCAGCTTGATACCTAGTACAAACACCTACACTAAATGAAATATCTGGTCTGGTTGCTGCCAAATATAACAAGTTACCAATCATACTCCTATACAAGAAATGATCAACCTTGTTAGGATCAGAGTCTCTATCCAATTTGGATGAAGTACTCATAGGAGTTTGAATATACTTTGAATCTTTCATACCAAACTTCTTAACTAGCTCATTTGCATACTTTGATTGAGATTGAAAATTCCATCATCAAGTTGTTTCACTTGGAGACCTAGAAAGAAAGTTAGTTCACCAACCATGCTTATTTCAAAAGTTTTATGCATATCTTTAGAAAAAGTATGAACAAGGTTATCACATGTAGCACCAAAAATAATATCATCCACATATATTTGAGTAATAAGAAAATCTTTTCCTTTCCTGAATATAAACAATGTTTTATCCGCTCCTCCTCTTCTGAAGCCCTTGTGCAATAGATAAGAAGTCAACTTCTCATAGCATGCTCTAGGTGCTTGCTTTAAACCATAAAGAGCCTTTTTAAGATGAAAAACAAAATCAGGATTATGTGGATCAATAAAACCTTTTGGTTGTGCTACATAAACTTCTTCCTCCAAAATACCATTTAGAAAAGCACTTTTAACATCCATTTGAAACAATTTGAATTTAAAGTGACATGCAAGAGCAAAAAGAAGTCGAATAGACTCAAGTCTAGCAACAGGTGCAAAAGTCTCATCAAAATCAATTCCTTCAACTTTAGTGTATCCCTGTGCAACTAATATAGCTTTGTTTCTGATCACAAGACCATGTTCATCAAGTTTATTTTCAAAAATTCATTTGGTCCTTATGATATTTACATCACTAGGTTGAGGCACTAGTTCCCAAACATCATTCTTCACAAATTGAAGCAATTATTCTTGCATAACCATCAGCCAATCAGAATTTTGAAGAGCTTCATCAACATTTTTAGGTTCAAACTAAGCCATGTGACATGAGGGAACAATATCATCTACAATGAATGAGTGTCCTACATCATCACGGACTGTACTTCTAGTACCATGCTTATCCCAAGGACCTATCACATTGTCAATTGGGTGACTCAATCTAACTCTAGAATTGCTGGATGTGGGAACATCTTGAGATGGTGCAGGAATTCCTATAGGTTCATTAGTGGTAACCTCTAATTCCTCGTTCTTATCTTCTTCACCCTCTTCACTTTCTTTATTTTTTTCCTCAACTCTTTCTTCTTCTTGAATTACAGGTTCTTTCCTTTCTCCTATAATGTCAAAATTAGTTTCTTCTTTATCAAGTTGAAAAGAGGTTAGCTTAGATTTTGTATCATCAAAACCCACATTTGTAGACTCCATGACCACTTTGATTCTAAGATTAAAAACTCTATAAGCCTGACTGGTTTGTGAATAACCTAAAAATATACCTTCATCACTTCGCGAGTCAAAATTTCCTAAGTGTTCCCTATCTCTAAGGATAAAACATTTACTCCCAGAGACTCTAAAGTATTTAACAGTGGGCTTTCTATCATACCACATTTCATATGAAGTCTTGTTAGTTCCATGCCTAAGATAAACTCTATTTAGGATATGACACGCAGTACGTACCGATTTAGCCTAAAAGTGACTAGCAATCTTATTCTCCTGAAGCACAGTACGAGCCATACCTGCAATTCTCTTATTTTTCCTTTCCACTACACCATTCAGTTGTGGTGTTTTAGGTGCTGAAAATTCATACATAATGCCAACACGATCGCCGAGCGTGTTAGTGAGTTTGATTTCATCCTTCTCGAGATGACTGGGTTTGACGTCATTCTTGGGACAGATTGGTTGTCATCTTTTAGAACCGTCATTGATTATTTCAGGGTCAGAGTGTCAGTGTATACCCCGGATGGGGATTGTTTCTGTTTTGTGGGAGATCGGTGTGATCCCCTCACTGATTCATTCTATGGTGTCAGGGGTCGGGATCGGCAGACGTTCTTCTTGGCTAGCCTTTTTGTCAATGATGATGTTGGGTTTTGTGGGGTTGGTTATCCAAAAGTTGTGCGTGATTTTCTAGATGTGTTTCCGGAGGACTTGACAGAGTTGCCTCCATACCGAGAGGTGGAGTTCGCTATTGATTTGATGCCTGGTACTGTGCCAATCTCTATAGCACCGTATCGTGTAGCACCAATTGAATTAGAAGAATTGAAGAAACACCTTAACGATTTGAGGGTGAAAGGTTTCATCCGACCGAGTGTGTCACCGTGGGGTGCACCAGTCTTGTTCGCCAAGAAGAAGGATGGTTCGTTGAGGTTGTGCATTGATTACCGGAAGTTGAATCATGCCACCATCAAGAACAAGTATCCTTTGCCAAGGATAGATGATTTATTTGATCAGTTGAGAGGAGCCAGTTGTTTCTTGAAGATTGACTTGAGGTCTGGCTATTATCAATTGCGAGTGAGGGATGGGGATATCCCGAAAACAGCGTTCCGTACGTGGTATGGACACTACGAGTTCTTTGTTATGCCATTTGGCTTGACTAATGCGTTAGCGGCATTCATAGACTTAATGTACTGCGTCTTCCACGATTACTTGGACCAGTTTGTCGTAGTTTTTGTGGATGACATCCTTGTATATTCACGAACTCGAGAGGAGCACGAGGTCCATTTGAGGATTGTATTACAGATTTTGCTGGTGCACCGTTTGTACGCCAAATATGAGAAGTGTGAATTTTGGCCGCAAGATTTGAAGGTTTTTGGACATGTTGTCTCGGAGGGTGGAGTGTCAGTTGATCCATCGAAGATCGAAGTAGTTCTGAATTGGGAACAACCTAAAAATGTCTTTAAGATCCGGAGTTTCCTTGGCTTAGCGGGTTATTATCGGAGATTTGTGAAGGATTTTTCCCGTTTGGCAGCTCCTATGACCAGATTGACCCGGAAAGGGATTAAGTTTGCATGGAATGAAGCCTATGAGTCTTCCTTTCGGGAGTTGAAGATAAGGCTGACTACGGCTCCAGTGTTGGTGATACCTAAGCGTGGCTTGGGTTATGTGATTTATTGCGATGCGTCACGTGATGGATTGGGTTGTGTACTGATGCAGGATGGTAGAGTAGTGGCTTTTGATCTCGACAGTTGAAAACTTATGAGCTTAACTATCCTACTTATGACCTAGAGTTAGCGGCAGTCGTCTTTGCATGGAAGTGTTGGCGACATTATATGTATGGTGAGAGATTTGAGGTTTTCTCGGACCACAAGAATCTCAAGTACATTTTCTCCCAAAAGGACTTGAACAACAGACAAAGGTGATGGGTTGAATTCTTAGAAGACTACAACTTTGACTTACAGTACCATTCAGGCAAGGCTAATGTTGTAGCTGATGCCTTAAGCCAGAAATCTCGTGGGACTTTGGCTGGATTAGCCATCCGGAAATGGAAGATGCTTGAGGATTTGGTAGAGATGGGATTGTATTGCCTTGACGATGATATTTGTAGTGAATCAGCTTTCTTGTTTAGTCTTGTGGCTCAGCCTACTCTTGTCGAACGAGTGATTTAGTTACAGAGACAGGATTCCGATTTAGATGTTATTCACACTTTGATCTCGAGTGGTAAGACAGTGAAAGATTGGACTTTACATGCAGATAATGGCCTACGGTTCAAGGGTTTGTTGGTCTTTCCCATAGTTTACCGTAAGGACGTCTTACGAGAGTTTTATACTTCTCGTTTTGCAGTTCATCCAGGTGGCACCAAGATGTATCACAATTTGAGAAGACAGTATTGGTGGAGTGGGATGAAGAAAGATGTTGCACAGTTTGTGGCCAAATGCCTTACCTATCAACAGGTGAAGGCCGAGCACCAAAGACCAGCTGGTTTATTGCAGCCATTGCCGGTAGCGCAGTGGAAATGGGAGGAGATTGCAATGGATTTTGTGACAGGTCTTCCTAGGTCACGGAGGGGAAATGAAGCCGTATGGGTCATTATTGATAAATTGACCAAGACGACACACTTTTTGCCTATTAAGGCAACAGATGATGCTGAGGCACTTGGTGCACTTTATGTGAAGGAGATTGTGAGATTGCACGGAGTTCCAGTGGTTATTGTTTCAGATAGGGATACCAAGTTTACTTTAAAGTTCTGGGAATGACTTCAAGTAGCATTTGGTTCATCGTTGCACTTCAGTACGACATTCCATCCACTGACAGACGGCCAATTGGAGCGCACCATCCAGATCATGGAGGATATGATTCGGGCCTGTGTTCTTGATTTGGGAGGTAGTTGGGAGAACCACCTTCCACTCATTGAGTTTGGCTACAACAATAATTATCAGGTGAGCATTCAGATGGCTCCATTTGAAGCGTTGTACGGCAGGCCTTGCAGGTCTCCTGTTTGTTGGACTGAGGTGGGAGAGACAGCCGCCTTAGGACCCGACATCGTACTCGAGACTATAGAAAAGATTAAGCTAATTAGACAGAGGCTGCTCATGGCTCAAAGCAGACAAAAGAGTTATGCCAATAAATAGAGACGGCGCTATCCTTTGAGGTAGGAGACCACGTTTTTCTTCGGGTTTCTCCACGGAAGGGGTTGATGTGGTTCGGAAAGAGTGGCAAGTTATCGCCATGATTCATTAGACCATTTAAGATCTTGGACAAGGTAAGAGAGGTTGCCTATAGGCTTGCATTGCCGCCATAGTTGGACAGAGTCCACAATGTCTTTCATGTATCGATGTTGCGAAAATACGAGCTAGATCCGTCCCATATTCTTGATTGGGTTGATGTGGACATTGATGATGATGTTTCTTACGAGGAAGGACTAGTTCAGATCCTTGACACATGGCAGAAAGTATTAAGGGACAAAATGATACCGTTAGTAAAGGTTCTCTAGAGGCATCATGGGGTCGAGGAGCCTACTTGGGAGCTTGAACAGGGGGTTCACCCCAAGTATCCAGAGTTGTTTTCTCCCTCAGGTATGGCTTGATTTTGGGGAGATTGTAATGTTTCTGAATTTTGTTATTTTCTAATTTCTAGAATTTTCTGATTTTCGGGGGTATTTTTTTCTTTTTCTCATTTTACATGCCGGACATCGTGGGGTGTGTTGACTGTATCCGAGAGTTGGGTGGGACATTTCCTTGAGTTCAGGACTCTTGAAAATGCATCGGTTGTCATTTCGACTTTTCTCCATTTGTAGGGCCGTACTGTCCCGGGTGGGACCCACTACCAGAATCGTTGTGTACGGAGATTTTATTTTGGGTTCATTGCATACCATACATGATTATTTTTTGCATATTTATTGTGGTTGTGTGCCATTTTGTATATTTGTATGCATATATGTGTGTGTGGTGGGAAATAAAAGGAAAAAGAAAAGTCAAAAAGAAAATTGTGTGGTGGGACCCACCACTACTGATCTATGTGACCAAGAGGCCACATTTTGGCCTCCACTTTCTCTCTCCCCTTAAAACTCTCTTCCCCTCATTTTTATTTTCATTTTCTTTTCCCATTTTGCTTCAAGTTACAAACCTTGATTTCTCCCTCATCCCTTGGAAATTTTAGGTGCCATTTGCGGCAAATCGAAGAGCTCGGCGAGATCTTCAAGTTGATGTAAGCAATTGAAACTTTGGTGCATTCTAGGAATTTCAAAAATTAGGGCTTTGATTTAGAGTTTTGGGGATTTTAATCTCCATTGAGGTAGGGGTGTTCTAATGCATGATTTCTTTTACTTTTGTGAATTTTATAACTTAAATTGATGTCTAGCATGTTCAATTAGTACAAATTCTTGTAAAATTTGCTTAAATGATAGGTATGGACTATATGTGACTAATTGTTAGTTGTTTTATAGTATTTAAACATGCTTACATGAAGTTGAATCCATGTCTTATATGCTTGTTATGCAAAGTTGATGTTAAATGAGAACTATAATTGTGTAGATTAGAAAATTGCTTTATATAGCATGTGTGAAAATTTTATGGTGGAATTGATGAATTGAAGTATGAAACATTCCATGCATTCATTGGGATAGAAAAAGGGGAAAAAATGTCTTTAAAATAAGTGAAATTGTTTTTGGGAAAAGTTTTCTAAAAGTGTTTGCGAAAACTCGGATGCCTAGGAGGCTCCTAGTGGTCCGTGGTGTTAGTGTAGTCTAGAGGGGAGTATAGTTGAGCTAACTAGGCCGGATGCGACGTCTTGGAGGTGCCTTATGGTCGTGGATGGTTAGCCAATCCTTCTTTCGTGATGCCTTGGAAATGCCTTGGGTTGGATTACACTAACGGTTTAAAAGTTAAAACGGAAATGTTTCGGATATAAGGAGCGACATTTACATGACATTGCAATTCATTAGAATATATGGTGTGTATGTGTTCGGGTGACCATTGTTATATACTTGTCACTGTAGTTGTTGTTATGTACCCCTATGCAATGATCCCGTTTTCTTTTATCTATTCCTTACGTGGATTCACGGGGTCATAAGAAGTGTGTATTAGACACTTCCTATTGAGCGTTTAACTTACCCCATTATTTTAATATTTTCAGGTTCGGGAAAAGAAGTGGCGGACGACCATCCACCACAGCTTTAGCTTTGATTAGGAGAATGTATATTTTGCTACCTTTTGTATTAGACCTCATTTTGTAAGGTGTTGACCCAAATGTACCATTTTGTAGCATGTGAAATATTCAGGTTCATTTTGTATATGGCTTTTGGGGGAAATGTAATTATGCTTATTTACACTAAATCATTTAGTGTAGTTTATGTAACGAGTTGTAAATCATGTGAATATTGTTGTTGTTGTTAATGTATTAGATGTTAAAATTTATTTAAATGTGTACGTGAGTGTAGTGGCGTGGGTGATTGGTTATCAATGTTGGTGTATCTCGGACAATGATAAATTTCGAGTTTGGATAACCCAGAACTGGTCGACGTAAAATTCCCACACGAAAAAATCGTCTACTGGAGAAGAAGCGAATAGGCCGTAGAAGCCCTTGAGTGGGAAATGCCGACTTTTTGGTCGACCTGAACCAGTCGACGTGTAGCCTCCCACACGTCGACCGGTATCTTGGCAGTGGCCAATGTTATTGTGTGTGACCCAAACCAGTTGACATGTAATACGTACACATCGACCGGTTCCTATTCCATACATTTTTTGTTTAGTTTCCCTAATTATCATTTTATTCAAAGTTACGAGTATTTATTTTAGGACCCAATAAAATTCAAAAATTATTATTTTTATCACAGAAAAGAGTATATTGTCCCGAACTCTATCTTATTTATTAAGTGACATAAGTAAATGACCATTATACCCTTTGAATCTCATACTATTAGATTTGTGGCGAATGACCATTTTGTCCTTGTTGGGTTTTAATATACAAATTTAACGTGAAAAGACCATATTACCCTTGGATGATTTTGGGTCGAATAAAGATCCATTTAATGATCTGGAACTAGTGGATTTGGGTCGTTACAAATTTGGTATCAGAGCGATGGTTCGAATACCATTTGGACGATGGGTGGAGGCCTACCTAGGATTACATGGGGAAATTGAATTGTATATTTATTTATTTGGGTGCAAGGTGTATAATTATTTGGGAAGCATGCTTACTTGCTTAATTGTTTACCTGTTTATGTGACTGCATGATAACTGTTAAAGTTGATATTTATGGTTAGCATGATTAGGCTCTTTATCGGTTGGGTGTTATGGGAGTATGGAAAGTGTTTAAGTCTTAACATTCCTATAGAGTTTTTAGGTGAGGACTCCGCTCTTTTATGTATTTTAGTGTTATCATTTTTGATTCGTTCTCTCGTTTTATAGCGTCATGCCACCACGAAGGGATCCCGGGGATAGTTCTAGCTCCAATCCCGTAGAAAGGGATCATGAGCAAGTTGAGGACGATAGATTGTTGCATGATTTGGTCCCACCAAGAGGGGGACAAGCGAGGGAGACCGTTGATCCACCTTTTCAGATAAATGAGGAACAGTTGCAGTTGGCCATTTAGGCAGCTCTTTTCAAAGCATTTCGGCCGGCAGGAGCATCATCGTCACATTTTGTGCCACCACCGGCACCGCCACCACCACCACCTCCAAAGACAAATGAGTTAGATGATACTTTTTATCACATTGCCAAGTTCGTGAAGTTGATGCCAACCTTGTTTGAGGGCGGTCCAGATGTGCTTGTTGCGGATAGTTTCATGGATAGGGTGGAGAAGCATATCAACGCCATGAATTTGGCGACGGATAAGTTAAAGATTATAGTAGCAACTTATAACTTTGTTGGGGATGCTGAGATTTGGTGGAAGACCGTTTCTCACACCCATAATTTGGACACCAAGACATATGACACGTTCAAGAAGTTGTACTATGAAAAGTATTTTCTGGCACCTAAGCGGAGAGAGCTAAAGAAAGAGTTTGATGGGTTGAGGCAAAGGAACATTACAGTCACTAAATATGAAAACAAGTTCACATCACTTTTGAGGTTTGCACCGGGGATTGCAAATGATAATAGGGAAAATAGAGAAGTTTGTTGATGGCCTTAATCTTACTATCAGGCCAATTGTGGCCGCTTTAGAACCCACAGATTATGCGAAAGCAGTGTGAAAGGCCTTAGTGGTTGAAGCTGAAAGCAAGGATAGCAAAGCTATTAGAGAGTCCTATAAGCACAACAAGAGTACGGGTGTTTTCTCCCAGGGTCAATCAAGTAAGAAGCAGAAATATGAGCAGTCAGGGTTCAGGGGATAGCAGTCAACCAGATCTGCACCTACATGTTCTGTGTCTATAGGGTCTTCTAGACCGAATGTCACTTATTTCAGATGTGGACAGCCAGGGCATTTCAAACCCTAGTGCACTCAGGCTTAGGTAGCTTAAGTGATTTGTTTCAAGTGTGGGCAATCAAGGCATCACAAGTCTCAGTGTACTCAGATTCAGGTGGCGTCTGGTGGATGTTTCGGGTATGGCCAACAGGGCTATAGGGTGAAATATTGTCCACAGTGGGGCAGTGGTTTGGGCAGAGGTGGAAGTTCATAGCAGAAGTAGATGTAGTCTGCCACAGTTTAGTCAGGGTTTTGACCGCCACCACCACCTCAGCCGTCTCAACCAGCTATGTCAGCCTAGAGTTCTCGACAGGGTAGAGGAGTTTCCTCGAGTGTACCTACCCAGCAATCCGGTTATCAGATAGGAGGTTCCTAGGGTCAGGGGACTCAGGGTCGCGTGTTTGCACTCGCTCCAGCTAAGCCATCATCCAGTCCTTTAGTTGTCAAGGGTTTGCTTCTTGTGTCCTATTCTTGGGCTTGGGTGTTGTTTGATTCTGGTGCTTCTTGTTCATTTATAGCTTCATCATTTGCACGGGCATTGGGTTTGGAGGTCAGTCAGTTAGACAGACCGCTTAGTATTGACACACCTATCGGTGGTTCAGTCATTCTTAGTAGAGTTTGTAGGGGTTGTTCTATTACGATCGCCAAACGTGTTCTTGAGTTTGATCTCATCCTTCTCGAGATGACAGGGTTTGACGTCATTCTTGGGATGAATTGGTTGTCATCTTTTAGAGTTGTCATTGATTGTTTCAGGGGCAGAGTGTCAGTGTATACCCCGGATAGGGATTGTTTCTATTTTATGGGAGATCAGTGTGATCCCCTCACTCATTCATTGTATGGTGTTAGGGGTCGGGATCGGCAGACGTTCTTCTTGGCTAGCCTTTTCGCCGATGATGATGTTGAGTTTTGTGGGGTTGGTTATCCGGAAGTTGTACGTGATTTTCTGGATGTGTTTCCTGAGGACTTGACGGAGTTGCCTCCACATTGAGAGGTGGAGTTTGCTATTGATTTGATGCCTGGTACCGCGCCAATCTCTATGGGACCGTATCTACGGCACCAATTGAATTGGAAGAATTGAAGAAACAACTTGATGATTTGAGGGTGAAAGGTTTCATCCGACCGAGTGTCACCGTGGGGTGCACCGGTCTTGTTCGTTAAGAAGAAGGATGGTTATTTGAGGTTGTGCATTGATTACCGGAAGTTGAATCATGCCACCATCAAGAACGAGTATCCTTTGCCAAGGATAGATGATTTATTTGATCAGTTGAGAGGAGCCAGTTGTTTCTTGAAGATTGACTTGAGGTCTGGCTATTATCAATTACGAGTGAGGGATGAGGATATCCTGAAAATAGCGTTCCGTACGCGGTATGGACACTACGAGTTCCTTGTTATGCCATTTGGCTTGACTAATGCGCTAGCGGCATTCATGGACTTAATGAACCGCGTCTTCCATGATTATTTGGACCAGTTTGTGGTAGTTTTCATAGATGACATCCTTGTATATTCACGAACTCGAGAGGAACACGAGGTCCATTTGAGAACTGTATTACAGATTTTGCGGGAGCACTGTTTGTACGCCAAATATGGGAAGTGTGAATTTTGGCTGCAAGAGGTGAAGTTTTTAGGACATGCTGTCTCATAGGGTGGAGTGTCAGTTGATCCATCGAAGATCGAAGCA
The DNA here is from genome assembly GCF_030987335.1 of Cornus florida. Taxonomy (NCBI): domain Eukaryota; kingdom Viridiplantae; phylum Streptophyta; class Magnoliopsida; order Cornales; family Cornaceae; genus Cornus; species Cornus florida. The sequence continues at coordinate 20,612,730 of NW_026775574.1, forward strand.
GTTCTGAATTAGGAACAACCTAAAAATGTCTTTGAGATCCAGAGTTTCCGTGGCCTAGTGGGTTATTATCGGAGATTTGTGAAGGATTTTTCCTATTTGGCAGCTCCTATGACTAGATTGACCCAGAAAGGGATTAAGTTTACATGGAATGAGGCTTGTGAGTCTTCCTTTCAGGAGTTGAAGACAAGGTTGATCACGGCTCCAGTGTTGGTGATACCCAAGCGTGGCTTGGGTTATATGATTTATTGCGATGCGTCACGTGATGGACTGGGTTGTGTACTGATGCAGGATGGTAGAGTAGTGGCTTATGGGTCTCGACAGTTGAAAACTCATGAGCTTAACTATACTACTCATGACCTGGAGTTAGCGGCAGTCGTCTTTGCTTTGAAGTGTTGGAGACATTATTTGTATGGTGAGAGATTTGAGGTTTTCTCGAACCACAAGAGTCTCAAGTACCTTTTCTCCCAAAAGGACTTGAATAACAGACAAAGGCGATGGGTTGAATTCTTAGAAGACAACAACTTTGACTTGTAGTACCATCCGGGCAAGGCTAATGTGGTAGCTGATGCCTTAAGCCAGAAATCTTGTGGGACTTTGGCTGGATTAGCCATCCGGAAATGGACGATGCTTGAGGATTTGGCAGAGATGGGATTGTATTGCCTTGACGATGATGTTTGCGGTGAATCAACATTGTTGTTTAGTCTTGTGGCTCAGCTTACTCTGGTCAGATAAGTGATTGAGTCACAGAGATAGGATTCCGATTTATATGCTATTAACACTTTGATCTCGAGTGGTAAGACTGTGAAAGATTGGACTTTACATGTAGATAGAGGCCTATGGTTTATGGGTTTGTTGGTCGTTCCCACAGTTTTCCATAAGGACGTTTTACGGGAGTTTCATACTTCTCATTTTATAGTTCATCCAGGTGGTACCGAGATGTATCATAATTTGAGAAGACAGTATTGGTGGAGTGGGATGAAGAAAGATGTTGTACAGTTTGTGGCCAAATGCCTTACCTGTTAGCAGGTGAAAGCCGAGCACCAAAGACCAGCTGGTTTATTGCAGCCATTGCCGGTAGCGCGTAGTGGAAATGGGAGGAGATTGCAATGGATTTTGTGACAGGTCTTCCTAGGTCACGGAGGGAAAATGAAGCCTTATGGGTCATTACTGATAAATTGACCAAGACGACACACTTTTTGCCTATTAAGGCAACAGATGATGCTGAGGCACTTGGTGCACTTTATGTGAAGGAGATTGTGAGATTGCACGGAGTTCCGGTGGTTATTATTTCAGATAGGGATGCCAAGTTTACTTTTAAGTTTTGGGAAGGACTTCAAGTAGCGTTTGGTTCATCGTTGTACTTCAGTACGGCATTCCATCCACAGACGGACGGCCAATTGGAGCGCACCATCCAGATCATGGAGGATATGCTTCAGGCCTGTGTTCTTGATTTGGGAGGTAGTTGGGAGAACCACCTTCCACTCATTGAGTTTGCCTACAACAATAGTTATCAGGCGAGCATTCAGATGGCTCCATTTGAAGCGTTGTACGGCAGGCTTTGCAGGTCTCCTGTTTGTTGGACTGAGGTGGGTGAGACAGCCACCTTAGGACCCGACATCGTACTCGAGACTATAGAAAAGATTAAGCTGATTAGACAGAGGCTACTCATGGCTCAAAGCCGATAAAAGAGTTATTTGGATAAACGGAGACGGCCGCTATCCTTTGAGGTGGGAGACCACGTTTTTCTTTGGGTTTCTCCACGGAAGGGGTTGATGTGGTTTAGAAAGAGTGGCAAGTTATCACCATGATTCATTGGACCATTTAAGATCTTCAACAGGGTACGAGAGGTTGCCTACAGGCTTGCATTGCCACCACAGTTGGACAGAGTCTACAACGTCTTTCACGTATCGATGTTGCGAAAATACGAGCCAGATCCGTCCTATATTCTTGATTGGGTTGATGTGGACATTAATGATGATGTTTCTTACGAGGAAGGACTAGTTCAGATCCTTGACACACGGCATAAAGTATTGAGGGACAAAACGATGCCATTAGTAAAGGTTCTCTGGAGGCATTATGGGGTCGAGGAGGCTATTTGGGAGCTTGAACAGGGGGTTCACTCCAAGTATCTAGAGTTGTTTTCTCCTTATGGTATGGCTTGATTTCGGGGACAAAATCTTTTTAAGTTGGGGAGATTGTAATGATCCTGAATTTTGTCATTTTCTAATTTCTGAAATTTTCTGATTTTCGGGGGTATTTTTGTCTTTTTCTCGTTTTACGTGCCGGACATCGTGGGGTGTGTTGAATGTGTTTGAGAGTTGGGTGGGACATTTCCTTGAGTTCAGGACTCTTGGAAATGCACCGGTTGTCATTTCGACTTTTCTCCATTTGTCGGGCCGGATAGTCCCGGGTGGGACCCGCTACCGGAATCGTTGTGTACAGGGATTTTATTTTGGTTTCATTGCATACCATACATGATTATTTTGTGCATATTTAATGTGGTTGTGTGCAATTTTGTATATTTGTATGCATATATGTGTGTGTGGTGGGAAATAAAAGGAAAAAGAAAAGTCAAAAAGAAAATTGTGTGGTGAGACCCACCACTACTGATCTATGTGACCAAGAGGCCACATTTTGGCCTCCACTTTCCCTCTCCCTATAAAACTCTCTTCCCCTCATTTTCATTTTCATTTTTTTTTTCCCATCTTGCTTCAAGTTACAAACCTTGATTTCTCCCTCATCCCTTGGAAATTTTGGGTGCCGTTTGCGGCAAATCGAAGAGCTCGGCGAGATCTTCAAGTTAATTTAAGCAATTGCAACTTTGGTGCATCCTAGGAATTTTGAAAATTAGGGCTTTGATTTAGAGTTTTGGGGATTTTCATCTCCATTGAGGTCGGGGTGTTCTAATGCATGATTTCTTTTACTTTTGTGAGTTTTATAACTTGAATTGATGTCTAGCATGTTCAATTAGTATAAATTCTTGTAAAATTTGCTTAAATGATAGGTATGGACTATATGTGACTAATTGTTAGTTGTTTTATAGTATTTAAACATGCTTATATGAGGTTGAATCCATGTCTTATATGCTTATTATGCAAAGTTGATGTTAAATGAGAACTATAATTGTGTAGATTAGAAAATTGCTGTGTATAGCATGTGTGAGAGTTTTGTGGTAGAATTGATGAATTGAAGTATGAAACATTCCATGCATTCATTGGGATAGAAAAAGGGGGAAAAAATGTCTTTAAAATAAGTGAAATTGTTTTGGGAAAAGTTTTCTAAAAGTGTTTGCGAAAACTCGGACGCCTAAAAGGCGCCTAGTGGTCCTTGGTGTTAGTGTAGTCTAGAGGGTAGTATGGTTGAGCTAACCAGGCCGGATACGACGCCTTGGAGGTGCCTTGTGGTCGTGGATGGTTAGCCAATCCTCCTTTCGTGATGCTTTGGAAGTGCCTTGGGTTGGATTACACTAATGGTTTGAAAGTTGAAACAGAAATGTTTCGGATATGGGGAGCGACATTTACATGACATTGCACTTCATTAGATTATATGGTGTGTATGTGTTTGGGTGACCGTAGTTATATACTTGTCACAGTAGTTGTTGTCATGTACCCCTATGCAATGATCCCGTTTTCTTTTATCTATTCCTTACGTGGATTCACTAGGTCATAAGAACTGTGTATTAGACACTTCGTACTGAACGTTTAGCTCACCCCATTATTTTAATATTTTTAGGTTTGGGAAAAGAAGTGGCGGATGACCATCTACCACAGCTTTAGCTTGGATTAGGAGAATGTATATTTTGCTACCTTTTGTATTAGGCCTCATTTTGTAAGGTGTTGACCCAAATGTACCATTTTGTAGCATGTGAAATATTCAGGTTCATTTTGTATATGGCCTTAGGGGGAAATGTAATTATGCTTATTTACACTAAATCATTTAGTGTATTTCAGTTAACGTGTTATAAATTATGTGAATATTGTTGTTATTGTTAATGTATTAGATGTTAAAATTTATTTAAATGTGTACGTGAGTGTAGTGGCGTGGGTGATTGGTTATCAATGTTGGTGTATCTCGGACAATGAAAAATTTCGAGTTTGGATAACCCAGAACCGGTCGATGTAAAATTCCCACACATCAACCGTATGACTTGAACCAGTCGATGTGTACCTTCTCACATGTCGACCGGTATCTTGGCTATAGCTATTTCACTGTGCATGACCTGAACCAATCGATGTGTAGCCTCCAACACGTCGACCGATATCTTGGCAGTGGGCAATGTCACTGAGCGTGACCCAAACCAGTTGACGTGTAATACGTACACGTCTACCGGTTCTTGTTTCATATATTTTTTGTTTAGTTTTCCTAATTATCCTTTTAGTCAAAGTTACGAGTATTTATTTTAGGACCCAATAAAATTCAAAAATTATTTTTTTATCACAGAAAAGAGTATATTGTCCCGAACTCTATCTTATTTATTAAGTGACATAAGTAAATGACCATTATGCCCTTTGAATCTCATACTATTAGACTTGTGGCAAATGACCATTTTGTCCTTGTTGGGTTTTAATATACAAATTTAATGTGAAAGGACCATATTACCCTTGGATGATTTTGGGTTGAATAAAGATCCGTTTATCAATCCGGACCTAGTGGATTTGGGTTGTTACAAATTTGGTATCAGAGTGATGGTTCGAATACCATTTGGACGATGGGTAGAGGCCTACCTAGGATTACATGGGGAAATTCAATTGCATATTTATTTGTTTAGGTGCAAGTTGTATAATTATTTGGGAAGCGTGCTTACTTGCTTAATTGTTTACCTGTTTATGTGACTGCATGATAACTGTTAAAGTTGATATTTATGGTTAGCATGATTAGGCTCTTTATCGGTTGGGTGTTATGGGAGTATGAAAAGTGATTAAGTCTTAACATTCCTATAGAGTTTTTATGTAAGGACTCCACTCTTTTGTGTATTTTAGTGTTATTGTTTTTTATCCGTTCTCTCGTTTTATAGCGTCATGCCACCATGAAGGGATCCCAGGGAAAGTTCTAGCTCCAATCCCGTAGAAAGGGATCAGGAGCAAGTTGAAGACGATATATTGTTGCGTGATTTGGTCCCACCAAGAGGGGGACAAGCGAGGGAGACCGTTGTTCTACCTTTTCAGATAAATGAGGAACAGTTGCAGTTGGCCATTCATGCAGCTCCTTTCAAAGCATTTCGGCCGGGAGGAGCATCATTGTCATAGTTTGTGCCACCACCGGCACCACCACCACCACCACCACCTCCAAAGACAAATGAGTCAATTGATGCCAACCTTATTTGAGGGTGGTCCAGATCCGCTTGTTACGGATAGTTTCATGGATAAGATGGAGAAGCATATCAACGCCATGAATTTGGCGACGGATAAGTTAAAGATTATATTAGCAACTTATAACTTCATTGGGGATGCTGAGATTTGGTGGAAGACCGTTTCTCATACCTATAATTTGGACACCATGACATATGACACGTTTAAGAAGGTGTACTATGAAAAGTATTTTCTGGCACCCAAGTAGAGAGAGCTAAAGAAAACAAGTTCACATCGCTTTTGAGGTTTGCATGGGGCATTGCCAATGATGAGGAAGGGAAAATAGAGAAGTTTGTTGATGGCCTCGATCTTACCATCAGGCCAATTGTGGTCACTTCAGAACCCACTGATTATGCGAAAGCAGTGCGAAAGGCCTTAGTGGTTGAAGCTGAAAACAAGGATATCAAAGCTATTAGAGAGTCTATAAGCACAACAGGAGTACGGGTGTTTTCTCTTAGGGTCAATCAAGTAAGAAGCAAAAGTATGAGCAGTCAGGGTTCAGGGGACAACAGTCAGCCAGATCTGCACCCACAGGTTCTGTGTCTATATGGTCTTTTAGACCGAATGTCACTTGTTTCAGATGTAAACAGCCAGGGCATTTTAAATCCTAGTGCACTCAGGCTCAGGTAGCTCAAGTGATTTGTTTCAAGTGTGGGCAGTCAGGGCATCACAAGTCTTAGTGTACTTAGATTCAGGTGGTGTCTGGTGGATGTTTTGGGTGTGGCTAACAGGGCCAAAGGGTGAAAGATTTTCGACAATGGGGCAGTGGTTTGGGCAGAGGTGGAAGTTCACAGCAGAAGCAGATTTAGTTTGCCACAGTTCAGTAGGGGTTTCGACCGCCACCAGCACCTCAGTCGTCTCAACCAGCTATGTCAGCCCAGAGTTCTCGATAGGGTAGAGGAGCTTCCTCGAGTGTACCTACCCAATAATCTGGTTATCAGATAGGCGGTTCCCATGGTCAGAGGACTCAAGGTTGCATGTTTGAACTCACTCCAGCTGAGCCATCATCCAGTCCTTCAGTTGTCAAGGATATGTTTCTTGTGTCCCATTTTTGGGCTCGAGTGTTGTTTGATTCCGGTGCTTCTTATTCATTTATATCTTCATCATTTGCACGGGCATTGGGTTTAAAGGTCATTTAGCTAGACAGACCGCTTAGTGATGACACACCTATCGGGGGTTCAGTCATTCTTAGTAGAGTTTGTAGGGGTTGTTCCATCACGATCGCCGAACGTGTTCTTGAGTTTGATCTCATCCTTCTCGAGATAACAGGGTTTGACGTCATTCTTGGGATGGATTGGTTGTCATCTTTTAGAGCCGTCATTGATTGTTTCAGGGGCAGAGTGTCAGTGTATACCCCGGATGGGGATTGTTTTTGTTTTGTGGGAGATCGGTGTGATCCCCTCACTCATTCATTCTATGGTGTCAGGGGTTGGGATCGGCAAACATTCTTCTTGGCTAGCCTTTTCGCCGATGATGATATTGAGTTTTGTATGGTTTGTTATCCGAAAGTTGTGCGTGATTTTCTGGATGTGTTTCCGGAGGACTTGACGGAGTTGCCTCCACACCGAGAGGTAGAGTTCGCTATTGATTTGATGCGTGGTACTGCGCCAATCTCTATGGCACCGTATCTATGGCACCAATTGAATTGGAATAATTGAAGAAGCAGCTTAATGATTTGAGGGTGAAAGGTTTCATCTGACCGAGTGTGTCACCGTGGGGTGCACCGGTCTTGTTCGCTAAGAAAAAGGATGGTTCTTTGAGGTTGTGCATTGATTACCGGAAGTTGAATCATGCCACCATCAAGAACAAGTATCCTTTGCCAAGGATAGATGATTTATTTGATCAGTTGAGAGGAGCCAGTTGTTTCTTGAAGATTAATTTGAGGTCTGGCTATTATAAATTGCTAGTGAGGGATGAGGATATCCTGAAAACAGCGTTCCGTCCGCGGTATGGACACTGTGAGTTCCTTGTTATGCCATTTGGTTTGACTAATGCGCTAATGGCATTCATGGACTTAATGAACCGCGTCTCCCAAGATTACTTGGACCAGTTTGTGGTAGTTTTCATGGATGACATCCTTATATATTGACGAACTAGAGAGGAGCACGAGGTCCATTTGAGGATTGTGTTACAGATTTTACGAGAGCACCGTTTGTACGCTAAATATGAGAAGTGTGAATTTTGGCTGCAAGAGGTGAAGTTTTTGGGACATGTATTCTCGGAGGGTGGAGTGTTAGTTGATCCATTGAAGATCGAAGCAGTTCTGAATTGGGAGCAACCTAAAAATGTCTTTGAGATCTGGAGTTTCCTTGGCCTAATGGGTTATTATCGGAGATTTGTGAAGGATTTTTCCCCTTTGGCAGCTCCTATGACCAGATTGACCCGAAAAGGGATAAAATTTGCATGGAACGAAGCCCGTGAGTCTTCCTTTCAGCAGTTAAAGAAAAGGTTGATCACGGCTCCAGTGTTGGTGATACCCGATCGTGGCTTGGGTTATGTGATTTATTGCAATGCGTCACGTGATGGATTGGGTTGTGTACTGATGCAGGATGGTAGAGTAGTGGCTTATGGGTCTCGACAGTTGAAAACTCACGAGCTTAACTACCTTACTCATGACTTGGAGTTAGCGGCAGTCATCTTTGCTTTGAATTGTTGGAGACATTATTTGTATGGTGAGAGATTTGAGGTTTTCTCGGACCACAAGAGTCTCAAATACCTTTTCTCCCAAAAGGACTTGAACAATAGACAAAGGCGATGGGTTTAATTTTTAGAAGACTACAACTTTGACTTGCAGTACCATCCGGGCAAGGCTAATGTGGTAGCTGATGCCTTAAGTAGGAAATCTCATGGGACTTTGGCTGGATTAGCCATCTGGAAATGGAAGATACTTGAGGATTTGGTAGAGATGGGATTGTATCGCCTTGACGACGATGTTTGTAGTGAATCAACATTCTTGTTTAGTCTTGTGGCTCAGCCTACTCTTGTCGGACGAGTGATTGAGTCATAGAGACAGGATTCCGATTTAGATTCTATTTAGATTTTGATCTCGAGTGGTGAGACAGTGAAAGATTGGACTTTACATGCAGATGGTGGCCTATGGTTCAGGGGTTTGTTGGTCGTTCCCATAGTTTGCCGTGAGGACGTCTTACGGGAGTTTCATACTTCTCATTTTGCAGTTCATCCAGGTGGTACCAAGATGTATCACAATTTGAGAAGACAGTATTGGTGGAGTGGGAAGAAGAAAGATGTTGCATAGTTTGTGGCCAAATGCCTTACCTGTCGGCAGGTGAAGGCCGAGCACCAAAGACCAGCTAGTTTATTGCAACCATTACCGGTAGCGCAGTGAAAATGGGAGGAGATTCCAATGGATTTTGTGACAGGTCTTCCTTGGTCACGGAGGGGAAATGAAGCCGTATGGGTCATTATTGATAGATTGACCAAGACGGCACACTTTTTTCCTATCAAGGGAACAGATGATGCAGAGGCACTTGGTTCACTTTATGTGAAAGAGATTGTGAGATTGCATGGAGTTGCAGTGGTTATTGTTTCAGATAGGGATGCCAAGTTTACTTCGAAGTTCTTGGAAGGACTTCAAGCAGCGATTGGTTCATCGTTACACTTTAGTACGGCATTCCATCCACAGACGGATGGCCAATCGGAGTGCACCATCCAGATCTTAGAGGATATGCTTTGGGCTAGTGTTCTTAATTTTGGAGGAAATTGGGAGAACCACCTTCCACTCATTGTGTTTGCCTACAACAATAGTTATCAGGCGAGCATTCAGATGGCTCCATTTGAAGCGTTGTACGGCAGGCCTTGTAGGTCTCCTGTTTATTGGACTGAGGTGGGCGAGACAACCGCCTTAGGACCCTACATCGTACTCGAGACTACAGAATAGATTAAGCTGATTAGATAGAGGTTGCTCATGGCTCAAAGCCAATAAAAGAGTTATGCGGAGAAACGGAGATGGCCGCTATCCTTTGAGGTGGGAGACCACGTTTTTCTTCGGGTTTCTGCACGGAATTGGTTGATGCGATTTGGAAAGAGTGGCAAGTTATCGCCACAATTCATTGGACCATTTGAGATCTTTGATAGGGTAGGAGAGGTTTCCTACAGGCTTCCATTGCCACCACAGTTGGATGTTGCACGTCCACAACGTCTTTCACGTATCGATGTTGCAAAAATACGAGCCAGATCCGTCCCATATTCTAGATTGGGTTGATGTGGACATTGATGAGGATGTTTCTTATGAGGAAGGACCAGTTCAATTCCTTGACACATGGCAGAAAGTATTAAGGGACAAAACGATACCGTTAGTAACAGTTCTCTAGAGGCATCATGGGGTCGAGGAGGCTACTTGGGAGCTTGAACAGGAGGTTCGCTCAAGTATCCAGAGTTTTTTTCTCCCTCAGGTATGGCTTGATTTTGGGGACCAAATCTTTTTAAGTTAGAGAGATTGTAATGTTCCTGAATTTTATCATTTTCTAATTTCTGGAATTTTCTAATTTTCGGGGGTATTTTGTCTTTTTCTCGTTTTACGTGCCGGACATCGTGGGGTGTGTTGATTGTGTCTGAGAGTTGGGTGGGACATTTCCTTGAGTTCAGGACTCTTGGAAATGCACCGGTTGTCATTTCCAGTTTTCTCCGTTTGTCGGGCCGGATAGTCCTGGGTGGGACCTGCTACCAGAATTGTTGTGTACGAGGATTTTATTTTGGGTTCATTGCATACCATACATGATTATTTTGTGCATATTTAATATGGTTATGTGCCATTTTGTATAGTTGTATACATATATGTATGTGTGATGGGAAATAAAAGGAAAAAGAAAAGTCAAAAAGAAAATTGTGTGGTGGGACCCACCACTATTGATCTATGTGACCAAGAGGCCACATTTTGGTCTCCACTTTCTCTCTCCCCATAAATCTCTCTTCCCCTCATTTTCATTTTCTTTTTCTTTTCCCATTTTGCCTCAAGTTACGAACCTTGATTTCTCCCTCATCCCTTGGAAATTTTGGGTGCCATTTGCGGCAAATCGAAGAGCTCGGCATGATCTTCAAGTTGATGTAAGCAATTGCAACTTTGGTGCATCCTAGGAATTTTGAAAATTAGGGCTTTGATTTGGAGTTTTAGGGATTTTCATCTCCATTGAGGTAGGGGTGTTCTAATGCTTAATTTCTTTTACTTTTATGAGTTTTACAACTTGAATTGATGTCTAGCATATTCAATTAATATAAATTCTTGTAAAATTTACTTAAATGATAGGTATGGACTATATGTGACTAATTGTTAGTTGTTTTATAGTATTTAAACATGCTTACATGAAGTTGAATCCATGTCTTATATGCTTATTTTGCAAAGTTGATGTTAAATGAGAGCTAAAATTTTATAGATTAGAAAATTGCTTTATATAACATGTGTGAGAGATTTATGGTGGAATTGATGAATTGAAGTATGAAATATTCCATGCATTCATTGGGATAGAAAAAGGGGGAAAAATGTCTTTAAAATAAGTGAAATTGTTTTGGGAAAATGTCTTTAAAACAAGTATTTGCGAAAACTCGGACGCCTAGAGGCACCTAGTGGTCCGTGGTGTTAGTGCAGTCTAGAGGGGAGTATGGTTGAGCTAACCAGGCTGGATGCGACGCCTTGAAGGTGCCTTGTGGTCGTGGATGGTTAGCCAATCCTCCTTTCGTGTCGCCTTGGAGGTGCCTTGGGTCGGATTACATTAACAGTTTGAAAGCTAAAATGGAAATGTTTCGGATATGGGGAGCGACATTTACATGACATTGCACTTCATTAGAATATATGGTGTGTATGTGTTCGGATGACCATTATTATATACTTGTCACTGTAGTTGTTGTCATGTACCCCTATGCAATGATCCCGTTTTCTTTTATCTATTCCTTACGTGGATTCACGGGGTCATAAGAGCTGTGTATTAGACACTTCATACTGAGCATTTAGCTCACCCCATTATTTTAATATTTTCAGGTTCGGGAAAAGAAGTGGTGGACGACCATCCACCACAGCTTTAGCTTGGATTTGGAGAATGTATATTTTTCTGCCTTTTGTATTAGGCCTCATTTTGTAAGGTGTTAACCCATATGTACCATTTTGTAGCATGTGAAATAGTTAGGTTCATTTTGTATATGGCCTTTGGGGGAAATGTAATTATGCTTATTTACACTAAATCATTTAGTGTATTTCATGTAACGTGTTGTAAATTATGTGAATATTGTTGTTGTTGTTGATGTATTAGATGTTAAAATTTATCTAAATGTGTACGTGAGTGTAGTGGCGCGGGTGATTTGTTATTAATGTTGGTATATCTCGGACAATGAGAAATTTCGAGTTTGGATAACCCAGAATCGGTCGACGTAAAATTCCCACACGTCGACCGGATGACCTGAACCAGTCGACGTGTAGCCTCCCACACGTCGACCGGTATCTTGGCAATGGGCAATGTCACTGTGCGTGATGCAAACTAGTTAACGTGTAATACGTACACGTCGACCGGTTCCTGTTCCATACATTTTTAGTTTAGTTTCCCTAATTATCCTTTTATTCAAAGTTAGGAGTATTTATTTTAGGACCCAATAAAATTCAAAAATTATTTTTTTATCACAGAAAAGACTATATTGTCCCGAACTCTATCTTATTTATTAAGTGACATAAGTAAATGACCATTATGCCCTTTGAATCTCATACTATTAGACTTGTGGCAAATGACCATTTTGTCGTTGTTGGGTTTTAATATACAAATTTAACGTGAAAGGACCATATTACCCTTGGATGATTTTTGGTCGAATAAAGATGTGTTTAACGATCCAGACCCAGTGGATTTGGGTCGTTACAACATTAACAATACGGACCACTAGGCGCCTTCTAAGCGTCTGGTTTTCGCAAACACCTTTGAAAATATTTTCCCAAAAACAATTTCATTTAATTTTTTTTTAATAAACTTTTCCCTTTACCTTCCCAATGGTAATGCATGAATTATGCAATTCCTTCAATGCTATGACTATATAAAAATTTCATACATATCATCCACATCATTTAGACATGTTTAAAACTTGAATTTTCACACAATATCACATTCTCATATTTCTAATTCATGCATTTTACATACTTTCAATTTGCAAATCCAATAACTTAAATACATAAGGCTTAAATTAACATCATTTAAGCATGTATCATCTCAACAAGGCCGTATCACATAATCACACACTTTCGACAACATAAAAAAATCATGTAAACAATATATAAATTACATATCAAGAATTTAACACAATATAAGCATGCTTGTGCATCAATTAAAGGAGATTAATTTACAAAGCTCAAAGAAATGGGTATTAGAACACCCCTATCTCAATTTTGTAGAAAACCTTCAAATGGGTTCAAATTTTCGAAATTCTTAGAATGGCCAAAAACTAAAATTGCTTACACCAACTTAAAGATCTCACCAAGCTCTTCGATTTGCCGCAAACGGCGGCCAAAAACTCCAAAGAATGAAAGAGAAATTAAAGCTTGAATTTTGTAAAAGAAAAAAAAAAAAGAAAAAGAAAATAAAAATGAGGGAGAGAGAACTAGATCGGGAGAGAGAGATAAGGTGTGACCAAATATGGACCTTTTGGCCAGTAAAAGCAATTATGGTGGGTCCCACCATTTTTTTTTCTTTTTCTTTTATTTTCCTTCTAATTTTTTCACCACAAAATTACATACATGCACACAACCATATAAAACCCACATAAACACATTAAATAAAATATATGAGATGCAAATGGACCCAACTAAAATCCTTGTATGCAACAATTACGGTAGCGAGTCCCACACGGAACCGTCCGGCCTGAAAAACAGAAAAATGTAAAAATGACAACCCTTGTATTTCAAAGAGTCCTAAACTCAATGAAATGCCCCAAATAACTCTCTGACACTCCCAACACACCCCAAGGTGTCTGGCACACAACACGTGAAAAGACGAAAATGCCCTCGAAAAATCTAAAAATTCCAATAAATGGAAAATTGTAAAAATCGAAATACAACACATAAAAAAAAATTTAAAAAAAAAAAAAACACTCATCATGCTTCATTTACACATAGATTTCAAATAACCATAATAATATTCATAATTTAGTGAACAATTCAACAATTTATAAAAAGAAAATTCACAAACGGCAAAGAAATTGTAGCTTAGAAACCCCTACCTTGAAAAAGAATTTTCCTCACTAGATCATCAAAGGACTCAAGCTCCTGGGCCTCTCTGTAAACTCTTGGACCTTTCTCTCTCTGTGCGTATCGGCAGTATGTGTGTGTCTTTTTTTTTTTTGTTGCTTCCTTCTCTTAATACACTCACCTAGTGCACAACACTCATTTATATAAATGCTTCCACTGACACCCAACTGCTCACCACACAATCTGATATCTATCCTCACCATGATCATAAAGCCACGTGGCAAGCTAACGCCTAAAGAAATTTGGTAAGAAAATCTCCTAGTGGGCCCCGCTAGCATGATCACCCATTTCCACTTTCTTTCCTCTTTTTTGGCTAACCACCTGCTCACTTCTTATCACCATCAGATAATGTATATATATATTATATATATACAATGTAAAAAAAGAAACAAATCTGCTCCTTAAATATCATGAGTGGGACCCGTCAATTAACATTTCCATTTCCTTTTTTTTTTTTCCTTATTCCATTTCGGCTCCACCTACTCCATTTGATATATATATATATATATATATACAAAGGAAACCAACTAAATCAAACCCATTTTGACATTTCACGTGGGACTTGCAAAGAACCAATTCCTCTTCTTCTCTTCCCACTTTGGCAACTAGAAGCATCCCAACAACATTCCTTTTTATATATATATTTATATATATATACACAATGAAATATACCCTTCCAAAATATCCAACCACAATCAGTCCAATAATATAGGTTTAAATAAATCTCACAAATCAAGACTCAATAATAATTCAAGTGGGTAAATCTCCAATAAAATTTAAATAATCAAAATTTTAACTACTAAAATTATGAAATAATTTTCATTCTTAAAAATCCGGGTTGTCACATTCTCCACCACTTAAAAAGAATTTCGTCCCCGAAATTCAGATCCAATGGTCTTCGTATACCCGAAAGCACCAATAACCACAAAACAAAATCCATAAATCCTTACCCCAGGCGATGTGAGATACTGTGATATATAGGATGTTGTGGTAGCTATCAGTGCTAGTCACCCGCCCACACACTCCGTAACCGTTGTGGTAGCTAGTCGATGCGTCACCCGCCCACTAAAAAAATAGCAAAAAACCCGGGCTACCTGCCCAACCACACTAACCGACCATCCCAGTAGCTGCCAGTGAACACCTTCCACCCACACACACCCGGCTACGAGTGGTACCTAACCAGTACTACACATTCGCCCACTTACACTCGTTTACATCATCACTACACTCACACTTCCGGCTGGGTACAAGCTAATAAAATTCTCAATTCATTCAAACACAAATGCATCACTGTAATCCCATTATCATAAGAAAAATGTCCTCTTTTATACAAAATCAATTTCCTCAAATATATACAAAATTCTCCAAATAAATAAATTAAATCTCGCAATGCCAACTCTCCCACCTAAGCCCGAAACTAGCAATCCACCTTCATCTTCGGTACATGAAACTAGAGGGTGGTGAGACGGAAAGTCCCAGTAAAAAAAACCATAACAAGAATTTCAATAATCAATGATCGTACTGCAAACCCTTTATCGGACACATGGGTCTACCTAACACACCTCGTCACCCGAGACAAACCATTTGAACCTACACTATCACGCTGACACGACACACAGTACCATGCTCTCGCTGTCCCTGACAAAATGATATAATCATTGACCTTAGACCCGATATCGTGCTAGAGAGGGACTGATTCAGAAGAAATGGTTGGCTA
Organism: Cornus florida; assembly: GCF_030987335.1. NCBI lineage: Eukaryota > Viridiplantae > Streptophyta > Magnoliopsida > Cornales > Cornaceae > Cornus > Cornus florida. The sequence goes on from NW_026775574.1 coordinate 20,628,028, forward strand.
GGCTATTCGCATCATCGATCCGATCTCAGCACACACGTCGTTCCTGTCCTTAGGTCCAAACCTCAAACACAATCTTACACAGTTCCCAAGACAACCATGACATCCACTCACTATTAATCCATCCCTATACGTAACCACAATAACTATACAGTCACATACCTACTCTAAAAATCTCAATCATACTTTAATCACACAACCCCTAACAAGCTAGAAAATAACACAGCACCAAATGTCACAATCATCAACCGGCGTAAAAACTCTCTAATGATTTCATAGCACCAATATCAGGTAGATAACCCCATAACATCATTCGATTTAATTCTTACTTCTCTAAAACACACAATACGACCGTCTCATGCCTAAAACCTCAAAACTAAAGTCAATCACTTCTATTATTCCTCAATGGAATCACACATTCACTCTCTAACTGCATAACACTCAAACAATACCAATACTTGTCCCCAAGACACTACTCAAATCAAACATTAATAAAAACAACTGAGTACATGACTCACATCACATCACCTAATCATCCTCAAACTATCATTCACGATACATCCCCTAGTCATCACCGATAGCACCAAACACTGGAAATATAATCCGTATTCGAAAACTCGTGGCATTAAAAACCACCCTCAAAACAAGCACCACTAAGAACCAATGACTTTATCTCCCTCCGTGGGAGAGAGTTAACCAAATCAATCAAATCTTTAACGATAACTCCTATAACGTAACAAACAACACACAAGTCCGCCCAACCACAGACGCGCACAACTCCTAAATGGGGAAAGGGCTCATGACAAATGACGTCCTTACAGGGACTAGAACAAACGAAAAGTGTAAAAAACCCCACTCTCACAAGAGACTGACGACTCGCACCTGAATGCACCCGACACCTTGTCACACACTACACACCAATTGTCCAATCGTGGACACCCAATCTCATCTGAGATGAAATGAACTCCATACACACTAGGAGAAGAACCAACTGGATACCATACGGAACTACGAACTCAATTCTAGTCGACCTCGCCACTAACGGACCGTCATACCCTATTAATACAGAAACCTCACATACAATACTCCGCAACACCCATGCTAACCAAAACCAATTAAATCCATACCACCCATTCGTCGAGTACTAAGATACAAGTCATAACATCATCAGACAAGAGCATCAATGCTCACAACATACCAACACTAGAAACGATCACAACCCATCGGACACCGTATCCCGTTCTACCTAGATACAGTTATTCTCAAATGACAACCTCTATGCCATAAAATGACATTTTACCACCCATTCCATCTCTACCTTCCCAGGCGACACTACCTTGAACACCATGGACAAGATTCGTGACGTCAGTCACATCAACCCACTACTCGTCAACAGAAAAAGGTGCCTATTTGGCAACATCGTCCTCACTGACTCTAAAAACTAATCAATCCCTAATCGCCTCAACCAATGCACAATCTCATCAACTACCTGACAACACACAACAAATAATCCCCAAACTACATTCGGATTATACTTTAAACCATTTTGCTCATCGGTGCTAAACATTACACTATAACACCTCTATTACCATTCTTCCCAAGGGACAATTTGAACCTCTATTATCATCAAGCCACTACCAAGTGATTCTTTTTCAACAATCCTTAAAATAATACCATCATAACAAAAGAATAAGCATTACTCTCGATACTGCCCCACAACAACCACTTTTTATCATTAGAAAAGAACTTTTATACGGCAATGTCATGCTGACAAACCCTCAAAATAAAATGAGCACAAATCTTAAAATGCTCAACACCCAGTTGTCACCTTAATACCATCAACAATGCCCTCAATCATTAACGCTTAACCGATAACATCAAACCACTCTTTCTAAGCGATCTACGCATCCAAACAAAGAAACTTCATACCCTAAGTTCAACATCGTTATTTTTCCTCATTCCCATTCCTTAAAACATCCTTGGCCTTGACAAAAATCAAATGGGGCTACCAACTAACCTACAAGATCAACCTCATCTCAATCACTCCAATCATTAGTCTATCTCTTTGAATTCTCAAACAACAAGCACTATCTCCTGATACTCCAGACGCAATCTGAAATATAACCTTAATCCACAGCATTCAAATTCTAAAACACAATTCATTTGATAACACAATACTCACCAGCTATCACTCATCCGCAAACAACCAAACACTCCAATGACCACTACCTACCTTATTGTGCAATCTTGCACTACACAGCTAAAACTAACCACTATACGCCACCTCAAGACTCTCTAGACAGCCGCGCTAACCCAGAATCCCGCTTATCTACCGAGCCATGCAATCGACTCACCGAGAGTCGATTACCTATAACACACTCTCGCAACTCTTCGAAATGAAAAATCACCCCTTAACTAACCGTAAATAACACACTTTTTTAGACCACACCAGAACACCCACAATACAAATCTACAACCCATAGACTACATTCGTGACTCAAACAACTTCTGTCACACCTAACGCGATCGGTTCGAAAAGAACCTCCACACCAAACTGTGACCTAAGTCGCAAACGCTGACCTCCTAAGGTTATACCGAAACCCTCACCCGCACACTTGACCTCCATGGTCACCAGAACCCATCTACCGATGCACGAAACTCACATAGAACAAGGACACCATGCCATAAAATATGAACCCATTCTATAGTCGTGCTCTAAGCACCGCACAAAACACAATAAGAAAATCAGGGTGACTATACACTGAATAGCTCAATCCATGAGCTAGAAGTCCACGCCATTTGTTCGATAAGAACCGGCACCCTAAACAACTGTGGAGTAACCGAGATCCTCGCCTACTCAGGTCAAAACCCACGCAACCATCTATGCTCAACCGCATACTCCTTTACATGTACACATATATAAATATAATAACCGTATCCTATACCATGATACAATCATGTCCCATCATTTAAATTTATTTTTTTTATTTTTTTAAACACCCCGTCTTTCATTTTAAAAAAATACTTGTATAACCTTGCCTAATAACCATCACAATACCAAACGAGACATCCTTGCACCTACCATGCTCACTACTTACCACATTATCATTTAAAATAAAACTGCACACACCGTGCCTACCACTTGCCGTTACCACTTAAATCACACTTGTCATCATATTATAATTAATATGTTTTCAATTATTTATACATTTCATCGTCATGACCATATAACACTCATTTTAGCAATTAAACATTTAAGCATGTGAACACTTAGCAAATATGCATGCCTTTTAAAACCGTAAACACATAAGTAATTAAGCAAGTAAACATGCCTTTCAGGTAATAAACACTTTAACACATAAGCACATAAACAATACAATCCACCTTCCACACAACCCTAGGTAGGCCTTTACATGTCATCCTACTGGTTTTCGAACCATTGCTCTGATACCAAATTTGGAATGATCCGAACCCGTGGGTTCGAATCGCTAACTAGGTCCTTACCCTAACCCGAGGCTAACTAAGGACACTACCGTCTTTTTCTACAACAATGCATATTATACACGTTACTCCAGGGTTTAAATAATAATAATAATAACAATAAAATGAGATTATAGCTAAAAAATATGTCAAAACAGTCCACTAACCCATCAAGACCTGTGGAGGAGCGTCGTCCGCCACTTCCTTCCCATATCTTGAAAAATGTTAATACTAAAAGGGTGAGCAAATTGTTCAGTAGGTAGTGCCTAAGACACACGTCTTATAACCCGCAAATCCAAACAATGGATAGGAATAAGGGAAATGGGGTCCTGCCATGCCGGGGAAAACTTAGCAATGAAATCAACAACCACGGATCAAAGTCGTAATGAACCATGTTATGCAATGAGATGTAATGTTATGCAATGTCACTCCCCATTTTCAAAATCTCTTCTATTTCCTCACTTTTTAAACCGTTAATGTAACCCATCCCTCGGTAGTCCCTCAGCGACACAAGAGAAGGATTGGCTACTGTCCCTGACCCTTGGTACTCCCGCGGTGTCATTTGGGCCCAGATAGCTCAACCATGCTAGGGCGATCTCCCTAGTTCCCTCTAGGCTACATTAACACCACGGACCCTTCGTACCCCCTTAGCATCTGGGTTTTTCACAAAACCATTTAATTTCAAAATCCTTTCACAAAATCATTTTCCATTGCTTTATAAAACAATTTTTTTTTTTTTTTCCTATTTCATACTCAATGATAAATGCATGAAATGTCACATCTTATTTAATGTCAATATATAATTATACGCATTTCATTAACATCATGCTCACAAGTTTATAATAAATTCTCACACCAATTCATATTCTCATTCTCATCAAATATAACTTTATAAATAAATGGAGCATAAAGATAATTTAACTAAACATTTATATTTCATCACAATTCATTTAAACATACTACTTATCACATACAACACATAAAAAAAAACCTCATCATGCTTCATTTACACATAGATTTCAAATAACCATAATAATATTCATAATTTAGTGAACAATTTAACAATTTATACAAAGAAAATTCACAAAAGGCAAAGAAATGGTAACTTAGAAACCCATACCTTGAAAAATAATTTTTCTCACTAGATCATCAAAGGCTCAAGCTCCCGGCCTCCTCTGCAAACTCTTGGACCTCTCTCTGTCTCTCTCTCTCTCTGTGAGCTCTCTGCTCACTATTTTTCTCTATGCGTATCAGCAGTGTGTGTCTTTTTTTTTTTTTTTTTTTTTTTTTGCTGCTTCTTTCTCTTAATACACTCACCTACTGCACAACACTCCTTTATATAAATGTTTCCACCGACACCCAATTACTCACCACACAATCTGATATCAATCCTCACCATTATCACAAAGCCACGTGGAAAGCTAAAGCCTAAAGAAATTTGGTAAGAAAATCTCCTAGCGGGCCCCGCTAGCATGATCACCCATTTCCACTTTCTGTCTTTTCTTTCGGCTGACCACCTACTCACTTCTTATCACCATTAGACAATGTATATATATTATAGGCAAAAGTGCAAAATACCCCCCCTGAGGTTTACTCCATCGAGCAAAATACTCCCTGAAGTAAAAAAAGTGAGCAACTTATTCATAGTAAGTGGAGCATATTGCCCCCCTGCAGATGCCAGATTCCTCTTTCTGGTGATATATGTAAGTGCAATTACATATATGCCTCGTATAATTATCATTTTAGAAAAAATAAAAAAACATGAAAATGAAAAATGTTGTTTATACCCTTAGTAGTTGTAAAGTCTTATTTGACAAGATTTGGTTAAGTGTTCCTCATTCCATTTGCATACGCGATTAGAAAGCGATGAGAGGCGATTAGGGTTTGCATCACTAATCTTCAATTTCTAGGGTTATATGGTGGTTTGTGTTGAACAATGAAGGAATATTGGGTTGTAATCGAAATCTTTCCTTGAAGAACTCTGAAGTTGAAGTAGAGGGCAAAATCGTAAGTGATTTCTGTAACAAACCTTGTTTTTATTTTTTTTTATTTTATTTTTTATGTTTATGTAAGTTTGAATATATATGCCTGTATGTATATTATTGATGTTATATATTATTGATTGTTCATATTTAGATGTGAGTGTTGACATATTTTTCGATTTATAGGGTTTCATATATTTTTGGACTATATCAGTACAATAATTATGATTTTTGCATGTAAATGTACCTATTTTGTGGTGTGGTTGTTAGTAGGGTTCAACATAGTAACTTCGATTCCAATTTCTAGGGTTTGTGAAATAATATTAATTTTTTTTCGTGCTTTGTGACCATAATAATTGAGAACTTTTGATGCCAGTGTGTTTTTTTGTATACATTAGTCAATTTTTATACCCTTAAACACTGCCTTTGCATGTTGTGTTGGCTTTTAAGAGATTGGTATGGTAATAAGAATTGCTTTTTCTTCACTAAAGTATGTTGACCCCACTGTGTCTGTCTTTTTCTTGTGTTTTTGTGCTTATTGTATATGCATATGTGTTGTGTTTTTCTGAATGTTGTCCCCTATGTGGTTTTCTTTTTTTTCAAGACTGTTATTCCTTTGCATGTTGTGTTGTTTATTTTATACTAATATAATATTATTGTTTAATCTTGTAAATTACTTCTGGTCAACAGATAATGGCCAGGTTAGTTACACTGGAAGTGCACTATGGAGGGTATTTTGAGACTACACCTCTTAAGACATATATAGGTGGCAGTGTAACTTTGGTTGAGGGTGTGGATTTGGATTACTTGAGTTATTTTAATATGACTAAGAAACTGAAGGAGTTTGGGTTTGACAAAAATAGTGAAGTATATTTTAGGAATCCAATGGTCCCCACTAATAAAGGACTAAGACTGATAGTTGGAGATGAAGATATATTGGCTATGAGTAACTGTCATAGGCAATACATTCTAATTAAAATATTTATAGTTTCCCCCAACACTACATTTATTGAAGATGTGGACACTGTGAATGAGGAAGAGGATCATGCAGAGTGGGAAGATGAAATCTTAGATTGGGCATATGAGGTTGCAAATGGTAATGTTAACCTACCAGTGGTTAATGATGATGTGGCAAATTACAATACTGAGATGGAGTATGATGTGGCAAATGAAATTAGTGAGATTAAAACTGATGTGGCAAATGACAATACTGAGATGGAACATGATGTGGCAAATGGAAGTAGTGCATTAAGACTGATATGGCAGATGGCAGTAATGACTTAGATACTGATGGTCATGATGATGCTAATCTTGATGTGGCAAATGCTGAGGCTCATGATGATGGTAAGCTACAGGCTACAAACTTCAATTATTCTGACATTGATTCAACCTATGCACCAAGTGATGACTTACAAAGCTTAAACAGTTCATCCGAGGATGAGGAGTATGACATACATGCTCCAAGAAGGATTAATGGTGTGGTTAATGGTTTTGAAGTGGGTAAAAAATTTGCAGATGCTGTAGCCTTTAGGAAAGCACTAAGGGATCATGCTATAAGTGAGAAGTATGACTTCAGGTATGTAAGGAATGAGAAGGAGAGAGTCACTGCTAAATGTGTTGCTGAGTGTGGCTGGAGAATTCATGCATCCATTAATTCTTTAGATAGCGGTTTTCAAATCAAGATATTCAGATCTATTCATAACTGTAGTTATAATAAAATTAATAGGCATGCATCATCAAGTTTCTTGGCAAACACATACATAGAGGCCTTGAGAGATGAACCAAAATGGAAGACTAGTGCAATGAAGAAAGCAGTATTAAAAGACTTGAACGTGATTGTTTCCAAGTACAAGGTGTATAGGGCAAAGAGCAAAGCAGCAGCACATATTCATGGGGACCATGGGATACAGTTTAGAAGAGCTAGAGACTACTGCCACTTGATTCAAACCACTAACCCTGGTAGCATTGCAGTGACCACTGTCAACAGACCTACACTTGATGACCCTGCAAGATTTGAGGGGTTATTTATATGCTTTGAAGCAATGAAAACTGGCTTCTTGGGAATGGATGGTTGTTTCTTGAAGGTAAACTGTTATTTTATGCATAAAAGTTCTCATTTATTACAGTGTAATTAAAATTTTAATATTTATTTTTCAAGTTAGTTTAACATATGTTATTTATTGAAGGTCCTTACAAAGGTCAATTAGTAAGTGCAATTGGTAGGGATGGAGACAATGGCCTTTTCCCTATTGCCATTGCTGTGGTTAGAGCTGAAACCAAAGAGTCTTGGAAAGGTTTATGGAATAGCTAGAGAGGGCATTGGGTCCATTACAGCGATTTACATTTATATCTGATAGACAAAAGGTATAAATTTTAAATAATAAACATACTAAATGTTAGTTAAAAAGAATTTTATATTTCATTTAATGTTTGTTTAACACTTATTTATTTGAATGTTTGTTTCATAGGGTTTAGTAGAGGCATTTGAAGACACTTTGCATGGGACTGACCATAGATATTGTGTGAATCACATGTATGATAATTTCAAGAAGAAGTTTATGGAGGCAAAGTTGAGAAATGAGATGTAGGATGTAGCTACGACACTGACTAGTGATGAATTTGAATATGACATGCAGATCATAAAGAAGATTGATAAGGATGCGTATGAATGGTGATGCGACCCGAGCGTGTGTACAAAATAATGCACAACACTTTGGTTTTGGAAATGGTATCAAATGGGCATCATACTTTAAATTTATATAAAAGCCGCTTAACACTTATACCGTCAAGTATGAAGTGAGAAGAGATCGTTCCTAAGGGATTGAACACGTGTTGGGATTAAACTTGGTTTCAAAGTTAATTAGATTGTAAAAGAAAGAAAGAGAGAGAGAGGAGAGTTTGAGAGAAAAAGATTTTGGTGAAGTGATTAAGCTAGAGTTCAATTGAAATATAGAAATGTAAATGACAATGCAAGTAAATTTAACTAAATTAAACTAAGAATTAAAGAGATAGGAAAAGAGTCTTAGGGTTAGGATTCACCACTAAGCTCATGCAATTAACTATATACTTTTAATTAATGGGGAAATCATTAGTGTAATCATAGATGTGGCCACATTATCATCACAAATCACAATTGTGAGCATAGATTATTAACATCAAGAATGAATTGTCTACCTAATGACAATTAAACTAAAGTGTAGAACTCATTCAAGACTACGTCATAACCCACCATACACATTCACAAATGTATCAAATAAGAGCACACATCAATTAAGAGGATAATACTAATTGTAATTAGAAGCATGGATTAACATAATCAAGTACGAATTGCCTACTTTACTACAATTAACTAATGACAAGTAAGCTAATTTGTAGAACAACCCATCAAGATTAAACCTTTATCCATCAAATTCATTGACAATTGTATCAAATAAGTATCATGCTATGGCCATCACTAAACACAACTACAAAAAGTATCTAGGGTAGAATATAATTATAAAGTAATCACACATAGACATGCAAATTACATATAGAATTAATGAAGGAATTAATTTTTAATCATCCAATAAAGAATAAAATCTCTAATTAATCATATATAGACACAATTAATTTAGAGATTTCAATGGAAGAATTCATCAATACAAGCCCTAATTTGTCAAATCAAGCATGTATATATAAATAAATCATAAGGCCATACATTTAATTACAACATAATAATTCCCCAATAAAAGAAATACAAAGGTTTAGGTTACATGAACTTAGGGCTCATCCAAGCCCTAAGTGAAGAACTAGCTCATAGAGGAGAGGATCATAGTGTCAACAAGCTCCATCTCCATCTTTTGGCCCTTTATCTTTGATTTTTTTTTCAAAAGCTTAGCCTGTTCTTCTTCTATTCTCCTCTTTTGCCTTTTTCCAGAGAGAGCGATATAATTTACAGAATATAGAACTTAATCATAAAATAATAAAAACTAACTCCTAAAATAATGCAAAACTAATGGGCTTATTTTCCCTTTAATACAAAACCTAATAAAGCCCATAGGTTACAAAAATCAACCCAAAAGGTTAAAACCCGTAGCCATAAAAATAGGTCAAACCCGTAACTAAAATTGCTGCTAGAAGCTTGGTGTCCGGACGCAATGCTGCTACATTTTTTGGATTCCTTCTGAATCTTGTCCTGATGCTCTAGCTTGACTCCAAAATGGTCATAATGGACCGTTGTAAGCCTATTTTAGCTTTATTGCCCTGAAATACAAATAAACATAAATTAGGACTAAAACGTGAAAGTAAGATAGATGTAAGGATTGAAATACCCTAACTTAGGTGCTGAAATGTGCAACATTTAAGCACTTATCAAATGGCTTGTAAAGGTGCCTGATAGGTTATGGTTGATGTCAAAATTTAATGATAATTCCAAATGTAACTTGCTTGTTAACAACATTTATGAAACATAGAATGATAACATTGGTGACGCTAGGGATAAGCCCTTACTTACAATGTTGGAGTGGATTCATGGTTATGTGATGCATCGTTTCCAATAAAAAATGGAATGGATTTAGATGAAGAGTGGCTTGTTGTGCCCTAGTATAACAGAAATTTTGGAGAAGAGGATGGATGACTCAAGACATTGCAGTACAAAAAAATTAGGTACTTATATATTTGAGGTTCACAACAAAGGGATGAATGAGTGCATGGATTTGGAAAATTTAACTTGTAGTTGTATGGAATGGGATGTAAGTGGGATACCATGCAATCATACAATTGTATGTATTATTTCAGAAAGGGGGCAGCCTGAGCTATTTGTTGACAACTGTTATAATAGGGAGACCTATTTGAGGTCATATAGCCCTATCTTATTTCCTATGCCCCTTAGACACTTACAACGTGAAGTTGGCACTGATCCCATACACCCACCCATTGTTAAGCTTACAACTGGCAGACCTAAAAAGGCAAGGAAGAAGGCAGTTGGTGAGATTAATAAATCTAATGTACTTAGCAAAAAAGGGTAACATATTAGATGTACCAAGTGTGGGGAAACAAGACACAACATTCGTACTTACAAGGCAACTGGGGTAACACCTAAACCTAGGGGTCAAGTAAAAGGTAAAGGAGGTAGACCTAGATTGCCTCCTACTTCTGGTATACCAGGGGTATTGCTAGAAATTAATGGGTCTGCAAATGATACTAGAGAAATAGTTAACTTGGGGCTGCTGGTGGAAGAAATGATGGAAGTGTTACAAGAGGAAGAGGTGGCAGTGCTGTAAGAGGAAGGGCTGTTGGCAGTGCTGTAAGAGGAGATACTGCCAGTGTTGCTGCAAAAGGAGATGTTGTTGGTGCTAAATGAGGAAGAGTTATTGGCAATGATATAAGAGGAAAAGAAAGGGAAGGTGGAAGTAATGAAAAACAACTGCAAGAGGTATGCACAATGCTAAAGCTAATGTCATTGTATTTATCCTTAAATTATAAGTCATTTAAACAAAATGCTAATGACATTGTATTTTTTTTTTATCTACCGTAGGTGATTTCCATACCATCATGGTATGGAAATATGTTGAACAGCTTATCTCAGTCTTCTTCTATGGATTTGAATGTTTTGTGGAGTAGTTAGGCTTCATCCTCAAGGTATAAAATATTATTGGCTATGGATTGTGAGGCCCCAATTATAAAATATATTGTATTAGTCATAGTAGTTCTGAAATGGAGCATTTTAATTGTGTTGTCGCTTGAATAATAGTTTTTTTTTTTTAATATTATTCTTTATTGCAGGCCCAATATACTGGACCCATCATTTTAGACAACAACAGATTGCAACATATTTTGTTTTTTTTTGTAAGAAAATGAAAGGAAAGAGAAAAGCTGCCTTTAGACAACAACAGATTGCAGGAAATAGCTTTTATTTTTTGGTGTTTCCTATTTTTTGGGTTTCATTGAAATGTTTAGACAATATCAACTATTTTTTGTCTTTAAACATCTCTTTACACATGTTCGGTGTAAGGACTTGTTGAACTTGGTTGTTGGTTGCTAAATGTGGATATTATGTTGCTTTTGAAGGGTGATAATGTTATGGCCTAATGACAGTTTTTGTTTTGATGAAGTGACACTTGGTATATAACTGTTTATGTTGTTGGGATCGCAGAGTTATAATGATTATGGTGTAATGGTATTTTCTGTTGTTGTTAAAGGTTTATAATGATTGTGGTGTAATGGTAATTTATGTTTTTTTATGATGATTTGGTTATAATGCTATGCTATTAGGTTTTTAATGCATTAATTTTATGTTTTTACTTACAATCCAAATTTGTTTCATGTATGCATGCACAATTTTATGATAGCTAAGAAATAGGTACTTCCATTACATTAATTTATCATTACATTGGTTTAAATAACCATACAATCAACATTGTGACAACACATGAAAAAAAAACCCAACATTAATACAACAATGTAACTTGTTCCACCATTCATAGTCCTCATAGTTGCTACAGGTTGTGTGCCAACATAGTTGATACTGTCATCATTGTGCAAAGGTTCCAACTCAACATTTCTCATAGCAACTTGAGCTCTCAAAGTTGAAATGGCCTGCATTGCGATCTCTTTCTCCATACGGTTCCAATGAAGTTCTATTTGAACTTCATTGTGTTGGGGATCAATCCATCTAAAAAATCCACAACATCTTATAGGATAACTTCCACATCCATAAAATCTGCGCCCTAGATTTTCATGTGTTGTTGCTATTCTCAAAGGCGATTTCAATCCACAATAGCAATGCAAATTATTGTATCTACCATGATGTGATACATTAACAAAATTTCTTGATGTCATTGAGGACTCCATAGTCCTACAACAACAATAGAGAGAGAAAATAATAATAATTAGAAAGATATATGATAATAGCATGCACATGTCATACACTATATAAAATACTATATACCAATATATACATATATATATATAGCAATACAAATAAATATACTCACCTGAGAGAACGAGGGTAGAGAGAGAGCGCGGAGGAAAGAAATGGGGCTGAAATGGGTTTGGTATGTGAAGAGGCCAAACATTTATAAACAACATTGAAGGGCATAATGGTCATCATGGAGGGAAATTTTGGCATTCCAACAACGTAATCAATCATGTGCATCACTTGCTCACCAGAAAGAGGAATCCGGCATCTGTAGGGGAGCAATATGCTCCATTTCAGAACTACTATGACTAAATTGCTCACTTTTTTACTTCAGGGGGGTATTTTGCTCGATGGAGTAAACATCAGGGGGATATTTTACACTTTTGCCCATATTTTATATATACAATGTAAAAAAGAAACAAATCTGCTCCTTAAATATCATGAGTGGGACCCGCCAATTAACATTTCCATTTCCTTTTTCTTTTTCCTCATTCCATTTCGGCTCCACCTGCTCCATCTGATATATATATATATATATACATACAAAGGAAACCAACTAAATCAAACCCATTTTGACATTTCACGTGGGACCCACAAGGAACCAATTCCTCTTCCTCTCTTCCCACTTCGGCGGCCAGCATGAAGCATCCCAACAGTATACCTATATATATATATATTCAAAATGAAATATACCCTTCCAAAATATCCAACCACAATTAGTCTAATAATATAGGTTTAAATAAATCTCACAAATCAAGACTCAATAATAATTCAAGTGGGTAAATCTCCAATAAAAATTAAATAATCAAAATTTTAACAATTAAAATAATGAAATAATTTTCACTCTTAAAAATCCGGGTTGTCACATGTCTAATAGGAGAAGAATGACTGAGAAGACTGCCTTCAATACTAGAAAATATAACCCAGCGTTCTAACCCCCGGGGAAACTATACATACGTATACGTACTGAAATATTATATAAATGATTACTGACGACACAAATCGGTATTTTTTTATATAAAAAATCAAAGAATTATTGCGAATCAATTCCAAATTGAAGAAAGAATCAAATATCTATTGATCAAATCATTCAAATGATGGGTTCGTTTGATTTGCTTTGATACAATTAGTCTTTTTGAATTCTTGTTTTGCTAGTTGAGTGCTTTGATTGCCACCATATACACACATATACTGTTGAAGGATTTATATATTTAAGTTACACTCTTTCTAACAGCTTAAACTTTTGGAGTAGATAGTTGTTAGTATATACCAACAAATGTAAACAAAAGAAAAGGAAGAGAGAAACAAAGAATTTAGGAAACTTAGCCAAAAAAAATGGAATAAACAAATAAATAATAAAAAGAACAGAAAGAGAGAAATAATAAGGGAAAAAAATATTATTGGGTCTATGCGAGGCAACGTCAAAAGGTAGAGAATTTCACTATACTTGAATCTACATTAGGATTTTGTTTTGCTTTATTTATTATGAATAATTGTCCTTTAAAATGTTCAAATATGTATCTTATTCTAAGAAGCACGGAAACGGATACAACACGACACCGATATGGCGACACGAAAAATTTAAAAAAATTAGGACACAGACACGACGGGGACACGACAAATAATATATATATATATATATATATATATATATATATATATATGATGTTGTATTTTAAGAAATTAAGAGTAATATTAGTTTTTAGAACCTCATGATGAAAAAAGTTGTGTTTTGACGGGAAAAAGAAAGAACGATAGAAAGAAGGTTAAGAAAGGAGAGGAAAAAAACAAAGAAACAAAGAGGATTAGGGTTTGTTAGAATAAAAATTAGCCTTGGTTGAAAATAAAGGTATGAATCCACAATGAGAAAAAAGTTCATGAGGAATAGAGGAAAAAGGAAAAAAGAAACATCAAAAGAATTTATTGTGAAAGGAAAAAAAGAAGTATCTAGGACTTGTGAAGAATAAGAAGAAAAAAGAAAAGAGGAGGACAAAGAAGAGAGAAAAGAGAAGAGAGAGACAGAGAGACCATCCATTGGTAGTGAAGCTTGGTTGGTTGGATAACAAGAGAGTCATGGATGATCGAGCAAGAGTTTGAACCTTGACCTAAAATATAAGGATAAATATCTAATTGTTTTATTATAAAATTGTTTTATGAAACAACTTTTAAGTAATTATGTAATTACCATCATATTGCTGAAAGTTATTAAAAAAACTCCTAATATTTATACTTCAACTCAACATTGTTTCCAAAACTTCCTTAAAAATCCCCAATAATGGGAAACGCGTATCGGGCGCATGTCGATGGTGTGTCGGACGCGTGTCCAAGGCGTGTCTGGATATTCAAAAAAATATAAAATATTTGGACACATTTTTTGGCATGTCCAACACGTGTCAAGGCGTATTCGGTGAGTGTCTGTATCCAACACGAATTCTTTTCCCTTGTAGGCGTGTCTGTGCTTCCTAGATCTTATTTATGTTAAATTTTGATTTATTAGTGGTTTCGTGATGTAATTGATAAATTTCCCTTAAGTGTCCCACAAAAGGTTTATGCTTTATACATTAGTAAGGTTTATAGGATAAGTCGGGTAAAATATTCCTTTAAGTTTCAGTTATTAGTTTGAATTTAGGAGAGATGTTAAATGATTATTGTTTAGTTTTAGATATATGGTCACCTTTTGAAACTTCTGTTTTCCACTAGTAAAATTTATCATGCACATTAGAATGTTATAGATTTATGAATGGTGTTATTGAGCTGTATTAGTTCACCCAACCTTTTACATTTCCAAACTCGTCTAAGGAAAATGGAAGAATGGAAAGACCTTGACTCTAATGCAAGTGGTTGCTAGATCTAAAGGCCCAAGTTTCAAGGGAATTTTGTATACTTTGTCATGTGTGATCTGCATTTTGACTTGTTTTAATTTCGGGAAGGTACAATCAAGAGTTGCAAAATTTAGGTGCAAAAGTTCTGTCACTTATGTGAGATATTAATTAGTTTTGGCAATTCTCGTTGACATAACAAGTCCAAGTTGAGTTGTAATTGTAATAGTCATTTTACAAGTCATTAAGCTCGACAGGGACTACAAAATTGGGAAGAGGTTTGAACTTACCATATTTGAAGAGGTTATGAAGAAAAGGGTAACAACACCATTATAGGAAGGAATATGAACAAGGTTGGACATTCTACACTTTCCATGTTGGTCTGCAATTTCCGTAGAATGAACCAATGCTAGAAGAATTCGAAATATCCAAGTCTGCTAACCTTGAACCGGTTCAGCTTCCTTGAACTGGTTCAAGATCTATTGTTTGCAATACAACTTCAGTTTCCTTTTTCTGAATAATATCCTAGTTGGTCTAGAATTGTACCAAATCCTATGCACGAAATTTACCTTATTTTCAAAGGGATTAGGTTATTCTATACTCTATATAAACATTGGTTTATTCACGACTTTTACATTATTATTTGATTATATTCAAAGCCTTAGTGGTGTGTCGCTGCACCAACGCTTAAAAATGTGCAAAAGATAGTGAATGTGCAATGTAGCCAAGTTTTACATTTATAAATGCCACTACTACCATTAACTAAAAATATAGCAAGGGTAAGTAGGGATCGTTCCAAGGGATTGGAAGGCTACTAGTAATGGAAACAATGCTTAGGGTTAGTAGGTCAAGTGATCAAAGATAGGTTGTTTGGTTGATTAAACTACAATTAAGATTAAACAAGCTCAATATAAAACAAGTAGTTAAAGGATAGAGAAAACAAGAGATAGAGGTCTTGGGATTTAGAGATCACCACTAAGTATCACCTTTCTATACACTCAATTCACAATTAATGAGGGGGAAAACATATGTTGCAACAATAGTGAGTGTGTGTGGTTGTTTTAACAAGCATGGATGACCAATTAAGTATATATTGTCTAAACAACACAATGAATAGCACAATACATCAAACTAAGCCATTAATCCTTCTTTAAGCTCACAATCCAAACACGTCACATAATTAGAGAAATATACTACTTGAATTCATAAGTATGAAACATCAAACAACAAGTATCGATTGTCCTCTTATTTAACAACTAAGGTAGCTACACTACATCTAAGCTAATGACATGGAAATTAAACTAATTAGACTAAGGGAGAGGCATAATCCATCAAGAAATGAGTATGAACCATCAAATAAACCACAAGAGCATTCTATTAAGTACTATGTTTTGACAATCTCTAGATCTATAGCATCAACACACAAAGACATGCATCAACAAAACAAGAGATAGAGATAAACATATGAACATCTATTCTAACATACATAGACATATGGATAGAATGAAATGATCAATTGGAAGAATTAAACCACACAAATCATTGAATAAACAAGATCTATGTATATAAATATGTTAAAACATGTATTACAACACAAATCTCCTCAAAAATACATAAATCAAGGTAAAGAAAGCATGCTTAGGGCTAACTTTAGCCCTAAGAACATGTCTAGCCACTTATGAATGGTGTCCTCCAACCCTCAGGGGCTATCTCCATGGTAGAAGTGCTCTTCTTCTTGGGGAAGGATGGAAAACCTCTCAAGAATGTGTCTCTTGCTCCTCTTCTCTTTTCTTCCTCTCTAAGACAATCTCTAATATTGTGTATTGTTTCTTGTGTATCTCCTCTTCTCATAAAAGTGGTTCATAATCCTTATATAGGTAGCTCAAATGTCACACCCAATGGTCTAGGCTCGTACACAAGGGCTCCTCCAATGATTGCACAATGAGACAACTTTTAATGAGCTGGAAATATATTTCTTTCGGATTTGAAAGGGTTTGATCTATCGAACCTGTGCTGTGATCGATCGAACATGGGTGAGATCTATCAAACTTTGGCTAGATCAATCCTCCCATGGCGGTGCCTTTTTGGATAAGGACAGATCTGAGATATTTTGGGGAAAGAGACAAAAGTGGTAGGTAGGGTGGTACAACAGGATAAGATGGAATCTTTTCGATCGATCTGAGAATTGTTGGATCGATCGAACTTTGTGGGATCTTTGGATAAGGACAAAAGAGCTTGGATCCATCTTAGAGAGTCTAGATCGATGAACTTTGGATCGATCGAAGTATTCTTGAGATCGATCGAACCTGCTGAATTTCCACACTTTGCTTCAATATGCTTCCACTTTGCTCTTTTCTTCCATCCAGCTTGAGTTAACTTCTTTTAAGCTCTTATTTGGCTGAATTAGTTTCTTTTGGGGATAAGCACCTAAACAGGGCAATAATACGAAATTAGTCTAAAAGGAAAAAGTAAGATAGATAAAGGTTCTAGAATACTTAAGCTTAAGGTGTTTAAATGCGCACTTTTCAGTGCTCATCACACCCCCAAACTTAAATATTGCTAGTCCCTAACAATGAACTACAAAGTAAAGGAATGAAATGAACAACTATACAAGTATGAACTAGAAAGCAATAAATGGATAATGCCACTTTCGTAGGAAACACGATTGCATTTAGCGTATGCAACAAGCCTTTTAAACCCCTATATTACTCCTAGTGGACGAGTGAAGTCTCATGAGGGTTTCCAGAAATGATACCCACAAACATTAAGCTCATTCTCACTAAAGAGGTACCAATATTGCATATTTGTCTCAAACTAAGTCAAAATTAGAGTTTCCTTATCATAACTCAACTTTCCTTGTTTGTAGGGCTTTAGTTATTGACCCACTGCCAAATTCCAATATTTGTTTCTAAGTTAGCAAAATATGCTATGAAGTAGTCAACTATTTGTTGCTAAAATTCAGCAACCTTCCATTTAGCTTGGCAGCCATACAATATATCCAATATAATTCCACGGATCACTTCCTTTTTTCCCCAATAATTGTCATATGGCCAATCCTCATGGTGCCATATTGAAAATATTTGTCACCTTGTCATTGGTCCACGTCATTGTTGAGATGGCTGCCAAGTTTTGGTGCCCACAAATGTCCCCCAAATTTTAAATGTCTAATCGGTCACTCAGGCTGATAAGATTTTTGGAATTTTAAAATGTATTGAAAAGAAACTGGCATCCAATGAGCTTCTAAACTTTATTTCTTCCAGACCACCTCTAAATTGGTCTTTATTTTGCGTTAGTCAGGACTGCCGATCCTGGTTCTTCCATTATTCCCATAAAGCTGGCTGATATCCCTCAAAATATTGGCCATTACCTTGATGGTCCTTACCATTGAAGTTTTCTAATTCTACTAGCAAGGCACGATCGTGATTGGCCGGGATTAGGTTGTTATATACTGTCATTTGGGCCGATCTAACTGGCTTCTCTATTGGAAGAATAACATTCTGCCAGTATGGAGCTTTTCAGATGGCTGATCCTCTTGAATTTTTATACTCCCACGGAGCTTCTGAAAACACACCATCCCATGTTTTTGAATAGTTATCTTCTTTAATGATTTCATCTATATCAGCCGAAAATACCAAGAATAGTATTTCTTTTGTGGCCGATTTTTTCTTAGCCGGGTAAACTTTCAGAATGTAAGCGGCCATGATGGCCTGACTCCTCCTTGATTCTTTATTTGGCACTTCAGCAACTGGCCGAGGAAGTTTTGTGCTTGGCCAAAATACCTTTTTGACTAACCTTTTAGAGTTAACATTAACCAAACTTCTTTTCACAGTGGCTGATGTTGGTTGTCCCATTTTAGTTGTTCTTTTGAATCTTAACATAACATGATTCTCTTTGTGTAGCACTGCATCGGCCACATAAAATTTTGCATTAAATGGTCAATTTATTTTCTTCCACGAATTTCTTTTCCACTTAACCCTTTTTAGTTTCCATCCCCACTTTCTTTTCTTGAAATTTGGTTGAGGACGATGAGCTAGAAGAATTCTCTCAACCAATGATGGTTCTGGCTGAGGATTAGATACCACTTTCGGCCAAGCATTCTGGTAATCTGGCCGATTTGATCCTGAAATTCTTTTACCTTGATGAGAAGTGAATCTCTCTTGAACACTTCTTTTAGAAAACTGAGTTTGGACTTTTATTTTATGAAAAAATATAACTTTACCTCGGTCAATAACCTTCCACTGAGGGCAGCAACTATGTTGAATGAGAGCAGATTGTGTTTCCTTCAATTGTTCTTCTAATTCTTCCACCGCTTTGGCACTTGGAGTGGCTGACGGTTTGCTCTCAGCAACCTTAGGTTGATTCCCTTCATCAACCTTCTCTTTGGGAGCCTGGCCGATCACATTACTACTTGCTATGAAAAGATCATTGTCGACTCCCATGACTTCATCATCCGCTCCCCTTTTGGCCGATACAGTAGATGTTCGAGTGCCAGATGTGGTTGATTTTGGATTTTTGTACATTGGTCGACCTATTCGCCTAAGACCATTACCATATTCTTGCTTAATAATATCAGCCACCTGATCCTTATCAACCGTTGTTGGCTGATTGGGCTGATCAATAACTGGTCGATCTTAATTTACCACTAGCGGCTGATTGGCCATCGACTGCCCCCCGAGTGTTGAAGGTTGTAGTATGGAAGCAACAGGCTGATATTCTGGCCATTCTTGTTGCAATAGATTTACCACTGGCGGTTGATTTTTCGCTAGTGGCTGATTATAATTCAACCAGCCTTGCTGTGATTGATTTACCATTAGCAGATGATTTTTCACTAATGGCTGATTATAATCCAGCCAGCCTTCTGGCTGATTAACCATCGGCTGCCCCCTGAGTCCTGGCTAATATATCATTGGCGGCTGATAATAATTCAGCTAGCCTTTTGGCTGATTAACCATCATATTGGTTGAAGCAGAACCATCGGCGGCCACGGCTGTGATGGTTGAGCAGCTGCTGTCGGCTAAATAAATTGTGACGAAATCAGCTGAGTGGTCGATTCCTAATTGCTGGAGCTCCCAACCTGAGCTGGCCTATTCATAATGGCGACTGAAAGCTGAGATATTGTTTCGTGCAGGTTGTTTTGACTTGCACTCATCCTTTCCATCGCTTCTAACAAAGAGCACACCTTTGTTTGAACCATTGATACTTTTGATGGTATAGCTAGTTTATCCACAGGGCTCAATGTAGAGCTACCAACCTAAGTTGGCTGATGTTTTTCTTCCGGATCATCGTTTCTGGCTGCAGCCTTATAGTTCTTCGGCCGTGGCATTGCATATTCTTCTAACACCAAGTGGTGTCCCACCGGGCGTGCCAAATTATGTTCGCATATTTTTTTGGCTACACAAGGCCAGTGGAGTTTGCTGGCGTGCCAGAGTTTGTATATACTCGAAATATGAATTGAACACCAACCTATCCCTTTTTAATTGGTAGCTGGCTTCAGGCAATTGTGTGGGAGAGAGAATAGTAAGAACTCCCAGCGAGATTCTTTTTCTGCCTTAATGCAAGGACTTTTTATAATAGTGTTAAAAGAATAAAAATGCAATTTAAAGTAAAGGAATTTAAATGGACTTTAAAGGAATTGGCCGAATTGAAATGATTGAAAAGTAATGTGTGCAGTGGAATGAACTGGCCGAATTGAAATGACTACAATCTGATCAAAGAATTGTCATTGAATCCGTTTGCATAAAACAATGATTAAATTGTAAATAGCTAAATTAAGCATTGTAAGAAAAACTATAAGTTACTGGAAAGTTTCTAGAATGGAATTTATCATTTGGACAAAAGATTTGAAGATAAATGACGTAGAGTCATTTGATGAATTTTGGATTCTTGCTGTTTTGTAGGTGGTGCTGGACAATTTGGAAAGATTACAAACTTTCCTATTTATAGAATTTTCTCTTAACTTATTTTCCTAATTTTTTGATAAAATATATCATTTCTTGATTTTCTCTCCTTTGTAATTCAAATTGGGTTTGATGTTGACTAGGTCTCTTTCTTCAAATGAACTTCCCCATCTCGAGCTATAATATACAGATTCTTCTCTATCGTGGCCTTCCCTTTGAATTAGTCAAATCCTTATTTGTCTCCAACTAAGTCAAAATTGGAGCTTCCTTATCATAACTCAACTTTCCTTCCTTGTTTGTAGGGCTTTAGTTATTGACCCACTACCAAATTCCAATATTTCCTTCTAAGTCAGCAAATAAACTGTGAAGTACTCAACTATTTGTTGCTAAAATTCAGCAACCTTCCATTTAGCTTGGCAGCCAAACAATATATCCAATATAATTCCAACGGTCACCTCCTTTTTCTCCAATAATTTCCATATGGCCAATCCTCATTGTGCCATATTGAAAATATTTGTCACCTTGTCATTGGTCTACGTCATCGCTAAGATGGCTGCTAAGTTTTGATGCCAACAAATATCATAAGACTTAATGCAACTCTTGACAATTTCACTTTACTTTCAGAACCATGTTGAAGCAAATTTTTGGCTATTAGTCCATTGCTGACTCTCTCTTCAAAACAAACAATCAACAAAAAAATATTCACAACAGCAATGGTATTTGTTGCTCTTCACTTTGCAACCTCATCCTTTTCTTGAATTTGGAATTCAACGAACAAATTTTTGGCTATTAGTCCATTGCTGACTCTCTCTTCAAAACAAACAATCAACAAAAAAATATTCACAACAGCAATGGTATTTGTTGCTCTTCACTTTGCGACATCATCCTTTTCTTGAATTTGGAATTCAACGAAAAGGATTCAGTGTACTCCCAAACGCAACATGAATTTCTTATGTGTGACACCCACATTCATCAACAGGAGAAAGAAAAAGAGGTGCAAAAACAAAGGGAATGTCTCTCAAATGAGCTTTTCTTTTTCACCCAATACAACTACACCAATATAGAAGAGTACATGAACAAGATTGCATCAAAGCAAATAGTGTTCTCTAATTATTCTCATCTTCCACATCAGAAACACTTCAATAGACAAAACATGGATAACATAATACACTAGGATGTGCTTCAAAAAGTTTCTAAGACGACATTACCTCCAAAATATATTATTTTCCTACACCCCTCACCTCAATTGTTCTTTAATTGGAAGGAGGGGCTTTAAATTTGCCAAAGAGGATCTTAAACTCCACGAGCTTATCGGTTTCCGGCATTACATCCTTCACAACAGCAGCAGAGCAGAACTTGTCAGCCCATTTGACCAGTCTCGGGGTTGTAGACTCGTCGAGCAATTTCATTTGGTTCATCTTCTCAGTCACTCTCAGCCACCCCAAGAAGCAACCAAATGCAATGTCAAGGTACCCTACACAGTCGCCTCCGAAGAAATCCTTGCCTTTGCTGCACTTAACAAAGGCATCCTCCAACAACACCAACTCTTCCTTCACTTGCTCTATGGCTGCTTTCTTAGCTTCCTCCCCTTGAGCCTTTCCTATGCCAGTCAATGACGGAAACCACTGTGCCACCCATGTATACAATGATTAGATTACATAGAAGACTTTATAGATCAAAAAATAAAAGCTATGTTAGGTAGGTGCCTTGGAAAAAATTCTCAAATTCCAACCCCTAGACATCAATTCGTAGCAACCGAACATAGCAAAACTGTATTCAGTCACAATCTTGTGATGCAGAAATTTTTTTCATGAAGCCATCACAAAAAGTTGTCATCCATCACATCTTGTCACACAACACAATAATTTTGTGAATTTAAAGGATACTCTATATATTAGGGTCATGTCTAGTTTCAGTCCATTTCATGCCTTTAGTCCTTTCCAATTCTAGTCATTCAATTTTAATTATTATTCCAAAAATGTCCAAACACTTTATCCCTTTATAATCTATAGATCAATTGAACTAGAACTAATTTCTATCAAAAAAAAAAAAAAGGATTCCACTTTACAAGATCAGATGAATCTCTTGTCTGATTCAAAACATGGGAATATGATGTAAGATAAGCTTAAATTTTAAAAAATTAAAAAAATTAAAAATTAAAATTCCATGAAACCCGTCCGATGAATTTCTTGTCTGATTTAAAATTAAAAATTCCATGAAACCCATAAATTTCTTATCTTGTCTGATTCAAAACATGGGAATATGATGTGAGTCAAGTTTAAATTTAAAATAAATAAATAAAAATTCCACCAAACCCATCAGATGAATTTTTTGTCTGATTCAAAATATTGATTCAAAACATGGGAATATGATGTAAGATAAACTTAAATTTTTAAAAATAATAAGATAAAGTAGAGTCACAACTCCTAAAGTTTGGCAAAAAGATATTCAGATGAAACTTACCTGTTTTTTTGGAAAAATACACCCCTGAAGGTTCAAAAATGGACAAAGACATCCCTTTACATGAAAAATTGACCAAATTACCCTTTGACCGTTTAGGAGACTTTTTTAACTTTACTATTTAATAAATTGGACCAATCTACCCTCATGAACAATTTATGCATATAAAAAAAAAAAAAAAATACTTTCACTTTTTTTTTATTTACTTTATAAATATTGTAACTTCTTAAAAATATAGACGTCTAAAATGATTTTTTTATCCAATATATATATTCCAAATAAATTATATTTTGTTATAACTTCTTTTCTTTTTCTTTTTTATTTTTAAATTAAGATGCTTAATTTTTTCATCTAAAAAAATTAAACCAATCACTTTTTTTTTTAAAATAAAAAAAAAAATAGTACCAGTATAACTTTATGCATCTTAAATTATATATCAAATATTTAGACGAAAAAAAAAATTATGTATCAAATATTATGCATTTCTCAGCATAAAAGAAAATAAGTACCAGTACAACTTTATGCATGCCTTTGTTTTCTCTTTGTTTTATTATTATTTTTTTTCCCTTTGTTTTATTATTATTTTTTCTTTTTGTTTTATTATTATTATTATTTTCCTCTTTTATGTTGGTAAATGCATAATATTTGATATATAATTTAAGATGCATAAAGTTATAGTGGTACCATATTTTTTATTTTTAAAGAAAAGAGATTGGTTTAATTTTTTTAGATGAAAGAATTAAGCATCCTCATTTAAAAATAAAAAAAGAAAAAAAATAATAATAACAAAATATAATTTACTTGTATTAGATCAAAAAATCATTTTACACGTCTATCTTTTTAAGAAGTTGGGATAATTTATTAAATTGTAAAGTTAAAAAAGTCCGCTAAATAATCAAAGGATAATTTTGTTAATTTCTCATATAAGGGGACAGGTAAATTTTCTCTTGATTTCCTTTTACCAAACCTCGTGCTTTGACAACTGTACTTTACCCAAAATAATAATAATAAAAAATTTGAAAAAATTCCATGAAACTCATCAAATGAATTTCTTGTCTGATTCAGAACATGGGTTCTTCTTCTCAATTCACTACATTATATGATATTATGATGTAAGATAAGCTTAAATTAACAAAATTTCCATGAAACCCATCATTAATCATCAAAAGAAAAAAAACACACACACAATACCTTATCATCGACGTAAGCAGCCCAAAAGCGAGCTATGGCGCGATCATAGGGATCGGAAGGAAGGATGGAGGGACCAGAGGACCAGTACTCGTCGATGTACTGGACAATGACGAGTGATTCGCAGATTGGCTTGTCGGCATGAATGAGAACTGGGATTTTCTTGAGAACAGGGTTGGATTTGAGAAGAAGCTCACTTTTTGTGCCGAATTGCTCGGCACAAAACTCGTAGTCCACCGACTTTATGTTGAGGGCGATTTGAACCCGATTCACATACGGACTCGGCCATGCACCGACCAGTTTCACCTCACTATTCGCCATGATCACAGCACTACTCAAGAATCAAGCAAAAGCAAATAAAGAGTGAAGTGGTTTTAATAATGGGTGTGTGCGTGTATAAATAAGTGACGAAAAGTAGTACAGTACTATAAAATGAATTAAACCTGTGTTTGGTATACACTAGAAAAGAAAATAAAGGAAATGAGAGAAGAGAATAGCATTAAGTGGTTGCCGTGTAATTAGTTGATTAATAAAAGAAAATAAATAAAATAATAGGTTAAGTACAAAAAACACCTATCAAGTATATTTACAGTGCATATCACATCTCTTCAGTGCAAAAAAATACCCCATAAGTTTCAATTTTGTGCAATCAAGTCCCTCTGAAACAATTAAAACTAAACTTGACTAAAGTACCCTTAGTCAATAATTTTATAAAATATATAAAAATACAAAATTTTGTAAAAAAGACCAAAAAGGACAATAAACTGTGGCGTTGATGGGGGAGACGGTGGTGGAGGCGACCGTGAACTCAGGGTATGTCATGAGTGCAACTGCTAACTTTTTTTTGTTTATGTTTTCCGTTTGCTCTTTCTGCAATATTAATTTGCTCTCTCTCTCTTTTTGCTTCTCTTAAATAGGGTGAAGGTGAAGCTAACAATTCCGACAGTGGAACTCTCATCCCCCCACACACTAATGTTGCTACTTTACCCAAAAATCAGTTTTAGTTGCCCAGCAGTGAGTTTAAAGTTGCCACAAAGAGGCAATCCACACTAGTTTGCTCTGGCATCATTCAAATTATAGAAGGTTCTTTAGTAATTTCGTTCGGTTTGTCTTGTTAATTGTATAGATACAACTTCATCAGAGATTCAAACCCGCCGTTTCCACTTCCGTGACCAGCCCGATCGCTGTCTTCGGCGAGAGCCAGAAACCCCATCATCGGAAACACCGGTGAACAATAACGATGCAGGGAACTTGGAACAAAGGTGCAGTGGCGATTACAGAAAGGATCGGCTCGACCATGTGTCGCGGCACCGGCGGGTAAGGAGAAGCTCGGCTGTGAGTGTAATGTCACCGATTTTCCTTATTTTTTATTTTCGGGAATTTATTTGATTTTTCTGGATTATTTCAATCCTTACCTCGTTTTGTATGCCACGCAGACCCCAAGGGACGTTTTGGTCATTTTTTTGAGCTGGGGGTTTTAGAAGTGTATTTTTAATCATTTTAAGTCAATTAGAAGTGACGATATTATTTTTAGAATTTTTCAGAAGTTGGGACGATTTTCGGACTCGGTAACTTCTCCTGATTTTGTCATTTTAAGAAAAGGGCATAATGGACTTTTCTCATATATATGTATACATATATATATGTATACATCTATATCTATATATTAGAGGTAGATATTTTTGGGGTAAGAATGGCATTTCATTGAAAGATGAGGGGCATTATAGTAACTTAGCTTGAATTAGAAATCATTCAAATTGTGACACTTGGCACATTATGGACCAAAGCTTCAAAGTTTTGCAAAGCCATCACTTTCCTCCTCCTCCTCATTTCGTGTTTCACTCCTCTCTCTCTATCACTTTCTCCTTCTCTCTCTATATTCATACACATAAACACATATATAACTTCCATGAAAAAATAAATAAATAAATAAATAAAAATAAATTAAAAAAAAAAAAATTTGAAGGAGAGGAAGAAGGGAGGTTGAAGAGCTTGGCATGAGCTTTTATTAGAGACCAATGGTGCAAGGGTTTGGAGAATTTTGAAATTGGGGTTTTTCTTCTATTTGAGGTATAGTTTGTCTAATTGTCAAATTCCTTAGTTGTGGTAGCTAATTAGATTTTTTCTCCCTCTCTAGCTTGTCAATTTAAAGTAAAAAAGCATGATTTAATTTTAGGGTTTTTGGTTTGCACATGAATTTGTGAATTGAGGTGTTTTAAGTGATCAGGTGTTTATCTTATGTTTAAATTGTAAGTGACATGTTGTTAAGCTTCTATAAAATGATTTATTTATTTCCTCTCATGTGATTATTGTGATATTTTTTATTACGTATATGATAGAGAATAATTGAATGTTGTAGTATGCAAAAATTATCAAATTATCTTATTGAGGCCTTAGAAATGTCAATTGTATTATGAAAGCATGATAATAATTGAATAATTGAATTTAGACGTTTCTATATGCATGGCATAATGTTGTTCTTGGGTATGAGGGTGGTGTGGATGTGGTGGAGGGGTATGTGAGGGCATGGATGTGGTGGATGGATGCATTGAGCATTTTATACAATTTATTGCATATGAATAGAAATGATGGTTATGGAAATCGAAAGTGTTGCATGTGAACCCTTGCATGATCCCCCACTCTTTTTCCTAATCATTGTTTGTAAGGTATGTAATTACTTACCTTGCTTAAGGATATGCTACTTAGGCATTCTCTACTGGGCTTTGTGCTCACTTCTCTACTTTTTTTTTTTTTCAGGAATTCGGAAATGAGCCGGTGAATGATGTACATCTATGTATATTGATGTAGTTAGGAATTCATTTCATTTTATTTATATTAAAACTATGTAATTTTGGTCATGGAGATCTCATTCCTTATAATTGATTCTTTTGAAATTGTATAAAATGAGGTTTGTGTAATTCGGTCTTTAAACGATGTATTGGACTTGCATTCAATTTAATTGAAGGTACGAGAATTTAATTATGTTTCATACACTGTCAATTCCATGTTTGGGAATAGGATTAGACTTTAATAAGATCACCAATGGACCTAGGGAGTATCCATATGTATGTGTTTCAATATTTAGGCCTTTCTGGGTTTTAAGTTATATTTCCAATGAGACCAACCTCATTTTCAAATTTCATTCATGTTGAGAGTTATGATTATTTTAGTGAAATAGTGTCGGAATTTCCCTTGAACCGAGTAAGGATACTTTTGGGAATTCATAACCGATGACCATAGAACCTCACCGAGTATCATGGAATGACTAGAATGATTGTTTTAAACCTTATTTGATTAGTTTATGGATGGATTAACCTTTCATAATGTAAAATGACCATTTTACCCCTAGTGTGTCCTCGGGTTTGGTTAAGGACCCGGTTAGCAATTCGGACCCCCGGTTCGGGTCGTTACAAAATTGGTATTAGAGCTTTAGACTTGAAAACCTAAGGACGACGGGTAGGGTTGACCTAGAAGAGTTAGAATTGGGTTTGACGGCATTACGTGCTTACGTGGTTATTACTTTTTGGTTCAAAAACATAACTTATTGCTATATGTTTATGTGCTTTGATGTTACTATGTTTAATATATGTCTATGTGTTTATTACTCGTTAAGTTCATTAATTGTCAAATGTAAAAGCATGATCAACTGTTTAATGTGAAATGTATATGTGCAACTCCTTATATGATTAAATTTGTTTAAAGCATGCTTGATTTGCTACGTAGTTAATTGTTAATTGTCTACTGTTAATGAAAACATGCTTGATTGACTAAATATCTAATGGCTAAGTGTTTACTATCTATAAAAGCATGAATTATATGGCATGATGACATTTATTCGAGCACGATAGATATGATCTTGTTTTAGGATGTAGTTGCACGCTTAGGTTTATGTTGTGGTCGTTCATCCACTAGGGAATGGATGTTTGTGTGACTAGCTTATTTCGTTGTTGATGAGTTTGAGGTTTTGTGGTAGTGTTGTGTTAGGTTAAGAAAGGTCTTGACTTACGTATATGAGAAGCTTAATCATTCCTATGTCTCTAAATGTTTTAGTTCTTATCGAACGGATAATGTGATCACCGTAGCTCGTGGATTGAGCTACTTCATGTATCCTTGTTTTGATCATTTAGTTGCTTTGTAGTACCGTGCTTAAAGACTACGTGAAGTGATGGATCCGAATGAAGTTAGGGAGTGAGCAGGTGAAGGGGCATTCTAGCCGAATAGGGTTTCACTAGGACAGGGCCGAGTTAGAGAGGTGGATGATAATCCACAAGTACCGGTGAACGATATCTTATTAGCAACGATCGTAGCCTCAGCCTTTCAGAATTTACCGAGTGCTACAACTGCTCAAGTGGTACCACGACTGGCTATTCAACCACAGGAGATAGAGATGGAGCAGAATCTTAAGTTCTGATTCAGTTTGACAAACTCATGAAAGTAGCATTTAAGGGAGGTCCAAACCCGTTAGTTGCTAACGACTAGTTTGATGAAGTTGAAAAGTATTTCAGGGCAATAGCCGTACTCGATGATCGGTTAAATATCACCTTAGCCACGTATAAATTTGTTAGCAATGCGGTAGTATGGTGGAGACCATGATTAGCGTGCATGATATTGATAATATTAGTTGGGATGCATTCAAGAGTCTTTTCTTTGATAAGTATTTCCCGCAGACCAAGAAATGGGAATTGAGGACGCAGTTTGATAGTCTCAAGCAAGGTGACATGTCAATGATGGAGTATGAGAACAAGTTCACTTCTCTTTCACGTTTCGCTATGGATGTGTTAGGGAACGAGGAAGAGAAGGCATGGCGTTTTGTGTACGGCCTAAATTGTTCTATTAAGCCGGGGGTGACACTTTTGGGATTATAAAGTTATTCAGAAGCAGTTATGAGAGCACTGATGGTAGAGGTAGAAACCAAAGATTGGTAAGAAATGAGTGGCACTGTGGGTTCTTAGAAACGAGGTACAAGTATGGGTACTTCTTTCGGGAGCCAGGACGGGAAAAGGCACAAAGGTGCTTCATTACTTTCTCAGGAGTAGCGGACAGCATATGCTACTCCTACTGTTGGTGGGTCTTCAGGGTTCTCTAGGGCGAGTGTGATGTGTTACCATTGTAGACAGCCAGGACATCGCAAGGCGGAGTGTCCTCTTAATAGACCTAGTTCCGGAGTTTATTTTTAGTGTGGTCAAGCGGGCTACATGAAGAGGGACTGTCCACAGAAAAGATGAGACATTACTGTGATTGATTCTTGTGTAACGGGGGATACCTGTGAGATTGGGTAGATGCCTATGCACAGTTGTGCTTGATGTAATGGGGGCTACCTATGAGTTTTGTAATAGGAGATACCTGTGAGTCGTGTCGGTTGTAACGGGGGACACCTGTGAGCTGACTTGTGTTGTAACAGGAGATACCTGTGAGTCGTATCGGTTATAACGGGGGACACCTGTGAGCCGACTTGTGTTGTAATAGGGGATACCTGTGAGTCGTGTCGGTTGTAACGGGGATACATGTGAGTCGGTTTATGTTGTAACGGGGGATACCTGTGAGTCGGTTTGCATTGTAACGGGGGACACCTATGAGTCGTGTTGCATGGTTTTCTATGAGTCGTGTTGCATGGTTGTCTGTGAGTCGTGTTGTATGGTTGTCTGTGAGTTATGTTGCATAGTTATCTGGGAGTCGTGTTACATTGTCATATGTGCGTCTTGTCAAATTGTTGCCAGTACGTCGTGTTGTGTTGTAACGGGGGCTACCTGTGAGTCGTGTTGTATTGTAATGGGGGATACCTGTGCAGTAACGGGGGTTAGCTATGACTGTGTAACGGGGGATACCTGTGAGTTCTGTAACGGGGGACACTTGTGAGATTGGGTGTGATAGGAGATGCCTGCATACTGTTGTTTTGGTAATGGGAACTACCCGTGAGTTTGGACAGATGCATGTACACTTTGTACAGTGTCGGGTTCATCTATGCTAGAAGGGTGGACATGTCTCGTAATGTGGTTATGGATTAGGGTGGTGCTGATGATGGTTAGTGTGTGAGCCCTTGGGGCAGGATATAAATCGAGATGTTTTGTAATGGTTTCATGTTGTAATGTTGTACCAGTTGTGACCACTATGTATTAAAGCAATGACGCATTTGTAAGACTATATGTGAATTCACGGACAGTTTTATTGGATAACGATATATATTTCATGAGTAGTTTTATTGGATAATGATGTGTTTCTATGAATGGAAGGTCTAGATTTTCACTAGTAAGGTTCTTCTTTAGGCAAGATGGTCTACGATGTCCTAGGATTCGTTGTCTAGCCTCTAGCATTTTTGAAAGGGGTACTGTTCTCTTTTACGTAAAGATGTTAGGTGTACGAGTTATAGATCGAGCTGTTTCGTCTCCGTATAGTTCCTCTTTCTTGGCATTTTGTTTGCAAGGTGTCAATTGGTGTGTGTTCATTTCTGTTGCAGAAGGGAGACTTGCTCTTCCTACTTCTTGTTTCAGTCCTCGCAAGGACATTGTTGCCTGTGAGTTAGTATCCCCACACAAGAGTTGTGCGTGTTAGCGGACTGAAGAACTTTATAGAGTTCCCTCATTTATTAAGGATCCCGAGTGAGGGTTTGATCTTGATCGTTCGACTTACCTCTCCTGTAGGAGGTGAAGTCTTTGGTTTTGTGGGATTCGTTCCGAGAGGTTATGATTGATGCGACGTAGGTGTGACTTGTTTACCGGTGTGTATGTTTTCCTAGGGTCTTGGTGTTAGCAGTGGTGTCTAGTAGCTGTGATGCAACTCGTGTGTTGAAGATGGTTAAACCATGTGTTGTGAACCGTGTGTCTAGAGTTAGTCATAAAAGTTGGGGCGTAAGTATACTTAAAGATTAGACCTGAGGACAAGAACAACGTCAGTGTTGAGGTCAGATCAATGATGGGAATGGCCTGCCTAACCATTTCTCAGAATCAGTCGTTCCTTAACACAATGTCGGGTCAACGGTCAACGATTATTTTTATTTTTTTTTTTTTTGTATACTTAGTGACAGTTGGAGTACGGTGTTGTGCGTTGCGTACATGTGGTAGAACGATTCCATTTTAGAATGAGACTCGCTTGGAATTGATGGTATTCTTTGTACGTATTTCGGTCACTTGTTGTGGATAGTGGTACGGGACTACGTGTCCAAGGAGTTTCAATTGTTGGATCAGTTGATCCTTGAGCTATGCTAATGGGTTGTTTTCTGGGTACCTGATGGTACATTTGACAGGTTGGATGGTTTTCTCGATTTCAATCGTAGGTGTTCAGTTATGATATAACTATTGAAGGCAGAGTCATCAGAGATGGTTTTAAAGAGTATCCTTAGGATCACGAGTGAATTCGCATATTGGTCCGTTGAGCAGTTTTGTAACCACAGTTCTTGTTAGCCTTGGGGTGTTAAACGCTGATTGTGTAGGGCGATGCTGGTTGGACCTACCGTATATGGGATCCAACAGCTTTATGGTGGGATGTCTCATGTGGACCGCGTTAATGCGATTTTATGTATCAGATTGGTTTTAACCTAGGTTGAGTGTTTTCCCTTGATCTCACGTGCGGGAGTAGATGATTGAGTGTTGTGACGACTTATATTGACAGATTCTTTTCGTAATGCATGTTGTCGTGTGGGTTGACTGAAGTTATCGTTTATGGATTTTGTAATGACTAATGGTATGTACTGGTCCTAATGGTTCTCAGTGGTCAGGACTCAGTGCAATCATGGAGTTGGTTGGGCGCTTGTGCCTCGTGTGCATATAGGTGGCGGTGGAGAGTTTTGTTCAGCACTACGATGTCTTTTTCGTTTAGTTGGTTGTCGTGGGGGAAAAATCGCTTATGACTGTGGTCACTATTCGGTCATTATTGCGTTGGGTCACAAGCATAGGGTTGCGAGTGACATGGGATGTGAGATTCTTTGGATTAGGATTTTGAGGTATGGCGTGTTGCGTGGGGTACTCGGAGACGTACTCCGTTTTTGTATCATTTCGTCTTTCTCCTGTGACGTGGGTTGATTTCGGGGATGAAATCTTTTAAAGTTGGGGAGATTGTAATGCTACTGATTTTCCTTATTTTCTATTTTCGGGAATTTATTTGATTTTTCTTGGTTATTTTAATCTTTACCTCGTTTTACGTGCCACACGGGCCCCGAGGTACGTTTTGGTCATTTTTTTTAAGCCAGGGATTTTAGAAGTGTATTTTTAACCATTTTAAGTCAATTAGAAGTGACGGTATTATTTTTAGAATTTTTCCAGAAGTCGGGACGATTACCGGACTAGAGAACTTTTCCCGATTTTGTCATTTTAAGAAAGGTGTATAATAGACTTTTCTTATATATATGTATACATCTATATCTATATATTAGAGGTAGATATTTTTGCGATAAGAATGGCATTTCAGTGAAATATGAAGGGCATTATAGTAACTTAGCTTGAATTAGAAATCATTCAAATTGTGACACTTGGCACATTATGGACCAAAGCTTCAAAGTTTTGCAAAGCCATCACTTTCCTCCTCCTCCTCATTTCGTGCTTCGCCTATCTCTCTCTCTATCACTTTCTCCTTCTCTCTCTATATTCATACACATAAACACATATATAACTTCCATGAAAAAATAAATAAAGAAAAAAAAAGCTTTGATTTGGAGAGTTTAAGGTGGATTTTGAAGGAGAGGAAGAAGGGAGGTTGGAAAGCTTGGCATCAGCTTTCATTAAAGACCAATGGTGCAAGGGTTTGGAGAATTTTAAAATTGGGGTTTTTCTTCTATTTGAGGTACAGCTTGTCTAATTGTCAAATTCCTTAGCTGTGGTAGCCAATTGGATTTTTTTCCCCTTCGAAATTGGGGTTTTTCTTCTATTTGAGGTAGAGTTTGTCTAATTGTCAAATTCCTTAATTGTGGTAGCTAATTGGATGTTTTTCCCCCTCTCTAGCTTGTCAATTTGAAGTTAAAATGCATGATTTAAATTTAGGGTTTTTGGTTTGCACATGAAGTTATGAATTGAGGTGTTTTAAGTGATTAGTTGTTTATCTTGTGTTTAAATTGCAACTGACATGTTATTGAGCTTCTATAAAATGATTAATTTATTTCATCTCATGTGGTTGTTGTGATGTTTTTTATTATGTATATGCTAGAGAATAATTGAATGTTATAGTATGCAAAAATTGTCAAATTATCTTGTTGAGGCCCTAGAAATGTCAATTGTATTATAAAAGCATGATAACAATTGAATAATTGAATTTAGACATTTCTATATGCATGGCATAATGTTATTCTTTGGTATGAGGGTGGTGTGGATGTGGTGAACGGGTATGTGAGGGCATGGATGTGGTGGATGGGTGCATTGAGCATTTTATACAATTTATTGCATATGAGCCGGTGAATGATGTACATCCATGTATTTTGATGTAGCAAGTAATTCATTTCATTTTATTTATATTAAAACTATGTAATTTTGATCGTGGAGGTTTCATTCCTTGTAATTGACTCTTTTGAAATTGTATAAAATGAGGTTTGTGTAATTCCGTCTTTAAACGATGTATTGGACTTTTATTCGATTTAATTGAAGGCACAGGAGTTTAATTATGTTTTATACACTGTCAATTCCATGTTTGGGAATGAGATTAGACTTTAATAAGATCACCAATGGACCTAGGGAGTGTTCATATGTATGTGTTTCAGTATTTAGGCCTTTCTAGGTAAAATTTTAGGTTCTAGACTTGGGGAACTAGTACCTCATCTGGGAACCAGTTCAAGGGTGTTTTTGGTTCACATTTGGGCATTCTACCCATGTGGAACCGGTACCAAGATTTGGGAACCGGTTCCAGCCCTTCAGTATATATTTTTGCCTTGACAATGTATCAACTTTGATCACTTAACTTCGAATGGTTATAACTTATTCGTTCTAAATCCAAATATGATCATTCTTGAGCCCATTTTCAAAGATTTTAAGTTTGATTTCCAATGAGACCAACCTCATCTTCAAATTCCATTCATGTTGAGAGTTATGATTATTTTAGTGGAACAATGTCAGAATTTCCCTTGAACCGGTAAGGGTACTTTTGGGAATTCATAACCGATGACCGTAGAACCTCACTGAGTATCATGGAATAACTAGAATGATTGCTTTAAACCTCATTTGATTAGTTTAAGGATGGATTAACCTCTCATAATGTAAAATGACCATTTTACCCATAGTGTGTCATCGGGTTTGGTTAAGGACCCGGTTAGCGATTCGGACCCCCAGTTTGGGTTGTTACAGTGAGCTTCTTAGCGGTGACTCGACCCTGGATGACACGGCTGTGATGAAGAACTGCGGCGGTGACTCATTCTGAAGACTGACGGCGGCTCAAAAGGCTCGGCTTTGGATGATGTAGGCTGTGATGGAGGGACGATGAGCTCGGCTTTGATGATGAAGGCGGCGGCAAGCTCAGCTTTAATAGAGCGATGGTAGAGAGGACGAACGGTGGTTAGAAGACAGACTCTGCTGTGGAAAGCTCGGCCTTGGATAACTCGGCGTTGAGCTCAGCTGGTGATCGGCGGTCAACGAGTAAGCCTTTCTTTTCTCAAATGGATCCTAATTCTCTTTCCATCCTCTCTCTCCCTAGGGTTTATACTTCAGGTACGTTTTGCACTTCATTTATTGCACTTTGAACTGGTTTTGATATGAATTTATAGTATGCACTCCGGTTTACTTTGAATTTTATTAGGTTAGTGTTTACAGATCTGAGTGTGTGAGATCTCAGTGCTTGTAAAATTTGATTAATTTTAGTGGATCTAATCTCAGTTTTTGTCTCATCTATGATTTGAATCGTTTGAACTTACTATACTAACTACAAAGGTGTTTAGATCTGATTTAGACTTAATTAATTGCCTTGTTATTTGGAATGGTAACTTGAAAAAACAATTGATCTTCTCTTTTATGTTTGGACTGAGTTTTACAGAGAGTAGAGAGAGAATGATGGGTATTTTTAGAAGACTAAAAGGGCAAAGTGGGTATTATAGTAATAATTTATGTCAGATTTCTGACAGAGGGATAATTTTGCATAATTTTAAAAGATTAGGGGTGTTTAATATATTAAAACCCATTCTTTTAGAAAACTAAATTATCGGACATTTAATTTGAGATGGAGACAGTATATATATATAATAATAATAATAATAATAACTAGTCAAGTGTGGTAGTACTCTTAAAATTTTGATTAGGAGAGAAAGGAAATTTTGAACAAAATTCAAAATTTCCTTTCCATAATCAAATAACTTATCTGGAATAGCTCCTTGATGGAAATAAATAATAAAAAGAAATTTCATGTCTTCTTTGTAAGAATTTTTAAATTTTATGTCTTTTTTGTAAGAATTTTTAAAAATTCTTACAAAGAAGACATAAAATTTCTTTTTATTATTTATTTCCATCAAGGAGCTATTCAGACAAGTTATTTGATTTATGGTGATTAAATTTAAGATATTAACCATATTATTCTAGGACTACGATCCTCTGCTATAAACGGGTCATGTTGTACCCATACAGTAGTGTAAATAACTTCATTTAAGGTATGTTTATTAAAAAGGTAATTTAAGAGTGAAATGGAACAACCAATGACCTTAATGGTAAATTATTAAAAAATTAAAAATCAAAATATACTATTTGCCATCTCTGGTCTCCTTCCAATCTTCCTCGCCGATCACTGTCTTCCTCCTTGGTTTCTTTCGTTCTCAGCCCTTTTAAATCAAAGTATACAAGGCTTATTTTTGAGCTCCTAAAATTAAATTGAACAAAACACTAGATAATATGGTTCATTGTTGTTTAGCCGGTCACCTTCCAATCTTCTTCGCCGATCACTGTCTTCCTCCTTGGATTCTTTTGCTCTTAGCCTTTTTAAATCAAAATAAATAACACTTATTTTTGAGCTCCTGAAATTAAATTGAAAAAAACACTAGATAATATGGTTCATTGCTGTTTAGCTGGTCTCCTTCCAATCTTCCTTGTCGATCACTGTCTTTCTCTTTGGATTCTTTCACTCTCAGCTCCTTTTAAATCAAAATATACAATGTGACGACGGCCGCTCCTATACGCCAAAATTGTGTAGTGAATGTGCAGTTCAAGAAAAGCCTTTCGGGTCAAATTTAAATTTATAAAAACCACTACCACCACTACTACTAACGTAGCAAGAGTGAGTAGGGATCGTCCCAAGGGATTATACGTATTGTAATTTAACTTCAACTCTAGCGTATCACAAGATTGCAAAAGATAGAGATTGGTTTGATTAAACTAAGGTGCAATGAAATTAAAATGCAATTAAAATAAACTAAGTTGAGATAGGGATTTAAGAGATATGAAGAGAGGTCTTAACTAAGCTCATGTAATTAACCACTTGCTTTCCATTAATGGGGAATACATTGTTGCGAACAAAATGCGACTACCAATTGCAATATTAAGTATGGACCATCTAATTTATGTATGAATTGTCTACCTAAACTAAGTGTAGAACAACCCATCAATTTTAAGTATGACCTATCTAAGTTGTAACAATTGTAGCACACATCAATCTAGAGAATCATGGAGTTTGCAATAATAAGCCATGGAATATCTAAGCAAGCATAGATTGTCTACCTACCTACAAGCATGAATTAAATTGTAGAACAGCCCATCAAGTATAAGCATAAACCATCAAATTAATTGACAAACCCATTCAATGAAAACCCATGCTTAGCCATCACTAAATCCTTAATTAATCATACATAGACATGCAACCAACATAGAGAATCTAGTGTAGAGATCAATTCCCCA
The DNA here is from genome assembly GCF_030987335.1 of Cornus florida. Lineage (NCBI taxonomy): Eukaryota > Viridiplantae > Streptophyta > Magnoliopsida > Cornales > Cornaceae > Cornus > Cornus florida. The sequence goes on from NW_026775574.1 coordinate 20,665,534, forward strand.
AATAATCACACATAAGACAACATGTAATTAAAATAGAGAATCAATAGAAAGAATTAATCCATATGAATCATGTAAGAAATAATTCCTAATTTAATCACACATAGACATGTAAATAAACTAGAGAATTAAATGGAAGAATTAAACGATAGAAATCATAGAAATATACCAAGATTCATGAAATTCACAAGGCTAGAGCACTAATCACAACAATATATATATAAATCCCCAAAAATAGAAATACAAGGGTTTAGATTACACAAGACTTAGGGTTCATCCAAGCCCTAAGTGTAGATCTAGCCAATCATGGAGGAGGTAGATGTAGTCATGAAATCAAGCTTCAAACATGGCTCCATCTTCTTCTTCCTCTTCTTCTTCTTCTTCTTTGAAGCTCTAGAGATGGAGAGAGAGAGTGGTCTAGAGATGGATCTTGAGATGTGCCTCCACTTCTCCCTTTTCTTCTAACCCTAATCTCTAACTTTGCTTAAGAGAGAAATAAAAATTACAATGTAAAAATAAAAAGATAAAAAGATTTTTTACAAAATGGGTCACTTCCCTTTATATAAAAGGTCCTTTTCTTAGCCATTAAGTCAGAAATATAGCCCCAAAAATATCTAATCCCGTACTATGTGGTAGGTGGGAGTTCGGGTGCGCGCGGGAATAAGACAGCTCGCTGCTAGCAAAAGTTCATTCCATTAGAGAAAAAGTTCAATCGATCAAAGAAAAGTTCGATCGATCCAACTTTGATTTTCGATCGATCCAACTTTGATCGATCTAAAAAAAAATGATCGATCTCAGAAAAAGTTGGATCGATCCAACTTGGCAGATTTTCAACATCAGCCTCTTTTTGCTCCGGATCATCACTAACACTTAGTTTGACTCCAAAAAGGCCTTTTTAACATTATTAACCTGAAATAGACAAAAACACAAATAAGTACTAAAATGGGAAAATAAGATAGATAAAGGTCCTAGGATACTCAAACTTAAGGGATTTAAATGCGTACTTTTCAGCGCTCATCACAACGCTTATTTTTGAGCGCCCAAAATTAAATTGAACAAAACACTAGATAATATGGTTCGTTGTTGTTTAGCCAGTCTCCTTCCAATCCTCATTGCAGATCACTTTCTTCCTCCTTCGATTCTTTTTAATCTTATTCTTAACACCTTTAATTTTGTTATCAACACTTTTTAATCTTATTCTCAACACTTTTTAATCTTATTCTCGACAACTTTAATATTTAAATTAATTGTCATTGAGTGCATTGAGGTAAAGAACTTTAACATTTACCTTTAATCATTAATCTTGTTATCAACACTTTTTAATCTTCTTCTCAACACATTTTAATCTTGTTATCAACAGCTTTAATATTTACCTCAACCTCATTTAATCTTACTCTCAACATATTTTAATCTTGTTATCAACACTTTTTAATCTTATTCTCAACACTTTTTAATTATATTCTCAACACCTTTAATCTTGTTATTAACAACTTTAATATTTATCTCAACCTCATTTAATCTTGCTCTCAACATATTTTAATTTTTATCTCAGCACTTTTTAATCTTGTTCTCAACACCTTTAATCTTTACCTCAACGCCATTTAATCTTGCTCTCAACACATTTTAATCTTGTTCTGAATACCTTTAATCTTTACCTCAACGCCCTTTAATCTTTACCTCAATGCCATTTAATCTTATTCTCAACACCTTAATTTAATCTTGTTATTAACAACTTTAATATTTACCTCAACCTCATTTAATCTTACTCTCAATATATTTTAATCTTTTTCTTAACACTTTTTAATCTTGTTCTCAACACTATTAATCATGTTATCAACAACTTTAATATTTACCTTAATCTCATTTAATCTTGCTCTTAACAAATTTTAATCTTTATCTCAACATTTTTTAATCTTGTTCTCAACACCTTTAATCTTGTTATCAACATTTTTTAATCTTGTTCTCAACACTTTTTAATCTGTTCTCAATAACTTTAATATTTACATTAAATGTCATTGAGAGCGTAGAGGTAAAGAACTTTAATATTTACATTTAATCTTTAATCAAGTTATCAATACTTTTTAATCTTCTTATCAATACTTTTAATCTTATTCTCAACACCTTTAATCTTGTTATCAACAACTTTAATATTTAATTGAACCTCATTTAATCTTGTTATCAACACTTTTTATCAACACTTTTTAATCTTATTCTCAACAACTTTTAATATTTACCTCAACCTCATTTAATCTTGCTCTCAACATATTTTAATATTTATCTCAACACTTTTTAATTTTTTTCTCAACATCTTTAATCTTGTTATCAACACTTTTTAATCTTGTTCTCAACAACAACTTTAATCTTTAAATTAAATGTCATTGAGAGCGTTGAGGTAAAGATTAAAATATGTTGAGAGCATTGAGGTAAAGATTAATCTTGTTCTCAATGACATTTAATTTGCTCTCAACACATTTTAATCTATACCTCGACGCTCTCAACACATTTTAATCTTATTGTCAACATATTTTAATCTTTACCTCAACGTTCTCAACCTCATTTAATCTTGTTCTCAACGACATTTAATTTTACTCTCGACATATTTTAATCTTTACCTCAACGCTCTTGACACATGATTAAGTGGCATTAAGGTAAATATTAAAGTTGTTGATAACAAGATTAAAAGGTGTTGAGAACAAGATTAAAGGTGTTGAGAACAAGATTTAAAAGTGTTGAGATTGAGATTAAAATATGTTGAGAGTAAGGTTAAATAAGGTTGAGCTAAATATTAAAATTGTTGATAACAAGATTAAAGGTGTAAAGAACAAGATTAAAAAGTGTTGGAGATAAAGATTAAAATATGTTGAGAGCAAGATTAAATGAGGTTGAGATAAATATTCAAGTTGTTGATAACAAGATTAAATGTGTTGAGAACAAAATTAAAAAGTGCTAAGATAAAAATTAAAATATGTCGAGAGCAAGATTAAATAAGATTGAGGTAAATATTAAAGTTGTTGATATCAATATTAAATTAAGGTGTTGAGAATAAGATTAAATGGCGTTGAGGTAAAGATTTAAGGTGTTGAGAATAAGATTAAAATGTGTTAAGAACAAGATTAAATAGCATTGAGGTAAAGATTAAAGGTGTTGAGAACAAGATTAAAAAGTGTTGAGATAAAGATTAAAATATGTTGAGAGCAAGATTCAATGAGGTTGAGGTACATATTAAAGTTGTTGATAACAAGAATAAAGGTGCTGAGAACAAGATTAAAAAGTGTTGAGATAAAGATTAAAATATGTTGAGAGTAAGATCAAATGAGGTTGAGGTAAATATTAAAGTTGTTGATAATAAGATTAAATTAAGGTGTTGAGAAAAAGATTAAATGGTGTTGAGTTAAAGATTAAAGGGCGTTGAGGTAAAGATTAAAGGTGTTAAGAATAAGATTAAAATGTGTTGAGAGCAAGATTAAATGGCGTTGAGGTAAAAATTAAAGGTGTTGAGATAAAGATTAAAATATGTTGAGAGCAAGATTAAATGAGGTTGAGATAAATATTAAAGTTGTTGATAACAAGATTAAATTAAGGTGTTGAGAATAAGATTAAATGGCATTGAAGTAAATATTAAATTTGTTGATAACAAGATTAAATTAAGGTGTTGAGAATAAGATTAAATGGCATTGAGATAAAGATTAAAGGGCGTTGAGGTAAAGATCAAATGGTGTTGAGATAAATATTAAATTTGTTGATAACAAGATTAAATTAAGGTGTCGAGAATAAGATTAAATGGCATTGAAGTAAAGATTAAAGGGCATTGAGGTAAAGATCAAAAGTGTTAAGAATAAGATTAAAATGTGTTGAGAGCAAGATTAAATAGCGTTGAGGTAAAGATTAAAGGTGTTGAGAACAAGATTAAAAAGTGTTGAGACAAAGATTAAAATATATTGAGAGCAAGATTAAATGAGGTTGAGGTAAATATTAAAGTTATTGATAACAAGATTAAATGTGTTGAGAATAAGATTAAAAAGTGTTGAGAACAAAACTAAAAAGTGTTGATAACAAGACTAAAATATGTTGAGAACGAGATTAATGAGGTTAAGGTAAATATTAAAGTTGTTGAGAAACAAAATTAAAAAGTGTTGAGAACAAGATTAAATATTAAAGGTAAATTATAAAATTATTTACCTCAACGCACTCAATAACATTTAATTTAATTATTAAAGTTGTTGAGAATAAGATTAAAAAGTGTTGAATAAGAATAAAAAGTGTTGATAACAAAATTAAAATAGTTGAGAACAAGATTAAAAAGAATCCTAAGAGGAAAATAGTGATCAGCGAGGAAGATTGGAAGGAGACTGTGTAAACAACAACGAACCATATTATCCAATGTCTTGTTCAATTTAATTTTAGGAGCTCAAAAATAAGCGTTGTATATTTTGATTTAAAAGGAGCTGAGAGCGAAAGAATCCAAAGAGGAAGACAATGATAGGCGAGGAAGATTGGAAAGAGACCGGCTAAACAATAACGAACCATATTATCCAGTGTTTTGTTCAATTTAATATTAGGAGCTCAAAAATAAGTGTTGTATATTTTGATTTAAAAGGGGTGAGAGCAAAAAAATCCAAGGAGGAAGACAGTGATCCGCGAGGAAGATTAGATGAAGACCAGCTAAACAACAACAAACCATATTATCCAATGTTTTGTTCAATTTAATTTTAAGAGCTCAAAAATTAGCGTTGTATATTTTGATTTAAAAGGGTTGAGAGCGAAAGAATCTGAGGAAGACAGTGATTCACAAGGAAGATTGGAAAGAGACCAGAAAGAGCAAACAGTATATTTTGATTTTTAATTTTTTAATAATTTACCATTAAGGTCATTGGTTGTTCCGTTTCATTCTTAAATTACCTTTTTAATAAACATACTTTAAATGAAGTTATTTATACTACAACGTGGGTACAGCATGACCCGTTTACAGTAGAGGATCCTAGTCCTTTATTCTATACTTACTTTAAGTGTCCTCCTACAAAATTTATTTCACAGAATTATATTATATATTCCTTCCTTTCAAAAATTTTATAGTATTTGAGAGAATTTAACTTTTTATGGTAGTGGGATATTAATATTTTTTTATTATATTGTTAAAAGTGTGTAGATGCGATATTTTACACCCGAACACTCAATGAAATAAATTAATGGAAAAACAAATAATGAAACAGAGAAGTGGACGATTTTGACAAGAGAGATTTGTATGATCAGAATTCGGTGCGTTTCCATTCTCATTCATGCTTTATTTATAAGCTTTGTACAGAGAATTACATGGAGCCGTTACTGGCAGTTTTCTAGATGTGGGAGTTTATGCCCACTGATATTGCACCCCTTTCTTTTATGGCGGGCGTTATGGAGTTATGGGCTAGCCGTGATTGGGTTGACCCTTGATCCATCTTATGTCAAGTGGAGCTTCTTTTGTAAATCAGACCGACTTGACATGTTTGTGGACTTTTTGGTACTGGGCTTCCAATTGATAATGGGCTTCTGGGTGGTTTTAGTTAGCAATGGACTGCACTTTTATTACCACGTGGTATATTGTGATTGGTGGGGAATTTCCCTCCACACTTTGCCCCCGATTCCTTTTATGAATTAAATTCATATATGGAATTGGGACTGCTTTCAGGGAGCGGAGAAGTTTTTGCGGCTGTTGCTACTTATCATTACCATTTGTGCTTCCAATTTTTAAGGTCTTGTGCTTGCCTCTTCATTATCTGCTTCATCTTGTCTATATATGTTATGTTCTCATCATTCGGACATCTACATCTGCAATTTTGTTCTTGATTCTAAGTAAGAGTCTATCCACCGCCACATAATCCTCTCATTCCCTTTCTGTCATTATGAGTCAAGCGAGTAGCGAATGAACCTATAGCGTTCGTCCATCCAATTCTGTATCGGGGACGCCGGCGGTGAGTTCAAGTGGTGATGTTGAGGGGCCAATAGTACTTCCCCCTGATATTGTAGATAGGAAGTCTTTATCTATTGCACAATTGAGAAAAAAGAATCGTGTTCCTTCGGATGTTACCCTTAAGGAATATGATTATGATTTAAATTTTAGTACCAGCGAGGGTTTGGAAAAGGGCGAAATGCTCTTTTCGTCTTTACACTTCCCTGCCTTTCGATTTCCCCTTAACCCTTTCTATCTTCGGGTTCAGTCGGTGTTGGATTTGGCTCCCATTCAGGTTAACCCTAACTTTTTTCGTATTCTCTCTTGCCTTCTGGCTCTGAATAGGGTTAGAGGTTTGACCTTAAATTTTGCTAATCTTCTATTCTGTTATACACCTAATAGAATAAAAGGTGAGGAGGGTAGGTTTCATTTGTCACTCTAGGACGAGTAGATCTCTTTTTACTCATCTTAACACTTCTGATAAAGAGTGGAAAGATAAAATTGTTAAGGTCGGAGGGGCGTGGCGCTCCTCTTCTGCTCGGGATTTTCCTATCCAGACAAGATTTTATGCCCCATCTGTTCCTGTGTTTGACAATTCGGGCGAGTCTTCTTGCGTTGTCTGTGTCGTGAAGCATTTCTGTTATATTTATGACTTCTTGTGCCAAAAAATTGACTTTTTTTCTTCAAAATTTGCAGATATCCGATTCGAGTATTTGCGAGGCACATCTAGGGTGACGTTCTTTCTGCTCGAGTTTTGCTCTCTTTTTCCCTTCTTGAGGTGATTTCTAGGGATGCCCCTGTGATTATTCAGAATCCCGAGGAACCCATTGACCTCGAGGCCTCTGATACAGAAGCTGATCTTGTTTCGCCTACCTCTCTTCTTCTTTCCTAATCTACACTGGAACTCCCCCCTTCAAGCTTCTGCAGGAGAGGAAGAATACTCTTGTTGAGGCAAATAAGTTTTCTCCTTCTCAAAAATAGAAGGGGTTCAATCCGGGCAGGGGCACAAGCGCCCTTCTGTGAGGGATGACCTTTCTTCCAAGCGCTTTAAGCTTATGGATGAGGCTTTTGGAGGCAAGGATGCCTTGATTCCTAGCTCTGTTGATGTTGCAGGGGGCAATTTTGAGGGGTCTGCCGAAAAGTGGTTCCCCGAGATGCTGAAGGCTAATGGCTCCCCTATCACTATCAGTGATTCTGGAGCCGAAGACTCGGAGACACTAATGGGTTTAGCCAAAGGGATGTGGCTGCCCAGGGATGTGATTCTGTAGCAGCAGATGAGTGTTGACGATCTCCTTTTTCTTGCTCCCAAGTTCATAATGGAGGTAACCCTTCTTAATTCATCTTTCTTCTCTTTTTGTCTGTTTTGGCTTCTTGATAACACTTTGTTCTTTTTTTGTAGAGCTCTTTCTTGATGTTTGCCTTTATAAAGAAGCTGTCATCTGACTCTCTTCAGGCGAATCAATCCGTTGCCCTTCAAAAGAGGGTAGACCTTTTGGAGGCTTCCCTTACTAAAGCTAAGAAGTAGAAGGTCCAATAGCTCAAGTTAATTAAATATTTTGATAAGAGGGCCAAGGAGCTTGAAAACAAGGCGACTGAGCTTGGCCTACAGCTTGGGAAGGCAAATTATTTGATCCAAACCTGTAAGGAAGGGGTTTTGGAAATGTTTAACAACTTCTCCCGAGTTGCCAATCTCTGCTATGCCAAGGGTTTTAGACTTGGCTTTGCTCAGGGGGCAGCTTCCTTCTAAAGAGAGGAAATATGGTGATGCTGATGAGCATGATGTCGAGCAGATGCTCTTGGTTACTGGGGAGTATGCCGAGCTATCTGATGGGCCTAAGGAGATTGAATTTGCTGCTTTGCTGAAAGGCGAAGTGGCTTCTGAGGTCTTGCCTCCTCTTCAGTATCCCTAGAGCTCTTTGGGCTTGCCTTCCTCGGCTGTTAATGCCTCTCCTTCTATTCCAGCTAAAGTGGGGCAATTAATGCCTCTCCTTCTATTCCAGCTAGAGTAGAGCTGGTTGATGCCTTCAGGCAAAATTTTAATACAGAAGGTGGAGTTTTAACCGAGGAGGATCCTATAAATGAGGAATGATCGTATATTTATTTATTTATTTACTTTATTTTTTATTTTTGTGAAGGTGTAGGGTATGTCCTGCGTTCACTGTAAACTATATATTTTTGTTCTATAAAAGTTTGTTTTTCTTTTTGCTTCTTTTGATTGCTCGTGTTTGTTTGAGTCTTTGTTGCAGATCTAATGAGGCGTTCGGCTCTTAAGTCCTTAGGCCATTGTTGCTATCGGGTCTTGTGGCCATTCGTTTTTTTGGACTTAATCAATTTTTTGATCAAATCTGATTAGGTGTTCGGCTCTTGGGGCCTTCGCCTATAATTGCGATCGACTCTTGTGGATGTTCGGCTTTTTGGACTTAATCAATTTTTTTATCAAATCTGATTGGGTGTTCGCCTATATTTACGATCGGCTCTTAGGGCCATTTTGTTTTTTGGACTTCATCAATTTTTTAACCAAATATGATCGGGCGTTCGGCTCTTGGGGCCTTCGCCTATATTTGCGATCGGCTCTTGGGGCAGTTCAGCTTTTTGGACTTAATCAAATTTTTTATCTAATTTAATTGGGTGTTCGCCTATATTTGCAATCGGCTCTTCGGGCCATTCGGCTTTTTGGATTTAATCAATTTTTTGATCAAATCCGATTGGGCGTTCACCTATATTTGCGATCGGTTCTTGGGGTCATTCGGCATTTTGGACATAATCAATTTTTTGATCAAATCTGATTGGGCGTTCGGCTCTTGGGGTCTTCGCCTATATTTGTGATCAGCTCTTAGGGTCATTCGGCTTTTGTACTTAATCAATTTTTTAAACAAATCTGATTGGGCGTTCGGCTCTTGGGGCCATCGCCTCTATTTGCGATTGGCTCTTGTGGCCGTTCGGCTTTTTGGACTTAATCAATTTTTGATCAAATTTGATTGGGCGTTCGGCTCTTATGGCCTTCGCCTATATTTGTAATCGGTTCTTATGGCTGTTCGACTCTCCCCCTTAATAATGGGTCGCAATGAGGCTCCATTATTAAGGGGGTTGACCCACTGATACTAAAGTCAAATTCTTTCCCTTTAACTACAGAAAGAATATTTCCTTTTTAGTCAATGTGGGACACTGATTTGAAAGGAAATTATCGCTTTAAAAAGATATGACTTCAAAAGAAAGTGGGGAAGGCTCTGAATTTTGGATCCACGATAATGGGCTGCGACTATCCGTAGATCACATAATTCAAGGCCTTACCTGCTGATTATAAACCAAATAGGTTATACTTTAATAATAAAGGTAATTTCCCCTTTTTAGTCGATGTGGGACCCTTTTTTAAAAAAAAGAAAAAGAAAAAGGAAACAACTTTATTAAAAAGTTATGGGGAGAGTGTGGAGACCTCTGATAATGGGGCATTTGATAATGGATATATTGTAAATAGGTTCCAATTATCAAGGGTCCCACACACTGATTGGTAAACAAATCATATAAGTTTATAAAAACAGCATAAGTATGTTTTTTGGACAATGTGGGACATCGTTAGTTGTAGATAGGGCAGCTTTGTCTTTCTGAAACAAAACAAAAGGTGTGAAGTAGAGACCCCTGATAGTGGGTTCCATGTTGGGTTACCTACTATCTATGGTCTCCTTCATTATTTATACTTAGTATTATTTTTTCTTAAATATCAACTTAGAGTCTTTTTTTTTTTCGAAAAAAAAAAAAAAAACAGAAGACAAGTTTATTTATTCGCAAAAATAAAGTACTGGAAAATATTGTACGATTACTTTATTGAAAATATCTTTTCAATTGCATCGCGTTCCTTGGCTTGGCCATTTTAGTACCATCCAAAGTTTAGAGTATGCTCCCTTCCTAATCACATCCGAGATCCGGTATGGACCTTCCCAATTTGGATCCATTTTGCCAACATATTTTTCTGACTTTAAAAGTACCAGGTTTCTTGGGTTGAAGCTTCTATGTCTGACCCTTTTATTGTAGCTATTAGTTAGTTTCTGTTGGTATATAGCTAACTGAATGGCTGTTACTCCCCTTTTTTCCTCCAAAAGGTCTAGATTGAGTTCTAGAAGTGGGTTATTTGACCCTTGCTCCCACATTAAGCTTCGGATGGTTGGAGCCACTACTTCGGTTGGGATTAAGAGAAGGGGGTTTCACCCATGGGGCGTTTTGGAGTGGTTTTGTGTACCCACAATACATTTGGAAACTCATCCATCCATTTTATTTTCTTTTCTTCGAGCTTCTTTTTAATGCAAGCGAAGATAGTCCTGTTGGTTATCTTTGCCTGTCCATTACCTTGCGGGTGGTAGACGGCTGACATTTTCTGGTTGATCCCATACTTATCGAAGAAACGCTGAGTATGTTGGTTGCTCAAGTTCATGCCGTTATCCATAATGATGGATTTTGGCATTCCGAATTTGTAAATTAAATTGTTCCAGATGAACTTTCTCACCTGAACGTTAGTTATACTCGCGTATGCTTCGGCTTCCGCCCATTTGATGAAATAATCAGTGGCTAACAGGACGTACCTTTTCTGCGATGTGGCCATCAGCAAAGGTCCTACCATGTCCATCCCCCATTGGGCAAATGACAAGGGACTATCATTACGTGTAGTTCCTCTGGAGGTTGATGGATAAGGGGAGCGAAACTCTGGCATTTATCGCATCTTCTGGAATATTCTTTAGCCTCTCTTACCATGTAGGGCAAGAAATAGCCCTGAGTTAGGGCTTTGTGAGCTAACGATCTGCCCTCAGTGTGATTTCCATATTCTCCTTCGTGCAGTTGCTTCAGAACTTCTCGGGACTCTGTGGGAGTCAAGCACCTGAGGTATGGCCCTGAGTAGGATCGTTTAAAGAGATGTCCTCTTATGATCAAATATTTTGCAGCTTTCATTTTCAATTGCCGAGCTGCTTCCTTTGAGGTTAGGAGTTCTCCTCTTTCGAGATAAGCTAGAATAAGGTCTATCCAGCTTGGCTCCCATGGAATAACTAGAACTAGTATTCCTTTTATAATACTTGGTGTGTCAAAATATCGATGGGAATAACCCTGATCATTGACTCTTCTACTGATGATGTTGCGCAGGCCAAGCGATCGCCGATCGAGTTTTCTTCCCTCGGGATTTGCCGAAATTCTATTGCGTCGAAATGCTTAGCCAGCTTTTCAACCTCTTCTCTGTATGAGTTCATTCTTTCTTCTTTGGAGCTGTACTCTCCCATTACCTGTCTGGTAATGAGTTGTGAGTCACTATGAGCTCGAAGATTTTTAACCTGAAGTTCTTTGGCCAACCTTAGCCCTGCCAACAATGCTTCGTACTCTACTTCATTGTTTGTGGCTGGAAATTCCAGTCGGATTGCTTGTTGGAGTTTGGTCCACTCGATAGTTCTAATTTCTAATCCTGTTCCAGCCCTACTCTGGTTTGAAGAGCCATCCACATACAATTCCCAGAAGGGATTCTCTATAATTGGTTGTTCTTCTTCTAGGTCAATATCCAGGAGGAAGTCTGTAACCACATACCCCTTTTTTTACAGTTCATGGCTCGTACTGGATGTCGAAGGAGCTTAATTCAATCGCCCATTTAGTAATTCTACCTGAAATGTCTAGCTTATTGAGAATTACTCTGATTGGGTGTATCGTGGGGACTATTATCTGATGGGCTTTGAAGTAGTGTCGAAGCTTTCTCTTTGCCAAGATCAGGGCTAAAATGACTTTTTCTGCCATTGAGTATCTGCTTTCTGACTCTATCATGGTCTTGCTGGAGTAGAAGACAAGATATTACTTCTTGTCTACCTCTCTTATTAGGGCTAAGCTTGTCGCTGACTGAGATACCGCTATATAAAGGTATAATGGTTCTTCAGGTTTGGGGGTGGACAAAATCAGAGGATTTGTCATGTACTCCTTGAGCTTCATGAGGGTTTCTCATTGTTCTGCCCCCAAATGTCTCCCTTCCTTGCCTTGATAGCGTTGAAGAATGGTTTACATTTGTCTGATAGCTTAGATATGAAACGGCTGAGAGTTGTTATTCATCCGATTTGGACGTCCCTATTAGTTTTAGGCTCCCTGCTTTGCAACAGCTTTATCAATTAATCATGGTTGGCTTCTATTCCTCTTTTGTTCACTAGATGACCTAGGAACTAACTAGAGGACACCCCGAATGAACACTTTGTAGGATTTAGCATCATCTTATTTTTTCTGAGAATATCGGACACATGTAAATGATCTTTATTTTTTTTATTTTTCACAACCATGTCATCTATATAGGCCTCGACTGTTCTTCCGATTTGTTCTTCGAACACCTTATTCACTAACCATTGGTAAGTTGTCCCTACGTTCTTCAGTCTGAAGGACATTACCTTATAGCAATAAGTTCCGTGCTCGGTGATGAAAGAAGTCTTCTCTTCATTCGATGGATCCATCAGTATTTGGTTATAACCTGAGTAAGTATCAAAAAAAGTTAGTTTTTCATACCCGGTCGTAGCGTCCACCATCTGATCAAGTTTTGGAAATGGGAAGTTATCTTTTCGGTAGGCCTTATTTAAGTTGGTGAAATCAATGCACACTCTCCACCTGCCATTTTTCTTTTGGACTACTACCACGTTTGACAACCACAAGGGGTACTGTACTTCTCGAATGACCCCTGCTTCCAAGAGTCAATCGATTTCTTTAGCAATGATTTTGTTCCTTTCTGGGATAAATCTCCTCTGCTTTTGTTTCACCGCGGGGTGGCTTGGTTTCACGTTCAAATGGTGACATGCTACCTATGGGTCGATTTCGGGCATATCCTAGTGGTTCTAAGCGAAGATGTTGGCGTTCTGCCTTAAAATTTTTGTCAGCTCTTCTTTTTCCTGGGCTGACTAGAATGCTCCTATGTAGGTTAGCTTTTGCTCATTCCTAGTGATTACCTATATAGCTTCTAGGGGTTCCTCGGTCGGCTGCTCTTCTTCTAGTTCCTTATTCTTTTCGGGAGAAGAGGAGCCTGGTAACTGCTATTTCAGCAATTGTTTTCCCTTATTGGTTGGACGGATAGTTGTATGGTAGCACTCTTTTGCTACCACCTGATCCCCCAATATATTGATAACCTCTCGGCCGTTGGGGCTAATACATCTCATGACTTGATGTAAAATCGATAGGACTCATTCCATTCAATGGATCCATCCTCGTCCCATTAGCAGGTTGTAAGTGGGGTGGATGTCCACAATCACAAATTTTTCCTTCAAGGTTATTTTGGTCACAGTTATTGACAGCGTGATCACGCCTATGGGTTCAACCCTTCTTTCATCAAACCCCACCGGGGTTCCAGGACTTGACCCGTAGCCAGCTTCAATTGATCAAAAGTCCACTTTGTTATGATATTAGCGCTACTGCTAGGGTCAATGAGTACTTATCTGACTAAACAATTTACTGCTAGTAGGCTGATCACTAATGGATCCTCGTGTGGGAGTTGTACACTCTTGAGGTTTCCTTCATAGAAAGAAATTTGTGCAGAGCTGAGTCTACACTCGACTGTATTGACCTCACCGACCCTTCGCAGCTTATGGGCTTGTTTGAGTTGGATTTTGTAAGAATTTTCTGGTTGTTCGTCTTCTTCTGGATGACCGTGGATCATATTGATTACCCGAACGAGTTGATTATCCACTGCGACTTTTGGAGTTGGCCTGGCTCACTTGTGTTGCCTATGTTGGCATGAGTTGATCAGGTAATTTGTAAATTCGTATGACGACCTTAGATTTTTCAACCCAGTATGTCCTGTGATAACCCAAAATGGATCCAAAAAAAAATGTGGAAGCAAAACAAAGACAAGTCCTTAAAGATGTACGTCATCCCTAAGACACAATAATGGCTCTTTGAGGAATTTTGAGACTCAAAATGGAAGCAAAACAAAGACAATGGTATCAAAACCCTACCAAATGAAAGACCAAAGGTAAAATGGTCATTTTACCCTAAGAGGAAGGAATATAACTTCCAAAAGGTCAAATGATGTCAAAAACATCCAAAAACATCATTTGGTAACTTCACATGAAGTCCCAAGGCCAAAGGAAGAGAAATCCCAAATGAACCCTATCCCGGTTCAAATCAAATCTAACACTCTCTAACTAAAACAAGGATATATTGAGCTAAGAGAAAAATATAAAACTAAAATTGGTACCATTGGAAATCTTACTTCGACGCGGTCAATTTAGACTCAAGAACGGACCAGTTCGGAGTTAAAACAAAAAAGTTATGACAGTTCAAAGTTAGAAGACCAAAACTGGACCTGCAAAAAGGATTCTAGAGGACTTGAATCGGTTCAACATTCTTGAACCGGTTCAACATGGATAGAACATCCATGCTGGACCAAAATTGACTCTTGAACAGGTTCAACATTTCTTGAACCGGTTCAACCTGAACAGAAACAGTAAAATGCAGCAGAAATAGTGAAATTGCAGAAAAATGAGATTGGAACACGGTTTTCAAGACCAAGACAACATTTTTCGGAAAAATGTCATGAAGAAACTCCCCCTAAAATCATTTTTTCTATGTGACAAAGTCAATACCGGAATTTATTTCCCAAAGAAAATCCCCAAAATTCCCTTAAGCCGGATTATGCAAGAAAAATGTGAAATGAGTCCATAGGAGGCTCATTTCACCAACGAAAGAGTTTTTCCTGAAAACAATCATTCACGCAAATGTAAATAGTGATTTTGAGCATGTGGGAATGGTCCACGGCTCCCGAAAATGGCCAACTAAAAATCCGACCCCCCGACGGTCAAAAAGGCGAACATGAACTTGAAATAGAAAATGTAAAAACCAAAATTATGAAACGGTTTCAAATGACCATTTGGCCCTTAGCCATACTTCATGCATATAAAATAGGTCCTAGTGGATGTGCCGGAACACACTTTACGCCACCCGATTTGAAAATGAACCCTTAAAGGCTCGGATTTTACTATTTAGCCAGAAAATGCAATATGTAAAACAAGAATATAAAAGTGGAAACAAAATGGTGTTTGGCCCTTGGCCACGCCTTATACATGGTAAATAAATGGCAAATAATAAATTTCATATACAATGCACACTCCGGTGCAAAAATGACATGTTAAAACCCTTATTTTCATACTTTTCTCATTAAGGGCAAAATTCTACATTTCAAATGAAGTTCGGCCCTTGGCCACATATCATATACACGAAATGAGCATTAAAAACAATACAAAATGTGTACTTAAGTACACATTACATACATAGAATCAAGATACAAGTTTGACGTAAAAAGCTACAAAAAGGCATTTCATGCTAACATTTGCATGAAATGGTAACTTAAAAGCTACTAGTCATCCAAGGAATGATGAGCATCACGAACCAAGTCTTCGTACCTGAAACAAATCCCCAGTAACTTCAGGGTGAGTAACATAAAGCTACTCGTAGGAGATGAGCATGCATAGATCTATCATTTTACAAATTTATCACCTTAAGGTGAAACATGTCAAAGGGGCTCATGCCATCTAACGTCTATGTCAAAGTGAGACTCAGGGAGTATCCTAAGCTACCTTAGAGTATTTCTAGAATATATCATATTACTCATGCAATTTAAACAACATAGGGGCACATAGTGTAACGCAACAAGACATGGGTATCCAAAGTCATCAACTTTTAACCTATAATGCGATAACTACTAAAACAGTTCATGCTAGTTAGAATCTAAGTCAAGATGCTTATATAGGATCATTCCTAAGTCATATCAACATGAAGCAACATGAATCACGATGTCTATGAAATTGAACAAGGTTGGGATAATCCAAAGAACACGACAAGTTTAAAAGTTAACATGAATCATATTATCAATGCAATTAACATGATTGGAACATTCCAATTAATAAGACAAGAAGAATACTTGGATATAAGTTGACAAGAATTACATTATCAATACAATTAACATGATTAGAACATTCCAATTAACAAGACAAGAAGAATACTTGGATATAAGTTGACAAGAATTACATTATCAATACAATTAACATGATTGGAACACTCCAATTAACACGACAAGAGTTATATATGAAATCAAGAATAAGACATAATATCTATGCAATTAAACAAGGATGGAATCTTCCATACAACACGAATAAAGCCTTAAATCTTCAAGGAATATAACACTTGAAATTTAAGGAGTGAAATCTCGGATGAAGCATAAAATCTATGCAATGAAACAAGATTGGCGCATTTCACACAACACAAAAAGTTTTAAATCTTCAAGGAATAGCAACTCGAAATTTAAAAAGTGAAATCAACCAATGTGGAAACTCGAATATCGCCCGGATTAAAACTATACTCTTGGGTTCACTTTAGGGCTACTAACCCATGCGTACCTTCCCCTAGTGCACACTATAGTGTAGGGAGCTCTCTATCTCCCAAACTAGAACCAAGTCCTAGCTATGTCAATTCTTGATTGATATCTCAAGTTCCAAAATCAACAAGTTGTGCAAGTAAAGATAGTATCAAGATACAGGAAATACATTAACCATGTTTCATGCACAATCAAGATTTTGGAATACACAAGTCATGCCCTAAGTTCTCAAGTATGATGGCGTGTGAAATGTCAAGAAATCATAGTATGCATCTACATAGACTACAAACTAGGACTTAAAACACAAGGAATCTATTGATGTAAATATACCACAAGTATAAGATACACGATTCAATTACTTACTAAGCAACACATGAGTAAGTAAACCATTCCAAGACAAATGTGCATGTTCATTAAGTACACTAATGAAACCAAGATACAAGGGGTCTAGATACATGATGAAAAGCTAAAACCTCCATGAAACACAAGTTACAACCATGTGAACTAAGTTCCATACAAGGGAAATAAGTAAATATAAGTCTCAAACTTATCCGATTATTCTCAATTTGATACATGTGAAGAAACTTGTCAAGGAAATCATGAATACCAAGTTAGAACCTTAATCAAGTTCATGGAACCATTGAATAGATTTTACTTAATTCATTTAATTAAAATCTCTAGATTTTGAAATTCATCTAAATGATCTCAAATTAATGTATGTTATACAACATGTCAAGTCTTGATTCAATAGACTATTACAAGCGAATTCCATACAAGATACGACCATGAGTATTAAACTCGAATACTAGGAAATAATTAAATGAAAGGTTTTTAAAACCTAATCAAATATTCTTGATTAAATATATATGAAAGTATATGGCATACACATCAAGAATATCAAGTCAGAAATCCAATGGAGTGAATAGTGCACTTGAAATAAATTAATTAATCAAATTAATTAATTGTCTCTAGATTTTAAAACACCTTTGAATACTCTCAAATTCACCTATGTTGAAGAGCATGCTAGGGCCTAATATAATATGCTAACACATATTGATTTCAAGCTAATTAAGGCCACATGAATTAAATATTTACTCAAGATAAATATTAAATAAAAACATCAATACTTGTCCAAATGCTCTCAATTTATTATATGTCAATTAATATGTCAAGGGGTAATTTAATGCCATGCCACATGTTTAAACCAAGTTATAACCAACCGGGAAAATCAAATTCCATACAAGAAAAATAAATAATAAAATCTATAGATTTTATACAAAGACATGTAAATGAGTTGTATAAGCATCAATAGCATGCAATACATCAAGAATATAAATTATAACACCCCCTACCTCCATTTGAGTGTCGGGGACAAAGAGAGGAACATTAAACACCAAGGAGGTACCATGAAAATCCAAACTTGGCTTCAAACCCGAACTCTAAAAATGGTCAAATTCTAATAAGGGGGAAAGGTTGAAAACGACGAGGCCTACGATAAACATTAAGGCTGAAGACTTTTCACCAAGGAAAAGTGGTTCAAAGGAGGAGAGAGAAGGTGGCAGCCATGGCTGCCATGGATGGCCGGCCAGGAGAGGGAGGAAGATGGTGAAAAAGTGACTTTTCACTTTATGACATTCTATTTATAGAAAAACCCTAAAAGTGCCCTGAACGGACCCTGCTGGGTCCGGAAAAGTGGAATTTGAGCAGACGCGCTCAAACCGCAAAACTCCGTGAATGAAAAAGAACCAAGATGAAAAAAAAAATGAACAATGAAAGAAACGCCGTCAAAAACTGAGTCCCGAGCAGAGGGACATGCCCCAAACAAGTTCGGCGGCAACCGGGTTTAGAAATCCCTAATTCTGGGAAAGACGACCGAGAGGAAATTCTAAGAGTTCAAGAGTCGATGAAAAGTGAAAATGAATCTTGTACGAGGATCCAAGCTCAAAACGAGATATTTTGCAATAACTTTCGTTAATTGCACAATGGCCCCTATAAAAAGGGTTAACTACAAAATTGCCCAGAATGAAAATATTTTTCAAAAGATATTTTCTTAAAAACCCCTAAAATAAAATATCTTGAAAAGATATTTATGAAAAATACCCCAAGAAAAGAAAAAGTTTCCAAAGAACTGGGCGTTCATGCCCTTATGGACACCGGGAGCAACCAAAGTACTTTCTTACAAAAGTAAAGATACGTACTTCATGAAAACCACATAGAATGAAATACATGAAGTCAAAAATCAACTCCGAGCATGAAAAGTGAGGTTGTGCCAACAAAGTGACAACCAAGAAAAAAACGAAAAGTGAATAGTGTCAAAAAAATGAAAATGTGGAAATGATTCGGTCCTCAAAGGAAGTTGTCAATCCAAATGAAAGAGTCTCAGAAACCATTTCCAAGTACTCGAGATGACACCCAATGATGAGAAACAGAACTCAAAAAAGAAAATTAAACGGAAAAAAATTATCCGCAAAATTTAAGAAAAAAGAAATGGAGAAAAATGACCGGGTCATTACAATTCGCCTTTGGTTATCAACGCCTCCACCTATCTTCTCAGACTCCTACAATCATTAGTTAGGTGGCCAAAATCACTATGGAATGCACAATGCTTACTCTGGTCCCTCTGTTCCATTAGTTGTCTGATCGGTGGAGGGATCTGGAAAATATTTTTGCCCTTGGTCTCCTGATATAATCTTGCTAGGGTTACCTTGAGAGGCATGACTTTCTTGGATGTTCTAGATTTCTTCTCTGGAGCTCTCCCCTCGATGCTCGGGGTTCTCGATGGGCCCTAGAGGTGCTCGGGTGCTCTTTTGGTCGGTTTTCCACCATGACCAAAGTCACTCTTTGCTGCCTTGTCATTTCGTTCTCTTCCAATCTGATGTAGTTTTGCACTCTTGAATTCAACTCTGACATGTTGGCTAGGGTCTTTTTCACAAGCGAGGAATGAAAATGTGAGCCTTGCACCATGGCTATCTTGAATGCCCCTATGGCTGTGTCCTGGTTGCAATCCGAGATACCTGAAGACTCCATGTTGAATCAAGTGAGAAAAGTTTGTAAACCTTCCCCCTTCATTTGCCAAATCATGAAGAGACTGGCAATAGTCTTTTTCTGCTTTTTGTTTCCACAATACTGGGCAGGAACGCAATACATAGTGTCTCGAAGTTCGAGATAGACTTTCACGGGCAATTTTTGAACTATTCCAGGGCTACTCCTGTTAGGCTGGATGGAAAGATTTTGCACATGAATGGATCATTAAGCACTTCCAGTGTCATCTCCAGAGTGTAATGATTAAGATGCTGAAGGGGGTCTCCAGTTCCACTAAACTTGATAAACTTTGGCATTGTGAACTTCTTGGGCGTTCTATTTCGTCCGTAAAAGGAGTCTTCACTATCGATGCAGTGAACTCTCTCGCCATGTCCTCGGGTGTTTGGCCTTCAGCCTTTTGATCCACTCATCCATTTCCTTTTAGAATCTAGCAATAAAATCATCCCATGGTGATTGTTGATCTTCAGTTGGGATCTATGCTTCTTTTCTGCCCGACTCAACATAGTCATCTGAAGCTGGGGCCTTGGTAGTTCGAGGTCCTCCTATTGTGGTATTTCTCTGGACGCGGGACTAACTTGCTATCTCTTTGGCGAGACTGGCTTGCTATCCAACGCTTCGTCGATCGGTTGTCGTGGAACCCTCTACTGAAGGGGAGGGTTATTGAGTCCGAGCACCAGAAGTGGATCTTCGTTCTAACGTTCGAGTTGTGGGTCGATTGGCGAATCATTCGGCCGAGTGTTAGCTCGAAGTCCTTCATTCTCCTGGCTTAAAGCATTGATTTGCGCTATGTTGGCTTAATGAGCCTGTTTTAGCGCATTGATCTGTTCAGTACTAGCTTCATTAGTTTGTCAAATGACGTTAAAATGTGTTTACATCTCTTCACGCATCTTCTGTATGACTTCCTGTTGTTGTGCTCGTGCAGCGTCTGATCCTGTGGCCATTCCGGATCGATGTCGCATGAAAGTGATAGAAAAAAGACTTTTTGTTTTATTTCTCACAAACGGCGCCAAAGTGTAGGTGCGATTTTTTACACCCGAACACTTAATGAAATAAATCAAAGAAAAAATGAATAGTGAAACACAGAAGTGGACGATTTTGACAAGAGATATTTGTATGATTAGAATTCGATGCCTTTCCATTCTCATTCATGCTTTATTTATAAGATTTGTACAGAGAATTACATGGAGCCGTTACTAGCAGTTTTCTGGACGTGGGCGTTTATGCCCACTGATATTGTGCCCCTTTCTTTTATGGCGGGCATTATGGAGTTATGGGCTAATCGTGATTGGGCTGACCCTTTATCCATCTTATCTCAAGTGGAGCTTCCTTCGTTAATCGGGCCGACTTGACATGTTTTGTGGACTTTTTGGTATTGGGCTTCCAATTGATAATGGGCTTCTGGGTGGTTTCAGTTAGCAATAGACTGCACTTTTATTACCACGTGGTATATTATGATTGGTGGGGAATTTTCCCACCACAAAATGAATTTTAAAGTTATTCTATTAAAAAAAAAAAAAAAAATTCCATAATTAATGAATAAATCAAGGTCAAAATTTTAGAACGGTAAATGAAAGCAAATGAATTAGGTAGGGGTAATTATGGTGTGCAATTAAGGTAGGTTCTTTTAATTATACCGATTAAATTTGAGATATTAACCATATTATTTTAACTTTATTTTAAGTATTCTAATCGTAAGCTTATTTTAGAGAATTATAGACAGGGGTGGCAATTCGTGTTCGTGGATCATAATCATGTCATGTCGATATAAGGGTATTCTACTAAATAGATAAATTCAAACCCAACCCATTTAATAATCGTGTCAGGAACCCTCAACACTAACCCAACCTGTTTATTAAACGGATTAACATGTTAACCCATTTAATGACCTGTTTATCAAAACGAGACATTTAATATTCAATCAAATAATAACTACTAGAAAAAATTTGTCACAATTAACCCAAATATTCAAAATAAGAAGAAAAATCATAAGGCATAGTCAAAGTTTATGTTAAAATGACTTAACTGTCCCTAATAATTGGGTTTAAACCGGTAACATATTACATATGTCATATTCATGAGTATGACATGTTGAGTTAAACGTGTATAAACGGGTTACACATGTTGAACCCCCTCAACCCTAACCCGACACAATTAAGTAAACGAGTTAATCGTGTCAACCCATTTATGACCCAAACCCATTTAAGGTCAACCCAAATCCACTTATTTCGTGTCATGTTCGAGTCGTGTTGGCGAGTCATATCATAATTTGACACCCCTAACTATAGTATATATGCCAATTAAGGTTGTTTATGATTCTTCTGGCTTAATTGAATTGGGTAGGATGTTGGTATGGTGTGCAATTTTGGTAGGTTTGAACTAGTGGTGTGAACATGGAGAGAGAATATGGGATATTTGAGTTTGATTATGCAAGCGTAGATATATATCTATATCTATACTATTATAAAAGTGTAAAGAATTTCTTAACATTTTTAGATTTTTTAAAAATACAAAATAATTTTCATTAAATATTTTACATTATAATATGTACTTATATACTATTTAGAATTTCAATAGCTACATATGATTAAATGAGTCATCTCTGAATTCCAATAGTCACATATGATTAATGAGTGTATATATATATTTTTATTATTTCTATACATTTTTAACAATTTTGAATTAGAGTATTTATTTAATGGCTGAAATAAAGAGTTAATAAAAGTATTTTTTATATATAACTAAATACACACATACCGAAATCAATATTCAGAAAAAAGGGAAAAAAAGAAAAGAAAAATATTTTTTATCCCACTTCTTAAAAAGCAACCCATTTTCCTTCCCCAAAAATTCCATGCCCTAATCTATTCACAAAAAAAAATACTAAAAGTGCAAAGAATTTCTTAACATTTTTTAATTTCAAATTTTAATGTGTAAAGCACTTTCGCTACTTCTTAATTTTTTTAATTTTTTTTCATAAAAATGTCTCATTAAATTATGTAATTATTTATACCCTAATGATATATTTTTTTGACTGTTGCAATTCTTGAACTTCTAACACAATAGTATGGAGCTATTGAAGTTCTCATTAAATCATGTAATAATTCATACCATAATGAGACTTTTTTTTTTTTTTTGAAATGTATTTTTTGGCTACATATATTTATACCTAAAATAATTTATTTTTTATTATAAAAATGTAAAGAATTTTTGAATTTCTAAATGTTTTTCATATTTGTTAAATAAAATAATTTTGTAAAATGTATCTTTTTGGTTATATATCTATACCTAAAATAATATATTTTTATTCTAAAAGTGTAAAGAATTTTTTGAATTTATAAACTTTTTTCATATTTTTTAAAATTAAAAAAATAAGGTTTTTGATTTGATTCAAAGTGTACAAAATATTTTCTAATATAATTTATTATTTGATTAAATATAGTTTTTATCATAATAATTGCAATTCAATTTCTCTTAATTACAATTTAACATTTGTGCCTTATGATATTTTTTTTCACTGTTTTAACCGAAAAGTGGTAGTATACCATTTTCATTTCTCGCTTCATTTCCTGCACTGAACCAAAGAAGTTGTAAATAGTCTTCTAGCTTGAATTACACAAAATTGTTTATGAATTTGAGAGATTCTAATTATCTATATCTTTTGATTGGCCGAAAAGGAGAGCAAAGCTTCTCTCTTTGATATTTTATTTGATTCCCTCTTTAATGTTTTATAGCTATGGTATTTTTATCCAATTATATATTACCAATTCTTTATTATTGTGAGACTTGCATATTCTTTCTTATACATGGTAACAATATATTCTAACATTTCTACCTTGAACTTTGAGGAGACATTACTTCAACAAATGAATATGGACCTCGTTGACCAACCCAAGGTTTTGATTGGAATTTTGGAGGGGAAGTGGATAATGAGCATTAACGGTTTGTACATGTTTTCTAATCATAACAAATTTATAATCAAATATTAGCATTTTAAGCTTTTTTTTTTCCAAGTAAATCGTTTAACTAATCTCTGGTTTGCACTTGACTATTTATTTATTTTCTTTTTTCTTAGACCCTTTTTATGGTTTTGCATGAATTATGGCTTACGTGAAAGCCATGAAACATGTTGATGGAAGGATTATGAATCTAATACATCCATGGGATCTATATTGTCCTCCTCAATTTGAAAGATTTAAAATCTTAAACAAGGTCATTTCATATCTATAATTTTAGTAAAAGATTAAAAAATTATAGGAACTAAATTTGACATTTGATTTATGATGTGTAAACCCTCGAGGAAATCCCATAATAATTACAATTGATGTTGTATAAGTTTTTAGGTATCTATCTATACACACTATTTTTTTCTTTTCTAAAAGTGTAGAGAATTTTTAACATTTTTTTTTTTTTTTTTTTGTCTCATTAAAAAGTTCATTAAAGTATAATAATTAATGCCTCATTAATAGTATAGATTATAAATGTATATATTATATATGACCTAATATTTTATGAAAAAAGTTGTGGAAGGCCAAAAGAACATGTTTTTAATTCGATTAATTATACTATTTGATTGTTCATATTCTTGGACTCTTTTTATATATGTATATATTTAAACCATAATTTTTATATTAAAAGGATATTAAAAGTATTTTTAAATCAAATTAATTATACTTTTATTCTTCATATTCTCAAATATAAAAAAGGCAAAAAACTTAGAAGGAAAAAATATATATATTCCAACAAAAAGATGTGAAAAAAGTTTAGAAATTCAAAAAATTCTTTACACTTTTAGCTTAAAAAATATATTATTTTAGGTATAGATATATAACCAAAAAGATACATTTAACAAAATTATTTTATTTAACAAATATGAAAAATGTTTAGAAATTCAAAAAATTCTTTACATTTTTAGAATAAAAAATAAATTATTTTAGGTATAAATATATGTAACCAAAAAATACGTTTCAAAAAAAAAAAAAAGTCTCATTATGGTATGAATTATTACACGATTTAATGAAAACCTGAATATCTCCATACTATTGTGTTAAGAGTTCAAGAATTGCAACAACCAAAAAAATGTATCATTATGGTATGAATAATGAGACATTTTTATGAAAAACAAATTAAAAATATTAAGAAATAAAGAAAGTGCTTTATAAATACATGTCTTTGTATTTAAAACATAGAATATTATTAGTTGATTGCAATTAATCCGTAACAAAAATTGATTGCCATTAATATGATACACTTAATAATAATTGTATTAAAAAATTTTAGTGCCAAAAATACAAATAGACAAAGTTGGAAAGAATGATTTAATTGAAGTAATACAATAAGAACATTTAATCTAAATTATATAATAGAAATGATTTTGTAATTTTAGAAATATAAAAATGTTAATAAATAGAGACTTTTACCATAACTCATATATTGAAAGAATGTTTTAAGTAAAGTAATACAAATCTTGTACCAAAAATAAGAATAGATAAAGTTGTACCTTACAAACACAAATATTTTTTGTTAATTTTTTTTAAAAAAATATTTACAAACTTTACTTATAAATAAAGAGTTTCATTAAACACCAACTCATATTTTTTTAAATTTTCCGTTAATGTGTTATCTATTTTAAAAAAATATTACAAACTTTAGTTATAAATAAAGAGTTTCATTAATGTAATCTCTATTTTATAGTCATTATAGTGGACCTTATTTTTATAATAATTGCGTTTATATATGTTTTAATTATTTTTATTTTAATTACTTAATATTTATTTTTATGACTTTGTATTACATACATGAACATTATTATTATTAATATTATTAGATTATAGATAATAGTTTTATATATGGTTGTATTATTATTTATATTCATTAATGATTAATCAAATGGTACCTTTTGCAAATCTTTTAAATTTAATTTTCTTCCTCATTTTCATATTCAAAGTCGATGTTAATTTGATCATGATCCGAGTACAGAGTACCATACATGACTACTAATCAATCAAATTGCTGTGCAGTTTTAGTTGTTTAATTAATTGAAATGGAAGGCATGTTTGATTGACTGAGATGTATACGTGTATCGAAACTCTGCTTGGACTGTAGTAGAATATAACTTATTTGTGGA
The DNA here is from genome assembly GCF_030987335.1 of Cornus florida. Lineage (NCBI taxonomy): Eukaryota > Viridiplantae > Streptophyta > Magnoliopsida > Cornales > Cornaceae > Cornus > Cornus florida. The sequence goes on from NW_026775574.1 coordinate 20,690,986, forward strand.
CCTGACCCACTAATATTTTTTAGGTATTCGTCAGATCAGGTATTAGATATTGTTCGTGCCGAGTAGAGACAGTCATATGCTCTTTCGCCTCTACGTAGGACTCTTCTTCATGTTTTAGCTTTGGATTTTATTTTATATCAGTTATTTTTTAGTTGGAATATTCTTAGAGGTCCACTTGATGGATTCCCAAGTTGTAATAATATCAGAGGATTTGGATATTTTATTTGAAGGATTATTTTATTATTAATTCAAGGATTTATTATTTAGTTTCTTCAGCTTATTAAATTAAAGCATAATGAATCATGCCTCATTAATAATATAGATTATAAATGTATATATTATATATGACCTAATATTTTATGAAAAAAGTTAAGGAAAACTGAAAAAACATGTTCTTAATCCGATTAAAAGTGAAATGGTACCCTTGGAATTTTTTACCTTAAATTTTATTAAAACTGTATTATTTTTATTTTGATACTTAAAATCTCCAACCAAGTATTTCTTAACTCTTTTTTTTCACTTTAAATTAAATCCAATTTCATTAAAAGTATTAGTGGACATTAATTACTTGAGTTTCATTTCATGTTTTTAATGGTAGATAACCTTTGGGATTTTCAACCTAAAAAAATGTCATTAAAAGTGAATTACAAAACGTGTACAACCTCGTGGAATTTTTAACCTTAAATTTCATTAAAAGTTTATTATTTTTATGTTTAATGCAAAACTTTTGTAATTCTTGAAATTTCCAAACTTTAATAGTATTTGATGTCTCTTAAAATTTTGAACAATAACATAAAAGTCTATTATATAAATAGAGGTAAAAATTACAAGATCAAGCTCCAATATTGAGGGAGCAGCATGAGTAGATATCAACAAGAGCATTACAAGTAGGGATCACAAGAAGAAGAAGAATCAAGGAACATATTTTATCAATTAGCTTTGGTAGTGAGGATGATAATTCATGTGTGACAAATCAGGACCATCAATTAGCTTGGTTAAGTTATTTGCTTGTTTTGAATCCTTTACTCAGTTTAACTCATAGTGATGAATTCATATTAAATTGTTTTAATATTAGGCGTAGTGATGATAAAATGATTGTTAGGTTTCATTCAACAAATTAACAATTATTGAGTATTCTTGTACTCATGTTGAAGTATTTTTTTGAATACGAATATTTTGTTGTATTCTTCCTTTGGATTATATGTACCCTTTTTTTTTTTCCCTAATGAGGACTTGAGTTTGGTTGTTCATGTTATCCAAAGCCTTCAATTATTTTGATTTTCATTTGATTTGCATTTGTTAATTCAATTTTTAAAACATTTTTTCTTAATCTTCCTTGATCCTATTTCTTGAAAAAAATTAGATGGCATTTGTATGTCAACTTGTTTCTGTGAGTTTTGGATTGCTATTATTTCTTTTTTCTTTCTCCATTGTATTTATTTTTTGAAAGTTCGTTCATCTCGAGAAACTTGAGTCCATGAAAGAAAAGTCTTAACAAAAATGTTATAATGTTAGAAAGAAGAAGTGTCTTCTTTCTTACAATGCAAAATGTTGGAAGGTTATTCCTTTTGTGCTTGATCCATGTGGATTACAAAATGATAATTATATATATATATATATATATATATATATATATATAAACAATTATATTTTAGTGATGATCAAAGGATTGTTAGGTTTCGTTTAACAAATTAACAATTATTGAGTTTTCTTATACTCATGTTGAAGTACTTATTTGAATATGAGTATTTTGTTGTATTCTTCCTTTGGTTTACATATACTTTTTTTTTTTTTTTTTGTTCATGGTATCCACAGCCTTCAATTGTTTTGGTTTTCATTTGATTTGCATTTGTTAATTCAATTTTTAAAACATTATTGCTTAATTTAGATAATATTTGTATGTCAACTTGTTTATGTGAGTTTTGGATTGTTATTTTTTTTCTTTCTTTTTCCATTATATTTATTTTTTGAAAGTTCATTCATCTCCAGAACTTGAGTCCATGAAAGGAAAACCTTAACAAAAATGTTTTAATGTTATAGAAATAAGAAGGCTCTTCTTTCTTATAATGCAAAATACTGGAAGGTTATTCCTTTTGTGTTTGATCTATGTGGATTATAAAATGACAATTATATGTGTGTGTGTGTGTGTTGTGTATATATAATTTATTAGAATCTATATTTTAGAATATATCTTAATATACATGGTTTTAAGTTTAAAGCCCAATAAGCGAAATAAAATATCTTTTGGTGCATGATGATCATTTAAAATATTTGAACGTGAAAATATATGAGAATTCCTCTGATGAGAGATTTCTACATAAAATGATTATAGATAAAGTGTAATAAAAACTAAAAAAATATTTAATACAAGTAACAAAAACGCAAATTAAAAATAGAAGCTCATTTGTGATATAAATGACATATGAAGATATATTTTCATACTCCTTACTTCACATTGAAGAGCATCAAATCAAATAAATTATACTTTATTAACTTAATCACTGATTAAATAATGGTTTTTTAAATTTATTATAATCTTATTAATAACTTAAATTTATATCACCTGTATCTGTATGTGTAATTTTGTTAGTATATATATATATATATATATATAAACACGTACCTAAGTCACTCTACTTTTTAAATTCGCTCCTGTTTCATGTGACGGTTCTCGTTGATTTAACAAAGTGGCGGATTAGATGGATCATGGATGTCTGTTCAAAGAGTAAAGACGGTTGGTCTCTCTTCAATGTAGAACCGAAAAGTCCTCAATCTTTAATGGAGGTGGTCGGTGACTCTTGTGACTAAAATTTAAACAGCCAATCCCCTCTCTCTCGTGTTTTTTTAAATTTACTTTTATTTTTTTAACAAATAATTTAAAAATTATTTTGTACTGTGACGCAGACTCGTACAATGTATAACTTAGACTTTGAACCTGTTAGTAAATTACCAAAAAGAAAAATACAAGCTTTTAATAGATAATAATAAGGAAATCTTATAAAATTTATATTAATTAAGAGATGTATTAAATAATTTATTTAATTTTTTATAAATTTTTAAATTTTGTTTTAATGTAAAAATTAAATTGAGAGAACTCTTTAACTCTTCTCTCATATTCTCATAGTAAATTACCAAAAAGAAAAATACAAGCTTTTATTTTTGTTTGTAATTGTCCATACTTTGTAGTGCCTATCAATTGATAAAAACAATAATTGGGTCATATTCGATGTGGTTAGTGGTGGGGAAATGGCATACCAGTATATGTGTGCCTGCGTCGAGGAGTAATGAATGATATTTATTTGGACTATTTTAACTCATTTGTCTAATTAAAAAATTTTCTATCAGATAGTGTTGATAAATTTAAATATGAGTCTCATTCGTTGCATCAAAGGGAAAGAAGACAAATAGGTTTGAGATGGTGTAAGAATTATTTTTCTTGGAATGTGTTATGATATTTTTTTGTGATATTGGTTTGGAATAACTCATAACATATTAGATTTTTTAGGCCAAACTCATATCACCAAATTGGTTGTGTGTTTTGGTACCAAAATAAATTTTCAAAATTCCCAAAACAAATTTTCGTTATCAAATATGGTTTGGATTTCTAACCAAAACATTCTTATAACAAAACGGTTGTTTTGGTATTGATTAAAAATATAACGCCTAAAATATATCGCATCTTAAACCAGCCCATAGTATGGCGTTTTGGTATTTTGTAGGACCCAATGTACTGCCATACCCACTTTAACCCACCATGCTAACAAAAAATAGTTGTCACTTTCAGACTTGGCCCATACCTATTTCAGGATAATAGTGACATTCTTCTGGGCCTGGGTGTAGAACTCGTTGGGTTGGTTTAACTCATGTTGGGCTGGATCAGATCTTAAAGTGGAAAGCAATGGCTCCGTCTTGAGGAATCAATGTAGCGCTAATACGGGCCTTCCTTATACCTCGACAAAATTTCCACTTGCTTAGTTACCTTGCATTGTTGTTATCCCAAATAAGCAGGGATGGCAAAATTCCCACTCTATCCCATTTAAAAGGGTTATGGGAGTGATTAAATTATTTTGGGACGAAAATAGGGGGCTGGAATTGAAAACATACATGGTTACAGGGAGGGAATGGGAAAAAATCACCACGCAGAATTTAGTATTTCTTGGACTTTGAACCTGTTTGTAAATTACCAAAAAAATATATATACATATATATATACAAGCTTTTAATAGATAATAATAAGATGAAATTATATAAATTTTATATTAATTAACAAGAAATGCTCTGGATTCTTTTCTTAAATCTTGAGCTGAAAGATGTATTAAATAATTTATTTAATTTTTTATAAATTTTAAAATTTTGTTTTAATTTAATAATTAAATTGAGAGAACTCTTAACTCTTCTCTCATATTCTCATAATAATATTACTTTAATTAATATATATATATATAATAAAGTGTTATCTTGACGACGCAAAATATAGACAAAAGTCTTAGTTGTTCAGTAATTGTCCTTACTTTGTAGTGCTTAACACAAATTAATAGACAAAAGTCTTTCTTTTTTATTTATTTATTTATTTATTTTTGTTTGTAATGGTCCATACTTTGTTGTGCCTGTCAATTCATAAAAACAATACTTGGGTCATATTCGATGTGGTTGGTGGTGGGGAAGTGGCATATCACTATATGCGTGTCTGCGTCGAGGAGTAATGAATGATAGGACTATTTTAATTCATTTGTCTAATTGAAGAACTCAAATATAGGTTTCATTCGTTACATCAAAGGATAGAAATCAGGCTAGACAAATAGGTTTGAGATTTCAGCGTAAGAATCATTTTTCTTGAGTCATCATATTCGTAGGGTTTGTTTGGGATATATTATGATATTATTTTTCTAATATTGATTTAGAATAATTCATAATATATCAAATTTTTTGGTCCAAACCCAAATCACAAAATTAGTTGTGTGTTTTGGTACGGTAGCAAAGGAACTAAAATAAAATTTTGAATTTTTCAAAACAAATTTTTGTTACTAAGTATAGTTTCGATTTCTACCCAAAATACTCTTACGACAAAACAACTCCTAAAATATATAATTTTTGTTACTAAGTATAATTTCGATTTCTACCCAAAATACTCTTACGACAAAACAACTCCTAAAACATATAGCATACCAAACGGGTCCATCGTATGACATTTTGGTACTTTGTAGGACCCAATTTACTGCCATACCCACTTTCGCTTATTGTCACGGGCCTAGAGATTTGGCGCAGCGGCACGGCCCGTGCGGCACCAAGGCGTTGCTTCAGCTCGCGCAAGCGCCCTGGTCAGCCACCACGACATGCCTTCCCAAGGATACATGCTGACTGGTTTCGGCCTGCCTTGGCCTTGTCAGGGGAACGGCTCCAGCTCCCGACCAGTTTGTGCAGGGATGGCCAACTCCCTTCTTCATAGTCAAGTCCACGACCAGCGACAAGCTCCTCGCACTCAACCGAGTCGACCTGCCTGAACTCTGAAGAGGTACCATCCTGTGCTCCTGCATGCCCTTTCCCTGGAACCATTCCCAATCAAACTCTGCTCTTTGCCAACCAGCATGCGTGTCTTCCATCCTCTAAGCACTTTAGGAATCACTTCGTGACACCCTCCCCCACCCAAATCATGTGACGCCCTCGTTGCAGTGCGACGCTTCACTACTGCGTCTACTCCCTTCCAAAGTCTGCCTCCAAACAGTATACTCGCCTTCCCACCATCGCTTCCTTGTGCAACTCCCTGCACTGCACTCGCCCAATGATAGGCCTCAGACCAAGAGGACGTCCACTCCTCAAGGACGTGACTCTTCTCCGTCATGCCGCCTCCGCAACATCCCGAGCAAGCAAGAGCCTCTTGCCGACTTGATACTCGCCCTTCACCAAGGTTTGCATCACCCAAGGAGCTCGCACGAACTTTGGTGCGCGCGACCCTCCGGCCCTCCAGTGCGCAACTTCAACGGACGTCTCTTCCTAGGGAGATGGAGGCTCTCCCCCCAACTGCATTGATTCCTCCTCATCGACGCAACTTCAATGCACCGTCTTTATTCTCAGACCCCTCCCGGATCGACAAGGGGACACCCCACCGTGTTTTACCCCAAGTCCTACTCTGATACCATTTGTCACCGGCCTAAAGATTTGGCACAGCGGCACGGCGCGCTCGTGCGACACCAAGGCGTTGCTTCAGCTCGAGCAAGCGCCCTGGTCAGCCACCATGACTTACCCTTCTAAGGAAATATGCTGACTGGTTTCGGCCTGCCTTGGCCTCATCAGGGGAACGGCTCCAGCTCCCGACTAATTTGTGCAAGGATGGCCAACTCCCTTCTTCATAGTCAAGTCCACGACCAGCAACAAACTCCTCGCACTCAACCGAATCGACCTGCCTGAACTCTGAAGAGGTACCATCATGTGCTCCTGCACGCCCCTTCCCTAGAACCATTCCCAGTCAAACTCTGCTCTTTGCCAACCAGCATGCGTGTCTTTCATCCTCCAAGCGCCTTAAGAATCGCTTTGTGACACTATGCTTAAAAAAAAAAAGAGTTCACTTTCAGACTTGGCCCATACCTATTTAAGGAAAATCATGACATACTTCTGGGCCTGGGTGTAGAACTCGTTGGGTCGGTTTAACTTGATCCAGCTCATGTTGGGCTGGATCAGGTCATAAAGTGTAAAGCTAGGGCTAATACAAGCCTTCCTTATGCCTTTTAAAAAATTTCCACTTGCTTGGTTACCTTGCATTTTTACTTAGTGTTGTGATCCCATGTGAGTAGGGATGACAAAATATCCTGTCTCGTCTCATCCCGTCCCATTCCACCCCTTTTAAAAGGGATTATGGGAGTGATTAAATAATTTTGGGACGAAAATTGGGAGATGGTATTAAAAACATGCATGGTTATAGAGAGGGAACGGAAAAAGTCACCACGCCCAATCCGATTTATAAAGATAAATTACAATTTTGTCTTTATACTTAATTTTATATTTAATAATATTAAGTATATATTAAGCAAATCTTAATTTATTCTATATAATATTTGTTTGCTGGCAGTGAAATATATATATATATATATATAAATTCAAGATGTGAAAAGCGCATGGAGGATATCATTCAAGAATATTCATTCTATTGTGAGGAGGTTGCATGATATGAAAGGCAAACGGAGGAGACCATTCAAGATGTGTGCAGTGAATCCAGTGATTGACCCATCAAAAAAATCAAGCAATAATTAATAATGGAATAATATGACACTGAGGGGAAAAAAAATCCAAGAATGAAAACCTAAAGATGTTCGTTGCAGGTTCTCAGTAATGGTCATAATCAATAATTCCAAGAATGCCAAACATTCAGCTGGAATGTGAAGAAGAAGATGCCGGGGAAGATGGCAGAAATGAGTCGGGACAGCAAAGTATTTTTCGATGATCATGCCTGAACTTCTGTAATCTCAAGACCTGGAAAATAAAATTCAGAAAAAACATTACTGTGGCAACAATATATACTATGTTCATAACCACAGAGAAGTTTGTGTGATCCATGAGATCAGTGACAACATTTTAATGAATGAAAGACTATTGATATTCACTCTAACGTATGTTTCCTACAAATTATCACCCACCATAAACAAGCTGATTGACAGGATGAAGAGTCCCAACCGAAAGCTCGAACAGAACATGACAGATGATCAAGAAGAGTAATATTATCAATAAATATATATATATATATATATATATATATATAAGTATACACTATTATTTTAATTGCAATCGTATTATTTTGACTAGCAAATAAGAAAATAATTGATGCTCTAGTATTAAGCATAACTGGCGTGTCCTCAGGTTCCCTAAGGTGAAGGTGGGGACTGCATAAACCATGGTACCATGAAGTCGTTTGTAGTACTCGGAGAAAATATATTACAGAAAAAATTCCTGGCCTTTTTTCATTCGTCTCTTCCTTGATCCATTTTTACATTGTAAAAGTGAATGTCATAAACAGCTAAAGTTCAGAATCATTGCATTATAAAAAAAATTACGGTAGTTGAGTAGAAAAGATCCATCCCGTTGACATCAGCATTTTAGTTTCCACAAAACTTGACCATTTTCAAGAAAAATTCACTGTCGCTATTTTGTCAATAAAAAAGAAAAAGAAGAACAGCACTAAGTCTGAGGGTATGTCCTCTCCCAAGATCTCGATTGGGGGGCTATGTCATCTATGTCAAGGCTGAGAGATATCACGATTGCCCTTTGTAAAAGGATCAACTTCTTGTTTAAATGTATGATGATGGGGGACATAGAACACAGAGGTCACCAGATGTGAAACCAATAAACAAAACAATAATATACTACAACCCCAACCAATTTACCGCCTTTAACATTTTAAGTTCATACTCAAATCACTGTCATGAACCATTAGAATGGTTTCGTGTAACCGACATCATAAGCTCATTCCCAAAATTTGGCCCAGTTTGAAGGGAAAGGTCATCCGCGTGGAATGTTTTTCAATGTTTTTATTGATATTATTGTTAAAGTCACAAGATTTTCATGATTCAAAAATGTTGCAAGTCATTTCACAAGGAATAATAACATGAATGTTTTCAGGTATTGTATCTCAGTAATCTGATGAAGACAGAAGTTCCTACTCGCCAGAGTAGTGTGCAGGTGACGATGCTTGCACTGAAGGTTTTGTTGGTGTTGACATTTATCACGCCCAGATTACTAACATAAAACAATCAAGGTGTTGTCGGCCAGAGTAGTGTACCAGGTGAAGTTTATTAACGTTCAACATAAATGGTTTTCAGGCATCGCGTGTTAGTTACCAAAGGCTGTAGCCCAGTGGTACTTCCTCGCCTTCCAAAGTAGAAGGTCGAGGGTTCAAATCCCCAAACGGGCATGTGGGTGGTTCGTTTCTTGCTAAAAGATAAAACAAAATTTGATGGCACCGTCGGTGGAATTCCCGGCAGAAGAGATTAGTGTTTTGGGTACACTCACCTCTGTCATTGCATGAAGTTGTTAGTATTGACACATATCAAGGCACTGAACGTGTGTCACGCCCCATCGATTGTGGGCTCGCAAAAGAGATGTGGTGGAAGCAAATCATTGGGCTGACTCATTGCTAGCCAACAAGGTGACAGGGTTGCAAGTTCATGACCATATCATGGGATTTTTCTCGCAGTCGCCACTGTGCCTAAATTTAAAACTTCAAGTGGACCAAGATCATTTATCTGGGCTACACTGAAATTCTGAACCCCAAGCATATGAGGAACAAGTTAAGAGGCACTTCCTAATCAAGGACACGAGTCTAGGTGGTTAGGTCCAGAGGAGAGCTGGGCTCCCTTGAAAATATTAGGTAGTACGACTATCCTTATGAGCATGCAAAAAATTCTCACGACTGTAAACAGTGGAAATTGAAGGATCCCCTCAATTGGTAAATCTGCAGGTAAAAATTGCTTTCTCAGGACTGTTGTGGTACTAACATTTCCATGTAATGCGGTACTTGTGAGCAAATGGATATTGATATAGAAGAATAACATTGTGGAAAAACATATTGGTTCCATGATTAGGTGGAATGTGCATTTGGTACACCTGATGCAAACTAAAACAAGGAATGCAAACTCTATAGCAGAAAAGCAAATAAGAAAAACTAGCTAGTGTTGCTCTAACAATTATATCTCATCCTATGATAAATTGATTCAAGTTTTATCTATCACCTTGCCTTTTTATTGTAAATTTAGTCTTTTCTATATCTATGAAGCATGGACGAGGATATGTGGTATGGATACATGACATGGAAATATCAATACCTTAAATTTCGAGAAGATATGATACTAACAGGAAGGGCCACAATAACAAACAAAATTGATAACATGGTAACCAATTATTCTCATCATCAAACTTGGACCTATGGTTGCATAGAGTTTATGTTGAAGGCGATGAAAACTGGGGAAATAACAGAGCAAGCAAAACACAAAGGAAAAGGGAAATGGAATAAGGAAATGCACTAAGAAAGAATTCAAGTAAAGCTTATACTCACCGTGTAAGCTGTTCCAAATCGTCCATAGCTTTACTTAATGCATGGAGAGACATCTTTTTTACCTGCACCAAGCAAAAATGCAGAGCAGGTATGACATTATCACAATGTAAATGCCAAAAGCTATTCAAGAAGTCAAATGGCCAAATATTTAAAAGATACAATGGCATTTGACCTATATCAGATACAGGGCAATTAAGCACATTGCTCCAAAAGCTGCATAATGTTCACTCTCTCTTGGATAGGCAACAAATAGAGGATTTGGTTCAAAGCTTACCCCATGTTCCCAACAAACAAGTTATAGACCGTATTGACCTACTCTAACAACCACCTATTACAAACTGCAATGTTCTCGTTTACAAAGAATCTTGTAATCAAATTAAAATGCAAAATTGCCATTGCAGCACCTACTTTATGCAAGCATAAAATGTTAAGGCAGCAATGCAAGAAAACAGCTACCGGAGAATTGGGACATAGAAGGTGAAGCCTGTAACTCAGGTATCTTGAGAGGCACGCTAAAGGATTTTAAGGTTGGAAAGTTTGATCATTGCTTTTGGCTCGTAGATGAGTAAGGTAAGCATAGTTTAAGGAGACAGCATGGGTTAATTAATGATGGTCAGGAACAAGGTAAAGCTATTAACTTAGATGCTAAGTGTTGAAAAGGAAAGATTTGGTAGTAATACTACCAAATATTATTAGCTGTAAATATAATATTTGGAGAATATTTTCTGTAAATAGAATATTGGTCAAATGCTGTAAAATAGGAAATTATTAATTAGGCCAGCTAGGTATGTATGTGTATTCTCTCCTATAAAGAGAACAAACTCGTGAATTGTGTGCTAATATAGAGAAAAAGGTTTTTCTATTTTTCTTTCCTTTATAGTTTATATGGTATCAGAGCCCAGCAAGAAATTTGTAAATACGATGAGCCTCCAAGGTCCGTTTGTAGTGATTGGCATCTTCAGTGGATTTCTATTCATAATCATTGAATAGATCCATGTCCTACCAAATGCGCTTTAATGAATTGAAATACTTGATGATCGAGTCTTCTCCCTGCCAAATCTCACCAAGTTTTAGAGTCAATTCGTAGATCTGAGACTGATTTCCCAAATCAGAGTACAACTGATTTCCCAAATCAGAGTTGTCCCAGAGCTCCTTAGCCGTGGAGTAGCACATATAGTTGGAGCTAATATCCTCGTCCATGGAGTTCACAAGCCAAGTCATCACCATTGAATTTTCTGCATCCTAGGTCACGTACGTTGGGTCCTCCGATGCTGGTGCCTTCTTGTCTCCTGTCAGGTACCCGATCTTTCCCCGCCCTCTGATGTACATCCGAACGGACTGGGACCACCGTAAACAATTGTCACCATTAAGGCGAATATTGGTGATCTGAACCGAGTGAGAATCGGTACTGGGGGCTTGGGTTGTCGGATTTGTTGACTGGGTTGTGATAGGCGAGGATGACATGGAGGAACCGTCAGACATGGCTGATCAGTGAAAAAGAGACTTGCAGCTGACTTTGAGATCAAGGATATGGGTGCATTAAAATACTTTCTTGGAATGGAGTTTGCTAAATCCAAAGAAGGTATATTTGTGAATCAACATAAATATATTCTTGATTCACTTAGTGAGACAGGTCTACTAGGATGTAAACCAGCCGAGACACCCATTGAGCCCAACCTTAAGCTACAGCATTCTAAAGATGAAGAAGTTTTGAATAGAGAGCAGTATCAAAGACTTGTTGGAAGATTGATCTACTTGTCACATACACGTCCAAATATAGCTTTTGCAGTCAGCATGGTTAGCCAGTTCATGCATTCACCTGGACGAGAACACTTTGATGCAGTCTACAGAATTCTTAGATACCAAAAGGGGACCCCTGGAAGAGGTCTATTGTTAAAAAACCGTGGGCATTTGCAAGTTGAAGCCTATACTGATGCAGATTGGGCTGGGTGTGCTATTGATAGACGGTCGACTTCTGGCTACTGCACCTTTGTTGGAGGTAACCTTGTCACCTGGCGGAGTAAAAAACAGAATGTAGTAGCGAGAAGCTGCGCAGAGGCCGAGTTTAGATCAGTTGCTCATGGAATTTGTGAGGTGTTATGGATTAAGAGACTATTGGATGAATTAAAGGTCTCTAATCCATTGCCTATGAAATTATACTGTGACAATAAAGCTGCTATTTCGATTGCTCACAATCCAGTGCTTCATAACAGAACAAAGCACGTGGAGGTAGACAAACACTTCATAAAGGAAAAGCTCGAAAATGGATTAATCTGTATGCCATACATTCCTACTACCGAGCAAGTTGCAGATGTGCTTACAAAGGGACTTCCTACAAGACAGTTCGACCGACTAATTGGCAAGCTGGCTATGGAGGATATCTTCAAACCAGCTTGAGGGGGAGTGTTGAAAAGGAAAGATTTGGTAGTAATACTACCAAATATTATTAGCTGTAAATATAATATTTGGAGAATATTATATTTACAACTAATAATATTTGGTAGTATTTTTCTGTAAATAGAATATTGGTCAAATGCTGTAAAATAGGAAATTATTAATTAGGCCAGCTAGGTATGTACGTGTATTCTCTCCTATAAAGAGAACCTGTGTAAACTCGTGAATTGTGTGCTAATATAGAGAAAAAGGTTTTTCTATTTTCTTTTCTTTATAGTTTATACTAAGTAATTCTAACTGTAAAGGGATTTCAAAAATTAAGAAACTACAACTATTAAAATATGTTTGCAGATCACAGATCTATGCAAATTCATTTTCCACTAGCCGGAATCTTGTCCAGATCCCTTCCAGCCAAATTAACCTGTTAGCCAAATGCTTCTCAAAATTTGATTACTTATTATACTTAAAAATTAAAAGAACGTAATAATTACATGTCAAATTGTAGCAAGACCTTAGCTGAGGAAACAATATTGCTCCCACGACTTCAGAACCAACTTACTGGCCAGATGTGGCCAAAGTCTGGAGGATTCTCAATATAATGTATTGGAAAAAATATTACAAAACAAGATCCACCATACCTCTAGATGTGTCATGTTGTCCATTCCAACCCAAGCAAAAAAAAGAAAGGCTGTGAAATATAAAACCTTTAAGCAAATATAGTGCCGTTCAGGAAACAAGACAATGTACCTCTAGTTTATCTTCCTTGGCTCTATGATTCTTAGGAAGAACACGAAATTCCTCAGTCAAACGAATGCACTCACTGATGTTTTCAGGAGAAACAAAGTCGAGAGCAACCTTAATACATGACTGCATAGGACATAAAGAAGAAAGTTTTAAAAAGAGCCATACAAAATAGATCACTGAATGACGAAATCCAAATGAAAACAATCTACCACCCAAATGAATATTATATGGGTAATATCAATGAACAACAAGGTTCAATAAAAGGGTCTGATAAAATATGCAAAGTGCTAGTGCACAATGGCCAACCCCACACCCTCAAAGATTCTTATATTTCTTCTTTTTCAATGAAAAAAAGTAGCTTTAAAAATATATTATCCCCAATATGCAACCTTTTGATAGTCAATGACTAGATTCTTACTTATCAAGAGTAAATATGTATTTTAGAGATAAAGAAGTCATGTGGAAGTCAGAAGTTGCCATACATGGTTACTCCAGGCATCAGGATAGAATAACTTGACTATGCGTGTTCATGACTTTAATCATATTTACCACATACAGTTTACTTAAGATTGAGTTTCAATTTGTAAGTAAACTGTTGAGGACAACGACAATTGATTACTTCTAGGTTGTAACAGAAGTGCATAATACATTTGCTCTTCTAAGTTCTTTATTTATTTATTTATTTATTTATTTTTTTTTTGAAGTACATATAAAAAAAAGTATATTTTTTGAAGTAAATGACATAAGACTCTTTTCTAGGCACAAAAACTTGTGGAGAAAACCATACAGTTGCTGTGGCAACAAGTATCTAATATGCTAAATGTCAACAGAGTAATGTCAAAAATAACATTCAAGTAAAGACAAACACTTTGAAGAATAATGACGACAAGAAGCAATACAAACACAGGCACGACAACCCATGCCAAAGCAAGCACAATAGATTCTAGATTTATATACAGTGGTGAGTGGGACTTTGAAGAATAATGACAACAATAAGCAATAGCAACACTGGACTGGCATGATAATCCATGCCAATGCAAGCACATAAGTTTCTGGATTTATATTCAGTGTGATTATAAAAGCAAGCATTATTGGCAGCTTTTGCAGAATTTTTCTTTGTCAATTTATTCAACTAAAACATATTCAACTCATTAAATGTTTAATTCTCGCTCATACAGCCTCGGAGTATGTAGGGACCTTTGTCAGAATGGAGAGGTATCAAAATGCTTTGATTTGGGAAATCGTGAAACGAGCGAGGGAGCATTAAAATGAGAAGGTTCTAAAAGTTGTGTTCTGGAAAGACTCCTTTAGTTATATGGTGGTTCAGATATTGAAGGGAAATAAATGCCTAAAAAGCCAGTCAAATTGACATAAATGTTTAAATGAGTGACCTTGATGGATTTATATGCTTGAAAGAGCCACTTGTGGTCAAAATGTACACACGTTCAAGAAAAGGCCAATACTCATAGGATAGTAAATATTCTCACTAGTCATATAAAGATGGCAGATTGTACTATAAAGTATAATCTATACATCCTAAACGAAAAAAAAAACTAATGCGTGACATACCTTAAGATTTCTAACCTGATGAGGACACCCAGCAGGTATTAAGACAGCCTCTCCAAGTTCTTGCACAAATGTCCAAGGTTCAACTCCTGCATTAAGCATTCAAGTGAATTATTGCTCAAATAATAGTGAACGAAACAAAGCACAAAGGCCAACCAAGCTTTGATAAACAACAACTAACCGAATTCCTCTTTGAGCTTCCTTTTATGATACAAATTGAGGTAGAAAGTCTGATCATGAATAGGGTCAACCACCTATAAAATTAGATAAATATAAATTATGATGCAAAACTTTTATAACTATATCCATTTATTGATTAAAATTAGAATCCAACTTCTCAAACTGATTACAGATTAGTAACTATGAAATAAAACAATCTAACACTAGAATACTTTTGGGTAGAGAATGAGATTTACAGCGATGTTTGTACGACACAGAAGTTTACAATTTCAGAGGAAATAGAAAATGCATACTTTTTGAAGAAAAAAGACCCTTCTATTGAAGAAGAAACCTTAAGGCTACAGATGAGGCGTCCCCAGGGTCAATTACAAGAAAACACCTTAGGACAAGCAGCAATACAGATATGAGAAGGAAATCTAAAACAACAGAAGGAAAGGGGCAATAAGAAGTATGATGCACCCTTAACTGTTATCTGGTAAACTTTTTAAAATGTGATGTTGCACACAGCAGAAATGTAACCTTGTGGAAAAAACAAATATGAGTCATATGACCTATTTAAGGTAAAAAGCTAAAACTACGTTTACAACAAACTAATTTCCTCTACTTAGTTAATATATATATATATATATTGAAGGTTATGCTTAAGTTGGGTGGTTTTCTTCTTGTAACACAAAATGGTCTGAGTAAGTTGGACGGTAAAGCTGAGCGAGTATCAATCTGTTCAAGATTGGCACAGAAGTTGGTGCTACGCTTGGGAACTCCAAAGCTCAGCTTGGTGAACTCAAAGCTATAAAAAAGGGTAATTTTGTTATGCATTTAATTTTCTTGTTGCCAAATTCAAGTATTTGATTTGAAAAATAGAATGTCAAAACAAAAGTTGATAATATGACAACCATGATGTCAGAAACCAAAATGCATAACAAATTTACTTGTATAACACACCAAACATGTTTCTAAGATAATAAATAGCCACATAACTTGTATTAAACTACATAGCTGCTGTCACACCACCATGTTCATGAGTTGAACAGAGCACAGCTTGGGTCTGCTTGGCCGTGACTCATTTATTAAAAGTTCGCAAAGATTAGCTGTTTTGTAGCACAAATGAGGTTGAACAAGCCCATTAACGACAAAAACCGATTTGAGTCCAAACTGCTCATAGAGAGCTCAGTTGATTTTCAACCTTATGCACGAGTAACAAATTAACAATATTATTATTTTTTACAGGTCCTCTTATGGTCTCTTTGGCTTGGGAGTTGGCTTATATGGTCAACTCTTAGATCAAGAGTTCGAGGAATGGTAGAGAGAGAAGAGAGGCAATATTATTAATTTTCTCAAGAAGTTGTTTAATCAAATTGTCAATCTTGCATATAAATGCAAATCTAATGTCACAGATAAGACCTTTTTTACAAATAAATATCGTGATACATGAACTTAAGAACAGATTTTGATATGTTATCTGTCATTGAATGTACTTATGAGGTGCTACTAAAAATATTTACCATATTATAATCATAAACTGTTACCATGTTATAATCATAAAATCCTTCTTAAGTTTAAGAATACGTAAACTTAAGAACAGATTTTGATAAGTCATCTGTCATTTAATGTACTTATCAGGTGTTACTAAAAATATTTAATATTTTTAAATTTCATGTCAAAATAAAATTGAATAATGGAATAAACAGATTTGGCCTAATGCAATCTTTTTTTTTGATAAGTAAAATTTTATAAAAAGCGCTCAAAAGGGGAGCGAATCCCAAAGAAACACACTAAGCCAAAAAGCGCCTCAAGCCTTCAAAAAGGCCAAAAAAACAACAATCTCCTCTACAGATCTATAATCTCTCCAAGCATCCTGAATGAGAGCCCCCACTGAAAAACCTTTCCAAGCCTCAATCAACCCTCTAGAGGATTTAGGCATAACCCAAGGAATCCCAAACAACCTAAGCATCAAATCCCAACAGTCCCTAGCCATGCTGCAATGTAACAGAAGGTGATCAACTGTCTCCTTATCGCGTAGGCACAAGTAACAACAATTAACCACCACCTAATTCCTCCTCCTCAAATTATCCTGGGTTAAAATCCTACCCAAGACAGAAGTCCAAGCAAAGAAGGCCACCCTAAGGGGAGCCTTAGAACAGCAAACAGACTTCCAAGGGAAAGGGCCTCCAGAACCAACCATAAGACACCTGAAAAAGGAATGAACTTCGAAACAACCCTGAGAGTTAGGATCCCAAAGCCAAATATTAGAATCCCCAGCTATAATCACCTGGCGATACAACAACTCCAGAAAACGAGTGACCTCCTCAATCTCCCAGTCTTGAAAGTGCCTCCTAAACTGAACATCCCAAGCCAGTCTCCTGTTATCAAGATGATAACAGTCAACCACCATAGCCTGCCTATCAGAAGCAATCCTGTAGAGCCATGGGAAGGGGAGAGCAAGAGGAAGCTCCCCACACCAAAGATCCTCCCAAAATTTGATCCTCCAACCATCCCCAATCCGAAAACGAACATGTTTGCAGAAATCCTCCTACCCCTTCCGAATGAAAGTCCAAACCCCCACCCCCTAGGACCACGCACCTCAAGAGAGCTCCGCCCTCCACTGCTCTCCCCATATTTATTCGCGATAACCCTCCTCCAAAGCCAATGCGCCTCAAACCCCAAACCTCCAAAGCCATTTCCCAAGGAGAGCCTTATTGAAAGGCACCAACCTCCTAATCCCTAAACCTCCACTTCGAATCAGACAACACACTTGCTCCCAACGAACCAGATGATACTCTCCCCCCCCCCCCCCCCCCCCCAAATAGAAAATTGCACTGCAATCTCTCAATTCTCTCAGCCACAGAAGAAGGAATCTGAAAAAAAGAGATGAAATAAGTGGGGAAGCATGAAAGGGTGCTCTTAATTAGAGTGACCCGACCCCCTTTTGGAGAGGTACTGCTTCTTCTATCCTGTCAGCCTCTTATCAAATCTATCCATAACCGGATTCCAACTCCCCACACACCTCGAAGGAACTCCTAAGAATCTGAGCAAACAGCTCGATCTCAGGGACCTCCCGCACTAAAACGCTCTTTCCGACATTCATCTTAAGCCCAGAGACAACTTGGAACCAGACCAAAATGCATCTCAGATATCTCAACTAGGACACATTTGCATCACAAAGCACTGAAGTATCATCCGAAAACATTAAGTGGGGGATCTCCAACTGATTAGCAACATCCCTGCCCACCCGAAAACCTCTCAAAATGCCCAACTCGATAGTCGTCTTCATCAATCTACTAAGAGCCTCCATCACAAAAAGGAACAAGAAAAGAGAAACCGGATCCAGTTGTCTCAAACCCCTCGAACTAGAGAAAAACTCCGTCGGGGCTCCATTCACAAGGATAGAGAAGTGAGCACTAGAGATACAAAAAGGAATCCATCTCCTCCATCGCACACCAAACCCCATCCTTTCCATTAAGTAGAGAAGGAAGCTCCAGCTCACATGGTCGTACGCCTTCTCAATGTCCAACTTGCACAAAATACCCGGAACCCACTACTCAATCTGGAGTCCACACATTCACTAGCAATAAGAACTGAATCCAAAATCTGACAACCTCCCACAAAGGCATTCTGAGAGTCTGAAATGACACCTTCCAAAACCTTCCTTAACCTAGAAGCCAAGACTTTAGCAATCAACTTGTAAATACACCCCACCAAGCTAATAGGGTGAAAATCCCTAACATCCAGCGCCCCAACCTTTTTCAGAATGAGGACAATGAAAATGGCATTCAAGCTCTTCTCAAAAGAGCCCTGAGCATAGAAAGCGTGAAAAGTGCCCATCACCTCCTCTCGGACCACCTCCCAACACTCCAACAAGAATCTCATGGAAAATCCATCTAGACCTGGGGCTTTATCCCCGTTACAGCTCTTCAACGAAAAGACAAAACTTCCTCTTCAGAAAAAGGCTCCTCCAGAACAGAGCACTCCTCACTCGAAATAGAGTCAAAATGAAGCCCTCCAAGCAAGGGTTTACAACCAGTAGATTTTGTGAACAACATTGAATAGTAATCAGCAATACCGTTACAAGTCTCCTCCTCCTTACAAAACACCTCCCCATCCACCCGGATCCTCCCAATGTGATTGCCCCTTCTATGAGCATTGGCAAGTGTATGAAAAAACTTCTTGTTATTGTCACCCTCCTTGAGCCACAAAGCTTTAGACTTTTGCCTCCACGAAATCTCCTCCATGACAGCAATCTTAACATACTCCGCCTGACACTCCACCCTCCTAAGTCTCAAGGAATCCGCCAAATTGCCCTGACCCTCCATCCGATCAATATCAACAATCTCAGAAAAGACCCGATTCTTCCTCCAAACTAGATTTCCGAAAACCTCTTTGTTCCAAACTTTAATATCATTCTTTAAAAGGCGCAACTTACTTGCGAAAGAATGACTTGGGGTGCCAACCACTCAATACCCCACCCACCAGGATTGGACTCTCTCCAGAAAACCCTCAACCCGAAGCCACATATTCTCAAATCTGAAAGGGGATCTTCTACTACGCAACCCACCACAATCCAACATCAACAGAATATGGTCAAATAAAGGGTTAGTCAAAGTGGCCTGAACAACATCAGAAAACTTCTCCTCCGAATCACCCGACACAAAGAACCTGTCAAGTCAAGAAAGGTTAGGAGGAAAGCGATCACTAGATCAAGTAAAGGGTCCACCCACCAAAGGCAAGTCAAACAACCTAGAAACCTTAATGAACTCCAAGAAGGACTCCACGTCTGACGTCCACCTTCCCCCCGTCAACCTCTCAAAATGAGAACAAACAACATTGAAATCCCCTCCAATACACCAAGGCAGTGACCGTCTCCTTCGGACCTCTCCCAGCTCCTCCCGAAGCAAATGTCGCACACTATCCTCTGTAGGACCATAAACACCAGAAAAAACTCAACGAAATCCATCCTCCATCAAAGAGAGGACGCAGGAAGCAGAGAAAAGCCCAACCCACCATAGAGACCTATCGGTTATCCCACATAATAAGAATACCACCCGAAAAGCCAGTCGCATCCAAAGCAATCCACTCCACAAATCCCCCCCCCCCCCCCCCCCCCCCAAGCTTCACACAATCAAATCCGTCATCGTTGCAATCTTGGTTTCTTGAAAACACACAACATGACCACCCCCTTTACGAATCACCAACTTCACAACTTTTCTTCTAACCGAGTCATTGAGAGCCCGGACATTCCATGAAAGAATTCGTAGCTTCATAGGGAAACAATTGAGTTTACAGTCTCTCCCCTCCTTCCACTGTCCCTCCCCTAGACCCCCTACTTTTCCTTTCATAAGTGATGAGCTGTGGGGCTCTACAACCCCCACTCATCCACCCATACCTGAAAACTTCCCCTACTACCCCTACTTCCCATTCTTTCTGATGGAATCTTGAAAAAAAAAAAAAAAATGGTGATGTTACGGTTCAAGCTTCAAAAAACTGCTTATCAAATCGGTTGGGCTCATGCCAATATCCATGTTACTGTAGGTACTCAGCCTTACTTATTGACATTCCAATCCAACCTTATAGTATGCCAACAATATTATACTTATGCTACATATAAGATTTAACTTTTTATTTTTAATCTTGGCAAGAAACTCACTCGCACACTAACTTTTTGCCACTTGGGCGACTTGAACCCTTAAAACTTCTACTTTGGAAAGAGAGTAAGTACCACTAGGAAACCTAAATCCTAGTCATTCAATTACTTTCTTTATTTCAAAATAATTGCTTTCTTTTTGTAATATAATTCGAGCAAAACTTCATTTTTGTATTAAATAGAAAGAAACTTGTTTAGAGGACTCAAAATCTAATGGAGAGTATATTATACATTATCAAGAAGAAAAAAAAAAAAAAGAAAAAACATAATAATAACAACTGATAAGGTGTGCCTACATTCGGATGCAACTATTACTTCTGCATAGGAGAATCACTGAGTAAGCAAATACAAATTTCTCTGCATAAATCTCCACCTGAAGGCAATTAATAACATCCATAATACAAAGCCTATTGTTACTTTACAATGCAATCAGGATATTATCGAATGCAAATGTTTCATGATGAATTTATTGTTACCTGGTCTACTGGACAACCATAGATGTGCCTAAACTCTCTGTGGTGCTTTCTAAGATATTCCCGCAGCTTGGAAACATCTTTTCGACGGAAAATGTCCCAAACAGCACCTCCCTCTGCTGTCACCAACCCATTCAATCTGTTTTCAGAAACTGCAGTTGGACCACCAGAAAACTCACCTTGCCGGTGGGCATCAGTTGTCAAACCATGAAGATATGAGAGATCAGAATCACTCTGTCCCACCCTCCTATCATTTTCCTCATTTCTAGTACCCTCTTCATTCTGAGAGTCAATACCATTACAAGTCTCTGTCAACAATTCTTCAGGCTCAACATTCAATCTATTATGCATCTCTACTCTGTTCCTCTTACTACCTTGCCCAACTCCTCTCCCCTGCCTGTTCTTTGTCTTCTTTTCTGAAGGCAAACTAGAAACTCGATCTTTTTCATCAAACATGATATCTTGCATTTCATTATTTCCATTTTTACCCAAAATGTCAGCATCTTCACCCTTGTCTTTTTCAGCTTTAATAACCTCAGCACAATAATCTTCACCGCGTGAGCTAGTGTTAGCTCGCTCAGATTTGAACTTCCCATTGGATTCTTCTACATGCTTCTCAGCCTCTTGATTACCTATATGAATTATACCAAAAAGTTCTGCTCGGTCCTGGGCAGCATGTTTTTTTTCCAATTTTTTAATTTTTGAAAGCTGCTGAGGTGCATAGGTCACTTCTGCAGTGTGTGTCAACACATTCACCTGGAAAGAGCAATGACATCAAATGAAAAAGGAAGATATTTAATGACAAATGCATAACAAATAATGATAATCAAAACCAGTATACTGATAAATGTTAACATAAAAAGAAAAGACCATGATTCAAATTAACTGTTCTGGTTCCCAACTAGTAGTAATGTAAAGATGGATATAATATTTTTGGAGCATATGCACATTTAAACCTCCATGCAACAAAAAGGCTGCACAACAGCTAGATACAATATAACTTTGTGAAAGCCTGAAATGTATATATTATAAATTAACCTAGGACAAGTGTGACTGAAGTGTTGAGAAATTAACCATTTTATTGGGAAAAAAAAACATTGACTTTTAAGCTTAATAGTTCCTTTATGGGGTTTGATTTTGTTTCTTTGACGCCATTTTTCTAATAACGGATCAAGCGTTCTGGTCGATACTCTTCATTATTTGGTGTCTCTAGGATAACTAGTACTTCACTATGGTCTTAGTTTCCATTTTGTTTCATTGTGTATAGTTTATAAACATATCTAAGCATCTTCTTTTATCCATATGTCTTCATGAATTATTCCTTCATTTGTATCACATTGATCGGTGGCAAGAAAAAGCGCCCATCAGCAAATTTATTTCCAGTTCACATTCTTAAGAAGTTTTTTCCATGGTTTCATTATCTTAGGATCCCTTTAGTTTTCCTGGGACTGAATTGGAAGTTCTCAAAAAAAAAACTTATATATATCCAAATTCAATTTTTTTTAAAAAAACAAACCTTAATATCCAAATTCAATTTAAAAAATTACCACAGACAACCTCAGTTCGTCAGAAGATGAACTCAATTAAGCATCATCTTTGCCTTCTTTCCCAAATGAATGGGGTCAGCCACATGGATTCTTTTCCTCCATTCTTTTCAATTATACACAATGGCTCTAATAATTAATGTTTTACAATAATTTTTAATTACTTCATTCCATGTTAGTTTTCAAGAATTTCACGACTTCTCAATGCATTGAACCTTTTAAATACAATTCCGGTTTTTAACCAAAAAGGAATTACTACTGTTTCAGGGAAATTTGTACTATTGTTTCAGGGAAATGTGTCCGTAGATTATAGAAGAATATAAAAGTGATAATAATATGACCTAGCCTAGACCATGATATCAACTTTATGTAACTTTATAAGACCTCAGCACTTTGAAATCATATAGAATTAATACTGTTATTTGGTTAAAGACACATGACTCAAATGTCATGGATACTGCTGTTACAGAAGTGATTAATAATTTTACTAACAAATATTCAGGCATGGGAATTAACTTCTAGACCAACCAACAGGTTTTATTTTCCCAGGAAAAGCCAGTAAGCTATCTTCAAGTCAATTAAACAAATCATACCGCATCTGACATGTCCAAGTGAAGCTTTGTCACAGAATCTCCACGTCCTAGCTCTTCAGAAAATCCATATGCTATATATGTTTTAGGACCAAGGTCTGGCTTTAGTGAATCAGGTGGCAATTTTGAGGCGACATTAAGTAGACCAGAACGGGGATGTGTGTATTCCAAATATGGCAAGGCACTGATAAATTCTGCACCGTGGCGTGGTAAGCGCTCCTCAAATAAGTTAGATGGGGGCCAATCTTTCAGTTTAAGAATCTCAGGCCAAGAGGTTCCGTGTGATCTACCTTCTGAGTATCCTCTGAAAAATTGGTGAATATTAATCTCAACCTGCACAGCACAAGACAAAATAAGAAAGCATTAGTGTAAGATCAATCAACTAGGACAAATAAAGTATGAAACAATAAATAGAAGTGGGCCAGTGATGATATTATACCTAAATTCAAATATTGAAGAGATAGAAAGGAGAGGGAAACTTAAAGCAACCAACAATAGATGATGCAAGCATTACAATTTCTATACCTACAAAAGATTATTTTTATTCCATAGTTACATAATCCAATATCAATAAAGTATTTTTTTTTTCCTGAATAATATCAATAAAGTAGATCAAGCCCTTATGCTGACTGCCTAGGGTATTAGGTAAATCACATAAAACCCTTTTCACTTTTATCTTGCCAAAATAATTAGAAGTTAGAATGAATGTCAAATTTTATGAATATATGCGTACATGCAAACAGAAAGTCATTAATATGCATATTTCTTTAAAATCATAGTTGTATATCGGATCGCAGCATGCAGATGACTATATGCCATTTAGACAATTATGAGAAATCAAACACCTTACTTCTTCAAGGTAGTACTCGAGTTTTACAATCAACTTTATCCCCAAAAGTGACCTAATGACACCATTTGTTTAAAACGGTTATTATCCAAAAATGTTTTCATTTGTTACTTACATTCTCTCCCAAATTCCTATCATATTGTAACAGTGTCAATATAACTATGTACGTAATACACATTCATCACACATGCATGTTTACATTTATACCAGTAATATGTAAAACACACAATAACTGCAGCCGTGGAACGTTGAAATAGAAGCTAAATTACAAGTAAGCCTTTGCAGATGGTGGTTCCGTAACTAAGCTTTGATTCAGATTTCGGTTTAAACTTTAATGATTCCTTGAAAAATTGAGAGCCCAACCAATGCCGCCAAGATTCACCCATCTGGGCCTGAAAATTTTGCTCAAAACCTGCCTGATATAGTTTTAAAATCAACTTGGATGATGTAAATTTGAATTAATTAAGGAGTAAGGTCACCAACCATAATCATGATTACCATTTTTCATTGTGCAAGCTAAATCAAGAAGACAAAAATAAAGAGTGAAAATAAACTCAAAGCCAAACCGAATGATATACAAGGGGTCTTGTGACATTATTGTTAGCATATATGATAATTATAGAGTATTTGGACAAGGGAAATAGCATTATTTCAGAAAAACAAGACAATGTGTTCTTTGGCTGCCTTAGAATTTCAAGCTCCCTTACGTTGTGGCTTTGGTTTGCCCCCAACTTCGCCCATAGGCAGCAAGGCCACTTGGGCATAGAGCAATCCTTGAATTCCTTTAATAGTTCAACCAGCTCAGCTTTGAATTCTTCATCTAAAAGCTTACTGAATCTATCATCTAACTGATGAAGACCAGGTTAGGTTCTTGCTCAGTTCCAAGGTTGATTTCTTCTAGCGGATCTTGCACGTTGCTACTTTTTTCTTGTTATTGATATGAGTGGTATTCTCCGCCCCTGTCAAATAAAGTAGAGGGAGAGGAGCTGGAAGAGAGAAGGAAAAAGAGCAAAGGATTTACAAGTCTATTGGGAGAAGAATGACTGAGAAAACTGCCTTCGATTCTAGAAAATATAACCCAAGCGGTCTAACCCCCGGGGAAACTATATACATACATATACGTACTGAAATATTATGTAAATGGTTACTGACGACACAAATTAGTATTTTTTTTATATAAAAAATCAAAGAATTGTTGCGAATCAATTCCAAATTGAAGAAAGAATCAAATATCCATTGATCAAATCATTCAGATGATGGGTTCGTTTGATTCGCTTTGATACAATAAGTCTTTTAAAATTCTTGTTCTGCTAGTTGAGTGCTTTGATTGCCACCATATACACACATTTACTGTTGAAGGATTTATATATTTAAGTTACACCCTCTCTAACAGCTTAAGCTTTTGGAGTAGATAGTTGTTAGCATATACCAACAAATGTAAACAAAAGAAAAGAAGAGAGAAACAAAGAATTTAGGAAACTTAGCCAAAAAAAATAGAATAAACAAATAAATAATAAAAAGAAAGAGAGAGAGAAAAATAATAAGGGAAAAAAATATTATTGGGTCTATGCGAGGCAACATCAAAAGGTAGAGAATTTCACTATTCTTGAATCTACATTAGGATTTTCTATTGCTTTATTTATTATGAATAATTGTCCTTTAAAGGAAGCAAGACAATGGTACACACTAATTCAAGGAAGCAAGACAATGGCATGAAAATGTATTCTACAGCAAACTGACATAAAAGTGCATTTTGCCATGAGATGCTAAAACAAGCAAAATGAAATAACACCATTACGGAAAACCAATTATTATAAGGAGTTCTAGGATACCACGCTAACCAAAGAGGCAAACAATTATTTATTGCTTTAAGCGTTTATCAACTGTACTTGTTTAGGGTATTAAAAAGATATATTATAAGTACTGATTTAATCTATTATATCAGCTAAATATGCACACAAAGACCATTACATAATGACTGCCAACATTTATAGAGGGTGCAGCGAGATGGAATAGGAATAGATATAAAATTTACATTAGTTTCATAAAGTGGTTGCCCACAACTCAAAACCATGTTCTCAGGCATGGCAAGTTGAACTTTTGCCATGGCACCAAATTGAACCAAGTAATTAAATCTATCTAATTAAAAATAAAAAATAAATAAAAAAGAACGCCAAGGCATTTATATATATACTTAAAACATATCTTGGAAAAGATTAGAGGGCGGACCTTGGCACAATGATAAGGTTACTCCACTGTGACCTAGAGGTTACGAGATCAAAACAAGAAATAGAGAGTTCAAAACACGAAACAGCCTCTCCGCATGCAGAGTAAGGCTGCGTACATTTGATCCACTCCAGACCCTGCAGTGTCGGGCATCTCGTGCACTAGGCTAGCACTTTCTTACAACCTAGAAAAGATTACATGGAACTACTTTTACATGGAGAAATGCATGTATAGACAAACATGTTCATGTATACATGTAATGAACTCAACCCATATATTTCTCTCTGTGTCAGCAAATGTAATGAACTCAATTCACACCTGTTTATAAGGCACGAAAGGGAGTGGATTCATGTCCAAGTCAAAATCCATATTTTCATGTCCAAAATTATATTCAAATCCAAGTTCGACTCAAATCTTATAATCAAAAATACATGCACGACTAAATTATATCATGCTTAATCCACTAGTACACGGGAAAATGCTGAACTATAGTATTTGAAAAATGTTTCAAAAGGGTAACTTTGAAGTAGATGGCAAGTGAGAGAGTCATCCTGTTTGAACTCCAGGAGTGGTCCACAAACTTTCTATCTACAAGTATAGTATCAGTTTCAGTCAGGAGTGACGATAATCTTATGACAATATCGTGCAAAGAAGATGGTAAAAGAGTCCTTAACTAGCTCTTAGTTTAGTAAGTAACCCTTAAGCCTACCCATGCCTCGAAGGGTAGCCCACTTCATCCAACTTAAAGCCGTCAATGACCGTCATCTTGTACTGATGATTTCCATTGGCATCACATTGTAAAACATCCTAATTTGAGAAACTCATAATTAACATCAGTAGAATAAAGTATCGTGGATACTCCAAATATATCTGGATCTGATAATTCAATGGTATAAAATAACTCGTCAAAATACAATCCATATACATATTTATACGGGAAATGTTATCAAAAGGTCTCTGTCATGAAAATAGCCATAAATTCTCTTTTCTTTACTAGCCGTCAGATTGAAAAAAATTATTATAACAATGTTTTGACTTTTGTCTTTTATTCATAAATCTCGAAATATTTTTCAATCCTTTTTCAAATCCAAGATTCTTGTCTTGAGAAAGACATCTTGATAGCCTTATTTTATATCTTCAAGTTTACACCATTTACCAAAAGAAAAAAATACACCTCAAAAAACTGAATCATTTCCATATATAATTAACATACGCTAATGTGCGCGACTAATACCATGTTTGTAAAAACCTTTACTAGATTGTCACTAGCCATGGCAAGATCTTGCTGCCCATCATGCTAGATTTGAGTCCTTTGCACTAAAGAGGGCGTGGTGGATGAGGAGGAAGTAGCCATGCAAGTGGACTAGAAGAATAGAATGGTTTTTGTCTAAGTGATGCAAATAATTAATGGGGCTTTAAAAAGTGAATTAAAAAGGTTAAAAGGGTCATTCTTGTTATGGGGTAATAAGTAATAATAAAGCATTGGAATTACTTCATGTTTACTTAGGAAAGTGGTAAATGCAAGGGTTGAGCCTCATTAAGGGCAGGGCAGCCTCCCCCACTCAATTTTGTTTTAAAAAAATTATTTCTGTATACATATCTTTTCAAAATTATAAAAACACCGCTTCTAACAATTATCAAAAAATTTAGAGCCCCCGCTCAATTTCTTTATTTTGATTTTGCATACTAATCTTTTTCATATATTAAAAATAATTCCTTACAATTAGCTTCTTTTCACGTCCTAGTGAATAACTTAAACTCTCTCTTTGCTCTATTGATCTCTTTTAAAGAAGAGATCGCGAATAGGAAGGATCTTTTCTTTTTTAAGAAGGAAATTAAAAACAATCTTTCAGTAAATTTGTCAACACTTTGATCAGCATGCAAGAACCCGAATTCAACTTCCAAGTAGTTAGGTTTCATGCTACACTTTCAAAAAGTGAATTTATTTAAGAATAGTAGTATATTTATTGAAAGGAATTTTTTTTAATAAGTAATTAAGTTTGGGGCAGGGATTTCATTCCCCATCCCCATCCCCGTTTAATTTTTTCACCCCCAAAACCTGCCAGGTTTTTCCAAGAAGCCTCCATCCCCATCCCCATTTACATAATCGGTTCCCCAAAACCGTCCCAAACGGGGAGGGGCCCCTCCAGGGTGGGGATTTTTGCCATCCCTACTCGCGGCTCACTTTTTTTCACAAGACTTAAGACATGAAACGAAATGAGGGCTAGGGTTTCCTCCTGTGTGTATATATATGCTTAACCTATTTTAGTAATATATCATAGTACATAAGGGTAATTTAATAAATTTATAGTATATTCAAGACGGGGCGGGATGAAGCAACCCTTCCCCAAAACCCACCGGGAAAGCAGCCCCATCCTTGTCCCCATATACATAATCAGTTCTCCAAAACCACCGGGGTGGGGATATTTGCCATCCCTTGGAAGCATGGGTGAGAGATGGAGAAAATTCAAAATGTGGGTGGTCTTTTTATTTAACATCACCCACAATCTCACTACCTATAAAAAAACGATACTCCAAGGCTAAAGAGGAAGGGAAAAAGCAAATAATTACAAAACAATGCTATCCAAGATAGGGATGAGTTGTACAGGAGTAAAACCGATCTTTCTCCCTCTACAAGTCAAGTCGAGGGTCGGTTGAATCACTGCAAGAGAGTGGTTTGCCTTGTCAACTGCCACTCGGGTCTTCAAAGTCTTTGATGTTTTGTTTGAGATTTATTAATGATGTGGTATGTGTGACGTAACTTGCCCGTTGATCATTTGACTTTTGCTATACCAGCCATTACTGATGATGTGGCAGTGCCATGTAGACTAAAACATATTTGACACCTACAAAGAGGACAAAGAAACAAGGTGAAAGAGAAGAAACCTAACAAAACAATCAACTTCAGGTCTAAAGTTGAAGTTGTCGTCCTACCTGCTTATCATTGATTTGAGAGTAAAAATAATAAATCTGATTCGGCAAAGTCTTGTCAAGGTGAGCCTCTTACTATGTGTCACGACCTATATGTGTAGGATCTGGATCATTAATGAAAAAGGATATGGAGAGGGCTCTTAACCAAGTCCAATGGAAATAATCATTCATCAAGTCTTACATGAGCTCTAAGGGTGCAACTAATGATATTGATCATTATACTAGGTGTTGAACTCCTTTTCTAAGGTTCTAGTGGTTGTTGCAATGGTTTCCAAAAATATCGCATTCCTGGTTTAGGGAATTTCCTGACCTTGCTTCACTTAATATGTCATAACTCCTTCTGTGATTAGAATTTTTGAGTGAAACCAAATCCTATGGGCAGTAGACTTACAAACCTTAAGATTGAGCACAAATTTGACCTCATTTGGATTAAAGACGAAGGAGTATTGACCATTTGAATTCATTTAAAATCTGGGAAGCTCTGCAAACTGCACTAGAGATACCAAGAGTCGTTTTTCCTGAAATGAAGTGCGCTCGAGAACACTAAGGCCTGCGGTCGAGTGCAAGGTCCCAGAATGTGCAAAACAGCCATGTTTCAATGTCAAGGCCTTGGGCACCTCCTTGGTACCAAATGTGGCCATCCAACACCCCCAAAACCTATAATAAACCCTCTCAAACATAGTACCCAATAACCACATCATATAATTGACTTGAAATGATAAAAAGGAACAGATTCATCATCATTTTACATACACAGGTTCCCTAAGCCATAGATGGAGTACAAAAACATAAGTAGCATCAATCATCACATGCTTAGGTACAAGATAATCACCAATAGAACATTATTATTCTACAATCCCATTTTAGCACAAATTACATCAAGGTCTACATAGCTTGCACACCGATCATCCTAACAAAAGATTAGCTAGAATTGATCAAAAAGACGTCTAAAAGCTAGGCCACATGCCTCTAAACTTGCGGGGGTGGATACCCCTCCACTTCCTTGCCGGTACCTGAAATGTTAAAGGGGCCAGTAGACGCGGCTAAAACATGCTTCCTAAAGAGTTGTGAGCAACTCGAATTAAGAAGGAAGAGTGAGAATAAAGGTCATGCTTAGAAAGGGGTTTGGAGACATCGCTAAACACAAAGCTTAAGCAACATTCCAATACAAACATGAACATACAAGAGGTAACCATTAAACTATGACAACGTAATGCATATCATGCATTATGATCTCACCCATGACCATCCCCATTTACTCACACCAAAAACCATTAACACGACCGCCAAGGTATCCGCCTACACCAAGATGGGCTACTGTAATCTATCCCTGGCATAGAATCCTCTAACAACCATTTGGGGGCCTAGAAACTCAACCCTCTAGGTTGGTTAACACCCCTGGAAACAGTATCCACCGACAATTCTGGTTTTTCAAAAAAAAGTCACCCCGCCAAACTTTGGAATTTTGCCCACTACA
The DNA here is from genome assembly GCF_030987335.1 of Cornus florida. Lineage (NCBI taxonomy): Eukaryota > Viridiplantae > Streptophyta > Magnoliopsida > Cornales > Cornaceae > Cornus > Cornus florida. The sequence goes on from NW_026775574.1 coordinate 20,721,635, forward strand.
CATAAATCTCCACACACACCCCCACTCCGATGCATGTGGTTTGAATGTTTCTAATACACCAACATCATGATTAGCCATAGGAATTTCCAATTCACAAGACTAGCCATCATACATATTTTTCATACTTAAATTCACAAAATTAACTTCATAGAGGCATTACCTCATTCACATGATGTGCAAGATGACAATAAGCATAAGTGCAAGTAACATGACCATAAGTTAGAGAATTTCAAGACCAAAGCATGCATGATATTGCAAAGGTGAACACAACTTTACATCAATTGTCACAAGGTTATCGAATTAGGTATACTAAGATTAAGTATATAACGAAGAGGCCCAAATTCACGTCTACTTCACCAAAGAAACATGAAACTTGACAAATTTTCAACAACATGAAACCCAAAACACAATACTCATAATTTGAACATGTTATAGCATGGATAACAAGCTAAAACACACATAAAACTCATACAATCCAAGGAACTCATGATTTAGACACCCCTACCTCAAATTTGAAGCCAAAGCCCTAACCTGATCCCAAGTGAAATTGTTCCAACGCCCACAAAAATTCCACCAAGAGGAAGCCCTTAACTAGCTCACCAAGTTTGTCAACTATCATACTTGCAAAATCTTCCGCTAGGTAGATGAAGACTTGGCTTCAAGTATGTGGTTTGGTGTAGGAAAAGAAAATATGAAGAGGAGAAAGAGGGGGGTTGGTTCGGCCGAATGAAGAAGGGACTAGACGTCCCTTGAGACTTCTCCCTCTCTTTTATACTCTCATGAAAATGGTGGGGCCCTTGGTGCACTAACATCCCAAATTGTCGCTTTAGCCATTTCCCTTGTCTACACATGCACACACATATACATTTAGCCACATAGAAATTAAATTATACCAATATTAAAATAAAGTCGAGAAAAATTTCCGGGCACGAAACCCGACCCCGGGCTCAAAAACCCAAAATGAGTAAAAGAGTCTAAAATGCATTTCTAAGGATTCTAAACCCAAAGAAATGTTCTAAATGAATCCTGACACCCATGGAGAACATTTTCCCATTCATATAAATATAATTCACAAAAAATAAGAAAATGCCCAAAAATGAAGAAAAAATCTAGGACCTCACACTAGGATAAATCAAAACTTACACTAGTTGAAAAACCAGAAGAAATTGTAAAATCTGAAGATAAAAATATTGAATATCAAATGGTGTGTGATGTAGTAGTAGGCATTACATCAGATTTAGTTTGCTTGATTAATCTGATTCGAAATGAAGGTGCTTTGTTTATGAAGTTGATCTAATTTAGGATGGATTCTTTGCGCGACATACATCTAGAAGTTGTTCTAATGCCAAAATTTAATTAATTCAAGTCTTGCTTTGTTCATGATTTGTCTTCAAGCGAGTTTCGGAAATCTACCAAATTTCTAAAGAAAGCTCTAAAAGTTTGTGCAGAAGTATTATTTGTCAATAAAAGAAAATTATTATGTTTTGTTCAAGTATTGACAGGACAGAAGAAAGGATGGAAGGCAATATTCGAGTTTATAATAGATCGTAGGATGGCATGTTTTCTTCAAGGAGGAAGGATTGATGGACATAATTAATAGGGCTTTAGAAAGTGTCTTGAAGAAGTTAAAGAGTCATTCTTGTTTCGGTGTATTAAGTAATAATAAAGTATCAAAAGTACTAAACATTTATGTTACACACAATGAAGACAAAGACTTAGAGGGTTCGGCGCAAGCCTACGTCCATGGTACAGATCCTACAAAAGATTTATCTATGCAAAAAATAGGAGATTACAAGTTTCAGCCCCCAAACCCTAACGCTCTCTTTCCTCCAACTTTCAGTATTATCTCATTACACACCCCAAACTCTAAACACCCATACATATACATGGCTTCAAGATAATTCTAGAACCGGGTCCACAACCCCGAAGAGAAATTTTTGTCACAACTTGCGCAGTAAACTGAAGAAAGTAAAAAAGGTATTCTAATACTTAGTGGGGATTCTAGTCTTTCTAAGGAATATTAAAGGTCATTATTGGTTGTATTACACAAGGGCTGCCCCTTTTCTTCATTGTAACAAGTCTTGATCAATATAATTCCGAGATATTATCAATATATAAACAATTCTTCAGGCTTCTCCCTGATTTTCTTTAGATATCTAAGCTCCAATAGTGATTGAAGGGATTCTAGTTTATGTTACTGTTGTAAGAAGAGTAGAAGACTTTTTTTTTTTTTTTTTTTCTCTATTTGCACTAGTAAGTCCCTAAAAGGTGAGCTTTGGAGAGACTTTTTTATTCTACAAATAAAGCATATGAATTACTGATATGTTTGGCTTTTTCTTTTAATTCTATTCTATCTAAAATTTTACTTTTCTTTTAATTATATTTTATATTGAAATTTATTTTTTATTTTAATTATATTCTATATTTAGCTTTTCTTTTAATTCTATTCTATTTAGTAATTTACTTTTTTCTCTTAATTATATTCTATTTCAAACTCTTTCCAAAATAATAATTTTGCTTTTTTTTGCTAAGCATTTTATTCGAATTCCAATTCATAATTAAATGGGTATTAAGATCCAAACAGGTATTTTGAAGGCCAACCACATCCGCCTGTTTTATGTTTGGATTCAAAATCATAATCCAAACCCTATAAATAAATGGATCTCAGATTAGATTGGATCACATCCCAAGCCAAACGCCATCCATGTCATGCCCTACTTGCTAAGAAGCACGGACACTCCAAAATGGGAGAAGAATCCGTGTCCGACACGTGTCGGACACGGACACGCGTCGGACACGCCCCGACACGTGTCGGACACGCCAAAAAACGTGTCTGGAATTTTTTTATTTTTTTTTATTTTCGGACACGGCTCGGACACGGCTTGGACACGGCTCGGACACGGCTTGGACACGGCTCAGACAGCTCGGACACGGCTCGGACAGCTCGGACACACTTTTCTGGATTTTTTTTTTTATTTTTTTTATTTTTAATGCTGATATGTTAATTTTTTTTTTTTTTTTTTTTTTAAATTTTTAATGCTGATATGTTCTATTTTTTGTTTTGTACTACCCTAAAGATGGTGATATATATATATACTAACCTAAAGATGCCACAATTCGCCGTGTCCGTGTCCTAAAGATGCTGATATATATATATACTAACATATCAGAGATATATATATATATTCCAACCTAAACATATCAATGTTTTTTTTTTAAATTATTAATGCTGATATATATATATACTATTCGCTGTGTCCGTGTCCTAATTTTTTTGGATTTGCCGTGTCGCTGTGTCCGTGTCGTGTCGTATCCGTGTCCCGTATCCGTGTCCGTGCTTCTTAGCCTACTTGTTTAGTTGCTCACTTGACCCTTCAAGAAGACTAGACAGGTTAAAATGTATTTGAAACCAACCAAAATGATGCATGTGTGCAGTCTGCCGTTTACAGTAAAGTCTAACAAGGAGGTAGAACCGCTGCAGAAGAGCAAAATACCCATAAGGTTCTCAAGATTTCATTGATAAAGAAAGGCCGAACAATTGTACCATTCATCAAGCATTTACCAAACGCAATAAGATTAAACATGTAGTATAAGTTTTGACTAGTCAGTTTTTTCCTTTATGCATCCAAGTAATCAGATGTGTTAAAACTCAGCCCAACTAAGTCTTATTTCCAGTTCTGACCTGTTAGGGGCAGACTCCATAAAATCTATTTCATAATTCAACTATATACCTAAAAAAATTTGTAATTCAATGTAGATCAAATATTCCTGCACATGGCCAAACATTTGATAGGGATCAGCTTCAGGGATGGTGAAAAGATTGTCTGGTAGTTATCTCTGCAGACTCCTTAAAATCGATTTCGTAATTCAACTATACTATAGCTGTAAAACATCTTCAGTTAAACGCATGTTACCATTTTGTCCTTTACTATATCATGTAAATTCTAGGCTTTCATTTCCCACACCATTTACTTCAATGTAGACCAAATATTCCTGCACATAGCCAAACATTTGATAGGGATCAGCTTCTAGGGATAGTGATAAGATTGTCTGGTAGTATTATCTTTCGAACTATTTAGTATTATCTCTGCATAAGGCTTGCTTGGCATTTGCCTATGATTTGCCAACGTTTATAAGATTATTGACACTTTATAAACAAAATTTGAATCATTGAAATTAGTGTAGAATTTTCTTTCTCCCAGAGATGTATTTCCTATGTTTATAAGAAGGATTGAAGTTTAAATTTAGCCATGTCATGATCTCAAACTACTCAGGGATATTAGAGTCTTCCAACTGCTCAATGACAATTCAGAGAGGGAATAAAACCTAATGGAAATTCAAGTCTTAGTCCACTTGAACTTGGAAGATTCTTCTTTTCTATTCGATGAGAGATGGAAAGGTGTGGGGGAGAAAGAAGTCTAGAAGGAGAGAAGATTTAATCCAGGAGAATGACAAAGTGCGACCCATAAACATTCAAAAGTTCCCACTCATTTCCTGGGGATCCATATCATCTAAAAACTATTTAATATTCTTCAGCATAACTAAACATGAAAAGGATGACTCGGTGTTAGTGGTCAAGAAAAGTAAGCCCCCTTACCTCAATTGAATTTGGCATCATTGCACACTAAATCAATCAAAAAGGTTATTGATTAAATTCTGTAGTTACACGGTCAACTTTTAATTCTTAGTCATTGAGATTTATGGTAATTTAGATTTATAATTAGAGATAAATATTACCTCTTCTTCCTACTCCTCTATTTATCTCTTCTTCCTACTCCTCTTCTTTATCTCTCCCACATCTCTACATTAGCTAATACATTTACTTCTACAACAATTGGTATCAAATATGACTTGCATAATCACCATCTTTGACAAATTTCTCTCATGTTATCTGAAATGGATTCAACTGTTCAACAAAAATAATTGCTTTTTTCTTTATCCTTTCTTATACAATAATTTTTGCATATGTCTCATAAAGTATGGTTTGTACAGAAAATTTAACTTTTAGTTTTAGAGACGTGCATTAATCACACAATATGTTAATTAGTTATCGTACTTTAGTTTTAGAGACGTGCATTAATCACACAACATCATCTACAACCTCTCCATCTAGGAAGCAGACACTTCCCCTGGGGTGTCATGAAGGAATCGAACACGTGTCAGAAACGCGGACACAGCCCTGACACATGTCAGGCATGGCTAGAAGTGTACAATTTTAAATAATTTATTTTCTGCTAGGCCACGGAATGAGCACGGCAAGAACAAGTTTTGGACACTTTTTAGACACGGTGGTATGATTTTGTAAATATTTTTTTCAAAAGAATGTGATTCAATGCAATTTAAAATATATTATGGGTTAATTTTCAAAATAAAATAAAATTTAAGAAAACATAAATAACAAACAACTAGCTTTAAGGTACAAATTGACCCCAAAAAATTTTATTTTATATATATATAATAATATATTATATTAGTATTTTTTATGTATCCACGCCGTCGTATCTGTGTCCTATTATTTTGAGATTTGGCGCATCGCCGTGTCCGTATCGTGTCTTACCCATGTCCATATTCGTGCATCCTAGCATTCCATCAATGTAGATGATAAAGCCCAAGTAATAAAATCCATTGCTTCTTGGTATCTCTTGACCCTTAATATTCACTACATCCCCATTTATATATGTAGTTTGAGTGAGATTCTATATATTCAGATTTTATCATACTTATCCTAAACATTCAATTCTAGAGTTTCTCTCCACACCTTTAATTAATAACTTATCCATGCTCCAATTTTATAAATCAACACAATATTATCTTCAAATAGCACATCATTTTTTTTTTTTTTTTTTGATAAGAAAATAATATTAGAAAAGCGTTCAAAAAGGGAACACGTCCCTAATACACAAGAACGAAAACCCTAAGGACCAATAGAGTCCAAAAGGTCAATCACTAAAAAAAAAAGAGAACGGAGAATATGAGTTTTTAAATTAGCTATAGTCAATTCTTTCCTTCAAAATTTATGTTATTTCTCTCTCTCCAGATACACCACCAAACACAATGTGGGACAATCCTCCAAAAATCACGCGCATGACCTTTAACTGGGCATCTTTTCCATGCGTTGATTAATTGAAAAGAGTGCTTAGGCATCACCCACTGAACACCAAAAACACTGAAAATAAGATTCCAGCAATCATACGCCATAGGACAATGCATAAGAATGTGATCCACGGACTCGCCATCTGTTTTGCATAAGCAACACCAGTTTACAATGGTATTAACTCTCTTTCTCAAATTATCCAATGTCAAAATCTTTCCCCAGGTCGCAGTCCAAACAAAAAATGCAACTCCAAGGGGAGCTTTAGAGCGCCAAATAGACTTCCATGGGAAATCTTGGCCAGCGAAGTTGGACAAACACAAGAACATGGATCGTACTCTATATTTACCATGAGAGGAAGGGACCCACAGAATATCATCACAACCTCTGCCAACATCCTTCTGTCTATACAACTAGTCCAAAAGAGCCACACTTTTGTCATCTCCCAATCCTGAAAAGAGCGCCTAAAATGCACGTCCCACGTAACCCCACTGCTATCAAGATGAGAACAATCAACTACGTAAGCATGCTTGTTTTTGGCAATACTGAAGAGGTGAGGAAAGGAAAGAGGTTCCCAAAAACGAATGTGCCTACTATTGCGAACTTTGAATCTAATGTGGGTGGAAAACACATCCTAACCCTTCCGAATGAATTTCCACACGCCAACGCCTCCCGTGACAGAAACAAGATGAGAGGACCAACCCCCACTCTCCTCCCCAAATCGACACGAGACAACTCTTCTCCACTGATGATGACGCTCTTTACCAAACCTCCATAACCACTTACCCAATAAAGCTCTGTTGAAAGGGACCAGCTTCCAAATGCCTAAACCACCAAATTTCAAAGGTTTGCAAACTTGCTCCCAATTAACAAGATGATACTTGAACTCCTCTCCTCTTCCACCCCAAAGAAAGTCACGCTGAATTTTTTCAATCCGTTTAGCGACAGAGCATGGAATTTGAAACAGAGATAAAAAATAAGTGGGAAGGGACGAGAGGGTACTCATAATAAGAGTGACCTTCCCCCCTTCGAGAGATATTGTTTTTTCCATCCTGCCAATCTCTTTTCATACCTGTTGATCAGCAGATTGGGAACTCCCAAAGGCAGTCCCAAATAAGAAAGTGGAAAAGCGCCCACTCCACACCCAAGAACTGCAGCTAAGGAGGAAATATCTGAAACATCCCCAACTGGGACAATCACACTCTTTCCAACATTAATTTTAAGTCCGGACACCGCTTAGAAGCAAGCAAGTATGCACCTCAAGTATCTGAGTTGGGAGATGTCAGCATGACAAAAAATCAAGGTATCCCCCGCGAACAACAAATAGGAAATCCCTATCTGATTGGCAGCATCTCTACCAACTCTGAAGCCCTGATAAAACCCATATCCCCAGCTCTTTTCATTAATCTACTCAATCCCTCCATGACAATAAGGAATGAAAAACACAATAGGAGGTCTCCTTATCTCAAACCGCGCGAACTCGCAAAAAAACCAGCGGGAGATCCGTTCACATGCACCGAGAACATAACAGACGATATACAAGTTTCTATCCATTTAATCCACCTATCTCCGAACCCCATCCTCTGAAGCAAGTAAAGAAGAAACTTCCAATTAACGTGATCATAGGCTTTCTTAATATCAAGTTTGCATAAGATGCCAGAAACACCACTCTTCAACCTAGAGTCAACACATTCCCCTGCAATAAGAACGGAGTCCAAGATCTGCCGTCCCCCAACAAAAGCATTTTGTGACTCTGAAATAAAACAACATTGTACATTGGTTTTGTCATTTAATCCACAATCATGGCAAAAGAGTGGGGATTAATGGTAATTCCTGAAGTAAGTGTTCAGTAATTAGAAGTTCACCTGCTTCTGTCACAGTTTTCCTTCCTATAGTCACAACCTCAAACATGTCCTTTATCATGTCAACAAAATATTAAAGGCAATTCATGACACGAACCAAATATGACTAGAAGATGGTAATAACGCATATTCATATAAGAGTAAAGATATAGAAACAGCAGGGCAAGGGAATATATCAGGCATCTCCAGTATTCTACAAAATTGATCAGCTTGAAAACATCTTATAGTGGCTTTAGGGGTGCCCAGGTCTGGTTCGGTGTGGTTCCAAGCTAAATCGGAGACGAACTGAGTCCAACGGTTCCTACAAAATTGGAATTGGAACCGCCACCGTTGAGGCTTGGAACCGAACCGTGAAAGACCGGTTCGGTTCAGTTCAGTTCCGAACCACAGTTCTTCCACTTTTTTTCTTGAAAATAAAAAAATAAAAAAAAATTACTCAATAACTCACTACCAACCACAAGGATTTGGCTTATCAAAGAAAATACAAGTTTATACAACAAATGGACAATAATAAGCCTCAAAGCCAAGAAATAAAATATATTTGTACTCTAAAGTCAAATGAGCTATTATCCTATTTTTGTGAAACAAATATAAAATTTAGAAGTAAAAAACCATTTAAGAGTAGTTTTATCTTTGTCTGTAATCTAAAAAACATATTGTTGTATCCTTGTGTGTAGCTTTATCTTTGTGACCTATGTTATATTATTGTTTACTAATATTGTAATATATGTATATTTATATATTTAGTTTACGGTTCAGGTCGGTCCAGTTCTGGTTCCAATGGACTTGGAACTGGAACCGGAACCATAAACTAACAGTTCCTCATTTTGGAACCGGAATTGAAACCGCACTGTAAAAGAACCGAACCAAAGCAATGGTTCAGTATAGTTCTTACAGGTTCCAACTATTTTTTGTGCACGCCTGAGTGGCTCTCATCCCCTTCTAGCAAACACATACTCAGAGCCAGACACGGATACACCATGTTTCTTAGAGTCTAATAATTGGATCAGTAACTTGAAAGAACTTGCATCATAATTGAAATTATAACATCATAAGTACAAAAGAAATAATGAACGAAAAATGATCAGAGACATCTAGAGTAATGATCACAATAACAGGATAACAATACCAAAACGTACAATACAAAGTGATATCTTGGAAGTACTGACCTCACACCAATCAAGGCAATCTATTGCCTTAACTGCCAAATCTGAGGAACCCTTGCTATATGAAATATCACGGAATGCACGCCACATTACCATTGGTTCCCAACTCAATCCAGATGTAAATTCAAGAATATTGCTAACAATGACTGGCTCTCCTCCAATCCAATGTCTCTGGAAGTGCTCCAGATCCCCCTGCTGGATATCACTTGCTGAAGGACAGTACAGATAGTTGTCTTCAGAATCTTTTCTAGAAGCAGATTTTCGCAGTTTCTCATTACCACTGTCAATCTCGCCATTTGATTTAAAACATGAGCATCGTTGCATAGAAATTCTGTGCAAATCTGCAAGTTCATATGTTTCAACTATTCTTTCCACTTTATTCTTCAACACAGAAACCCAGCTTTTGGGAAGCATACACTTCAGCTCTAAACGATCATGTCCACAACCATCCATTTCCTTGGGTGGGCAAGGTATGTTACCGGTTTCTTTTGGTTTCCACTCATAAATTGGCCTCGTTTTATTCTCTGATCTAGAGTCAATGGAAGAACTCAAAGAACATTTCTGCTCCGAAGGAAAAGGGAGAGGTTTCCCTCCATGCAAGTAAGATCTTCCTCTGTCAATATATTGCACACCAATTTCATCGCCACCTCCTCGCAAGCAGCCGTACCGAATTTCCTGGCAACAAGTCAGGCAGAGATCATAGGAACAATTTGGACAGCTTCTATGAAAATCAACTATAGAGGTTCTGCAATTGTTGCTGCCATAGAACATGTGGTATCATCAAATCTTTATCACAACTCAGATTTTAAAACAAAAGAAATTATAATTCATTTGAGAAAAGCACCATACCAGTACACACGTTCATCGTTATAACAAACTGCCTGCAGCACCTCTACCTCTGATGGTGGTAATCCTGTAAACATTCCATTATGTATAGGCAAATTATTAAGAAAATGAAAAACTGTTTTAGTCGCCTAAACCACAGCATGTATTAAGTAAAATGATTCTTAAGCCGAATTCCCAAATCTATTTGTATCGCTGAATGGTTTATATGGCTTTGATGTAGTGGATAGGACCCACACTTGAGCTTATCCACTATATCAAATGGATAAAACCCCATGGCTTAAAGTCATCAGCTAGACAAATAGGTCTAAATAGCATTACTCTTTGTGTAAACATGTAAAAATTGAACTTCAATGACCTTCTCCAGCCTTGATTCATCACATATCATCCTTGGTAACTAACATCCTTTATATTTTTGCATTGCATTATGCTTTATCTCTGACTTAATATTCATTTCTTATCCTGAATGCAAGTAACTAACTAGCAACAATATGCAGTTTGTACCTTGAACCTTAGCCTCAATGTCTTTTTCATTCATTTGGTCACTATCGAATTGCTTCAGGAATGGATAGAGTGCTTGTACCAGAAACTTCAAGTGCCGAATGTTTTCATCCTTACTTTCTGGCAATCCGGAATATTTGTTATCCTGTGTTAAATTATGAGAAATACACCAGATGTCACAAGTTATACCATAATGTAGTTAATGCAGAGGTGAAAAGACTAAATATCATAGCTGCCATTACAAACCTTGATTATATTAGTTCTACGTAAACAAGCTTTGCAGTTGCAGTTCCCACGACAATGTGGGCAAGTCTCTGCAATTGCTTCCTCTGACAGTCTGGGGTACCTAAATTTTACAATCAAAAGAGGTAGAAAAATGTGCTAATGCATCAATTAATGAGCACCTAGTGTTTGGTAGACATTTATTGTGGAAATTAGGGTTTACATGGATTCAAAAAAATATATCAGAAATGTACGAAGTTAAACACAATTGACAAAAAAATCATTGATGCCCACATCCCGAAAATCCTTAAGCAATAAATGAATAAAGTCTTAAGGAATAATTCCAAGCCAAGAGTGCCTATGACAGATATCGATATCAGCAAACCCTGATTCAATATATGAAAAGACGTTTCCTGGAAAATAAACAGACATCGACCATACCTAAAATATTTGTCTATTATGAGTTACAGCAACACAAAAATATGTAGTTTGACTAGAGACTAATTAGCAGTACCTCATGGTGCGTATTTGCCACTAGGAAAACTATATCACTTAATATGAAATGATAAAAAAACATATGATAGTCAAATTACTGGGAGGAATAACAATCAATGCATCAACCGATCAATCCTCATTGTGTTACAGGATAAAACCAAGATTAACAACGATGCAGTTACTGGGAAGAAGAGAGAGAGAGATTTAACAATGACAGAACCATGAAAGCCAATCTATGGAAACTATATAAATTCTCCAGTCCACGGAAACTTCAAACATAAATATACATACATATGAAAAGAAAATAGCAATCAATCAATGTTCTAATATGCTACTACAATTCTTCGCAACAGTCCTAGTAATCATTTAACAACAATGTATCATTTAGGAACCTCAATTATATCATAAAGGGTTTACAGTAATCTTTTATAACTAAAGAGTTGACTGGATGAATCTTAAAGTCATTTATCATAAGAATAATTTGTTATAGAAAAAAAAATCCTACTTTTATAGAAAAATAATAAATAAAAATGATTATTAAGGGAAATTTTCAGTACTCAAGAATTGTAACATTTCATTTGACATGCATAATTTAGATTTTTTTTTTTCTTTCAGATGTGACATAAACATTAAAAAAGTTACCATCTCTGAATGCAAGGAATACAAAAGCGCTTGCGACAGCCTCTACGACGGCACCGCACCACCTTCCGATCGCTCCTCTGGCATTGATGGCACGTCTGACAGTCATCTCCATTCGCCTGTAAAATAATTTTAAAAGAGTGTCTGCTTTGGTTAAAAAGATGAAAGTTTCAGGGAACAAAAAAATAGAAACTTAGAAAGAAAATAAGCTTACATGATCAATGCGCTGGCTTATTTGCTTCAAACGACAACTTCTTATATCTAAATTACAATCCTTATCATTTGACTCTTCTTTGATTTTGTTAGGTTGTTTCCTCCTCTCTTGTGATTTTGATTCAATCTTGACATTTTTTACCTTCTTTTTGGCTTTTTCAAATGTATCAACACCCTCATCATTATCCTCTAAATCATCTTCACCATCGTTCTCTTCCTTATCTTCGTTCTTGTGTTTGGTTTTAGCCTTCACTCCCAATTTCTTCTTCTCTTCAAGCCCCGCAACCTTCTTTTTCCTAATTAGTGATAATAACCCAATTTTGTCACTCTTTTTGGCTCTTCTTTTTACCAAATTGTTCTCCTCTTTCTCTGAATCATCTTCTTCTTTTTGTTCAATTTTGATCTTCATTCTCGAGTTCTTCTTGTTTTTTACTACTTTTCCCAAACAAAAATCCTCTTTCTCTGAATCATCTTCTTCACAATTGTCGCTGTTCCCACCATGATCATCGTTATCATTATCATCTTCTTCTTTTTGCTCGATTTTGATCTTCATTCTCGATTTCTTCTTGTTTTTGACTAATTTTCCCGAAGAAACATACTCATTCTCCTCAGAATTGATTTTTGGTTTGTTTATCTTCTCTTCCTCGTCCACAAATTCCTGACTACGCTTCTTCTTCGTTGGAATCACCTCATCGTCAGACGCTTCTTTTCTTCTCTTTCTCTGCTTCGTGCTGTTTGATGACAAGAAAAGCCCTTGTTGTTTGGGTTTGTTTCCTGAACCGCTGACGCCGTCTGTGCGGTGGTTCTTCGTGGTTGTGGTTTTGGAAACCCTAGAGACAGAAGCAGAGGACTTGCGTTTCTTCGACTTTAGAAGATATTGCAAATAGTGATTTTGGCAATAGCTCTTCTCGTGGATCCTCCAACCTTTGCACCGCCACGACTTGCCATCACTCCGATTGCAACGCAGATTGTCCGGCGGCACTGCTATTGACTCCTCCAGCGACGACGATGACTCTGCCATTGCTCTCTCTCACCGCCAAAACCACCTCTTCTCTTTAAATTTCTGTGTGTTTTAGAGGGAAAAGGAGGAAGAAAATATTACCCTTATCAGTAATATGGGGATTTTTTTTTTTTTTTTTTTTTTTTTTTTTTTTGAATCCTTGCATACATCATAAAAATATCAGCACTTTCAAATTTTAAATTATTATTCAAATATTATATAAGATTAGATTTGAATGAGCCAATAATTTAATTTTTTTATATATTGTAGTTATTGTGACGGATTAAACATTAATTACTGATTAATTAATTTTTCTTATATATTATAGGTATCGTGACGGATTAAATATCAATTACTAATTAATTAAATTGATTGAAAATCAATCACAGTTACCGTATTAATTAGCGGTGGAGTGATGATATTCGTCTGAGAGTTTGTAAATTTTAGAGTGTTTAGACTTCAATATTTCTACTACTTCTTGTCTAAGAGTTTTTATTTTGTTAAGTCTTTCTTTTAGAGAGTATTACTATTTTATTAAATTTTCTGTGAAGAGTTTTTGTTGTAGCCTCTAATAGGTTTTAAATAGTCAACTTTTACTGTATCACATAAAATCAGTAAAGTATAAATTTTGTACTTATATATATCACATAAAATCACCAAATATATATATATATATTCCAATATATCATTGTTATTGTGATGAGTAGAAATATTGATTGAAAATCAATCACGAGATGGACAATCATATTGATTGATTTAATCAAATATGTCATGAAAGGTAAGTAAGTTTTCCTTTTTAACTTTGCAACGTCGTTTTGTTGGTATTTTTTATTTCATCCAAAAAAAGATAATTCTTTAAAGTTGATCTTATCATCACACAATTGTAAAAAATAAAAAATAATAATAATAAAGGTAATGAACTTGGCCCATGGCCCATTACAAGTCACAAGTCTCACAACACAATTCTAAACCACCAACCAGGTGGCACCGATGATAAAAAATAAAAATAAAAAAATTCTAAAAATTAAATACGACATTTCTTCCGTACATAATAGTTCAACTTATTCAAATAGTAACTAAATCGTTGGAGTGCACTTTCGTCACTTCTCTTATTTACATTCACAATATTTGACATTTATTGAAAAAAAAATTACAACATGAAATTTTTTTTTTTTTCTCCTGATATATTATCTAACTCGTAATATATTCAGTTTTGCTCTTTTTGCCCGATAAAGCAGAACTTATGTGTCTTTGTCCCTACGTGCACGAGAGAGATGGCACTGGAGTGGTCATCAATATTATGTTATACGTAAAGTCGGGTCATTTTTTTATTGTCAACGTTACGGTTTGAACAGGGCACTTGGCCCTTCCCACCATAACATGACAGTGAATAGCTCAGTTCACAAGGAAAAATTCCATCGGGTCCAAACCAATCATGCAAATCTGATAGGTGCATATGGTTCGTCATTCTCTCTCTCTCTCTCTCTCTCTCTCTCTCTCTCGCGAGAGTTCTCAGTTTGGCTGAATTCACTGTCTGATCAGAGTCTGTTTTTCTATCTTTCTAGTTTCTGATTTTGCTGTTCTTTGTTAGTGTTGTGGTTTGGATTTGGCGTGATGCTTGTTCCAGGCTTCTCCCTTCTCTCTTTTTGTAGTCTTGGTGGTATATTATCCTTGTGATGATTTTGCCTCTGGTATTTGCTTTTGTTTGGTGGTTGGTTTTGCCTCTGTTGTTTGTTGGCGGTTGGTCGGAGCTCGTCGTCATCTCCGATGGTTGGGTGTTCTTGGTTGGTGTGGCTTTGGATTTGGCGTGTATTGTGTGGTGGGCTGATTTCTGGTGGGCCCAGTTTGGTCAATTCACTGTGGGGCTTGTTCATGTGGGCTTCGGTCAGACTCTGCAGGTGCGTTTAATGCTTTTTTTTTTTTTTTTTTTTTTTTTTTTTTTTTTTTGTTTATGTGTGCTTGGCAAGTTTTGTTGCCACGTGGGTGGATTATTGCGCTTGCCGTCATCGTATATCAACCTGTTTCTTCATCTGATAATTCACATGGCTCTCTGTCAGCTTCTTTCCACTTTTGTGAGTTATTTTTGCTCACGTTTATTTGTAGTCGTGTTTCCTACTGTACTTCTTTTTATTTGTGGTTGGGTTCTTTTCCTTGGAGTCCATGGGTTGACTAGTTTCTATACGTTTCTCGTATGTTCCTCTTCTGGGTTATATTCTCTGAGTCTGCTGTGTTTCTTTTTGGGTTTCCTGTTTTTTACTTTCCGAAGGCACCGGCGACAGCTTTAGGTCTCCTTGTGTTGTCTTGTTTTTTCTCTGTTTGTTTTGGGTTGATGGCGTCTTCATTGATTGCTCAATTGAATGGGTTAACACTTACGTCTGCGAAGAAGCAACCTATTCATTTATCGGCTGAGGATACCGCTCAAGGGGTGAATATGTGCTATAATAGTTTGTTTGGCAAAGTTTGGGCTTCGAAGACTATTACGCTAACTGGTGCTAAGTATACATTTGGCTGGCTGCTTCATAAGCTGTGGCCAAAGGAAAGACGGTCTGAAGCTATGTCCTCGCGGCTCATTGTCTAGAAGATTGCCGGGAACTTGTTTCAATTGGTTATTCCGGATAGTTCGGTTTGTCTCCGGATCTTTTCTGGTGTCCATGGTTGTTTGATGGGCATCTGTTGGTTCTCAAAAAGTGGGAGGATGGTCTTCTCCTTTCTGAGTCGACATTTTGGGTTTCCTCATTTTGGCTACAACTGTGTGATGTTCCAGCTAATTACCTCTCTGAAAGGGTTGGGCGACGCATTGCTGACTCTTTGGGACGCTGTTTTAAGGTGGAATTGTGTGACAAAGGTGTGATAGAGAACAAGGAAACATTGCTGGTTGATAGTCGGGTGCTCCGTCTCAAAGTGGAGTTGGATATATCTCAATCGCTTCGCCGGAATGTGCGGTTGTTAGGTCCTTCGGATACGGAGTTTTGGATTCAAGTGCGCTATGAAAAGCTCCCGTCCTTATGTTATGCTTGTGGTATTATTGGGCATAACTGGTAGGTTTGTTCAGTTGGTGCTTCTCAGCCTTCTGTGGAGTTGTTGGAGTATGGTCCTTGGTTAGGAGTGGAGGGTTACTTTGGGAAGGATATTTGGAATCCCGGTGGTGATCGAAATGACTCTTTAGCTATGAGTTCCGGAAAGAATTGGCTCTATGTTGAAGGTGATGATTCCGACGAGGTTTACGCGACCTTACTTTGATTGAGCCTCGTCGTCCAGCTCCTTCTCCTACTCTTCCTTTTGTGGAAAGGGAGTTGTCAACTGTTGGTGTGGCAACTTTGGGACCGGTTGGTGTTGCTCATGGTGCATATTCTAAGCCTTCACTTGCGGGGTCTCATTTGGGTGTTAATGAGGTTGTGGGTGCTGGTCCTTCTGGTGACGGTGTTCCGGTAGGGGCAGGCGTCTCTGGTTCGGCTAATAATAAAGTTCATGGCTCCCCCTCTCAAAGTTTTGTTGTTTCGGCCCATATTGAGGAGCCAGTTTAGTATGTGCCCTCCGTTTCTTAGGGCCAAGGGCGAGTGTTGCCTTTGTCTCGATAGGACCAACTCTCTAGAGGTGGTAGGAAAGGTAAAGGTCTGGCAATACCTCATAAAGGTCGTTCTTCTTATTCGTCAGCATCATCTCAAAGCCAAGGCTCTTTTCCTGCGCGGAATAGTCGTAAGCGTCAACCTCATAATCCCGTGTCGGGTCAGGGATCACCTTTGATTGATGGGAAGAAGCCTAAAGTCTCAGTGGCTCCTTTTTCCGGCTTGTTTGGTCACTGATCAGTTTTCTTTTGCTGTTGCAGGTAACATTCCTCTTGGTGCTCAGATTAGCGATTCGGTTAACTCGGAATCATCTCCGTCGTAGTCTTTTGCTACGCTGCTGGCTCTTTTGGTTGGTGATGTTCAACCTAGGGGTGACACGTCTAACTAATCTGTTGCTTGTGCAGTTTTTCTAAGGCTGTGGTTCTTTTGTACCTTTGGTTGTTTGTTCTTTTTGTTGGTTGTTTTGTTGTTCAGTGCTTATAGATGTCGTAGGGCATTCTGTTGCCAGGGAAAAAAAAAATGGTTAGAATATATATATGTGTGTGTGTGTGTGTGGATTGCTAGGTACGTTAATGATTGATCTATCTAATTACGCTATTCTTTGAAATTTGAAATTTACTGTATGAGGTAATCATTATTTATTATTATTTTTTATTTTTAAAATTTTTATATATTTAATATTTTGAATAAATAAGGATAATTTACACAAACCTCCCATATGGTTTGCCATAATTACAGGGGCCTCCCCTTCTGTTTGAGAATTTACTCGGACCTCTCCTACTTTTGAAAATATCCTACACGGACCTCCCTTATGTGTGACGAACAGTCAAATACACTAACGAACCTGCTAAAATTACTAAAATACCCTCTCATTAGTATCTAAAATTACTAAACTACCCATAAATTATTGAGTAAGCATGACATCGGCTTTAAAAGTAAACATTTTACACCAAGATGGATTTAAGCACTTCTTAATCACCTTAGTCCTGAATTTCTGCTTCCCTAACTATAATTTCACATATGGATCACTAAACCCATTTGGATCCATTGCATGTATGTTTCGTGCTTCAATTACATACACCAAAAGTTTCATATTCGAATGCAAACAAAATTAAATATCAAAAACACCACTTTTTGTAAGTTGAAGAAACAAATTTGAAAAAAAAAAACAAAAACAAAATTTTATTATCAAAATTGAGAAACCCACTTTTTGTATTCACTGATTTTACACAAACAACCTTCAACAGAGCAGCTCATGTTGAGACGTATCAAAATTATAAAAATTAAATATGTATATATAAAATTAAATTGACAAAGATTGCTGGAGATATTTGCCCTCGAAAACTAAAATGAAAATATAATACAAATTCAGATGAAAATAAAAATCTCCAAATGGTTCCAATAAAAATCTCTAATCTGATTAAGGGAAAAAAATGGGGAAACTGAAAAGGATTTGTTTGAATTGGAAACCTAGAAATTGGAAACAATAAAGAACAGATCAATAAAAATTGATTGAATGAAAAGCTAAGAAAGATAAAGATTGGGTTTTTGGGAGAAAAAGGAAATAAACCAATCATTCAATTTGGGGAGAGAGAGATAAAGGGGGATAGAGCAAGCGCGTCTCAATAAGAACGGTTGTAATACTCCTAATTTTAAAAGGATAGTCTCGACATTTTAATAGTTTGTTGATTTGATTATTTGTCTAATTGTTTAATTGTTTAATTTAATTAATTGTTTAATTTCATTATATGCTTAGGTGGAATTTCTTTATATGTTTAAATTATTTTATTTTGTTAATTGAGTTATTATATGCTTATTTGGCATTTTTTTTAAATACGTGTTTGTGGTGATTAAATATTTAACATTAATACATACATACTTGAACAAAAGGAACACTTCAATAGGACGACACGGCATACTTTCTTTGCTTTTCGAGGATATAGTAGTGTTTGCCTCGGCCTCAAATTCTTCTTCATCTTCATCTACCTCCTCTTTAGGTGGCACATAATCAAAATCATTGTCAGAGGCCATTCTAGAACTCTCACCAACCTCACAACTAAATTTCAGAATAGGAGAAGGATTAGGGATACTTTTCTTCTTTGCAACAGGTATAATTTTCCTTTTCCCTTTGTTACGAGCTAGAGTCTTCAACCTACCCATTTCAAAACCTAAATTTTATTTCCACCGACAAATTTAATGAACCCAACAAAGCCACATCAATTGAACTCAGACAACCTTAATTTCAGACCAACCACGAAAACCCTCACACCCAAGCCTCAGACGAAGCAGCACAGACCTTCCCTTCTTCTTCGTCTTCCCTTGTTCTTCATTTTAAACCTCCCTTGTTCTTCGTTTCAGACCAACCTCCAAAACCCTAAAGCTTCACACCTTCGTCTTCCCTTATTCCCTTCTTCTTCGTCTTTCCTTGTTCTTCATTTCAGACAAACCTCCAAAACCCTAAAGCCTCAGACCTTCCCTTCTTCTTCTTCTTCTGTTAAAACCTTCTTCTTCCCTTCTTTTGTTAAAAATGATGTAAGGGGTAAATGGACAATTGCAATGTCGTGACCCTGGATTTTTCAACCTAGTGTCCAGTGATGAACCGAAGTTTGACCCGATAACGAATCCAGATGCGGAAGCAAAAGAAACAAAACAATGGTTTCTCAAGGCATAACACACCTTTAAGACCCTAAGATGACCTTCCATAAGGTCACGGAACCCAAAGGAATAACAGGAAATGAAAGCTAGAATGAAAAAGTCATTTGGTACCCTATGGCACCAATAACAACCAAAGGAGCAAGATCTAGTTCAAACTAAATCACGTGTGCCATAGAATGGATCAAACAAGATAAACAAGGTCCTATAAGAACAACAAACGAAGTTAACCTGTCTAGGAAACAAACCAAACAAAACCTACAAGGCAGCTCCATTTCGGTCGACCGAAATGGAGCTTCGGTCTGCCGAAATGAGCCAAGAAAAAGAAGGGGAAATGAGCCTTCAGTTCGGTCGACCGAAATAATAAACCGGTTGACCTATTTGTGGCTCGAGATGAAAAATGGCTACTGGAATTGATAAAACACTGTTTAAATCAAATTGAACAAAGAATCGGTCGACCGAAACAAGCCATCGGTCGACCGAAACAGGTCGAAAAACTAAAAATCAGGCCTGCTATACACTAAGGCTTAAATGAATTCCTATGTTTCATTTGAATCCCCCATGGCATGATCAATTTACATTATATGCTAATGTGTGATGATGTGAACATACGTGCAAGTGTAAAATGACATTTTAAACATGCTATGATGGCCCATGGCCTTATTACAATTTATTTACAACATTTGACGTGTCAAACCTCCAAATTAGAAAAATTACATTTCAAAGGCAAAACTTGAAATTTAAATACACACATTTGAACTTTAAAGTGTGTGGCCCTTGGCCTCATGTCATATATATATCAAATACATTGCAAGGAGTATACTTATGTATACATTACTGTTTAGAGTCAAATATACACATTTTAACAAATATGACTATAAATGGCATTTCAAGCCAACATTTATAAAAATAGAAATCCTCAAGTCCACAAACCATCCAAGCATAATGAGAATCTCAACCTTGATTCCTGTACCTAAAAAATGTCCCCACTACGTGGATGAATAACATAAAGCTACTCGTAGAAGATGAGCATGCATCGACCTAGCATTTTACAATTATATCACCTTAAGGTGAAACATGTCAAAGGGCTCATGCCACCTAACGTCAATGTCAAAATAAGACTCAGGGAGCATCCTAAGCTACTCATGTAATCGTATTGAACAACGGCATACAAGTATACATGCTCAAATACACTAAACCGTAATAAAATATGGTACATGACATACAAACATACATGTTCAAGTATCCTAAATCATGTTGAACAAGATAAACAATATTTAACCTACATAGACAAGTATCCAATATAAATATAGAGTACTCATAAATCAAGTATACAAGCATGAGTATACTAAGCTAAACAATTACGCACAAGACAAGTATACATGGCACAAGTATACTAAAATGAAATCCGAATACACAAAACAAGCATGCTAAGCGTAAGTATACTAAATAGAGTTTAGACACTCCAACAAGGATACAAGCTCAAGTATACTAAATGAGGTCTAAATACACAAAACAAGTATACAGTTTCAAGTATACTAAACAGGGTTCAAATACCCAAGTAAGCATCAATTCTCAAGCTACAAGTAATCCACGATTAACAACTTGAAATTAAATGCGAAATCAAATAGTGGAAAGACTAGAATCCTTGGCTGCAGACCAATTGAGTTATTCAGGGTTACTAACCCGCAAGGTATTACCTAGTGCGCACGCGTATAAGTTATTCCGGGTAATTACGACCTACAAGGTACTACCTACTACGCACTTCATATGACTGAGGAAACTCACAAATCTGTACTAGGGCCAGACCCTAGTCATCACATGAACATGATCCTTACAAGCCTCCAAAAACAATAAGTTCAAAACTTATGCAAAATCAATAAGTTAAACCAAACTTATAAATTTCAAATAATGTCTAGAAATCAATTTACATGCACAAGTAAGGTTGAATCTACACAAACCATGTCCTAGAATTCAAGTCTACATAGCATATGACGTGTCAAGTCTCCGTTATACAATTTATACATAAAGTAAGAATATTTTACAACAATTGAACCACATTACCATCCTAAGCAGACAAGTACTAAATAAGCTACAATTTAGTAACAAACTCTCAAGGTAAGCAATTGTAATATTCTAACAAGCTATATACCTACACAAGATATATTTAAACGAGCTATTCAAGACAATGATATCACCTATCATGCTAAGTCAAATTACCATCTTTAGAGGCCACAAGTACTAATTCTACAACAAGTTAATAGCATGCTCACAAGGTAATTAAACGGACTACATTTCAAGGAATTATCAACCTATTACATCCAATATCAATTTAAGTGACTAACATACTTGAAACAAAATTAATTAAGCTAATTAATTAATTTTTCTCTAGATTTTCAAACATATTCAAATATCCTCAATTAACATATATTAAAGAACTCACCAAGGCCTATTTTTAATATCACATTACAAGTTGATTTCATGCTTATTTCAATTATGTGAATTAAACTTTCATAAAAGATAAATATTAAATAAGTTTTGCAATTCTTATTCAAATGCTCCAAATTTAATATACGTTACTCAATATATCAAGGCCTAATTTCCTAGCTTGTCAATTCTAAGCCACATACATCCATTAGAATTAAATCCTATACAAGAAAATAATTAAATTAAATTCTAAGATTTATACAAGGCATGCATACAAGTTGTATAAGTTCATAAAATAATCAATACAACACATATATAATCCTAATACATCCCCTACCTCAATTTGAAACGAAAATCTCAAAGGCCACCAAAATGGAACTGCTTCGAATCCGATGAAACTCCTAGGTTTTGTCGGGGACAACACGATCTACATGAACCCCCAAGAAGCCCAATCAAAATCACAACTTGATTTCAAACCCAAACTCAAGAAACGGTCAGAAATGAATTCTAATAAGGGGGAAAGGTAAAGCACGTCGAGGGGAACGATAACCGTTAAGGCCGAAGACTTTTCACTTAGGAAAAGTGGATTAAAGGAGGAGAGAGAAGGTGGCAGCTCCATGGGCATCCATGGCTGCTGGCCAAGAGAGGAAGAAGAAGGGAAAAATCTGATTTTTCTTCTTTAAGTCCCAAATTTATAGAAAATCTCAAAAAGTGTCCCGAAAGGGCCCCGCCGGGTCTGGAAAAGTGAAATCTGAGCAGAAGCGCTCAAACGGTGAAACTCCGTGAACGACAAAGATTCAAAATGAGAAAATATGAACAACGGAAGAAATAGCATCCAAAATTGAGTCCCGTGCAGAGAGATATACCCCAAACAAGTTCGGCGGCAACCGATTCCAGAAACCTTGAAACTGGAGAAAAATGACCAGAAGGAAATTCTATGTGTACACAACTCAACAAAATGTGAAAATGAATCCCGTAAAAGGATCCAAGTTCAAAATAAGATATTTTGTAATAACTTTTGTTAATCGCACAATGGCCCCTATAAAAAGGGTTAACTGCGAAACTGCCCCAGAATGAAAATATCTTCTAAAAGATATTTTCTTAGATACCCCTAAAAGAAAATATCTTCAAAAGACATTTATGAAAAACACCCCAAGAAAAGAAAAAGATTATGAAAAACTATGCATCCATGCCCCTATGGACACCGGGAGCAACCAGAGTACTTTATTACAAAAGTAAAGATACGTATTTCGTGGAAACCACTTAGAATGATGATACGTGAAGTCAAAAACCAACTCCTAACACAAGGAGTGAGGTTATGCCAACAAAGTGACAATCGAGGAAAAGACAAAATAGGGAAAAGGATAAAACAGGGAAAAGGACGAAAAGTAAATAGTGTCGAAAAATGAAAAATGTGGAAATGACTTGGTCCTCAAAGGAAGTTGTCAATCCAAAGGAAAGAGTCTCAGAAACCATTTCTGAGCACTCAAGACGACACTAAACGACGAGAAACCGAACTTAGAAATGGAATTTCAACGAAAAAAATTCATTCGTGAAATTCTGAGAAAAAAAAAAAGAGGGAGGAAATGACCAGGTCATTACAACCTACCCTCCTTAAAGAGATTTCGTCCCCGAAATCAGAAACATTCCCAGAAGAACCGAAGAAGGACCGTACACAAGGTCACACCAAGGAATAGATCATAAAGTACCCAAGGACAACTCCAAAGGTCTCAAGATCAACGAAGAGACACTAAACTACAACTAGTGAGACACCTCTCTGACGAATTGACATACTAACCCAATGTCAACCACCCAAAGAGATCAAGGCAACTACATAACTAAATAAAGAACACAACCAGAAGCAACATGGCAGCACGAATACTGACTAGAACCCGTGCACAACGTACCCAAGGTGCGGCAGCATCGACAGCATCAAGCGCCCGCCCACACTTACATTACTAGCTAGGTAATGCAAGGTAGTATCGACGGCAACTAACACACGCCCACCACACATAACTTGTACGGTAGCATGACAGTATAAAGCCCTAATTCGTCACCTGCCCTCAATAAGCTTACCCATGAAACCTATCGATACAAATGACATCAATGTTAAACAATCATTACCAAAAGTACCACGGAAACCAGACATTTTGTGAGAGTTGAGATATGGTCCAAAGATGTCCAGCCAGACCATCCTAGCCAATCCCAAAACTCTGACAATAATACCATAGGTACCTCTACGTTTAAGGCCTCAAATCCTCAATACTAGAAAACTGACAATCCCAAGTCTCAAAAACATCATTGTCAACCACATCAGTCATGAATCCAAAGCTTGACAAGTCTATGCCCTCAAGCCAATGGATCAGATTTTAAAAAATCAAACAACAACATCATCGCCCTAGCCACAATGACTCCCAACAAGACAATGCAACCACAATCCTCCACGTCATCCTAAAGCTGACCTACTACAAGGCTATGCCTAGGAATCAAGGCATCAGATCAAGCTCACACACACAATCCCGACAACCAAGGTCATACAAACCCAAGCACAGTGCGGAATGATAAAAAGGAATAAACTAATAAAGCAATTAGTCATGAAACATATATATATCTATGCAAGTATACATTCACAAGTATACTAAGAAATGTCAAAACGGAAACACAATATATGTATATGTACAAGTATACACTCATAAGTATACTAAGAAGTACTAAATCCATGGTAGACAAGTATACAGGCTCAAGTATATTAAAACCAAAATAAACTAAAATATACAACGCGTAAGCACACTAGGTACAAATATACTTAACGTAAACAAAAATGTACGCACCAAACAGCTAACACATAGTGTACAAGGGCAATCAAATATGCTACCTATCACATAGGGGTCAAGCATCAGAGACAAGCTACGCATCACCTATGACGCTAGCATGACAAACAGATATAGTAAGTGGAAAACACATCATCTATATCAGCAAATAACTACCAAATAGTCACATCCTCTAAACATGTTTCTAAGGCATGCGCAAAACAACAAGGCATATAAACATGTAGAATGACTATGCAAATAACAATCCCGTAAAATAACAAGCAAGAAGGGATAAAATGCCTCTCAGAAGGACAAACTCACAAAAGTGAATCCCAAACACCCGGATGAGTCCAATCCCTCACAGCAAGGAAGTGAATCATCTCCTAGAATGAACACTAAGCCGAAACAAAGAGTCTACAAGTCTTCCCAAGACTGGCTCAAACACAAGGTGGAATCTTAACACCACATAAAACAAACAACGATATAATGGATAGTCCCAATACTAACCATTACGAGACACCAACAAAAGAACTCAACTCAAGATGCCAACGAGTTCGATAAGAACTCTACAGGATCCTATCAGAACCTTAAACACAACCCCAAGACTCCAATGACGAGGAAGAGTAATTGATTGCACCAATGCAATTAATTACACGGAAACACTCACACCCCAACCTAAGCTCGTAAGAACTATCTAAGGCAAGATTAGAAGAATCCCAGGTCAGTGCATCTATCAAATCCCTAACCATCACTCTAAGAAGAGAAGACACAAGAACCCCGTCGTTGAGGCTCACGAAGACAAACCTCCCAATTCCTAAGGAAGGACTCAAGTCAATCTGACCCGTCGTCACATGACACTACAAATATGACCCCAATGACATCATCACATCAAGGTCACCATGAAACCCCAAGAGATGATTCCAACACCCCAGACACTCCTCGACCATGTCATAAAACTACGAAGGAAAAAAGGGAAATGAAACGGTGCCTCCCTGGCCCACATCTCATTCCACCAGACAAGGTCTGCGACTCTACGCTCACATGAGCCTTACTGTAATGACCCAGTCATTTCCTTCCTTTTCTTTTTCCTCAGAATTTCACAGATGAATTTTTTTCGTTGAAATTTCTTTTTTAAGTTCAGTTTCTTGTCGCTTAGTGTCGTCTCGAGTGCTCGAAAATGTTTTTGAAACTCTTTCCTTTGGATTGACAACTTCCTTTGAGGACCGAGTCATTTTCACATTTTTCGTTTTTTGACACTATTCACTTTTCGTCCTTTTCCCTATTTTGTCATCTTCCCTATTTTGTCTTTTCCCCGTTTGACACTTTGTTGGCATAACCTCTCCTTGTGTTCGGAGTTGATTTTTGGCTTCACGTATCTACATTCTAAGTGGTTTCCACGAAATACGTATCTTTACTTTTGCAAAAAAGTACTCTGGTTGCTCCCGGTATCCATAGGGGCATAGATGCATAATTCTTTAGAATTATTTTCTTTTCTTGGGGTTTTTTTTGTAAATATTTTTTGAAGATATTTTATTTTAAGGGTATCTAAGAAAATATCTTTTGGAAGATATTTTCATTCAGGGGTAGTTTTGCAGTTAACCCTTTTTGTAGGGCCATTGTGTAATTAACGAAAGTTATTGCAAAATATCTTGTCTAGAGCCTGGATCCTCGTACAGGGTTCATTTTCACATTTCGTCGAGTCATGTACTCATAGAATTTTCTTCTGGTCATTTTTCTCCAGTTTCAAAGATTCTGGACCTAGTTGCCGCCGAACTTGTTCGGGGCATATCTCTCTGCTCGAGACTCGGTTTTTGATGTTATTTCTTCCGTTGTTCATATTTTCTCATTTTGAACCTTTTTCGTTCACGTAGTTTTGCCGTTTGAGAGCGTTTGCTCAAAATCCACTTTTCCGGACCCGGCGGGACCTTTTCAGGGCACTTTTTGAGATTTTCTATAAATAGGGGACTTAAAGAAGAAAAATCAAATTTTTTCCTTCTTCTTCCTCTCTTGGCCGGCAGCCATGGATGCCCATGGGTCTACCACCTTTTCTTCTTCTCCTCCACTTGATTTCCTTAGTGAAAAGTCTTCGGCCTTAAGGTTTGTTGTTCCCCTCGATGTGCTCTACATTTCCCCCTTATTAGAATTCATTTCTAACCATTTCTTGAGTTCAGGTTTGAAGTCAAGTTGTGATTTTGATGGGGCTTCTTGTGAGTTCATGTAGATTGGGTTGTCCCCGACAAAACCCTTCAGTATCGTCGGATTCAGAGCACTTTTTTTTCGGTGGGCTTTTGAGATTTTCATCTCAAATTGAGGTAGGGGATGTCTTAGGTTTATATTATTGTTGTATTGATTATTTTATAAGCATATACAACTTGTGAGCATGCCTTGTTCAAGTTTTTAGAATTTAATTTATTTATTTTCTTTGTTTAGGATTTAATTCTAATGATGGTATATAGTTTAGAATTAAATTATGGCATGCTAGTAAATTAGGCCTTGGTGAGTTATATAACACATATTAAATTTGGGGCATTTGATTAAGAATTGCAAAATTTATTTAATATTTATCTTTAGTGAAAGATTAATTCACATAGTTGTATCAAGTATGAAATTAACTTGTAATGTGATATTTAAGTAGGCCTTGGTGAATTCTTTAACATATATTAAATTAAGGATATTTGGATATGTTTGAAAATCTAGAGAAAAATTAATTAATTAGCTTAATTAATTGTGTTTCAAGTGTGTTAGTTACTTAAATTGATATTGGATGTAATAGGATGATAATTCCTTGAAATGTAGTCCGTTTAATTACCCTGTGAGCATGCTACTAACTTGTTGTAGAATTAGTACTTGTAGCCCTTAAAGATGGTAATTTGATTTAGTATGATAGGTGATATCATTATCTTAAATAACTCGTTTAAATATATCTTGTGTAGATACATAGCTTGTTAGAATATTACAATTACTTACCTTGGGATATTGTTACTAAATTGTAGCTTATTTAGTACTTGTGGCTTATGATGGTAATGTGGTTCTATTGTCGTAAAATATTCTTGTTTTGTGTATAAATTGCATAATGGAGACTTGACACGCCATATGCTATCTAGACTTGAATTCTAGGACATGGTTTGTGTAGATTTAACCTTACTTGTGCATGTAAATTGATTCCTAGACATTATTTGAAATGTATAAGTTTGGTTTAACTTATTGATTTTGCATAAGTTTTGAACTTATTGTTTTTGGAGGCTTGTAAGGATCATGTTCATGTGATGGTTAGGGTCTAGCCCTAGTACAGATTCGTGAGTTTTCTAAGTCATATGGAGTGCACAGTAGGTAGTACCTTGTGGGTCGTAATTACCCGGAATAACTTATACACGTGCGTCCTAGGTAGTACCTTGCGGGCTAATAACCCGGAATAACTTGATTGGTCTGCAGCCAAGGATCCTAGTCTTTCCACTATTTGATTTTGCATTTAATTTCAAGTTGTTAATCATGGATTACTTGTAGCTTGAGAATTGATGCTTACTTGGGTATTTGAATCCTGTTTAGTATACTTGAAATTGTATACTTATTTTGTGTATTTAGATCATAATTTGTATACTTGAAACTGTATACTTGTTTTGAGTAGTTAGATCATAATTAGTATACTTGAAACTGTATACTTGTTTTGTGTATTTAGATCTCATTTAGTATACTTGATCTTGTATCCTTGGTTGTGTATCTAAACCCTAATTAGTATACTTAAGCATTGCATGTTTGATTTGCAATCGGACTTCATTATGTATACTTGTGTCGTGTATGCTTGTCTTATGCGTAATTGATTTAGCTTAGTATATTTGTGCCTATATACTTGATTCATGAGTTTTCCATGTTAATTGTATGTTTGTATATGCATGCTTAGACAATGCATAACTTATTTAACATGACTTAGTGTATTTGAGCATGTATACTTGTATGACGTTGTTCATTTTAATTGCATGAGTAGCTTAGAATGATCCCTGAGTCTCATTTTGACATAGACGTTAGGTGGCATGAGCCCCTTTAACATGTTTCACTTTAAGGTGATATAATTGTAAAATGCTAGGTTGATGCATGCTCATCTCCTACGAGTAGCTTTATGTTACTCACCCACGTAGTAGGGACATTTTTCAGGTACAGGAATCAAGGTTCGAGATTCTCATATTGCTTGGATGATTTGTAGCCGTGAAGGTTTTCAATTCTTGTAAAAGTTGGCGTGAAATGCCATTTTGTAGCCTTATTTGTCTAAATTCATATTCTTTGATTTGTATATGTAAAGTGTACATAAGTACACTCGTTTTAATGTATTTGACATGTATAAGATGAGGCCGGAGGCCAATAACATGTATCTTGTATACCATGCACTTTTGTTTTCAAGGTTTATTATGTAAAAATTGAAAAATGCGAAGTCATTGCTTCATAACTTTTGCATCGAGTGGGGGAATTTCATTCTATTTCTTTCATAGGGTTTCTATGATCTTGTATGAGGTGTGGCCAAGGGCCAAACTCTATTTCGTTCTAGGTTTTGCATTTTAGTTCCATTTATTGTATTTTTAGGCATTTTTGGCCATTGAGAGGTCATATTTTGCATTAGGGTCATTTTGAGGCCGCGGACCATGGGGACGTGTCCTAAATGTCTTTTTACGTTTGCGTGCATGTCCACATTTCACAAAACTCTTAAGTTTCAACTTTGGAACTATTTTTGGGCAATTTTATAAGTTTTTATGCAAAAACCATGCATTGGGTGTCATTTGAGGTTCATTTTCGCTTAAACTCGTTTTGGATGCTTGTTTGAGTCCATAGGATGTTTTGAAACTTGTTCAGATAATGTAGAATGCATGTAGAACCCTAGGATTGGCCTAAGCACCATTTCCACATGTTACAGCAGCTTTTCATAGCTGTAGCAGATGTGTCGGTCAGCTAGTGAAGCTGTATCAGCCGGCTGACAAAGCCCTTGAGACCATTCCAGTAGCCTTTTTGGGATTTTTGGCGTTTTGGTCGGCTGACCATGGGGGTTCGGCTGGCTGACCATGGGGTTTTGGCTGGCCGATGATGTACTTTCAGTCGACTGATCCTCCTTGGGACTTTCCCCTTCCAGTTTCTCTTGGTTTATTTCTTTTCGGGTTGGCATTCTTGCTTCATTTGTTGGCTTAACTGTGTTCCGTGGCTTCAGGGAGAGTCACTTTAGTGCCTTAGGGATGACGTATATCTCTTGAGGCCATTTTGCTTCTTTCGCTTCCGCATTTCGGATCCGTTATCGGGCCATCTTTTGGTTCATCACAGGACACACTGGGTTGAAAAATCCAAGGTCGTCACACTTACTCGCATCAACCGCCAGACTAAAGTCTCGAAACACCCAAACCATCATAACAGACAAGAAGTTTCCCCGACATGGGGTCCTTATAGAATGAATTTCTCCTACATAAAGAAGAAACTCCGTAAAACAAGAATGTATCTAAAGGATACAACAAACTCCAAGAGACAATGCCCGAGCATTAATCTCAACCAACCAAGCTGGGACAACTTACAATGCCTAAACAAGACATAGAAATAAACAACTACTAAGTAACATAGTAACGGCTACATACTTACACAAGTAGTAATGATTCACATAAGGCATGTCAATGTATGCATCATACAGTCATACTAAGAATAGCAAGCACATGTAATACACCAAAGCAAACAAGCATAACCCTCATGCTAAGCAGACAAGCGTAAATCGACCTGCTAAGACGGTCAAACATATATAATGTGCTAAGCCGACAAGCATATACGGTATGCTAAGGCAAACAAGCACATACAATATGCTAATGCAAATAGGCATATACGATGTACTCAGATAGACAAGCACATACAATATACTAGAGCAACCACCACATATATCATGTTGAGACAGTTAAGGTAAACTTCTAAACATACGTCCACATAAGCATGTAAACATGTTATCAAGAAGCAGCTAAAAACATAGAGCATGACAACACAAGCATGATATGCATCCAAAACCCGTCGTCCTAAGGTTTCCGAACCTAGGAGCTCTCATACCACTTGTCGTGACCCTGAATTTTTCAACCCAGTGTCCAGTGATGAACCGAAGTTTGACCCGATAACGGATCCAAATGCAGAAGCAAAAGAAACAAAACAATGGTCTCTCAAGGCATAACACACCTCTAAGACCTTAAGATGACCTTCCATGAGGTCACGGAACCCAAAGGAATAACTGGAAGCGAAAGCTAGAATGAAAAAGTCACTTGGTACCCTATGGCACCAATGACAACTAAAGGAGCAAGATCTAATTAAAACTAGATCATGTGTGCCATAGAATGGCTCAAACAAGATAAACAAGGTCCTGTAGGAAAAACAAATGAAGTTAACCTGTCTAGGCAATAAACCAAACAAAACCTACAAGGCAGTTCTATTTCGGTCGATAGAAATGGAGCTTCAGTCTGCCGAAATGAGCCAGGAAAAAGAAGGGGAAATGAGCCTTCAGTTTGGTCGACTGAAGTGACAAACCGGTCGACCGGTTTGTGGCTCGAGATGAAAAATGGCTATTGAAATTGACAAAACACTGTTCAAATCAAATTGAACAAAGAATCGGTTGACCGAAACAAGCCATCGGTCGACCGAAACAGGTCGAAAACTAAAAATCAGGCCTGCTATGCACCAAGGCTGAAATGAATTCCTAAGTTTCATTTGAATCCCCCATGGCATGATCAATTTACATTATATGCTAATGTGTGATGATGTGAACATACGTGCAAGTGTAAAATGACATTTTAAATATGCTACGATGGCCCATGGCCTTATTACAATTCATTTACAACATTTGACGTGTCAAACCTCCAAATTAGAAAAATTACATTTCAAAGGCAAAACTTGAAATTTAAATACATACATTTGAACTTTAAAGTGTGTGGCCCTTGGCCTCATGTCATATATATATCAAATACATTGTAAGGAGTGTACTCATGTACACATTACATGTTTAGAGTCAAATATACACATTTTAACAAATAGGACTACAAATGGCATTTCAAGCCAACCTTTATAAAAATAGAAATCTTCAAGTCCACAAACCATCCAAGCATAATGAGAATCTCAACCTTGATTCCTGTACCTAAAAAATGTCCCCACTACGTGGGTGAGTAACATAAAGCTACTCGTAAGAGATGAGCATGCATTGACTTAACATTTTACAATTATATCACCTTAAGATGAAACATGTCAAAGAGCTCATGCCACCTAACGTCTATGTTAAAATGAGACTCAGGGAGCATCCTAAGCTACTCATGCAATCGTATTGAACAACGGCATACAAGTATACATGCTCAAATACACTAAACCGTAAAAAAACATGGTATATGACATACAAACATACATGTTCAAGTACCCTAAATCATGTTAAACAAGATAAGCATTATCTAACCTATATACACAAGTATCCAATATAAATATAGAGTACTCATAAATCAAGTATACAAACATGAGTATACTAAGCTAAACAATATCGCACAAGACAAGTATACATGGCACAAGTATACTAAAATGAAATCCGAATACACAAAACAAGCATATTAAGCATAAGTATACTAAATAGAGTTTAGACACTCTAACAAGGATACAAGCTCAAGTATACTAAATGAGGTCTAAATACACAAAACAAGTATACAGTTTCAAGTATACTAAACAGGGTTCAAATACCCAAGTAAGCATCAATTCTCAAGCTACAAGTAATCCATGATTAACAACTTGAAATTAAATGCGAAATCAAATAGTGGAAAGACTAGGATCCTTGGCTGCAGACCAATCGAGTTATTCCGGGTTATTAGCCTGCAAGGTACTATCTAGTGCGCACGTGTGTAAGTTATTCCGGGTAATTACGACCCACAAGGTACTACCTACTGCGCACTTCATATGACTTAGAAAACTTACGAATCCGTACTAGGGCCAGATCCTAACCATCACATGAACATGATCCTTACAAGCCTCCAAAAATAATAAGTTCAAAACTTATGTAAAATCAATAAGTTAAACCAAACTTATAAATTTCAAATAATGTTTAGAAATCAATTTACATGCACAAGTAAGGTTGAATCTACACAAACCATGTCCTAGAATTCAAGTCTACATAGCATATGACGTATCAAGTCTCCATTATGCAATTTATACACAAAGTAAGAATATTTTACAACAATTGAACCACATTACCATCCTAAGCCACAAGTACTAAATAAGCTACAATTTAGTAATAAACTCTCAAAGTAAGCAATTGTAATATTCCAACATGTTATATACCTACACACGATATATTTAAATGAGCTATTCAAGACAATGATATCACCTATCATGCTAAATCAAATTACCATCTTTAGAGGCCACAAGTACTAATTCTACAACAAGTTAGTAGCATGCTCACAAGGTAATTAAATGGACTACATTTTAAGGAATTATCAACCTATTACATCCAATATCAATTTAAGTGACTAACACACTTGAAACAAAATTAATTAAGCTAATTAA
This sequence comes from Cornus florida, assembly GCF_030987335.1. Classification (NCBI taxonomy): domain Eukaryota; kingdom Viridiplantae; phylum Streptophyta; class Magnoliopsida; order Cornales; family Cornaceae; genus Cornus; species Cornus florida. The sequence goes on from NW_026775574.1 coordinate 20,754,654, forward strand.
TTAATTTTTCTCTAGATTTTCAAACATATTCAAATATCCTCAATTTAACTTATGTTAAAGAACTCACTAAGGCCTACTTTAATATTACATTGCAAGTTGATTTCTTGCTTGTTTCAATTATGTGAATTAAACTTTCATGAAAGATAAATATTAAATAAGTTTTGCAATTCTTATTCAAATGCTCCAAATTTAATATATGTTTCTCAATATATCAAAGCCTAATTTCCTAGCATGCCACAATTCAATTCTAAGCCACATACATCCATTAGAATTAAATCCTATACAAGAAAATAATTAAATTAAATTCTAGGATTTATACAAGGCATGCATACAAGTTGTATAAGTTCATAAAATAATCAATACAACATATATATAATCCTAATACATCCCCTACCTCAATTTGAGATGAAAATCTCAAAGGCCACCAAAATGGAACCGCTCCGAATCCGATGAAACTCCTAGGTTTTGTCGGTGACAACACGATCTACATGAACCCCCAAGAAGCCCTATCAAAATCACAACTTGACTTCAAAACCAAACTCAAGAAACGGTCAGAAATGAATTCTAACAAGGGGGAAAGGTAGAGCACGTCGAGGGGAACGATAACCGTTAAGGCCGAAGACTTTTCACTTAGGAAAAATGGATTAAAGGAGGAGAGAGAAGGTGGCAGCTCCATGGACATCCATGGCTGCCGGCCAAGAGAGGAAGAAGAAGGGAAAAATCTAATTTTTCTTCTTTAAGTGCCTTATTTATAGAAAATATCAAAAAGTGCCCCGAAAGGGCCCCGCTGGGTCCGGAAAAGTGAAATCTGAGTAGAAGCACTCAATCGGTGAAACTCCAAGAACGAAAAAGATTGGAAATGAGAAAATATGAATAACAGAAGAAACGGCATAAAAAACTGAGTCCCGTGCAGAGAGATATGCCTCAAACAAGTTCAGCGGTAATCGGGTCCAAAAACCATGAAACTAAAGAAAAATGACTAGAAGGAAATTCTATAAGTACAAGACTCGACGAAATATGAAAATGATTCCCCTACAAGGATTCAAGCTCAAAATAAGGTATTTTGCAATAACTTTCGTTAATTGCACAATAGCCCCTATAAAAAGGGTTAACTGCGAAACTGCCCCAGAATGAAAATATCTTCCAAAAGATATTTTCCTAGGTACCCCTGAAATAAATTATCTTCAAAAAATATTTATGAAAAACACCCCAAAAAAGAAAAAGATTCTGAAAAACTATGCATCCATGCCCCTATGGACACCGGGAGTAACCAGAGTACTTTACTGCAAAAGTAAAGATACGTATTTCGTAGAAACCACTTAGAATGATGATACGTGAAGTCAAAAACCAACTCCGAACATAAGGAGTGAGGTTATGCCAATAAAGTGACAAATGGGGAAAAGACAAAATAGGGAAAATGACAAAATAGGAAAAAGGACGAAAAATGAATAGTATCGAAAAACGAAAAATGTGGAAATGACTCGGTTCTCAATGGAAGTTGTCAATCCAAAGGAAATAGTCTCAGATACCATTTTCGAGCACTCAAAACAACACTAAACGACGAGAAACCGAACTTAGAAAAGGAATTTCAACGAAAAAAATTCATCCGTGAAATTATGAGGAAATGACCGGGTCATTACATGCAAACAATATGTAAAGGCTAAATGGACAATTCCAACCAATATACCGTATTATTATAAGATATACTGTATTTATTATATAAAACTTTAATCTTTTATACCCATTTAATACAACACAAACAGTGTCCAGTTAAAATATGTTCACCCAATTTTTTAACTCACGTGGCCAACTCTCGTTCACTCATTCCCAAATGGAGAAAATGGGGCATTGTGGGATTGGAGGTAATTTTTGGCCCATTCGCGTGCGGGGCATGAGAACAACAATTAGACTTAAGTTAATTCCCAATGTGGCACTACGACAATTAGACTTAAGTTTAAATAATTTAAATTCTTTTTCTTTTTTTTTTTCACATATACAAATCATTCAATGCACTGAAAAATATTAATACTATTTGAGGGCACAAACTATTTGAGTTGTTGCAAAGAGTTGCAATTTAGGAAAAAAAAAAATTTTTGGTGATCAAAATTTTTTTTAAAAAAAAAGAAGAAAAGAAAATGGAGTAGTTTGCACAAAAAAGAAGAAGGAGAAAGTGACCAAAACTACCATGAATGAAGTAACTAAAACTAATTTTAAACCTTTATATATTATCGTATATAATAAACGAAATGAAGAAAACAAACTCAACGACTCCAATTATTTAATATATATAAAAAATACAAATAACGATGATGATCGTGAAGAACTGCTGCACCATCAAAGTATTCTAAGTTAAATATATAAATATCTATGGTCAAACTGTAACTTAGGTTGACTGTAGTTTTTAAAATTGTTTCATCTGAAGAGACTTGAGGATAATTCAGTGATTCACCCTTATTACTCTGTTTAATTTAGACAAAGTGGTTTAAAATTTGGAAAAATTACACATTGATAGAGTTAGGAGTCCTAAATAATAAATTGATCAATTTTATAAGTTGATATTTCACTTTGATTGAATTAAATAAAATAATTACAAATGCATTAAGAACTATTGTTAAGGTCAAAAATGCCTTATAAATTCTTATTCCAAAATATCAAAATATCATTTTGAAAATTATATAGTTTTATAATATTAAAATAGATAATTTAAAACTAGTTTGACTATCATTTAATTCAAACTGCTCAAGAATGTAATGTAAATCATTTACTATGTTAAGATTTTTGTTCAAAAAGTAATGATAACTCATCTTTTACTTCTATGGAGAAGATATAATTCAAAGATTTGTCTTCCAGTAAAGGACGTCTAGAAGGTTGCTATCATAATCTCATTATAACCATATATATATATATATATATATATATATATATGTTTTTTTTTTAGAAAAAAATATATTCTAACTTAGAACATAATGGTTGTTGTCTAATAAAAAGATGCAAACTTTTGTAGATGGATGTCATTTTCCTAAATAGATCAGAGAATTCATCCATATTTACTACAACTATTGGGAATTTTTTCCAAGTATAAATTTATTCTTAAATAATTTTCTTTTATCTTACAAGTGTTATGTGAATGGCATTCTTGATCATGCCTTATCTTTGACTACATCTCTTTGACTTATATTTATAGTAATTAAAGGCTTTGGTATATGTTAAACTCTTGGGCGTAATTAACACCTACTAAATTTAGCACATTAATATTAGCTATTAGTATTGAACATGGTTATAGTTTCCTATTTTTAATTTTTAGTATTTTGGAAATATATGATTATAAGAAGGTTATTTTGGTATTTTACAATAAAGACTTGGAGGATATTTTGGGTCTTAATCATAATTCTTGATATATTTGTAATTATTTTATTTGATTCAATTAAATTAAAAAATAAACTTTTAAAATAGACTATTTTGTTATCTATGACTCCTAATTTTATTTATGTGTAGTTTTCTCTTAAAATTTTGTGCACTTATATGCTAATTTACTTTGTGCACGGCCGTGATAAAAAATAATAATAATAATAACAAAGTAAAGAGAGCATATTGGGCACTTGAAAAAAATATATAATTATTTTTTTCATATGGTCTACCATTCTATCCCACTCCAAACTTTACATTATCAACTTTGATTTTTGTTTGGATTAAGTTGTGTGTGAAACCAAACATAATGAATAGCTACACAAATAATAATGTGGCATGGTTTTGATTATTGGATGAGACTCGGAGAGATTGGAGAGAGAATAAAAATAATAATAATAATAATATTCTAAAAGTATTTGCAATTTCTTAATATTTTTTCAAATAAAAAGTCTCATTAGAGCAAAAATGGTTCATAAATGATTTGTTTTAATGATTAAATAAATAACTATAAAAAACACCTAATGATTTTCTCTATTATTTCATATTTTTTATTCATTAAATCACCTATCGCCTATTGATTCATACATCTAATTCATAATATTCTGAAGAAAAAAAAAAAATTCTAGAGCGCTAATCCACAATTTTCAAGTATATATCTACACACACACACACAAACAAACTATTCTAAAAGTTCAAGGGATTTCCTCTATGTTTAAATTTTTATATTTTAAAAATACAAATCGCTTTTTATTAAATAGTTTTCATGTTTTTTTTCATTGAAGAGTAAGTTAGTGGGATCTTGATAAATTAAATTAACCATGAGAGATGTTCTTGATAAATCAAATTAGGAGAGATTTAAAAAATAATTCTCTTTCTTTCTTGAAACACCAACAACCACATATGATCCCTTATAATACATACAAATACATGCATACGAATTTTAAAATTAAAACTTCTATATTTCTTTTAAACTACATTGTAGTTGAATGTCCAATAAAATTTATTTTCCAAAATTCAAACACCACCTCTCTAATTAATTAAGATTTAACAACTCTTCATTTTCAAATTTTATATGCATTTTTAAAAAAACTTATCAATATCTCTGTACTACTTATAAAAGTCTAAGAGTTTTTTTTTTCAATTTTTTTTATATTTGTATAAACACAAAAAATAGTGCATGAATTGTGGTTTTTTTTTTTTTTCAATATATTATTGAAAACCTCATTGGCCCTACTCAACTTTCATTCACTTAACAAGTTGAATGACCCAACTTCTACCCGTTATACTTTTTCACTTGCCCAACAATACATTTGGAATTCATTTAGGTCCTGTTTGATATCTGTAATGTTTTTGGTGTTTTTGTTGTAGGCCCGCTGCTACAGTAGTCCAAAAGTGGTCGAAAGCATGTTGGTTGGTTTTTCAGTATTTTTTTTATTGTTTGGATGGAAATTGTGATACCCTCAATTTCAGAACGCGAGTTGATAAGTTCTCATCCAAAAATTAGGCGATATCAAACAATTAATTATTTAAATCAAGCACAAAATACAAAAAGATTAATAATAAATAAATAAATAACGTTGAAAGAAAAAACTAAAATAATAATTAAAGTTAAATCCTCCGATACCATTAACTCTCCAAACAAAACCATGATAAATAATCTTCCAAATACAACTCCGGAATACTTGTATCATAGATCCCTAAATAGATATCCATAACTGAAATAAATAAATAAATAAAAGTCTAAGTCTGAAATTGTAGAGACTAAAATTTTATTTGACTTTTTTTTTTGACGAATTGACCCGTTAAATATCAAATATGGGTCTTATGTTTAATTAAATTATTTAATTGGCCCAAACTTGATCCACTTAAATTATTTAATTATTCTAACCCAGATGATTCAATAAAAAGATAATTATTCCTAATAAAATATATTTGGAATAATTATTTTATAGATAATCATCACAACATAGCCGGCCCAGCCCAATTATGATTTTGTCCTTATCAGGAGAGGACACGTGTTCTCATCCTATTAATCCAAGAAGCCTATAAATAGGGGCCTAAAGGAAAGAGGAAAGAGGTCCAGAAATTTAGAGAATCAGAAATCCAGAAGGGACATAAATTCAGAATTTGAGAGAGAAATATAGAAGCTCTGTCGACATTCATCCCCAACACCCAAACCTGAAAGTGAAGAGCAACAAGCACATCAAATCATGCCGTTCTTCATCAAAATTCTACGGTGATCAACAACAAGCCAATCCAAAGTCGTGTCATTCTTCACCAAATTCAACAAGTTCTCTGAAGACGAAGAACAACAAGCACGTCCAATTTAAAGTCATGTCGTTCTTCCTCAAATTCAATAAAGAACAACAAGTACATCAAAATCGTGCCGTTCTTTCCCTACGATTCAACAAGTTCAAAGAATCATCAAACAATACTGCTCGAGATCAAGCTTCATCAGCCCTCGATCAGAAATCATCAGTGGTCTTCCTCAATTACTAATACTTGAAGAAGATTGTCAACAACCCGATTCAAGATTAAGCTCTAAAAGCCTTTGAATACAACCAACAAAGGAGATCGAATCAAATGATCTTATTCTTTGTAAAAGAATATTATAGAGGATTGTACTGCAATTTTCTTAAATTAATAAAATATTAATTTTTGCTCCCTATTTTGTTTTTTATTTGTAGACTACAAAATTTGTGTGTACAAATTTTTGGCATGCCTAGTGGGACATCCTTTGCCTCTTATCTCTTTATCCTACATCAAATCCTCAACAAATTCATCGTCAGATTATATGACTTCAAACAAGATTCTGACGAAGAGCAAGAATACCACCAAGGACATCGCAGTCGTGACGGACAACATCATTACCACCACAAAAGGTGGTAAGAAGGTTGTAACTTCGTCAAGTGGTGCTAGCATATTTGCAAGCCCAATGATGCGAAACATAGCCAAAGCTTCCGTTCCCACCAAAAGGCAACACGATGCGGTAAAAGTAAATTTCGTCAAATCCGCCAAATCTATCCATGTAACAACTCAAGCTCATACCGCCTTCACCTCGCTGGGGGCAAGGAAGAAGGTTCCTATAGCCTCAAAGGTTGCTTTAGTCACAAGTTCAAACTTAAAGCTGGTCCCAAGGCTACAGATCTCCTCTAACTTAGTCATTATGCCAGTCATGATGAAGAGTACTACCTCGTATGAAGAGCAATTAACAAGTATGGCCAGTGCAATTGAAAGATTACGACACTCTCTCAAGGAGCAAGACCTAAAAATTACCTCGCTGACAGAAAAGTTAAAATTGCGTGACGACAATGCTGAGTTAAGCAAAGGCAGAATTCCTCATTCGAATTCCATGCTAAAGATTACTCCAATTGGCAATCACAATGACATGTTCGCCAATCCAACAATTGAAGCTGCCTCCATCACCTCACTTTCTGTCCAACAACTTCAAGACATGATAGTGAATTGCATAAGAGAACAATACAGTGGCATTCCTCAAAGTGCTCGCATGTACTCAAAGCCTTACACAGAAAGAATTGAAATTTTAAAAATGCCGGTTGGGTATCAACCTCCAAAGCTTTAACAGTTTGACGGAAAAGGCAATCCCAAACAACATGTCGCACACTTTGTAGAAACTTGCGGCAATGCTAGTACAAACGGAGATCGCCTTGTCAAGCAATTCATTCATTCTCTCAAAGGGAATGCATTTGATTGGTACACAACCTCAAAGATAGAGATATTGACAATTGGGAGCAGATGGAACGAGAATTTCTCAAACGATTCTACAGCACTCGTCGTACTGTAAGCATGCTGGAGCTTAAAAACACAAAATAGATGAAGGGTGAACCCGTGGTTAACTACATCAACCGTTGGCGAGCTCCAAGTCTTGACTGCAAGAATCGTTTGTCTGAAATTTTTGCAGTTAAAGCATGTATGCAAGGCATGCGCTGGGAGCTTCTTTACATCCTATAAGGGATTAAGCCTCGCACATTTGAAGAGCTTGTTACTCGAGCCCATGATATGGAGCTTAGCATGGAAAATCATGGTGCTTGATGAGCGCTAAAAAGTGCGCATTTAAACCCCTTAAGCTTAGGTATTCAAGGACCTTTATCTATCTTATTTTTTCGTCTTAGACTAATTTCGTGTTATTGCCCTTTTCAGGCACTTATCCCAAAAATAAGTTAATTCAGCCAAATAAGAGCTTAAAAGAAGCAATCTCAAGCTGAATGGAAGAAAGGAGCAAAGTGGAAGTAAAGTGTAGAAAAACAGCAAGTTCGATCGATCTCAATATTCCTTCGATCGATCAGAGCAAGATCGATTGGGCCTCGTCAAGATGGAGTCAAGCAATTGTCCTTATCCAAAACGATCTCACCATCTTCGATCGATCCAACCTTTCTTAGATCGATCGAAATTATTCGATCTTATCCACACCGACCACCCCACCTACCACTCTTGTCTTTTTCCCAAAATATCCCAAAATATCTCAGAGATTTGTCTTTATTTAAAAAGGTGCCGCCAAGGATGATCGATCTCTGTAGCATTCGATGGATCTCACTCAAGTTCGATCGATCTTACCACATTTTGATCGATTTAACCTCCTCAAGTCTGAATTAAAACAAATTCCAGCTCATTAAAAGTTGGCTTGTGGTGTAATCCTTGCAAGGGCCCCAGTGCACGAATCTAGACCATTGGGTGTGACACTTGAGACTCCTATATAAGGATTTGGCGCCATTTTAAGAGCAACATTCATCATACTTACACATCTCATATCACATATGTGATACCCCTCGATTCTAGAGCCACGGGTGATCAAGTCCGAGCACAGATCCGAGGGAATATCAAACAATTAATATTTTTAAAGCGAACACAGATGACAAAATGAATTTAATAAATAAAGTTTAAGCTGGAAGAAACTAAAAGTAAAATCCTTAAGATATAAATATTGAAATCCAAAAATCCAAACTCCAAAACTCCCTCAGTTTACAACTCGGGAATCCATCTCTAGTGGACCCCCATTAAACATCCAAACGGAAGATAAAAACAACTGTGATAAACGTCCAGAAATAAAACTATGGAGAGAGCCCTACATCGTCGGAAGAGTGAATAGAGACCTCTGCTTAGCACGAACACGTCTAAGCCTGGAATTGTCGTGTACCTGAAAAATAGAAGTGGGTCAGGCCCACGCGCAAGTTCTATACTACTACTACCCAAGCAGAGACCTGATACGCATGTACATCCTAACCAATCCAACAATAGCTAATAATCCATAGATAAATATATATATATATATAATCACACTACAGGACTCTCACTGGACTACAGGCCCGTCTCAACCTGACTAGTAGGCACCATGCGAAAGCGCACCCAAAGGTGGGTATGACTACCTAGTCCTAGCAGGGTACACATCCAACCATCATAGCCAGCTATGCATCCCAATGCATATACGCTCCCTAACCAACGACTCTGAGACTCAGGCTCATATCGTGGCATCATAAAAATATATTTAAATTCCATTCCAAACCAAAGTGTCACTCAATTATTTATTAATCTGACACAGAAGACAGGTAGGACTTAACTTTTGTAGTTAATCCATCCCTTATTCCAGAGTAGGTAGGACTTAGCATTTTTAAGCTAATCCCCCTGGTATGTCACCGTCCCATACCGGTGCATACAAAAACATCCATCCAGAATTGATAATATATATATATGTAAAATATAACTATTCCAGAAAGTCCACAATTGATAATAATACATCAAGTATAAGCATCAATGATTCCATAATAAGCATGTTAAAATTCTATAACTTAACAGGCTTATAACTACTACTTTCCAAGATACAAAAATTGATAATTTATCGCATACATGCAAACATCAATTATCCCCACAAAACATGCTAGAGCAGAGTATATATATAGAAACATACTAATTTAAGTCTACTCTAACAACCTCTCATAATTGACAACACATCTAATGTATGCAACTGTCAATCCATCCACAGCAAGCAAAATTAAATATTTGTAACCTTGCATGCTTATATAGAATTTCTGAACCATAATATCTGTATTCAATTCTCAAGAATTGCCATAAAAAGACTTAGCAATTTAACATCTTTTACATCCAAAAACTGTAATCTAGTTTAGTTAAACTTTACCCATTATTCAAGAATGAACCTCAACTTGTTTAATTTGTTTTAGTTTGTTCCCTGAAGTTTTTATAAGCTTTTAGAACATCACTAAACACTCCATTACAGCCTCTAACAGAATCTGAAATTACCAAAATCCAAGTCTCGTAACCCAAACGGTTGCCCAAAACTCAGAAAAATGGAAAAACTGGAAACCCACAAAGGAGCCGGCTCCACCCAAAGTGGAGCCGCCTCCACTACCAAGTAGAGCCGGCTCTACTACAAAGTAGAGCCTGCTCCACTTTTTAATTGAGCCTGCTCTACTTGAAATAGAGCAGGCTCCTTCCCCTGTGCGTCGTTTTTCCAATTCCAGCGGTGTCCGGCTGTGTTGATCCTCCAAACCAAATTTCTTGCTGATTAAAATTAAGTCCTTGGGTGTTCAAAAGTTAATTAACTTCCTTGATTAATAATCACATTCAGTGGGAACAAGAATTAAACAAAATAATTTAAAAACGGTTAACATGCACCTACAAGGAAACATGTTGTTCAACTTCTTCTCCAACTCCGGCAACTTTGTTCCTCCAACCCAAGTTTATAACTGATCAAAACTAAGTCCTAAGGTGTTTTAGAGTTAACTAAATTCTTTACTTATTAATCAAATTCAATCAGAACAAGAATCAAGCAAAACAGATTAAAACCGAATGAAAACACATACATGAATACATACTATTTTGAAACAATTACTTGTGCAACCATATTAATTTAACTTTATTACTTCCTGGAACTAAATTAGCGATGCAAAGAACATAGACCAAAGAGATAGAGTTAGTTATAGAACTTGCCTGTGAGATTCGGTTCAAAAATCTCAACGTCTTTCTTCTAAGTTTTCCGGCGAACTACCTTCTCCTAACTCCCCTGATACTTCTGCCTCCAATACGTGTGGTTAGGGTTCTAAACCCTTGGCAGTCTTATACAGATATATATATAGGCCAACTAAACCTAGGTGCAATTAAACCCTAATCCTATTACTAGACAGAAAAAAAATAAGTCGGCTAAATACGTGGCTTCCCTAAACTGATAAAACCCTAATTTAATAAATAAAACATTTAACTTAATTTAAATAAATACTAACTAACATAAACAACCAATTTAAAATAAAACAATTTAAAATAAAACAAATAATCAATTTAAGCAATTAAAGCAAAACAAAAATTTAACTAAATAACAATTTAAATAAACAAACAAACACAACAACTACAAATAACCAATTTAAATAAACAAACAAACATAACAACTACATTTAAATAAATTCCAGAACTATCCTTTTAAAATTAGGGGTATTACATTCTTCCCCCCTAACAAAAGGAATTCCGTCCTCGGAATTCGCTCTTACCTTCTTCCCATAATTCAGGAAACTGCGAGCGAATGACTTCCTCCTGTTCCCAAATGGACTCAGCCTCATTTTGATGACTCCACTGCACACGAACTAAAAAGGATAACCTTGTTACGAAGGATTTGATCCTGACGGTCAACAATACAACACGGTGACTCTTAAATAGGTTGCATCCGGCTGTAACTTAATCTCCCCAATAGCAATATGCTGATACTGATCCTCATCTCCCAGAAATTTCCGCAACATGGAAACATGAAACACATTATGGACGCGATCCAAATTATCCGGAAGTGCCAACCGATAAGCGACAGCTCCAACTCGATCCGTAATCATGAATGGACCGACAAACCGCGGTGACAACTTCCATTTCTTCCCAAAGCGCATTACACCCTTCATAGGCAACACTTTGGTCAGTACGCATGCGATCTTGAATAAGAGCAATCTTTTCAGAGGTATCCTTGATGAACTTAGGACCTAAGAATCGATTCTCTCCAACCTCCATCCAACAAACAGGTGATCGACACGGTCGACCGTATAACGCCTTAAAAGGTGCCATCACAATAGTCTTCTGGAAACTATTGTTATAAGCAAATTTCACAAGTGGCAAATATTCCTCCCAGTGGCCCTTGAAATCCAGAACACACGACCGAAACATATCTTCCATAATTTGATTCACCCTCTCAGTCTGTCCGTCAGTCTGAGGATGATAAGCAGTACTAAGGTGTAACTCCGTACCTAAAGCCTGCTGAAAACTCTTCCAAAATCCAGATACAAAGCTCGAATCCCTGTCCGAAATAATAGACAATGGAATGCCATGTAACTTCACAATCTCTGAAATGTAGAGCCTCGCCAACTGCTCCGAAGTGAAGTCAGTGCAAATAGGCAAGAAATGAGCTGACTTGGTCAACCTATCCACAATGACCCATATGGAATTATGCCCCTTGAAAGAATTTGGCAACCCTTCCACAAAATCCATAGATATGCTCTCCCATGTCCACTCCGGTATCGGTAGTGGCTGTAAAGCTCCTGGCGGCCTCTGATGATCAATCTTAACCATCTGACAAGTACTACACTGAGAAACAAAAATAGCAATGCCCCTCTTCATACCTGCCCACCAAAACTGCCGCTTCATATCTTGATACATCTTATCGCCTCCTGGATGGACAGAGAACTCAGAGTAATGAGTCTCAGTCATCACATCCTTGCTCAAATTATCAGCAGAAGGTACCACTAACCATCCCTTGTACCTTAAACCTCCATCAGCCCCAACATAGTAGAATGGAACCTCTCCGGAAGCTATCTCTGCGACCTTGTCGACACATTGCTGATCGGTGAGTTGTGTTTGTAAAACCTTGCGAATGATAGAAGGTGTAACCACCATGCAAGCCATAAAGGCGTCTGACAACTCATCTACATTCTTCAAAGCATTCCACTCAGTAGTGAATAGAGCAGAAAGACTACCAACAGGTCGGCGACTGAGTGCATCCGCCACCACATTCGCTTTCCCTGGATGGTACTGTATAGAAAAATGATAGTCTTTTACAAACTCCAACCACCTGCGCTGTCTAATATTTAGCTCCCGCTGAGTGAACAAGTACTGCAGACTCTTGTGATCACTGAATAATCTGAAGGACTCACCCAACAGATAATGCCTCCAAATACGCAAGGCAAAGACCACTGCTGCCAACTCCAAATCATGTGTTGGATAATTAAGCTCATGAGGCTTAAGTTTTCGAGATCCATAAGAAATCGGTCGCTCCTCCTGCATCAATACACATCCAAGACCCTGCAACGAAGCATCCGTGTAAACAAGATACTCTATCCCGCTCTGCGGAGTAGCCAGAACCGGTGCAGAAGTCAGCTTCTTTACTAAAACTTGAATATCTTGAGCTATAAGAGGAATCTGAAGCTCTAATTAGTATAATTGGAAATATAGTTTCGACGCGGTCAATTTAGACTCAAGAACGGACCAATTCGGAGTTAAAACGAGTGAGATATGGCCCATTGAAAAAAAATGTCTATAGTAGGAATAGTGTTCGCGGACGCCCACCAAAGACCCGCGGGGGCCCGACAAGTGAGGCAGATGGGTGGTCTGGAACCTCAAAAATTGCAGGAACAGTGCTTTTAGCAGCAAAATGAACTTGTGACGAAGTTTTCGAGGTCTAGATGACATTTTTTTGGAAAAATAGAAAAAGGAAACTCCCCTTAAAATCATATTTTCTATATGACGGAGTTGAGAACGGAATTTATTTCCCAAAGGAAATCCCCAAAATGCCCTTAGATCAGTTTAGGCTCAAAACGGCGAAAATGCAAATTTGCACCAAGCATACATTTGACCCCAAATGCACTTCTAAGCTGAAACGAATATGCACGCACACGTAATAAGTGATTTTGAGCGTGCGGGAATGGTCGGCGGCTCCCGGAAATGGCCGAGTCAAAATCCGACCCCCCAACGGCCAAAAAGGCGAAAATGAACTTGAAATGGAAATTTTGAAATCCAAAATCAACAAATGACTTCAAATGACCGTTTGGCCCTTCACCACACTTCATACATGACTAATGAGATCCTACGAAAGAATCAAAATGGAATTTCCTCACCCAATGCAAACATGGTGAAATAAAAACTCAAAATCATCAACATTTTCGTAATATTCCATGAAGTCAAAAATTACATAGTATATGAAACACATGTCATTGGCCTCCGGCCTCATCTCATGCACACCAATTACATTGTAAAGAGTGTACTCATGTACACATTACATATACGGAATCAAATATATACATTTTGACATAAAAGACTATAAGTGGCATTCCAAGCCAACCTTTACAAGAGTTAAAAACCTGCAAGTCTAGAATCATCCAAGCATAATGAGAATCTCGAACCTTGATTCCTGTAACTGAAAAATGTTCCCACTACGTGGGTGAGTAACATAAAGCTACTCGTAGGAAATGAACATGCATCGACCTAGCATTTTACAATTATATCACCTTAAGGTGAAACATGTTAAAGGGGCTCATGCCACCTAACGTCTATGTCAAGTAGAGACTCAGGAAGCATCCTAAGCTACCTTAAAACATTTCTAACATAATTCACACCGTCCATGCAATTCAAACAACATAGAAGCATGCTATACAAGGCAACAAGACATAGATTCTCAAAGCCATTAACTTGAAATCTAAAATACGAATCAACTAAGATAGTTCATGCCACCTAGCATCTATGTTCCAAATAAGTCTATAAGATCATTCCTAAGCTACATTTAAACATAAGAACACAAATCACGATATCGATGCAATTTAACCAACATTGGAACTTCCAATACAACGCATAAAACACGAATTCCCAAAATTAACATCTTGAAACTTAAGATGGAAAATCAAATGTGGAACAACAAGTTACAACATCATCTAGTTATCAACTTGGAATTGAAATGCAAAATCAAACAAGGTGGATACTTGGACATCATGCCGGATCAGACCGACAACAAAGTTACTTTAGGGTTACTAGCCCACGGGTAACTGCCCTATGTGCACACTAGACTACATAGAGAGACTATCCCCAGTACTAGAACCACGTCCTAGCCGTAGCCAAATAACGACATCCCCAAGTTTCCAAAATCAACAAGTTGTGCAACAACGTATATATCAACATGTATATACAAGATAATCAACTATCAACCACGCACAACCAAATTTGTAAACATATACAATACATGCTCTAAGTCTACCACTATTATGGCATGGAAGATGTCAAAAATAAAGTGTGCAACTCATTACACAAGACAACAATATATTCCATAAAGAAAACATGATCTTATGAATATAAATATAACAATAATGTTACTTAATGCTCCAAACATAACCAAGTGAATATATAACAAGTCTAAGTCCATAATCCTAATATAGAAGCAACTTCTAAAACATGCTTAAATCCATGGAACAATAAGATATAGTTTAATTAAATGAAAATAATTAAACTCTCTAGATTTCAATTCATTTCCAAATGGCCTCAAAATAATATATGTTAAAAGACATATCATGGTCATTACATATATCAAATCAAAAGTACTAAATGGGCAAGATACCATCATGTAAAATTTAATTAATCCTAAATTAATTAAATCTCTAATTTTCAAAAGTCACTCAAATGATCCCAAATAGATATATAACAAGCACTAAGTCATAGTCATACCATATATCAAGTCCAAAATGGGATACAAGCAATACATAATTTACTAGAATTTAAATCAATTTAAATTCATTAAATCTCTAGATTTGAAAACCTATTCAAATCATTCTAAATTAACATACAACAAAGATCAAGTCATGGCCATGCCATATACCAAGTCAAAAGTGAGTTATAAGCAACCTACCATTAATCATAATTTCTCAAATTAATACAACACAAGCATACAAGTCATATAAGAATAAAAAACATGCAAGATAACAAACATATAACCCTATAACATCCCCTACCTCACTAGAGAAGTGTCTCTCTAGAATCCAAGGCAAAATCAACACAAAATGGCAAACCCTTCTAGGGTTATGAAGAGGAGGATGAGGAGAACAAAAAGTGTTCCAAACTTCATGGTCTAAGGTGAGTGGAAGGCCATAAAAAATCAAGGTCAAGGCCAAGGGTTTCAAGCTCTATCCATGGAGGCTAGGGTTTGTGATGAGAAAGAAATGACATAAGATGAAAAATAGGTGAGTGGAGGAAATAGAAATCTTCCACTCACTATGTGTTCCTACACTATGGTCAACACATACAACTATGGTCAATTGCAACCCCTCCTTAAAACCATAATCCCAAAGTGTCCCAAAAGTAATTTGCAAGACTTAATCCCAAGCCTACACTTGTCACTCATCCAAGGCTTCATCCTAGGCTTAATCTCAAGCCTACACTTGTCAACCATCCAAGCTAACAAGTGCACCAATCCTAAGCCAACAATTGCTTGAATCTCCACCCTCCACATGTCATCATCCAAGGCATTAAAGTATTTCCACACAAATGTCAACAAGTGGACCAATGAGAGTGTGACATTTGTCACACTTTTCAAAAATTACAAAAAGGTCCTTTTCCAAAATATTTTTCAAATTAAATTACAAAATGGTCCCTAAGACAAAAAATAATTACTTTACAGTAATTACACAAAAACCTCAAAAGTTTAGAGAATTACAAAAAGGTTATGCGCCTATACCCTTTACAAGAAAAGTAAGCACTTTGCATACTTTTCTACAAAAGTGAAAATACACATAGCATGGAATTTAAATATCGCGGATACATGTAAAAACCGGAATCAAATCCGAACATGAAAAGTGGGGTTATGCCAACAAAGTGACAACCGAGAAAAAGATGAAAGGTAAATAGTGCCGAAAAATGAAAATGAGGAAATGACTTGGTCCTCACAAGAAGGTTGTCAATCCAAAGGAAAGAGTCTTGGAAACCATTCCCGAGCACTTGAGACGACACCAATAGACGAAAAACTGAACTCAGAAAAGGAAAAACAACGGTAAAAAAAAAATCCGTAAAAATCTAAGAAAAGGAAAGGAAGGAAAATGACCGGGTCGTTACAACCTTCCCACCTTAAAGGGATTTTATCCCCGAAATCCAGCCCCAACAAAAAAAAGGCGAAACCAGGATAACTACGAAGTACATCTCCGAGTATCCCACACAACATGCTACGAAAACAAATCCCAAAACTGAAAGACAACATACAACCCAATGTCATTCGCACCCACGTGCTTACGACAGGAAAACCTCTTCAAAAGAAAAGTGACCTCACGGCCACACGACAAGTCAAAGGTCATACACAGAACTCAAGGTCAAACAAAGGAACGGAAGACCACAACCGTAAGCATCCCTCCTAACGAACTATCATACGGATCTGAAAACAATCACTAAAAGAACTCCAAGATACCTACGTATCAAATCAAGGTACTGAACAAAAACGACATAGCAGTACAAATAGCGACCAGAACCCGCCCACGACGTACTCAAATGTGTGGTAGCAATGACAGTACCTAGTGCCCGCCCACACTTACTCGTCAGTAAGGTAGCATCGACGGCAACTAGCACTCACCCACAACACACAACTTTGTATGGTAGCATGACAGTATAAGGCACTAGTTCATAACCTGCCCCCACTAGGTGTACCCATGAAACCTCTCGATACAAATGACATCAATGCCAAAAATGATCAATACCAAAAGCATCACAGAGGCCAGACATTTTGTGAGAATTGAGATATGGTCCAAGGACGTCTAGCCGGACTATCCTGGCCAATCCCAAACTCTGACAACAATGCCATAGTTACCGCTACGCTTGAGGCCTTAAATCCTTAATACAACCAAGTTGACAACTCCAATGTTTCAAAATACTTCCATAACAACATCAATCAAGAGTCCCAATCCTGAAAAACAAGTCAAAACATCCGGAAACCAAAATGAATCTCATTACAAGACATTTCATCGAAAGTCCTACATATCTCCCTGAAATAGATCAACTACAAGACTACACTGAAGTCAAACATCGGATTCACATCTCTATCACGGATAACTAGATCCTCAAAACACAAGTCCACCAAGTGGCATACATATCAAAATTCTGACAACAATCAAAATCACAAAATGAGTCTCTCGAAACCATACTTGGCAACACCAAGTTAAGTCAAAATTCCTCAATTTCCATCCATAAATAATCACTGGAACCACGATTCCTCAAAACCACGTCTAGTCATACTAGGACGAGAAAACTCTATAAACAAGCCATATCCGACAACGATCTTTCAAAACTCTTCCTAAGAGTTAACCACATCAAGGTTTCCAAAACTGAAACAAGTCTCCAAAAGACATACTCAAAAGAGCATCGAGCTCACATCCTCAATGATATGGACACAAGTCCCTAAAAAATGATCTCACACCAATCCACTCACTTTGAGCACCACAACCCGTCAACAACCACGACAAAAACTCCCCAAGGGAAGACACGGAAGAAAGGGAACCACCTATCCTAAGAAGGACAACACCACAACTCTGTCTCTGAAACGAAAGACACAAGGTCAAAGATTTCACCCCCTACATGGAAGTAAGTTGACCAAAATTAACCAAATCCTCACCAAGGACTCAAGATAAGAATGGTGATCCTCAGGGACCAGCCAACCTCAAAGATGTGCATAACGCAACGAAGAGAAGAGACTCAATCCTTGTGAAGTCCCTTACTCGAACCAAGAAAAGAGAAGAAATGTCAACACGACGAGTACGAAAGGGGAACAAAAGGAAGAACTAAATATGGAAGTTATGCAAATAACAAGGAAATGCAACTACCAAGAAGGTAAATCTACTCACATAGATGAAATCGAGGTCATATGCAGCACGTCTCCACATAAGCACAAAATCATGTCAGTAAAATATAGTAACAACATGGCATCTGTAAGCATATAAAGATGGCATGCTAATGCCACACCACAAGAAAACAAATGTGGATACACCTCCACCTACTCATGCATCACAATATCATAAATCATACTACTAACATGGTAGTAACCGAAACTGTAGAAGATAAAAATGATGCAATAATGAACCCTATGGACATCGTGTCCTGGAATGTCTAGGTAAAAGGAAAGACCAGTCCTAGCTATAAACTGTCTTCAAAAACCCAATGTGACTACAACTTGTCTCAAAACAAATGTGAGCCCTTACCACAATGGTAAGACTCTAACAATCCAACTCTGAATCTAGAGGTGACACTACAAGTGACACTAACAGTGCAATGCTCTCACTACCCGAAACATCAATCAATTGACTTGACCCCAAAAGTATCATCACACAAGGAAAACTCAAAGAAAAAGGCAACTATAGCCATACAATTGAACAATCAAATCGATCTCCAAAATCGTCCCCAAAACGACCATCAATCACCGTCTCAACACCAGATGCACAAAAAAAAAAAAAAAAAACTCACATCATCGCCAACCCAAAAAGATAACGCCTATCAAAACAAAACCAACATCGATTCCATCCGAACTACACTTGTAGCTAGCCAGTACGGTAACATGACAGTGCCATACACACGCCCACAAACGTACCCGCCCACAAAAATCACAATCCCAGAGAAATTATCCCAAACAATCAAGGATCCTAAGAGGTCCATAACTTCATCATGGCCCAAAACCAATAAATCCAGCACTACGGCAACGCCAAATGACTCACCTCACGAGAGTCTAAACAAAAGGTGTCTCACCACCTATCTCAAAGTTGATCTTAGGTCAACAACAACCTATACTACCACGAGACCGTGACTTCAATCACCATAAACCTCAACTCGTGCCTCAATGACTAATCCTGTGTCATGCCGAATATGTAACATAGTTATGCATATACAATTCTAATCTAGTACACATCACATGTCATGCTCTTTACATTAGAATAAAATCATGCTTAAAAAAATGGCATACTACATATACCACATAAGCACATAAGCATATAAACATGTTATCATGAAGCATATAAGCACATAGAGCATGGCAACATAGCATGATATGAACCCAAAACCCGCCGTCCAAGGTATTCAAACCTAAGAGCTCTGATACCACCTGTGACGACCCTGGATTTTTCAACCCAGTGTGTCCTGTGATGACCCGAATCGGATCCAAGATGTGGAACCAAAAGAAGCAAAATGGCCTCAAGAGATGTACGTCATCCCTAGGCACCACGATGACTCCTTATGAAGTCACGGAATTCAAATGAATAAAGTGCGGAAGCAAGACAAAGACAAGTCCTTAGAGATGTACGTCATCCCTAGGGCACAAGAATGGACTCTCAAAGAGTTTCAAGACTCAATGGAAACAAAATGTTGAGAAGGGCATCAAAACCCTACAAAAGAAGAGCCAAGGGTAAAATAGTCATTTTACCCCAAGAGGAAGGAATTTAACTTTCGACAAGTCAAATTAGATCTAAAACATCCTAAAACATCCTTTGGTAACTTCACATGAAGTACCAAGGCCAAAGGAAGTGAAATCCCAGATGAACCCTATCCCGGTTCAAAGCAAATCCGACACCTTTTCACTAAAACAAGGATATCTTGAGCTAGGAGAAAGTTCTGAAACTAAAACTGGTACCATTGGAAAAAAAAATGAAAAATTAATGAAGTTAGACTCAAGAATCACCTGATTCGGTGTCCGGATAGAAAAGATATCAAGTTTTGAAGTAGAATGCCTATCCCGGTTTGAACCAAATTCTGAAACTACCTTACTAAAACTTGATTATCTTGAGCTACAAGAGTAATATGAAGCTCTAATTGGTACCATTGGAAAGCTCATTTCGACACGGTCAATTTAGACTCAAGAATGGACCAATTCGGAGTTAAAACGAGTGAGATATGGCCCGTTGAAAAAAAATATCTAGAGTAGGAACAGTGTTCACGGGCGCCTGCCAAAGACCCGCGGGGGCCGCCAAACACGGCAGATTCTCGCGGGCGCCGGCAAGAACATTGTGGGGGCCCGCCAAGTGAGGCAGAGGGGTGGTCTGGAACCTCAAAAATTGCAGGAACAGTGTTTTTAGCAGTAAAATGAACTTGCGACGAAGTTTTCGAGGTCTAGATGACATTTTTCGAAAAAACACAAAAAGGAAACTCCCCCTAAAATCACATTTTCTATGTGATGAAGTTGAGAATGGATTTATTTCCCAAAAGAAATCCCCAAAATGCCTTTAGATCAGTTTAGGCTCAAAACGGCGAAAATGCAACTTTGCACCAGGCATACATTTGATCCCAAATGCACTTCTAAGCTGAAACGAATATGCACGCACACGTAATAAGTGATTTTGAGCGTTCGGGAATGGTAGGCGGCTCCCGGAAATGGCCGAGTCAAAATCCGACCCCCCAACGGCCAAAAAGGCGAAAATGAACTTGAAATGAAAATTTTGAAATCCAAAATCAACAAATGACTTCAAATGACTGTTTGGCCCTTTACCACACTTCATACATGACTAATGAGATCCTATGAAAGAATCAAAATGAAATTTTCTCACCCAATGCAAACATGGTGAAACAAAAACTCAAAATCATCAATATTTTCATAATATTCCATGAAGTCAAAAATTACATAATATACGAAATATATGTCATTGGCCTCTGGCCTCATCTCATACACACCAACTACATTGTAAAGAGTGTACTCATGTATACATTATATATACGGAATCAAATATATACATTTTGACATAAAAGACTATAAGTGACATTCCAAGCCAACCTTTACAAGAGTTAAAAACCTTCAAGTCTAGAATCATCCAAGCATAATGAGAATCTCAAACCTTGATTCCTATACCTGAAAAATGTCCCCACTACGTGGGTGAGTAACATAAAGCTACTCGTAGGAAATGAACATGCATCGACCTAGCATTTTACAATTATATCACCTTAAGGTGAAACATGTTAAAGGGGCTCATGCCACCTAACATCTATGTCAAGATGAGACTCAGGAAGCATCCTAAGCTACCTTAAAACATTTCTAGCATAATTTACACCGTCCATGCAATTCAAACAACATAGAAGCATGCTATACAAGGCAACAAGACATAGATTCTCAAAGCCATCAACTTGAAATCTAAAATACGAATCAACTAAGATGGTTCATGCCACCTAGCATCTATGTTCCAAATGAGTCTATAAGATCATTCCTAAGCTACATTTGAACATAAGAACACAAATCACGATATCGATGCAATTTAACCAACATTGGAACTTCCAATACAATGCATAAAGCACGAATTCCCAAAATTAACATCTTGAAACTTAAGATGGAAAATCAAATGTGGAACAACAAGTTACAACATCATCTAGTTATCAACTTGGAATTGAAATGCAAAATCAAATAAGGTGAATACTTGGACATCACGCCGGATCAGACCGACACCAAAGTTACTTTAGGGTTACTAGCCCACGGGTAACTGCCCTATGTGCGCACTAAACTACATAGAGGGACTATCCCCCGTACTAGAACCACGTCCTAGCCGTAGCCAAACAACGACATCCCCAAGTTTTCAAAATCAACAACTTGTGCAACAACGTATATATCAACATGTATATACAAGATAATCAACTATCAACCACGCACAACCAAATTTGTAAACACATACAATACATGCTCTAAGTCTACCACTATTATGGTATGGAAGATGTCAAAAATAAAGTGTGCAACTCATTACACAAAACAACAATATATTCCATAAAGAAAACATGATCTTATGAATATAAATATAATAATAATGTTACTTAATGCTCCAAACATAACCAAGTGAATATACAACAAGTCTAAGTCCATAATCCTGATATAGAAGCAACTTCTAAAACATGCTTGAATCCATGGAATAATAAGATATAGTTTAATTAAATGAAAATAATTAAACTCTCTGGATTTCAATCATTTCCAAATGGCCTCAAAATAATATATGTTAAAAGACATATCATGGTCATTACATATATCAAATCAAAAGTGCTAAATGGGCAAGATACCATCATGTAGAATTTAATTAATCCTAAATTAATTAAATCTCTAATTTTCAAAAGTCACTCAAATGATCCCAAATAAATATATAACAAGCACTAAGTCATAGTCATACCATATATCAAGTCCAAAATGGGATACAAGTAATACATAATTTACTAGAATTTAAATCAATTTAAATTCATTAAATCTCTAGATTTGAAAACCTATTCAAATCATTCTAAATTAACATACAACAAAGATCAAGTCATGGCCATGCCATATACCAAGTCAAAAGTGAGTTATAAGCAACCTACCATTAATCATAATTTCTCAAATTAATACAACACAAGCATACAAGTCATATAAGCATAAAAAATATGCAAGATAACAAACATATAACCCTATAACATCCCCTACCTCACTAGAAAAGTGTCTCTCTAGAATCCAAGGCAAAATCAACACAAAATGGCAAACCCTTCTAGGGTTATGAAGAGGAGGATGAGGAGAATAAAAAGTGTTCCAAGCTTCATGGTCTAAGGTGAGTGGAAGGCCATAAAAAATCAAGGTCAAGGCCAAGGGTTTCAAGCTCCATCCATGGAGGTTAGGGTTTGTGATGAGAAAGAAATGACATAAGGTGAAAAATGGGTGAGTGGAGGAAATAGAAATCCTCCACTCACTATGTGTTCCTACACCATGGTCAACACACATAACTATGGCCAATTGCACAAAAACCCCTCCTTAAAACCATAATCCCAAAGTGTCCCAAAAGTAATTTGCAAGACTTAATCCCAAGCCTACACTTATCACTCATCCAAGGCTCCATCCTAGACTTAATCTTAAGCCTACACTTGTCAACCATCCAAGCCAACAAGTGCACCAATCCTAAGCCAACAATTGCTTGAATCTCCACCCTCCACATGTCATCATCCAAGGCATCAAAGTGTTTCCACACAAATGTCAACAAGTGGACCAATGAGAGTGTAACACTTGTCACACTTTTTGAAAATTGCAAAAAGGTCCTTTTCCAAAATATCTTCCAAATTAAATTACAAATATGTCCCTAAGACGAAAAATAATTACTTTATAGTAATTACACAGAAACCCCAAAAGTTTAGAAAATTATAAAAATGTTATGCGTTTATACCATTTACAGGAAAAATAAGCACTTAGCATGCTTTTCTTCAAAAGTGAAAATGCACATAGCATGGAATTTAAATATCACGGATACATGCAAAAACCGGAATCAAATCCGAACACGAAAAGTGGGGTTATGCCAACAAAGTGACAACCGAGAAAAAGATGAAAGGTAAATAGTGCCGAAAAATGAAAATGAGGAAATGACTCGGTCCTCACAAGAAGGTTGTCAATCCAAAGGAAAGAGTCTTGGAAACTATTCCCGAGTACTTGAGACGACACCAAGAGACGAAAAACTGAACTCAGAAAAGGAAAAACAACGGAAAAAAAAAAATTCGTAAAAATCTGAGAAAATGAAAGGAAGAAAAATGACCGGGTCGTTACAAAGGGTGTATGCTTCTAGATAGTTGTGTGTACATAAATTTTGGTTTCATTGAATGGATTTTGGTCTCATTTGATAGGTTGTGTTTTCCATTGAGTTGGTTAGATAATCTATACTTATTTGCCTTCCATGCCTAGTTTCAATTAATGTCACACACACATACAAGTTACAATTCAATTTGCCCATTGATATACAATTGCTAGTGTCTAGTGAAGTCAAGCTTAGTGGTGAGCTCTAGTACCCCAAGTCCTCTCCTCTATATCTTTTTCCCTACTTTCTAAATTGTTACCTTTTACTTGTTTTGATTTCAATTGCGTTGTAGTTTAATCAACCAAACAAATCATTTTTTTATCACTCGACCTACTAACCCTATATATTGTTTCCATTGCAAACACGCCCACAATCCCTTAGGACGATCCCTACTCACCCTAGCTATATTTTTAGTTAGAGTTATTAATGGCATTTATAATTTAAAACTTGGCCACATTGCATATTCACATTCTTAACACATTTTTAGGCTCTGGTCCGACGACACACCAGTGCTAGGAAAGATGTTCCAGATATACCCAACAACCTTTAAGAAGATGAGGGAAGTGAGTCTGAAGAAGAAGATGTATTGTTTCTGAATTTTTGCTATTTTTCATTCTCTGAAAATTTCTTTTTAAGGGTATTTTAGTCTTTTCTCGTTTTTCGTGTCGTGTGGGTCCCGGTGTTATATTCCCATTACCATACATTTATCTATTTGTGAGTTAATGTATTAGATGTGTATGTGTGTGTGTGTGTGTGTATATATATATATATGTATGTATGTATGTATGTATGTATGTGTCATGTGGGTGGAAATGGATATTTTGTGGCAATGGTGTAGTTTTACTGAGCTTGAAGGGCATTAATGGTATTTGAGTTTGGGTGGACTTTTGATCCATTTTAGGCCATTCATTTTGAGAAGAAATTGGCCAACCTTAGACCACATTTTTCATTTCCTCTCCTTCACTTTCAGCCACACTCTCTTCCTCATCCATTTCACTTTTTCTCTCCAAAATCTCAAGCTTCTCTCTAAGATTTGAGCTAGCTAAAGGAAGATCTAGGTGGAGAACAAGGAAGAAAGATTGTTCTACTCTTCAAGGTCTACATTTCTCTACCGGTCTTGCATGTATTTAGGGATTTTCGAGCTTGGGAGCTAGGGGCTTTGGGTTGTATCTTTGAGGTAGGGATGTTTAAAGTACCATACTTTATTTCTTGTTTGAGTTTCTTTTCATGATTCCATGTTTTACTTGCTCCAAATGTTAAATTTTAAGTTGAAATGGTGTTGTATGTTGAATAGAAAAAATATGTCTAAATGTGATGTTGATTACATGATATGACATTAAAAGCATGAAAATATCGATCTCTATAATGCTTGATCTCATTCATGGCATGAACATGGTTGGGGAATTATGGTTGAAATGTTTTTAAAAAGAAAGTGATTTGGGAATGGTTGGGAAAGTGATTTTATGAAAAGAACCGGGTTTCGCAAGCCTGGGGCTAATTCGACCTAGAGGGAGTGTGTGCCGGATTTGGACGTGTAACGTTAATTGCTAGGTCCCAAAGAGTTACCAAATTTAGAACTAGGGATGGCTAATCAATTTTGCTTCGGTAAAGTTGGTTAGCGGTTTTTGGTGTGCGTTAAGTTGGGCCGGAAATGGTGGTCGGGAAAGCATGACATTTCATAGCATGATGGTATATTTATGTTGATTGTGGTTTATTGATATTCTCGCGCATGACCCCGATTTCTTTTAACTATTCTTTATTTGTTGACTCAAGGGAGCCCAAAGCTAATGCTTTAGGCATCCCCTACTGAGCCGTCGTGCTCACCTCATATTTATCATTTTCAGGACATGACAAGGATATTGTAGACGACGCACCCTCACAAGCTTAGGAGTGTAGAATGGATTTTTGATATCTTTTGTAATAGACTAGTATGAACAATGATTTTGTAATGTAATTATATTCTTTTGTGATCTTCAAGCGAAACCTTTGTAATTATGGCCATGGAGGCTTTATCATCTTGTAAACATATT
This sequence comes from Cornus florida, assembly GCF_030987335.1. Taxonomy (NCBI): domain Eukaryota; kingdom Viridiplantae; phylum Streptophyta; class Magnoliopsida; order Cornales; family Cornaceae; genus Cornus; species Cornus florida. The sequence continues at coordinate 20,780,638 of NW_026775574.1, forward strand.
CTTTTGCACTTGTATAAATGTTTCAAAGATGTATGAATGATAATATTTGTAGATTTTATGAAACGTTTAAGGGTTGATGATGTTTATGGAGTTTTAATTTCATGTTTAGGTGTTTAGGAATTGCATTTGATTGGGTTTAGGAAGCAGGAATTTCGTTAGATTCATCTCTGGGCATTATTTAATCGGTTAGATAGGAACATTTAACTGGTTAGATGAATGGGCAGTGTGTTGGTTTGATGGGTTTTTTCCATCTAACCGGTTAGAAGGGTTTTTCTAACCGGTTAGATAGGAATTTGGGTGTTCTACTACCCGGGTAGGAGATTTCTTGTACTTGGTTAGATGTATGGGGCAGAGAAGGGATTGGATAATTTTCATTATCTAACTGGTTAGATAGAGTTTCCTAATCGGTTAGACATGATTTTTTTTTTTTTTTTTTTTTTTTGACGATCTTTCCACTGACCATTCATGTAACCGGTTAGAAGAAATCTCCTTACCGGTTAGATGTGATCTAAAAACTTGTAAGCTTACTGGACCATTCATCTACCCGGTTAGGAGAAATCTTCTAACTGGTTAGATGAACTATTGTTTTCACAAGGACTCCATATTTCAGTATAATTACCCAATGACCCCTAGACCCCAACCTAAGTGCATAATGACCCTAGAAAATGACAGAATTACACCTAAAGGGTGGGAATGTTGTATTTTGACCAGAAAATAACTATTTTGCCCCCAAGGGCTTTTATATCACTATTTGAATATGTTAAAAGTCTATTTTACCCTTTTAGGTTTAATATTATTATTTGACTATGCAAAAAGACCATTATACCCTTATGAACTCTAGGAGCAATGGTATGACTACAAGGCCCCCAGGCCTCATTTAATTCATGGAATGACTCTAGTAAATGACGGTCCTACCTATAGTGGACCTTAAATCATTAAATGAATGTGAAATGACCTTAGTGCCCTTGTGTCATCTCGGGTCCGAGTAAGGACTTGGTTAGCGATCCGAATTCTCGGATTTGGGTCGTTACAGATTTGGTATCAGAGAATTTTATTAGAAAATTCAGGTCATGACAGAAGATAATATACTTCCTAACTCGGATGATGAAGTAGCATCATCTTTCATTATAAGCATCAACTCAAGAGACTTGCAAAAAGAAACACTCCATGTTACAACAATAACTTCAACCGAAAGTGCTAAATCACAGGGAGCATTAAGTCAAGGAAACCAAGAAGAAATTCCTCAAAGTAACGACGAGAGAGTCCATACCCTTTAGCATAGGTTTGGATTGCCGTCTGATTCTTGCAAAGTTGAAGAATAATAAAAATTGAAGTGCTCCCAGATACGAGCCTAAACTGTTGATGATACTCCCTGACAAGAGTATAAACTGTCAACTTGAAAAAAAATGATACTCTTTGACGCGAGTTTAAACTGTCTACTTGAAAAGAAAAAAAAATCAAGAACTCCTTGATACGAGTTTAAATTATCTCCCAAACAAAAAAATGGCACTCCTTATCACGAGTTTAAACTATCTACCTGGAAAGAAAAAAAAATAAGAACTCCTTGATACGAGTTGAAACTACTCCTAATTTTCAGATGTTTATTTTAATTAATTTAATTATTTTAAATTGCTTATGTGGCTAAGTGTATTTATTTGTTTACTTGTTATTGAGTTAATTATTTATATGTTTGGGTATTTAATTAAGTATTTTAATTTTGTGACTAATGTTATTTGAATTATTGATTGTATTAATTATGTGATTGATACTCTAACTATATGTTGGTTTGCTTGTGTTGAAATTTAATTGTTTATTTAAATTGTTTAATTGTTGGCTTAATTGCTTAAGTTTTAGTTAAGTTATTAATGGATTGGGCTTAGTGTATTTAGGGCCTAAGAATGGGCCTTGGACTAGTTGGAGAAGTGAGAGTAGGCCTAGTTGGATGATGCAAGCTAAAGGCCCATGGGTATATTAATTATATGCATATAAATATATATTTATTTATATTTTATTATTTGGTGATTATATATATATATATATATTATTTCATGCATGAGGGTTATTATTATTATTATTACCTTATCGTTTATTATTATTTTTATTTTATTGTTTAATTTATCAGGTTTAGTAATCTGATGGGGAAAAGGATTAGGGTAGCTTAGAATAGTTACTATATATATAACTATGTAGTAATAACGTGAATAGAAGGGGTAAGCAGAGAGCGACACATAAGAGAGAGAGAGAGAGAGAAGAAGGGAGATTCGTCCAGAGAGAAGGAGGAGGAAGGAGAGAGAAATCCGGCCACCACCTTAGGAACGATGGTAGCACATCGTTGCCGGAGTTAGAGATGAAGATCGGGTTGTTTTAGAAGCGATATTTGTTGGGGTTCAATCTGAAAGTCTTGAGGCAAGTTATTTTTCTATTATTCTCCTTTGACTTTGATAATTCACCATCACATGCTAGACTTTAGGACTGAATTAAAAGATTCAAACCAGAATTTAATTGACTGGGAATCATGGAATTTATTGCCTGAAAGTCTCGTATATGTGCTGATATATATATGTCGATGTGTTGGTTTTAAATACTGCAATTTCATATTTAATTTCTCTGTTTTAATGTTTAGATTTATGAACTGTGTGTTATATAATTATTAGGTATTGTTTAGGATAAAGTTGTTGATTTGCACCATGCCACTATATATATATATATATATATATATATCCTTACTAAAAAGGAAAGAAGGCAGTCTCGATTGAAAAAGAGAGAAGGTAGTCCCGATTGATTGACCCCAAAGTGACATCTAGAGGCCAGGTTTTAATGATGATAGTTCTTAAGCGAGAAATAAGATCAGTGAGGTCAGTATCACCAGTTTTACCAATAGTTTGATCAGAAGTTTGATGATGAAGCAATTGCTGTTATCTATTAGTGGATGGGGTAGGCAGTGCAGTCCGTTAGTTCACTCTCATAGGTTTCTTCGGTGGAACAAGTTTTGGCTAAAGTAGAAAGGAAGATAGCAATATATATAGGATAACTTGGCATTGGTTACGGTTGATTTAAATTGCTATATAAAAATAGATATTATTGTATAACGCGTAACGTGTTGTTTTAACCACTTTTGTGTAATGGTTGGTCAGTTTTACCAACGTCCTAAATTATATAATTGGATATATTTATATTTAATTATTTTGCCCAATTATTTGGATAACTTAATATTGGTTACGTGTTAAATTAGTATATAAAAATAGATATTATTGTATAGCGCGTAACGTGTTGTTTAACCACTTTTGGTGTAGTGGTTGGTCGATTTTACCCAGGTTTACTAAATTATATAATTGAATATATTTATATTTAAAAATAGATATTATTGTATAACGCATAACGTGTTGTTTTTACCACTTTTAGTGTGAGTTTTACCAACGTTTCCTAAATTATATAATTGGATATATTTATATTTAATTATTTTGCCCAATTATATGGATAATTTAGTATTGGTTACGTGTTAAATTAATATATACAAACATATATTATTGTATAACGTGTAACGTGTTACATAACGTTTATTTTAAATCACTTTTGATCTAGTGGTGGGTCGGTTTTACAACTTTAGTGGAAAGTGAGAAAAATGCTATATTGGCTGATTTGGTGGTGTATATGTTATAAGTTACTACACGTTGATTTATAAAGGAAATCAATTTAGCTAAATAAGTTGCAAATAAAATGTTATATTGGCTGATTTGGTGGTGCAAGTGTTATAAGTTACTATACGTTGATTTATAAAGAAAAATAATTCAGCTAAATAAGTTACAAATTAATTTGGGTCAATGTTTTAACTGTGCTTATAATTTTAATTATATGTATTATTATTGATGTGATCTTATACATGGTTTGTATCCTGTTTAGTATGTGAGCTATTCATATTTATAGCTGAGATGATTTAAATGCTTATATAATTTTATAATTTGCATTTAAATGATGGAATTTACATAAATTATATATATTGTTGATCTTAAACATGATCTATATATATCTGTTTTGATGTGAGAGCTATTGTCAGGATATGGCTAAGGGTGTGTTGTGATCATTGAGATAGTTAATAAACTAGTCTCTATGATATGGGTGCCATTGTCAGGATATGGCCATGTTGTGTTGATCATCGAGATAGTTAATAAGCTAGTTTCTTTGATATGTGTGTTATTGTCAGGATATGGCTGTATGGGTTGATGAAATCATTGAGGTAGCTATTGCCATTGTCAAGATATGGCCTATGTGTATTTATATAAATATATATGTACGGCCACGATATGAGCTTGAGTCTCCTGATCGGTGGTTAGGATTGAGGCGTATATTACCGGAAATGAGTAACCAAATATAGGAGATGTGCGTGCCCTGGTAGATGTGGTCCGCTAGTCACTATTGTGTGTGTTTTGCTAGCTGGTATTGTTTATCCGATTGAGTCTACCCTATATTGTGGTGAACGTCTTAGTGTGTATAAATTTATTGACTATTTAGCTATTACATGAGTATAGCTATAGATGTTGTCTGTATCAGGTCTCTGATTGGGTTATAGTAGATTAGAACTTGCTTGTGTGTCTAACCCACCATTGTTTTCAGGTCATCAGACGTTCCAGACCTAGAGTAGTTGTAGTTGCTGATCAAAGACGTTCTTCATCACTATTCCGGGTTGCTACGATGTAGGGTCATGTTTCTTTATCTTTGTTTTCTGTTTTCAAACCTAGACTTTTAGATGTTTGGATTTATGAGATTTTATTTAGGGGTCCTTGAATATTGGATTCCCGAGTTGTACTAGTAGGAGATTTTATTTATTTAAGGATTATTATTCATTAGTTAGTTTTTCCTTCAACTTACTTATTATTCTTATTTATCCTCTTGTATTCCGTGCTTGTTTAAATACTATAATTGTTTTTGATATCCCCGAGTCTTCGGGTGTGTGTTTGGCCAACCAACACATGGAAATTTGGGGGAATCACATAAACTGTCTAAAAAAAAATATGACACATTGACAAGAGTTTAAACTGTTTATCTGAAGAGAAAAAAAAAAAAAAAAACACTCATTGGCACGAGTATGAATTGTCCGCCTGAAGGAAAAAAAAAATTAAGAACTTTTTGACATGAGTATAAACTGTTTACCAAAAAAAAAAAAAATTGAACTACGTGATGACTTGATCCTTGTTCAGGGTACGTAGGCATCTTGGAGGTCTGTTCCAAGTTCAGTCAACCCAAAAAAAAAAAAAAATCTCAACAACGCTCCTTGATATGACTATAAACTAACTTCAAATTTCAAATTGATCCATGTCAAACTCAAACTTGGACTACTTCCAAGCCTTCAAAAAAAAAAAAAAAAAAAATTAGAGAATGTAAAATCCACAGCACTTCTTGATATGAGCTTAAATTATCTTCAAATTTCAGGCCAGTCCACACTGAACTCAAGCTTGGATTACATAAGGCTTTGCCAAGATAAGGTAGAGCTCCATCTTCAAAGAGGATTACAATAGTGCAAGCCGTCAACTCCAAATCAACCTCTGTCTTCGAAACTAATGCATAAGTGCACTTATACACAGTCAAGTTCTTATGGAGATTATGTTCAAGCCCACTTGCGTAAGCTGTTAAATTCAAGTCAAATTTCACATTCGAGAGTGATGTCTAGATGCACAAGAACATAAAGTCAAATTCTGGTGGAGTTTTGTATTCAAAGGCATCCGCACAAGCATACTTGTGCAACATATCAAGATTCTGATGGAGTTTTACTAAAAAGTTTGTCAAGTTTTCTTTAGTTGGGATCTTGGTCAGAATTTGATTGCCTTCACCATTCACTTCATTCTTGATTTTTATCAAAGTGAATTTCTCTGAAAAAAAAAAAAAAAAAAAACAAAGGAACAATGGGTCCTAACGGACTAGATGCGTTCCAATGGAACACCTGACGAACTTGATGCATTCCAAAAGAACAATGGGTCTTGACGGATTAGATGCGTTCTAACGGAACAATGGGTCTTGATAGACTAGTAAGGATGTGTTCCAACGGAACAATGGATCCTAACGGACTACATGCGTTCCAAAGGAACAATGGGTCCTGACGGACTAGATATGTTCCAACGGAACAATGGGTCCTAACGGACTAGTAAAGATGTGTTCCAACGGAATAATGGGTCCTAACGGATTAGATGCGTTCTAAAGGAACAATGGGTCACAGAGGGGCTAGTAAAGATGCATTCCAACGGACTGGTGGATCTAGTGAAAAAAAAAAAAAAGGAAAGAAAAAAAATGCGTGAAAAAAAGAGAGAGAGAGGGAAGAAAAAAAGAAAAGAAAAGAAAAAAAAATGTGTGAAAAAAAAGAGAGAGAAGAAAAAAAAGGAAAGAAAAAAAAAGCATGAAAAAAAGCAAAAAAAAAAGCATGAAAAAAGGAGAGAGAGAAAAAAAAAAGAAAAAAAAAAAGAGAAAAAAAAAATGTAAAAAAAAAAAGAAAAGAAGAGAAAAGTAATACTGATTATTTGTTTGAGCAGATGCCGCAATCTAACAAGTATTTAAAGGCTTTGGAATTGATGTCTAACAAAATAGCATGGATATGTATATATAGACAATAAAATATCTTCTATTTGTATTGAATTTGTATAATTCAGTTCAAATGGGAAAAAATAAAATTATAATCCAAAGTTGGATAGGAAAACTTTTTATAATTCAAATGCTAAGTTGGATACTTCAAGTCCCACTTGAAAAAGGAAATAAGTCCCGTCAAACATGGGACTTGAAGTGGGGGTAATTTGTAGACACTAAAATTTATGGACTTTTGTTTTGACAAATTGATCCATCAAATATGGGTTTCATGTTTAATTAAATTATTTAATTAGCCCAAACTTGGTTCACTTAAATTATTTAATTAGCCCAGCCCAAATGATTCAATAAAAAGATAATTATTCCTAATAAAATATATTTGGAATAATTATTTTATAGATAATCATCACAACATAGCCGGCTAGGCCCAGTTATGATTTTGTCCTTATCAAGAGAGGAAACGTGTCATCATCTTATTAATCCAAGAAGCCTATAACTAGGGCCTAGAGGAATGAGGAAAAAGGTCCAGAAATTTAGAGAATCAGAAATCCAGAGGGCCAGAAATACAGAGGGGACATAAATTCAGAATTCCAGAGAGAAATACAGAAGCTCTGTTGACATTCATCTCCAACACCAAACCTGAAGGCGAGGAACAACAAGCATATCAAATCGTGTCGTTCTTCATCAAAATTCCACGGTGATCAACAACAAGCCAATCCAAAGTCGTGCCGTTCTTCACCAAATTCAACAAATTCTTTGAAGACGAAGAACAAGAAGCACATCCAATTCAAAGTCGTGCCATTCTTCCTCAAATTCAACAAAGAACAATAAGCACATCAAAATTGTGCCGTTCTTTCCCTACGATTCAACAAGTTCAAAGAATTATCAAACAATACTGTTCGAGATCAAGCTTCGTCAGCCCTCGATCAGAAATCATCATCGGTCTTCCTCAATTACAAATACTTGAAGAAGATTGTCAACAATCCGATTCAAGTTCAAGCTCCAAAAGCCCTTGAATCCAACCAATAAAGGAGATCGAATCAGAGGACCTTATTCTTTATAAAAGAATATTATAGAGGATTGTACTCCAATTTTCTCAAATTAATAAAATATTATTTTTGCTCCCTATTTTGTTCTTTATTTGCAGACTACAATTTTTATGTGTACAAAAATATAAAGACATGGAGTAGGATCCTATGTCAATGATTCGGAAGAGTGACGAAGAACACCAAGAGAACTGATTGCTCATAGCCATGCCTGGTATATTGGAGAGACCAGGCGAAGATATGAAAAGTTAGAGTTGATGGGTTTTACTCAAGGAACTGCTACCTCATATTTTCATTTTTGTTTTCTTAATTTTCGAAGAAGGTAAGTTGAACAAATGATGTATCAGATGAGAAATAAAATTAGGGTTTAGGAAAGGTACCGATCTCTTAAGTCTAAGCCACAGATTTGACGATCTCTACACGAAGAAGGCGAAACAACAAAATATCTGAACAAAGAGTGATATAGATGAGAAACAAAATCTCTGGAGGTGGTCTCAGAGATGGGCTAGAGTAAAAGTCATCTGCGCAGTTGCAAGACGCAAACGAGCTGTGACAAAGTACTGAGAAAGTTAAATCAAGAGGGGTAGGCTAAAGTTTTTAAGCATGTGTGTGTGTGTGTATATATATATATATTAAGCTAGTTTGGTAAATAATATAACATTTTAGGGGTAAATTAGTATTTAATGTATTTGAAGTTTGATTTAAAATTAATTGACTAATCCAGATAGGGCAACGGGTTGATTAGATTATTAAAGATAGATATAGGTATACAAAAAAATAAAACACAATTCCTTTTTTCCTTTAGATTTTGAGCCCGTTTGGAAATACTGTTAGAATGATAAAAATGTTTTTTTTAGTAGAGCTGTCATAAAACTGTTATCAATAAAACGCAGTTATGCGTTTGATAATACATTGTATAAATCATTTTTTATACTTGAAACACTTTTAAATTTGTTTGGTAAAATGTTGCTTAAAGTACTTTTATTATTAATTATACTTTATTACCCATACATTAATAAACATGTGTTAATTTCCTAATTTAAATATCTTAAAAATTCATTGAGTTTAATAATTATATGAAAATCAACTTATTTTGATTTTTTTAAAAAAAAAAATTTCACATATTTTGTTTATTATATAATATTTGTATTTAGTCCAAAATGAATATTTTTCATATTAATCATATCTGGTAATCTATTTTCGGTGTTTGCATTTATTTTAGATTCTCCATATGATTGGGCAACAGGTGGTTTGAGTAGTTTGAATTTACTTATATGTGTTTGCAAAAAGATTGCGTGTATTTCATTTTTCACGACTATGGTGAGAAAGAAATAGTAAACAATACTCCAATAGATTTTTAAACTCCAAAGAAATTCTAATATACTCGAAAGTCTAGATAAAATAATTACCATGGCTTCCTTTTCTTGTTTATTCTAGGGTTTGTCTTTCTGATGCAATGAGAATAAATATGATGCAAATTGGAAGACGGCAGTGGTAAGATTGGAAGGCGGCAACAGTCCCAGAAGCTACAAATTGAAAGGCGGTAGTGGTCGAGCCAGTTTGGGATTGCTGTTAAAATGTTAAAAGTGCTTTTAATAGTAGAGCTGTTATAAAAGTACTATCACTAAAACGTAGTTAAGCGTTTGGTGACACATTGTATAAATCATTTTTTTTATACTTAAAACACTTTTAAATTTGTTTGGTAATAATGTTGCTTGAAGCACTTTTATTATTAATTTTACTATATTACCCTTACACTAAACATATACCAATTCCCTAATTTTAAATATTATAAAATTTTCAATAATTTATAAATATCAACTTATATTGGTTTTTATTTATTTATTTATTTTTATTTTTTAAATATCACATATTTTGTTTATGATATCAAATTTGTATTGAGTACTAAAATATAAATGAGTTAAACATATTTTAATGATGATTAATTTGTATCTGATTTGAGATCTTCCAGTAATAAAATAAGCAAATTTGTTCATATCCTATCTAATAATGAAATTTAATGATATAATATTTTGCAATATAGACAACATTTCATAAAATAAAACTAAACACTTTAACCACAATTAATAATCTTATTACTTGTTATTTAAGATAATAGCATAAATGTATTATAGTTATTTTAAAAACAAATTACAAGTCATAATTTATTAAAAATTAAACATCTAACAATTATATAATATAGAGTCCCAAAATAAACTGAGATTAGAAGATCATTGGAGAGTCCCAAAATAAATTAGGATTTTAGTTTGTTACAACATAGTTCCAGATATTATTTGCTATTTGCTTGTAGAAGGGATACAATTATATTTATAAAAAATATAAAAGGATTAAATTGTCTAAAAGAAAATTAGTTACCTAAAAATATGGACCTTTAACGCAATTTTAAAAGTCACGATTTCTAACTTCACTTAAACGTGCTTTTTAGACCTAACCTCTATCATAAAGAGGTTTTTTTTTTTTTTTTTTTTTTTTTTTTTTCACCAAACACATTGCAGTGCAATTTTTTAGAATAAAAGTGTTTTTCCAATAATAAAGAAGCAATCCCAAACACCCACATCATACGTGATACAAATATACACAAATATTGGTTTGCTATTTGGTTAGTATAAGGGACAAAATTGTATTTATACAAAATAGATAGGGATTAAACTGTCTAAAAAAATTAGTTACCTAAAAAGATCTACCTCTACCCTAAACGCAATTTTCAAAAGCTATAATTTCTAGATTCAATTAAAGGCGCTTTTTTGATACAACCTCTACTACTTACAAGCACTTTTTTTTTTATTTTTTATTTATTTTTATCACCAAACACCTTCCATTGCAAATTTTTGAAATAAAAACGCTTTTCAACGGTAGATAAGCCATTCCAGACGGGCTCTTTAGACTTTAGATTTTGGACTTTTGAGAATTGGGTTCGATGATCTAAATGCAGACTACTGGGCTAGACCCACAATAAAGGGTAAAATAACAGTGGAAGAAAGGATTGGGCCAGGCTAGTACAATCAAATGAAAAAGAGAAACATACAATACCGAGAATTTTATTATCGTTATCAGAAAAAGAAGGTAGAGAAGGGAGGGAAGCGAAGCCAAGCAAAGCAAAGCGAAGTCGGAGGGTTTCGTTACTGGTACGACACCTCTTCTTCTCCTTCTATGTGTTGATTTTTACTAAACTTTTTACATTACTGTGAAAAATTTCAAGCTATTATTCTGTTCCGTGCTAGGGTTTTCAGAAGAATTGGTTTTCAAAGTGTTTTTTTTTTTTTTTTTTTTTTTTCCTGGGTTTTCAAAATTTGTTTACTTCTTTCATTTATCGATTTAATAAAATACCCCCTGCTTTTGTTTTAACAAATAATTTGCCTTTTTTTATTTTTGAATTTTGATGATAGAAGTCTCTCTCTTGTTATTTCATTTGTATAAATAAAATGGTTCTTTCAGATGGACGGCGTCAAGATGTATAAGCAGTTCTCTAAACTGCTGTTGCTTGCTAAAATTTGTAATTCTCTCTCCACCTTACATTCCCTCTTTTAATTAATTGTGTCTCAATTTTCACCAATATATGCAAATAATTTTGTTTTCCTATATCAGCTATCTTTACGGTGTCTGCAGTTACTCTTATGGGTATCGGCGCTCTGATTGCTCATGAGTGTGTTTCACTCTGACGTTCAGATCTCAATTGACTAGTCATTACTCTTTATGCTAAATGAAGTTTTTATATCTTTATTTATTTCTCAAAAAAGCCTTTGAATGATTTAAGTGTCAGTTCTGTAGAGTTGTGTTGGAAGAATTGTATTATTTGGTATAATGTCTCAATTTGTTTGTTCGTTTCAATTACATGAGAAATCAATTCGTGAAATATCTCCAAAAACGGTTTGTCTCCTTTCCTTGAAAATCTCTGTAGGTGGTCTCGAAGATGAGCTAGAGTAAAAGTCGTCCGCGTCACAAGACGCAAAAGAGGTGTGACCGAGTACTGAAAAAGTAAAATCATGAGGGGCTAGAGTTTTCAGAAAAAGGACGAAGAGAAGGGAAGAGAAGCGAAGGCAAGCAAGCCGAAGCGAAGTCGGAGGGCTTCGTTACTGGTACGACGCCTCTTCTTCTCCTTCTATGTGTTGATTTTTACTCAACTTTTTACATTACTGTGGAAAATTTCAAGCTATTATTCTGTTCCGTGCTAGGGTTTTCAGAAGCATTGGTTTTCAAAGTGTTTTTTTTTTTTTTTTTAAAAAAAAAAATTTGTTTACTTCTTTCATTTATCGATTTAATAAAATACCCCCTGCTTTTGTTTTAGCAAATAATTGGCCTTTTTATTTTTGAATTTTGATGATAAAAGTCTCTCTCTTGTTATTTCATTTGTATAAATAAAATGTTTCTTTCAGATGGACATCGTCAAGATGCATAGACAGTTCTCTAAACTGCCGTTGCTTGCTAAAATTTGTAATTCTCTCTCCACCTTACATTCCCTCTTTTAATTAATTGTGTCTCCATTTTCACCAATATATGCAAATAATTTTGTTTTCCTATATCAGATATCTTTCCGGTGTCTGTAGTTACTCTGATGGGTATCGGCGCTCTGATTGCTCATGAGTATGTTTCACTCTGATGTTCAGATCTCAATTGACTAGTCATTACTCTTTATGCTAAATGAAGCTTTTGCATCTTTATTTATTTCTCAAAAAAGCCTTTGGATGATTGAAGTGTCAGTTCTGTAGAGTTCTCACTAATGCATCATTGTTGCAGCTTGTATTAATATTTGTACTCATATGATGTTCAAAATTTTGTATATGGCTATATCTAAGAGTTGTGTTGGAAGAATTGTATTATTTGGTATAATGTCTTAATTTGTTTGTTTGTTTCAATTACAGGAGAAATCAACTCGTGAAATATCTCCAAAAACGGTTTGTCTTCTTCCCTTGAAACTTCAATAGATTCTTTTCTCTTTATCTATTGGTCTCACCTTGTATCAGGTGGATAGTTAAATATCTCACCTTGACGTGTGCTCTTCATAATGGTCTATAAATTCCAATACTATGTCTTTGTGATGTGTTGTTTCTCTGGAGCATCTTCACTTCTCATTGCACTACTTAAAAGATGGTCTCATGCATTCTCACTCACGGATCTTTATGTTTGGGTTGGGTTGGGTTGTAGTTCACTTGGACTTCTAGGGTTTTGTTGTTTAGTGAGACTTGGGATACCTTGAGGTCTCTCTTTTTGTCAACCCCAGAGCACTATAATGAGAGACAAGATGTAAATTTCTTTACAGTTTCTCTATTACAAATTCACCACACACCATTATCTTGTGGGCTTATGGTATTTATCACCAACAAATGTACCTGCCATCCTCAAATTCCTCCTTTACATATCTCTTTCCCTTGGAAAATTTGGGTTGGCTTCTACCTACTCTTAACTCGAGACACATATGATAAGCGTGTGAGAATTGTAACAAGTGGCCTTGGGTTTCCGAGGGTTTGTTGTTTGTCATGGTTGTTGCCACTCTCTCTCTTATAAGGCTGTCTTGGTGTCCAATCTGGCCTAATCTACTTGAATCTCCACTATCTTAGATGTCGTATCTCCATCTCTAAGTGCTTACACTTTATTTGTGACTCCATGAGTGAGTATTCCCCATATAGTGGTAGGCAAGAGTACCATGACTTTTGTGTTTGACATCACACTGAAATGTTGGTGGTGTACAGTGACGGACCCAGGAAATTATGTCGGGGGGCGTCCTTTTAATAAATTTTTTTTTTTTTTTTGGATAATTAAGCAAATTCATTAAAGGCGTTCAAAAGGGGAACGCGTCCCAAAAACAACAAAAGGATCCCATTGAACACATTTACAATTCAAATCATCTTTATGCTTGCGGAGTTATGCGGTTGGACTCTCCACATGCACTGATATTTGGGTTGGGTTGGGTTGTGGTTTACTTGGGACTTCTAGGGTTTTGTTGTTTAGTGAGACTTGGGATACCTTGAGGTCTCTCTTTTTGGTTAGAGCACTATAAAGAGAGACGAGATGTAAATCTCTTTACAGTATCTCTATTACAAATTCACCACACCATTATCTTGTGGGCTTATGGAATGTATCACCAACAAATGCACCTGCCATCCTCAAAGATGAAGCACCCTGGATACTGAAAGCCACAGAGTCATTAATGTGCATCTTAAGGATTTGGATATTACATCAGTTTCGTTCAATAGTAAGTCCAGAGTTCCATCTCTTCGTAAACTTCTCGTGCTTCATTTCCAAACATATTTCTCCTAATCCAGATTTCACTATTTGGATTTCACAGTTTTTTGTATAAAAAAATTTAATTTAGGAATTGTTCCTAGGTGGTATTTTATTTATTTATTTATTTTTTAAACCTTGCAAAGAAACTCACACTAGCCTGTAGTGGTTTCTTGTGATTGATTATTTTGTTGTTGCATTATTATTTTTTAATTATGTATATCTAACAAAAATTACTTTCTTTGCAATTGTTAATTTTTTACCTAAATGATGGAAAATTTTATAGATATATATAAAAAATACAGTTACAATCGAGGAAGAACCTCAAATGAAACACTTCCAACCTTAAGACAAGGAAGGAAATCACAGAGTCAAAACCCATAAGAAACTATTGAACATATGAGAACACAATCCTTAGCAGTTTGTTTCTGACATTATCATTGGCTAATTAATGCACCAAAGTTGTTGTACACTGTTCAACATTCTGAAAGACTTCTGGATGACAGAAAACATGATCTCTATGTTCTTCTTTGCAATTGTTTTTGTTTCTTTGATATTACTATTATTTTATTGCATTATGTTTGCCTTTTTTAATAGATTAAATACAAAAAGGTATTGTGCACACTGTGGTTATGTTATACCCTAGTTTTCTAAAAATTACTGTATGTTTTATGTTGCTGTTATGGTCGTTTTGTCTAATTGGTGTACAATACGTGGTAGTTATTGTTCCTTGTTGATGTAATTTTTCTTTTTGTTCTGGTAGCAAAAGGCTTCTTTTTGACCCAAAAGACAAAATATTCCTTTTCAGGTATCCTGATTTATGAGCAAGAGAAGATGATGACAATGGAATAGTCCTTTTCTAGGGGCAGAATAATAATGATAAGCACTACTAAACTGTGCACGCCTTTTATGAATTTGTGTTAAAGGATTGCTAGAAAATATTCTAAGGATTTCTTTGAACTTAATAGCATTTTGACCTCAACTTTGTCATGTTTAATGTCCAATGGTGCTTCTGACTCCGTAACCTATGAAGAAATGAGGAGTGAGCATTGAACCCCAAGGAGTTGGCCTAATTGGAAAAGACTTTGGCATGTAGCCTCATGAAGCTTAAGTCTTAAATTCAATTCTTTTGGGACTACGATCGCGAACATAGTCTGAGCCTTACCCGGGCAGAAGTCCCATATCCGAATTATCTAAATGAGGAGTGAGCATTGGAAAGCCCCAATAAGAAATCACTCATTTCAATGCCATACAAGTTTTTACAAGTTAAGCAGGAGCTTTTCCTCCCTTGAACTCTTCTACATGGTTTGCCTTGTTTCTCATAAGGTTAAAAAAAAATTATTTTGCCAATTTATGTGTTTTTTTAACCAAAGCCACGTAAAATAATTTGAATTTTTTCTTGCAAGTTGGTATGCAATATTTTATTTTGAAAATTAAAAAACACGATTTTGCATGCTCTCAAGAGTCGATCAAGTAGAAAGTATTCATGTATTGAAATACTTTTTAAGTCTCCCTTCGTGTAGTGACATGCATGGCGGCAGTGCAGCTCCAAACGATCTAATTCCACTGCATATTGGCTAATTCTGATACAAGAAGAAGACAGTGAAGAAGGTTTGAATGGTGAGGAGTTTGGGCGGAATGTTGTAAAATAATAGTCGTCTATACTCCGTTGGGAAATTGATGAAGAAGGTTGTGCTGGAGAGTGAATTTTGATTTTGTGTGTTGGTGTTATGTTAGGTTGTGCTGGAGAGTGAATTTTGATTTTGTGTGTTGAGTGTTATGTTAGGGTTTAACTAAGGTTCGCAGTAGTTGTCACGACTTAACGGAACCTATTTCATATTTGTATTACATAACGAAATTGGTTATCGAATTGTGTAAAACAATATTCGATATTGTACATCAGCCAAAATAATGAATACTGTCGCAGTTTTGGTATATTTATTATAAATTGGGTAATTTATACCGATCTCTCATATAGTTTGTCATAATTACAGGTAATATTCTTCCTGTTTCAGAAATTACGCGAACCTCCCTTACTTTTGAAAATATCGTACACGGATCTCCCTTGTATGTGACGGATCGTTAAGCACACTAACGGATGTGTCAAAATTACTAAAATACTCTCATATTATTATCTTAAATTACTAAAATGCCCATAACAACTTTGCAGACTGTTTCTCCCTCTGGATTGCAGAGGAGTTATAAGGAGATTTTCAGTGATCTATATGGACAATTAAAATAAAGGATTCTATTGAGTGATGGAAAAAGTAAGTACAAAGAGGCCACCCTGAAACCATAGACTTGAAAGCATTGTTTTTTTTCAAGGGCATCCACCTTTGAAGTGGCACTCAAAAAGGTTAGATTTTCAAACGCTTGCTGCCCGCAAGGTTATTGCAAGGGCTCCCACCAACAACAAGATCAAAACCACCAAATGAATTCATCAACTCCTCCAACCTGTCACCGTTGAGCTGTTGCACATCAGCAAGGTCAATCAGATTTCCTTTTTGGTTGGTTTGCTCCCACCAGCACCTGACAATATTTCTGTTCACTTCGGAAATCTCAACTGATACAACATTTTTCAAAGGGATACCAAGCCGATGTAGGGCTACTTCTGCACCATCAATCCCAGAGAACAGAGATAAAAGGTTGATGCCCCCTGGGAATAAGTCCTTCAAGACAGAAAGATGATACGCCACTGTATCGACCTGAAAATATTTTATCCCATAAGATACATGACAAATTTGAGATTCAGGAAAATTGTCATTAAAAATTATTCAGAATATGGTAATTTACCTAGAAAAATCATGTGAAGGAAGAGTTTGAGTAGAAAATCAATTCAATTAATTAAAATTATATTTATTCTAGAACTACTGGGAATAATTCATAGGCGGTGACTACAAGGACGCCGGAGCCGGCGATGGCGATGAGAACCATCAAGTCGGAGTCGTAGAGCTTGACCCTGACCCGGTATGGTACTGTTTCTGATGTTTGGCGACGAGCAGCGGAGAGCTAGAGGGAGCTCGGCGCTTAGAAGAATAGCTGGCAAGCTTGGAACTGAATCGGCGGTTGCAGAGAGAGGTGAGGTGATAGATGAAATCCGATCGGCGGTGGGAGCAGTGAAACCAGTTGATCTCTGGTCCGATCGTGTAGATAAATGATTCTGGAGATGGAGAGCCGAGTGTAGGTGAATAATTTGGTCACGGAATGTTCGCCGAAAAGATAGGTTCGTCGCCGATGGTTAGAGAGAGAAAGAGAGGAGGGAGAGAGAATGGGCATCCGGTTCGACAAAAAGAAAAAGAAAAAGAAAAAGGCACAATTACCATTTCGGAGAACTCATGATTAAAGAAACCTAATAAACAAAGATTGTTGAACCAACCTTGACAATCCAATCCACAACTTCCATTCTGGCCCCCAAATCCAAGTCCCCATTCCTCAACCTGTTCAAGTAATCACCACTGGGCAAATGCTTACATTCCCTTTTGACCATTAAAGCCAAACACTCATCAGTCTGAACTGGTAACCCATTCCAGGACTCTTCACCATCAAAGCCCTGGTTTTGATTACTCATTCGGTGAATTCTATGATTCCAAGTGGGTTCAAAGTCCTCACTCAGATTTCTGTGTGTGTATATATATATATATATATATATATATATGATATATATCAGGGACAAGGGTATTATGAGAATTTTAGTAAAAATACGTGTAATTTCTTCAACAGGAAGAGTTCATAGGAGTGATCTGTGTAAATTACCCTAAGTCATTGTTCTTATTAAAAAGGTATGATAATATTATTTTTTATTAAATTAATGAGTAATAAATATTTAAATTTTAAATAAATTAAATTTATACTATATAATACAATTTAAAAGTATCATTCTTAAATAAAGATCTTAATTCAGAAGATGAGATTTCAATAGCAGATTATTGGGATTCGCTCACAAGACATTTGAAGGACAAGATGAATCCACCTAAAAAGTAAAGATTCCTCTTATCCTGCCGACAGAAGAAGCCAAAGAACTTTCCCCCAAAGTCTTTGATTCAACAGTATTTCCTTTATCAGATGTCTACTTTCCATCAGATAAGGAGACAGCACTTAGTGGTGGGCCGACCGACTGCATTATTCCAGCACACGATCCCATGCACTATGCGGACTTCAAATTATTAATTTCAAGTCCATTTTAATTAAATTATTCAACCATAAAAAAGGAAATTCTTTCTTTGGTTAAATGCATTTCTAAATTCCAAGATGATTTAATCAATCAGAAATTCTTGTTACGCATTGATTGTAGTGCTGCTAAACAAGTACTGGAAAAAGATGTAAAAAATTTAGTTTCCAAACAGATATTTGCTGGTATTTCCATCTTGACTGGTCTGGCTAGAGACTGATACCATGGATGCATCATCTCTTACTGTAGGGGTAGAGGATTCAAAGGATTTAACAAATTTATTTCTCATAAAATCCATGCATTTAACCATTAAATCTGCTTCGGTAATTAATGGTTGTTGTTTTCTGATCATATCTTTAACAAGTTCAAAGGGGTTAAAGATTTCTGGTTCCGGAATAGACAACTTTGGAATCTTATCCATATATTCCATTGTTTTCTTTCTGATCTGATGGAGGAGGGCTTGGATAGGTTCTTGAGTCATGCCTGACCACCATCTGTAATAAAAGATCCTCTGGAGGACTGGTAACTTGTCAGTGGTATAACCACATTGGAAATCCCATTTCCAAATCCAAGGGATTCCAAATTCAGTAAAGAACAATAGGGTGGATTTCCCTACAGGAATATTATCCTGTCCTCGTAATTGAGGATGAAATTGTTGCCATGGCAAATATAATTTGCTGATTGATTCAGGCAACATATCCAGATCAGGGCCAAATATAGCCCACCAAGGTATAACCCAGTTGGGGAAATCAGTCTTAACTGATTGAGGACATATCTTGAAGAACCAAGAATGCCTATGCTTCGGATTTTGATAAAAGAACGAATATGTCCATGTTGAGATATAATCCCAATAATTGTAACTGTGACCATAGGATATTTTCCTTGGCAAATTGGGATTTAATCCCCAGTCACTAGGCCGTATAAGTCTTTTAAAGATAGCTTTACTATAAGTAAGAGGACTATCTTTGGAATTCGGAAATTGCTTCGTGTGGTTAATCTCCACAGAGGAAGTTTCAGTAAGAATGGCTTCATAGATATATCTATGGCGACCATCCGGTGCAGCATATTGTTGAGTTTGGAAATATCTGGATTTGACTTCCCAAGGATCTGGCATCCATTGCTCATCTTGAAGTGAAGCGAACCAGCTCCTCTGTTCCTGTGTTTGGATTTTTCTGTTTAAGAATACCACCGTATCCAATATTGGAGGCATCCGTTTCCACAATTTTGAACCATGAAGAATTGGCTAGAGCTAAGCAAGGAATTTGTTTGGCTCTGAGTTTAATCTTCTGGACTGCCTTGGTGTGATCCAAAGTCCATGGGGAAGGAGATTTCCTTAACCTGGTGTACAAAATTGCTGTATCCTGTGCAAGATTTTTGTAGTGACTTCGAATATAATTCAAGCTACCCAGAAATCTTTGAAGTTGAGTTTTATCCTTAATTTCATCTGGAAATTTAGAAGCAAACTCAATACTGCGATCAATAGGTCTAATTTTCCCATCACAAATTTCATGACCAAGAAATCGGACCTTAGTTAAAAACAGTTTTAGTTTAGGAGCAGAAACAACTAAACCACTTCGGTAAATAACATCTTTGAAAATTTTCAAGTGTTTATAATGCTGATCTATTGATTTGGAATATATGAGAATATCATCAATATAAACAATAGAAAATTCAGTAAAAGGATTAAATATGTCATTCAAAATATGTAGTGGAATGGACCAATGTTCAAAATCAATTGAACAAATGGACTATCCATCCAGTAAGTGCTAAAAGCATTTACAAAATCGGGATGCTTAATTTAGCTGATCTATGGACTATCAAGACCATGGAACAGACCATGCAATTAAGCACTAAGGATACAATAATTAAGTTATTGTCTTCACGTGACCTTCAGAGGCACATGAATAAATATAAGTACATCCATATAGGTTTAATTCAAATTGCTTTTAAACCTTTGACCTTGTTAGGTATGGATGCTTGTATTCAAGCAACCCTAAGGGATGCTAGATGTCTGAAATTTCACCCTTCGTTGATGGGTGCACTGGAAACCAGTCTATGTCATGGACCGGTTTACTTTGATGTATATCCTAGTCTGAATTTATCGTTAACCGATAAAAATATCCATGAGGCAGTTAGTCTTAGGGTACAGACTTATGGATATGATTATTTACCTGGATCGGAAGTGATAAGTGTTATTTATCGCATTCATTACAAAGTACTTGATACTATGTGTCCCAAGGCCATACGCAAAGACTCTAAAGGAGTAACAGCGTTATGGGATACTAATATGTATACATCAAATGTTGCCACAAAAAGGATGATTCCTTGGAGTGAGATAACATTTCCTGAACACTGGACGATTTCTAATGCCGTCCCAGCACAGCCAATTGCTAATCATAGCTTAGACTGTGTTATTCAGGATCAAGATGGTGATGTTTTTCTGAATTTCAGAAAATCGATAGATCTATCCAGATCTGCATCATCTAAAGGAAGTCATCTTCCTTATCGAGTTTCTTGCCCTCCTTCTCGACATTCGATCTCATCAGATTACCGAAAGGAAGGACTCCCTGAAGCAGTTGATTCCAAGCTCAAGCTGAAAGGAATACAACAATCCCCGAATCAGATTCCAAGAGGAGTTTACGAGAAAGCACCCATAGGTATGTCTCGTCGACAATTTGGAATTGAATTCAGCCCAACTCCATCTGAAATGGGAATCGGAAACGAACCTGTTAAGGATCAATTTGAAGATCCCACAGACATTAATGATCCTCAGGAATATTAGTTTTAATGGATTTTGTCCCTGATAGAATTGCCATTAATACTGAATTTCAACAGGATCAGTATCAAGAATTCAGAAATTGGTATTTCAAAAGTTTTGACAAAAATCAGTTACAGCTTTTTAAAACCCAATTTTATGACTTTCTACAAGAACGCAAAATGGTTATACCTTTTGTTTCTTGGTTCTATATGACCAATCATTCTCTTGTTAATATCAACATATTGGATGATTTTCTCAAACCATGGACCACATCTGAAGATAAGGTTTTCCACTCTGTCCATCCTCTCCCTGATCATTTAATTTTGAAAAGAATTGACTCTGACAGTGGTTCTAAAGTGGAAACCAAAGCTTATAGCCAACCAAGGGTAGTTGATCCAACCAGTAATGCTACTAGAAAGGACATTACCCAGGTTTACAAACAGAACAATTATACTAATGTTTGCTTACAGACGATAGGGTCCCAGCTTGGGAGAATTGAAACAGGAATAGACACGGTCTTAAATACAATTAATACTAAGTGTATTTCTGTGAAACCTTCTCCTCCAGAAGCTTCCTTATCCAAAGCATTAGTCAAACCTGCAATTGAAGTTCAAGGCTTCAATCTGACACATCCTAAGAAGAATGAAGAATTTCTTACTCTTCTTACTCAGAAAATTCAAGGACTGAAAATTCAGACTCTATCCCATGATGAATCTGAAATTGGTTCTGATTCTGAGAATGTGTTACCTCATATTGAGGAAGTTCTAAAGGATCTTACTCAGTTACCTGAGTTCAACAGAATTGTCTATGATAAGAATATCCACTCAAATACAGCCCCTGCTCCGAGTCGATATTATTATCCCAGACCCACACCTCAAGATATCTTGTATGAAGAAGATTATTTCCATACACAGAAATCTTTTCATGGCAAGACCATTTATGAATGGAACATAGATGGCAAATCTGATTATCAGATTTACGAAGTTATTCATCAAATCTTGATGTATAGCCAAGTTTGTAAAATCAACAACAATACTGACCCAACCATTGCTAAGTTTGTCGTTGCTGGTTTTACAGGAATCCTTAAAGGATGGTGGGATAATGTTCTCACTGACATTCAGAAAGCTGAAATCTTTTCTGCTACCAAGATTGTTAAAGATGAAGCTACTCAACAATCAGGCCCTGCTCCTGATGCGGTTTACACGCTCATTACCACTATTATCCAACATTTTGTTGGCCCTGAAGGTGCTAATAGTGAACGGAGTCGTGAACTTCTACAAAATCTAAGATGTCCATCTTTAACTCATTTCCGGTGGTATAAAGATGTATTCTTGGCAAAGGTTCTCCAACTTAATGATGCAAATCATGAACACTGGAAAGCCAAATTTGTAGATGGTTTACCAACCTTCTTTGCTGAAAGAATCAGGAAAAAGCTTAGAGATATGAACAATGGTATCTCTATCCCTTACAGAAACTATACCTATGGTGGATTAGTTAACATTGTAATCCAGGAAGGTCTAGCTCTCTGTAATGATCTGAAGTTACAATCCCAGTTAAAATCCCAAAGATTAACTGGTCGAAAGGAAGTAGGTGAATTTTGTGATCAATTTGCCTACCAGACTCCCTTATCTTATCCTAAACCAAGGAAAAGAAATAAGGTTGAAAAACCTTATAAAAGGAAGTATTCCAAACGAAAGAATTATTCAAAGGAAAAGGATAATTCTAGACAGTATACTAAGCCTAAAAGGAAATATATTCCTAAAGCAAAGGGTAAAGGAAAGCCCAAAGCTGAGGCTAAATGTTTCAAATGTGGACGTATTGGCCACTATGCGAACAAATGCAGAACTAAGGAAAAGCTCAGTAGTCTTCATATAGAAGAGGAACTGAGACTTCAATTAAGTAAATTGTTACTTAATACTAGTTCTTCTGAACCAGAATCATCAAGTGATTACGGAGATGTCGTCATGGAATTACAGTCTTCTTCTTCCTCTGAAGCAGAGATTGAAAACCCTAGATGTTCCTGTAATCTTTCACATGATGATTATTATAAGGCAATTGTTGAGATGAATGGGTTAAGCTTAAATGTTTTAACTTCAACTCAACAATCCGACTGAAATCAGCTCTTTAATGGCTAAGAAGCTTGTCACTACTAGCTACTCCCCCTGGAGTTGCAGAGCTTTTTATGTCAATAAAAATGCTGAAAAAGAACGAGGAATTCCTCGATTGGTTATTGATTATTGGCCACTTAATCTTACTTTAAGTTGGATGGCTGTCTTGTACCTGTCTTCTTTGGTGATTTGTACCTGGTAATATCCAGATTTAAGATCAAATTTAGAGAAGATCACAGCAGATTGTAACCTATCTAAAAGATCTTTGATGTTGGGAATTGGGTATCTGATCCGAATACTATTATAAGGATCGATATAGTAGATAATTAAGAAAATTAACAAGTATTTAACAAGTATTGACTTACAGAAAACTTTCTTTATTCAACTTCAAACTTGTACAGAGAAATATTACAAAGGAGAGAAAAGAAATTGAAAGATGCCTTGAAGGCATTAAATAAATTAAATTTATACTATATAATACAATTTAAAAGTATCATTCTTAAATAAATGATAAATAAATATGTTAAGTATACTAATAAACAAAAATAGATTTTATTAAAAGAAAAAGGTAATTACCATTCAATAATATGGAAAATATATTTTTACCGAAGGTTACATACAAATGTGGGATGTGGCATTCTGGATGGTGAGTTGGTCTCACCCGCTCTCACTGTCACACCGGCTTTATATAAACTAAAATAACACAATTAATAAAGTTTTAATTTTTTTTAAAACATAAGATATCTTTACAAAAATAATATAATTTGTTATATGAAAATAGACATAACTCACAGGATCCAAAAACATTTGGATTGGTGACTGTATATATTTAAAATTTTCGATTAAATATCTTCTGCTTTCAAGCTCCATGTGCACTATCGCAGCACCACCGCACTTGCTCTATGTTAGTCACACTAAACTTAAAGAACACGTTAATTCCTTTACTAATTTTTTCATTCTATTTTTATTTTGTAGTGCTTTTAGATTAAAATAGAGTTATATATGAAAACATAGCTCACAAGATCTAAAAACACTTGGATTTAATAATATGTGTAGTTTACAGGTGATTGCATATATTCAAATTTTAAAAATTATTCAAGAATTAAAGTGACTAACAAGTGAGTTATTTTATTCATTACAAAAATAAAAAGTTAATAATAAATAATTACTTCTACTAAACTTGCAACCAAATCATATTTGAGAGGTTCAAGATCCTTTATGAGTTGGGGCTTTCTATCAGGGCGTTGCAAGATTGTTTCCTCCCTCAAACTTTCTCCACCTTCTTCTTACGTTGTTATTGAAGACATTAACCATTGATGCGCTTTGTGACGTAAGTGGAAGTGATAAATTTGTTAGAGATAATTTAGAAAAATTTGATATATTATTGAAAAATAAATGAATAAAAATTAATTCTACACTATGTAATACACGCACTTATAATAATAAAAAACCTAAAAACTAAATCATAAAGAAATCTAACAATAAAAGGAAAATAATTCTTAAAAGAAATTAATTAAAACTAAACTTTCTATAAAATATATAAAAATAAAATAAATGAATAACCTAAAACTAAATAATTTTGAAACACGTAAAAGTGTCCTACATTACTTTGAAACCGTAGGTCTCTTTGAGTTGGATCCCTCACTATCTCACCTTGAGCAATGGGCGCTTCATCACGGGATTTTTTTTTTATTGGCTTAATTGGCGTTCTTGGTTTTATAAAGTTCTGAAAGATGATGTTTGGATGTCTGTTCTTGTTGAAAGTTTCTATTTGTCAAAAGAATAAAATAAATAAATAACAATGGTATTGAGAGAAAATCGTTTTAGTTCTCCTTTTCAATTCCCTTTTTGTTTCTTCTTAGGGAGTATGACTTGTTTCTCCTTTCTCCTTTCTCCTTTTTCCTTTCTCCTTTCTTCACGTGACCAACAACTTTTTCACAAAAAATAAAAAATGCATGTCCATGTGGAGCCATGACACCGTGCAAATAAATTCGAATGTATGCAATAATAACCATCAATCGGTTTAAAATGTTGGGGATTTTCACGACCCGAATTCAGAGGACTCGAATTATGACTAGGAAAGGAGGTCATCCGGGCTCTTACTCAAGCCCCGAGTGAGTAAGCTAAAGTGAAATAATCATTATTTAAAGTAACTAAAACTTCCCATGAGGTTACTGCCACGGAAATGGTCTCCCCACAACTAGGCAGTCTCAGTTTAGAAAATTTCATGACCGTGCTTCACTTAAATGGTCTTTTAACTCTTTGTGTGGTTAGCATTTTTTTTTAATAAGGTTGGTACCATTTAAAATCTCACTTCAAGCCACTCAATTTAAGTACAAATTTGACTCAATTTGGATTTAAAATAAATGAGTTACGATCATTTGAAGTTGGTGAAATAGAACAGAGAGTTGGTTAGATGGCGCAACCGGTTGGGGCACAGTCGGTTTTGCATCAGAAGTAGCCCATTTTTAGAATTCAAAAATGCACTACAACTTGTTGCGAGTAAGTGCAACCGGTTCCACTTGACCATGTGAGCTACGTGGTGCAGAAGCTGTCAATTGATTTAATTGTGATTAGTTCCTTTAATGACCTAAATGAGATTAATAGATTAATTTGCCCAATTTTTGTGATTGATTAAATTACCTAAGTAATATGATCAATTAAACATCCACAATCATAAAGATAAATACTGAAAAGTAAAATAAGTAGAGTTAGAGAGATGACACCATGTTTTTTAGCGAGGAAACCCCAATTGGTAGAATAGACAAATTGTTGTGGAAAAAATCTCGTGCATTGTGCAGTCCAAAGTAAATTGATCCACTATGTTTGAAACAAAATACAATGAACTTTGACTTAGGCTAAGAAATTCTAGCATATTTAAATGGAACAACAAAATTAATAATTGCATATAAAACTTTTCCATTAGCATCATTAAGCTCAGTTTCAACAGGAGTAAAAGTAAAGGCATCTTTTAAAACTTTTTCTACTTTACCATCCACAATTTTATCTTCTATAGGTGGTAGTTAGCCAGATTCAATAATAACCCAAGTTTTACCTCCTGAATTTTGCAAATAAACTCTCATCTTTAATTTCCAAAAATTATAATTATTTCCTTCAAATAAAGGACCATGTTGATTAGAACCACTTTCTTTCAACGCATAAGACGAATGAATTTTTTTTTTTTGGAAATCAATCAAAACTTTCCACAAGGATCAACTCATTGTGTAAAGATTGGCTCTGATACTAATTTGTGAGTTGTACGCAACGGAATATTAATGAAAGTTTTGTATTTTTAGAAACAGATCTGTATCTTTACAACTTTACTTATTTTATCAATTAAACAATTAATCTCATGCATGATAAAATAAAGCAAAGTAAAAAGTTAGAGATGATACTAGGATTTTTAGCGAGGAAACACCAGTTGATAAAATACGTCAATTGTGATGTTTCCAATTTCTTCCATTTTTTTTTCATTTTAGGGCATTTTTTGAATTTTTCGATTTATTGCCTTGTTTTGCATGCCGAGCGTCGTTTAGCATGCCGTGTGAGTCCCGAGAGTTGGTTGGGGTGTTTCTTTGAGTTTAGAACTCTTAGAAATATTTCTTGAGTCGTTTTGTCATTTTTCAAATATTCGTGCCAGAAGGTCCCAGGTGGGACCCGTAACCGGATTTGTCGTGCATGGGAATTATTTTGTGAGGTCATTACATTCATCCATCATTAATTGAGGCATATCTGTATGGCTATGTGTATGGTTTAATTGATTGGAGCATGTGTGTATATATGAATATATATGTATATAGGTGACAAAATAGATTTTTTTTTAGGCTGGTGGGCCCCACATGATCTAAAGTCATTCACAAGGGCCACTTATGTAGAAATTCTGCATTTTTCTTCCTCTTCTCAACTGTGGAGAACTCTCTCTCTCTCTAAACTTTTTCTCTCTCTAAACCCCTAGTTTTAGAGGTTAATTTCACCCCTTTTCATTAGGAATTGGACTTTGCCATTGAAAACAAAGTGAAAGAGCTCGACGAGGGCTACAAGTTGATCAGAACCGATTTTTGATTTGGTGTCCTTGGGATTTTTGAAATTAGGGCTTGGAATTGGGGCCTTTTGCATGCTTTTGAGGTAGGGGTTTCCTAAGGCCCAATTTCTTTGATTTTGTGAATTATCTCTTCAACTGAATGTATAAGCATGCCTAGATTTTTATTAAATTCTTGAGATATGAGCTTTATGTGTGTATAGTTGATCCTATGTGTTGTTAAATGTATGTAACTATGTGTTCACTACTATGTTGTGAAAAACATGCTTTAAGTGATTTTATTCCATGCCATGTGTATTTAAATTATCGTAGTTATAATGTGAAAGCATGGTACATGTATTGTACAATTAATCTCAAGTATGTCATGTGGGTTAAATGTGAATATGTCAAGAATTATGGCATGGAAAGGCATGATGCATTCATGCATGACATTGGGTAAGAAAAAGAGGAAAATTTTATTTGAAATAGAAGGAAAAATGGTTTTGGAAATTTTTTTGATGAAAGGTTTGCAAAAACCTGGTTGCCTAGGGTCCGTGGCATTAGTGTGACCTAGAGGGAACTAGGGAGGCTGCCCTAGTGTGGTTGAGTTATCTGGGCCCCAAATGACGCCATGGAGTTGCCATGGGTCAGGGACAGTTAGCCAATCCTTCTCTCGTGGCACCATGGAGTTGCCATGGGCCGGGTTGTTTGAATGGTTTGGAAATGATGACAGAAAAAAGTTTTGGAAATGGGGAGTGACATAGCATAGCATTGCATCCTATAGCACGACATGGTTTGTTTACGGCTTCAGATTGTATGTTGATGTTGTATTTTTTTTTCTAGAATGACATAACCCCCCCCCCCCCCCCCCCCCTTTTTTTTTTTTTTTTCTATTCTACGTATGGATTCATGGGGTCATAAAAGGTTTGTCTTAGTTCAGGGTTCTGGTCATCTTAAACCAGTTTAGTCCTATTGAACCGGTTCAAGGGGTACATTTGGTTCATGGTTGGGCACACTACCCATCTTAAACCGGTTCAAGTCCCCTAGTGCACCTTTTGGCTTTCACAGTTTAACAGCTTGGATCACTTGACTTCTTGCGGTCATAACTTCTTCGTTCCGAACCCAAATAGGGCTATTCTTGAGTCCATTTTCAAGGATTTTGAGTCAGATTTCCAATGATACCAACACTATCTTCAAATTCCATTTATGCTAAGAGATATAGTTATTTTAGTGAGACAGTGTTGGGATTTCCTTTGAACCGAGTAGGGGCACCTTTGGGAAATCATGATTAATAACCACAGAACCTTCTCGAATGTCATGGAATGACTAGGATCACTACAAGGAAAAAGGCTTGTAACGACATGTGAGTCATGTCGTTAAAGGGTTTTCACGACTAGCATGCATATGCATGCTTTTACTGAAGAAGCCGTAAAAAGTCTATATTATTTACGATGAGCATTAAAAGTTGTTAAACTTCATTTGACTAGATCAATGTCAAATTATCCATAATTATTATAAAATGACCGTTTGCCCCTAGGGTGTACTCGGGTTCGAGTAAGGACCCAGTTTGCGATTTGGACCCCGGGTTTGGGTCCTTACATCAGCTATTTGTGCAAGAAAAACCTCGTAGACTGTACAGTTTAAAGTAAACCAATCCATTATGTTTGAAACAAAGTATATTGAACTTTGACTCTGGCTTACACCCTATCATTCTACCAAACACCAAACAATCCTCTGGCTTTGCGACGTCCCGTCCAACAGTAACTTGACCTCGGGCTTATGCTTGATCTTTGTAGAAGAGTACCAAGTAGATCAAACAACACTTCTCGAATGCTTTGACCCTTTTAAAGTGTGATCGCTTTTATTTCTATTCTTCAATATCTGAATCCGATGTAGAAGTAGATCTGTTTTTCTCTGATTGTTGTAAATGCAACTGTATAATCATGATCAAGATTTGAACAACACTCTAAACTCACTCTTATGTTTATGTGTATGTTCTAGAAAGACTGACAGAGAAATCTCTTGGATTTTCTACAAAAATATTCTTCCTAAGGCTTTTATGAATAATGAATTGATAGTGCAAAAGCCATACCAAACCTAGATGTGTATTAAGGTTTATATATAATTTTCAAAGACCTAATCCTTCTGAAAATAAAGGAAATTTTGTGTATATGACTTTTTGGTATAATTTTAAACCAAATAGGAAGTTTAAAACTAATTAGGACAAAGTTACCTAAAGCTGTATAAGCAGTGGTACTAGTAGCCAGATGTGGAACCAGTTCCCATTGGACAAAATAAAATTCTTCGAAGGATTGCTTCATGAACTGGTTCCCAAATGTAGTACCAGTTCCTACTTGACAAAATTCACTCAAAAGATGGAAAATTCTATTTTTGGTAACTTGGAATATATACCATGTAGGTATTGTGTCCTCAGTGGGAAACGACTTCCTAAAAGTGTTGTTCTTTCCTTTCTCAATGATTTCAGTATTATTTTTTTTGAACAACCTTCTAATTCCGCAGTCGATGTTGATCATATGGTAGTTTGAAATTATAACTCGACTAAGACTTGTTTTGACATCGAATATTGCCAATTACAAATTTATATCTCACAAACCGTGTTGAAAAGCAGTCATGAATGACTATTTGATACTTCTTCTTCGTTGATGGTATTGAATTGATTAACACATTGCGACGTTTATTCTATATTATTCCAAGCTGAACAATAGGTGATCTTTATTTAAAGGTTCAATGTTTTGTACAATATTGAGAAAGTGAGAAATTCAAATTTACACGGTGCTCCATATATATAGTTCGTAAGCATACATCAAAGTAGCAATATATCAATGGATATTACGATAATGCCAAAGTTCAATGAGTACTTCATGTTCAATGCTTCAAAAAAAAAAAAAAAAAAAATTTCAGTTCCACAAATTCTAATTCTAAAACTCCAATTCCATGCCATCGAAACATTTTACATATTGACTTATCAATATTTCTTGGAATTAACTTCCAACATAAAACAAGACAAAGCTTTTTTGGAACTAAAAGAGCTTTTCCCTTTTGTGCCAAACCTCTTATCAACAAAAACCATGTGCAAAAGTAGGCCTTTCGTAGGTCTTAAATCATGTATTACTATTGTAGAATAAGATCAACCCTTTCACTTTTTTGAAAAAACTACTAACTAATAAACTTTAGTATTTCCTCAATTAAAGAAACAGAGACTAGTAGAAAAAAACTATGCTTCGTCCAATCTTATATCTCCATCCTCACCTAACAATATTGGAAGATTAAAGGAAGGATTCCACTATTTTTTTAGCTATGGTAAATGATGAGCGCTGAAAAGTGCGTATTTAAACCCCTTAAACTTGAGTGTTCTAGGACCTTTATCTATTTTATTTTCCCGTTTTAGTAATTATTTGTGTTTTTGTCTATTTCAGGTCAATAATGTTAAAATGGGCTAAAAATGGTTATTAAGGCCTTTTTGGAGTCAAACTAAGTCTTAGTGATGATCCGGAACAAAAGGAGGCTGATTTGGAGCAAAAAGTGGCTGATGCTGAAAATCTGCCAAGTTGGATCCATCCAACTCTCAAGTTGGATAGATCCAACTTTTTGAGATCAATCGCAGAAAAAGTGAGATCGATCGAACTTTTCTCAGATCGATCAAAGTTGGATCGATCAAAAATCAAAGTTGGATCGATCGAACATTTGCTGGCAGTGAGCTGTCTTATTCCCATGCGCGCCCAAAAGTCCACCTATCACATAGTACGGGATTAGATATTTTTGGATTTATATTCCTGACTTAGTGACTAAGAAAATGACCTTCTATATAAAGGGAAGTGACCCATTTGTAAATGAGCTTTTTATCTTTTTATTTTTACATTGTATTTTTTATTTCTCTCTCTAGCAAAGTTAGAGATTAGGGTTAGAAGAAAAGAGGGAAGTGGAGGCACATCTCAAGATCCATCTCTAGACCACTTTCTCTCTCCATCTCTAGAGCTTTAAAGAAGAAGAAGAAGAAGAAGAAGAAGAGGAAGAAGAAGATGGAGCCATATTTGGAGCTTGATTCCATGACCACATCCACCTCCTCCATGATTGGCTAGATCTATACTTAGGGCTTGGATGAGCCCTAAGTCTTGTGTAATCTAAACCCTTGTATTTCTATTTTTGGGGATTTATATATATATTGTTGTGATTAGTGCTCTAGCCTTGTGATTGTTGATTTAATTCTTCCTTATGATTCTCTATTTTAATTACATGTTGTCTTATGTGTGATTATTTAGGGAATTGATCTCTACACTAGATTCTCTATGTTTGTTGCATGTCTATGTGTGATTAATTAAGGATTTAGTGATGGCTAAGCATGGGTTTTCATTGAATGGGTTTGTCAATTAATTTGATGGTTTATACTTATGCTTGATGGGTTGTTCTACAATTTAATTCATGATTGTAGGTAGGTAGACAATCTATGCTTGCTTATATATTCCATGGCTTATTATTGCAAATTCCATGATTTTCTAGATTGATGTGTTCTACAATTGTTGCTACTTAGATAGGTCATGCTTAAAATTGATGGGTTGTACTGCACTTAGTTTAGGTAGACAATTTATACATAAATTAGATGGTCCATGCTTAATATTACAATTGGTAGTCGCATTTTGTTCACAACAATGTATTCCCCATTAATGGAAAGCAAGTGGTTAATTACACAAGCTTAGTGGTGATTCCAACACCCTAAGTCCTCTCTTCATATCTCTTAAATCCCTATCTCTAATTAGTTTTATTTCACTTTCATTTTAATTAATTGTTTTCTAGTTTAATTAACCAATCTCTATCTTTTGCAATCTTGTGATACGCTAGAGTTGAAGTTAAATTCCAACACGTATAATCCATTGGGACGATCCCTACTCATTCTTGCTACTTTAGTAGTAGTGTTGGTAGTGGTTTTTATAAATTTAAACTTGACCAAAAAGGTTTTTTTTGGACCGTACATTCACTACATTATTTTGGCGTATATCAAGCGGCGTCGTCAAATTTTAGCGCCGTTGCCGGGGATTGACGGTTTTGTTGGAATTAAACTAGACAATAGTGTTCATTTGATTGCTTCTATTTTTATTTTATTTTCCATTGTATATTCTTTTCTCTTGTTCTTATTATTATTTGTTCAATTAGGTACTTGACTACAAGGAAGGCAAACTTTGGAACTTGAAGCAATAATTGGAGCTTAAAGCTAATATTAAAATTTGAAGTAGCTTAAGGACCGTTGTGAGCAATTCTTGGAACTCTTGTATTTTAATTGTTTCACTTCTTTGAATGCTTGTGATAGCCCTTGTTGAGGCTCATTATATTGCTTTATCTTTGTCCAAGCATAGGCTCTTGTTGAGACCAATATTTTCTTGCATTTGGATTTTAATTGTGAATGGAGGAATTGTTTGATCCAAGTTTGGGGGAAAATTATATCCCTTCACCTTATGCTCCTCCATCATATTTTAATCCTTATGAGATTAAGTTCAATTCATTTAATGCATTATCTTATCATGGACTTGATCACTCATTTAATCCTTCTTATGACTATTACACTCCCCCACCATTTTATGAAGAACCAACTCCACCACCTTCTAAGTACTCACCCGGATTTGAAGAAAAAGTATTAGCTTTACTTGATGTGCATATTTCACAAACTCCACTTATTAATTCTCATTCTCAAACTTTAGCCAATCTTGAAGCTCAAGTTGAGCAAATTGCAAGTACTCTTTCCCATCAAGAGGAGGAGGAAGAGACAAATGAAAAAATGGCAAGAATTTCAATGTATATAGATGAGGATGATGAAAGTGAAGAGGAAAATGAAATAAGTGAGCTAATGCCTAGCACTCTATCTTGTATAGAGGAGGAAGTGGCAAGTGAGTTAGTGGCTAATCCAATAGAGCATAACATAATTAATGAGGACTTTCCTTGTTTTGATTATGATTTTATCTCGGACATTACTACTCTAAAGAGTGAGGAGACGTTGACCACACTTGAGGTAGGAGAGAAGGAGGAGGAACTTGTTGAAGAGGGCCTTCCTTCTATTATCTCTAAAGACCCTCTTGAGACATGCCTTTTCGAAATGTATAAAAATTATGGTTTTGACCTTGAAAGTTCCAAAAATGAAGTGAACTCTCTAATGGACTCCTTAGCTAACTTGGAGGGTGAGGAGATGGTAATTTTTGAGGAAGAGAAGAGGGATGAAGATAAGGTGTTCCTTGATATTCCAAATGAGTCTTTGAAAGACATTGACTTGCTAATTCACAAAGGAAGTGATTCTTTGAATACACTTTAATAGCACAAAATTGAGGCAAGGCTAACCATGATTGATTTTGTTTTCAAGACCGTGGATGAAAGGAACAATATCATCTCTTTTATTTCTTTTCAAGTCATTCGTTTGGAGGATGATTTCATTGTTGTAAGTGGGACATTAAATGCAAAAAGTGAAAAGAGGATCAATAAGGATGTTTCATATCCAGTTTTTGATTCTTTTGATAAGTGAGTTGACCCAATGTCTTGCTAGAGACGTTAAACACTAGTATTCGTACAGTTTTCAACTCTATTCCTCTCCCATTTCTTTTTATTATTTATTTTTATTTTTCATTTTTGTGTACATTCTTCTATCCATTTTTCAATCTCTATTTTTGTTACCATCATTGGGGCTTAGTATAGGGTTTTCTGCACTTTCATGTTGAAAATTGAGCATTTTGTATAAGTTCGATCGATCTCAAATGAGAGTTCGATCCATCGAACTTCATACCTGCATCAAACCTGCATCCAAATCACTCTCTGTCTCATCGATCCAAGAAAATGTTCAGATCTCAATTCTTAGTTAGATCGATTAGAAGACCTTCGATCGATTCAAACACCAAGTTCGATCAATCTGTAGTTTCAACACTTAGAAAAATTTTGAACCTGCATCAACCTGCATATTTCAACTCTCTGTCAGATCTATCAAAAACATTCCTAGATCGATCTAAAGTTCTTCGATCGATCCAACTTCATTATTGGATCGATCTTGAGATTCCATACTTAGAAAAAATTTCAAAGCACTGCAAATTTTATACTCTCTATCCCATCGTGCGAGCATAGATTGATCATGGTGTGATCAATCCAAGTCAAGATCGATCATAGCTTTGCTCCTTTGACTTTTTGACTTTTTCCTTTTTCTATTTTTATTTTTTTTATTTTTCATTTTCTTTTTCGAAAAAAAAAAGTTTTAAAATTTGTTAAAAATACAAAAATTTTTGTTTATTTTATTTTATTTTCAAAAACTCCAAAAAGATTTTTATTTTATTTTATTTTCATTTTTACTTTCAAGATTTATTTTTATTTCAAACTTAAAAAAAAAAAAAAAAATTATTATTCTTTGCATTCTTTATTTCTTTACATTGTCATTTACTTGCCTTTTTATTTTTGTTTGTGTACATATTTATTTTGTCTAAAAAAAAAAAAATGGTTTTTCAAAGTAGTATTCCGTCTTGCTAGAGACGTTAAACTTAGCACCCACATGACACATTGTGTCTTTTATCTCTTGTATTGTTCATGTTCGTTTGCATTTTTATTTCTTTATTTTTCTTGCATTTTGTTTTATTGTACATACTTTCTTAAATAAATAAATAAAAAATAAATTTTTTTTTTTTACATCCCTTATTTCCTTGTATTTTCATTTCTTGCATGTTTATTTGTTTTATTTTTATGTGTGTATACATACTTGTTATGTCATAAACAAAATGAAAAAAAAAAAGTAAGAAAATTTTGTATATACTTGCACTGTACATATTGATTTTTCATTTCTTGCATTGTACATATTCTGTCATTACATTTTGCCTTCTTTATTTTTCTTTTTGTATTTTGTTCATGCATTTTATTCTTTGTTTTTCTCGAATTTTGTATATACTTGATTTCATAAAAATAAAAAAATAAAAAAATTCACTATCGTGCCCTTATGTGTAGTCATGCTACTTTCATATTTTATATTGGGCTTGATCTCATATCTCTCTTTCATCTTGTGATATATTGCCTTAGAATGCTTGATTATTCTTATCCTATTTGATATTTGATGTGAGTTTGCTAGTGTGGCTATTCAAGTAGGTTGTTGATTCCAAGTTTGGGGGAGACGTTTTTCGAAGTGGATCACTACCGGGCTTCATGCTTTTGCCACCACGGTATACTCTTTCCATCTTTTCCATTGTTCTCATTGCACATTGAGGACAATGTGCGGTTTAAGTTTGGGGGTAAGGTGTCTTGTTGCATTCTACTTAAAGTTGAACTTTAAATGCATGATTGAGAATTGAGATTGATGTTAGCGATGATTTTGATATTTTGAGGACTATATTGCATAAAATTTAAAAATTGCTTGACTTGAGAGTCCAATACTCCTTGTATGCTTTGTAGATGCCATTTATAAGTAATTTTTTCGAAAGATTAATATCTTGCTTACACTTGTGGTCCACATCATCTTGATTTTGTGATTGTTTTGAGATTCACTGTATTATTCTACACTAGCATAGGCGCACACTAGCATTCATTTGTAGGGTACATGTTTTGTTGATTATTGAATTGGTTATATCCCAATTGAGCTAGTAGTGCATTGAAAGCTTTCATTTTGACAAAAGTGGATAGCAATCCCTTTTCATTGAGTAGCCGGGATTCTAACCTCATCAAACACTGAACTTCTCGCGCCGAAAGGTGGAGGGCCCAAACTCTAGGTTAATAATTGAACTTGTTATTCCAAAAAAAAAAAAAAAAGAGCAAAAGCAAAAGTAATAAAAAGTGAGGACTTCTCCCAAATGGTGAGAAGTGGGAAATGATTAGATGGAGGTTGTCTTGATTTATAGCCTAGTTGATTTGAGATTGTAAGTCCGCAGGGGTGTTTGAACACCTAGTGGCCTAAAGCCGTCTGGTTTGGGAGTCATTGACCTAACGCTCGACCTCATGGATTACTAGAAAGCTTAATAGATCAACACATTGCACTATGCTTCCATCTTTGATCCCAAAAAAAAAAAAAAAAAAAAGTGTGAAAAGAATAAGCGCACCTAGATGAATAAAGCTTTAATAAAAGGTCCACTTTTTGTCTTGATAATCGGTACTAGATTTGTGTGCTAGTTTAAGGGTAAGGATGTGATTAATTCTTTAGTTGGCTTAGATAGCAACATATTTGATGCCGGTCCACTCAAAAAGAATTCTAAAGTTGTTTTGATTTATATGATCATTTTCTTGATGTGTGGAGGACCATACTTGCTTGCTTGATGTTGATATTTTAGGAGATTGTTTAGAAATGTTTGAAAAATTGCATAGTTGAGGTAGTTTTCTCCCAATGCTTGTTTGCAATATTAGTGCCTCTTTAGAAAGAATGAGATTAATGTTTGTGGGTATCATTTCTGGAAACCCTCACGAGACTTCACTCGTCCACTAGGGGTAACCTAGGGGTTTAAAATGCTTGTTGTATGTGCTAAGTGCAATCGTGTTCCCTACAAAAGTGGCGTTATCCATTTATTGCTTGCTAGTTCATAGTTAATTACTTGTTCATTTCATTTCTTTACTTCATAGTTCATTGCTAGGGACTAGCAATATTTAAGTTTGGGGGTGTGATGAGCGCTGAAAAGTGCGTATTTAAACCCCTTAAGCTTAAGTGTTCTAGGACCTTTATCTATCTTATATTTCCATTTTAGTACTTATTTGTGTTTTTGTTTATTTCAGGTCAATAATGTTAAAATGGGATAAAAATGGTTTCTTAAGGCCTTTTTGGAGTCAAACTAAGTCTCAGTGATGATCCGGAGCAAAAGGAGACTGATTTGGAGCAAAAAGTGGCTGATGCTGAAAATCTGCCAAGTTAGATCCATCCAACTCTCAAGTTGGATCGATCCAACTTTCTGAGATCGATCGCAGAAAAAGTGAGATCGATCGAACTTTTTTCAGATAGATCAAAGTTAGATCGATCGAAAATCAAAGTTAGATCGATCGAACATTTGCTGGCAGCGAGCTGTCTTATTCCCGTGCGCGCCCAAAAGTCCACCTACCACATAGTATTAATATTAACTCAGCAAAATAATATAAATATTAACTCAATAATATACATTAAGAAGTATAACAATAATAATAATAAAATAGGTAAGAAAGTATTAACTCAATAATATAAATTAAGAAGTAAAATAATAATAATAATAAAATAGTATAAATTAAGAAGTAAAATAATAATAATAATAATAATAATAATAATAATAATAAAATAGGTAAGAAAGTGTAATGACCCGGTCATTTTCTTTCATTTCTTTTCTCGGTAAATTTCTTTTTTCGTCTTTTTCCTATTTTGTCCTTTAGTCATTTTTTTTTTTTTTATTTTTTCTTGCATAATCTCACTTTTTGCACTCGGATTTGATTTCGGCGTTGTATACATCCATGATATTTTATTTTTATAATATCTACATTTTTACTTTTGTAAAAAAGCATGCTAAATGTTAACTTTCTTGTAAAGGGTATGCATGCATGACTTTTGGTAATTATTCTAAACTTAAGGGGTTTTGTGTAATTAAATAAAGTAATTATTTTTCCTCTTAGGGACCATTTTGCAATTTAATTTGGAAGATATTTTCAAAAAGGGACTTTTTGCAATTTTTGAAAAATGTGACAAGTGTCACATTCCTAAGGTGCCACTTGTTGACATTGTGGAGGAACCACTTGGAGGCTTAATCTCATGACATATGGAGGGTGGAGATTTACCCATTTGTTGGCGTAGGATAGGAGCACTTGTTGGCATGGATGGTTGACAAGTGTAGGCTTGATATTTAATTTTGGAAGCTTATTTAGATTCATGACAAGTGTATGACTCACCTTTAGTCTTGCAAGTGTGTGTATGTGAAAGGTAGTGCACGATCATCTAGTGAGTGGAGAATCCCATCATTTTAACTTAGAGTTTTCACATTTAATTCATTCATCTCTTTCCTCTCAAGAACCCTAACCAAGCCACCATTGAAGACTAAGCTTGGTTTAAAGCTTTAGACTTCATTTTTGGTCTCCTTCCACTCACCTAAAACCATTAAGCTTGGAATACTTTAACTTCCTCTCACTCTCCTCTACAAAACCCTTGTTTGGCTTTTCATCTTTAAGCTTGGTTGCCTTGGATTATAGAGATTTTATTCTCTAGAGGTAGGGGGTGTTATAATTTATTTCCCAAGTGATTTAATTGTTCTTGTAGTGAAATCCAAGTTGTATGCATGTCTTGTATTAAAATGAGAAATAAATGATTAATTGTAGCTTGTATATAACTCACTTTAGACTTGATATATGGCATGACCATGACTTGATCTTTATTGTGTATTAATTTAGCATGATTTAAATAAGCTTTTAAATCTAGAGGATTAATTGATTTAAGTTAATTTAAATTCTAATAAATTGTGCCATTCTTAAATTCCATTTTTGACTTGATATATGGCATGACCATGAGTTACTCCTTGTCATATATTTAATTGGAATCATTTAAATAACTCTTGAAATCTAGAGAAATTAACTAGTTAGTCTACTTAATTTCTACCTTATTGATCTAATGATTTAGTCATGAAATTCATGGAGCTTTATTGTGTTTTTATCACATATCATGATTTGTTGCTCAACTTGTTGATTTTGGAAACTTGGGATATTATCAAGAACTTGATTAGGCTAGGACTTGGTTCTAGTATGGAGATAGAGATCTCCTTACATTATAGTGCGCACTAGGGAAAGGTACTCATGGGTTAATAGCCCTAAAGTGATCCCAAGAGTACGGTTTTAATCCGGGCAATATCCAAGTATCCACTTTGGTTTGATTTCGCATTTAAATTCCAAGTTGTTAACTTTGTGAATTTGCATCTCCTTATGCTATGTTGAAAGTTTAATGTCACTTTAATAGCATGGATTGAATTATATTAAATTGCAAACTTTGTAATAAGTTAAACTTATCCATGCTCATTCCTTACGAGTAAACTTGTTTACTCACCCTGAAGTTACCGGGCGTTTTTCAGGTAAAGAAGCATTATTGTGGGATGCACAACAATCTTAGACTTGCTAGACTACTTGGAGTAATTTTATTATATTAGAATATGCACTTCTTAGCATATCTTGTTTCATTTTGCTTATTATGACAAAATATGTATTTATTGTTCAAACAATGTAATGTGCACTTAAGTGCACCTTTTGATACTCTTTGGATATGTGTGTAACAAGGCTAAGGGCCAAACATGTTTAATTTAGTATTTGTAGTCATTTGGTACCATCTTTTGCTTTAAGAATGTATTTTTACAAACTTTGGAGGTTTAGCATGTGAGATTTTTGTAAATGATGTGTATGAGGCCATGAGCCATTGTTCTATGTATAAATAATTCATATTATGCTTGTGCCACATGCTTAATTTCCTTTAAAAAGAATCAGTTTTGACCTATGCATGTGGGTGAATGAATTCCATAGGTCCAATTTCAAATCTCACATGTTTAACAAAGCTTCCAGCAGGATTCGAGGTGTACCGGTCGACTGAAAATACCATTTCGGTTGACCGGTGCCCTTTTGGTTTGTAAAAATGAACATTCCCGTAGCCAAAAACACTTTTCAGGGCCATTTCGGTCGACCAATGGCTTATTTCGGTCGACTGATGGCTTATGTCAGTCTACCGAAGTGTCCCACTCTTAAAAATCAGGTTTTTGAAAAGTTTCTACCAGTTTCGGTCGTCCGAAACTTTATTTTAGTCGACTGAAACTCCCCTCATACACCTGCCTTCCAGATTTTGTTCCAACACTAAAGTTCCAATTTCAAACGGCCATATCTCCTTCATTTATAATCCAAATGGGGTGATTCTTAAGCCTAAACTCAAGGATTTTGAGTTAGATTTCCAATGGTACTTATGTCATTCTCCTATTAAAATCACAATGAGAGTTATTCATATTTTAGTGAGATAGGGTTAGTTTTTGCTTAAACTAGGAAAAGGCATTTTTGGGGAGTTCTTGGCCAAAGTTCTTAGAACCTATTGGAATATTGTGAAATGATTAGATTAGATTTTATTCACCTTTTTTTGACTTATTTAGAGTCAATTTTCTCCATTTATTTGTGAATTGACCATTATTGCCCTTAATTGATAAATTTAGCCCGTTTTGACTCTCATTTCCTCTTTTGCTCTCTTTAACTTCCATGACTTCACGGAAGGGCACATTAGTGCCTTCGGGGTGACTTCTATCTCTAAAGACCTTAGTTTATCTTTTGTTTCCGCATTTAGGATTCGTTACCGGGTCAAATTTCGGGTCATCATTGACGTACCGGGTTGAATAAAACCTGGGTCATTACAAGTGGTATCAGAGCTCCTAGGTTTAAAAACCTTGGATGACAGGTTTGGGTGCATATCATGCTTTCATTGACTTACTTTGATATGTTTATATGCTACTCGTTAACATGTTTTAGTGTTATAACATGTTTACATGCTTAGTTTGATTATATGTCTATGTGTTTACGTGTTTAAGTACTTAGAAGTTTTCAGTATCTGTTTAGCATGTTGTATATGCTTACCTACTTTAGCATGACTGTACATCCCAAACATTAACATGCTTCTTGTTCCATGCATTTATAGCATGAGTTGCATTCGGTCATAATAACTCGTGTTATTGTTGACCTCTTTCTTTGCGTACGTATAACATCATGGTAGTCACGCGTGGGGAGTTTTCACGTCAGGGCATTGAGGAGAAGGTTGACGACACTGAGTTTACAAGGGGTCCGGGAAGGCTTAGGATTCCAGTTTGTGGCATGCGTCCTAATCCACCATGAGCCTTGACTTATGAGGAACAGATCGCACAGGGAGTGGCTCTGGGAATGTCAGAGTCCATTCAGCAGATGTTTCGTCAGCAAATCGCAGGGATGCAGATTCCGGTACCAGCACTCGCACCAGTTGCTAATGAGGCATTAAATTACTTCATGAAGTTACAGAGGGTTAAGATCGACCAGTTTGTAGGGAGTATGGATCTGTTTGCTTCAGAGGCATGGCTAAATCTCATGGTACACAAGCTTGATAGCATGGTAGTGCCTACAGACCGATTGAGGATCTCCTTGACAGTCTTTATGTTCATGGGAGATGCCGATATCTGGTGGAGGTCTATGACCAATGTCCATGATGTGGAGGCGATGACTTGGGAGGAGTTCAGGATATTGTTCTTCGACCGCTTCTTTCCTATGGCTATGAGGCGAGAGATAAGGATACAGTTCTCAGGTCTTTATCAGGGCACTATGAGTGTCATTGAGTATGAGACACGATTTACTTCTCTCTCTCGTTATGCCGAGGACATGGTAGCTACAGATGAGGCCAGGGCAATGAAATTTGAGGATAGACTACATCTTGACATCAGGCCACGGGTCTCAATTCTTGATTTAAAGACTTATAGAGAGGTGGTCCAAAGGGCTATGCTAGCTCAGGTAGAGGAGTGGGATCAGTTACGGATCAGGGGTTCACATAAGCAGCCTCGCGGCGACACTCCGTCATCTTCCGGGAATCAGTGGAAGAAGGCTAAGACCAGGGATAGTTCACGTACTCAGGGACAGTTATAGCAGGGTCGGTCTACAACTACAGTTCCAATATCTTCGGGGTCGGCCCAGGGAGTGATTTGTCACCATTGTTAGCAGTCGGGGCACATCAAGCCTCTCTGCCCACAACTTCAGCCACAGACCAGTTGATTACAGGCTAGTAAGCCTACATCTTCGACGAAGGGGTTTCAAGGGACTTGCAATTATTGCAAGCAGCCCAGTCACATGAGGAAGGATTGCTCTCATCCACGGAGTAGAGCACACGGTGGCACTAGTTCACAGGCCATACCAGCATAGTCTGCAGTTGTTCAGTCGGGTTTCTGGGTGCCTCAGGCACCACAGCCAGTGGCACCGCCAGTTGGTTCTTATCCAGGTATAGGTTCTACATCTACTACTTCCGGACATTAATTAGGCCACCAGGGCAGTTCTCAATAGTCGAGGGCTCAAGGACGAGCTTACGCATTGACACAGGTTGATACCTCCACAGGGACTTCTACAGTTTGAGGTATCTTTCCAGTTTTCAGTTCTTGGGCTAGAGTTCTTGTTGACACAGGTGCATCATATTCATTCATATCTGCTGCATTTGCACATTCTTTGGGTCTGGAGGTCATGCAGTGAGATGGTTTCCTTTGTGTTGACACACTAGTTGGGGTCCAGTGTTTTTGGACTATGTTTGTCGGGGTTATGCTATTGAGATAGCTGGGCGGACTTTAGAGTTCGATTTTGTCATTTTTAACATGACAGGCTTTGACGTCATTGTCGGGATGGATTGGTTGTCTTTCTTTCATGCCACGATCGATTGTTTCTGTGGGCGAGTGTCTATTTGCACTCCTACGGGAGATCGTTTTCACTTCGTGGGAGATCAGAGCGATTCCCACTCGACAATGATTTTCAGTATCGGTGACTGGAGTCACCATAGGTCTTACTTGACTAGCCTATTAGCGAACGAAGACAGCAGTTCGGGCCGT
The DNA here is from genome assembly GCF_030987335.1 of Cornus florida. Classification (NCBI taxonomy): domain Eukaryota; kingdom Viridiplantae; phylum Streptophyta; class Magnoliopsida; order Cornales; family Cornaceae; genus Cornus; species Cornus florida. The sequence goes on from NW_026775574.1 coordinate 20,823,064, forward strand.
GTTTATCAAGCAGTTGTTGTGAAGTTTTTGGATGTTTTTCCAGAGGAGCTGATGGAGCTTCCTCCTCTTCGAGAAGTTATTTTTGCCATCGATGTCATTCCCGGTACTGCGCCGATCTCTATGGCACTGTACCGCATGGCACCGGCAGCGTTGGATGAGTTGAAAGCTCAATTGGATGATTTGAAAGCTAAGGACTTTATTCGTCGTAGTGCTTTACCTTGGGGAGTACCAGTTCTTTTTACGAAGAAGAAGGATGGGTCTTTGAGACTTTGCATCGATTATCGCAAGCTGAATCACATAACAATAAAAAATAGGTATCCTTTGCCTAGGATTGATGACTTGTTTGATCAATTGAAGGGAGCGACATGCTTTTCGAAGATTAATTTGAGATTAGGTTACTATCAGTTGAGGGTTAAGGATGAGGATGTATCCAAGACCGTTTTCCGCATACGGTATAGCCATTATGAGTTTCTGGTGATGCCATTTGGTTTGACCAATGTTCCAACAGCTTTTATGGACTTGATGAATCGTGTATTCAGTGACCATCTTGATCAGTTCGTTGTGGTTTTTGTTGATGACATTCTCGTATACTCAGCTTTGGTAGAGGAACATGAGTATCATTTGAGGACAGTATTGCAGATCCTTAGGGATAATCAGTTATACACCAAGTTCAAGAAATGTGAATTTTGGCTATCGGAAGTGAAGTTCCTTGGACATGTTGTGTTAGGGGGTGGTGTTGCAGTAGATCCGTTAAAGATCGAATCGGTGATGGATTGGGAAAGTCCGAAGACAATGTGTGAGATTCAGAGTTTTCTTAGCCTAGCCAGTTATTACCGGAGATTTGTTCGGGATTTCTCTCGTTTAGAGGCTCTTATGACTTGACTTACCCACAAGGGGGTCAAGTTCGTATAGAGCGAGGCATGTGAGTTTGCCTTTCAGGAGTTGAAGTTCAGGTTGACATCGGCTCCAATTTTGATCATTCCTGAACGTGGTTTGGGTTATGTGATCTTTTGTGATGCTTCGCGGGAAGGTTTGGGTTATGTCTTGATGCAAACAGAACAAGTGGTTGCTTACAGGTCTCGACAGTTGAAGACTCATGAGTTGAACTACCCTACACATGATTTGGAGTTGGCAGCAGTTATCTTTGCCCTGAAGGGGTGGAGACTGATGAGGGCCGTTTGATATATGCCAAAATAATGTAGTGAATGTGCGGTTCAAGAAAAGCCTTTTAGGTCAAGTTTAAATTTATAAAAACTACTACCAACACTACTACTAAAGCAGCAAGAGTGAGTAGGGATCGTCCCAAGGGATTATACGTGTTGGAATTTAACTTCAACTCTAGCGTATCATAAGATTGCAAAAGATAGAGATTGGTTGATTAAACTAGAAAACAATTAATTAAAATGAAAGTGAAATAAAACTAATTAGAGATAGGGATTTAAGAGATATGAAGAGAGGACTTAGGGTGTTGGAATCACCACTAAGCTCGCGTAATTAACCACTTGCTTTCCATTAATGAGGAATACATTGTTGTGAACAAAATGCGACTATCAATTGCAATATTAAGCATGGACCATCTAATTTATGTATGAATTGTCTACCTATACTAAGTGTAGCACAACCCATCAATTTTAAGTATGACCCATCTAGGTAGCAACAATTGTAGCACACATCAATTTAGAGAATAATGGAATTTGCAATAATAAGCCATGGAATATCTAAGCAAGCATAGATTATCTACCTACCTACAAGCATGAATTAAATTGTAGAACAACCCATCAAGTATAAGTATAAACCATCAAATTAATTGACAAACCCATTCAATGAAAACCCATGTCTAGCCATCATTAGATTCTCAATTAACCACACATAGACATGCAATTAATATAGAAAAACTAGTGTAGAGATCAATTCTCAAATAATCACACATAAGACAACATGTAATCAAATAGAGAATCAATAGAAAGAATTAAATCAACAATCACAAGGCTAAAACACTAATCACAACAATATATATAAATCCCCAAAAATAGAAATACAAGGGTTTAAATTACATAAGACTTAGGGCTCATCCAAGTCCTAAGTGTAGATCTAGCCAATCATGGAGGAGGTAGATGTGGTCATGAAACCCTCAAGGGCAAGCTCCAAACATGGCTCCATCTTCTTCTTCCTCTTCTTCTTCTTCTTCTTTGAAGCTCTAGAGATGGAGAGAGAGAGTGGTCTAGAGATGGATCTTAAGATGTGCCTCCACTTCCCTCTTTTCTTCTAACCCTAATCTCTAACTTTTCTAGAGAGAGAATATAAAATTACAATGTAAAAAATAAAAAGATAAAAAGCTCTTTTACAAATGGGTCACTTCCCTTTATATAGAAGTTCCTTTTCTTAGTCACTAAGTCAGGAATATAACCCCAAAATTATCTAATCCCGTACTATGTGGTAGGTGGACTTTTGGGCGCGTACGGGAATAAGACAACTCGCTACCAGCAAAAATTCGATCGATCAGAGAAAAAGTTCGATCGATCAGAGAAAAGTTCGGTCGATCTAACTTTGATTTTCGATCAATCCAACATTGATCGATCTCACTTTCTGCGATCGATCTCATGATCGATCTCACTTGGCAGCTTTTTAGGATCAGCCTCTTTTTGCTCCAAATCAGCCTCATTTTACTCCAGATCCTCACTAAGACTTAGTTTGACTCCAAAAAGGCCTTAAGAAACCATTTTTAGTCCATTTTAGCTTTATTGACCTGAAATAGACAAAAACACAAATAAGTACTAAAACGGGAAAATAAGATAGATAAAGGTCCTAGAACACTCAAGCTTAAGGAGTTTAAATACGCACTTTTCAGCGCTCATCACACCTCCAAACTTAAATATTGCTAGTCCCTAGCAATGAACTACGAAGTAAAAAAATGAAATGAACAACTAAACAACTATAACTAGAAAACAATAAATAGATAACGCCATTTTCATAGGGAACACGATTGCACTTAGCATATGCAACAAGCCTTTTAAACCCCTAGGTTACCCCTAGTGGACAAGTGAAGTCTCGTGAGGGTTTCCAGAAATGATACCCACAAACATTAAGCTTATTCTTTCAAAAGAGGTACCAATATTGCAAACAAGCATTGGGAGAAAACTAGCTCAAGTATGCAAATTTTCAAACATTTCTAAGCAATCTCCCAAAATCTCAACATCAAGCAAGCAAATATGATCCTCCACACATCAAGAAAATGATCATGAAAATCAAAAATAACTCTAGAATCCTTTTGAGTGGACCGACATCAAATATGTTGCTATCTAAGCCAACTAAAGAATTAATCACATCCTTACCCTCAAACTAGCATACAAATCTAGTACCGATCATGAAGACAAAAAGTGAACATTTGATTAAAGCTTTATTGTTCTAGGTGCGCTTAATCTTTTCACTCAAATGTTTTTTTTTTTATTTTTTTTTATCAAAGATGGAAGCATAGTGCAATGTGTTGATCTTTTAAGCTTTCTAGTGATTCATGAGGTTGAGCGTTAGGTCAATGACTCCCAAATCAGAAGGCTTTAGGGCATTAGGCGTTCAAACACCCCTACGGACTTACAAGCTCAAATCAACTAGGCTACAAATCAAGACAACCTCCATCTAATTATTTCCCACTTCTCACCTTTTGGGAGAAGTCCTCACTTTTTATTACTTTTGCTTTTACTCTTTTTTTTTTTTTAAAAAAAAAAAATTCAATTATTAACCTAGAGTTTGGGCCCTCCACCTTTCGGCGCGAGAAATTCAGTGATTGATGAGGCTAGAATCCCGGCTACTTAGTGAAAAGGAGTTGTTATCCACCTTTATCAAGAAGGAAAGCTTTCAATGCACTACTAGCTCAATTAGGATATAACCAATTCAATAATCAACAAAGCATGTACCCCATAAATGAATGCTAGAGTGCGCCTGTGCTAGTGTAGAATAATAGAGTGAATCTCAAAACAATCACAAAATCAAGATGATGTGGACCACAAGTGCAAGCAAGATATCAATCTTTCGAAAAATTTACTCTTAAATGGTTTCCACAAGGCATACAAGGAGTATTGGACTTTCAAGTCATGCAATTTTTAAATTTTAAGCAATATAGTCCTCAAAAGATCAAAATCATAGCTAACATGGATCCCAAATCTCAATCATGAATTTAAAGTTCAACTTTAAGTAGAATGCAACAAAGTCACCTTACCCCCAAACTTAAACCGCACATTATCCTTAATGTGCAATGAGAACAATGGAAAATATGGAAAGAGTATACCGTGGTGATAAAGACATGAAGCTCGACAATGATCCAATTCGAAAAATGTCTCCCCCAAATTTGGAATCAACAACCTACTTGAATAACCACATTAGCAAACTCACATCAAATATCAAATGGGATAAGATAAGTAAATCAAGCATTCTAAGGCAATATAGCACAAGATGAAAGAGAGATATGAAATCAAGCCTAAATTAAATTATAAAGTATACATGACTACACATAAGGGCACAATGGTGAAAAGTTTTAATATATATATTTTTTTATGAAAGCAAGTATATACAAAATGCAAGAAAAACAAAGAATAAAATGCATGAACAACATATAAAAAGAAAAATAAAGAAAGTAAAATGTAATGAAATAATATATACAATGTAAGAAATGAAAAACAATATGTACAATGCAAGTATATACAAAATTTTCTTACTTTTTGTTTTTCAATTTTTGTATGACGTAACAAGTATGTACACACACACAAAAATAAAAAGGCAAGTAAATAAAAATGTAAGGAAATAAAGAATGAAAATAAATTATTTATTTATTTTTTTGAAAAAAGAAAATGAAAATGAAAAATAAAATAAAATAAAAATAGAAAATGGAAAAAGTCAAAAAGTCAAAGTGGCAAAGCTATAATCGATTTATGCTTGCACGATGGGATAGAGAGTATGAAATTTGCAGTACTTTGAAAATTTTTCTAAGTATGGAATCTTAATCGATCCAATAATGAAGTTGGATCGATCGAAGAACTTTAGATCGATCTAGGAATGTTTTCAATCGATCTGACAGAGAGCTGAAATATGCAGGTTGATGCAGGCTCAAAATTTTTCTAAGTGTTGAAACTATAGATCGATCGAACTTGATGTTTGGATCGATTGAAGGTCTTCTAATCGATCTAACTGAGAACTGAGATCTGAAGATTTTCTTGGATCGATGAGATAGAGAGTGATTTGGACGCAGGTTTGCTGCAGGAATGAAGTTCGATGATCGAACTCTCATTTGAGATCGATCGAACTTATGCAAAATGCTCAATTTTCACCATGAAAGTGCAGAAAACCCTATGCTAAGCCCCAATGATGATAACGAAAATATAAATTAAAAAATGGATAGAAGAATGTACACAAAAATGAAAAATAAAAATAAATAATAAAAAGAAATGGGAGAGGAATAGAGTTGAAAACTTTATGAATGCTAGTGTTTAACGTCTCTAGCAAGACGTTGGGTCAACTCACTAATCAAAAGAATCAAAAACAGAATATGAAACATCCTTATTGATCCTCTTTTCCATTTTCTCATTTAATGTCCTACTTACAACAATGAAATCATTCTCCAAAAGAATTACTTGAAAAGAAATAAAAGAGATGATATTGTTCCTTTCATCCACGGTCTTGAAAACAAAATCAATCATGGTTAGGCTTGCCTCAATTTTGTGCTCTTGAAGTGTATTCAAAGAATCAATTCCTTTGTGAATTGGCAAGCCAATGTCTTTCAAAGACTCATTTGGAATATCAAGGAACATCTTCTCTTCATCCCTCTTCTCTTCCTCAAAAATAACCATCTCCTCACCTTCTAAGTTAGCTAAGGAGTCCATTAGAGAGTTCACTTCATTTTTGGACCTTCCAAGGTCAAAACCACAATTTTTATACATTTCAAAAAGGCATGTCTCAAGAGGGTCATTGGAGATAATAGAAGGAAGGTCCTTTTCAACAAGTTCCTCCTCCTCATCTCCTACCTTAAGTGTGGTCAGCGTCTCCTCACTCTCTAAAGTAGCAATGTCCGAGATAATATCATAATCAAAACAAGGAAAGTCCTCATTAATCATGTTATGCTCTATTGGATTAACCATTAACTCACTTGCCACTTCCTCCTTTAGATAAGATAGAGTGCTAGGCATTAGCTCACTTATTTCATCCTCTTCACTCTCATCATCCTCATCTAGATACATTGAAGTTCTTGCCATTTTTTTATTTGCCTCTTCATCTTCCTCTTGACAAGAAAGAGTACTTGTAATTTGCTCAACTTGAGCTTTAAGCTTGGCTAAAGTTTGAGAATGAGAATTAATAAGTGGAGTTTGTGAAATATGTATATTGATGAGCGCTGAAAAGTGCGCATTTTAACCCGTGAAGCCTGGGTATTCTAGAACCTTTATCTATCTTATTTTACCGTTTTAGATTAATTTCATTTTATTTCTGTTTTCAGGCACTTATCCCAAAAATAAGCTAACTCAGCCAAATAAGAGCTTAAATGAAGCAATTCTGGGATTAATTAAAGAAATGAGCAAAGTGGAGAAAGAAAGAAGCAAAAAGAAGCCAAAGGTGGGAAGCAGCAAAGTTCGATCGATCCAACTTCAAAGTTCAATCGATCCAACATTCATCGATCTCAGCACTTCAAGATAGATCGAAGCCATGATGTTCACATCCAGAAACCCAAAGTTCGATCGATCCAACACCATCCTTCGATCGATCGAACCCTTTGTCCTTATCCAAATGATTGATCTTATCCACAGCTGTACCACCCACTAACCACTTTTGTCATTTTCCCCTAAATATCTCCCAAAATATCTCAGATTTGTCTTTTCCCAAAAAGCTCAGCCAGTTGGATCGATCTAGCCTAAGTTCGATGGATCTCAGCTAGTTCGATCAATCCAAGTCCAAGGTTCGATTGATTGAAGTTCCTCCAGTGCGAAAAGTTTAAATTCCAGCTCATGGAAAGTTGTCCTCTATCCAATCATTGGGGAATATGCCTTGCACGACCCCAGCTCATTTTGTGTGTTACTTGACCTACCTATAAAAGGAATATGATGCACTTTTTGAGAGATATACATCATATATAAAAGATACATCATATACATCATTAGAGAAGGAATTAGAGAGGCAACTTGGGAGGCTATTCTTAGTGTAGAAGAAAAGAGGAGGAGGCTAAAGACACCATTGGAGGCCTTTCATCTTCCAAGGAGCAGATTTCATCCATGGAGCTTGCCCTTGAGGGTTGGAGGAGCATCACCATGAGTGGCTAGACATCCTCTTGGGGCTAGAGTTAGCCCCAAGAATGCTTTCTTTACCTTAATCTTGTGTATTATTGAGGGATTAGTGTTGTAATTGATGTTTTGACACTTTGATATATATAGATCTTGTTTATTCAATGATTTATGTGGTCTAATGCTTTCAATTGATCATTTCATTCTATCCATATGTCTATGTATGCTAGGATAGATGTTCATGTGCTTGTCTCTAGATTTTGTGTTATTGATGCATGTCTATGTGTATTGATGCTATAGATCTTGAGATTGTCAAGACATAATGCTTAATGGAATGCTCTTGCTATTTTCTTGATGGTTCATACTTATTTCTTGATGGATTGTGCCTCTCTTTTAGTTTATTTTCATGCTAGTAGTGTAGTTGTAGTGTAGTGTTAAAAAGGGAGGACAATCCATGCTTGTTGTTTAATGCTCCATACTTTTGAATGCAAGTAGCATATGTCTCTAACCTTGTGGTATGTTTGGATTGTGAGCTTAATGAAAGGTTAATGGCTTATTTTGATCTATTGTGCCTTTCACATGTTGTTTAGACAATATATGCTTCATTGCTTGATATATTGTGCCTTTCACATGATGTTTAGACAATACATGCTTAATTGGTCATCCTTACTTGTTGAATCAACCAAACACACACACACACACACACACATACACACAAATATTGCAACACACCTTACCCTCATTAGTCACTTGTTAACGGTATAGAAATGTATTACTTGGTGGTGATCTCTAAACCCTAAAAACTCTCTCTCTCTTTTACTCCCTCTTTATTGCATTCATACTTAGTTTAATTTAGTTGCTCTCTAGTTTAAACAACCAATCAACCATTTGTTTGATCATTCGACCTACTAACCCAATTTGCAATTCCACAACCCAATTCGACATTTTGCATCATTCATAATCCCTTGGGACGATCCCTACTTACCCTAACTATATTTTTAGTGAAGGTAGTAGTGGCTTTTATAAATGTAAAACTCTTGGTCCTCGCCTTAATGCACTCTCTGAAGCTTATGGTAGCGCAACAAACAAGCCATCACACATCAAGTAAAGCTAACAATTTTTCTTCAAATCCGGGTGAGTACCTAGAAGGTGGTGGATTTGGTTCTTCATAAAATGGTGGGGGAGGGGAATAGTCATAAGAAGGATTAAATGAGTGATCAAGTCCATAATAAGATGATGTATAAAATGAATTGGACTCAATCTCATAAGGATTAAAATATGATGGAGGAGCATAAGGTGAAGGGATATAATTTCCCCCCAAACTTGGATCAAACAATTCCTCCATTCACAATTAAAAAATGCAACAAATAATGGCCTCGACAAGGGCCTATGCTTGGACAAAGATAAAGTAATATAATAAGCCTCAACAAGGGCTATCACAAGCATGCAAAGAAGTGAAACAATTAAAATACAAGAGTTCCAAGAATTGCTCACAACGGTCCTTAAGCAATTTCAAATTTTAATATTAGCTTTAAGCTCCAATGATTGCTTCAAGTTCCAAAGTTTGCCTTCCTTGTAGTCAAGTACCTAATTGAACAAATAATAATGAGAACAAGAGAAAAGAATATACAATGGAAAATAAAATAAAAATAGAAGCAATCAAATGAACACTATTGTCTAGTGTAATTCCAACAAAACCGTTAATCCTCGGCAACGACGCCAAAATTTGACGAGGGCCGCTTGATATACGCCAAAATAATGTAGTGAATGTGCAGTTCAAGAAAAGCCTTTTGGGTCAAGTTTAAATTTATAAAAACCACTACCAACACTACTACTAAAGTAGCAAGAGTGAGTAGGGATCGTCCTAAGGGATTATACGTGTTGGAATTTAATTTCAGCTCTAGCGAATCACAAGATTGCAAAAGATAGAGATTGGTTGATTAAACTAGAAAACAATTAATTAAAATGAAAGTGAAATAAAACTAATTAGAGATAGGGATTTAGGAGATATGAAGAGAGGACTTAGGGTGTTGGAATCACCACTAAGCTCGTGTAATTAACCACTTGCTTTCCATTAATGGGGAATACATTGGTGTGAATAAAATGCGACTACCAATTGCAATATTAAGCATGGACCATCTAATTTATCTATGAATTGTCTACCTAAACTAAGTGTGGCATAACCCATCAATTTTAAGTATGACCCATCTAGGTAGCAACAATTGTAGCACACATCAATCTAGAGAATCATGGAATTTGCAATAATAAGCCATGAAATATATAAGCAAGCATAGATTGTCTACCTACCTACAAGCATGAATTAAATTGTAGAACAATCTATCAAGCATAAGTATAAGCCATCAAATTAATTGACAAACCCATTCAATGAAAACCCATGTCTAGCCATCACTAGATTCTCAATCAACCATACATAGACATGCAATTAATATAGAAAAACTAGTGTAGAAATCTTTTTCCAAATAGTCACACACAAGACAACATGTAATCAAATAGAGAATCAATAGAAAGAATTAAATCAACAATCACAAGGCTAGAACACTAATCACAACAATATATATAAATCCCAAAAAATAGAAATACAAAGGTTTAGATTACACAAGACTTAGGGCTCATCCAAGCCCTAAGTGTAGATCTAGCCAATCATGGCGGAGGTAGATGTGGTCATGAAACCCTCTAGGGCAAGCTCCAAATATGACTCCATCTTCTTCTTCCTCTTCTTCTTCTTCTTCTTTAAAGCTCTAGAGATGGAGAGAGAGAGTGGTCTAGAGATGGATCTTGAGATGTACCTCCACTTCCCTCTTTTCTTCTAACCCTAATCTCTAACTTTTCTAGAGAGAGAATATAAAATTACAATGTAAAAAATAAAAAAAGATAAAAATCTCTTTTACAAATGGGTTATTTCCCTTTATATAGAAGATCCTTTTTTTAGTCACTAAGTCAGGAATAAAGCCCCAAAATGATCTAATCCTGTACTATGTGGTAGGTGGACTTTCAGGCACGCACGGGAATAATACAGCTCGTTGCCAGCAAAAGTTCGATCGATCAGAGAAAAAGTTTGATCGATCAGAGAAAAGTTCGATCAATCCAACTTTGATTTTCGATCGATCCAACAGTGATCGATCTCACTTTCTGCGATCGATCTCATGATCGATCTCACTTGGCAGATTTTCAGGATCAGCCTCTTTTTGATCCAAATCAGCCTCATTTTGCTCCGGATCCTCACTAAGACTTAGTTTGACTCCAAAAAGGCCTTAAAAAACCATTTTTAGCCCATTTTAGCTTTATTGACCTGAAATAGACAAAAACATAAATAAGTACTAAAACGGGAAAATAAGATAAATAAATGTCCTAGAACACTCAAGCTTAAGGGGTTTAAATACGCACTTTTCAGCGCTCATCAGAGACACTATTTGTACGGGGAAAAGTTTAAAGTTTTCTCCGACCACAAGAGTCTTAAGTATCTCTTCTCTCAGAAGGATTTAAACTTGAGACAACGCAGATGGGTTGAGTTTATGGAAGACTATGACTTTGAGTTACAGTACGATCCGAGTAAGGCCAATGTGGTGGCCGATGCATTGAGTCGGAAGTCACGGGGGACTCTTGCTAGCATTTCCATTCACAGATGGAAGATGTTAGAAGAGCTTGTAGATCTTGGTTTACAGTTTTATGAGGATGTCTCACGGGCTATTTTATTTAGCCTCGTGGCTCAACCGGCTCTTGTCAGCAGAGTTGTTGAGGCACAGTTAGAGGATGGGGAGATGAAAGTTATCCATGTTCGGATTTCAGGCAGTGAGAATGTAGAGGGTTGGACCTTACATTCAGATGGTGGTCCTAGGTACAAGGGGATGATGTTTGTTTCCTTATCTTATCGTGAGGATGTTCTTCGGGATTTTCACCACTATCGGCTCGCAGTTCACCCTGGTGGTACGAAGATGTATCACAATCTGCGGTGATAGTTTTGGTGGTAGGGCATGAAACGGGATGTTTCACAGTTTGTAGCTCGACGCCTTACTTGTCAGCAAGTGAAGGCAGAGCATCAGCGATCGATAGGATTGTTGCAACCATTACCAGTAGCTAAGTGGAAGTGGTAGCATATCACTATGGATTTCGTGACGGGACTTCCGAGGTCTCAGACAGGTAATAATGCCATTTGGGTCATAGTTGACAAGTTAACTAAGATGGCTCACTTCTTGCCCATAGCAGTGACAGATAGTGCAGAGAGACTGAGTGGACTGTATGTGAGACAGATTATCAAGCTTCACGGAGTTCCTGTATCCATTATTTTGGATAGGGATCCACGGTTCACATCTCATTTTTGGCAAATTTTTCAAGAGGCTCTTGATACGGGACTTCATTTTAGCACGGCATTCCATCCTCAGATTGATGGTCAGTCAGAACACACCATTCAGATATTGGAGGATATGTTACAGGCTTATATCTTGGATTTCGGTGGTAGTTGGGAGGACTACTTGCCTTTGGTTGAGTTTGCCTACAATAATAGTTACCAGGCCAGTATTGGCATGGCATCTTTTGAGGCATTGTATGGCAGGCCTTGCGGATCTCTAGTTTGTTGGACCGAGGTTGGTGATTCCATTGCCTTGGGTCCTGACATTATTATTGAGACTATAGAAAAGATCAAGTTGATTCGGCAGCGGTTGGTTACCATACAGAGCAGACAGCAGAGTTACGCTAATAGTAGGAGACGATTCTTATCTTTTGAGGTAGGAGACTATGTCTCTCTCAAGATTTCTCCATGGAAAAGACATCCGAGATTTTGACAGACGGGCAAGTTGTCTCCTAGGTTCATTAGACCATTTGAGATTTTGGAACGTGTCGGTGAGGTTGCTTATCGTTTGGCATTGCCGCCAGACTTGGATAAGGTTCACGACGTCTTTCATGTCTCTATGCTGAGGAAGTACGAACCGGATCCATCACATATTTTGCGGCGGACAGATGTTGTTGTTGATGAGGACGTGACCTACGAGAAAGGTCCAGTCCAGATTTTTGATTCACGGGAGCAGGTCTTGCGGACCAAGACCATTCCATTGGTTAAGGACTTGTGGAGACACCACGGCGTTGAAGAGGCTACCTGGGAGCTCGAACAGGAGGTTCACTCCCGGTACCCCCATTTGTTCTCTCTTTCAGGTACGATTTGATTTCAGGAATGAAATCCCTTTTAAGGAGGGTAGGTTGTACTGACCCGGTCATTTTCCTTCCTTTCTTTTCTCGATAAATTTCTTTTTTCGTCTTTTCCCTATTTCGTCCTTTAGTCATTTTATTTTTATTTTTATTTGCATAACCTCACTTTTTGCATTCAGATTTGATTCCGGCTTTGCATACATCCATAATATTTAATTTTCATGATATTTACATTTTTACTTTTGTAGAAAAGCATGCTAAATATTTACTTTTCTTGTAAAGGGTATGAATGTATGACTTTTGGTAATTATTCTAAACTTGAGGGGTTTTTGTGTAATTAAATAAAGTAATTATTTTTCTACTTAGGGACCATTTTGTAATTTAATTTGGAAGATATTTTCAAAAAGGACCTTTTTGCAATTTTCAGAAAATGTGACAAGTGTCACATTCCTAAGGTGCCATTTGTTGACATTGTGGAGGAACCACTTGGAGGCTTAATCTCATGACACATGGAGGTTGGAGATTTACCTATTTGTTGGCCTAGGATAGGAACACTTGTTGGCATGGATGGTTGATAAGTGTAGGTTTGATATTTAATCTTGGAAGCTTACTTAGATTCATGACAAGTGTAGGACTCACCTTTAGTCTTGCAAGTGTGTGTATGTGAGAGGTAGTGTAAGAGCACCTAGTGAGTGGAGAATCCCACCATTTTAACTTAGAGTTTTCACATTTAATTCATTCATCTCTTTCCTCTCAAGAACCCTAACCAAGCCACCATTGAAGACTAAGCTTGGTTTAAAGCTTTAGACTTCATTTTTGGTCTCCTTCCACTCACTTAAAACCATCAAGCTTGGAATACTTTAGCTTCCTCCCACTCTCCTCTACAAAACCCTTGTTTGGCTTTTCATCTTTAAGCTTGGTTGCCTTGGATTATAGAGATTCTATTCTCTATTGAGGTAGGGGGTGTTATAATTTATTTCCCAAGTGATTTAATTGTTCTTGTAGTGAAATCCAAGTTGTATGCATGTCTTGTATTGAAATGAGAAATAAATGATTAATTGTAGCTTGTATATAACTCACTTTAGACTTGATATATGGCATGGCTATGACTTGATCTTTGTTGTGTATTAATTTAGCATGATTTAAATGAGCTTTTAAATCTAGAGGATTAATTGATTTAAGTTCATTTAAATTCTAATAAATTGTACCATACTTAATTCCATTTTTGACTTGATATATGGCATGACCATGAGTTACTCCTTGTCATATATTTAATTGGAATCATTTGAACAACTCTTGAAATCTAGAGAAATTAACTAGTAAGTCTACTTAATTTCTACCTTATTGATCTAATGATTTTGTCATGAAATTCATGGAGCTTTATTGTGTTTTTATCGCACATCATGATTTGTTGCTCAACTTGTTGATTTTGGAAACTTGGGATATTATCAAAAACTTGACTAGGCTAGGACTTGGTTCTAGTACGGAGATTGAGAGCTCCCTACACTATAGTGCGCACTAGGGGAAGGTATCCATGGGTTAATAGTCCTAAAATGATTCTAAGAGTATGGTTTTAATCTGGGCAATATCCAAGTATCCACTTTGGTTTGATTTTGCATTTAAATTCTAAGTTGTTAACTTTGTGAATTTGCATCTCCTTATGTTATGTTGAAAGTTTTAATATCACTTTAATAGCATGCATTGAATTATATTAAATTGCAAACTTTATAATAAGTTAAACTTATGCATGCTCATTTCCTATAAGTAAACTTGTTTACTCACCCCGAAGTTACCGGGTGTTGTTCAGGTAAAGAAGCATTATTATGGGATACACAACAATCTTAGACTTGCTAGGCTACTTGGAGTAATTTTGTTATATTAGAATATGCACTTGTTAGCATATCTTGTTTCATTTTGCTTATTATGACAAAATATGTATTTATTGTTCAAACAATGTAATGTGCACTTAAGTGCACCTTTTGATACTCTTTGGATGTGTGTTTAATAAGGCCAAGGGTCAAACATGTTTAATTTAGTACTTGTAGTCATTTGGTACCATCTTTTGCTTTAAGAATGTATTTTTACAAACTTTGGAGGTTTAGCATATGAGATTCTTGTAATAATATGTATGAGGCCATGAGCCATTGTTCTATGTATAAATAATTCATATTATGCTTGTGTCACATGCTTAATTTCCTTTAAAAAGAATCAATTTTGACCTATGCATGTGGGTAGAATGAATTCCATAGGTCCAATTTCAAATCTCACATGTTTAACAAAGCTTCCAGCAGGATTCGAGGTGTACCAGTTGACCAAAAATACCATTTCGGTCGACCAGTGCCCTTTTGGTTTGTAAAAATGAACATTCCCGTAGCTAAAAACACTTTTCAGGGCCATTTTGGTCGACAAATGGCTTATTTCGGTCAACCGATGGCTTATGTCGGTCTACCGAAGTGTCCCACTCTTAAAAATCAGGTTTTTGTAAAGTTTATGCCAGTTTTGGTCATCCAAAACTTTATTTCAGTCGACCAAAACTCCCCTCATACACCTGCCTTCGAGATTTTGTTCCAACACTAAAGTTCCAACTTTAAACGGTCATATCTCCTTCATTTCGAATCCAAATGGGGTGATTCTTGAGCCTAAACTCAAGGATTTTGAGTCAGCTTTCCAATGCTACCTATGTCATTCTCAGAATCAAATCATAGTGAGATTTATTCATATTTTAGTGAGATAGGGTCAGTTTTTGCTTAAACCGCGAAAGGGCATTTTTGGGGAGTTCTTGGCCAAAGTTATTAGAACCTCTTGGAATGTTGTGAAATGATTAGATTAGGTTGTATTCACCTTGTTTGACTTGTTTAGAGTCAATTTTCTCCATTTATTTGTGAATTGACCATTTTGCCCTTAATTGACAGATTTAGCCTGTTTTGACTCTCATTTCCTCTTTTGCTCTCTTTAACTTCCATGACTTCATGGAAGGGCACATTAGTGCCTTCAGGATGACTTCTATCTCTAGAGACCTTAGTTTATCTTTTGTTTCCACATTTAGGATCCGTTACCGAGTCAACTTTCGAGTCATCACTGACGTACCTGGTTGAATAAAACCTGGGTAGTTACAGAAAGTGCTGGTTTGATTGTTGAGGTATGTGAAACATATTGACCTAAACTCAATATGTAAAAGTACTCATACTCTCAAGGAAAGAAAGATAGACAAATAATATTTTACTAATAGGCTAAGAGCCTTTATAAATCCACTCACAACATATCACCATTGCCATACACATAAGAGATATATATAGATATTAAATATGTAACGTTTAAGCTAATATAATGATACAAATAATGATACATTTAATGATAGAAATGATATACCCCATAAATATTTTTTAAATCATATAGTAATAATCATAGTTATAAATATAATAAATAATTATATTAAATACTATTTATATTTTTATTAAAATATTGTCATGCATATGCACATATATATAGATATACTTTAAAACTTCACAATTTCTTTCAAAATTTCATGGCAAGAACCCATGAATAAGAACAAGTAGCCATTTTAGCAAAGGAACAACTCCTTGTGTAGTATAAAGTTGGGAAATAGTAAACAAATGCACTAATTTGAAATAAACCAAAGTCAATAAAACTTCTGATTCCATCCAAATTCACACGTATAAATCCTGCATGCCAGTCAATAAAATATTTGATTCCATCCAAATTAAAAAAAATCGCAACTTGTCAACCTCACACATATATAAAATCCTGCATTATTTTAGGTAAAATTAAAATTTGGGGTGAATGATGGTGTTGGTTCTATTGCCGAAATGTAGTGGTGGCAGTGACGTAGATGGTTATGGCGACGGCAGTCCAAAATTTCAACTCCCCCCCCTATTCTCCTTGAGCGCTCTACTCCACTTCACCTAGGATCCCAAGACACGAGTTTTACTCATACCAGTTCAGGGTACTTCACTGGCACTGCTAACCATTCTTTGAGAAATTTATAGATGTATATATATATATATACACACACACACATATTAATGTACAAATACAGAACTATATCTATGTATACTATGTTGGTAAATATATATGCTTCATGTAACATTTAAGATATAACAAACCTTATACTAATATGTCATGAAATAATTAACAATATGTTAAGAAATCATTAATTAAATATGCAAAATAAAGTAATAAAATAATAATAATAAATAAAGAACCTAGACCGAGGCTAGTATTGGATACTATGTCCTTAAGACAGATTTGCCCCGCTATGGTGCTTACGGACTCAGTGGCGTCTATCTCCCAGGATACAACGGTCTACATCCACCAGTAGCAGCACTACAAACTCATGGATACGGCAAACCTTCTCCGTGTAATACTCTCTCTGACTAAAAAAATGCATCTATATTATATAAATGCTGAATTGAGTGCAATCTTAACCAAATGGTTCGAACCAATCTTAATATAGTTCGATGAAATTGGATTAGAGTCTAAGTGGTTCAAACCACTTAACCTATGGTTTAAACCCACTTGGGTTGGGTTCAAGTCTAGAGAGGGAGATAGAAGAAAATGAAAATGAATGATTTACAAATGATCCAAATGGGGGTATTTATAGGCAACAAGGTGCCTTTTCGGATTGGGTGCAACCCTTTGGAAAAAACTAAAAAGTAGTTTTTAAGTAAGGTGCCTTTTCGGATTGGGTGTGTCTCTTCATCATTGGACACAGCCATTTATATGTGTCTCTTCACACTGAACACATCCACTCCAATTGGTTGCAATGGCTCACATAGTGTCTGTTCACCAATAGACACATCTACTCCAATAGGTTTCAATGGCTCACATGGTGTTTATTCACCAATAGACACATCCACTCTAATAGGTTGCAATGGTTTACATGAATAGTTATGTCTGTTGGTTTTAAGTTGCAACCCTTTAGAAACAGATGCAACTCTTTGAAAAACAGATGCAACCCTTTAGAAATAGATACAATCCTTTGGGAAAAAAAAACTAACTTTTAATTTAAATTCAAAAACTAATTACCCATTTAAATAAGCCCAGCCTAAAATTAAAGGCCCAATCCAAGATTCCATTTAGTAAAAAAAATAATTGGACTTTACAATTAGGCCCAAGCCTAAGCCCAAATTTGGCTTATTTAAATTTCAATTAGTTTCAACATTTTTTTCCATGTGGGATAAACACTTCCCACATTTTGCATACCCATTTAGGCTTATCAAAACACCACACTTTGGAGCTAATTTCTCATTCACCTGGAAACGGATTTGAGAAAGTAAATATACCACGTTCATCTCCTTACGGAGAGAAACGCGTTCGTCTAGAGATCCGCAAAAAATTATTAGCGGAATCTATTCCAAATCTCATCCAAAAGTTATGTTTTTAAAGCCCCCATTTCCAACAATCCCCCACATGAATGGAAATTTACGTAAAATGTAAAAGATGATCATGCAGACACTTGAGAGAGTATAGTCGGAAAGTTATTGCATCAGGATAGGCAGCTTATTGCTTTGAACCTTCCCTAGTGTATTGCTATCGGATTTACTGGCTAACCAGTGAACGCGATGTCTTGAACTATTCAGCTGTTTGTGTAAACCAAGACAATAACAAACACACAATACCTTTCCTCACAAAGTTGGTTCTCATTGTTGTGTTCATTTTGGCCCTGAACAACTCTTGGTATTCAATGAGTGCTCCAAAAAACTTAGCCTTTATAGTTCTCATAGAAGTGGCCCAACTTCACACTCATATAGGTGACTTCTTATTAAGAGTATCCTACCATACCCCACTTGAATTTTTAAGGTATAAGAGTCATTAAAAGCATAGCTTATCCTAAGCCTCACTGTAGGTAGCACTGTCTCATCATAGAAATGGGCAGAAGATTTATATCTTCTAAGTGCTTCTGGTGAGTCACTCAGAATTTCTGTTGTCCCTTTGAACCTAGATCTTGGGATCTCCAGTCAACTAGGTTGGGTTTCCATTAAGGTGACTCATTAGCTTTCGGCTTTAAATCCCATTCCCCTCGATGTTCTGTACAATTGCTCTCTAGTACGACCCTTAATTTTATATGTGGCCACATAGTTGTATAAAGAAATATTATACTCTGCAGAAATTTCCCCAATTGAGAACAAATGTATACTTTTTGCCCTAAAATTACTTATTATTGGCACAAGTGTAGACTTATTTTGAAATGTCCTCTAAGTTAAGTCTTTTAACTTTTCTATTTGATTTATTCAAAGTTTTTAACTTTGATTCTTTAAAAGAACATACAACTACACCTTTAATATTAAAGACATATCCACTCTTAGATTTGGAGTCTTTAATATCCCTCATCTAGATTGTATCACTGTTATACCTCCAATTTAGTTAGATACCTCGATCTATGCAATATTAGACTTGGGGTGTATCACAACTACCCAATTTATTATTTTTCAGTGATCCTATCCTGGATTGAAAATGTGTAATTAAACACAGTTATTAAGATGTCTTGCAATCTCAACTAATGATATACTTTGACTAGTATTTATATTTGAGATTTACATCTACAAAAATTAGCTAGGCTTTTGTTATCATAACTAGTATTATCTCAATCTCACTCTATTGAGAATATACTATGTTATCAGATGTTAAATCTTTCATATCAAATATACTAATTAGTATATCATTAATTTTTTAAGACATACAATGACTTATACATCACATTTATGTTATTGTCTTGGTACCAGCTTTAATCCACTCAAGGACTTATAAGCTTGCACACTTTACTCTTCAACTAGAACAAATAACTCAGCTTTTCCACTGGAAAAAGAACTCTTCTAGTTGTTCCATAATATTTTCGTCATAGGAAACAACATGCACTATTGTTATAATACTATAAATGATTTTTGGTTCTATCATAAAGCTTCTAGGACTAAGAACCCTTACATTTATAAGTATTTCTTATCTGATGAGATAACTCGTAGCAAATTTCATTTATGGACAATATCCCCTGAGATGCCCCTCGGATCCGAGACACGGGTTGATCAGGCCCAGGCCCAAACCCGAGGGAATATCAAACAATTAATATTTTATAATGAACACGGAATACAAAATAAATTAAGAAATGAAATTAAAGCTGGAAGGAACTACAAATAGAATCCGCAAAATATTATAATTATTCAAATCCATCAAACCCAAACTCCAAAACTTCATCAGTTTACAACTTGGGAATCCATCTTTAGTGGACCCCTATTAAACATACAAACGGAAGATAGAACAACTGTAATAAACGTCCAGAAATAAAACTATAGAGAGAGCCCTACATCGTCGGAAGAGTGAATAGAGACCTCTGCTCAGCACGAACACGTCTAAGCCTGGAACTGTCGTGTACCTGAAAATAGAAGTGGGTCAGGCCCACGCGCAAGTTCTATACTACTACAATCCAAACAGAGGCCCGATACGCATGTACTTCCTAAACAATTCAACAATAGCTAATAGTCCGTAAATATATATATAGTCACACTAAAGGACTCTCACTAGACTACAGGCCGGTCTCAACCTGAATAGAGGTAACATGCTAAAACGCACATGAAGTGGACATATGTACCTATACCTAAACAGGGTATACCTCCAACCATCATAGCCAGCTACACATCCCGATGCATATACGCTCCCTAGCCATTGGTCCTGAGGCTCAAGCTCATACCGAGGCACCATAACAGTACATATATAAAATCCATCCAAAATCCCTGGTATTGCTGCTCAACAAGTAGTTGCCATGACAATACAAATTCACGGGACTTAACTTTTAGTTAATCCCATCCTTATTCCAAGTAGGTGGGTAATGGTATTGTTTTAAAAACCAAACCCATCCTTAGTATGCCACCGTCCCATACCGGTGCCTACTTTCCAATCCTCCAGTAGTCAATAATACTAATAAATCAAGTATATATCAACTAAATTTCAACATCCAACATTCAATGTTAGCAGTGATAAAATAAGCATTGATAAACAGGGTCACAACAACAACATATACATGCCCAATTTAAGTTGTTCCCTTTAGTCTGATATAAAGACAGAATTAATTAAAACTTCCATTTAATACCTTACAAATGACATACAGATATGTAGGGTATGTATCACAAAATCCTAACCTCCACAGTTGATACTAACTGTGATAATGTAAGCATCAAAACAATATTCACAGTATGTATGTAGACATGCTCAAATTATAGTGTTCCACAAAACCGATCTAGTGTTAAACTCAAATCGTCCTAGTATTTAAGTTCCAACAGTTGCTATTACAGAAGTTAAGATAGCTATCATTTAGATCCATCCTTCCAATAATTTATACTAGCTGTGGTAAGGAAAAACGTGAACCACAGAACCACAATGCATCCACAAACATGCTTAGTCTAGGTTGAACAAGCATACAACACTACTGTAACTACCAGTTTAATAGCAAAATAGATATCATTTTAGTTTGGTTTAATCTTCATTAATCCTGAAATTATTTAAGAGTGTAAAGAGTATGAAGCCTAAGGGAAAGAGTAAGGATAGAATCTTGCCTCAGAAATTTTTGTTCAAAGTTTCAATGTTGTCTTCTTAAAAAAATCCCGGCGAGTTCCAATACCCAGTTACTGTTCACGGGTACGAAACACTATTTCTGAACTCAAAATCTGATCTGCACCGTTCAGATTGTGCGACACTGAGTCATGAACCTATCCTCCAAATTTCAGCTCGATCGGACCACGGACGAAGCGGAATCGGATGTTTAATGAAATCTGGGCAGAATGGAAAAAAAACCTGTGCGACCCAGTTACTGTTCACGAGTACGAATCACTGTTCCCGAGGTCAAACTCTGATCTCCACCGTTCAGATTGTGTGTCACTGAGTTGTGAACCTCCCTCCAAAATTCAGCTCGATCGGACCACGGACGAAGCGGGATCAGAGCTTTGATCAAACCTTGGCAGAATGTGAAAAACTGCGTTTTTCCTTCTCCACTTCCACAAAACGTGTGCTTTGTTTAAAAAAAACCCTACACAGACGTCTACCTTATACTTATAGAGTTTTCCTAAACCCTAGGTTCATTTAAGTCCAACTCACAATCCTAACTGGCCCATCCAATTAACATAGAAACCTACGACGGCTATAATATAAAACCCTAATTTATACTGTAATTAAACTCTAGTTAGATGTATTTACCTAATTACCCAATTCACGATTAAATACTTAACAAATAATCTAATTGAACAAAATAATAATTAGTAAACCCAATTAAACGAAATAAGACACACATAAAATAAGACACACATAGAATAATTAAACCAATTACACTTAAACCATTAATGCCAATTAAATAATTAAAACACTAACAAGTAATCCCAATCAAATAACTAAACCAATTACACTTAAACCATTAATGCCAATTAAATAATTAAAACACTAACAAGTAATTCTAATCAAATAACTAAAAATAAATATCATTTAAATAAATTAAATCACCACAAAAGAAAACAATTAAGCACCTAATAAAAAAAATAATGATACATAATCAAATAAAATGCACTTAAATAATAAATTAAATACCATTAAATACCAAGAATATCCTTTTTAAAATTAGGGGTATTACATCCCCCCACAATTTTAGAATAATCCTGAAATTTTTTATATGATATATATCTTATAGTTTTCTAACTCTTGAAATACCATATATTAAATATTTCACCTCATCTACCTTTCCAAGGTTTTATATTCGCTTCTTAACAAGCATGTATAACAGTCTCTAGTGCATATGTATTCACTTCATCTCTAGTTTGTTCTTATAATATGTCACAGATGTTATTGTGAATTAATGCTAGATATATTAATTATAATGGACTCAAATTAATATTTGCTTCTACATCTCTTGTATTTATGAATTGAGTTATTTATGTTTAGGTTCATGTTAAGTCAGTCATATTAACATGTCATAACCTTTCATGTGTCACACATCACATAACTCAATCATTTAAGCAAATAATTATCTTATTATTTAAGCTTTGGATACAATCACCACAGAGTGAGCACTCAATTCTCAACTATTATTACCAGTTAAAAGTGAGTTCTTAACAATCATTACTAGCTTAGATTAAGTACACTCTTCTCATATCTCACTACTAGGTTATGATGAGCACCCATTTTTTAGCTATTATCGCTAGCTTGAAGTTAAGTTTGTTTAGCTATCAATTCTAGTAGTTCATAACTTTAGTACACACTTATCTAAGTAGTCTACCTTGGTAGTTGAGTAATTTGTTTTAAAGAATATTCTTTAAAAAATACTACTTTACAAGTAGCATTATTCCCTCTTACATGTGCAGATATGATGTATAGCTCAAATAACTAATGGCTAAAATGGATATTCATCACCCTCATGTTTTTTACTATCAAGTTAAGAGCTAGAACCAACTAACAGTATTTCATCTTCCTCTTAGGTTCTATGCACCTCATTAATCATTTTAACTTATAGCTAAGCTAACTAGGTTATCACATTTTAGGTCCACTCTAACTTTTTTAGGAGTAGGAACTGCAACCTTAACTAGACACCCCTACATATTTAAAAATTTATAGGAAGGTTTTCGACCTTTCTATAATTCACATGGTGTCACATTAGTTTACTTTTGAGGTATTTTATTAAGAATATAATTTGCGGAAAACAAAACTGATTTAAATGAGAACTTGTCAACATAGCATTCATCATTTCTTCGTAAATGATACCATGTTCTAAACAATTATAAGAGTATGGTGTTTTGTATTCACCACCTCTATCATTTCTTAACACCTTGATTTTTTTGCCAAGTTGATTCTCAATCTCATTTTTTGTAATGTTTAAACATTTCTAAGGTTTCATCTTTGCTTCGTAGCAAATATACATAACAGTATCTTATGCAACCATTGATAAAAGTAACGAAGTACCTTTTTTCATCTCTAGTTGGCACATGTTTAAGGCAATGTCATATACTTCATAATATCATATTACAAAATTAAAATAATTCAACCAATATTAAATTATATAAATAATTCAATAGTCTACTTATATAACATGCTTCAATTTCATATAATATTGAACACATCAATATTTAGCTTATTATCATATAATAGTGTATAAAACATTATTTTATTATATCTCAACTATTAGTATAATATCTACTTATTTATATCTTAAATAGAATTATATAATAAAATTTACACAAGGAATGAATCTGTCTAAAGATTGTTGGTAAATATATATGCTTCATGTAACATTTAGGATATAATAAACTTTATACTAATATATCATGAGATAATTAACAATATGTTAATAAATCAGTAATTAAATATGCAACTCTATATTTAATTAAATATGCAACTCTATATTTAATTAAATATGCAAAATAAAGTAATAAAATAATAATAATAAATAAAGCACCTGGAACGAGGCTAGTATTGGTGTTGAACCAAGAGGGGGGTGGGTGAATTGGTTAAACTTTCTCTTTTACAAATCAGTAAAGTAGATAGACAACACACATTCAAGCATTGAAACAAGATTGACAAGGAAACCCTTCTAACAAGGGAAAACATTGGTTCTTGGCTTTAGCCAATAAAGTTCTCCACTAGCTGTATGTATTTTGTTACACACTCAGCTGTCTCACCCTTTGCACACACCCAAGCACAAGAATGAAAGCTAGTTTTCGCAACCAATACACACACTAGATGCTTTCAGCACAAACACACACTCCCCCTATCCTAAGCACCCTTGCTTGGACCAACAAAGCTCTTACAGCTCATCTCATACATCATTACAAGTTGTAAATACAATGTTCAGTTCTTTCTACAAGTGAAAACAAATCATTCAGCATAAAACACCAAGTTATTGCCTCAAAAACACTCAACTGCTACAGCAAGGATTTGAGGGGTAAAATTAGAATTTCCTTTCGAGATCAATTCACCAGTAGCTCTCACAACCTTGACTCACTGAGTTATTCATGTTCATAACTTTAAACAATCAAGCATAGCATGAATATATAAATCAAAGGTCAATCTCAGGTCTTGAGCAACACACCACTATGCTGTTCAAGGGGTTTTTGCAAGGTCACAATCAGGCACTGTCTAAGTTTTGCATCATAGTCAATTTTAACAGCTGAGATTCATCAAAATAAACTTGGTAGCATATAGATAGTCCATAAAATAGCTAGCCTTAAACATTTTGTACTTGAATCACAGCAAATATCAGAAAATCAAGCTTAACAGCTGATCTAAGAATCCAAAATCCATTTCAGCATGTTTCAGTTCAAAAATAGGTAGTGAGCAAGTGTGAAAAGCTTAATTATAACTGTAATAGTCTTCAAAACTGACAACAACAGCAGGGAACAAAATCTTATTATTCATACCAGCTCTTCCATTAGCAATTTTAATAACAGCAGTATTACAGCAGAAGGAATTCATACAGGAGATGAGTTAATCAATTTTCCTAAGCTTGGAATCATCATTAATTAGCTTAAAAAAACTTGTTTAACATTTGTTCTCTAGTGTTCTTTGCTGCAATGCTAATCTCAGTACATTTTTAGGCTTCCCCAACCCTAGAGACTCTTATAACAGCATATATATAGAGCAGTGCAAATCATTGGTTACTTTTCATCTCTACACTTGCTGTCACCTTTTAACTAATGATTATACATGAGCAATTCTGACATTCTCTCTAAAAAAGGACATTATTACCCTTGATTTCTTGCCATAAAGAGACACCTTGTGCACCAGAAAAAAATTCAATATACAGGTGAGGTACACTGAAGTACATTTCTTTGCTTAGCCTCTGAGCTCTACAACATCATTGGAGGACTCTATTTATGGACCACAACCACGTGTCACACTCTTGAATATATTATAGAGGCTCAAAAACCACCCATGCACCAGCTGTATATAACATGCAGTACACTACATTTGCTGAGGCTGTATGAGTTACAATGTAGTCTAAGATACTCTTCTTCAGTGCAATGCAGCTAGATAGGCAAACGAGATTTTACAGAATACAACTGAGAAAGTACTAGAATACCCTTGTAAGCACCTGTAGCAAGATCCTTATATACTGAATTCACTGAAATTAACCAATTTAGCAAAATCAAGTGAACAGCTACTACCATGTACATGACAATATAGCTAAATCAGTGAGAGAGATCTACCACAACCATGTAAATGACAATGCTACCCCGAACCAAATATAAAGTCATAATGCAGATGGACAAGACATTTAAACTCGTTGAACCAACACCTTTTTATAGCTTTTTGGCATTAACAGGTAGACAGGTCTTTAGAGAACCTTAGGACCAACAATCTCCCCATTTTGCCTTTAATGTCAAAAACTTTGATGTGAAATAAGACCTCAACCATTGAAAGTCAGATAACAAGCATAATACAACCAAACACTCATTAAATGATAAGAATAGCCTGACACTATCCTTATTTCAGTATTTGTCTCCCCCTTTTTGACATTAAAGGTAAAAAGGGGAGGAGGACCAACAATATGAGGTTCAAAGAGGTGGGGGAACAACCTTAAAAAGAGCTCTAAGGGTTGAGAATCTGTGAGGAAGAAGAGGTTTGGTCATGATGTCTGTGATTTGATCCTCAGTGGGAAGATAAGTAATGTCAAGTAAGCCTTTTTGAACTTTATCTCTGAGAAAATGATACCTGATATCTATATACTTGCTCTTTTAATGCAAGGTGGGGTTTTTACTAATGGCAAAGGCACTTTGATTATCACAAAAGAGCTTGGGAGGCATAGAGAAGTGAAGGCCAAGGTCTATCAAGGTAGACTGCATCCAAAGTAATTGTGAGCCAGCCTGAGAAGCAGCTATATACTCAGCTTCTGAAGTAGATAGAGAGACTGTGTCTTATTTTTTACTAAGCCAAGAGACAACATTAGAACTAAGAATGTAACAGCAACCAGATGTACTTTTTCTATCAAGTAAGGGTCCACCCCAATCAGCATCTGAAAAGGCAGCTATAGACATTGTAGGTGAGTAAATGTAGTGTAAGCCATAAGAGATTGTGCCCTTAATATATCTAAGAATTCATTTGGCAGCTTGAAGATGAGACATTTTTGGATTACTTTGAAACCTTGCTACTAACCCCACTGAGTACATTATATGAGGTCTTGAGGCTGTGAGATATAGTAGACTCCCAATGATGGACCTTTATAGTGTAGAAGGAACTGCTTCTAAAGTACAATCAAGTGACAGCTTGTTATTGGGACACAATGGTGTTGAAACAGACTTGCTATCACTCATGTTGAATTTTTTAAGTAACTTTGAGGCATATTTCTGTTGTGAAATAAAGATCCATTTGAATGTTTGAGCAATTTGCAGCCTAATAAATACCTGAGAGTACCCAAAAGTGACATTTCAAACCTTATCTTCATAAGATTGGCAAATTCTGATGCTAAAGAAGTGTTTGATCCACAAAACATGATATCATCTACATAGATTTGTAGAATCAGAAACTGTTCCTGATGAATTCTGACATACAAGGTGTTATCAACCTTGCCTCTATGAAAGCCTTATTCAATTAAGAACTGATGAAGTTTTTCATACCAGGCCCTAGGAGCTTGTTTAAGGCCATACAAGGCCTTACTCAGTTTGAATACATGTGAAGGATATCGAGAATTTTCAAAACCTTCATGTTGCTCTAGATAGACTTCTTCATTTAAATCTCCATTTAGAAAGGCAGATTTGACATCCATTTGGTACACTTTGACTTGTTTGTGACATGCAAAGGACATTAACATTCTTATAGACTCCATTCTGGTCACAGGAGCAAAGGTTTCATCATAGTCAATACCAGCTTGCTGTGAATAGCCTTTACACACCAACCTTGCTTTATTCCTGATAATAGATATTTTTTCATTCAACTTGTTTCTGTAAATCCATTTAGTGCCAATTACATTATTATCTGCAGGCCTAGGAACAAGTGTCCAAGTATCATTTCTGTTAATCTGATCAAGTTCTTCTTGCATAGCTACAACCCAATCTTCAATCTTTTGAGCTTCAGAGTAGGATTTAGGTTCAATAGAAGATAACATTGCAAAGTGACTGTATTATTTACCATCTTCAGCTTCTAACTCAGTTAGTAACTTCTTATTTCTTATTTGAACTCCAGCCTTTGGTGAACCAATTATGTTTTCAGCTTGAACTTGCTTCTGCAACACTGGATAAGTGACTTCCTTTAAATCCTCAGTGTGAGTTCCAGAGGAGCTAGTTTCACCTGGGCCAATTACATTGTAACTATCCTCATATATAGTCAGTTGAGGATTCTCATCAAATTTCACATGGATTGACTCAACCACTTTAGAAGACCTAATATTATAGCATCTGTAGGCTTTGCTTTTTGTAGAGTAACCCAAAAGTATACCTTCATCAGCCTTTGAGTCAAACTTCCCCAGGCTATCAATGTGATTAAGTACATAACACTTGCTGCCAAATATCCTGAAATAGTGTACTGTTGCAGGCCTTCCATACGACAGCTCAAAAGGTGTCTTTATTGAATTTGGTCTAAAAAGAACTCTGTTTATAATGTATACAGCAGTGTTTACAGCTTCTGCCCAAAAACACTTTGCCAAACCTTTTTCAAGTAACATTGTTCTTCCTATTTCTTGTACTGTTCTCTTCTTTCTCTCCACAACTCCATTCTGTTGAGGTGTAGTTACAACAGAGAATTCCTTCTTGATTCCCTTATCATCACAATAATGTTTAAACTCTTTCATAATAAACTCTGAGCCAAAATCAGACCTGAGTTTCTTCACAGTATAATTTCTTTCATTCTCTACAAGATTGACAAACTTGATAAAATGAGTAATTGCCTCAGACTTTTCTTTTAAGAAACAAACCCACACCATTCTGCTGAAATCATCAATGAGAAGTATGAAATACTTACTCCCACCAATACTAGTGGTTCTGGTAGGACCACATAGATCGATGTGTATCAAATCAAAAGCCCTTGAGGTGTTAATCTCTTTAGGAGGAAATGAAACTTTGATTTACTTTCCTTGCTGACATGCCTTGCGGAGATGATCATCCTTAAAACTAACCTTAGGCACCCCTTTGACAACTTTCAGCTTCAGAATCTTGGACAGGTTGATGAGCGCTGAAAAGTGCGTATTTAAACCCCTTAAGCTTAGGCATTCTAGTACCTTTATCTATCTTACTTTTACTGTTTTAGATTGATTTCGTATTATTTTCATTTTCAGGCACTTATCTCGAAAATAAGCTAACTCAGCCAAATAAGAGCTTAATTGAAGCAATTCTGGGATTAAACAAAGAAAGAAGCAAAGTGGAGAAAGAAAGAAGCAAATGAAGCCAAAGGTGGGAAGTAGCAAAGTTCGATCGATCCAACTTCAAGGTTTGATCGATCAAACACTGATCGATCTCAGTACTTTAAGATAGATCCAAACCTTGACCCAAAGCAGAAAGTCCAAAGTTTGATCGATCCAACACCACCCTTCGATCGATCGAATACTTTTGTCCTTATTCAAATGATTGATCTTATTCACAGCTGTACCACCCACTAACCACTTTTGTCCTTTTCCCAAAAATATCTCCCAAAATATCTCGAATTTGTCTTTTCCCAAAAAGCTTAACCAGTTGGATCGATCCAGCCTCAGTTCGATGGATCTCAGCCATGTTCGATAGATCCAAGTTCAAGGTTCGATCGATTGAACTTCCTCCAGTGTGAAAAAGTTAAAAAGCCAGCTTGTTCAATCCGTCCACTATCCAATCATTAGAGAATATTCTTTGCACGACCCCAGCTCATTCTGTGTGTCACTTGACCTAACTATAAAAGCAATATGATGCATTTTTTAAGATAAATACAATTCTAAGGATTATTCTCAAAGGAGGCAAGCTTTAGGGAGGAAAAGAGGAGGAGGCTAGAGACATTATTGGAGTTCTTCATCAACAAGGAGCAGATTTCTTCCATGGAGTAAGCCCTTGAGGGTTGGAGCAACATCACCATGAATGGCTAGACATTCTCTTGGGGCTAGAGTTAGCCCCAAGCATGCTTTCTATATCTTAATCTTGTGTATTATTGAGGGATTAGTGTTGTAATTAATGTTTTGACATTTTGATATAAATAGATCTTGATTGTTCAATTATTTATGTGGTTAAATGCTTTCAATTGATCATTTCATTCTATCCATATGTCTATGTATGTTAGGATAGATAATCATGTGCTTGTCTCTAGATTTTATGTTATTGATGCATGTCCATGTGTATTGATGCTATAGATCTAGAGATTGTCAAGACATAGTGCTTAATGGAATGCTCTCGCTATTTTCTTAATGGTTCATACTTATTCCTTGATGGATTATGCCTCTCCCTTAGTTTATTTTCATGCTAGTATTGTAGATGTAGTGTAGTTGTAGTGTAGTGTTAAATGGGAGGACAATCCATGCTTGTTGTTTGATGATCCAAGCTTTTGAATGCAAGTAGCATATGTCTCTAACCTTGTGTTGTATTTGGATTGTAAGCTTAATCAAATGATTAATGACTTGTTTTGATCTATTGTGCCTTTCACATGTTGTTTAGACAATACATGCTTAACTAGTCTTCCTTGCTTGTTGAATCAACCAAACACACATACACACACACCAATATTGCAACACACCATTTGCCCTCATTAGTCGCTTGTCAATTGTATAGAAATGCATTGGTTGGTGGTGATCTCTAAAACCCAAGACTCTTTTCTCTCTTATTTGTTCTTAATTGCATTCTTTTGTTATCACTTAGTTTAATTTAGTTGCTCTCTAGTCTAATCAACCAACCAACCAATTGTTTGATCACTTGACCTACTAGCCCTAATTGCAATTCCATAACCAAGTACGACTCCAATCCCTTGGGACGATCCCTACTCACCTTAACTATATTTTTAGTGAAGGTAGTAGTGCTTTTATAAATGTAAAACTTGGCCCTCGCCTTAATGCACACTTTCAAACTTGATGGTGTAGGACGACGAGAACACCACCGAACTCAGATTTTTTGAGTGACGATGTCCTAGCCTTTTATGCTACAGTGTAGCTTCATCATATGTTGTTAAAATTGCATTGAGTGGATAGACTTTCATCAGTGACAGTATACATATTCCCTGAAGATCTACATGCTGAGAATAGAACTTATTTTGATTTAAGATCAACTACATTGCATCTTTCTTTATTGAAACATACTTCCTTTCCATTATCACACAATTGACTCACACTGAGAAGATTATGTTTAAGTCCTTCAACCAGTAGAACATCTTGCATTTCAGGTAATTCTTCAGTCTTGGTCACAGAACCAATACCTACAATTTTAGCTTTTTGATTGTCTCTAAATATTACATTTCCACCATCAAACTGCTTTAGAGAATTGAACTTTGAACTATCACCAGTCATGTGTCTTGAACAGCCACTGTCAACATACCATTTATCCTGTGAATTACAAGCTTTAAAAGCAGTGTACACAAAAAGACTCATAGAATTCAACTTTTTAGGCATCCACATCATTTTAGACTTCACCATTGACCCTTTATCCTTGGCTTTCTAAACAAGAGTTAAGTCAGACTTCTTCACATACATTTTAGTAACCTTGTAGTTTCTTATAGCTGAAGTGACAAAATCTCTCTGATTGAAACATAGCTTGTTGTCAAGAAGACCAAACCTGTATTTCAGGGTGTTTATGATAGGAAACTTGGCATACACTTCACCTGTTGTAGCCTTCACAAAAACATAATGATTTTGTTTGGTCTTTGCTACTGTATCACATATATAACCAATTCCAGTCTTCCCAATTTGCTTGGTAGATTGATTCCAAATTTCAGCCATCTTCAAAGACCTTTCTTCAAGTATAAGAGACATTTATTCTCTGCACCTTTTAGTAGACCACTGAGTGTTAACCTGAGATTTAAGTAGACCTAGAAAAATAAGAGAGATTGAGCACAAGGTTGACAGCTTTAGTTTGAAGTGCTTGATGAGTATTTGTCTTGACTTTAGCAGTTCTGAATTCAGCTTCCTAATTTGAGATTTCTGTTGATTGCACTTCACTACAAGTCTTTCACATTCTTCCAGAATTTCCTCAATCTTAGCATTACTGTCTTCTTTAACCTTAGTTACATCTTGTGGTGCTTCAAGAACGGCCATGAACAAGCACTCATCTTCTTAAGTTTCCTCAATTATTTCTTCTTCTGGAGTTGTTTCCCAATCAGACAACAAGGCTTTTGTTCCAAATCTTTTCTTGTTGGTTGGTTCTTTAAACCTTTTTTGAGGTTGTCCCTTAGAACTAGGACAGTTGGACACAACATGGCTAAGCTTTCCATAGCCATAACAGGTTAAATTTTGGACCTAAGACTTCTTAAACCTGAATTTTCTAAATTTCTTAGCAAGTTAAGCCACTTCATCATCTTCAAGATCATCTTTAAACTTAGAATCCATTTCCTCAACAGCTTCTTTGGCCTTGAGAGCTGCTTCTCTTCTGTGTAGAGATAGAGGACCAATTCTCATCTCATAAGCTGTGAGTGAAGCTTGAAGTTCATCAATCTTCATGTTAGATAGATCTCTATCTTTAAGAATAGTAACCTTGGCATTGAATCTAGAAGTAAGAGACCTGAGAATCTTCTTGCACACATCAGAATCTTTAATGTCTTCACCAAGGGCTTTCATGTTGTTCACAAGATCATTAATTATGAACATATACTCTGCAACAGTCTCTCTTTCTTCTATTTTACAAACTTCATACTGAACCTTGAAGAGTTGAATCTTGTTCTCTTTTATAACATTATTTCCCTCATGAGCAGCTTGAAGAGAGTCCCATCTTTCCTTAGCAGTTTTGCAATTTTTGACTTTTGTAAACTCCTGTTGCTTTAAGGCAGAGAACAGAACATGTTTGGCCTTTCCATCATTAGCCACAGCTAGTTTATCTTCAGTAGTTGGATTCTCAGGATTTAGAATTACAACACCATGCACAGCAGCATGCCGCACATCATTGGATTGAGACATAAAAAATGCTTCCATTCTAGTTTTCCATGAGTCATAGTTTGAACCTTCAAATCCAGGAGCTTTGTTAATGACT
Organism: Cornus florida; assembly: GCF_030987335.1. NCBI lineage: Eukaryota > Viridiplantae > Streptophyta > Magnoliopsida > Cornales > Cornaceae > Cornus > Cornus florida. Next base: position 20,855,582 of record NW_026775574.1, read on the forward strand.
TGGCCTTCATCCATAGCTAGGATCAGCTGCAGCCTTGTTAGAACCTTCCAACACAGACCAAGCTCTCATGCCAAATGTTGAACCGAGAGGGGGGTGAATTGGTTAAACTTTCACTTTTACAAATCAGTAAAGTAGATAGACAACACACATTCAAGCATTGAAACAAGATTTACAAGGAAACCCTTCCAACTAGGGAAAACCTTGGTTTTTGGCTTTAGCTAATAAAGTTCTCCACTAGCGGTATGTATTTTGTTACACACTCAGCTGTCTCACCCTCTGCACACACCCAAGCACAAGAATGAAAGCTAGTTTTCACAACCAATACACACACTAGATGCTTTCAGCACAAACACACACTCCCCCTGTCCTAAGCACCCTTGCTTGGACCAACAAAGCTCTTACAGCTCATCTCATACATCATTACAAGTTGTAAATACAATGTTCAGTTCTTTCTACAAGTGAAAACAAATCATTCAGCACAAAACACCTAGTTATTGCCTCAAAAACACTCAACTGCTACAGCAAGGATTTGAGGGGTAAAATTAGAATTTCCCTTCGAGATCAATTCACCAGTAGCTCTCACAGCCTTGACTCACTGAGTTATTCATGTTCATAACTTTAAACAATCAAGCATAGCATGAATACATAAATCAAAGTTCAATCTCAAGTCTTGAGCAACACACCACTATGTTGTTCAAGGGGTTTTGCAAGGTCACAGTCAGGCACTGTCTAAGTTTTGCATCATAGTCAATTTCAACAGCTGAGATTCATCAAAATAAACTTGGTAGAACATAGATACTCTATAAAACAGCTAGCCTTAAACATTTTGTACTTGAATCACAGCAAATATCAGAAAATCAAGCTTAACAGCTGATCTAAGAATCCAAAATCCATTTCAGCATGTTTCAGTTCAAAAACAGGTAGTGAGCAAGTGTGAAAAGCTTAATTATACCTGTAATAGTCTTCAAAACTAACAACAGCAGCAGGGAACAAAATCTTACTACTCATACCAGCTCTTCCATCAGCAATTTCAACAGCTGCAGTATTACAGTAGAAGGAATTCACACAGGAGATGATTTAATCAATTTTCCTAGCTTGGAATCATCATCAATTAGCTCAGAAAAACTTTTTTAACATTTGTTCTCGAGTGTTCTTTGCTGCAATGCTAATCTCAGTACATTTTTAGGCTTCCCCAACCCTAGAGACTCTTATAACAGCATATATATAGAGCAATGCAAATCATTGGCTACTTTTCATCTCTACACTTGCTGTCACCTTTCAACCAATGATTATACATGAGCAATTCTGACATTCTCTCTGAAAAAGGACATTATTACCCTTGATTTCTTGCCATAAAGAGACACCTTGTGCACCAGTAAAAAATTCACTATACAGGTGAGGTACACTGAAGTACATTCCTTTGCTTAGCCTCTAAGCTCTGCAACATCAATGGAGGACTTTATTTATGGACCACAACCACGTGTCACACTCTTGAATATATCATAGAGGCTCAAAAACCACCTATGCACCAGCTACGTATAACATGCAGTACACTACATTTGCTGAGGCTGTATGAGTCACAATGTAGTCTAATATACTCCTCTCCAGTGCAATGTAGCTAGATAGGCAAACGAGATTTAACAGAATATAACTAAGAAAGTACTAGAATACCCTTGTAAGCACCTGTAGCAAGATCCTTATATACTGAATTCACTAAAATTAACGAATTTAGCAAAATCAAGTGAACAACCACTACAATGTACATGACAATTTAGCTAAATCAGTGAGAGAGATCTGCCACAACCATGTAAATGACAATGCTGCCCTAGACCAAATATAAAGCCACAATACAGATGGATAAGACATTTCAACTCACTGAACCAATACCTTTTTATAGCTTTTTCGCATTAGCAGGCAAACAGGTCTTTAGAAAACTATAGGACCAACAATTGGATACTATATTCTTAACACAGATTCCCCCCGCTATAGTGTTTACGGACTCAGTGGCGTCTATCTCCTAGGATACAATGGTCTACATCCACCAGTAGCAGCACTACAAACTCATGGATACGGCGAACCTTCTCCGTGTAATACTCTCTCTGACTAAAAAAATGCATCTATACTATATAAATGCTGAATTGAGTGCAATCCAAACCAAATGGTTTGAACCAATCTTAATATAGCTCGATGAAATTGGATTAGGGTCTAAGTGGTTTGGACCACTTAACCTATGGTTTGAACCCACTTGGGTTGGGTTCAAGTCTAGAGAGGGAGATAGAAGAAAATGAAAATGAATGATTTGCAAATGATCTAAATGGGGGTATTTATAGGCAACGAGGTGCCTTTTCGGATTGGGTGCAACCCTTTGGAAAAAAACAAAAAAGTTGTTTTTAATTATGGTGCCTTTTCGGATTGGGTGTGTCTCTTCATCATTGGACACAGCCATTTATATGTGTCTCTTCACACTGAACACATCCACTCCAATTGGTTGTAATGGTTCACATAGTGTCTGTTCACCAATAGACACATCCACTCTAATAGGTTGCAATGGTTCACATGGTGTCTATTCACCAATAGACACATCCACTCCAATAGGTTGCAATGGTTCACATAAATAGTTATGTCTATTGGTTTTAAGTTGCAACCCTTTAGAAACAGATGTAACTCTTTTAAAAACAGATGCAACCTTTTAGAAATAGATACAATCCTTCGGGAAAAAAAAAACTAACTTTTAATTTAAATTCAAAAACTAACCACCCATTTAAATAAGCCCAGCCCAAAATTAAAGGCCCAATCGAAGATTCCATTTAGTAAAAAGAATAATTAAACTTTACAATTAGGCTCAAGCCCAAATTTGGCTTATTTAAATTTTAATTAGTTTCAACATTTTTTTCCATGTGGGATAAATACATCCCATATTTTGCATACTCAGTTAGGCTTATCAAAACACCACACTTTGGAGCTAATTTCTCATTCACCTAGAAATGGATTTGAGAAAGTAAATATACCACGTTCATCTCCTTACGGAGAGAAATGCGTTCGTCTAGAGATCCGCAAAAAATTATTAGCGGAATCTATTCTAAATCTCATCCAAAGTTTATGTTTTTAAAGGCCCAATTTCCAACAATCCCCTACATGAATGGAAATTTGCGTAAAATACAAAAGATGATCATGCGGACACTAGAGAGAGTAGAGTCGGAAAGTTACTGCATCAGGTTAGGTAGCTTATGGCTTTGAGCCTTCCCTAGTGTATTGCTATCGGATTTACTGGCTAACCAGTGAACGCGATGTCTTGAACTGTTCAGCCCGCGTTTGTGTAAACCAAGATAATAACAAACACACAGTACCTTTCCTCACAAAGTTGGTTCTCGTTGTTGTGTTCATTTTGCCCTTGAACAACTCCTGGTATTCAATGAGTGCTCCAGAAAACTTAGCCTTTATAGTTCTCACAAAAGCGGCCCCACTTCATACTCATCTAGGTGACTTCTTATTAAGAGTATCCTACCATACCCCACCTGAATTTTCAAGGTATAAGAGTCATTAAAAGCGTAGCTTATCCTATTCCTCGCTGTAGGTAGCACTGTTTCATCATAAAAATGGGCAGAAGATTTATATCTTCCAAGTGCTTTTGGTGAGTCACTCAGAATTTCTGTTGCCCCTTTGAACCTAGATCTTGGGAGCTCCAGTCAACTAAGTTGGGTTTCCAATAAGGTGACTCATTAGCTTTGGGCTTTAAATCCCATTCCCCTCGATGATCTGTACAATTGCTCTCTATTACAACCCATACTTTTATATGTGGCCACATGGCTGTATATAGAAATATTATACTATGTAGAAATTTCCCCAGTTGAGAGCAAATGTATACTTTATGCCCTAAAATTACTTATTATTGGCACAGGTGTAGACTTATTTTAAATGTCCTCTAAGTTAAGTCTTTTAACTTTTTTATTTGATTTATTCAAAGTTTTTAACTTTGATTCTTTAAAAGAACATACAACTACACCTTTAATATTAAAGACATATCCACTCTTGGATTTGAAGTCTTTAATATCCCTCATCCAGATTGTATCACCGTTATACCTCCAATTTAGTTAGATACCGCGATCTATGCAATATTGGACTTGGGGTGTATCATAACTACCCAATTTATTATTTTTCAGTGATTCTATCCTGAATTGAAAATGTGTAATTAAACACAGTTATTAAGATGCCTTGCAATCTCAACTATTGATATACTTTGACTAGTATTTATATTTGAGATTTACATCTACAAAAGTTAGCTAGGCTTTTGTTATCATAACTAGTATTATCTCAATCTCACTCTATTGAGAATATACTATGTTATCAGATGTTAAATCTTTCATATCAAATCTACTAATTAGTATATCATTAATTTTTTAAGACATACAATGACTTATACATCACATTTATGTCATTGTCTTGGTACCAGCTTTAATCCACTCAAGGACTTATAAGCTTGCACACTTTACTCTTCAACTAAAACAAATAACTCAGCTTTTCCACTGGAAAAAGAATTCTTCTAGTTGTTCCATAATATTTTCCTCATAGGAAACAACATGCACTATTGTTATAATACTATAAATGATTTTTGGCTCTATCATAAAGCTCCTAGGACTAAGAACCCTTACATTTATAAGTATTTCTTATCTGATGAGGTAACTCGTAACAAATTTCATTTATGGACAATATCCCCCCACAACTTTAGGATAATCCTGAAATTATATATATGATATATTTCTTATGGTTTTCTAACTCTTGAAATACCATATATTAAATATTTCACCTCATATACCTTTCCAAGGTTTTATATTCGCTTCTTAACAAACATGTATAACAATCTCTAGTGCATATGTATTCACTTCATCTCTAGTTTGTTCTTATAATATGTTACAGATGTTACTGTGAATTAATGCTAGATATATTAATTACAATGGGCTCAAATTAATATTTGTTTCCACATCTCTTATATTTATGAATTGAGTTATTCATGTTTAGGTTCATGTTAAGTCAGTCATATTAACATGTCATAACCTTTCATGTGTCACACATTACATAACTCAATCATTTAAGCAAATAATTATCTTATTATTTAAGCTTTGGATACAATCACCACAGAGTGAGCACTCACTTCTCAACTATCATTACCAGTTAAAAGTGAGTTCTTAACTATCATTACTTGCTTAGATTAAGTACACTCTTCTCATATCTCACTACTAAGTTATGATGAGCACCCATTTTTTAGCTATTACCGCTAGTTTGAAGTTAAGTTTGTTTAGCTATCAATTCTAGTAGTTCATAGCTTTAGTACACACTTATCTAAGTAGTCTACCTTGGTAGTTGAGTAATTTGTTTTGAAGATATTCTTCAAAAACTACTACTTTACAAGTAGTATTATTCCCTCCTACATGAGTAGATATGATGTATAGCTCAAATAACTAATGGCTAAAATGGATACTTATCACCCTCATGTTTTTTACTATCAAGTTGAGAGCTAGAACCAACTAACAGTATTTCATCTTCCTCTTAGGTTCTATGCACCTCATTAATCATTTTAACTTATAACTAAGCTGACTAGTTTGCAACTCAATAACATTTTAGCTTTTAGCTAAATTGTACATTAGAGCTAACTAGCTTGATTTAGCTTGTCTCGGTGTACTTGCTTAGTGTATTTATAACATTTTCCATTAAAACTCTTTAAAGTTATTGGAAAATCTTCTCTTATTCAGGCCATTCACAACTATACGTGTCTTAAACACTAGTATAGATCTTTTTTCCTTTGACTATTGAAAGAATTGACTTAGTTGGACTAGTCAATTTTTCTTTGTTGTATTAATACACAAACTAGTCATGAACTCATATATAAGGTTAATAATATCACACATTAACTATATTGTAAAATTAAATTATTATGTACACTAAGTAATTCAACTACATAGTTCAATGTTGGGTCCTATTTTTTTTTATTATAGGTCGCGGTGACCACAAGCTTGGAGAAGCGTGCAATTTAGGTGAGGGCCAAGTTTTACATTTGTAAAAGCCACTACTACCTTTCACTATAAATATAGCTAAGGCGAGTAGGGATCGTCCCAAGGGATTGGAGTCGTACTTGAATGTGAAATTGCAACTAGGGTTAGTCAGTCGAATGATCAAACAACTGATTGGTTGGTTGTTTAAACTAGAGAGCAACTAAATTAAATTAAGTAAGAATGCAATGCTAAAGAGAGTAAGTAAGGGAGAGAAAGATCTTGAGGTTTAGAAATCACCACCAAGCAATGCATTTCTATATCATTGACAAGTGATTAATGAGGGCAAATAATAAGTTGCAATAGTGGTGTGTATGTATTTGGTTGATTCAATAAGCAAAGATGACTAGTTAAGCATGTATTGTCTAAACATCATGTGAAAGGCACAATATATCTAAGCTATGAAGCATATATTGTCTAAACAACATGTGAAAGGCACAATAAATCAAAACAAGTTATTAATCCTTTCATTAAGCTCACAATCCAAATACAACACATGGATAAAGACATATGCTAATTGCATTCACAAGCTTGGATCATCAAATAACAAGCATAGATTGTCCTCCCATTTAACACTACACTACAACTACACTACATCTACATTACTAGCATGAAAATAAACTAGGGGAGAGGCACAATCCATCAAGAGGTAAGCATGAACCATCAAGAGAATCACAAAAGCATTCTTTTAAGCACAATGTTTTGACAATCACTAAATCTATAGCATCAATACACATAGACATGCATTAATAACACAAAATCTAGAGATAAACACACGAACATCTATTCTAGCATACATAGACATATGGATAGAATGAAATGACCAATTAGAATCATTAAACCACATAAATCATTGAATAAATAAGATCTATACATATCAAAGTGTCAAAACATCAATTACAACACTAATCCCTCAATAATACACAAGATTAAGATATAGAAAGCATGCTTGGGGCTAACGCTAACCCCAAGAGGATGTCTAACCACTCATGGTGATGATGCTCCAACCCTCAAGGGCTAACTCCATGGAAGAGGTTTGCTCCTTGTTGATGAAGATCTCCAATTGTGTCTCTAGCCTCCTCCTCCTCTAAGTTTCCTCTCCAAGAGATGATATGAAAGTAATGTTCTTTCTTTGAAAAAGCAATCCTTATCCTTATATAGGTAGGTCAAAATGACACCCAAAATGAGCTGGGGTCGTGCACACAATATTCCCTAATGATTGGATAAAGTACTACTTTTAATGAGATGGAATTTTAACTTTTTCGCACTGGAGGAAGTTCGATCGATCGAACTTAGGCTGGATCGATCCATCTGGCTGAGGTTTTTGGAAAAAGACAAATCCGAGATATTTGTGGGAGATATTTATGGGAAAAAGGACAAAAGTGGTTAGTGGGTGGTACAGCTGTGGATAGGATCAATCATTTGGATAAGGACAAAGGTGTTTGATCGATCGAAGAATGATGTTGGATCGATCGAACTTTTGGACTTAAGTGCTTTAGGTCAAGGCTTGGATCTATCTTGAAGTGCTGAGATCGATTAATGTTCGATTAATCGAACCTTGAACTTGGATCGATCGAACTTTGCTGCTTTCCACCTTTGACTTCATTTGCTTCTTTCTTTCTCCACTTTGCTCCTTTCTTTGTTTAATCTCAGAATTGCTTCAATTAAGCTCTTATTTGGCTGAGTTAGCTTATTTTCGAGATAAGTGCCTGAAAATGGAAATAATACGAAATCAATCTAAAAGGGTAAAGTAAGATAGATAAAGGTACTAGAATGCCTAAGCTTAAGGGGTTTAAATACGCACTTTTCAGTGCTCATCATTCAATATTATAGTATCAAACAAAAGTAAATATTTATAAAAATAATATTAAACTTGTATAACAATTTAGTTTCATATTATATCACATGATTAATTATATCACATAATTAATATAAGAAATAATAATAATCAAGAGAAGAATTTGCTTTCTTAAAGCTTTGTGGCTTATTCTCCAATAAACATGCTAGAAAATCAGGAATAAAAGAATTAGACGTTCTAGCCTTCTTACTACTCTAAACTCATCTTTATTTTCACTGTATGATTTATGCACAAGAAAATGATACGCAATACTGTTATGAGCATAACCTATCAAAGGTTTTATATGTGGGATTGTGCACTTGTAGCTCACCTAGTGTGGTAACTTATCAGTGCCTCTTGCACCCATCCATGACACACTCACCTACAAGGTTATCACATTTTAGGTCCACTCTAACTTTTTTAGGAGTAGGAACTACAACTTTAGCTAGAAACCCCCATGTATTTAAAAATTTATAGAAAGGTTTTCGACCTTTCTATAATTCATATAGTGTTACATTAGTTTACTTTTGAGGTATTTTATTAAGAATATAATTTGCGAAAAACAAAACTTACCCCCTACAAATTCTGATTTAAATCAGAACTTATCAACATAGCATTTATCATTTCTTCGTGAATGATACCATGTTCTAAACAATTATAAGAGTATGATGTTTTGTATTCAACACCTCTATCATTTCTTAACACCTTGATCTTTTTGCCAAGTTGATTCTCAACCTCATTTTTTGTAATGTTTAAACATTTCTAAGGTTTCATCCTTGCTTCGTAGCAAATATACATAACAGTATCTTATGCAACCATTGATAAAAGTAATGAAGTACCTTTTTTCACCTCTAGTTGGCACATGTTTATGGCAATGTCATATACTTCATAATATCATATTACAAAATTAAAATAATTCAACCAATATTAAATTATATAAATAATTCAATAGTCTACTTATATAATATGCTTCAATTTCATATAATATTGAACACATCAATATTTAGCTTATTATCATCTAATAATGTATAAAATATTATTTTATTATATCTCAACTATTAGTATAATATTTACTTATTTATATCTTAAATAGAAGCATATAATAAAATCTACGCAATGAATGAATCTGTCTGAAGATTGTTGGTAAATATATATGCTTCATGTAATATTTAAGATATAACAAACTTTATACTACTATGTCATGAGATAAATAACAATATGTTAAGAAATCATTAATTAAATATGCAACTCTATATTTAATTAAATATGCAAAATAAAGTAATAAAATAATAATAAAAAATAAAGAACCTGGACTGAGGCTAGTATTGGATACTATGTCTTTAAGACAGATTCGCCCCTCTATGGTGCCTACGGACTTGGTGGCGTCTATCTCCCAGGATACACCGGTCTACATCCACCAGTAGCAGCACTACAAACTAGTGGATACGGCGAACCTTCTCTGTGTAATACTCTCTCTGACTCAAAAAATGCATCTATACTATATAAATGCTGAATTGAGTGCAATATGAACCAAATGGTTCGAACCAATCTTAATATAGCTCGATGAAATTGGATTAGGGTTTAAGTGGTTCAGACCACTTAACCTATGGTTTGAACCCACTTGGGTTGGGTTTAAGTCTAGAGAGGGAGATAGAAGAAAATGAAAATGAATGATTTGCAAATGATCCAAATGGGGGTATTTATAGGCAACAAGGTGCCTTTTTGGATTGGGTGCAACTCTTTGGAAAAAACTAAAAGGTCGTTTTTAAGTAAGGTGCCTTTTCGGATTGGGTGTGTCTCTTCATCATTGGACGCAACCATTTATATGTGCCTCTTCACACTGAACACATCCACTCCAATTGGTTGCAATGGTTCACATAGCGTCTGTTCACCAATAGACACATCCACTCCAATAGGTTGCAATGGTTCACATGGTGTCTATTCACCAATAGACACATCCACTCCAATAGGTTGCAATGGTTCACATGAATAGTTATGTCTGTTGGTTTTAAGTTGCAACCCTTTAGAAACAGATGCAACTCTTTGAAAAACAGATGAAACCCTTTAAAAATAGATACAATCCTTTGGGGGAAAAAAACTAACTTTTAATTTAAATTTAAAAACTAACCACCCATTTACATAAGCCAGCCCAAAATTAAAGGCCCAATCCAAGATTCTATTTAGTAAAAAGAATAATTGGACTTTACAATTAGGCCCAAGCCCAAGCCCAAGCCCAAATTTGGCTTATTTAAATTTCAATTAGTTTCAACATTTTTTTCCATGTGGGATAAACACTTCCCACATTTTGCATACCTATTTAGGCTTATCAAAACATCACACTTTGGAGCTAATTTCTCATTCACCTAGAAACGGATTTGAGAAAGTAAATATACCACGTTCATCTCATTACAGAGAGAAACCCGCTCATCTAGAGATCCGCAAAAAATTATTAGTGGAATCTATTCCAAATCTCATCTAAAGTTTATGTTTTTAAAGCCCCCGTTTCCAATATACCATAGCTATATAGTATATACTCCAACTCTTAATTCTAATTGTTTGCTTAGGGTTCGATTGGATGAGATGATTTGGGGGGAAAAGAAAAGAAAAGAAAAGAAAAGAAAGGATAAGCAATATTGTGTTTGGATATCTATAATGAGGAGAAAAGAAATGATTGGGAAGTCCCTCCAAATCCCTTAAGTTGTATCCCTCCAAATGGAAAGGAAAGTAGGTTTAATGATATATTCATAATGCCAAAACTAACCTTTAAAATTAAATACACAAATTTGTAATTCCTTTCAAGTCCTTATAACATATCATAATCTAAGTACCTTAATCTAGACAAGTAGTGTGTGATTGTTTCAAACTATGGCATGAATCAGAGTTAGGGTTCATGGAGTCATGCTGAGGTTTGTTTAGTGGTTGGCTTGTAAGGGCTAGCCATTTTGCTGCTGGTTCATTGTCCTCACTCACAAGAATATTTCATTCATTCAGGGGAACAATTTCCTGAAACTTGAAAATAAAAAATAAAAAGCCAATTTGTTGTACCGTAACTGATGGAGTGGTGATGAATTATCATACCCCAAGACATATAGTAACTGTACATGCTATAGTCGTGTATAGTTACTTTGTTATATGATCATTTTTTATAGTTTACATTAATTAATTATATAAACCTAGTTAGGGAATTAGTCCCACCTAAGTTTTCAGCATTTGAAGGAGACCAGCAAATTAATTTGACAATAGGTAGATTTTGAAAACACAAGTCATTTAATTTAGATTAAATATAAAAGGGTATAAGAGTAATTTAGTTATTATCTTTTCCTTTCTTTTCTCTCCTCTATTTTATCCAAAGATGAATATAAATTATACTTATAATCGCCTTAGTGTTTGAAAGGGGAGGATTTTGGATATTTGAAATGAATGGGATTTTACAAATAATGTAAATTTGATAAGAAATTTTATAATGTACACAAATTCAAAAACAAATGAGAGAATTTGAGAAAATTTGGTAACAAATGAGAGAATTTGAGAAAATTTGGTAACTAACTATTAAAATTATCTCTCAACTCTTTATCGTTTTAAGTTTCTCCACTAATCCCTCCTCATCTTTTCACGTCTATCCTTTCGGTCGTCTTTCTATTGTAAAGTTATTATTTAATCTTCGTACACTATTTTTGTTTTGTTTTTTATTTTTATTTTGTAGGTTTGTTTTAAATTTGCAAACCGATGCAAATATAAATTAGGCCTAAAAATATATAGGGTAAAATGAACTAGATAATGGAATAACCATTCCCATTCTCTTGTTTGGTTATGCATGACTTAAAAAGGAAAATTAATTTAAATATATATATGTAAACCAAATATATATATATATATATATATATATATGCATAAATATATATTTTCGAGGTATATTTGGAAATTGAGGAGGGAATATCAAGAAAAAGTTGACTTTTATTGGATTTAGTTGTTTAAGAAAGTGTGTTAGCAATTATATTGTTCAAGTAAAGTAATTTTTAATATTATTTTTACACTATATTTTTTTAAGTGGAGGGAATGGATATTCCATTCCTCTTGTTGAAAAGTGGAATGATTTTGATGAAATGACCATTCTCCGAGAAAGGTGCAGAATGAGCATTCCATTTTTTAAAATTACTTTCTAAACAAAATAATGGAATTAAAACCATTCCATTCCACTTAATTTCATTCCAAAATAATGATTGACCTCTTTGTGTTTGTGTAACTCTGTTTTTGTGTTAGTGATGTTGTTACTGGAGGAATTTTTACCATTGCATAGCAAACTTATCACTCTTTTCAATTATTTGAACTAAAATTCTCATCATCCTTAAAGTTAAGAGTGCTTCAGTTTTGCCTTAATTCCAAAATAAAATTGGTTTTCCTAATGAAAGCAATAGAAATTATTACTTATCTAGGTTGCATCAATTTCTCTATTAAATTACTTCATTGACATTTCAAAATGCAGGATAATATGGTTGCCCAATCAAATGAATTTATTAATGTGGATGCTAGTAGTCCAATTCCAGTAGATGAGTAGATATTAGAGAATTGTCTTGGAAAAGGAAAGGGTACTTATTTCCGCGGGTTTGGTCATGGAAAGAAGGCTCCACGAGGACGTAAGAGGAATACCAATATTGCAGAATTGGTGGCAGAATTAGAGGCTGAGAGGAGGAGGGCTGATAGAGCTGAAGATTCCATATATGATTTGAAGGCAACTGTGGCTAGTCTTGCGGAGAATGAAAACAGAATGTATTCTCAGCTTATGTTCACACAATTTGGCATGCATCGACCTTCGTTTGGTAGCCCACAATAGCAGCAACAGCCGTGAACTTATGGACCATTTGGCTGTCTATTGAATAGTCCTCAGCCACCAATGTTTGGGGCATTTGGTCATCCGTACCAACCATTTCAATCCGAGCCTGCAATACATGATCAATGATTTCAGACATTGAAATTTAGAAACTAAGTTTTTTATAGCATTTCCTAATAGCTAGGCACACAAATAGGTGGCAGCTGCTGCACCTCTTCCAAAGGTAGTATAAGAAAGTCAAGTGCAAGATCAAGAAAGTTTTTGATTAGAAACTAATTTTTTGGGATTACATATGATGTTTTTTTGGTACTGTTTTGAGAATTGCTAGAAGTGTAATTTGAACAACCTATATGTATTTTAATTAATGGTTGACATTAAATTTAGTTGGTGTAGAAGTAGATTATGAATGGATATAGCAGGTAGATTATGAATGGATGAAGATATGAATCGAATAATATAGCATGTGCCAAAAAAATAATAATAATAATAATAATAAAAAATACATCAATTTAATTCCGTCCCTAATGCTTGATTGTGACAGAATAAAGCTCTGTCCCTAATGCTCAATTGGGACGGAATTTAAGTCAGTCCCTAATGCTCAACCTAATGCTCAATTGGGACGGATAATCAAATTCAGTCTCTAATGCTCAATTGGGACGGATAATCAAATTCAGTCCCTAATACTCAATTGGGACGGAGTTTTATTCCGTCCCAATTAGTCCGTCCCTAAAACCCTTTTAGGACGTCCGTCCCCTTTTAGGACGCTGCATATAGAGACTGCAGTCCCAAAAAGGTATTAGGGACAGTTTTTTTTGTCCCTAATAGCACCATTTCTTGTAGTGTATCTGCTCCTACCAAACAAAGCAGAGACATTGTAGGTGGCATGTTGTATTGCTATGACATTCTGTCGAGATGACTGGTGATGCCTGGCACCCTAATGACGTTCTCTACAAGATACACAGAATTTTAAAAGCAAAGCGAAGTCGGAGGGTTTCTTTACTGGTACCGTGGTACGACACCTCTTCTTCTCCTTCTATGTGTTGATTTTTACTAAACTTTAATGTGGAAAATTTCAAGCTATTATTCTGTTCCGTGCTAGGGTTTTCAGAATAATTGGTTTTCAAAGTTTTTTTTTTTTTTTTTTTTTCTTTCCTGCATTTTCAAAGTTTGTTACTTTACTTCTTTAATTTATGGATTTAATATAATACCCCCGCTTTTGTTTTAGCAAATAATTTGTCTCTCTCTTGTTATTTGATTTGTATAAATAAAATGTTTCTTTCAGATGGACGTCGTCAGGATGCATAGACAGTTCTGTAAACTGCCGTTTCTGGTTCGAATTTGTAATTCTCTCTCCACCTTACCTTACCTTCCCTCTTTTAATTAATTGTGTTTCAATTTTCACTAATATATGCAAATAATTTTGTTTTCCTATATCAGCTGTCCTTCCGGTGTTTGTAGTTACTACGACGGGTATCGGCGCTCTGATTGGTTATGAGTATGTTTCAGTCTGATGTTGAGATCTCAATTGACTAGTCATTGCTCTATATGCTGAATGAAGTTTTTATATCTTTATTTGTTTTCTCAAAAAAGCCTTTGGATGATTTAAGTGTCAGTTCTGTAGAGTTTTCACTAATGCATCATTGTTGCGGCTTGTATTAATATTTGTACTCATTTGATGTTCAAAATTTTGTATATGGCTATATCTAAGAGTTATGTTGGAAGAATTGTTGTATTATTTGGTATAATGTCTTAATTTGTTTCATGTTTCAATTACAGGAGACTAAAATATCGCGAAAAATGGTTTGTCTTCCTCCCTTCAAACTTCAATAGTTTCTTTTCTCTTTATCTATTGCTCTCACCTTGTATTTGTTTCAGGTGGATAGTTTTAGATGAACCAATAAATTAATGTAATTAAGAGTTATGTTGGAAGAATTGTTGTATTATTTGTTTCAATTACAGGGAACTTAAATTGGCGAAATATCTCAAAGAACGGTTTGTCTTCTTCCCTTGAAACTTCAATAGTTTATTTTCTCTTTATCTATTGGTCTCACCTTGTAACAGGTGGATAGTTAAATACCTCACCTTGACCTGTGCTCTTCATAATGCTCTATAAATTCCAAAACTATGTCTTTGTGATGTTTTGTTTCGCTGGAGGATCTTCCCTTCACACGGCACTACCACTCATCTTTATGCTTGCGGAGTTCTACGGTTGGACTCTCCACACGCATTGATCTTTGGGTTGGGTTGGGGTTCACTTGGACTTCTAAGGTTCTGTTGTTTAGTGATGAGGCGGGCCGTGTCTGTGGGATATAACAGTAGCTTCAGGGTGGACAGAGGTCCTTCTAGTAAGATGGAGATTTCTCAAATTAGTGTGGGCTGGGATTTCTTTCCCAAATTCCATAGTAATTGGAGTAAAATGGGCTTTAAATATCTAGTAAATCATACGAATATACAATATAATGGGCTTTAAGTGAAATTTTGGAACTTCGTAAATCAGCATATCAAAAAGCAAATCCCAAATACATTTTTACGTAAGCCACCATATTCTCTAATAGAGAGTTGGAGGATTAAATCAACATGTCTATTATTGGAAACACCAGTGACCAACTCTTTTCTCCATTTTTAGTTGAAGTATCAATCAAATCTGCTACTTCATGAATTTCACTCCCATTATATGAAAAATTAGAAGGATCCTCCACTTCATTACCTTCATTACCCATATCCTTCAAGATGTCTTAGATCTACTGGAATCTGGATGAGTCCATAACCCTCCATACCCACCAACAGCCTTGTTCTCACACAGTTGATCGCTGGACCAAAACTTTATAAGCTTACGAATCTTCTGACACAGATTCAAAGGAATCTGAAACTCTGAGCTGTGTAATTTTGCAGAGAAGCCACGACCCTTAAAGGCAATAACCCCAGGGAAAAAAGGATCTCACTTGACTACAACCAGTGTAAACCAACCTATTCTCTTAAAGCACGAAACAAGGGCTCACGGGCACTTGTGAGTAAGAGTCATAACTAGTGTTTTAAACAGTGTAACAAATTTAAACATTGCAATGCTCCTCTCCAGCTGTTTTTATTTTATCTCAAATTTCCTCTTCTTTTGGGCGTTCAAATTCTTCATTTTTAGTTCCTAATTCTTTGGGTTAATGGTTTTATTATACTTGTAAAAAAAAAAAATATCGTTTTATTATAAATCTACTTTTTGAAATCAATATTTATTGTAGGTCCCACACCTCTACATCAACAAATATTTAATCGAATCTATTGCACCGTAAAAATATCAACAAGAGTACCCGTACATTGATTTACCGTTCGTTTCAAAGAATCCTAAGCAGCACGTGATGTCCTTTGGTCTCGTATACTTATCAGTCAAAAGTAACCTCTCGAGTCTTGACTGGTAGGTGTTACTTTAGAGAAACTTTAGAGAGAGAATGAGGTTATTCTTGGCTGGATTATGGAGTTTACTTTTTGTGTTAGGCTTTCGTATATGGGTTGCACTCCCCGCATGAATGCTCTTTTAATGAACTGAACTTATTGAAAAAAAAAAAAAAAAAAAAAAAAAAAAAAATTCCATATTCTGATGGCTGTCCATTAAAATTGGTTTGAGAGTTTTGATGGAAAGCAAGAGAGCATAGAGTAGAAAACCGCTAGATATATTCTATTAATACTTCCGTTGTGAATTTGATATTATAATTTGGTGCCATAAACTAAGGATCAACTCAATTTTTTTCATCCTTGAAAAGGGTTATCATCCTACCCAACCGAATTAAGATGAGAAATTGAATGCTATGATTTGACTTGGGCATGGAGCACTAACTTTCGGAATTGATCCATATGTGTGCTTTGGTGTGTAATACTTATTTTGCCCGAAGGCATCACCCTTCAAGTAGGCCAATACTGATACCACTTGGACACCTGGGTGGGGAAGTACTTGGGCAACATTTAATACGAGTATTAATTTTGATGAAACCATATGCTCGAGCATATGAGCATTGACAGAAAACATGATTTGTATGTTCTTCTTTGCAATTGTTTTTGTTTCTTTGATATTAATATCTTTTTATTGCATTATGTTTGCCTTTTTTAATAGAATAAATACAAAAAGGTGTTGTGCGTGTTTTGTTATATCCTAGTTTTCTAAAAATTACTGTATGTTTTATATTGCCGCTATGTTTTGTCTAACTGGTGTACAATACATGGTAGTTATTGTTCCTTGTTGAAGTGATTTTTCTTTTTGTTCTGGTAGCAAAAGGCTTCTTTTTAACCCAAAAGACAAAATATTTCTTTTCAGGTATCCTGACTTATGAGCAAGAGAAGATGATGACAATGGAATAGTCCTTTTCTAGGGGCAGAATAATAATGATGAACACTACTAAATTGTGCACGCCTTCTATAAATTTGTGTTAAAAGATTGCTAGAAAATATTCTATGGATTTCTTTGAACTTAATAGCATTTTGATCTCAACTTTGTCATGTTTAATGTCCAATGGTGCTTCTGACTCCGTAACCTATGAAGAAATGAGGAGCGAGCATTGAACCCCAAAGAGTTGGCCTAGTTGGAAAAGACTTGGGCTGTAGTCTCATGAAGCTTAAGTCTTAAATTCAATTCTTTTGGGACTACGATTGTGAACGTAGTCCGAACCTTACCTGAGCACAAGTATCCGAATTATCTAAATGAGGAGTGAGCATTGGAAAGCCCCAATAAGAAATCACTCATTTCAAAGCCATACAAGTTTTTACAAGAAAACAGGTTTTTACAAGTTATGCAGGAGCTATTCCTCCCTTGAACTCTTCTACATGGTTTGCCTTGTTTCACATAAGGTTTAAAAAAAATTCTTTTGCCAATTTATGTGTTTTTTTAACCAAAACCACATAAAATAATAGGAAATTTATATATAAGTGGTAGTAGCAAAGGTATATTACCCATACATGAACGTAGTTTGCATATTTACTAGAGCATGAACTAGAAGTCAATGCATTTTATTTGAACCCTTTAGTAAGATAAAATTATATTTTCACCCCTAAAGTTTATTTTATGCACAACTTACCCAAAGAAACAAGAATTAGGAGACACAACGCGTAATCTACAATGACGAATAGAAGAACTTAGATCTAGAATTATATTAATACAAAATATTTTAGAAGTTAGACGGCAACGATTTTAGTTTATGAATAGAATAAACTTTAAAAATTTAGATAACTGTATAAAACGACTAGGAGAAAATCTTGATTATATTAAAAAACAAGTAGTGTAGAATTCTATTCCAAATAATTTAAATAACAAGATAATATTAGTTGCAATTAAAGATATAAATAACGATATTAAAAATATTACTGAAAACCAAAAAATAATAATAGACTACTTAAAATCTCTTAAAACTGATATGCAAAAGCTATTACAATAGTTTTATGAGCACTAGTAATCCTTTAAAACTAACGTTTACTTAACAAATATACATATTAGACAAAATAACTTGTTAATCCAGCTACTACTTCAGTTATCTGAAAAGGTTAATAAACTTGAGGAAAAATTAGAAGTAATACAAGAAAGTATTCCTAAAGAATCTTCCAAAGAATTATCTAAATTATCAGATAAAATAAAGGATATAAAATTATTAACCAATAATCAGTCCTCCCCTAAAACAACCAAGCGTATAAACTTATTACAACCACATAAGCAAATAACACAATGGCCATTATTCTTAGAAAAGCCAAAGAAATAATGCGTGTAGAAGATTTATATGATAATGAGGAAGATGCTAAAAAATATATCGAACAAGGAATGAAGAAGGTAAAAAATAAAGTGAACCTTTACTCTAATAACTTACTAGATTTTCAAAGTAAGATATACAATCATTTTAGCTAAAGAAGAATAAGTGATGTCAACAATCAAGTTATCTTAGACCTTATAACAACAGAGGCTTGTCGAGAGTTAAATAACAATAATTTAGAACTTATGCATCTAGGTGTCATAATGATAGGATTAGTAGGATTAAACAGAGCTGAAATAGGAACTAGAGCACTTGCTTATATTTATGATGATCGATGGAATAACCATCAATAAGCACAAATAGCCAGAAATAGATTTAGCAGCCAATGCAGCTATTATAGGATGTATCCCTAATTATACGATGACCACTAGAAAATTTAGTAAACATATTAAAATAGCTATATCCACTAAAAGATATAATATGACAGGACAGTTTGAAAACATATTAGTCAATACTTTATTTATAGGAAAAGCAGTTAATCAATATAACTTGAAATTTAAAGCCCAATTTAGTGAATTAGTTAAACCTTTTAGTAGCAAATATGTTTAAATGATAGAGCTAGAAAAGTAAGCAGTATTACCCATGAAGGAACAGAATGGAAATTACCTAATCTCACCACTATAATTAAAAAGACTCCCGAAAGTAATATGATCTATGTCAAAAATAGTGGAGAAGCTAGCATACGGTTTAATTATACGATATAAGACTTTTTAACCACACTCATACAAATTGAATCCCCTAAAGAAATAAATGTCCTTTATGATAGACTAGAAGATAAAATCTTAGATAAAATAATGCATAACTTTGACAATCTTGAATTAGAAAATCTGAAAGATAAATATTCTAAGCCAAATTATCAACTCATAGAAAGCATTTATCTAGGCGAAGGAAATAATGATGATATTAAGAGAAATATATTAAAAGTCGGTTTTGAATCCTTCTACACGAAACACGAATTAAACACACTAAAAGAAGAATTAAATGTTAATGAAGAACAAGTAGAGCATAGAGAAGGAAAACAACCAGAAGGATCTACATCCCAACCAATAGGATCTGTAGATCAAGAAATGCATGATGCAACTAGTAGAACTAATAAAACTAATGATGAATATCTCACTGGACAAAGATTGCAACCTAAACATATATAGAAAATAGAAACATAACAGACATGTACACATGGACACCACATCGTAGACGCTACGATAATATTCCAACACATGATGCAGGAACTATATTAGACATATCACAACACAATCCCCAAGATTGGTCATGAATAATCGATGATTGGGAATAAGACTGTATTAGAACAGTTATTTTAATCCAGTTCGATAATAGAACACAAGTATTAACTTATTATGAAACCCTATTAAAAGGCACAATTCAAAACTAGTGGCAATCATATAAAGTTACTTATGTTAATGATTACAATATCTTAAAAGATAACTTTACAATTCAACAGTTCACTAGTTTAATCAAGCAGGTATTATTAGGTGAAGACAGACTATTAAAAGAAACTCAAATAAAACAAAATGAAGCTTTACGAAATCTAGAGTATTACAAATTTGTGATTTTTGATACATAAGAGACTACACTAATAAGTTTTTTGAACATTTTGCCACTACAGGAAAAACTGGAGATCGAACCTTATTAGATAGATATCTTTAGAAATTACCAGGAAGTGTAGGAACTAAGATTTGGGAAAAGTGGTTAGAAAATCCTCGAAGAGATAGATTAACTATAGGAGATAGAGTTAACCATGTCTATGACATGTTAAAAAAGGAATGTAGACAACGTCGAGAATCCAAGTAAATTAAGAAATAAAATTTTGATGTATGTAAACAATTAGAGTTTCCTCCACAATATGGTTGCATACCACAGAAAACCTTCAAAAGAAATAAACCATGAAAATATAAATTACGAAAAAGTAAAACTTATAAAAATTACAATAAAAAGCCACATTTTAAGAATTTTAAAAGCAACCCCAAACCATTTAGAAAGCGTCCTTGATATAAAAAGTGAAAAATAATTAAAGATATAAAAAATGATAAAGACAATAAAGATAGCAAAGTAACTACATTGCCCATAAAAGAACGAAGCTACAAATGTTTTATTTGTGGAGATCCAGGTCATATAAGACCAAATTGCCCTTATAGATATAAGCAAAACCCTACTAAGCAAATACAAGAAAAAATCAATACACTTGAAGATATTGAGGAACAGATAGAGGAATTATATGAATTAGAAAGCATTTATGATTTCGATGATGATAATGATAGCATATATAGTATAGAAAGTATTGACAGTGAAGATGATGAAGATCTTGAACAAGGACTTCATTCTATGGAAGATTTTATTTGTACTATAAGCAATTCTTCATGTCATTATAATCTCGTAAATTTTCATTTTTATAACCTACAACTGTAAACAATGTAACTCCTCCATTACAGAAGGATATTATTGTAAAGACCATTGTAAAACCTTATTATGTCACGACTGTTATAATAAATATGAAACCAAGTTTGAAAATACATTGGTTGAATCTATAAATTCATTATATAAACCGTCTAGTCTAATCCAATTCCTGGTAACATTAGAATTTAAAGAAAAATTGGTCCAAACCTCAACTATGTTAGATACCGGAGCATCTAAAAGTATAATTCAAAAACATTTAGTACTAGAGGAAGCCTTAATAAAATTAAATTATAATGTTAATATGAGTCAATATAATAATGAAAAATTACCAATAGCCCATTGTGTTCAGAATATGCCTATATTAATTAAAATGAGAAATTTGTGTTACTACAAACCTACGTAGTTAATAATATTTCTAGTACTTATGATTTATTTTGGAATTAAATTTATTTGATGAAACTATAGAAGAAAATTTATTCGATGCAACTGAATTTATAGACGATGTTTCTGAAGCATTAATGTTTCTTAGTCATTTAGATGAACCAAAGATTTTACTTAATAATAAAGCTATATTAAAGAATTCCAAATTAAACATTGATAATCTTATAAGACTAGTTGATACCATTGAAATCTTAGCAGATGATTCCCAGAAACACTGGTATAAAAATAAAATCGAAGCCAAATTAAATATAATAAATCCTTTTATAACTATAAAAACACAGGATAATCCTCATACCTTAGATGGTCAAGAAGAATTTCAAAAACAAATTAAAGAACTTTTATTACTAAAAGTAATAAGAAAAAATAATAGTAGATATAGGAGTCCAGCTTTATGATTAGAAATCATGCTGAAATAAAAAGAGAAAAAGCTCGTATGGTTATAAATTATAAAAGATTAATTGATAATGCTTATGATGATAGTTATAAAATTCCTAATAAAGATGTTTTACTAAATCAAATACAAGATAGAAAATGGTTTTCTAAATTTGATTGTAAATCAGGATTTGGCAAATTCGTATAGCTGACGAATCTATTGAATAGACTGCATTTACATGTCCTAAGGGACATTATGAGTGGTTTGTTATGCCCTTTGGATTAAAAAAAATGCATCATAAGAGTTTCAGCAAAAAATGGATACTATATTCAATAAACATTCAATGTTCTATTGTGTTTACATAAACGATATTCTAGTTTTCATTCAAACTAAAAAAGAGCATAGAAAACATCTTGAACTTATATTCAACGAATTTATAACACAAGGACTCATTATAAGCAGTAAAAAAATGATATTAGAAAAACAAGACATTGAATTTTTAGGTCTATACATAAAAGATGGAAAAGTCAAATTACAATCACATATCATTAAGAAAATTTTAGATTTTTCAGATAAATTAGAAAAAAACCAAAATACTACAAGCATTTTTAGGATTATTAAATTATGGTCGCAATTTTATCCCTAAATTAGGACAATTAGTAGGAAATTTGTATTCAAAATTAGGTAAACATGGTCAAAAATATTTTAATACTCAAGACATAGAATTAGTTAAGAAAATTAAATCTTTAGTCACCAGTTAGAACCCTTACAACTCCCAATGGAAAATAGCTATAAAATAATCCAGACAGATGCATCAGCTCAAGGATAGGCAGGTTTACTTCTTTAAAGACCTACAAAAGAATCTTCTCGAGACAAAGAACAAATTTGTCGCCATGCTAGCGGAACTTTTAATAAAGCACAATCTAATCTACCCTCAACAGATCTAGAAATTCTAGAAGTAACCAACTCTATTGAAAAATTTTAGATATTCTTTGAGAAAGAATTTCTTATAAGAACAGATTGTGATAATATAGTTAAATTTGCAAACAAAACAAAGCAACAACGGATGTCTGCAAAAAGATGGATTTCCTTTATTGACTGTATTACTGGAAGATGTTTTAAACCTATATTTGAACATGTTAAAGGAAAAGACAATTATTTAGCAGATCTTCTATCTCAATTACTAATTGATTGCTAAATTTTCCAAGAATGGAAACAAAGAGCAACAACAGCTATAGCCTTATACCAGGCACTTCTAATCCTCTTTTGATTATCCAAAACCCAGCTCAACAGTTCTGCGCTAGACATAATCTTTTTCCTGACCAAAAACTTATTTTAGATAATATTTGGTTTTCTAGAAATAACCTCGATAGAACCCTCATTAGAAATATAAATACTTTAAGTGAATATTTTGTAGCATCTAATAAAGCTTATCAATCTCTACAGCAAGAACATAAAGTGCTTATATCTCATTTAAAAAAATTAAATTTAGCTTATCAGAAAAAGACAGCAAACCCCACAGAACTAACTATCTCTGAGCAAAGGACTAATGAAGATGAAAATCTTCAGAAAGTTCAATTTCTGCAGGTACAAACAAGGTATGCCAAGTTATCACCCCTTTTCTCTCCAACATATAGAGAAATCCTAAGATAACAAGTTGAGCTCATCTTCCCTGAAGACATCAAAGAACTTATCCTTAAAGAAATTAAGTCCGATGGTCTCAAAGAATGGATTGATATCCAGAATTACATTAGAAACAATAATTCGCCTAAAGGAACCCAATATAATTATTTTTTCCTACGATTTATACAAACAGGCAATCTCGTACCTATGGCCATTATTTTGTTAGACGTAGACATTGTTTTCTTTTATCCTTTTGAAATAACCAGAAAAACCCTTTTCTCTACAAAAACAACTATCTGTTACTTAAGCAAACTGTTAGAATTATGAATGATCTACAGTATCACCATACCAAAAGACATGCCATTAGAATATCTAGATTCTTTAGGAAATTTTCCCAACCGTTTAAATCAAGTTTTTACCTTCGAACAGAAATTAACCCAAGATTTCATGCCAGAAAGTCCAATTCTCCTTCAAATCCACAGTACTCCCCCAGAATGGGTAAAATATGGAGCTACAATTCTCGGACAACATCGAATCTACATTCATTCCGATCCAACTGAAGTCAAGGTTCTAACAAGACATATCAATTTTGCAAATAACTTTCGAAATGATATAGAACCAGCTTCCCTTAACCATTTGGTGTACTATAAAGCCTATTATCAAGTTAACCTAAGCTAAAATCCAGGTTTCAGACTCTACGACCGTAATATCAACATAGAAATTTTTTTCAAAACAAGAATTCCTCATGTCATTAAGTCTCTTCCAGAGATTGAGATATCTCCTGAAGTTAAAGAAATAATAAATGAAGAAAAAATGCTACTGGAACAAATTGAACTCTCCTATCGAAATGAAGAAATCAGCTCACCAGACAGCACTGATGCGTATTTGGCTTGCATGCATGAAAGAGAAAGAAATGACGGCCCAATAGATAGCACTACTGACGAAAATTTGTCCAATATGCAAGATTTTTAAAAAGTATCTAAGAAAAAGAAGATTCGCCATAGTGTATTGATAAAAGCAGCTTTAGCATCCAAGAAAAAGTAGATGTTCAACAGTGTACAAATAAAGCAGATCCACTGAAAGTAGATTCTCAATAGTAAAAGTTGATAAGACTCTCCAGAAGCCGACATCAATAGTCCATCAATAATTCAAGCCATCTTATCTCTAAGGCATCTTGCATCTCAACCGTCTATGCAGCATCTGCAATCTCAACCGAAGAATCATCTCCCTCATTTCCCTATAAAAGGAACCTCTCTGCTCAAGCAAGGATCATCAAGTTTTAGAGCAATTAAGTCTAGAATGATCAAGCATTCCAGCCTTCAGTTTCCAATGTTTTTTTTTTTGGTGACTTCTTTCAGTGTGTTTCCTATGTAAAATATAGTGTGAGAGTGTATTCATGTATAAACAGTGTGAATCCAAGTATATATTTCTTATGAAATAAATCCAGTTTGCTCTTATTCGAAGCATCCTTATCTCTACTTAGTATTTTAAGTACTTTCGGTCAAAAGACTTTCGTCGACAAAAAGATCAAATATATAGATTTAATTTAACCAAACAGTATAGACTCCAGAATTTTCTTGAATCCAACCAGTACAAGCAACCTTAGTTTTAATTTAGCAATTTCTTCTTTGAGTTGACTCGAACTATTGGCTTGTTGGCCTATTCTTGCCGGTGTTCAGGCATTTTACAGGGCGTTATCAGAGCGTTTATTAGGTTCGGCAGTCATTTCTGTGATTTAATTGTTAAGTTTATCTCTATGTTATTTGAATGTTTCTATTTGGTCGGAGCCAACTTAATTTTGGTATCAGAGCCTATACTTTTTCGTTAAATTTAATTTATATATATGATCTTTTGTCTAAAGAAGTCTATAAGTCCATATTATTCTACTGTGAAATTTTAATTTACTTTAAAAGAAAAAGAAAGATATTAAAAAGTTCATTCAAGGATCTTTCCGTAAGATTATTTCATGTTATAAGACTTTTATGTTATAACAATATATTGCTTTGGGTCATTGTAGTATTATAAGTTGTTGTGTGGTCTAAAGTAGAAAATCAGTCCATTTTAGAGAAATATTTGTGTGATCCTTTCATTTGTAAGAAAAAGTTTGAGTGGTCCCCTCATTTTCTTGATAAATTAAGAAGTTGACTTCATCTTATAGTAGTATTTGGGCCTTAAGCCCATGTATTGGTAAAAATTCCTAAAATAATTTGAATTTTTTCTTGTAAGTTGGTATGCTATATTTTATTTTGAAAATTAAAAAACGTGATTTTGCATGCTCTCAAGAGTCGATCAAGTAGAAAGTATTCATGTACTGAAATACTCTTTAAGTGCTCCCTTCATGTAGTGACATGCATGGCGATAGTGCAGCTCCAAACGATCTAATTCCACAGCATATTGGCTAATTCAGATACAAGAAGAAGACAGGGAAGAAGGTTTGAATGGTGAGGAGTTTTGGCGGAATGCTGTAAAATTTTCATCGTCTATACTCCGTTGGGAAATTGAAATGAAGATGAAGAAGGTTGTGCTGGAAAGTAAATTTTGATTTTGTGTGTTGAGTGTTATGTTAGGGTTTAACCAAGGTTCGCAATAATTGTCGCGGTTTAACGGAATGTATTCTATATCTGTATTATATAACGAAATTGGTTATCAAATTGTGTATAAAAATATTCGATATCGCACATCAGCCAAAATAATGAGTGTTGTAACAGTTTTGCGGAACCGTTTTTGCATATGTATTACGTAATTGTAATTTTTTTTTTTTTTCGATATTGCACATTAACCAAAATAATGAGTGATCCTTTGATTATTTTAGTAATTCTTCTTAAACTTTTGTATGATCATTCAACACTACTAGTGGTATATTTATAAATTTTAAGTCATTGTTCTTATTATTATTATTAAGATAATACTATTTTTTTATTAAATTAATGAGTAATAAAATATTTAAATTTTAAATAGATTAAATTTATATCATATATAACATGTGAGAAAAAAAATTTAAAACTATATAATACAATTTAAAAGTATGATTCTTAAATAAATGATAAATAAATATCTTAAGTATACTAATAAACAAAAATAGATTTTATTAAAAAAAAAATTAATTACCATTCAATAATATATAAAATTTATTTTTACTGAAGGTTTACATACAAATGTGGGATGTAGCATTCTGGATGGTGGGGTGGTCTCACCCGCTCTCACTGTCACACCTACTTTATATAAACTAAAATAACACAATTAATAAAGTTTCAATTTTTAAAAAACATAAAATATCTTTACAAAAATAATATAATTTGTTATGTGAAAATAGACATAACTCACATGATCCAAAACATTTGGATTTAAATAATATGTGCATTTTGCGGATGATTGTATATATTTAAAATTTTAGATTAAATATCTTATACTTTCAAGCTCCATGTGCACTACACCGCACTTGCTCTATGTTAGTCACACTAAACTTAAAGAACACGTTAATTCCTTTATTAATTTTTTCATTCTATTTTTATTTTGTAATGCTTTTAGATTAAAATAGAGTTATGTATGAAAACATAGCTCACAAGATCCAAAAACACTTGGATTCAATAATATGTGTAGTTTGTAGATGATTGCATATATTCAAATTTTAAAAATTATTCAAGAATTAAAGTGACTAACGAGTGAGTTATTTTATTCATTACAAAAATAAAAAGTTAATAATAACTAATTACTTCTACTAAATTTGCAACCAAATAATATTGAGAGGTTCAAGATCCTTAATGAGTTGGGGCTTTTTATATGGGCATTGCAAAAAAAAAAATTTCCCTCAAACTTTCTGCACCTTCTTCTCAGGTTGTTATTGAAGACATTAACCATTGATGCGCTTTGTGACGTAAGCCATAATTTTGTTAGAGGTAATTTAGAGAAATTTGATATATTATTGATAAAAAAATGAATAAAAATTAATTCTACACTCTGCAGTACACACATTTATAATAATAAAAAACCTAACTCTAAAAGAAAACTAAAACGTAAAGAAATCTAATAGCAAAAGGAAAATAATTCCTAAAAAAAATTAATTAAAACTAAACTTTTTATAAAATATATAAAAATAAAATAAATAAAAAACCTAAAACTAAATAATTTTGAAATGGTATTGAGAGAAAATTGTTTTTGTTCTCCTTTTCAATTCCCTTTCGTTTCTTCTTTGGGAGTATGACTCTTCTTTCTCCTTTCTTCTTGTGACCAACAACTTTTTCACAAAAAATAAAAAATGCATGTCCATGTGTAGCCATGTCACCGTGCAAATAAATTCGAATGTATGCAATAATAACCATCAATCAGTTTAAAATGTTAGGGATTTTCACAACCCGAATTCATAGGACTCAAATTATGACTAGGAAAGGAGGTCATCCGGGCTCTTACTCAAGCCCCGAGTGAGTAAGCTAAAGTGAAATACTCATTATTTAAAGTAACTAAAACTTCCCAAGAGGTTGCTGCCAGGGTAATGGTCTCCCCACAACTAAGTAGTCTCAGTTTAGAAAATTTCATGACTGTGCTTCACTTAAATGGTCTTAACTCTTTATCTGGTTAGCATTTTTTTTTTAATGAGGTTGGTACCGTTGAAAATCTGACTTCAAGCCAGTCAATTTAAGTACAAATTTGACTCAATTTGGATTTAAAATGAACGAGTTACGATCATTTAAAGTTGGTGGAATAGAATAGAGAGCTGGTTAGATAGCGTAACCAGTTGCAGCCCATTTTCAGAATCCAAAAATGCACTACAACTTGTTGCGAGTAAGTGCAACCGGTTCCACTTGACCATGTGAACTACGTGGTGTAGAAGTTGTTAGTTGATTTAATTGTGATTAACTCCTTTAATGACCTAGATGAGATTAATAGATCAATTTACCCAATTTTTGTGATTGATTAGATTACTTAAGCAACATAATCAATTAAACATCCAAAATCACAAAGATAAATACTTAAAAATAAAGCAAGTACAGTTAGAGAGATGACAACAAATTTTTTAGCGAGGAAACCCCAATTGGTAGAATAAACCAATTGTTGTGGAGAAACCTCGTGGACTGTGCAGTCCAAAGTAAACCGATCCACTATATTTGAAATAAAGTATAATGGACTTTGACTCATGCTCAGAAATTCTAGCGTATTCAGATGAACAATAGAATTAATAATTGCATATAAAGTTTTTCCATTAGCATCATTACACTCAGTTTCAACAGCAGTAAAAGCAAAGGCATCTTTTAAAACTTTTTATACTTTACCATCCATAGTTTTATCTTCTGTAGGTGGTGTATAGTTAGATTCAACAATAGCCTAAGTTTTACCTCCTGAATTTTACAAATAAGCTCTCATCTTTGATTTCCAAAAATTATAATTATTTCCTTCAAATAAAGGATCATGTTGATTAGAACCACCTTTTTTCAACGCATAAGACATGATGAATTTTTTTTTTTTTTACTAAATCAATCAAAACTTTCAATAAGGATCAACTCAATGTGTAAATATTGGCTCTGATACCAATTTATGAGTTATACGCAATGAAATATTTAGGATTGTAATGGCCCAAGTTTTATTCAACTCGGTGCGTCAGTGATGACCCGAAAGTTGACCCGGTAACGAATCTAAAATGCGGAAGCGAAAAATAAACCAAGGTCTTTAGGGATATAAATCATCCCTAAGACACCAATGTGACCTTACATGAAGTCACGGAACGTAAAGAGAATGAAAGAGTAATCGAGAGTCAACCGGGTAAAATCAATCAGCTAAGGGGGCAAAATGGCCAATTTACGAACAAGAAGGGAAATTTGACTCTAAGCAAGTCAAATGAGATCTAAACAACCTAAACTAATCATTTCACAATATTCTAAGAAGTTCTAAGAACTTTGGACAAGAATCCCACAAAACGTCCTCTCCTGGTTTAAGCGAGAACTGACACCATCTCACTAGAACGTACATGAATAACTGTCAATGTGATTTGAATCTGAAAATGAAATTGGTACCATTGGAAAGCTGACTCAAAATTCTTGAGTTTAGGCTTAAGAATTACCCCATTTAGATTACAAATGAAGAAGTTATGACCGTTTGAAGTCGGAACAACAATGCTGAAACAAAGTCTGGAAGGCTGGTGTATAAGAGCTATTTCGGTCGACCGAAAAGAGCCTAAACAGTGATTTTGGCTACTGGAATGTGTGTTTTACTATTCAATGAAGTTTCCAAAAGCCATCAGTCGACCGAAATGCCATTTCGGTTGGCCGAAATGACTCGAAAGAGGCTAAAGGACTTGTTAAATGCCAAAAATGTTAAGGTTTAACCTAAGCCTCAAATCCCTCCAGAATTTGTTCAAAAATAAATGTTTAAAGCTGATTTTCAAGGAGATGTGAGTATGTGAACATGTCAACAACCTTAATATGAATATTTGAATATAATACAATGGCTTACGACCTCATACATGTCCATTACAAGAATTTCATATGCCAAACCTCCAAAGTTGGTTAAAATACACTTTTAATTCAAAAAATATAGTACCAAGTGAGCACAAGTATCATTACACACACATCCGTAGAGTATCAAAAGGTATACTTAAGTGCACATTACATAGCTTGAACCATAAATACATGTTTTGACATAATAACTAAAATGAAGCTTGATATGCTAACAAGTGCATATTCTAATATAACAAAAATATTCCAAGTAGTCAAGCAAGCCTAAGAGTGTTGTGCATCCCATAATAATGCTTCTTTTCCTGAAAAACAACCCAGTAACTTTGGGGTGAGTAAACAAGTTTACTCGTAGGGGATGAACATGCATAAGCTTAACTTAATACAACTTGCAATTCAATATAATTTAATCCAAAGTGTTTAACCGACATTGAAACTTCCAACACAACGAAACAAGATACAAACTCACAAGGTTATCAATTTGGAATTTAAATGCAAAATCAAACCAATGTGGATACTTGGATATTGCCCGGATTAAAACCGTACTCTTGGAATCACTTTAGGGCTATTAACCCATGGGTACCTTACCCTAGTGCGCACTATAATGTAGGGAGCTCTCTATCTCCCGTATTAGAACCAAGTCCCAACCAAGTCAAGTTCTTGATAATATTCCAAGTTTTCAAAATCAACAAGTTGAGTAACAAGTCATGATATATGTTACAAACACGAAAGTTCCATGAATTAAATGACTAAATCATTAGAACAATGAAATAGAAATTAATTAAACTAATTAATTAATTTTCTCTAGATTTCAAGAATTATTCAAATAATCCCAAATGAATATATAACAAGAACTAAGTCATGGCCATGCCATATATCAAGTCTAAAATGGAATACAAACATGGTACAATTAAGTAGAATTTAAATCAATTTAAATTAATTAATTCTCTAGATTTAAAAGCTTATTTAAATCATGCAAATTTGAATAATCTTAAGAGTTTTGACTTATCACATGTCAGCACAAATACAATTGAATGCCTAATATTAGAAATTATTATTGACCAATATAGCTTGTTGCCTTCAAGGATCCTTGAATGTTTTAAAGAATTTGTTCATTATGGATTCTCAATATTACTATTGTAAGACTACTTTGTCTCTTAACAAAATTTCAAAACTCCTAAGCTAGTGTTACAAATGATTTCATGTGATTGAAGCCTGAAGGCTTCTACCATGTAATATGGGAATTTAATAGTCTTAATTGTGTAGTGAAGAAAGGTATTTTAAGTTTCATTAAATAATGAAAAAAGTACATTAAATAATTTGTGTATTCCTTTGATTTTTTAAAATTTTCAATAATGTTTTATAGTCTTGATTGTGCAATGGAAAGTGTTTTGATGTTTGGAAAAACCCAAGTTTTTTGCTTGACAATCACGTCTCACTCTATAAGTTTCTTTTTATGTAGCAATCTGTAGTTGGCTGACTTGAAAGCACTTGAGACGTATAGAGATTCTGTCATGCATTAAGATTACAAAAGGCATGAAGAAAGTCGACCGGAAGAATCTAGAAACAAAGGTATATCTCTTTTGGCTGGGAATATCAACGTGGTAGGAAGTTTTAATCTCTTACCTCCATTTGCTTTGACTACTTCAATTTGTTTCTTGGTATTATTTAAATATATTGGTAATGCCTGCATGCTAGCAGATTCGAGCTCATTTTAATGACATCATTTTGTTTTCTAAAAGTAAAATAGGGATAGCGAATCATTTTGCTTTCAAATTATAAAATTTGTTAACCACTAATACCAAATGCTAGAATAAAAGGAGAAGAATGCATTTAGCTTGAAACACTTAAAACCAAAATTTTTAAAGAAAGTGAAGTAACCTGAAATGAGGAAAATGCTCAAGAGGAAGAACATTGAACAGTGAAGAACGTTAGAACAGTAGTGTCATTTCTTACTAAGACCATGTGTCTCACCCTATTATTTTTCAGGTGCCATGATTAATTGGAGGAATTGGAATTGCTGAAAATGCTTATTGGTGACCATCTTTTTCATATAGATAATGTGTTTGATAAAATGCTTAACTCAACTGTAATTTGAGAAAATAATGTAAACATGTGATTATGATTATGATTGGTTGGTTTGATGATTAGGAAAGACAAGGGACTATTTTGGGCAGGAATTTTTCTTTCTTTTAATTTTGCTAAAATTCAAAAATTTCTCCAAGGATCTGTATTAATCCAAATGCTTTAAAAATTTTACAACAGCTTCCTTGTTGCATCTGGTATTTCTCCATCAAATTTTGTAATTTTTAGACCAACCAATATTTTTCTAAAAATTCGAGAGTACCTGTTGTCCATCTTTAAATCGTTGCTGGAAAACATATTTTACATGAATTATTTGACCAACTTCTTGAGATCGGATCTTTATCAAAACTTCCAGATTTATTCTTTTGTAAGTATACTATCAAAATAAATTTACTTTGCCCAGTTCAAAGGTCAAACGAATTTTCTAAAATTTCTTAAGTATCTGCTGCCCAGATTTTTTTTGAACTAACTACTGCTGATTTTCTTCTC
Source organism: Cornus florida (assembly GCF_030987335.1). Classification (NCBI taxonomy): domain Eukaryota; kingdom Viridiplantae; phylum Streptophyta; class Magnoliopsida; order Cornales; family Cornaceae; genus Cornus; species Cornus florida. The sequence goes on from NW_026775574.1 coordinate 20,887,937, forward strand.
AAATCTGATTTAATTGGAAAATCTTAAGCTTCTGTGAGTTGCTCAATTTTGTTTCACTTTGAATCTAGTTTTCAAATCATTTTCGTTTGTTCCGTTTCGATTTCAAATGAATTTTCTATGAATTTTCTATTCATTGCTGCGCAGATTTTTACTCCTAACTCAGCACTCCTGTCCCAATGAATTTTCTACGAAATTTTGAGTAACCACTATGTAGATTTTGAGGTAGTTGTGATCTGTTTTGTTTGTTGAATATTAGAATAACGCAACGGGAATTGTTTGAGATTATTTGTGTTGATTTACGACCATAAATGGACTGATTTTATTTGCATGATTTTTTGAAACTTGTTTTGTCATAGTCCCTAATTTTGGGTCGTTACACTTTTGTTCGTAAGTTGCAAGTTGAGCCAAAGAAATGACTACTAATGCTCAAGTTAAATTTGTTATGTCTAATAAAGTATTGGTAAAACATTTGCACAGGGAACTATCTAGACTGGAGAATGATAGTCCAAGAGCGAATATTGCCACATCAGGATGCACTACATTACTACATGAAAAAGACATTAGAATTGAAAAGGTAATGAAGTAGTCTTTCACTTTTGGTATTAAAATTTTAGTACTTGTAAATATATACATTTGCCTCCTTTTAAAATTAGACTCAGTTATTTTTAACATTCTACACATGGATAATATGGTCTCAATAAGATCTTTCATACTTAATCTATTTTCACAGCCTTGCCCCTAGTTTTTTCTTACAAACCTCATTTCAGTTATGGTGAAATTATGAACAAGTTTATTGTTTGTTTAGCATTCTGTTTCATTCTACATGGCTGGTCTTATTGTTGGCATACAAATTTCGTAATTACCATGTACTGGCCATCTAAAAAGTTGGTATGGAAGAATTCTTTTTTTGCTTTTCATTTCTTATCAAATGTGAGCTTATTGACCAAAAGGAACCTTTTATAGCTGCCTCTACTTCGCCTTTTCCTTCCCCCTACTTCTTTAAGGCTTTTTAATATTTTCGTTATGTGACACAATTAAATTACTAAACTTGATATTTCTTTTTTATTACAGAATGTGATTGAAGGATCGATTGTTCCCGTCAAGATATTGTACGAACAAGAAGGAGCTATTATATATTCAAAATTGATGGTTATGTTCTTATTTTACAAAACATGATTATTTTTTTTTTAAATTCAGTGGTTTAGTTTTTATTCCTTGTTGATGTCATCATAGCTGGGAACTTTTTTAATATTCATAGTGGCTTTAAATTTTTTTTTTTTTTTTGACACGGTATTAGACTTGATATTTTTGGTTTAATGAAAAGTAATGGATTTTTGTTATTTTTATTAATACATGTTATGTTGTATGTAATTATATGATATGATGTGCGCCTTATTTTTTCAAACTGAATACAGGTATCATTTTTCATTTTGAACACAGGTGTAAGACAGATTGTTAGTACCATTAGAAAAAAAGGAATTCTATATAATTTTTTTTTCATTTTTTTATAAAAACAACCCCTTTTGACGATATGCGATGCATGTTGTCAAAATAAAAATAATTAAAGTCGTTAAAAGGGTAAACATAAACACAACATGCTTCGCGTGTCGTTAATGCATGCATAGACGGTTGTTAAAGAAGTGCGTATTAATGACACACGAAAAGAGTCGTAAATGTTTGAAAGCAACATCCATTTGGTTATTTAACGACATTACATTTTAGCATTAACGACTTGTAAAGCACACCATGAATAATATAGACTTTTTACGGCTGGGTCAGTAAGAGCATGTGCATGCATGTCGTGAAAACCCTATAATGACTTGCATCGCGTGTCGTTAAAAGCTTTTTTCCTTGTAGTGATAATAAAGATCGAGTCATGGCAATGTTATATACCAAGTCTAAAGTGTATTATATGCAAACTACTATTAATAATAATTTCTCAAATTAGTAAGAGTCATGCAAACAACTTGAATATCACTACAAAAGCAATTTATTCACTTAGATAATAAACTAGAACACCTCCTACCTCAATAGAGAATAGATTACCTATAATCCAAGGTAACCAAGCTTTAAAATGGTAAACCAAACAAGGGTTTTGTAGAGGAGAGTGAGAGGAAGCTAAAGTATTCCAAGCTCAATGGTCTAAGGTAAATAGAAGAAGGCCAAAAATGAAGTCAAAGCTCTAAGTCAAGCTTTGCTCCAATGGTGGCTAAGTTAGTGCTTGAGAGGAAAAAGATGAAATAAAAATAAAGTGTAAACCCTAAGCTAAATGTGATGGGATCCTTCACTCACTAGGTGTTCTTACACTACCTCTCTCTCACACACACAATACAAGACTAAGTATGGTGCCTACACTTGTCACCATCCTAAATAAACTTCCAAAACTTAATATAAAGCCTATACTTGTTAACCCTCCATGCCAACAAGTGCTCCTATCCTAGGCCAACAAATTGGTGAATCTCCACCCTCCATGTGTCAAGAGATTAAGCCTCCAAGTGGTTCCACCACAATGTCAACAAGTGGTTTCATGAGAGTATGACACTTGTCACATTTTTCGAAAATTGCAAAAAGGTCCTTTTAAAAATATCTTTTAAATTAAATTACAAAATAGTCTTTAAGACGAAAAATAATTACTTTGCATAATTACACTAAAACCCCAGAAGTCAAGAATATTACCAAAAAGTTATACATCCATGCCCTTTACGAGAAAAGTAAACATTTAGCATGCTTTTCTTACGAAAGTAAAAATGTAGATATCATGGAAATTAAATATCATGGATGTATGCAAAGCCAGAATCAAATCTGAGCACAAAAAGTGAGTTTATGTAAGAAAAAATGATAAACGCGAAAAAGACGAAATAGAAAAAAAGACAAAAAAAAAAATTACCGAAAAAAGAAAAGAAGGAAAATGACTGGGTCATTACAGAAAAATTTTGTAATTTTAGAAACAGATCTATGTCTTTCTAACTTTACTTATTTTAACAATTAAACAATTAATCTAATGCAAGATAAATGATGAGCACTCAAATGTACCACATTTTAGCACCTAAGCGATGGTATTTTAGTCCATTTATCTATCTTATTTTCGCATTTTAGTTTAATTTCATGTTTTTATCTATTTCATGTCAATAAAGTTAAAATGGGCTAAAAATGGTTTATTAAGGCCTTTTTGGAGTCAAACTAAGTCTTAGTGAGAATATGGAGTAAGATGAGGCTGATTTGGAGCAAAAAGGAGGCTGATGTTGAAAACTACCAAGTGAGATCGATCGGAGAAAAGTGAGATTGATCGGACTCTGATCGATTAAAGAAAAGTTGGATTGATCGAACTCTAATCGATCGAATATATTTTTGGATCGATCGAAAATGTGCTGGCAACGAGCTGTCTTATTCCCGCGCGCCCGAACTCCACCTACCACATAGTTGCGGGATTAGATATTTTTGGGTTATATATCTGACTTAGTGACTAAAAAAAGGACCTTGTATTTAAAAGGAATTAAACCATTTTGTAAGGGAGCTTTTATCATTTTTATTTTTACATTGTAATTTTTATTTTCTCTCTAGAAAAGTTAGGATTAGGGTTAAAAGAAAAGAGAAGAGTGGAGACTCCAAGAACACATCTCAAGATCTACACACACTCTCTCTAAAATTCAACAAAGAAGAAGAGGAAGAAGATAGAGCCATGTTTGGTGATTGCCCTTGAGGGTTCCAAGATCACACCCATCTCCTCTATGATTGGCTAGACTTCTCCTTGCTTCATAGTTAGACTGATTAATGTTTAATGTGTGTTTATAGGTACTTTTTCAAAGAAACGGTTAAAACCGGGACTTTATGATGATATCGAAGCTTACAAAGTCATTGTCGGTCATCCAGAGCAAGCCGAGAGCTAAAATGGTGAAGTTTGGAAGAATTCAAGAACCAGAGCTCAAGCCCAAGTCATGAATCTCGAGCCTTGCAAGAAAAAAGAAGAAAAAGTCACCCTTGAAGCTTGAGTCTTGTACCTTCAGAGCTCGAGCCCTACCATAGGGTGCTCGAGCCTTGACCCTCAAGCTCGAGCACAACGTATTGGAATTTGAAGAGTTGATTTAATGAAAAAACCAAGCTCCGAGGGCCTCGTGCCAGACCTTGAGGATCGAGCACCATCACTTAAAGCTTGAACCTTGAGTACCTAAAGCTCGAGCCTGGTACCTAGTGCTCGAGCCCATGAAGCTTGGATCGAGCAATGTTAAAAGAGATGAATCCCAAAAATATTTTAAGTGTTAAAGGAAAAGACGATTTGGAAAATAGTTGAAGAAATTTGGCTCAGTGTCAAAGTGAAAATCGAACACCATCCCTTGAAGGTCGAGCATTAATCTAGAGGAGCTCGAGCCTTGTTCAAAAAGCTCACCTGAACCTCAAATATTGAGCTCTACTTTCTAAAGCTCAAGCTTTCCATAACAGATTAGATTTTTACTTACGGGATTATTCTTTTTCAAGTCGTATTTTCACTCCAGATGAGCCAGAAGACCTAAAAGCCCACCAGATCTTTATTTTCTTCTATAAAAGAAGGCATATGCCTTGATATAAAAGGTCTGAAATTCCAAGTTCTTTCTCTCATATTATTCAGAAGGCTGATATTGTGGTGGCGGCTTTTAGGGTTTCAATAACCTTGAATGTGAAGATCCTGAGAAGAGAAGTGTCGGCCGTGATGATGAAGACGACTACAACACAGATGATATTCGACATCGTCATGAGTAGCTATATCTTCTCTTAGGGCACTGATGTAACCTAATCTAGTATTATGGTTTGATTATTCTTAACTCTAGATATTTTACTGTATATTATGTTTCTTATTACATGACTTAACTTTGGTGGCGGCTTTTAGGGTTTCCATAACCTTGAAAGTGAAGATCCTGAGAAGAGAAGTGTCGTCCGTGACAATGAAGATAACTACAACACAAATGATATTCGACATTGTCATGAGTAGTTAATTCCTCTATTAGGGCACTGATGTAACCCAATCAAGTATTATAGTGTGATACCCATCGGATCCGAGACACGGGTTGATCAGGCCCAGGCCCAAACCCTAGGAAATAAGAATAAATATTTGATAACGAACACGGAATACAAAATGAAATAAGAATATCAAGCAATTAAGTATTTTATAACGAACACGGAATACAAAATGAAATAAGAATAAATATTAAAAGCTAAAAAGAATACTAATATAAAATCCTCAACTAATAAAACTTAGTAAAATCCAACTGTCAAAACCTCTATGATTACAACTCGGGAATCCAACTAGTGGACCCCTAAAGAAAATCTCAACTAAACTGAACACTGAAAATAAATAAGCTGGAATCATCGAGAGAAGTCCTACGTAAACAGATGAATATGAGACTGTCCTCGACCAGCACGATCAAGCTCTAAGGCTAAAACCGTCCTGTACCTGAAAAAGAATAATAGAAGAGTGGGTGAGACCCACGAGCAAGTTCTAATATAACTGCAAACCATACAGTGACCCGATACGCAGATACACCTTAGATACCTCACAATATCTATTTAGTCCATACAAACATATATCCACACTAAAGGACATTCACTGGACTATAATAGGGGTCTCAACCTGAATAGAAGATAACATGTGAAAACGCACCCAAAGGTGGGCATGAGTACCTATACCTAACAGGGTACATCTACCTACTATATCCAGTTATGCATCCATTGCATATACGCACCCTAACCAACGAGCCTGAGACTCAAGCTCATCTCGTGGTACCATAATCATATATCTAAAGTCCGTCCAAATCCAAAGTATGTCATTCAATTATTCATTGAGGTGACATACAAGACACAGTCCAGTTAGTCGTTCAACTTATTCAACTGATATGACTTAAAACAATTTAGGATTCAATATTTTACAATCCATTCCTTTAATCCAATGCGTTAGGTCATAGCATTTTGAGCTACACCATCCCTAGTATGCCACCGTCCCATACCGGTGCATACAATCCTCCATATTCATATAAGTTACAAAACCAAGATAACAGTTCAGCAACATAAATCCAAATTCATAATCCAGTTACCAACCATAACTCAAATAATTGCAGAATATGGTATAACATTTCAACAAGTTCAGTTAATTGCAAAATAAAATTTAGTAATTCAACAATTAAATTTCACAACCATTATCCAGTCCAAATCCAAAGTCACGTTAATTGCAAAGTAATGTGTGACATTACAGCAATTAAATCCAAAGTAAAAATCCAGTTTAAAGGAAACCAAGTAAACTACAAAATTATGAACCGTAGTTTAGCAACCAAAATCTAAAAACATGCATAGATCAAAACTAATCAATACCTGACCCTATCATGCATTTAAAAAAATTTTATAAATATATTAGATCCCACTGGAATGCCCAAAAATAAGCTTAAGCAATTAAGTCTTCATCCATCTATTAACCGTATACAATGTGCACAAATTTTACACGGTTTATTCCATTAATTTAGAGGTAATATTTAATCAATTAAAAGTCTTATTAACACCCAAGATTAACTTCTTAATCACTCTGGAGAGTCCCATAATTTTCCAAAACAGTTCAAACACTCAACCGTTTAAAAAAAAAATGCGTCAAAAACCATTACAGGAAGCCATTTTTGGGTAGAGCCTGCTCCAAAATTTTGGGAGCAGCCTCCAATCAGCCTGGAGCCGGCTCCACTACTCTTGGAGCTAGTTTAACATGTGTGGGAGTCGGCTCCCACTTCTATGGAGCCGGCTCTTACCTCCTTGAGAGCCGTCTTCAACCGCTGCAACTCCTGTGACCTTCTGCATCGTCTCCGGTCACCCCCAAGCTGTCTATTTGGTTTTGAAATAGTTCCTAAGGGTCCTAACTGTGTTCTGTATAATCCCCACGATGTGTTTACAGCAGTTGAAATTAAATACAAAAACTACCAGTTATACAAACTAAGAACGCTTTAAGAATACCACTGAAAAACAGACATGCATGAACTGTATTTTAACAGATTACCACACATATATATATCATCAATATGGCATATAATATACATGTAAACTCCGTTACTCATTAATTAAATCCTAGAGACTATCTAGGTGCATAGAACACAAGCCACAGGGAAGGAGGAAGAAAAGAACTTGCCTGTGATTTCAATTATGAAATCTCGGCGTCGTGTCCACTGTTCCGACAACACTGAACTATTGTCTATCCTCCACTCACGTCTGCTCTTCCCTTCTCCTAGGTTTAACCTTGAAACCTCAATCGAATCCCACACCAAACGTGCTCTGTTCTCTCAAAACCTCACTTTGTATCTCTCTGTCTTTATAGAACTCAGTTTACGTCTATAGGCTAAGTGTTATGATCGTAAACCCTAGACTTATTGTCATGGTGTATTTATAAGCTTTAATCCCTAAAACCCTAATCCTTATAAGATTAGAGGCAGAGCTCAACTGGGCCCATAAATCACCCTTGTTATAAACCTTGTTGGCTTCCACCTACCGGACTTCTAACAGAAACCCTAATCATGATATTACAAAAATGTCCCTAATTTAACAACCGAATAATAAAAAAGTGAAATACAAATAAAATAATATAATTAACAAGTAACAGAAAATATCACACAATAATTAACAATTTAAATAAATAACAATGCACATAAAACCATTAAATTAAAAAAAAAAAAAACAATTAACAAATGCAAGTAAACAATTAAACCACCAAAAAGAGCAATTAAACAAATAAAAACCAACAAAATAAAAAATTAAAATGCTGAGACTATCACTTTTACCTTCTTCCAATATTTCAGGAAATTGCGAGCGAATAACATTCTCCCGTTCCCAAGTAGACTCAGCCTCATTGTGATGACTCCACTGGACACGAACCAAAGGGATAACCTTATTACGAAGGATTTGATCCCGACGGTCGACAATACAACACGGTGGCTCCAAATAAGTTACATCCGGCTGCAACTCAATCTCCCCAACATCGATATGTTGATATCGATCCTCATCTCACAGAAATTTTTGCAACATGGAAACATGGAATACGTTGTGTACACGATCCAAATTATCCAGAAGTGCCAACCGATAAGCTACAGCTTTAACTCGATCCGTAATCATAAATAGACCGACAAACCGCGGTGACAACTTCCCTTTCTTCCCAATGTGCATTACACCCTTCATAGGCGATACTTTGAGTAGAACCTAATCCCCAACCTGAAACTCCAAAACACGTGTGCGACGATCCGCATAACTCTTCTGCCTACTCTAGGCAATGCGCATGCGATCTCGAATAAAAGCAATCTTTTCAGAAGTATCCTTAATGAACTCTGGACCCAAAAATTTGGTCTCACCAACCTCCATCCAACAAACAGGCGATCGGCACGGTCGGCCATATAACGCCTCAAATGGTGCCATCCCAATAGTCTTCTGAAAGCTATTATTATAAGCAAACTCCACAAGCGGTAAGTAATCCTCCCAGTGGCCCTTGAAATCAAGAACACAAGACCGAAGCATATCCTCCATAATCTGATTCACCCTCTCAGTCTGTCCATCAGTCTGAGGATGATAAGCAGTACTAAGGTGTAATTCTATACCCAAAGCCTGCTGAAAACTCTTCCAAAACCCTGACACAAAGCTCGAATCCCTGTCTGATATGATAGACAATGGAAAGCCATGCAACTTCACAATCTCCGAAATATAAAGCCTCGCCAACTGCTCTGAAGTGTAGTCAGTACGAATAGGCAAAAAGTGAGCTGATTTCGTCAGTCTGTCCACGATAACCCAAATAGAGTTGTGATCCTTGAAAGAGTTTGGCAATCCCTCCACAAAATCCAAAGAAATGCTCTCTCATTTCCACTCTAGTATCGGCAGTGGCTGTAGGGCTCTAGGCGGTCTCTGATGATCAATCTTGACCATTTGACAAGTACTACACCGAGAAACAAAAAGAGCAATGTCCCTCTTCATACCTGCCCACCAAAATTGCCGCTTCATATCCTGATACATCTTGTCGCCTCCTGGATGAACATAGAACTCAGAATGGTGAGTCTCAGTCATCACATCCTTCCTCAAATCATCAGCAGAAGGTACCACTAACCGTCCCTTGTACCTCAAACCTCCATCAGCCCTACATAGTAGAATGGAACGTCTCCAGAAGCTATCTCCGCAGTTTTGTCCATGCACTGCTGATCCGTGAGTTGAGCTTGTAAAACCTTGCGAATGATGGAAGGTGTAACTACCACACAAGCCATGAACACATCCGACAATTCATCTGCATTCTTCAAAGCATTCCACTCAGTGGTGAATAAAGCAGAAAGACTACTAACAGGTCAGCGACTGAGTGCATCCGCCACCACATTCGCCTTCCCTGGATGGTACTGTATAGAGAAGTTATAGTCTTTCACAAACTCCAACCATCTGCGCTGTCTCATATTCAGCTCCCGCTGAGTGAACAAATACTACAAACTCTTGTGATCACTGAATAATCGGAAGGACTCACCCAATAGATAATGCCTCCAAATACGTAAGGCAAAGACCACAACTGCCAACTCCAAATCATGCATTAGATAACTAAGTTCATGATGCTTAAGCTTCCGAGATCCATAAGAAATTGGTCGCTCCTCCTACATCAAAACACATCCAAGACCCTGCAACGAAGCATCCGTGTAGACTAAATACTCTATCCCGCTCTGGGGAGTAACCAGAACCGATGCAGAAGTCAACTTCCTTTTCAGCTCATCAAAAGCTCGCTGACAATGCTCATCCCACACGAACTGTACACCCTTCTTGGTCAGATGAGTGAGTGGTCCTGCTATCTTGGAGAACCCCTGGATGAACCGACGATAATATCCTACCAAACCTAGAAAATTTTGAATCTCGGTAAGTGAAGTAGACTGTCCCCACTCTACTACAGCTGAAACCTTGGCTGGATCAACCGCTATCCCCCTTTCTGACACCACGTGACCCAGAAACTTCACTTCCCGCTACCAAAATCCACACTTCTCGAACTTGGCATATAACTGGTGCTTACGAAGCGTCTGCAAGACTATGCGAAGTGTCTAGCATGGTCGCCCATAGACCTAGAATAGATCAAGATATCATCAATAAAGACAATGACAAACTGATCCAAATAAGCCCGAAAGACTCTGTTCATTAAATCCATGAACACTGCAGGTGCATTAGTCGTCCCAAATGGCATGACACGAAACTCATAAGAACCATATCTCTTGAGAAACGCTGTCTTAGGAACATCCTACTCCCAAACCCTCAGTTGATGATACCCAGAACGCAAATCAATCTTGGAGAAGTATGTGGCTCCCCATAACAGATCAAACAAATCTTCGATCCTAGGTAGAGGGTACTTTGTTACGAATAGTAACCTTGTTCAACTACCTGAAATCTTTACACAAGCGAAGCGAACCATCCTTCTTCTTCACAAACAGAACCGGTGCTCCCCAGGGTGAAGTACTCCGATGAATGAAACCCTGGCTGAGTAGCTGATGATTGTACCCCTCGGATCCAAGACACGGGTTGATCAGGCCCAGGCCCAAACCCGAGGAAATATCAAACAATTAAGTATTTTATAACGAACACGGAATATAAAATGAAATAAGAATAAATATTAAAAGTTCAAAAGAATACTAATATAAAATCCTGAACTAATAAAACTTAGTAAAATCCAACTGTCAAAACCTCCATGATTTCAACTCGGGAATCCAATTAGTGGACCCTTAAAGAAAATCTCAATTGAACTGAACACTGAAAATAAATAAGCTGGAATCATCGAGAGAAGTCCTATGTAAACAGATGAATATGAGACTGTCCTCGACCAGCAAGATCAAGCTCTAAGGCTGGAACCGTCCTGTACCTGAAAAAGAATAATAGAAGAGTGGGTCAGACCCACGAGCAAGTTCTAATCTAACTGTAATCCATACAGTGACCCGATACGCGGATACACCCTAGATACCTCACAATATCTATTTAGTCCATACATACATATATCCACACTAAAGGTCATTCACTGGACTATAATAAGGGTCTCAACCGGAATAGAAGGTAACATGCCAAAATGCACACAAAGGTGGGCATAAGTACCTAGACCTAACAGGGTACACCTAACTACTATATCCAGTTACGCATCCACTACATAAACGCACCCTAACCAACGAGCCTGAGACTCAAGCTCATCTCATGGTACCATAATCATATATCTAAAGTTCGTCCAAATCCAGAGTATATCATTCAATTATTCATTGACGTGACATATAAGACACAGTCCAGTTAGTCGTTTAACTTATTCAGCTGATATAACTTAGCACAATTTAGGATTCAATATTTTACAATCCATTCCTTTAATCCGATAAGTTAGGTCTTAGCGTTTTGAGCTACACCATCCCTAGTATGTTACCGTCCGATACCGGTGCATACAATCCTCCATATCCATATAAGTTACAAAAACAAGATAACAGTTTAGCAACATAAATCCAAATTTATAATCCAGTTACCTACCATAACTCAAATAATTGCAGAATATGGTATAACAATTCAGCAAGTTCAGTTAAAAACATACTCCAGTTAATTGCAAAATAAGATTTAGTAATTCAACAATTAAATTTCACAACCATTATCCAGTTAATTGCAAAGTAACGTGTGACGTTATAGCAATTCAATCCAAAGTAAAAATCCAGTTTAAAGGAAACCAAGTAAACTACAAAATTATGAACCGTAGTTTAGCAACCAAAATCAAAAAACACGCATAGATAAAAACTAATCAATACCTGACCCTATCATGCATTTAAAACAATTTTATAAACATATTAGATCCCACCAGAATGCCCAAAAATAAGCTTTAGCAATTAAGTCTTCATCCATCCTTTAACCGTATACAATGTGGACAAATTTTACACGGTTTATTTCATTAATTTAGAGGTAATATTTAATCAATTAAAAGTCTTATTAACACCTAAGATTAACTTCTTAATTACTCTGGAGAGTCCCATAATTTTCTAAAACAGTTCAGACACTCAACCGTGTAAAAAAAAAATGCGTCAAAAACTTTGGGAGCAGGCTCCAATCAGCCTGGAGCCGGCTCCACTACTCTTGGAGTCTGCTCAACATGTGTGGGAGTCGGATCCCACTTCGATGGAGCCGGCTCTCACCTCCTTGAGAGCCGTCTTCAACCGCTGCAACTCCTATGACCTTCTGCATCGTCTCCGGTCACCCCCAAGCTGTCTATTTGGTTTTGAAATAGTTCCTAAGGGTCCTAACTATGTTCAGTATAATCCCCACGATGTGTTTACAGTAGTTGAAATTAAATACAAAAACTACCAGTTATACAAACTAAGCATGCTTTAAGAATACCACTGAAAAAACAGACATGCACGAACTGTATTTTAACAGATTACCACTCATATATATATCATCAATATAGCATATAATATACATGTAAACTCAGTTACTCATTAATTAAATCCTAGAGACTATCTAGGTGCACAGAATGCAAGCCACAGGGAAGGAGGAAGAAAAGAACTTGCCTGTGATTTCAATTATGAAATCTCGGCGTCGTGTCCACTGTTTCGGCAACATTGAACTATTGTTTATCCTCCTCTTACGTCTGCTCTTCCCTTCTCCTAGGTTCAACCTTGAAACCTCAATCGAATCCCACACCAAACGTGCTCTGTTATCTCAAAACCTCACTCTGTATCTCTCTGTCTTTACAGAACTCAGTTTACGTCTATAAGCTAAGTGTTATGATCGTAAACCCTAGACTTATTGTCATGGTGTATTTATAAGCTTTAATCCCTAAAACCCTAATCCTTGTAAGATTAGAGACAGAGCTCAACTGGGCCCATAAACCACCCTCGTTATAAACCTTGTCGGCTTCCACCTACGGGACTTCTAACAGAAACCCTAATCATGATATTATAAAAATGTCCCTAATTTAACAACCGAATAATAAAACAGTGAAATACAAATAAAATAATATAATTAACAAGTAACAGAAAATATCACACAACAATTAACAATTTAAATAAATAACAATGCACATAAAACCATTAAATTAAAAAAAAAACAATTAACAAATGCAAGTAAAAATTTAAACCACCAAAAAGAGCAATTAAACAAATAAAAACCAACAAAATAAAAAATTAAAATGCCGAGACTATCCTTTTAAAATTAGGGGTATTACATTCTTCCCCCCTAACAAAAGGAATTCTGTCATCGGAATTCGCTCTTACCTTCTTCCAATATTTTAGGAAACTGCAAGCAAATAACATCCTCCCGTTCCCAAGTAGACTCAGCCTCGTTGTGATGACTCCACTGGACACGAACCAAAGGGATAACCTTATTATGAAGGATTTGATCCTGACAGTCAACAATACAACACGGTGGCTCCAAATAAGTTGCATCCGGCTACAACTCAATCTCCCCAACATCAATATGCTGATATCGATCCTCATCTCGCAGAAATTTTCGCAACATGGAAACATGGAATACGTTTTGTACACGATCCAAATTATCCAGAAGTGCCAACCAATAAGCGACAGCTCCAACTCGATCCGTAATCATAAATGGACCGACAAACCGCGGTGATAACTTCCCTTTCTTCCCAAAGCGCATTACACCTTTCATAGGCGATACTTTAAGTAGAACCTGATCCCCAACTTGAAACTCTAAAGCACGTGTGCGATGATCCGCATAACTCTTCTGCCAACTCTAGGCAGTGTGTATGCGATCTCGAATAAGAGCAATCTTTTCGGAAGTATCCTTAATGAACTCTGGACCCAAAAATCTGCTCTCGCCAACCTCCATCCAACAAACAGGCGATCGGCACAGTCGGCCATATAACGCCTCAAATGGTGCCATCCCAATAGTCTTCTGAAAGCTATTATTATAATCAAACTCCACAACCAGTAAGTAATCCTCCCAGTGGCCCTTAAAATCAAGAACACAAAACCGAAGCATATCCTCTATAATCTGATTCACCCTCTCAGTCTGTCCATCAGTCTGAGGATGATAAGCAGTACTAAGGTGTAATTCTATCCCTAAAGCCTGCTGAAAACTCTTCCAAAACCCTGACATAAACCTCGAATCCCTGTCTGATATGATAGACAATGGAATGTCATGCAACTTCACAATCTCCAAAATATAAAGCCTCGCCAACTGCTCTGAAGTGTAGTAAGTACGAATAGGCAAAAAGTGAGCTGATTTCGTCAGTTTGTCCATGATAACCCAAATAGAGTTATGATCCTTGAAAGAGTTTGGCAATCCCTCCACAAAATCCATAGAAATGCTCTCCCATTTCTATTCCGGTATCGGCAGTGGCTGTAGGGCTTCGGGCGGTCTCTGATGATCAATCTTGACCAGTTGACAAGTACTACACCAAGAAATAAAAAGAGCAATGTCCCTTTTCATACCTGCCCACCAAAACTGCCGCTTCATATCCTGATACATCTTGTCGCCTCCTAGATGAATAGAGAACTCAGAATGGTGAGTCTCAGTCATCACATCCTTCCTCAAATCATCAGCAGAAGGTACCACTAACCGTCCCTTGTACCTCAAACCTCCATCAGCCCTACATAATAGAATGGAACCTCTCCGGAAGCTATCTCCGCAAATTTGTCCATGCATTGCTGATCCGTGACTTGAGCTTATAAAACCTTGCGAATGATGGAAGGTGTAACTACCACACAAGCCATGAACACATCCGACAATTCATCTGCATTCTTCAAAGTATTCCACTCAGTGGTGAATAAAGCAGAAAGACTACCAACAGGTCGGTGACTGAGTGCATCCGCCACCACATTCGCCTTCCCTGGATTGTACTGTATAGAGAAGTGATAGTCTTTCACAAACTCCAACCATCTGTGCTGTCTCATATTCAGCTCCCGCAGAGTGAACAAATACTACAAACTCTTGTGATCACAGAATAATCGGAAGGACTCACCCAACAGATAATGCCTCTAAATACATAAGGCAAAGACCACAGCTGCCAACTCCAAATCATGCGTTGGATAATTAAGTTCATGAGGCCTAAGCTTCTGAGATCTATAAGAAATCGGTTGCTCCTTCTGCATCAAAACACATCCAAGACCCTACAACGAAGCATCCGTGTAGATTAGATACTCTATCTCGCTCTGGGGAGTAGCCAGAACCGGTGCAGAAGTCAACTTCCTTGTCAACTCATCAAAAGCTCGCTAACAGTGCTCATCCCATACGAACTGTACACCCTTCTTGGTCAGATGAGTGAGTGGTCCTGCTATCTTGGAGAACCCCTGGATGAACCGACGATAATATCCTGCCAAACCGAGAAAACTCCGAATCTCGGTAGGTGAAGTAGGCTATCCCCACTCTACCACAGCTGAAACCTTAGCTGGATCAACCGCTATCCCCCTTTCTGACACCATGTGACCCAGAAACTTCACTTCCCGCTGCCAAAATTCACACTTCTCAAACTTGGCATATAACTGGTGCTCACGGAGCGTCTACAAGACTATGCGAAGATGTCTAGCATGGTCGTCCTCGGACCTAGAATAGATCAAGATATCATCAATAAAGACAATGACAAACTAATCCAAATAAGCCCAAAAGACTCTATTCATTAAATCCATAATGAACACTGCAGGTGCATTAGTCGTCCCAAATGGCATGACACGAAACTCATAAGAACCATATCTCATGAGAAACGCTGTCTTAGGAACATCCTGCTCCCTAACCCTCAGTTGATGATACCCAGAACGTAAATCAATCTTGGAAAAGTATGTGGCTCCCCGTAACTAATCAAACAAATCATCGATCCTGGGTAGAGGGTACTTTGTTACGAATAGTAACCTTGTTCAACTCCCTATAATCTATACACAGATGAAGCGAACCATAGTTCTTCTTCACAAACAGAACCGGTGCTCCCCAGGGTAAAGTACTCTGACGAATGAAACCCTAGCTGAGTAGCTGACGAATGTACCCCTCGGATCCGATACACGGGTTGATCAGGCATAGGCCCAAACCCGAGGAAATATCAAACAATTAAGTATTTTATAATGAACACGGAATACAAAATGAAATAATAATAAATATTAAAAGCTGAAAAGAATACTAATATAAAATCCTCAACTAATCAAACTTAGTAAAATCCAACTATCAAAACCTCTATGATTACAACTCGGGAATCTAACTAGTTGACCCCTAAAGAAAATCTTAACTAAACTGAACACTGAAAACAAATAAGCTGGAATCAACGAGAGAAGTCCTACGTAAACAGATGAATATGAGACTGTCCTCGACCAGCACGATCAAGCTCTAAGGCTGGAACCGTCCTGTACCTGAAAAGAATAATAGAAGAGTGGGTCAGACCTACGAGCAAGTTCTAATCTAACTGCAAACTATACAGTGACCCGATACGCAGATACACCTTAGATACCTCACAATATCTATTTAGTCCATACAAACATATATCTACACTAAAGGACATTCACTGGACTATAATAGGGGTCTCAACCTGAATAGAAGATAACATGCGAAAACGCACCCAAAGGTGGGCATGAGTACCTAGACCTAACAGGGTACACCTACCTACTATATCCAATTATGCATCCACTACATATACGCACCCTAACCAATGAGCCTGAGACTCAAGCTTATCTCGTGGTTCCATAATCATATATCTAAAGTCCGTCCAAATCCAGAGTATGTCATTCAATTATTCATTGAGGTGACATATAAGACACAGTCCAGTTAGTCGTTCAACTTATTCAGCTGATATGACTTAACACAATTTAGGATTCAATATTTTACAATCCATTCCTTTAATCCAATAGGTTAGGTCTTAGCGTTTTGAGCTACACCATCCCTAGTATGCCACCGTCCCATACCGGTGCATACAATCCTCCATATCCATATAAGTTAAAAAACCAAGATAACAGTTCAGCAACATAAATCCAAATTCATATTCCAGTTACCAACCATAACTCAAATAATTGCAGAATATGGTATAACATTTCAGCAAGTTCAGTTAAAAACATACTCCAATTAACTGCAAAATAAGATTTAGTAATTCAACAATTAAATTTCACAACCATTATCCAGTCTAAATCCAAATTCGTGTTAATTTTAAAGTAACGTGTGACATTACAGCAATTAAATCCAAAGTAAAAATCCTGTTTAAAGGAAACCAAGTAAACTACAAAATTATGAACCGTAGTTTAGCAACCAAAATCTAAAAACATGCATAGATCAAAACTAATCAATACCTGACCCTATCATGCATTTAAAATAATTTTTAAACATATTAGATCCCACTGGAATGCCCAAAAATAAGCTTAAGCAATTAAATCTTCATTCATCCTTTAACCGTATATAATGTGCACAAATTTTACACAATTTATTCCACTAATTTAGAGGTAATCTTTAATCAATTAAAAGTCTTATTAACACCCAAGATTAATTTCTTAATCACTCTGGAGAGTCCCTTAATTTTCCAAAATAGTTCAGACACTGAACCGTTTCAAAAAAAATGCGTCAAAAACCATTACAGGAAGCCATTTTGGGGTGGAGCCTGCTCCAAAACTTTGGGAGCAGGCTCCAATCAGCCTGGAGCCGGCTCCACTACTCTTGGAGTCTGCTCAACATGTGTGGGAGCCGGCTCCCACTTCTATGGAGCCGGCTCTCACCTCCTTGAGAGCCGTCTTCAACCGCTGCAACTCCTATGACCTTCTGCATCGTCTCCGGTCACCCCCAAGCTGTCTATTTGGTTTTGAAATAGTTCCTAAGGGTTCTAACTATGTTCAATATAATCCCCACGATATGTTTACAGCAGTTGAATTAAAATACAAAAACTACCAGTTATACAGACTAAACATGCTTTAAGAATACCACTGAAAAATAGACTTGCACGAACTGTATTTTAACAAATTACCACACATATATATATCATCAATATGGCATATAATATACATGTAAACTCCGTTACTCATTAATTAAATCCTAGAGACTATCTAGGTGCACAGAACACAAGCCACAGGGAAGGAGGAAGAAAAGAACTTGCCTGTGATTTCAATTATGAAATCTTGGCGTCGTGTCCATTGTTCCAGCAACACTGAACTATTGTCTATCCTCTTCTTACATCTGCTCGTCCCTTCTCCTAGGTTCAACCTTGAAACCTCAATCAAATCCCACACCAAACGTGCTCTATTATCTCAAAACCTCACTCTATATCTCTCTGTCTTTACAGAACTCAGTTTACGTCTATAGGTTAAGTGTTATGATCGTAAACCCTAGACTTATTGTCATGGTGTATTTATAAGCTTTAATCCCTAAAACCCTAATCCTTGTAAGATTAGAGATAGAGCTCAACTGGGCCCATAAACCACCCTCGTTATAAACCTTGTCGGCTTCCACCTACGGGACTTCTAACAGAAACCCTAATCGTGATATTACAAAAATGTCCCTAATTTAACAACCGAATAATAAAACAGTAAAATACAAATAAAATAATATAATTAACAAGTAACAGAAAATATCATACAGCAATTAACAATTTAAATAAATAACAATGCACATAAAACCATTAAATTCAAAAAAAATAATTAACAAATGCAAGTAAACATTTAAACCACCAAAAATAGCAATTAAAGAAATAAAAAGTTGATTTAATTAAAAGAGTTGATTTAATTGCAAGGCTATGCTCCCAGGTCTCATGCCTCACCTCCAGGATCGAGCACCATCCACTGAGGATCGAGCACTAACAATTGAAGCTTAAGCCTGGTGTCTTGAAGCTCGGGCCTGGTGTACTGAAGCTCGAGCCTGGTATCCCAAATGCTCGAGCCCGGTACCTAGTGCTAGAGCCCATGAAGTTTGGATCGAGCAATGTTAAAAGATTTCAATCAAGAAATATTTTAAGTGTTGAAGAAAAAGACGCTTCGAAAAATAGTTGATGAAATTTGGCTAAGTGTCAAAGTGAAGATCGAGCACCATTTATGGAAGCTCGAGCATCCATCCCAAGAAGCTCGGCTTTATCCTGAAGCTCGAACCAGAACCTTAATGCTCGAGCCTTTGTTCCTAAAGCTCGTGCCTTCCATGACATGTCAGATTAATGTTGCGGGATTGCTCTATTTATCAACCGTATCTCATCCCAGTTGGGCTAGAAGACCAAAAAGCCCACTACATACTATTTTCTTCTGTAAAAGAAGGCGCAAGCCTTGATAGCAGAGGTCCAAAATTT
The DNA here is from genome assembly GCF_030987335.1 of Cornus florida. NCBI lineage: Eukaryota > Viridiplantae > Streptophyta > Magnoliopsida > Cornales > Cornaceae > Cornus > Cornus florida. The sequence continues at coordinate 20,907,141 of NW_026775574.1, forward strand.
TAATCTCATTTCTAGCCATTATCTCTCTCACACGGCCGCTTTTAGGGTTTTAAAGAAGAAGAACTCAAAAAGAGTTTTGGCAGTCCATGGCGATGAAGACCATAACAACACAGATGATATCTTGCATCGTTATGAGTAGCTAATTCCTATCTTAAAGCATTGATGCAGCCCAAATCCGAATATTATGGTTTGATTGTTCTATACTTTGGGAATTTAATATATTATGTACTTTGATTGCATGATTTTGGACAATTGCTTAATTCAATTGGTGTTTAAATGAATTAATACTTTTTGAATGATTAATACCTTGTCTTAGGTTTAATTATTCTTAAATTATATTCAACCCATTCTTACGGAAGATATCTGGCAGAGCCTTGTCGAACATAAGAATGGAGATCATGCAATGTTGTTCAAACATTTTTCATGAATGAATGTTTTCATAATCTATGCCTAGGGAAGATGAGTTATACTGTAAAATTAGTTAGAAGTAGGTAGGTAAATAATTTGTGCCAACCAAAGATAGGTTATTATTAATTGAAATTCATGAAACATCTTTCTTTAAATCGGAATTAAATGAATGTTACTGAGTGTAATTCTATATGATACATAATTATTGAAATCCCAAGGTTGAACAGTTGACCATAGTATGAGGTTCGTGGTGAAATCAATCCATAAGTATTTCTTCTCTTGATCTCAATCATTTTATTTCATTTATTTTCTTTTATTAAATTACAACACAATGTACAAAATCAAATCCTCTTTCTAAATTAAAATAGTTTTAATTGAAGACTTGATAAACCACCACAATTCTTGAGGTTTGACACCCTTAACATAGCCCTATCCTCCAAGGATTCGTTCTATTGCGAGTGGTATTTTATTATTGATACATAAAAATACACATCAATTTTTGGCGTTGTTGCCGGGGACTATGTCACGGTTTTGTTGAGTTTGAGATTAGTTTTATTTTAAGTTATAGTTTTAGGACTTTCTGATATCTCACCTTATTTCTTTTTCTTATCAAATGCAGGAATCTAGAAGCGAGGACGAAGACACCTAAGGAATAGAAGCTTCGGTTTTAGGACATTTTGTAAATTTTTGTTGTTTTTCTTCATTTGAAATTTTTTCTTTTTGTTACTGCTTGTTACCATTGAAATTAACTTAAATTGTTACGAGAATTCTTTAAATCAGACATGGCTAATAATGGTGATAATCCAAATGGGACACAATTGAGGGATCACTTCATTCCCACCTCATATACATCCCCTTATTGCTTTCAATTTCCACAATCTGATGCAACCCACTTTAAGATCAAGCCAGCTATGATCCAAATGCTTCCAACTTTCCATGGGTTTGCTACTGAAGATCCCTATAAGCACATAGATGAATTTCTAGAGTTGTGTTCAACCACCAAATTGCCCACTCTCTCTGATAATGCTTTTAGGATGAGACTCTTCCAATTTTCTCTCAAGAACAAAGCTAAAACTTGGTTGCACTCCCTACTTTATAATTCCATAAGCACATGGGATAAGTTACAACAAGAGTTCTTAAAAAAATACTACACAGTAGGTAAAACCACACAAATGAGAAGAGAGATCATGGCGTTCTCCCAAATCTTGGGTGAACAATTTCATGATACTTAGGAGAGATACAATGATCTTCTGAGAAAGTGTCCACACCATGATATTCCTAAATGGCATTTGGTATAAATCTTCAATGATGGATTAACTGATCCACATAGGAACGTGGTAGATGCTTCTAGTAATGGTGGTTTCCTGTATAAGAGCCCAGATAATGCTTGGGAACTGTTTGAGGCCCTAAGTGAAAATTCTATTCAACATGCTTCTTCCTCTAAGTCTAGGTCCACTCTTGGTATCCATCAAGTTGAAAGTTTGTATGAAGCAGAAAAATCTAGAGAGCTTGCCACTCAAATGGAAGTGTTGAATCGAAAATTTGACCAAGTTTTATCAGCTGTCAGTACTATTAGTTCTTCTCAGCACTCCTCTTTGCCAAAGGAGGTGTGTTCTGTCTATGCTAATCCATCTCATTATGCTAATAGTTGTCCTTTCTTTTGAAAATCCACAAGTGCAAACCAATGCTGCATTCTCCAGTTCGGGTTACAATCCAAATTCCAATTCTTATAACCCTGGCTGGAGAGATCATTCTAATATATCGTGGCAAAATCAAAGCCAAGGCAATGTTGTTCCCTAATCTCAGGGACAGTACCACAATTCATCCAATCCTTTGCAAAATAATTCTTTCAATCAATCTTCCATTTACTCTCCTCCTCAATTTAGGAACCAAGCTAATCCTGATCCTCCTCCTCCTAGGTACTCGTCTGAATTTAAAGAGAAGGTTTTGGCTACAATTAATGATTTTAAGTCCATAACTCAATTCGTACATTCCCATTCCCAATCTATAGCTAAGATAGAGATTGAAGTTGGGCAAATAGTTAAAGTTTTAACTCAAAGAGAGGAAGAAAAAATGCTTAGTCAGCCAATTGCAAATACAATCAGGCAAACTTACATGATTGATGAGACTACTCCTTCAAGTTCTCATCATAAGCAAGTTAATGCCATTACTACTTTAAGGAGTGGAAAGATCATTGATAATAAAGTTGAGGAAAAAGAGGTAGAAAAAGAGAGACGTAGGATTCTTATCAATCTCATTCTTCCAACTCCACATCCCACAGATGTTCCCTTATATCCTATTCTATCAAGCTCTACAGGAGTTGAAAGTGGAGTCACTTCTTCATTTACTCCCAACCTTGAGACAGCTTATGAGCCAAAAATGCCTTTTCCTAAACGTCTCAAAGGACCCTCTTACTTTGGTAAGCAAGAAGAGAAAATCCAAGGCATGATGGATGTCTTCAAACATATAAAAGTCAATATTCCTCGCCTAGATGCTATCAATCAAATCCCTGCCTATGCTAAATTTCTGAAAGACTTGTGCACTCAAAAGAGAAAATCAAAAGGCTAAGTTTCTAAGAAAATCTATCTCACTGAGCAAGCCAGTGCAATCATTCAGCATAGCACTCTTCCTAAGTTCAAAGATCCTGGTGCTCCTACCGTATCTTGCATCATTGGAAACAATGTGATAGACAGAGCACTTCTTGATCTTTGAGTGAGTGTTAATCTTCTTCCTTACTTAGTGTATGAGCAATTAGGCTTGCGAGAGCTTAAAACCACATCAATGGTGTTACAACTTGCTGATCGATCTATAAAGCAACCATGTGGGATCATTGAAGATGTTCTCATTAAAGTGGATAAGTTTTATTTTTCGTTTGACTTTCTTGTCCTGGATATAGAACCTGTCCACGATCTCAATAAATATATTCCTGTAATCCTCGGTCGTCCATTCTTAACTACAGTGAATGCCAACATTAACTGTAGGACTGGAGCTATGGATATTTCTTTTGGGAACATAAGGCTCAAATTAAACATCTTCAATGTCACTCCATATTTTTTAGAAAAAGATGAGTGCTTCTTTCTTGATGTCATTGATGAGGATTCAGTCACCATCTTTCCAACAAAAGATCCTCCTCCTTTGATTTTGAGTCCTCCTTGTCCTTCTTGTGATTCTCCTCACAAACTTAAGCCTAAGCCACCACTGGATAAACTTGAGTTTTCTTTCTTGGGTCTTGATGGAACTACATTGGTTCCTCCTATTTCGAATTTTATAATCACCCATAGGACTAGTTTTGGGATAAGGGAGGTAGTTGAGTTGTTGGATACAGGCTAAGTAGTGGTGTTTAGTCTAGCTATCGACGTTAAACTTAGCATGTTGTCGAGCTATCGACGTTAAACTTAGCATTTGTATGTGTGTACCATAGTTTATTTTTATTCTTTTTAGTTTTTCTAGGTTTTTAGTTTATTTTTTTGTATTTTTCTTTTATCTTTTCGATTCGGTTAGTTTAGGTGTTTTTTTTTTTTTTTTTTTTTTTTTTAAAAAAAAAAAAAGAGTTTAATTTCTTTGTGTATTTTTCTTTTATTTTTAGATTACGTTCGTTTTGTTTTGATTTAAAAAATAAATAAATAAATAAAATAAAATAAAATTTGATTGAATTGTGCATAATAATATATATCTATTTTTCTCCATAATCTTGATACTCTGATGTGTGCTGTGGAGTGTGATTATTTTGTCAGGTACAAAGGACTAAGTTTGGGGATGAGGTGACGATTTCATCCCTCTGAGCTATCAATTCTTGATCCTTGCTGGTTTTGCGTATTTGGTAATATCTTTCTAACTCTACATCTATTTTCACACATTGAGGACAATGTGCATCTTAAGTTTGTGGGTAAGGCAGTGCCTTTTAAAATTTTGTTGTTGATATATTATGCACAAGATAATGCAATTTAATTGTTTAAGTATGATTTTAAATCTGTTAATTGTTGTGATGTCCGTATATATTCTGATATTGGTTAAAGATGGCTTGTATGCCGAATTCATGCTAAATGGGAATTTTTGAAAAAAATTTATATCAATTGGTGGCTTGTGGTCCCTTTGTCAGGGTAGTTACAGTTTGATGACTATGATTCCTAAAATACTTCACTTTGCACATGTTCACACTTACATGAATTCTGTGGGGTATAAACTTGAAGTCTTATTGTGATTTGTGTTAAACTGAGATGAGTAGGTGAATTTGATGATTTTAAGAACCAAGGTATAAAAAAAATAATAATAATAGTAATAAAAATGATGAAAGAAATAATATGGTATGTATGCAATGAAAAAAAAAAAAAAGTTCTTCACCAATGTGAAAGAAACAAATGAAAAGATAGAAAAAGGGTCAAGTTCAGGTCTGTACCTAGATTGTTTGAATAATTAAGTCCTCAGGGGTGTTTCAACACCTAATGCCCTAAAACGAACTGGTTTGGGAGTCATTGGTTGAAGTCCGTTACACAAGAAGTTTAGGTTGCCTTGATTACTTGAGCAATTAGGTCCGTAGGGGTGCGCCCTAAAGCCATCTGGTTTGGGAGTCATTGGCTGAAAACTCACTACATGAGTGATTTAGAAAGCTTAATAGACCTGAGCATTGCACTGTACCCTTTTGAAAAAATAAATAAATAAATAAATTGAGTGATGAATGAAATAAATGCATACCTGTAGAAAATTAGAAAAAATACATTGGGGATCAAAATTTAAAAGGTTTACTTATGAATTGAGGGATAACATGAGTTAGATGTAAGTATGGATGGTAAGCCACATGTTTAAAATTGTAAGTTCACTATTAAAAAGGATTTTGGGGATCAAGATTGTTACCATGGCTGCTAATATGATATTAAGAGTTGGAGATTTTTTCTATTTAATATAGTTCCTTTTACTTGTTGTGGTTGACTGATTGATGCATTGCTGGGATATTATGATATGAAAACAGGTTTGAATGAGCTTATCGTGCAATTAAGGCACTGATTTGAGAAGTTTGTGGGTATCTTCACTGGAAACCTTCACGAGACTACAACTCATCCACTAGGGGTAACGTAGGGGTTTAAAGGCTTATTGCATAGGCTAAATGCAACCGTGAATCCCACGAAAGTGGCTTTTTAGCTCTGTATTGCTAAGGGACTAGCAATATGTAAGTTTGGGGGTGTGATAAGCGATGAATATATGCATATTCAAGCCCCTAAATACGTTAATGTTAAGGCCTAAAGTGATATTTCTATCCATAGTTAGACTAATTTATGTTTAATGTGTGTTTGTAGGTACTTTCCGAGAGAAATGGTTAAAACTGAGACTTTATGATGATATCGAAGCTTATAGAGTCATTGCCGGTCATTCAGAGCAAGTCGAGAGCTTAAATGGTGAAGTTTGAAGAAATTCAAGCCTTAGAGCTCAAGCCCAAGTGATGAGGCTCGAGCATCACAACAACAAAAAAGAAGAAAATTTAACAAGACCCAAAAGCTCGAGCCTTACTATAAGGTGCTCGAGCCTTGACCCTCAAGCTCGAGCATGAGGCGTCGAAAATTAAAGAGTTGATTTAATTGTAAGGCTATGCTCCCAGGTCTCGTGCCTCACCTCCAGGATCGAGCACTAACAACTGAAGCTCAAGCCTAGTGTAACACCCCCACATTTTTCACGCATAAGTTGATCAGGCTTATACACGAAAAACGAGGGATATCAAAAACAATTGGCAATATACAAGCATGGAATACAAAATGATGGAAATAAAAGAATTTAGACAGGAAAGAAACATTAAATAATACAACATCCATCCATCCTTTATTTAATGCAGTACTTCATTACAACTTGGAAATCCTACGTCAGGGATCCCTAAATATAACCCTGAGAGTTCAACGTCAAAAGTAAATAAAAACTGAAACTGAAGTATTACATAAAACTTCTACCCTGCACTGGATCGTAAGAGTAGATGAGTTCGGATGATGGTCCCACACTGCTAACCTCAGCCTTGAAACGGATACTGACCGTATCCTGAAATAACAACAATGGTGGGTCAACCCCACGAGCAAGTCCTCTCTACTATGACCCAAATCAGAGAATCAAATAAATTAATCATTATGAATCGGATGAGTACTATATCTGTATACATCCTATGGGAACTATCCGATGTATAACATGACCTCAACCAGAATAGACGGTGATCACTTAGACTCACACTAGGTGGTTAAGTGTCGCCTTTCCCTACCCGGGAAATCAGCTATTATACATGGTGCACGGTACTGACAACACAGACTATAACGAACTACACGGTGATAACACCTCGCAAAGTACTGATGAATATACTGAGCATATAAATTAGGCAACACATGCCAACAATATTAAGAAATATACCGAGTATGTCAATTAGGCAACACATGCCAATAATATTAATAAATATACCGAGTATGTCAATTAGGCAACACATGCCAATAATATTAATAAATATACCGAGTATGTCAATTAGGCAACACATGCCAATAATATTAAACCACATACCCCGACAGCCACACATCTGTCTATCGCAACGAATGCATAAGGTATAAATGAGTCTAAACTTATTAGCCAGCTCATATGGTTCTATATGGCAACACATCCATATAATATAAATGCGACATAATTAAACAGTCCATTTATTTCCTGAAATGCACACAGCATAATGATCATGGTTTATATATCAATTAACGGTATAAACATCCCATAAGATATCATGGATAATTTATCTGACTACAACCATGGCCTTACTTAATTTATCAGTAATGGTTGATACCATTTAATAAGATAATAACACTATTTATATTTAACAATGTCGTTAAATAAATCACATTAGTATCTGTACTGAGAACGAGCCAATAAATGCTTAGAAAAGATAAATCGGTCATAAGAATAAGTAACGGGTGTTAAAATAATAATTTCGTGGCCCGTTAAACCCGTAATTACCAACACAGTACCTAAAAATCCAAGTTTAAGGTTCTGGAATTTACAAAACAGGCCCTAGGGGTATTCTGGTAATTTCTAGCAGCTGTAGGGACCCCACACGCGCCCTCACGTGCCTCCCAGAGCCTCCCCACGCGCAGCCCAACCTTCCCCACTCTCTCACGCGCCTCCACGCGCGTCTGGCATCAGCCACGCGCTCCCACGCGCGTCTGGATAGTCCCACGCGCGCGCACGCGCTGCCACGCGCGCGTTGGTGGCTTCCTGATGACGTGGCGTCCTCCGGTTGGTTGGCTGCATCACCTTTCCTACATGCGCGTCACACCGGATCATCTCACCCTATCTTCCCTCCATCCAACGCCCACAGATCCGGGTGTACCGCGGTATCATGGACCGCGATGCACCGGATCAATCGGACTCCACTAATGGCCAGGATGCGCGCGTACACCCTCCTATGGTGCGCCGCGTTGCACCGGATCACTCCGGTCGTCTCCCCCACTGCCGGCGACCGGAAAACTCGCCGGAAGGTCGCCGGAAATTGCAGAAAATGCCCGAAAAAATCTAGAAAATTCTAGAAAAATCCCTAAAGTCTTATTTAATTATTTTTAGCCATTATTAATTTCATAGGACATTAAATAAATATATACCATCCTATATAATTAAAATTCCATTAATTTAATAAAATAAAATTAATAATTTATTAACCTCCAAACCTTGGCTCTATGCATAAAAATAAGCTAAACAATTAATTTATTAATTCAAAGGGGAAAAGTAGATAATAACTTGCCTTTTTGGATTTAAAATAAATCCGCCGGTCTGCGCGTAGTCGGGTAAAATTGCCTACACCGGTCCAAGCTTCTTTCTCTTTCTCTTTTCCTTTCACTCTTATAAAATAGCTCTCTAGAATTTATACTTTGCTTCTAACTCCCTTTATTTTCTTCTAAGGCAAGCTAGTTAATTTATATACAAAATATATAATATAAATATTACAAATATCTTATTTTTTCATCAACTAACCATCCTCCCAACCATAAGGCTTCAATTCCAACCATAACCATTGATGCAATCCTATCCTAATCTCTAATTTCATCATGACTTTGGTTTAATACTATTATTATTATTATAACTATTATTATTATTATTACTAATATTATTATTAATAAACTTTTATAATTATTATTATTATTATATTATTATTATTATTATTAAACTAATATAATTATTATTATTACAAAATAATACATTATATCATCATAATACTATATAACACAAATAATACTTTAATTAACTAATATTGATTAATATAAGCATAACCAACAAATAAAAGTATTAATAATAATACATGCATAATTAAATGAATAAATTTACTATTTTAACATACACAATTAATTTACATGCACAATTAAATGAACTTAATATAATAATGTAGTATGCACAAATAAATAAAATTAATTAACCTAACACAAGATTAATTTAAATACATTCTTTAAAATTACGGGGTATTACACCTAGTGTCCTGAAGCTTGAGCCTGGTGTACTGAAACTCGAGCCTGGTGTCCTATAGCTCGAGCCTGGTGTACTGAAGCTCTAGCCTGGTGTCCTAAATGCTCGAGCCTAGTACCTAGTGATCGAGCCCATAGAGTTTGGATCGAGCAATGTTAAAAGATTTCAATCCAATAAATGTTCCAAGTGTTGAAGAAAAAGACGCTTCGGAAAATAGTTGATGAAATTTGGCTAAGTGTCAAAGTGAAGATCGAGCACCATTTATGGAAGCTCGAGCATCCATCCCGAGAAGCTTGAGCCTTATTCCTAAAGCTTGAGCTTGAACCTTAAAGCTCGAGCCTTTATTCCTGAAGCTTGAGCCTTCCATGACATGTTAGATTAATGTTGCGGGATTGCTCTCTTTATCAGCCGTATCTTATCCCAGTTGTGCCAGAAGACCTAAAAGCCCACCAAATACTATTTTCTTCTATAAAAGAAGGTGCAATCCTTGATAGAGTAGGTCCGAAATTTCAATCTCTTTTCCAGCCATTATCTCTCTCACATGGCGGCTTTTAAGGTTTTGAAAAAGAAGATCCCAAAAGGAGTTTTGGTGGTCCATGGCAATGAAGACCACAATAACACAGATGATATGTTGCATCGTCATAAGTATCTAATTCCTATCTTAGGGCATTGATGTAGCCTGAATCTGAATATTATGGTTTGATTGTTCTATACTTTGGGAATTTAATATATTATGTACTTTGATTGCATGATTTTGGGCAATTACCTAATTCAATTGGTATTTAAATGAATTAATAGTTTTTGAATGATCAATACCTTGTCTTAGATTTAATTATTCTTAAATTATATTCAACCCATGTGACGACCTGGTTTTTAGGCCAGCGTGTCCTGTGATGAACCGAAGGTTAACGGATCTGATAAGCGAAAGCGAACACAGAAAACAAGACTCTAAGAAGTCAAAGTGATCTTCCATGAGGTCGTGGAACTCAATGAGAACTAATACGGAAGTAAAAGGTCAAAAATATGACAAATAAGCCCCGAGGGGCAAAATAGTTATTTTTAAAAAATGTGGATTCGGGTGCCACCGAGCACACCGCTGGAAAGACAGTGAAAAATTAACAAATCTAGACTCAAGAATCACTTGATTCAGAGTCCGGATGAAGAAGATATGAAACTCTAAAGTTTAATAAAAACCAACTTTCGGGTTTCAAAACAGTGCGGCAAGGGTAATTAACAAAAGGTAAAATGGTCTTTTTAGACAAAATTAGATGCAACTGAGCATACCGATAGATAGACTAGGAAAAATTAATGAATCTAGACTCAAGAATCACTTGATTCGGAGTCCGGATGAAGAAGATATGAAACGTCAAAGTTTAAAAAAAAACCATCCTTTGAGTTTAAAATCAGTGCGGCAAGAGTACTTTACAAAGGGTAAAATAGTCTTTTCAAATAGAATTAGATGCAACCGTGAATACCGTTGGATAGACAAGCAAAAACTAATAAATTTAGACTCAAAAATCACTTGATTTGGAGTCGGGACGAAGAAGATAAAAAGCCTCAAAGTTTCAAAAAAATTAGACTTATTTTCCGGGTAAGAAATCTGGGTAGGAATAGTGTTTTAACAGCAAGCACCAATTAAATTTTTTTCCATACCCGACTATGTAGAAGAAACCAAAAAAAATACGATATAAAATCCCTAAAATGCCCCTTGAACAGCCTAGGTCAAGATGGACCCAAAAAGCTGCTACAAGCATTTTTTTTTCCAGAAACAGCTAGAACAGAGAGTAAAAACGGGCTAGTAGATGAATTTTTCTGGAAAAACACAAAGAAGAAACCCCCCTCAAAATTGAGTTTTCTATGTGACTCTCAAGAGAATTAAAAAAAAAACGCAATATAGAATGCCCGAATTGCCCCTCCATGAAATCTGGTCATGGAGGTCCAAAAAGCTGCTAAAAGAAACAGAAAGCTAAACTTTGCGATCGATTTCCAGTACTAAGACGACATTTTCTGGAAAAACACAAAAAAGAAACCCCCCCTAAAATCACGTTTTCTATTCAACTATGTTGAAAGAAGGAAATAAAACTGAATGGAAAAGTCTAGAATACCCCTAGATCAGAATATGCAACAAAAACGCAAAATGAAATCGTAGGAGGCTCAAAACACAAACGATGAGGTTTTGCCCGGAAACGATTATGCACACAAACGTAACTTACCTATTTAGATGCGCTACAATGGTCCATGGCTTAAAAATATAGCCGATGCAAAATTCGACCCCCCAACGGGCAAAAAGGCAAAAATGGACTTGGAATGGAAAACATGCAATCCAAAAATGTAAAATGGAGTCAAATGACCATTTGGCCCTTGGCCACACTTCATACAAGATTAATAAGACCCTATAAAAGAATGAAAATGGAATTCCCACATCCAATACAACCATGGTGAAGCAATGACTTGCGATTTTTCAAGGTTTTCATGATATTTCATGAAGTTAAAAAGTTGTATAGAATACAATACACATGTCATTAGCCTCCGGCCTCATCTCATACATATCAAATACATTGAAAGGAGTGTACTTAAGTACACATTACATACATGGAATCAAATATACATATTTTGACATATAAGTCTACAAAATGACATTTCATGCTAACATTTGCATGAAATGGAAACTTGAAAGTTACACGACATCCAAGGAATGCTAGGCTTCACGAACCAAGTCTTCGTACCTGAAATATGCCCCAGTATCGTAGGTGTGAGTAACATAAAGCTACTCGTAGGAGATGAGCATGCATCGACCTAGCATTTTACAAATTTATCACCTTAAGGTGAAACATGTTAAAGGGGTTCATGCCACCTAACGTTTATATCGAAATGAGACTCAAGGAGCATCCTAAGCTACCTTAGAGTGTTTCTAGCATAAATCACATCATCCATGCATTTCAACAACATAGAAACATGTTATACAAAGCAACAAGAATCATGATATAAATACATGAATGAAACAAATCAAAGTTGGAGTAATCCGATTAATATAACGAGTTTATAGTTACCACGGATCACATTATCAATGTAATTGAACAAAGTCTAGAGGAATCCATACAACATGACAAAAGCATATTTGAATACAAGTTAACAAGAATTACATTATCCATACAATTCAACAACAAAAGAGTATGTTATACAATGCAACAAAGTATAAGTTCTCAAAACCATCAACTTAGAATCTGAAGCACAAAATAACAATAGTTGGTCATGCCACCTAACATCTAAGTTCTAAATGAATCAATAGGATCAATCCTAAGCTATGTTAGAACATCAAAACACAATTTTCAATATCGATGTAATTTAACCAACATTGGAACTTCCAATACAACACATAAAGCACAATTTCGCAAAGTTAACATCATGTAACTTAAAATGGAAAGACAAATAAGGAACAACAAGTTAAAACATCATCTAGTTATCAACTTGTAAATGAAATGCGAAGTCAACAAAGTGGATACTCGGACATCACACCGGATCAGACCGACAACATAGTTACTTTATGGTTACTAGCCCATGGGTAACCTCCTTATGTGCGCACTAGACTATATAGAGGGACTATCCCCCGTACTAGAACCACGTCCTAGCCATAGTCAAACAACGATATCCCCAAGTTTCCAAAATCAACAAGTTGTGAAACAACGAATATATCAACAGGAATATGCAAGATAATCAACTATCTACCAAACACAACCAAATTTGGAAACCTATACAATACATGCTCTAAATCCACAACTAATATGATATGATGAATGTCGAATCTTCAGTGTGAGATTCGTTACACGCTATGCATGAATGATGTTAAATATGAAGTGTGCAAATCATTACGCAAGACAACAATATATTCAATATTGAAAACATAAGCTCATGAGTTTAAATACAACAACAAGGTAGAACTTTAATTAAATCATGTTAATTTAAATTCCAAGGTTCTAAAACAACTTCAACTAGTCCCAAATTAATACATGCAAGTAAACAAGTCATGATCAATACAAATATCAAGTTAAAACCCTAATTAAGCTAATAGGACCACGAAATAGATTTTAATTAATTCTTTTAATTAAAATCTCTAGATTTTCAAACTTAACCAAATGCTTTCAATTTAACATATCTTAGAAAACATGCCAATGACTAATGTAATATCACATTACAAATTTATTTCATTCAATTTAAGACCATGTGAATTAAACTTTCACTAAAGTTAAATATAAATTAAAAGTTGCAATTCTCATGCAATTAATCCCAATTTAATATATGTGAACAACTATACCTAAGCTTAATTTTCTAGCATGCCACAATTCAATTCCAAGTTGTATATCACCATGAGGATTAAATCTTAAACAAGGAATTTAATTAAATGAAAGGTTTGAAAACCTAACCGAATATTCTAAGTCAAATATATGTGAAGCTATATGGCATGCAAGTCAAGAATATCAAGTCGGAATTCAAATAGAGTGAATAGTGCACTCGGGGCAAATTAATTAATTAAATTAATTAATAATTACTAATTTTCAAAACACCTTCAATTACTTTCAAATTCAACTATGTTGGAGAGCATGCTAAGGCCTAATTTAATATGCTAACACATATTGATTTTAAGCTAGTTAAGGCCATATGATTTAATATTTTATTCAAGATAAATATTAAATAAAATCTTTAATACTTGTTCAAATTCCCTCAATTTAATATATGTCAATGACCATATTATAGAGCATTATATTACCATGCTACATGTTTAAAACAAGTCATAAGTAACCGGGAAAATCAAATCCAATACAAGAAAATTAAATAATAAAATTTCTAGATTTTATATTTAAGCATGCAATCAAGTTGTATAAGCATCAATAGCATGTTATGTAACAAGAATTAAACTTATAACACCTCCTACCTCAATTTGAGATGAAAACCCCAAATCCCCACCGGAAGAAAAGTGTTCTGAATCCGCCGAAATCGAAGGGTTTTGACGGGGACAACACGATCTACATGAATCCAAAGGAAGCCCCATGAAAATCACAACTTGACTTCAAACCCAAACTCAAGAAGTGGTCGGAAATGAATTCTAATAAGGGGGAATGGTAGAACACGTCGAGGGGAACAAAAAACGTGAAAGCCGAAGACTTTTCACTTAAGAAAAGTAAATCAAAGGAGGAGAGAGAAGGTGGCAGCTCCATGGACATCCATGGCTGCTTCAGGTCGTACATGGAGAGTGGGGAAGATGAAAAATGAAATATCTCATCCCCCTTTTATAGAAATCTCAAAAAGTGCCCCGAACGAGCCCCACCGGGTCCGGAAAAGTGGATTTTAAGCAAATGCACTCAAATGGAAAAACTCCATGAACAGAAAAGATTCAAAATAAGAAAATATGAACAACGAAAGAAATGGCGTCAAAAACTGAGTCCCGAGCAGAAAGTTATGCCCCGAACAAGTTTGGCGGCAACCGGGTCCAGAAACTCTAAAACTGGAGAAAAACGACCAGAACGGAATTCTAAGAGTCCACGACTCGATGAAATGTGAAAATGAATCCCGTACGAGGATCCAGGCTCCAAACGAGACATTTTGCAATAACTTTCGTTAATTGCACAATGACCCCTATAAAAAGGGTTAACTGCGAAACTGCCCCAGAATGAAAATATCTTCCAAAAGATATTTTCTTAGATACCCCTGAAATAAAATATCTTCAAAAGATATTTATGAAAAACACCCCAAGAAATGAAAAAGATTCTAAAGAATTGTGCATCCATGCCCCTGTGGGCACCGAGAGCAACCAGAGTACTTTCTTGCAAAAGTAAAGATACGTATTTCGAGGAAACCACTCAAGATGAAGGCACGTGAAGTCAAAAACTAACTCTGAGCATGAGAAGTGAGGTTGTGCCAAAAACTGACAAATGGAGATAAGACAGAATAAGGAAAAGAACGAAATAGCGTATAGTGTCGAAAAACGAAAAATGTGAAAATGACTCGGTCCTTAAAGGAAGTTGTCAATCCATGGAAAAGAGACTCAGGAACCAATTCCGAGCACTCGAGATGACACTAAGCGACACGAAACAGAGCTCAGAAAAGAAAATTAAACAAAAAAAATTCATTCGTAAAATTTCAAGAAAAATGAAAGGAAGACAAATGACCGGGTCGTTACAACCCATTTTTATGGATGATATCTGGCAGAGCCCTGTCGGACATAAGAATGGAGATCATGTAATGGTGTTCAAACGTTTTTCATGAATGAATGTTTTCATAATCTATGCCTAGGGAAGACAAGTTATACTGCAAAATTAGTTAGAAGTAGGTAGGTAGATGTGATACCCCCAGATTTTCGGATGCGGGTTGGCCAGGCCCACGCCCGATTACCCGAGGATATCAAAACAATCAGTAATAAATAAACACAGAATATAATTAAGATAAACAGGAATAAATAAAAACTGCTGAAAAGAAACTAAAATGATAATCAAAAATTGAAACCTCAGAATAAAATTTTATAAATAAGAAATTATTCTGATACACCCAACTTCTCCATTTCTAATACAACTCGAGAATCCATCTGGTGGACCCCTAATAAAAACCAACACTGGAAAATGAACAACTGAAAAGAAATCCAATGCTAAACCATGAAGAAACCTCCTACGTCGTCGGTAGAATGAGTACTCGTCTCTGCTCAGCACGAACAAGCTCTAAGACCTGGAACCGTCCGTTACCTGAACAATAATAGTGGGTCAGGCCCACGAACAAGTTCTATCCTAACTATAATCTAAATAGAGACCCGATACGCAGATACATCCTAGATGTCTCAACCATATCTATATAGTCCGTAAATATATATATATTTATATATATATATCCACACTACAGGACTCTCACTAGACTATGATGAGGGTCTCAACTTGAATAGAAGGCAATATGCAAAACGCTCCTGAGTGGGCATGACTACCTAAGCCTAATAGGGTATACCTCAACCAACATAGCCAGCTACACATCCTACTGCATATACGCTCCCTAACTATCGACTGTGAGACTCAAGCTTCGATCACGGTACCATAATTATATATATAAATTTCATCCAAATACAATGTGGTGCCGGTCAACTGTTCATCGCTCAAGACACAACATATAATTAGGACTTAAATATTTTAATTAAATTCCTATCCTTCCTGATCCAGAAATATAAACAACCATCCAATATGTCATTCAACTGTTTTAGTTGACAGGATATGAAACTATGTAGGATTTAACTATTTTAGTTAATCCATTCCGTATGTATGAATGGGTAAGAATTAGCATTTTAATCTAATCCGTCCCTCCATATGCCACCATCCCATACCAGTGCATATCATGCATATGATCCGTAAATGATGCAACACTTATAACAGTACGTCAAATATAATCCACATAATCCATATAGTTGATAAAAATATAATTTAAACAATTCATTAACTAAAAATCCATAATAATATTCATGTAATTAACGAGACAAAGTTTAACAGTTTATCAATTTAAAATCTAGAATCCATCCATGTAACTGACGAGACAAAGTTTAATAGTTCATCAAATTAAAATCTAGAATCCCTCCATGTAATTGACGAGACAAATTTTAATAGTTCATCAATTTAAAATCCATAATCCATCCATGTAATTGATACTTTAATTCATTTAACTTAAATTTCAACTAGTCCATAATACAGTCCAGTAGTTGACAACATTAACAATCAGTATGGTGTCAATTATAAATTAGAGAATGATATAATATAAATCAAAGAATCCACCACGCATATTACATTCAATTATATTTGAGTTAACCTTCCCAATATTTTTAACTTGCCAGAATCACAACAAACAGTTAAATATACCCTATCCGGTTACAGTATGTGATTAAATAACTAAAAAATCCAGAGACTAATATATTACTAGTCCAAAACCAAACAGAGCATATCATACTAAATTATACTTAGAGTATAATCATACCAACTCTTAATATTTGCTAGACCAACAACATACAGTTAAATCCTTCACTTTTATGGACAACGTACAATTAAACGACTAAATTTCATGATGTCAATTTAGCATAATTGCATAGACTAACCATCCTGGGACTTTAACATGTTATTTAAAATCATTTAGAAGCCCAACTATAACTTCAGATTTACCCCGCAGCCCCTGAAATCCAAAACAATATCAAAACTACACCTATTGTGTAGTTTTTTGCATGGAGCAGGCTCCCCACAAGAGGGAGCCGGCTCTCCCTAGCTTAGAGCCGGCTCTCCTTGCCCTAGAGCCGGCTCTCTCCTTTGGAAAGCCAGCTCTCACTCCTTTGAGAGTTGTCTGCACTTCTGCAACTTCTACGGCCTTCTGCTTCATCTCCGGCCGCTTCCACCTCTTCTGTTCCTCGTTTATATTGACCTTAAGAGTCTAATATACATCCAGTAATATCCCACTTATTCATTCCAACTAGTTTATATTAAAATGAACCATAAAAACCATTACCGATTCAATTACGTTTTAATATTAGGCAATAAATTTCAACTTGCAGAAACAATTACAGCTTAAGCTAAATACATACAGATGAGAAATTTAACCTTTATTAAGCATGTAATATTTAATTAATATCCAATTAAGATCCTAGAGATCATCTAAGTATGCACAGAACACAAGCCAAAGGAAAAGAGACAGAATCGAACTTGCCTCTTAAGGTTTTGATTTGAAACCTTTAACCGCCTTCTTCCTAAGTTTTCCGGCGACCTTTATTGTCGTTAAACCTCCTCTGCTACTCTTGGTTTAACCCACTAGCCAACCCCTGCTCATCCTCCTCCTTGGTTCGGCCCTCTGAACTGAACCCTAGATTCTTTTCCTCTCAGTTTCTCTCTATTTCTCTCTCTATTCTCACTGTTCATGAATAGGGTTTGTGGTTTCCACCCTAAGCAGACTTATAAAGGTATATTTATAGGCTCGACTAAAACCTAATTCTAAATTTAAGAGGAGAATGAAAAGGAAAATAAAATAAAATAAAATATAAAGAAAAAATAAGTATAAGTCGGCTACCCTAACCCATCGTGACAACATATATATATATATATATATATATATATATATATATATATATATTGAAAATCCCAATTAGTGTAACTACTAATGGAAATTAATAATTAACAAAACACTATATACATATATTCTAGATAACACATAGACAATTTAAAACACACAAGCAATTTAATCAAATAATTAACACCCAATTTAAATCACATAATTAAAATAAACAATTTTCCACATAAGCACATAGACACAAATCAATTAAAAAAACACATAAATAAACCTTAAATTCCAATTTTATCCCTTTTGGAAATTAGGGGTATTACAGTAGATAATTCATGCAAACCGAAGATAGGTTAT
Organism: Cornus florida; assembly: GCF_030987335.1. Taxonomy (NCBI): domain Eukaryota; kingdom Viridiplantae; phylum Streptophyta; class Magnoliopsida; order Cornales; family Cornaceae; genus Cornus; species Cornus florida. The sequence continues at coordinate 20,925,426 of NW_026775574.1, forward strand.
TATTAATTGAAATTCATGAAACATATTTCTTTAAATCTGAATTAAATGAATGTTACTGAGTTTAATTCTATATGAAATATAATTATTGAAATCTCAAGGTTGAACAGTTGACCATAGTATGAGATTCGTGGTGAAGTTGATCCCTAAGTATTTCTTCTTTTTATCTCAATCATTTTATTCCGTTTATTTTCTTTTATTAAATTGCAACACAACACACAAAATCAAATCCTCTTTCTAAATTAAAATAGTATTAATTGAAGACTTGATAAACCACCACAGTCCTTGAGGTTCGACACCCTCAACATAGCCCTATCCTACAAGGATTCGTTCTATTGCGAGTGGTATTTTATTATTGATAAATAAAAGCGCACATCAGACGCTATCTAGCGGAGCCCTGCCAGACATGAGAATAGAGGCCATGTAATGATGTTCCAATGTTTTTATAAAAGAATGTTTTCATAGTTTATACTTAGGAAAGATGGATTATTTATACAGTAGTTAAAGTAGTTAGAGTAGGTAGGTGGATAGTCCATGCTAACCGCAGATAGGTTATAGTTAATTGAATTTTATAGAACGTTTTTCTTTAAAACCCGAATTGAATGAATGTTATTAAGTTCAATTCATTTAAAATATAATTTGTTAAATCCCCAGAGTTGAAACAGCTAACTATATTACGCGATTGTGGTGAAGTCAAAACCCTGAGACCTTTCTCCCTCTGATCACTTTAGCTTAATTTTAGTTTAATTTTAGTTTTTAATCGTGACAACCAATCAAACAATTCAACCAGTTACTTATAAACCAATAGGAATTGATTAAAAGTAGAACATAAATACTCATCTCCCTATGGGTTTGACACCCTCTCTATAGTGCTATCTTACAAGGATTCATTCTATTGCAAGTGATTATTATATTAATTGATGATAACACGACACAATAGTTACAAGGTGAACTAAGAGATCATCTAAAGCTACCCAAGCAATTGAAATGGAAACCACAATATACAAGTATACATGCTCAAGTATACTAAACAATATTGAAACTAAATACACAATATACAAGCATATATCCACAAGTATACTAAACAATATTGAAACGAAATACACAATATAAACAAGTATACGTCCACAAGTATACTGAATAATATTGAAATAAAATACATAATATAAACAAGTATACATCCACAAGTATACTAAATAATATTGAAACGAAATACATAGCATACAAGTATACAAGCTCAAGTATACTAAACCATAATGAAATCTCATGTACCAAATCACAAGCTATAAGTAATCAACGATTAACAACTTGGAATTGAATGCGAAATCAAGTAGGTGGAAAAACTAGGACATGTGATCTAAAGTTCATACAAGTTGTTCCGGGTAATTACAAATCACAAGATACTACCTAATGCATACTCTAATGATGTAGGGAGAACTCGCACCTCCCATACTAGGACCAGGCCCTAGCCGTGTCATTTATTTCATGTCCCTACAAGCTTTCCAAAATCAACAAGTTCATAACTCATACTCAAATAATAATACACGAAACCACCTTCGATGCACAAGTAAGCTTGAAGACACACAAACCATGTCCTAGAATTTCAATTTTAAAATGGCATACGAAATGTCAAGTCTTCAATGCGTGATTTGTTGCTCAAAACAAGAGTACAATATAACAACTAAATCAAGTTACCATTCTAAACCACAATTACTAAATATGTAACAATCTAGTAATATACTTCCAAAGTAAACATTAGTAATATTGTAAATAGACGATACACTTATACAAGGTATAAATATACAAGCTACATAAGACAATGATATCATATATCATACTAAATCAATTCACCATCATAGTAAGCCACAAGTACTAAATCTACCATAATGTAGTAATAAGCTTGCAAGGTGAATAAATGTAATATTCTACAAGAGTTCATTTACACAACAAGAATCTCTAGAATTTAGTAATCTAGTAAATGAAACAATTTACCTACAACAAGATATACATATATACACACACATATATATATACACACACACACACACACACACACACACACACACATATATATATATATATATATATTCTAAACATGACTTTAAATCATTAAACAAGCAATACAATATATACAAGCTATGATTTAACAACCCACTAAATACTTTAATAATCCTACACAATATATATACAAGCTATACACACTTTGAATTATATAACCTTGAGTCAAGCATTTAAAATCTCTATTTTTATGCAATACAATAATTCAACAAACATGTAATCAATATATATTAAGCCCCAAAACAAGTAAAATATTAAGGACATAAACATACAACAACTCCTACCTCACTAGAGAATTGAATCTCTAGAATCCAAGGCAAGCAAACTCAAAAAGCAAAACTAAAAAACAGTCTTCTAGATCAAGAAGGGAGGAATTTATGATCTTCAACGTTGGAAACCAAATTCCTTAAGCAAGGGGTTGAATTTCAGAAGTGGCAAAACAAGTTCCAGAATTCCCCTGACTGCCAACTTGAGATTCACCATCTGGAATTCCATACAAACAAGGTCAAAATAAAAAATTGGAAAAAGGTGTTCTAGAACAAGAATAGAGGAAACTATGATCTTCAAGGCCTAAGATTAAATTCCCAATGCAAGGGGTTTAAAATCTGAAAATGGCAAAGAGGCTTCTGTCTGGCTGCAAGGTGGAAGTTTAGAGAAAAGTGAAAATTTCCCAAATTCCTCCACTAACTCTAACCCTAAGTTGGCCCAACACGCACACACCAACACTACCTCTTTCACACACAAACACAAAACTTAATCTGGGCCATCCATGTGATACCCCTCAGATCCAAGATACGGGTAGATCAAGACCAGGCCTAAACCTGAGGGAAATATCAAACAATTAATATTTAATACGAACACAGAATAAAAGATGAAATAATAAGAAGTAAATAAAAATGGCTGAAAAGAACTCTAATTGAAAAATCCTCAAATGTCAAAGATTAATAAAATCCAAACTCTTCCAAAACCTCCAATAGTTTAAAAAACTCGGGAATCCATCTCTAGTGGACCCCTAATAATAATCCAAACTGAAATGCAAATAACTGAAAGAACATCCAGAAAATAAGCTATGGAGAAAAGTCCCACGTCGTCGGTAGAGTGAGTAGCAATCTCTGCTGAGCACTATCAAATCTAAGTCTGGAACTGACGAGTACCTGAAAAATAGAAATGGGTTAGGCCCACAAACAAGTTCTAACCTACTACAATCCAAGCAGAGACTCGATACGCATGTATATTCTAAAAAATTCAACAATAGCTAATAGTCCGTAAATATATATATATATATATATATATATATTCACACTAAAGGACTCTCACTAGACTACAGGCTGGTCTCAACCCGAATAGAGGTAACATGCTAAAACGCACACGAAGTGGGCGTGTGTACCTAGGCCTAACAGTGTACACCTCCAACCATCATAGCCAGCTATGCATCCCAATGCATATACGCGCCCTAACCATCGATCCTGAGACTCAAGCTCATATCAAAGTACCATAACAATATATATAAAATCCATCCAGAATCCCTATTAGTGCCACTCAACTAGTCGTTGCCTTGACACTACAAATCAATAGGACTTAAATTTTAGTTAATCCATTCCTTAATCCAAAGTATGTAGGTTTTGGTATTTTGAATCCAAACCGTCCCTAGTATGCCACTGTCCCGTACCGGTGCATACTATCTACCCATCCAGCATTTGGTAATACAGACAATTAGGGTAAATATCAACTAAGTCCATACCTCCAACAATTGATACTAAGGGTAATAATGTAAGCACCGATAAACAGAGTCACAACATATACATAAACATGCTCAATTTATAGTGTTTCACAAAATCTGGTATAGTGCTAAGTTTAAATCTTAATATCATTCAACATCAACACATCCTAAGCAAGTGTACTTCAAATACATGATCATGATATATGGTGAACAACGGTTCAATTATATTATCCATCTCTGAAAATTACCAATGCAGAGAATTAAACATTACAAGTCTTCCAACTCTAAACACGGTGCACTACGTTGTTTAGATTATATACTGTCCAAGCTACCCTAGATAATTAGTTTATCAACACACCTCTGGAGCCTTAATACAAACACAAGCCTCAACTAAACCTTCCACATACAGTCCTAAACATACTAAAACCCCAAAATCCATCCTCTGTATGAACAAAAACTCATAGAAAACCAAAAATAACCAAAACTGGAGCAAGGAGCCTGCTCCCACAAGTGTGGAGCCAGCTCTTTGGCCTTGGAGCTAGCTCCCACACCTTGGGAGCCGCCTCCCAATCAAAGGGAGTCGGCTCTCTCCCTCTCTGCCTCGTCTCCTCTTCTTCCGACGTCCTCTACACCTTCCATACCTCACTGTTATGGTTCCCAAAAGTTGAAACCAAACCCCAGTATGTTCCCAGTCTGTGTTTAAGCCCTTATTACATCACTAACATAGATTTAAACAGAGAATTATGTAATTAAAATTCACGTTTTAACAGGTTTACAAGTATACAACACATACTGATATGTTTCAGTTTTAGCACGAACAGAGAACTTTTTTAATTGATTCAATTAATCCTGGAACTATTTAGGAATGCAAAGAACACGAAACCTAAGGGAGAGAGTAAAGGATAGAACTTGCCTTACACCGACGTCGTCCTAAAGTCTCCGGCCAACCTCTGTTTCTTCCCTCTCTGTTGCTTCCTAGACTTCTCCAAATTACTTCTGCCTTTACTATATCATGAATGCAATTCTCAAACCCTAGGCAGAACATTACTGGTATATTTATAGGCCACTAATCATAGGTTCCATTAAACCCTAACTAATTTACCCGGCCCATAGACCAACCTATGTTATACCAACGTCGGCTACATAAATGAAGGTTATTATAAAACTAAAACCCTAACCTAATCTTACAACAGTGAATTTTTAAATAGAACAATACAATTATCAATTTAAAATAGCACACCATAGTTCAACAATTTACATAATTCAAACAATTTAAATAATTTAAATAATTCAAACAAAACAATAAATCAAATAATGCACATAAAACAATTTAAATCAAATAATTCACATAAAACAATTAAATCAAGTTAAATTTAAATATAAACTAAAACTAAAACAAATAATCAATTAAAAAAACCACATTAACAAATAAACAAATAAAAAATGCAATAAAAGAAAAATTAAAATGCCGAGACTATCCTTTTAAAAATTAAGGATATTACATTCTTCCCCCTAACAAAAGGAATTTCGTCCTCCGGATTCGCTCTTACCTTCTTCCAATATGTTAGGAAATTGTGAGCGAATGACATCCTCCCGTTCCCAAGTAGACTCAGCCTCATTGTGATGACTCCACTGGACACGAACTAAAGAGATAACCTTGTTAAGGATCTGATCCAGACGGTCTACAATACTACACGGTGGCTCCAAATAAGTTGCATTCGGCTACAACTCAATCTCCCCAACATCGATATGCTGATACCGATCCTCATCTCCCAAAAATTTCCACAACATGGAAACATGGAACACGTTGTGAACACGATCCAAATTATCCGGAAGTGCCAACCGATAAGCGACAGCTCCAACTCGATCTGTAATCATGAATGGGCTGACAAATCGCCGAGACAACTTCCCTTTCTTCCCAAAGCGCATTACCCCTTTCATAGGAGACACTTTGAGTAAAACCTGATCCCCAACCTGAAACTCTAAACCACGAGTGCGACGATCAGCATAGCTCTTCTACCTACTCTGGGCAGTGCGCATGCGATCCCTAATAAGAGCGATCTTCTCGAAAGTATCCTTAATGAACTCTGGACCCAAGAATCTACTCTCACCAACCTCCATCCAACAAACAGGAGATCGACACGATCAGCCATATAACGCCGCAAATGGTGCCATCCCAAAAGTCTTTTAGAAACTATTGTTATAAGCAAACTCCACAAGCAGTAAATAATCCTCCCAGTGGCCCTTGAAATCAAGAACACACGACCGAAGCATATCCTCCATGATCTAATTAACTATTTCAGTCTGTCCATCAGTCTAAGGATGATATGCAGTACTAAGGTGTAATTCTATACCCAAAGCCTGCTGAAAACTCTTCCAAAATCCTGACACAAAGCTCTAATCCCTGTCCGATATAATAGACAATGGAATTCCATGCAACTTTACTATCTCAGAATTTTAAAGTCTCGCCAACTGCTCCGAGGTGAAGTCAATGCGAATAGGCAAGAAATGAGCTGACTTCGTCAATTTGTCCACGATGACCCAAATGAAATTGTGATCCTTAAAAGAATTAGGCAATCCTTCCATAAAATCCATAGAAATGCTCTCCCATTTCCACTCCGGTATCGGCAGTGGCTATAGAGCTCCTGGTGACCTCTGATGACCAATCTTGACCATATGATAAGTACTACACCGAGAAACAAAAAGAGCAATGTCCCTCTTCATACCTACCCACCAAAACTGCCGCTTTATATCCTGATACATCTTGCCGCCTCCTGGATAAATAGAAAACTCAGAGTGGTGAGTCTCAGTCATAACATCTTTCCTCAAATCAGCAGCAGAAGGTACCACCAACCTTCCCTTGTACCTCAAACCTCCATTAGCCCTAACATTGTAAAATGGGACCTCACCAGAAGCTATCTCTGCAACTTTTTCAATGCACTGCTGATCCATGAGTTGTACCTTCAAAACCTTGTGAATGATAGAAGGTGTAACTACCATGCAAGCCATGAAAGCAACCGATAACTTATCCACTGTCCTCAAAGCATTCCATTTAGTGATGAATAAAGCAAAAAGACTACCAACAGGTCGGCGGCTGAGTGCATCCGCCACCACATCCGCTTTCCCTGGATGGTACTGGATAAAAAAGTGATAGTCTTTTACAAACTCCAACCACCTGTGCTGTCTCATATTCAGCTCTTGCTGAGTGAACAAATACTGCAAACTCTTGTGATCGTTGAATAATCTGAACGATTCACCCAACAGATAATGCCTCTAAATACGTAAGGCAGAGACCACACAGCTGCCAACTCCAAATTATGCGTTGGATAATTAAGCTCGTGAGGCTTAAGCTTTCGAGATCCAAATCGGTCACTCCTCCTGCATCAAAACATATCCAAGACCCTACAACGAAGTATCCGTGAAGACAAGATACTCTATTTCGCTCTGTGGAGTAGACAAAACCCGTGCAGAAGTCAACTTTGTCTTCAGCTCATCAAAAGCTTCCTGACAATGTTCATCCCATATAAACCGTACACCTTTCTTAGTCAAATGAGTGAGTGGTCCCGCTATCTTGGAGAACCCCTGGATAAACCTACGATAGTATCCCACCAAATCGAGGAAACTCTGTATCTCAATAGGTGATGTAGGCTATACCCACTCGACCACCACTGAAACCTTAGCCGGATCCACTACTATTCCTCTCTCTGACACCACGTGACCCAGAAACTTCACTTCCCGCTGCCAAAATTCACACTTCTTAAACTTGGCATACAACTGGTGCTCACGAAGCGTCTGCAAGACTATCCGAAGTTGTCTAGCATGATCATCCTCTGACCGCGAGTAAATCAAAATGTAGACTATAAAGACAATGACAAATTGATCCAAGTAAGCCCTGAAGACTCTGTTCATCAAATCCATGAAGACCGCTGGTGCATTAGTCAACCCAAACGGCATCAAACGAAACTCATAAGATCCATATCTAGTGAGAAACGCTGTCCTCGGAACATCCTACTCCCTAACCCGAAGTTAATGATATCCAGACCGCAGATCAATTTTAGAGAAATAGGTAGCTCCCTTCAACTGATCAAAAAGATCATCAATCCTAGGTAATGGATACTTGTTATGAATAGTAACCTTATTCAACTCCCTATAATCTATACACAGCCGAAGTGAACTATCCTTTTTATTCATAAACAAAACCGGTGCTCCCTAGGGTGAAGTACTCCTGCGAATAAAACCCTGGCCGAGTAGCTGCTGAATCTGATCCCTCAACTCTCGCATCTCCACTAGTGCCATCTTATACGGTGCCCTAGCAAGAGGCATTGTGCCTGGAGCTAAGTCTATCACAAAGTCAATCTCGCGACTAGGCGGCAACCCTGGAATCTCCTGAAATACATCCGAGAAATCTTGTACAATTGGTATGTTATCCAATGATACAGTAGTCCCCTCCTCCGTTTCCTCCTCCACATGGAACAAATAGGTGCTAGTGACCCCACTAGAACGCGACATAGTGACAACATACATGTCCTGACCAGGTATGGTGAAAACAACTGACCTATCATAACAATCAACTTGGGCATGGTAATACGATAACCAATCCATCCCATGTATCACATCATAAATGTACATGTCCAGGACCAAAAGATTGGCTAGAAATCTAAGTCTACCAATATCTAGTGTCACAGGCCCATCACACTCATGAGAAATGGCAGTATTGCCCAACGAGGTAAAAATATCCTGAGGTCTATTGCATATGTGTGTCACCAACCACTCCATGAAAATCCCCTGTTTCCGAACACTCCGTAGAGCAAAACACATAAGGTAAAACGAAATAATCTTCAATCTTCCCATTTTAGATTATCATTCTATCCTGGGAATCCCTCCTTCTAAACCAAACCTATAATAATGATTTACACAAGTTCCTCTATAAACTCCTTGGTAATCATCCTGTCTCAACATAACGTACTTACAAGCAATTATCTGTCTGCCTATTCCACAAACCCCAATTACTCCACTGTGATAATCATCTATTATCGTAACATATACATTCCAATATAGTCTAATAAAACCATATGTGTATATATTACCAAAAGAATATTATCACAAGACACAATTCAAAAATAGCCAAACCGCTAGTTCATTTTATTAAGAACTTTTCCAAACCACAAACTCTTAAACGAATAATCGTAAAATATTCTTTAACATAATCCTAGTGTATGTCATTAAATCCATACTACACTTACTAATACCTCCTCCATTACTAGTAATTAAAAGTACTCTTAAAAGAACAGTCATCCTTGAACTCCAGTGCCCTCCATCTTAGATGCTCCAGTATCTCCTCCATCCAGATCTTCTTCGGGGCCTTCTTCTCCGCTTAGCTCAGCTTTGAACACCACCAAAGTTGTGTTAGGTCCACAGTATGGTGGCCAATCTCGCACAGCAAAAACCTTCCTTGCCTTGTACTCCGAAGCAACACCCATTGGAATCAATTCCTTAGTCTCCAACTCTGCATTCTTGGTCGGCCTTCGTAGGGGAATCGTCTGAGTAACCTTCCTTATCCTTGGGCCCTTCTTCGCTTTCATCGCGGACCACATCCTCTTCCTAGTGCCAAACATTCTGAAATTACATAATAACCTTAACATTAGTACTTTCTAAACGAACCGTAAAGGAATACGATGAATCCTAAACTTAAGCTCTAATTAAGAGAAAACGCTACGCGGAAGTCTTAATACGAAACAACCTAGAGACACTTGAACCTGGAGGCTTTGATACCAACTGTGATACCCCTTGGATCCGAGACACGGGTTGATCAGGCCCAGGCCCAAACCCGAGGGAAATATCAAACAATTAATATTTAATGCGAACACAGAGTACAAGATGAAATAATAAGAAGTAAATAAAAATGGCTGAAAAGAAGTATAATTGAAAAATCCTCAAATGTCAAAGATTAATAAAATCCAAACTCTTCCAAAACCTTCAATAGTTTAAACAACTCGGGAATCCATCTCTAATAGACCCCTAATAATAATCCAAACTGAAATGAAAATAACTGAAAGAACATCCAGAAAGTAAGCTATGGAGAGAAGTCCTACGTCGTCGGAAGAGTGAGTAGCAATCTCTGCTCAGCACGATCAAATCTAAGTCTGGAACTGACGAGTACCTGAAAAATAGAAGTGGATTAGGCCCACGAATAAGTTCTAACCTCCTACAATCCAAGCAGAGACTCGATACGCATGTACATCCTAAACAAGTCAAAAATAACTAATAGTCCAGAAATATATATATATATATATATATATATATATATATATATATATATTCACACAAAAGAACTCTCACTGGGCTACAGGCCGGTCTCAACCTGAATAGAGGTAACATGCTAAAATGCACACGAAGTGGGCATGTGTACCTAGGCCTAACAGTGTACACCTCCAACCATCATAGCCAGCTATGCATCCCAATGCATATACGCGCCCTAACCATTAATCCTGAGACTCAAGCTCATATCGAGGTACCATAACAATAGATATAAAATCCATCCAGAATCCCTAGTAGTGCCGCTCAACTAGTCGTTGCCTTGACACTACAAATCAATAGTACTTAACTTTTAGTTAATCCATTCCTCAATCCAAAATAGGTAGGTTTTGGTATTTTGAATCCAAACCGTCCCTAGTATGCCACCGTCCCATACCGGTGCATACTATCCACCCATCCAGCCTTTGATAATACAGACAATTAGGGTAAATATCAACTAAGTCCATACCTCCAACAATTGATACTAACAGAAATAATGTAAACACCGATAAACAGAGTCACAGTATATACATAAACATGCTCAATTTATAGTGTTTCACAAAATCCAGTATAGTGCTAAGTTTAAATCTTAATATCATTCAACATCAACACATCCTAAGCAAGTATAATTCAAATACATGATCATAATATATGGCGAAACAGGGTTTAATTATATTTTCCGTCTCAGAAAATTACCAATGCAGAGAATTAAACATTACAAGTCTTCCACCTCTAAACACAGTGCACTACATTGTTTAGATTATATACTGTCCAAGCTACCCTAGATAATTAGTTTATCAACACACCTCTGGAGCCTTAATACAAGCATAAGCCTCAACTAAACCTTCCACATACAGTCCTAAACACACTGAAACCCAAAAATCCATCCTCTATATGAACAAAAACTCGCAGAAAACCAAAAATAACCAAAATTGGAGCAAGGAGCCTGCTCCCACAAGTGTGGAGCCAGCTCCTTTGGCCTTGGAGTTGGCTTCCATACCCTAGGAGCCACCTCCCAATCAAAGGGAGCCGGCTCTTTCCAAGGGAGAGCCGGCTTTCTCCCTCTCTGCCTCGTTTCCTCTTCTTCCGACGTCCTCTACACCTTCCATACCTCACTATTATGGTTCCTAGAAGTTGAAACCAAATCCCAGTATGTTCCTAGTCTATGTTTAAGCCCTTATTACGCCACTAACATGGATTTAAACAGAGAATTATGCAATTAAAGTTCACGTTTTAACAGGTTTACAAGTATACAACATATACTGATATGTTTCAATTTTAGCATGACCAGAGAACTTTTTTAATTGATTCAATTAATCCTGGAACTATTTAGGAATGCAAAGAACATGAAGCCTAATGGGAAGAGTAAAGGATAGAACTTGCCTTACACTGACGTCGTCCTAAAGTCTCCGGCCAACCTCTGTTTCTTCCCTCTCTGTTACTTCCCAGACTTCTCCAAATTACTTCTGCCTTTACTATATCGTGAATATAATTCTCAAACCCTAGGCAGAACATTATTGGTATATTTATAGGCCAGTAATCCTAGGTTCCATTAAACCCGAACTAATTTACCCGGCCCATAGACCAACATATGTTATACCAACTTCGGCTACATAAATGAAGGTTATTATAAAACTAAAACCCTAACCTAATCTTACAACGGTGAATTTTTAAATAGAATAATATAGTTATCAATTTAAAATAGCACACCATAATTCAACAATTTACATAATTCAAATAATTCAAACAATTTAAATAATTCAAACAAAACAATAAATCAAATAATGCACATAAAACAATTTAAATCAAATAATTCACATAAAACAATTTAAATCAAGTTAAATTTAAATATAAACTAAAACTAATAATCAATTAAACAAACCACATTAACAAATAAACAAATAAAAAATGCAATAAAAGAAAAATTAAAATGCCGAGACTATCTTTTTAAAAATTAGGGGTATTACAATCCACTTGTCACCAAGATTAAATCAAAAACCTACACTTGTCACCATTTAAAGCCTTCTCTCAAGGCTTAATCCAAGCCCTACACTTGGCCTTATCTAAGGCCAACAAGTTGACCAATCCTAGGCCACCAAATGGGTGAGTCCTCACCCTCCACATGTCATCATCCAAGGCTCCCAAGTGTCACCAATGGGATGCCTACAAGTGGACCAATGAGAGTGTGACACCTATCATACTTTTTAAAAATTACAAAAAGGCCCCTTCCGAAAATATCTTGCAAAAAAATTGCAAAATGGTCCATAAGACAAATATCCCAAGAAATTTTAATTACAAAAAACACTATGTAAAACAAAAATGTTTTCGAAGAAACTATGCATCCATACCCCTACAGCGAAAAGTAAACAAGTAGCATGCTTTTCTAAAAACAGTAAAACTATGCATTTCATGGAAATTAAAAGAAATGGATGCATGCAAAGCCAGGATCAAATTCGAGCACAAACCATAAGGTTACGCAAAAAGAAACGATAACGAGAAAAAGACAAAAGAGGAAAATGTCGAAAAAAGAAAGAAGTTGACACGGTTCTCACAAGGATGATACCAATCTCATAAAAGAAAGAGTGTCGAGAACTATTCTCGAGCACTCAAGACAACCCGAAGGGACAAAAATCCAAACTCAGAAAAGAAAACATCATCAGAAAAAGAAAATCTGTAAAAACAGGAAAAAGAAAAGAAGGAAAATTATATGGATGCCTCCGATGACCAAACATAGCAGAGACAACCAGATCCTGCAGAGCAGCCTCGATCCCAAGCTGTAATTCTTGAGCTACGTGCTGAGCTAGCACAGCTGCAGGCTGGACAGACAAAGTTGAGGGCAGAATTGCGAGACTCCAAAGCTAAAACAACAAAGGCACGCCTTGCACACTCACAAGATTTGGAGACTATTCAGTGCCTGTTGGCTTCGCAGCAGTTTACTTTGGACGAGCTCTTACACAGCACTGCTTCTACCTCCGCAGCTGCTCCTCCACCCGCAGATTAGCTGATTAGGGCTATTTCTATTTTATTTTTTATGTATAGGCAGATTTTTGTTGACAAGGGCATTATTTTTGATGTATTTCATTCCATATATTGTATATTTGCCCTAAGTCTTTTCTTTAAAGCATTGTACTAATTATCATTGATCTATATACATGCTTTTACGTGCCTATTTTACCATTGTGTTGATATTATTATCATATCTGTTATGCTTACTGACATATATCTGTTTTTACTCCATATACTTAATACTTTGATGTGTGTTAGAGTGTGATTGTGTTATCAGGTACCAAGGACCAAGTTTGGCGATAATTTTCCTATTTTGCACATCTGAGCTTCATATTGGTATTTCTTTGTTGGATCGGTGTAGTATGGTAATATCTTTCTAACTCTACTTTGTTTTCACACATTGAGGATAATGTGCACACTAAGTTTGGGGGTAAGGTAGTGGCTGACCTTTCTGACCTTATAAATTTTTCCTAAAAATATGATATGATATGCACAAGTGGATGCATTTAAAATTGTTTAAATAGGAGTTTGAGTCTGTTATAGTGTTATGATGTCCATATGCAGTCTGATGTTGGTTAAAGATGGCTTTTCTGCCAAAATAATGTTAAAAATGAATTTTTTAAAGGTTTTGAAATCAGTTGGTGGCTTGTGGTCCACTTTGTCAACATGACTATTGTTTGATGATTTTGATCTCTAAAATACTTCACTTTGCACATGTTCACACTTGCATGCATTCTGTGGAGTATAAACTTGAAGTCTTGTTCTGTTTTGTGTTAAATTGAGATAAACAGGTGAATTTGATTATTTTGAGAATCAAGGTATTTAAAAAAAAGGAAAAAAAAAAAGAAAAAAAAAAAAGGTATGTTGTAAAAAAGAACTGTTTCACTAATGTGAAAGAGACAAATAAAAAATAAAATAAAATAAAGAAATAAACAAATGGTTAAGTTTGGATCTGTAGCCTAGATTACTTGAGCAATTAAGTCCTTAGGGGTGCTTCAACACTTAATGCCCTAAAACCAACTAGTTTAGGAGTCATTGGCTGAAAACTCGTTATACGAGTGATTTAGAAAACTTAAGAGACCAGAGCATTACACAAAGTACCGTGTTAGAAAAAAAATGAGTGATGAATTAAAAGAATGCATACCTATGAAAAGAATAAAATACTTTGGGGATTGGAATTTGAAAAATTTACTTGTGAGTTAAAGGATAACATGGAATAGATATAAGTATGAATAGTAAGCCACATGTTTAAAACTGTAGGTTCACTAATAAAAATGATTTTGGAGATTGAGATTGCTGAATACGTGATTAAACTGACATATGGGGACCATGGTTATTAAATTGAGATTGAAAGTTTAAAATTTTTTTCTAATTGATATAGCTTGTTATACTTGTTGTATTTGACTGATTGATGCATTACTGGGACATTATGATATAAAAACAAGTTTAAATGAACTTATTGTGCAAGTAAGGCACTGTTTGAGATGTTTGTGGGTACCATCACTGGAAACCCTCACGAGACTACAACTCGTCCACTAGGGGTAACTTAGGGGTTTAAAGGCTTGTTGTATAAGCTAAATGCAATCTTGATTCCCACGAAAGTGACTTTTTAGTTCTGTATTACTAAGGGACTAGCAATATATAAGTTTGGGGGTGTAATAAGCGTTGAATATTGCATATTCGAGCCCCTACATATACGTATGTTAAGACCTAAAGTGATATTTCTATCCAGTGTTAGACTAATTTATATTTATTTCATGTTTGTAGGTACTTACCCAAAGAAACGGTTAAAACCGGGACTTTAAGATGAAAAGATTGATATCGAAGCTTACAAAGTCGTTGCTGATCATTTGAAGAAAACCTGGAGTCAAAATGGTAGATTTTGGAAGAATTCAAGTGCCACAACTCGAGCCTAAGTCCATTGGCTCAAGCACAACAGCAAGAAGCAAGAAATTCTACTAAGGCAGAATAGCTCGAGCCGAGATCTTAGGGCTCAAGCCAAACCTCAAGGTGTTCTAGCCTTTACCAAAAAGCTCAAGCAAGAAGTGTGTCGGAATATGAAAAGTTGCTTTAAGAAAATCCATGTTGCCATGGCCTTGAGCCAAGACTCAAGAGCTCAAGCCAAAAGTCAAATAGCTCAAGCCATTTCCAAATAGCTCAAGCTAGAGACCTAAGGCTCGAGCACCATGAAAGAGGGATCAAGCACTGTTAAAGAAGAAATCCAAAAATATTCTAAGTGTTGATGAAAAAGACGCTTCGGAAAAGATTTGAAAAAATTTGGCTAAGAACAGAAGTTAAACCTCGAGCACCCTTCCATATAGCTCGAGCCATTGACCAAATAGCTCGAGCCAAGGCTTCTAGGCTCGAGCCATTGAAGATGTCAGAAATTTGAGTTACGGGATTTGTTCTTCATATGTCATATTTCATCCTAGATGGGCCCAAATCACCCCAAGAGACCTAAAACCCATTCACACCTTAATAGAAGTTAATTCTTCTATAAAAGGAGGCACAAGGCTACAGAAAAAGTCTCTGGTTTTCTCTCGATTATTTTTCAATTCTCTCTTGTTTTAGTGGTAGCTTTAGGGTTTTTGTAGTTAGAAAAAGTGAAGATCCAAAGAAGAGAAGTGCAGTTCACGATGATGAAGACCATAACAACACAAATGATATTTTGCATCGTCATGAGTAGCTAATTCCTCTCTTAGGGCATTGCTGTAACCTGATCTGAGTATTATAGTTTAATTGTTCTAATTTTAAGAATTTATGTATTTTGATTGTATGATTACGAGCAATTGAGTAATATCAATTGGAGTTTTATTAAATAATAGTTTTTGAATAATTAATACCTTGTCTTAGATTTAATTGTTCTTTAATTATTCTTAACCTATTGTTAATGGACGAGATGGCGGCATAAAGGCTTCTCGACGTTAAGAATAGAGATCATGCAATGGTGTTCAAATGTTTTTTTTATGAATGAATATTTTTATTGGCTATGCTTAGGAAAGATAGATTATACTGCAAAATTAGTTAGAATGAGGTATGTGGATAGTTCGTGCTAATCGAAGATAGGTTATAGTTAGTTGAAATTCATGAAACATCTTCATTCATTTAAAACTGAATTAAATGAATGTTATTGAGTTTAATTCATATGATACATAAATTGTTGAAATCTCAAGGTTGAATGGTTGACCATAATACAAAGTCGTGATGAAGTCAATCCCTAAAACTCTTTCTCTCTGATCTCTTTACCTTAATTTAGTTTAATATTCTTTTATGCTCATGACAAACAACCAATCAAACAATTTATATTTTAAGAATCAAAAGTCTTGATTAATTAAACTTAAAAGTAAACATTCATCTTTCTGTAGGATCGACATCCTTAATATAGCGAGTGATTAAAACTGACACAACATATAGCTTTCACAATTTAGTATAAAAGTCATGTATACCATTGTACATAAATATATAGAAAAAAGAGAATTTTTCTCTATAATTTCATCTTTCCCGGCCATCTTATATTTTTTTACATGGTATCAGAGCACCATTCTTGGGGACTCTAGAATTTTTTTTCTTCTTCATACCTTCCACTGGAATATATCCAAGAGATAGAGGATGAACCCAAAGCCAATGAAAAGATAACCTCAACCAAGGCATCTCTAGATGCTATGGATCCTCTCTCCTTACACCACTCAGATCATCTGGGCATCGATCTAGTCTCCAAAGTTCTCGAAGGATAGAATTATGGGACTTCGAGTTGTGTTATGCGTATTGGCCTTAGCACAAAGAACAAAATGGGTTTCGTCAATGGATCGATTAAGGCTCCGTCAACAACTAAAGCAAAGTTCCTTTTTTGGCAAAGATGCAACGATATGGTTCTATCATGGATCATTAATTCAATTCATCCAAAGATAACCAATAGCGTTTTATACGCTGAAAATACAACAAAAGTTTGGTCAGACCTGAAGGAACGTTTTTCACAAGCAAAGCTTCGCGCATTTATCAAATCCAAAGAGACGTCATGGAGCATAGACAAGGGCAGCAACCGATTACTCTTTACTACACCAAATTAAAGGCGCTTTAGGATGAATTGGCATCATACAATGACGCTCCAACCTGCAGTTATGGAGGATTGAAAAAGCACAATGACTGAAAAGAAAAAGAAAAGGTAATGCAATTTCTCATGGGATTAAATGATTCCTATTCCGCTATTCGTGGACAAATTTTATTGATGCAGCATTTACTCGATGTTTGGAAAGCTTACTATCTTATACTTCAATGAGAGAAACAAACAGAGTTCGCCCTGAACAATGACAAAATTGCCCACTACGCGATGAATGTTGGGAATACCAGACATCCCACTATCCAAATCTCCCAAGAAAACAAAGGAAAGTTATTTAAGTGCACATATTGTGGGAAAGACACCCATATTGTTGATCGTTGTTGGTTCCGTATTGGGTTCCCACCTGGGCACAAGCTTCATAGCAAGATTGTGATACCCCTCGATTCTAGAGCCACGGGTGATCAAGTCCGAGCACAGATCCGAGGGATACCAAACAATTTATATGTAAACAAGCAGGAATAAAAACTGAATTAAGAATAAAATCATAATACGCTGAAAGAAATCTAAAATAAAAATCCTCAAACTTTAAATAATAAATTAATATTATTTAAATCCTTCTAATCCGTACAACTTGGGAATCCATCTAGTGGACCCCTAATAATTCCAAATGATAAATAAAATTACAGAATTTAAATCTAAAACTAAAAAGGAAAGAAAATCCTATGTAGTGGGAAGAGTGAGTGTCTGTATCTGCATCAACGCGATCAAGCTCTAAGCCTAGTACTGGCGAACACCTAAAAAATAGGAGTGGGTCAAGCCCACATGCAAGTTCCAATCTACTACAATCCGTACATAAACCTGATACGCAGATACATCCTAGATAGCTCAGCAATATCTAAAAATAGTCCATATATATATATACACATTATAGGATACTCACTAACCTATAGTCATCACACCTGAGTAGAAGGTAACACGCAAAACGCCGTAGCGTCGTCATGTACACCTAGACCTACCAGGGAACGTCATTAGGTCTAGTTATCCATCCAAGCGATATACGCACCCTAACCGTGATCAGGAGACTCAAGCTCGTATCACGGTACCATAAATATATATATATATATATAAATTCCTTCCTAATGCAGAAAGATAAAATAAATATCCATTATGTCGTTCAATTGTTTTAGTTAACAGAACATGCATCCATATAGGATTTAACTGCTTTAGTTAATCCATTCCTTATGTATGAATGGGTAGGAGTTAGCGTGTTAATCTAATCCTTCCTTCCGTATGTCACCGTCCCATACTGGTGCATACCATGCAAATGTTCCGTAAATGATGCAACACCCTATACCGTACACCAAATACAATCTATATGATCTATATAGCTGATAGAACAGAACTTAAACAGTTTATCAACCAAAAATCCAAACTAACATCCCTGTAAATTGCTAGGACCTTATTTAACAGTTTAGCAAAAAGAATCCGAAGTAGTTTATCCACATAATTGCATAGTAGAGTTTTAACATCTCAGCAATTAAAATTCCAAATCCGTAAACCACATAATTGCAGATTAAAATATAATACTTCAACAATTATAATCCAGAGTAAGCATAAAACAAGTCTGATAACTAAATGACTTTAGTACGCATCCAGAACATGATTTAAAAATCATTCCACAGTCCATTAAATTTTTAAAATAAAACTGACCAATTTAATACTACTTATTTGTTAATAGCCTGCAAAATTGGTTAAACACCCCTACGGTTAACTCCATGAGCACAAAGACATTAATTTATTTAATGTGGCTCTAACCTAGCATAATATCCTGTTTAAAGTCCATGCTACAATCCGTTAAATTTTTAAAACAAGATTTAGCAATTTAGTCCGTCCTATCCGTTAGTAGCGTACAAGGTTGCTTAATCTTACCCTGTTTATTCCAATTTCCTTTAGAGGGATTAAAATCCATGGTAATTACCTTTAGAATTCTCATTCCTGTCCCTGAAACCATTTAAAATCCCAAATAGTGCCTAAACTGTGTCCAAACCACATCCAAACATCACCCAACCAAGAGAGCCTGCTCTAAAATCAAAGAGCAGGCTCTTTGCCACTTAGAGCCGGCTCCCTAACCCCTTGGAGCTGGCTCTTTGAAGGGGGGAGCCGGCTCCCACATTCTGGAGCCGGCTCTCTCCTCTTTGAGCCTTCTCCTTTGCTACAACTTCATCTCTACTTCGTCCGGTTAACTTCTGTGCTTCCGGCAACGCCCATTGTCCCATCCCAAACCTTTGTAGCATTCTTAGGATTCTATTTAAGTTCCTACAGTCCTAGAAACCCTTCATACTCTTGTGGGATGAGATTGACAAAAACCAACAACACAACAGAACATTTTATGCAACACTACAGTTTAAATTCCAAAACGCAGAACAGATTTAAAGAAACAATCTAACATGCATAAAGTCTGTTTTAACAATTTAATTAAGTTCCTGGAGTCTATATAGGATGCACATAACACAAGTTTACAGGAAAGAGATAGACTAAAACTTGCCTTAAGATTCCGGTTTGAAATCTTCATCGCCATCTCTAAGTTTCAGAATTTCTCCAAGACTGTTCCATCCTCTAATCACTGCTCCAGTTCTATCTCATAGTAAATCATTCCTTCTTCCTTGATACGACCTTCAGTTCCATTGCTGAAAGCCCTTCCCAGTCTTCCTTTCATGTTTTTCCCCTCAGCCTCTCTGTTTCTCTCTTTCTCTAGTTACAGGAACAGAGTTTGTTTTTAAAACCCCTTCCCAGACTTACAACTTATATATATATAGACTCCATTAAAACCCTAATCCTAATTTCATGACGCATTATATGTCGCCTAACTAATCCTCCTAAAAGAAAACCCTAAATCTACACTATATACACCACCATATAAAAATATACCAATTGAGTCATTTTAAAACACACATCATTTAACCTACTTTTAATTAACTAAATTAAATCTCAATTAAATAATTAAAGTGACACCGACAAATAAAATAAATAGATAACAATCTAAAATTAACAGATTAAATAAAACAAATAAATAATTACTAATTACAATTAATCAATTAATTTAAATAAATACAATGAACACAATTAGTCAAATAAATCAAATAAGCACATAAGTCGCTTAGTTAAATAAAAATGCAATAAAAATTAAAATTAAATTCCCATTTTATCCTTTTGAAAAGTAGGGGTATTACATTATTCTCCCCTAACAAAAGAAATTCTGTCCTCGGAATTCACGAAACTCTGAATTAATGTATTTTTAAAATTCATTTCCGTTTTCGTGTGGCACAGCCTTTGATATGAGCTCCACCAAATTCCAACACATCCAACAATATCTAGGTTCCTATGTTTAAGAAAACCCTAAATGTACAACTCCGAGGTTATATCTAGCAACCATCCAATCCTACCCAAAATTTAATGAAGGGTATCGAGCTCTAGTCCTCCAAGTTCCACAAAACAGACGCAGAAAAGTCTTATGCATACAGGTCTAACGAATTGGTAACGCTAAATAATAGGCTACAGCCTGAATCAAGAAACAACATCCTAGAAGAGTCAATGCGATACGTAAAACTGACCTTCCTCCAAAATACAGTGCTTCCTCTACGGAAATCCTCCCAAATAACCATTTCCTGATAAAATTCTTAGGTACAAGTTCGACTATCTACAAAATCCGAGTGCCGCCTCCAACCCTCGCGTAATCATTATAAAAGAGTGTATTTGTCTCAGACATATCCTGAAATAAGGGTAAGGTCTTATTATATAACCTTGCTTCCATGCCAGACCATCCGGTGTGAGATCTGTATAACATACTATCCAAAACTCCAAACAATGTCGCACTAACCCCCTTGTGCCAACAATAGTACAAATAATAACTAAAAAGCAAAGCAATGCTTCCAATTACCCATGCCAACCTAGGATATATATCCAAAGCATATTTGCCAAGATCAAATATTATATCACGATCCGGTTTTACCGTCTAGAGATGCGAAGCATAGTTGTTACTCTAACACCTTTAACACTCCGTTGACATAGCAGTGTTTAACTCCTATAAGAGATAACCACATACTACAACTCCGTTATCAGTGCAACATAGAACTGACATAACACGCCAACACAACCCGACTAACCATGATGTCCATAATCGAACTGGCTCGATCCACGACTATTAATCCAGATGGAATTAAAATTCCAACCTGTGATACCCCTCGGATCCGAGATACGGGTTGATCAGGCCTAGGCCCAAACCCGAGGGAATATTAAACAATTAATATTTTAAAACGAACACGGAATACAAAACGAAATAAGAATAAATAATAAAAGCTGGAAGAAACTAAAATGAATTCCTTTAAAGTAAAAACTTAAATCCAAGAATCCAAAACCTTCACTAGTTTAAACAACTCAGGAATCCATCTCTAGTGGACCCCTAATAAATCCAAACTGAAATGAAACCACAACAAGTACATTTAAAGTAAACCATCGAGAGAAGCCCTACGTCGTCGGAAGAGTGAGTGACGGTCTCAGCTCAGCACGATCAAGCCTACGACTAGAATGGTTGAACACTTGAAAAATAGAAGTGGGTCAAGCCCACGAACAAGTTCTAACCTACTACAATCCAAGCAGAGACTTGATACACATGTACATCCTAACCAACTCAACAATAGTTAATAGTCCGTAAATATATATATATATATATATATATATATATATATATATATATATATATATTCACACTAAAGAACTCTCACTGGACTACAGGCCGGTCTCAACCTGAATAGAGGCAACATGCAAAATGCACACGAGGTGGGCATGTGTACCTAATCCTAACAGGGTACACCTCCAACCCTCATAGCCAGCTATGCATCCCAATGCATATACGCTCCCTAACCGTCGAACCTATCGAGATACCATAACAATATAATTAAAATCCATCCAAAATCCATAGTAATACCGCTCAACGTTGCGTTGCCTTGACACTACGAATCAAAAGGATTTAACTTTTAGTTAATCCATTCCTTAGTTCCAAAGTAGGTAGGACTTAGCGTTTCCCCTAGTATGTCACCGTCCCATACCGGTGCATACAATACATCCATCCAGCAGTTGATCATACAAAATATATATGTAAAATACAACTATTCTAGAAAGTCCACAATTGATAATAATACATTAAGTATAAGCATCAATGATTCCATAATAAGCATGCTAAAATTCTATAACTTAACAGGCTTATAACTACTACTTTCCAAGATCCAATAATTGGTAATTTATCACATACATGCAAACATCAATTATCCCCATAAAACATGCTAGAGCAGAGTATATATATAGGAACATACTGATTTAAGTCTACTCTAACAACCTCTCATAATTGACAACACATCTAATGTATGCAACTGTCAATTTATCCACAACAAGCAAAATTAAATATTTGTAACCTTGCATGCTTATAAAGAATTTCTGAACCATAATATCTGTATTCAATTCTCAAGAATTTCCATATGAAGACTTAGCAATTTAACATCTTTTACATCCAGAAACTGTAATCTAGTTTAGTTAAACTTTACCCATTGTTCAAGAATGAACCTCAACTGTTTAATTTGTTTTAGTTTGTTCTGTGAAGTTTTTATAAGCTTTTAGAACATCACTAAACACTCCATTACAGCCTCCAACAGAATCTAAAATTACCAAAATCCAAGTCTCGTAGCCCAAACGGTTGCCCAAAACTCAGAAAAATAGAAAAACTGGAAAGAGCCTGCTCCCTCAAAGAGGGAGCCTGCTCTTTCTTTCTTGGAGCCAGCTCCCCACCATGGGGAGCCACCTCCTTGCCTTCTAGAGCCGGCTCCCTCTAAGAGGGAGCTTGCTCTTTCTTCTGGGGAGCCTTCTCCCCTTTTGGCTCTCCTCTGTTCCTCGTCTCTTCCACCTCTGGCGGTTCTCCGATGGCCTATCCTCCACTCCTAGGGTGTCTAGGTATTTAAACCAAGTTCCAGCATGTTCAAGAGGTAACCTAATTCATTATACAACTACCCACATCAAACTAATCAAGTATTGTATACCAAGAACTGCAACCGATTACTTTAGCGTTCAAATTTACTTACTGCTTCAGACAATTCAAGCTTACAAACAGATTTATTTTAATGTTATTACAAGGTGTTTCAGATTAATCTAACCCCTTATACATCAACAGACAAGAACTAAATCAAGACATATGGAAGAAACAGTATACAACAAATAATTCAAAACGTACAAACACGTTCAGTTTTTTGAAGCATCCAAACATAGATTAAATTTTGATTTTAAACTTGAGTAAATCCTAGAGTTGCATTAGGCATGTAAAGAACACGAGCCTAAAAGATAAAATTAGGATTAGAACTTGCCTTACACCGACGTCTTTTTAAAATCCTCCGGCAAACTCTCTGCTTGCTCTCTCTCTGCCTCCACAGAATAACTTACGTTTTGTTTTATTTTGTTTTAAACCATAACCCGCCATATTATGCATATTTATAGGCATTGACATTAAACCCTAATCCATGCATAACTATAGGTCTAGCTACATTATAGTCGGCCTAACCAATTAATTTAAGTAATTAATATAACACAAAAAATAATAAAATTAAAACTATTTAATTAACCCAATAACACTTAAACCATTAATGCCAATTAAATAATTAAAACACTAACAAGTAATTCCAATTAAATAACTAAAAATAAATATCATTTAAATAAATTAAATCACCACAAAAGAAAACAATTAAGCACCTAATAAAAAAATAATGGCATATAATCAAATAAAATGCACTTAAATAATAAATTAAATACCATTAAATACAAGGAATATCCTTTTTAAAATTAGGGGTATTACATTTTTCCCCCCTAACAAAAGGAATTCCGTCCTCGGAATTCGCTCTTACTTTCTTCCAATATTTCAGGAAACTGTGAGCGAATGACATCATCTCGTTCCCAAGTGGACTCAGACTCATTGTGATGACTCCACTGAACACGCACCCAAAGGCAATAACCTTATTATGAAGGATTTGATCCCGTCTGTCTATAATATAACACAGCGGCTTCAAATAAGTTACATCCGGCTGTAACTCAATCTCCCTAACATCAATATGCTGATACCGATCCTCATCCCACAAAAATTTTTGCAATATAGAAACATGGAAGACGTTGTGTACGCGATCCAAATTATCCGGAAGTACCAACCTATAAGTGACAGCTCCAACTCGATCCGTAATCATGAAGGGACCGACAAACTGCGGTGATAACTTCCCTTTCTTCTCAAAGCACATAACTCCTTTCATAGGAGATACTTTGAGTAGAACCTAATCCCCAACTTGAAACTCCAAAGCACAAGTGCGACGATCCGCATAACTCTTGTGCCGACTCTGAGCAGTGCGCATGTGATCCCTAATAAGAGCAATCTTCTCAGAAGTATCCTTGATGAACTCAGGACCCAAGAATCTACTCTCGCCAACCTCCATCCAACAAACAGGCGATCGACACGGTCGACAGTATAACGCCTCAAATGGTGCCATTCCAATAGTCTTCTGAAAACTATTGTTATAAGCAAACTCCACAAGTGGTAAGTAATCCTCCCAGTAACCCTTGAAATCAAGCACACATGACCGAAGCATATCCTCCATGATCTGATTCACCTACTCAGTCTGTCCATCAGTCTGAGGATGATAAGCAGTGCTAAGATGCAACTCTGTACCCAAAGCCTGCTGAAAACTCTTCCAGAATCCTGACACAAAGCTCGAATCCCTGTTTGATATGATAAACAATGGAATGCCATGCAACTTCACAATCTCTGAAATGTAAAGCCTCGCCAACTGCTTCGAAATGAAGTCAGTGCGAATAGGTAAGAAGTGAGCTGATTTTGTCAGTCTATCCACAATAACCCAAATGGAGTTGTGATCCTTGAAGGAATTTGGCAACCCTTCCATAAAGTCTATAGAAATGCTCTCCCATTTCCACTCCGATATCGGTAGTGGCTGTAGAGCTCCTGGTGCCCTCTTATGATCAATCTTGACCATCTGACAAGTACTACATCGCGAGACAAAAAAAGCAATGTCCCTCTTCATACCTGCCCACCAAAACTGTCGCTTCATATCCTGATACATCTTGTCGCCTCCTAGATGAACAGAAAACTCAGAGTGGTGAGTCTCAGTCATCACATCCTTCCTCAAATCATGAGCAGAAGGTACCACTAACCATCCCTTGTACCTCAAACTTCCATCAGCGCCAACATAGTAGAATGGAACCTCTCTAGAAACTATCTCTGTAACTTTGTCAATACACTGCTGATTCATGAGTTGTGCCTTCAAAACTTTGTGAATGATAGAAGGTGTAACTACCATGCAAGCCATAAAAACATCCAACAATGCATCCACCTTCTTCAACACATTCCACTCAGTAGTGAATAGAGCGGAAAGCTACCAACAGGTCGACGATTGAGTGCATCCGCCACCACATTCGCTTTCCCTGGATGGTACTGTATAGAAAAGTGCTAGTTTTTCACAAACTCCAACCATTTGCGCTGTTTCATATTTAGCTCCCACTGAGTGAACAAGTACTGCAGACTCTTGTGATCACTAAACAATCTGAAGGACTTACCCAACAGATAATGCCTCCAAATACGTAAAGCAAAGACCACAGCTGCCAACTCCATATCATGTGTTGGATAACTAAGCTCGTGAGGCTTAAGCTTCTGAGATTCATACGAAATTGGTCGCTTCTCCTGCATCAAAACATATCCAAGACCCTGCAAAGAAGCATCCGTGTAAACCAGATACTCTATCCCGCTCTGTGGGGTAGACAAAACTGGTGCAGAAGTCAACTTAGTCTTCAGCTCATCAAAAGCTTTCTAACAATGTTCATCCCATACAAATCGTACACCCTTCTTAGTCAAGTGCGTGAGTGGTCCAGCTATCTTAGAGAACCCCTGGATGAACCTCCGATAATATCCCGCCAACCCGAGAAAACTCCGAATCTCGGTAGGTGAAGTAGGCTGTCCCCACTCAACCACTGCTGAAACCTTGGCTGGATCCACCGCTATTCCCTTTTTTTTGACACCACGTAACCCAGAAATGTCACTTCCCGCTGCCAAAATTCACACTTCTCGAACTTGGCATATAACTGGTTTTCACGAAGCGTCTGCAAGACTATCCAAAGATGTCTAGCATATTCATCCTCTGACCTCGAGTAAATCAAAATGTCATCTATGAAGACAATGACAAATTGATCCACGTAAGCCCTGAAGACCGTGTTCATTAAATCCATGAAAACCGCTGGTGCATTAATTAACCCAAACGGCATCACCTGAAACTCATAAGATCCATATCTAGTGAGAAACGTTGTCCTCAGAACATCCTACTCCCGAACCCGAAGTTGATGATATCCAGACCGCAGATCAATCTTAGAGAAATAGGTAGCTCCCTTCAACTGATCAAACAAGTCATCAATCCTGGGCAAAGGATACTTGTTACGAATCGTAACCTTGTTCAACTTCCTATAATCTATACACAGACGAAGTGAACCATCCTTCTTCTTCACAAATAACACTGGTGCTCCCCAAGGTGAAGTAATCCTGCGAATGAAACCCTAGCTGAGAAGCTGCTGAATCTGATCCCTCAGCTCGCGCATCTCCACTGGTGCCATCCTATATGGTGCCCTAGCAATAGGCGTAGTGCCTGGAGCTAAGTCTATCACAAAGTCGATCTCGCGACTAGGTAGCAACCCTAGAATCTCCTGAAATACATCCGGGAAGTCCTGTACAACTGGTATACTATCCAAAGATACAGTAATCCCCCCTCCGTTTCCTACTCTATCCAAAACAAATAGGTGCTAGTGTCCCCGTTAAAACGTGGCATAGCAATGATGTAAACATCCTGACTAGGTATAGTAACCATAATAGACCCATCCAAAACAAATAATTTGAGCATGGCAGTGATGACCAATCCATCCCAAGTATCCCGTCCGAAATATGCATGTCCAGGACAAGAGATTGGCTAGAAATCCGAGTCTACCAATATCTAGTGTCAGAAGCACATCACTCGCATGAAAAATGACAGTATTGCCCAACAATGTAGAAATATCCCGAGGTCTACTGCATATGTGTGTCACCAACCAATCCATGAAAATCCCATGTTTCTAAATACTTCGTAGAGCAAAACACATAAGGCAAAACGAAATGCTCCATAATCATCCCATTTTTTTTTTTTTTAGATTATTGTTCTATCCTGGGAATGCCTCCTTCTAAACCAAATCTACCATATTGATTTACATAAGCTCGTTCATAAACTCCTTGGTAATCATCCTATCTCAACATAATATACCACAAGCAAATATCAGTTTGCCTGAGCAAAACCAATCACTCCACTGTGATAGACATTTATGAGCCCAACATACACATTCTAATACAGCTTAATAAAAGCATATGTGTATAAATCACAAAAATGCCATCACAAAACACAATAAAATAGTTAAAACCGTTAGTTCACTTTATTAAGAACGTCTTTGGATCATAAACCTCCAAAGGATAAGTAATTGTAAAATATCCTTTAATAAAATACCAATATACGGGATCACATCCGTACCACATTATTAAAATCTCCCCTACTATTAGCAATAATTATTGCTCTTAACCTAGTCTTCCTCCTTGTGATCTGGTACCCTCCTGCTTGGACGGCCTGACATCTCCTCATTTAGGGCACTGCCTAGTAGTGTGGCCGTACTCTCCATAAGCATAGCAAGTACCCTTAAAAGTACCGATCGGCCTCTTCTGCTAGTTAGCCTGTGGCTGATCTCATCCTGCAGGTGGTCCCCCATTCTGTCATCGCTGAGCTAACCCAGGACACTGATTGGATGTATGCCCATCTTCTCCGCAGCCAAAACAATGAACTTGAACCGCATCCTGCACCACTGGTTCTGCTTCGAGTGTCCGTTGCATGTGTGACTGATTCTGAAATGCAGTTGCTACACCTGCAGCTATAGCTTGAGCAATGATGTACACTAGCTGAAGAGAAAACTCTGGATTACTGCCCAAACTGCAGGCCTGATGCCGAGACTCCTGAGTATGCTGAACTTCCTCATGCTCTATCAGCAACTGCCCATCTTCCTCCTGAAACCTAGGCACTTGCTGCTCTTCCCCCATTTGCCAATGCCGCAGGCGTTCTTGCTGCCTACGCGCTAGTCTCCTCTGTCGACTGTTCATGTTCTATCCTCATTCAGCGTTAACCATACTGTTAACATAGAAAGACAGACATCAGTACGATTGTAAACAGACTGTAAAGGAATTCAATGAATCCTAATCTTAAAGCTCTAAACAAGAGAGAATGCTACGCGGAAGTCTTACTACGAAACATCCTAGAGACATTTGAACCTGAAGTTCTCTGATACCAACTATGGTACCCTTCAGATCCGAGACACGGGTTGATCAGGCCCAGGACCCAAACCCGAGGGAATATCAAACGATTAATATTTTAAAACGAACACGGAATATAAAACGAAATAAGAATAAATAATAAAGCTGGAAGAAACTAAAATGAATTCCTTTAAAGTAAAAACTCAAATCCAAGAATCCAAAACCTTCAATAGTTTAAACAACTCGGGAATCCATCTCTAGTAGACTCCTAATAAATCCAAACTAAAATGAAACCACACAACAAGTACATTTAAAGTAAACCATCGAGAGAAGCCCTACGTCGTCGGAAGAGTGAGTGACGATCTTTGCTCAGCACGATCAAGCCTACGACTGGAACGGTTGAACACCTTCAATAGTTTAAACAACTCGGGAATCCATCTCTAGTGGACCCCTAATAAATCCAAACTGAAATGAAACCACAACAAGTACATTTAAAGTAAACCATCGAGAGAAGCCCTACGTCGTCGGAAGAATGAGTGACGATCTTTGCTCAGCACGATCAAGCCTACGACTGGAACGGTTGAACACCTGAAAAATAGAAGTGGGTCAGGCCCACGAATAAGTTCTAACCTACTACAATCCAAGCAGAGACTCGATATGCATGTACATCCTAACCAACTCAACAATAGCTAATAGTCCGTATATATATATATATATATATATATATATATATATATATATATATTCACACTAAAGAACTCTCACTGGACTACAGGCCGGTCTCAACCTGAATAGAGGTAACATGCAAAACGCACACGAAGTGGGCATGTGTACCTAATCCTAACAGGGTACACCTCCAACCATCATAGCCAGCTATGCATCCCAATGCATATACGCTCCCTAACCATCGATCTTGAGACTTAGGCTTATATCGAGATACCATAACAATATAATTAAAATCCATCCAAAATCCATAGTAATACTGCTCAACGTTGCGTTGCCTTGACACTACGAATCAAAAGGATTTAACTTTTAGTTAATCCATTCCTTAGTTCCAGAGTAGGTAGGAATTAGCGTTTCCCCTAGTATGTCACCGTCCCATACCGGTGCATACAATACATCCATCCAGCAGTTGATCATACAAAATATATATGTAAAATACAACTATTCCAGAAAGTCCACAATTGATAATAATACATTAAGTATAAACATCAATGATTCCATAATAAGCATGCTAATATTCTATAACTTAACAAGCTTATAACTACTACTTTCCAAGATCCAATAATTGGTAATTTATCACATACATGCAAACATCAATTATCCCCACAAAACATGCTAGAGCAGAGTATATATATAGGAACACACTGATTTAAGTCTACTCTAACAACCTCTCATAATTGACAACACATCTAATGTATGCAACTGTCAATTTATCCACAACAAGCAAAATTAAATATTTGTAACCTTGCATGCTTATAAAGAATTTCTGAACCATAATATCTGTATTCAATTCTCAAGAATTGCCATATGAAGACTTAGTAATTTAACATCTTTTACATCCGGAAACTGTAATCTAGTTTAGTTAAACTTTACCCATTGTTCAAGAATGAACCTCAACTGTTTAATTTGTTTTAGTTTGTTCTGTGAAGTTTTTATAAGCTTTTAGAACATCACTAAACACTCCATTACAGCCTCCAACAGAATCTGAAATTACCAAAATCCAAGTCTCGTAGCCCAAACGGTTGCCCAAAACTCAGAAAAATGGAAAAACTGGAAAGAGCCTGCTCCCTCAAAGAGGGAGCCTGCTCTTTCTTTCTTAGAGCCGGCTCCCCACCATGGGGAGCCGCCTTCTTGCCTTCTAGAGCCGGCTCCCTCTAAGAGGGAGCCTGCTCTTTCTTCTGGGGAGCCTTCTCCCCTTTTGGCTCTCCTCTGTTCCTCGTCTCTTCCACCTCTGGCGGTTCTCCGATGGCCTATCCTCCACTCCTAGGGTGTCTAGGTATTTAAACCAAGTTCCAGCATGTTCAAGAGGCAACCTAATTCATTATACAACTACCCACATCAAACTAATCAAGTATTGTATACCAAGAACTGCAACCGATTACTTTAGCGTTCAAATTTACTTACTGCTTCAGACAATTCAAGCTTACAAACAGATTAATTTTAATGTTATTACAAGGTGTTTCAGATTAATCTAACCCCTTATACATCAACAGACAAGAACTAAATCAAGACATATGAAAGAAACAGTATACAACAAATAATTCAAAACGTACAAACACGTTCAGTTTTTTGAAGCATCCAAACATATATTAAATTTTGATTTTAAACTTGATTAAATCCTAGAGTTGCATTAGGCATGTAAAGAACACGAGCCTAAGAGATAAAATTAGGATTAGAACTTGCCTTACACC
Source organism: Cornus florida (assembly GCF_030987335.1). Lineage (NCBI taxonomy): Eukaryota > Viridiplantae > Streptophyta > Magnoliopsida > Cornales > Cornaceae > Cornus > Cornus florida. Next base: position 20,956,373 of record NW_026775574.1, read on the forward strand.
GACGTCTTTTTAAAATCCTCCGGCGAACTCTCTGCTTGCTCTCTCTCTGCCTCCACAGAATAACTTACGTTTTGTTTTATTTTGTTTTAAACCCTAACCCGCCGTATTATGCATATTTATAGGCATTGACATTAAACCCCAATCCATGCATAACTATAGGTCTAGCTACAATTATAGTTGGCTCAACCAATTAATTTAAGTAATTAATATAACACAAAAAATAATAAAAATTGACTTGGCCTGGCCATATAGGATACGGAGTATAAATTGGCAGTTTGAAAGATCTATTGGTCTGTTCGTACACAATATCCCAAGCCGATAACTTGATGCCACTTGCTAGCAGCTTTGGACGGAGAAGCACATTTATATGATTATATCCACGTTTTAGTCACAAATAATAAACAATCAAACAGAAATAAGATAAAGTAAAGTTGTTAAGCAAACAAATCAATGATCAATCTATAGTGTTCATTATTATTATTATTATTATTTTGGTAAGTAACTTCCACTCATTCTTGATTGCACAAACCTCACATTTCTCTCTTAAATTTCTAGACCTAAAGCTTCGTGCATTATAAATAAATAAATAAATTGAGTCCTCTAATGCCCCACATATTATTTTTCATAATATAATATTTTAGCAGCTACAATGGTGGGCATAATCGAGTTGTCAAAGGACACTATCATGTGATAATCCGTCTTATGGTACCCGTTTGTTTTATCTTGTCTAATATAATAATTGTCGATATATAATATCTATATGAAATTTTAAATAATATATTCATGGTATACTCAAATTATCCTTATAGAAGAAATTCAAATTCACTCAATTTGATTTTATGAAAATTAACCTTACTCAAATTACCCTTCTAGAAGAAATTTAAATTTACTCAATTTGATTTTATGAAATTTAACCTTTAGGAGGCAATTATAACAAAAACTCTAACCTCACTCACATTGCCACTTTTTAAAGTTTAATTTTGGAGTCACTTCTAAAAAAATGTTTTAGGTATTTGTCAAATACATATAGCGAATAAATATTCGATGATAAATTTTCAATGTTCTGCTCAACTCTATACCAAATAAATTAATAATGTACTGTTTAAAGTGTAATTTTGGAGTCACTTTTAAAAATTTGTTTTAGGTATTTGTCATATATATATAGAGAATAAATATTGGATTGATAAATTTTGAATGTTCTGCTCAACTCTATACAGAATAAATTAATAAATAAAATTAGAATTGGTTTGAATTACTAAGTGTTCTAGAAAACTTGACACTATAGTAGAAAAAATAAATAAATAAAAATAAAAATAAAATTGGTTGTGTTTACAAACAAGTGGTTGAACCATCGTTATACCTTTGCATAGCTTTTCAACTCTGTTTACCTCTTTTATTTTTTTTTAACCAGTCAAAACAAGCTCAAAAGCAAGCAAGAAAGCAAGAACAATAAATGTAGACACGATACACCAACTATTACCAAGATTCATCCAATTCTAGTTATTTTAACATAAATGTTGAACATCAATGCTTTCCCACATCCTCTTTTACCATTCCAATCCATAGAAGTCCAAGTCAACCCAGGGTTTGAATTATTGCCCAATTGGGTGGGTCTCAAGAGTCTCCATCTTGCTATGGACTTTTGCTCTCTGATTTGATAGTGTAGATCCATGGAGCTGAAATTGCCAACTGATAGAGAGTTGCCTTTCAAAAGGGTTGTGGAAGTTTCAACAGCTTCTGGAAATCTGTCGCTCTTAGCTACAGAATTGGCCTTCAAAACAATATATTATTGTTTGCATGTCTTCTCTCTCTCCTGGAGGCTGTAAATAGAGAAGTGGGTTGTCTTTGTTTTTGGTGGTGTAATCTGTTTTGAGGAAATGGATGGTGTTTTCATCACTCTCCTCTTGTTCTCTCTCTCACTGTTGCTTCCTCATCCTTCTTCTTCACTCCCATTATGTACAGACTTGAGTGAGTTTCTCTGTGTTTGTGATATTTTAGTTATCTTATGCTGTTAATTTTGCTGAATTTGTGCGTGTTAGTGTGTGTATGTGATATTTTAGTAGTCTTATGCTGCTAATTTTTTCTGAATTATGTGTGTGTTTGTGTGATATTTTAGTTGTATTGTGCTGCTGATTTTGCTGAATTCTGTTTCAATTTAAATAGGAGCACCTCTGATCCCAAAGACGCCTCTGACCTTCTGTCCATACAATGGGAGAGTCTGCTGTGACTCAGCCCAAGATTTGCAGTTGCAGAAGCAATTTGAAGCGATGAATATCTCGGATTCTGGTTGTGGTTCTGTTGTGAAATCAATCCTCTGCGCGGTTAGTTTGTGTTTGCATTTATGTCTCAATGAAATTTAACATTTACTGTAATGTTGCTTGATTTGTCTGGAAACCTATAGGTCACTTGTACAATCTAACCCACTATTGCACCAATTGTAGATTGATATATATATATATATATATATATATATATATATATATATTATGCAATCATAAGATGAATGAAGACTGACATAATCCAATCATAGAAAGATTTGACTCTAGTATGGGTTGCACAAAGCTGAAACTAATTGTGAACTTGTATCAGCTTTCCTAAACTATGCATTACAATTAGAACAATACTAGTAAATTAACAAAGTAATCATTTCAATTGCATGGTATGTTGCTATGAAACTAACATCTGACTTCCTTTATCATGACAATAATGTTGTTCAAGTTTATCAATTTATTGTATTGGGAGAATATGAATAATAAGGACATAGCTGCTTGATAACTCGGGATTAGGGTGTGTTATTTCTGTTCTTTTTGAAGCCCCTCCCAAAGTTCGTCATAGCTATGAAGCTTTTCCTAATTATGATTTGAACTATTGATCCTCAAACTTAATTTATTTCAAATTTGTTATGTGTAAAGTGATCTGCTAAAACTCTGCATCATGTTATTTTTGGATTTTCATCACTTGCAGATGTGCGATCAGTTCTCAGCGCAACTATTTGATGTTGAATCAGGGCCTCGACCAGTTCCGGTTCTTTGCAATTCTTCTGTTTTAGCAAACTCATCCCTGTCAAAAACTAGTGACTTTTGTTCATCTGTCTGGGAGAAATGCCAGAATGTAGCTATAATAAATTCTCCGTTTGCCCCTTCTTTACAAGGTAGAGGTGGAGTGCCTCAAAATTCCACTTCTTCCAAGCTAACCGATCTCTGGCAATCAAAAAGTGATTTTTGTCATGCATTTGGTGGTGCCTCTGATGATGGTTCATTTTGTTTCGATGGTGAACCAGTTTTGCTTAACAATACTGGAACTCCACTTCCCCCGAAGGGCCTATGCCTTGAGAAAATTGGCAGTGGGTCATTATACCTTAACATGGTTCCACACCCAGATGGGACTAACCGTGCCTTCTTTTCTGATCAACCCGGTAAAGTATGGTTAGCAACTATTCCGGAACAAGACTCAGGAGAATCGCTAGGACTTGATGAATCTACTCCATTTGTAGATCTAACAGATGAAGTTCACTATGATACCAGCTTTGGGATGATGGGAATGGCTTTTCATCCCAATTTTTCTCAAAATGGCCGATTTTTTGCTTCATTCAATTGTGATAAGGTTAAAAATCCAAAATGCACTGGAAGGTGCTCGTGTAACTCGGATGTGAATTGTGATCCTTCAAAACTTGAACCCTCTAGTGGAGTTCAGCCATGCCAATATCATAGTGTAATTGCAGAATTTACTGCTAATGGGACCGCATCTGAGCCTTCAATGGTAACATTATATTAACCTTTTCAAATTGGTATGTTGATGAATTTCAATTTTCAAGATTTTGGCTGACTTGAATTTCGATCTATTTATAGGCAAAAAGTGCCAAACCATTAGAAGTCAGAAGGATATTTACAATTGGCCTTCCATCTACATCTAGTCACGGAGGCCAAATTCATTTTGGACCTGCAGATGGGTATTTATACATCATGAATGGGGATGGTGGACTCAAAGACGATGCCTATAATTTTGCTCAAAACAAGAAATCATTGCTTGGGAAAATTATGAGGGTCGATGTAGATAACACACTAAGTGAGTATTATGGCACAGAATAGTTCGTTTTCCGTACGTGGCTTTTTATTTTATTTACTAACTTTCTACTGCATTTTGCATATTTGTTTCTATATGGAGGTTATTTTCAGTGCATTTCCTATATGCCTGGTGAATCTTTGCCTGGCTTCTTTTCTTCTCCAATTGTTGGGCAGCATTTGGAGTAATCAATGTGATATATACTTGAAGAAAAGAAAATGATAAGAGGTTATATATTTCAGAATAAATTTTCTTATTTGTAGTTATTTAGATGAAGAAACATAAGATTTTGGGCTCACGCCTTTAGAACTGTGCCTCTTGCATTTGGAAATTCTCACTCAATCTATATAAGAACACAGCTTGGATGGTATTACAAGTGAATCTACTTTAGTTGGAGTTGAGAATATGCATGCAAAGAGTGATTGTGAATCTCGTGATGCTCTTGGTGAATCATTATTGTAATTTACCTTTAATATTTCATAAATTTACTTCAAAATAAATTATGGTTTGTTATTCCCTTGTATTGATGGACAAACCAAAGGGCCTTACTCATTTCTTCATATCTCCCTTGTATTTTCACTGTTGCTGTGCATTTTTCAGGTGCAGCAGAAATTGGTGACCTTGGGCTATGGGGAAACTATTCTATCCCTAAAGATAATCCTTATTTTGAAGATAAGGAATTGCAGCCTGAAATATGGGCCTTAGGACTGAGAAATCCTTGGCGTTGCAGCTTTGATTCCGAGAGGCCTTCCTACTTCATGTGTGCTGACACTGGCCAGGTTCAGAAAATTTATTTTCGTTATTATTAACATAATTTCATTTATTTTTCTGTCTCTTGATATGATAAAGTTAATTTGTAGTTTTGACCAATTATTCCCAAATTATTGATGATTCATGACAATTCCTGAGCTCAATATGCCTGTATGCTCTTAAATGCTTTGTAACGTTGTCGTAGTGCCTTGCATTGATTAGTGTAAACTGCTTGGTTTACAGATATGACCAAAACTTCAATGCTATTGTATGTCTTATGCTCACAATCATTGTAAATGCTATAGAATCGATATGAAGAAGTAGACATTATCACCAAGGGTGGGAACTACGGATGGCGTATTTATGAAGGCCCCCTCCTCTTTGACCCTAAGCAAGCTCCTGGAGGAAACACATCTGCAGATTCCATAAACCCAATCTTCCCCGTGATGGGATATAACCACTCGGATATAAACAAGAATGAAGGATCTGCAGCAATATCAGGCGGCTACTTCTACCGCTCCATGACTGATCCGTGCATGTATGGAAGGTGAGAGAACAAACACCCTCCCTAGTTTGTATGTGGTTAGCTTGTATAAACTCATCAACCATCTTTAACTGATAGTAGTTTTGTTCAGTTACTTGTATGGAGATCTGTATGCCAATGCTATATGGGCAGCAGCAGAAACCCCGAAAAACAGTGGGAATTTTACTACTTCAACAATACCTTTCGGTTGTGCTCGTGATTCTCCTATACAGTGCACCTTCAAACCCAGTAGTACTCTTCCTGCTTTGGGCTACATATACTCTTTTGGACAAGATAACAGGAAAGATGTTTACATTTTAACAAGCAGTGGTGTGTATAGAGTCGTTCGTCCAAGTCGCTGCAATTATACTTGCTCGAAAGAAAACGTGACAGCCGTTGCGAATCCGGCTCCTCCTCCGGCTTCTTCATTCAGTCAGCTGACCAAGCCACAAAAGGAGTTGATGCTCTTCCTTTCTTCACTATTGCTTCTGGTAGGCTTTATATTGTAGCTGCATCAGCGGATAAGATGTCATGATATTAGTGAACACCTTTATCTCTCTTCCTTTTAATTTGAGGTATTTTAGACCCACACTTAGTGGATGTCTTAAAGTTATGTATATGAACAAAACCTTTATTTTATGGAAAGTAGGAAGTGGCTACTCAGCTGTTTTTCATACTTTCTTTAATATGGACAAAACCTTTATTTTTTGGAGAACCTTGCAGGTTCACTGTACACTAGAAAATATTTGCAACTTGCACCACATAATAAGAATAACAATCTCCAAGAGAGAGATTAGATTTAATTTGTAAATAGTAATAATAATAATAATAATAATAATAATAAATTGCATAAAGTTTCGTTGAAGAAATATGATACACATAACATGGGTCCTCATTCCTTGCAATTAAACGACTATCTTGTAACGAATACAACATATTCTTGTGTTAACTCCATGCCATAGTTATCTGACATTGGATTTTCAAAGGTATATCTCACTGTGAAACAAAGTAAAAACCCCACAAGTTCAAACAGTAAGTATCTTTTGGTGAAAAGCGAGCTCAAGTTGATCAACCTCTCTCGCAACAAGCATGCATAAAAAACCCCATGGTTCACTTCCCAAGTTTAAGAAGTCTACTCAGACGGGCCAGAGATGATTGCATCAGGTTGCGTCAATGTCGATTCATGCTTAATTCCCATTTCATTTGGTCAAGCAAACTTAATTAACATCTGCTCCCAATAACTCCTGTGCCCTTGAGGTGTATGTACTCCCAGTAATTTCTAAGCACCAGCTTCTGGTTGTCTTCTTGGATTTGTACAGACATGCAAATGCCCGTCTCCTGATGGTATATTCATCTACTCTTGCACCGAATTACTCCGTGTCTGCAATACCAGAGTTTTCTGTGAGAGTGCCCTCATGATAACTCTTTCTTATAAACAATATATGATTGACATGAAGCCAGCAAAATTAACATCATTAATATTTGATTTAAAGATATAAATCAACTAGCCATGCCATCCCATCCAGACCTCAATTGACTTTTTCAATCACATAAAACTCAAAATACTAATGTATGCACTAAAAGTTAAGATTAAGATTGAACTTACATTTCACATAAAAATTGGGTGTTTGTTGCACAAGCGCGGTTGGATCTCTTTTCAGCCTTAAGAAACACCCTTTCTTTAACCCTTCATCAGTTGTCTGCATTTTGTATAGAGGATTCTAAGTGAAGCAATGGAATATATTCTAAAACAAGTATTATGACCTGACAATGACAACCAGACTTGTACAAAAAATGTGAGAGAAAAAAGGAAAACCTTTTATGATGTACATTTCTTCTAAACGTACAAAACAAACCCGAATCCCAACTAACTAGGACATTATTTTGTCAACACAAGATGCCAGCAATTCTACTTTACTTGGTTTATATTATTTGATGCCATCATGTAAAATTATAAACTTTTTGGTTCAAATGCCATGTAGAACACACACCGTATCCACCTGACATCCAAAAAGTTTAAGAACCAAAAAATTCCTTAAAAAAATGGTTGAAAAGCAGATGAAGTTGTATACTGTTCGTAATAGAACAGATGAAGAATTATGGATAATACTTTCAGGAGCAAGATAAATCACCTTCTACACAATAAAGTTGGATGTAAAAAGTGAATGCCTATGTTGATTGCTCGAGAGGGAACAACTAATTTTGAAATCAAGTATCCTACCATTAATTTGGAGAATAGGAGCAAAGACTCACTTTGATAATTATATGTCACAATCTTACCTTTAAAATGTAAATCTAATTTAGAAATCAAGTATCATAGTATTAAAGGGGAGAAGAAGAACAAAGAGAAAAGGAGAGATGTAGAAGTGTTCATAATGGCTTTTAGTGACCATTTTGACACCGTAATTAACTGCAATGGCCAACATGCAAACATAACGTCCTGAACAGTTGTGAATTTCACTCATAGTGTCAGAGTGATGGAATGGTATTGGCCAATTTTTTAATACCAGCGGAAAAGAGACTCAATGATTTACTCCCTCTCCAAGAGGGAATCTGGCAAAAAAGAAATTGAATCTATGCTGCCCCCATATTGTCTCTTCAACTGCAAGTAACACAAAAAAAAAAATAGATTACTTCTGGGAGCAGAATATCCCTTTTCATTTAACTTTACCTAGTTAAAACCAAACAGCAGGAAAATTAAAGCAAGTGTATTTTAATATCCTATGCAAATACTACTGAGCTTTTTAGTTGGCTATAACTGTATAAAGTTCCAAATAACCTAATAAAAATGTATATGCAACTCAAACCCCAAGCAACCCTAACTTCAACTCATTCCAAATTCCGAACAGGAAAAACAGAATAAACCCCAGAAATGTGAAATAATCACATGCAACCCTAGAAAATATTAGTTCCTCTTCTTCAAAACAGGATAGTCCTGGGCAAGCATTCCTACTGCATGATTGCATTCAAGATCTTTGAACAAACAAGGCAAGGAAAGTAGATTAATCCAATCTGCTTTTCCAACGATCCTCATAAGCCTCTCAGTTATTGCTCATAAAACACTGCATCAGATTCTTGCTCATTTTATAGAGTAGTTCTTTCGATTCTAACCTTCATCCCAGAGTTTTTTGTTACAGTTTTTTATTTTCCTGAGGGAATAAAAATGTTCAATTGATTATATAGAAAGAAACCAGAAAATGCTGCAATATTCCTAGACCTTAGATATTTAAGGCTATTTGTCCATATTATAAATTATTTAATCCTTGTATCATTTTGCTTCTGACTCTTCAACGAGTTGTGGTTAGTTCATGAACATATAGTATTTTTTATTCATTTCTACATTTTTTACTTATAGTCACTAAGAGTATAATATAGAAATTTACATTAGTTGGTTCCTACTTTGTCTAGTCACGCAACTAAAAACATTTTTTTCTTGTATTACATGACCATTTTAAAAATTCTTGCCAAGTATTGGAAGAAATTGTGATATGGAAGATCACTGTCAGAGAAAATATCTATATTATTATGTATGTTTAAATTTAAACAATAACATGATGTCCAAAGATGCATACCACCATAACTATCAAATTGCTGCTAATGACTACTTGTACAGAAACAATATAAAACAAATAATGGAGTCTATTGAAGACAACAAAAGACAGGAAAAAGATTACCGTGGTTTTGGGTCGATGAGGTAAGTGGGTCTTAGGATCCCATCATCTGAGGCCATGCAAAAGAAAGCTAAAAGCTTTTGTCCACAACAATTCCATCAAAGCATCACAGACAAAATCAAGCTATGTGATCCCATTGTTAGGTTTACCCACAAGACATTTCTCAATTGCTTCATCACAAAGCTCAAGAGTTATATCCATGTTCCCTTCTTCATAGTTCATATCAACAAAAATGTTATATAATTCTGCATCTGCAACCAGACCTTCTCTCCTCATTTCTTCAAACAATTCCCTTGCCTCCAAAAATTTCTTCCTCTTAAAGAATCCCTTAATTAATGCATTATAAGAAGCAACTGTGAGATTAATTCCCTTCTCAACCATTTCTCGGTGCAAAAACAATGCCTCCTTCATATTCCTTGCTTTACTATGTCCTTTTATAAGTATGTTATAGGTGTTGCTATTGGGCATCACCCCTCGAGCGCACATCCCCCTATATATTTCAGTTGCAGAACGCATATTCCTTTTAATGCAGTAGTGCTTCATGAGAGAATTGTATGTGGCAGTATTGGGCATAATACCCTTCTCCAACATCCAATTCAGTAACCTTTCACCGTCTTCTAGCATCCCTGACATACAGAATCCATTCATCAATACACTGAATGTAACAACCGTGGGTTGAAGCCCTCTGTCCAGCATCTCCTGAAGGAGTTCATGAGCCTTAACCATTTCTCCTGATTTACAATAAGCATCCATTAGAGTAGTATAAGTAATAGTATCAGGATGGAATCCTGCTACATCCATGTCTTCCATTAGCTTTATTGCCTGTGGTATATTTCCAACTTTACAGAAACCATTAACAAGTGCGTTGTAAGTGCAAATATTCAGCTCAAGACCCTTTCTGCACATCTCATGAAGAAGCTCGTTTGCTGTATCTACCTCCCCAAGTTTGCAGAGCCCATCAGCCAATGCAGTGTAAGTGACAACATTTGGAGTCAGCCCCATTTGAACCATCTGGTTGTGAAGCAAGAAGCCTTTTTTCATCTCACCTGCCTTGCAGTAACCATCAATCAGTGCTGTATAAGTAACTTCATCTGGTTGCAATCCTTTATCTAGCATTTCATGGAAAAGTTTATCTGCTCCCACCATCTTTCCATTTTGACAAAGCCCACAAATAACAGCAGTATATGTTATGAAATCAGGAATAATTTTCTGATTCTGCATTTCATCAAACAGATTATATGCAGCTGAAACATTCCCAGCTTTGCAGAAACCACCGATGAGAGTTGTGTAGATCACATTATCTGGGGCTATTCCCTGTCTCATCATCTCCCTAAGTATCCTCTCTGCATCCAAAACCATACCAGTCTTACAAAGAAGAAGGATAATGCTGTTGAATGTAAATGGGTTTGGCTTCAATCCCTTCATCTGCATTTCTTCTACAAGCTTCAATACAGTTTGAAGCTCCCCAGTATGACAATATCCGTCAATCACAGTGCTGTAACTTATAACATCAGGCATACATCCCCTGAACTCCATTTGCAGGAGAAAGTTATGAGCTTCTTTTACTTTCCCTAATCGACAAAGTGAGTTGATCATAATATTATGTGATGCAGTGTTCCAACAAACACCCACTTCAGTAAATTCACCAACAAAATTTAGTATCATCTCAAGCCCATCAGAATTGTTTGATAGACGCGAAAGAAAAAAATTACACGAATCAACAGATATAATCAACCCGTAATTCAACATCTTATCAAAAAAATTCCTTGCTTCATCAAGCAACCCAACTTCAACAAGGACTTGGAAGAAAATATCAAAGACACAAGGATTAGAACCCCAATCCTTATAAGTATATATCAACCTCTCAACAAAATGAACAAATGAAAGACTAACATCTAGATTGGATTTTATCCAAAAATTGTGAATAAGACTGTGTGCCATCTTTGGATCCTTTGCAGCAACGGCAATTTGAATGACAATGCAACGGGCTTCTAGTGACGGGTCCCTGCGTAGGCACGCCCAGTCGAAGAAATCCAAAACTAGTCTGTAATCATTCTTTATGTTCATGAGAACCCAAATCAGGTGGTCAGGCCTGAATTTCAATTCATAGGGTTTCAGAATGCGGCGGATGGGCTCAGAGCGTCGTTGCTTAATGGCAGTGGAGATGTGATGGACGAGTTCAGAGTCTCTAATGGTGGGTTTCTTTGGTGAATAATCAGGAAAAGGTCTGGTACTAGTTGAGCTTAAGGATGATAGTCTTTGGACCAAACAACCTCTAGAGAACAAGATAAATGGGAGAGGATTCTGAGAAGAACGCACGCGAGGCTGAGAAGAGAATATTTCATAAAGATGGCCTGAGAAGGCAATGGCACAACACTTCATCTCTATGAGAGGGACCCATCAAATAGAATTTGAGTTGGTGTTTGACAATGCAGTGGCTCTCCGCCATGTAGAAGAACCAAAGCAAAGAGGCCTCTTCATCAGTCCACCTGTATAAGTAACAATTGTGTCATACTTGGATTTGTGCACATATCAGAAAGAGTAGATTGTATCATATAGCCCCTCCATCCCAATTTATTAGTCCTTTTTCGGGATTTTAACTTTTTAAGGAGACATGTTTGAAATTGCCAAGTAACCCTCTGAAGTTTATATATATATATATATATATATATATGTATGTATTATCGAAAAATCATCAAAACTTAATAAATTATTATCGAAAAATCATCAAAACTTAATAAATTATTTAGGGAAAGATGCAGTTACCTGATTTTGAGGGACAACCAAAAATGGAAAATGGGACTAATAAATTGGGATGTAGGGAGTAGCAAATATATTACAAAACAATAAACAATATCCTCTTTCTCTCTAACTAGATTTAGTTAAAGTCATCAATACATTTCAATATCAACCTTTACTCATGCACTAATAAACTCACTCGTGCATTTTGCATGATCATTCAATCCATAAAGTAATATAATTACATATAGCAAAGAATTGGCCAGAGAATCCTAAGAAGGTGGAGGAACACGAGTTGTCAAGATAAAGAAGAAAATAATGATAAGGAACCAACAATTTTCTCTTCTTAAAAAACATATATCCTCCACACTTAATCAACATTTGATAAATTCCTTAGTAATTATTAGTTATTGATGGCAGTTTACTCCATTAGCTAGTACTCGTTCGGCTATTCAGATGGTGACCAATATTTTTTAGGTATAAGTTACACATTTTATGTGGATCTAGCATTCAACAATATATAACATTTCATAAGAGATGTTAAAGAGGGCTAGTTGCTCAGTCATATAAATGCTAATGCGGCAATAATGTTTCTCATAGTGGTTCACCTTCATATTTTCGTGGTCTCTACTATTAGCAGACCAATCTGCCTTCAGTCTTTCTCATTGTCTCTCTCATATTTTCCATGTTCTATCAGGACTTGAAGCATGCACTTCTATGGCTCTACCTATGGGGTGATAGGAGATAGCACCCAAGCCAACAAGTGATGGTATTGCCAATAATGAACCAATTTTGGCCACAAAAACTCTTGAAAAGGCCAAATTGTAGCAGTGCATTTCCTTTTTCATTAGGTTTTACAATGACTAGTTACTTATGTATGATATACGATTGTTTATAACGTGAAACATGCTTGTCTTCAATTTCTCAAGTTCAATCAGAAATGATGATGAATTATTCTATGAAAAAAAAAAAAAAAAAAAAAAAAAACAATTAACACAATTGAATAAAAAAAAAAATACTGAGTTTTTCATCAGTAAAAGAAACATATAAATATTGAACTCCATGAAATTATTTTCTTTCAAGCATTCTACCAAACAATTATTGAGCAACCAACAACAACCCAGAGCATTGAACACTAAAGACCAAACTGCCTAAAAAGAACTAGCTTTTGGTGAAAACCCAACTCCAGAATCATATTAGATTGGTCTTTCCATCGTCTATTCAAAGTGAAACCAGATTTTGTATTGCTAAGAAATCTTCCGAAAGGAAAACCCATTGTTAATTAGAAAAATAAAAAATAAAAATCATGAAATCCAAACAAATAAAACAAGGCCGGCCCTGAGATTGAAAAAATCTCGAGAGGCCCTAGGCGAACTTTAATGTGAGGCCCTTTATACATAAAGTTTCACACGCACAAAAATAAATGTCTATTTTTTGAATCCTTAGGAAAATTTTCAAGTTTAGCATCTCTTGGAGGACCTCTTTCAACTAATAAATCTCTCATTTTTTTATCAATATTTTTCCAATTTCCTGGATCATTAATGTTCAAAGGAAGATTATCATTCTCATTCATATATATTTTTCATTTACCAAATCTTCAAGTTCATTCACATTTTCTTTATTTTGATTCTCATTCATATCTTCATTCATTAAATCTCCATGTTCATTAAGATTTTCTTCATTCCTATGTTCTTCATTCACCAAATCTTCAACTAAACTCTCTGTTTGTGTATTGTTCCTAAAAAGCTTATGAATAGGTCTTTTTGAGATTGAATCAATTTTTCTTCTCTCTTCTTTTTTTTTTCTTTTTTCTTTTTTCTTTTTTCATGCCCAAATTCAAATTTTCTTGCAGACATAAATGATGACAAAAAAATAAAATAAAATAAAAAAAACAGAAATAGAAGTTATAGAATTAATATATATATATATATATATATATTTGTTTTGTTGAAATAAAATGTAGATTACCTCAAAATATAATGCAATGAATATGACACTATAATACATTTTACTGTGCCCCTTCACACTAACACTCAAATCAAGCTCCTCCAAGTTGCTCAAAGCACAGAAGTCTACAAAAAATGAAAATTTTGTTGTTTATATATTAATAAATTTTGTTACTTTATATTGTACTTTGTTTCATATACAATTGGGTGCCCATATTAATTGACAGATTTATTATTAGCATGAAAAAAATTGGAAATATATATATATATATATATATATATATATATATATATTGAATAGTTGAAGAAATGACTTACCAGTCTGAAGTGATGAAAGCACTCTAAAAGATGGTAGGACCGTAGGATGCTGTAATTGTAAAAATTATAATCCACGATAAGGGCCTTCAGCTTGTTCAAGACTCAAGTTCAACCCAAATTTACCAATTAGTCTTTCAAATCCTGCAAAGGGAGATCCTGTTTCAGTCATTATCTTCACAAATATTTATAACTAAAATTCATAAAAATAAAAATTATATAAAAAAAGATCATAAAAAATTTCACCAAATAGGATTTAGTTTGCAAAACAAGAATTACAGTCCTTGATTAATTGATTTAGGAAAAAAAAAAAAAAAAAACTCATACATACAAGTTAGCAGTTGCAGAGAGAGAGAGGGGAGCAAGCTTGAGAGTTGAGAGACAGCGGCTGAAGCTTGCGAACGGCGAACCCGAACTGGAACAGCGGGCGATGGAACTGAAAGATATGGGTTTTGATTTTTTGAACAATCTGAAATTATATGCCGATACGGGTTTTGATATAGGTAATAGGTTTTCAACTTTTGATTCTTGCAGACAGATAAATAAACTGAAGTATATGGGTTTTGAACTTCTGATTCTTGTAGATTTTATAGTTTGCCGTTGCAGAGAGAGAGAGAGGGGGGGGCAAGTTCAGAGTTGAGAACGAGAATAGAGATGGAGGCGATTGGGGAGGCTGAAATGATTTGCCCTAAAATTTTAAATTTTTTTTTTTTTTCTGGTGGCCCATCATTCATGGGCCTATAAATTTTGAGGCCTAGGTTGGTCTCTTGGGTCAGGGCCGGCCCTTAATAAAGGTTGAGTAATACACATGGATGACCATACCTTGCGACCCATCAAACGCAAGACTCTCAGACAAATTGGAATTTTTGGAAGCTTGTTTCCGGAAGATGAGCAAATCATTGCCAAAGCCAGCAACGGTGAGTTCTGAGCCATAACGACTCAAACCCAGAACAATGTGTTTTGGAACTTGGCAAAATGTAACGGGTCGGGTTTGTATTTGACTCGACCAGAACCCATAGGAATAAACGTATTTTAATCCAGCCCAATATGGACAATGGCCTTTCTGATTGTCTCATTGGTCTGTATATAGGTGTTGGGCCTCATCAATTTTTTCTTTTTCTTTTTTGTTACATTTATTTTTAATATTTTTCCTTTTCATTTATTTATTTATTTATTTTCATAGTTGGTACTCACATACACATGCTTTTACTGAGGTTTGAACCCATGACCTCCCTTTGGAAAGTAGGGATCTGATACCGCTAGACCACTAGCCTTCTTATTTTGATAAATTATTTTTATTTCCATTTTGGGACGAAATAATTTTGTGATATACTTTGATTAAAAAATATATTTTTTTATGAATAACTATTTAAGGTCCGAATTCGGTAGTTACAAAATTTAATTTATGTTAGTAGGCACATAAATTAATTTAAGTAATGGCGGTTCTCAATCCCTAAATAACTATTCTTTTTTTATGTATAGAATTGACAACTTCTCCCATATACCAAAGTAAAAAGTTTTTCATCAATTATGTATGCTTGTGCGGCGGATCCAGGAATTATTGGGCTAATATTTCTTTGAGTAGGCTAATACTAGTAATTATTATTTATTTATTTTCCCTATGCTAAAATTGGGTATAGTAAAAAAAAAAAATTTGGATGGGTTTGAGCACACCCAAACACTCCCCTTAGCTCCGCCAACTGTGTGCAACAATAATATTCATTATTATAACAACCGCAGTGGGCTAGCTAAAGCCCGCTTTTGGCGATATGGGAGCTCAAAGCTACTGCACCGGCCTATCTGAAAAGGGTGGGGCACACTTTGCCTCGCAGGCCAGATCGCTAAATACCGCCAGCAGAGCCGTGATCGTTATATATTTTTTTTTTTTTCTGTTGCAAAACGGCTCTGTTTTTTTTTTTTTTTTTTTTTTGCCTTTTTTGTTTTATTCTCAAACGCTCCTGGAACAGTGCTGAATAGGTTATTTTGAGCTTTTTTTTCAAAAAATAAAATATAATAAAATTCATTAAATAAAAAATATATTGTCTAAAAATAAATTTTTTTGGGCCAAAACTAAATTAAAAAACCTTTTTTTTTTTTTTTTTTTTTTTTTTTTTTTGCTTTTTTCCCTTAAAATTTGCTCTTTTTATTTTTTTGCTTTAAATTTTAAATGTGTACCACAAACAATGCATTTGGCCGGTAAGGCATTGTTTAGCGGACACAAATAGTGCCTTAACGGCTATAATTTTTTTAAAAATATATATAATTTTTTAAAATATATATATATAATTTTTTTTAACTTTTTTTTAAAAAATAATTAAAATTACAAATTCATCTACTTATTCCCATAGGATTTTGTAATTCTTATTTTCTTATTCCAATTAGTGCCGTTTAGGAAAAGTACAAAAATAAATAAATAATTTTAATTTTTTTTTCTTTTAGAGTAAAAATTCGGAGAGCATGATGGAGTGCATATTTTTGGAGAGCAAAAGCTGCTGACGTGGCTTTTGGAATTGCTGACGTGGCTCTTGAAAAAGTTGATGTTGCATTTTTAGAGAGCTAAAATTCGAGAGACTGGTACAGATGACCTTAATAATTGCATAATTAATTATTAATTTATTTATATACATATGTAGTTCTCTCTCCATGTTGACATAGTTCCATTAATATCAAAGACCCTCGGGCATGTGATTATAGAATAAAACAGAAAAATAAATCTGAAACAGGATCCATCATTGATGGAATAAAATAAAGGAAAGTGATCTAATTTGATGGATTTAACTATGTCAACATTTCTTTACCATATTTCAATAACATGTATATATATATATATATATATATATATATATATATATATATATATATGTATGTATGTATGTATATATATATGTATGTATATATTTTCGAAGGCAAGAAAGAAGATTTCATTTATTCAAAGGAAAAACACATTACAACTTATAGCTAAGGCTGCTTCTTGAATCACTCTGGGAATAGTAAAATCAAACATTATATCACTTTTCTCTTTCAAACTCAGATGGCTCAATACATGAGCTCTGAATGAGCTTTTCTACCAACCCACTACAAAGATATGATTTGAAACTTGGTGTGCAAAAAGCTAATATCGTCCAAAATAGCAGCTATGCAACTTTGAAGACTCTTTAAATCAAGAAGAACTTTGCAGTATATCAAACCAATCGAACTCAACTCAATAAAAATAAAATAAAATAGAAAATTTGAACCAGTGAGAGACCGTTATATTACTCAGAGTAGTAATTTAATTTATGGGTGTAATATCCCGATATTTTAAAAGATTTATTAATTGGTATTAATTACTTTTATTTTATTTTTTTAAAATGATTTGTTTGATTTAATTAGAATTAATTGCTTTTATTATTATTTTTAAATAATTTGTTTTATTTAATTGAGTGGTTAGATTAATTGTCTTATTTTATTTAGATTATATTTTGTAATTATATTTGTTGAATTGATATGTTGTTTTGCTTTGTGGAATATTATGATTGACTTGTTTATTTGATTTGTGTGTATTTATACTTGTGTGAATTGTTTGTTAATTATTTATAATTATTAGATTTAATTTAATTATTTTATTTTAATTGGATTGGGTTTAAGAAGAGTGAGACCAATGGATGTGGTCTTGGGCTTGAAGGAAGCTTTATTGGGTTAATTATTAAAGGTCCATGGTTACGAGGATATTTAAATAATTATCTTTACATAATTATATTTATATATAATCATATGTATATAAATATAATTAATTAATTATCATTATGGAGGGGTATATATGTCAATATATATATATATATTGATATATATAGGTATACATAAATAAATGATTATTTATGGAAGATATTTATATATATAATACAATATCTATGTATATAAATATAAATATATATATATATATATATATTATTTAAAGATTATTATTTTATTTGAGAATCCTAGTTGGAATATGATTTGGATTTTTAATATATATAAATATACACATAAGGTTTTAGGATTTAAGGTTTACACGTTAAAAAAACATAAGAGAGACATAGAGGAAGAAGAAGGGCTGACAAGGAGGAGGATGGATTTGAGAAGGAAGACGTTGGAATTGGAAGAGACAATCAAAACTTGAAGTGTTGGTTTCGTTTCGAAACCTTCATGCGAATTCTTCTCTCTCTTTCCTCTTAGAACTCATAAGAATTTCACCTTGACTATCAAGGTTTTAATTAAATTTATTAATTAAATTATGGTTAGATTTGGTGAATTAAAAGCATGAATTATTATATTTTTATTTTTGGATTTTTGGATTTTATTTAATATATATATGTGTGTGTGTGTGTGTGTTGCATATATGTTAAAAATCAATGTATAGGTTGATCTTGGACCCAATAGGGTTATTTAGGGTTTATAGAACTTCTGGGTATTTTCTGTAAATTTTAATAATTTTTTGGTATTTTTCTATATTTTTTAGGAATTTATTAGATTTATTTTACAATATTTAGTTTGGAAAATTATATATATATATATATATATATATATATATATATATATATATATATATATATGTATATGTATATGTATACTGTTATTATATATGTATAACAACAATAGAAGGCATCTATAGAAACGGCTTAATAGGGATATAATTCGGGGTGGTGCGGTACATGGCAACATGTGCGCACGCGGATTTGGGCTGTTTATATGGCTTGATGAATATTTGTGATTCAGTGTGTCACGGATCATTTTAGTACGGTGCGCATGCGGATCCTGCGGCTAAGATGAGTTGAAGAAGGACAAATAATCTGGTGTGGGCAAGCTTATCTGGACGCAAGAGGTGAACCAATCAGCAGCTGCCAGCACAAGCCGAGAGTGGTTCAGGTGCGTGAGGGCGCGTGCAGGCTCGTGGACGCGCCTGCCAGTGAACTTGAGCGCTTAGGGGCGCGTGCAGTGTGTAGGAGAGTGTGGCGGTGCGTGAGAGCACGTAGGGATGCATGTGATGTCTCGGAAAGTTCCAATGGGGTCTGGTGATGTTCCAGAATTGGTTTTAAGCCTGTTATGGTTGAAACAACCACTAGAGGAGGTGTTCTTGGTGTCCTGAAAGCCATAGAGTGTTACTACAATGATTAGTAACATTTATTTTGCGTAAATATAATAACTTATTATATTGTGATGGAATGTGGTGTGTGTGTGTGTATATATATATATATATATATATATATATAGGATTTAAATATATATATAGGATTTAAAAAATCAAGGATTATTAAGGAATAATTATACACATATTTATTATATAATATATGTGTATATATATATGTTTGTTAATTAAGATTATTAGTGTCATTATTTTTTTTTTTTTTAATATACCTAGATAGGTTGGTTATTCAATTATGATATGCTTATAATTGTATGAGATGTTTATGTATGCATTAGATATCATTGAGTCTAAAGTTGGTACATGGTTGAAGTGTAGACATGGATGAGTTGTCAAATGCTTAAATATACTCTCTTATTATTTGTATGAATAAAATACATACATAGGAAATATGGATGAGTTGCTAATTTTAAAAGTATAAATATATATACTTAAGGAGGCATGGTTGAGTTGCCAGTATATAAACAAATATATTTATAACGGCATGATTGATTTGCCAAAGTATAATTAAATTGTTATGTGGTAGATGTTTGAATTGCATCTAGGATTATTGTATCTATAACTTGGAGTTGATAGATATTCTTCTACTAGAATAATCTACTATTTAAAAGGGTAGTTATATTATTTTATAATATTAATAAAATAATATTGTAGAAGGAATGGATGAATTGTCAAAGTAGAAATATTTGCTTTATGATTTATATAAATGAAATCATTCATTAGTGGTTATAAGGTTTTTTATTAAAGGAATTATTCCTTAGATTATGATTTATTATTTAAATGATTAAATAATTATTTAGAATGGAATTAAGGTTAAATGAGTTTCTCTTTAAAAGAAAATGAGATTGTGGATTGGTTTAGGTATGATTATGTTTTAATCATGGTTTAAATGGTTTGAAAATTAATGAATCTATTAATGGATGTGAAAGTTAATTACATATAATTATTTATATATATGTGTAACATTGTATATTAAAGATAAAAGACTTTATTAGAATTGGATTTGTTAGAAATGATATTTTTATTGGTTTTCAGATGCCTGGTAGAGAGAGCTTACTCGTAGGGTTTAACCCACGATTTATTTTTCAGGTTGTTAGAAGTTCAAGTCTCAAGGTTGAGGATTCGCAGCTGAAGGACTTATTTATTATTTCTATTTATTTCAAAGTAGGTTATTATTACTTCAGTAATTATTAATGGATTTATGGATAGTGAATTTTGGTTAAGGGGTCCTTGAGTTATGGGATTCCCGAGTTGTAACCATTGGCAAGTTATTAAAGAAAATTCTTATTTATTAGTTTTTCTTCAGCGTATTATTTATTCTTTTATTTCATTTTATACTCCGTGCTTGTTTAAAATATTTTAATTGTTTTAATATCCTTTAATTTTGTGCGCGGTTTTAATCAACCCGTGTTCCGAAATTAGGGGATATCACAATGGGTAATTGGTCTCATCACATAATATCATGATGATATCATATAATAGGGACTACTAACTATCGAATTAGATTCTTAAATCATTATTATATTAATTATGTTTGTCATTTTTATTCTCAAAATTCATGTTCTTTGAAAAGACAATAGAGCATTTCCTCACTTTTCAAAATACAAAATTGAGGATTTAAATTTCTATAAAAGTAACGTAAATATGTGAATTTTTTTTCAATATAAAAAAAAAATATATATATATATAAAATAACATGCCGTAGCTCAACACATGTATCAAACCTCGGTTCCTTAATTCTAATGCACCTCCTTGATGGATTGTCCTTGGAAAAGTTTTGGGATCTTCTAAAACTGATCATGTAGATCAAATAACAATAGAAAATAACCAAACACATGGAGATCTTGTGAACCCCAAATCAAAGAAAATGGGATTCCAATACAAGCATTGAGTCCAAAAGACAGAAATGCGAGCCCAAGATGGCTCTCCCCATGACATTGTTTACTTGCACAGCTTTAGCAAGTTACGTCCACGATGTAGAAATTTTACTATATGTTAAAGCGACAATAAATACAGAGTTTAAAATGAATTAGAATAATAATATATAATTCGAAAGTCTAATGTATTTGAATGATTTACCTGAATGGAGATGACATCATAATGACAATATGATGGCGTCATCGTGATATCATCACCATCTCACGTAAATTTAATGTGGTGTGTCAAATTTCCTTAACTCAATGAATAAATTACCCTTAAGTTCAAAAATATACTAAAATATATATTCTCTTTGTACCAAAATATGAGGAATCCATTGATAAGAGTGAAGTTTCAAATATACACTTGTTAGAAGACAAAATAGTGCTTCATAATTAATGCACTTGTTTAGTTAAAAAGATAGTTTGAGAATGTTATTAAAAATAGTACATCCAAATGAGATATGTTTTTTTTGAGACATCTCAAAATAGAAAGATTGGACAAATATTTTGAAGCTAAAGAAATAATATTTATTAGATCCCACACTATCTGTCATAAAATGAATTTTTTTTATCAATAGTCGAAATCTTATTCACATTCAACGGTGGTTTGTTTGAATATTAAATTTTCCTCCAGACATCTATATAATGAAAACTTGACTAATTATGTAACCAAGATTTAATATGATTTTGATGGAGAATCAGAATATTGGGTTGCAGAATTAGTGCTCACAAATAGCTATATATAATTATAGTACCATAAATAATGAGATTGAAGTTAATGAACTAGCACACATAATCACAATGGCAATTTATTTTTCCTTTTGTGTGTGTAACTATCCCCTACTATAACAGGTTCCTTTTTTGAACTTCTGAATTTCAACAGGTTTGTGAAAAATAAAATAAAATAAATTTCAACAGGTTTCTTTTTTTCGCTAAAGTTAATACTGAGATAAAAATAATGAATAAAATAAAAATGAAAATAAAAATTCCTTTTGTGTGTGCTTGTGTGTGAGAGAGAGAGAGATCAGCATTTTCTCCATCTTATAATATTCTTTTGCCATTTTTGAGAGGTTGCGTATGAGTAAGGCAGTCATATAAAAGGTTGAGAACTCATGTGAAAGTCTGAATTTCAACAGGTTTTTTTTTTTCTGCTAAAATTAATTCTGAGTAGCACTGTTATTCCAAAAAAAGAAAAAAAAGAAAAGAAAAGAAAAGAAAGAATAATCATCAACAAGAATATTAAAAATAGCACAAGGGTTAATTTGAAATTAATAATTCATGTACCGAAAATGTCTAGATTTGTAATGCAATTCCGTGAATGGTAGCAGTAATTAGCAGAAGCTGTAAATATCCATTAACCAAAATAATTAAAGATAAAAAGGCAAAAAAAAAAAATCAAAGAAATTTATAAACTAGAAAGATTAGCCAATCTAATTATTTCCTTGCAAAACCAATTTAATGTCAATTTAGAATAGATGACTTATAATAAAATACTAAAAACTAAAGCATTTGGAAAGGGACAACTTTCGGAGGTTCAAAATCGACATCTCTAATTAAAGGGCCTTTGGCCCAATAGTATAATCTCTCCATCTTCAAAGAAGGGAAGGGGGGGGGGGGGGTTCGAGCCCCGACTGGGCAAAAAAGTATGTGTGTGTGTTTGCTTTATCATCAAAAAAAAAAAAAAAAAAATGAACATCTCTATCCACGGCATCTGTGCCCCAACAATGAGATCAGCTCATGAGATGATCTTCACCCTTCTCAATGCACCGAAAAGAATTTTAGTTTTTTATCATTTATGTATCAAGGCTGCAAGATCAAATCTACCAACAATAATACTCATTTCCATAAAATAAAAAATCTAACAATTTATGAATTACCAAATTTAAAAGAAAAATCATAACGCTATGTTTGGCAGACAAGGAATTAGGGCTTTAAAATTGGAGAAAAATAACTTAAAAAATTGAATCAAAATTTTCTTCAATTCCACCGATTCCATGAGTTCAATTTCATGCCGTCAAACAAAAAGTGTTCGCCTATATGATTGAGTTTTAGAATAGGTGGAATTTTGAACAAAATATTGGTTCATATATATATATTTTTTTAAATTCCAACTGTTTTAGTTTTAATTTTAAAACTCCAATTCCATGTGACCAGGAGCCGGCACTAAAGAAATATATATACATATATATATATATATATATATATAAATGCAAAGCATCCAACAGTACAAAAAACACACAGAAGCCAAAAGCTAGCCAACCTTAACACCGAAAGTGTCAAAGCCAATCCCCAACAAAAGCACATGCTTTCTCCCCTTACTCTCACTCCCAAAAGGGTTCATTTAACCTTGCCTACACCTACATATTTATATATATCCCAGCACACTTAATTAGCACATCTCTACTCCTCTTCCCCTCTCTCTCTCTCTCTCTCTCTCTCTCACACACACACACACACACACACACACACACACACAACCATGCAGCTCAAGCATTCTTCCATCACTCTTCTAATCACCCTAATTCCTCTCATATTTCTTCCCTCAATCTCATCCCAATCCTGCCAAACAACCTGCGGAAAACAACTCATCAGATACCCTTTTGGCACCGGCCTCGGATGCGGCAGCCCGCGCTTCCAAAACTACGTAACTTGCAACCAACACCAACTCACCTTCACCACCCACACAGGCTGCTACCCCATCACCTCCATAGACTACATTAACCAAGTCATATACATCTCCGATGCCACCATGTCAACCTGCACCTGCACCCAACCAAGCAAAGGCTTCGGCCTGGACTGGGACGCGCCATTTAGCCTCCACGACGACAACATCTTTGCTCTGCTCGATTGCTCCACCGATTCCTCACCACTCTACAAGTCCAGTGGTGGAAGCAATGCCACCGCGGCCGCGGTCCCTCTCTGTGACACTGAGGACGCGCCCATCTGCAGCCTCCTCTATTCCTGCCAACCGGTCAGCAGAATCGACATCCCGGTCTCTACGTGCTGTGTTTACACGCCGGTTGACCTTGGACCGGCTTTTGAAATCGATCTGCAGAAGCTGCAGTGCGCTTCGTACTCCGGGTTCTACAGCTTTAATGGCCGTGAATCTGATCCAGCGAATTGGGCATATGGGGTGGCACTTAAATACAAGTTCAATGTCAATAACGATTATCCAGCACTGTGTGTTAATTGCGAGAGGAGTCGTGGTGCTTGTGGATATAGTGACCCCTATGATTCATTTGTCTGCTACTGTCCTACTTATGGGATGAACACATCAACGGATTGTTTCTATGCAGCATCTTTGAGCAATGGTTCAGGACTTTTCCCGTGGCAGACCGGTATCTGTTGTGTGTTTGTGTGTGTGTTTTTGTGTGTGCATCTTTGATGTTCTAAAATTTTGATCATCTTTGTTGTTGCAGGGAGTTGGTTGATCTACAGTCTGGCATGTTTTCTGATCGTATGGTTGTCTTCGTAGGCTATGAAGATCAGAGGGTGGAAAATGAAAATCCAAACAAATTACAATGCTGAGATTGGACTTTCTTTGCTTGTTGAGATAGGGACATTCAAGTTTTTAATCCCTTAATTGCTTATTGTAGATTGTGAATATGTTGGAATTCTAATGTTGAAAAATCAAATTACAACTCTATGGTTAATTGTCTTATGGTGTTTCATTTAATATGATTTATATAACCTCCATGTCATGAAGCATAGAATCAGGCCATAACCACTCAGAAATGGTACTTTCATGCAATTATGTTTTCATCAATACAACTTATTATGAACACTCTCAGTTTACCAATATGAATTTTATTTATTAAAAAAAAAAAAAAATGGAAATAATATTACATAAAAATGTGACAAAAATCAAAGGTAGAACACCCCAATGTTAAAGTAATTTACATGAGAGTGTGATACAGCTTGGAAAGTAGACCATTAAGACCTTGAGGATATTGGTTGTATTTTAAAATGTGATATCTGTGAATTCAAATGGAATAAGGTTCCTTCTTTTAAGCACTTCTCCACTGAGAAAGAATCACTTTCATTATATATATATATATATATAAAAGGTTCTTTCTTTATCCTTGCTTCTTTCAGAACCTCTTGACAGTGATCTAGAAAAGCTTTATACCTACAATTTATTCTCAGAAATCATTCATATCCCCACTTCCTAGGCAAATTCCCGCACTTGGCTAAAAAGTTCTCTATGCAGTTCGTGGGAAATTAGTGGTGGCATCACAAGGACAATGATGACCGATAACTACAACAATTAAAGAATTAACACAGATTGAAGATGTGTAGAACACACACACACACACACATAATGTGTTTAATACCATTCCAGAGCTCAATAATGCAACTTCTTTTTATTCTAAATTCAACAGTATAACTTCATTCATCCGAAGAGATATATTTTAAGCAAGAAACACTATAATCGGTTCAATGGTACTTGTACTCACTGCTCTTAATTTCAAGTTCATGGTCAAGGTTTTGTTGATACATGAATGCTGCATAAAATTTGGTTCATCAACATGATTTCATTCCGTCAAATTCACAAACACATGGTTAATTAGGAGCAATTCACAAATAAGAATGCTAGACTAGCAAGCATCTAGGTGTTAAATCGGTGAATACAAGATAGATGTATTGTGGGTGTGCGCGTTTGCTTGAATTTTTTTATTTATAAAAAAATCCACCTAACAGAACAACATATGCTGATAATTGATGCACACTAATAGAATATAAAAGACAATTCAACAGAAGCAGGATTTAAATTATATCTTCAATTGAAATTTATTAATCATACATATATTGACACCAAATGTCATTGCAACTTGGAAATGATAAATTGTTAAAAAGAACAAAAAATGAAAAATAAAATGAAAATGAAGCAAACTAGGAAAAGACATGATATCAAGTTATTATTGATCATAAGACCTAATTGGAGAATTTCTTCATCTAGGGGACAACATTGTAAACACCATATGACACAAAATCTTTAGATGATTTGCATGTAATATATGTCTTCTAAAGAGATCCCCAATCTCTCAAATGTCATTTTATGGGAATAATTTTATGTCTTTTGCCTTATCACATACAGAATAGTATACTAGAGAATTTGTTTTCCAAAACATTGAAAGTGTTATTCATTTTCTCCCTATTTTTTTCTTTTTATTGCCAGGCTAATTCAAACCAAAATCATATATCACAACAACGGTTGTGAAAAATCAATCTAATTTTATTGGATTATAAGCCAACTCTTCCTAACGCGTTATCAGATTCAACTTGAGTTTGGACAACATTGCTTAGAACCGGAGTTGTACTTAGGGGATTTGGACTCTCTCCTGTAACATTTTTTTGCGTGTAACTTCATCACAATTTTAATTAAAAATTTTGTTAATTTCACTGATGAATTTCACCACCATAAATTTCACCATTTTGAATTACCACTTTAAATGGTGAATTTCGTCATTTTTATGAATTTCAATCCACAAAATTACCATTTGTGAAATTTTAAAATTTTAAAAATAGATTTTACCATTTTTATAGGCAAGTAAAAATTGGTGAAGTTTTAATACGTAGTATTAAGGGATGATGACCGGTGAGTGTAGAGTTAATTTAAATATGCTTCAGTTCTCAAATTATTGGGTGTTCTTACTCTTCTCTCATTCAGATTACTCTTTCTCTTGACTTGTTTTTTGAAATGATTATTCTTTCTCTTGAATTGAATATATACATACATATATATATATATATCAGTTGACATTAACATAATGTGTAAAAAGAAGAAGAAGAAGAAGAAGAAAAAGGAAAGAAAAATGAGAGAATTTTGAAGGGAGAAAAAATTATATATGATTCAAGAAGGAAATTTTGATTCATTTCTTTAAAGAAATTAAATAAATTTAAAGAGAAAGAAAAGATAATTTTAGGAGCTACAAATATATAAAATTTAATTATTGATGAGTATGTCATCCCCACTAATCTTGATGTGATCTAATCACAAATGAAAAAATAATCTGTAATTACAAAATGAGGAAAGTGATAAATAAAGAAAATATTTTTTTTGGAATTAATTCAGACACCCTATATGACTTCTTTATTTATTATTTTCTAGATTTTGTAATTATAAATTATTTGTGCATTTTTTATTGGACCACCTTAGATGACCTATTCACCGGTTAGTAGGCAAGTCTTGTCCGTAAAAAAATTACCAAAGCTTTGGTAAAGGAATAACAAGTGTAGAGTTGATGTTGTTTTATTTTTATTTATTTATTTATTTATTATTTTGCGTAAAAAAATTACCAAAGCTTTAGTAAAGGAATAACAAGTGTAGAGTTGATGTTGTTTTATTTTTATTTATTTATTATTTTGTCATTAGTAAGAAATTCACGCGCACCCCACTTTGTTTCTTTGAAGAGTTAAACTTTTAGTCTCTCACCATTCACTTTAAAAATTAGAGGAAATAGAATGAATCACAGTACCTTTGTTTGATTAAATGAGAGAAGAATAAAAAAACACATAAACGTGAATACAATAATACAATAATTTCATAACTTAAGAATACAATAATACAATAATTTCATAACTTAAAAAGTGTAGAGTCAATTAAGAAATTATTGTATTATTGGATTCATGTTTAGGTGTTCTTTTACTCTTCTATCACTTAAATTACTCCATTGACTTCTTTTTTGGGATTGATTATATTTTCTCTGAGATTGTACGTGAATTTTTATAAATTAATAAATTATTATTTACTCCTTATTTCGTGAATTTTTATAAAAAATTCTTATTTACTCCTTATTTCGTTCTTTAATTTGCATATACAATTTTGAGTGTATAGATTAGGGGTATGCATTATTTTATTTTTTATTTCTTTGTAACGGTGTTTCAATGAAATTTTAAATTAGAAAAAAAAAAAAAATACCTAGCAAGGCTGTTGAATTTTGGGTTGGGTATAGATTGAGAAGCCCAAGTTACACCCATACGGGCCGGACAGTGGGTTTTCAAACCAACCCGCGAGTCCTTAGTAACAATGATGACGTTATGATATTTGACCGGTTAAGATGTTTTTTGGCCCGCGTTTTTCTCCTCCAAGCTAAAGAACATTCATTGTTTCACTCTCCAATTTTCTTCCATATTTTCCCTCACTTTCCTCCATTTTCTCTCTCTCTCTTTCGTTTCTGATGAATTCAAATTCTCTGCTAGAAGAAAATGGCAGCATCGTCGGCGAGATCGTCCCAGAGAACTTCGACAGCGCCGGTGATAGTCTCAAAGCCTTCAAGCTTAGGAAGTTCCAATGAATTTGGATCCGAACTCCCACTCAGCGATAGGCTCAAAGCCTTCAAGTCTTCGAATTTCGATCCTGAGGCCTATGTCACCAATAAATGCCAAGCCATGAGCGAAAAGGTTACCTTTAATTGAAGTTATAAATATATATATGTATACATTGCGTATATGTGCATATATGTATGAATTGTATATGATGTTAAGTCTGTATTTATCATCAAAATGATTTTGCTAATTATGAAACAAATGAATAGAATGTGTTTTATGTTTTTATCTTTGATTTTAACTTCTCATTTATGAAATATTCAGTGGCTTAGGCACATTATTTTCTCCCTAACAGGGTTCAATATATATATATGCACATATAACTACATAAGAGCCCGCCATTGCCATTTGGTGGAGAGGGTCAGATTTACATAGCTGACAGGCTTAGTCTAATTCCGATTTTGAACCTGTAACTTCGAGGTCACAATGGAGCAACTAATATATATATATATCTAGTTGCTAAGATATAGAACTAATATGTACTATTGCCCCAATAGGGATTTAAACCCTCAAACTCTTGTGCAGAATATACTGAGCTAAACCATATGGCCATCGCAGAGCTAGGATTTTAGCAACAACCTTAAACTATCCAATAAAATAATGTTTTTTTTTTTTTTTTTTTTTAAAACCAAATAACAAGTACGAAAACTTAAATATAGATTGATGCATTTAGCACATTATGTACGTGTTTGGTTAAGCATTCAATTTGTCAATCTGGCTTTTGTTCAATTTGTAAAATTACACTTGAATTGTGATTCATTTGATTATGGGAACTGGTGTTTAATTTGTGAAATAAAAAATTCAAACATGTAGGTGTTGATTAGCATGTTCTTGAAAATTTTGGAATGTTCATCAAATACTTCTCATAATAATAATGATTTGGCAGGTCTTCAGGAAATGGTTTATATAAAAAAAGTTACAAACACAAATTAATCTAAAGTGTAGTTTAGAAAAAGAAATACAGACCATAACATAAGTCATAGAAAATTAAGACCAAAAGGGTTTTTTCGCGCAATTTTGAGAGGGAAAAAGGTTGAGACCACATATGTTCATAAGACTGATACATTAAAAGAAACTGGACATTTGAGTGTATACATTTTTTTCTTCAGTATAATAGTGGTGAAGTTGTGACAGCTTCATATAGAATGCAGAGCAGAAAATTAACAATTTTTTTTTTTTTGGCATTATCGACAGGAAATAAGGCACTTGTGCCATTACCTTGTAGATTTAAAGAAGGCGTCTGCAGAGGAGATGCGTAAAAGTGTCTACGCTAATTATGCATCCTTTATACGGTGAGCACAGTAAATCGAATTGTGCACATATGATTTTATGAGTGGTAACTGCACAGTAAATCGAATTGTGCATGGTAAATTCCTTTTATACTTCAGTGTTCTCGTTATCTAATTTTTTTGGTTTTTCTAGCTATAATTGTTAGATCCAATTTGCTCCAGTGTTGGCCTTTATTAAAAAATTTCATCGGAATATGATGAAAACCAGCTTACATTACAAGATTGACCGTCGTTTTTAAACTTAATCACAGCATTTATCTTCGTAAGCTTTTTCAAAAACACGACTTAAATTTATAGGAAACATAAGCAAGGTCTTTAATGTAAATATAAACATCCACTGATTATATTTATATGACAGAAAATGTAATGGTTTATGCTTGTGTTTTGCTAGTATCCCTGTAAGATATGTACTCGGAATAGCTGTAGTATTATCATTTTGATACGTGTATGGTTCCCAAGCGGAAGGATCTGACTGCCACAGTGAAAATTCTTAATCTGAAAAAAAAAAAAAAAAAAAAAAAGAGGAAAATCCTGAATGTCAGTGTTTTTATCTGAAGTAGAGAGGAGTGATAGCAGCATATGAAATATCACAGTAACATTTTACTTGTATGTGTGATAGATTATATCATTATATTTTTATTTCTATGACTACACCACTCTATCTATAAGAAACAAAGATATTAGGTAGAATCGTAATCTTTGACACCACATTTCTGAAATCTGCATTCCTGTTTGAACTTTCCACATTATAATTTACGACAACAAAGTGAATTTACTTATATATTGTATTGCAGCAAATTGTACCACAGAGTTGCCAGCCTCGTATTAATTTTTACTCTGTTTCCACATTGCATGCAAGAGACTGTAATGCTTGTCAATCATTTTTTTTGTTTGAAAGTTCAAGCACACACACTATATCACCAAGTCTTGAACACTCAACCTCCCCATTTGGGGATGAGATCTTATTATTTAATTATTCTAACACGGGTGCTTAATATTTTAAGTATTCTAACTCATTATATCGGTGTGTATGAGTTTGACACTATGCTGCCTCTAATTTTTTACTCTACAGGTACTTCATAATTATATGATAAAGTTATATCCATCTCGTTGCAGCTTAATCTTGGGTAAAGTGCAAAAAATTCCCCTATTATATAAAAATTGGGCACAAAACAACCTTTCTGTTTAGTATGAGCATATAACCCCTCAACATTTGACAAAATTGTGCAAATTGCCGACTGTCAATTTTGACCAAAAATTTTAACAAAAATCATAAAATACCCTTTTTGTTTTTCTGAGAGAGTATTTGTTTTTTATTGTATTTTTCGTTAATGCATTTTAGGTATTTCAGTCTGCAAAATTTGAAAAATGCAGTTTTGTTTTTTTTTTTCAACATCAAGAGGGTTTTCACATATTTTGTATATAACAGGGTTTCTTTTTGCACTTTCCCCTCTTTATTTCCCTTGGCTAGATTTGCAAATGAATGTCATGCTACTCAGACTTGATTATTATATATTTTTGTTTCTAACGTATAAGAAAATTAGTGTTGTCTAGAAATTCTTTGAATTCCTTTGCTCCCTTAATCTTGCAGTTCTTGAACTGATGTACGCATCAAAAGGATGCTTCTGTTTTGAATCAATAATTGATCATAAATACCTCTTCAGCGAATCCAGAATGTTGGTTTATAACACAGAGAACTATCTCATTATGTTTGCATATGCAGCACATCTAAGGAGATTTCTGCTCTTGAGGTCCAGCTCCTTCACTTGAAAAATCTCCTATCTACCCAGGCAGCTATTATTCAGGGTTTAGCTGAAGGAATGCATGTTGATTCCTTGTTTTCTGGTCCTGAAGGTTCTACAAAAGAAGACATAATTAATGTTGAAGACCGCGAACCTTCAAAGATAGAGAAATGGTTAGGGGAATTTGTGGAGCACCTTGAAGTTTTACTGGCTGAGAGGAGAGTGGATGAAGCTTTGGCCGCACTGGATGAAGGGGAACATATGTCTGTGGAAATTAACCGCAAACAAAAATTGACCCCATCGGCATTCTTATCATTGCAGACTACAATTACGGAACAGAGACAAAAATTAGCTGATCAGCTTGCAGAGGCTGCTCTCCAGCCCTGTACCCGTGGTGTTGAGCTTCGCATAGTTGTACAAGCTCTGAAACAACTCGGGGATGGTCCCCGTGCTCACACGTTGCTACTTAAATCTCACCACTTGAAGTTGCAACGTAGCATGCTAGATCTTCACCCATCTGGTACTTCACATGGAGCAGCCTATACTGCTGGTCTTTCACAACTTGTATTTTCAACTATTGCTCAGGCAGCAAGTGATTCCTTGGCTGTTTATGGAGATGAGCCTGCATATTCGTCTGAGCTTGTAACTTGGGCTGTCAAGCAGGCTCAGGCTTTTGCTCTTCTTGTTAAAAGACATGTTCTAGCCTCAGCAGCTGCTTCGGGAGGTCTAAGAGTTGTTGCAGAGAGTGTTCAAATATGCTTGGGTTATTGTTCTTTGTTAGAAGCTCGTGGATTGGCCCTTTCTCCCGTCCTCTTGAAAATCGTCAGGCCTTGTGTTGAACAAGCAGTGACTGCCAACTTAAAAAGAATTGAACATAGCACTGCTGCATTTGCTGCTGCAGATGATTGGTCACTTTCTTATCCACCAGTTAGTATACGGCCTTTGGGCACATCTCTTGGTAGTGTGATTGCATCCCAGCCAAAGCTTTCTAGCAGTGCTCACAGATTCAATTCAATGGTTCAGGTGATTAATGTGTTCCATTCTTTAAAATGTCATAACATTGGAACCACATCATTGTGTTCCTTTTCTTGTTGGCTACGCAAGCAATTCTTGTTGCCTCATTCCATCAAATTCCAACTATTAAGTGCAAGACACAATTAGAAGCACTGAATTTAGTTCACAATACGTAATAAAACATCCTTCGATATTGACTGTTCATCAAATTTTATACTTTTATCAGGATTTCTGTGAGGATGTCGGTTCCCTTGAGAGCTTGCAGTTGACAGACCATGCTTTGGAAGGTGTCTTGCAAGCTTTCAACTCGTATGTCAATATGCTGATAAATGCGTTGCCAGGTTCAATGGAGACAGAGAACTTGGAGGGGTCCGGGAGTAGAATCGTTAGGATGGCAGAGTCTGAAGCCCAACAGATAGCTTTGCTAGCTAATGCATTATTATTGGCAGATGAACTGCTCCCACGAGCTGCTACCAAACTTTCATGCTTCCAGCAGACTAATAGAATAGATGACCCCCCTAGACGGTCTTCAGACAGGCAAAACCGTGCTCCAGAACAAAGAGAACTGAAAAGGAGACTTCAACGTTTGGTGGATCAGCTGCGAGATAGCTTCTGCCGACAACACGCCCTTGATCTCATCTTTACAGAAGATGGTGGCGTCCGTCTCAGTTCAGATATGTACATAAGTATGGATGACACTGCAGATGAGCCCGAATGGTTTCCATCTCCTATATATCAGGTAATCCAGTATGAATTGTAAGTTTATCTCTTCTTTGAGAAATTGTGCTTTTGCTCAATATAACAAGGACAATGCATGAGAGGCTGGTTCTTGAACAAATATGAGACATTGAAAATTGAACTATGGAACAAAATGAACTCCGACACTATGACTTAATTTGGTGCTTGAAAATGGGGATTTGACATGAACAAGTGTTAGAGACATCTACGGAGTAAAAGCGCTAGGCCATGAGCACCTTTTCTGCATACGTTTTTAGTTAAAGTGAACCATAACTGCAAGCTTCTACTTTTTGTTCTGCTAATTTTGCACAGTATCTTGTTTCTTTTATGTACTCGTGTCACGAATGACAGTCTGTTATGTCAATAATGAAATTAAGATACCTTGAGGTATGCTTGATGCAGTGGAAGCATGAGATTGGAGTCATTTGACCTTTCCATTTTGAGTTCATAAATGTTGCTTAATACAAACCTAATCAAATTTATTTGTAATGATTATTATAGAATATGGCTTCTAACTGATATAATAAACCTACTTCATTAAGGAATTTGCAACTATAGTTTCCCGGGCATTGTTTTTTGCAGATTGATATGGCAACAGCAATTAGGCCCCGTCTGTCACACTTTACCACTGTATTCTAAATTGTTTTGTCGAGATCCAATATAATTTATCATTACTTATATTTTCATTCAGGAACTGTTTGCAAAGTTGACTCGGATGGTAAGCATTGCATCAGATATGTTTGTGGGAAGGGAAAGGTTTGCGACTGTTTTATTGATGAGACTCACAGAGACTGTCATCCTGTGGCTATCTGATGACCAAACCTTTTGGGAAGAGATTGAGGCGGAGGCAAAACCTTTGGGTCCTCTTGGCCTTCAACAGGTTCCTTTTTCTTTTCTTTATATATATATATATATTTGTGTAAATATTATATCTATATTCTCTAACATGTATTAAAATTATGATACAAGTAAATGATCTTCTCTGCACCCTGTGTTGATGATTTGTAAGTTATGTCTTCAATCCACCAACCAACTGGGGAAAAAGAAGTAACTGAAATTCAAAATGGCATATTTTGTGCAGTTTTATTTGGATATGGAGTTTGTGATACTCTTTTCATCCCAAGGACGTTACCTATCTCGGAATCTGCATCAAGTTATCAAAAACATAATAAGTAGAGCAATTGAAGCAGTTGCAGCAACTGGATTAGATCCTTACAGGTATGTATACTTTGGAAAAAGGAAAGGAAGGAGTGGAAGCTTGAGTCAATATATTTTTGACTTATGCTTTATAGAGGTTTTGCTTCATTTCTTTGATGTTTTTATCCTTTCTTTCTTGATTAAGGATTTTAGTTGCACGCTTATGAACCTGTATTCTCTCCTATAAAATTTCATCTTATACCGCATCCTGTGCTGCTACATCGCTTAAGCAACAATTTACATCCTTTATGCAACAATTTCACATTGCTTATGCAACAACTACATTTCATCGTTATTTCATTATGTTGCATTTCGTCGTGAGGCTGTTGCACTAGAGGTACAAGACACGGCACAGGACTCCCCTCCACAGGAGCAGATCCGGATTCTAGGTTTACTTTGTGGCACAGTCATTTTAGGCAACTGCCTTGGGCACACAGGCAATGAAAGTTGCCTAAAATGTATTGGTAAAGGGTAATTGTTGCCCAAAAGGTCATAATTAGGTCATGATTGAGTAAATGATATTTGAAAGTTATTGATAGTCTTTTGCCTTGTGTCAATTTTGTGGACTGGTGATTGCCTTAGAGAATGTCGTGAACATGCTCCTTGAAAATCATTGTGACAAAACCTTTGTTTTGGCAGATTATTGCCGGAGGAGGATTGGTTTGCTGAGGTTGCCCAAATAGCAATAAAGATGTTGACCGGAAAAGCAAACTTTGGTACCGATGAACGAGATGTTATCAGTCCAACTGCATCTGTATCAGGAAAATCTATATCATCAATCTTATCTCATGGAAGTAACTAGTGTCCAAGTGCATACTAAAGAGAAGATGATTGAGAATCATCTTCAGTTATCTAGGTTGCTATTTGCTTATGGAGAACAAGCCTTTTTTCGGCTAGCTAGTGTGATCATCAGAGTGCATATCAGACCCTGCATGGGTAATGCACTTTTGGTGCTTGTTGTAACTATGCAAATCCAGACATTTGCAGAACGTCTCGTGGATTCGTGAGTTTCTCTACTCATGCATCTTCATTGGATGTTCCTAACCAGTTTACGGCCATTTTAACATCCCCTGAAGCACTCAATTGTTTTCTTACCTACAATTTTGAAATTTATCCAGTGTGTTCTGATAGCTTATAGTGAGTACATCCATTTTTTAGTACTTGACAGTGTTGAGAATGCTAGGGATTTGAATACATCTGGTTGATTGCTTTGTAAATAGGACATGCTTATTCAACTGCTGTGGAGGTTATAAACTACTCCCATTATTTAACACTCGTATATTAAGAAAATTATAATTAGGTACTCCATTTAACAGTTTTTAGTAACCTCCTTGAGGTTGATTATAGTGCATTTTGATTCATTTCCACAATGTCCAGAATCACAATCGAATAGCAAATATATTGTAAGAACTCAAATTGACAAACCGTCAGAGGAAAAAAGTCAATACCCCTGGCCTTTGTACAAAATAATTGTTTACAAAGGTTAGGTCTATTTCTAATCTTTTCTTCTCAACAACTCACAAATACAAGATATAAAATGTATAGATAATTTACTTTTTTAGAAAATTGCTACACTTGGGGAGTCTATTGTTTTGGTCTGTAAAACTTTCTTATCTTTGTGACCAAGAGAAGAGGGGTTCCTATAACTGATAGGGAAGACCTGGCAACTATATCCAGTTGCTCAACTGAAGTACTCTGAAACAACTAACCACTTTCAGGGCATTCTTCAGTTGGGAAGGTTTACTTGTTTGCCCGGATTTGATACATAAGTGTTTCTATGGCGAGCCCATTTGAGAGTGTTAATTCCATGAACCCTCGGTCAGAAGCTGTCTGCCATCGAGTCCTACACAACTTATGAATCGAGCCTCCCGAGGGCAGCGATTCTCGTAGGAGCTTAGTGGACAATAGCAGCCTCATGCCAACAAACTTTCTTCCCACATAGATCAACCTAATATAACAAAATAAATATCACCATATTGTGTTAATATATGTTAGACCAATAGTGGGGTGAATTGGTCAAATCCTC
Organism: Cornus florida; assembly: GCF_030987335.1. Classification (NCBI taxonomy): domain Eukaryota; kingdom Viridiplantae; phylum Streptophyta; class Magnoliopsida; order Cornales; family Cornaceae; genus Cornus; species Cornus florida. Next base: position 20,992,794 of record NW_026775574.1, read on the forward strand.
TTTCTTCACTGCAAACTCAACAAACACATATAGAACATAGAAAACAAAAAGTACAAGGAAACCTCTCAACTAAGGAAAAACCTTGGTTCTTGGCCTCAGCCTATAAATCATCCACTAGCTATATGCAAGTAGTTACACATTCGGCTGTCTCACTCTTTGTACACACCATTGCACAAGCTAAAACACTAGTTTTCACAACCTCTACACACACACACTATCTCAACACAGTGCGTACATGCATTCCCCTATCCTAAACAACCTTGCTTGGACCTTGCAAGCTCTCATAGCTCACCAAATACACCTTAACAGAAGTAAAACAATGTAAACAAATCTTCACCTACAATGGAATAGGTTAGACACTTCATCAATCCAATTTTTTTTGCCTCAGAAGCCCTTTCTGCATAAGCTAGGGTTTGAGGGGTAGAAATGGAAATTCGAGTTACGATAATTCAGCGGCTCTTTCCACAGTCTTGTATTAGTATATTACTCATGCTCAGATGCAAAACATATGAGTTACAACATGGATGTATCACTAAGCTCATACAAAGACCTCACAACAACAATTTCACAACCAAGCCTTAGGGTTTTGTGATGCTACCTAGCATGTGCACAAAATAATGCACAAAACTTTAGGTTTAGAAATAATGTCAAGTGGGCATCATATTTTAAAATTTATAAAACCACTAAACACTTATATTATTGAGTATGAAGTGAGAAGGGATCGTCCCAAGAAATCTAAACAATTATAGGTTTTCGGAATTGAATTCTACTTTAGCGCTTATGTGATTGCTAAAAAGGGTTTTGTTTTGTGAGTAGAACTAATTTTAAGCTAAATGATTGCAATAAAATAATAGAGTTTAAAAGATAAGAAAGAGACTTAGGGTGTAAGATTCACCACTAAGCACATTCCCTAACTCACGCACTTTCAACTAATTGGGAAAATAATTAAATGTAATTCTAAGCTAACTAATACTTGCAAAGAAAAGTATGAAGTATCAATTTTAAGCTTAAATTGCCTACCTAATGACAAATAAACTAAGTGTAGTGCAATTCACCAATCCAAAGAATGGTCCATCAATTCAAGTTACAATTCTAGCCTACATTAATCTAGAGGATAATGTATTTGTGACAATAAGCATGGAATTCAAACACAAGCATGGATGGTCTACTTACCTAGGAAATAAGGGCAATTAAACTAATTAAATTTAAATTGAACTAACTAAGCATGAAATTAAACTAATTAGAAGATGAATTAACCTAATTGTGTAGTACCATCCATCTAGTAAAAACAATATCCATCAAATTGGAATACAAATACAACTAATTAGCCACATGCATAGACATCACAAGAATCAATTTACAAGGAATTCAAGTGTAAAGCTTGTTTATTTATTAACAACACATAAGACAACATGAGATTAATAAGAATAAACAATTGAAAGAATTAAATCATGTTATGCAAGCCTGTACATCAATTACATAAATAAATCCCCAAAAAGTATGAAAAGAAAGAAAGTTTAGGTTACATGCTTAGGGTTTACCTAACCCTAAGTTGAAGAATTAGCCGCTCATGATTGATGGACTCAAGGTGTCATCAAGTTCCATCATCTGCTTCATCATCTCTGAGTCTCTTCTCAAAACCCTAGCCTGTTTTTGCTTTTCCTCCCTTTCTCGCGTTTTTCAGAGAGAGCGTAATATCACGATACAGAATATAAAACTTAATAATAAAATAAATAAAAACTCCCTATTAAAATAATGAAAAACTAACCCAAAAAAATAATGGTTCACTGGGCCGTAAGTAACAAGCCTATTAGAGCCAAATAGGTTACAAAATAAGCCCAAATAAGTGAATCCCATAACCATTAAAATAAGATACTCCCGTAACTGGTCTGCTGCCAGTAGCATGGCATCCAGATGTAGGTTTTGGCTATTGTCTCGATGTTCTGCTTGACTCCAAAAATGTGATAATGGACCGATTTAAACCCGTTTAAACTTTATTGCCCTGAAATACACATAAACATAAATTAGGACTAAAACATAAAAATAAGATAAATGCAAAGACTAAATATCCTAGCTTAGGTGTTGAAATATGCAACATTTATGCACTTATCACGCCCCCAAACTTAGATATTGCTAGTCCCTAGCAATGAACTACAGTATGAAAATTAAACAAATATATATACAACTGTGAATTAATAAAGCAAATAAAAATAACACCACTTTCGTAGGGATCACGGTTGCATTTAGCATAGGTAACAAGCCTTTAAAACCCCTAGGTTACCCCTAGTGGACGAGTGAAGTCTCGTGAAGGTTTCTAGAAATGGTACCCACAAATATCAACAGCTCTTTCTTACTTGAGAAACAACGAGACATATCAAACAAGTGTTGAAAGTAGACTACTTCAAATATGTAAATTTCTGCCATTTCTAAGCTATTCTCAACATTTCAACATCATGTAAGCAAAAATGGTCCTCTACACATCAAGCAAGTTAATCATGCAATTTGAATCAATTCTATCATCCTTTTTGAGTGAACCGGCATCAAAATGTGTTACTATCCTAGCAAATCAAAATCATGGCATAGCCTTACTCTCAAACTAGCATACAGATAGAGTACCAATCATCAAGATATTGAATGAATCTTGTTATTCAATCAAACATTATTCTTTTATTTAATTGATTTCATTTTTGTTTTTTCCTTTCACCTTTGGTAAATGTTTTTTTTTTTTTTTTTTTTGGTTCCTCACCTTTGGTGAGTGCTTTTATTTCTTTTCTTTGTAAGGTCATTTTATCAAGAATGAAAGCTTTCAAAGCATACTAACTCAATTGGAATAAACCAAGACAATAATCAACTAAGCATGTACCCCACAAATTGAATGCTAGTGTACATAAGTGCAAGTGTAGAATAAACTCTCAAAACATTTTCGACCAACGAGATGATGTGTACCACAAAAGCATACAAGAAGTATTAGGCTCTAACAACTTGCTTTTCAAAGGCACTATGCTTCAAAAGTTCAAGATCATTGCCAAATACATCTCAAATCTCATCATGCATTTAAAGCTCAACTTAAAATAGAATGAATCATGATTACCTTACTCCGAAACTTAAACTGCACATTGTCCTCAATGTGCAATGAGAACAATGAAAAAGATGGAAAAAGTATACTGTGATGACAAAAGTTTATGAAGCCCGGCAATGATCCATTATGAGAGAGGTTGCCCCCAAACTTGGGTTCAAAAACCTACTGAAAAGTCACACTAGTAACTCACATCAAATATCAAATGGGATAAAAATCATACATTCCAAAACAATATAGAAAACAATGCAAAGAGATATGAGATAAAGCCCTTGGGAACACATATTTTTTGAATATTTAATCTGTTTTTTTTTTTTTTTTTTTTTTTAACGTTTATTTTTTATTTTTTATTTTTTATTTATGAATGCATAAATGTACAAAAGAAAAAAAAATAAATAAATAAAAGAAGAAAATAAACTAATAATAAAATACATAATTTTTTTTTTATATGAAACGAAGGAGGAACTCGATACAACTAGTGTTTAACGTCGCTAGAAAGACGTGAAATACTCTCAATCTTCAAAGTAAATGGGATCCACCAAGAGAGTGGATTCCACATTTCTTTAAAGAACTTGGCCATCAATGTATGGTTTAAGCCTTTGACCATTAATCTTGAAGGTCCCTTCATCTTTTAGATTTTGAAGTTCAACCGCCCAATGAGGTGAGACGGAGATGATTAGATAAGGGCCTTCCCATTTGGTGCGAAGTTTTTCAAGGAAGAATTTGAGCCTAGAGTTGAATAACCAAGCCTTTTGTCCGGCCTCAAAGGACTTTTTCACAATATGTTTTTCATGAAATGCTTTAGTCCTTGCCTTGTAAATTTTTGAACTATCATATGCATCATTTCGCAATTCTTTTAGCTCATTAATTTGGAGCAAACGGTCCTTTCCAGCCTTATCAAGATCAAAGTTGAGCCTTTTTATTGCCTAAAGTGCTTTGTGTTCTAACTCAACTGGAAGGTGACAAGGTTTCCCATAAACAAGTCTATATGGAGACATGCCTATTGGAGTCTTGTAAGCTGTCTGATAAGCCCACAAAATGTCGTTCAATTTCCTTGGCCAATTTTTTCGGGTTGGATTAATAGTTTTTCAAGAACATGCTTTATTTTCCTATTAGATACTTCGACTTGCCCACTTGTTTGGGGATGGTAGGGGCTTGCCACTTTATGTGTGATAGAGTATTTCAAGAAAAGTTGCTTCAAGAATTGATTGCAGAAATATTTTCCTCCATTACTAATCATAGTCCTTGGCATACCAAAATGAGCAAAGATATTTGATTTGACGAATGCAATTACCACGGAGTGGTCATTCGTTTTGGTTGTACAAGCTTTAACCCACTTTGACACATAATCAACGGTAACGAGAATGTATTGAAAGCCATAAGACATTAGGAATGGTCCCATAAAATCTATGCCCTATACATCAAAGATTTTAACCACGAAGACTGAAGTAAAGGGCATCATGTCTCTCTTTGACATTGATCCCAACTTTTAGCATCGAACACACATCTTGCAAAAATTATAGGCTTCTCGGTGGATAGTAGGCCAGAAGAGCCCACTTTAAAAAACCTTCAAAGCGTTCTTTTTTCCACTAAAATGCCCACCATAAGCAAGTGTGTGACAAAACACAAGGATGCTCGGAACTTCACTTTCCAGCTCACATCTCCTTATAATTTGATCCGGGCAATAACGAAACAGAAATGGATCTTCCTAATAGTATTTCCGGATGTTAGCAAAGAATCGGTCCTTTTCTCGTTTTGACTAATTAATGGGAAGTTTGCCGGTTGCAAGATAGTTAACAATGTCGGCAAACTAAGACAAAGTCCCATTTGAGATTTGAAAGAGTTGTTCATCCGGAAATGATTCATGAATTTCAAGATTTGGAGAAGATTCAACCATTAATCTAGATAGATGATCGGCAACAACATTGTTGGAGCCCTTTTTGTCATTGATTTCAAAGTCAAATTCTTGAAGAAGTAGGATCCATCTTATTAAGCGAGGTTTGGTTTCCTTTTTCATTAAAAGATGCTTAAGAGCGGCATGATCAAAAAATACAATTACCTTGGATCCTAAGAGATATGACCGAAATTTATCAAAGGCATATACTACGGCAAATAATTCTTTCTCGGTGGTAGAATAGTTCAATTGGGGATCCGAGAAAGTCTTACTCGCATAGCATATAGCACATGGTAGTTTACCTACCTTTTGCCCCAAAACAGCACCCATTGCGAAGTCGGAAGTATCACACATAATCTCAAATGGTAAGGACCAATTTGGAGGTTGTGTGACGACCCTGGTTTTTAGGCCAGTGCGTCAGTGATGAACGAAAGGATGATCCGATAACAGATCCGAAATGCGAAAGCGAAAATGGAAAACAAGACTCTAAGAAGTCAAAGTGACCTTCCATGAGGTCGTGGAACTCAATGAGAACTGATGCGGAAGCAAAAGGTCAAAAATATGACAAATAAGCCCCTAGGGGCAAAATAATCATTTTACATAAAAATGACATCCCTAGAATGTAAATTATTCTTGAGACACATCCATGACTTCCCGTGAAGTCACGGAACTCAAAAGAATGTAGCGGAAGCGAATTACAAGAAAGCTGGACAAAAATAGCCCCAAGGGCAAAATGGTCATTTTTGAAAAAATATAAAATCGGGTACTACCGAGCACACCACTGGGAATCAAGAATCACTTGATTCGGAGTCCGGATGGAAGAGAAAAGTCAAAACAAAGTTTTGACGTCGCCACGTCCGTGAATAGTAACCTAGGCAAAATGCTGAAGTTCGTGTGACGTTTTGAGATACTAAACGATGTTTTCTGGAAAAACACGAAGAAGAAACCCCCATTAAAATCGAGTTGGGTGAAAGGAAACACAAAAAACTCACTGTAAAATCCCCAAAATGCCCCTAGATCAGAACTGGACATGAGGGCAAAAAGCTGCGACAGGATCTGAGATTGAAAACGAGCTACCAAACGAATTTTTCTGGAAAAACACAAAGAAGATAGCCCTCTCGAAATCAGATTTTCTACCTACATATGTGAGAGAAAATGAAAAAAACTCGCTGCAAAAAGGCTAAAATGCCCTTCCAAGAAATCTAGTCAAGAGAGCAAAAAAGCTGCTAAAATGAAAACTGGAAGCTGAAACTTCACGAGGGATTTCCGGTACCAAGACGACATTTTCTGAAAAAACATGAAGAAGAAACCCCCTCTAAAATCATGTTTTCTAAGTGACCATGTGAAGACCGGAAGTTATTTCCCAAAGGAAATCCCCAAAATGCCCTAAAATTAGATTATGCAGGAAAATTGAAAAATGATTCCATAGGAGGCTCAAATCACAAAAGAAAAGGGGTTTTCCCGGAAACGATCATGCACGTAGACGTAAATGGTGATTTTGAGCGTGCGAGATGGTCCGCGGCTTCCGAAAATGGCCGAGTCAAAATCCGACCCCCCAAAGGCCAAAAAGGCAAAAATGAACTTGAAATGGAAAATATGGAAACCAAAATTAGAAAATGGTTTCAAATGACCGTTTGGCCCTTGACCACACTTCATACAAGATTAATGAGACCTAATAGAGGTGCCGAAACACACTTTACACTGCCCGATTTGAAAATGAACTCTTAAAGGCTCGGTTTTTACTATTTAGCCCAAAAATGCAATATGTGAACTAAAATACAAAAATGAACATTAAATGGTGTTTGGCCCTTGGCCACACCTCACATATGGCAAATGAATGCTAAATGATGAATTACATACACGATGCACACATCGGTGCGAAAATGACATATTGAACCCTAAGTTTTCATGCTTTTCTCATTAAAGGCAAAATTCTACATTTTTCAATATACATGGATTACAAATGAAGTTTGGCCCTAGGCCACATATCATATACATAGAATAAATATCAAAAAGTATGCTTAAGCACATAATACAAGTTTGGAATCAAATATACACATTTGACAAAATGGCTACAAATGGCATTTCAAGCCAACCTTCACAAGAATGGAAATCTTCAAGTCCACAAATCATCCAAGCATAATGAGAATCTCAACATTGATTCCTGTACCTGAAAAATGTCCCCACTACGTGGGTGAGTAACATAAAGCTACTCGTAGGAGATGAGCATGCATCGACCTAACATTTTACAATTTTATCACCTTATGGTGAAACATGTTAAAGAGGTTCATGCCACCTAATGTCTATATCAAAATGAGACTCAGGAAGCATCCTAAGCTACCTTAGAGTGTTTCTAGCATAAATCATATCTTTTATGCATTTCAACAACATAGAAACATGTTATACAAAGCAACAAGATATAGATTCTCAAAGTCATCAACTTGAAACCTAAAATACGAAAACAACAAGAGTGGGTCATGCCACCTAACGTCTATGTTCAAAATGAATCTATAGGATCATTCCTAAATTACATTTGAACATCAAAACATAAATCATGATATCGATACAATTTAACTAACATTGGAACTTCCAATACAACGCATAAAGCATGATTTCTCAAAGTTAACATCTTATAACTTAAAATGGTAAATCAAACAAAGAACAACAAGTTACGATATCATCTAGTTATCAACTTGAAAAGAAATGCGAAATCAACCAAAGTGGATACTTGGACGTCACGCCGGATCAGACCGACACCATAGTTACTTTAGGGTTACTAGCCCACGGGTAACCTCCCTATGTGCGCACTAGACTATATAGATGGACAATCTCCTGTACTAGAACCAAGTCCTAGCCGTAGCCAAACAACGACATCCCCAAGTTTCCAAAATCAACAAGTTGTGCAACAATATACATATCAACATTTATATACAAGATATCAACTATCTACCAAGCACAACCAAATTTGGAAACACATACAATACATGTACTAAGTCCACAACTACTATGGCATGACAAATATTGAATCTTCAGTGTGTAATTCGTTACACGCTATAACAACATCTTTCAACATTAAAAACATAAGCTCATGAATTTAAATATAACAACAATGCTATCAAATGCTCAAATGTAACCAAGTGAATATACAACAAGTCCAAGTCCATGATTTAAACATAGAAACAACTTCCAAGACATAATTAAATCCATGGAGCAATTAGACAGAATTTAATTAAATAAACACAATTAAATTCTCTAGATTCCAATTCAATTCCAAATAATCTCAAATTAATACATATTAAAGGACATAGCATGGTCATCATCTATATCCATTCTAAAACTCAATTAGGTTGTTGGAGCAATAAAGTGGAATTTTAATTAAATCATGCTAATTTAAATCCCAAGGTTCTAAAGCAACTTCAAATGGTCCCAAATTACTATATGCTAGTAAACAAGTTATGGTCATTACAAATATCAAGTTAAAAACTTAATTAAGCCAAGGGAACCATTAAATAGATTTTAATTAATCCTTTTTAATTAAAATCTCTAGATTTTTAAACTCATCTAAATGTTCTCAAATTAACATATGTTAGGAAACATGTTAAGGCCTATTGTAATATCACATTACAAGCTTATTTCATGCAAGTTACATCTATGTAAATTTAACTTTGACCAAAGATAAATATTAAATAAAAGTTGCAATTCTCAGTCAAATGATTCCAATTTAATGTATGTTAACAAGTATACCAAGGCCTAAATTACTAGCATGCCACACTTTAATTCCAAGTTGTATATCATCATGAGGATTAAATCTCAAAAAAAGAAATTAATTAAATGAAAGGTTTCAAAACCTAATCAAATATTCTAGATTTAATATATGTGAAGGTATATGGCATGCACATCAAGAATATCAAGTTGGAATTTCAAAGAAATAAATAGTGCACTTGGAGCAAATTAATTAATAATTACTAGATTTCAAAACATCTCCGATTACTTTCAATTTCACATATGTTGAAGAGTGTATTAAAGCCTAATATAATATGCTAACACATATTGATTTCAAACTAGATAAGGCTACATGAATTAAATATTTACTCAAGAAAAATATTAAATAAAATCTTCATTATTTGTCCAAAAATTCTCAATTTAATATATGTCAATGACCATATCAAGGGGTAATATAATTCCATGCCACATGTTTAAACAAAGCTATAATCAAACGGGAAAATCAAATCCTTCACAAGAAAAATAAATAATAAAATCTCTAGATTTGTTACCAAAACATGTAAATAAGTTGCATAAACATCACTAGCATGCAATATAACAAGAATAATAACCTATAACACCCCCTACCTCAATTTGAGATGGAAATCTCAAATATCCACCGAAAGAAAAATGCTCTGAATCCGACGATACCGAAGGGTTTTGTCGGGGACAGCACAATGAACAAGAATACCCAAGAAGCCCCATGAAAATCACAACTTGACTTCAAATGCGAACTCAAAATTTGGCCAAAAACGGGTTCTAATAAGGGGAAAAGGTGCGCGGCGTCAAGACGAACAATAAACGTTAAGGCCGAAGGGTTTTCACTAAGGAAATCAAGTGGAGGAGAAGAAAGAGTGAAGGCAGCCCCTTGGGCTCCCACGGCTGCTGGACAAGAAGAGGAAGAAGGTCTGAAAATCTGATTTTAAAAATTAGGGCAACCTATTTATAGAAATCTCAAAAAGTGCCCCGAAAGGGCCCCACCGGGTCTGGAAAAGTGGAATTTGAGCAGACATGCTTAAACGGAAAAAATTTGTGAACAAAAAAGATTTAAAATGAGAAAATATGAACAATAGAAGAAACAGCGTCAAAAACCGAGTCTCGAGCAAAGAGATATGCCCCGAACAAGTTCAGCGGCAATCGGGGTCCAAAAACTTTGAAACTGCAGAAAAATGACCAGAAGGAAATTCCAAGAGTCCATGACTTGACGAAATATGAAAATAAATCCTGTACGAGGATCCAGGCTCCAGATGAGGCATTTTTCAATAACTTTCGTTAATTGTACAATGGTCCCTACAAAAAGGGTTAACTACGAAACTGCTCCAGAATGAAAATATCTTTCAAAAGTTATTTTCTTTGATGCCCCTGAAATAAAATATCTTCAAAAGATATTTATGAAAAACACACCAAGAAAAGAAAAAGATTCTGAAGAATTGTGCATCCATGCCCCTATGGACACCGGGAGCAACCAGAGTACTTTCTTGCAAAAGTAAAGATATGTATTTCGAGGAAACCACTCAAGATGAAGGCACGTGAAGTCAAAAACCAACTCTGAGCATGAAAAGTGAGGTTGTGCCAAAAACTGACAAATGGGGAAAAGACAGAATATGGAAAATGACGAAATAGGGAAAATGATAAAAAGTGAATAATGTCCGAAAAGTGAAAATGTGGAAATGACTCGGTCCTCAAAGGAAGTTGTCAATCCATACAAAAGTCTTGGAAACTAATTCCAAGCACTCGAGATGACACTAAGCGATGAGAAACCGAACACAGAAAGGAAAATTATACGAAAAAAATTTATCCGGAAAATTTCAGAAAAAAGGGAAAGGAAGGGAAATGACCGGGTCGTTACAGGTTGGATGATGGGAGTGGATGATAGAAGAGTGCGAAGTTGATGAAAAAAATTTAGGCATACTTCATCAAAGACAAATGGAGTCTCCTTGGAAAGAAGGTTGCACAAAGGTCTAGCAATTTTGCTAAAGTCTTTGATGAACCGGCGATAAAAACCTACATGTCCTAAAAAGGAGAGGATTTCTCTCACCGTAGTAGGTGAAGACAATTCTAAACTTAGTTCAACTTTTGCTCTATCTACTTCTATTCCTCTTTTGGAAATGACATGTCCAAGCACGATTCCTTCTTGAATCATGAAATGGCTCTTTTCCTAACTTAACACAAGATTAGTCTCACGACATCTTTGAAGCACTTTTATAAGATTTTGGAGACACAAATCAAATGAGGACCCAAAAATCGAGAAGTCGTCTATGCAGACTTCTAAATACTTCTCCACCATGGCCAAAAAAATTGACTTCATACACCTTTGGAAAGTGACAGGAGCATTGCATAATCTAAAAGGCATCCGTCAATAGGCAAATGTACCAAAAGGAAATGTGAAGGTGGTCTTTTCTTGATCCAATGGATCTAGGGCCACTTGATTGTACCTTAAGTAACCATCTAAGAAGCAATAATATTGTTGCCCGACCAATCTTTCCAAGATTTGGTCAATGAAAGGCAATGGAAAATGGCCTTTCCTAGTGACGAAATTCAGCTTTCGGTAATCTATGCAAACACGCCACGAAGTGGTGGTGCGTTTTGAGATGAGATCACCCTTAGCATTTACAACAACTGTAATTCTTGACTTTTTGGGAACCACTTGAGTTGGACTAACCCACTTGGAATCAGAGATAAGATAAATGATTCTCGCATCTAGAAGTTTCACAACCTCCTTCTTGATAACTTCTTTTATATTCGGGTTCAATCTCCTTTGAGCATCCCTAAATGGCCTTTCATCCTTTTCCATATGTATGCAATGCATACAAATAGAAGGGTTAATGCCTTTTAGGTTAGCCACACTCCATCCAATGGCTTCTTTGTTAGCTTTAAGCACTTCCAAAAGATCATTCTCTTGGTTATTTTCAAGATTTGAAGCAATAATGACCGAAAAAGTCTCTTTTTGGCTTAAGAAGACGTATTTGAGATTGGACGGAAGAGACTTGAGCTCAAGAGTAGGAGGAAAGATGAGAGAAGGAACTGGTGGAGTACTAGAGAGTGAAGGAAGATGTTCTTTCTTACTTTTCCAAGGTGGGAAATCCAAAATGGCCACAAAGTCCATCAAAGCATTCACCTAACTTATAGATCCTTCTGTGTCAAAACCACAACTTTCAAACATTTCACAAAGGCACGCCTCAAGAGTGTCCTTAGAGAGAATATAGTGAAGAGTCTCTTCTATGATTTTATCCAAAACATCCACTAGGAAACACTCGTCTTCATTTGTGCGATGTTGACTCGAATTAAATACATTAAGCTTAACCATCATGTTGCCAAAAAAGACGTCCATAATGTCGGATCTACAATGAATGGTGGCATTGGTAGTGGTAAGGAATGGTTTTCCTAGGATGACTGGAATATGATTGGTAAGATTAGGGACTGGCTTAGTATCAAGTACCACAAAATCAATAGGGAAATAAAATTTATCAACCTTAATTAAAATATCCTCAATAATTCCCCTCGATTTTTTAATTGATTTATCAGCTAGTTGGATGACTACGAATGTTGGCTTCAAGTCCCCTAATCCTAATTGCAAGTAAATAGAGTATGGAATGAGATTAATACTTGCACCTAAATCAAGGAGAGCTCTACGAACCCTTGGTTTCCAATAACACAAGAAATGGTTAGAGCACCCAAATCCTTGAACTTAGGAGGAGTGTTAGAAAGAAGAATGGAACTTACTTATTCTGTTAGAAGCACTTTCTTAAGGTCCTTTCCTTTGCTCTTCCTCTTTTGAGTGCACAAGTCCTTCAAGAACTTTGCATATGGTGGAATTTGCTTAATTGCATTTAGAAGAGGAAGATTAATTTTCACTTATTTAAACACTTCCATCATGTCATGAATTTTTCATTATTGTCTCCCAAATAATGAAGTCTCTCTCAAAGCTTAAGGAAATGGAGCTTTTGGCTCATAAGGCTTCTCTAATTGGGGAGTTGATGATGAAGATGATGGAATGTCCTTTTTGGAAACACTAGCATCCAATGAAATAGGAATAGAATTTGAAATAGGACGGATGCAACCACTTGGTTATGTCAGTTCACTATCCTTATTCGGTACCTATACCTTATTGTCCACTTTCCTACCACTCCTCAAAGTAATAATTGCTTGATCTTGCTCATTTCTAGAAAATCCCGATGAAGGACTTGCTTGCACCATAAATTTCCCCTTAGGATTGGTTTCAGTTTGACTAGGCAACTTACCTTTCTCTCTCATATTTAAAGAATTAGCTATTTGCCCAATTTGAGCTTCAAGCTTTGCAATTGATTGAGAGTGAGAATGAAATAATTGATTATCCTTTCAGAGATCTCCTAAGGCTTCCAAGACCTTGTCGTCAAAAACAGGACTCTTAGGAGGCGCTTGATTTGGATTAGAGTAAGATTGAGAATTTGATACTTGAGGATAAGAGTATTGATTCACATTCTGTGGATAGAATGAAGGACGGTAACCTTGAGAATTCTAATTTTGATTTTGGAGATGTGGGGGTACATACTTTGCTTGGTAACCTTGAGCTTAAGGAGGGTTTGCACCGTCTCCTTGATTTCTCCATGCAAAGTTTGGATGATTCTTCCTGCCCGGATTGTAAGTATTGGAATAAAGGTTGTTCCCTTAATGAATGAAAACGGTATTTTCTTGTTCTTGAGACTCACATGGTATGATTTGTCTAAGAGGAAAATTTGAAGTATGGTGAGTGTAACTAGAACAAGTCATGCACATTTCATTGGAATGATGAGGATAAGATTGAATTACCGGACCTTGATTCAAAAAGAATTTATCAAACCTCTGAGTAAGATTTTTGACCTCGGCGGCAATTTCCATGGAAGAGTCTATTTGATTTAGAGCTTTATTCCCTCCCACATTTGCTAGGCGACCCCCCTAGAAGATGAAGATCTATGCATTGAGTTTTCACTCATTTTTTTGAAAAGATGCTAAATTTCATCCTCATTTCTTTCTATGTAGCTGCCTCCACATGAAGCATCAACAATGCCCTCATTGGCATCGGATAAACTTGAAAAGAAATATTGAACTAATTGTCACTTAGGAATGTCATGATATGGACACTTCTGTAGCAAGTCATTCACACATTCCCATGCTTTATGAAGGGTTCTCATTCTTCTTGTGCAAATTCATGAATGGAAGTTCTCATGGAATCGGTTCGACTCGCGGGGTAGTACTTTTTTAGGAAATCTTGTTGCAATTGTGCCCAAGAGGTGATTGTATTTGGCCCCAAGTTGTTAAACCAATATTTAGCTTTATCTCGAAGAGTGAAAGGGAAAAACTTCATTTTAAGGACTTCTTCCGGCGTATCCATGATTTTCATGATGGAACAAACTTCTAAGAACTCATCTAAATGTTTATAAGGCTCTTCATTGCTCAACCCATAGAAAAGGGGGCACATGTTAATGGTGGAAGCCTTAATCTCATAATGATGAGCACGGAAATTTGACAATTGAATGCAAGTGGGTGCATTATATTGATTTGGAGTGTAACGATCCTTAAGGACCATTGGAGGATTGAGAGGAGGGTATACCATTTGACCTTGATGAGGGTATTCCATTTAACCTTGAGGTGGGTATTAAACATATTGATGTTATTGTTCACCAATTGGGGTAACAACATTTGGCCTTGGTATCCCTAGATTAGGTTGTTGCACAACAAGATTGATTGGTTATAGTATTCCCAAGGGTGGATGCACACTATGAGGATCCACAATATGAACTTGTGGTGGGTGGTGCACACCGTTATGATCCACATAACTAAGATCTTCCATGGGATCTACAATTGGATCTATTGGGTCTTCCATTAAAGGTGATCGAAGATCAAAATTTGGAATATTAGGATTACTATCCCTAGTACTACCTGTTGGCCTAAGGATTTTATCTAAAGGTCAATCTTATGTTTTGATGATTACAAACCATTAATGATGTTTAAGTACTAATGTTTTCATTGAGTGATATATAGTTGATCAATATTCAATCCTCAATGTTGAGCTAGAAGATCCATTCCAAGCATTACAAATACTCAAGCTACGGATTCAAGGAAGCCTTAAAAGTTGCAAGAGATCAAAGGCATATTCAATCAAAGAAAAACTCGAACTTCAAAGATCATTCAAGCATTTCAAAGAAAGAAAACAAGTCTTCATCAAGCCTAAACGATTATGGTCAAGAATGAAGAAAAGGGGTAGATAAGATGGTAAGAGCTTAAGATTTAATGTCAAAGTATTTTTGAATTCATTTGAAGCTCATCTCTATAGGACCATGCATATCATACATCATATGCTCCTATATCACTAGCAATAGACTTTGAACTTCAATACACATATATTTAACATATGAAGTCTTTGCTAAGAATGAGTTAGTTCAAGCTTGCATAAGCTTTGAAAGAACTCAACTTAAGCTAGAAATGCTAGGACCATGCACATTAATCACAATACTTATTTTGGTCTTTAGAAAGAAAAGGAAAATGCATTGAATTTTATATTTCATCTTTAAAGCCTTTATTGCCATAATTTGGTAAATGACTCTAGGACACAATGCACTTGAAATTTAACATCTTCATATGTCCCTAGACTCCTAGAAACAGGCGTTGAACTAAATTGAATCATTCATCAAAGTCCTAGTTGCTAGAAAAATGAATATCTCAAAAGAAGCAATTTTCAGCCTAGAAAATTTCCAGACCAGCTTGCACTCAAAATGCTATAACTATTTGTGTAGTTGGAATTTTTACATAAGGCTAGTGGAATTAGAAAGCTGACTTCGAGCTCTTGAGTTTAGACTCAAATTTCACCTAAAAAGGATTTGAATTGAGAGAGATATAACCATCACAAGATGACTGATTCTGCTCTGCGAAAATTCTGACCAGGTTGCACTAAAATGGCCATAACCATTTCTGTGTTTAGAATTTTTGAGCAAGGCTAGTGTCATTAGAAATCTTACTTCAAGATAATAAATTTAGACTCAAATTTTACCTCATTTGGAGTTTCATGGACTGAGTTATGTCCATCTGAAGTCATGAACTTTTTCTGTCCAAACCAATTCAGTAGCAGCCTTCATGAAGCAAGAGCCACCTCTATAAGAAATAGAGCCAGCTCTCTCAAGGCTAATAGAGCATGCTCAATGAAATTTAGAGAAGGCTCAATAGGAATTAGAGAAGGCTCAAAGAATATTAAAGGCTCCATGAAAAATTAGAGAAGGCTCAATGAGATGGAGAAGGCTCCATGAAATAAAAGAGAAGGCTCTTTCAATTCCAGTAGGCTTTTTAACGAAAAATTAGAGAAGGCTCAAAGAAAAGAGAGGGCTCAATTAAAAGAAAGAGAAGGCTCTTTTCCACAACTTCAGTATTTGAGAGGGCTCAATTAAAAAGAGAAGGCTCAATTAAAAGAAAGAGAGGGCTCTTTTTTTGTTCCAAGTAAGCTACGAAAAATGCATCTTCAAAATAAAGAGCAGGCTCAAGTTTTTACAAGAGCAGGCTCTTTCTAATGAAAATGAACAAAGAGCAGGCTCACATTTTTACAAGAGCAGGCTCTTTCTAAAGAAAATGAACAAAGAGCAGGTTCTCTTGTTTACAGAGCAGGCTCCTTCTGGGGTTTTGAACTGCAACGGAAATATTTTCATTAATTGATCCCAACAACCTGTAACAGCTATATTGAGTCTCAAAATTCTATAAATACAGAGGGCTAGCATGCTGAATGAATCTACCATTTTTTGAGAGACATTACATTGCAAGAGAGCTTTTGTTCTCATCTTCTCTTCTTCTCTCTCATTTTACGCTTATTCTATTTTTGAGAGATTCTAGTAAAAGATCAAAAGGGCTTTTGCTCTTGTTTTAATCTTCATAGAGTTTCTGCTCTATTATACTACTTGAGAGAGCATTCAAGAACATTCATTCAAGTGCATCCAAGAGAGCTTTTTGCTCTACCATTATACAGAGCTTTTGTTCTGCATTTTTTCCTCATCATCTCTCATACATTTCATACTTAGAGTTTGAGCTTCACTTGACTTCATATATACTCTATTGTGAGGTTTGATTTGTGTCAGTTCTTGAGAGGATTTCTTGTACTACAAATTCTATCTACAAATCTGCTGTAAGACTAAGAGGAAGAGTTTCCCTTAGCAAAGAAATTGTAAGGGCTGGTGTGGCCTATGTAAAACTAAGAGAGGTGGTCTCTTAGCAAGGATATTGTAAGGGTTGGTGTGACCCAAAGGAAGACTAAGAGAGGTTTTCTCTTAGTAAGGAGTAACTTCTAATCAAGGTTTGCTCTCCACCCGTAAGGAGAAACTATATTGGATTGGGAAGTCTCAAGAGGGATCTTGAGCCGAGGAGTAGGAGTTTTCCGAACCTCGCAAAAATCGCCGTGTTATAGTTTGCAATTTCTCTTCCCTTATCTCTTTTATAATTGTGCTATAAATTGTTTACTTTCATATCTTGATTTCATATGTTGATTATTGCACAATAGGTTATATTGTTAATTAGAAATTGTATTTCTATAAATTACGAAAATTGGCCATTGACTCTATTCACCCCCCTCTAGAGTCAATTCTTGAGTAACACTACCTCTTAAACGCCGAAGAGAAACTTCAAGATTTTGATTTACAGGAGTAAGAGGACGATTAAGTGATCTACGACCATGCATGGACTAGAAAAAGTCAACACACCAACACAACAATTTTCAACTTCCACATACGATGTTCCCAAACTCCTTAAAAATATCAATGCACTAAAACAAATAAAAGCCTCCACACGGGATGATGCCTTCTACAAAAAGGTATGCTTGGACTTAAAAATAAAATAATTCAATTTAAGCCTCCACTTGGGCTGTTCAAAGCATGCAAGATAATAGACAATTAATTTCAAGAATTCAAAGAAAAAATCACAAATGGTCTTTAAGCAATTCCAGAAAAAAAAAAAAAAAAAAAAAATTATCGCTTCAAGGTCTTGCATTTGCTCCATTTTGCTTCAAGTACCTAATTGACAATTATCAAGTGAGAAAATAAAAAATAAAATGACTTTAAAGTAAACAATCAACAAAGAACTAAAGTCTAATTCAATTCTTTAAACCGTTAGATCCCCGGCAATGACGCCAAAACTATGATGCTACCTAGCGCGTGTACAAAATAATGCACAACACTTTAGGTTTAGAAATAATGTCAAGTGCGCATCATAGTTTAAAATTTATAAAACCACTAAACACTTATACTATGGAGTATGAAGCGAGAAGGGATCGTCCCAAGAGATCTAAACAATTATAGGTATTCGGAATTGAATTCTACTTTAATGCTTATGTGATTGTTAAAAAGGGTTTTGTTTTGTGATTAGAACTAATTTTAAGCTAAATGATTGCAATAAAATAATAGAGTTTAAATGATAAGAAAGAGACGTAGGGTGTAGGATTCACCACTAAACACATTCCCTAACTCACGTACTTTCAACTAATTGGGAAAATAATAAAATGTAATTCTACTGTAGCTAATACTTGCAAAGAAAAGTATGAAGCATCAATTTTAAGCTTGAATTGCCTACCTAATGACAAATAAACTAAGTGTAGTGCAATTCACCAATCCAAAGAATGGTCCATCAATTTGAGTTACAGTTCTAGCCTACATTAACCTAGACGATAATGTATTTGTGACAATAAACATGGAATTCAAACACAGGCATGGATGGTCTACTTACCTAGGAAATAAGTGCAATTAAACTAATTAAATTTAAATTGAACTAACTAAGCATGAAATTAAACTAATTAGAAAATGAATTAACCTAATTGTGTAGTACCATCCATCTAGTAAAAGCAATATCCATCAAATTGGAATACAAATACAACTAATTAGCCACATGCATAGACATCACAAGAATCAATTTACAAGGAATTCAAGTGTAAAGCTTGTTTATTCATCAACAACACGTAAGACAACATGAGATTAATACGAATAAACAATTGAAAGAATTAAATCATGTTATTCAAGCCTATACATCAATTACATAAATAAATCCCCAAAAAGTATGAAAAGAGAGAAAGTTTAGGTTACATGCTTAGGGTTTATCCAACCCTAAGTTGAAGAATTAGTCATTTAAGATTGATGGACTCAAGGTGTTAACAAGTTCTATCATCTGTTTCATCATCTCTGAGCTTCTTCTTAAAACCCTAGCTTGTTCTTGTTTTTTCTCTTTTTCTCGCGTTTTTCAGAGAGAGCGTAATATCACGATACAGAATATAAAAATTAATAATAAAATAAATAAAAACTCCCTATTAAAATAATGAAAAACTAACCCTAAAAAATAATGGTTCACTGGCCCTTAAGTAACAAGCCTATTAGAGCCAAATTGGTTACAAAATAAGCCCAAATAAGTGAATCCTGTAACCATTAAAATAAGACAATCCCGTAACTGGTCTGTTGCCAGTAGCATGGCATCTGGATGCAGCTTTTGGCTATTGTCCCGTTGCTCTGGCTTGACTCCAAAAATGCGGTAATGGACCGATTTAAACCCGTTTGAACTTTTTTGCCCTGAAATACACATAAACATAAATTAGGACTAAAACATAAAAACAAGATAAATGCAAAGACTAAATACCCTAGCTTAGGTGCTAAAATGTGCAACATTTAAGTACTTATCATTTTGGACACTCAAATCCAAAACTAAGGCAAACGGAAGTTCAGTCCAACAGCCAGCTTCAGCATCTTTAATTCATCAATATAGACTTGCTAGCATATATATCAACCATGGAATAGCAAGACATAACCATTCTATACTTGAATCATAGCTTTAAACTAGAAAATAGGCTAAACAACAGGTTTTATATATCAAATCCATTTGCAGCATGTATATGTTCAAGACTTTATGCAAAACAGATGTAATAAGCTCAAATATACCTCAAACAACCTTCACAAGGCAATACAACAGCTTCTAGCACAATATTACCCTTCAATCCAACCCTTACACCACCAACTTGACAGCAGCTCACACTTCATGATTAACACAGCAATATGGATTGATTCAATAAGGTCTTTTAGTTTGAAACATCATCAAAAACTATAAAAAACTTTGCTCATTTAAAGCTCTCGAGAGTGTATTAATGCAAGCCACTTTTTAGGAAATGCAATTCAAGGCTTTAACCCTAAAACCTTCTTTAAAGACCATATATATAATGACCTTCAATACACTAGCCCTCACACACCAAGGATATACACATGTCACCTTTAGCCAATGATTGCTCAAGGAATATTCTAACATTCTTCACGCAAATGGACCAATGTAACCTTGCCACCTCGGCTATTCTGTCCTTATTCACACCAGAAATTACACCTCATGAGATAAAGGCTGTAATTGTATTCTTATCCCGACTTGGCCTCTAAGAAATGCAATTGTATTTCATACAATATCACTCTAGGACCACTGCAACGTGTCACACACCTGAGCTCAACATGAATAAACCAAAATGCACTTGTAACAACTATTTGACACTTTCAGCAGAATTCAAGTCCTGAGATTGTATATATCATTATATAGGCACAATCACAGCTGTTCAATACAATATAGCAATCTGGACACATGTATAAATATATAATATAGCTGAGAAAAGACAATAATACCCCTGTAGACTCCTGTAGCCAAATCTCACCCTACAACAGTTATGCTCTTCACCAGTGCTCAAAAACACTGGTGAAAGTCCAAAAAAATGCATTTTACTAGCATTCATAGAAGACCACTGGTGAATCCAATTTGTTAGTGTAGACAAGGTTTTGAAAACCCCCAACGATGACTCTTTTTCTCTGTGTGTGTACAGTAGCAATGACTTTGTCTCTCTAAACCAAACCACTAGTTTTAAAGCGTTGGTTTCTAATTAAAATTCTAGTTTTGGAACGCTGACTGATGAAAGGTGTGACGACCCTGGTTCTTCAAGCCAGTGCGTCCTATGATGAACCGAAGATTGATCCAATAGCGGATCTAGATACAAAAGCAAGAAACAATACAATGGTCTCCCAAGGCACAACACACCTCTAAGACACTTCGATGACCTTCTATGAGGTCATGGAACTCAATGAGAACTAACGCGGAAACAAAAGATAGGAAAAATAACAATTTACCTCCAGGGGCAAAATAGTCATTTTACATAGAAATGACGTCCATAGAATGTATATCATTCCCAAGACACATCCGTTGGAAAGTCAGCGAAAAATTAGTTAAGTTCAAAAAAAAGTTTACTCGATTTGGAGTCCGGACGAAGGAGAACGAGCGAAAACAAAAGTTAACGTCACGACGTTGAGACGAGCACCCCACGAGCACCCTGACAAGCACCATGAAATGCTAGGGGAAGAAAAGTTCTAGCCAGAACTGAGAGCCGAAACGAGGTCCGAAACAAATTTTTCTGGAAAAGCACGAAGAAGAAACCCCCCCCCTAAAATTGAGTTTTCTACCCGACTGAGTCGAGAAAAATGAAAAAAAAACTCACTTTGAAATACCCAAAATGCCCTTAGGTCAGAAGAGGTCAAGAGGGTCAAAAAGCTACTACGGGATCTGTCCGCAACTAAGAGCAAAAACGGGCCATTAAATGAATTTTTCTGGAAAAACACGATGAAGAAACCCCCCCCTCCAAATCAAGTTTTCTACCCGACAACGCGGATGGAAACAAAGAAAATGTACTGTAAAATGCCTAGAATACCCCTAAGAAAATTAGGTCAAGAAATTTAAAATCTTTCCGAGCTGCAGCCAAAGGAAAGGAAATGGGGCTTCGAGAGATTTTTAAATTGCCTAAATTGAAAATGCAATTTTAAAATACATTCACAAAACCCCAGAAGTTTCGGATCGGTCGACACATTTTTCAAAAAAAAGTTGATGAATAGTACTAAGTACTAAAATCTCAAGTTTTAAAAACATATTTGTAAACTTTAGAATTAATGGCCTTTGGCCTCATGTCATACACACAAAATAAGTATCCAAAAAGTGTAATTAGGTACACATTACTGATGAGCGCTGAAAAGTGCATATTTAAACCCCTTAGGCTTAGGTATTCTAGTACCTTTATCTATCTTTTATTACCGTTTTAGATTGATTTCGTGTTATGTCCATTTTCAGACACTTATCCCGAAAATAAGCTAACTCAGCCAAATAAGAGTAGAAATGAAGCAATTCTGGGATGAATCAAAGAAAGGAGCCAAGTGGAAGCAAAAGGAAGAAAAAAGTGGAATTCAACCTCTTCGATCGATCTCAGATCAAAGTTCGATCGATCCAACATAATCGATCTCAGCACTTCAAGATGGATCAGAGCCATGATGACATTTTCAGAGATCTCAAAAGTTCGATCGATCCAATATCATTCTTCGATCGATCGAACTACCTTGTCCTTACCCAAATGATTGATCTTATCTAGTTGTACCACCCTACCAACCACTTTTGTCCTTTTTCCAAAAAAATCTTCGAAATATCTCAGATTTGTTTTTATCAAAAAAGGCACCGCCATTAAGGATTGATCCAACTTCAGCTCGATAGATCTCAGCTATGTTCGATCGATCCAAGTCCAAGGTTCCATCGATCGAATTTCCTCCAGTGCGAAAAAGTTAAATTTTCAGCCCATTGAAAGCTGTCCTTATCCAATCATTGGGCAATATTTTGTGCACGACCCCAGCTCATTTTATGTGTCACTTGACCTGCCTATATATAGAATATGATACACTTTTTGAGGAGGAGATACTAGAGGATATACTTAGCATTCTTAGGATTCATATATACAATAGAGGCTATTCTTAGGTAGGAAGAAAGAAAGGAGGAGAAGGCTAGAGACACAAGCTTGGGAGCTCTTCATCAACCAAGGAGTAGATTTCTATCATGGAGTTTGCCCTTGAGGGTTAGAGAAGTACTAGCATGAGTGGCTAGACATCCTCTTGGGGCTAGAGTTAGCCCCAAGCATGCTTTCTACATCTTGATTTTGTGTATTATTGAGGGATTAGTGTTGTAATACATGTTTTGGCACTTATATATATATATATATATATATATATATATATATATTTTGTTTATTCAATGATTTATGTGGTTTAATGCTTCCAATTGATCATTTCATTCTATCCATACGTCTATGTATGCTAGAATAGATATTCATGTGTTTATCTCTATTTCTTGTGTTATTGATGCATGTCTATGTGTATTAATGCCATAGATCTAGAGATTGTCAAAACATAGTGCTTAATGGAATGCTCTTGTAATTTTCTTGATGGTTCATGCTCATTTCTTGATGGATTGTGCCTCTCCCTTAGCTTAATTAGTTTAATTTCATGTCATTAGCTTAATTGTAGTGTAGTGGTAGCATAGTTGTTAGATGGGAGGATAATCCATGCTTGTTGTTTGATGTTCCATACTTTTGAATGCAAGTAACATATGTCTCTAACCCTGTGGTGTATTTGGTTTGTAAGCTTAATGAAAGGATTAATGACTTGCTAGATATATTGTGCTTTTCACATGCTATTTAGACAATATATACTTAATTGTTAGATATATTGTGCTTTTCAAATGTTGCTTAGACAATATATACTTAATTGGTCATCCTTGTTAATTGAATCAACCAAACACACACACACATCAATTTTGCAACACACATTTCCCTCATTAGTCACTTGTTAAGGGTGTAGAAAAGTATTGTTTTGTAATGACCCGGTCATTTTCCTTCCGTTCTTTTTTCGAAAATTCTTTTTTTTCGTCTTTTCCCTATTTCGTCCTTTAGTCATTTTTCATTTTTCCTTGCATAACTTCACTTTTTGTGCACAGATTTGATTCCGGCTTTGCAAACGTCCATGATATTTCATTTCTATGATATCTACATTTTCACTTTTGTAGAAAACCATGTTAAATACTTACTTTTCTTGTAAAGGGCATAAAAACAAGACTTTTTGTAACTATCCATAACTTGAGGGGTTTTTGGGCAATTAAGTAAAGTAATTATTTTTTGTCTCAGGGACCATTTTAAAATTAAATTTGGAAGATATTTTGAAAAAGGACCTTTTTGCAATTTCTGAAAATGTGACAAGTGTCACATTCCTAAGGTGCCACTTGTTGGCTTGGTTGTGAAACTACTTGGAGCCATTATCCCTTGACACATGGAGGGTAGAGATTCTCCCAATGGTTGGCCTAGGATTGGAGCACATGTTGGCTTAGATTCATGATAAGTGTAGGCTAGGGAATTAGTGTAGGGAGACACCTTGGATTCATGACAAGTGTAAACAAAAGATTAAGTCTTGCAAGTGTGTGTGTGTGTGAGGTAGTGCAAGAGCACCTAATGAGTGGAGAATCCCACTAAATTTAACCTAGGGTTTTCATTTCATTTTTCATTTCATCTCTTTCCTCTCAAGAACCCTAACCTAGCCACCATTGAAGACAAGCTTAGTTCAAGGCTTTGACTTCATTTTTGACCACCTTCCACTCACCTTAGATCATTGAGCTTGGAATACAAAAGCCTTGCCTCATCTTCTTCTTCATAACCCTAGGAGGAAAACTTGAAATTCCTTTGCTTTCCTTGTATTCAAGAGGAACAATCCTCTTGTGAGGTAGGGGGTGTTCTAAATTATGTCCTTGACATTTTATATGTTTTAATATCTTGATACAAGTAAAATACATGTCTCTAACCTAAGATTTAAATGAGTAGTTAATTGTATCTTGCATGAAATTTAGCTAGGACATGATTTTTGGAAAGGCCATGACTTGATTCATAACTATTGTTAATTTGAAGTCATTTAGGGTTGTTTTGAAATCTAGAGGAATTAGTTAATTAATTTAATTAATTTTCATTATTATGTTATTGTAATTTAAATCAAGTTTTGAAGCGATTTATGTAATGACCATGATAGGTACTACAAAATATATTAAATTGAGTATGTTTGGATGAGAAATGAAATCTAGAGAAATTAATCGTTTTAATTAATTAATTTTTATCCTTGTTGTGTTAGTGATTGAGTATGTATCTTATGTTAATTGCATGTTTGAGTTATGACTTTAGACTTGTATCATACTTATGAGACTATGTTCTTGTTGTTGAATAATATTGTTATTGAGAGTATCAAATTGCATAATGATTATTCAACATTCTTCATGCCATTGTAGTTGAGAATTTAGGGCATGTATTGTGTTTCCAAAATTAGTTTGTGCATGTTGATGGCTTTACATTGTATATACATATATGTGTTGCACAAAATGTTGATTTTGTAAACTTAGGGATGTCGTTGTTCTGACTATGGTTAGGGCATGGTTCTAGTACGGGGGAATGTCCCTTTACAAGTCTAGTGCGCACATAGGGAGGTAACCCATGGGCTAGTAACCCTAAAGTAACCACATTGTCGGTTTGATCCAGCGTGACGTCCAAGTATCCACTTTGGTTTGATTTTGCATTTAAATTCCAAATTTGATAACTATGTGATATTGCATCTCATTGTGCCATATGAAAAGTTTCAATGTCATTTTAATTGTATGTACTAAATCCTATTGAATTGTAAACTTTGAAATAAGTTAAAACTTATATATACACATTCCCTACGAATAAACTTGTTAGACTTGTTTATTCACCCCGAAGTTACTGGGTGTTTTGCAGGTAAAGAAGCCATATTGTGGGACGCACAATAATCATAGACTTATTAGACTACTCGAAGTAATTTTGTTAAATTAGAATATGCACTTGTTAGCATTTCTTGTTCCATTTTGCTTATTATGTCAAAACATGTATTTATTGTTCAAACTATGTAATGTGCACTTAAGTGCACCTTTTGATACTTATTTTATATGTGTAATATGTGGCCAAGAGCCAATTTACATTTAGATTCACCTTTATGCATTATTCATAGAAAATTGCTTTTAAAGGGGACAATTGAAAAACCTAAGGTTTTTAAGTATCATTTTTGCATTGGGAGGTATTTTTAGGTTATGAGATTTCATTTGAGGTCTATTTAACTTTATTCGAGGTGTGGCCAAGGGCCAAACACCTTTCCAAATTTTGCATATGCTCTTAGTCTCCATATTTTATATTTTTAGACAAATTCTTGTGAAATGGAGGTTTGGAGGGTCACTTTTTTGCATTGAGTGTTTATAGAGGCCGTGAACCATTGGTGCATGTCTAAATAGATATAATACGTTTGTGTGCACGCTCACTTGGGCACAATTCACACCAATTCGTGAAATGAACTTCCTTTGGACACTTTTTAACATTTTATTTACAAATCTGATGCAAGGGCATTTTGGGGATTTTACCTTGACAAATTAATTCTGGTCTTGACATGATCATGTATAAAATGTGATTTTAGGGAGGGTTTCTTCAAGGACTTTTTCAAGAAAACATCATCTCGGTCACGAAAATCCCATTCCAAACTCATTTTCTGCACTTTTTTACTGTTTCTGCTATTTTTGCAATCTTGGTGGGTTGAACTAGTTCAGGGTGGGCTGAACCAGTTCAAGATGAAAATCTGGGTCTAGCATGGGTATACTGCCCATGTTGAACCGGTTCAAGAAGGCTGAACCAGTTCAAGTTTTCTAGAATTTGTTTGCGGGTTTAGCTTTGGTTTTCCAACTTTAAACTCACATAACTTCCTCGTTTGAACTCCGAATTTGTCCGTTCTTGAGTCTAAACTGACCGCGTTGAAATAAGCTTTCCAATGGTACTAGTTAGAGCTTTAGATTCTATTTGTACCTCAAGATATTAAATTTAAGTGAGGTAGTGTTAGGATTCGGTTTGAACAGGAAGGGGGTCTTTCTTTCCTTGACTTCAAGTCAACCTCATTAATTTTTCGTTGTCTTTACAATGGTGTGTACGGTGGTACCCATTTCAGTCCTAAAAGACCATTTTGCCCCTAGGTTCATTTTTGTTCGTTTTTGAGGCGTCGCTTCTGCATTTGTTTTCTATGGATTCTGTGACCTCATTGAGGGTCACATTGGTGTCTTATAGACATGTTGTATCTTTAAAGACTGTTTTTCACCTTTTGTTTCCGTATTTAGGATCTGTTAACGGGTCGTCTTTTGGTCATCACTGACGCACCGGGTTTATAAAACTCGGGTCGTTACAGGTGGTATCAAAGAGCTCCTAGGTTCGAAAACCTTAGGACGACGAGTTTTGGGTGCAGAACATGCTTTTGTTTGTGTACTTTGATTTATTAGCATACCTTTGATAACATGCTTTGGCATTGTAATATGTTTATGTGTTTGTTGGCGACATGCTTGGTATTATGACATGTCTTTATGCTTATATGCTTATGTATAAAAAAGCATCCTTATTTGACATATATGCTTATTTGCTTATGTGCTTAAGTACCTAGAAGTTTTCAATATCTATTTAGCATGTTGTATAGGCTTATCTGCTTTAGCATGACTGTATGTTACATACATTGACATGATTTTTGTTTCATGCTTTCATAAGTGTGAGTTGCATTCAGTCATGATAACTTGTGTTATTGTTGACCTCTTTCCTTGCATACGTTTAGCATCATGGTTGTCACGCGTGGAGAGTCTTCACGTCAGGACATTGAGGAGCAGGTGGATGACACTGAGTTTACGAGGGGTCCAGGAAGGCCTAGGATTCCAGTTCGTGGCATGGGTCCTAATCCACCATGAGCTCTGACTTGCGAGGAGCAGATTGCACAGGAAGTGGCTCTGGGAATGTTAGAGTCCATCCAGCAGATGTTTCATCAGCAAATGGCGGGGATACAGATTTTAGTACTGGCACCAGCAGCGGCACCAGTTGCTAATGAGGCATTATAATACTTCATAAAGTTACAGCGGGTTAAGATCGACCAGTTTGCAGGGAGTATGGATCCGCTTGCTTCAGAGGCATGGTTAGATCTCATGGTACGCAAGCTTGATAGCATGGTAGTGCCTACAGACCGATTGAGGATCTCCTTGACAGCCTCTATGTTTATGGGAGATGCCGATATCTGGTGGAGGTCTATGACCAATATCCACAATGTGGAGGTGATGACTTGGGAGGAGTTCAGGACATTATTTTTCGACCACTTCTTTCTGAGGGCTATGAGGTAGGACATAAGAGTGCAGTTTACAGTCTCTATCAGGGCATGATGAGTGTCATTGAGTATGAGACACGCTTCACTTCTCTTTCCCGCTATGCACTGGAGATGGTAGTTACCGATGAGCTTAGGGCGAAGAAATTTCAGGATGGGTTACATCTTGATATTAGGCCACGGATTTCAGTGTTAGACTTGAGGACCTATGGAGAGGTGGTCCAGAGGGCTATGATGGTTGAGGCAGAGGACCAAGATTAGCGCAGAATTAAGGGATCATATAAGCAGTCTCGTGGAGAGGCTTCATCGGTATCTGTTGGGGGTCAGTGGAAGAAGGCTAAAGCCGGGAACAGTTCTCGTGTTCAAGGACAGTCACAGTAGGCTCGGTCTGCACCCGCAGTTTTTATTCTTTCGGGGTAGTTGATTTGTCACCACTGTCAGCTTCCGGCGCACATCAAGCCTCGCTGCCCACAGTTGCAACCTCAGGGCAGTCGTTTTTAAATGGGTAAGTCTTCAGCTTCGACGCAGGGGCTCCAGGGAGCTTGTAATTACTGTAAGTAGCCAGACATTTTAAGAGGGAGTGTTCACACCTACAGAATAGAGCACAGAGTGGCATTGGTTCACATGCCACACTGACACAGTTTGCAAATGTTCAGTTTGGTTTTAGGGTGCCTTAGGCACCACAGCCAGTGGCACCGTCAGTTGGTTCTTATCCGGGTAGGGGTTCTACACCCACTACTCCCGGACGTCAGTCGGGCCACCAGGGTAGTTCTCAGCAATCAGGGGCTCAGGGACGAGCTTATGCATTGCCACAGGCCGATACCTCCACTGGGACTTCTACAGTTCAAGGTATCTTTCCAGTTTTCAGTTCTTGGGCTAGAGTTCTTATTGATACAGGTGCATCATTGGGTCTGGAGGTCACACTTAGGGATAGTCTTCTCTGTGTTGACACGGTAGTTAGGGTCCAGTGTCTTTGGATCGTGTTTGTCGGGGTTGTACTATTGAGATAGCTGGGCAGACCTTAGAGTTCAATTTCATTGTTCTCGACATGACGGGCTTTGATATCATTCTTGGAATGGATTGGTTGTCATTCTTTCAGACTACGATCGATTGCTTCTGTGGGAGGGTGTCTGTTTGCACTCCCAAGGGAGATTGTTTCTATTTTGTGGGAGATCGGAGCGATTCCCACCCGGCGATGGTTTTTAGCATTGGTGACTGGAGTCGCCATAGGTCTTATTTGGCTAACCTATTAGTTGAGGAGGACAATAGTTCGAGCTATGTTTTTCCGGCAGTTGTAGACGAGTTTTTGGATGTCATTCCAGAGGAGTTGACGGAGCTCCCTCCTCTTCGGGAAGTTGTCTTTGCCATCGACGTCATTCTCGGTATTGCGCTGATCTTTATGGCACCGTACCGTATGGCACCGGCAGAGCTTGACGAGCTGAAAGCTCAATTGGATGATTTGAAGGCTAAGGGCTTTATTCATCCTAGTGCTTCGCCCTGGGGAGCACCGGTTTTTTTTGCGAAAAAGAAGGATGGGTCTTCGAGACTTTGCATTGATTATCGCAAGTCGAATTATGCTACGATCAAGAATAGGTATCCTTTGCCTAGGATTGATGACTTGTTTGATCAGTTGAAAGGAGCAACATGCTTCTCAAAGATTGATTTGAGATCGGGTTACTATCAGTTGAGGGTTAAGGATGAGGATATATCCAAGACCGCTTTTGGTACACGGTATGGCCATTATGAGTTTCTGGTGATGCCATTTGGTTTGACCAATGCTCCAGCAGCTTTTATGGATTTGATGAACCATGTATTCAGTGACTATCTTGATAAATTTGTGGTGGTGTTTGTTGACGACATTCTCGTGTACTCGGCTTCAAGGGAAAAGCATGAGTATCAGTTGAGAACAGTTTTGCAGATCCTTAAGGATAACCGATTGTATGCCAAGTTCGAGAAATGCGAATTTTGGCTACCAGAGGTGAAGTTCCTTGGACATGTTATGTCAAGGGGTGGTGTTGCAATGGATCCAATGAAGATTGAGTCAGTGATGGATTGGGAGCGTCCGAAGATAGTGTTTGAGATTCGGAGTTTTCTTGGCCTAGCTGGCTACTACCAGAGATTTGTTCAGGATTTCTCTCGTTTAGCGGCACCTATGACTTAACTTACCCGTACGGGGGTCAAGTTCGTATGGAATGAGGCATGTGAGTTTGCTTTTCAGGAGTTGAAGGTCAGGTTGACATCGGCTCCAGTTTTGATTATTCCTGAATGTGGTTTGCGTTATGTGATCTTTTGTGATGCTTCGCAAGAAGGTTTGGGTTGTGTCTTGATGCAGACAGAACGAGTGGTTGTTTATGGGTCTCGACAGTTGAAGACTCACGAGTTGAACTATCCGACACATGATTTAGAGTTGGCAGTAGTTATCTTTACCCTTAAGGGGTGGAGACACTATTTGTACGGGGAAAAGTTTGAAGTTTTCTCCGACCACAAGAGTCTCAAGTATCTATTTTCTCAGAAGGATTTAAACTTGAGACAACGCAGATGCGTTGAGTTTATAGAGGATTATGACTTTAAGTTGCAGTACCATCCAGGTGAGGCCAATGTAGTGGCCGATGCATTGAGTAGGAAGTTACGGGGGACTCTTGCTAGCATTTCCATTCACAGATGGAAGATGCTAGAAGAGCTTGCGGATCTTGGTTTACAGTGTTATGGGGATGTTTCTCCGGCTATTTTGTTTAGCTTTGTGGCTCAACCGGCACTTATTAGTAGGGTTATTGAGGCACAGTTGGAGGATGGGGAGATGAAGGCCATCCACGTTCGGATTTCAGGCGGCGAGAATGTAGGGGGTTGGACCTTACATTCAGACGGTGGTCTCAGGTACAAGGGGATGATGTTTGTTCCCTGGTCTTGTCGTGAAGACGTTCTTCGGGATTTTCACCACTCTCGACTCGCAGTTCATCTTGGTGGTACGAAGATGTATCATAATCTGCGACGACAGTTTCGGTGGCAGGGCATGAAACGGGATGTTTCACAGTTTGTGGCTCGATGCCTTATTTGTCAGCAAGTGAAGGTAGAGCATCAGCGACCGGCAGGATTGTTGCAACCGTTACCAGTAGCTGAGTGGAAATGGGAACATATTATTATGGATTTCGTAACGAGACTTCCAAGGTCTCAGGCAGGGAATGATTCTGTTTGGGTCATAGTTGACAGGTTGACTAAGACGGCTCACTTCTTGCCCATGGCAGTGCAGACAGTGTAGAGAAACTGAGTGGACTATACGTGAGATAGATTGTCAAGCTTCACGGGGTTCCTGTATCCATTGTTTCGGATAGGGATCCGTGGTTCACATCTCATTTTTGGCAGATGATGAGCACTGAAAAGTGCGTATTTAAACCCCTTAAGCTTAGGCATTCTAGTACATTTATCTATCTTACTTTACCATTTTAGATTGATTTCATATTATTTCCATTTTCAGGCACTTATCCCGAAAATAAGGTAACTCAACCAAATAAGAGCTTAATTGAAACAATTCTGGGATTAATCAAAGAAAGGAGTAAAGTAGAGAAAGAAGGAAGCAAATGAAGCCAAAGGTGGCAAGCAGCAAAGTTTGATTGATCCAAGTTCAAAGTTCGATCGATCGAACAATGATCGATCTCAGCACTTCAAGATAGATCCAAGCCTTGACCCAAAAGCACTTAAGTCCAAAAGTTTGATCGATCCAACATCATTCTTCGATCGATCGAACACCATTGTCCTTATCAAAATGATTGATCTTATCCATAGCTGTCCACCCACTAACCACTTTTGTCCTTTTCCCATAAATATCTCCCATAAATATCTCAGATTTGTCTTGTTCCAAAAAGCTCAGCCAGTTGGATCGATCCAGCCTAAGTTCGATCGATCTCACTTACTTTCGATCGATCCAAGTTCAAGGTTCGATCGATCAAAATTCCTCCAGTGCGAAAAAGTTAAAATTCCATCTCATTGAAAGTTGTCCTTTATCCAATCATTAGGGATTATTGTGTGCACGACCCCAGCTCATTTTGGGTGTCATTTTGACCAACCTATATAAGGATAAGGATTGCTTTTTCAAGGGGAGCCAACATTATTTTCATATCATCTCTTGGAGAGGAAACTTAGAGGAGGAGGAGGCTAGAGACACCATTGGAGACTCTTCATCAACAAGGAGCAGATTTCAACCATGAAGTTAGCCCTTGAGGGTTGGAGCATCATCACCATGAGTGGCTAGACATCCTCTTGGGGCTAGAGTTAGCCCCAAGCATGCTTTTTATATCTTAATCTTGTGTATTATTGAGGGATTAGTGTTGTAATTGATGTTTTGACACTTTGATATATATATAGATCTTGTTTATTCAATGATTTATGTGGTTTAATGCTTCCAATTGATCATTTCATTCTATCCATATGTCTATGTATGCTAGAATAGATGTTCATGTGCTTATCTCTAGATTTTGTGTTATTGATGCATGTCTATGTGTATTGATGCTATAGATTTAGAGATTGTCAAAACATTGTGCTTAAAAGAATGCTTTTGTGATTCTCTTGATGGTTCATGCTTATCTCTTGATGGATTGTGCCTCTCCCCTAGTTTATTTTCATGCTAGTAGTGTAGATGTAGTGTAGTTGTAGTGTAGTGTTAAATGGGAGGACAATTTATGCTTCTTGTTTGATGATCCAAGCTTTTGAATGCAATTAGCATATGTCTCTATCCTTGTGTTGTATTTGGATTGTGAGCTTAATGAAAGGATTAATGA
This sequence comes from Cornus florida, assembly GCF_030987335.1. Classification (NCBI taxonomy): domain Eukaryota; kingdom Viridiplantae; phylum Streptophyta; class Magnoliopsida; order Cornales; family Cornaceae; genus Cornus; species Cornus florida. The sequence continues at coordinate 21,025,317 of NW_026775574.1, forward strand.
CTTTTTTTTGATTTATTGTGCCTTTCACATGTTGTTTAGACAATATATTCTTCATAGCTTAGATATATTGTGCCTTTCACATGATGTTTAGACAATACATGCTTAACTAGTTATCCTTGCTTGTTGAATCAACCAAATACACACACACCAATATTGCAACCCACTATTTGCCCTCATTAATCACTTGTCAATGATATAGAAATGCATTGCTTGGTGGTGATCTCTAAACCCCAAGATCTCTCTCTCTCTCTCTCTTACTCACTCTTAATTGCACTCTTTTGCTATTACTTAGTTTAATTTAGTTGTTCTTTAATCAACCAACCAACCAATTGTTTGATCACTCGACCTACTAGCCCTAATTGTGATTCCACGACATTGCTCGATCCTCACAGTCCCTTGGGACGATCCCTACTCACTCTTGCTACGTTAGTAGTAGTGTTGGTAGTGGTTTTTATAAATTTAAATTGGAGCCAAAAGGCTTTTCTTGAACCGCACATTCACTACATTAATTTGGCGTGCACGAGTGGCTTTCAGCCCGTCAAATTTTGGCGCCGTTGTTGGGGACTTGTTGATTAGATTTGGCAACGTCGGATTTGTGGAATTGATTAGGATTAGTACTCTTTTGATCGTGTTTTTACTTTATTTTTATTTTTCTTTTTGGTTACTTATTGTGTTGTTCTTACTTAACTAGGTGCATTGTTGGAGAAGAAGTAAGCAAATGAGCTATTGAGCATTCAATTCAAGCAAGCAAAGAAAGGAAAAATGCTAAAAACTTAAAAAAAAAAATTTGCTAAGCTAAGCTTTAAAATTTGGAGTTGAAGTGCTAAAGGACCTTTGTGAGATTTTTTTTACTTAATCGCTTAGTTAAATCGTCGGCCCGCGTGGAGGCTTATTTTTTATTGTCTTGCATCATTGAGTTAAAGTATGGGAGTATGAATTTAATGTTTGTGGAAGAAGTCTAATTGCATTGTTGTGAGGGCATAGTGTTTGTCATTCTTTATGTTTGTTGTGTTTTGTATTGTGCATGCATGAACGTCGTTCATTGAGACCAACTCTTGCCCCTCTTGATTTGCATTTTGAATCTATCGTTAGAAATCCTAGGGGAAGAGGAAGTTCAAATAGAGCCAATCTTTCAATGGATGATCATAATGATAATCATGTTAAGGACATTGGTCACATAGACCAACAAGGTATCCTTCATCCCAATGTGCACAATGAGAACATACAAGTACTATTAGGCATGCCTAGGCCATTCATTCACCAACCACCACAACAACAAGGCCAAGTTCCATATGGAATGCTAAGGCCAATGTATGCTCCACAACCTCCCATCAACAATCAAGGAATTCAAAACCAAGGTGTTCATGTTCCACCTCAAGTAGCTAATCCACCTCTTGTTTTAAGAGATCACTATGTGCCTAATGAATACAATGCACCTACATGAATCCAATTGCCTCCATTTAGAGCACATCATTATAAAATTAAGCTACAAACCATTCAAATGCTTCCTAACTATCGTGGACTTCCAAGTGAAGAACCTTACAAGCATTTGGATGAGTTTCTTGAAGTATGTTCCACCGTAAAATATACGGACATGCCGGAAGAGGTTTTAAGACTCAAACTTTTTCCATTCACCTTAAAAGACAAGGTAAAGTATTGGTTTAACAATCTTAGGCCTTTTTCAATCACTTCTTGGGCAGAAATGCAACAAGAGTTCTTGAAGAAGTACTATCCGGTTTCTAAGACCAATGCTATGAGGACCTCAATTCGAGAATTTTCACATGGGGATGGAGAAATGTTTCATGAGGCATGGGAATGCTTTAATGAATTGCTTAGGAAGTGTCCATATCATGACATGCCCAAATGGCAATTAGTTCAATACTTCTTTAAGAGTTTATCGGACAACTATAAGGGTATGGTTGATGCTTCCATGGGTGGCTCATACATTGATAGGCATGAGGATGATGTGTGGCGTCTCTATGAAAGCATGAGTGAAAATTCTTTGCATAGAACACTATCATCCAAGAATGGTAGAAATTTACAAGGTAGGAAGAGTGTTAGCTTATATCAAGTCGAACATTCAAATGAAATAGCCGCCGAAATGAAGTCTTTGTCTCAAAGGTTTGATCAATTTTTAATTAACCAAAACTCGGCGAACCAAGTATCGTCCTTCCTTAACCATTCTCATTGTGCATCAAATGAAACATGTATGACTTGTTCTAGTGTTCTTCATTCTACTTCTCATTGTCCTTACGGACAAGTGCAAAGTGAACCTAATGAACAAGTCAATACGGCTTTTGTGAACCAAGGGAACAATCCTTATGGTACTCATTATAATCCAAGTTGGAGGAATCATCCGAATTTCTCTTGGAAAAACCAAGGAGAGGGCTCAAACCCTTCCCAAGGTGGTTTTCAAGGGAAGTACATTCCACCTCCACTTCAAAACTAAGGATCCTAAGGCTATAGACCCTATCAGTTACAAGGGAATCAATTTGCTAATTCTCATTTTCCCAACCAATCCTATTCCCAAGGTAATACTAGAAGTCCCGCCTTTGAAGAGAAAGTTTTGAATGCTTTGGGCACTTTAGAAACTAACACTCAATTGCTTCATTCTCACTCTCAATCTATTGCAAAGCTAGAAACCCAAGTAGGGCAAATAACAAGCATTCTCAATGCAAGAGAGAAGGGAAAGATGCCTATAAATGCCCCACCTAAGCAACAATGTGTTATGGAAATCCATTCCTTATCGGAAGGCCACGTCATTGAACATGTTAATGCGGTGACTACCTTGCGGAGTGGTAGGATTGTGAACAATCAAGTTGGAATGTCCAATAAAGAGAGTGGACTGGTGCAACCTCAAGTTGTCACCTGTCCCGTTTCACATCCCATTCCTCCTTTATTACATATACATGACCTTGTAGATGATAAAGTCTTAAAAGATGTGTTTGAAAAAGAAGTTTTGGAAAAGGATGTTGAAAAGGTTTTATTGAAAAATGATTTGAAAACTTCTTGTATTGAAAAGAGCTCAAAAGAAAATTTTGAAAAAGTGTTTGAACCAAATGTTTCATTTCCGGATGCCTTAAAAGGATCCATTTCAAAAGACAAGCAAAAGGCAAAAACGAATGAAATCATAGAAATGTTTAGGCAAGTGAAGGTTAATCTTCCACTATTAGATGCAATCAAGCAAATTCCGGCTTATGCCAAATTCTTGAAAGACTTGTGCACCCAAAAGCGGAAGAATAAGAGCCAAGCACCAAGAAAAGTGGTTTTGACCGAGCAAGTAAGCTCAATTTTGCAACATAACACTCTTCTAAAGTTTACGGACCCTGGTTCACCCACTACATCATGCATTATTGGTGATCGTAGCATTAATTGGGCACTTTTTGACTTAAGAGCAAGTGTTAATCTTCTTTCATACTCGGTTTTTGTCAAATTGGGCTTAGGTGAATTGAAACTGACGTCGGTAGTTTTACAACTTGCTGACCGATCCATTAAGAAGCCTATGGGTATAATTGAGGATGTTTTGATAAGGATTGACAAATTCTTCTTCCCGGTTGATTTCGTTGTCATAGACACGGAACCGGTTCCCAATCTTAAGAGCCAAATTCCCGTTATCCTTGGCTGTCCTTTCTTGGTAACTGCTAATGCCAACATTAATTGTAGGATGGGGATAATGAAGATTTCATTTGGCCACATGAAGGTGAAGTTGAATATCTTTAATCCCACACCCAATTCATTTGACAAATATGAAGGAGAAGTTAATGTTGTAGATGAATGTCATGATCTTCAATGCCAAGGAAATGAGCTTTTGTGTAAAACCAAAACTTCCAAAGGATCATCTTCAACCTTGCATTCTAAAAGTCTTGTTTCAAACTCTTGCTTTGAAAGGGCATAGAAGCCCAAAAGTTGTAATTGCATAGACAAGGGACCAAGAACTTCCTTTGAGCTTAATCCAACAAGTTCTTTAAAGAACCATTTGTTGGGTGGAGTTCAAAGCATCTATCACCCCAACAAGGAGGGGATGCATTATAAGATCTTTGATCTGGGCTAAAAGAGCCCAATGTCTTGCTAGAGACGTTAAAGACTAGCAAAAGCATTCATAGGGTGTCAAAACCCTATTCCTCCCCCATTTCTATCTTTCATTTCATTTCTTGCGAAGTCTAGATACTTGTTTTTGGTTCATATGCATTTCAAGGAACTTTGGTGAGGATTGCATAAGCTTTCATGTCATTATTGAGCATTCTGCAAAGTTCGATCGATCTCAAACTTAAGTTCGATCGATCAAACTCTTCTCTACATCCAACACTTAGAAAATTTTTTGACTTGCAGAAACCTGCATCCAAATCACCTCTCTGTCCCATCGTTCGAACCAACTCCAAGATCGATCAAGAGACCTTCAATCGATCTCATGACTCAACACTTAGAAAAATTTTGAGCCTGTATCAACCTGCATATTTCAGCTCTCTGTCTAATCGTTCGAACCAACTCCAAGATCGATCAAGAGAACTTCGATCGATCCAACTTCTAAGTTCGATCGATCTCATGTTCCAACACTTAGCTAAATTTTTGAACCAAAAACCTGCATATTTTTGCTCTCTGTTTGATCGATCGAACTCTTGTTTCGATCGATCACAAATCTTCATTTCATTATTTTAACTTTAGTTTGACTTTTCAACTTTTCAAAAATCCAAAAGTATTTTCATTTTTATTTTATTCTATTTTCTCTCTCATTTTATTTTGTTTTAATTTTCAACAAGTTTTCAAAAATTTAGAAATATTTTAATTTATTTAGTTTTTAATTAATTAAATTCCAAAAAAAAAAACCCAAAAATCCAAAAATACTTTGAAAGGAGTTCATCAAAGTTCGATCGATCACAACTCATCTTCGATCGATCGAACTAGTCGGGAAATGCTTTTAAAAATAGATCCAAGGGTCTTGAGATCGATAATTTAGATCGATCTCACTCACCAAACCCTAGCCTCTCGTCCCTCTTCATTGTGAATCATCTTTCCTAGCTCCAGCAACTCCTCCGGCGAGATCCAAGCATCTCGAATCTCAGTTCATCTCCATCCTCTTCATCTCAAATCATCTCAGTTCATTCTCCATTCTCTCGCTCTCTTGAGGTAAGATCCGAGACATCCTTCCCTAGATTTGAACTCTCATGCATCAATACTTGTTTCAAATGTTGTAATCATATTGCTCTCATGTTGAATCTTCCATTCTCAAAGCTTTAGCATCCATGTCTATATATATATATGTGTGTGTGTGTGTATGTGTGCATAGATTTTAAAGATTTTGTTAGATTTGGTTGTTTGGGCCACGTTTGGAGTGCATTTAGGCTTGATTTGTGTTATTGGAGGGCCCACGAACTCATTCGTGTGGGCCCCATGCTTCAAAAGTCACAGATCTGTGACTGTTAGGTTTCATCGTCGCACTGTTCGATCGATTAAACAAATTTTTGATCGATCGAATAATTGCGATCGATCCAAACCAACCTTCGATCGATTCAACTTTTGTGATCGATCTCAATTCTTTTTCTGATCGATCGAATTTCACAGATCTCATATACACACTTCATTCATCTTATCTTATGTTCATGCTACCTTATATATGCCCAATGCCTGTGATATTCCACATTGGATGTATTTCATACTAACATTGTTTCGCATGTTTCATATTCTGCCACTTGCATAGAATAATGCGATATTTTGTTTTGTCTATCTTATTTGACATACATGTTTCTATATTGTCCTTTATATTCTATATATGCTGGCACTAACTTTTGAATTTCTATTTGCAGACTATGGCTCGCGTTAAGACAGTAGCACGTCGACACCGTTACGGCTCCAGCCGCAGACTTGATGACGGGGTCGGTCCATCTCATGTCCGGGATCCTAGCCCCGAGCACATACAGAGGAGAGTCCGACAGTGGACTGGGGAGACTGCACAGCCCTCCCATATAAAGGAGCAATTACACCTTACTCCACCCCAGTCGCCAGCTCATCCAACATTCACTTCATCACCATCTCCACCGCATAGAGGCGCTGAGCAGCCAGCTCAGCCGGCTCCACCTGTTCAGCTAGCTCATCTACAGCGTAACAGACTCACGCCTCAATATGCACACATGACTATCGAGCACGAGTCAGCATTCGACACCGCATTCTTCTCCAGATCGGTGCTGACTCGATCTGCCTATCAGGACATCATTCAGCGAGGCTTCTCAGCTATTCTTGCCCCAGTCACAGAACTGATCTACCCGCGACTGGTATGGTTGTTCTACTAGAACCTTCGACCATCGCCGCGCACTACAGCTGAGCTCATCACCTCTATCGATGGCCATGAGATCATCATTACAGTGGATACTCTGGCCCGTTTGACTCGTTGTCCACATCGGTGCCCGCCCGAGCTATAGGAGACATATCCCAGGTTCTACAGGCCTTCTTATGCTGATATGATGATTTTTCTCACAGGTCACCATGCCGATGGCGAGACCTTCGCCACCTGGACATTCTTGCCGGATGACCTGTGGTTTACATATTCGGTGCTCTACTGAAACATATACATGGCAGGACACAAGATTCAGAGGCGGGGCGACTATCTAGCAGCCCTGTACGCCTTCTATACCAGCCACTGGGTGTCTATTCCTGCGCTTATCTGGAGTATGATGAGGAAGCTCTACGATGAGTACGTCAGCAAGGAGGCGCCCGGAAAAGCCAAGTCTCTTCCATTTAGCCACCTCATCACCCAAATTCTCATTGACCAACGCTATCCCATCCACCCACAGGAGCACCTCGAGAGAGGTTCCTGTCACTTCCTCAAGAAGGACTGGGACAAGAGCTACAGAGCTATTATCACTCGCCTGCAGGTCCATGCCGTACTGGCAGCTGCAGAGCTGGAGTTAGAGGAGGAGGCGGCAGCATAAGCCCAGGTAGATGCACCGGCAGAGGCAGAGGCAGTAGCAGCACATCCCGCAGCGGACGACGCACCAGTTGATCCAGCTGCCGAGCATTTAGACATCGACTTAGAGCACCCTGCAGATGGTGCAGAGTAGGACTCTCCAGTCAGGTCGCCCATTCATGAGCAGGAGCAGACTCAGGAGCTTTCTTCTGATTTATTTATGCCTGAGACTCTAGATATGACCCTGGCTTTGGAGTATGTCTACAGACGCTTGAGGATGTTGTTGTTACCATCCGAGCTGACCTCACAGCCCATAGAGCTGAGTTTGCTACCTTCCGCACGGATGTCGCGACCATGTTCAGAGATTTATCCAGAGACATCCGCGAAGCCAGACTTGCCCGTCCTACCTCATCTTCCTGAGCTCCCAGTCCTTTCTATCTTATGATCCCTCTCTCCTTTTGATTCTTTATTATTGTCACTATATTATTTGTACAGCCGGTCTGTCGGCTTTGATATTTTTGTTGTACCTGCACTTTCTCTATTTTATATATCTATTTTTGCTATGGATATCATATGATTGTATTATGATGTCTGTATGTTTGACTTCATCAGGTGCATCACAGTGACTTCAGTGAGAGAGTGCTACCCAATTTCCAGGACCACCCTTATACCTCTCTCATTTCATTATCTATTTATCCCATTTACACTTGCATGACCACTGTGCACTGATTATCCCATTTTGTTATCTGATAAGTTTATCCAAGTGCTAATTTTCAGGACCACAGTTCATCCCAAATTTGGGGGGGCCATGCCACCCACTTTGGATACTTCAGTCTCGATCATTCTTGCTTAGTTGTACTGGTATACTCTTTCCTTTGTTCTCTTTGCACATTGAGGACATTGTGCAATTTAAGTTTAGGGGGAATGATGCTCTACAGTGTTAGTTTTAAATTTAAATTTTTAGCATGAGTTGTGTACTTGAGGGATATTTCTATGATTGGTCCATATCTAGCTATGATTTTGATCTTTTGAGGACTATATTGCTTAAAATTTAAAAATTACTTGACTTGAGAGGCCAATACTCCTTGTATGTGTAATGACCTGGTCATTTGCCTTCCTTTCCTTTTTCTTGAAATTTTACGAATGAATTTTTTTTATTTAATTTTCTTTTCTAAGCTCTGTTTCGTGTCGCTTAGTGTCATCTCGAGTGCTCGGAATTGGTTTCTGAGACTCTTTCATGTGAATTGACAACTTCCTTTGAGGATCAAGTCATTTTCACATTTTTCGTTTTTTGACACTATTCACTTTTCGTCATTTTCCCTATTTCGTCCTTTTCCCTATTTTGTCTTTTTCCCGTTTGACACTTTGTTGGCGTAACCACACTTCTTGTATTTGGAGTTGGTTTTTGACTTCATGTATCTCCATCTTGAGTGGTTTCCACGAAATACGTATATTTACTTTTGCAAGAAAGTACTCTGGTTGCTCCCGGTGTCCATAGGGGCATGGATGCAAAGTTCTTTGAAATTATTTTCTTTTCTTGGGGTGTTTTTCGTAAATATATTTTGAAGATATTTTATTTCAGGGGTTTTTAAGAAAATATTTTTGGAAGATATTTTTATTCTGGGCCATAAGTGTAATTTTCACTTTTTGGAGGGGCCATTGTGCAATTAATGAAAGTTATTGCAAAATGTCTTGTTTTGAGCCTGGATCCTCGTACGGGATTCATTTTCATATTTTGTCTAGTTGTGTACTCTTGGAATTTCCTCTTGGTCGATGTTTTCCAGTTTCAGGGTTTTTGGCCCCGGTTTTTGCCAAACTTGTTTTGGGCATAACTTTCTGCTCGGGACTCAGTTTTTGACGCCGTTTCTTCCGTTGTTCATATTTTATCATTTTGAATCTTTTTTGTTCACAAAGTTTTGCCATTTGAGCGTGTCTACTCAAATTTTACTTTTTCAGACCCGACGGGGCCCGTTCGGGGCACTTTTTGAGATTTCTATAAAAGGGGGGTGAGATATTTTATTTTTGATCTTCTCCCCTCTTCATGCATGACCTAGAGCTCCCATGGCAGCCCAAGGGGTGCTGCCATCTTCTCTCTCCTCTTTTGGTTCACTTTTCCTTGATGGAAAGTCTTCGGCCTTAACGTTTGTTGTTCCCCTCGCCGTGCTCTACCTTTCCCCCTTATTAGAATTCAGTTTTGACCATTTCTTGAGTTTGGTTTTGAGGTCAAGTTATGATTTTGATGGGGCTTTCATGGGGGTTATGTTCACGGCGTTGTCCCCGATAAAACCTAGTAGTTTCGTCGGATTCAGAGCCGTTTCATTTTGATGGCATTTGAGATTTTCATCTCAAATTAAGGTAGGAGATGTTCTAGGTTTAAATTATTGTTATATAGCATGCTTGTGATGCCTATAATACTTATTTGCATGATTAAATATAAAATGTAGAGATTTTATTATTTATTTTTCTTGTACGGGATCTAATTTTCTCGGTTGCTCGTGACTTAGTTTAAACATGTAGCATGATTTTATATTGCCCCTTGATATGCTCATTGTCGTGTATTAAATTTGGAATATTTGAATAAGTATTAAAGATTTTATTTAATATTTATCTTAGGTGAAAGATTAATTCACATGGCCTTAACTAGCTTAAATCAATATGTGTTAGCATATTAAATTAGGCCTTAGCATGTTCTTCAACATAGTTGAATTTGAAAGTGATTGGAGGTGTTTTGAAAATTAGTAATTATTAATTAATTTGATTAATTAATTTGCCCCGAGTGCACTATTCACTCTATTTAAATTCCAACTTGATATTCTTGATTTACATGCCATATAGCTTCACATATATTTGATTTAGAATATTCGGTTAGGTTTTGAAACCTTTTATTTAATTAAATTCCATGTTTAAGATTTAATCCTCATGGTGATATACAACTTGGAATTATATTGTGGCATACGAGACAATTAAGTTTTAGTATGGTTGTTCACATGTATTAAATTGAAATTTATTGCATGAGAATTACAACTTTTGTTTTATATTTAACTTTAGTGAAAGTTTAATTCACATGGTCTTAAATTGAATGAAATAAGCTTGTAATGTAATATTACATTAGTCCTTGGCATGTTCTCTAAGATATGTTAAATTGAGTGCATTTGGTTAAGTTTGAAAATCTAGAGATTTTAATTAAAAGAATTAATTAAAATCTATTTTGTGGTCCCATTAGCTTAATTAAGATTTTAACTTGATATTTGTATTGACAATGACTTGTTTACTAGTATATATTAATTGTGGACCATTTGAAGTTGCTTTAGAACCTTGGTAATTAAATTAGCATGATTTAATTAAAGTTCTACTTTGTTGTTCTAACAACCTAATTGAGTTTTAGAATGGATATAGGTGATGACCATGCCATGTCCTTTAACATGTATTAAATTGAGGTTATTTGGAATTGAATTGGAATCTAGAGAATTTAATTGTGTTTATCTATTTAAATTCTATCAATTTGCTCCATGATCTAGTTGTGTTTTAGAAGTGGTTTTTATATTCAAATCATGGACTTGGACTTGTTGTATATTCATTTGGTTTTGTTTTGAATATTGGATAATGTAGTTGCTATGTTTGTATTCATGAGAATATGTTTTCCTTATTGAATATATTGTTACCTTGTGTAATGATTTGCACACTTCATGTTTAACATCTTTCATACATAGCGTGTAACGAATTGCACACTGAAGATTCGACATTCATCATATCATATTAGTTGTGGATTTAGAGTATGTATTGTATAGGTTTCCAAATTTGGTTGTGCTTAGTAGATAGTTGATTATCTTGCATATTCCTGTTGATATATGCGTTGTTGCACAATTTGTTGATTTTGGAAACTTGGGGATGTCGTTATTTGACTATAGGTAGGACGTGGTTCTAGTACGGGGGATAGTCCCTCTATATATAGTCTAGTGCGCACATAGGGAGGTTACCCATGGGCTAGTAACCCTAAAGTAACTATGTTGTCGGTCTGATCCGGTGTGACGTCCGAGTATCCACTTTGTTTGATTTCGCATTTCATTTTCAAGTTAATAACTAGATGATGTTGTAACTTGTTGTTTCTTATTTGTCGTTCCATTTTAAGTTACAAGATGTTAACTTTGCGAAATTGTGCTTTATGCATTGTATTGGAAGTTCCAATATTGGTTAAATTGCATCGATATTGAAAATCGTGTTTTGACGTTCTAATAAAGCTTAGGATTGATCCTATTGATTCATTTATAACATAGACGTTAGGTGGCGTGAACCACTACTGTTATTTTGTGCTTTAGATTCTAAGTTGATGGCTTTGAGACTTAAACCTTGTTGCATTGTTTAACATGCTCTTTTGTTGTTGAATTGCATGGATAATGTGATTCTTGTTAACTTGTATTCAAATATGCTTTTGTCATGTTGTATGAATTACTCTAAACCTAGTTCAATTGTATTGAAAATGCAATTCATGTTAATCTATGCTCAAGCATTCTTCTTGTCGTGTTCTTTGGATTATCCTAACCATGATTCATTTCATACACGTATGTATATCATGATTCTTGTTGCTTAGACTCTAAGGTAGCTTAGGATGCTCCCCGAGTCTCATTTAGACATAGACGTTAGGTGGCATGAGCCCCTTTAACATGTTTCACCTTAAGGTGATAGATTTGTAAAATGCTAGGTCGATGCATGCTCATCTCCTACGAGTAGCTTTATGTTACTCACCCCTACGATACTGGGGCATATTTCAGGTACGAAGACTTGGTTCGTGACGCCTAGCATTCCTTGGATATCATGTAGCTTTCAAGTTTCCATTTCATGCAAATGTTAGCATGAAATGTCATTTTGTAGACTTATATGTCAAAATATGTATATTTGATTCCATGTATGTAATGTGTACTTAAGTACACTCCTTTCAATGTATTTGATATGTATGAGATAAGGCCGGAGGACAATGACATGTATATTGTATTCTATGCAACTTTTTAACTTCATGAAATGTTATGAAAACCTTGAAAAATCGTAAGTCATTGCTTCACTATGGTTGCATCGGATGTGGGAATTCCATTTTCATTCTTTTATAGGGTCTTATAAATCATGTTTGAAGTGTAGCTAAGGGCCAAACGGTCATTTGATCCCGTTTTGTATTTTTGGATTCCGAGTTTTCATTCCAAGTTCCATTTTTGCCTTTTTACCCGTTGGGGGGTCGAATTTTGTATCGGTGGTATATTTAAGTCATGGACCATTGTAGCACGTCCAAATAGGTAAGTTACGTTTGTGTGCATGGTCGTTTCCGGGCAAAACCTTATCGTTTGTGTTTTGAGCCTCTTGTGAATTCATTTCGCATTTTTTTTGCATATTCTGATCTAGGGGAATTATGGACCTTTTACGGTGGTTTTATTTTCTTCTTTTAACATGGTTGAATAGAAAACATGATTTTAGGGGGGGATTCTTTTCCGTGTTTTTCCAGAAAATGTCGTCTTGATATCGGAAATCGCTTACAAAGTTCAGCTCTCAGTTTTCCAACTTAGCAGCTTTTTGGACCTCCATGACCAGATTTCATGGAGGGGCATTTCGGGCATTCTACATTACATTTTTTTTTATTTCTCTTGAGGGTCACGTAGAAAATTCAATTTTGAAGGGGGTTTCTTCTTTGTGTTTTTCCAGAAAAATTCATCTTCTAGCTCGTTTTTGCTCTCAGTTGTCGACAGTCACTGTAGCAACTTTTAACCCTCTTGTTCAGTTCTGATCTAGGGGCATTTTGGGGATTTTATAGTGAGCTTTTTTTGATTCCGTCCATCCTATTAGGTAGAAAACTCGATTTTAGAGGGGATTTCTTCTACGTGCTTTTCCAGAAAAACTCGTCTTGACCTCCGTTTCAAGCCTCAATTCTTGGTAGATAAAAAAAAAAATGTAGTAGCAGCCAAGGGCTGCTACCAACCATGTCTTTGGGTGCCGGCATGCACGCCGGTGGGCTCGCGCGTGGGCGCCGTGTGCGCCATGGCCTTCGTTGGGCCGCTGCGACGTCTCAACTTCAAATCCTCGTTTCTCTCTCGTCCGGACTCCAAATCGAGTGAACTTTTTTTTTAACTTGACTAATTTTTCGTGGTCTTTCCAACGGTATGCTTGGTTGCACCCAGTTCTTTCTAGATAATTACCAGTTTACCTTTTTTGCTTTAAGTGCACGTTTTTCTTCGTCATGCCGTTTCTCCTTCGTCCGGACTTCGAATTATGCGATTCTTGAGTCCATCTTGATTAGTTTTTTGTTGTCCTTCCAGCGGTGTGCTCGGTGGCACCCGAATCTACAGTTCTCAGAAATAACTATTTTGCCCCTGGGGGCTTATTTGTCATATTTTCGATCTTTTGCTTCCGCATCAGTTCTTGTTGAGTTCCACGACCTCATGGAAGGTCACTTTGACTTCTTAGAGTCTTGTTTTCTGTTTTTGCTTCCGCAATTGGATCCGTTATCGGATCATCCTTACGGTTCATCACAGGACACGTTGGCCTAAAAACCAGGGTCGTCATAGTATGCCTTGTGGAAGCCATTTTGGAGTAAATTTTTCAAAAGATTGATATCTTGCTTGCATTTGTGGTCCACATCATCCTGATTTTGTGATTGTTTTAAGATTCACTCTAGTCTTCTATACTAGCACCGGCGCATACTAGCATTCATTTATGGGGTACATACTTTGTTAATTATTGAATTGGTTATATCCCAATTGGGCTAGTAGGGCATTGAAAGCTTTTATTCTTGATAAAGGTGGATAACAACCCCTTTTCACTAAGTAACTGGGATTCTAGCCTCATCAAGCACTGAACTTCTCGCGCCGAAAGGTGGAGGGCCCAAACTCTAGGTTAACAATTGAACTTGAAAAAAAAAAGAAAAGAAAAGAAAAGAAAAGTTGCAAAAGCAATAAAAAAGGTGAGGACTTCTCCCAAAAAGGTGAGAAGTGGGAAATGATTAAATGAAGGTTGTCTTGATTTGTAGCCTAGTTGATTTGAGCTTGTAAGTCCATAGGGGTGTTTAAACACCTAGTGCCCTAAAGCCGTCTGGTTTGGGAGTCATTGACCTAATGCTCGATCTCATAAATCGCTAGAAAGCTTAATAGATCAACAAATTGCACTATACTTCCATCTTTGATCCTCAATAAATAAATAAATAAATAAATAAATTTGAATGAGTGAAAAGAATAAGCACACCTAGAATAATAAAGGTTGAATTAAAGGTCAACTTTTTTTCTTGATGATCGGTACTAGATTTGTGTGCTAGTTTGAGGGTAAGGATGTGATTAATTCTTTAGTTGGCTTAGATAGCAACACATTTGAAGCCGGTCCACTCAAAAAGGATTATAGAGTTGTTTTAATTTGCATGATCATTTTCTTGATGTGTGGAGGACCATACTTGCTTGCTTGATGTTGAAATTTTGGGAGATTGCTTAGAAAGGGTTGAAAAATTGCATACTTGAGGTAGTTTTCTCCCAATGCTTGTTTGCAATATTGGTACCTCTTTTAAAAGAATGAGCTTAATGTTTGTGGGTATCATTTCTAGAAACCCTCACGAGACTTCACTCGTCTACTAGGGGTAACCTAGGGGTTTAAAAGGCTTGTTGCATATGCTAAATGCAATCGTGTTCCTTACGAAAGTGGCGTTATCCATTTATTGTTTTCTAGTTTATAGTTATATAGTTGTTTATTTCATTCCTTTACTTTCTAGTTCATTGCTAGGGACTAGCAATATTTAAGTTTGGGGGTGTGATGAACACTGAAAAGTGCGTATTTAAACCCCTTAAGCTTAGGCATTCTAGTACCTTTATCTATCTTACTTTACCGTTTTAGATTGATTTCGTATTATTTCCATTTTCAGTCACTTATTCCGAAAATAAGCTAACTCAGTCAAATAAGAGCTTAACTGAAGCAATTCTGGGATTAATCAAAGAAAGGAGCAAAGTGGAGAAAGAAGGAAGCAAATGAAGCCAAAGGTGGCAAGCAGCAAAGTTCGATTGATCCAAGTTCAAGGTTCGATCGATCGAACAATGATCGATCTCAGCACTTCAAGATAGATCCAAGCCTTGACCCAAAAGCACTTAAGTCCAAAAGTTCGATCGATCCAACATCATTCTTCGATCGATCGAACACCATTGTCCTTATCCAAATGATTGATCTTATCCATAGTTGTCCACCCACTAACCACTTTTATCCTTTTCCCATAAATATCTCCCATAAATATCTCGGATTTATCTTTTTCCAAAAAGCTCAGCCAGTTGGATTGATCCAGCCTAAGTTCGATCGATCTCACTTACTTTCGATCGATCCAAGTTCAAGGTTCGATCGATCGAAATTCCTCCAGTGCGAAAAAGTTAAAATTCCATCTCATTGAAAGTTGTCCTTTATCCAATCATTAGGGATTATTGTGTGCACGACCCCAGCTCATTTTGGGTGTCATTTTGACCTACCTATATAAGGATAAGGATTGCTTTTTCAAGGGGAGCCAACATTATTTTCATATCATCTCTTGGAGAGGAAGCTTAAAGGAGGAGGAGGCTAGAGACACCATTAGAGACTCTTCATCAACAAGGAGCAGATTTCAACCATGGAGTTAGCCCTTGAGGGTTGGAGCATCATCACCATGAGTAGCTAGACATCCTCTTGGGGTTAGAGTTAGCCCTAAACGTGTTTTTTATATCTTAATCTTGTGTATTATTGAGGGATTAGTGTTGTAATTGATATTTTGACACTTTGATATATATATATATATATATATATATATATATATATATATCTTGTTTATTCAATGATTTATGTGGTTTAATGCTTCCAATTGGTCATTTCATTCTATCCATATGTCTATGTATGCTAGAATAGATGTTCATGTGCTTATCTCTAGATTTTGTGTTATTGATGCATGTCTGTGTATTGATGCTATAGATTTAAAGATTGTCAAAACATTGTGCTTAAAAGAATGCTTTTGTGATTCTCTTGATGGTTCATGCTTATCTCTTGATGGATTGTGCCTCTCTCCTAGTTTATTTTCATGCTAGTAGTGTAGATGTAGTGTATTTGTAGTGTAGTGTTAAATGGGAGGACAATTTATGCTTGTTGTTTGATGATTCAAGCTTTTGAATGCAATTAGCATATGTCTCTATCCTTGTGTTGTATTTGGATTGTGAGCTTAATGAAAGGATTAATGACTTTTTTTGATTTATTGTGCTTTTCACATGTTGTTTAGACAATATATGCTTCATAGCTTAGATATATTGTGCCTTTCTCATGATGTTTAGACAATACATGTTTAACTAGTTATCCTTGCTTGTTGAATCAACCAAATACACACACACCAATATTGCAACCCACTATTTGCCCTCATTAATCACTTGTCAATGATATAGAAATGCATTGCTTGGTGGTGATCTCTAAACCTCAAGATCTCTCTCTTTCTCTCTTACTTACTCCTAATTGCACTCTTTTGCTATTACTTAGTTTAATTTAGTTGCTCTTTAATCAACCAACCAACCAATTGTTTGATCACTCGACCTACTAGCCCTAATTGTGATTCCACGACATTGCTCGATCCTCACAGTCCCTTGGGACGATCCTTACTCACTTTTGCTACGTTAGTAGTAGTGTTGGTAGTGGTTTTTATAAATTTAAATTGGACCCAAAAGGCTTTTCTTGAACCGCACATTCACTACATCAATTTGACGTGCACGAGCGGCTTTCAGCCCGTCAGCAAAGTTTTCAGGAGGCTCTTGATACAGGGCTTCATTTTAGCATGGCATTCCATCCTCAGACTGATGGCCAGTCGGAGTGCACCATTCAGATATTGGAGGATATGTTACAGGCTTGTATCTTAGACTTCGGGGGTAGTTGTGAGGACTACTTACCTTTGGTTTAGTTTGCCTACAACAATAATTACCAGACCAGTATTGGTATGGCACCTTTTGAGGCTTTGTATGGAAGGCCTTGCAGATCTCCAGTTTGTTGGACTGAGGTTGGTCATACCGTTGCCTTGGGTCCGGACATTGTCATTAAGACTACAGAGAAGATCAAGTTGATTCGGCAGCGGTTGTTTACCGCACAGAGCAGACAACAGAGTTATGCTGACAGGAGGAGACGATCCTTGTCTTTTGATGTAGGAGACCATGTCTTTCTTAAGATTTCTCCACGGAAGGGACTTTTGAGATTTCGACAGGCTGGAAAGTTGTCTCCTAGGTTCATTGGACCATTTGAGATTTTGGAATGCGTCGGTAAAGTTACTTATCATTTGGCATTGCCGCCAGACTTAGATAGGGTTCACGACGTCTTTCATGTTTCTATACTAAGGAAGTACGAGCCGGATCCATCACATGTTTTGCGATGGACTGATGTGGTTGTTGATGAGGACGTGACCTACGAGGAAGGTTTGGTCCAGATTCTTGATTCACGGGAGCGGGTCTTGTGGACCAAGACCATTCCATTGGTTAAGGTCTTGTGGAGACACCAAGGCATTGAGGAGGCTACCTGGGAGCTCGAATAGGAGGTTCGCTCTCGGTATCCCCATTTGTTCTCCCTTCCAGGTACGATTCAATTTTGGGGACGAAATCCTTTTAAGGAGGGTAAGTTGTAATGACCCGGTCATTTTCCTTCCGTTCTTTTTTTGAAAATTCTTTTTTTTCGTCTTTTCCCTATTCCATCCTTTAGTCGTTTTTCATTTTTCCTTGCATAATCTCACTTTTTGTGTACAGATTTGATTCCTACTTTGCATACGTCTATTATATTTCATTTCTATGATATCTACATTTTTACTTTTGTAGAAAACCATGTTAAATGCTTACTTTTCTTGTAAAGGGCATAAAAACAAGACTTTTTGTAATCATCCATAACTTGAGGGGTTTTTGGGTGATTAAGTAAAGTAATTATTTTTCGTCTCAGGGACCATTTTGTAATTTAATTTGGAAGATATTTTCAAAAAGGACCTTTTTACAATTTCCAAAAATGTGACAAGTGTCATATTCCTAAGGTGCCACTTGTTGGCTTGGTTGTGAAACCACTTGGAGCCATTATCCCTTAACACATGGAGGGTAGAGATTCACCCAATTGTTGGCCTAGGATTGCAGCACATGTTGGCTTAGATTCATGACAAGTGTAGGCTAGGGATTTAGTGTAGGGAGACACCTTGGATTCATGACAAGTGTAAGCACAAGATTAAGTCATGCAAGTGTGTGTGTGTGTAAGAGGTAGTGCAAAAGCACCTAGTGAGTGGAGAATCCCACCAAATTTAACTTAGGGTTTTCATTTCATTTTTCATATTATCTTTTTCCTCTCAAGAACCCTAACCTAGCCACCATTGAAGACAAGCTTGGTTCAAGGCTTTGACTTCATTTTTGACCACCCTCCACTCACCTTAGATCATTGAGCTTGGAATACAAAAGCCTTGCCTCATCTTCCTCTTCATAACCCTAGGAGGAAAACTTGAAATTCCTTTGCTTTCCTTGTATTCAAGAGGGACAATCCTCTTGTGAGGTAGGGGGTTTTCTAAATTATGTCCTTGACATTTTATATGTTTTAATATCTTGATACAAGTAAAATACATGTCTCTAACCTAAGATTTAAATGAGTAGTTAATTGTATCTTGCATAAAATTTAGCTAGGACATGATTTTTGGAAAGGCCATGACTTGATTCATAACTATTGTTAATTTGAAGTCATTTAGGGTTGTCTTGAAATCTAGAGGAATTAGTTAATTAATTTAATTAATTTTCATTATTATGTTCTTGTAATTTAAATCAAGTTTTGAAGCGATTTATGTAATGACCATGATAGGTACTACAACATATATTAAATTGAGCATGTTGGGATAAGAAATGAAATCTAGAGAAATTAATCGTTTTAATTAATTAATTTCTATCCTTGTTGTGTTAGTGATTGAGTATGTATCTTATGTTAATTGCATGTTTGAGTTATGACTTTGGACTTGTATCATACTTATGAGACTATGGTCTTATTGTTGAATAATATTGTTATGGAGAGTATCAAATTGCATAATGATTATTCAACATTCTTCATGCCATTGTAGTTGAGAATTTTGGACATGTATTGTGTTTCCAAAATTGGTTTGTGCATGTTGATGGCTTTACATTGTATATATATATGTTATGTTGATACATATATGTGTTACACAAAATGTTAATTTTGGAAACTTGGGGATGTCATTGTTATGACTACGGCTAGGGCATGGTTCTAGTACGGGGGAATGTCCCTCTACAAGTCTAGTGCGCACATAGGGAGGTTACCCATGGGCTAGTAACCCTAAAGTAACCACATTGTCGGTTTGATCCGGCGTGACGTCCAAGTATCCACTTTGGTTTGATTTTGCATGTAAATTCCAAATTTGATAACTATGTGATATTGCATCTCATTGTGTCATATGAAAAGTTTCAATGTCATTTTAATTGCATGTACTAAATCCTATTGAATTGTAAACTTTGAAATAAGTTAAAACTTATATATACACATTCCCTATGAATAAACTTGCTAAACTTGTTTATTCACCCCAAAGTTACTGGGTGTTTTGCAGGTAAAGAAGCCATATTGTGGGATGCACAACAATCATAGACTTATTAGACTACTTGGAGTAATTTTGCTAAATTAGAATATGCACTTGTTAGCATATCTTGTTCCATTTTGCTTATTATGTCAAAACATGTATTTATTGTTCAAACTATGTAATGTGTACTTAAGTGCACCTTTTGATACTTATTTTGTATGTGTAATATGTGGCCAAGAGCCAATTTACATTTAGATTCACCTTTATGCACTATTCATGGAAAATTGCTTTTAGAGGGGATAATTGAAAAACCTAAGGTTTTTAAGTATCATTTTTGCATTGGGAGGTATTTTTAGGTTCGAGATTTCATTTGAGGTCTATTTACTTTATTCAAGGTGTGGCCAAGGGCCAAACACCTTTCCAAATTTTGCATATGCTCTTAGTCTCCATATTTTATATT
The DNA here is from genome assembly GCF_030987335.1 of Cornus florida. Lineage (NCBI taxonomy): Eukaryota > Viridiplantae > Streptophyta > Magnoliopsida > Cornales > Cornaceae > Cornus > Cornus florida. The sequence goes on from NW_026775574.1 coordinate 21,045,216, forward strand.
TTTAGACAAATTCTTGTGAAATGGAGGTTTGGAGGGTCACTTTTTTGCATTGAGTGTTTACAGAGGCCGTGAACCATTGGCGCATGTCTAAATAGATATAATACGTTTGCATGCACGCTCACTTGGGCACAATTCACACCAATTCATGAAATGAACTTCCTTTGGACACTTTTTAACAATTTATTTACAAATCTGATGCAAGGGCATTTTAGGGATTTTACCTTGACAAATAAATTCTGGTCTTGACATGGTCATGTATAAAATGTGATTTTAGGGAGGGTTTCTTCAAGGACTTTTTCAAGAAAACATCATCCCGGTCACGAAAATCCCATTTCAAACTCATTTTCTGCACTTTTTTACTGTTTCTGCTATTTCTGCAATCTGGGTGGGTTGAACCGGTTCAGGGTGGGCTGAACCGATTCAAGATGAAGATCTGGATCCAACATGGGCATACTGCCCATGTTGAACTTGTTCAAGAAGGCTGAACCGGTTCAAGTCTTCCAGAATTTATTTGCGGGTTCAGCTTTGGTTTTCCAACTTTGAACTCACATAACTTCCTTGTTTTAACTCCGAATTGGTCCGTTCTTAGTCTAAACTGACCGCGTCAAAATAAGATTTCCAATGGTACTAGTTAGAGCTTCAGATTCTATTTGTACCTTAAGATATTAAAGTTTAAGTGAGGTAGTGTTAGGATTCGGTTTGAATAGGAAGGGGGTCTTTCTTTCCTTGACTTCAAGTCATAATATCTTCTTCATCTGGACTCTGAATCAAGTCATTCTTGAGTCCAACCTTGTTAATTTTTCATTGTATTTGCAATGGTGTATACGGTGGTACCCATTTCGATCCTAAAAGACCACTTTGCCCCTAGGTTCATTTTTGTCCGTTTTTGAGACTTCGCTTCCGCATTTGTTTTCTATGGATTCTGTGACCTCATTGAGGGTCACATTAGTGTCTTATAGACATGTTGCATCTCTAGAGACTGTTTTTCACCTTTTGTTTCCATATTTCAGATCTGTTAACGGGTCATGTTTGGGTCATCACTGACGCACCGGGTTTATAAAACTCGGGTTGTTACATGTTTGGTGGTGACCTCTAAACCCCAAGATCTCTCTCTCTTACTTACTCTTTAATGCATTCAATTATTTAGTTTAATTTGGTCTCTAGTTTAATCAACCAACCAACTATTTGTTTGATCACTCGACCTACTAACCCTAATAGTGATTCCACAACTAAATTCGACTCCAATCCCTTGAGATGATCCCTACTCACCCAAACTATATTTTTAATGAATGTAGTGGTGGCTTTTATAAATGTAAAACTTGGCCCTTACCTTAATGCACACTTTCTAAGCTTGTGGTGTAGCGACGACGAAACCACTAACAAGTTTTTGGCGCCGTTGCCGGGGATTAGGCAACGTCGTATTTGTGGAATTCATTAGGAATTAGTACTCTTTTGATCGTGTCTTTACTTTGCCTTTATTTTTATTTTGTTACTTATTGTGTTTGTTCATCTTTGAAGGTGCATTGAGCTCAGAAGCAAGCAAGGGAGCTAAGCAAAGAAGGAAAAAGGCTAAAAATGCTAAAAATTAAAAAATTGCTTTGCTAAGCTAAGTTAAGCTAATTTTGGACTTGAAGTGCTAAAGGACCTTTGTGAGCTTTTTCTTACTTAATCCCTTAGTTAAATCATCGGCCCGCGTGGAGGCTTGTATTTCAATTCTTAGATAAATCGTAAGCCCGCATAGAAGTAATTTACTTTTCTTGCATATTGTTTGAGCATGGGAGTATGGGATCATTGTATGTGGAGGAAGTTTGTTGATTGTTGATTTGTTATGAAGGAGGAGTGCTTGCTTGTTTTGTTGTGTTTCGTGTGTCACTAGAAGTCTTAGGTAGTCATTGTCATATCACTCAGCCTAGGCATTCATATGGAAAATCTAGAGGGTAATCTTGGCTACTTAGACCCACGTTTCATGCAAAACCCACCTCTTAATCAACATGGCCTCGGAGTTCAAGCTCCAATTCCTCCAATGGTCCTTCATAATCATTATAATCCTCATACATACCATGCACCTTCTTGCATTGTGTTACCTAATTTTGAGGCTAATCAATATGAAATCAGGCCCGAGACTATTCAAATGTGTCCATTCTTTTATGGCTTAGATGAAGAGGAACCATATAGGCATCTTAATGAATTTCTTGAAATATGTTCCACCGTGAGGTACATGGATGTCCCGGAGGAAGTTCTTAAATTACTTCTCTTCCCTTTCACGCTTAAAAATAAAGCAAAACATTGGTTCAATACTTTGGGGGTAAATTCAATAACATCTTGGGCACAAATGCAAAATGAGTTTTTAAAAAAGTTTTACCCTGTAAGTTTGACCAATGTAATGTGTGCTTCAATTAGAGAATTTTCTCAAAGGGAAGGAGAATTGTTGCATGAGGCTTGGGAGAGATTAAATAACTTGCTAAGAAAGTGTCCACATTATGGTATTCCAAAATGGCAAGTTGTCCAACACTTCTATGAAAGCCTATCTGACATGCAAAAGGACATAGTTGATACCTCATGTGGAGGTTTGTATTTTGGAAAACATGAAGATGACATTTGGCACCTTTTTGAAAAAATGAGTGAAAACTCTTTGCACAAATATTACACTTCTCGGCTTGATCATGGTTTTAATAAAAAGGAGAAAAGTGTAATAGTGTGTCAAATTGAAAGTTCAAGGGAAATTGTAGCCGAGGTTAAAACTTTTTCTCAAAAACTAGATCAATTCTTGTTGAATAAAAAACCGGCTATCAATTCATCTCCTTTTCATCATATAACTCATCTTTGTGAGCCTTGCATGACATGTTCAAGTGTTTTGCATACTACTTTCGATTGTCCCCATGGACATGTTGTTAATGAACCTTTTGAACAAGTTAATGCTACATTTGCTCACCCTTATTCAAATGCATATGTTCCATTGTGGAATGAAAGCTCAAGCCCTTATCAAGCTAAAATTTTTCAAAGAAAATACATTCCACCTTATAAAAGAAGTGGAGGTTCTCAAGGGTTTGTTTCTTCTTCTTTCCATCATCAAAGAATGAATGACTTCTCACATCCTCAAATGTATGATACCCAAGTTGGCTTTCATTATCCTCAAGCACTTTCTAGTAATTCTACATTTGAAGATAAGGTTTTGATGGCCTTGGGTAGCTTAGAGAAGGATACCAACTTGTTGCATTCTCACTCTCAATCCATATCAAAGCTTGAATCCCAAATTGGGACCATAGCTAATGCATTGAATGCTAGAGAAATTGGGAAATTACCTAGTCAACCCGAGAGGAATCTAAAAGCCCAATTTTGTGTGGAAGTAAACCCTACATTGAGGTGTTCTTCCCAAGCTCAAGCGCAAGCCATCACCACCTTTAGAAGTGGTAAGCAAGTGGACAATAGGGTTGAACTACCAAAGGAAGATAGTGAATCGGTGCAACCTAAAGTTGTCACCCATCCAATTCCCAATTCCACTCCTACTTCCTTAAATGAAAATGTTCCTAACTGTAACTCTCAATCTTTTCCATCATCCTCTCAAATTACAAAGTCTTATGAGCTAAAAGCTCCATTCCCTTATACTCTAAAAGAAACTTCGCCTTATGGGAGGCAAGAAGGGAAAATACATGACATGATGGAAGTTTTTAAGCAAGTCAACATCAATCTTCCTTTTTTGGATGCCATTAAGCAAATTCCACCTTATGCAAAATTCTTGAAAGATCTTTGTACACAAAAGAGAAAGAGCATGGGACCAAGCCCTAAAAAAGTGTTCCTCGTGGAGCAAGTGAGCTCCATTCTTCAACAAAACACTCCATTTAAGTTCAAAGATCCCGGTGCTCCGACTATTTCTTGTATAATTGGAACCCATGAAATTCGTAGAGCTCTTCTTAACTTAGGTGCAAGTGTTAATTTGATTCCTTACTCCGTATATGTCCAATTAGGGTTGAGTGAGTTGAAGCCAACCTCGGTAGTGCTTCAAATAGCCGATAGATCCATCAAAACACCTAGGGGCATGGTTGAGGACATCCTCATCAAAGTGGATAAATTCTACTTTTCGGTTGACTTTGTAGTTCTTGATACCGAACCGGTTGCTAATCCCACTAACCACATCCCAATCATCTTGGGAAGACCATTCCTTGCCACCACAAATGCAACAATTAATTGTAGATCCGGGATTATGGACCTTTCTTTTGGCAATATGATGGTCAAACTTAATATTTTCCATACAAATCGACATCCCATAGATGAAGATGAGTGTTGCCTTGTTGATGTGTTAGATGAGGTTGTTGAGGAATCAATTCCAATGATGGTAATGAAACAACCAATTGAGGATAGTCTTTCATCTCTTTTATCCGATGATCCTCTTGCTTCTTGTCTTCTTGAAATGTATGAAAATTGTGGATTTGATGATGAAAAATCAATGAATGAAGTAAGCAATCTCATGGAATCTGTTGCAAGCTTAGATTTTCCATCTTAGAAAACTCCAATAGAACCTTTTCTTCCACTCTCTAGCACTCCACCGGTCTCATCTTTAGTTTTTCTATCAACTCTTGAGCTTAAAACTCTACTTTCCAATCCCAAGTATGCATTCTTAGGACCAAAAGAGACTCTTCCGGTTATCATTTCTTCAAGTCTTGAAAAAGACTAAGAAGATGCTCTCTTAAGTGTGCTTAAAGAAAATAAGGAAGCCATAGGATGGAGTGTGGTGGATCTTAAGGGAATTGGCCCTTCTATTTGTATGCATCGCATACTCATGGAAGATGATGCAAAACCCTTTAGGGATGCCCAAAGGAGACTTAATACAAATATGAAGGAGGTAGTTAAGAAGGAAGTTGTCAAACTCTTAGATGCTGGAATCATTTACCCAATCTCCGATAGCAAATGGGTGAGTCCAACTCAAGTAGTTCCCAAAAAATCAGGGATTACGGTGGTTGAGAATGCAAAGGGTGAGGAAATCTCTAAGTGTACCGCTAATTCATGGCGTGTATGCATTGATTACCGCAAATTGAACGCCGGCACTAGAAAGGATCACTTCCCCTTGCCATTCATTGATCAAATTCTAGAGAGATTGGCCGGGCAACAATATTATTGCTTCCTTGATGGCTATTCGGGGTACAATCAAGTAGCCCTCGACCCATTAGACCAAAAGAAAACCACTTTTACATGTCCATTCGGCACATTTACTTATAGATGGATGCCTTTTGGTTTATGCAATGCACCCGCCACATTCCAAAGGTGTATGATGTCAATTTTCTCGGATATGGTGGAAGAGTATCTAGAGGTTTTTATGGATGATTTTTCTGTTTTTGGGTCTTCATTTAATGCATGCCTTAGAAATTTAGATCTAGTGCTTAAGAGATGTCGTGAAACCAACCTTGTACTTAGTTGGGAAAAGAGCCATTTTATGGTTCAAGAGGGTATTGTTTTGGGTCACGTTATCTCAAGGAGACGAATAGAGGTAGATAAAGCAAATGTTGAGCTTATTTCTGAATTGCCTCCACCTTCAACGGTGAGAAAGGTTCGCTCCTTTTTAGGTCATGCTGGCTTTTATCACCGTTTTATCAAAAACTTTAGCAAAATTGCTCGACCCTTGTGCAATCTTCTTGCCAAGAAAACTCCTTTTGTCTTTGATCAAGCATGCTTAGATGCTTTTCATAAATTGCGTGAATTATTATCATCTGCTCCTATCATGAAACCTCCCAATTGGTCATTGCCACTTGAAATTATGTGTGATGCTTCTGATTATGCCATCGGAGCAGTTTTGGGACAAAGAGTGGGTAAGCTTCCTTGTGCCATCTACTATATAAGTAAAACTTTCTCGGGAGCTCAATTGAATTACTCCACTACCGAAAAAGAATTACTTGCCGTGGTGTATGCTCTTGATAAATTCCGTTCCTATCTCTTAGGGTCCAAGGTTGTTGTTTATTCTGATCATGCCGCCTTGAGACACCTATTAAAAAAATAGGAAACAAAACCTAGGTTAATTAGATGGATTTTGCTTCTTCAGGAATTTGATTTTGAAATCAAGGACAAGAAAGGCACCGAAAATTTGGTTGCCGATCATCTTTCTAGGTTATCAATAGAGCATTTCCCTACTCTACCAATTTGTGACTCTTTTTCGAATGAATAACTCTTTCAAATTTCCAATGGAAAATTGCTTTAGTTTGCCGACATTGTGAATTATTTGGCAGTAAGCAAGCTACCAACTTCTTGGTCGAAGAACGAAAATAATCGTTTCTTTGCCAACATCTGGAATTACTATTGGGAAGACCCTGTCTTGTACCGATATTGTCCGGAACAAATTGTGAGGATATGCATTCCGGAGAGTGAAATTCCAAATGTCTTAGTGTTTTGTCACACTCTTGCATGTGGTGGGCATTTTAGTGCAAAGAAGATCGCTTTGAAGGTTCTTCAAAGTGGGCTCTTTTAGCCCACTATTCATAGAGATGCCTATAATTTTTGCAAATCATGTGAGAGATGTCAAAAGATGGGACAATGTCTAGGAGAGATATGATGCCCTTGACCAATATACTAGTTGTTGAGATCTTTGACATATGGGGCATCGATTTTATGGGTCCATTTCCTATGTCCTATGGTTTTCAATACATTCTTCTTGCCGTTGATTATGTTTCCAAGTGGGTGGAAGCATGTGCTACCAAAACAAATGACCACTCCGTGGTCATTCAATTCATTAAATTCAATATCTTTGCTTGTTTTGGTATGCCAAGGGCTATAATAAGTGATGGAGGAATACATTTTTGCAATCAATTTTTGAAGTACTTATTTCTTTAGTACTCCGTCACTCATAAGGTTGCCACTCCCTACCATCCTCAAACAAGTGGGCAAGTTGAAGTGTCTAACCGGGAAATTAAATATATTATTGAGAAAATGGTTAACACCACCTGGAAGAATTAGTCAAGGAAGCTAAATGATGCTTTATGGGCTTATCGGACAGCATATAAGACTCCCATTGGCATGTCTCCTTATAGGCTTGTATATGGAAAACTTTGCCATCTTCCGGTTGAGTTAGAACATAAAGCCTTGTGGGTGGTTAAAAAGCTCAATCTTGACCTTGATAAAGTCGGAGAGAATAGGCTACTTCAATTGAGTGAGTTAGAAGAATTGAGACACAATGCTTATGATAATGCCAAACTCTACAAAGAAAGAACCAAAGCCTTTCATGATAAGTATATTGTGAAAAATTCTTTGGAACCCGGTCAAAAAGCTTGGCTTTTCAACTCTAGACTTAAACTTTTTCCTGGGAAATTGAGGACCAAATAGGAGGGTCCTTATGAAATCATCTCTGTTGCACCTCATGGGGTGGTTGAAATCAAAAATTTGAAGAAGGGAAACATTTTTAAGGTTAATGGACAGGGGTTGAAACCTTACATAGAGGGTCAAGTCTTTCAAAGACATTTGGAAGCTGCACATCTAGTTGACCCGGTGTATGAAAACATAGAAAATTACATTAACAAGGGATCAAAAGCTTCTTTTAAGCTTAATCCAACAAGTTCTTCAAAGAACCATTTGTTAGGTGGAGTTCAAAGCATCTATCACCCCAATAAGGAGGGGATGCATTACAAGATCTTTGATCCAGGCTAAAATAGCCCAACGTCTTGATAGAGACGTTAAAGACTAGCGCAACATTTTGTAGGGTGTCAAAACCCTATTCCTCCCTCATTTCTATCTTTAATTTCATTTCTTGTGAAATCTAGATACTTGTTTTTGGTTCATATGCATTGCTAGGAACTGTGGTTAGGATTGCATGCATTTTTATATTGTGATTGAGCATTGTGCATAAGTTCGATCGATCTCAAATGAGAGTTCAATCGATCAAACTTCTACCTGCATCCAACATTTAGAAAAAATTTTGACCTGCATCCTCCTGCATCCAAATCACCTCTCTGTCCCATTGTTTGAACTTATTCTCAGATCGATTAGAAGACCTTAGATCGATCCAACTTCAAAGTTCGATCGATCTTGAGTTCCAACACTTAGCCAAATTTTTGAACCAAAAAACCTGCATATTTTTGCTCTCTGTCTGATAGATCAAACATTTTATTCAGATCGATCTCTGTTCTTCAATTCTCTATTTTGACTTTTGTTTGACTTTATTTGACTTTTTAATTTTCAAAAAAATTCAAAAATATCTTTATTTTATTTTATTTTATTCTATTTTCCAAAAATACCAAAAAGATTTTCTTTTAATTTTTTTTATTTACTTAATTTTTTTCAAATTAAAAAAAAAAAGATTCTACTTTATTTATTTCAAAAATCCAAAAAGATTTTATTTTATTTTTATTTTTTTATTTTTTTATTTTTCAAAAATCCAAAAATATTTTCTATTTTTCAATTTTAATTTTTTAATTTTAGTTTTTAATTTTTCAAAAATTTCAAAATTCCAAAAATACTTTGAAGAGAGATCATCACAGTTCGATCGATCTGAAATCTCAGTTCGATTGATCGAACTGGACGGGAAAAGTTTTTAAAAAATAGAACCTAAGGGTTTCCAGATCGATCCAACCCTCCAAACCCTTGTCCCTCATTCCCGTCGCCATTGTGCACCCATCTTCATCATCTTCTCCGGCGAACCTCCGGCGAGATCCAGTGAGCTTCGACTATCTCTCTCTCTTTTCTCTTCTCGGATTTCACCCCTTCGCATCTCATCTCCACTTCTTTCATATTTTAGGTGAGATCCGAGATCCACTTTGTGATTTAAGCTTCTATTTTATGTATTCGTACTTCATATGCTAGATCCATGATATATTGTTGATGAAATCCACCATTGATGAAGCTTGAAGCATGTTATGTATATGTGTATATAGATTTGTATATATGTGTATCTATTTTATGTTTTGATTCGATTTGTGGGAATATGGGCTTTATAAAGTGAGTAGGATTGAGGAATTGTTGTGTTGATGGGCCCACGACACTGTTCATGAAGGCCCCATGTCATCCACGTCATAGATCTGTGACCTTTCGATTTTCATCTTTGCACAGTTCGATTGATCGAACTTATTTCTCAGATCGATCTTGAGAGATCGATCGAACTCAGTTTTTCAGTTTCTCAGATCGATTGAAGTTTTAAGATCGATCTCAAACCTTTTTATGATCGATCGAACTTCACAGATCTTACACACACACTTCATTCATCATGTATTATGTTCATGCTATCTTATATATGCCCAATGCCTATGATATTCCACATTGGATGCATTTCATACTTACATTGTTTAGTATGCTTCATATCCTGTCACTTGCATAGATTCATGTCATCTATTTATTTTGTCTATCTCATTTGACAAGCATGTCTCTATTTTATGCTTTCAATTCTTTATTTTAACACTAACTCCCATTGTAAGTTTCACTTTCCTTTTTGTAAGATATGACTAAACAAAAGTATGTTCGGACACAGGAGCCTGCAGAGTCCTCCCAAGCTCAGACTGCCCATTCTTTTGCTCCACCTGCATCTGAGGCTCTTGATCAAATAGCTAGACTTGAAGCACAAATACAGGTTTTGGAGGATACCCTGCTTGCCATTAGAGCTGACATTGCTTCCTTCCGTGCAGAGATCATGGCTGCACTTGCTGACTTATTCAGGGAAGTCCGTGGAGATTGCCCTGCTAGTCCTGCATCCTCTGCCTAAGACTCCCTGTCTCTCTATCTTTTTATGCTTTATATCTATGTTGCTAGTCTGCTACATTATTATATTTGCAGCCGCTCTGTCGGCTTTGATCTTTTGATGTATCCAGTACTCTATTTTCTTTATATATGTTTTTGTTATGGATGTCATGTGTTATATTCTTATATCTGTATGTTTGACTCCATCAGGTACATCACAGTGACTTCAGTGAGAGAGTGCTACCCGATTTTCAGGACCACCCTTATATCTCTCTCCCTGCTTTATCTGCTTTATCCCATTTACACTTGCATGTCCACTGTGCACTGATTATTTCATTTGTTATTTGATGTATTTATCCAAGTGCCAAATTTCAGGACCACAGTTAATCCCAAGTTTGGGGGGGCCATGCCACCCACTTTAGATACTTCAGTCCCAGCCATTCTTTGCCTTAATTGCACCGGTATACTCTTTCCTTTTGTTCTCTTTGCACATTGAGGACACTGTGCCATTTAAGTTTGGGGGTAATGGTGTATGTTATAGTATTTGCTTTTAAATTCAAAATTTTGAGCATGACTTGTGTATTTGAGAGATTTTTTTTATGATTGGTCCAAATTAGCGATGATTTTGATCTTTTGAGGACTATATTGCTTAGAATTCAAAAATTGCTTGACTTGAGAGTCCAATACTCCTTGTATGCCTTGTGGAAGCCATTTAGGAGTAAATTTTTCGAAAGATTGATATCTTGCTTGCACTTATGGTCCACATCATCTTGATTTTGTGATTGTTTTGAGATTCATTCTGGGATTCTACACTAGCACAGGCGTACACTAGCATTCATTTGTGGGGTACATGCTTTGTTGATTATTTAATTGGTTATATCCCAATTGAACTAGTAGTGCATTGAAAGCTTTCATTATTGATAAAGGTGGATAACAACCCCTTTTCACTAAGTAGCCGGGATTCTAGCCTCATTAAGCACTGAATTTCTCGCGCCGAAAGGTGGAGGGCCCAAACTCTAGGTTAATAATTGAACTTGAAAAAAAAAAAAAAAAAAGAAAGAAAAAAAGAAAGGTTGCAAAAGTAATAAAAAGTGAGGACTTCTCCCAAATGGTGAGAAATGGGAAATGATTAGATGGAGGTTGTCTTGATTTATAGTCTAGTTGATTTAAGCTTGTAAGTCCTTAGGGTTGTTTGAACGTTTAGTGCCCTAAAGCCATCTGGTTTGGGAGTCATTGACCTAATGCTCGACCTCATGAATCGCTAGAAAGCTTAAGAGATCAACACATTGCACCATGCTTCCATCTTTGATCCTATAATAATAATAATAATAATAAAAAAATCGAGTGAAAAAAATAAGCGCACCTAGATGAATGAAGCTTCAATAAAATGTCCACTTTTTATCTTGATAATCGGTACTAGATTTGTGTGCTAGTTTGAGGGTAAGGATGTAATTAATTTTTTAGTTGGCTAAGATAACAACATATTTGATGCCGGTCCACTCAAAAGGATTCTAGATTTGTTTTGATTTTCATGATCATTTTCTTGATGTGTGGAGGATCATACTTGCTTGCTTGATGTTGAGATTTTGGGAGATTGCTTGGAAATGTTTGAAACATTGCATACTTAAGGTAGTTTTCTCCCAATGCTTGTTTGCAATATTGGTGCCTCTTTTGTGAGAATGAGCTTAATGTTTGTAGGTATCATTTCTGAAAACCCTCGCGAGACATCACTCGTCCACTAAGGGTAACCTGGGGGTTTAAAAGGCTTGTTGCATGTGCTAAGTGCAATCGTGTTCCCTACGAAAGTGGGGTTATCCATTTATTGCTTTCTATTTCATAATTGTATAGTTGTTCATTTCATTCCTTTACTTTCATTGCTAAGGACTAGTTCATTTCATTCCTTTACTTTCATTCCTTTACTTCTAGTTCATTGCTAAGGACTAGCAATATTTAAGTTTGGGGGTGTGATGAGCGCTGAAAAGTGCGTATTTAAACCCCTTAAACTTAGGCATTCTAGTACCTTTATCTATCTTACTTTACCGTTTTAGATTGATTTTGTGTTATTTTCATTTTCAGGCACTTATTCCGAAAATAAGCTAACTCAGCCAAATAAGAGCAGAAATGAAGCAATTCTGGGTTGAATAAAAAAAATGAGCCAAGTGGAAGCAAAAGGAAGAAAAAGATGGAATTCAACATTTTCGATCGATCTCATATCAAAGTTCGATCGATCTAACATGATCGATCTCAGCATTTCAAGATGGATCAGAGCCATGATGACATTTTCAGAGATCTCAAAAGTTCGATCGATCTAACTTCATTCTTCGATCAATCGAACTACCTTGTCCTTATCCAAATGATTGATCTTATCTTGTTGTATTACCCTACTAACCACTTTTGTCCTTTTCCTAAAAATATCTTCGAAATATCTCAGATTTGTTTTTATTCAAAAAGGTACCACCATTAAGGATCGATCCAACTTCAGTTCGATAGATCTCAGCCATGTTCGATCGATCCAAGTCCAAAGCTCGATCGATTGAACTTCCTCTAGTGCGAAAAAGTTAAATTTCCAGCCCATTGAAAGCTGTCCTTATCCAATCATTGGGAAATATTTTGTGTACGACCCCAGCTCATTTTGTGTGTCACTTGACCTACCTATATATAGAATATGATACACTTTTTGAGGAGGAGATACTAGAGGATATACTTAGCATTCTTAGGATTCATATATATAATAGAGGCTATTCTTAGGGAGGAAGAAAGAAAGGAGGAGAAGGCTAGAGATACAAGCTTGGGAGCTCTTCATCAACCAAGGAGTAGATTTCTTCCATGGAGTTTGCCCTTGAGCGTTGGAGAAGCATTACCATGAGTGGCTAGACATCCTCTTAGGGCTAGAGTTAGCCCTAAGCATGTTTTCTACAACTTGATTTTGTGTATTATTGAGGGATTAGTGTTGTAATACATGTTTTGGCACTTTTATGTATATAGATCTTGTTTATTCAATGATTTATGTAGTTTAATGCTTCCAATTGATCATTTCATTCTATCCATATGTCTATGTATGCTAGAATAGATGTTCATATGTTTGTCTCTATTTTTTATGTTATTGATGCATATCTATGTGTATTAATGCCATAGATCTAGAGATTGTCAAAACATAGTGCTTAATGGAATGCTCTTGTAATTTTCTTGATGGTTCATGCTCATTTCTTGATGGATTGTGCCTCTCCTTTAGCTTAATTAGTTTAATTTCATGTCATTAGCTTAATTGTAGTGTAATGGTAGCATAGTTGTTAGATAGGAGGACAATCCATGCATGTTATTTGATGTTCCATACTTTTGAATGCAAGTAGTATATGTCTCTAACGCTGTGGTGTATTTGGCTTGTGAGCTTAATGAAAGGATTAATGACTTGCTAGATATATTGTGCTTTTCATATGCTATTTAGACAATATATACTTAATTGTTAGATATATTGTGCTTTTCGCATGTCGCTTAGACAATATATACTTAATTGGTCACCCTTACTAATTGAATCAACCAAACACACACACACATCAATATTGCAACACACATTTCCCTCATTACTCACTTGTTAAGGGTGTAGAAAATTATTGTTTGGTGGTGACCTCTAAACCCCAAGATCTCTCTTTCTTACTTACTCTTTATTACATTCAATTATTTAGTTTAATTTGCTCTCTAGTTTAATCAACCAACCAACTATTTGTTTAATCACTCGACCTACTAACCCTAATAGTGATTCCACAACCAAATTTGACTCCAATCCCTTGGGACAATCCCTACTTACCCTAACTATATTTTTAGTGAAGGTAGTAATGGCTTTTATAAATGTAAAACTTGGCCCTCACCTTAATGCACACTTTCTAAGCTTGTGGTGTAGCGACGACAAAACCACCACCAATTACATATTTGGAATCAAGGATACAAGTTTTGATATATAACGCTACAAAGTGATATTTCATGCTAACATTTGCATGAAATGTAAACTTAAAAGTAACAAGTCATCCAAGGAATGATATGTACCTCGAACCAAGGTATCCGTACCTGAAAATAACCCGGTAACTTCTAGGTGAGTAAACAAGATTTCTCGTAGGGAATGAGTATGCATCGACCTAGCATTTTACAATAAGATCACCTTATGGTGCAACATATTAAAAGGGCTCATGCCACCTAGCGTCTATGTCAAAATGAGACTTAAGGATCATTCTAAGCTACTCATACAATTAAAACGAACTACGGCATACAAGTATACATGCTCAAGTACACTAAACCGTATTAAAACATGATACACGACACACAAGCATACATGTTCAAGTACCTTAAATCATGTTAAACAAGATAAGCAATATCTAACATACATACACAAGTATTCGATATAGGTAGAGTACTCATAGATCAAGTATACAAGCACAACTATACTAAGCTAAACGAAATACACATAAGACAAGTATACACGGCACAAGCATACTAAATGAAATTTAAACTCACGGAGTAAGTATACAAGTTCAAGTATGCTAGATAGGATTCAAATATCCAAAGTAAGCATCAATTCTTAAGCTACAAGTAATCCATGATTAACAACTTGAAATTAAATGCGAAATCAAATAGTGGAAAGACTAGGACATGCGGTCGCTAGACCAAATAAGTATTTTTGGGTAATTACAACCCACAAGGTACCACCTAGTGCGCACTTATGACTTAAAAGACTCTTGTCCACGTACTAGAGCCAAACCCTAGCCATCACATAAATTTATGTCCTCACAAGCTTTCCAAAATCAATAAATTCAAAACTTATACAAAATCAAATGCAAGTTACCACATTCCATGCACAAGTAAGGTTGAATCCACACAATTCATGTCCTAGAATTCAAGTCTAAACAACATATGACATGTCATGTCCTCAATATGCAAATTATACACAAAGTAAGAATATTTTATAATAATTGAGCCACATTTCCATCTTAAGCTACAAGTACTAAATAAGCTTCAATTTAGTAACTAGTTTTCAAGGTAAACAATTGTAATATTCTAACAAGTTATATACTTACACAAGATATATTTAAACAAGCTTTGCAAGATAATGATATCTTATATCATGCTAAGTCCAATTACCATTTTAAGATACCACAAGTACTAATTCTACATCTAATTAGTAATATGCTCATAAGGTAATTAATTGTACTACATTTCATGAGATTATCACCTTAACATGAAAAGTTTCTAGATTTCAAGTCAATTCCAAATAAACTCAAATTAATATATGTTAAAGGACATAGCACGGTTTTCACATATATTATATCAAAAATTAATTTAAGTGGCTACAACAATTAAAATAAAATTAATTAAACTAATTAATTAATTTTCTCTAGATTTTTAAACAACTCCAAATATCCTCAATTTAACATATGTTAAAGAATTCACCAAGGTCTACTTTAATATCACAATACAAGTTGATTTCATGCTTGTTTCAACTATGTGAATTAATCTTTCACAAAAGATAAATATTAAATAAAATTTGCAATTTTTATTCAAATGCTCCCAATTTAATATATGTTGATAAACATACCAAGGCCTAATTTATAGCATGCCACAATTTAATTCCAAGTTATACACAACCATATGAATTAAATCTTAAATATAGATATTAATTAAATTAAATTCTAAAACTTGAATAAAGGTATGCTTACAAGTTCTATATGCTTCTATAACAATCAATACAATATAAATAAAAACCTAAGACATCCCCTACCTCACAAGAGGATTGTTCCTCTTGAATCCAAGGCAAATCAACACAAAATGGCAAACCCTTCAAGGGTTATGACGAGGAGGATGAGGGGAACAAAAAGTATTCCAAGCTTTATAGTCTAAGGTGAGTGGAAGGAGGCTAAAATGAAACAATAAGCTATTAACCAAACTTTTCTCCAATGGTGGCTAGGTTAGGGTTTTGAAGAACAAGTGAAATGAAAAAGATGAAATAAAAATGGTGAGTGGAGGATCTAGTATTCCTCCACTCACTATGTGCTCTTACAATACCTCTCTCACACACACAATGCAAGACTAAATTGTGAGCCTACACTTATCACAAATCCATAGCTCCTTCCTAGGCTAAATTCTAAGCCTACATTTGTCAACCATCCAAGCCAACAAGTGTACCTATCCTAGGCCAACAAATAGGTGAATCTCCACCATCCAAATGTCAAGAGATATGCATCCAAGTCACTTTACCCCCAATGCCAACAAGTGGCACCATGAGAAGGTGACACTTGTCACACTTTTTAAAAATTGCAAAAAGGTCATTTTTCAAAATATCTTCTAAATTAAATTGTAAAATGGTCCCCAAGACAAAAAATAATTACTTTTCATAATTACACTAAAACCCCAAAAATCAAGAATATTTCCAAGAAAATATGCATCCATGCCCTTTACGAAAAGTAAGCAACTAGAATGCTTTTCTACAAAAGTAAAAATACACATAGTATGGAATTTAAATATCGCGGATGCATGCAAAATTGGAATCAAACCCGAACACGAAAAGTGAGGTTGTGCCAACAAATTGACAAATGGGAAAAAGACAAAATAGGGAAAAGGACGAAAAGTGAATAGTGTCGAAAAATGAAAATGAGGAAATGACTCAGTCCTCACAAGGAAGTTGTCAATCCAAAGGAAAGAGTCCCAGAAATCGTTCTCGAGTACTCGAGATGACACTAAGTGACGAGAAATCGAACTCAGAAAAGAATTTTCAACGAAAAAAATTCATCTGTAAAATTCTGAGGAAAAAGGAAAGCGAGAAAATGACCGGGTCATTACAAAAGGAGAGAGAGCTGTGATGGAAAACAAAATGGATTACAAGATTGTTGTAATGATCGGTGATAGAAGGAGAGAGAGCTATGATGATCGGTAACGGAAAGGCGAGACCGGTGATGGAAGAAGAGAGAGAGCTGTGATGGAAGGAGAGAAGCAGCTGAAGGAGAGAGTTAGGGCTATTACAAAATGAAATGGGAAAGTGGAGTACAGTGTTAATTGGCCATAAAAAAATGACATAGTTTAGGGCCCTAATATTCTATATATATATAAATCAACGGAGGGAAGAAATTGAGGGAAGGGAAAAAAAGGAGGGAAGGGAAAAAACGAAGGAAATGGAAGGGCTATTACCAGCGTTCTTAAAAAGAGCGTTGGTGCTATTACACCTATACCAGCGCTTTTAAAAAGAGTGCTGGCACTATTACACCTGTACCAGCGCTCTTTTAAGAGCGCTGGTACTATTTCAACTATACCAGCGCTCCTAAAAGAGCACTGGTAATATTAAACCTATACTAACAGTCTTATAAAAAACGCTAGTAAAACCCTAATCTGTTGTAGTGTCATGTGATGAACCTGAGTGTACATAGCAGATTAGTCTGAGCAGGCATAATGACTGTAATGTACTATCTCAGACCCTTGTATAAATGTGTCACAAGAGAATAATTGATAATACTACCATGTATTATGATCTAAGCCATAATGCAGTTTGTATAAGTCCTTGAAACCACTGATACACAGCTTTTTGACATTAAAAAGACAAATACTACTTAGGAGACAATAGGACCAACAATATATAAAATTTAAAATGAGATACAACATTAAAGACTAAGAAAGCAGACTCATTCCCTATATAAATACATAAATAAATAAATCAACTGAAATGCGACAAATCAACAATTTTCATTTACACCATCAAATTTAAAATCACAACATAACAAGATAAATAAACTAATAAAGCAATTGTGCAAATGATAACCAATTCAATTAAATTAATTTTAATAACCACTTCTGCCTTTTCTATAATTTCCTCATTGTGCCTCTTTGATTACAAAACTAGTTCAATACAAGTTTTGATTTCAACAAGATTGCATATACTATATTTATTATATACATTTTACAAACCCTAATTCTTCTTAATCCTATCTCTGTCGCTCTCTCTCTCTCACCAGGGTCTCTCCCATCACTATTCCCTCTCTCACAATCTCTCTCCCTATGTGATTTTCCTTTCTCTATATTTATGGAATTGGGTTACAGTCGGTCATAATATTATATCGTAAATGGCCCCTTTTACTTAAAAAAGACAAAACCTCTTTTCTGATACAACCAATATAAAACTTTCTCATATGGAATATGTTAGAAATAGTCTTCAAAAGACTCTTTCTACTTCCACAGCAACTTGGTATGAATAGAATGATCTTTCTAGCCATGCTTCGTATGCTCGGTTTCGATTCTTTTGGTCGATCTATGTCCTTCAAGTTTGCGCATTTCATGTCAAATCCATTTGGATTTTATTTTCTTTGGATGTGAATTCTTTCTCATTAACGAGCATGTGTGTGGCATATTT
Organism: Cornus florida; assembly: GCF_030987335.1. Lineage (NCBI taxonomy): Eukaryota > Viridiplantae > Streptophyta > Magnoliopsida > Cornales > Cornaceae > Cornus > Cornus florida. The sequence continues at coordinate 21,063,244 of NW_026775574.1, forward strand.
TTGTGTAAGCTATATTATATATGCAGGTATAGATTAACCAATTATATCAAGGGCTTGGAGTCTATTTGCTTGCCACGTGTCTTCACCTAGTATTTAGTCTAGAGGCTTCCATTTCTCAAGTGCAACTGTAAATTGGAACATTAGGGCAGGTCAGTATTTGAATCAAAAAGCATGCTTATTGCCTTTATAGAAAGCTGGCGGTCAAACGGCTACATCGCGTAGGTATACAGTGCTTCTTCAAAAAGCCACTGTGACTTGTAACGTTGTGAACAGAGAAGCAGAGTCTCACAAGATTTTATAAACTATATATATATATATATATATTATATACATTTTACAAACCTTAATTCTTCTAAATCCCATCACTGCCGATCTCTTTCTCACACCATGGGTCATCCCTTCTCTATTCCCTCTCTCACAATCTCTCTCCCTCTACGATTTTCCTCTCTCTATATTTATGGGATTAGGTTATAGTCAGTCATAATATTATACCATAAATGGCCCATTTTTCTTAAAAAAAGGCAAAACCGCTTCTTTTATACAACCAATAAAAAACTTTCTCATATGGAATATGCTAAAAAAAGTCTTCAAAAACTCCTTCTACTTCCACTGCAACTTGGTATGAATAGAATGATCTTTCTGACCATGCTTAGTATGCTCAGTTTTGGTTCTTTTGGTCAGTCTATATCCTTCAAGTTTGCGCATTTCAAGTCAAATCCATTTTAATTGATTTTGTTTGGATGTGAATTCTTTCTCATTAACGAGCATGTGTGTGGCATAGTTTTATGTTAGGTATATTATATATGCAGGTATAGACTAACCAACTCTATCAAGGGCTTCGAGTCTATTTGCTTGCCACATATCTTTCCCTGGTATGTAGTCTAGAGGCTTTCATTTCTTAAGTGCAGTTGTAAATTGGAACAAAAAGGCAGGTCAGTATTTGAATCAAAAAGTATGCTTATTGCTTTTGCAGAAAGCTGGCGATCCAACGCCTACATCACGTGGGCAGACAGTGCTCCTTCAAAAAATCATTGTGACTTGTAACGTTGTGAACAGAGAAGTAGTCTCACAAAATTGCATATACTATATATATTACATACATTTTACAAACCCTAATACTTCTGAATCCCTTCTTTGCCGCTTGCTCTCTCTCTCTCACCATGGGTCTCTCCCTTCTATATTCCCTCTCCTAAAATCTCTCTCTCCCACTGTGATTTTCCTCTCTCTATATTTACAGGATTAGGTTATAGTCGATCATAATATTATACTGTAAATGGTCCCTTATTCTTAAAAAAGGCAAAACCATTTTTCTTATTCAACCAATACAAAACTTTCTCGTATGGAATATGCTGAAAAAAGTCTTCAAAGGACTCCTTCTACTTCCATTGCAACTTAATATGAAGAGAATGATCTTTCTGACCATGCTTCGTATGCTCGGTTTTGGTTCTTTTGGTTGGTCTATATCCTTTAAGTTCACGCATTTCATATCAAATCCATTTTGATTTGATTTTGTTTGTGTGTGATCCTATGGACGGGTGTGCCGTGGGCGGGTGCAAGAGACATTGTTAGACTACCACACTGGCGAGCTACGAGTGTACAGTCCCACATCACCTGAGGAAGGGAAAGGTGCAGTGCTTATATGTAAGTGTGTCATCTCCAATTGGGATGAGGCCTTTTGGGGTGAAGCCCAAGAGCAAAACCGTACTGGTTCAGGCCCAAAGTGGAGACTATCATACCATGTGGTAGAGTAGGTCGTTACAAATGGTGTCAGAGCCTGACCTAACCGGAAGTGTGCCGACGGGGACGTCGGGTGCACAAGTCCCACATTGTCTGGGAGAGGGAAAGGTGAAGTGCTTATATGTAAGTGTGTCATCTCCAATTGGTATAAGACCTTTTGGGGTGAAATCCAAAAACAAAATCGTGCGGGTTCAGGTCCAAAGCAGACAATATCATACCATGTGGTGGAGTGGGTTGTTACAGTTTGGATGTGAATTCTTTCTCATTAACGAGCATGTGTGTGGCATAGTTTTGTGTTAGTTATATTATATATGCAGGTATAAACTAACCAACTCTATCAAGGGTTTTGAGTCTGTTTGCTTGCCACGTGTCTTCCCCTGGTATTTAGACTAGAGGCTTCCATCTCTCAAGTGCAGCTGTAAATTGGAACATAAAGGTAGGTCAGTATTTGAACCAAAAAGTATGTTTATTGCTTTTGCAGAATGCTAGCAGTCCAATGGCTATATCACGTGGGCATACAACGCTCTTCAAAAAGTCATTGTGACTTGTAACGTTGTGAATAGAGAAGTAAAGTTTCACAAGATTACACACACTATATATATTATATACATTTTACAAACCCTAATTCTTCTGAATCCTATCTCTTCCGCTCTCTCTCTCTCACCATGGGTCTCTCCCTTCTCTATTCCCTCTCTCACAATCTCTCTGCCTCTACAATTTTCCTCTCTCTATATTTACGAGATTGGGTTATAGTCGGTCATAATATTATACTGTAAATGGCCCCTTTTTCTTAAAAAAGGCAAAACCGCTTTTTTTATACAACCAATACAAAACTTTCTCATACGGAATATGCTAAGAAAAGTCTTCAAAAGACTCTTTCTACTTCCACTGTAACTTGGTATGAATAAAATGATCTTTTTGGCCATGCTTTGTATGCTCAGTTTCGGTTCTTTTGGTCAATCTATGTCCTTTAAGTTTGCGCATTTCATGTCAAATCCATTTGGATTTTATTTTCTTTGGATGTGAATTCTTTCTCAATAACGAGCATGTGTGGCATATTTTTGTGTTAGCTATATTATATATGCAGGTATAGACTAACCAATTATATCAAGGGCTTGGAGTCTATTTGGTTGCCACGTGTCTTCCCCTAGTATTTACTCTAGAGGCTTCCATTTCTCAAGTGTAGCTATAAATTGGAACATTAGGGCAGGTCAGTATTTGAATCAAAAAGTGTAATACCCGGATATTTTAAAGGATTTATTAATTGAGATTAATTACTTTATTTTATTTTAAATAATTTATTTTATTTAATTGAGTACTTAGATTAATTATCTTATTTTAATTAGATTTTATTTTGTGATTATATTTGTTGAATTGATATGATGAATGCTGTGTGTGTATATTTGATTATTTGATTGAATTATTGGTGTGTTAATTTTATTGGTATGGTGTGACTTGGTTATAATTTCTTGTTTTGTTTACGTGTTTCATGTAATTTTTTTATTTTAATTTAATTATTTAATTTATTTAAATTAATTGGATTTGGATTTAAGGGAAGTTAGACCAAAGGATGTGGTCTTGGACTTGTATGAAGCATTGTTGGGTTAATTAATAAAGGTCTATGATTATGTGATTATTTAAATGATTATTTTTGTGTGTGTATATATATATATATATATATATATATATATATATATATATATATATATATATATATTATTTAGAGATAATTATTATTTATTTTATTTGTAATCATAGTAGGAATAGGATTTGAATTTTAATATGTATAAATATATACATAAGGTTTTGGGGTTAAAAGTTTACACGTTAAAAAAATAAGAAAGACAGAGAGAGAGAGAGAAGAGGAGAAGGCTGACAAAGAGGAGGCCAGATCAGAGAAAGAGGACATCGGATTTGGAAGAAAGAATCAAAATTGAAGCGTCTGTTTCGTTTTGAAACCTTCAGGCGAGTTCTTCTCTAATTTTTCTCTTAGAACCCATAAGGATTTCACCTTGAGTATCAAAATTTTAGATTAAATTTATTAATTAAAAGAATGAATTATTATATTTTATTTTCTAAACTTTGGATTTTTAAATTGTTAGATGTGAATGTTGTATTTATTTCAAAATCAACTATTTGCTTGATCTATGACCCCAAAAAGGTTAATTAGGGTTTATAGGATTTTTGAAAATTTTATATATTTTCTGGAATTTTTTGAACTGGTTCTATATTTTTCAGAAATTTATTAGATTTGTTTTAAAATTTATTCTGGGCAAATTAACATATATATTGGTTATATACATATACTTGAGGCGGCTATGTTAATCAATAGGGGTTTTATCCAGTGTGGTCGCGTACGTAGGAAAAGGTTACACTCATTGATTTAGGCAATAGGATTAATTTATTTTAGTTGGATTGATTTGGTGTGATGCATCACATGGTAATGTGATGCACCTTCAGATTTGGTTGTTGATGTGGTTAGATCTATTGGCGGTTGATCAGGTGTGGTGAGGTGCACGAAACTTAGTGCACAACAGATCTAGAGTATTGACTAGGTCTGGTCAACAGAGGAAGGATCTGATGCAGTTGCGCTCACAGTAGCGATTGAGCTCAGTCTATTATTCTGCCTATTTTGTTACTCAAAATTTAAAACGTCATAACTCAGTCATCTTAAATCGAAATTAGGTCATTTTTGAGCTCAAATTTAAGGATTTTTTTGTCATCTTTCCAATGGTACTAATTTCATTATCAGATTCACACCCTACAATGAGATATTTATGTTTTATTAAGACGGTATCAGAAAATTATTTAAATCGAGATGGAGTATTTATGGGAAACCATTTATAACGATATTTAGTAGCGTTTAATTTGCATAAATATAATTAAATTAATATATTGGTGATGGAATGAGGTATATATATATATATATATATATATATATATATATATATATATATATACATATATACACACACACACACACATATTTATTTATATATGTGTATATCTGGTTTAATTAATTTATGAGTTATATGGATGGACGTTATAATTATTGATATATATGTATATATGATTTTAAATAATCGAGGATTATTAAGGAATGTGTTATACACATATATATATTAAATAATATATGTGTATATGCATATATTATTTAAGACAATTAATATCATTAATCTTATTTGGTATATCTGGATAGGTTGATTATTAAATTAAATATATGCATATGATATGCATGGAATGCTTAGGTATGAGTTGTTTTGTTGATAAGTTAATTTGCTTATGTAAGAATTATTTGGTTGATAAATTAACTTTTAAGGTTTGATACGTGGTTGAATTATAGGCATGGATGAGTATTGCCTAAGTATTTGTATAAATAAAATACATACATAAGAAATATGGATGGGTTGCTAGTTTAAAAGTATAAATATATATATATTTGTGGAGGCATGGTTGAATTGCCAATGTATAAATAAAGGCATGGTTAAGTTGCCAATATATAAATAAATATATTTAAATGGCATGGTTGATTTGCCAAAGCATAATTAAATTGTTATGTGTTAAATGATGAAAATTTCATCTATGGTTATTGTATGTGTAAGTTGGATTAGGATTAGATATTCTTATATTAGAATAAACTAGTACTTATAGGTTAATCATTTATTTTATTATATAAATAAAATAATATTTGTGATACCCCTCGATTCTAGAGCCATAGGTGATCAAGTCCGAGCATAGATGAGATACCAAATAATTAATATGTAAATAAACACAGATTACAAAAATGAAATAAGAATAAAATAATAAATAAAGCTGAAAGAATTCTAAATAGTTAAATCCTCCAAAACGTTTAAATTAAAATATTCCAAACTTTCCAAAACCTCCAATGTGTACAACTCGGGAATCCATCTAATGGACCCCTTATAAAATCCCAATGGAAAGTAAAATACGGAAACAAAATCCAAAACTAAAACATAAAAAGTAGTCATACGTAGTCGGAGGAGTGAGTGTCTGTATCTGCACAGCACGATCAAGCTCTAAGCCTGGAACTGACGAACACCTAAAAAATAAGAGTGGGTCAGGCCCACATGTAAGTTCTATCTTACTACAATCCATACAGAAACTTGATATGCAGATATATCCTAGATAGCTCAAAAATAACTAAAGTAGTCCATATATGTATAAATACACAATATAGGACGCTCACTAGCCCACAGTTCTGTCTCAACCCAAGTAGAAGGTAACATGCAAAACGCACGTAACATAGTCATGTATACCTAGACCTACCAGGGAAACATCATTAGGTCCAGTTATCCATCCTAGGTGATATACGCACCCTGACCATGATCCTGAGACTCAAGTTCATATCATGGTACCATAATGATATATATATAAAATCTGTTCAAGGTATGCCACTCAAAAGGTTTATTGACCTGACATAAATATAAGTAGAACTTAACTTTTATAGTTAATCCAACTTATTTCATAATAGGTAGAATTTAGTGTTTTGAACTAATCTATCCCTAGAGTAGGTATGTCTTAGTGTTTTGAACTAAGCCATCCCTAATATGCTACCATCCCATACCGGTGCATATACATACATATAAGTAGGACTTAACTTTTATAGTTAATCCAACTTATTTCAGAATAGGTAGGACTTAGTGTTTTATACTAATCCATTCCTAGTATGCCACCGTCCCATACCGGTGCATACGATTCATAAAACAAATGATTGATGCTGTAAATAATAAATTTAATCATCAACCATACTCCAAATTAAGCATAAGCAAATTCTAATATGTATATGACCATAACATGCATCCAGTACAAGATTTAGAAATCATGTCACAGTTGTTTAAATCGCTAGAATAAGACTAAGCATTTAAACCCTCCAAACAGTCTATAAATTGATGCAATTAACAACAAATTAAATATCAATTTAATCCAATCCAAGCATAGTTAATTGCCGATATTCCATTACACTTATAACATTGTTGAAATATGATTAAATATTATTAAATCATATACAAAAGATTTGCTAAGTTTCAGTAAACAAATAACTTAACAAAACAGTACTTAACATGTAGGCTTTTCTTTATCTTCATATTGCTTCATTCTTTAACACATTAATGTACTAATGCTCCCTAATATTTTCATAGGTCCATCACAGTTATTTATATCCTTCAATGCAATTTAAACAGCTTAAAAATACTCCAGACAGCCCAAACAACCCCTAAAAATCCAAATGTGTGCGTTTCAGGGCGAGAGCAGGCTCTCAAGCCTACTCCAAACACTCGGGAGCCTGCTCTATAACAATGGGAGCCTGCTCTAAGGAGTTAGGAGCTAGCTCCACACTTCTGGGAGCTGGCTCTATTATTGAGGGAGCTGGCTCCCTCATTTAGGGAGCCGTCTCTCTCTCCCTATGAGTCCGTTTCACCTACTCTGATCTTCTTCTTTGCCTCCGGCGATATCCAAACCCTCTGTACTGCTTATATTTATGTTATTAGAGTTCCATCTCAGTCCCAAATTAATCATAAAACATTGTTATACAACAACAACATGAATTAAACAAAGCTTACAATCAACGACAGTAGGATTCAATTAGAAACTTTAAGAAAACTCAAACCAGTTTAATTCAACGAAATTAAATATAGTTTAAACATGCATAAAAGATATATTTTAGCATTAATTTAACCCCTGGAGTCTACCAAGGCATGCATAGAACACAGGTTTAAAGGAAAGAGTTAGAATAGGAACTTGCCTCAAATTTCAGTTTAGAAATCTTAAATTGTCTTCTCTAGTAACTCCAGCGACCTTAATTGCTTCTATTAACCTCTGTTGCTCCTAGTTCAACCCACAAACATGCGTCAATTCCTCCTCCTTGGTCCAGCCCTTGACCCTAACCAAACCCTAACTCTTCTCTCTCTGTTCTTTCTCGAACCACCCTAATTCTAATTCCAAACTAATTATAAGTAGGCTACACCACGTGATTTCACAAAAGAAAAATAAAACCCTAAGCTATATACTCTTGTATTTGTTTTGTTACACCAAAACTGATCCTTATTTAATGGAAACAAATAATTAAATAATTTTCCACATAAGCAAAAATTAATGAAAATAAATAATGCAGTTAAATAATTAATCAATTACACAAATAGACAAATAAGCAAATAAACAATTAATGAAATTAAATAATTAAGCAATTATACAAATAGGCAAATAATCAAATAAACACATAATGAATTTAACATGTCAGTAAAAACCATTAATTAAAATGCCGAGACTATCCTTTTAAAATTAGGGGTATTACAATATTGATGGAGACATGGATGATTTGTCAAAACTTGGATATGGAATATGTGATAATTAAAATTACTATTAGGGATTGGATTAAATGTATTATTCCTTTAATTATGTTTTATTATTTAAATGGTTTACTAATTGTTTAGGATGGAATTAAGGTTTAAGGAACTTTTCTTTAAAATAAATGGTGGATTGGTCTAGATATGATTATTATTTAATAATTGTTTATGGGTTTTAAAAATTAGTGAACCTAGTAATAGATGTGGTTGTTGTATTTTATATAATTATATATATATGTGTGTGTGTGTGTGTGTTTATATATATATGTATCATTGTATATTAAAGATAAAAACTTTATTAAAATTGTTTTGGTCAAAGATGATTTTTTTATTCGTTTTCAGAGGCCTGGTGGAGAAAGCTTGCTCATGGGTCTAACAGACAATTTATTTTTTAGGTTATTAAAAGTTCCAGTCTCGAGGTTGAGGATCCGGAGCTAGGAGATTGTCATTCATCTACTCATCTTGTTTAATTTGAATGTAGTATTTGTTAATGAATTTTCTAGATAGTGGATTTTGGTTAAGGGGTCCTTGAGTTACAGGATTCCTGAGTTATAACTATTGGAGAATTATTAATGGAAATTATTTATTTAATAATTTTCTTCAGCGAGTTATTTATTCCTTTTATTTTCGTTTCGTTCTCTGTGCTTATTTGAAATTCTTTAATTGTTTTGATATCCCCTAATTTTATGCACGGACTTGATCAACCCGTGTTCCAAAATCAGGGGTATCACAAAAAGCATGCTTATTGCTTTTGTACAAAGTTGGCGGTTAAACGGCTACATCACGTGGGCATACAATGCTTATTCAAAAAGTCACTGTGACTTGTAACATTGTGAACAGAGAAGCAGAGCCTCACAAGATTGCATATACTATATATATTATATACATTTTACAAACCCTAATTCTTCTGAATCCCATCACTGTTGCTCTCTCTATCTTACACCATGAGTTAATCCTTTCTCTATTCCCTCTCTCCCTATGCGATTTCCTCTCTCTATATTTACAGGATTAGGTTACAATCAATCACAATATTATACTGTAAAATGGTCCTTTTTTCTTAAAAAAAGGCAAAACCGCTTCTCTTATACAACCAATACAAAAGTTTCTCATATGGAATATGCTGAAAAAAGTCTTCAAAAGACTCTTTCTACTTCCACTGCAACTTGGTGTGAATAAAATGATCTTTCTGGCCATGCTTAGTATGCTCGGTTTCGGTTCTTTTGGTCGGTCTATGTCCTTCAAGTTTACGCATTTCATGTCAAATCCATTTTGATTTAATTTTATTTGGATGTGAATTCTTTCTTATTAATGAGCATGTGTGTGGCATAGTTTTGTGTTAGCTATATTATATATGCAGGTATAGACTAACCAACTCTATCAAGGGTTTTAAGTCTATTTGTTTGCCACGTGTCTTCCCCTCGTATTTAGTCTAGAGGCTTCCATTTCTCAAATGCAGCTGTAAATTGGAACATAAGGGCAGGTCAATATTTGAATCAAAAAGCATGTTTATTGCTTTTATAGAAAGCTGGAGTTCCAACGACTACATCATGTGGGCATACAGTGCTTCTTTAAAAAGTCACTACGAGTTGTAACGTTGTGAATAGAGAAACAAAGTCTCACAAGATTGCATATACTATATATATTATATACATTTTTATAAACCCTAATTCTTCTGAATCCCATCTCTGCCGCTCTCTCTCTCTCTCTCTCAATATGGGTCTCACCTTTCTATATTCCGTCTCTCACACTCTCTCTCCCTCTACGATTTTCCTCTCTCTATATTTACGAGATGGTTAGAGTCGGTCATAATATTATACCGTAAATGGCCCATTTTTTCATAAAAGGCAAAGCTGTTTTTTTTTATACAAACAATACAAAACTTTCTCATATGGAATATGCTGAAAAAAGTCTTTAAAAGACATCTTCTACTTCCACTACAACTTGGTATGAATAGAATGATATTTCTGGCCATGCTTCATATGCTCAGTTTTGGTTCTTTTGGTTGGTCTATGTCCTTCAAGTTTGCGCATTTCATGTCAAATCCATTTTGTAATGACCCGGTCATTTTCCTTCCTTTCCTTTTTCTCTGATTTTTAAGGATAAATTTTTTTCCTTAACTTTTCCTTTCTGAGTACGGTTACTCATCACTTAGTGTCATCTTGAGCCCTCGGAAATGATTTCCGAGACTCTTTCCCTTGGATTGATAACTTCCTTAAAGGACCGCGTCATTTCCACATTTTTCGTTTTTTGACACTATGCACTTTTCGTTCTTTTCCCCGTTTGTCACTTTATTGGCATAACCTCACTTTTCGTGTTCGGAGTTGAGTTTTGACTTCATGTACCTTCATCCTAAGTGGTTTCCACGAAATATGTATATTTACTTTTGTAAGAAAGTACTCTGGTTGTTCCTAGTGTCCATAGGGGTATGAATGCAAAGTTCTTTAGAAACATTTTTGTTTCTTGGGGTGTTTTTCATAAATATCTTTTGGAGATATTTTATTTTGGGGTTTTTTAAGAAAATATCTTTTGGAAGATATTTTCATTTTGGGCAGTTTTGCAGTTATCCCTTTTTGTAGGGGCCATTTTGCAATTAACAAAAGTTATTGTAAAATACCTCATTTTGAGCCTGGATCCTCGTACGGGATTCATTTTCACATTTTGTCGAGTCGTGTACTCTTAGAATTGTCTTGCGGTCGAACCCTACAGTTTTCAGGTTTTCGGCCACAGTTAACGCCAAACTTGTATGGGGCATATCTTCCTGTACGGGACTCAATTTTTGATGCCATTTTTTTTGTTGTTCATTTTTTTTCATTTAGGTCCTTTTTTGTTCACGGTGTTTTGCCTTTTGAGCACGTTTACTCAAATTTCACTTTTTCGGATTCGGCGGGACCCGTTTGGGACACTTTTTGAGATTTTCTATAAATAGGGGGTCTAAAAAATTAAAACAGAATTTTCCTCTTCTTCTCCACACATCCTGGACCAGATCCACAGCCCTTCCATGGTTGCCACCCCTATTTTCCCAAATTAGCCTTCTTCCCTTAGGTAAAGTGTTGTAGTGCCTTAGCGTTTATCGAAAGCCTTGACGATGCGTATCTTTCTCCCTTATTAGAACCCGTTTTTGGCCAATTTTTGAGTTTGGGTTTGAGGTCAAGTTAGGATTTTGGTAGGTCCTCTTTGGAGTTTAATGTTCACGGTGTTGTCCCCGACAAAACCCCGAAGTATCGTTGGATTTGGAGCGTTTTCATTTCGGTGGGGATTTGTGATTTTATCACAAAATGTGGTAGGGGATGTTTTAGGTTTATATTAATGTTGTATTGAATGTATTTCATGCTTATACAAATTGAATGCATGCCTAGGTATTTTATCTAGAATTTAATTTAATTATTTTCTTTGTATAAGATTTAATTCTCATGGTTGTATCTAGCTTAGAATTAAATTGTAGTATGCTATTAAATTAGGCCTTGATATGTTTGTTAAGATATATTAAATTGGGAGCATTTGAATGATTATTGAAACTTTTATTTAATCTTTCACTTGTACGAAAGTTTAATTCACATGGTTGTAACTAACATGAAATCAACTTGTAATGTGAAATTAAAATAGGCCTTGGTATATCCAACCTATGTTAATTTGAGAGCATTTGAAGTTGTTTTAAAATCTAGAGAAAATTAATTAACTAGATTAATTAATTTTTTTTAAGTGCTTTAGTCACTTGAATGGATTTTTAACTTGATATTGTTGATGAGCTTAGCATGTTCTATCATATATACTAAATTAAGAATATTTGGATAAGTTAAGAGAACTTTATTTATTTATTTTCTTAACATGGAGTTTAATTTACCTAGCTGTAACTAGTGTATAATTAACTTGTAATATGATTTTAAAGTGGGCCTTAATATGTTCATTAACATACCTTGAATTGAGAATATTTGAGTGAGCCTTGAATACTTTGTTTAATTATTTCCTTATATGGAATTTAATTCACCTAGTGAAGCCTAGTGTAAAATTAACTTGTATCACGAAATTAAAATAGGCCTTGATATGACCTTTGACATGTATGATTTGTAGAATTTTTGGAGTTACTTTGTAATATTGAGAATTTAATTATTTAAGTTAATTAAATTCCTTTTTCTGCTTCCATTGAGATAATTAGGCATTGATGTTGTATACTTACTTAATTTGTAGTTTAGAACTTGTTATTTGATTACATGATAGTATTCCATGAATTGAAGTTATAATTTAACTTGTAAGTATTCACATTTTCTTATATGACATTTAATATACCATTGTAGCTTGAATGCCTAGAGCATGGCTTGTGTGTATTCCATGACTTGGTTGTGCATGGTAATTGATTTAGGTGCATTGTGTATATGTAATATACTTGTTGCACAACTTAATGATTTTTGGAAAGCTTGAATGGACATTGGAAATTGTTACGGCTAGGGCATTGTGACAACCCTGCTTTTTTAGGCCAGCATGTCCTGTGATGAACCGAAGATTGACCCGATAACGGATGCGAATGCGGAAGCGAAAACAGAAAACAAGACTCTAAGAAGTCAAACTGACCTTCCATGAGGTCATGGAACTCAACAAGAACTGATGCGGAAGCAAAAGATCGAAAACATGACAAATAAGCCCTCAAGGGCAAAATAGTCATTTCTAAAAACCATAGATTCGGGTGCCACTGAGCATATCGCTGGAAGGACAACGAAAAACTAATCAAGATGGACTCAAGAATCGCATGATTCGGAGTCCGGACGAAGGAAAAACGGCATGACGACGAAAAATGAACACTTAAAACTTTAAGGGCAAACTGGTAAATATCCAAAAATATCTGGGTGTAACCGAGCACACCATTAGATAGACGACGAAAAATTAATCAATTTCAAAAAAAAAATTTACTTGAATCGGAGTTCGGACGAAAGAGAAAAGCCCAAAAGAAGAATTGACGTCGCGGCGGCCCGACGAGGGGCCATGACAGCCCCATGCGCACACCCATGCACGCGCCCATGCATGCCACGCTTGCACTGAGCGCACCATGACTGGCAGCAGGCTAAATTACACCACGAATTTTTACCTCTGCGATGGCACTTGGGGCCACCAAGTCTCAGCCAACACAACAACACAATACACACAGTATAGAAATATAAAGAAGGCACACACAGTTTACAGGGACAAGCCCCAACCTTTGCTCTATTAAACATATTACAAAGGAACATGAGTTCGTACAAGGAACAACCAAGGCTCACACCCTCTTCTCTATCCCCTCTACAAAGCCCACCTTAGCATTATATAGGCCACTCTCAAAACCGCCCATAACTGCCCACTAAGATGATGGATGACACCCCCATCCACCTAAGGTCGTGCTGGCACCCTCTAAATGAGCCAGCACTATAATGCAGTTGACAAGCCCAACTGCTAGACTTGTTGGCATGTTCTGCTCATGCCACATAACCACAAGAAGTTAGATTCTGCATGGTGGAGGAAACCACCCTTAACCGCCTGTGTGTTGGTCCTCTCAGAATTGTGCCACATGTTTGGGAGGTTACTCAGCACTCCCCTACTTCCCATGATGAGTGGGAAGTGCTAGTAACTTCCCCCAACCAACCGAGCCCACTAAGCCACCACCTCTTGTAACCGCAAGCCATGACTTTGTGTTATCCATGCTCTAGCCACATCTGAGTCAACCCTGTGAACCTAGCCCAAGCTAAGTCCACCAATCTGCACCCACATATATATGTCTCTGAGTGCACGGCGTGCCAAGCCATGCACGCCCGTGCGCACGCTCGGGCGCACACCAAAGTGCACGCCGGCGCACACACTAGTGCCCTTCTTCGCGCGCCATGTTTGTACCCTCATGCGCCCGTGGCTGTACACCCACCTGGACGCCCATGTGCACGCCGAGCTAGACGCTCGCGCACACTAGGTTGGACGCCTACCCGCGCGCCCACCTGCACGCCCGCACGCACGCCGCTGCACTCCAGCGCGCGTGTCGGTGCACACTTATTTGCCCTTCAATATCTTGGATGCTCCCCACTTGTGCAACCATCTTGGAGTGGTGCAACACATGCCCATGCACATTAGCTAAGCCCTCTAAGCAAGCCATGCCATAGCCCAACCGATGCGCTCAACAGACCCCCCCTAATATAGTCTTAAGGAAATCCAGCACTCTGACAGGAGTAAACATCACCCATGCTTGAGGAGTCATAATGGCCTTTCAGACCTTTCCCGACATCCAAATTGAGTGCCGTCTACGCCAACCAACTTCTATGGACTCAAGGTATCTCCCATAAAGATCCCGAGTCAAAACTCCAAGTTTCACTTTTCGCCATATTTACGAAAGTGCCACTGGGCACCCCCAGTGCACGCCGAGCATCCTTTTAAGCATCTTGTGTGCACGCTGAGCATCTTGTGCACGCTGACAACCCACTGAGCACCCTCATGGCTGTCTAATCAAAGCCAAAGTATTCCTAAGACATGGCATGGCCTTGAAATGCCCATGTCTTCCCTTGGACAACCGTCAAGGGGCTAACAAACCACCCCCACCAGAAGAAGTCGACGCCCTCGTCGACTTGTCCAAGTACTCCTTTACCTGTTTCTCAAACTGCCATAATGTCACATCTCTTTCCCAACTAGCCTCTGCTTCGCTGCATCCTTTCCATTGCACCAAGTAATCAGTTCTGCGATTTTTCTTACTCTGACCCTGGGTCCGGTGAGACAAAATCTTCTCCACCTCCTTGTTAAACTGCAACCGAATAACAGGTGGGGCTCTCTTAGCCTGCTGTCTTGATGTATCTGCAGTGTCCTCATGAAAAGGCTTGAGGAAACTCACATGAAAAGTAGGATGGACCTTCAGTCTCTCAGGTAAATGTAATCTGTAAGCAACATTCCCAACTTTCTTCACAACTTCAAATGGACCATCATACTTCTGAATCAGCCCTCTGTGAACAGTCTTGCTGCTTATCTTCTTCCAAATCTGTGGAGTCAACTTCAACAGAACCTTGTCTCCCACTTGGAAGTCTAATGGCCTTCTCCCTTTATCTGCATACTTTTTCATCCTTCTCGCAGCCTTGGCAAGGCTGTCTTGTGCCTCCTCCACCATCTCTTGCATGGAACGGGCATATCGGTATGCTGCAGGGCATCTTCCACCTGTCCTCTGCACTGCCACCTCCTGTGGTGTGCGAGGTTGTTGCCCTGTTGCCAACTCAAACGGACTCATTCCAGTTGCTGAAGACCTGTGCAAATTATAAGAGAATTGTGCAGTGTCTAGCAACTCCAGCCAATTTTTCTGACTTGCAGTGACATAGTGCCTCAGATATTCTTCCAATAACTGGTTCATCCTCTCAGTCTGTCCGTCAGTCTGAGGATGGTTTGCTGTGGAGAACTTCAGTTCAGAACCCATCAAGCCAAATAGCACTGTCCAGAACCTTCCCGTAAATCTGGTGTCACGATCACTAACAATATCTTCGGGCAAGCCAAAATATTTCACCACAAACTTATGAAATAAACCAGTAGCAACTTCCGCTGGGCATGCATGTGGTGCAGCAATAAAAATTGCATACTTAGAGAATCTATCTACAACCATAAAAATAGATCTCATACCTTCCACCTTGGGAAAACCAGAAATGAAGTCCATTGAAACTGACTGCCATGGACGCTCTGGTATAGGCAAAGGTTGCAGTAGCCCTGCATCCTTCTTCCTTTCATGCTTGTCTTTCTGACAGACCAAGCAAGTCTTGACATATAACTCTATGTCATCCTCCATTTTGGGCCAGTAATATGATCTGGATATCAACGCCAGCATTCTATCCACCCCTGGATGTCCAGCCCACTGAGGATCATGCATTTCCCGCATTAGTTCCCGTCTCAAACCTCCAACAGGAACATATAATCTACCTCCTCTGGCATAGAGTAGATTATCTTCAATCCAGTACTTTCTGACTTCACCATCAGTAACCTGTTGCTTTAGTTTCTGATAGGCATTGTCGGACTGAGATTGCTCTTTGATTCTGTCAAGGAAATCAGTATACACCGTTGTCAACGACGCCACATACTCCTGCACTTCTTTCCTACTCAAGGCATCAGCAACCTGATTCTGCTTTCCAGGTCTGTGAACCCACACAAAATTGAACTCCCCAAGAAACTCTTGCCAACGAGCTTGCTTTGGAGTAAGCTTTTTCTGTGTCTTGAAGTAGGTATTGGCCACATTATCAGTCACCACTGTAAACTTAGTACCCAACAGATAGTGCTTCCATGCGTCAAGACAATGTATCACTGCAGTCATCTCCTTCTCGTGAGTTGTATACCTCTGTTCAGTATCCTTAAGCTTCCTGCTTTCAAAGGCACATGGGTGTCCTTCTTGGACTAGAACCCCACCAATTGCTCTATCAGAGGCATCAGTATGCACTTCAAATAGCAAACCAAAGTCAGGCAGTCTCAAGACCGGTTCTGTAGACACTGCCTGCTTAAGCATCTCAAAAGCATTCTGGCACTCCTCAGACCAAACCCACTGTTTGTCCTTCTTCATTAAGTCCGTTAAAGGACTAACCTTCTTGGAATACCCCTTTATAAACTTTCTGTAGTAATTTGCCAACCCTAGAAAAGATCTCAACTCTGTCACTTTGGTAGGTGCAGACCAATCAAGGATGGCTTTCACCTTTCTCTCATCCATTCTGACATGGCCCTTACTGATCCAATGCCCCAAAAACATCACTTCTTGGCGACAAAACTCACACTTCTCCTTTTTGACAAATAACTGAAACTCCTTCAGTTTTGAGAAAACCAATCTCAAGGGTTTTAAGTGATCTTTCAATGACTCACTATAGACTACAATGTCATCCAAATAAACAACAACAAAGCGATCGATGTAGTCATAAAACACATTATTCATTAAGTTGCAGAAGGTTGCCGGGGCATTAGTTAGCCCAAACGGCATTACAAGAAATTCATAAGACCCATAACGAGTTACACATGCAGTTTTGGGTTCATCTCCTTCTGCTATACGCACCTGCCAGTAGCCTGCACGCAAATCCAACTTAGTAAAATAGGATGCCCTTGACAACCTGTCAAAGAAGTCTGCGGCATTGGGCACTGGGTACTTGTTCTTCACAGTCACCTTATTCAGAGCCCTATAATCCACACACATCCGCATTGAGCCATCCTGCTTCTTCTGGAACAACACTGGCGCGCCATACGGTGCCTTGGATGGTTGAATATAGCCAGACTCCAGCAACTCATCTAACTGTCTACGCAGTTCAGCCAGTTCTGAAGGCGCCATCCGGTATGGGGCCTAAGCAGGAGCCCTTGCACCCGGCTCCAACTCTATCTTATGATCAACAGCACGTCGAGGGGGTAATTGCTTGGGTAGTTCCGGTGGCATCACATCTGCAAATTCCTCTAGAATTTCAGCAACAGAATCCGGAACTTCAACAAACTGGTCCGGTTTGATCTCTATCATAGCTGCAAGAAAGGTAGAGTCTCCCCTCTTCAAACCTGTTTTCACTTGCAATGCAGAGATTATTTCGATGCAACCATATTTACGATCTTCCTTCTTTTGGTGCCCATAAAGAGCCACTGATGGAATAAAACATGGATAACTCCTGTCCCAAATAAAAACTCCTCCTAAATATGGCACAACTACCACTCTAGCTTTCGTAAGGAACTCAATTCCAAGAATTAGATCAAAATCATCTAAGGGAACAGCCATAAGACTAACTACGCCCTCCCAACAACCAACTTTCATAGAAGTGGTGGCCATGCCTAAAACAGGCTTGGCTTCAGAATTTACAGCTTTCATCTTATTAGCATGTGGAATTAACTTTAAATTAAAGTTACTTACTTCCCTCTGCGCAATGAAATTATGAGTGGCCCCCGTGTCCACCATTGCCAAAACTTCCTTGCCGTTCAGTGTCACCTGAATGAACATGAGCCCTTTCAACTCCATGGACTGTTCTTCAGTAAGAGCATTCAGCATTTGCAGAGGATTAACTCGGGTTGGACCAGATTCCGAGTCTGAGTCTCCTTTTGAATCAGCGACAATAGCACTCAGCTTCTCCCTCTTGGGACAGTCCCTAACACGATGGGGACCATTGCAGATGAAACAACCGTAGTTGGGCTTAGTCCCACTACTACTCCCTTTGTTGTTGTAATCTGCCTTGGCCTTGACAAAGCCACCCCCTTTATCCTTCTTTTGATTCTTGTCCTTCTTTTTGTCCTTGAACCTGAAGGACTGGCCTTTGTCTTTCTTCCCCTCCTTGGACTTCTTCTTGTCTTGTGTAGTAGACCCAGTCATCTTGAAATCTACAAGACAATCTGCCGCTGTCATGGCAGTAGGAAGGTCCCTCACACCTTGCCGACGGAGTTCTGCCTGAGCCCATGGTTGCAATCCGGACATGAAATTGAACAGCTTGTCCTCCTCTGACATATTTCGAATGTCCAGCATCAAGGAACTAAAGTCCTTCACATAGTCACGAACGGTACCTGTGTGCTTCAATTTCTTCAGAGATTCCCTTGCAATCCATGCAGTGTTCTGAGGCAAGAACTGGTCCTTCAATTCCTTCTTGAGGGTCTCCCAAACTTCAATCCGAGGCCTACCCGCAGAAGCATCGTCCTCTGTCCGTGTGCGCCACCATAGCTTTGCATCACCAGACAGATACATGCTTGTAATGGTCACCTTCTTGCCATCAGGGATCCGAGCAGCCTTGAAGTACTGCTCCATGTCCCATAGGAAATTCTCCAACTCTTTGGCATTTTGGGTACCACTGAAAGACTTGGGATCCGGCACCTTGATCTTCTGCGAAAGAGGATCACCACCGCCTCTAGAACTCCCATGAATGGCCCTCTTCACCAAGGACACTTCATCTTCAAGGTCTTTCAGGTTCTTCTTGAAGACGTCAGTCAGTGACTCAACATCTTCAGAGATACGGGACAATTGCTCTTTGGTGGCCTGCATGAAGTCACCAAACCCATCAGGATCAGTCTTCAAGATCTCCAATTCAGAAGCCAAGTTTTCAATTCGAACAACAAGGCTCTCTGCACCATCTTGTACCTCTGTTTCTGTAGGAAAACCCATGAACTCTTCCAAATGGGAAACTCTTTCACGAGTATTACCTCCAGCCATCGTAGAACGGGGCTCTGATACCAATTGTCACAGGGCTAAATTACACCACGAATTTTTACCTCTGCGATGGCACTTGGGGCCACCAAGTCTCAGCCAACACAACAACACAATACACACAGTATAGAAATATAAAGAAGGCACACACAGTTTACAGGGACAAGCCCCAACCTTTGCTCATATTAAACATATTACAAAGGAACATGAGTTCGTACAAGGAACAACCAAGGCTCACACCCTCTTCTCTATCCCCTCTACAAAGCCCACCTTAGCATTATATAGGCCACTCTCAAAACCGCCCATAACTGCCCACTAAGATGATGGATGACACCCCCATCCACCTAGGGTCGTGCTGGCACCCTCTAAATGAGCCAGCACTATAATGCAGTTGACAAGCCCAACTGCTAGACTTGTTGGCATGTTCTGCTCATGCCACATAACCACAAGAAGTTAGATTCTGCATGGTGGAGGAAACCACCCTTAACCGCCTGTGTGTTGGTCCTCTCAGAATTGTGCCACATGTTTGGGAGGTTACTCAGCACTCCCCTACTTCCCATGATGAGTGGGAAGTGCTAGTAACTTCCCCCAACCAACCGAGCCCACTAAGCCACCACCTCTTGTAACCGCAAGCCATGACTTTGTGTTATCCATGCTCTAGCCACATCTGAGTCAACCCTGTGAACCTAGCCCAAGCCAAGTCCACCAATCTGCACCCACATATATATGTCTCTGAGTGCACGGCATGCCAAGCCATGCACGCCCGTGCGCACGCTCGGGTGCACACCAAAGTGCACGCCGGCGCACACACTAGTGCCCTTCTTCGCGCGCCATGTTTGTACCCTCATGCGCCCGTGGCTGTACACCCACCTGGACGCCCATGTGCACGCCGAGCTAGACGCTCGCGCACACTAGGTTGGACGCCTACCCGCGCGCCCACCTGCACGCCCGCACGCACGCCGCTGCACTCCAGCGCGAGTGTCGGTGCACACTTATTTGCCCTTCAATATCTTGGATGCTCCCCACTTGTGCAACCATCTTGGAGTGGTGCAACACGTGCCCATGCACGTTGGCTAAGCCCTCTAAGCAAGCCATGCCATAGCCCAACCGATGCGCTCAACAGACCCCCCCTAATATAGTCTTAAGGAAATCCAGCACTCTGACAGGAGTAAACATCACCCATGCTTGAGGAGTCATAATGGCCTTTCAGACCTTTCCCGACATCCAAATTGAGTGCCGTCTGCGCCAACCAACTTCTATGGACTCAAGGTATCTCCCATAAAGATCCCGAGTCAAAACTCCAAGTTTCACTTTTCGCCATATTTATGAAAGTGCCACTGGGCACCCCCAGTGCACGCCGAGCATCCTTTTAAGCATCTTGTGTGCACGCTGAGCATCTTGTGCACGCTGACAACCCACTGAGCACCCTCATGGCTGTCTAATCAAAGCCAAAGTATTCCTAAGACATGGCATGGCCTTGAAATGCCCATGTCTTCCCTTGGACAACCGTCAAGGGGCTAACAGTTGGCAGCAGCAGCCTATAAAGCTGCTATGGGGTTATTTTTCAGAAAAGTCCAGAACAGAGGCTGAATTTGGAGGCCTAGATGAACTTTTTTGCAAAAACACAAAGAAGAAACCCCACTAAAAATTGAGTTTTCTATGTGACTCTCGAAAGAATTAAAAAAAAAAACTCAATGTAGAATGCCCGAAATGCCCCTCCATGAAATCTGATCATGGAGGTCCAAAAAGCTGCTATGTTGAAAAAGTGAGAGCTGAACTTTGTAAGCGATTTCCGATATCAAGATGACATTTTCTGGAAAAACACAAAGAATAAACTCCCCTTAAAATCATGTTTTCAATTCAACCATGTCAAAAGAAGAAAATAAAACTGATGTGAAAGGTCCATAATGCCCCTAGATCAGAATATGCAAAAAAAAATGCGAAATGAATTCACAAGAGGCTCAAAACACAAATGATAAGGTTTTGCCCGGAAACGACCATGCACGCAAACGTAACTTACCTATTTGGACGTGCTACAATGGTCTACGACTTAAAAATACCACCGATACAAAATCCGACCCCCCAAAGGGCAAAAAGGCAAAAATGAAACTTGGAATGAAAACTCGGAATCTAAAAATACAAAACTGGATCAAATGACCGTTTGGCCCTTGGCCACACTTCAAACATGATTTATGAGATCCTATGAAAGAATGAGAATGGAATTCCCACACCCGATGCAACCATGGTGAAGCAATGACTTGCGATTTTTCAAGATTTTCACAATATTTAATGAAGTTAAAAAGTACATAGAATACAATATAATGGTCATTGGCCTCCGGCCTCATCTTATACATATCAAATACATTGAAAGAAGTGTACTTAAGTACACATTACATACATGAAATCAAATATACATATTTTGACATATAAGTCTACAAAATGACATTTCATGCTAACATTTTCATGAAATGGAAACTCGAAAGCTACACGACATCCAAGGAATGCTAGGCGTCACGAGCCAAATCTTCGTACCTGAAATATGCCCCAGTATCGTAGGGGTGAGTAACATAAAGCTACTCGTAGGAGATGAGCATGCATCGACCTAGCATTTTACAAATTTATCACCTTAAGGTGAAACATGTTAAAGGGGCTCATGCCACCTAACGTCTATGTCCAAGTGAGACTCGGGGAGCATCCTAAGCTACCTTAGAGTCTAAGCAACAAGAATCATGATATACATACGTGTATGAAACGAATCATGGTTGGGATAATCCAAAGAACACGACAAGAAGAATGCTTGAGCATAGATTAACATGAATTGTATTTTCAATACAATTGAACTAGGTCTAGAGTAATCCATACAACATGACAAAAGCATATTTGAATACAAGTTAACAAGAATCACATTATCCATGCAATTCAACAACAAAAGAGCATGTTATACAATGCAACAAGGTTTAAGTTCTCAAAGCCATCAACTTAGAATCTAAAGCACAAAATAACAGTAGGGGTTTATGCCACCTAACATCTATGTTATAAATGAATCAATAGGATCAATCCTAAGCTTTATTAGAACGTCAAAACACGATTTTCAATATCGATGCAATTTAACCAATATTGGAACTTCCAATACAACGCATAAAGCACAATTTCGCAAAGTTAACATCCTGTAACTTAAAATGGAACGACAAATAAGAAACAACAAGTTACAATATCATCTAGTTATCAACTTGAAAATGAAATGCGAAATCAAACAAAGTGGATACTCGGACGTCACGCCGGATCAGATCGACAACATAGTTACTTTAGGGTTACTAGCCCATAGGTAACCTCCCTATGTGCGCACTAGACCATATAGAGGGATTATCCCCCGTACTAGAACCACATGCTAGCCATAGTCAAACAACGACATCCCCAAGTTTCCAAAATCAACAAGTTGTGCAACAACGCATATATCAACAGGAATATGCAAGATAATCAACTATCTACTAAGCACAACCAAATTTGGAAACCTATACAATACATGCTCTAAATCCACAACTAATATGATATGATGAATGTCGAATCTTCAGTGTGCGATTCGTTACATGATATGCATGAAAGATGTTAAACACGAAGTGTGCAAATCATTACACAAGGCAACAATATATTCAATAAGGAAAACATATTCTCATGAATACAAACATAGCAACTATGTTATCCAATGTTCAAAACATAACCAAATGAATATACAACAAGTCCAAGTCCATGATTTGAATATAGAAACCACTTCTAAAACACAACTAAATCATGGAGCAAATTGATAGAATTTAAATAGATAAACACAATTAAATTCTCTAGATTCCGATTCAATTCCAAATAACCTCAATTTAATACATGTTAAAGGACATGGCATGGTCATCACCTATATCCATTCTAAAACTTAATTAAGTTGTTGGAACAACAAAGTAGAACTTTAATTAAATCATGCTAATTTAAATCCCAAGGTTTTAAGACAACTTATAATAGTCCCAAATTAGTATATGCTAGTAACAAGTCATGATCAATACAATTATCAAGTTAAAAACTTAATTAAGCTAAGGGGACCATTAAATAGATTTAATTAATTCTTTTAATTAAAATTCCTAGATTTTCAAACTTAACTAAATGCTCTCAATTTAACATATCTTAGAGACCATGCCAAGGACTAATGAAATATCACATTACAAGTTTATTTCATTCAATTTACGACCATGTGAATTAAACTTTCACTAAAGTTAAATATAAAATAAAAGTTACAATTCTCATGCAATTAATCCCAATTTTATATATGTGAACAACTATACCTAAGCTTAATTTTCTAGCATGCCACAATTCAATTCTAAGTTGTATATCACCATGAGGATTAAATCTTAAACATGGAATTTAATTAAATAAAAGGTTTCAAAACCTAACCGAATATTCTAAATCAAATATATGTGAAGCTATATGGCATGTAAATCAAGAATATCAAATCGGAATTTAAATAGAGTGAATAGTGCACTCGGGGCAAATTAATTAATCAAATTAATTAATAATTACTAATTTTTAAAACACCTTCAATTACTTTCAAATTCAACTATGTTGAAGAGCATGCTAAGGCCTACTATAATATACTAACACATATTAATTTCAAACTTGTTAAGGCCATGTGAATTAATCTTTCATCTAAGATAAATATTAAATAAAATCTTTAATACTTATTCAAATGTTCCAATTTTAATGCACGACAATGAGCATATCAAGGGGCAATATAAAATCATGCTACACGTTTAAACCAAGTCATGAGCAATCGGAAAAATTAGATCCCGTACAAGAAAAATAAATAATAAAATCTCTAGATTTTATATTTAATCATGCAAACAAGTATTATAAGCATCACAAGCATGCTATATAACAAGAATTTAAACTTAGAACATCCCCTACCTCAATTGGAGATGAAAATCTCAAAAGCCATCAAAATGGAACGGTTCCGAATCCGACGAAACTACTAGGTTTTGTCGGGGACAACGCCGTGAACATAATACTTGTTTGCATGATTATATATATATAAATATATTTACTGACTATTAAAATATTATCATTAATATTAATTATTTAACAATAATGATAATACTAATAAGCTATCCTCCTATACATATATACTTATACATATATGTACAACCACCCATGGGCAATATCCGTACCCACTACACCTCATATCCAACTAGCCCATGTGCTCCAATTGTTTAGTCCAGTACTACTATACATCTCCATACTCCTTTTTAAAATAAAACTAAAAATAAAATAAGACAGTGAATCATTTAAAACCAATAAATAATTTACAAAAAATGTCACACAATTAATCAAGCAACTTCACACTATCAATTAAAATAAAACACACAAGTAAAACACGTATTGTAAATAAACAATTAAGCAATTAAACTCAAAGCCACATAAATAATTAAAAATGCACAAGAAATAAAAATTAAATTCCAATTATATCATTTTTAAAATTAGGGGTATTACACATGGCCTTGACTTAATCTTTGTTATATAATTATTTGGAACCATTTGAATGAGTTTTCAAATCTAGAGATTTAATGAATTTAATTTGATTTAAATTCTAATTAATTGTACCTTACTTGTATTTTATTTTAGACTTGATATATGGCATGGCCATGACTTAATCCTTGTTATATAATAATTTGGGATCATTTAAATAACTTTTGAAATCTAGAGATTTAATTGATTTAAATTAATTAAATTCTACATAATGATATCTTGCTCACTTTGTGAAATTGATGTGATATTTGCAATCACTATGGAATGGACATTCACTTATATTATTTTGAGAATTTTTGGATAACTTTGATTTCTAGAGAAATTAATTAATTAGGTTAATTAATTTCTACTTAGTGTTCTAATGATTTGGACATCTATTTCATGGGGCTTTTACTTTTTTTTTATCATGTATCATGACTTTTTACAACTTAGCTTCATTAATGTAGTTAATGAACTTGCACCCTTACTGTCGTGACCCGGATTTTGATTCAACCCGGTACGTTAGTGATGAACCGAAGATTGACCCGATAACGGATCCAGATGCGGAAGCAAGAACAAGACAATGGTCTCCCAAGGCACAATACACTTCCAAGACCCTAAGATGACCTTCCATGAGGTCACGGAACTCAAAGAAATAAGTGAGAAGGCAAAGATCAGAAAAAATAACAGTTAAGCCCGTAAGGGTAAGGTAGTCATTTCTGAACGTATGGATTCAGGTGCCACCTAGAACACCACTAGAAGGACAACGAAAAACTAATCAAGGTAGACTCAAGAGTCGAATGATTTGGAGTCCGATCGAAGAAGAAACGACAAGATAAAGAAAGACAAGCAAAACCCGTTAATCAAGGGTAAAATGGTCAATTTACAAATAAGAAGGTCAATTTGACTCTAATCAAGTCAAATAAGGACCATACAACCTAAACTAATCATTTTACAACATTTCAAGAGGTTCCAAGAACATTGGACAAGAATCCCACAAGAAGCCCTTTCCCGATTCAAACTAAATCCCGACACTACTTCACTAAAACATAAATAACTCCCACTGTGTTTTGAATTTGAGAATGTAATTGTTACCATTGGAAATCTGACTCAAAATCCATGAATTTAGGCTCAAGAATCACCCCATTTGGGTTAGAAATGAAGGAGATATGGCCGTTTGAAGTCAGAACAGCAGTGCTAGAACACAACTGGAAGCCGTGTGAATGGGGTCTATTTTGGTCGACCAAAATGAACCATCAGATGACCGAAATGGACAAAATCTTCGTTGAAAACAAGTTTTTAAAGTTTGGTTGGTTTGGTAGACCAAAATGAACCATCGATCTACCGAAATGGCCCTGAATGGCGATTTTGGCTACTGGAAAGTAAGGTTTTGATGTTCAAATGAATTGGACCAAGAACTAGTCGACCGAAATGAGCCACCGGTCGACCGAAACAATTCAAAAATGTGCAAGTCCGGTCTATAATGCACCAGAACTGAAAAAAAAGCCTTAAGTCTATTTGGAATCCCCCGTGGCATGGTCAATTCACATTTTATGCTATTGTGTGATGATGTGAACATACACACAAGTGTAATATTGCATTTTAGACGCATCCCAATAGTCCACGGCCTTAAAATAACCCCAATGCAAAATATGACCTCTCAACGGCTAAAAATGCCTAAAAATGCAACAAATGAAACCAAAGTGCAAAACCTAGAACGAAATGGTGTTTGGCCCTTGGCCACACCTAATACATGATCATAGAGACCTTGTAAAAGAAAAAGAATGGAATACAAATAGGATGCCATTGGCCTATAGCCTCAACTCATACATGTCAAATACATTGTAAAGAGTGTACTTATATACACATTACATAAATGGAATCAAATATACACATTTTGACATATAAGACTATAAGTGGCATTTCAAGCCAACCTTTATAAGAATTAAAGATCTTCAAGTCTACAATCATCCAAGCAATGACAAACATCATGAACCAAGTCTTCATACCTGATCAAAACCCCCAGTAACTTCGGGGTGAGTAAACAAGTTTACTTGTAGACAATGAGCATGCATGACTCGATTACTTTCAGATTTTTAGACTAACATGATACAGTTCAAAAGGGTCATGCCACCTAATGTCTATGTCAAAATGAGACTTAGGGAGCATCCTAAGCTACCTTAGAGTATAAGTAACAAGAATCATAATATATATACATATATGAAACAAGTCAAGTTGGGATAATCCAAGAACACGATAAGACGAATACTAGAATACTAGGATCACATTATCAAAAGCAATTTATATGATTGAGAGTAATACATGATATCAAGAATAAGGCATAATATCTATGCAATTAACAAGATTAGAGCATTCCAATTAACATGATAGAAGTAATACAAGAAATCAATGATAAAGCATAATATCTATGCAACTAAACAAGGAAGGAACATTCCATGAAACACGAAAAGAGATATACATGAAATCAAGAATAAGGCATAATATCTATACATTTAAACAAGGATAGAATACTCCATATAACACGAAAAGAGTCTTAAATCTTCAATGAATGCAACACTTGAAATTTAAGGAGAAAAATCATGAATGAAGCATAAAATCTATGCAATGAAACAAGATTGGAGCATTTCACATGCACGACAAGTTTAAATCTTCAAGGATTAGCAACTTGAAATTTAAAGAGTGAAATCAACCAATGTGGAAACTCGGATATCGCCCAGATTAAAACTGTACTCTTGGGATCACTTTAGGGCTACTAACCCATGGGTACCTTCCCTTAGTGCGCACTATAATTGTAGAAGGACAATCCCCCATACTAGAACCAAGTCCTAACCATGTCAATTCTTGATTGATATCTCAAGTCCCAAAATTAACAAGTTATGCAAGTCAAGATTGTATCACAATACAAGAAATGTATTTACCACGTTTCATGCACAACCAAGATTTTGGAACACACAAGTCATGCCCTAAGTTCTCAACTATGATGGCATTCAAAATGTCAAGAAATCATAGTGTGCAACTATATAGACTACAACCAAGATACATAGCACAAGAAATCCATTGAAGTAAATATACCACAAGTATAAGATACATGATTCAATTACATACTCAACAACACATGTATAATTAAACCATTCCAAGACAATTGTGCATGTTCATTAAGTACATTAATGAAACCAAAATACAAGAGGTCATGATGCTTGATAAAAAGATATGAGTCTTTGAAATACAAGTTCAACTCATACAAGATACAACCATGAGAATTGGATTCCATACAAAGAAAATAATTAAATACAAGTTTCAAAACTTATCCGATTATTCTCAATTTGATACACGTGAAGGAACTTGTCAAGAAAATCATAAATATTAAGTTAGAAACTTAATCAAGACCAAGGAGCCATTGAATGGATTTTAATTAATCCTTTTAATTAAAATCTCTAGATTTTGAAATCCATCTAAATGATCTCAATTTAATATATGTTGTTAAACATGTCATAACTTGATTTAAAAACACGATACAAGCACATTTCATGCAAGGTATGGCCATGAGTATTAAACCTTAATACTAGAAAAATAATAAATGAAATGTTTCAAAACCTAATAAAATATTCTAGATTAAATATATGTGAAACTATATGGCATGCACATCAAGAATATCAAGTCAGAATTCCAATGTAGTGAATAATACACTCAGAGTAAATTAATTAATCAATTAATTAAATATTCTCTAGATTTTAAAACATCTCCGATTACTCTCAAATTCACCTATGTTGAAGAGCATGCTAGGGACTAATATAATATGCTAACACATATTAATTTCAAGCTAGTTAAGGCCACATGATTTAATATTTTATTCAAGATAAATATTAAATAAAATCTATGTTACTTGTCCAAATGATCTAGATTTAATATATGTCAATCAGCATATCAAGGGGTAATATTCTATCATACCACATGTTTAAACAAAGTTATGAGCAACCGGGAAAATCAAATCTCATACTAGAAAATAAATACTCAAAAGTTCTAGATTTAATATCCTAGCATGTAAACAAGTTGTATAAGCATCCATAGCATGCTATATAAAAAGAAAGTAAATTATAACACCCCCTACCTCAATTTGAGATGGAAATCTCAAATCCCCACCGAAAGAAAAGTGCTCCAAATCCAATGATACCGAAGGGTTTTGTCAGGGACAACACGGTGAACATGAATCCAAAGGAAGCCCCATGAAAATCACAACTTGACTTCAAACCTGAACTCGAATAATGGTTAGAAATGGGTTCTAATAAGGATAAAAAGTGCGCGTCGTCAAGGCGAGCAATAAACGCTAAGGTACTACGGCGTTTTACACGAGGGAAGTGGCCGAAAAAAGAAGAAGAAGCATGGCAGCCCCTTGGCAACCATGGTTGCCGGCCAAGAGAGAGGAGAGAGAGAGTGAAATCTGATATTTTCTCTTTAAGTCCCCTATTTATAGAAAAACTCAAAAAAAAAATGGATGCAATTGCCGGGTCTGGAAAAGTGGAATTTGAGCAGACATGCTCAAATGGAAAAACTCCATGAATAAAAAAGATTCAAAATGAGAAAATATGAACAACAGAAGAAACGGCGTCAAAAACTGAGTCCCGAGCAGAGAGATATGCCCCAAACAAGTTTGGTGGCAACTGGGTCCAGAAACCTTGAAACTGGAGAAAAATGACCAGAAGGAAATTCTAAAAGTCCAAGACTCGACGAAAAGTGAAAATGAATCCCGTACAAGGATCCAGGCTCCAGATGGGGTATTTTGCAATAACTTTCGTTAATTGCAAATGGCCCTTATAAAAAGGTTTAATTGCGAAACTGCCCCGGAATGAAAATATCTTCCAAAAGATATTTTCTTATATACCCCTGAAATAAAATATCTTCAAAAGATATTTATGAAAAATACGCCAAGAAAAGAAAAAGTTTCTAAAGAACTGTACATCCATGCCCTTATGGACACCGGGAGCAACCAGAGTACTTTCTTGCAAAAGTAAAGATATGTATTTCGAGAACGAAAAGTGAGGTTGTGCCAAAAACTGACAAACGGAGATAAGACAGAATAGGGAAAAGGACGAAATAGTGCATAGTGTCTGAAAAGTGAAAATGCGAAAATGACTCGGTCCTCAAAGGAAGTTGTCAATCCACACGAAAGAGTCTCAGAAACCATTTCCAAGCACTCGAGATGACACTATATGACAAGAAACATAACTCAGAAAAGAAAATTAAACGGAAAAAATTTATTCGTAAAATTTCAAGAAAAAGGAAAGGAAGGAAAATGACCGGGTCATTACACTTACCTTGGAATGGTTTAATTGTTCAAGTATTGTTAAACAAATAATTAGGTCATTAATCTTACACTAGTGGTATATTTACATCAATGGGTTTCTTGTGTTTTAAATCCTAGTTTGTAGTCTATGTAAATGCATACCATGATCTCTTGACATTTCACATGCCATCATAGTTAAGAATTTTGGGCATGACTTGTGCGTTTCCAAAATCTTGGTTGTGCATGGAATGTGGTTTAATGCATTACTTGTATCTTGATACACTCTTGGTTGCACAACTTGTTGATTTTGGAACTTGGGATATCAATCAAGAATTGACATGGCTAGGACTTGGTTCTACTATAAGAGATAGAGAACTCCTTACACTATAGTGCGCACTAGGGGAAGGTACCCATGGGTTAGCAGCCCTAAAGTGATCCCAAGAGTACAATTTTAATCCGGACGATATCCGAGTATCCACATTGGTTGATTTCACTTTTTAAATTTCAAGTTGCTATTCCTTGATGATTTAAAACTTGTCGTGTTATGTGGAATGTTCCAATCTTATTTAATTGCATAGATATTATGTTTTATCTTGGATTTCACTCCTTAAATTTCAGATGTTATTCCTTCAAGATTTAAGACCCTTTTAATGTTTTATGGAATATTCCAACCTTGTTTCATTACATAGATTTTATGCTTCATCTTTGATTTCACTCCTTAAATTTCAAGTGTTGCATTCTTTGAAGATTTAAGACCTTTTTCTTGTTATATGAAATATTACAACCTTGTTTATTTGCATAGACTTTATGCTTCACCTCAAATCTCACTCTTTAAATTTCAAGTGTTACATTCCTTGAAGATTTAAGAAACTTTTCGTGTTATATGAAATGTTCCAACCTTGTTTAATTACATAAATATTATGCATTATCCTTGATTTCACACTTTGTCCTTGTCATGTTAATTGAATTGTTTCAATCTTGTTAATTTTCTTAGTCATCTCGTTTCATGTTACTTTATGCTATCATGGCTTAGGAATGATCCTATTCATGTAACTTGACTTAGATTCTAGGTGGCATGGACCATATGTAATGATTTATATTAACATGCAAAATCTCTATACCCTTAAATTTCAAGTGTTCTTTTGAAAATCTAAGAACCTTGTCGTGTTATATGGAGTATTTCCTACCTTGTTTAATTGCATAGACATTATGTTTACTTCGTATATTTAGATCTCATTCAGTATACTTGAAACTGTGCACTTGCTTCTTGTATTTAGATTCCATTTAGTATACTCGTGTCTTGTACACTTACTTCGTGTGTTTCCGATCTCGTTTAGTGTACCTGTGTTTTATATACTTACCTCGCATGTTTTCATCTTCGTTTAGTACACTTGTAACCGGTATTGTTGCATGTCATGTATCTCATTTCAACTGCTTATGTAACTTTGGATGATCCCTTAGTCTCACCTTTGACATAGACGTTAAGTAGTATGATCCTTTTGAACTGTTTCATGTTAGTCTAAAAATCTGTAAAAAGTTGAGTCTATGCATGCTCATTCCCTACGAGTAACTTGTTTACTCACCCCAAAGTTATCAGGTGATTTGTCAGGTACGAATGCTTTAGTTTGGGATACACAATATCCCTGGATCGTTTCGATGAATTGAAGTTCTTTAAGTGTATTCTTGTTCATGATTCATGCAGATGTTAGCATAAAATGCTATTTGTAACTCGTATGTCAAAACTTGTATCTTTGATTCCATATATGTAATATGTACATAAAAACACTTTTTACAATGTATTTGACATGTATGAGATGAGGCCAGAGGTAAATGGTCATTATTTTGTATCCTATGTAATTTTTGACTTCATAAAATATTATGAAAATATTAAAAAATGTCAAGTCATTGCTTCATGTTTGTATCAGGTGTGGGAATTCCAATTTTATTCTTTCATAGGGTCTCATTAATCATGTATGAAGTGTGGCCAAGGGCCAAATGGTCATTTGACAACATTTCATAATTTTGGTTTTCATATTTTCCATTTCAAGTTCATTTTTTGCCTTTTTGGCATTCGGGGGGTCGGATTTTGACTTGGCCATTTTCAGAAGCCGCGGACCATTCCCGCGCACTCAAAATCATTTATTACATTTGCGTGCATATTCGTTTTAGCCTAGAAATGCATTTGGGGTCAAATGCATACTTGGTGCAAAGTTGTATTTTCGCCGTTTTGAGCCTAATCTAATCTAGGGGCATTCTAGACATTTCAAAGTGAGTGTTGTTGTTTCCATCCATGTAGTCGGGTAGAAAACATGATTTGGGGGGGGGGGGGGTTCTTCTTTGTGTTTTTTTAAAAAAAGACCCAGAAAGTCCTCAAAATCATATTTCAAACTCAAAAAACTGCTAAGCTTGTCTGCATGACAAGTGCTCGTCCATAGGGGGCAAGAGCTCGTAAATAGGGCAGTGAGTTTTTGCCCTGGGCGTGCTCATCTACGAGCACTCATCGGCTTTGGACGAGTGCTCGTCTGTACTATTCATGTGAGTGTGTGTGTGTGTCTGGTTTAGCAATGCACTTCCAACTTCAAATTATTTATCTTCTTCATTTTAACTCCGAATTGGTCCATTCCTGAGTCTAAATTGACCGCATCAAAAAAAAAATTCCAATGGTACTAGTTAGAGCTTCAGATTCCATTTTTACCTTAAGATATTTAATTTTCGGGTCATCACTGATGCACCGGGTTGCAAAACTTGGGCCGTCACATAATCAGTGATTTGAAAATTTGATTTTCTTGAAACTGAAAAGAGGGTAAAATCGTATAATGAGATTCTGGTTCACTTTGAATGAAGTTAGAGATGGTTTCTATTATAGATATGAAATTTGAAGTATATATATAGATTATGATGATAATGCATAAAAATTAAAAGTTGAATAATCATTTTGTTCTATCAATGCTTCATATACTTAAGGTTGTCTCCATAATGATTCTTTCTTCAATATTCTTTATGTTCCAAGGTAATAAATGAGCTTCAAAATTTGATGTTTGTGGGTAACATGTTCGTTAAACCCTCACGAGACTTCACTCATCCTCTAGGGATGCTTAGGGGTTTAAAAGCCTTATTACATATGCTAAATGCAACCGTAACTCCCACGAAAGAGGAGAAATGTTGTTTTTGTATTTTCATTCTGTTTTGCTATGGGATTAGCAAAATGTAAGTTTGGGGGTGTGATAAGCACCGAATATTGCATATTTAAACACCCTTAATTGCATTAGTTAGGTCCATTATTTGGTTTTATTGGATAGATTATCTTCATTTGTATGTTTTTGTGTATTTTTAAGTTTATTCTCTAAAAATAAACAAAAATAAGGATTTATTGGCTTTCGAAGAATAAAATAATCTCGGGTTTTAACTTCAAATGATTTTTAAGAAAAGATGACCCAAATAGTTCATGGACACTTTGTGCAGTGCATAAAAGAGAAGAGGGACTCAATGGCCCAAGCCAAAGCCATGCAAAGAAGTTGCATTTTGAGCCCAAACTGCAACACTGTGGGTGCCCGCCAACTCCATGCACAAAAGTGGCAAGTGGACACCAAGAATGAAAGAGGCCAACAATTGCAAGAAATGAGCTAAATAAATTCTAGTAGTAAACCGATTTCACAGGTGAATGCCAAGAACCGTAGGTGCCTGCCAGATGCTGCAGCTGCACGCTGGCATTCATTCGCGCACGAGCAAAGAGGTGCCATGGTACGCCGCGGGCGGACGCCAGATACTACGGGCGCCGACCAACCTATGGACAACAATGAGCTGTCCCACTCTCTCTTGGTCAAAGGTTGTTCCCTTTAATTAGGGAATGAAGGTTACGACTTTGAGGGCTGTAACCCATTTTTTGTGTATTATGTACCATATCTATATGAAAAAGATATTATAAAATTATTATTGATTTAATTTAGAAGAAGGGGGGAGAGAGATTTCTAGGGTTCCTACGGAGTTTTCCTATTGAAGGGAGCTGTAACCATGGGGCTAGAGTGGAGGACTTCTTCTTGTTTAATCCTTGAAGCAACTGCCATGTCCATGAAGAAATAACTCCCTTCCTAGGGAGTTGATGTAGCCCATTCCAAGTAGAAATGTTGTAATTGTGTTTCAATTTAGGGATTTAAGATGTATATAGCAAATTTCATAATTTAGAGATTTACCTATGTTGTAATTGGATTTCATTCAAATAAATGATTATGTTGAATTGTCTATCTTGTCTTAGAATTCATATCTTCATAATTACATTTCTTACATCTTTATAATGAGAATGAAGATGAGATTATACAATGGTTTTCTTGGCATGTTGTATGAAGATTTTGATAGTCCATGACTTAGGGAAACCTGTAATGGATTATGACTTAGTCTTTGACTTCATGTGCATTTACCATACATGTAAGGGATTTAATAGTCCATGACTTAGGGAAAATGTTTCATACTACACTCTAGTTTAGGTAGATGAATCATGCCAACCTTTGATGGATTATGCTTAACTCTTTAATATATGAACTTCTTGAAGATATTGTGGCTATCATGCATTTATACAAATCATGGTTGTATACATAGTTAGTCCCCTGGTTAATTGAAATTAAACATATTTATGAGGCTTGTGGTGAAGTCATCTCCCTATCCTTTTTTTCTCTAAGTTTAATCCATTTAAATTCATTTTATTCATTGTTTTAATGCAATTTCAATTCATAACTCTAAGTGACCAACAAATCAAACCATCATATCTTTTATTAAACTTAAAGTGATTTTACAACTTTGGTTGCTATAAATTAACAATTCTTATGGTTCGACAAACCCTTATAATAGCCCTATTCTACATTAATTTGTGCTATTGCAAGTGGTGATTTTAATTAGTAAACAAATATCACACATCATTCATGCTCAAATAGGGATGGTAATGGGCAGTCTGGGAGAGGATCTCATTCCCCATCCCCATCCCTACTCCCGTTTAATTTTGTTACCCCAAAAACTGCCACCACACCGATTAAAATTTCACCTCCCACCCCTATAACCATTCCCACCCCATCCCCACTTGCCCCGCCCCATAACTGAATAAATTGAAAAGCCACTCTTTGGTTAGTAAAAAAGGTCTTGGAAGCCAACAAGTGAAAAACCTAACATCTTCAACCTCTAAAAATCTCCATTTTAAAACCCATTGAGTTTTTTTTTACAGAGTGAATATTAGAACACCAAGAGAACGGATTGCTCGAACCCATGCCTGACATATCGTAGAGACAAGGTGAAGATATGAAAA
Organism: Cornus florida; assembly: GCF_030987335.1. Taxonomy (NCBI): domain Eukaryota; kingdom Viridiplantae; phylum Streptophyta; class Magnoliopsida; order Cornales; family Cornaceae; genus Cornus; species Cornus florida. Next base: position 21,098,589 of record NW_026775574.1, read on the forward strand.
GTTAGATCATTTGATGTGTTTTACTTAAGGAACTGCTATCTCATATTATTTTTTTTATTTTCTTAATTTTTGAAAAAGGTAGTGTAATACCCTAATATTTTAAAGGATTTATTAATTGGGATTAATTATTTTTATTTTATTTTTAAATGATTTAATTTGAATTAATTGCGTTTATTTTAATTTTTAATTGATTTGTTTTAGCGAGTGCTTAAATTAATTATTTTATTTTATTTATATTTCGTGAATTATTGATGATAGGGAAAAATAACCCTAACCTATCTTAACCTAACGACAGCGGTAATTAAGTATTGACTAGCCGCCAGACCTCTTCAACTTTCAAGTGATAATATCTCGTTATCAAGGATAAGCATTTCTATTAGATAAGAATGATAACAAATCGTATCAAGGATAAGATTTGTTATAGGGTAAGTTCAAATCTTATCAAGGATAAGATTGCCACAGGATAAGCTCCATGGGATAAGGACGATGAAATTCCCTTATCAAGAATAAGGGAAGTGACTATAAATATGAAGACGACTCAGGAATAAGGTACACATAAAAAATCTCATACTAAGACTCTTTACAATAGAAGTTCTTTCTCTGAAAACCCCCACTAACTTGATCATCAGAGGGTCAATGGCCGGCACCACACCGGTGTTTGATTTTGCCGTCCTTGTTTTGCAGGAAATGGTGTCGTACTAGGCCGTGGCGAATTTTAACATCAACAGTTGGCACCGTTTGTGGGAATGACAATTCCCTTGAATCAATTAATCACTCGGTTGGCTGTATACGTTTACGGTCCGGTATGGTTACCGAAAGAACACCGTCGCAGGGATCTGGTTAAAGGGAAGAGTTTGGTTTAAACCTAAACGTCCTAAACGAACAGACACGGCTTGCAGCGTTGGAACTGCAGGTCTAAACTCTGAATTAGGGTATGGACCAGTTGATCCAACAAAATGCAGCACTCCTGCAACACCTTGTTCCACTAGTTTAACAAAGCTTGCCACGATAAGACCTCTCGAATCCAAATAGGGGTAATGGGAATCTGGAGGAGCAGGATACTCATCCTCCCCAACATGAGACCTAAGTGGAACAAAGCCAGGTGGGAAACCGACATAGAGAGGTGATCCACCCCTCTCTTCCACGGAGTTCCCGACCCCATGAAGACACAACTGTCATTGAAAAGACAAATGAGATTTCCCACGTTGACCTAGAGATGCAGGATCTCAAGGCAAAGATGGAGGGTGTGATGCAGGCCATGATGGGGAAAGGCATTGCAGCCATAGATGGTTTGGTGCAGAAGACCAACTTGCCGTTTAGCCCCTCGGTTATGAAATACCCCTTGCCAAGCAAATTTAGAATGCCCACAATTGAGAGTTTCGACGAAACTAAAGATCCCCTTGACTACTTGGAGACTTTTTAAGCACTTATGCACCTGCACATAATGCCAGATGAGATCATGTGCAGGGCTTTCTCAACAACCCTCAGAGGATCAGCACGGGTATGGTTTAACAAACTAAAGCCAGTAACTATCGAAACCTTTGAAGAATTGAGTAAGGGCTTTGTGGGCCATTTTATTGCTGGCCAGAGACATAAAAGGCCGGCTACCCACCTCCTTACTGTGAAGCAACAGAAGGGAGAGTCACTGCGAGATTACATTAGTCGTTTCAACACGGAGATGTTACAGGTGGAGGAAGCGGATGACAAGGTGGCCCTAGCCGCCTTCATGGGAGGACTCCAAACCTCGAGATTCCTCTTCTCTTTATCAGAGGAACCTTCTACCAGCATGGCCGAGTTATTGGTTTGAGCTAAAAGACATATGAATGCTAAAAATGCAATGATTGCGAGAAAGGGAAAAGAAGGGGAGGATAAAAAGTCAGACAAGAAAAGGCCGGCCCTGACAACCAGAGATGAAAAGGAAACCAAGTACAAGAAACCCATGGTCAACCAGAATGAAAGGGTGTCTCGCTATAAGAACGCGAAGAGGTATACAAATTACACTCCTTTAAATATGCCAATAGATCAAGTTTTCCTGCAGATCCAAGATGAACCATATTTGAAGTGGCCACCAAAGTTAAAGTCAGATCCGGCGAGGAGACCTCATGATAAGTACTATAGGTTCCATAAAGACCATGGGCACGCCACAGAGGATTGCTTCGACCTCAAGGATCAGATTGAGACTCTGATCCGAATGGGGCATATGCGAAAGTTTATTGTTGGGAATGACAGAACCAACATTAATCCACCTAGAGCAGGCCGAGATAATCGTCCTCCTGATTAACAACCAATGGGAGAAATTAGGGTTATAGCCGGGGGATGTGCAGGAGGTGGAGAATCAAGCTCAGCTCGAAAGGCTTATGCCAGGAGAATACAAAGCTCATCTAAGGTGTGCGAAGTTGGAGTACAGGTTCAACATCGGAAGATGCCTCGTCTAGGTGATCCTGTTATTACATTCTCGGACGAAGACATTAAAGATGTGCAACAACCTCATGATGACCCCCTCATTGTTACCATGATGATCACTAATTATACTATTCGATGAATCTTGGTGGATAATGGAAGTTCGGTAAATATCATTTTCCTTGATGTATTCAGCAAAATGAATATTGGTAAGGAGAAACTCAGACCTACTAGATCACCATTGGTAGGATTCACGGGAGATAAGTTCTACCCTCTAGGAGCTGTCATTCTTCCCATCACTGCAGGAACTAGCCCGAAACAAGTTATGGTCATGGTAGACTTCCTGGCGGTGGATTGCCCATCTGCTTACAATGTTATCCTAGGAAGAACTACCTTAAACTCAATGAGGGCAATCACTTCGACTTATCACCTCTTGATGCGTTTCCCTACAGAGCAAGGCGTAAGCAAACTAAGAGGAGATCTGACCACTGCCAAAGAATGCTATGTTGCGTCTCTGAGAGAAAAGAAGCAGTAAGAGGCTTTGGTTGTCGAAGAAATTGAAGAACAGGAGCAGGATCGAGCCAAGCCAATTGAGGACCTGGTGGATATATGCTTAAATGACAATGACGTAACAAAAAAGGTGAAGATAGGGTCTCTACTCCCCTTAGACTTCATGAATACTCTTGTATAGTTCCTCAGACATAATCAAGATGTGTTCGCATGGTCACATGAAGACATGTCTGGTATTGATCCAGCTACGATCGAGCATCGATTAGACACGGATCCCACAGTCAAACCTATCAGGCAAAAACGAAGAACATTTGCTACAGAGAGGAACATGGCTATATCAAAAAAGGTGAATAAGCTTCTGAAAGCTGATTTCATCCAAGAGGTTAATTATCCCGACTGGTTGGCTAATGTTGTTTTGGTAAAAAGGCCAATGGAAAATGGAGGTTGTGTGTAGACTTTACTGATTTAAATAAGGCGTGCCCCAAAGATAGCTTCCCTCTGCCAAGAATCAACATGTTAGTAGAAGGAACGGCTGGCCATGAGTTGCTTAGTTTTATGGATGCATATGCAGGATATAACCAAATCTTAATGCATCCACCAGATAGAGAAAAGACCTCTTTTGTCATGGACAGAGGTTTGTATTGCTACAAGGTGATGCCTTTTAGGCTCAAAAATGCTGGTGCAACATACCAGCGGTTAGTCAACTTGATGTTCAAGAATCAAATCGAAAGGAATACAGAGGTATATGTGGATGACATGCTGGTAAAAATCTTAAAAGCTCAAGACTACCTAGTTGATCTACATAAGACATTCCAAGTCCTTAGGAAACACCAAATGAAACTCAACCCAGACAAATGTGCCTTTGGTGTCTCCTCAGGGAAATTCCTTGGTTACATGGTAAGCAGGAGAGGGATAGAGCCAACCCCGAGAAAATCCAGGCAATTCTCAACATGCGGTCTCCAGCATCGACTAAGGAACTTCAAAGATTAACAAGAAGAATCGCCGCTCTGAACAGGTTGATTTCCAGGGCAACGGATAGATGCCTGCCTTTCTTTCGTGTGCTCAGGAAAGCTTTTTCATGGACACCTGAGTGTGAGCAAGCTTTTACAGAGCTGAAAGAGTATCTCACTTCACCACCGTTACTATCATGGGCAATGCAAGGAGACCAGTTGTATTTGTACTTAGCGGTTTCTCCATCGGCAGTAAGTTCAGCCTTAGTCCACGAAGAAGATGGAATTCGGAGGCCAGTATATTATACTAGCCGTGTATTCAGAGGAGCAGAAGAGAGGTACCCAAGGATAAAAAAAGTTGGCTCTTGCCCTAGTTGTCTCTGCAAGGAAACTTAGGCCTTACTTCCAGGCACATACCATGCATAATAGTATTAACAGACCAGCCACTTAGGCAGGTCCTCCGCAAACCTGATACTTCGGGGCAACTTATAAAGTGGTCGATAGAACTTGGAGAGTTTGATATCCAATACAAACCCCGAACGGCCTTAAAAGCCAAGCACCTGCCAGATGTTATAGTGGAATTCACACCAAAAGAGGGGCATGAGCATGGCGTAAATGAGCAGGAAGAAACTGAGTCTACTTGGACATTATACATGGATGGGACGGTCAACGCCTGTGCAAGTGGGGCAGGGCTAGTAATTGTTTCCCCGAATGGGGAATGCATCAAATATGTACTCAGGTTTGGATTTAAGGCAACCAACAATGAGGCAGAATATGAAGCCCTCCTAGCAGGCCTCAGGATAGCTAAAGCTCTGGAAGTTGAGCGACTACTAGCGTATACCGATTCTCAAGTAATAACTGGACAAGTCCAGGGGGAATATGAAGCCAAGGATGAGAAGATGAAGACCTATCTACATAAGATAGAAGATATCAAGGGCTTTTTTAAGAAGTTCTCTATTCACTGGATCCCCCGAGAAGATAATAAGCTGGCAGATGCCCTAGCTCCACTGGCAACCGCAGAGGAAGATAAAGCCATACCTGTGGGATATTTGGATGAGCCTAGCACAGTTTGGGATTGGCCACAGAAAATACACCAGGTGATCCCAGGTATGGAGTGGGCAGAACCCATTATCAGGTACATAGAGAACGAAGAGCTACCCCAGGATCGCATGGAAGCACGAAAGATCAGGATGCGTGCAGCAAAATATTGCCTCATTGAAGGGGTTCTCTACTAGAAGGGATTTTCTCTACCCTACTTGCGTTGTGTCTCCATAGATGAGGCGAATTATATTATAAAGGATATACATGAAGGCTTTTGTGGAAACCATGCTGGGGGCAGATCACTAGCGAATAAAGCTATCCGACAAGGATACTTTTGACCTACTATGAGGAAAGATGCGCTTGAGTTTGTGAAGAAATGTGACAAGTGCCAGAGATTTGCCAATGTCCCAAAACGACAAGCAGAAGAGTTAACCCCTCTTACAGGGCCGTGGCTTTTTGCCCAATGGGGGACGTACCTCATCGACCCTTTACCCCAAGGGAAGGGACAAACTAAATACACAATTGTGGCTATCGATTATTTCACCAAATAGGTGGAGGCTGAACCATTAGCTCATATTGGAGCGAATGAAGTAAAAAAGTTTTTCTGGAAGACAATAATCTGCAGGTTCGGAGCACCAAGGGTAATTGTGACCAATAATGGGAAGTAGTTTGAAAGTGAGCAGTTCTTTGATTTTTGTAATGAACTTGGGGTCAAAGTTCATTTCTCTTCTCCTGCCCATCCCCAAGCCAATGGGCAAGTTGAGGTCACAAATAAGACAATACTGAAGATGATCAAGACACGCCTAGAAAAGGCCAAGGGCTTATAGCCTGAACAACTACCCGGAGTTTTATGGGCCTATCGCACTACCGTAAGAACCCCCACTTAGCTTTTGGAAGTGAAGCTGAGATCCCGGTAGAAACAAAGGTTGCTACCCTCAGAACCAAGTATTTTGAACCTCAACAGAACGAGATGGAACTACGGTTAAACTTGGACCTGATAGAAGAAAAAAGAGAGTAGACCCAAATCAAGGCTGCAGCTTACCAACGGATGGTATCCAAGTACTACAACGCTCGGGTCAAGCTAAGGAGGCTTAAGCTAGGGGACCTAGTGCTTCGCAAGGTTACCGTAGCTACTATGGTGAAAGGGGAAGGATAGTTAGCTCCCAACTGGGAGGGCCCCTATCGAGTAACCCAGTGTAACAAACCGGGGGCATATTGGTTAGAGACACTTGGTGGGAGCCAACTTCCCCACCCATGGAATGCAGAACATTTGAGGAAATATTACCAGTAGGTATAGGCTATGTTTTATTATCTCACTTTTAAAAGTGCTAGTATGTTTTTAGCTTCAATAAAGCAGACCAGTGTTTAATGGATGCTGATGCTTGACTATCGAATATTATTTTCGATAAGTCTTTAATAAAATAATTATTCATATTTATTTCACGTGTTTCCACTGCTGATTACGTTATTACTGAATTTAATAAGTCATAAAAGGACTAGTAAAGCATTAAGTCCATTTTTTTATTAAAAGAAATATTCCCTTACTAAAGGGACGAGCTGGGTGAAGCTCGTAAAAAGACATTCCTTCAAAAGAAGGACATGCTTAATGAAGCCTGAAAAAGTAAAAGAAATTCTGCATACCGAAATAATGAGTATGAAGCAATATCATGAAAGACAAAATGTCAAAAGAAGAGCAACTATTCTCTGAGTTGAGAGATGTCAAAAGAAGAGCAACTATTCTCTGAGTTGAGAGATATTCTGAACAGTTCTGAGGGATTGACATGCTAAGAAAGAAAAAAAAATTACTATGGAATTCAATCTTCCTCTTTACTCTCAGCCAGAATATCATACATAGAAAAATCTATATCTGGATGATCTTTGCTGACAAGAGCTTTGAACTGGTCAAAACCATCACAGCAAGCCTTGCCTATGAGCACCTTAAACTCATTAGAATTTTTAAAGCTCTCCACGGCAGCTAACTTCTCAAGTTCCAGCTTATTGAAGTATTCTTCGGTAAGTCTCACTTTCTTATTTTGAAAGTTTAATTTTACATTAGCCAAGTCATCTTCTTTATTTTTAAGTATAGAAGTAACATCTTCGTATTTAGCCTTGAAGGAAGCCATCTCTAGGGAAAGCTTTTCATATTCTTTTGCAATAACAACAGAGTATGTAGTGCCCTATAAATCAATACATAAATAAATAAATAGTGGCAAATAGTTGAAAAAAAAAGAGATGCACATGATAAGGGTAAAATCTCACCTGACTAATTAGATGAAGAAATTTTCTTGAAAGCTCAGATGCTGGCAGGTTTTGCAATCTGGTAGCGTCATCTTTTACTACCATTTTATGTAGCCTATCATACGCGACATTAGCGTTATCAAGAACCGACTCCCCTTGGGAAAGTGCTTGGTTTGTTGATACCGAATTAAAACTCTCGAAACTCGTAGGAACCCCACCAAATCCCTAAAACCTAGAGTGGGACCTGGTAACACTCCAGGGTTTGAAGATTTACTATGATTTTGCTCTCCTACCCTTCGTAATTTCTTGGAAGTAGGAGTAGAGGGAAGATTACTTGACCGGACTTAGGCTATGATCCTTTTATTGAGTTTCTAGCCTACATAAAGAGTAGTAAGGAAAATATTTAATAAAATATTAACTAAAATTAGTAAGTTTACGTATAGGTAACTTTGTTTTTCTTACCTTTCTCTGAAGGGGTGAGGGTTTCAGTTGAGCTAGTAGCTCCTACATACAATTCTAGAGCTTCCTCCATCATAAGATCGTTAAAGGTCTTCAATGGGTGCGCAAGGGCGTTACCAACATATTCTTTTTCTTGGGCTGAGAGAGCTGGTTTCACCTTAAAGTCTGGAAAACGGAATTATAAGTCGCAATTCTCTAAAATAAATAAATAAATTATTTTGTGAATACTATTCACTTGAATAGTACCCACGGGTACTGTTCACAGGTTAAAAAAAATTATTTTGTGAACACTATTCACATGAATAGTACCCGCGGAACTGTTCACAAGGTAAAAAAAAAAAAATTGTGAGTACTATTCACATGAATAGTACCTACGGGGGTACTATTCACAGGATTATAAAAAAAAAATTTATTTTGTGAGTACTGTTCACATGAATAGTACTCGCGGGTACTGTTCACAAGGTTATTAATATATATATATATATATATATATATATATATATATATTTTGTGAGTACTATTCACATGAATAGTACCACGGGTATTGTTCACAAAAAAAAAAAAAAAAAAAAAAAAAAACCATATATATATACATTGTTATATATCATACCTGCAGGGTTTGAATTACTCCAAACACTGGGAAATTTCCCGTATGTACCGGAAATAAAAAAGAAACGACTCTTCCAGCCTTTATTATTTTCAGGAGCTGCAACAATGAGGAATATCTTCCTTGATCGACACTGAAAGTACCAAAAGTTATCATTTTTCTTCCTGGGATAATAAAAATTCAAGAATTGATTTACGGTTAGACGACCATTGCCACACCTTCCCGAAACAATCAAACAGCCTATAATAATTCTCCAGGAATTAGGGGCAATTTGAGAAAGAGCTATCTTTAAATAAGAAAGAATTTCTTTTACAAATGGATGAATCGGAAAACACAGGCCCGCAGCAAAAGTCGACTCGAAAAAGCATACCTCGCCCAAACGAATAGAAGAACATCTATCTTCTGGTTTGGGTTTGTGAAGGTGAATAGATGAAGGAATGAAATATTTAAATCTACAATTCTATAAATTCTCATCCTTAATTAAGGATTCTCCTTCACATAGAGGTTGCTTGGAAAAAGCAGTCCTTGGTCTTTGGGAGTAATCAACACCAGATTCGTCAGCATAATCAGGATCAAGTTCTTCAACACTTTCAGAGGTTGAGTCCTCAGATTAAGATTCAATATTCAAGTTATTTTCCTGCACGGACATGATGAGATATTGGATATCGCGAAAATAGCGAAACCACTTTGGAATTACACCGATAACCCAGTAAAGACAACTTGACCCAATTACGTATCTACAACAATCCACAAGAAACTCACAGTTAGGATCCAGGTTAAAGGATTTCAGACAAAAAAGAAAAGGGATGTAAATAAATAAATTATTTATTTATTTATAGGAAAATTCTTTTTCAAGTAACAGTGAAGTTCTTATAAAGGAGTCTTACTACAATATGGAAGGGGCTTGTAGTAAAAAGGAAATAAATAAAATATAGAAAGTATTTCTTGGTCCAAAACGTACCCGGAAATAGGGGGTAACTGATAGGGAAAAATAACCCTAACCTATCTTGACCTAATGATAGAGGTAATGAAGTATTGACTAGCCGCCAAACCTCTTCAACTTTCAAGCGATAATATCTCATTATCAAGGATAACCATTTTTATTAGATAAGAATGATGACAAATCATATCGAGGATAAGATTTGTCATGGGGTAAGTTCAAATCTTATCAAGGATAAGATTTCCACGAGATAAGCTCCAAGGGCTAAGGATGATGAAATTCCCTTATCAAGAATAAGGGAAGTGACTATAAATACGAAAATGACTCGGGAATAAGGTACACACAAAAAATCTCATACTAAGACTCTTTATGATAGAAGTTCTTTCTTTGACCACTAACTTGATCGTCGGAGGGTCAACGGCCGGCACCACACTAGTGTTTGACTTTGCCATCCTTGTTTTGAAGGAAATGGTGTCGTAGTAGGCTGCGGCGAATTTCAACCTCAACAATTGATATGATGATTGTTGTGTGTGTGTTTGATTATTAATTAAATTATTTGCGTGTTGATTTTATTAGTATGGTGTGACTTGGTTGTAATTTCTTATTTTGTTTATGTGCTTCAAGTAATTAGTTATTTTAATTTAAGTGTTTATTTAATTATTTATTTTATTTAAATTAATTAGATTTGGGCTTAAGGGAAGTTGGACCAAAGGATGTGATCTTGGGCATGAAGGAAGCCTTGTTGGGTTAATTAATAAGGGCCCATGGTTATAAAGATATTTAAATAATTATCTTTACATAATTTTAGATATATGTGTGTGTGTGTGTTTATGATTTTATTTTAGATATATATATATATATATATATATATATATATATATTATATAATATATGTGCATACATATTATTTAAGATAATAATTATTTTTACTATTTTATTTGGTAGTCCTACTAGAAATAGGATTTGGATTTTAAAATGTATAAATATACACATAAAGTTTTATTATTAAAAGTTTACACGTTAGAAAATAAGAGAGGCAGAGAGAGAGAAGAGGAGAATGCTGTGATACCCCTCGGATCCGAGACACGGGTTGATCAGGCCCAAACCCGAGGGAATATAAAACAATCAATATGTAACCGAACACAGTATACAAAGTGAAATAAGAAATAAAAATAATAAACTGAAAGAAAGCTAATTTAAAATCCTCAAAAATAAAATTATTAAAATTCGATACTCCAAATCTCCATAAGTTTAACAACTCGGGAATCCATCTAGTGGACCCCTTATTAAAAACCTCAATAGAAACTATAACATCAGAAATAGAATCTAAAGCTAAACATAGAATGGATTCCTACGTAGTCGGATGAATGAATGTCTGTATTTGCACTGCACGTCCAAGCTCTAACCCTGGAACTGATGAACACCTGAAAAATAAGAGAGTGGGTCAAGCCCACATGCAAGTCCTATTCTACTACAATCCATACAGTAATCCGATAAGCAGATACATCCTAGAGAGCCCAACAATATCTGAAGTAGTCCATATGTATATATAGTACACACTATAGGATGCTTGCTAGTCCAGTAGGTCTGTCTCAGCCTGAATAGAGATACCATGCAAATTGCACATAATGTGGTCATGTGTACCTAGACCTACCAAGGAACAACACCTATGTCCAGTTATCCATCCTAGGCGATATACGCGCCCTAACCATAGTCCTGAGACTCAAGCTCATACCATGGCACCATAAAATAAATATATAAAGTCTGTACTCCTCCTAATACAAAATACCATCCACCTATGTAGTGGTCTGATATATGTATAATCATCCGTCCTGAAACCACATTAAGTCATTTAACTAATTTGTTGACATGACACAAGTAGGTGATTGACTTAACCTATATTGTTAATCCGTACCTTAATATAAATTAGGTAGAACTTAATGTTTGAACTAGTTCATACATAGTATGTCACCGTCCCATACCGGTACATACAATCCTCCAGTTAACAAAGTTGACAAAACAGTAATAGATACTTATCAACCATACTCCAAAATTAGCATAAATATAGTCCAACACGTATATGGCCAATTAATGCATTCAGTATAAGATTTAAAAATCATATTCCAGTCTTTTAAATAAATGAAGTAGGACTACACATTTAACTCCTCCAAACAGTACCATAATTGATGCAAATAAATAGTAGAAATAAACATCAGTTAATTCCATCTAAGCAAACTTATTTTTCCAGATAAATAACTATATGCTTATAACACAACTAAGACATGATTAACAATCTTAAATCATGTGAAGAAACCAAATTGCTTTAGAAAACAGTAAGCATAGTAATCCAGTTTCAATTCCTTTATCCAATGTTCCACAAACAGGTTTATTGTTGAACCTTATATTATTGCATGCTTCGACATAATAAATTCAACATGCTTCCCAAGAGTCTTTACAAGTCTGTAACAAATATATATCCCATTCACAGCCACTGGAACCTTTTAAACCAACCCAAACTGTCCAAACCAAGACCAGAACACGAAATATCAAGAAAATAGGGTAGAGCCGCCTCCTAAAACAAAGAAGCCGGCTCCCCCCTTGGTGGAGCCGCCTCCACCTCATGTGGAGCCGGCTTTACCCCTTGTAGAGCCGGCTCTACAAGCCCTAGAGCCGGCTCCCTCTTTTGGTGAGCCGGCTCTCCTCCTTTGAGAGCCGTATCCCCTAACCTGTTCGTCTTCTTCGCCTTCGGCGAAGTTCAGAGTCACTGTATAGTTTTTATAATTTATTTCAAGGTTCAATTGATATCCTAGAATTAATTATAAGTATGCATCCAATCCCAAATACACCAAGGTTAAGCAAGATTAAAAACCAATGCAAACAGATTCTTAAGCGAGAACAACTTTCAACACAAAAATAGATTTATGCAACCATTTAAAAGTTGATTCAAACATGCTTACAAGATTAATATTAACTTCAATTTAATCTGTTTTAATGCTTGATTAATCCCTGGAATCTAACTAGGCGTGCACAGAACACGAATTAGAGGGAAGGAATAAAATAGAGACTTACCTTGAGTTTCAGTTTTGAAACTCTAAACCACCCTCTCTGAAGCTTCCGTTCATGTCCGAGACTCCTGTCCTACACCTCTGGTGCTCTTGGTTCAACCCAGAAGCACTCCGTCCAGTTATTCTTGAACCTCTCTGGAAATCTCTCAAAGTTCTCTCCGTCTCACTGTAGTGAATAGGGTTTTGTTTGTAACCCTAAACCAACGTATAATACTGTATTTATAGGCTTCAGCACAACCCTAATTCTAATACAAACCCAACCCTAAGTCGGCTAAAACCCTCATTTGATTAACTAAAATAAAACCCTACATCTAATATACAATAGCAACCAAAACACGGACAACAGTTAATTTAAAAAACAATTTATTTAAATAGCCACATAAGCACATACTTAAAACTAGTCACAAATTCACAATTCAATGAAAAATAAATAATTAAACAATTAAACAAATAATTTAGTAAAAATGCACTAAAATAATTAAATTAAATGCCATGACTGTTCTTTTAAAATTAGGGGTATTACTGACAAGGAGGAGACCGAATCTGATAAAGAGGACGTTGGGATTTCGAAGAGACAATCAAGACTTGAAGCGTCGGTTTCGTATCAAAACCTTCAAACGAGTTTTTCTCTAACTTTCCTCTTAGAACTCATAAGGATTTCACCTTGAGTATCAAAAACATTAGGTTAAATTTACTTGATTAAATCATGTTTAGATCGGGTTATTTAAAAATATGAATTATTATATATTTTTAGTTTTGGATTATTGGATTTTAATTGTGTATATAAATGTTGTATATGTATTTTAAAATCAATTTATAGGTTGATCTATGACCCAAGAAGGTTAATTAGAGTTTCTGAAATTTCTGATATTTTTATATAATTTTCTGGAATTTTTATATAATTTTTAGATATTTATTTAGAATATTTGTATAATTATTTTTGGAATTTTTTTAACTTATGGAACGTGGTGGTCAAAGGGGAGTTTGATCTAGTACGACGCGGCATATAACATAATGGTGTGCGCGCTGTTCTGGGCTTGATGGGTGGTTAGATGGATCCAGTGCTTTGCGTACCATCTTAATATAGTGCGCAAGCTGATCCATTGGCTGACAAGGGTTGATGAAGGGGTAGTCGATCCAACGCATCACGACACATGAAGAGCTGGTGTGCATGTGCATCTAAACTGCTAATCTGGTCTGGTCAACATAGAAATGATTCGGTACGGTTGCGCTTACAGTAGGGATTGAGCTCAGCCTATTATTCTGCCTGTTTTGTTACTCAAAATTTAAACAGTTATAACTTAGTCATTTTAAATCGAAATTGGGTCATTCTTAAGCTCAAATTTAAGAATTTTTCATCCTCTTTCCAATAGTACAAATTTCATTCTTAGATTCCCATCCTATTAAGAGATATTTACATTTTAGTAAGACGGTGTCGGAAAACTATTTAAACCGAGATGTAATATTTATGGAAAACCATTTTTGACGATATTTAGTAGCATTTAATTTGCGTAAATATAATTAAATTACTATATTGGTGATGAAAGGAGGTGTGTGTGTGTGTGTGTGTGTGTATATATATATATATATATATATATATATATATAATTATTTATTTATTTATATATATATGTGTGTGTGTATATATGGTTTATTTTATTTATGAGTTGTATGGATGGAGGTATATCTACATATAATTGTTGATATATATGTATATATGATTTTAAATAATCAAGGATTATTAAGGAATGTGTTGTACATATCTCTATATATTAAATAATATATGTCTATATGTATATATCATTTAAGATAATTAATATTATTATTCTTATTTGATATATTGTGATTTATAGGTAGTATGGTTGATTAAACCATAATAGGCTGGTTATTAAATTAATGTTTTGTTTTTAATATGTATGGGATGTCTATGTATGATTTGATTTATTGTTAAGTTTAAATTTGGTACATGGTTGAACTGTAGGCATGGATGAGTTGCCAAAGGCTTAAATATATAACCTAAATATTTGTATGAATAAAATTCATACATAGGAAGCGAGTTGTTAGTTTAAATGTATAAATAAATATATTTGTGGAGGCATGGTTGAATTGCCAATGTATAAATAAATATACTTGTGGATGCATGATTGAATTGCCAATGTATAAATAAATATACTTTAGGAGGCATGGTTGAGTTGCCAATATATAAATAAATATATTTATAATGGCATGGTTGATTTGCCAAGGCATAATTAAATTGTTGTGTGTTAGATGATTAAAATTTCATTTATAGTTATTGTATGTATAAGTTGGATTATGATTAGATATTCTTAAATTAGAATAATATAGTACTTACATGTTAGTGTATTATTTTATATATATTAATAAAATAATATTGGTGGAGACATGGATGATTTGTCAAAGCGTAAATATTGGATATGTGATTTAAATAATTAAAATCATATTTGGGTTTTGGATTAATTATAATATTCCTTTATTTGTAATTTATTATTTAAAAGATTACATAACTGTCCAAGATGGAATAAATGTTATAGAGTTTCTTTTTAAAAGAAAATAAATTTGTGAATTGGTTTAGGTATGATTAAGATTTAATCATTGATTAATGGGTTTAGAAATTTAATGGATGGGATTAGTGTATTATATATAATTATTTATATATATCTGTATCATTATATATTAAAGATAAAAAACTTTATTAGGTTTGATTTTGATCAGAGATGATCTGCTTATTGATTTTCAGAGGCCTAGGTTCGTGGATTTGACCCACTTATTTTTATCTTTCAGGTTATTAGAGGTTCAAGTCTTAGGCTCCGTTAGGAAGGAAGTAAATTGGATGGAAGGGAGAGAAGAACGGAAAGATGAGACATCCCTAGGGAAGAGATTATGGACTTCCTTTGTTTTATTCGGTTGGATGGAAGAGAAGAGAAGAACCTACCAAATTCTTTTGTTCGTTGCGAGAGAAGGGAAGGGAGAATTTAAAATTATTTTTATCATTATACCTTTCATTATTTTTTTTCCGGGGTAAATAGCCATCATCTTTATTACTCATTTAAACTGTACCATTAATTTCTAGTGAAGTAACTACTGTTTTTCGAACTAGGTGTGAACATGGAGTTTTTTTTTTTGTTCTAGATATGTTCTAAAAAACTGCTTTATGCCATTGTATGGTTCTTTATGTAGACTGTGCATTTTTTCTTCTGAATTCTCTTTTTTACTAATAAGGAAATTATATAACAAACAATCCATATGTATATATATACAAGTTCAAGGTAAGATAAAGGAAAAGGTATATATATATATATATATATATATATATATATATATATATATAACACATGAATCATAACTTGATAGGTTTTTTTTTTTTTTTTTAATTTTTATTTTTTGCGTGAGATGAAATGTGTAGGGTTTACTTTTTTATATTTGGAAAGGATGATATTGTAATTTAATAGTTTTATAATAGCTCCACTTATTTTCTCTCCTGTCTTCAGCTCAAATTTGGGCGGATGAAAATTTGTAAAAAAGGAGGGATAAGACATCCCTCCTATTATCATTTCCCTCCATGTCTCTTTCCTACCGAACGAAAGAATTTTGTTCCTTCTCTCCTATTTTCTTTCCACTCCTCTTTCTTCCTTCCTATTGAACAAAGCATCAAGGTTGAGGATCTGCAGCTGGAAGACTTATTTACTCTTTCAATTTATTCCAAAGTAGGATGATAGACTTATTTTATTTATATTTGACTGGATTATTGGATAATGTTTTTACGGGTCCTTGCATTACGGGATTCCCGAGTTGTCATTTTGGAGAAGTATCAATAAAGTTATTATTTATTAGTTTTTTCAGCGAGTTATTTTTTTTATTTTATTTTTGCAATCTATGCTTATTTGAAATACTTTAGTTATTTTGATAATCCTTAGTTTTGTGCGTGGATTTGATCAACCTGTGTTTAGAAATTAGTCACAGGTAGGTTGAACAAATGATGTATCAGATAAGAAATATAATTAGAGTTTAGGAAAGGTACCGATCTCCTAAGTCTAAGCCACCGATTTCATGATCTCTACATGAAAAGGCGAAACAACAAAATCTCCAGACAAAGAGTGATATAGATGAGAAAATCTCTAGAGGTGGTCTCGGAGATGGGCTAGAGTAAAAGTCGTCTGCGTAGTCGCAATACGCAAACGACGAGTGACCGAGTACTAAAAAAGTGAAATCAAGAGGGGCTAGAGTTTTTAAGCTAGTTTGGCAAATAATATAACATGTCAAGGGTAAATTAGTAATTTAATAATATAATCAATACGTTCTTTAGTGTATTTGGAGTTTGTTTTAAAATTGATTGACTAATCCAGGTAGGGCAATGGGTTTAGTAGATTATTAAAGATATATATAGGTATGCCAAAAAAAAAAAAGAAAAAAAAACAGTTGTTTTTTTCCCTTATATAGATTTTAATTCTAGGCTTTACATTTTGGACTTTTGAGGATTGGGTTAGATGATACAAATGTGGACTACTGGGATAAGACCCACAATAAAGGATGAAATGACAGAGGAAGAAAAGATTGGGCCAGGCCAGTACAATAATATGAAAAAGAGTTGGGTGGGTGAGGAGCCCAAGACAATAATTTCCAATCCAGCAATTCTCCACCCACAAAGAGAAATACCGAGAATTTTATTATCAGAAAAAGGACGAAGAGAAGGGAAGAGAAGCGAAGGCAAGCAAGGCGAAGCGAAGTCGGAGGGTTTCGTTACTGGTACGACGCCTCTTCTTCTCCTTCTATGTGTTGATTTTTACTAAACTTTTTACATTATTGTGGAAAATTTCAAGCTATTATTCTGTTCCGTGCTAGGGTTTTCAGAAGCATTGGTTTTCAAAGTGATTTTTTTTTTTTTTTTTTTTTTTTAAAATTTGTTTACTTCTTTCATTTATCGATTTAATAAAATACCCCCTGCTTTTGTCTTAACAAATAATTGGCCTTTTATTTTTGAATTTTGATGATAAAAGTCTCTCTCTTGTTATTTCATTTGTATAAATAAAATGTTTCTTTCAGATGGACATCGTCAAGATGCATAAACAGTTCTCTAAACTGCCGTTGCTTGCTAAAATTTGTAATTCTCTCTCCACCTTACATTCCCTCTTTTAATTAATTGTGTCTCAATTTTCACCAATATATGCAAATAATTTTGTTTTCCTATATCAGCTATCTTTCCGGTGTCTGTAGTTACTCTGATGGGTATCGGCGCTCTGATTGCTCATGAGTATGTTTCACTCTGATGTTCAGATCTCAATTGACTAGTCATTACTCTTTATGCTAAATGAAGCTTTTGCATCTTTATTTATTTCTCAAAAAAGCCTTTGGATGATTTAAGTGTCAGTTCTGTAGAGTTTTCACTAATGCATCATTGTTGCAGCTTGTATTAATATTTGTACTCTATTTGTTACAAAGAATGGGGTTTGGAAGTAAATGGAGGAAATGGATTGAGACTTGTCTTTCGTCTGTCAAGTTTGCAGTTCTTGTGAATGGCTCTTCCGCCGGTTTCTTTGGTTGCTCTAGAGGTATAAGACAAGGTGATTCTTTGTCATCTTTCCTTTTTCTTGTTGTTATGGAGGGGTTAAGTAGACTGATGCATAGGGCAGAGGACCTTGGTTTTGTTAAGGGTTTCAGAGTGGGTAGAGATTTAGACCATCAGATGGAGATTTCCCATTTACTCTTTGTAGATGACACCCTGGTTTTCTGTGATGCTGATGTGTCTCAACTTCGCCACTTGAGGTGTGTTCTAACTTGTTTTCAGGCAGTTTCTGGGCTAAAGGTCAATGTGACAAAGAGTGTGCTTGTCCCAGTAGGGAATGTTCCGGATGTTTCTCTTTAGCTGCAGTCCTTGGATGCAGAGTGAGTTCATTCCCTATTCCTTATTTGGGTTTGTCCCTAGGGGTCTCTTCTAGTTTAGTGGGGAGTTGGGATTCTGTGATTGACAGGTACGCGAAGAGATTAGCAGGTTGGAAGAAACAATACTTGTCAAAAGGGGGTAAAGTTACTCTTATAAAGAGCACCTTGTCGAGCCTTCCCACTTATTTTCTCTCTATGTTCCAAATCCCTTGTTCCATTGCAGACAGGATTGAAAAAATTCAAAGGGGTGGTAAAGGCGATGAGTTCAAGTACTACCTTGTCAAATGGGAGGATGTTTGTAAGCCTGTGAAATTGGGTGAACTTGGTATAAGACGTTTAGTTCCTTTCAATCAAGCTCTCTTGGGTAAGTGGTTATGGAGATTTGGGAGGGAAAGACATCGACCATGGCGCAGGCTAGTCTCTTATCAGTTTGGCGAAGAGGCTAGAGGTTGGTCTACGCGTCTGGTTACCCTAGCGGGAGGAGTAGGGATGTGGAAGGCTATTCGGAAAGGATGGGATGTTTTTTCGGCTCATATCAGATTCAAACTCCATGACGGATGTTGCATTCGGTTTTGGGAAGATCTCTAGTGTGGGGATCAGTCACTTTCTCGTACTTTTCCAAGATTATATAGTATTGCCGTTAATAAACACGCCTACATAGTCGACTGCTATCGGCTCGATAGCAGCGGGATTATATGGGATGTGTATTTTCGGCACTCTTTTCAGGATTGGGAGATGGATGAGGTATGTGTTTTTTTGGATCTTCTATATCGACAGGAGGGCATTGGCAGAGGTAATGATGTTTTAAGTTGGGTTCCCTCTTCTCATGGTCGTTTCGAAGTTAGATCTTTGTTCTTATGTTTGTCAAATTTTGTTAATCGAGACTTCCCGTGGAAAACTATTTGGCGGTCTATGGCTCCAACTAGGGTGGCTTTCTTTATTTGGACTGCTGTGTGGGGAAAGATTCTGACAATTGATAATTTGAGAAAAAGGGGCAATTGTATAGTTAATCGTTGTTGTCTATGCAAGGATGGCGAGGAGTCTGTTAACCACCTCCTTTTGTATTGCCCTATGGCGATTGACTGTTGGAATCTTATTGTTGGGTTGTTTGGCATGTGTTGGGTTATGCCACGATCTACTAAGGAATTGATTCGTATTTGGAGAGGTTGTCGAGTGAGAAGAGACGTTCGCGAGTTCTGGAGAATTGTACCACATTGCGTATGGTGGTGCATTTTGAAGGAGAGACACAGCAGAATGTTTGAAGGAAAAGAGTCGCCTACGGAAACGGTCAAACTTTACATTCTTCGTTCTCTCTTCAATTATGTGAAGAGGAGCTTTTGTTCTTCTTCATATGATTTAATTACTTTTCTGGATTCTTTGGGGCCTTAACTCCGGTTCCACTTTCGTAATTGGTACGCGTTCTCCTTTTGAACGCCTTTTTTAATATTATTTTTACTTATCAAAAAAAAAATGATGTTCAAAATTTTGTATATGGCTATATCTAAGAGTTGTGTTGGAAGAATTGTATTATTTGGTATAATGTCTTAATTTGTTTGTTTGTTTCAATTACAGGAGAAATCAACTCGTGAAATATCTCCAAAAACGGTTTGTCTTCTTCCCTTGAAACTTCAATAGATTCTTTTCTCTTTATCTATTGGTCTCACCTTGTATCAGGTGGATAGTTAAATATCTCACCTTGACGTGTGCTCTTCATAATGGTCTATAAATTCCAATACTATGTCTTTGTGATGTGTTGTTTCTCTGGAGCATCTTCACTTTTCATTGCACTGCTTAAAAGATTGTCTCATGCATTCTCACTCATGGATCTTTATGTTTGGGTTGGGTTGGGTTGTAGTTCACTTGGACTTCTAGGGTTTTGTTGTTTAGTGAGACTTGGGATACCTTGAGGTCTCTCTTTTTGTCAACCCTAGAGCACTATAATGAGAGACAAGATGTAAATTTCTTTACAGTATCTCTATTACAAATTCACCACACACCATTATCTTGTGGGCTTATGATTTTTATCACCAACAAATGTACCTGCCATCCTCAAATTCCTCCTCTACATATCTCTTTCCCTTGGAAAATTTGCGTTGGCTTCTACCTACTCTTAACTCGAGACACAGAAGATAAGCGTGTGAGAATTGTAACAAGTGGCCTTGGGTTTCCGAGGGTTTGTTGTTTGTCATGGTTGTTGCCACTCTCTCTCTTATAAGGCTGTCTTGGTGTCCAATCTGGCCTAATCTACTTGAATCTCCACTATCTTAGATGTCGTATCTCCATCTCTAAGTGCTTACACTTTATTTGTGACTCCATGAGTGAGTATTCCCCATATAGTGGTAGGCAAGAGTACCATGACTTTTGTGTTTGACATCACACTGAAATGTTGGTGGTGTACAGTGACGGACCCAGGAAATTATGTCGGGGGGCGTCCTTTTAATAACAAATTTTTTTTTTGGATAATTAAGCAAATTCATTAAAGGTGTTCAAAAGGGGAACGCGTCCCAAAAACAACAAAAGGATCCCATTGAACACATTTACAATTCAAATCATCATAATAAGCAAAAATATTTTTTTTGTTCATTGAATCATTGAGCACGTTCAAGGGGGTATTTATTTTGGGAATCATTGAGCAAATACAGGGGCATGGTATATATTTTGGGGACTTATATAGTGGGGGTATTTGTGAAATTTTAGGGGGGGCATGGCATATATTTTTAAAAAAAGTCTACTATATAATAAGAAAAAAAAATTCCAGAGGGGGCATTCGCCCCCCGTAGTCCCCAGGCAGGTCCGTGCCTATTGGTGTGTGTTACGCTGCTAACAATTCATTTTAGGTCCAAGGTATGTCCCTTTCAATCATCTCCTGCTTTTCATGCATTAATTGGTGCCATTTCATCACAATGAATGCTTTACAATCAACATTATGACAATACCAACTAAAATTTCTACTATTCTATTGAATTTTTTTAATTACAATGCCTTCATAATTTGGATTTAATCCACCTAATTTTCTACAAAGTAGCACTTATGTGCCCGAAAAGTAAAGGAAGATTATTTTGGTGATTCGACGTGGCAACTTTCACTTCACTTAATGTCTTTCGAGGTTAAGACATGGAATTATAATGTTACTCTGGCAATGTCATTGTTGATTTTGGAGATTTTGTTGTTGAACTCGTGGTCAAGTCAAGCTAAGTGGAGAACCATGCATGATGGCTAGTTCGTGCATTGCTTGTGTTCTTTTAAGGTCTTTAAAGCAATGGTCAAGTGCTTCTCATGTTCATCTATAAACTTTGAGATTTCACGAAAAAATTGCAAATGATCTAAACGTACATGTCCTAAATACTTTGTCATGTTTTTATTTGACGTGGAGCAAATTCACGAGTGTATCCCATATGATCTGAATGTTTGGAATACAATAGGAGTTCGTGAGCTTCAGTCCTCAGTAGTGCCTTTCAGGGTAAGGGTGTGATTGGGAGGTGGTCAGAATCAATTTCTTCTATAGATGTGGTAGTTTCTAGATATCTTTGAATGCCACTTGTTTAGGTCTCATCCAGAAGAAAAGGAGCTGTAGAAGTCTAGGATCTTAGATGTATTAGTTTGGTGGGCAGTCTATTCAAACTAATAGCTGAAATAATAGGTGAAATCCTTGCTTTGAGATTGAAGGAAGCCATGGATGGAGTGATCTCGAAAGTACAAAATACCTTTGTTGGTAGGCAACAACAAATTCTAGATTCGATTTTGATAACCAGCGAATGTGTTGATTTGAGTCTAGACTGAGTAGTGGGGTATCGGGTGTGTCTAATAAGCTTGACATAGAGAAGTCTTACTACTATGTTAACTTGGGGCTTTTTGCTATACATTCTAGAGAGGATGGGTTTTGCGGGAAATGGATGACGTGGATCAGATTTTGCATCTCTACGGTATGATTCTCAATGTTGGTGAATTGGGCACCTTCTAGTTTCTTCGGTATCTCAAGGAGTCCAAGGTAGGACATCCTATATCCCCTTTGTTGTTCATTTTTTGTGATGGAGGCATTCAACATACTGATGAGGCAGGCCGTGGCTGTGGGATATAGTAGTGGCTTCAGGGTGGATAGAGGTCCTTCTAGTTATATGGAGATTTCTCAAATCTCCTCTTTGTCGATGATACGATTGTGTTTCATGAGGCGAACAAAGCTCACATGGGGCATCTTTGATGTGTTGTGGTTTGTTTTCAGACCATGTTGGCTCGTGTTCGTTCAGTAAGTAAATAATCCTAGATTGAATACATTTTTGGAGCTTCATATGCAAGATAGGGAATCAGTAGGCGTAGGTGTATTAGTGTGGGCTGGGATTTCTTTCCCAAATTCCATAGTAATTGGAGTAAATGGGCTTTAAATATGTACTAAATCATACTAATATACAATATAATGGGCTTTAAGTGAAATTTTGGAACTTCATAAATCAACATATCAAAAAGCAAATCCCAAATCGATTGGTTGGAGTATCCTTCTTTTTCTGCTGGAAAGGATGGGGTTTGTGGAAGATGGACGAAGTGGATCGAGTTTTGAATTTTTTCAGTGAGATTCTCGGTCCTCATGATCGATTCTTCAATGGGTTTTTCAGCAGTTAAGCGGGGTTTGAGGCAGGGTGACCCTCTCTCTCCTTTTTTGTTCATCATTGTAATAAAGGAGCTGAGAGTGAATAATGCTGAGCTCAGCTCGTTAAGCTTGTGAAAAAGCTTGTATAAGGCTTATATAGGTTTAGTACGTATTTAAAGCCTAATATATTGTATACTCTGTGATCAAATATAATGTTGGTCTTTCCAACTATATGCTTTTAATTTTCCTGATTCTTATCCACAATGGTGAAAACTCCTGTTGATGACTACTATAAGCACGCCTTGAAGTTGGGTCATACCTTTCCGTCAATTGCATAGATAGCCTATAAACACTTTTAACACTGACCATTCCTTTTTATGTAAGTCTCCAGTGCTTAGAATCTGAGCCACCATTCTCTAATAGAGAGTTGGAGGATTAAATCAACATGTATTCTATTGAAAACACTAGTGACCAACTCTTTTCTCCAGTTTTTAGTTGAATTTTTATTCAAACCTGCAACTTCATGAATTTCACTCCCATTATATGAAGTTGTGACAGCAAAATTAGAAGGATCATCCACTTCTTTACCTTTAGAAACAATATCCTTCTAGATGTCTTGGATCCACTGGATGAGTCCATAAAATCCACCATGCTTAAGCCTCCATGCGCACCAACGGCCTTGTTCTCACAAAGTTGATCGCTGGACCAAAACTTTATAAGCTTGTGAATCTTCTCTAAGGATTCTGAAACTCTGAGCTGTGTAATGCAGAGAAGTCACGACCCTTAACGGCAATAACTCTAGGAAAAAATGATCTCACTTGGCTACAACCAGTGTAAACCAACCTAATCTCTTAAAGCACAAAAAGAAGGGCTCACGGGCACTTGTGAGCAAGGGTCATAACTAGTGCATTAAACAATGTAACAAATATAAACATTGCATCGCTCCTCTCCTGCTGTTTTTATTTTATCTCATATTTCCTCTTTTTGGCGTTTAAATTCTTCATTTTTAGTACCTTATTGTTTTGGGTTAATGGTTTTATTATACTTATCAAAAAAAAAAAAAAATGGTTTTATTATAGATCTACTGGGGATTATAGAGTTTTCTTTTTGTGTTTTGTGGCTTTCGTATATGGGTTGCACTCCCCACATGAGTGCTCTTTGAATGAACTTAACTTATTGAAACATTTAAAAATAAAATAAAATAATTCCATATTGGGATGAGTGTCCATTAAAATTAGTTGGAGAGTTTTGATGGAACGCAAGAGAGTATAGGGTAAGAAGTCCGCTAGATATATTCTATTAATATTTCCATTGTGAAATTGGCATTATAATTTGATGCCATAAACTATGATCAACTCATTTTTTTCCTTGAAAAGCGTTATCGTCCTACCCAACCGAATTAAAATGAGAAATTGAATGCTATGGTTTAACTTGGTCATGGAGCACTAACTTTCGGAATTGATCCATATATGTGGTTTGGTGTGTTATACTTATTTTGCCTGAAGAGATCACCCTTCAAATAGGCCAATACTAATATCACTTGGACACCTGGGTCGTGAATTACTTCGGCAACATTTAATATTAATTTTGATGAAACCAAGCTCTAGTCCCTTCCCCCTTTTTTCAAAGGTTGTGCATCTTAAGGATTTGGATATTACACCAGTTTCATTTAATAGTAAGTCAAGAGTTCCATCTCTTCATAGACCTTTTGTGTTTCATTTCCAGACATATTTCTCCTAATCCAGAATCACTATTTGAATTTCACGGTTTTTAATATATAAAAAAAAATAATTTAGGAATTGTTCTTAGGTGATTTTTTTTTTTTTTTTTAACCTTGTGAAGAAACTCACACTGCCCTTTAGTGGTTTCTTGGGATTATTTTGTTGCATTATTATTTTTTAATTATGTATATCTTTGCAATTGTCACCCCCACCCCCCCAAAAAAAAAAAAAAAAACAAAAATGATGGAAAATTTTATAGATATAAAAAAAGGGTTAATTACACTCATACCCCCGAGGTTTGCTGTATTGACAACTAGATGATAGTTGGCTTATTTTCAAACAATGACACCCCCTATCATATTTTGAAGCCAAATAGAGCCTTAAAAGAGGTGAAATGTCTACTTTACCCTGTAATATTTTATTTTTATTTAAATTATCAGAACCATTAGGTGACTCAAATACCCCCTTAGAAAGAAAAAAAAAACACAAAATTAACCCATATATCCTACTTTCTTTCTCTAACCTCTCAATCGCTGTTGCCGCCACCACCACCACCACTACCCACCCCTTCACTACCACCACCTCCATCACCATCTGCCCATTCTCTCTCCACTCCTCGCCACCACCGTTCACCTTATATACGATTCACCTTTGCTCCTGCAAATAAAGCAAAAACGGCTTCTATTATATGTATGCATAGACACACACACACACACATACATGTTCACAGTGACCACCATCACCATGGCCACTTCCACCTCCTCCCACTGTGCCCACCTTTTATCCATCCTTACACTACCCATCATCGCCACCACCCATCCCTTCTCTCTCCCTCTCCAGTACAATCCACCCTAAATTGCTGTCGCTGGCTTTGCGCAACACCACTGCCTTTGTCCTCCTCCTTGATGTCACCGGTTGATTGCGGATTTTGTTGTCAATTCCAGCAGATCTTATTGTTTTCTTACTTGGGTTGATTTCGTGTTTTCTTAGAGATCGCTACTATTTTGGGAGTCGCAGAGAAATATAGCTAATTGAAAATTTTGGGTAAGTATTGGTGGCCCAAGTTGTGGCGGCTGCGGCGGTGGAGTAACAAGTGTATCCAATGGAATTGAAGATCACGAATGAGCATTTGTCTCCAACTTTCGACCATTATTATTGGATTGGGTTTTGCAATTGGGTGCTAAGATAATTGATTTCCCCGGCGACTTCGTTGTTGCCGTCTTCGGCGTTAAGATGCAGTACGTTCCTGGTAGTGGGTGGGTGATTTTTTTTGGATCTTCTTTCTATATCTATTATATATTTAAGTATCCTTTTCTTTGTGTGGTTATACACACACACACACACACACACACACACTATATAATGCAATAGTATGTATTATATGTATATCTAAGAGTGGATCTGTATAACCCCAAATGCCACTTACCATCGCCTCCTTCACCACCTTCACGTAGGGCATTTTTTTATTTATTTTTTATTTTTGAATCAATGGGCTATGGATTTTGCAGAGATGATGATGTTAAAGGTTGGTGATAAGAGTATTTATATCGCTAAAGAAGCAGGGGATGTATTAGGTTTGGTCTTGAGATTTAGTTACAGGCAATGGTATCACTTCTTGGAGTTGTAACTTGATATGTTTTATCACACACACACACACACATATTTATTGCTTCTGGTTCTTTGTTTTGTGGATTCATTGAACCGAAATCAAGTTCATTTTTGGGCACAGAGTATATAAATATATATATATAGAGAGAGAGAGAGAGTATAGAGGGTTAGTTTTGTCCATTAAAATAATTAGGAAGGTTAAAATGGTAATTTCATTATTCAAATTGGTCAATTCACAAGTCAAAGGGTAATAGGGTGAATTTACCTTTCGTCAGAGGTGATAGGGGTGTTATTGTTAATTTTATCAAACCTGAAGGGGTGTTATTATTCAAAAATGGGCCAACTTTTATCTAGCTGTGAATAGGACAAACCTCTGGGGGTGTGAGTGTAATTAACCCTAAAAAATACAATTACCATCGAGGAAGAATCTCAAATAAAACACTTCCACCTTGAGACAAGGAAGGAAATCACATAATCAAAACCCCTAAGAAACTATCAAACATATGAGAACACAGTCCATAGCAGATTGTTTATGACATTATCATTGGCTAATTAATGCACCAAAGTAGTTGTACACTGTTCAACATTCTAAAAGACTCCTGGATGCCACTTCAGAAGATCCTCCAAACCATTCCAAACCTGCTTAGCATATGAACATTGACATAAAACATGATCTGTATGCTTTTCTTTGCAATTGTTTTTGTTTCTTTGATATTACTATTTTTTTATTGCATTATGTTTGCCTTTTTAATAGAACAAATACAAAAAGGTATTGTGCGCACGTGTTATGTTATGTCCTAGCTTTCTAAAAATTACTGTATGTTTTATGTTGCTATTATGGTCATTTTGTCTAATTGGTGTACAATACATGGTAGTTATTGTTCCTTGTTGATGTGATTTTTGCAGTAGTACTTTTTGTTCTGGAACCAAAAGGCTTCTTTTTTTACCTAAAAGATAAAATATTTCTTTTCAGGAATCGTGGTTTATGAGCAAGAGAAGATGATGACAATGGAATAGTCCTTTTCTAGGGGCAGAATAATAATGATGAGCACTACTAAACTGTGCACGCCTTCTATAAATTGTGTTGAAAGATTGTTGGAAATTATTCTATGGATATCTTTTAACTTACTAGCATTTTTATGTCAACTTTGTCATGTTTCATGTCCACTTGACTCTATAACCTATGAAGAAATGAGGAATGAGCATTGGGGATTGGCCTAGTTGCTAAAGACTTGGGGCATGTTGCCTCGTGAAGCTTAAGTCTTAAATTCAATTATTTTGGGACCACAATCGCGGACATAGTTCGTGCCTTATCTGAGCACGAGTCCCATAAATTAGTCAGGAGAAAGTCTTATACATCCCGACTATCGAAATGAGGAAGTGAGCATTGGAAAGCCCCAATAAGAGACCACTCATTTCAAAGCCATACAAGTTTTTACATGAAAATAGGCTTTCATATAAGTAACCTATTACTATTAGTTTATTTAAACCAAAATTATTATTATTATAGTCACTATTTTTTGCCAACCGACCATTATCGTGATGCATGTGACTTCTGCAGACATTTCTTTCGCAGCTATTATCATTATCTTTAAAAAACCAACCATTCTCTTGCATGTGTCATGTTATGCAGGAGCTGTTCGTACCTAGCATGAACTCTTCTACATGGTTGCTTTGTTTCACATATAAGAGCAGCCAAATTAAAATAAATAAATAAATAAATAAATAAATAAAAAGAAAAGATTTTATTCTTTTGCCAATTTATTGTGTTTTAACCAAAGTGACGTAAAGTAATTTGAATTTTTTCTTGCACGTATGCAATATTTTATTTTTTAAAATTAAAAAAACACGATTATGCATTCTTTCAAGAGTCGAATCATATTTTCAAAGCTGTATTTGGAATATAACATAAATGCAA
Organism: Cornus florida; assembly: GCF_030987335.1. Classification (NCBI taxonomy): domain Eukaryota; kingdom Viridiplantae; phylum Streptophyta; class Magnoliopsida; order Cornales; family Cornaceae; genus Cornus; species Cornus florida. Next base: position 21,126,526 of record NW_026775574.1, read on the forward strand.
TGCATTGAAGTAGAAAGTATTCATGTACTGACATGCATTCAAGTAGAGGGCTTTAGAGAGACGAAATGATTCAAAGCCGTATTTGGAATATAACATAAATGCAATGCATTGAAGTAGAAAGTATTCATGTACTGACATGCATTCAAGTAAAGGGCTTTAGAAAGATGAAATGATACGCGAAGCGATGTCCAGGAGACGTGTCTTCTGCGGCGACGGGGGTGGTGCAACTCCAAATGATATAATTCGACAGCGATTGGGTTGGATAGGCCAATATTGGCTAATTTTGATACAAGAAGAAGATAGGAAAGACAGTTTGAATGGTGAGGAGTTTTAACAGAGAGGATAATGGTCATATGTGGAGCAGCGAAATCGTACATTGTAAAATCATCGAATGTACTTCGTTGGGAAATTGAAATGAAGATGAAAAAGGTTGTGCTGGGGAGTGAACTTTGATTTTAGTAGAGATGATAGTAGTCAGATGTGGAGTAGTGAAATCGGACACTGTAAAATCATCATCATATGTAATTTGTTGGGAAATTGAAATGAAGATGAAGAAGGTTATGCTGGGGAGTGAATTTTGATTTTGTGTATTGACTGTTTTGTAGGGCTTAACCAAGGGTAGCCGTCGCTGTAGCGGTTTAACGGAACCTATTCCATATATGTATTACAGAACGAAATTGATTGTCGAATTGTGAAAAAAAATATTCGATATTGCACATCAGCCAAAATAATGAGTGTTGTTGCAGTTTAATGGAACCGTTTTCGTATTTGTATTACGTAACGAAATTGTTTATCGGAATTTGTAATTTTTTTTTTTCTCGATATTGCACATTAGCCAAAATAATGAGTGATCCTTCGACTATTTTAGTAATTCTTCTTAAACTTTTGTAAGATCATTAAACACTACAAGTGGTATATTTATAAATTTTACGTCATTGCGATTAAAAAGGTATGGTAATACTAATTTTTATTAAATTAATGAGTAATAATATATTTAAATTTTAAATAAATTAAATTTATATCATATATATTTGTGGAGACCCGGATGCCTGCCGAGGATAAGGACGATGGCCTTCCTTACAGCTTCTTTTGATATATTTGTAGGTACCTGTATGGATAATTGTATTCGTAAGCAACAATAATATTTTGTGAACAATATGTTTAGAAATATGTATGGTTATTCAAGGATACTATTTTTTCGTTGTTGCCACATTGTGAATGATCTGAAAGCATTTGTTTGTTGTTATGCCTTAGAAAGATGGCTCTTCTTTTCTTTTGGAAAATGTTGCTTTAGATCTGCCCTAACGAGGGGCTTGCTTTTGTGCAGGAAAAAGGAGTCTAAATTTTTAGGATGACCGTCGCCCTTCCCCCTAGGGAGGGTGAAGTGAATGTCTTTTGTTTCAATTTTAAGGATTTCATCTTCGTGTATTGATTGTGTAACCTTGAGGATTGGATTTGATTGTACCAAGTTTGATTGTGTTCTAATGCTTGAATTGATCTTTTTATGAACTTTATATTGTCTTATAAATTGGTTATTGAAGATTGATTTCAACATCTTCACTTTTTATAATTATGTTGATGATGGTTATACAATGGTGCTTGATGCATATAATTTCTCTCTTATTATTTTCTCATATTCATCACTATTTCATTTACTTGCATTATTAATTAGCTTTACCTTAGTTGATAATTAGCAACACATGACCTCTTCTCTATTGCATCAATTGTTCATTGATGTTGAATTGAATCAATCTAATAGTCCTTGTGAATGATCCCTTACTTCACTATATTGTGCGGTGATAGTATATAAATTTAAAATTGATTTCCAAACACTGAACCACCATTAGAATTGAGTGATGATCACAAAATAAACCAAAAACGTCTGTCCTCAAATAGGGATGGTAATGGGCAGTTTGGAGAGGATCTCATTCCCCATCTCCGCTCCCGTTTAATTTTATTACCCCCAAAACTGCCACCGTATCGATTAAAATTTCACCTCCCACCCCTATAACCATCCCCACCCCATCCCCACTTGCCCCGCCCCATAACCGAATAAAGTAAGAAAGTACTAAAGTAGATTGGTAAAATAATTGGATGCTCCTCATACAAGGCTCGGGGTAATGGATCCAAGATGAATAATTAATGGTGGTAGTTAGCAAGGTAAAGTAGGCCAAAGGTATCACATCCCAAATTTTTATCTGATCTAATTTAATTCTTTATTCATTATTATGAGTTTATTAATATTTATTTCAGTTTACATATTTATATTTAATTGAGTTGGGAAAACAAAAATAAGAAAGTTTATTGTTTATAAACAATTAATTTCAAGTATGAGAATTGTTTACACATGCACGGTACATGGTACTTGGAAGTATTTGGACATGTTTGTTATCTATTCATATGTATGGTATCAATTAAAGATTATTGAGGTAGTGGCAGATAAATATATCAATATATATATATATATATATATATATATATATATATATATATATATATTTATAGTAAATAAAAAGGGTATGTATATTGACATACATATATGATGCGTGAGTGTGATGATGTTAACAATATTTGCTGATGCCTTTTATATGTACTTAATATTTTATGTTTTCTAAGCTTTTCTTTGGAAGCTTTCAAGTTGGTGAGCTGGCTTTATACATTTCAAGTTTGGTGGATAACTATTGAAACTAATAGTTGACAGCACCATGTATATATATACATATCATAGGACTTATATAGATATGTATTTATATAGGAGCTTTCTAGTAAGCTTTGGATGAATTATTTAAGGAATAAATTAAGAAAGAGGGCATGAGTAGGCTTGGACACATGTCACACACATAATAAAAGTTCCATATATACATTATTTTACCTCTTTCGTTTTGGGGTTTCTCCGGACCGGTATGTTAAAAATTAAAGGTGTGTAGAAAAAGAAAAGAAACAGCGGGACTAGAGAAGCCGGACCAGAAAAGGAAATAAGGAAAGTGAAAGAGAGTGAGAAAAGAAGAGAGATAGAATCAGAAAGTGGGTGTTTTGTAGAAAAGGAAGGAAAATTCTCTACAATCTTTGTTGGATTCAACCTAAGGTAAGGAAATTATATTTGATGTTTAATATTTCAACTTTCCATGGATAGTCTGATTTATGAATTTTTATATAACTCATGTAATTGCCATTTATTTAATTTGATAAATTCAAGTTCTAAATTATCTGAAAGAGAAAGAATTGTTAAGTAGTTTGACTTGTTGATGTGATATATATATATATATATATATATATATATATATGGTGAGCAATCTGAAAAAAAAAAAAAAAAAAAAAAAAAAAAAAAAAAAAAAAAAACATGCAATAAATGGATAGAAATAGATTATTGAAGTCAGAGAGGAGAATGAAAGAGAGAGAAATAAAGAGAAGGAATGAAAGTAGAAATAGTGGAAGGAAGAGGAAACAAATAAGGAAAGTTAGGGAAAAATCGTGTATGCAGTCTTGAAGGTAGAAAATTTTGTAGTTTAAATTTTATATTGAAAATTTATAGTATTTAAATTGTCAATACTTTGCTTATTGAGGTGCTCTTGAACCAAATTTCTATCATTATTTTCTTTCTTAGTTAAATGGTTAATTTATATGAAGTGATACAATTCTGACATGATTTTAATTACTGCCCTGAAATTAATCTATATGATTATCATTAGAATTCCAATTACAATTACATACCAAGGCTGGGATTTATATTTGAATTGAGGATTAAATTGTTTAAATTTTCTTTAGAAATATATATGACATGATTATAAATGTTGTATAGGTAAGGAAAAGGAGTTCACAACTTCGACATTACCAAAGGATAAGTAGATAAGTTAGGAAGTAGCCAAGGTGAGTGTAGTCACTGAAAGTTTATTCTTGGATATGCTTAATTGAAGTATTGCAGTGGTTTATGTGAATTGAAGATGAATATATATATAACTTGATTATATTAAATAAGGTCCATACTCTGGCCTGGAAGGAGAGTACTACATTAAAAAGGGTTCATACTCTGGCCAAGAAGGAGAGTACTATATTTAAATAAGGTCAGTACTCTGGCGTAGAAGGAGAGTACTATATTATATAAGGTCTATACTCTGGCCTAGAAGGAGAGTACTATATTTTAATACCTGTAATATGTTAATAAAGTTTAATTGACGTTAGCAGATAATATTTGCTTATATTACTCTGATGTAGTAGTGTTGCATTCACTGGGCTTTAAGCTCATTCCTTACCAGGTTGGGGAAAAGAACTTTTGTATAAAATGTAAATATTGTAATAGAACTTAATATTATGACTTGAAGTGACTTGTTTAGTTTTTTAGAACTAGCGAGGTGGATTTATAATTTATCTTTAATTGTAAACTATTAAGCAAGTACTCTGATGTAGGATGATGTCATGTATGAATGAGACTAATGCAGATGGTTGGATGCATTCCAATTTGTTCAATTTATTAAATAGTGTAAATTGAGTTGGGGTGTGTCAAAAGGTAAGTGGGAGGTATGTCATAATAATGTGAAATGACAGCATCATGGCCATTGAAAAATTTGATGAAGCCATGTGTTATATATAAATAACGCGAAAAGCCATTCTTTGGCTAGTAAAAAAGGTCTTGGAAGCCAGCAAGTGCAAACCCTAACATCTTCAACTTCTAAAAATCTCCATTTTAAAACCCGTTGAGTTCTTTTTACAGAGTGAATATCAGAACACCAAGAGAACGGATTTCTCGTATCCATGCCTGATATATCGTAGAGACCAGGTGAATATATGAAAAGTTAGATTAGTTGACGGGTATTACTCCAGGAACTGCTGCTACCTCATATTATCCTTTTTGTTTTCTTAATTTTTGAAGAAAGTAGGTTGAACAAATGACGTATCAGATAAGAAATATAATTAGAGTTTAGGAAAGGTACCGATCTCCTAAGTCTAAGCCACCAATTTGATTATCTCTACACGAAAAGGCGAAACAACAATATCTCTGGACAAAGAGTAATATAGATGAGAAAATCTCTGTAGGTGGTCTCGAAGATGGGCTAGAGTAAAAGTCGTCAGCGCAGTCACAAGACGCAAATGAGGGGTGACCGAGTAGTGAAAAAGTAAAATCAAGAGGGGCTAGAGTTTTTAAGCGTGCATTTTAAGCTAGTTTGGTAAATAATATAACATGTCAAGGGTAAATTAGTAATTTAATAACATAATCAATGCGTATTTTAGTGTTTTATAGTTTGTTTTAAAATTGACTGACTAATCTAGATAGGGCAATGTGTTTAGTAGATTATTAAAGATAGATATAGGTATGCCAAAAAAAAAAAAAAAAAACAATAGGTTTTTTTTCCCTTATTTAGATTTTATTTCTAGGCTTTACATTTTGGACTTTTGAGGATTGGGTTAGGTGATATAAATGTGGACTACTGGGCTAAGACCCACAATAAAGGATGAAATGACAGAGGAAGAAAAGATTGGGCCAGGCCAGTACAATAATATGAAAAAGAGTTGGGTGGGTGAGGAGCCCTAGACAATAATTTCCAATCCAGCAATTCTCCACCGACAAAGAGAAATACCGAGAATTTTATTATCAGAAAAAGGACGAAGAGAAGGGAAGAGAAGCGAAGGCAAGCAAGGCGAAGCGAAATCGGAGGGTTTCGTTACTGGTACGACGCCTCTTCTTCTCCTTCTATGTGTTGATTTTTACTAAACTTTTTACATTACTGTGGAAAATTTCAAGCTATTATTCTATTCTGTGCTAGGGTTTTCAGAAGCATTGGTTTTCAAAGTGTTTTTTTTTTTTTTTTTAAATTTGTTTACTTCTTTCATTTATCGATTTAATAAAATACCCCCTGCTTTTGTTTTAGCAAATAATTGGCCTTTTTATTTTTGAATTTTGATGATAAAAGTCTCTCTCTTGTTATTTCATTTGTATAAATAAAATGTTTCTTTCAGATGGACATCCTCAAGATGCATAGACAGTTCTGTAAACTGCCGTTGCTTGCTAAAATTTGTAATTCTCTCTCCACCTTACATTCCCTCTTTTAATTAATTGTGTCTCAATTTTCACCAATATATGCAAATAATTTTGTTTTCCTATATCAGCTATCTTTCCGGTGTCTGTAGTTACTCTGTTGGGTATCGGCGCTCTGATTGCTCATGAGTATGTTTCACTCTGATGTTCAGATCTCAATTGACTAGTCATTACTCTTTATGCTAAATGAAGCTTTTGCATCTTTATTTATTTCTCAAAAAAGCCTTTGGATGATTTAAGTGTCAGTTCTGTAGAGTTTTCACTAATGCATCATTGTTGCAGCTTGTATTAATATTTGTACTCATATGATGTTCAAAATTTTGTATATGGCTATATCTAAGAGTTGTGTTGGAAGAATTGTATTATTTGGTATAATGTCTTAATTTGTTTGTTTGTTTCAATTACAGGAGAAATCAACTCGTGAAATATCTCCAAAAACGGTTTGTCTTCTTCCCTTGAAACTTCAATAGATTCTTTTCTCTTTATCTATTGGTCTCACCTTGTATCAGGTGGATAGTTAAATATCTCACCTTGACGTGTGCTCTTCATAATGGTCTATAAATTCCAATACTATGTCTTTGTGATGTGTTGTTTCTCTGGAGCATCGTCACTTCACACTGCACTACTTAAAAGATTGTCTCATGCATTCTCACTCACGAATCTTTATGCTTGCGGAGTTCTGCGGTTGGACTCTCCACACGCATTGATCTTTGGGTTGGGTTGTGGTGCACTTGGACTTCTAGGGTTTTGTTGTTTAGTGAGACTTGGGATACCTTGAGGTCTCTCTTTTTGGTCAACCCCAGGGCACTATAAAGAGAGACAAGATGTAAATTTCTTTACAGTATCTCTATTACAAATTCACCATACACCATTATCTTGTGGGCTTATGGAATTTATCACCAACAAATACACCTGCCATCCTCAAATTCCTCCTTTACATATCTCTTTCCCTTTGAAAATTTGTGTTGGCTTTTACTTACTCTTAAATCGAGACACAGATGATAAGTGTGTGAGAATTGTAACAAGTGGCCTTGGGTTTCCGAGGGTTTGTTGTTTGTCATGGTTGTTGCCACTCTCTCTCTTATAAGGCCGTCTTGGTGTCCAATCTAGCCTAATCTACTTGAATCTCCACTATCTTAGATGTCGTATCTCCATCTCTAAGTGCTTACACTTTATTTGTGACTCCATGAGTGAGTATTCCCTATATAATGGTAGGCAAGAGTACCATGACTTTTGTGTTTGACGTCACACTGACATGTTGGTGGTGTATGTTACGCTGCTAACAATTCCTTTTAGGTCCAAGGTATGCCCCTTTCAATCGTCTCTTGCTTTTCATGCATTAATTGTTGCCATTTCATTACAATGAATGCTTTACAATCAAGATTATGACAATACCAACTAAAATTTCTAATATTCTATTGAATTTTTTTAATTACACTGCCTTCATAATTTTGTATTTAATCCACCTAATTTTTTACAAAGTAGCACTTATGTGCCCCAAAGGTAAAGGAAGATTATTTTAGTGATTCGACGTGACAACTTTCACCTCACTTAATGTCTTTTGGGGTTGAGACATGCAATTATAATGTTACTTTGTCAATGTCATTGTTGATTTTGGAGATTTTGTTGTTGAACTTGTGGTCAAGTCAAGCTAAGTGGAGAACCATGCATAATGGCTATAAATTTTGAGATTTCACAAAAAAATTGCAAATGATCTGAACGTACATGTCCTAAATACTTTGTCATGTTTTTATTTGACTTGGAGCAAATTCACAAGTGTATCCCATATGATTTGAATGTTTGGAATACAATAGGAGTTCGTGAGCTTCAGTCGTCAGTAGTGCCTTTCAGGGTAAGGGTATGATTGGGAGGTGGTCAGAATCAATTTCTCCTATAGGCGTGGTAGTCTCTAGATATCTTTGAATGCCACTTTTTTAGCTCTCATCCAGAAGAAAAGGGGCAGTAGAAGTCTAGGATCTTAGACATATTAGTTTGGTGGGCAGTCTATTCAAACTCATAGCTGAAATAATAGTTGAAAACCTTGCTTTGAGATTAAGGAAGCAATGGATGGAGTGATCTCGAAAGTACAGAATACCTTTGTTGGTAGGCAACAACAAATTCTAGATTCGATTTTGATAACCAGCGAATGTGTTGATTTGATTCTCGACTGAGTAGTGGGGTATCAGGTGTGACTAATAAGCTTGGCATAGAGAAGTCTTACTACTATGTTAACTTGGGGCTTCTTGCTATACATTCTAGAGAGGATGGTTTTTGCGGGAAATGGAGGATGTGGATCAGATTTTGCATCTCTACGGTATGATTCTCAATGTTGGTGAATTGGGCACCTTCTGGATTCTTCTGTATCTCAAGGAGTCCAAGGCAGGGAGATCTTGTGTCCCCTTTGTTCATTTTTTGTGGTGTAGGCATTCAACATACTGATGAGGCAGGCCGTGGCTGTGGGATATAGCAGTGGCTTCAGGGTGGATAGAGGTCTTTCTAGTTAGATGGAGATTTCTCAAATCTCCTCTTTGTCGATGATATAATTTTATTTTGTGAGGCGAACAACGCTCACATGCGGCATCTTCGATGTGTTGTGGTTTGTTTCCAGACCATGTTGGCTCGTGTTCGTTTGGTAAGTAAATAATCCTAGATTGAATACATTTTTAGAGCTTCATATGCGAGATAGGGAATCAGTAGGCGTAGGTGTATTAGTGTGGGCTGGGATTTCTTTCCCAAATGCCATAGTAATTGCAGTAAAATGGGCTTTAAATATGTACTAAATCATACGAATATACAATATAATGGGCTTTAAATGAAATTTTGGAACTTCATAATTCAGCATATCGAAAAGCAAATCCCAAATGGATTGGTTGGATTATCCTTCTTTTTCTGCTGGAAAGGATAGGGTTTGGGGAAGATGGACGAAGTGGATCGAGTTTTGTATTTTCTCAGTGAGATTCTCGGTCCTCATAATCCATTCTCCAACGGGTTCTTCAGCAGTTAGTGGGGTTTGAGGCAAGTTAACCCTCTCTCTCCTTATTTGTTCATCATTGTAATAAAGGAGCTGAGAGTGAACAATGCCGAGCTCAGCTCGTTAAGCTTGTGAAAAAGCTTGTATAAGGCTTATATAGGTTTAATACTTATTTAAAGCCCAATATATTGTATACTTTGTGATCAAATATAATGTTGGGCTTTCCAACTACATGCTTTTAATTTTCCTGATTCTTATCCACAATGATGAAAATTGCTGTTGATGACTACTACAAGCACCCCCCAAAGTTGGGTCATGCCTTTCCATCAATTGCATAGATAGCCTCTAAACACTTTTAACACTGAGCATTCCTTTTTATGTAAGTCTCTAGTGCTTAGAATCTGAGCCACCATTCTCTAATAGAGAGTTGGAGGATTAAATCAACATGTCTTATATTGAAAACACTAGTTACCAATTCTTTTCTCCTTTTTTTAGTTGAATTTTTATTCAAACTTGCAACTTCATGAATTTCACTCCTATTATATGAAGTTGTGACGGCAAAATTAGAAGGATCCTCCACTTTCGTTACCCTTTAAAACAATATCCTTCTAGATGTCTTAGATCCACTGGATGAGTCCATAAAATCCACCATGCTTAAGCCTCCATGCCCATGAACGGCCTTGTTCTCACAAAGTTGATCGCTGGACCAAAACTTTTTAAGCTTGCGAATCTTCTCTAAGGAATCTGAAACTCTGCGCTGTGTAAGTTGGCAGAAAAGCCACGACCCTTAAAGGCAATAACTCCAGGAAAAAAAATGATTTCACTTGACTACAACCAGTGTAAACCAACCTAATCTCTTAAAGCACGAAAAGAAGGGCTCACGGGCACTTGTGAGTAAGGGTCATAACTAGTGCATTAAACAGTGTAACAAATTTAAACATTGCATCGCTCCTCTCCTGCTGTTTTTACATTATCTCAAATTTCCTCTTCTTTTGGGCATTTAAATTCTTCATTTTTAGTTCCTTATTCTTTTCGGTTAATGGTTTTATTATACTTATCAAAAAAGGAAAAAAAAAATGGTTTTATTATAGATCTACTGGGGATTATAGAGTTTTCTTTTTGTGTTTTATGGCTTTCGTATATCGGTCTCACTCCTCGCATAAGTGCTCTTTGAATGAACTTAACTTACTGAAACATAAAATAAAAAAATTCCATTCTGGGATGACTGTCCATTAAAATTAGTTTGAGAGTTTTGTTGGAAAGCAGGAGAGCATAGGGTAGAAGTCCGCTAGATATATTCTATTAATATTTCCGTTGTGAAATTGACATTAAAATTTGACGCCATAAACTATGATCAACTCATTTTTTTCCTTGAAAAGCGTTATCATCCTACCCAACCGAATTAAGATGAGAAATTGAATGCTATGGTTTAACTTGGTCATGGAGCACTAACTTTCGGAATTGATCCATATGTGTGGTTTGGTGTGTTATACTTATTTTACCCGAATGGATCACCCTTCAAGTAGGCGAATACTGATATCACTTGGACACCTGGGTCGTGAATTACTTCAGCAACATTTAATATTAATTTTGATGAAACCATGCTCGAGTCCCTTCCCCCTTTTTTTTAAAGCTTGTGCATCTTAAGGATTTGGATATTACACCAGTTTCATTTAATAGTAAGTCGAGAGTTCCATCTCTTCGTAAACCTCTTGTGTTTCATTTCCAAACATATTTCTCCTAATCCAGATATCACTATTTGAATTTCACGGTTTTTAGTATAAAATATTTAATTTAGGAATTGTTCTTAGGTGGTATAGGTTTTTATTTTTTTATTTTTTTATTTTTTTTATTTTTTATCCTTGCGAAGAAATTCACACTAGCCTTTAGTGGTTTCTTGAGATTATTTTGTTGTTGCGTTATTATTTTTTAATTATGTATATCTAACAAAAATTACTTTCTTTGCAATTGTTAATTTTTTTTCCCCAAATGATGGAAAATTTTATAGATATATATAAAAAAAAAAATACAGTTACAATTGAGGAAGAACCTCAAATAAAACACTTCCAACCTTAACCTTAAGACAAGGAAGGAAATCAGAGAGTCAAAACCCCTAAAGAAACTATCAAACATATGAAAACACAATCCTTAGCTGTTTGTTTCGGACATTTTCATTGGCTAATTAATGCACCAAAGTGGTTGTACGCTGTTCAACATTCTGAAAGACTCTTGGATGCCACTTCAGAAGATCCTCCAAACCATTCCAAACCTGCTTAGCATATGAGCATTGACAGAAAACATGATCTGTATGTTCTTCTTTGCAATTGTTTTGTTTCTTTGATATTACTATTTTTTTATTGCATTATGTTTGCCTTTTTTAATAGTATAAATACAAAAAGGTATTGTGCGCACGTGTTATGTTATATAATACATGCTAGTTATTGTTCCTTGTTGATCTGATTAATACAATATTTCTTTTCAGGAATCGTGGTTTATGAGCAAGAGAAGATGATGACAATGGAATAGTCCTTTTCTAGGGGCAGAATAATTATGATGAGCACTACTAAACTGTGCACTACTAAACTGTGCACGCCTTCTATGAGTTTGTGTTAAGAGATTGCTGGAAAATATTCTATGGATTTTTGTGTTGAAAGATTGCTGGAAATTATTCTATGGATTTCTTTTAATGTAATAGCATTTTGATCTCAACTTTGTCATGTTTTCATGTCCAATTTTTTTTTTTTTTTTTTTTTTTTAACTATTATTATATGACAAGAAAACAGTCATGCGGCATCTACAGAGGCAAGAAACACTATAACACATACACCCATGAAGAACCATCACAAACAAGAAAACAACCAAATAGCCCCAGACAACCTATCACTAAGCTAGGTTATGACCCCGATGATGATAATATCCTAAAGCTTAAAAGGTGTCCGGAGCATGATTAAGATTGAGAGGAATCCGAATTTGAGCAAATAGAGGAGCTTGACAACGATGATCCCTCTGAGTTGATCCCTCTGAGTTGTGTCCTCTGTAGATAAACTGATTGGTTCTATCTCCACCGAAATTAGTTGATCCCTCTGAGTTGTGTCCTCTGTAGATAAACTGATTGGTTCCATCTCCACCGAAATTAACGTCATCCCCTGGAGCCACTCAATAATTCCTTGCTCCATCACCACCTTAGACAGCACCATAGGATGAAAGAAAGTGGAATAAAAAATGCACTAAACCCTGGAGCAGTGTCGTCCTCGGACAACAGAATGGGCTCCTTCTCAACCATCGTTAACGTCAAACCCCTGAAGCCTTGCTCCAAAACTCTCTCAGGCGAAGTACCCAAAGAAAGAGAAACAACAAACACAATAACACACCACCGTGGATACAACAAAGAAAATAAAGTAGATGTATGATAAGCACATAGAAAAAGCACACTAGATAAAACCATAGAAAAGCATAGTCTCCAAAAAAAAAAAAAAAGAAAAAAAAAACCGATAATCATCACCATAGACCCAGTTCCAGTGCAGTACAACTGACACAGGTTGAAAAAACAACCATACACATTTCGAGGGAGGATTAAATATTGAAGAGCAGATAGAGAAGCGTACATCATACGGTATTGAACCCCAACCACGCACATAAGCGGAATACTGCCAAAAAGAAGAAAAATGAACTTACGTATTAGAGCCGACAACAAAGACGACAGATGATTATTTGAAATAATCTTGTGTGTGGGGTCCACCACCAATCATCCCGAGCCTTTCACAAGAATCAACCTTGACCTCACGCATGAAGTCAACACCAATCGATCCGACAACACCATTGTCGACCTCAGAAGCCGACAATCCAAAAGTCCCATACTAGCTCCAAGCCACAAACCGGCATCCTAAAAACTCCTACGACGAGTAATCCAACTGAAACTGTGAAGGCACCGATAGGACCAACCCATCCTCCTCTGCACCCAGAGCATAGATCGTAGATAAATAGAGACCGAAAATATCCACTGAAATGAGAAGACCAACCACAACCCAATACAACTCCAGCAAAATTCACACCAGAGATCACGAGCAAGCACCCCCAAATTCCACAACTGAATCACACCTCCACCTCCAAAAAACCCTCCAGAAAGAGAGATCAAGATACGCAACAGGGTAGAATTGACAGGAAGGAGAGGAATCGTGCACCACCAAAATACCCAAATGATGAGCATCGTATTTGGATATTGCACTAGTTTCGTTTAATAGTAAGTCGAGAGTTCCATCTCTTCGAAAACTTCTCGTGCTTCATTTCCAAACATATTTCTCCAAATCCAGATATCACCATTTGAATTTCACGGTTTTTAGTATAAAAAAGTTTAATTTAAAAATTGTTCTTAGGTGGTATAGTTTTATTTACTTATTTATTTTTTAGCCTTGCGAAGAAACTCACATTAGTCTTTAGTGGTTTCTTGAGATTATTTTGTTGTCGCATTATTATTTTTTAATTATGTATATCTAACAAAAATTACTTTCTTTGCAATTGCTAATTTTTTTTTTTTCCCCAAATGATGGAAAATTTTATAGATATACTTACAGTCGAGGAAGAACCTCAAATAAAACACTTCCAACCTTTAGACAATGAAGGAAATCACATAGTCAAAACCCCTAGGAAACTATCAAACATATGAGAACTTGGTCCTTAGTAGTTTGTTTCTGACATTATCATTGGCTAATTAATGCACCAAAGTTGTTGTACACTGTTTAACATTCTGAAAGACTCCTGGCTGCCACTTCAGAAGATCCTCCAAACCACTCCAAACTTGCTTAGCCTATGAGCATTGACAGAAAATATGATCTGTATGTTCTTCTTTGCAATTATTTTTGTTTCTTTGATATTATTATTTTTTTTATTGCATTATGTTTGCCTTTTTTAATAGAAAAAATACAAAAAGGTATTGTGCGCACGTGTTATGTTATATCCTAGTTTTCTAAAAATTAAAATATGTTTTATGTTGCTGTACACACAAATTTTGTTCTCTGTAAATAAAAACAAAATATGGGCAAAATATAATATTTTATTAATTTATAAAAATCGAAGTACAATCCTCTGTAATACTATTCTTTGCAAAGAATACTGTCCTCTGATTCGATCTCCTTTTTGGTTGGTTGGATCCAAGAGCTGCACGAGCTTGATCTTGAATCACCGTGGAATTTGGATGAAGAACGGTACGATTTGATGTGCTTGTTGTCAATCACCGTGGAATTTGATGAAGAACGGCATGATTTGATGTGCTTGGTATTCTTCGTATTTGAGTTTGGATGTTGGGGATGAGATTCTGTATTTCTCTCTAGAATTCTGGATTTCTGAATTCTGAATTTGTGTCTGAATTTTTGAACTTCTAAATTCTGAATTTGTGTCCGAATTTCTTGACTTATGAATTTTGAATTTGTGTTCGAATTTCTAGACTTATGAATTCTGAATTTGTGTCCTTTGTTGAATTTGAGGAAGAACGACATGTCTATGGATGTGCTTGTTATTCTTCGTTTTCAGAGAGGAGAGAATTTATTGAATTCGGGGAAGAACGGCACGACTTTGGATGTGCTTGGTGTTCTTCGCCTTCAGGCTTGTCCTCGGGATTTCTGGCCTTCTGGATTTCTGATTCTCTCAATTTCTGGACCTTCTGAATTTCTGGACTCTGAATTTGTATACCTCTTCCTTTTTCCTCCAGGCCTCTATTTATAGGTTTCATGGATCCATAGGATGATGGCACGTGTCATTGTCTGATAAGGATAAAATCATAACTGGGCCGGGCTGGGTATATTATGATAATTTTCCTTAAAAATAATTATTCCAAAAATGTTTTATTAGGAATAATTATCTTTTTATTTAACTATCTGAGCTGGGCTAATTAAATAATTTAAGTGGACCAAGTTTAGGCCAATTAAATAACTTAATTAAACATTGACTCATATTAAATTGGTTAATTTGTCAAAACCAAAGCCCACTAAAATTTCAGTGTCTACAAATTGCCCGCACTTCGAGTCCTACGTTTGACATGACTTGTCTCCTTTTTCAAGTGGGACTTGAAGTATCCAACTTGATCTTTGAATCTATAAAGTTTTATTTTTATTTTTATTTGTTTACTTTCCTATCTAACTTTGGATTGTAAGATTTCCTCTTTCGCTTTTCTATCCCACTTTGGATTGTAAAATATGATTGCAAGGTTTCCTCTTTCACTTTTCTACCCAATTTTGGATTGGAATTTTATTTTCTTATTTGAACTGAATTATACAAATCCTAGTACAAATAGGAAATATTTGGTTTCCTATATATTCTACCAATATTATAGGGTTTGACATCAATTTCAATAGCCTCTAAAGACTTGTTAAACTACAACCTCTGAAGACTGTGTTGGATTGAGGTATTAGCTCGAACAAATAATCGGTATGGTTTTTTTTTTTTTTTCTCTCTCTTTTTTCACACACTTTTTTTATTTATTTATTTTTTTTCTTGCACTTTTTTTTTTCGCACTTTTTTTTTTTTTTTCTTTGAGGATTCGAAAGGACCTTTCCTATTAACATTAATGAGAATTTTGTCAATTGAAGATGTATTCAAATGTTTGATCCTGACAATGAACATTGTTCATCTCATTGGACATGCACGACCGTATGCGAAGTCGCCAACTTTGGTCTTGATCAGATTAATGAAGAATCTATTGTCTCTGAAGCCTTGATACTAAATTCTTCACTTCATGAGAGAGTTGTTGAAGAAAACCAGTTTTCACTCTTGGGTCTCAATGTTCAGGAGAAGGAAGTATCATGGAGTATTCCCTGTATACTTTCTACTGAATTGCCACACACCGAACTATATTGGGAGTAGTTAGAAGAAGTCTTGGCGCGTTTCCACGACTTTCTATCAAAACAACAATTATATGGTGCTCTATTCGCCTCCCTATTTTCATATGATTGTCATGAAGATGTATTCAAAGCATTCCTTGAATGTTGGTGCCCAGCCACTAATACTTTTCATTGTTTTATTGGCGAGCTATCCATTTTCCCTTCGACATTTATATATGCTAGGCGGTCTCCCTTATCAAGAAAAAATTTCTATCAAAACAACAACTATATGGTGCTCTATTCGCCTCCTTATTTTCATATGATCGCCATAAAGATGTATTCAAAGCGTTCCTCGAATGTTGGTGCCCAGCCACTAATATTCTCCATGGTTCTATTAGCGATGCCTTGTTTATCCTCCCTTTTGGGCTATGACAAAATAATGAATTTGATTCATTTATTTTGCTATTCACAGTTTATACTATTGCGAGTCAGGAGTGATGATTTTTTTTTTTTTTTTTTTTTTGTCGTACTGAATTTAGAATAAAATCCTAAGCTGCCTACGTACCCTCAAAAGTGGGATCAAGTCATCACGTAGTTCAAGAGAGAGAATTGATTTTTTTTTAATTATTTTATTTTTTTTTTTTAATTTTTTTAATTTTTTTTTTTTTTTTTGCGATCACAGTTTTAACTCATGTGGGCCAGGAGCATAGTGCAATTTAAGCTCATACGATCAGGAGCATAGCCTTCATTGGTAGTAACGCTTCAGGAACTTGCCATTAATGGGCACCACAACTGACTCAGTCACATCAATTTGCCTTTCTTCTACAGAGAGTCCCCTCGATCGGAACCACAAATATATATCATCCTTTATCGCATTGTGAAGGAAGAAGTTAGACAAAGTAGGAGTGAAAGATCACAATGTGGATGTACCACCTTCATGTTCGCACCATGCATCCAACTTCATTCTTTCATTGGGTCTTTAGTTCTTCTGCAGTTCACCAAGAATCAAGACTATGATTTGGCAGCGTTTCACGTATGGGCATGGAATTCTTTCCTCGACAACATTTAAAAGGTGTACTTTGGCACTTTCGTTTCTACTGACAGTGGGCGTTCTTTTCACATAAAGACATCACCGCAACCTTCGGGCCTGTTGTTGCGTCATCTTGCAAGAACTGACTTGTTTGGCCATGTATTTGAAGTTGTTCCACTCATATCAATCTCTTGAGTACTCCATTGCTTCATTGAACGGAAAGAAGAAAGATTGATCCATGCACTGGGGCCACAAGTAACATGGCAAGAAGCAGTTTCAGAAGGTTTGAGGAGGTAAACAACATGCTTCAGTGTGATATATCACAGGTGAAATACCCATTAACTTTTGCTTTGAAGGGTGTCCTGGCTGAAGATTGGAGATGCCACACATACAAATAGGATATATTTTCCTCTTCGTCAAACTTCCTCCTTGGGTCTCTCACTTGCTTATGACTATCAGAAGATACCACTCTCGTGGCTGTAGATTGGCTTGCTTCGTCATCACATACCAAAGCATCAGTGCCTTCAAACTTCCCATTGTGACAGTTGATTTATGACATTCATCACCTCCCTCTGTATCAATAATGATAGTTGATGGCTTCACGTGATGGTAGTGTTATTATGAGAACTCATAGACTATGAAATCAGGCGAGCTTCAGTTCAGGCCGGCGAAGAACTCCTTTCAACGTGAAGTATGGTGAATAACTCCGTCAACGTGAAGATTGGCGAACAACTCCTGTCAACGTGAAGATTGGCGTGCATAAATTTTTTTTTTTTTTTCTTTCAGCAATATCTTGACAGAAGGCCAATTTTTTTTTTTTTTATCAACACCTCGATGATGAGCAGATTTTTTTTTTTCCTTTCAACGACACCTTAGCAGTAAGTCAAAATTTTGTTGCAGCAATACCTCGGCGGCGAGGAGATTTTTTTTTTTTTCATGACAGCTTGATCGATGACGAACCAGATTCTTCAGCAACGCCTAGGCAATAAGTCGAATTTATTTATTTCTTCCAGCCACACCTCAACAACAAACCAAATTCTTCAGCGACGCCTTGGCGGCAAATCATTTTATTAGCGACACCTTGACGTCGAACCAAAAATCTTTTCCTTTGCAACGACATTCTGGTGACGAAGCAAAATTATTCTTTGCAATTATACTTTGTCGACGGATCAAATTTTCTTTTGCAGCTACAATTCGGCGACGAACCAAAATTATTGTTTGCAGCTACACTTTGGCGGCGGACCTAATTTCTTTTTTTGCAACTACAATTTGGCAATAGACTGAAATTTCTTTTACAGCTACAATTTGGTGGCGTGCCAAGTTGACAAGGTGCGATGAACACTTTTGATATTGCATGATGAGTGACAATAATATCTTGACAGCAAGTGAAGTTGACAAATTGCGATTAGCCCTTTTGATATCTTATGACGAGCACACTTTGCCATTTTGCAACTCCAAGGAGATTTTTTTTTTTTTTTTTTTTTTGTGGACTGAACTTGGAACAGACCTCCAAGATACCTACGTACTTTGAATAGGGATCAAGTCATTACGTAGTTCAATTTTTTTTTTTTTTTTCGAAAACAGTTTCTACTCGTGTCAAGAAGTGTCATTTTTTTTCAGGTAGACAGTTTAAACTCGTATCAAGGAGTGTCATTTTTTTTTTTTTGGAGACAATTTAACATTGTATCAAGAAGTTCTTTTTTTTTTTTTTTTTTTTTTTTTTATGTAGACAGTTTAAACTCGTGTCAAAGAGTGTCATTTTTTTTTTTTGGAGATAGTTTAAACTCGTATCAAGGAGTTCTTGATTTTTTTTAGGTAGACAGTTTAAACTCGAATCAAGGAGCTCTTAATATTTTTTTTTCAAGTAGACAGTTTAAACTCGTGTCAAGGAGTGTCATCGACAGTTTAGGCTCGTATATGGGAGCACTTCAACTTTAATTATTCTTTAACTTTCCAAAAATCAAACGATAATCCAAGCCTATGCGGGTATGGACTATCTCGTCATCACTTTGAGGATTTTCTTCTTGGTTTCCTTGACTTAATGCCCCTTGTGATTTTGCATTTTTGGTTGAAGTTATTGTTGTAACACGGTGCGTTTCTTGATGTAAGTCTTTCGAGATGATCCTTACAATAAAAGATGAAGCTATTTCGTCATCCGAGTTAGGAAGTATATTATCTTCTTCTTCGGACTCACTTTTCTCATCTTCTTGAAGGTTGTCGGATATATCAGGAACATCTTCCCTAGCACCATGATTTTCCCTGCTAAGCTCCAAGTTGTGGGCTCGAGTAACAAGCTCTTCAAATGTGCGAGGTTTAATCCCTTGTAGGATATAAAGAAGCCCCAATGCATTCCTTGCATACACATTTCCACAGCAGAGATTTCTGACAATCGGTCTTTACAATCAAGACTGAGTGCTCGCCACCGATTAATGTAGTCGATTACAAGCTCATCCTTCCATTACTTCATGTCAGTCAATTCTATCATACTAACAGTACGACGAATGCTATAGAACCTGTTCAAGAATTCTTGTTCCATTTGGTCCCAACTATCAATTGATTCTGACTTCAGGTCGGTGTACCATTCGAACGCGTTTCCTTTAAGAGAGTCGACAAACTGTTTAACTAGTAAGTCCCCATCAGTTCCGGTATTGTTGCAAGTCTCGACAAAATGGGCAATGTGTTGCTTGGGGTTGCCTTTTCTGTCAAATTGTTGAATTTTCAGAGGTTGGTATCCTACATGCATCCTCATACTATCGATTCTCTTTGTATAGGGCTTTGAGTATATGAGAGTGCTCAGTGAGATGCCTCTATATTGGGCTCGGATTGTATTCGTTATCATATTTTGCAATTGTTCGACAGATAATGAAGAGACTGAAGAAGCATTATTGGTTTGACCAGTCGCCTGTTTTGTCACTGGCGTCTGTTTAGGGTCCTCCATGCGAGTACCTTGTGTTGTAAAAGTAGGATTCCCCGTCGACAGTGCTGTGGAAGATGTAGGATTCCCAGACGGCACTAGTGATTCACCGAAGGTCTGAACTTCCAATTTGTTCATCAGTGTAGCGATTTGCAAGTCCTTCTCTGCAACAGTCTTTGTGAGGTTCTCAATAGCACGAGACATAATTGATAGTTGTTCCTTTACCGTGGCTGTTCCAATCATCATAGCAACGACCACATCTGAGTATGATAGGCCTTGAGAGTCAACGTTCCTTGAAGTGATTGATTGCTCTGAAGTCTGACGTGGTGACTCTGGGGGTGAACCGATACTAGAGTGAGCTTCAGAGATGGATTAAAGTGAGTTTGGTGGCAGAACCTCCCCTGGAACAACGTCAAGGTTCTTGAAATGTTGAGTTTTCATGTTCGCCAGCTTTGCAGGATTAGCTTGCACCAAGTCTTGCTAACATCTGGATAAAGCGATTGCCTGGGATTGCTCCGTGTAATAGGGCCACCTAAGGTACTTCCATCACTTAATGTGTTTTTGGCCTTCGTGCCACTTTTTATGGTGGTTTTGGTGTTAACCTTTGCAGCAACGATGTTCTTTGGGGCTTTCTTGTCAGTCTGAGCCTTAAAGGGAGTTATAGAGTTTGACAGAGAAGAAACTTGACGGTAGAAGAAAGAGATAAGAGGCAAAAGATGTCCCACCGGGCGTGCCAAAAATTTATACACACAAATTTTGTTCTCTGCAAATAAAGACAAAATATAGGCAAAATATAATATTTTATTAATTTATGAAAATCGGAGTACAATCCTCTGTAATATTATTCTTTGCAAAGAATACGGTCCTTTGATTCGGTCTCCTTTTTGGTTGGTTGGATCTAAGGGCTGCACGAGCTTGATCTTGAATCACGGTGGAATTTGGATGAAGAATGGCATAATTTGATGTGCTTATTGTTGATCATCGTGGAATTTGATGAAGAACGATACGATTTGATGTGTTTGGTATTCTTCGTATTTGGGTTTGGATGTTAGGGATGAGATTTTGTATTTCTCTTTAGAATTCTGGATTTCTGAATTCTGAATTTGTGTCTAAATTTTTGGACTTCTGAATTCTGAATTTGTGTCTGAATTTTTGGACTTCTGAATTCTGAATTTGTGTCTGAATTTCTAGACTTATGAATTTTGAATTTGTGTCATTTGTTGAATTTGAGGAAGAACGACACGTCTTTGGTTGTGCTTGTTGTTCTTCGTCTTCAGAGAGGAGAGAATTTGTTGAATTTGATGAAGAACGGCACGACTTTGGATGTGCTTGGTGTTCTTCGCCTTCAGGTTTGCCCTCGGAATTTCTGGCCCTCTGGATTTCTGAGTCTCTCAATTTTTAGACCTTCTGGATTTTTGGACTCTGAATTTGTGTACCCCTTCCTTCTTCCTCCAGGCCTCTATTTATAGGCTTCGTGGATCCATAGGATGATGACACGTGTTATCGCCTGATAAGGATAAAATCATAACTGGCCGGGCCGGGTATATTATGATAAATTTCCTTAAAAATAATTATTCCAAATATATTTTATTTAGAATAATTATCTTTTTATTTAACCATCTGGGATGGGCTAATTAAATAATTTAAGTGGACCAAGCTTAGGTCAATTAAAAAAGTTAATTAAACATTGACTCATATTTAATGGGTTAATTTGTCAAAACCAAAGTCCACTAAAATTTTAGTGTCTATAGTTGTTGTTATGGTCGTTTTGTCTAATTGGTGTACAATAAATGGCAGTTATTGTTCCTTGTTGATGTGATTTTTGCAATAGTACTTTTTGTTCTGGTACCGAAAGGCTTCTCTTTGACCCAAAAGACAAAATATTTATTTTTAGGTATCCTGATTTATGAGCAAGAGATGATGATGACAATGGAATAGTCCTATTCTAAGGGCAGAATAATAATGATGAGCACTACAAAACTACGCACGCCTTCTATGAATTTGTGTTGAAAGATTGTTAGAAATTATTCTATGGATATCTTTTAACTCAATAGCATTTTTATGTCAACTTTGTCATGTTTAATGTGTTTAGTAGATTATTAAAGATAGATATAGGTATGCCAAAAAAAAATATCACAATAGTTTTTTTTTTTTTTTTCCCTATTTTGATTTTATTTCTAGGCTTTACATTTGGGACTTTTGAGGATTGGTTTAGGTGATATAAATGTGGACTACTGGGCTAAGACCCACAATAAAGGATAAAATGACAGAGGAAGAAAAAGATTGGGCCAGGCCAGTACAATAATATGAAAAAGAGTCGGGTGGGTGAGGAGCCCAAGACAATGATTTCCAATCCAGCAATTCTCCACCCACAAAGAGAAATACCGAGAATTTTATTATCAGAAAAAGGACGAAGAGAAGGGACGAGAAGCGAAGGCAAGCAAGGCGAAGCGAAGTCGGAGGGTTTCGTTACTGGTACGACGCCTCTTCTTCTCCTTCCATGTGTTGATTTTTACTAAACTTTTTACATAACTGTAGAAAATTTCAAGCTATTATTCTGTTCCGTTCTAGGGTTTTCAGAATCATTGGTTTTCAAAGTGCTTTTTTTTTTTTTTTTTTTTTTCAAAATTTGTTTACTTCTTTCATTTATCGATTTAATAAAATACCCCCCTGCTTTTGTTTTAGCAAATAATTGGCCTTTTTATTTTTGAATTTTGATGATAAAAGTCTCTCTCTTGTTATTTCATTTGCATAAATAAAATGTTTCTTTCAGATGGATATCATCAAGATGCGTAGACAGTTCTCTAAACTGCCGTTGCTTGCTAAAATTTGTAATTATTTCTTCACCTTACATTCCCTCTTTTAATTAATTGTGTCTCAATTTTCACCAATATATGCAAATAATTTTGTTTTCTTATATCAGCTATCTTTCCGGTGTCTGTAGTTACTCTGATGGGGATCGGCGCTCTGATTGCTCATGAGTACGTTTCACTCTGATGTTCAGATCTCAATTGACTAGTCATTACTTTTTATGCTAAATGAAGTTTTTGCATCTTTATTTATTTCTCAAAAAAGCCTTTGGATGATTTAAGTGTCAGTTCTGTAGAGTTTTCACTAATGCATCATTGTTGCAGCTTGTATTAATATTTGTACTCATATGATGTTCAAAATTTTGTATATGGCTATATCTAAGAGTTGTGTTGGAAGAATTGTATTATTTGGCATAATGTCTTAATTTGTTTGTTTGTTTCAATTACAGGAGAAATCAACTCGTGAAATATCTCCAAAAACGGTTTGTCCTCTTCTCTTGAAACTTCAATAGATTCTTTTCTTTTTATCTATTGGTCTCGCCTTGTATCAGGTGGATAGTTAAATATCTCACCTTGACGTGTGGTCTTCATAATGGTCTACAAATTCTAATACTATGTCTTTGTGATGTGTTGTTTCTCTGGAGCATCTTCACTTCACACTGCACTACTTAAAAGATTGTCTCATGCATTCTCACTCACGAATCTTTATGCTTGCGGAGTTCTGCGGTTGGACTCTCCACACGCATTGATCTTTGGGTTGGGTTGGGGTGCACTTGGACTTCTAGGGTTTTGTTGTTTAGTGAGACTTGGGATACCTTGAGGTCTCTCTTTTTGGTCAACCCCAGGGCACTATAAAGAGAGACAAGATGTAAATTTCTTTACAGTATCTCTATTACAAATTCACCACACACCATTATCTTGTGGGCTTATGGAATTTATCACCAACAAATGCACCTGTCATCCTCAAATTCCTCCTTTACATATCTCTTTCCCTTGGAAAATTTGTGTTGGCTTCTACCTACTCGTAAATCGTGACACAGATGATAAGTGTGTGAGAATTGTCACAAGTGGCCTTGGGTTTTCGAGGGTTTGTTGTTTGTCATGGTTGTTGCCACTCTCTCTCTTATAAGGCCGTCTTGGTGTCCAATCTGGCCTAATCTACTTGAATCTCCACTATCTTAGATGTCGTATCTCCATCTCTAAGTGCTTACACTTTATTTGTGACTCCATGAGTGAGTATTCCCCAAATAATGGTAGGCAAGAGTACCATGACTTTTGTGTTTGACGTCACACTGACATGTTGGTGGTGTATGTTACGCTGCTAACAATTCCTTTTAGGTCCAAGGTATGCCCCTTTCAATCGTCTCTTGCTTTTCATGCATTAATTGTTGCCATTGCATCACAATGAATGCTTTACAATCAAGATTTTGACAATACCAACTAAAATTTCTAATATTCTATTGAATTTTTTTAATTACAATGCCTTCATAATTTTGTATTTAATCCACCTAATTTTTTACAAAGTTGCACTTATGTGCCCCAAAGGTAAAGGAAGATTATTTTGGTGATTCGACGTTACAACTTTCACTTCACTTAATGTCTTTCGGGGTTAAGACATGCAATTATAATGTTACTCTGTCAATATCATTGTTGATTTTGGAGATTTTGTTGTTGAACTTGTGGTCAAGTCAAGCTAAGTGGAGAACCATGCATGATGGCTAGTTCGCACATTGCTTGTGTTCTTTTAAGGTCTCTAAAGCAATGGTCAAGTGCTTCTCATGTTCATCTATAAACTTTGAGATTTCATGAAAAAATTGCAAATGATCTGAACATACATGCCCTAAATACTTTGTCATGTTTTTATTTGACTTGGAGCAAATTCACGAGTGTATCCCATATGATCTGAATGTTTGGAATACAATAGGAGTTCGTGAGCTTCAGTCCTCAGTAGTGCCTTTCAGGGTAAGGGTGTGATTGGGAGGTGGTCAGAATCAATTTCTTCTTTAGGCGTGGTAGTTTCTAGATATCTTTGAATGCCACTTTTTTAGCTCTCATCCAGAAGAAAAGGGGCTGTAGAAGTCTAGGATCTTAGACATATTAGTTTGGTGGGCAGTCTATTCAAACTAATAGCTAAAATAATAGTTGAAAACCTTGCTTTGAGATTGAAGGAAGCAATGGATGGAGTGATCTCGAAAGTACAGAATACCTTTGTTGGTAGGCAACAACAAATTCTAGATTCGATTTTGATAACCAGCGAATGTGTTGATTTGATTCTCGACTGAGTAGTGGGGTATCGGGTGTGACTAATAAGCTTGAGGCTTCTTGTTATACATTCTAGAGAGGATGGTTTTTGCAGGAAATGGAGGACGTGGATCAGATTTTGCATCTCTACGGTATGATTCTCAATGTTGGTGAATTGGGCACCTTCTGGATTCTTCTGTATCTCAAGGAGTCCAAGGCAGGGAGATCCTGTGTCCCCTTTGTTCATTTTTTGTGGTGGAGGCATTCAACATACTGATGAGGCGGGCCGTGGCTGTGGGATATAACAGTGGCTTCAGGGTGGATAGAGGTCCTTCTAGTTAGATGGAGATTTCTCAAATCTCCTCTTTGTCGATGATACGATTTTGTTTTGTGAGGCGAACAACGCTCACATGCGGCATCTTCGATGTGTTGTGGTTTGTTTTCAGACCATGTTGGCTCGTGTTCGTTCGGTAAGTAAATAATCCTAGATTGAATACATTTTTAGAGCTTCATATGCGAGATAGGGAATCAGTAGGCGTAGGTGTATTAGTGTGGGCTGGGATTTCTTTCCCAAATTCCATAGTAATTGCAGTAAAATGGGCTTTAAATATGTACTAAATCACACGAATATACAATATAATGGGCTTTAAATGAAATTTTGGAACTTCATAATTCAGCATATCGAAAAGCAAATCCCAAATGGATTGGTTGGAGTATCCTTCTTTTTCTGCTGGAAAGGATAGGGTTTGGGGAAGATGG
This sequence comes from Cornus florida, assembly GCF_030987335.1. Taxonomy (NCBI): domain Eukaryota; kingdom Viridiplantae; phylum Streptophyta; class Magnoliopsida; order Cornales; family Cornaceae; genus Cornus; species Cornus florida. The sequence goes on from NW_026775574.1 coordinate 21,152,094, forward strand.
ACGAAGTGGATCGAGTTTTGTATTTTCTCAGTGAGATTCTCGGTCCTCATGATCCATTCTTCAACGGGTTCTTCAGCAGTTAGTTGGGTTTGAGGCAAGGTAACCCTCTCTCTCCTTATTTGTTCATCATTGTAATAAAGGAGCTGAGAGTAAACAATGCCGAGTTCAGCTCGTTAAGCTTGTGAAAAAGCTTTTAGAAGGCTTATATAGGTTTAGTACTTATTTAAAGCCCAATATATTGTATACTTTGTGATCAAATATAATGTTGGGCTTTCCAACTACATGCTTTTAATTTTCCTGATTCTTATCCACAATGATGAAAACTCCTGTTGATGACTACTACAAGCACCCCCTGAAGTTGGGTCATGCCTTTCCATTAATTGCATAGATAGCCTCTAAACACTTTTAACACTGAGCATTCCTTTTTATGTAAGTCTCCAGTGCTTAGAATCTGAGACACCATTCTCTAATAGAGAGTTGGAGGATTAAATCAACATGTCTTCTATTGAAAACACTAGTGACCAATTCTTTTCTCCATTTTTTAGTTGAATTTTTATTCAAACCTGCAACTTCATGAATTTCACTCCCATTATATGAAGTTGTGACAGCAAAATTAGAATGATCCTCCACTTTCATTACCTTTAAAAACGATATCCGTCTAGATGTCTTAGATCTACTGGATGAGTCCATAAAATCCACCATGCTTAAGCCTCCATGCCCATGAACGGCCTTGTTCTCACAAAGTTGATTGCTGGACCAAAACTTTATAAGCTTGCGAATCTTCTCTAAGGAAGCTGAAACTCTGCGCTGTGTAAGTTGGCAGAGAAGCCACGACCTTTAAAGGCAATAACTCCAGGAAAAAAATGATTTCACTTGACTACAACCAATGTAAACCAACCTAATCTCTTAAAGCACGAAAAGAAGGGCTCAAGGGCACTTGTGAGTAAGGGTCATAACTAGTGCATTAAACAATGTAACAAATTTAAACATTGCATCGCTCCTCTCCTGCTGTTTTTACATTATCTCAAATTTCCTCTTCTTTTGGGCATTTAAATTCTTCATTTTTAGTTCCTTATTCTTTTGGGTTTATGGTTTTATTATACTTATCAAAAAAAGAAAAAAGAAGAAGATGGTTTTATTATAGATCTACTGTGGATTATAGAGTTTTCTTTTTGTGTTTTATGGCTTTCGTATATGGGTCGCACTGCCCGCTTGAGTGCTCTTTGAATGAACTTAACTTATTGAAACATTTAAAAATAAAATAAAAAAAATTCCATACTGGGATGACTGTCCATTAAAATTAGTTTGAGAGTTTTGTTGGAAAGCAAGAGAGCATAGGGTAGAAGTTCGCTAGATATATTCTATTAATATTTCCGTTATGAAATTGACATTATAATTTGACGCCATAAACTATGATCAACTCATTTTTTTCCTTGAAAAGCGTTATTATCCTACCCAACCGAATTAAGATGAGAAATTGAATGCTATGGTTTAACTTGGTCATGGAGCACTAACTTTTGGAATTGATCCATATGTGTGGTTTGGTGTGTTATACTTATTTTACCCGAATGGATCACCCTTCAAGTGGGCGAATACTGATATCACTTGGACACCTGGGTCGTGAATTACTTCGGCAACATTTAATATTGATTTTGATGAAACCATGCTCGAGTCCCTTCCCCCTTTTTTTTTAAAGCTTGTGCATCTTAAGGATTTGGATATTACACCTGTTTCATTTAATAGTAAGTTGAGAGTTCCATCTTTTCGTAAACCTCTCGTGCTTCATTTCCAAACATATTTCTCCTAATCCAGATACCACTGTTTGAATTTCACGGTTTTTAGTATGAAAAATTTAATTTAGGAATTGTTCTTAGGTGGTATAGGTTTTTTTTTTTTTTTATCCTTGCGAAGAAATTCACACTAGCCTTTAGTGGTTTCTTGAGATTATTTTGTTGTTGCGTTATTATTTTTTAATTATGTATATCTAACAAAAATTACTTTCTTTGCAATTGTTAATTTTTTTTTCCCCAAATGATGGAAAATTTTAGAGATATAAAAAAAAAAAAAAAAAAAATACAGTTACAATTGAGGAAGAACCTCAAATAAAACACTTCCAACCTTAACTTAAGACAAGGAAGGAAATCAGAGAGTCAAAACCCTTAAGAAACTATCAAACATATGAAAACACAATCCTTAGCTGTTTGTTTCGGACATTTTCGTTGGCTAATTAATGCACCAAAGTGGTTGTACGCTGTTCAACATTCTGAAAGACTCTTGGATGCCACTTCAGAAGATCCTCCAAACCATTCCAAACCTGCTTAGCATATGACAATTGACAGAAAACATGATCTGTATGTTCTTCTTTGCAATTGTTTTGTTTCTTTGATATTACTATTTCTTTATTGCATTATGTTTGCCTTTTTTAATAGTATAAATACAAAAAGGTGTTGTGCGCACGTGTTATGTTATATAATACATGCTAGTTATTGTTCCTTGTTGATCTGATTAATACAATATTTCTTTTCAGGAATCGTGGTTTATGGGCAAGAGAAGATGATGACAATGGAATAGTCCTTTTCTAGGGGCAGAATAATTATGATGAGCAGGACTAACTGTGCACGCCTTCTGAGTTTGTGTTAAGAGATTGATGGAAAATATTCTAAGGATTTTTCTGTTGAAAGATTGCTGGAAATTATTCTATGGATTTCTTTTAATGTAATAGCATTTTGATCTCAACTTTGTCATGTTTTCATGTCCAATGTTTATTTTATTTTTATTTATATTTATTTATTTATTTTTATTTGACAAGAAAACAGCCATCTACAGAGTCAAGAAACACCATAACACATACACCCATGAAGAACCATCACAAACAAGAAAACAACCAAGTAGCCTCAGACAACCTATCACTAAGCTAGGTTATGACACCGGTTATGATAATATCCTAAAGCTTAAAAGCTGTCCTAAAGCTTAAAATTAAGATTGAGAGGAATCCAAATTTGAGCAAACAGAGGAGTAGGATTAAAGATTGAGAGGAATCCGAATTTGAGCCTGGAGCCACTCAATAATTCCTTGCTCCATCACCAGCTTAGACAGCACCATAGGATGAAAGAAAGTGGAATAAAAAACGCATTGAACCCTGGAGCAGTGTCGTCCTCGGACAATAGAATGGGCTCCTTCTCAACCATCGTTAACGTCAAACCCCTGAAGCCTTGCTCCATAACTCTCTCAGGCACATAGAAAAAACAAACACATTTACACACCACCGTGGATACAACAAAGAAAAGAAAGTAGATGTATGATAGGCACATAGAAAAAGCACATTAGATAAAACCATAGAAAAGCATAGTCTCCAACACAAAAAAAAAAAAAAAAAACGATAATCATCACCATAGACCCATTTCCCGTTTCCCGTGCAGTACAATTGACACAGGTTGAAAAAACAACCATACACATTTCGAGGGAGGATTAAATATTGAAGAGCAGATAGAGAAGCGTACATCATACGGTATTGAACCCCAACCACACATAAGCTGAATACTGCCAAAAAGAAGAAAAATGAACTTACGTATTAGAGCCGACAACAAAGACAACAGATGATTATTTGAAATAATCCTTTGTGTGGGGTCCACCACCAACCATCCCGAGCCTTTCACAAGAATCAACCTTGACCTCACGCATAAAGTTAACACCAATCAAACCGACAACACCATTGCCGACCTCAGAGGCCGACAATCCAAAAGTCCCATACTAGCTCCAAGCCACAAACCGGCATCCCAAAAACTCCTACGACGAGTAATCCAATTGAAACTGTGAAGGCTCCGATGGGACCAACTCATCCTCCTCTACACCCAGAGCATAGATCGTAGATAAATAGAGACCGAAAATATCCACTGAAAAGAGAAGACCAACCACAACCCAGTACAACTCCAGCAAAATTCACACCAGAGATCATGAGCAAGCACCCCCAAAATCCACAACTGAATCACACCTCCACCTCCAAAAAACCCTCCAGAAAGAGAGATCAAGATACGCAACAGGGCAGAATTGACAGGAAGGAGAGGAATCGTGCACCACCAAAATACCCAAATGACAAGCACCGTATTTGGATATTACACTAGTTTCGTTTAATAGTAAGTCGAGAGTTCCATCTCTTCGAAAACTTCTCATGCTTCATTTCCAAACATATTTTTCCAAATCCAGATATCACCATTTGAATTTCACGGTTTTTAGTATAAAAAAGTTTAATTTAAAAATTGTTCTTAGGTGGTATAGTTTTATTTACTTATTTATTTTTTAACCTTGCGAAGAAACATTAGTCTTTAGTGGTTTCTTGAGATTATTTTGTTGTCGCATTATTATTTTTTAATTATGTATAACTAACAAAAATTACTTTCTTTGCAATTGTTAATTTTTTTTTCCCAAATGATGAAATTTTTTATAGATATAGTTACAGTCGAGAAAGAACCTCAAATAAAACACTTCCAACCTTTAGACAATGAAGGAAATCACATAGTCAAAACCCCAAAGAAACTATCAAACATATGAGAACTTGGTCCTTAGCAGTTTGTTTCTGACATTATCATTGGCTAATTAATGCACCAAAGTTGTTGTACACTGTTCAACATTTTGAAAGACTCCTGGCTGCCACTTCAGAAGATCCTCCAAACCATTCCAAACTTGCTTAGCCTATGAGCATTGACAGAAAATATGATCCGTATGTTCTTCTTTGCAATTGTTTTTGTTTCTTTGATATTACTATTTTTTTTTTTTAGGGTAAAGTGCATTAAACCCCCCTGAACTATTGGGGGATGTGCAAGAAACCCCCCGGAACTATAAAAATTATAAAAAACCCTCTTGAACTATTGGGGTATGTACAAGAAACCCCCTGAACTATAAAAGTTGCAAAAAAACCCCTAAACTATTAGGGTATGTGCAAGAAACCCCCCTGAACTATATATTTTTTTGCAGTTTACCCCATCTGCGCGAATTGATTGACTGAAAGGGACGATGAAGCTGAGGAATTTATTGCTGGGATCGGTGGGTCTCCTGTCATAGCTCCATCATAGCCGTTGCACCACCCGCCAGATCCATTAGCCATATATATTGCACTTCTCTGCACCGTTGCGTCAGCCCATCGCCGTCACCGCCTTGCCCGCCGTTCAGCTCACCTTGCTCGCCGGTCCATTCCACCGTCCATTCTAAGCTCGCCCGCCCATTCCGCCATCTCCATAGCCGAGCACACCGCCGTTCGTGTTTCGAGCACATAGCCGTCCCCAGTTCATCGCCGAGCCCCCTTGAGCTCGCCGCCGCCTCCATAGTTCACGGCCGAGTCAATCGAGCTCTCATCACAGCCGAGTCCTCCGCGCACAAGCCGCCATTATCCAAGACCGAGCCATCTAGCCGACCTCGAATGTCTTTGGTCTCTTCTCTCTTTCTCTAGCTCTTTGTTTTGGGTTGTGTTGGGTGAAAAACATCTTTTGACAGAAAAAAAAAAATGTAAGAAGTATATAAGTTAAAACAACGCAGTGTGTTATAAGGGTAAACTGGTCTTTCAAAATTTTCGGTGCCGGAAGCTGATGTCATGGGGGTAAATTGCAACAAATCATAGTTCAGGGGGGTAAATTGTAACAAAATCATAGTTCAGGGGAGTTTTTTGTAGTTCAGGGGGGTTTCTTGCAAATGACCAATAGTTCAAGGGGGTAAATTGCAACAAAATCATAGTTCAGGGGGGTTTTTTGTAATTCAGGGGGGTTCTTGCAAATGACCAATAGTTTAAAGGGGTTTAATGCACTTTACCCCTTTTTTTTTATTGCATTATGTTTGTCTTTTTTAATAGAATAAATACAAAAGGTATTGTGCGCACGTGTTATGTTATATCCTAGTTTTCTAAAAATTAAAGTATGTTTTATGTTGCTGTACACACAAATTTTGTTCTTTGCAAATAAAAACAAAATATGGGCAAAATATAATATTTTATTAATTTATAAAAATTGGAGTACAATCCTTTGTAATACTATTCTTTGCAAAGAATACGGTCCTCTGATTCGATCTCCTTTTTGGTTGGTTAAATCCAAAAGCTGCACGAGCTTGATCTTAAATCACCGTGAAATTTGGATGAAGAATGGCACGATTTGATGTGCTTGTTGTCAATCATCGTGGAATTTGATGAATAACGGTCTGATTTGATGTGCTTAGTATTCTTCATATTTGGGTTTGGATGTTGGGGATGAGATTCTGTATTTCTCTCTAGAATTCTGGATTTCTGAATTCTGAATTTGTGTTTGAATTTTTGAACTTCTGAATTCTGAATTTGTGCCTGAATTTCTAGACTTATGAATTCTGAATTTGTGTCCTTTGTTGAATTTGAGGAAAGACGACATGTCTTTGGATGTGCTTGTTGTTCTTCGTCTTCAGAGGTAGAGAATTTGTTGAATTTGTTGAAGAACAGCACGACTTTGGATGTGCTTGGTGTTCTTCACGTTCAGGTTTGCCCTCGGGATTTCTTGCCCTCTGGATTTCTGGTTCTCTCAATTTCTGGACTTTCTGGATTTCTGGACTTTGAATTTGTGTACCTCTTCCTTCTTCCTCCAAGCCTCTATTTATAGGCTTCTTGGATCCATAGGATGATGACACGTGTCATCGTCTGATAAGGATAAAATCATAACTGGGCGGGCCGGGTATATTATGATAATTTTCCTTAAACATAATTATTCCAAATATATTTTATTAGTAATAATTATCTTTTTATTTAACCATCAGATCTAGTCCCGATCATCAAAACAAAAAGTGAACCTTTTATTAAAGCTTTATTGATCTAAGTGCACTTATTCTTTTCACTCAATTTTTTATTTTTTATTTTTATTTTTTTTATTTATTGCTATCCTAAGGATTAAAGATGGAAGCATGGTGCAATGTGTTGATCTATTAAGCTTTCTAGCGATTTATGAGGTCGAGCGTTAGGTCAATGACTCCCAAACCGAACTGCTTTAGGGCATTAGGCGTTTAAACACCCCTAAGGACTTATAAGCTCAAATCAACTAGGCTACAAATTAAAACAACCTCCATCTAATCATTTTCCGCTTTTCACCTTTTGGGAGAAGTGCTCACTTTTTTTTTATTGTTTTTGTACAAACTTTTTTATTTTTTATTTTATTAACCTAGAGTTTGGGCCCTCCACCTTTCGGCACGAGAAATTCAATGCTTGATGAGGCTAGAATCCCGGCTACTCAACGAAAAGGGATTGTTATCCACTTTTGTCAAAAAGAAAGCTTTCAATGCACTACTAGCCCAATTGGGATATAACCAATTCAATAATCAACAAAGCATGTACCCCACAAATGAATGCTAGTGTGCGCCTATGCTAGTGTAGAATCTTAGAGTGAATCTCAAAACAATCACAAGATCAGGATGATGTGGACCACAAGTGCAAGCAAGATATCAATCTTTTGAAAAATTTACTCCTAAATGGCATCCACAAGGCATACAAGGAGTATTGGACTCTCAAGTCAAGCAATTTTTAAATTTTAAGCAATATAGTCCTCAAAAGATCAAAATTATAGCTAGTTATGGACCAATCATAGAAAATCCCTTAAATACACAAGTCATGCTCAAAATTTTGAATTGAAAACAAACACTGCAATTAACACCATTACCCCCAAACTTAAATGGCACAATGTCCTCAATGTGCAAAGAGAAAAAGGAAAGAGTATACCAGTGCAGCTATGGCATAAAATGGCCGAGACATAAGTATCCAAAGTGGGTGGTATAACCCCCCCAAATTTGGGATTAACTATGGTCCTGAAAAAATTGGCACTTGGATAAAACTCATTAGATAACAAAAGGGAGAATAATAGTGCACAGTGGACATGCAAGTATAAATGGGATAATAAATGAAGTAAAGAGAGAGGAATAAGGGTGGTCCTGAAAAATTTGGGCAACACTCTCTCTCACTGAAGTCACTAGGATGTACCTGATAATAGAGTCAATCACAGACAGATGAATCAATATAAACATATGACATCCAAAAGATAACATGTATAGAAAATAAAAATAATGTACATCACAGTGTCAGGGCCAACAGACTGGCCGCAAAAATATAGTAACAGTATCAAAAAGAATAGTCAAATATCACAAATATATAAATGACGGTATAGAGATAGAGAGATCAGGAAGAGGAGGTCGGGGAGCGGGGCGTGATCCCCGGATATCTCTGGATAAATTGCGCAGCGCAGCCATAACATCGGAGCATAGAGATGCCACATCAGTGCGAAGGGAGACCACATCAGACCGAAGAGAGACAATGGAGTCCTCCAAGGTCTATATACGCTCTACTAGGCCAGGTGTCGGAACTGGAGCGTCAGGCATGACTGGGTCAGGAGAATGATGCTCATCCTAACGAGGCTCCGGGAAATGTAATGGTGACCCTGCCTAAGAGTGATGCGGTGACTCCTGTGCTGGCTCTCGCTCCAGGTCAATATCTATATGCATGTTCGAAATCGCCGATGGGTTTGCTGGATCAGACTCTGCTGGCACTGTTGCTATTGTTGCTGCTACCTCCATCGCTGCAAGCTCTGCCTCCTCAGCTGCCAAGACAACATCATCCTCCAGGCTCTTGATAAGAGCTTTGTAGCTCTTGTTCCAGTCCTTCTTGAGGAAGTTACAGGCCCCTATCTCAGGACGCTCCTGTGGATAGAAAGGGAAGTGCTGGTCCCACAGGATCTAAGTAATAAGATGGGCGAAGGGGAGATACTTAGCCCATTTGGGCTACACCTTGTTGATGTAATCTGGTAGAGCTTCATCATGACACTCCAGTAGAATGTCGGAATAGATACCCAGTGCCCAGTGTAAAATCCGTATAAAGCAACCAAGAAGTCTGCACGCCTCTGAATCTTATGCCCCACCGTAAATACGTTTTGGTACAAGACCGAATCATAAAACCATAGATCATTAGGCAAATAAGTCCATGTGGTGAATGTCTCGCCAGTTGCATAGTGGCCTGTAAGTGTAACGGCCATGTCTGCATCAGAAGGCCTCTGCAAAGTAGGATAATGAAGCTCGGGAGGGCAGACATGCGGGCATCTAGAAGATCTGGCCAATGTATCAACTGTAATCCAGATGGGGTAGCCATCTATGGTGGTCTACAACTCTGATAGATTACCCGGGGCCGGTCGGAGGTTTTGAAAGAACATCCAAATGAGCTGCGGGAAAACGGGATAAGTAACTGGCGCTAGAATGGCTGAAATGCCGCGCTGCTTGATGTCGTCGAAAGTTGCCCGAGTCAAGATTGACCGGGGGAAAAAAGTAATATCAAACACTGACTCATGTGCCACCAGAAGGCGTGAGTATCTCGAGAGAGGTCTATCTCTGACCTGACCATGTTGTGCCGATGATAGAGGAGGAGAAGGTACATGATCAGCCTCATCTGAAGATGACGAAGATGCAGCATCTGAAGACTGTAATCTAGGATAAGATGATGAGGACTAAGATGGAGCTGGCTCAGGAAGTGGGTTCTGAACATGAGAAGGTCCTGCCTAGTCCTCTGGCTCCTCTACTCTCCAGCGGACTCACCTCTCATACTGTCTACGGGCAACTGTTTTAACCCATACCATGGCCTACAAAAAAATGAAACACTTACAAATTCAGTATCAGATAATAAAGAATTGAAGCACAGTATATAGAAACATGTATGCCAAATAAGATAGACAATTCAGAGTAATAATCATGAATCTACGCAAGTGATGACGCAACCAAATAAACAGTGACTAAGTGAAACATGCTACATAGTATAAGTATGGAATGTATCCAATGTGGAAAACACAGGCATTGGGCATGAAGGAACTAGCATAAACACTATGGATGGTGTGTGAAGTGTACATATACAAATCTGTGAAGTTCGATCGATCAGGAAAGTATGAGATCGATCTCTATCAGATTAATCAAGACTAAGTTCGATTGATCATTTTATGATCGATCTGAGAAAACTTCGATCGATCGAACTGCTTCGAGAAATTTGAAAAGTCACAGATCTATAACGTGGATGGCACGGGGGCCTCTCGAGCAAGCTCGTGGGCCCTCTCACACAACAAAAATATAATAGTGGTCACTTAACTTGGCATGTGACCCCAAAATCAAATCAGAAACAAAAATATATACAAATATGTATACATATATATACACGTGTTCAAAGCTCATATATGGCAAGAAATCATCACTAAAACTTATATCTAACATGGAAAGCACTAAATACACAAGATTAAAGCTTAAAATCAAAAATAAAACCTAAAACTCACCAAGCCAAGTGAGAGAAATGGAGACAAGGGAGATGAGATGAAATCGAGGGGTGGAGATGAGATTTCGAAGCTCAAGAAACTCGCGGGAGGCTTGCCGGAGGTTGGAGGTGGATTGCAGCTGTAGGAAGGAAGCTTGGGTCTTGGATCAATCTTTGAGATTGATCCAAATGACCCTTGGCTTCTTAAAAACTACCTCCGACATGTTCGATCGATCGAAAAAGACCTCCGATCGATCGAACATAGATCGATCTGTGGGATCACAAATCGATCTAAGCTCAAAATGACACAATATTTTTGAAGTTTTTTTTTTTTTTTGGGTTCAAATTTCTATTTTGAAAATTTTAAATATTTACAAATTAAAAATTAAAAATTCAAATTCAAAAATATTTTTGGATTTTTGGAAAAATAAAATAAAATCTTTTTGAAAATTTTAAAAATATTTGTAAATAATTAAAAATAAAGAAAATATATTTTTGGATTTTTTGGAAATTTTAAAATGAAAATAAAAGTAAAGATTAAAATAAAAATCTTTTTGAGGGTTTTTTTGAAAATAAAATAAAATAAAATAAATCAAAATCAAAATGCAGTAAAGTCAAAGTCAAAGTCAACAAAGGGACACAGATCGATCCATCCAAGATCGATCGAGAAGATACTTCGATCGATCAAATAGGTGAAAACCTGCAGACAAGTTCGAACGATCAGACAGAGAGCTGTTTTATGTAGGGTTCAAAAATTTTCTAAGTGTTGGAAGTGAAGATCGATCCAAGAAGAAGTTTGACCGATCTTGGAATTTCAGATCGATCAGAAAACACTTCGCACGATGGGACAGAGAGGTGATTGGATGCAGGTATGATGCAGGTATGGAGTTCGATCGATCGAACCTCTTTTGAGATCGATCGAACAAGCACAAAATGCTTAATTTCAGAATGAAAGTGCATGCATTCCCAATCAAAATCCCTAACCATGTGTATAAACCCAAAATATATCTAGACGATGCAAGAAATGAAAGGTAAAATAGAAATGAGGGAGGAATAGGGTTGTAAACCCTACAAAGCATTGCTAGTCTTTAACGTCTCTAGCAAGACGCTGGGCTCTTTTAGCCCGGATCAATATCTTGTTAAGCATCCCCTCCTTGGCGAGGTGAAAAACACTTTGAACCCCATCCAATAAATGGTTCTTTGAGGAACTTATTGGATTTGGATCAAAAGGAATTGACAGTCTTTCATCAAGGCAACTCTTGGGCTTCCATGCCCTTTTAACACAAGGTTTTGAAACAATTTGTCTTGAATTCAAGTTTGAAGATAGACTTTTGGAAATTCCACTTCCAAGTAAGAACTCAACTTTATAAAATTCATTGACAATGCATTTTTCAACAACACACACTTCTTCATGCTTGTCAATCAAATTCGGGGTCGGATTAAAAATGTTCAACTTCACTTTCATATACCCAAATGAGATTTTCATTATCCCAGTCCTATAATTTATGTTGGCATTTGCAGTTGCCAAGAAAGGACGGCCAAGGATAACGGGAATTTGGCTCTTGGGGTTCGGAACTGGTTCCATGTCTATGACAACGAAATCAACAGGGAAGAAAAACTTATCAATCTTAATCAAAACATCCTCTATGATACCCCGGGGCTTTTTGATGGATCGATCGGCAAGTTGCAAAACTACCGATGTCAGTTTTAAGTCTCCTAAGCCTAATTTGACATATACCGAGTAGGGAAGAAGGTTAACACTTGCTCTTAAGTCTAGAAGAGCCCAATTAATGACATGGTCACCGATAATGCAAGCGGTAGTAGGTGAACCGGGGTCTTTAAACTTTGGGAGAGTGCTGTGTTGCAAAATGGAGCTCACTTGCTCAGTCAAAACCACTTTCTTTGATGTTTGGCTTTTGTTCTTCGTCTTTTAGGTGCAAAGATCTTTCAAGAACTTGGCATAAGCCAGAATTTGCTTAATTGCATCCAAAAGTGGAAGATTAATTTTCACTTGCCTAAACATTTCAATGATTTCATTGGTCTTGGTCTTTTATTTTTCAAGCGAAATGGATCATTTCAAGGCATCCAGAAATGGAGCTCTTGGCTCAAAAACATTTTCAAAATCTTTCTTTAAAGAACCTTCAACACTAGAATTTTTAAAATCCTTTTTCAAGTCATTGTTCAATTCATCTTTCAAATCATTTTTGACAACTTTCTCAACAAAATAATTATGCACATGCAATGAAGGAGGAATAAAATGTGAAATGGGACGAGTGTCAACTTTTAGTTGCACCGGTTCACTCTCTTCATTGGAAATACCTACTTGGTTGTCAATAACCTTCCCACTTCTCAAGGTTGTCACCACATTGACATGCTTAATTATGTGACCTTCCGATGAGGAATGAGTCTCCACAACATATTGTTGCTTTGGTGGTGCATTCAACGGCATCTTCCCTTTCTTTCTAGCATTCAAAATACTAGCTATTTGCCCGACTTGGATTTCTAGCATAGCAATGGATTGAGAATGGGAATAAAGCAATTGAGCGTTTGCCTCTAAAGTGCCTAGAGCGGTTAACATTTTCTCTTCAAAAGCGGGACTCCTAGAGTTTCCTTGAGAATACGATAATTGGTTAAGAAAATGAGAATTTGAAAATTGATTTCCATGCGATTGAAATGATGATCTAAAACCTTGGGAACCTTGGCTTTGCATTGGAGGTGGAACATATATCCCCCAAAAACCACCTTGGGGAGGGTGTGACCCTCCCCTTGGCTTTTCCAAGAGAAGTTTGGATAGTTCCTCCAACTCGAATTATAATAAGTGCCACAGGGATTATTCCCTTGATTGACAAATGTCGCATTGACTTGTTCATGCGGCTCACTTTGCACATGTCCATGGGGATAATTGGAAGTAGAATGCAAGATACTTGAACAAGTCATACATGATTCATTGGAGTTGTCAACTTGATATAAGCCAACATTCTTCCTTCCACCTAGGTTTCTACTATTTTTAGAAGATAAGGATCTATGCATTGAACTCTCACTCATGCTTTCATACAATTGTCACACATCATTTTCATGCTTGTCAAGATAAGAACCACCCATGGATGCATCAACCATACCCTTGTGATTATCCGGTAAACTTTTAAAGAAATATTGAACTAGTTGTCACTTAGGTATGTCATGATGAGCGCACTTTCTAAGCAAATCATTAAACCTTTCCCATGCCTCATGAAACATTTCCCTATGCCCTTGAGAAAATTCTCTAATAGAAGTTCTCATGGCATTGGTCTTTGAAACCGGATTATACTTTTTCAAGAACTCATGTTGTATTTCCGCCCAAGAAGTTATCAAAAAAGGCCTAAGATTGTTGAACCAATATTTTGCCTTGTCTTTAAGGGTAAAAGGAAAAAGTTTAAGTCTTAAAACCTCTTCCGGCATGTCCGTGTATTTCACGGTGGAACACATTTCAAGAAACTCATCCAAATGCTTGTAAGGTTCTTCACTGGGAAGTCCATGATAGTTGGGAAGCATTTGAATAGTTTGTGGTTTAATCTCATAGTGATGTGCTCTAAATAGGGGCAATTGAATGCAAGTGGGTACATTATATTCATTAGGCACATAATGATCTCTTAAAGCAATTGGAGGATTCACAATTGATGGTGCTAAACGAACACCTTGATTAGCTTGAACCATAGGAGGTTGTGGAGCAAAAATTAGCCGAGGCATTCCCACCTTATTATTGTGGTGGGATGAATGGTCTAGGCATGCCTAATGGTACTTGGATGTTGTCATGATGCACATTAGGGTGGAGGATGCCTTGTTGGTCTATGTGACCAAGGTCCTCCACATAGTAGTCATTCAAATCCTCCATTGGTGAAATAGAGTGATGAGAACTACCTCTTCCCCTAGGATTATAAATAACCAATTCAAGATGCAAATTAGGAGGGACAAGAGTAGGATTCAAGGACCTACGACCATACATACACTAGCAAAACAAACAAATAACAATCACTTCACCCCCTCAACAAATCAATCAACAAATCTCCACATACAATGATCCCATGCTCCCATGCTTGAACAATATGCAAAGAAAATTAAATTGCCTCCATGCGAGCTCACGATCTATTTAAAAATGTAAACACATGCCTCCACGCAGACCGACGATTTAACTAGAGATTGAGTTAGAAAGATCTCACAAAGGGTCCTTAAGTAACTTCAAGATGTTTTCAATTTTTAAGTCTTGCTATGCTTTGCAATTTTTAGATTTTTAGCCCCTTTTGTGCTTAGCTTAGCTCCTTGCTTTGAATTTTCCTTCGCTCAACTTCCTTTGCTCAATTCACCTAGCCAAATAAAAACAAACACAATAAATAACTAAAAAGAAATAAAAGTAAAGATACGATCAAAAGAGTACTAATTCCTATTTGTTTCCAAAACACGGCGTTGCCAACTCAATCCCCGACAACGGTGCCAAAAACTTGGTGTCTGCCATGGGGTACAACCAAATTTGTACAAAATAGTGTGGCTAAGTTTTAAATTTATAAATTCCACTACTAACTCTAACTAAAAATATAGTTAGGGTGAGTAGGGATCGTCCCAAGGGATTGTGGGTGCACTAGCAATGGAAACAATGTATAGGGTTAGTAGGTCAAGTGATCAAAGGTGTGACGACCCTGGTTTTTAGGCCAGCGTGTCCTGTGATGAACAGTAAGGATGATCCGATATCTAAATGCGAAAGCAAAAACAGAAAACAAGACTCTAAGAAGTCAAAGTGACCTTCTATGAGGTCGTTAAACTCAACAAGAACTGATGCGGAAGCAAAAGATAAAAAAATATGACAAATAAGCCCCCAGGGGCAAAATAGTCATTTCTAAAAAATATAGATTCGGGTGCCACCGAGCACACCGCTGGAAGGACAACGAAAAACTAATCAAGATGGACTCAAGAATCGCATGATTCGGAGTCCGGACAAAGGAGAAACGGCATGACGAAGAAAAATGAACACTTAAGGCAAAAAGGGTAAATTGGTAATTATCCAGGAAGATCCAGGTGCAATTGAGCACACCGTTGGAAAGACAGCGAAAAATTAGTCAAGTTCAAAAAAAAGTTCACTCGATTTGGAGTCCGGACAAGGGAGAAACGAGGGTTTGAAGTTGAGACGTCGCGGTGGCCCGACGAAGGCCATGGCGCACACGGCGCCCATACGCGAGCCCACCGGCGTGCATGCCGGCACCCAAAGACATGGCTGGTGGCAGCCCTTGGCTGCTGCTACATTTTTTTTGATCTACCTAGAATTGAGGCTTGAAACGGAGGTCAAGAGGAGTTTTTCTGAAAAAACACGAAGAAGAAACCCCCCCCCCCCCCTAAAATCGAGTTTTCTACTTGACTTTGAGGACGGAATCGAAAAAAACTCACTGTGAAATCCCCAAAATGCCCCTAGATCAGAACTGAACAAGAGGGTTAAAAGTTGCTACAGTGACTGTCTACAATTGAGAGCAAAAACGGGCTAGAAGATGAATTTTTTTGAAAAAACACAAAGAAGAAACCCCCCTCAAAATTGAATTTTCTACATAACTTGCTAAAGAATTCAAAAAAAATGCAATGTAGAATGCCCGAAATGCCCCTCCATGAAATCTAGTCATGGAGGTCCAAAAAGCTGCTAAATTGAAAAACTGAGAGCTGAACTTCGTAAGCGATTTCCGATATCAAGACGACATTTTCTGCAAAAACACGAAAAATAAACCCCCCCTAAAATCATGTTTTCTATTCAAGCATATTAAAAGAAGAAAAAAAAAAACCACCGTAAAAGGTCCATAATGCCCCTAGATCAGAATATGCACAAAAAAGTGCGAAATGAATTCACAAGAGGCTCAAATCACAAACGATGAGGTTTTACCCGGAAACTACTATGCACGCAAATGTAACTTACCTATTTAGACGCGCTACAATGGTCCAGGGCTTAAAAATATAGTCGATGCAAAATTCGACCCCCCAACGGTCAAAAAGGCAAAAATGGACTTGGAATGGAAAACATGGAATCCAAAAAATGTAAAATGGAGTCAAATGACCATTCGGCCCTTGGCCACACTTCATACAAGATTAATAAGACCCTATGAAAGAATGAAAATGGAATTCCCAAACCCGATGCAACCATGGTGAAGCAATGACTTGCGATTTTTCAAGATTTTCACAATATTTCATGAAGTTAAAAAGTACATAGAATACAATATAATGGTCATTGGCCTCCGGCCTCATCTCATACATATCAAATACATTGAAAAAGTATACTTAAGTACACATTACATACATGGAATCAAATATGCATATTTTGACATATAAGTCTACAAAATGACATTTCATGCTAACATTCGCATGAAATGGAAACTTGAAAGCTACACGACATCCAAGGAATGCTAGGCGTCACGAACCAAGTCTTCATACCTGAAATATGCCCCAATATCATAGGGGTGAGTAACATAAAGCTACTCGTAGGAGATGAGCATCCATCGACCTAGCATTTTGTAATTTTATCACCTTAAGGTGAAACATGTTAAAGGGGCTCATGCCACCTAACGTCTATGTCCAAGTGAGACTCGGGGAGCATCCTAAGCTACCTTAGAGTCTAAGCAACAAGATTCATGATATACATACGTGTATGAAACGAATCATGGTTGGGATAATCCAAAGAACATGACAAGAAGAATGCTTGAGCATAGATTAACATGAATTGCATTTTCAATACAATTGAACTAGGTCTAGAGTAATCCATACAACATGACAAAAGCATATTTGAATACAAGTTAACAAGAATCATATTATCCATGCAATTCAACAACAAAAGAGCATGTTATACAATGCAACAAGGTTTAAGTTCTCAAAGTCATCAACTTAGAATCTAAAGCACAAAATAATAGTAGTGGTTCATGCCACCTAACGTCTATGTTATAAATGAATCAATAGGATCAATTCTAAGCTTTATTAGAACGTCAAAACATGATTTTCAATATCGATGCAATTTAACCAACATTGGAACTTCCAATACAACGCATAAAGCACAATTTCGCAAAGTTAACATCTTGTAACTTAAAATGGAACGACAAATAAGAAACAACAAGTTACAACATCATCTAGTTATCAACTTGAAAATGAAATGCGAAATCAAACAAAGTGGATACTCGGACGTCACGCCGGATCAGACCGACAACATAGTTAATTTAGGGTTACTAGCCCATGGGTAACCTCCCTATGTGCGCACTAGACTATATAGAGGGACTATCCCCCGTACTAGAACCACGTCCTAGCCATAGTCAAACAACGACATCCCCAAGTTTCCAAAATCAACAAGTTGTGCAACAATGCATATATCAACAGGAATATGCAAGATAATTAACTATCTACTAAGCACAACCAAATTTGGAAACATATACAATACATGCTCTAAATCCACAACTAATATGATATGATGAATGTCGAATCTTCAGTGTGCGATTCGTTACACGCTATGCATGAAAGATGTTAAACACGAAGTGTGTAAATCATTACACAAGGCAACAATATATTCAATAAGGAAAACATATTATCACGAATACAAACATAGCAACTATGTTATCCAATGTTCAAAATATAACCAAATAAATATACAACAAGCCTAAGTCCATGATTTGAATATAGAAACCACTTCTAAAACACAACTAGATCATGGAGCAAATTTATAGAATTTAAATAGATTAACACAATTAAATTCTCTAGATTTCCGATTTAATTTCAATTAACCTCAATTTAATCCATGTTAAAGGGCATGGCAAGGTCATCACCTATATCCATTCTAAAACTCAATTAGGTTGTTAGAACAACAAAGTAGAACTTTAATTAAATCATGTTAATTTAAATCCCAAGGTTCTAAAACAACTTCAGATAGTCCCAAATTAATATATACCAGTAAATAAGTCATGGCCAATACAAATATCAAGTTAAAACCTTAATTAAGATAATGGGACCACAAAATAGATTTTAATTAATTCTTTTAATTAAAATCTCTAGATTTTTAAACTTAACCAAATGCTCTCAATTTAACATATCTTAGAGAATATGCCAAGGACTAATGTAATATCACATTACAAATTTATTTCATTCAATTTAAGACCATGTGACTTAACCTTTCATTAAAGTTAAATATGAATTAAAAGTTGCAATTCTCATGCAATTAATCCCAATTTAATATATGTGAACAACTATACCTAAGCTTAATTTTCTAGCATGCCACACTTCAATTCCAAGTTGTATATTACCATGAGGATTAATCTTAAACATGGAATTTAATTAAATAAAAGGTTTCAAAACCTAACCGAATATTCCAAATCAAATATATGTGAAGCTATATGGCATGTAAATCAAGAATATCAAGTCGGAATTCAAATAGAGTGAATAGTGCACTCGGGGCAAATTAATTAATTAATAATTACTAATTTTCAAAACACCTCCAATTACTTTCAAATTCAACTATGTTAGAGAGCATGCTAAGGCCTGATTTAATATGCTTACACATATTGATTTCAAGCTAGTTAAGGCCATGTGAATTAATCTTTCACCTAAGATAAATATTAAATAAAATCTTTAATACTTATTTAAATGTTCCAATTTTAATACATGACAATGAACATATCAATGGGTAATATAAAATCATGCTACATGTTTAAACCAAGTCATGAGCAACCAGGAAAATTAGATCCCGTACAAGAAAAATAAATAATAAAATCTCTAGATTTCATATTTAATCATGCAAACAAGTAGTATAAGCATCATAAGCATGCTATATAACAAGAATTTAAACCTAGAACATCCCCTACCTCAATTTGAGATGAAAACCTCAAAGGCCCACCCAAAAAAAGTGTTCCGAATCTGTCGAAACCGAAGGGTTTTGTCGGGGACAACACGATCTATATAAATCCCCAAGAAGCCCCATGAAAATCCAAACTTGGCCTCAAACCCAAACTCAAAACTTGGCCAAAAATGGTTTCTAATAAGGGGTAATGGTAGAGCACGACGAGGCGAACAACAAATGCTAAGGCCGAAGGATTTCTACCAAGGAAATCAAGTGGAGGAGAAGAAATAGTGAAGGCAGCCCCTTGGGCTCCCATGGCTGCCAGCCAAGAGGAGGAAGAAGGTCTGAAAATTTGATTTTAAAAATTAGGGCAACCTATCTATAGAAATCTCAAAAAGTGCCCCGAAAGGGCCCCGCCGGGTCCGGAAAAGTGAATTTTGAGCAAACGCGCTCAAACGGCAAAACTCTGTGAACCAAAAATATTTAAAATAAGAAAATATGAACAACGGAAGAAATGACATCAAAAACTGAGTCCCGAGCAGAAAGTTATGCCCCGAACAAGTTCGGCAACAATCGGGTCCAAAAACTCTGAAACTGGGGAAATATGACCAGAAGGAAATTCCAAGAGTCCATGACTCGATAAAATGTGAAAATGAATCCCGTACGAGGATCCAAGCTCCAGGCGAGGCATTTTGCAATAACTTTCGTTAATTGCACAATGGCCTCTACAAAAAGGATTAACTGCGAAACCGCCCCAGAATGAAAATATCTTCCAAAAGATATTTCATTAGATACCCCTGAAATAAAATATCTTTAAAAGATATTTATGAAAAACACCCCAAGAAATGAAAAAGATTCTAAAGAATTGTGCATCCATGCCCCTGTAGGCACCGGGAGCAACCAGAATACTTTCTTGCAAAAGTGAAAATACGTATTTCAAGGAAACCACTCAAGATGAAGGCATGTGAAGTCAAGAACCAACTCCGAGCATGAGAAGTGAGGTTGTGCCAAAAACTGACAAACGGAGATAAGATAAAATAGGGAAAAGAACGAAATAGCGCATAGTGTCCGAAAGTGAAAATGCAGAAATGACTCGGTCCTCAAAGGAAGTTGTCAATTCACATGAAAGAGTCTCAAAAACCAATTCCAAGCACTCGAGATGACACTAAGAGACACGAAACAGAGCTCAGAAAAGAAAATTAAACGAAAAAAATTCATTCGTAAAATTTCAAGAAAAAGGAAAGGGAGGCAAATGACCAGGTCGTTACAAAAGGTAGATTGTTTGGGTTGATTAAACTATAATGCAATTGAAATTAAAGCAAGCAAAGATAGCGATTTAGAAAGTAGGGAAAAAGATATAGAGGAGAAGACTTGGGGTACTAGAGCTCACCACTAAGCTTGACTTCACTAGACACTAATAATTGTATATTAATGGGGAAATTGAATTGTAACTTGTGGGTGTGTGTGACATTAATTGAAACTAAGCATGGATGGCAAATAAGTATAGATTGTCTACCCAATTCAAATAGAAAGCACAACCTATCAAATGAGACCAAAATCCATTCAATGAAACCACAATTTATGCACACACAACTATCTAAAAACATACACCCCTTACATTCATAAGTATGGAACACTAAAGAACAAGAATAGATTGTCCATCTATCTATGAATCTAAAGCAACTACACTACATCTATACTAAAGACGTGGAAATAAAACTAAACAAGCTAAAGGTGTGGCACAATCCATCAAGAAACAAGTGTGAACCATCAATTAAATTGCAAGAGTATTTAATTAAGCACTATTTTTTTATTATCTCTAGATTAACTTCATCCATACACATAGACCTGCACAAATTTCATTAAATCTAAAGAAAAGCACATGAATCATCCATTCTAGCATACATAGACATATGATTAAAAATAAAGAATCAATTGAAAGCATTAATCCATACACATCAAGTAGAAACCACAAGATATATATACAAATCCAAGATCAAAACATTTGTTATAAGTAAATCCCCAAAAATATACAAAGCACTGAGTCTAGGAAGTAAACTTAGGGGCTACTCTAGCCCCAAGTAGATGTCTAGCCACTCATTGAAGTAGTCATCCAACCCTCAAGGGCTATCTCTATGGTAGAAATGACCTCCTTCTTGATGGAAACCCTAGAAGAATGGAAGAACTCCCAAAGATGTGTAAAAGTTCTCTCTAGTCTTTAGCCTCCTCTCCAAGATATGAGATATGATGAGATATTTTGATCTATGAAGATATGATGTAAAGTGGCTCAAAATCCTTATATAGGAGGCTCAAGTGTCACACCCAATGGTCTGGACTCGTGCATTATGGTCCTTGAATTGATTGCACCATGAGCCAACTTTTAATGAGCTAGAACTTTTTTTTTTTTGGACTTAAGTAAGTTCGATCAATCGAACTTCAGTGAGATCGATCGAACAGTGGTGAGATCTATCGAATGCTGCAAAGATTGATCATCCTTGGTGGCACCTTTTTGAATAAAGACAAATCTCTAAGATATTTTGGGAAAGAGACAAAAGTGGTAGGTGGGGTGGTAGGTGAGGATAAGATCGAATATTTTCGATCAATCGAAGGGATGTTGGATTGATCGAAGATGATGGAATCTTTTGGGTAAGGACAAGGGCTTGGATCCATCTTGATATGTCTAGATCGATCTTGCTCTGGTCGACCGAAATAATATTAAGATCGATTAAACTTGATGGTTTTCCACACTTTGCTTCCACTTTGCTCATTTCTTCCATCCAACTTGAGTTAGCTTCTTTTAAGCTCTTATTTGGCTGAATTAACTTATTTTGGGGATAAGTGCCTGAAAAGGCCAATAAAATGAAATTAGTCTAAAACGGGAAAGTAAGATAGATAAAGGTCCTAGAGTACCTAAGCTTAAGGGGTTTAAATGCGTACTTTTCAGCACTTATCATGCCACAACAAGCAATAACACGTCAAGAGAGTAGAGCCCCAGTGAGCTCGCCATCAGCATACTATGGGTTCATACATAACACGGAATGAAGGTAGGGCCTTCGAAGAACCCAAAATTGGGAAACTTAGGAGGATCTTGGATTGGTGGATGAGAAGTCAAAAAGTGCCTTTCGCTCTTAGCAAGGCCCAGTTAACAAGATAATGGGATTATACACATTATAACAGCAACCATTACAATCACATTCAATGCTATGTCAGGCTTGACCAACCAGTGGTCAATCAGCATTTAATGCCCCAAGTGGGAGAAAAGAAGTTT
This sequence comes from Cornus florida, assembly GCF_030987335.1. Taxonomy (NCBI): domain Eukaryota; kingdom Viridiplantae; phylum Streptophyta; class Magnoliopsida; order Cornales; family Cornaceae; genus Cornus; species Cornus florida. Next base: position 21,174,450 of record NW_026775574.1, read on the forward strand.
GGCGACGTGATGCAAGGCTCAAGGGAAGGATTGGACTTTTTAGACTCCTAAACCCTCAGAGTTACCCACGTTATCCTGACGAGGAGTCATGATGAAAGAAACCATTGGACAATGACCAATGGGATCTGAGCCTATAAATAGTCCTATCCCATGAAAGAATATGCGGAGGAAAAAAGGGGAGCTGTGATAAAAAGAAATTGTATACTTGCCCTACTACCATCTTAATCTTGGATACTGGTCTTTTCTTTTCCTCCTTTTGTACCAAGCATTTTCTCTGTTTCCTTCACAGTTGTATTCATGATATCACCTTTATACTCTTATTTATTGTTTTAATTAAAAAAGAACCCCTACAGACTGCAACAATTCTTCATGGACGGAAGGGGTTGTTGAACTCTCCGGCAGTATGACATGAGGTGCACGAGCGTTGGAAGCGTGTGACGGTGCCTAGGACTGAAGTGGAACGTTACCACCCCCTCCAACAGAGGGCTCTGGGTGCTGAGTCGGCATATCCTATGATTCCATCTGCTTGTATTGATATCCCCAATGAAGTCACCAAAATGTAGGGGTTCTTTTTGATAAAACAATAAACAAGCATATAATGGTGATATCATAAATACAAATGTGAAGGAAATAAAGGAGATGCTTAGAGTAGGAGGAGGAGAAGAAGACCAACTATCAAGATTAAGATGGTGGTAGGGTGAGTATACAGTATCTTATAATAGCTTCCTCTTCTGAGGTTGGTTCTTCCTTCATAGGACAGTACCATTTATAGGCCCGGATTCCATTGATTATTATCCAATGGTTCTTTCTGTGCATGCATTTCTCCCGATCTAGATTACGTAGGTAGTCTTGGAAATTTAGGAGTCTGAGAGGTCTAATCCTCTCGAGCCTTGCACTTTGTTGCCATGTCACTTCTCCCTTAATTAAGGGCATTAAATATTGCTTGGCCGCTGGTTAGTCAAGCCTGACATAGCATTAAATGTGATTTTAAGGTTTGCTGTCATAATGTGTATAATCCTATCATCTTGCTAATTGGACATTGCTGAAATCGAAGGCACTTCGTGACTTCTCATCCACCAATCCAAGATCCTCCTAAGTTTCCCAATCTTAGATCCTTTATAACTGCGAAGACCCTACCTTTTCTTCGCGTTATGTGCGAATCTTGGCAGCGAGCCTCTTAGGGCTCTGGTCCTTTACAGTGGTGTTACTTGTCATGATACCAAGGCTTGGGGTGCTTGAGGGTCGGATCCTCTAGCATTGATGGTCTTGGATCGATGCCAGGGCTTAGAGTGCTCGAGGGTTGCTTACTCGAGGCTTAATGGGCCTGAAGCGATACCAGGGCTTGGAGTGCTCGAGGATTAATCCTTCGAGGCTTGATAGGCCTGGATCGATGTCAGGGCTTAGAGTGCTCGAAAGTTAATCCTTTGAGGCTTGATGGGCCTGGATCGATGCCAAGGCTTAGAGCGCTCGAGAGTTGGTTTCTCGAGGCTTGATGGGCTTAGCGCGATACCAGGGCTTGAAGTGCTCGAGGATAGACTCTCGAGGCTTAATGTGCATGGAGCGACGCCAGGGGTTAGAGTGCTTAAGAGTTGATCTCTCAAGGCTTGATGGGCCTGGATCGATGCCAGGGCTTAGAGCGCTCAAGAGTTAGTTTCTCGAGGCTTGAGAGCCTGGCGCAATACCAAGGCTTGAAGTGCTTGAGGATAGACTCTCGAGGCTTAATGTGCTTGGAGCGACGCCAAGGCTTAGAGTGTTCAAGAGTTGGCCTCTCAAGGCTTGATGGGCCTGGATCGATGCCAGGGCTTAGAGTGCTTGAGGGTTGGTTTCTCAAGGCTTGATGGACCTAGAGCGATACTAGGGCTTGGAGTGCTTGAGGATAGACTCTCGAGGCTTAATGTACCTGGGGCGATGCTAGGGCTTAGAGTGCTCAAGAGTTGGTCTCTCAAGGCTTGATGGGCCTGGATCGATACCAGGGCTTAGAGTGCTTGAGGGTTGGTTTCTCAAGGCTTGATAGGCCTGGAGCGATACCAGGACTTGAAGTGCTCGAGGATTGGTCCTTCGAGGCTTAATGAGCCTAGATCGATGCCAGGGCCTGGAGTGCTAGAGGATTGGTCCTTCGAGGCTTGATGGGCCTAGATCGATGCCAGGGCTTAGAGTGCTCAAGTGTAGACTTTGAGGCTTGATGTGCCCGGCGCCAGGGCTTAATATGTTCGAGAATTGGTTTTCCAAGGCTTTTGACTTTTCAAATCGCTACGGGGGATTTGGTTGGGGCCGTGTTGACTTGTCAACGTACCATGTCAGCTTCTAGCTTTTGACTTTTCAAATGGCCGTGTTGACTTGTCAACCTGTCATGTCAGCTTCTAATAGGTGACACTCACAAAGAGCAGAGATGTTCATTGTTAATTTTCATCATAGAGATGTTTATATTTGCGTTTTTTGGGAATATATTTGAATTGGTTCCATTTATAGTAAACGAAGTGATAGGTTGTTTTGGTTAATGTTTCCACTGTCTTATGTTACTTCTATTGAGATTTAGAAATGTTATTTCTATTGCTTGCCATTGACACTTTAGAATTGGGGAAATGAATGTTAATCAGTTTTTCAAGTGGTGATTTGATGAGTTATCTAAATCAAAAAGGACTAGATTAGTTGTGCTGCACAAAGAATTATTTGGTCAAACAACATTGTCAATTAGAGACTTAGTTTACTGAATTTCTTGGTAATTTGAATTTGTTAGTTATTAACATGTATACCTTTAAGACCAACCTATACTATATTCTGAATTCTATGTTACTTTGTACTACATTGAATTCTTTCTTGTGCTCATATTTTATTTATTTAACTTGCTAGAAAGTTCACAGGATATATATATAGAGCATCGATGACACATTGACACACTAACTTTTTTTTCTTTTTCATAGGTGATAGGCAATTAGGCATGCCCTTTTTTTTCTTGTCTTTAGCCCCCCTCACTTTGCAATCCTAGCTCTGTCCCTACACACCAGCATGCACACAGCATGCAGCCAAGCACACCCCAGCATGCACCCCATCGTAGTCCAGCCCACCTCAACGCAGCCTAGCGTGATGCCACAACTCAATCCTAGCCAAACCTGTGATTTTGAAATTCTTTCCTGTGATTATAATGGACTCATGGAGTACTCTATGGAGTATTTTATGTAATTTGTGTGTATTTAGTGAATCCATTATAATGGGGTAAAGTCCCTTGTGAACGGAAAATGAAATGTGGTGAATTTCGGGGACGGAATTCTTTTACTAAAGGGGACTTAGGAGGTCTGAGTGTGAGTGTGGCTGTGCTTGCTAGAATAACAAGTATAGCATACTTGTAATTGCTCTTATTTTAATGTGGCAGGACCTTCCTAGTATGCCTTTACAATGAATGGCCCACAATTAGCAGAGTGACAAAAGGATCCTCGTTGGCTAGTTTGCATCTTCATCTAGAGTTTATCATTAGTCATTGCACCATTTTTGTTGCTTTTACAAGCATGTGGCTCCATTTTTGCATGTTGCAGTCTTCCAACAGTAGAATAATCTCAAGTACTCCCACTATGAAGCATCAAGTCGCTAATTAAAGAACTCTTGGAAATATCCAACATACAATTACAATTGATTAATTCTAAGCAAAATGCATTGCTCCAAATATAAAATGTAAACTTTGCTGGCTGTTTAGGATAGAATTTGTCTGAATATAGAAATCCAAAACACTCTTACATAGAATTCCTCATGTTATAGTCATAAGTATGTGGATTTATTAGTTCCTAGCTTCCAAAATTTTGAGTAAATTAATAACAATAACTCTTGGAGTTCAAGCCATTGATTCAGTTTTTATTAATTGAAGAGTGTAAACAATCTGTCCGCCGGGTAACATTAGTTGTAAAGGTATGGTAATGAGTCATAGGTTATTAACTTTTAGTGCTCAGGCTTCATCATCATTCCATTTCTAAATGCATGTACATCTACTTTTGGTATACCCTTTTTTTCTAAACTTACACAAATACTATTGTAGTGGTTTCAATGTACCTTTATTATAATGCTTGCTTTGCTTGGTTTAATTTTGGCAACTTTACAACATGCTTTACATTCTCTTACTTCAACTATTACATCGGTCAAAGCTAGGATTGCGGGATTGCGGTTGCTGTTATTTTTTTTGTTGCTGCTATATTTTCTGTATGCCTCATGAAGAAGTTGCATCTATGAAAGAGAGACTAAAATAGAGCAAGAAGATAGGAAAAATTTTTGTTTTATTTTAGTTAAGTAAAGAGGTGTAGATCATGTACTTCTTTGAAATTTGTATATGGTTAATTTTTGTATAAAACCATGATTTGGAATTGGTTATATATATATATATATATATATATATATATATATATATATATATATATATATATGATGTTATTGGCCAGTTGTAAGTTATTTTGATTATAATGCTATTTTTAATTTTGTAGGGTTTTGCTTCTGGGGTCCTTGCAAGGCTAGTAGTAGGAAAATAAAAGATCTTATGGGGGCTACACTATTTTATAAAAAAAAATTATATAACACTTTCTACCACGGTTCTGCACCGTAGTAGAAAGTCTTTTTCAACCACTCTTCTGCACCGTCGTAGATAAGACTTTTTTCTACAACGGTTCTGCACCGTGGTAAAAAGCCTTCTACTTACTACCACAGCCATATCCACCATTGTTCAAAACCGTGGTAGAAGGCGTTTTCCATGGTGGTAAAAACTATTTTTCTTGAAGTGTTTATAAATTGTTCAACATAAGTGTTAGGAAATTGATAATTTTTTTGACAAATGGATTTACTTCCTATTTTAGCTCCTTGTTCACTTATATTTTCTCTCTTTTGTTTATTTGTTTTTACAATGTAAGCATCAATTAACAACAAGACTTACCGACTCTCTATGTCAATAGGAGCATGTATTTGGACAGAAGCTACAATTGCATTTCAATTTTGGAGTTCAAGGGGTAAACAATGAGCAGAGCTTTATGAATAAACTTGGTGGACGTTAAAACCTCTTAATGATGGACATTGTGTAACAAGCATGGTTGACATGTTAAAAGGTTTTCCATTGCGTAAAAAAATAGCAATAGTTCAAATGGTGGGTTTTTTTATTATTATTATTATTTTATCCATACAAAATACAGTAAGAAGAAAAAAAATAGTAATAATAATAATACCAACCAAATTATAATCCAGAAGCATAAAAAAGAATGAATATATGATGACAATATGATATTTTATTAAACTTTTCACATTAAGAAGTAAGAAGTAACTTACTCGTAGTTATGTTCTTTCAACCAAGTTTTTAACTTATATCAACTTATTTTGTTTCGTAACTTCTTTTAATAATGATTTTATTATCATCGTTGTTTGTTAGTGTGAACAATATTAGAACTAGTTCACTCCGTGTAATTATGCTCTTTTAACAATTATTCTTAAATTTAGAATAATATCCTTTAATAAAATGTTGTAATATAGATACTATAAACAATGAGCAGAGCACATCTAAATTAATTTATGAATAAACGTGGTGGACGTTAAAACCTCTTAATAATGGACATTGTGTAGCAATTGTAACAAGCATGGTTGACATGTTAAAAGGTTATCAATTGCGTAAAAAATACAATAAGAACAAAAAAAATAGTAATAATAATAAGGGCGAATTGCAAAAAACTTTCTTTGACTATTACTCATTTGCAAGAAACCCTCTTTGACTATTACTCATTTGCAAGAAACCCACTTTGTGAATGTTCTTGGCAAGAAACCCCGTCAACTATGAGGAGGGGTGATTTCACTTACCTCCGTTTAACAATTTTGTGAGGCAATTTATTCTGACCAAATTATCCTTACATCTGGGTTAGTAACTTCAGTTGGGTATACAACACCTGAAAAAATAAAAATTAAAAATTAAAAAATTAAAAAAAAAATTTGAGTCTTCTCCCTGTGTGTTCGCCGCAGTTGCATGGAGCTCACTGTCAATTCGGTTGCTTTTGAGGTAGGTTGCCGTTGCACGGAGCTCGCCATTGAAGCTGGTGCTCAAACGAAGGTCAGACAGCATCGATTACGGTTCTTCCTATCAGATGGAGGCTATACACTGGTTGATCTGTTAGTGGTAACATATTTCACTGATTTTTCAAAATTCCATCTTTCTTCTGCTCTTTATCAATATAATGAGAATTGCTGAAACTGATTGTTTTTCATTGACCCAAAACAATATTAAGTATATGAAAAATTAAAAAATTAAAAAAGAAGAAGAGAACTATTGAAGTAGAAGAAGATGAAATTCTTGAAATTTTTGTGGGTTCTTGATTGAGGTGGGAAGCAAGGAATGATAGGGGGGAGAGATAGATAAATGAAAAGCATAGGAGAAGGTGCTTTTAATTGGGGAAGAAATTAATAGGATGAAAGTTTCCCTCTGCACCACAAATCTCTCCTCACAGGTAGCTTTCAATTGTCAAAGAAATTACTGGAAGTGGGTAGGCTTTTTAAATTGTTTTTGTTGATTGTGGTCGACTCAGCGCTGGAGTTTTGTTGATGATTTTTGGTCATAATATATATATATATATATATATATATATTGTAGAGTCTGTAAGGGCATATTGAGTTAGTACAAGTAATAGTGCTCTTTGTTAGAGTTATTTTTTCTTTCTTTTTTGTTTTTGTTTTAATAGATGCGGCTATTAAATGATGGAAAAAAAGGATCTCAATAGATGATTTTTTTATAACGCCGGGGACTAGTCAGCAAAATTTGTATTCAATTGCAATCCTAATATAAGTTTCAGTTAATCTGTATTTCACAATTTTTTGTTTTGTTTTTAGGGTGGGCGTAATTTTTCTAATATAAGCAAGTGAATTGTCGAATTTCTTCATTCAAGATTTTTTAAGCTAGGTCATTGAACTGCACTCCATTTGGTTGATTTTTGGAGCTCCCTTTGTGTGTATTTTATAAGATTTTTTAAGCCAAGTCATTGTACTGCACTCTATATTGTTGATTTTTGGAGCCCCCTCTCTGTGTATTTTTTATGTATATTGCTTTCTCTTTTCTTACACAGTTCTTAGAAAATGAGAGAGAAGACCCAAAAAAAAAAAATTCTCAAGTGGTGAAGACCCAACTAAAGCTATTGACCCATATATAAGGGTAATTTGGTCAGAAAAAATTACATTACAAAATTGTTAAACGGAAGTAAGTTAAATCACCCCCTCCTTATAGCTAAGGGGAGTTTCTTGCCAAAAACATTCATCGGGAGATTTCTTGCAAATAGGTAATAGTCAAGGGCTATTTTTTGCCATTTGCCCTAATAATAATACCAACCAAATTATCATCCAGAAGCATAAAAAAAAAAATGAATATATGATGAGAATAAGATATTCTATTAAACTTTTTCCATCAAAAAGTAATTTACTCGTGGTTATGTTCTTTTAACCAAGTTTTTAATTTATATCAACTTATTTTGGTACGTAACTTCTTCTAATAGTGATTTTATTATCACCGTTGTTTGTTAGTAAAATCAAAAATATTTGAATTAGTTCACTCCGTGTAGTTATGCTCTTTTAACAATTATTCTTAACTTTACAATAATATCTTTTAATAAAATGTTGTAATATAGATAATATAAATTTAATAAAAGAGGGGGTGAACTTATTTTGTACAAAATTAAATGGATTAAATTATCTATAAAAAATGGTTATCTAAAATATGGAACCTCTACTAAAATGCAATTTGAAAAGTTACAAATATTAGCTTCATTCAAAAACTCTATAAGCTAAAATTAATAGCTATTAAAGGTACTTACTGGTTACCAAACATATTCAAACACAATTTTTTTAAAAATAAAAACACTTTTAAGCGATTCAAAAGCAATCCCAAATGGACTATAAAAGGGCTCAAGTGAATTTGAAAAATCTTGATGTTAGAAATCATAATTAAAATATAATGAGCAAGTGTAAAGTAGTTAGTTATATGCTAAATTCAGTTAATGTTAATTACAAATTTGGTTAAAATGAAATAATTAAGAGATACAACAAATTTTTTTTTTTGGTTGTTGAAAGATTTTGTTTAACTCAAAAACTAGGGTGAAAATAACATTGCTAAGAGGGAGAGAAGTTAGTTACAAATAGGATTGATGTTGATTTTAACATTGGTTAAAATCACATAACAAACACTGTTGAAATATTTATTCAAATATTTTAGAAAGTCACAAAAAATTGACTTATATGTGAAGGATTCTAATTTACCAAAATGTTAGTGTGGGAATAAGGTTGCTAAAAGGAACACAAATTAGTTACTAATTCCGGTTAATGTTAGCTTCAACGTTGGTTGAAAATATGTAACAAACATGGTTGTAATATTTGGTGTAAATGTGGTCCTCTAAGAAAGAGAAAATTATATTTGAAAGGGTCTGATGTTACTAAAAAGTTAGTGTGAGAATAAGGTTACTAAAAGGGACAAAAATTAATTACTAATTCCGGTTGATGTTAGCTTTTGGTTGAAAATATGTAAGGAATACGGTTCTTGGAAAAAGTTTAAACCAAATTATAAGATCATTATTACGGTGAATGAAAGGTAAGAAATTCAAATTCTTGCTTAACAAAAGTAAGCATGTGAACTACTTGCTAGTATAAAAATAAAAATAAAAAATGTTTTAATAATAATATATAATTTGTTCGTTGGAATGGGATGTAAGGGGATGATGATATACTATTTTAGTTTGTTCACGGGAGATGGAATGATCTTAGGCCAAGAATTCCAGTGTAATTTTTTTATTTGTTTCACTCTGCCGTTGGCATATTATGAATAAGTAAAAAAAAAATTATAGGGATATAATTGAATACCAATCCTCAATTTCTTTTGGGATCTTTAGAAAGGAGAGGGTTAAGGAGCTATGTGCTTCTAGGGATATAATGAATTGTTGATAGAGAGAGAGATATAGAAGTGTGATAATATCATAAATATATATATATAGACACACACTACTTGGTAATAGTTCAGTTTTTAATTTTAAATTTCATATAAAGAAATTGTTCATTCATTTAGAATATATTATATATGATTTCATAGACAATTAGAAATAGGGTCGTGATATTCAGATAGATAATTTAGACCGATCTCCTAGGCAGAATTTAGGTGGCTTATTACATGGCAGTTCAGTCGAAGTTTTGAAATATTTTCCTCTCTCCTCTTTTTTTCTCTTCTTTCTAAATCTCAGAGAACACCACCCAAACCCAGAAGGACAATGGTGCCCTCATATCAACAAACCTATAACACCTGATGCATCAACACTTCCTCGTCAAGCCCCGACCGTGGCCCTCCCTCGCCGGTCTTGAAGTTGTTTTACTAGCAAGAAACAACGAGAAACGGCAAGCTGAACGTTGAGATTGAACTGACCGATGAAGTGACTGAACAATGGTGAAGAGGGCGGCAGGATTGTTCGGCGAGCAAGGAAAGATAGTTCTTGGTTCGATACTCAATTAGTGAGCTAAACCCACAAGAGAGCTTCGATACTGGCAGCGACGACGATGATAAAGTTCTGAACGGCGAGAAGCACGGATGGATAGAACCGGCAAACAAGAATAAAAATAACAGAATTGGCAGCGAACATGGATGAACAGAATGGCGGATGGCAGTATGAAGGCGACGGCAAAGTGTTCGGCAGTGAAACAAGTTTGAATTTGTGGTGTCTATGGCCTGAATCTGGATACATATATATTGACCAACAGTGTATCACTACAACAAATTTGGGTTCTTGCTATAAGACACTTCGTGGCAAAAACTTTCAAATTTCGTGGTGAAAGCCTTTTAGCCACAAGAAATAGCTCGTGGCTCGGTCGTGGGCATAGCCCCGTCACATAATGCCAATAACCACGACTAAAAAATTTCGTGGCAAAATGTAGACCTTTTACCACAAATTTGAACTCGTGGTAAAATACCTTCTATTGCCACAAACTATTTCGTCGCTAAATAACAATACTTTCGTAGCAAGTAACAATCCCAATATAGGAATTAATCGTGACTAATTCAATCATTTTGTAACAAAAATATTTATCGTGGTAAAATAGGTCTTTTCCCACGAAATTTATTCGTGGCTATAAATTTAATTGCCCACGAATATATGTCGTGACAAATACCCAAAATAGGCCACGGAATTTATCCGTGGCTATTTTATTATTAATAAAATAAAATTTAATTTAATAGCCAAAAATATATATTGTGTCAAATACCAAAAATAGGCCACATATTTATCGTGACACGATAAGAATTTGTGGCAAACCTGTAAATTATTAACATTATAAACAAAAGAAATAATATATAAAAAAAAAAAAAATTATCACATCAACACGATTATGCAAACAAATAAATACTTGATATTGCATAAGTTACACCAACCAAAAAATATATTATTTACAACATAAATAATAAAGCTCATCGTAAAAAAAATGAATCTTAACGTCTAAAACAATTTCAACTCCAATAATTTGGACCAAAGCAAGCTATTATCTTAAATAAAATGTTTCAAGATCTTAGACAAAAATGAGTTATAAATTCCTAAACAAAGGGTTCAAAGACGTAGACATACACTACTTAAACCATCTTAAACAAAAAGAGCTTCAAGTCTTGTAGCATGAGCTCATCCAAAAATCTACAAAACAAATAATGAATAAATATAATTAGTGCCTAAGTCAAAAAAATAAAAAAAAATGAATCCAAGAAAAAGTTATGCTACTACAAAATTCATTTAGGATTCCGAATACTTTTTTCAAAGAGAAATGAAGAAAAGTTGGTAGAATTTGAGAGAACTAAATTAATAAAATCAAATACTTAAGTAGATACTAATTCTTCATATATTTCTTTATTTTTCCGTCTTGATATTTCCATGTAGGTTTTTGCCTACTAAGATGAACAAGAGGATGTAGGTATAATAAATCACTGCACAAAAATTGAGCCATAGTGTCTCATGTTCTCCCATAAAACTCTTCTTTCCACCACTGTGTTTAAGGCATATACAGAAAATGTCCTAGTATTGGTATAAAAATGAATTCATTTTCGTCCATGAAAAGAAAACATGCTTCTTGCATTCATAGCCAATCACAAAATAAATCATGGACCTTTTGTGACTTTGCATCCTATTAATGAAACTCAAAACAAAAAAGAGTGGCCTGAAATTATATCATGTATAATATAACAAGCAAAACAAGGTTTTACATTTAAGGAGATCAAACCTATGTCTGTCAAAGAATATGACATTACAAAAAAAATTGAAAAAATGTCACTCATGTGTATATTTTTCAAAGTAACTTCGCCAATGTACTTTCCTCAACTTGCATTACGCCTTAGACAGTCCATCCAACTATTAAACAAATTAAAGAAAGCGAAATTAAAGCTATTGTACATCCTTTAGGATAAGGACTTTTATATTATTCTAAATCAATTTCATATAATCACAATAAAAAAACAGGATAAAACATTTTATTTCTTGTATCTTATAAGAACTATCTGTGTTTGATTTTTCTTAGAACTTTTTTTTTTTTATAAGTGATTTTTCTAAGAATTTTGAATGTTTTGTCACGACTTATGGAGACAGTTACAAGTACATGTAATGTTTAAATTCTATCACGACTTATGGAGTGTGTGTATATATAGAGAGATTTTGGCTTTACAACATGATTAAATTTAATTTTATATCTATCAGCTTCTGTAGCATGTGATCGACCATAAGACAGTTACCTCATTCTACATTAAAATGCGATAAATGATAACCAAACTCCATCCACAACTATTTCCCAACCTCCATTTATGCACAACAATAAAAAATAAAAATAAAAAAATGGTCACTTAAGGCACGTGACCCCCTATACACCGCAAAATTGGTCACTTAAAGGCATGTGACCCATAGTTGTCAAAGGCGCCGGAGGCGCAAGGCGCCTCCAGGCGCCAGGGTAGTGCCTTGAGTGTACTCAAGGCGGTTGGGTTATATAAGGCGTGCGCCTTTAGGAGAAAGGCGCCAGGCTACAGGCGCTAGAAAGGCGCGCCCGCATGAAACTGTTGTTTTTAACTTCTTTTCCTTATTTTTTTTGGTTTTGTTTGTGACTCTGTATTGTTATATTATTTGTATTGTATTATTTTATTACTTAATTAAGTAGAAAGCTCAAAGCCAAAGCCTATTGCAAGTTTGCAACATAAAAAACAAAAAAAAAAAAAAATAGAAGCAAAGGAAAGAAGAAAACAGATTGACAGAGGCAGCGAAGTACTCACTCGGGACTCTCGAATCTGCATCGGCTCTCTCTAGGTTAGTTCTTCTTCTTCTCTCCTTCTCTTCTTCTTCTCTCCTCCTTCTCTTCTTGGATCTGCTGGATCGGTGATTCGGTCAGTTTTTTTTTTTTTTTCTTCTTTTCTTCTTCTTTTTCTTTTCTTCTTCTTTTCTTCTCTCGAGTCTGGGCCCTGGGGCCTCTTGGCTCTTTCTTGCCAGATATTTATGTCATTTATTTCTATTTTTCTTCTTTTTATTTTTTTATTATTTATTTTTTTTCCTCCAGTTTTATTCTTCTTTTTCTTCTTTTCTTCTTCTTCTCTCGAGTCTCGGCTCTCTCCTGGCATATTTGTTTTTTTCTTTTTTTTTTTCTTTTTATTTTTTCTATTTATTTTTTCTTTCTCCAGTTTTTTTTTTTTTTTTTTTTTTTTTTTTCCTTCTCTTGAGTCTCGGCTCTCTCCTGGTAGATTTTTTTTTTTTTTTCTTCTTTTTATTATTATTATTATTTTTTCTTTCTCCAGTTTTTTTTTTTTTTCTTCTTCTTTTTTATTTATTTATTTGTGTGAGGTACTTTATATTTACCTGATTTATTTGTGTGAATAGTTGTATTTGTTCCATTCTAACATGTTGTTGGTTTGAGGAAATGCATTTCCATCTAATTTTGTTAAAATGAAATAATTAGTTAAGTGTACTCTAATTTTGTAAAATCTTAGTATACATTGTTGGATCGAAATTTTTGGCAGCTTCAACTTTTGTGATAATTAATATTCTCGAGTATTAAGGACCATTATGTACAAAGAAGAATCGAAGATAAAAAGTGCTTTGCATATATACCACTTTCTTAAGGTAATGATTGAATTAAATCCATGAAGAGCTGAAATTGCTGAATAGAAAGTAACTAATATTTTTGGTGAGGCCAGTAATCATGTGTCACGACTGCTTTTTCTCCAAATTCTTTTTCTCTTCACTAAATTATACTTAAGCTCGGTGAAAATGGAAACATGTAAATTATGGTGTATACGGAATCATAATCTCCTTAAAAAAAATTTAAATGTATACATGCAAAGTGATCATAACTCATAAGATGTGTTGATTAACTGTGGAATCAAAAAGCACAATCAATCTCAACATGGAAGTTTGGAACAAAGAGAGAATGAAAGGAAAGAAGGCACCCAAGCGAAAGTGATTGCTCTTGCCAATGAAGCTGTCACATTGTCAATACTTAATACATTACCTTACCCACCCAAAAAAACAAATGAAAAGTCAATAAATTATTCAATATCCGGATTTGCACATTTAGAGTTTGCCATTTAATAATAATAATAAAATCATAGCATGCATTCAATTTGAGCTAGTGACCAAATTCTAATGAGACCTTAAAGAATAATATTCTGTTTTTTGCATTCTGCCAAAGCTTTGTATTTATTTTTTTAAATTGAAATGTTAATATTGCTAACTGCTTTGAAGCTCTGTATTTATTTATTTATTTATTTATTTATTTGCCAGAGTTGTTGCAGACACTGATTACATGATGCTATTATTTTGTTATTTTGAATTTGATTGTAATTTGTACTTTAAAAGATGCCTAGTGATGGTTCAAGAAAGGATCCGGCATGGAATTACTCACATTTGGAGAATCCGAAAGATACAAATGCCGTCACTTGTAACTTTTGTGCAAAAGTTACAAAAGGAGGTATTTTTCGGGCTAAACAACACTTAGCTGGAGGGTATAGAAATGTGAGTGCATGCCCAAGATGCCCATCTAGTGTTAGAGAAGAAATCAAAGAGTACATGAGTAAGAAAAAGGAAGAAAAAGATCAATGAATTTGTTACCTAGTGATGAAATTAATTTCATTGATGAAGAGGATGAGGATGACGTTATGAAAGTTAACAATCGAGGAAAAAGGGTAGCCAGTGCAGGTAGTGGCAGTGCTAGTGTCAATTCCTCAAAGATGCAAAAGCAAAAGGGACCGATTGATTTATATTTCACTCCCAGACCGGAAATTGTGGTACAAAAAAGAAAGGAAGGGGGAAAACAAACAGCCATTAATGATGCATGCAAGAAAGAGTTGAGAGGAAGAGTGTGTGCTGCTTTTGCAAGGTGGATGTATGATGCAGGAATTGCATTCAATGCTGTTAAGTATGATAGCTTTGCCGAGGTTGTTGAAGCAATTGGACAATATGGTCCTGGCATGAAACCACCTAGTTATCATAAGGTAAGAGTTCCTTTGCTTAGGAAGGAATTGGATAATACCAATGCTTTGATGAATGACCATAGAGAGGAGTGGTCAAAATTTGGATGTTCATTAATGGCAGATGGGTGGACAGACAAGAGAGGGAGAACATTGCTTAATTTCCTAGTAAATAGTCCAAGGGGAACCATGTTTATTGAGTCAATAGATACTTCTTCTTTTTCAAAGGATGGTGACAAGATGTTTGACTTACTTAATAAATTTGTGAACCGCATTAGAGCAGCAAATGTCGTCTAAATCGTCACAGATAGTGAATCAAGCAATAAGTATGCCGGTAAGAATGTTCAATGTTTATAACTTTTAGAGTTTACATTCTTTACAAATATATAATTTAAATCAATTTTGATTTACTCATTCTCTTTATATCATTTTTTCTTTTTTCCGTTTGGTTTCAAATAGGGAGGATGTTAGAGAAAGAACACCCACATTTGTATTGGACCCCATGTGCTGCTCATTGCTTAGACTTAATGTTGGAAGACATTGGGAAAATACCATCCATCTCTAGAACAATGCAGAGGGCAGTGGAGTTGAATAGTTATATTTATACGCGTCCAAAGTTGTTGAACATTATGAGGAACTTTACTCACAAAAAGGAGTTGCTTAGGCCTGCTAAGACTCGATTTGCTACATGTTTCATCACATTATCAAGTATTCACAAGCAAAATAATAACTTGATAAAGATGTTTACTTCAGAAGAATGGAATCGTAGTAAATGGGCGAAAGAGGAAGCCGGTAAAAGAGTTGCTTCTTATGTTTTGATGCCTTCCTTTTGGAACAACATTGTCTTTAGCCTTAAGGTTTCCGGTCCTCTTATTCCGGTTTTGAGATTAGTTGATGGCGAGAGAAAGCCTCCTATGGGATACATTTTTGCGGCTATGGATATGGCTAAAGAAGCCATTGCAAAATCATTTGGGGGAGTAGAAGATAAATACTCAGATATTTTTGAAATAATTGATAAGAGATGGAATGTTCAACTTCATCGCCCTTTGCATGCAGCAGGTTATTATTTGAACCCAGAATACTTTTATTCAAATCCGAAAATTGAAGAAGATGAAGAGATTGCAAAGGGTTTGTATGCATGCATTGCAAGGTTAGTCCCGGATGTCAAAGACCAAGACAAAATTACTGAGGAGCTATCCTTATATTCTAAAGCTGAGGGCCTCTTTGGTAATCCCTTTGCTATTAGACAGAGAAGTACACAAGGACCAGGTAAAGTGGTAAAGTATATTAAGTTAGCATAGCTAAGTGTTAAAATTATTTTGACAATAGAGTCGATAGAAAGATGAAGCTAAAGTTATTAAACATCATTATTAATTTTTTTTTAATAGCTAATTGGTGGGAAGCTTATGGCAAGTCAACAAAACTTTTCCAAAAGTTTGCTATAAAGGTTTTAAGCCTTACTTGCAGTTCTTCTGGTTGTGAATGAAATTGGAGCGTGTTTGAGCATGTAAGTATATACTATCTACTAACTAGGTTTGTAATTTAATTGTTGAAAGTTAAAATTTTAATTTTTTATACTTATTAGTTAAAGTTGAATTTATTGCAGCTTCATAACAAGAAAAGAAATAGACTCGCTCAAACAACTTTGAATGATTTAGTGTTCATCAAATATAATAGAGCATTGAGGCATCGATATAATATGCGTGACACTCTTGATCCCATTTTACTCGATGACATTGATGAGAGCAACGAGTGGTTGACGGGGAGGATGGATGATTCTGATGCAGAACATGATCTAGTCTATGAAGATGATTCCTTGACATGGGGTGATGTTGCTAATTTTGCTGGTATTGGAGAGGCAAGCAAGCCGCAACGGTCTACTAGATCAAAATCTAGTTCTAGTTCACGGTTACCAACAAAGGGAGCAGAAAGTTCTTCAGTTCGACTTGTGGATGAGGATGAGAATGATTCAGATGAGATAGAAGAGGATCCTGAGAATTATGAATCATTTAGTGACGATCAAAATGATGTTATGCTTATTGATGACGAGGCTGATATTTAGATTCATTGGTGTTGTCTTCTTAGGAAGAAATGATGTTTATATTTGTTTTAGTTTTATCTTATATTTCTCCTTAGTTAACTTTTGCATCTTTATGTTAATATGTTTGATTATTCACTGTTTTGAACTCAAGTACTTGATTTACTTAGTTTTGGCATCTTTATGTTGAATATTTAACTTAAGTAATTCATTTAGTTGACTTTTACATCTTTATATATACTATTGCATCTTTAATACTTTATTGAGTGGGTTTTGTTTTTTTTTTTTTTCCAACGTGCGCCTTGCTTTAGTCGGGCACGCGTCTCGCCTTGCGCCTTGCGCCTCAGGCTCCAAGAGGCATTTGCGCTTTTGTGCGCCTTGAGCCTTTAACAACTATGACGTGACTCCCTTGAGCATGAGTAAAAAGCATTAAAAATGTACAATGATAAAATTGATTAATGCTATATTCAATTTCATGATTTGCCCTAATATTTTAGAGTATTGTATGTTAAGTTTATTGTGATATGCTCTCAGTTTCGTTTCTCTAGATTTGGTTATGGATTACTAAATTTTATTGCCTTGTTTTGGTTCCATATTTGCATTAAATTAGTTAAAGAATTGTTAGAATTTAAATGAAGAGTTGTGTTGGAAAATGAAATCAAAAATGTTGATTTTAGAACTGAAATCTCTATACTTAGAACTTTTATCTTTTAAATTAAGTTTTAGATATGAAAGTACAATTGTTACCTAAACACAATGCTGCAACTAAACATTTATTCCTCTTTCAATTCACCATTACTTTCCCGACGCCAAGTAATTCTAAATAAACAATTTGATAAATAAATTTTGAGACCAAATCATTGAAAAATAAAAAGGATGTGGAACAATGATATAACTGTTTAACAAATACATGATAAGACTTGTCTCATGTCTCCACACCAATTCTTCAGGAGTTAACTATTTGACTTGAAATAGAATTTGGATACATTCGACTTCATCAAATCACTCATTATTTAATTAAATTTGACTCAATATGAATTCACCCGAAACAATGAATCAACAAAATAAAAAATAAAAAATTGGTCCTGAAATTAGTGTCAATTATGCAAAAGTAATGCAAAAAGTCGAATCTTTCATATAAATTATCCTTCATGTTTCCTTAATGAGGAAGGGTAGTTTTAAATTATATAATTGATGTTGATGTAACTCATACTAGTTCTTATGAAATTCATCTCTTCTATTTTTATTTAAATATAGATTTATATTTTAGATGTTTTATGCTTTGTGTAAGATTTAATTTAATAAAATGTCACAGGCAATCGACTTTGATTTCAGTAAAATCTTGGATTTTGTTGATATATATAAACATAAAGATAAACATAGCACTGGAAGAGTACAAAAATGTACAAGAACAGAGTAGTAGTTGAGTATTTAGTGAGTAAACAAATTAATTAATTAAGCAAAGAAGGTTAACAGAAAAGATGGAAGGCACAGATAAGATACTCCAAGCAAGCACTGGGTATGCTCCTAACAAATTAAGAAGTTGTACGAGAAATCTGCAACTTTTGACTTGAAGTAATAATTTAAAAACCATGGCCAGCACTTGAAGTAATAATTTAAAAGAAAGGTTTCTTAATAATCTTTCAGCCGATTTTTTGTCCCATGAATTCTTCCATGTGAGGTAGTAAAATAATCAAAATGCTTTTCTCTCTAAAAGTTGAATTCAAGCATTTCTTTATGGTTTGCTTATTTAAAATTAGAATTTTGAATCCACGTCTTGTACAAAGACTATTTTGTTATGTAATGTATAAATATATACATGTTCATTAACTTTCACGTAGATGGTTCAGCATGCAATTATTTCAAAATTTTGTCATATCTTCTACTATAGATCGAATCATCTAGTAATTAAGATACAAAAATTTATAATTTAATTGAGTTATAATTGTAAATAATAAAATAGTTTATTTTAAAAATTCACTTTTCATTTAATTAAAATCAAGGTCAAGTATCTTGTCATGATATAAATAAATGGACAAAATAATTGCAGTCAAGAATTACTTCATGCCCAAAATGATCTCAACCATCTGATTAAATGAAATAGCCCAATGAGAAGACGTGGTGGAGCTTGATTCTTGGCAAGACTAAGAGATAATATTGCGACTCTGCTAATGCAACAGATGACAGAACTAGGAACACAACCTAAAACCACCAGTGCAAGCCCATCAATAGTTTAAGACTATCTAAGAAGTGTCCATTAAGATAAAAACTGAAAACCCTTATCCCAATTTCATAATAAACATCAAAGACTAACTCCAATTTCATAAATAAATCAGAAAAATTGAAAACCCTAACCTGTTTTTTAACTCCTCTGGCTCAGCTCACCCCAAAATTGCATCAGATGAGTCCTGTATTTCTCAAATGAAACAAATCACGAATCAATTCACATTGATACACAAAAACAAATAGATATATATATGCAAAAACATATGTGCAAAAAATGTAAGAGAAAAACTTGTGAAAAAGTTTAGAATGCTAGCCCTATAGATAGATGGAGACTGATGAAATGGTTAGATATAAGGATGAAAAACACATAGAAAGGCGGCTGTAACAAGGTACCTTCGTCCATGCTCCACTCGCTGCTCACTTCGTCACCCCGAAACGCCAATAGAAAGAATTGATTAAGTGGACATGGCCCCATAAAGAGAGGCAAGGTCGTCGTTTCCATTTTTTCACCAGAAAAGGACCCCATACCTGACCAGCCCCATGATCTCCATTAACGGGGTCATCATCAGAAGTTTTCAACGAGATCAAAAATGGATCCCTATTTTTGACGTGAATAGGAGCTTTTTTGGAACGAATTAAATAGGAACGAATAGGAGACCTCTCTCATAGGACGCAGGAGTCCCTATCCGATCGATACAATTGATGTGCTTCGTATATCGCTTGAGGGCTTTTTTATTTTTTTTTTAGGAATTATTACATATAAATGAACTTAGTGGCCCATATTTACCCATACATTGAGTCAAAGTCAATAATTTCTCTAAAATATGTTTAACCTAAAAACTGAGGTGGCACATGAAAAAATACTGTTTCATATTTCTGTTGCCTAAAATACCCTTCTTCCTATTTTATATGCTGCCTAAAATGCCTTTTTACGAAGGTACCACTTTTTTTTCAAAAGTACCACATTTTTGGATTGAAGGTATCACTTTTTGGCGTCTAGGTACCATATTTTCTAAACACTCGTTTAGCTAGATTGGAAAATATTTTGTGTTATTCATGGCTTTAATGGAGCTGTTTATGGATGTAATGTGCAACCTAATAAGCGATGTGGGATTTAATACCATTTTCAATTGTAAAAATAAATCCATTCTTTTGGCGTCGAGGTACCATATTTTCTAAACACTCTAGCTAGCTTGGAGAATATTTTTTGTTATTCATGGCCCTAATGGAGCTATTTATTGATCCACTGTACAACCTAATTAGCGATGTAGGGTGTAATATCATTTTCAATTGCAAAAATAAGTCCCTTTTGCAAAGGTACCACTTTTTTTCCAAAGGTACCATGTTTTTGGACTAAGGTACCACTTTTTGGTGTCCAGGTACCACGTTTTCTAAACACTCATTTAGCTAGATTGAAGAATATTTTGTGTTATTCATGGCATTAATGGAACTGTTTATGGATGTAATATGCAACCTCATTAGCGGTGTGAGGTTTAATACTATTTTCAATTGCAAAAATAAGTCCATTTTTTTCGCGTCGAAGTACTATGTTTTCTAAACACTCTAGCTAGCTTGGAAAATATTTTGTGTTATTCATGGCCCTAATGGAGCTATTTATTGATTCAATGTGCAACCTAATTAGCGGTGTGTGGTGTAATATCATTTTCAATTGCAAAAATAAGTCCCTTTTGAGAATGTACCACTTTTTTCCCAAATGTACCACGTTTTTGAACTGAAGGTACTACTTTTTGGCATCCAAGTACCATGTTTTCTAAACACTTGCTTAGCTAGATTGGAGAATATTTTGTGTTATTCATTGCGTTAATGGAGCTGTTTATGGATGTAATGTGCAACTTAATTAGCGATATGGGGTTTAATACCATTTTTAATTGCAAAAATAATTCTTTTTTTTTGGCGTCGAGGTACCATGTTTTCTAAGCACTCTAGCTAACTTTGAGAATATTTTGTGTTATTCATGGCCCTAATGGAGCTATTTATTGATCCAATGTGCAACTTAATTAGCCAACAAACTACCATTCACCTCAAGGAACCTCACTATTTCCATCTTAATCCATCAAGGCTTATAAGATGTAATTTCCTCGACTTTTGATATAATTTTTGCTGTAGAATAATTTCTTAGTATAACTTAGTTGTTAGTACTATAGCTCAATGTTCATTTGCATTTTTCCATGTTTTATATTTTGCACGGTTAGTGAAAATTTTCCAAAGGCCATTTGTTGGTAGGAATGAGTGATTTTATTATTATTATTATTTTTTTAAGTTGTTTTTTGTCTCGTAATATCAAATATATATATATATATATATATATATATATATATATATCTGGTACAAATCTGTGAATTCTTTCATAGTTGTATTAATTGGGCAATTTTTTTTTTTTTTTTTTTCGTGTTAACCATGATAGTGCTGTCTTTTTTGGGCGAATTATAAATTTTTTTTTTAATTTTGATAATTCTTTTTAAAATTATTATTATTCAAAGTTTCGAATTGTCTATTTTTATATTGTTTTTGTTCCTTATTATTATTATACAATGCCTTAATACCTTAACACAGATAATGCATGTCCATCAAATACACAAACTCTCATTAGGACCACACAAAGGAAAAGGGCCACAAAATGGTTTACCGCATAACAAAGAAACACATACTTATATTTACCCAATTAGAAGCTAGAGTAAGTGGGATAGGAGGATCTCAGAATCCAAAAAGTACTTGAAATGATGTGGGATATGGGACATTTGTAATGTTGAACAGTGTCATTTTTTTTTGCTGCTATTTTGCAATCTGTTGGTGTGAGCTATTTTTCTACTTTTAAAGGAGAATAGCTTTGCAACTTTTTATTGTGGATTAGGTTGGTATGGTTTTGCAACCATTGTATGGCGTATTATACTGGCATCTACCTTAGATGGAATGAAATGAAGTTCTCTTTTGCATTGGGTTTTTATGAATTAGTATTGTATGGCTTATTATACTAGAGCCTTACTGGATTTTCTTCGACTATTACATGAATGTAGTATCAAAAATATTTCATTCCAAAATTGAAGCAGTTGAATGAATAAAGATAGTTTTATAACTCTGCAATGGTTAATAAAGTTAAAAATGTCATTTCAGCCATTGTAAAGGGCAAAATTGACATTCTACCCATTTATCCATCTTGACATCAGCACTAAACGTCTGCTACTTAAAGGAAGGGGGTAAGTTGATACGTATGGTATTACACCCTACACTGCTAATTAGGTTGCTCAGTGAATCAATTAATAGCTCCATTAGGGCCATGAATAACACAAAATATTCTCAAAGCTAGCTAGAGTGTTTAGAAACATGGTACCTCGACGCCAAAAAAAGGGACTTATTTTTCCAATTGAAAATGGTATTAAACCCCACACCGCTAATGAGGTTGCACATTACATCCATAAACAGCTCCATTAATGCCATGAATAACACAAAATATTCTCCAATCTAGCTAAACGAGTGTTTAGAAAACATGGTACCTGGACGCCAAAAAGTGGTACCTTCAGTCCAAAAATGTGGTACCTTTGGAAAAAAAGTAGTACCTTCGCAAAAGGGACTTATTTTTGCAATTGAAAATGGTATTACACCCTACACCGCTAATTAGGTTGTACAATGGATCAATAAATAGCTCCATTAGGGCCATGAATAATACAAAATATATTCTCCAAGCTAGCTAGAGTGTTTAGAAAATATGGTACCTCGACACCAAGAAAAGGGACTTATTTTTGTAATTGAAAATGGTATTAAACCCCAAACCGCTAATTAGGTTGCACATTACATCCATAAACAGCTCCATTAATACCATGAATAACACAAAATATTCTCCAATCTAGCTAAATGAGTGTTTAGGAAACATGGTACCTGGACGTCAAAAAGTGGTACCCTCAGTCCAAAAATGTGGTACCTTTGGAAAAAAAATGGTACATTCGCAAAAGGGGAATTTAGGCAACACATAAAATAGAAAGAAGGGTACTTTAGGCAACAGAAATATGAAACAGTATTTTTTCATGTACCACCTCATCTTTTGGGTCAAACACATTTTAGAGAAATTATTAACTTTGACTCAATGTATGTGTAAATATGGGCCACTAAGTTCATTTATATGTAATAATCCCTTTTTTTTATTTGTATTTTTAAAGCGACTTAAATTGTGGCTGAGCCATTTTGGCGCGGTAGCGAAAATTTTTGGAGGGAAGTTCAAAAAAAAATATTTTCTTTTATTTTTATTCAAATTTATGTATAAATGTTTGTATGAAAGTTAGAATCTGAATGTATGTCTAAGTTAGCAATAATATATCTAATTTGTAAGGGTATAAATGAAAAATTTAGTCATTTAGGAAAAAAAATGATCTCAAAAGTAGGACTTACTTGTCTTAGAGATAATATTTAAGACACATATGTTTTTTAATGTGAAAAATTGGACTTGATGGTAATTTTCCCTACTCAATATTTCTTGCAAAAATCATGGGGTAGTTTTACTTCAATTTTTTTACTTAATTGATACTCAACACTACGTAGTGTAATAAATATACATTAGGAATAGACATAAATTATATTAAAAAGCTATAATAAAGAATAATTGAGTCCTAAAATTATAAGATTGTTTGTCTATATACTCTATATGGATAGCAACAGGGTGAAGTTGGGGCGGGTTTAATAAAATTATCATATCCTTTATTTGCACAAATTGAAACAACGGGGTTAATTGCACATTTTGTATATCATTGGGCTTTTTTGCACTTGACCATTTTTTTAATGATAATGAGTGATTTAAAAATGATCAATTTTAAGAATATTCCATTTTGAATTTTTATTAACAATTAATTTGCTAGAATAGGTGGGGATCATGTATTTTTTTACCCCTTTTATAAAATTTAAAACAAAGATGTGAACTTGGGAATATTGGTCAACAAAATATGAACCGGAGACTTAACCTTGGTATACATAGGGCTGATCACGGGTCGGTTCGGTTCAGTTTGGGGGTAAAGTTCAATCCAATCCAGTCCCTACGGATTGGTTAAATTTGAAACCTAACCGATCTGTGGGGACTTTCAATCCGAATCAAGCCAATCCATAAAATAACAGATCGGATCGAATCGGTTCATTTCAGTTCCCACGGATTGGGCTTTTTAAACCTTGGAACATTAGTATTTTCTACAGTTGTCATTTGCCAAGAACAAAAATTGTTGCATTAGATTTAGCTACTAATACCACTCCAATATTCCTCATCTAAACCAATTATATAACTTTCAAAAAAAAAAAAATCACAAATTAAAATCAAACTATATTTACGTCTTTATAACTGAATACCTAACCTACCAAAAGATCATCATAATTATGTCTTTGTACAAATAAATAATAAATCAAAATAAAATCTTTTCAAATAAAATTAGAAAAATAAGACAAAAAATACATTACAAAAAAAATATGATTTGTTCAGATAAGAGAAGAATAAGAAAATCCATAAAAAAATCTTATGAACTCACCGGAAAAGAGATTGATCCAGTCGAAGAGGTCGTCGTTGCTTCGATACGCAGAGGTCATCGCTGTTTTGATGTATTATAGGGTGAACGATGGATTGAGAGGTACTGGATTGAGAGGTGAGAGATTGGGAGGCAATAGGAGGAATAGAGAAGCGAAGAGTGAAGACTGTGAGGCTGAGGAGTAAGGCACACAACGCCTGTAATGAGTATAAATTCTAATGACTAATGAGATAACAAAAAATAGAAATACAGTAATAAATGACAGTAAGTATATATATAATATATTAATATATAATTAAGAAAACGGATTGGTCGGTTCAGTTAACCGATTGGATCGGTTTTTTCAGGACCCAATCCGTTAACCGAACCGCAAATAGCAAATTACTATTTTTCTAAATCATCGCCAAACCATGTGATATGAAAACCAAACCGAACCACACGGATTAGATTGGTTCGGACCAGATTGACAGATTATTTGAACACCTTTAAGTATACCTTGGAACAATAATTATTTGTTACCTTGAGACACATTGGCAGATCATTTAATTGGAATAATCGAGTAAACTGGACAATATGAATTTCTCTGATAAAGAAAAAATTATATTAAATTAATTACCTCTAAATAAGTTTATCTTTCACTATAAGATATAATATTTTTATATTATATCAAAATAATTGCTAGGAAAGCTAATAAAGAAAAGTGGAAAAAATTATCTAAGATTGGCCATTGAAAATTTATGTAAACTTCTATCAATTTTCATCTCTAATTAGATTTTTTTTATATAAGAAAAAAAAATATTAAAGCAATTGAATATAAATAAGTTTAAGTATAAGTTAAAATATTTTATTTATATCAAAACATTTGTAACAAATAAATTTCTTTACACTTTTCTCATATTACAATTAAAATAAACATAATTATTTTATATTAAAATTTTACAACACATGAAAATTAGAACTACAAAAATCACAATTTTGTTAAATGAATAACATCGTTGCCTCGAAAATAGTTAATTACGCTTTTCTCATTTTTTGCCAAACGAATAACACCATGGTATTAAAAAAGGGTCAAATTTAAAGGAAATGCCACTTTGGATTTTTATTAACAATTAATTAATTTGCTTAGTGATTCAGTGTTCTAGGCCTCTTATTTAAGGAATTACGAAAACTAAATAAATAATAATAGTCATCAAAGATATCCTAATTGCCACGAAAACAAATTCGTTGCAAAAATGGCATTTTGCCACAAGGATTGAAAATTCGTAGCAAAATAGTTCCTAATTGCTACGAAAACAAATTCGTTGTAAAAGTGACATTTCGCCACAAGGATTGAAAATTTGTGGCAAAAGATACTATTTGCCACGAATAAAGCATTGTTGCAAATAACTAATAGATTTGGCACGAAAATGGTTACATGGCAAAAGAGCATATCATAGCCACAATTGATAATTCATGTCTCTTAGCCACGAGAAAAAAACTTCGTGCCAAAAAATTATATTTGCCACGAGAATAACATCATGGCAAATTGTAAAGCGATTTGCCACAAAAATATATATGTGGCAAAAGAAACATACAATTGCTACGAATAGAAATCCGTGGCACAAATAGCATTTTACCACAACTTTGTATGTCGTCCTTAATTCGTCGTAGCAAAATTGACATTTTACCACAAATTTTTAGGTCGTCCCAAATATTCGTGGCAAGAACTAGTATTTGCCACGAAAAATTTATTCCGTGGCAAACACTTATATATTAGCCACAAGAAGTCAATTTTGTGGCCAAAAGATACTTTTTGCCACAAAATTTTATGCGTGGCAAAAAATTTCGTGGCAAGAGCCCAAATTTGTTGTAGTTTATGCTCCATTGACAACCGGAAAACCTTAAACGATGATGAGAAAGGAAGTTCAGGTAGATCAAAACCAGAGCAGAGCAACACCGGACCTAATTTCAACTGACCCAACTGCGTAGCTCGAAGCAACCACGACTAAGCTCAATCCGACGAGCCCTCAAGCAACGGCGCGAGCTCTCAAGCCTCGGCAAAAACCCATATCTGTTCGACAATCTCCATATTAACACCGGACTTGTGTTAAAATGTTGAAATGAAAAATAAAAAGTTTACAATGAATGATGGCTGTTATTGATTAGTGCAAAATTAGAAGTTCAAAGTCCATGTTTGAGTTGAACAGTAAATATGACTTTGTAGGCTAAATGTTGAATAAATTGTGTGTTGTACATCAGACCATTAATGATGATTTGATAGTCTTTGTATGTGTAGAGTCCTAGTAAAGGGTACTTTGAAAATTGGAAGACACCTGTTTCAATATTTTATCTACTGCAATTAATTCTTATCAATTAAAATATTCTTCTCTTTTCACACAATACATATAATTGGTTGAATCTCCAGCCAACAACCCATCCTTGTTTTCATCAGCTACCCAACCGGCGGCCCTCCTCTGCTCTGACGACTTCTTTTTTTACCTCTTCGTTCGCTTTTCTTGGATCCACCGTTCACCACTTCTTGCCTGTTTCCCTCTGCGGTTCCACTCTACCCTTCTGTGTTTTGTACGGGAAAATGAGTCATCATCTTGTGAGAAAGAGAAAGAGACTAAGAAAAAGACCCAAATTGAACTCTACAACCGCCGGCAACACCAACCAGATCGTTCACCACTTCTTGTTTCTTTAGAATGCGTGAGATATTAGTAAGAGAAATAGAATGAGAAAAATAAGAAGAGGAGAGAGAGAAAGAGAAAGAGAGGAAAATAGACGTGACACGTTGTTTTTGCCAAAAGTAATCGGTCAGATACTTCGATTAAAGTATCATTTTATTTAGAAGTATTAATACAGATATTAATATTGAGGAGTCTGTACCCCGATTTTATATATTTTTAGGACTGTTACTTTTTTCTTTTCTTTTTTTTTTTTTTTTTTTTTTAAATAATGCAAAGTTCCTTCCTTTAATGTCATGAACAATAGTTGTTACTTCTATAATTGCAGTATGTTACTCTATAATCTGTTATTTCTATAATTGCAATAGTTACAATATGTTACTCTGTAATCTGTTACTTCTATAATTGCATTTCAACAGTAAAACGTCAAGTATTATAAGTTATCTGGTGATCATGTCTAGCAGTTCAAGAGTTTTCATTTTATATATATTAATTTGAGATTTTTTATTTTTGCTTTAACAGAGATTTTTATATATATAATTGGAGTTTTCATTTTGTTGAATGGATATTGGAGATTTTTATTTTGGCCTTAGAAGAAAGATATATGTTGAGATGTGTTTGACAATCATTAATTTGTTAACGAATTTGACTTTGGCTTTGATTACTATATTTATATGTTCATACTTTGTCCCTTTTAGCAACTTTATTCCCACACTAACATTTTAGTAACATCACAATCCTTCATATTTAATTCTCAATCTTTCTTAGAGCACCACATTTTCACCAAGACTATGAAATTCTTTAAACAAATATTTCAACCGTGTTTGTTATGTGATTTCAACCAATGTTAAAATCAACATCAATCCTATTTGTAACTAACTTCTCTCCCTCTTAGCAATGTTATTTTCACCCTAGTTTTTGAGTAAAACAAAATCCTTCAACAACAACAAAAAAATAAAAATAAAAATAAAAATTATTGTATCTCTTAGTTATTTCATTTTAACCAAATTTGCAATTAACATTAACTGAATTTAGCATATAACTAACTCTTTCACAATTGTTCATTATATTTTAATTATGATTTATAACATCAAGATTTTTCAAATTCACTCTAGCCCTTTTATAGTTCATTTGGGATTGCTTTTGAATCGCTTAAAAGTGCTATATATATATATATATATATATATATATATGTATATACATTGCGTTTGAATGTGTTTAGCAACCATTAAGTACTTTTAATAGTTACTAATTTTAGCTTATAGAATTCTTGAATAAAGCTAAAATTTGTAACTTTTCAAATTGCATTTTAGTAGAGGTTAATAACGATTTTTTATAGATAATTTAATCCATTTTAATTTTTTACAAAATAAGTTCATCCCCTCTTTTATTAAATTGATATTATCTATATAATAACATTTTATTAAAGGATATTATTGTAAAGTTAACAATAATTGTTAAAAGAGCATAACTAGACAGAGTGAACTTTTTCAAATATTGTTGATGTTACAAACAAACAAACGTACCAAAATAAGTTGATATAAGTTAAAAACTTGGTTGAAAGAACGTTATTACAAGTAAGTTATTCTTACCGTGAAATATTTAATAGAATATGCTATTGTCATTAAATATTCATTCTTTTTTATGCTTCTGAAAATATAAGTGAAGAAGGAGCCTTATTGTATTTTGTACGGATAAAAATTAAAAATTAAAAAAACAACCATTTGAACTATTGTTATTTTTTAAAGCAATGGATAACCTTTTAACATTTCAACCATGCTTGTTACACAATGTCTATCATTAAGATGTTTTAACGTCCACCAAATTTATTCATAAACTAGTTTAGACATGCTCTGCTCATTGTTTACCCCTTGAACTCCAAAATCGAAATGCAATTGTACCTTCTGTAAAATTAAAAGTAAAGTTTAGTAGAATCAAATATTAAATTTAAGTTTATTAATTATTGCATGAATTTAGATAATAGTAATGAAAAAGGTCTATAAAGCCCGATGTACGGTACCTCAAGCCTCTCAAATTAAATTTATTAATTATTTGATGAATTTAAATAATAGTAATAAATAAAAGTCTAAACCCCATATATCTATAGGATAACTTTCACATTCACCGTAATAATGATCTTATAATTTGGTTTAAACTTCCTCCAAGAACCGTTTTCGTTACATATTTTCAACCTTTGTCTATTTTCTATTAATATGAGTTCAAATCAGCACAGGTGTGCTTATTTTTGTCATATGTAAAAACCCTAGGTTTGTGAAAGAAAAAAAAGATAAGAAGATTAAATGGCATGTGCTATAGTTGATTTAGTCTGAAATATTGTTTCAGAATTGAAATCTTTAGTTCAAATCGACAAAAGGTCATACAGAATTTAACAGAATATTTGTCTAGTTATGAAGCCCTAGTGCGAACCCATCTGATCCATATTTTTTTCCTTTCCTTTGTTTCTGACATAATGCGCTTCATCTTCGTTTTGGTGATCTTTAAATCTTGTTTGGAAAGTTTACTGCAAAGCTTACCTCTTTAAAGGACTCACTGCACAAAATTTGATCATTACCTCTTGATTAATTGCCACAAACCTATCAAACATAAAAATAATTAAGACTCTATACACTGCAGACACCACCCACAAACCCAATCAACCACTAAACAGCAACCAAACTCCCAAAGTCACCACAAGTATCAGCCCGAAACTTTTGTAATCAACAATCCAAATCCAAATCCAAATCCAAACACCCAAAAGTGCATAAAACACCCACAAGCCACCACCTCTCTGTAATCAACAACCAAACAATTCGACCCCTGTAATCAAGGGACGACAACGACGCTAACCCACGACCAAAACGGGGCCGGAGAAGACCCACGTCACTGGAAACGAGAAGGAGAAACCCGCCGGCAAAAGAAAAACCCCAAGCCAATTCGCAAAACTACCAAACTCAAATTGGGACCGCTACCCGCACCCAACAATTTCGGCCGGGGAAGAACCCCAACCGAATTTGGACTCGCGGCGCCGATCTGCCGATGGGAAGAAGAAAAGGAGAGATGAAACAGAACCCATGAGCGACTCGGCGACCAGAACCGACGCCGGGATTGGTTAGACATAGGCTTGCCGGCAGCGAGAGCCCGTGGGTGGAGGAGGATCGACGCTAGCCAACGACCAAAACGGGGCGGAGAAGACCCACAGTAAATGGCGGAGGAGTGCTGGTTAGGGTGGAGGTGGATTTGGGTATATTTAATGATCTGGGATAGTCCAAACATAAGAAATGATTCTAAATTTTGGTAAAAAAAATGTTTGGAAGGCAGGATAGATTTTGGGAGGAGATTATCTCGCCGCAGGTAGATACTGTAGGGGTGGGATAGATTTTGGGGGGAGATTATCCCGCCCCAGAGAGATACTGTAGGGTTCAAATTGCCGCTGAATAAACCCAACCCTAAACCTGAGTGACGTGGCCCAATCTGGTCCGTGCAAAAATTGGATTGCACCAACTGCACGAACAATGAAGTGCACTGAATCCGGCTCTTGATCGAACCCCCCTTCCGGTTTAGGCTGCAACTCGGGCGGGCCTAATCCAAAACAACTCGAGCCCTGTCTGAAATTTTGTGAGCTTGGACAATGTTTTTTTAATTTTGGTTTGGGCCTGGGCTATATATCTTGAGTCCGAATTCAATTCAGGCTAGGCTTGAATTGATATGGATGAAGCCCGAAGTCTAACCCAAGTCCGAAAATATTATATACAATTATAATTATACTTAATTCATAAGGGTGTAGTAGCTAAGTTGATAGTGTATTTGAGATTTATGCTTAAGGTTTCAGGTTTAAGTCATGGGTGCAACATTAATTGATTTACTTTTTACACACAAATTATACATGGGCAGCTTAGCTCGGGTTGGGCTTAGGCTGAAGATTTTCTATATTGCCTAGCCTGAGATGACTGCCAAGCCCGTCCAACCCGCCTGAGTTGCAGCCCTATTAAATTAGAACTATTAATGAATTTTCGCTATTAATTTTCACAAGGTTTCAATTTATTTAAGTTGTAATAGAGATTAATATTAACCGGTGATAAAGATATAATTAATAGGAACTTAAAGGCTCCATTTTATTTAAGTTGTAATAGAGATTAATATTAAACGGTGATAAAGATTTAACATTTCGATGTGACCTTTACTATACAGGTCTAACTTAACAGTCATATATGACGGCCGTCAGCCTCAAGGGTGCAATGTCATCCTTCTTAAACGCTGGAGGGATTAATTGCAACAATTAATGGTTGGGGGTGTATTTTTTTAACTAGTCAATAGTTGAGGGTGTTTAGTGCACTTTCCTTTAATTTTTAACAACTAAAAAACTTTATATAGATTAATTAAGATTTAACTAGTTCTCTCGTCAATCTCAAATCACCATGAGCAAATCCTGGGGCATTGCCTTTTAGTTTTTTTTATTTGAAGGGGCATTTAGTTGATGTTTAGTAATTAACTCTTTTATCGGTAAAGAGGTAATTTTCGTAATTTGACTTAAGGTACATACATTTTTACCCAGGTGTCATGTCCACGTAAGACAAGTATATGACCACAAGCCCACGAAGAAGCACAATCAAATGTGACACAATAGTATTTTGGGTAAATTCAACTTACTTCCACTGAGATTTGTTAATATTTCATGTAAACTCTATAAGTTTCATAATCTCATTTGCCGATCACCAAATATTTTTGAAATTTTATCAAAACTAGTGGTAAATGGCATCTATCGCTGAGCGTTTAATCAAGTTAGTGGTAAATGACACTATGGGTTGATCGCTAAATACTTGTAAAAATTGAACAAGTTAGTGGCAAACGACACTATGAGCAAATCGTTAAACACTTGTAAAAATTTACCAAATCAGTGATAAATGGCATTACTAGCCAATCGCCAAACACTTGTAAAAATTTACCAAATTGATGACAAAATGGCACTATAAACCGATCGCAAAACACTTGTAAAATTTATTAAGAGGCAAAAGGTGATAAAGGCACAAAAACCATTATTTTATATACTCAATATATATTTGTTAGGGTAAATTGGAGTGACATTCACTCATATTTGCTTAAAAGAAGTTAGATATAACTTAGGCTAATTTTGGATAATGACACCCTCGATTTGCAAACTTGAAACACCCCATTTTATAAAAATGGAGCCAAACACAGCCTTAAGTGACATGAATTGTCAAATATGCCCTAAGATATATTATATTCTTCACCTAAAATGACCAAATTACCCTCTCATGTCATCTCTGTTGTTTCTCTTTCAGCCCCCTCTTTGAGTCTTGGCCACACAAAGCCAAACACAGCTTTTACTCATCATCTCCTTTTAATCCTCTCGAGTCTTTCTACCCTCTCAATCTCGTATCTCAAGCTCTCATCTCAACTCTCATCCTC
This sequence comes from Cornus florida, assembly GCF_030987335.1. NCBI lineage: Eukaryota > Viridiplantae > Streptophyta > Magnoliopsida > Cornales > Cornaceae > Cornus > Cornus florida. Next base: position 21,206,775 of record NW_026775574.1, read on the forward strand.
TTGGTGGCGTCGTCTGTGGGTGGTTAGGTGGTGGCGGCGATGGTGAGTAACAGGGAGACTCAGCGGGATTGAACGGCAGTGAGCTTGCGGCGTTGCACCGACGGGCAAAGCGGTGACAAACCCGCAAAGGTGCGAGGTTGTGCTCGGCTTGGCAAGAGGATAAAGATGGGCTCGCCCGTGAGGAAGAAATGCGGTGGTGAGCTCAGCGGGATTGAATCGGCGGTTGGTGATGGCAGAGAGCTTCGGATGGTGGAGAGATGGGCTGACTCGGCCATGAATGACTCGCGACGGTGCTAAGAAGGATCGATGGCAGAGAGCCCGGATGAAAAGGGGTTTGAGTCTGGATTTTTTGTGGTGGGTTCAATTAGGATTTTTTGTGGGTTTTTCATGGGTTCAATTGGCTGGGTTTTGGTTTCAGAGACAGAGAGAGGGAGAGGAGACCATGACAAACCGAGATAGATAGAGATGATTGGTGCCCGAATAGTGAGCGTGATTGAGAGGTGTTTTTGGGTGTTTAAATGGATTTTTTTTTAATCAATGCGTTATGAAGAAGATGATGAACAGTTTTATATGTGTACGTGTTTTGATGTAATTGTGTGTTTGCAGTTTGGGTGTTTAGGAGGATTTTTTTAAAAAAATTTAGTCAGTGATGTGAAGAACATGGTGAAAAGTGATATATATATATATATATATATATATATGTTGGGTTTTGATGGTGGTGAAACGGGGAAGAAGATTAAAGAAGATTGTGGAGGTTGCAGCGGTGGTTATTGAAGCTGCGGTGGTTGTGTATATTGGATGAGGGTAATTTGGTGATCATTTTATAAACATGTACTTTCATCACATTTGGAGTGTCATTGTTCAAGTTTACGAACTTAGGGTTATCATTGTCTAAAAATAGCCTAAGTTGTAATTATCTATCTTCTAAGAAAACCTGAAGGGGTCGCACTGCAAATTATCCTATTTATATTAGTTACTATATTATTTAAATAGTATTATACGTTTTATTTGTAATAATTAGAGTAGGAGAAGAAAACAAGCAAAAGTGGAAGATAACTGCTAAGTGGAAAATTATATATATTTTCAGCTAACGTTGACCAAGAGCAGCGCTCTAGGAAAGATGGAAGATTGTTTTATAATGATATGATACAAGAAGTTTCGGGTTCAAATCTTGCATGCAACAAGCATAGATAATTAAATTCGTTCCAAATATTATACTGAAAGTTATGAAGGGACTGGAGGGGATAAAGTAGTTGCAAATGGGTTTTTTCCATATATATGAAGATGGGCTCGGCTGTGAGGAAGAAATACGGTGGTGAGCTCAGCGGGATTGAATCGGCGGTTGGTGATGGCAGAGAGCTTCGGATGGTGGAGAGATGGGCTGACTCGGCCACGAATGACTCGCGACGGTGCTAAGAAGGATCGATGGCAGAGAGCCTGGATGAAAAGGGGTTCGAGTCTGGATTTTTTGTGGTGGGTTCAATTGGGATTTTTTGTGGGTTTTTCATGTATTCAATTGGCTGGGTTTTGGTTTCAGAGAGAGGGAGAGGAGACCACGACAAACCGAGACAGATAGAGATGATTGGTGCCCGAATAGTGAGCGTGATTGAGAGGTGTTTTTGGGTGTTTACATGGATTTTTTTTTAATCAATGCGTTATGAAGAAGATGATGAACAGTTATATATGTGTGCGTGCTTTGATGTAATCGTGTGTTTGCAGTTTGGGTGTTTAGGAGGATTTTTTTAAAAAAATTTAGTCAGTGATGTGAAGAAGATGGTGAAAAGTGATATATATATATATATATATATATATATATATATATATATATATATATGTTGGGTTTTGATGGTGGTGAAACGGGGAAGAAGATTGAAGAAGATTGTGGAGGTTGCAGCGGTGGTTATTGAAGCTGCGGTGGTTGTGTATATTGGATGAGGGTATTTTGGTGATCATTTTATAAACATGTACTTTCACCACATTTGGAGTGTCATTGTTCAAGTTTACAAACTTAGGGTTATCATTGTCTAAAAATAGCCTAAGTTATAATTATCTATCTTCTAAGAAAACCTGAAGGGGTCGCACTGCAAATTATCCTATTTATTATTAGTTACTATATTATTTAAATAGTATTATACGTTTTATTTGTAATAATTAGAGTAGGAGAAGAAAACAAGCAAAAGTGGAAGATTGCTAAGTGGAAGATTATATATATTTTCAGCTAACATTGACCAAGAGCAGCGCTCTAGGAAAGATGGAAGATTGTTTTCTAATGATATGATACAAGAAGTTTCGTGTTCAAATCTTGCATGCAACAAGCATAGATAATTAAATTCGTTCCAAATATTATACTGAAAGTTATGAAGGGACTGGAGGGGATAAAGTAGTTGCAAATGGGTTTTTTCCATATATATGAAGATGGGCTCGGCCGTGAGGAAGAAATGCGGTGGTGAGCTCAGCGGGATTGAATCGGCGGTTGGTGATGGCAGAGAGCTTCGGATGGTGGAGAGATGGGCTGACTCGGCCATGAATGACTCGCAACAGTGCTAAGAAGGATCGATGGTAGAGAGCCCGGATGAAAAGGGGTTCGAGTCTGGATTTTTTGTGGTGGGTTCAATTGGGATTTTTTGTGGGTTTTTCATGGGTTCAATTGGCTGGGTTTTGGTTTCAAAGACAGAGAGAGGGAGAGGAGACCACGACAAACCGAGACAGTTAGAGATGATTGGTGCCCGAATAGTGAGCGTGATTGAGAGGTGTTTTTGGGTGTTTACATGGATATTTTTTTAATAAATGCGTTATGAAGAAGATGATGAACAGTTATATATGTGTACGTGCTTTGATGTAATCGTGTGTTTGCAGTTTGGGTGTTGAGGAGGATTTTTTTTAAAAAAATTTAGTCAGTGATGTGAAGAAGATGGTGAAAAGTGATATATATATATATATATATATATATATATATATATATATGTTGGGTTTTGATGGTGGTGAAACGGGGAAAAAGATTGAAGAAGATTGTGGAGGTTGCAGCGGTGGTTATTGAAGCTGCGGTGGTTGTGTATATTGGATGAGGGTATTTTGGTGATCATTTTATAAATATGTATTTTCATCACATTTGGAGTGTCATTGTTCAAGTTTACAAACTTAGGGTTATCATTGTCTAAAAATAGCCTAAGTTGTAATTATCTATCTTCTAAGAAAACCTGAAGGGGTCGCACTGCAAATTATCCTATTTATTATTAGTTATTATATTATTTAAATAGTATTATACGTTTTATTTGTAATAATTAGAGTAGGAGAAGAAAACAAGCAAAAGTGGAAGATAACTGCTAAGTGGAAGATTATATATATTTTCAGCTAACATTGACCAAGAGCAGTGCTCTAGGAAAGATGGAAGATTGTTTTCTAATGATATGATACAAGAAGTTTCGTGTTCAAATCTTGCATGCAACAAGCATAGATAATTAAATTCGTTCGAAATATTATACTGAAAGTTATGAAGGGACTGGAGGGGATAAAGTAGTTGCAAATGGGTTTTTTCCATTTATATGAAGATGTGCTCGGCCGTGAGGAAGAAATGCGGTGGTGAGCTCAGCGGGATTGAATCGGCTGTTGGTGATGGCAGAGAGCTTTGGATGGTGGAGAGATGGGCTGACTTGCGACGGTGCTAAGAAGGATCGATGGCAGAGAACCCAGATGAAAAGGGGTTCGTGTCTGTATTTTTTGTGGTGGGTTCAATTGGGATTTTTTGTGGGTTTTTCATGGGTTCAATTGGCTGGGTTTTGGTTTCAGAGAGAGGGAGAGGAGACCACGACAAACCGAGACAGATAGAGATGATTGGTGCCCGAATAGTGAGCGTGATTGAGAGGTGTTTTTTGGTGTTTACATGGATTTTTTTTTTAATAAATGCGTTATGAAGAAGATGATGAACAGTTATATATGTGTGCGTGCTTTGATGTAATCGTGTGTTTGCAGTTTGGGTGTTTAGGAGAATTTTTTAAAAAAAATTTAGTCAGTGATGTGAAGAAGATGGTGAAAAGTGATATATATATATATATATATGTTGGGTTTTGATGGTGGTGAAACAGGGAAGAAGATTGAAGAAGATTGTGGAGGTTGTAGCGGTGGTTATTGAAGCTGCGGTGGTTGTGTGTATTGGATGAGGGTATTTTGGTGATCATTTTATAAACATGTACTTTCATCACATTTGGAGTATCATTGTTCAAGTTTACAAACTTAGGGTTATCATTGTCTAGAAATAGCCTAAGTTATAATTATCTATCTTCTAAGAAAACCTGAAGGGGTCGCACTGCAAATTATCCTATTTATTATTAGTTACTATATTATTTAAATAGTATTATACGTTGTATTTGTAATAATTAGAGTAGGAGAAGAAAACAAGCAAAAGTGGAAGATTGCTAAGTGGAAGATTATATATATTTTCAGCTAACATTGACCAAGAGCAGCGCTCTAGGAAAGATGGAAGATTGTTTTCTAATGATATGATACAAGAAGTTTTGTGTTCAAATCTTGCATGCAACAAGCATAGATAATTAAATTCGTTCCAAATATTATACTGAATTTATGAAGGGACTGGAGGGGATAAAGTAGTTGCAAATGGGTTTTTTCCATATATATGAAGATGGGCTCGGCCATGAGGAAGAAATGCGGTGGTGAGCTCAGCGGGATTGAATCGGCGGTTGGTGATGGCAGAGAGCTTCGGATGGTGGAGAGATGGGCTGACTCGGCCATGAATGACTCGCAACAGTGCTAAGAAGGATCGATGGCAGAGAGCCCGGATGAAAAGGGGTTCGAGGCTGGATTTTTTGTGGTGGGTTCAATTAGGATTTTTTGTGGGTTTTTCATGGGTTCAATTGGTTGGGTTTTGGTTTCAGAGACAGAGAGAGGGAGAGGAGACCACGACAAACCGAGACAGATAGAGATGATTGGTGCCCGAATAGTGAGCGTGATTGAGAGGTGTTTTTGGGTGTTTACATGGATTTTTTTTTTTTAATAAATGCGTTATGAAGAAGATGATGAACAGTTATATATGTGTGCGTGCTTTGATGTAATCGTGTGTTTACAGTTTGGGTGTTTAGGAGGATTTTTTAAAAAAAATTTATTCAGTGATGTGAAGAACATGGTGAAAAGTGATATATATATATATATATATATATATATATATATATGTATATATATATATATGTTGGGTTTTGATGGTGGTGAAACGGGGAAGAAGATTGTGGAGGTTGCAGCGGTTGTTATTGAAGCTGCGGTGGTTGTGTATATTGGATGAGGGTAATTTGGTGATCATTTTATAAACATGTACTTTCATCACATTTGGAGTGTCATTGTTCAAGTTTACGAACTTAGGGTTATCATTGTCTAAAAATAGCCTAAGTTGTAATTATCTATCTTCTAAGAAAACCTGAAGGGGTCGCACCGCAAATTATCCTATTTATTTTTAGTTACTATATTATTTAAATAGTATTATACGTTTTATTTGTAATAATTAGAGAAGGAGAAGAAAACAAGCAAAAGTGGAAGATAACTGCTAAGTGGAAGATTATATATATTTTCAGCTAACATTGACCAAGAGCAGCGCCCCAGGAAAGATGGAAGATTGTTTTCTAATGATATGATACAAGAAGTTTCGTGTTCAAATCTTGCATGCAACAAGCATAGATAGTTGATTGTTCCAAATACTATACTGAAAGTTATGAAGGGACTGGAGGGGATAAAGTAGTTGCAAATGGGTTTTTTTTCCATATATATGGAAAAAATTGTACCTCCCCCCCCCCCTCCCCCCCTCTTCAATTTTGTAGGTCTTAAAATTATATTTTTATTTTCTCTTTTACTCTTCAAATTCTTTAAATTTCCTAGAAAAAGTCAAAATTTCCTTCCTCAATTAAAACTTTTTAACTTTTTCCTTTTAAAGTTTTTTCATTTTTCTTTCCTTTTTCTTTTTCTATTTCTACTTTTAAAATTCTTCTTTTTAACCTGCATATTTGAATGATTTTCTTCTTATTTGTCTTTTGAATTTTATAGTTGTTATATTATATTATATTACACACACACACACACACACACACTTGTATGAGTGAGTTGCTCACTTTTTTAGATCAGGTGAGGGAGAGGAGACCACGACAAACCGAGACAGATAGAGATGATTGGTGCCCGAATAGTGAGCGTGATTGAGAGGTGTTTTTGGGTGTTTACATGGATTTTTTTTTTTTAATAAATGCGTTATGAAGAAGATGATGAACAGTTATATATGTGTGCGTGCTTTGATGTAATCGTGTGTTTACAGTTTGGGTGTTTAGGAGGATTTTTTAAAAAAAATTTATTCAGTGATGTGAAGAACATGGTGAAAAGTGATATATATATATATATATATATATATATATATATATATATATATATGTTGGGTTTTGATGGTGGTGAAACGGGGAAGAAGATTGTGGAGGTTGCAGCGGTTGTTATTGAAGCTGCGGTGGTTGTGTATATTGGATGAGGGTAATTTGGTGATCATTTTATAAACATGTACTTTCATCACATTTGGAGTGTCATTGTTCAAGTTTACGAACTTAGGGTTATCATTGTCTAAAAATAGCCTAAGTTGTAATTATCTATCTTCTAAGAAAACCTGAAGGGGTCGCACCGCAAATTATCCTATTTATTTTTAGTTACTATATTATTTAAATAGTATTATACGTTTTATTTGTAATAATTAGAGAAGGAGAAGAAAACAAGCAAAAGTGGAAGATAACTGCTAAGTGGAAGATTATATATATTTTCAGCTAACATTGACCAAGAGCAGCGCCCCAGGAAAGATGGAAGATTGTTTTCTAATGATATGATACAAGAAGTTTCGTGTTCAAATCTTGCATGCAACAAGCATAGATAGTTGATTGTTCCAAATACTATACTGAAAGTTATGAAGGGACTGGAGGGGATAAAGTAGTTGCAAATGGGTTTTTTTTCCATATATATGGAAAAAATTGTACCTCCCCCCCCCCCCCTCCCCCCCTCTTCAATTTTGTAGGTCTTAAAATTATATTTTTATTTTCTCTTTTACTCTTCAAATTCTTTAAATTTCCTAGAAAAAGTCAAAATTTCCTTCCTCAATTAAAACTTTTTAACTTTTTCCTTTTAAAGTTTTTTCATTTTTCTTTCCTTTTTCTTTTTCTATTTCTACTTTTAAAATTCTTCTTTTTAACCTGCATATTTGAATGATTTTCTTCTTATTTGTCTTTTGAATTTTATAGTTGTTATATTATATTATATTACACACACACACACACACACACTTGTATGAGTGAGTTGCTCACTTTTTTAGATCAGGTGAGTATTTTGCTCATTTGCTGAAATCTCATGGGGTATTTCACACTTTTACCTACATAATATAAATAATAATAATATAGATATATTCTGTTCTTGCTTTCTTTTCGGGGGACGAGGATATACTTCACTTTTCTTCAATTGCACTACAATTATCTTTTTCTTTTAAAGGAAATGACAAGAAGGTCCTTGAATTCATTAATGTACTATCCCTTAATTTATAATATCATAATTACCCTTTATACAACTTTAACTTTTTTTTACCTTCTTTACTTTATTTACTAATTTTATTACTTTCTATTTGTTTTTTCCAGATGTCCTCTCAAAGAAAATAATTTATTTCATACTAATAATTTAATTTTTAACAGTCAAAAGAAATAATTTATCCCATAATGACTAATTTTTTTTTTGGGTACAATTGAAAGGGATATTTATTCAACGAGGTTAACTTTTTTTCAGTCAAAAGAGGTAACTTTTTTTCTTTTTGACAATTTTTTATGGGTTCTGTGAAAAGAAATAATTTATTAGATAAAAATACCTTCTTTTTTTTTTGGTCTTATCAAAAAAGATAATTTATTCAATATAGATTAAAAATAAATTAATCCTCTTCTTTTCATACTTTTTTTCTTTTTTCTTTTGGGGATCTTGAAAAAAAAAAGAAGATAATTTCTTCAATAAATATTTTTTTTCGGGCTTTTTTTTTTTTTTTTCATGCCAAAAGAGATCATTTTTTTAATGGTTACTTTTTATTTTTTTGGTCCGGTCAAAAGAGTCAATTTATTCAACATAAATTTTTATTTCTTTGTCCTGTAATTTTTTTTTTTATTCAATTAATTTTTTGTCTTGTCAAAAGAGACCTAAAATAATAAAAATTAAAGATAAAGAGAGGAAATCTAAAAGGACAGTTTTGTCATTTTAAAAGTAGTAATTAATTAGTTGTAAAGTTAGGGTTATAATTGCCATTTCATTTAAGATTGTAGTGCAAACATTGAAAAGTGAAGTGCGGATATCACCTCCCTTATATTAAATTAAATTATTTAATTATAAATTAAATGATTTAAAATATATTAGACATTTACTAATTATTATATATATATATATATATATATATATATATTATATTTGAAATATGTGCTAATGCCCATGAGTGGCCAACTCAACTCCTAGAGAATGGTCCATGAGTTGTAATTAGAAACCAACAACTAAGCCCAAAAGGGTCTTTAAGAATGGAATTGAATGACTGTATAATTATTATATACATTTAAGTCCTAAATATGACATAAGCTTCCATTATAACATAGGCCAAAACAAACCCTAACGCTTTGTTTGGAATGTTGGATTTGATGGGATTTGGATTTGGAAACAGGATTTGCCTTGTTTAGAACATAGAATTACAAATGGGATTTGATAATTATAGGATTTCAAATACCGTTTTAATTGTGTTTCAAATCCAGTCTAAAAAGCCAGGATTTGAAGGGATTTGGCGGAATAAATATTCATTAATTATACATTTCCTTATGCTTTGTTTGGAATCAATTAATTTAAGATTTGGAAAGGGAATCAATTGGAATAGGAATTGGAATTAAAATGAAATTCTATTTATGTTTGGAACAAATTGGATTTAAAATGGGATTTTGAATAAAAAATAATATAATACCATTTTTGCCCTTGTTTAAATAATAAATGAAATATTTATTTTATTGTAAAATATACTCCAAAGTTATATCAAGAAGACAAACAACGAGAAGAATTATCTGATGGAACTCTAAAACATGAAATTTATTATTAAAAAAAAAAAATTATTTATTATTTTTATATATAAAAAAACTATGTTATTCAACTACCATCACCAGCATACTTAAAAAAGAATATTAAAAAGTAAACTAAGCCTACAGAAAGCGTGCAACCATTTTCCAAGACAGCCAAGTTTTACGCATCTCATCCGGGCACCCAAAAAAATCCTTCCGCTACAAGGGGATCCGAAATAAGAAAGTCATAAGTAGAAAAAAAGGAAGGCATTATCAACTTCGTTCACCTTCTTTAATTTGAAAATATTTCTGCACCAGAATAGAACTGACGTGTACCTTTCTCGGCCACAATATTAGATCAATCAAATGCATTTGCAATTTGAGTAAGTGAGTCAGTAATGACACTAATATTTTGGTTCAGCTCGTCATATTTTGAAATATTTCTTTTACTTTTACTACCCTTTGAGGAGGATGCACGCAGAAAGCGCATGTGTAATTCGTGACTGTTGAACACTTATACATTCAATTTCCTCTAAATTCTCGAGATTGATCTCATTTCTTGCAACCATTTCATCTAGTTCGTCAATACTTGTGTCTTTTCCTCACATTGCCATGCTCGTGTCTTTTACCCAATGACAATTTTTCTCTTTTGTTGTTTTAGCTCCTCATCCAGTAGCTTTATCTTTTTCAAAAATTTCACGTAGAACGTTAAACAAAGGAAGTGAGACATTTCTGACTTAGCGTGTAGCCGGCTAACCCAGTTAAAGTAGGAAACATTCAAAAATTTAACTTTATGATATAAAGAAAACGAAAGATAATATTTTATTCAACATTTTCATACCTTAATTAAGGCATCCCATACAGGTATTTCAGCATCTATTGTTTTAGTACTATCATTCCAACCAAAGCCACTACCGCGCTTCAAAACTTCCAAAGCAATATCCATTTTTCTTTTCAAAGTCTTTAATCAATTTTGAATATTATCTTTATTTACCTTTGTAGTGAAATACAAGTTCATTGCTTCAATTGCAACGTTATATACTGAAGGGTTAAAATTTCTATCAGGTTTCTGTCCTTGTGTTTTTTCATCAAGCAAAACGTTAAGTAAAAATTCATCCATTTGTTGTGCCCACACAATGTATCCCGATGCATTCGTTTTGTCATCACAATCACTCGTATCCATTGTTTAAACTATAAAGCAATATTCACAAGTAAATTATATATATTTAAAAAGTATATATCTTATCAATTTGAAATAAGAATTATAATAAAATCAGTAAAACAAACAAGGTAAGAAGTAAACAATTTCTTGCATAACAATAATAATAAAAAGAAGTTTCGATCACATCATAAAAGAAATGAAAATTTACTTTCAAATAAATCAAATTTCCTTACAATTATTGATTAGCCACATAATCAATCCACATGTTTGCCGCTATGAGATCTCTTTGCATTGATCCTTGTCTACCCTCTTCACTCAGGTCATTCCTTGGCATTTCTTGTGGATGTTCAACCTCACAATTCATAAGATCTTCGTCAACTTCTGCCATTAATCTTTCATTTGGCTCTACTCCTAATAGAAAATTGTGTAAAATACAACAAACTAATATAATTTTAGTTTGTGTCTCGAAATTGTAATGTGGTTCAGTTCCACTGGCCAAAATAGGAAATCTTTTTTTTAACACACCAAATGCCCTTTCAATTGCATTACGTAAAGAAGCATGTCAATGATTAAATATCTCTTTTGAATTTTCGGGACCACGTGTTGAATACTCTTTTAAGTGGTAACGCATCCCTCGATAAGGAGTAATAAATCCATATTTTAGAGCAAATCCAGCATCACCAAGATAAAATTTACCTAAAAACTTGTAAAGTGGATTAGTTTTTATTTGCTTATACTTATGATATAATTGTGATAATATTAAATTTAAATACCTTCAGGCACGTTTAAATTATCTTCACTATTTAACGCGCTTTGTAGAATCTTTGAGTCAGCTGCTGATCCTTCCCATCCAGGCAAAACATATGTAAATTTTAAATCAAAAGTGCATGCTGCCAAGACATTTTCTGTAGGAAAATCTTTTCGTCCTCTAAATTGTGTAACTTCTTCTTTTGGAATTTTTACACGAAAGTGTATTCCATCAATAGCTCCAACACAATCCTATCAAATTAATAAATATAGTTTAGTAGTTATTATAAAATGGTTGTACAAAATTATAATTGAAAATTACCTTAAAGTAGGGATAGAATCTGCTATTATTTACTATTTCCGGTGGTGTTGTAGTTCCATTAGGTTGTATGATAAACTGATTTTCAAGTGAAATAATCGCCCTCATAACATTGTGAAAATGACGACTAATTGTCTCAGTGGAGCGATTAAAAAAAAAAATCGAATTGTTCAATTTCTCACATTATGAGATAAAATATGCAAAAACTTTGCAACTTATTCCTCTACGCAGCTAGATGCATTATCTTTGAGACGTCCACTTCCCCGAAGTATTCCAACAAGTTTAGCAAAAGTATTCGGCCTATACGTAAAATGTCATGAGTTCTATCACTATTAATAATCTCCTTCATTAATTTTTTTCTAACTTCTTCCCTCTCACCAGCATTTTCTGAAACTGATCTACATATATAACCAGATATTGATAAGCTGATAATAATGTGACTAAATGTGCCACGCAAACAACTACTACTCCAATGGCCTTTTGTCCTTTCCTTTCAAATTCTTGTCTGATATCCATCCACATTTGATATTTAAAATTATCAGTATATATCATGATTAATAATGAAACCCTAACACTAGGTTGCAAACAACTTTTTCATGTTCAAATTGTTGGATATATTACATGAGTATATTCTTGCAGTTTTCTAATATAAAATAACTATTGTATTTTTCTTTCACTGTTACCTTATATATAATTAATTCATTTATTAAATACTAAGTACACTCATTTAAGTAAGTATACTAATTATTAAAGATAATATTGGCAATATTGGCTTATATATATATAAATAACTTAGGAAGGTTATAAAAGTGTAGTATTTATTTATTCAATCACAATAAATACATTTTGTTCCACAAAAATGCTGTGAATTCTGAAGAATTGAATGATATGACCGTTCGTTTAAATTTTTAAGTACACAAAATACTGGTAGTGGATACTAAAGTATTGGATTCCATACCTTTTAGTTATAAAATTTTGCTCCATTCATGTAAAATTTTCTAAGTACAAAAATATAAATGTAAATTTTTCAAAGTACAAAAATACAAAAGTGGTGGTGAATCAATCTTTTAAATGCGGTTTAAGATATTGGAGTATATCAAACAAAATGGTGTGAATTATGGACGATTGAAGCATGATTTTGGTTATATAAATTTATGTATTGTAGATTTTTCAAGTTCAAGAATATAAAAGCGGTGGTGGATCAATATGTTAAACACAGATAATTTTGAGAAATTCATATCTTACTCCATAACTTTGAGCTTTGAGGATTAATATGTTAAACGCAGATGTTGAAATATACCAAACAAAAAAAAACATTGGTGTAAATTATGGAGGATTGGAGCATCACTTTTGGTTATAAAATTTTGAATAAAAAGTGATGGATCAATCTGCTAAATGCAATTTAAATATATTAAAGTATAACAATATATATATATATATATATATATATATATATATATATATATATATAATATGCTAAACAATGTTTCAATTAGAAATTCATTTACTGACTTGACCAAGTTCGAAACAATTAGAAATAGAACAATAGATATGCAAATAAAAATTAATTCGTTTCCATTTAAATAATTAAAGATTCATAGTTTAGTCACCGGCAAACTTGGGTAAGCTCAAGACTTAAATGGTTAAAAGCTGATATAATACATACCTAAATAAAATTCCAAGACGGAATAAATATAAAAAAAAAAATTAAAAGCAAAAAATAGAAAAGAAAAAACTTTATCATGCAGGAACTGGATATGCTCAACACATAGAGAAAAATATATATATATATATATATATTAAAACAATTATATTATTATATAGAGAACGAATTAGCTAGAAGATAATAAGAAGAAAAAAGTTAGAGATCAAAATATGGTAGTAGATATTTAATAAGATAAAGTTTAATAAGAAAAAATTTTAATGACAAGAAAACGACGTTAGAAGGTTAATTAAAAATTGTTTTGACATATATTATAGTGGAACCTCGTGTCATATCTACGGCTGGAAACTCTTTTCCAATCGTAGATATGACATAAGCTTCCCCTATAAAATATACTAAAACAACCCTAACTCTTTTCCATCCCATCTCCGCCGTTCCCACCGGTCTCTCTTCCTTCTCTATTCCCTCTCGCACAATCCCTGCGATTTTCCTCTCTCCCAGATCCCATCTCTGCCGCTGTCTCTCTCCCATGGGTCTCTCCCTTCTCTCTCACAATCCCTCTCTCGCTCAGCAATTTCTCTCTCTCCGCGGACAAGCTTCTCATCTAAAAGTCAAGGGCAGAAAAAGCTCTCGAAACCCATCCCATGGGCAAATCAAATATATATCTTTTGTTTTGGGGGGGGGGATTGATTATTCTCTTTGATCGGGTGAGTTGGTAACCCCATCCAAGCTAATCCATATAAGAGGGGAGGTTTGCTTGGTGCAGAAGCATATCGTTAATGCGATCTCAGAAATACATCTCAGAAATACATCCCCGTTGCCTTACCCCTGGATGTTCTATCCCCTCTCTATAACGAGCAACGAACTTGCATCCAAGCTAATCCATATAAGAGGGGAGGCTTGCTTGGTGCAGGAGCATATCGTTAATGCGATCTCAGAAATACATCCCCGTTGCCCTACACCTGGATGTTCTATCCCCCTCTCTATAACGAGCAACGAACTTGCATCCAAGCTAATCCATATGATCCATATGAGAGGGGGGTTGCTTGGTGCAGGAGCATATCGTTAATGCGATCTCAGAAATACATCCCCGGTTTGCTTGGTGCAGAAGCATATCGTTAATGCGATCTCAGAAATACATCCCGATGTTCTATCCCCCTCTCTATAACGAGCAATTCATTCTCAAGTTCGTTTCTTATTGCAGAAAGAGCCAGGCTGATGGGATTTCTAAATAATAGTAAGCTAAGCGAGATGCCGGGCGCAATAAGCTTGATGCGCCTTACTCCTTAAACGTTCCAGTGAAGTGAAACGTTCATTCCTTGTTCCTTATAACTGAGTCTAAGGGAAGCTCCTTTTGAACCCATCAAGGCTACTTCTACTGCTCATAGAAGGATTAGGCTTTCTTAATGAATGTGCGGGGAACTGCTCGTCTCTGATCGCTTTCTCTTTCTCTTTCTCGGCATTCGGCTCTTTGAATATGCCCGGTGGGAGAGAACTCAGTCCAACATGAGGATGGGGTCGACGGGTGGAGTGTTCTCCCACCCCGCACGCGTGGATTGGTAAGTGTGAATGATTTTTTTTTTTTTTTTTTTTTTTTTTTTTTGAATCTGACAGTACTTCGATTCAAGTCTCATCCATAATCATTTTGATTTGTTTTTTGTAGTTCATTTTTCTTTTTTCTTTCTTTCTTTTTTTTTTTATTTATTTATTTTTATTTTTATTTTTATTTTTTATCAGATATCAATTTCATCCCTATTATTTTTTTTTAAAGTTATTTTTTTTACATTTAAATTCTGATTGGATTAAGTGGGGCAAGTTCTTTTTCTCATGCTTTGGAATATGTTACGTTGGGCTCAATAAAGTGAGCACAAATTGTAAATTTATTTTATTTTATTTCCAGTGAAAAAGTCTATATACCTTTGGTCTACCAATGTTTATAGCTGCAAAAATATGTCAAAATATTTATTTGAATCTGACTACAATTTAAAGTCATTTGGCAATCTTGTTCTATCCTTCTACAGAAGGGCTAGTTTCATAGGCTTGTGCTGCTTTCGTGGGTCTGTTCTCTTCTGTTGGAGGGTGTGTATGCTGCTTTCGTAGGTCTGTTCTCTCCTGTTGGAGGGCCCTGTTGGAGGGTGTGTATGGGCGCATAAATTGTTTAGTGTAGATGGGTGCAGTTGATTGGGTTTATTATGTTAATATAACATAATATCATTTGATATGTAGTAAGCTTGGGGTGTGTGGATAAAGCTGGAAGTAATGGCATTCACGGGGTTGGGGTTGAACTTTCTCATTGCAGCTGGTGAGGATGAGGTTGAACATTCAATAATTTCATCACTGTGTGGTACAACCGGCGCAGGCAACTTTGGTTTGGACAAGTCAATAGTGATAATCTTATTGGATAGGGAGGTGAATGCCAATGGAGCAGGGGAAGGACTATGTGGTTGAGTTGGTAGGTGGAGAGATCCATCAGCATTGACAGAGGCTAAAAAAGGTTCTTGCTCTAATGGCCTGACCTTGTCTGCATCAGAGTGAGGGGAACTGGTAGAGCATTCTTACTCTTCCTATTAGTCACCGCTGTCCAAGTCTCAGCATTCTTCCTCTTCCTATTAGTCACCACTGTCCAAGTCTGTTTTGGGTTTT
The DNA here is from genome assembly GCF_030987335.1 of Cornus florida. Lineage (NCBI taxonomy): Eukaryota > Viridiplantae > Streptophyta > Magnoliopsida > Cornales > Cornaceae > Cornus > Cornus florida. The sequence goes on from NW_026775574.1 coordinate 21,222,392, forward strand.
CATGTGTTGTGAGTTGGTTTTACAGGAACCGGAGTTGTGACCCACCAGCTTGCATGAGCTGCAAATAATTGGTAATTTCTGGTAAGTGACATACTTATTATCCCCCATCTTAAGCTTGATGTTCTCAACTAAGGTGGCTTTGAGGTCAATTTCAATGCTTATTTTTGCATACTTGAGCTTAGATCTTGACATTGGAAATTTGTCTGTTTGCAGAGGTTTGCCAACTGCACTTGCAATGAATCCTAGTCCCCTTGTTGTCCAGTAGTGAATTGGGATGTTGAAGAATTTGACCCAAACATGGATCTTAGTAAGCTCTGGGCTGTTGAGATCGAGGTTAGGTTGCCACTTAGAGAGTAAGATGCGTTTACCAGCCAAATTCCAAGGACCAGCTTCAATAATGATCCTTGCTCCTTGGTCAGATCCAAAGTTGAAGTAGAAGGCACCGTTTCCATCACCAAGCGCTTCCTTAAGGCCATTCTTTCCCCATATCTTGAAAGCATTGGTGTGGACCACTGAGAATGGGAGTTTTTTGAAAGGGAAGTGGCCAACAATGAATCCTTGTAGTGATTGGATCCCCTCGTCTGTGATATCATCTGGTGGAACAAGTGGCTGGGCTGATATGCTGTGTTTTTGGAAGTGATGGAGATGAATTCCATCAATGTTGTTGACAATGCTTGTCCAAGATGGCTTTACCTGCTGGTTAATGGTTGGAGGATTATTGGATGTGGTGCCAGCTGTGGTGGGGTCTTTTGCAGCATCATTCTGTTTTTGGTATGTTGCAGGTTCAACAGGTAAAGTAATATTTGATTGGACATTTGTTTGGACTTTATTTTGGAAAGTGATTGATTGAGGGAGAATGGTCAAGGAATTCAAATTTGAATTTGAATGGGAAATTGGTGGGAAAGGGGTGACCGGAGGAGAGGGGCATGAGGTCCAGAGAGAGGGAAATACCTGGTGATCTTTGGCTGTGCACATGGGTTGGCTTGTGTCTTGCATTGGATGAGTAGGGGAGGAAGTGGTTGTAATCTTTGAAGCTTAAGTTCTGCAATCTCTGATCTCAGCTCTGAGATGGTTAATTTCAGCTCCTCCTTAAACAGATCAAGATGGTTAATTTCAGCTCTGCCGAGGTTCTCTTGTTTGCAATGGTTTGGAAATGGCTTGCTGGTAGTTGGTTGGTTTGCTAGATGTCTGGGTGGCCGGTGGTGTTGGTTTAATGTAGTGATGGGTATGTTGTTTGGAGAGGAGATAAGTATATGGGTTGGTAAGATGGTTGCAGGTGAGTGGTGAGAGTTGGCTCCTTTACAGTGCTGGAATGGGTTTGTGGGTGAGGGAACTTGAGTTGTATTCCTTTCTGTTGTGTTCGTTGCATAGGTCTGGTTTGAAGATGATGGAGCATGTGTACATTTGATTGAATGAAGTCTGTTGAATGGAGGTTTCAGGTGGTTTCGGGTGCTTGGGAGGTTTCATTTTCCCTACACTTGAAGTATCTTCATCCTTTCAGATTTGGCATCTTCATCCTTTCATTTTTTATCACCATTTTAATCATCAGTTTCCGCAAAGAGTTTCAGAAACTTGATTTTTTGATCACCATTGCAAGAGTTTCAGAAACTTTGGTTTGGACTACCTCCTGGAACAATTGCCTTAACCTTACGAACCAATCTCCTGATGTGGTCTTTCCCTGGGCAGCTCGCCCCTGCTCTAAGACTGTCTCTGCTCAGCTGCTCAATCTGAAAGAATACTCGTACAAGGAAAGGACACATGCAATACTGAATGATTCACCTCATCGCCCTACGTCCCCTGTTAATGGATTGTGTGGAGGCAAAGAAAGAAAGCCAAGCGACAGAGATGCAGATTCAAAAGAAGATGCCTACCCAGGTTCAACAGAGGAAGTGGGAAGAAGAAAGACCTGAGGGAGATTACAGGTGGTGGTGGGAAAAGCCTTCATCATCGATAGCCTCAGGTCCCACATCGAAAATATATGTGGAGTGTGAAAGTAACAGTAAGTCTATATTTAATTACAGTAGTCCCACATCGAAATATCTATGGAGTGTGAAGTAACAGTAAGTCTATAAGTAAAAAAACTTTTATTTTATGTTTTTTGTTAAATGAGACAATGGTGAGCTTATCTCAAGCTCTCCGACGTCACTTCGTATTCGCTCGGGCTCGACTTGCTCAGGCTCGGCTTCAGCTTCCAAGTTTGGCAAAGTCTCCAAGTTTGGCTCGGGCTCCGCTTGCTCAGGCTCGGCTTCAGCTTCCAAGTTTGGCTCGGCTTCAGCTTCCAACCTTGGCTCAGGCGAAGCCAGGTAATTCCTTTTTTCTTTTCTTTTTTTTTTATTTGCTTTTTTTTTTTTTTAAATCTTTCTTTAGGTAGTTTTTTGTTTTTTGTTTTTTTTTTTAATCTTTCTTTAGGTAGTTTTTTTTTTTTGTCGTCCTTTTATGAAATTTTTCTGAATTTTTTTTTACTGTAGACTATAGCTTTACTTTTGCTGCGCTACGATCTTTTTCTACTCTGCCGAAGAAGGGTGGAAAGTCAGATGACGATCCGCAGGCGGATCCAAACACTAACTCGAAGTCATCAGATGACGATCCGCAGGCGGATCCAAACACCAACTCGAAGAAGTCATCAGATGACGATCCGCAGTCGGATCCAAACTCTGGAACTGGAAACTCGTCAGATGACGATGGAAACTCTGGAAACTCAGATGACGATTCCCAGTCAGATTCAGATTCAGAATCAGAGTATGATTTTCGGAGGGGATTAGAGATGGAAAGCCTCAAGGTGGCGAAATTCTTGGCATTAATTGAGGCAGCAAAATTACAGGTTGCTGCAGAAAGTCTGGTCCTTGCCACTGCTTCACTTTGTCTCACTTTTGTATTCGGCTTGGTGTCTGTCGGGTATCAAATGTATCAAACTATGCTCCAAGAGACGCTCTCCGACTTCGAGCGGGCGAATCTCTATCGGATGTTGAAGATGGCGAAGGAGTTGGCGAATTTCGTTCAGATGGATCCGGATCACCCGCTGCCAACCGATCCGGATCCGATCCATCTTCCAACCGAGCCGGATCCGATCCACCTGCCAACCGATCCGATCCGATCCACCTGCCAACCGATCCGATCCATCTGCCAACCGATCCGGATCCGGATACGATCCCTCCTCTTCTGACCTGGCTTCCTTGGCTTCCACGGTCGGCCCAGATACACCCACGTTCTAGAGATGATATGAGAGGATTGCGGATTGTATAGATTCAAAAGCAAGATTCAAATGTAGTACCGTACGTACAATTCTCATATATCTGCTTAAATTTCAATACATTTCATTCATATGGTGGTCACTCCCACCATTTGACGACACAGTAAGCCTACATAAAAGTAAAATACTACTAGCGCCCAATAATCCGCAATCCTCTCATATCATCTCTAGAACGTGGGTGTATCTGGGCCGACCGTGGAAGCCGAGTCAGGAGAGGAGGGATCGTATCCGGATCCGGATCGGTTGGCAGATGGATCGGATCGGATCGGTTGGCAGGTGGATCGGATCGGTTGGCAGGTGGATCGGATCCGGATCACCCGCTGCCAACCGATCCGGATCCGATCCATCTTCCAACCGAGCCGGATCCGATCCACCTGCCAACCGATCCGATCCACCTGCCAACCGATCCGGATCCGGATACGATCCCTCCTCTTCTGACTTGGCTTCCTCGGCTTCCACAGTCGGCCCAGATACACCCACGTTCTAGAGATGATATGAGAGGATTGCGGATTATTGGGCGCTAGTAGTATTTTACTTTTATGTAGGCTTACTGTGTCGTCAAATGGTGAGAGTGACCACCATATGAATGAAATGTATTGAAATTTAAGCAGATATATGAGGATTGTACGTACGGTACTACATTTGAATCTTGCTTTTGAATCTATACAATCCTACTTGAATTTAAATAGGTGTGATGTTATGTTAGAAACAGTGTGTTGACTTGAAATTGGAAAAAAAATATACCACTCTTCTTGTGTCAAATCAATGTCCGAAAATTGACCTTGGCCAAAGGCCTAAACAAGTCCAGGCATTGGAATTAAAATTATTTAAATAGGTGTGATGTTATGTTAGAAATACTGGTGTCAACTTGAAATTTAAAAAAAAAATATGCCACTCTTCTTCTGTCGGTACTACATTGACTTGAAATTGGAAAAAAAAAATATACACCGAATTTGATTTTTTCGGACCAAACATGCGAAAATTTGACATAAGACTCCTCAGACCAAACTTCCTAGGAGCATGTGGCCCGAACCAAATGTCAAATCATATTGACATTGATCACAATGTTCTACGCTGGCTGTGGAACTGGCTAAACCAACCCCCTTCCTTTATCCGGGCTTGGGACCGGCTTCATTTCCACATGTACTTACAAACACTAATATTTCATATGTCCACTTTAAACACAGAACATATTGTTTCAGCGAATAACAAAAAAATATATATCCTTTCAGCTTAGAAAATCGCATAATACAAGCTTCACCAACAGCATTACATTCATTGAAATACTTAACATTCCAGAATTAACAACGACTTGGAGGTAGAGAGAGGCAATTCTCATTCATGTTGGCATATGGCTCTAGGGTGTTATACTGCGGCAATATCATTCGATACTCACCAAGAATCTGGCAGAACTTGAGCTCACCAACCTCAATGCCGCACCAACTTGGCAGGCGTGTTAGGGTTATTCTCAAAAATCTTCAGCATGTATGCATCTCGAATCTGTGGTAACATATCCAAGTCATGTATAGAGATCAAAAGGTCAAAAAGGCAGAGCAACTTAATAACGAACAACCTCATATACTTACAGTGAACTCAGTTACTTGAATTGAGTTGGAAATAGGACCAAATACTCCAGCCTCTTTATACATTTCCACAATAAAGGCAACGCAAATTGTTGATTTCCCATCACTGTATACCCATTCATCTTGTTCGGGAATGGCAAGTATTTGATCAAAGGTGAGACCACGCCTTTCAGTCTCAGCTAGAATTCCATACAAATCCAAATCCTGTAAGAAAACAGACCAGTAATCAACTACGACGGCAACAACAACTATAATAATAATAATCTTTTTTTTATGACAACCAATAATAATAAGGGCTAAGTATATAAAACACCCTAAGGTTTACTTTTTGAGCAAATACCACGTCTCTTTTACTTTGAGTATAGAACTCCCTTAAAAATTTAAAATGTTGCAAACTATGGCTTTTCGGCACTCAATCATTAGAAAAGTATTGTTAACAAACCACATGCCTCGCACATGACTAATTAATTGTATTAAATACCAAAAATGACCTTATTTGATTTTGAAAATGCCCTTACCCTTATTGTATATAAAGGCCATAATAGTCATTTTACATTAACTGAATTTTTTATTATTATTTATTTTAATTGTAGGAAGGGCATTTTAGTACTTTTATCGCTCCATTAATGGCCGAATGAGGGGAGGTCCTTGTTCGCCCCTAAAATAAACGGTAAAGGGTTATATGAGCTATATGCATACAACAAGGTGTTAAATGCTTGCTGCCCTAATAATTATAACAACAACAACAACAATAATAATGAAAGAAAAACAAAAATTTGTGCAAAATTTTACATCCCACTGAAACTGCATAGTTAATTGTCTGATAATGAGCAAATGATATCCTCTTTCTGCTAAAGAGGATGTATTGAACTCCTAATTCACTAGATACATTTTATGAATGTCAACTATTGCAAGTAAATTGCTCATGTTTAAGTATCTACAACATTTCACATAATATGATTAGACAAAAGAAAAAGAATATTAATTCAAGCACCTCAAACTTGAGTACAGGAGTTTAAATAGCAAATTTCTTACATGTTTGTAATATTAACCATATATATATATATATATATATAATATTAGGATAGCATGATACCAGTATCCACTCCTATTTAGATTTCCCTTTTTTTCTGTTTCCAATCGCCTTCTCTTTTCTATCGCAAGAACCGACTATATGACATTCTTATATATAATACGAAGGCCTCTCAAAACCCCCTGTTACATGGGGTTGTTGGAGGGTCTCCAAACTCCCAAATATTGTCCTCTTTCATTGGAACTGTTTGTTAGGCTGTATTTCTCTTACAAAGCCATCTCTAATCTGATCTGAGAGACCTTCCCTTGCAAGATGTATTCATTGTCATGCTAACTAGAGTTGATTGTCATGCCAACTAGAGTGAGAGTGAATGCAACCTTCCTGTTTAAATTTGTTTGGCAATTGATTGAAACCATGTAAGATGTGTCTTTTAATCTATTCTCTTGCAATATCAATTGGTGACTGGATTTTTGATATAAATGCGAATCAGGGACAAGTCAAGAACTAGGCAGTAAGTTGTTTTTAGTATCTAAATGATTCATCTAACATACAATAGGTAAGTTTCCCTCTACATCAACTCTGATGTTGAATTCAAGATTTGAAATTATTAATACTGCAGCAGTAAACAATACCTTGTTTTTTTTTTTTTAATCAAATAGGCACAATGCGGAATTATAGAAATAGCACCGGTTGTTATAAAGATTAGTTTTATTGGATTAATCATCATTTGCACAATCAATTTATTTGTTTATTTATTAATTTGTTTTGTAATTTTAAATTTGATGGTGTGAGTGATAAAATTGTTGGTTTGTTACCTTTCATTTCTTTATAGCAAAGGACTTTGTTTTCCCATCCTCTAAGGTTGTATCTCATTTTCTAATTATATACTTGTAAAAAAATTGACAATTTTTATTATTTTGTTATATTAGGTTGAGGTGTGTGGAAGAAAGTTGTTGGCATGACCGGTGTCGGTAATAGATATGTGTATTCACATTTCTTTGTGGCATCATAATTTTTAAGCAGAGGGTTGGGAGGAGGTACTTGCTAGGATTAAAGGGTTTAAGTATCTGCATGCTTCAGCATAGGATAATCTGAATGGAGTGAAAACTCTGTTACCACTGTCTTGTGGCATTTAAGTTTCAAATTTTTTTTTTTTCCCCCTTTTTTTGTTACGACTTCTTTGCTTACGACGACAAACCCAGCCCGAATGGAGTGATAACCTTTTTTTTTTTTTTTGGTTTTCTTTGCTTACAACGACAAACAAGAGGAAAGGAGTTGGCTTCATCAGTCGGGTGTTTTCCGGCAAACCCAGCTAGAAACCTCTTTTGACCAACGAACCCAAAGTATCAAGGTAGGACTCGTGTTGGCATTCAAGTGAAGCAGGGCATTTCAACTCTGGTTCATTTTACTTGTCAAATTTAGTGTATGTAATACTTTTCCTTATAGTGTATGTGGTACTTACTTTGTGCCAGATCAATGTGGTGAGGATTCTCACCATCATATCATCATATGTAGTGCTTACTTTGTGTCAGATCAATGTGGTGAAAGTAAGGCTGTAAGTTGGGCAGTTGAATTCAGCCCGAGTCTAATCCAATCTTAACATGAAGTCGGTTAGATTGGACAAACCCGATGTTAAAAAATTTAGACTCTGACAATAACCTGAGTCCGAATGTATTTGGGATGTACGAGTTGACCCGTTTTTTTAAATTTTTTATTATAAACAAATATGCAGATTACATCGTGTTTTTTTTTTTTTTTTTTTTTTTTTTTTTGTCGATTTAAAACATCTTTGTCACTGAAATATTCAAAATATTAATTTTTATATTTTTTCAAGTCTAATTTTATTTTTAATAATACAAAAATATAAAACTTACCTTATTTTATTTAAATATAAAAGTAAAAAACAAACTTTTTCTTTTTTAATTGTTATTAAATAAAATTTTAATTTTAAATTACTCCGATTAAAATTCTAAAACAATTCTTGTACATAGAAGTAATTCTTAAAACAAGCCCGGTGGACAGCAAATTAGAGAGAGAGAGAGACAGAGGGGAAAGCCAACACACACACACATATATATATATATCAAAGATTTGGAAGGAAAGAAAAAAGAAAAAAAAAATTGGAAGGAGAAAAAAAAAATGGAAGTTTTTCAAAATTTTCAAAAATTTTTAATTCATTAATAATTTTTTTTAATCTGATCAAACTATTAGTATTATGACTGAAGTATTCAATTATTATTTTTTGCATTTTTTCAACTTTAATTTTATTTTTATTACAACAAAAAAATATAACTTATCTTATTTTATTTTAAATATAAAAATAAAAAACTTTTTTCTTTTTATTTGTTATTAAATAAATTTTTATTTTTAAATTATTCCGGCGGGCAATTCCTTGATACCTGTTTGCATTTGGGTTTTATCTCTCTGCAATCACACACATATATATATCTATGTCAAATGACCAATTAAAGTTTTCAGTAAATGATACAGATATACATAATTACATATATAGCAGAGATTTGGAAGCTGCCAAAAAAAAAAAAAAAAATGTTTTTTAAAATTTTGGGTTGGGTTCGGGTTGAGCCCAAGACCAACCCGAATATGTCTGGGCTAGGGTCGGGTTGGGCTGAGTTGGTCTACCCAAAATTTATAGGTATTTGTAGGTCAAATTATTTCAGCCTCCCCAATCGCCTCATCTCTATGCTCAGTCTCAACTCTGAACTTTCCCTGCATTCGGAAAAAGAGTGAGTCTCGTTCAGAGGGATGGGATGTTTCTAAGGGTGGTTGGAGGCGATTGGGGAGGCTGAAATGATTTGCCCTAAAAATATATATATATTTTTTCTGGTGGCCCTGCACTCGGAAAAAGAACGAGGCTCGTTCAGAGGGATGGGATGTTTCTAAGGGTGGTTGCCCCTCTCTGTAAACGATGATCTCCTACAAAATGAGGGATGGGAGATCATCTAGAGCCAATGATTTCATTTCCTACAGAATCAACAGCCCTTTGTGTATGTATACTTCTGATTCTTGTAGATTTTGTAGTTTCCATCATCATTATAAGAGGCTGTGATGATATATGTTCTGAGTGGATCATACTGGCATTGAGAATCGGATCCGTTTATTGGCGGGGCAAACCAGAGGGTCTGTGGGAGAGAGATTTGGTTCTTCTCTCACAGGCAACTATTGTTGCAGCCAGGGCGGTGGGTTATACTCTTGCCCTCATCAAAAGCAGATCTGAGCCTCTCAAGTGTATTTTATTGAAAATTTTCAAAAAAAAAAAAAAACTCTGAACTTGCCCCCCCTCTCTCTCTCTCTGCAACTGTAAACTACAAAATCTACAAGAATCAGAAGTTCAAAACCCATATATTTCAGTATATCTATCTGTCTGCAAGAATCAAAAGTTCAAAACCTATTATCTAGATGAAAACCCATATCGGCATATCATTTCAGATTGTTCCAAAAATCAAAACCCATATCTTTCAACCCATATCGGCATATCATTTCAGATTGTTCCAGTTCGGGTTCGCTGTTCACAAGCTTCATGTATGTATGTGTCTCTCAAGCTCTCTCTCTGCAACTGCTAACTTGTATGTATGGGTTTTGTTTTTAATTTTTTTTTTCTAAATCAACTAATCAAGGTCTGTAATTCTTGTTTTGCAAACTAAATCTTATTTGGTGAAATTTTTTATGATTTTTTTTATATAAATTTTTTATTTTTACAATATAAAGAAATTTGCATTGCATTTTGAGGTAATCACCGTAATCTACATTTTATTTCAGCAAAACAAATATATATATTTTTATTTCTATAACTTCTATTTCTTTTTTTTATTTTTTATTTTTTGGTCAATTATGTCTACAAGAAAATTTGCATCTGGGCATGAAAAAAAAAAAAAAAAAATCTTTGAAGATTAGGAGATTGAATTAGGAGATTGAATCTGAAACAATTTTTATTTGAAAATGGAAATCTTTTCAGAACTAAAAAGAAAAAATCATAACAAGAACTTTGACAAGCAAAAGTAGTTAATATAGGGTAAAGCTCTAAAGTTACTTCTTGAAAATTAAAATGCTTACAAAAAGCATGCTTTTGAGTGAATTCCGTAGTGTTGGAAGGGGCTTGCCATGAACTAACTCACACGGAAGATTTAGGGTACTGAGTGGTGAATTGGAGGCGATTGGGGAGGCTGAAATGATTTGCCCTAAAATATGTATATTTTTTCGAAAAAGAATGAGGCTCGTTCAGAGGGATGGGATGTTTCTAAGTGTGGTTGCCCCTCTCTGTAAATGATCTCCTACAAAATAAGGGATGGGAGATCATCTAGAGCCAATGATTTCATTTCCTACAGAATCAACAGCCCTTTGTGTATGTATACTTCTGATTCTTGTAGATTTTGTAGTCTCCATCATCATCATCAATCATCACTATAAGAGGCTGTGATGATATATGTCTGAGTGGATCATACTGGCATTGAGAATGATCCGTTTGTTGGCGGGGCAAACCAGAGGGTCTGTGGGAGAGAGATTTGGTTCTTCTCTCACAGGCAACTGTTGTTGCAGCCAGGGCGGTGGGATATACTCTTGCCCTGATCAAAAGCAGATCTGAGCCTCATTTGTAGTCAAGTGTATTTTATTGAAAAATTTCAAAAAAAAAAAAAAAACTCTGAACTTGCCCCCCCTCTCTCTGCAACTGCAAACTAGAAAATCTACAAGAATCAGAAGTTCAAAACCTATATATTTTAGTATATCTGTCAGTCAAATTAGGGTAAGTGAGGCGGCTGAGAGCAGATCTGAAATGGGGGATGATGTTTTCTGAAAATATATGGGATTGGTGGGCAAGGAAGCATTATATACATATATGTTGTAATTATTTGCTTCCCTACTCCACCCATTCCTATGGTTTTCGGTGTTATCTCTTTTCTTATTCAGCTTCATCATCTCTTTTACACACTCAAACACACACGTATATGTGTATATTGTTTATGCGTGTTTGCGTATCGACGCCGGAAAGTTGTGTGGGAGGTCAATCGAGTTCGTCGAAGAGGAAGTGTTGCAAGAGAAGAAAAGATCAAGCAGCGAGTTTCATCTCGTTTGTCTGATCGATCGTTGGACAAGGTCCAGAAGTCTGCCCCTTCGGATCGCTCCCATAACAATCCCACTTTTCATGGTCCTCTCTCTGTCTCTATCTCTCTGCATACTCATATATATAATAATGATTACGAGTTTTGATTTTTTTTTTTTTTTTTTTTTGAGACTGCAATTTGAAATTGAATTTTGAATTTGAACTGTGGTTTATGGAGTTTATGGTTTGGATTGTGAGAGAAAGATGGGAATTTGGACTAAGCTAAGCTAGCTGCATTGTGTGAAGCTGGTACTCTCTTAACATAAAGATGTACAGCTTTGGATTTGGGAGGGATTCTTATAAGAACTATTACTTTTTGGTTTCAACATTCAAATCATTACATGATCATTGACCTTGAAATTTTTTGTGAATTGCCTGACAATTTGGTGGTCCTTTCTTATTCATAATTCATGAAATTAGGATGTTCAGGGTAAAGTTTGTAGAGTAGAGTATTTCAAATCTTTTCCATGATTTAATTTTGGTTCTACATTTTCCTGGTAGATGAGCTGATGGTGTCTTTTTTAAATAGATATGGATGCAGTTCTTTAGTTGATTTGTTAGCTATCAAAGACAAATAAGTTGATCACATCTCAAATTGGAGGCTTTGGTGAGTCCTCTCAAGGCTTTTGGTGAGCCAAGGACTGAAAACTGTACTTTGTGGAGATCACCATATGAGTCCCAATTCCCTGTTCATAGCCGTGGGAGATGCCTCTTATTTTGTACAATTGGATCTGGGTTCAAAACTTGGTCTGGTTAGTAGAAAACAACATGAGTGCCTTGTTTGAAGATTGATAGTGTTCAAGATCTTGTAGTTTGGAGAAGGGATGGGGAATTGTAATATATATATATATATATATATATATATGTAGTTTACGGGACTGGAGGCCTTTAGATAGAGTGGAATGGCGAAATATAATTTATTTAGCTGATCCCAAGTAGTTTGAAAAGGCTTCAATGAATTGAGTAAAAAGAATGGGGAGTCTAGTTTGATAAATTGGATGTCTAGGCAATGATATAAGGCTATCTAATTTGGCATTAGACATGGTAAAAGTAGCTTCCAAATATATGGGAGTTTAATGGGATGATGTTACGTATAGAAAACTATAGCTGGTTGATAAATTAGTGATGCATTACTACAGGATATCCTATGTTGCAAATAGCATTCTCTAATTTTTCTATAGTTTTTAATTGCGCTTATTGGGTCTGCAAAGAGCTTAGGGGCAGTAAACACTAGAAGGTGGATTTTACATGTAAATTGGTGGTTAGGGAAACTGCACTCTAAATTATTAGCTTAGTTATACAGAGATAGCTACCATGCAGGTATTCACAGTGAGGATGTTACATAACATTAGGGCGGTGATTGATTGCTGCATTTGGTGCCTTGGAAATATGGTTTTGGTAAACTTCTTAAGGATGCTACAAAGACATCCTTTTGTGGCCTGATTTCAAGTTCTTAAGAAGTTAAAAGTCATGTAAAGTTGAGATATGTTGGATCAAGAATACAGAATTTTAGTTTTTTCCCTGTTCCATAGAAAACAAGCTTCATGTGTGTATTTTCCTTGAGTACATCTGTTATGTACAATCCTTCCCAGTTCATACCACCCCAGTGTTGTTAAGGGTGCGCCTGTTGTGTGCCCAGGTGTGCCTTTGACAACATTTGCGCCTTTAATATGGAATATGAATATGTTTTAATAGTAATTTAATTTTTCAATAGTGTGCCTTGCCTTGCGCCTAGGCTCCAAAGGACCTCTAGCGCCTTAGTGCGCCTTGGGCCCTTGATAACAGTGTACCACCTAGATGCTATTTCTGGCTAATGAACAAACAGAAATGTCAAGATCATGGCTAGGTAGAGAAAAAAAAAATTCTAAAGGCTTCCTTTACAATTTTTTTATTGCTGTACTTTTCTAATTCTGGTTTCTGTTAAATATTGTATCATTTTTTCAACATGTGTCAAATTGAAATATCCTGAAGATAGTAATCTGCCACTCTTGTAGCTGCAAATGCTGCTTTCCTGATTTCTGTCACAATGTGATAATACTGACAGGAAGTATTGAGGAGGCATGGTTTGATTCTGCTGGCATACTTGACTCTGACTGTGATGAAGATTTTGAAAGTGTCCAGGATGGTAAAAATATGGAAAATTTAGTTTTAATCGTATATTTTAATTTCATGTTTCTTTCGACCTTCTGATTGACCAGTTATAATAGGCTTTTATCCCCACTTGAGAGGTGCTAATGCTGTTTGCAGCATCATAGTGGATGTATGTGTAGTTACTAGCTACATCTGTCCTTGTGCGGGTTATGTTTTTGTTGAGTAACAGAGTGTTGCGAATTTTGTTGCATATGCTTAATTATTGCTACTTATGACTTCCTTTTGGTTGAGCAACGAGCAAGTTGAAGTGACATTAGGTTTGCTAAATATCAACAAATCTGGAAAAGTTTGGAATGTAGTGTTTTTCATGCTTCCATTCTCAGCCATGATTCCGTGAACTTTTTACAGGGAGAAAACTACTTCGAGCTTGATGTGGATATGCACCGATTTAGTTACATCTCTAGGAAAGGGTTTGATGCATTCCTGGATAGACTAAAGCACTACATTTTGGATGTTGGCCTTACAATTCAGGCAAGTTCTTCCAGTACCCTCCAAGTTTGAGTGGCAACCCAATATTAAACTATCCCATTCTTCATTATAATTTTTTCCTTATTTTTGCTTTTTTATATTGCATGCTATTATTAATATTACCTTTCGTTTCTGTTATAAACCAGGGGAACAAAGCCGATGAGTTGCCAGAGCAGATATTATGTTGTATTAGGTTAAATAGAATTGACTACATGAATTATCAGAAACTGGGTTACAGTCAACAGTCCATTTAAATTGTGCACATACACTGTAAGGCTTAAAATTAATTTATTAAATAAAAGTATATTTTTTCTATTGAAAACTTCGTAGTGCTCCTTTTTTCTAGTTCTTTGACTTTCATTTGTGCGAAGTATGTGCATATGTACTTGTGTGTCGTGTGTGCCCGCGCGCATATTTAACTGATTTTTGCAGACAGTCCATTCTTTGGTAAGCATTCCACTTGAATAAATATTTTCGAACATCTTGTTTCCTGCAAGGCTTCTCCTAGCACAGATAGATTCTTGGTGTGGTGGTTGAAGTGTAATTTGGTACTTATTTCGTAATGCCTGAAAAATTCCAAGGACCAAATCAGTTAGGCATCACCTAGAATTACTTTGCAAGGGAAACAGTTCTAGATAGGGAAATAGTTCTAGATTGGGTTGATTGTGATGGATTATGCTGCTATTTTGAAAATGAAAAACTGCTTTCGATACAGATTCATACATGCATACAAGTGTATAATATATAAAGATAATATGATCAAAAGTATCAGTGTTCAAGACTTACAAGGACTAGGAGGTTTACCCCATAACCCTAGGTTTCCACAGAGAGAAACGAGAGGGAGGTAAAGTGTCCGAAAGCAGGAGAAACAGTTACCAAAAGATTAGAGGTGTCCGAAAGCCGGAGAAACCGTTACCAAAAAATTAGCTGAAGGACGGCATTTGGCCAGATTAAGCTTGATGGAAATGTGATCTCTCACTCAAAGTTGTTGAGGGAAAGATCAATCATTTCCAGAGCCTGCAAGTTACAGATTTCTCTGCTGGCATTTGACCACCGAGAATTTTGATGAAGATCCAAACTTAGCAATTCTGTCAAGTTACCAATCTCTGCTGGTATTGCACCAGAAAACTGGTTTGAGAGTCACTTAGGTTACATGTCTTAAGCTTACGAATACCGTACTTTGTTGGAGATGAGAGTGAGCATTGCAATAACCCATTGTGTCTGGACAGATAGAGACTTCAAACAAACAAGGATAAGACACTAGTGTTGCTCAAAAATTGCCTCTTTTTCTTTACAGTTACTAGTCTATAAGACTATGACACACACCGACACAAACACACACAAAATGTTTCTGCATAATTGATTGTTAATTAGAATTGTTATGTTGCAACTCTGTTTCCTCATTCCGCTAACAGCAAACCTGGTTCATCAAAAGGTGCTTGGTGATGATCTATTGATAGATTATTGTTGTTGTTTTTTATGTACTTAATCAAAAGTTCCCCTTTTTTTCTTCACTAATTAGGTCTGACTTTTGAGCCCTGTTTATCTTTGTGGAATTTCAAGAAGGATGTTACTATCATGGGTATTGTTTAAACATGCAGTATAAATATTTTAGTTTACTAGTATAGATTCTGATCGCATCTTTCAATTTTTGAGTGGAGGTTGAGTCTTTGAACCCTACTAAGGATAATATCATGAATGGCGTTTTTGCTTTAAGTTTCAAAAAAGAAAAAAGGAAAAACACTCACAAATACTGTTTACTCTATCAAGAATTATGCTTCATGTGTCTGTTATGCAACATACCTCAATAATTCACTAATTGCTTCCACGTTTACCATTCACAAATTGCTTCCTCTTTGTTTTCAACATTTAATGAGCAGTGTCATACGGCTTTTAGAAAGTAAACCTCTTCTCTACTTACCTAATACTTAGCAGAGAATAAATAAGTTTCCCAACAGAAAAGAATTTTTATATTTTTACATGTCCTGAATCCTGATCCAATATTGGCCAGTTGTATCCACTTCAAATAAGACCCAGCGGTTTACTCGCTGGTCTTTTGAACTTAGCAAACCTAAGGTTTGGGATTCAAGTTATGCTAGTAAGGGCGAATTTAGGAGTGGGCTTGAACCCACCGCCAATTTTTTTATTTTTTATTATAGACAATTTTAGCCCAGTTCCAGAAAAAAAAAAAAAAAAAAAAAAAAAAAAAAAAAAAAAAAAAATTAAATGTGTATTATTAGTATTAGCTTACCTAAAGAAATATTAGCCCATCTAATTGATAATTCCTGAATTCGCTTTTTGTAGCTAGCCCCTGCAGTGACTTACTCAGCTTAAGTAGGGAGGTGTCCTTCTGTGTTCTCGGAGATTAGTCTGATTATTGAGTGTGCCCTTCGAAACACTAAGTTAACTAAAATATATTACGCGCGCGTGTATTGGTCAGTTGTACTCCACATTGATCGATTCCCATTAGTGACCCCTGCTATATGCTTAAGTGGCTGCGATTGTCTCGCCCAAAGGCCGAAGCAATAGAAAGGTCTTAAATTGTTTTATTTTCTTATATATTAAAAGTTGTGACAACTAAAAGTCTTGACGGAGATTAAAGAGTAGAAATACCAATAAAGAGAGTAGGATACCAATTTTTAAAAAATAAAAATAAAATAAATGTGTGGTGAAATTCGTTCCTCGGAATTCATGATCACATGCCCCTCTATTGTCTTTCAAATTGATGCCACAATGAACATTTTTTATTGTGAAATGTCAGTTACATGTAATCAAATGGGGATGGAATCCCAGAACAAGCCTAAAGCCTATTGATCTTAATAAGGTGAAAATTAATACGTGGCATCGGGACTAGTCAAATTTGGAAGGAATAGTCCCTACCCAGAGGGTAGTCATTTCTCTAATATATATCACATGTGGGGCTCAAGGAAAGCCTGGACCGACCTCTACATGCAGGTCCTACAATAAATAGCGGAAGGTAATGTTTAACCAGATGCAAAGCAAGTGAGGAAGTAAAATTGGCCTTTGAAACATTGTGCCTAGACAAAAGACAACACAAGTTGATCATTGCTATCTTTCCATTTTATTTGGGCTTTAGCAGCTTGACAAAATCGTTTAAAAGTTAAAACTGATAAAAAGCGAAGACATGTACGAGCAAACTCGGTTTCTGGGCAACCAAACATGGCAATATTCAACCACTCCACTAATGAAAACTGTGCTGTGCCTAAACAATAATTCCAATGTTTTTTTTTTTTTCATCAGAGGTTGACAGACAAAACACAACTCATTAAGCACTACTTTGGGAAACTAATGACCTTATTAATTAATCTTTCTTATCGCTAATTTTGAGGAGGCCTTGCTTGTTGCACCTCTAACCTTCAACGAAGAGCTGATACTGTTGGAGTTTGAAGCCCTAAAAGATTGTCATAAAATCTCTTTTGTACACTCAAACTACAAGGGCTTTGTTTCAAGTTTAATTTTTTTAGCATTACTTTAAACTACACTTGGTGAGATAGCTTTCTACGTTGCACAGTTAAACTAATTCATAACAATTGTAAAATAGTGTTCGGCTCGTAAAAAACCGTGGTTCCACTTTCCAAGTGAATGAAAGTAGGAGTGAATTGCGGGTGTACCAGGAACTGCAGAAGTTCTAAAGTAAAAAATCCGAACGGTTATCCAGTTGGAAAGTTGTAAGGATCAGGCGATTGTACGAAGGTCTGGAATGACCACTTTCGAAGGGTCTTTTTTGCCTTTGAACAAGGACTTCAAACTATTCTATGACTAATGGAAATGAAGACTGTATTGAAGGTGCAATGCTGGAATTTAAAGTAATTTAAAGTGCATGACTGGAAATTTAGAGACATGGATATGCAGTGCTCCGCTAGAAGTAGCAAAAGGAGTGCAAGACTTAGAATTCATCGCATGGAATGAAAGCTACATAGAATAGCAAAGTGCTGGACTCAACTTAAAAGGACGTATATTCATTGCTGGAATGGAAATACAAGTACTAGCAAAGTGCTAGGTTTAAACATAGTGCAAACTTATTGTTGAAATGAGAGATGAAAGCAAAGATGCTTGTGTTGATAAAGCTTTGAGTTGTGTTGTGTGCGTTGAGCAGGCAGGGTTTGCAAACTAGCCTTGGGTGCTCTATTTATAGAGTTCTTCATGCATGCAGCAGCTTGATGTGGCAACTCAAGTGATTTCCACGTGGCCAAATTTCGAACTGCCACGTGTCACATGATCTTTCAGCCTTCTCTAAATGTTGCCAAGTGTAAAACAATATTCTCCTATGATTTATAACTAATAGATAGTGGACTTGGTGGTTGAATACATACTTATAAGCCTTCTCCCATGTTCTGGAACTGCCCAGATGGAAAGGTAGCGGTTTCCAACAGCAGTTACAGCAACAGTTGAGAACTTCCACCTGGAAGATTCGGATCATGCCACATGTCCCATGTCTTCTTTAGTCTTCTCCCTCATGCGTGGTCTTCTCCTTTATCAGACCATGATTCCCCTAATTTAGCCATATCATTCATTATCTTCAAACAGTCCCTCAATTAGTGGTGGTTACCATATGAAGTTCTACCACTTTCAACTGACGTGTTCTTGTTTGGCCAAGTGTCCCCACGATCCTTGTATTTCCATATATACATGTTGTTTACTCCATTATTTTTGCCTAATGGAAAGACGACATGTGGCGAGTTCCAATGGAACTTGCCATGCTGGATCGCAACTCTAATAAGTTATTATTGGAGTTTTAAAGCTATTTAATTTTACGTAACAATCAAAGACAAGTGGGCCAGTACAATCCTACCATATAGAGTTTTCTATCCTAAAAGAAAAGAGGTGAGTCCTATTAGGACTTGCCATCTTTAAAGTGATGGCTTACAAATTCCTATTTGGAATGAAGGAATTATTTTATGGAAATACTACCATATATGCAATCTCATACAATTATTCAAGATAAATTCAACCAATTGGTTCTCGACACATGACGAGTTCTACGGAACTTACCATAAGATATTTTTTCTTTTAAAGAATTAATAGGTGAATTTTGTGGGCAAATCACGTATCTTCAAAACCCTTGAAGAGTTACCAAAATTTGCAAAGTTGACCAAGCTAGAAAAGGAGAACATGGAGGCTATATTTTCTCCTTCTTTCTAGGAAACTTCAACGGTTTGTCTAAACTTAGTCAATCTTCGTTGCTACAATTTTGCAAAACATGGGGGTTTAATATATTTATAATATATATACATATATATATATATATATATTTATGTATATATTAAACCCACGATTAAAAAGAGGTCACTTGTACCCAGAGAGCATGATGCCGTGAAAGTAGGAAGAAAGGTTTGGTTGAGGAAAGTTGTAGAAAATCAAGGAAATGTGGGATGACACATATTTATGGATATATATATATATATATATATATATATATATATATATTTATGCGTATATATATATTTGTATTATATGCAGCCCACGATGAGAAAACCACTGAAGTCTAGGAGCCACGACGCCATTGGGAGGGAAAGTCTGAAGAATGGAAGTTACAGGAGTTGAGGATGCCAACCCACGATAAGAAGGACATTGAAATTAAGGGGTTTATGGCATCATGGAGTCTAAGACCATAAAGGAAAGTTTGGTTGAGGGAAGTTACCTAAAAATTCAAGGAGATGTGGTCTGCTAAAGAAGAGGGAAGTTGGGTAATGATAAGTATATATTTTCTGGATATATATAAATATGCGTATATATATATATATATATATATATATATATATATATATATATACTGAGATACAGCCCACGATGAAGAAGTTGCTGAAAGAAGGGGCCACGACGCCATGAAAGTTAAGGCCAAACAGGAAAGTCCAACCAGAAGAGGTTACCTAAAGCCAAGGGAACGTGGGTATATGAATAATTTCTATATACATGCATGATAGATATAGAAATTATACAGAAGGAAGGTTTTACAGAAGGGGAAGACTATTAGACATCGTGGGACACTTGGCCAAACAAGAATACGTCGGTTGAAAGTGGTGGAACTTCATATGGTAACTACTACTAACTGAGGGAGTGTTTGAAGATAATGGATGACATGGCTAAATTAGTGGAATCATGGTTTGAAATAAAGGAGAAGACCACGCATGAGGGAGAAGACTAAGGAAGACATGGGACACGTGGCATGATCCGGGCCTTTAGGATACCCCCAGATTTTCGGATATGGGTTGGCCAGGCCCACGCCCGATTATCCGAGGATATCAAATCAATTAGCAATAATCGAACACAGAATACAATTAAAAAGTAGGAATAAATAAATTGCTGAAAAGAAATTAGAATGATAATCCCAAAACCTCAGGATAAAATTTTATTAATAAAGAATTATTCTGATACATCCAAATTCTCCATTTCTAATACAACTCGGGAATCCATCTAGTGGACCCCTAAAAATCCCAAGTTCAAATTTACATAGCTGGGAAGAAACTTAAGTCTAAAACATGAAACAAAGTCCTACAGCATCGGTGGAGTGAATGACTGTATCTGCTCAGCATGATCCAGCTCTAAGACTGGAACTAACGAATACCTGTAAAAATAAGAGTGGGTCAGGCCCACATGCAAAATCTTCTCTAATTGCAATCCAAACAGTGACCCGATATGTAGATACACCCTAGATATCTCAACAATATCTATATAGTCCGTAATAGATAAATATATATCCACACTATAGGACTCTTTCTAGACTATGCTGAGGGTCTCAACTTGAATAGAAGGCAACATGCAATACGCACCTAAGTGGGCATGACTACCTAAGCCTAACAGGGTATACCTCAACCAACATAGCTAGCTATGTATCCTACTACATATACGCTCCCTAACTGTCGACTATGAGACTCAAGCTCATGTCACGGTACCATAACAATATATATAAAATCCGTTCACATTCATCCATAAGAAATCCAGTAAGTCGTTCGGCGTATTCAACCGCACCAACTCATTTATATAAGGAGGATTTTATTTAACAACCCGTACCCTTATTCCAAAATAGGTAGGACTGAGTATTTTGAATCAGTCTGTCCCTAGTATGCCACCGTCCCATACCGGTGCATACAATCCACAAAATCCATATAATTGATTGAAAAGGTAGAACTGTTCACCAATTAAAATCCATAAGGTAGGAATTAACGTTTTGAGCTAAACCATACCTAGTATGTCACCGTCCCATACCGGTGCATAAAATACTCCATATCCATGTAAATTACAACATATAAATAATAAACAAATAATTTACAGTCCAAAACTAAATATCCAAATAATTCCAGAATAGTTTATACAATACTACAACAATTACAGTTCAAACCAATAATCCAATTAATTGTAGAATAATATATAAGATTCCACAATTTACATCCAAACCATGTAAATTACAACATATAATTAACAGTTTAGCAATTTACAATCCAAAACCATCCCAAATAATTGCAGAAGACTATTTATAGTTTCAGCAATTTAAATCCAAGAGTTAAACCATGTATTTGCAGGAAATGGTTTAAAGGTTCAACAACTAGCATCCAAAGCATGCGTAGATCACATCTAATATATCAACGACTCTATCATGTATTAAAAATAAGTTTTTTAGTCACATTATAGTCCAATAAATTGCTAAATTAATTTAAGTAATTTAATTCTCTCCATTCGGTAATAGTGTAGAAAATTTATTAATTTTATACTGTTTGTCCCATTGATTTAAAAATCAACTTTAATCAATTCAAGGTTTTAATCACACCTAGAATTAACTATTTAATCCCTCTGTAAAGTCCCATTAAATTTCTGAAATTTAATCAAGCCATTCAGTTCCTTTTTTCTATTAATAGCATGCACCGTTGTATATTCTTATACAGCTTCTTCCTTTATCAGATAGTCTTAAACCATGCAACAATAAGTTTAATATTACCTAAAGTTAACCCTTAAAACCCTTTGTGAAGTCCTTACAACCCATCAGAACCATCCAAATACTCAAACAGTGTCAAAAGTATCACACAGTGCCGTAGGAACCCATTTCAGAACGCACAAAAGTTTGGAGCCTGCTCTTAAAATGAAAGAGCAGGCTCTTTCCCACTTGGAGCCAGCTCCAAACTCCCTTGGAGCCAGCTCTTATTGAAGGAGAGCCTGCTCTTGGCTTTCCAGAGCTGGCTCTCTCCCCTTTGAGAGCCTCCAGTTCAGTCTCTGTTCCGTTTCAGTCTATTTGCTCCTCCTTTGATCAATTCCTACCCTTCTGTTGGTTTCTTAAACTGATCTTAAGAATTTAATACCATCCTAATAGCATCCCCAAGGTTTGATTACAGCAATTTGAATCAATTACAAAGATTAAACTTGCTACTGAACTTAACATACGTTAGTACTAACTGAAACCACATGCACGAATTGAAACGGAACAAATTGCAACACATATTTAAAACAGAATAATAACAACCCTATAAGTTTTATATAACCCCAGTAGTGTTGCTATATTTTGTTTACAGTAGTTGCAATCAAATACAGAGACCAAAGTTACAACAGAAACAATATGCTTAAAGGACAGAAAACTGGAACGAGACTTGCATGCACTATAACAGATTTGTTTCCAACACCAACAGATCATCAATATAGCATATGTTAAACATGTAAATTCCAGTTATTGATTGATTAAACCCTAAAGACTACCTAGGTGCACAGAACACGAGCCAAAGGGAAGGAGAAAGAAAAGAACTTGCCTGGAATAAAACCTCATCGCCGTCTTCCTAAGTTTTCTGACGACATCCGTTCTTAGTCAACTCTACCTCCTACTGCTCAACCTTCCTCCTCCTAGATTCGACCTTCCAGCCATGGCCAAAACCCTCTTGAAGTTGCTCTATTTTTCCCTCACAACCTCTCTCTGTTTTCACTCTAAACTCTCTGTATTATACTGTGCCGTGAATAGGGTTTGTGCTTACAACCCTAAGCAGACCTATCATCATATATATATATAGGCATATGAAAACCTACGTATTACTTATATTTAGAGATGGAATCCCCACTAAACCCTAGTGGCCCAAAAACACAATCCATAAACTAAATACCCTAATAATTTAACCTAATTAACTCCTTTAAACAATCCAAACTAATTTAATTAAATAAAAAAAAAATATAATTAACCAATTAATTAAAACCATACTTAAATACATAGAATAATTAACCAACAAAACAATTTTTTTTAAAAAAACCCAAATAACAATTAAACCAAATAAAGACTAAACAAGTAACTCAAACAAAGAACAAAACAAATAATTTAAGCAATTAAACGTAAACACATATCCACGTAATCACATAAAACACTTAAAATAAATAGTAAAATCCCAATTATATCCTTTGTAATTTTAGGGGTATTACAGCCTTCCAGGTAGAATTTCTTAACTGCTGTTGGAACTGCTGCCTTTCCATCTGGGCAGTTCCAAAACGTGGGAGAAGGCTTTGCAAGCATGTATTCAACCACCAAGCCCACTGTCTATCAGTTATAAATCATGGGAGAATATAGTTTTACACTTGGCAATATTTAGAGAAGGCTAAAAGATCATAGGACACGTGACAGTTCGAAATTTGGCCACGTGGAAGCTGCTGAAGCTACCACACCAAGCTGCTGCATGCATGAAGAAGCTCTATAAATAGAGCACTCAAGGCTAGTTTGAAACCCTGCCTGCCCAGCATACAAACACAACATCTTTGCTATTTCATGTACCTTTCATTCCAGCAATGAATTTACATTATGTCTAAACCTAGCACTTTGCTGGTTCATGTACTTTCCATTCCAACAATGAATTTACATACTTTTAAGTTGAGTCTAGCACTTTGCTATTCTATATAGCTTTCATTCCATGCGATGAATTTCCAGTTCTGTACTCCTTTTGTTACTTTCTTACATTCCAAGTCCTGTACTTCAATTACCTTTAATTTCAGCACTTGCACTTTCTTTCTTACATTCCAAGTCCTGCATTTCAATTACCTTAATTTCAGCACTTGCACTTCAATATCGTCTTCATTTCCATTAGCAATAGAATAGTTTAAAGTCCTTGTTCAAAGACAAAAAAGACCATTCGAAGGTGGTCATTCCAGACCTTCGTACAATCGCCTGATCCCTATAACTTTCCAACTGGATAACCGTTCGGATTTCTACTTTGGAACTATTGTAGTTCCTGGCATGCCCGCAACTCACACTATTCTATTCCACATTTCCACACAATCCAGAAAGTGGAACCAATGCTTTCTTGCGAGCTGAACTTATTGGCACGCCCGGTAGGACCTCTAGATAGATTGTTCAATGGCCAGTGGAAGAAGGCAAGGCAAGTCTGTCTAAGACACTGCCAAGATTGAAGAATTGTAAACTAGTGACCTTCCAGTTGAAGGTTCACGGTTTGCACCTAATGAAAGTGACATGGTAGAAAAGTTTGGCCAAACCATAGCAAATGGACCTATTATGGACAACATCCGCATGATGGCCATGCAACAAAATAGGTTTGCGCAAGACCAAACAAGAGTCGCCCAAGACTTAGCCAGAATTGCGCAAGACTAATCTAAAGCTAATCAGGATCATGCAAAAGTCGCTCTAGCTAACGAGCGGAAGGTAGAAGAAATGGTAGACTGAATCTCTCAAAGGTTCGAGTTTATGTTGGAGCGGTCCATTGGAAGCTTGGCACAAGCCATGACCCCTTGGCTAAGCAATTCTAAAAAGACTCAACAGTCGGCCTTCCAAGTTAGCAGGCCGACTACTTTTGTTGAAGGCAGTCCCTCTCAACAACCTCCAGGTTCATTCCTTCCAACTCTACAGCAGATGCAGTCCCTTCCAATATTACAGATGACCATTCCACAATCAGTACCCATGCCAGCCACTCAGCAAATTTAGAACTTTCCAACTGTGGCATTCCCACAGCGGACATGGCATGATCAGCCTGGCCAACCATGGCCATACCATATTCCTCAAAAATAGCAGAATGTTCCACCTGTGAACATTCAGCCAGCCGCACCTGCACCTCCAAGGCCACATGTGGCCATGCCGATGGTAGTTGGGGGGCAACCTTTTCCAAGGGAGCCATTTCCGGATCAAAGAGGAAGGAACCATGGGAGGAATAACCCTTTTGACGCCAACCAACTGCCGATGGCAGGAGGGTGGCATCAAGGGGTCAACCAACCTCAAGTGAGGCCAGATAATAACCTTTCACAGCCCATGACACTTGATAGAGGCCAATTTGCAGAATTTCTCCAACAGGAATTTGGTTTAACTCGAAGGGGTGGAAGACCAGCCTATAAAAAGCCCTATCCGGAGTTCATTGACGAAGTTGAGTATCCAAGGAATTTTAGAATTCCAGAATTCACAACATTCAATGGAGAGGGTGAATAGTCCACATTGGAACATATCAGTGGTTTCACTATCCAATGTCGAGAAGCAGCAGCCAATCCATGGCTGAAGGTACGTTTATTTCCAAATACATTGACCGGTTATGCTTTCAGGTGGTATTCCAACTTGCCTCCATTCAAAGTTGGCAGCAATTTTGAGGACTTGTTCCATACTCAGTTCTATAGTACCGAGCCTGAGGTGTCCATGGCAGATCTTTCCAGACTCTATCAATTACCTGGAGAGTCGGTGATTAGTTTCCTCTCCAGATTCAGAAGGGCTAAACAAAAATGCAATTTGTCCTTGCCACCAGAAGAGTATGTTAAAATGGCTATTAATGGCTTGGAATTTGAGCTTTGTAAGAAGTTTGAAGGAGTACAATTCTATGATCTAATTGATTTGGCCAGTAGAGTGGCAAAGTATGAAGACCTCCTCCGTGAAGAGCAAGATCGTAAGTCTTTTTCCAAGGGTACTTACTATCATGATCCTAATTATAAGGTGTTTGCCACTGAAATAGAGGGAGAAGTTAATATAGCTGAGCTCAACATAAAGAAGGCCTATACTTGTGAGGCTTTGGCAAAACCAAAATCAGCTACGACCAACTTGCAGGCCGCCTCTAGTTCCAAGTGGAAGGGGGCAGACCCTTCCAGGAGTTACTCTTTTGATATTTCCAAATCTGAGCAAATCTTTGATTTGCTCATGGCTGATAAGCAATTGATCTTCACGGCAGGCCACAAGATGCCAACGGCCTTTGAAATGGCCGAGAAGGAATATTACAAATTTCACAATATGTGGAGCCATTCCACTAATAATTATGTGGTTTTTCATAATATTATACAAAAAGTAATTGATGATGGCAGGCTGAAGTTTCTAGAAAAATCAGAGGTGATGGGTGTTGATGGAAATCCTTTCCCCAAGGTCATTGCAACAAATGTTGCTTTTATTGTTCCGGAACATTCTAAAAAGAAGGTGGATTTGACAGATCCAGTGGTTGGTGAAAAGCTGAAAATTTCTAAGATAGCAGCATCCATAGAGAAAACAATGGCTGACTTGGAAAGGCAATTCCGAGAGGCACAGATTGCCTTAATCCAGCAAGGTTGTTACCCGAAGTGTAAAATTCAAAATGAAGGTTGCCATAGAGATTCTCTAAAAGAGAAGCAGATGGAAAAGCTTTCTAATGATGATCGAGGTCAGAAAAGGAAGATCTATGACTGGCTAACTTTCCAAAAGGTGGAAAACACAGTTAATATGATCATTCCAGAGAAGGAAAACCGAGCCTATACAGAAAGAAGGGCATCAGAAAGGAGATCTGAATTCCTTCCAAGGAGTTTAGAAAGGAATGGAGTTTCCTATCAGGCAAGGCCTCATCCTAGCAAAAAGTATGAAAGTAGTAGTTGGCAAGGCAGAAGCTCTGAAGGTGACCGGCATCCCAGGCCAAAAATGGCCTCGAAAGTATGGGTTAGAAGGGGGAATGAGCATCTCCGACCAAGAATGGTTAAGCCTCCTACCTCACAAAATGAGGGGTGGAGGAGGCTTGATTATCCTAAGTTTCCTATTCATGATGACTCCTATATGACCAGCACACAAAAGCGAAAACAGTAAAGGAAAATGGCTGATAAAAGAAGGTTATGGGAGAAAGACCATGGTTGGTCTGACTGGCTAAAGAAGACTACTAAGCCGTCAGACTTATCAGAACTCTCAGCTAAAGGAAAGGAAAGAGATCCTGATGATTTGCTAGATCTTGATTTAGAAGTTGGAAATTCCTCGATTGCGAACGACCTTCTTGCGAAAGATAGAACAGACTTGGAAATCTCCAACAATTCTAACAGCAGTAACAAGAAGATTTGTTTTGGCAGCCTTTTGAGTGAGTTTACTTGCAATATGGTAGTGGTTTTTCCTTTATTTTTTGAGCCATAGCCAAACCAGCCAAATTCGATGGAAGAAGATGTAGTAGATACAAGTCCTCCCATGGAAAGCCCTGGACAGTCTAGTTTCGGGCGAATCATAATGGAACCGAGTAATGGTATCCATATAGAAGAAGTTTTTGAAGAAGAAGCTAAGCATCTCTAGAAATTGAAGGAAGTTGTGATTGAAGAAAACAACCCCACAAAACCAAAGAAAATTGTATTGGAAAAGCCACCATATGGCTTGACTCAGCAGCTCAAACCTTTATATATCAAGGTACTGGTGGAAGAGAGGCCCCTGGTAAGAGTTCTGGTAGATAATGGTTCAGTACTGAACGTTATTCTAGTCAATGTCATGCGCACGCTTGGAAAGTCACTTGAAGACATCATTCCAACTGATGTATCCATTAGTGGATTCATGGGAGGATAGTGAAAACGCAAAGAATTCTATAGTTAGAGTTGACGGTGGGAGATAGAACTTCCATCACAGCCTTCTTTGTTATTGAGTCTACAGTGTCCTACAACTTGCTTTTGGGCCGCGAATGGATTCACCCAAACTTTTGCATTGCATCATCACTCCATCAAATACTAATATTTTGGGATAGAGATGAGGTGAAAGTGGTGGAGGCTGATAAATGGCCATTTGTGGCAAGGGTTTACCATGCAGATGCCGAACTATATAGCGAAGAATTCGTTCCAATCAGATTTATTGAAAATGATAGCAAAGGCCGTCCAAGGAAGGCCACCATGAGACGAACTCTCACAAAAGAGGATGTAAGGGAGCTCTTCCAAGGAACACCAAGGCCAATAGTTCTACCCAAGGCTGGTGTTCAGCACTATATTTCAGACAAAAGTTTTTATAGAAGGGAAGCCTAAAGAAGATAGAATACTTGGCTAGGCAGTTAATTGTTGCCTTGCTAGGTTGAAAGCTTATCTGGCCGAACTACAGCTGGAAAGGACTGCAGATGCCAGTACTTTATTTTCAACCAATGTTTTGGAGATTATGGAAGATACTGAAGATAAGTTGGATACTATCCAACTAACAGACTTGAAGGTAGCACCAATGAAACTTGATGATCTTAAGGCTGAAGTGCAAGATCCGCTATTGGAAGTTAATCTTGGAACGGAGCAAGACCCTCAGCCTACCTACATTAGTAAGCTTCTGGAATCAACCTTTAGAGAAAAATTAATTTCCTTGCTTCATGAGTACAAAGATTGCTTTGCATGGACATATGAGGAAATGCCAAGACTTTCCAGAGAGTTGGTAGAGCATAAGTTGTCAATCGGTTTCAAGCCTTTCAAGCAGCCTCCAAGAAGGATGTCCCAAGAAGTTGTTCTGAAGGTCAAAGAAGAGATAGAAAGGCTACACAAGGCTGGTTTTATAAGAACCGCCAGGTATGTAGACTGGATTTCCAACATAGTTCCGGTTATTAAGAAGAATGGCAAGCTAAGGGTATGTGTGGATTTCCGGAATATCAATCTTACAACTCCAAAAGATGAATACCCCATGCCTGTTGCTGACCAGTTAGTAGACTCTGCTGCTAAGAATGAAATTCTTTTATTCATGGATGGACATTCCGGGTACAACCAGATTTATATTGCAGAAGAGGACATTGCCAAGACGACTTTTAGATGTCCAGGATCCATTGGAACCTTTGAATGGGTTGTCATGCCGTTTGGGTTGAAGAATGCCGGAACAACATATCAAAGGGCCATGAATGCCATTTTTCATGACATGATTGGCCATTTTCTAGAAGTGTACATTGATGATGTAGTCATCAAGTCCTCGGTCAAGGTTCAACATCTCCAGAATTTGAAGATGGTTTTTGAAAGAATGAGGCAGCACAAGTTGAAGATGAATCCTTTAAAGTGCACTTTTGGGGTTTCAACTGGAAACTTCCTAGGTTTCCTGGTCCATCAAAGAGGGATTGAGATAGACCAAAATAAAGCAAAGGCAATTATTGAAGCAAAGTGCCACTAAAAAAGAACTACAAAGATTTCTTGACCATGTTGGATATTTGAGGAGATGCATTGCCAACCATGCTGGAAAGACTCATCCTTTCTCCCCATTGCTGAAATTGAAAGGTGCTGAGGAATTCAAGTGGACAGGACAGCACTAACAAGCCTTTAAAGGTTTGAAAAGCTACCTGACCAACCCTCTAGTGATGATGCCACCAATCAAGAAGCAGCCTTTAAGATTATACTTATCGGCCGCTGATGAATGCATTGGAACTCTTCTAGCTCAGAACAATGATTGGGGAAAGAAGCAAGCCATCTATTACCTAAGTAGGGTGCTCACTCCAGTAGAATATAGGTATATTTCCATTAAAAAGTTGTGTCTTTCCTTATACTATGCGGCTATAAAGTTGAGAACTTATATGTTGCCAGTGGCCGTGTATATCATTTCTCAAATAGATTTGATTAAGTATATACTTTCGAGGCCTTTGATCACTGGACGTATTGGAAAGTGGTCATTGGCCTTAATGGAGTTTTCCTTCAAGTACATTCCACAAAAGGCAGTTAAAGGAAGGGCGGTGGTAGACTTTCTAGCAAATCATCCTTCTACCAAGATAGATTCAGAAATATGTGACGAGGTGGATAATCTCTACCTTGACTATACACCTTGGACTCTCATGCTTGATGGGTCAAGCACTCATGATGGAGGAGGAGCTGAAATAGTTATCATTTCACCAAAAGGAAGAAAAACCACATTTTTTTTCTTCTTGGATTTCAAGTGTACAAACAACCAAGTTGAGTATGAGGCACTAATCATTGGGTTAGAAATCCTGCTAGAGCTAAAGGTGGATAAGGTCCAGATTATTGGAGATTCTAACTTGATACTTAGCCAACTTTCTGAAGAATATAGATGTCTCAACTGGCATTTGAGGACCTTTCCACTATTTGGCCTTGGAATTACTTTGTCAGTTTAATGATTTCCAACTCAAGTATTGGCCAAGACATTTGAACACGGAGGCTAATGATCTAGCATAACTAGCCTCTCGAGTGAAAGTCCCACCGGGTGTAGAAGAGACCTTGATCAAAATCAAAAGAAGGACTCTCCCTTCTATAGAGTCACGGTATAAGATGGCAGGCCATTTCCAAGCTAATGAGCCAGGAAGAATCAAACCTGCCAAGAAGACGTGGGAGATTTTCAATGTTGATATAGATGGTTTAGACTTGAATGATTGGAGAACACCAATTATTCATTTCTTGCAAGATCCTGGTGCCAATATGGACAAGAGAATTCAGCTTTTGGCACCTTATTACATTTTAATTGATGGAGATCTTTATAAGAAGAGTAAAGAAGATGGACTTTTGCTAAGATGCCTTGGCAGGAACGAGTCCATGACAGCAATGGCAGAATCGCACCTTGAAATATGCGGAGCACACCAAGCTGGAATCAAGATGAGGTGGATTCTTAGAAGGTACGGTTATTATTGGAAAGACATATTGAAAGATTGCATAGAGTTTGCGAAAACTTGTATTGCATGTCAAGAATATGGCCCGCTACAAAGAGTTCCAGCTAAAAACATGCAGCTAATAGTGAAAATATGGCCATTCAGAGGGTGGGCTTTGAACTTTATTAGAAAGTTAAGGCCACCATCTGCGGATGGCCACACTTCTATGGTAATTGCAATGGATTATTTCACAAAGTGATAATAAAGAATAAATAAACCGCTGAAGAAAACTAATAAATAAATATTACTTAATGATTCTCCAACAATTACAATTCGGAAATCCCATAACTCAAGGACCCCTTAAAACATTATCCAATAATCCAATACTATTTAAAAGTACACAAGATGAATAGACGAATGACAGTCTCCCAGCTGCGGATCCTCAACCTCGAGACTGGAACCTCTAATAACCTGAAAAATAAATCGTGGGTTAAACCCTACGAGCAAGTTCACTCTACCAGGCCTCTGAAAACCAATAAGCAGATCATCTCTGATCAAAACCAAACCTAATAAAGTTTTAACTTTAATAAAGCACGATATACATGTCTATATATAATTATATATACTATACTAATCACATCCATTAATAGGTTTATTAAATTTTCATACCTATTAAATAATTATTAAAATAATATTCATACCTAGACCAATCTACCATTTCATTTTATAAAAACTTCTTTGACCTTAATCCCATCCTAGTCAGTTGTCTAATCATTTAAACAACAAATTATAATAAAAGAAATACTCTATTTAATCCCAACCCGATAATGATTTAAATTGTTTAAATCACATATCCAAAATTCAAGTTTTGACAAATCATCCACGTCTTCCCCAATATTATTTTATTAATGTAAAATAATACACTAACCAGTAAGTACTAAACTATTCTCATTTAAGAATATCTAACCCTAATCCAATCCATACATACAACAACCATAGATGATATTTTAATCATCTAACACATAACAACGTAATTATGCTTTGGCAAATCAACCATGCCATTGTAAATATTTTTATTTATATATTGGCAATTCAACCATGCCTCCATAAGTATATTTATTTATACATTGGCAATTCAACCATGCCTCCGTGTATGTATATTTATACATTGACAATTCAACCATGCCTCCACAGGTATATTTATTCATACATTTAATTAGCAATTCATCCATGCTTTCCATTTATGTATTCTATTCATACAAATATTTAGGTAATATATTTTATCATTTGACAATTCATCCATGCCCACACTTTAACCATGAATTAACTTTAAAATTAACAATACGCTAAATCATACATAGCCATCACATGCATATTATACGCATATCATTAATTTAACAACCAGCCTATTAAGATATGCCAAATAAGAATGATAATATTAATCATCTTAAATGATTTATATATATATATACCTACACATATGTTATTTAATGTATATATGTGTTTAACACCTTCTTTAATAATCCTTGATTATTTAAAATCAATATACATACATACATACATATATATATATATATATATATATATATATATATACACTTCCTTCCATAACAAATTATTAATTTATTATATTTACACAAATTAGTGCAACTAAATATGTCAGAAATAGTTTCCTTTAAATACTCCATATTGGTTTAAATAGTTTTCCGACACTTTCTCACTAAAACATAAATATCTCCTAGTAGGATGGGAATCTGATAATGAAATTGGTACCATTGGAAAGAAGACGAAAAATCCTTAAATTTGAGCTCAAGAATGACCCAATTTCGATTTAAAATGACTAAATTATGACCGTTTTAATTTCTAGTGTCGAATTAGGCCAACATAGTTTCCCACGCGCGCCCACGTGCTTACTATGCACTTGCACGCGCTGGATTCAAGCCTCCTTGTGTGCTGGTATTGGCTAAGCTCTTTCAGCTACCGTGAGCTCACCACACTGAATCCATCACTTCCTTTATGCCGCATCCAATGGTCATAAATGAGTGCGCAAATGAACACGCTCACACTAGATTATTTTCTATTAACTATAATAGATCTAAGGTCCAGATCAGCGAGTGTACCATCTTCTCATGGTCTGCAATACACCAAATAATCCCATAGTTGACCAGACCACTTCTATGGTCCAGATACACATGCGCACCAAAGTTTTATGCGCCGCGATGCACCATATCAATTCACATAAGTTTAATTAATCAAATGGCCGTAATTGGCGTATACACTCTATTATCCTATACCGCGCCGCACTGGATCAATTCTTTATTGTGCCGCCACTCCACATGCGCCAGTTACCTAGTGTATATATATATATATATATATAATTATTTTCCTAACAAATAATAGGAAAATAAATCCTAATAAATTCCTAAAAATATCAGAAAATTCCAGAAAATTACAGAACAATTCTAGAAAATAAAGAAACCATAATTAACTCTCTTGGGTCACAAATCCACCTATAGATTGATTTTAAAATATACATAACACCTATATATATCAATTAAAATCCAATAATCTAAAAATCAAATATAATAGTTTATACTTTTTAATTATTCCGATCTAACCATAATTTTTAAACAAATAAATTTAATTAAAGCCTTGATACTCAAGGTGAAATCCTTATGAGTTCTAAGAGGAAAGTTAGAGAAAACTCGCCTGAAGGTTTCGAAGCGAAACCGACGCTTTAAGCTTTAATTATCTCTTCCAATTCCGACGTCCTCCTTTTCAGATCCGACCTCCTCCTTGTCAGCCCTTCTTCTTCCTCTCTCTCTGTCTGTTTTATTTTTCTAACGTGTAAAACCTTTAACCCTAAAGCCTTATGTGTATTTTTATACACCTTAAATTCCAAATCCTATTCCAACTAGTATTATGAATTAAAATAATAACCTTTAAATAATTTATATCTATAAACATATATATATATATATAAATATATATTCCTTCCATAATTAACTCATTAGTTAATTAAATCATATATACTTATAAATATCAATAAATATATATCTATATATATATCTTTCCATAACAATTATTAATTAATTATATTTATATATAATTATATATATATATATATATATATAAATATAATTGATACAAAAGTGATCATTTAAATAATTAAATAACCACGGACCTTCATTAATTAACCCAATAAGGTTTCATACAAGCCCAAGACCACATCTTTTGGTCCAACTTTCCTTAAGCCCAATCCAATTAATTTAAATAAATAAGATAATTAATTAAATACAGAAATTAAAATACTAATTACATGAAGCACATAAACAAACAAGAATTTACAACTAAGTCATATAATACCAATAAAATCAACACACCAATAATTCAATCAATAATCAACCACAAAAACAATCAATCATCATACATAATCACGAAATATAACTTAATTAAAATAAGATAATTAATCTAGCACTCAATAAAATAAAATAAATCATTGAAAAATAAAATAAAATAATTAATCCTAATTAATAAATCTTTTAAAATTATCGGGGTATTACATTCTTCCCCCCTAACAAACGGAATTCCGTCCTCGGAATTCACAAATCCATGAAATAAAACTTTGATTATTTAATTTCAAATTTCATTATTCCTTTTATCCGTGTGGAAATTAACCCATCCACACATATTCATTATTAGCAGACACATCACGTAATTAGCTAATTCCATATTTATATAATTGATAAATATAAGTACACACTAGAGACTCTCACTGGACTAAAGCAGTTTCAACCGGATAGTGGGTATCTCATGTAAAACGCACACAAAGGTGGTTACGAGTCCTCCTTCTACCAGAGCCCACACATCCTTAAACCCAGCTACCCATCTCAATCGGCAATATACGCCTCCATCCTAACCACTGATCCTGAGACTCAAGCTTATATCATGGCCCATATATGTGTGTGTGTATGTATATATATATATATATATATATATATATATATATATATATATATATATAATCCATTATATCCACATAAAAGTAAACTATCCAACCATATTATTTCAATGGCATACCATCCAACTATTCCGTTGACCTGACACGAATAAGTAGGACTTAACGCTATGGTTAATCCGTTCCCTTATAAATATATAAGTAGGACTTAACTTCTTTGGTTAATCCGTCCCTGAAATGCCACCGTCCCATACCGGTGTATTAAACCATACAATTCATAAATAAATAGGTAGGACTTAACTATTCCGTTAATCCGTCCCTAAAATACCTCCATATTATTTTATTGGTGCATAAATCCATAAAACCCATACTCCAAAATTAGGGGAAGACTCAACGATTTACCAATACCTTCTAAATCGGTGTCTTACCATTTTCCTGATAAGACTCAATGATTTACCATTAGGACACACTAACGGACCGAATATAGAATACAATGAATCCTAAACTTAAGCTCTAAGTAAAAGAGTACACAACGCGGAAGTCACACAACGAAAGACACCCTAGGGACACTTGAACCTGGAGTGCTCTGATACCAACTGTGATACCCCCTAATTTTGGAACACGGATTGATCAAGTCCGCGCACAAAATCAAGGGATATCAAAACAATTTAAGTATTTAACAAGCACAGAATACAAAGATGAATAATAAAGAATAAATAAACCGCTGAAGAAAACTAATAAATAAATATTACTTAATGATTCTCCAACAATTACAATTCGGAAATCGCATAACTCAAGGACCCCTTAAAACATTATCCAATAATCCAATACTATTTAAAAGTACACAAGATGAATAGACGAATAACAGTCTCCCAGCTGCGGATCCTCAACCTCGAGACTGGAACCTCTAATAACCTGAAAAATAAATCGTGGGTTAAACCCTACGAGCAAGTTCACTCTACCAGGCCTCTGAAAACCAATAAGCAGATCATCTCTGATCAAAACCAAACCTAATAAAGTTTTAACTTTAATAAAGCACGATATACATGTCTATATATAATTATATATACTATACTAATCACATCCATTAATAGGTTTATTAAATTTTCATACCTATTAAATAATTATTAAAATAATATTCATACCTAGACCAATCTACCATTTCATTTTATAAAAACTTCTTTGACCTTAATCCCATCCTAGTCAGTTGTCTAATCATTTAAACAACAAATTATAATAAAAGAAATACTCTATTTAATCCCAACCCGATAATGATTTAAATTGTTTAAATCACATATCCAAAATTCAAGTTTTGACAAATCATCCACGTCTTCCCCAATATTATTTTATTAATGTAAAATAATACACTAACCAGTAAGTACTAAACTATTCTCATTTAAGAATATCTAACCCTAATCCAATCCATACATACAACAACCATAGATGATATTTTAATCATCTAACACATAACAACGTAATTATGCTTTGGCAAATCAACCATGCCATTGTAAATATTTTTATTTATATATTGGCAATTCAACCATGCCTCCATAAGTATATTTATTTATACATTGGCAATTCAACCATGCCTCCGTGTATGTATATTTATACATTGACAATTCAACCATGCCTCCACAGGTATATTTATTCATACATTTAATTAGCAATTCATCCATACTTTCCATATATGTATTCTATTCATACAAATATTTAGGTAATATATTTAATCATTTGACAATTCATCCATGCCCACACTTTAACCATGAATTAACTTTAAAATTAACAATACGCTAAATCATACATAGCCATCACATGCATATTATACGCATATCATTAATTTAACAACCAGCCTATTAAGATATGCCAAATAAGAATGATAATATTAATCATCTTAAATGATTTATATATATATATACCTACACATATGTTATTTAATGTATATATGTGTTTAACACCTTCTTTAATAATCCTTGATTATTTAAAATCAATATACATACATACATACATATATATATATATATATATATATATATATATACACTTCCTTCCATAACAAATTATTAATTTATTATATTTACACAAATTAGTGCAACTAAATATGTCAGAAATAGTTTCCTTTAAATACTCCATATTGGTTTAAATAGTTTTCCGACACTTTCTCACTAAAACATAAATATCTCCTA
The DNA here is from genome assembly GCF_030987335.1 of Cornus florida. Taxonomy (NCBI): domain Eukaryota; kingdom Viridiplantae; phylum Streptophyta; class Magnoliopsida; order Cornales; family Cornaceae; genus Cornus; species Cornus florida. Next base: position 21,258,840 of record NW_026775574.1, read on the forward strand.
GTAGGATGGGAATCTGATAATGAAATTGGTACCATTGGAAAGAAGACGAAAAATCCTTAAATTTGAGCTCAAGAATGACCCAATTTCGATTTAAAATGACTAAATTATGACCGTTTTAATTTCTAGTGTCGAATTAGGCCAACATAGTTTCCCACGCGCGCCCACGTGCTTACTATGCACTTGCACGCGCTGGATTCAAGCCTCCTTGTGTGCTGGTATTGGCTAAGCTCTTTCAGCTACCGTGAGCTCACCACACTGAATCCATCACTTCCTTTATGCCGCATCCAATGGTCATAAATGAGTGCGCAAATGAACACGCTCACACTAGATTATTTTCTATTAACTATAATAGATCTAAGGTCCAGATCAGCGAGTGTACCATCTTCTCATGGTCTGCAATACACCAAATAATCCCATAGTTGACCAGACCACTTCTATGGTCCAGATACACATGCGCACCAAAGTTTTATGCGCCGCGATGCACCATATCAATTCACATAAGTTTAATTAATCAAATGGCCGTAATTGGCGTATACACCCTATTATCCTACACCGCGCCGCACTGGATCAATTCTTTATTGTGCCGCCACTCCACATGCGCCAGTTACCTAGTGTATATATATATATATATATATATATATAATTATTTTCCTAACAAATAATAGGAAAATAAATCCTAATAAATTCCTAAAAATATCAGAAAATTCCAGAAAATTACAGAACAATTCTAGAAAATAAAGAAACCATAATTAACTCTCTTGGGTCACAAATCCACCTATAGATTGATTTTAAAATATACATAACACCTATATATATCAATTAAAATCCAATAATCTAAAAATCAAATATAATAGTTTATACTTTTTAATTATTCCGATCTAACCATAATTTTTAAACAAATAAATTTAATTAAAGCCTTGATACTCAAGGTGAAATCCTTATGAGTTCTAAGAGGAAAGTTAGAGAAAACTCGCCTGAAGGTTTCGAAGCGAAACCGACGCTTTAAGCTTTAATTATCTCTTCCAATTCCGACGTCCTCCTTTTCAGATCCGACCTCCTCCTTGTCAGCCCTTCTTCTTCCTCTCTCTCTGTCTGTTTTATTTTTCTAACGTGTAAAACCTTTAACCCTAAAGCCTTATGTGTATTTTTATACACCTTAAATTCCAAATCCTATCCCAACTAGTATTATGAATTAAAATAATAACCTTTAAATAATTTATATCTATAAACATATATATATATATATATATATATATATATATATATATATAAATATATATTCCTTCCATAATTAACTCATTAGTTAATTAAATCATATATACTTATAAATATCAATAAATATATATCTATATATATATCTTTCCATAACAATTATTAATTAATTATATTTATATATAATTATATATATATATATATATATAAATATAATTGATACAAAAGTGATCATTTAAATAATTAAATAACCACGGACCTTCATTAATTAACCCAATAAGGTTTCATACAAGCCCAAGACCACATCTTTTGGTCCAACTTTCCTTAAGCCCAATCCAATTAATTTAAATAAATAAGATAATTAATTAAATACAAAAATTAAAATACTAATTACATGAAGCACATAAACAAACAAGAATTTACAACTAAGTCATATAATACCAATAAAATCAACACACCAATAATTCAATCAATAATCAACCACAAAAACAATCAATCATCATACATAATCACGAAATATAACTTAATTAAAATAAGATAATTAATCTAGCACTCAATAAAATAAAATAAATCATTGAAAAATAAAATAAAATAATTAATCCTAATTAATAAATCTTTTAAAATTATCGGGGTATTACATGGGCAGAGGCCATTCCATTAAAGACTTGTGAGTAGTCAACAGTGATTAATTTTATCAAGAAGCACATTATACATAGGTTTGGAATTCCGGAGACTCTCACCCCAGATAGAAGCCTTTCCTTTGTTGGAAGTGAAGTTATTGACTATTATGCTGAGTGTAGTGTTCAAGTGATCAGTTCTACTCCATATTTTGCCCAAACAAATGGACAGGCAGAAGCTTCCAACAAAAAACTTCTCAACATCCTTGAGAAAATGATTGAGAATCATCTAAAGGAGTGGCATCACTTGTTTTCTAAGGCCCATTGGGCTTACAGGAATTTAAAAAGATTAAGTATGGGTATCACACCATATATGCTTACTTATGGACATGATGTCATTCTTCCAATGGAAATGACCATTAGGTCTAGAAGGGTGGCTTTCCAAAATAAGTTAACTCCAACAAATTATAACTAAGCCATGTTGGTGGAATTAGAAGACCTTGATGAAGTCTGTCTTAATGCCTTAGATCAGATTATTGCTCAAAAGAAGAAAGTCATACGGGCATACAACAAGAAAGTTAAGGCAAAGATGTTTGTTGAAGGAAACTTAGTATGGCAAGTCAAATTTCCACCTAGAATAAAAACTTTGAAATATGGAAAATGGACTCCTAATTGGGATGGTCCCTACTTGGTGGAACGAGTCCTTAGAAAATGGGCTTATGAATTGATGGATATAGATGGAGGATCACACAAGCATCATATGAATGGTGTATACCTGAAAGAGTATCACCCTTCCATCTATGAAGATTGGAAATCCATAGTCATTCAACCGGCCACATAATGTGGCTGGTATGTTCCTTTCCAAGTGAACCAGAAAGTTGGAAATGAGGCATATTAGCCATACTTTGGCCATTTGGTAGCTAAGTCAAAATGAAGGAAGAATTCATTTCAAGAAGAGGCTAAGTACTTGAAAAGGTACATTGGCTAGAGAAATGAGGATGACTTAACTATATTTTTCAAGATCAGCTAAGTATGGTAAACTTCAGTGTGAAGGTGGCTACATTACATAGTCCAGGTTCTATTTATACTGGAAATTACTCATCTTGCTTCTATATACATGCATTTCCATGTTAGCAATTCCAAGTTAAGTTCAGCCATATTGAAAGTACCTGAGAAACTTTTTCTTATCCCTTTGCTTTATACAAAACATGCTTTCTTTTTTCTAGTACTTCCACTTTTTTTCTTTCAATTTTTTTTTTTCTTCTTCATAATGGCGAAATTCAAATCCCATACCTTGTCATTAGATTGTTCCACAAGGCATGGAATTTGGGGGGCATATGTTTACTTCATTATTTTTGCCTAATAGAAAGACGACATGTGGCGAGTTCCAATGGAACTTGCCACGCTGGATCGCAACTCTAATAAGTTATTATTGGAGTTTTAAAGTTATTTAATTTTATGTAGCAATCAAAGACAAGTGGGCCAGTACAATCATACCATATAGAGTTTTCTATCCTAAAAAAAAAGAGGTGAGTCCTATTAGGACTTGCCATCTTTAAAATGATGGCCTACAAATTCCTATTTGGAATGAAGGAATTATTTTATGGAAATACTACCATTTATACAGTGTCATACAATTATTTAAGATAAATTCAAACAATTGGTTCTCGACACATGGCGAGTTCTATGGAACTTATTATAAGATATTATTTCTTTTAATGAATTTTGTGGACAAATCACGTATCTTCAAAACCCTTGAAGAGTTACCAAAATTTGCAAAGTTGACCAAGCGAGAAAAGGAGAGATTGGATGCTATATTTTTTCCATTTTTCTAGGAAACTTCAGCGGTTTGTCTAAACTTAGTCAATCTTTGTTGCTATAATTTTACAAAACATGGGGGTTTAATATATTTATAATATATATATATATATATATATATATATATATATGTATATATTAAACCCATGTTTAAGAAGAGGTCACTGATACCTAGAGAGTATGATGCCGTGAAAGTAGAAAGGAAGGTTTGGTTGAGGAAAGTTGCAAAAAATCAAGGAAACATGGGATGACATATATTTATGGATATATATATATTTATACGTATATATATATATTTGTATTATATGCAGCCCACGATGAGAAAACCGTTAAAGTCTAGGAGCCACGACGCCATTAGGAGGGAAAGTCTGAAGAATGGAAGTTACAGGAGTTGAGGATGCCAACCCACGATAAGAAGGACACTGAAATTAAGGGGTTCAGGGCATCATGGAGTCTAATACCATAAAGGAAAGTTTGGTTGAGGGAAGTTACCTAAAAATTCAAGGAGATGTGGTCTGCTAAAGAAGAGGGAAGTTGGGTAATGACAAGTATATATTTTCTGGATATATATAAATATGCATATATATATATATATATATATATATATATATACTGAGATACAGTCCACGATGAAGAAGTTGCTGAAAGAAGGGGCCACGACGCCATGAAAGTTAAGGCCAAGCAAGAAAGTCCAACCAGAAGAGGTTTCCTAAAGCCAAGGGAATGTAGGTATATGAGTAATTTCTATATACATGCATGATATATATAGAAATTATACAGAAGGAAGGTTCTATAGAAGGGGAAGACTATTAGACATCGTGGGACACTTGGCCAAACAAGAATGCGTCGGTTGAAAGTGGTGGAACTTCATATGGTAACTACCACTAACTGAGGGAGTGTTTGAAGATAATGGATGACATGGCTAAATTAGTGGAATCATGTTCTGAAATAAAGGAGAAGACCACGCATAAGGGAGAAGACTAAGGAAGACATGGGACACGTGGCATGATCCGGGCCTTCTAGGTAGAATTTCTCAACTGCTGCTGGAACTGCTGCCTTTCCATCTGGGCAGTTCCAGAACATGGGAGAAGGCTTTACAAGCATGTATTCAACCACCAAGCCCACTATCTATCAGTTATAAATCATGGGAGAATATAGTATTACACTTGGCAATATTTAGAGAAGGCTGAAAGATCATGGGACAGTGGCAGTCCAAAATTTGGCCATGTAGAAACTGCTGAAGCTGCCACACCAAGCTGCTGTATGTATGAAGAAGCTCTATAAATAGAGCACTCAAGGCTAGTTTGAAACCCTACCTGCCCAGTAAACAAACACAACATCTTTGCTATTTCATGTACCTTTCATTCCAGCAATGAATTTACATTATGTCTTAACCTAGCACTTTGTTGGTTCACGTACTTTCCATTCCAGCAATGAATTTACATACTTTTAAGTTGAGTCCAGCACTTTGCTATTCTATATAACTTTCATTCCATGTGATGAATTTCCAGTCCTGTACTCCTTTTGTTACTTTCTTACATTCCAAGTCCTGCACTTCAATTACTTTTAATTTCAACACTTGCACTTCCTTTCTTACATTCCAAGTCCTGCATTTCAATTACCTTAATTTCAGCACTTGCACTTCAATACCGTCTTCATTTCTATTAGCAATAGAATAGTTTAAAGTCCTTGTTCAAAGGCAAAAAAGACCCTTCGAAGGTGGTCATTCTAGAACTTCGTACAATCGCCTAATCCCTACAACTTTTCAACTGGATAACCGTTCGGATTTCTACTTTGGAACTATTACTGTTCTTGGCACGCCCATAACTCAAACTATTCTATTCCACATTTCCACACATTCCGGAAAGCGGAACCAGCACTTTCTTGCGAGCCTAACACATGTATATATATATATGTCTAATTTTGTAAACCCACATCTCCTTTATTTGCCGCTGATTTCTTCCTCTTCTCTGACACGAATTACTTACTTCAAATAGTGGTAGTTACCTTTCATGGTTCCACTATTTTCAACTTATTTTCATAGCGTTGTGGCCCTTGGACTTCAGCAATTTTCTCATCGTGGGCTGCATATAATACAAATATATATATATATATATATATACGCATAAATATATATATATGTGTGTGTGTGTGTGTGTGTGTCATCCCACGTTCTTTCTCTTCTGCCGACCACATCTTCTTGATTTCTGCAACTTCCCTCAACCAAACCTTCCTTTCTGGGCTTGAAATTCATGGTGCCATGGACTCCTTAATTTCCATAACTACTTCATCGTGGGATTATATCTGACATAAATATATATGTGCATATATATTTATGGATACAAATAATCCCACACCCCTTTCCTTCTGTAGACCACGCCTCCTAAAAATAAGGAGAAAATCCTGCTCCATGTTCTTCCCCTTTTACTTGGTCAACTTTGATCTTGTTAGAATGGAAAATATCCATTCTTTTGGAAACATAATTTTCCATAAACCTTCAATAATAATAATCCCTAACGAATTGATATGCCGTAGTAAGTCCTACAGAACTTGCCATGTGTTGAAAATCGATTGGTTGGATGAACCTTATCTTGGATGATTGTATGAGGTTGCTTGTAGGATAGTGTTTCCATGCAATCCCTATATTCCAAATAGGAAAAAGTGGGCCATTGTTTTAAAGATGGCAAGTTCAATTAGGACTTACCTCTTTCCTTCAAAAATAGAAAAACCCCATATAGTAAGATTGTATTGGTCCACTTTCAATTACTACGTAATATTACATTGTTTATAATAATAATTGATTAAAGTTGCGATCTAGCGTGGTAAGTTCCATTGGAACTCGCCATATGTCGCATTTCCATTGGGCCAAAAATAATGGAGTAAACATATGCTCCCCAAATTCCATGCCTTGTGGAACAACTTGATGATAAAGCATGGGATTTGAATTCCACCATCATAAAGAAGGAGAAAAATAAATTGAAAAAAAAGAAGTGGAAGTACAGGAAGAAAAAGAGGATGTTTTATATAAAGTAATGGGACAAGAAAAAGTTTCTCAGGTACTTTCAATATAGCTGGACTTAACTTGGAATTGCTAACATGGAAATGCATATATATATAAGCAAGATGAGTAATTTCCAGTATGAATAGAACCTGGACCTTGTAATGTAGCCTCTTCTTAATGAAATGCTCCATACTTGAGAAATCAGCTGATCCTGGAAATATAGCTAAGTCCACTTCATGACTCTAGCCAATGTACTTTTCCAAGTACTTAGCTTTTACTTATTAGAATGCCCAAAGTATTTCCATTACGCTTTCTTTCCAGTTTTTCGGTTTACTTGGAAAGGAAGATACTAGCCATATTATGTGGCCGGTTGAATGACTGTGGCTTTCCAATCTTCATAGATGGAAGGGTGATACTCTTTTAAGTACACACCATTCACAGGATGCTTATGGAATCCTCCATCTATGTCCATCAATCTATAAGCCTATTTTCCAAGGACTCTTTCTACCAAGTAAGGACCATCCCAGTTAGGTGTCCATTTTTCATATTCCGATGTTTTAACTCCAGGTGGAAATTTGACTTGCCATACCAAGTCTCCTTCAACAAACGTCTTTGCCTTAACTTTCTTATTGTATGCCCACATGACTTTCTTCTTTTGAGTAATAATATGGTCTAAGGCATTAAAACGGACTTCATCAAGGTCTTCCAATTCTACCAATATGGCATGGTTGTAATCTGCTGGAGTTAGCTTATTTTGGAAAGCCACCCTTGCAGACCTAATGGTCATTTCCATTGGGAGAACGACATCATGTCCATATGTAAGCATATATGGTGTGACACCTGTACTTGATCTTTTTGAACTCCTATAAGCCCAAAGGGCCTCAGAAAGTAGGTGATGCCACTCCCTTGGATGATTCTCAATCATCTTTTCAAAGATATTGAGAATTACTTTGTTGGAAGCTTCTGCCTGTCCATTTTCTTGGGAAAAATATGGAGTGGAACTGATTACTTGAACGCCACACTCAGCACAATAGTTAATAACTTCGCTTCCAATAAAAGAAAGGCTTCTATCTGTGGTGAGAGTCTCTGGAATTCCAAACCTGTGTATAATGTGCTTCTTGATAAAATTAATCACTATTGACTGCTCACAGGTCTTTAATGGAATGGCCTCCACCCACTTTATGAAATAATCTGTTGCAACTACCATATAAGTATGACCGTCTGCAGATGGTGGCCTTAACTTTCCAATGAAGTCTAAAGCCCACCCTCTGAATGGCCATATTTTCATTATTGGCTGCATGTTTATAGCTAGAACTCTTTGGAGTGGGCCATGTTTTTGACATGCAATGCAGGTTTTTGGAAACTCTATGCAATCTTTCAATATATCTTTCCAATAATAGCCGTACCTTTTAAGAAGCCACCTTATCTTGATTCCAGCTTGGTGTGTTCCGCATATTTAAAGGTGTGATTCTGCCATTACTCTTATGGACTCGTTCTTGCTAGGGCATCTTAACAAAAGTCCATCTTCTTTACTCTTTTTGTAGAGATCTCCATCAATCAAAATATAATGAGGTGCCAAAAGCTGAATTCTCTTGTCCACATCGGCACTAGGCTCTTCCAAGAAATGGATAATTGGTGTTCTCCAATCTTCCAAGTCTAAACCATCTATATCAACATTGAAAATCTCCCATGTCTTCTTGGCAGGTTTGATTCTTTCTGGGCCGTCAGCTTGGAAATGACCTGCCATCTCATGCCGTAATTCTACATAAGGTAGAGTCTTTCTTTTGATTATAATCACATTCTTTACTACACCCAGTGGGACTTTTACTCGAGAAGCTAATTGTGCTAGATCATCAGCCTCCGTGTTTAAATGTCTTGGCCAATATTTGAGTTGGAAATCATCAAACTAGCATAGTAATTCCAAGGCCACAGAGTAGAAAGGCCTCAAATGTCAATTGAGACATCTATATTCCTCAGAAAGTTGGCTAAGTATCAAGTTGGAATGTCCAATAATCTAGACTTTATCTACCTTTAGTTCTAACAGGATTTCCAGCCCAATAATTAGTGCCTTATACTCAGCTTGGTTATTTGTACACTTGAAATCCAAGAAGAAAAAAAATGTGGTCTTTCTTCCTTCCTTTTGGTGAAATGATGACTATTCCAGCTCCCACTCCATCATGAGTACTTGATCTATCAAATATGAGAGTCCAAGGCGTATAGTCAAGGTAGAGATTATCCATCTCATCGCATACTTCTGAATCAATATTGGTGGAAGGATGGTCTACTAGAAATTCTGCCACTGCCCTCCATTTGACTGCATTTTGTGGAATATATTTAAAAGAAAACTCCATTAAGGCCAATGACCACTTTCCAATGCGTTTAGTGATCAAAGGCCTCGAAAGCATATACTTAATCAAATCTGTTTGGGAAATTATATACACGACCACTGGCAACATGTAGATTCTTAACCTCATAACCGCATAATATAAGGAAAGGCACAACTTTTCAATGGAAGTGTACCTATATTCCACTGGAGTGAGCACTCTACTTAGATAATAAATAGCTTGCTCCTTTCCCCATTCATTATTTTGAGCTAGGAGGGTTCCAATTGATTCATCAGCGGCCGATAAGTATAATCTTAAAGACCGCTTTTTAATTGGAGGCATCATCACGGAGGGTTAGCTAAATACTTTTCAAACCTTCAAAGGCTTGTTGGTGTTGTTCTATCCACTTGAATTCTTCACCGTCTTTTATTTCAGCAATGGGGAACAAACGTGAGTCTTTCCAGCATGGTTAGCAAATAACCTCCTTAGATATCCAACTTGGCTAAGAAATCTTTATAGTTCATTCTTTGTGGCCGGTAGCTTTGCTTCAATGATTCCCTTTGCTTTATTTTGATCTATCTCAATACCTCTTTGATGGACCAGGAAACCCAAGAAGTTTCCAGCTGAAACCCCAAAAACGCACTTTAAGTGGTTCATCTTCAATTTATGCTACCTCATTCTTTCAAAAGCCATCTTCAAATTATGGAGATGTTGTGCCTTGGTCGAGGATTTGATGACTACATCATCAATGTATACTTCTAGAAAATGGCCGATCATGTCATGAAAAATAGCATTCATAGCCCTTTGATATGTCTCTCTGGCATTCTTCAACCCAAATGGCATGACAACCCATTCGAAGGTTCCAATGGAACCTGGACATCTGAAGGCTGTCTTAGCAATATCTTCCTCTACAATGTAAATCTGGTTGTACCCGGAATGTCCATCCATGAATGAAAGAATTTCATTCTTGGCAACGGAATCGACCAATTGGTCAGCAACAGGCATGGGGTACTCATCTTTTGGAGTTGTAAGATTTATATTTTGGAAATCCACACATACCCTTAGCTTGCTATTCTTCTTAATAACTGGAACTATGTTGGAAATCCAGTCAACATACCTAGCGGTTCTTATGAAACCAGCCTTGTGTAACCTTTCTATTTCTTCTTTGACCTTCAGAACAACTTCTTGGGACATCCTTCTTGGGGCTACTTGAAAGGCTTGAAACCTTCCTTAATTAGCAGCTTATATTCTACCAGCTCTCTAGAAAGTCCTAGCATTTCCTCATATTTTCACGCAAAACAATCTTTGTATTCTTGAAGTAAAGAAATTAACTCTTCTCTAAAAGTTGGTTCCAGAAGCTTACTGATGTAGGTAGGCTGAGGGTCTTTTTCCGTTCCAAGATTGACTTCTAACAAAGGATCTTGTACTTCGGCCTTGAGATCATCTAACTTTATTGGTGCTGCCTTCAAGTCTGTCAATTGGATGATATCTAACTTGTCTTCAGTATCTTTTATAATCTCCAAAACATTGGTTGAGAATGAAGTATTGGCAGCTGCAATCCTTTCCAGCCATAGTTCGGCTAGGTATGCTTTCAACTTGGCAAGGCAACAATTAACTGCCTAGCCAAGCATTCTATCTTCTTTAGGTTTTCCTTCCATAAATTTTTTTGTCTAAAATATAGTGTTGAACACCAGCCTTGGGTAGAACTGTTGGCCTTGGTGTTCCTTGGAAAAACTCTTTTATGTCCTCTTCTGTGAGAGTTCGTCTCATGATGGCCTTCCTTGGACGGCCCTTGCTATTTTTTCCAATAAATCTGATTGGAAAGAATTCTTCACTATAGAGCTTGGCATCTGCATGGTAGACTTTTGCCATAAATGGCCGGTTATCAGCCTCCACCACTTTTACCTCATCTCTTTCCTAAAATATCAACATTTGATGGAGTGAAGATGGAATGCAAAAGTTTTGGTGAATCCATTCACAACCTAAAAGCAAGTTATAGGCCGTTGTGGACTCAAAGATGAAGAAAAACTATGATTAAAGTTCTATCTCCCACCGTTAATTCTAACGGTAGAATTCCTTGTGTCTTCACTATTCCTCCCGTAAATCCACTAATAGATACATCAGTTGGAATGATGTCTTCAGGCGACTTTCTAAGCATACACATGACATTGACTGGAACAACGTTCAGTGCTAAACTATTATCTACCAAAACTCTTGCTAGGGGCCTTCCTTCCACCAGTACCTTGATATATAAATGTTTGAGTTACTGAGTTATGCCATATGGTGGTTTTTCCAACATAATTTTCTTTGGTTTTGTAGGGGTGTTTTCTTCAATCATGACTCCTTTTAATTTCTGAAGATGCTCAGCTTCTTCTTCGGAAACCTCTTCTATATGGATACCCTTACTCGGTTCCATTATAAATGTTCTGGAACTAAACAGTCCAGGACTTTCCAAAGGAGGATTTATGTCTACTACGTCTCCTTCCATTAAAGTTGGTTGGTTTGGCTGTGGCTCAAAAAATAAAAGAAGAACCACTACCATATTGCAAGTAAACTCACCCGGAAGGCTGCCAAAACAAATCTTCTTATTGCTGCTGCTGGAATTGTTAGAGATTTCCATGTTTGTTTCCTCTTTTGTAGGAGGGCTAATCGTTATTAAGGAATTTCGGCTTCTGAATCAAAATCTAGCAAATCATCAGGATCTCTTTCCTTTCCTTTAGCTGGAAATTCTGATAGGTCTAATGGTTTAGCTATTTTCTTTGGCCAGTTGGACCAGCCATGGTCTTTCTCCCATAACTTTCTTCTATCAGCCCTTTTCCTTTGTTGCCTTCGCTTTTGTGTGCGAGTTAAATAGGAATCCTCATGAACAGGAAACTTGGGATGATTAAGCCTCTTCTACCTCTCATTTTGTGAGGTATGAGGTTTAATCATTCTTGAACGGAGATGCTTATTTCCCTTGCTGACTGATGAGCACTGAAGAGTGCGTATTTAAACCCCTTAAGCTTAGGCATTCTAGTACCTTTATCTATCTTTCTTTGTCGTTTTTAATTGATTTCGTATTATTTCCATTTTCCGACACTTATCCCCAAAATAAGCTAACTCAGCCAAATAAGAGCTTATTTGAAGCAATTCTAAGATTAAACAAAGAAAGGAGCAAAGTGGAGGAAGAAAGAAGCAAAAGGAAGCAAGGCAGCAAGTTCGATCGATCCAAGTCCAAGGTTCGATCGATCGAACATTGATCGATCTCAGCATTTCAAGATAGATGCAAGCCTTGGCCCAAAAGCACCTAAGTTCAAAAGTTCGATCGATCCAACATCATTCTTCGATCGATCAAACACCTTTGTCCTTATTCAAATGATTGATTATATCCATAGCTGTCCATCCACTAACCACTTTTGTCCTTTTCCTAAAAATATCTCTTAAAATATCTCGGATTTGTCTTTTTCCAAAAAGCTCAGCCAGTTAGATCGATCCAACCTCAGTTTGATAGATCTCAGCAAGTTCGATCGATCCAGGTTTTAGGTTCGATCGATCGAACTTCCTCTAAGTGCAAAAAGTTAAAATTCTAGCTCATTGAAAGTTGTCCTTTATCCAATCATTGGAGAATATTGTGTGCACGTCCCTAGCTCATTTGGGGAGTCATTTTAACTTACCTATATAAGGATAAGGATTGCTTTTGATGAGGGAGAGCTTAGACACATAGAGCCCAATACTTGAATATTTGGAGATTTACCATCTCTCTTAGGAAGCTTAGAGGAGGAGGCTAGAGACACCATTGGAGATCTTCATCAACAAGGAGCAAACCTCTTCTATGGAGTTAGCCCTTGAGGGTTGGAGCATCCTCACCATGAGTGGCTAGACATCCTCTTAGGGCTAGAGTTAGCCCCAAGCATGCTTTCTATATCTTAATCTTGTGTATTATTGAGGGATTAGTGTTGTAATAATTGTTTTGACACTTTGATATATATAGATCTTGTTTACTCAATGATTTATGTGGTTTAATGCTTCCAATTGATCATTTCATTCTATCCATATGTCTATGTATGCTAGAGTAGATGTTCATGTTCTTGTCTCTAGATTTTGTATTGTTGATGCATGTCTATGTGTATTGATGCCATGAATTTAGAGATTGTCAAAACATAGTGCTTAATTGAATGCTATTGTGATTCTCTTGATGGTTCATACTTATTCATTGATAGATTGTGCCTCTCCCCAAGTTTACTTTCATGCTAGTAGTGTAAACTTAGTGTAGTTATAGTGTAGTGTTAAATGAGAGGACAATCTATGCTTATTGTTTAATGTTACTTTTGAATACAAGTAGCATATATCTCTAATCTTGTGTTGTATTTGGATTGTGAGCCTAATGAAAGGATCAATGACTTGTTTTGATCTATTGTGCCTTCCACATGTTGTTTAGACAATATATGCTTCATTGCTTAGATATATTGTGCCTCTCACATGATGTTTAGACAATACATGCTTAACTAGTCATCCTTGCTTGTTGAATCAACCAAACACACACACACACCAATATTACAACACCCTAATTGCCCTCATTAGTCACTTGTCAATGATATAGAAATGCATTGCTTGGTGGTGATCTCTAAACCCCAAGACCTCACTCTCTCTTACTTACTCCTTATTGCATTCGATTACTTAGTTTAATTCAATTGCTCTCTAGTCTAATCAACCAACCAATCAATTGTTTGATCATTCAGCCTACTAACCCTAATAGAGATTCCACAATTAACTCCGACTCCAATCCCTTGGGACGATCCCTACTCGCCCTCACTATATTTTTAGTGAAAGGTAGTAGTGGCTTTTATAAATGTAAAACTTAGCCCTCGCCTAAATTGCACGCTTTTTTCAAGCTTTTGGTCACCGCGACCTAAGGACCAACAAGTTTTTGGCGCCGTTGCTGGGGATTAGGCAACGTCATAGTTGTGGAATCGACTAGGAATTAGTAGTCTTTTGATCGTGTCTTTACTTTGTTTTTATTTTTCTTTTAATTACTTATTGTGTTTGTTCATATTTGACAAGGTGCATTGAGCAAGAGGCAAACAAAGGAGCATCCAAGCAAAGGAGCTAAGCAAAGAAAGGAAAAATGCTAAAAACTTAAAAAAATTGCTAAGCTAAACTTAAAATTTGGAGTTGAAGTGCTTAAGGACCTTTGTGAGACTTTCTTTACTCAATCCCTTAGTTAAATTGTCGGCCCGCGTGGAGGCTTGTAATTCAATTCTTAGATAAATCGTGAGCCCGTGTAAAGGCTATTTTATTGTTCTTTGCATCATCTTTGTTAAAGCATAGGAATATGGGTTAAGTGTTTATGGAGGAAGTTTAATTGCATTGTTGTGTAGGTGAAGTGTTTCTCATTCTTTGTGTTTGTTGTTTTGCATTGTGCATGCATGGACGTTGTTCATTGAGACCAACTCTTGTCCCTCTTGATTTGCATCTTGAATCCATCATTAGAAATCCTAGGGGAAGAGGAAGTTCAAATAGAACCAATCTATTAATGGATGACCATAATGATAACCATATTGAGGACCTTAGTCACATAGACCAACAAGGTATCTTTCATCCTAATGTGCATAATAAAAACATTCAAATACCTTTAGGCATGCCAAGGCCATTCATCCAACCACCATAACAACAAGGCCAAGTCCCATATGGAATGCCAAGGCTAATGTATGCTCCACAACCTCCCATCATTAATCAAGGAATTCAAAACCAAGGTGTTCATGTTGCACCTCAAGTAAGTAATCCACCTCTTGCTTTGAGAGATCACTATATGCCTAATGAATACAATGCACCCACATGCATTCAATTGCCACCATTTAGAGCACATCATTATGAAATTAAAGCACAAACCATTCAAATGCTTCCTAACTTTCATGGACTTCCTAGTGAAAAACCTTATAAGCATTTGGATGAGTTTCTTGAAGTATGTTCCACCGTAAAATATACGGACATGCCGGAAGAGGTCTTAAGACTCAAACTTTTTCCATTCACCTTAAAGAACAAGGCAAAATATTGGTTTAACAATCTTAGGCCTTTTTCAATCACTTCTTGGGCAGAAATGCAACAAGAGTTTTTGAAGAAGTACTATCCGATTTCTAATACCAATGCCTTGAGAATCTCAATTCGAGAATTTTCACATGGGGATGGAGAAACATTTCATGAGGCATAGGAACGCTCCAATGAATTGCTTAGGAAGTGTCCACATCATGACATGCCTAAATGGCAATTAGTTCAATATTTTTTTGAGAGCTTATCGGACAACTATAAGGGTATGGTTGATGCTTCTATAGGTGGCTCATACATTGATAGGCATGAGGATGACGTGTAGCGTCTTTATGAAAGCATGAGTGAAAATTCTTTCCATAGAACATTATCATCCAAGAATGGTAGAAATTCACAAGGTAGGAAGAGTGTTGGCTTACATCAAGTCGACCATTCAAATGAAATAGTTGCCGAAATGAAGTCTTTAGCTCAAAGGTTTGATCAATTCTTGATTAACCAAAACTCGGCAAACCAAGTATCTTCCTTTCCTAACCATTCTCATCATGCATCAAATGAAACTTGTATGACTTGTTCTAGTGTTCTTCATTTCACTTCTCATTGTCCTCATGGAGAAGTAAAAAATGAACCTAATGAACAAGTCAATGCAACTTTTGTGAACCAAGGGAACAATCCTTATGGTACTCATTACAATCCAAGTTGGAGGAATCATCCTAATTTCTCTTGGAAAAACCAATGAGAGGGCTCAAACCCTTCCCAAGGCAGTTTCCAAGGGAAATACATTTCACCTCCACTTCAAAACCAAGGATCCCAAGGTTATAGACCTTATCAATCACAAGGGAATCAATTTATTAATTCTTATTTTCCCAACCAATCATATTCCCAAGGAAATACTAGAAGTCCCGCCTTTGAAGAAAAAGTTTTGAATGCTTTGGGCACTCTTGAGGCAAACACACAATTACTTCATTCTCATTCTCAATCCATTGCTAAGCTAGAAACCCAAGTAGGGCAAATAGCAAACACTCTTAATGCAAGAGAGAAGGGAAAGATGCCTATTAATGCCCCACCTAAGCAACAATGTGTTGTGAAAACCCATTCCTCATCGGAAGGGCATACCATTGAACATGTTAATGCGGTGACTACCTTACAGAGTAGTAGAGTTGTGGACAATCAAGTTGAAATATCCAATGAAGAGAATGAACCGGTGCAACCTCAAGTTGCCACCCGTCCCGTTTCACATCCCATTCCTCCTTCATTGTATACACATGATCTTGCAAATGAGAAAGTTTTGAAAAATGTGTTTGAAAAAGAAGTCTTGAAAAATGATGTTGATAAAGAAGTTTTGTTGAAAAATGATTTGAAACAAAATAATTCGAAAACTTCTTGTGTTGAAAAGAGTTTAAAAGAACAGTTCGAAAAAGTGTTTGAACCAAAAATTCCATTTCCAGATGCCTTAAAAGGGTCCATTTCAAAAGACAAGCAAAAGGCAAAAACTAATGAAATCATGGAAATGTTTAGGCAAGTGAAAGTCAATCTTCCACTTTTGGATGTAATCAAGCAAATTCCGGCTTATGCCAAATTCTTGAAAGACTTGTGCACCCAAAAGCGGAAGAACAAGAGCCAAGCACCAAGAAAAGTGGTTTTGACCGAGCAAGTAAGCCCAATTTTACAACATAACACTCTTCCAAAGTTTAAAGACCCCGATTCACCCACTACATCATGCATCATTGGTGATCATATCATTAATCGGGCACTTCTTGACTTAGGAGCAAGTGTTAACCTTCTTCCATATTCGGTCTATGTCAAATTGGGCCTAGGTGAATTGAAACCAACGTCGGTAGTTTTGCAACTTGCCGACCAATCCATTAAGAAACCTAGGGGTGTCATTGAGGATGTTTTGATTAAAATTGATAAATTCTTCTTCCCGGTTGATTTCATTGTCACTGACACGGAACTGATTTCCAATCCTAAGAGCCAAATTCCCGTTATCCTTGGCCGTCCTTTCTTGGCAACCGCTAATGCCAACATCAATTGTAGGACGGGAGTAGTGAAGATTTCATTTGGCCACATGAAGGTGAAGTTGAATATCTTTAATCCCACACCCAATTCATTTGACAAATATGAAGTAGAGGTCAATGTTGTAAAAAAATGTCATGATCTTCAATGTCAAGGAAATGAGCTTTTGTGTAAAACCAAAACTTCCAAAAGATCATCTTCAACCTTGCATTCTTAAAGTGTTGTTTCAAATTCTTGCTTTGAAAGGGCATAAAAGCCCAAAGGTTTTGATTGTATAGATAAATGATCAAAAGTTTCTTTTGAGCTAGATCCAACTAGTTCTTCAAATGACCATTTGTTGGGTGGAGTTCAAAGCATCTATCACCCCAACAAGGAGGGGATGCATTACAAGATCTTTGATCTGGGCTAAAAGAGCCCAATGTCTTGCTAGAGACGTAAAAGACTAGCAAAAAGGCATTCGTAGGGTGTCAAAACCTTATTCCTCCCCCATTTCTATCTTTCATTTTGTTTCTTGTGAAGTCTAGATACTTGCTTTAGGTTCACATGAATTGAAAGGAACTTTGGTAAGGATTGTATAAGCTTTTATGTCATACTTGAGCATTTAACAAAGTTCGATCGATCTCACATTGGAGTTCGATCGATCGAACTGTGGATTGTACTCAACACTTAGCCAAATTTTGAACCTGCATCCACCTGCATCCAAAATCACCTCTCTGTCCCATTGTTCGAACTTATTCTTAGATCGATCAGAGATTTTCGATCGATCCAACCTCAGGTGTGATCGATCTCTTGATCCAACACTTAGAAAAATTTTGGGCCTGCATAAACCTGCATATTTCAGCTCCCTGTCCCATCGTTCAAATTCAATTCAAGATCGATCTGAAAATTCTTCGATCGATCTGAAAATATTCGATCGATCCAACCTTAAGGTTTGATCGATCTCAACTTCCAGCACTTAGCCAATTTTTGAACCAAGAACCTGAATATTCTTGCCTCCGTATGATCGATCGAAGTCTTATTTCGATCGATCACATTTCTTTCATTTCACAATTTTGACTTTAATTTGACTTTTCAACTTTTTAAAAATCCAAAAATATTTTCATCTTTATTTTCACTCTCATTTTATTTTATTTTGTTTTAATTTTCAAAAAGTTTTCAAAAATATTTTAATGTATTTAGTTTTTAATTAAATAATTTTTTTTAAATAAATAAATCAAATCAAATAAAAAATATTTCATTTCACTTTATTTTACTAATTTTTTATTTTTTATTTCATTTTTGCAAATTTCAAAAAACCAAAAATTCAAAAATACTTTGAAAGGAGTTCATCAAAGTTCGATCAATCACAACTCATATTCGATTGGTCGAACTAGTCGGGAAATGTTTTTAAAAATAGATCCAAGGGTCTTGAGATCGATCGATCTCACTCACCAAACCCTAGCCTCTCGTCCCCTTTCACTATGAATCATCTCTTCAAGCTCCGGCAACCCCTTCGGCAAGATCCAAGAATCTCGAATCTCAGTTCATCTCTATCCTCTTCATCTCAGTTCATCTCCATCGTTCTCCACTTCTCTCACTCTTTTGAGGTAAGTTCCGAGACATCCTTCCCTGGATTTGAAACTTTAATGCATCATAGTTGTTTCCAATGTCATATTCGTGTTGCTTTCATGTTTAATCTTCCATTCTCAAAGCTTTAGCATCCATGTCTATATATATATATATGTGTGTGTATATGTGTGCATAGATTTTGAAGATTTTTGTTAGATTCGGATGTTTGGGCCACGTTTGGAGTGCATTTAGGGTTGATTTGTGTTGTTGAAGGGCCCACGAACTCATTTGTGTGGGCCCCAATCTTCAAAAGTTACAGATCTATGACTGTTGGGTTTCATCGTCACACTGTTCGATCAATCGAACAAATTTATGATCAATCGAAGATTTGTGATCGATCCAACTAATTTTCGATCGATCCAAATTTTGTGATCGATCCAACCCAATCTTCGATCGATCCAACCCAACCTTCGATCGATCCAACTTTTGTGATCGATCTCATTTCTTTTTCTGATCGATCGAATTCACAGATCTCATACACACACATCATTCATCTTATCTTATGTTCATGCTATCTTATATATGCCCAATGCCTGTGATATTCCACATTGGATGCATTTCATACTTACATTGTTGAACATGTTTCATATTCTGCCACTTGCATAGATTCATGTCATATTTGTTTTGTCTATCTTATTTGATATACATGTTTCTATATTGTGCTTTATATTCTATATATACTGGCACTAACTCTTGAATTTCTATTTGCAGACTATGGCTCGCATCAAGATGGTAGCACGTCGACACCATCACGGCTCCAGCCGCAGACTTGACGACGGGGCCGGTCCATCTCATATCCGGGATCCTACGCCCGAGGACACACAGAGGAGAGTCCGACAGCGAATTGGGGAGACTGCGCAACCCACTCATACAAAGGAGCCATTACACCCTACTCCACCCTAGTCGCCGGCTCATCCAGCATTCACTCCATCACTATCCCCACCGCATAGAGGCGCTGAGCAGCCAGCTCAGCCGGCTCCACCAGCTTAGCCAGCTCCTCTACGGCGTGACAGACTCACGCCCTGATATGCGAGAGTGGCGATTGACCACGAGTCAGCATTCGACACCGCATTCTTCTCCAGATCGATGCTGACTCGATCTGCCTATCAGGACATCATTCAGCGGGGCTTGTCAGTTATTTTTGCCCCCGTTACAAAGCCTGTATATCCACGACTGGTACGGTTGTTCTACCAGAACCTCCGGCCATCACCCGCACACTACAGCAGAGCTCATCACCTCTGTGGATGGCCACGAGATCACCATCACAGTGGACACTCTGGCCCGCGCCACCTGCTATCCACACCGGTGCCCGCCCGAGCTATAGGAGACCTATCCCAGGCTCTACAGGCCTTCTTACGCCGATATGGAGATTTTTCTCACAAGTCACCATGCCGATGGCGAGACCTTCGCCACCCGGACATTCTTGCCGGATGACCTGTGGTTTACGGATTTGGTGCTCTACCGAAACATATACATAGCGGGATTCAGAGGCGGGGCGACTACTTAGTAGCCCTATACACCTTCTATACCAGCCACTGGGTGTCTATTCCTGCTCTCATCTGGAGCGTGATGAGGAAACTCTACGATGAGTACGTGAGCAAGGAAGCGCCCGGACGGGCCAAGTCTCTTCCTTTTGGCCACCTCATCACCCAGATCCTCATCGATCAGCACTATCCCATCCACCCGCAAGAAGACCTCGAGAGAGGTTCCTGTCACTTCCGTAAGAAGGACTGGGACAAGAGCTATCGAGCTATCATTACTCGCTTGCCGGACCATACCGTACTAGCGGCTGCAGAGCTGAAGTTGGAGGAGGAGGCGGCAGCACAGGCAGCCGAGGCAGTAGCAGAGCCAGCAGCAACAACTCTCGCAGCGGACGATGCACCAGTCGATCCAGCTACAGAGTATGCTGACATTGACATAGATATTGACTTGGAGCACTCAACAGATGATGCAGTTCAGCATACTCCAGCCGGGTCACCTATCTACGAGCAGGAGTAGACCCAGGAGCTGTCTTCTGACTCATCCATGCCAGACTTGACCCCCGGCTTCGGAGTGCGTCTGCAAACGCATGAGGACACTGTTATTGCCATCAGAGCTGACCTCACGGCCCACAGAGTGGAGTTCGCTGCCTTCCGCACGGATGTCACCGCTATGTTCAGAGATTTATCCCGAGACATTAGTGGAGCCAGACCTGCCCGCCCTACCTCATCCTCTAGAGTCCCAGTCCCTTCTGTTTCAGGATCTCTCATCATACATATTTTTGTCACTGTACTTTATTATTTTTCCAACCAGTCTGTCGGCTTTCATATATTTGTACCTGTACTTTATTTTTCATATATATATATCTATCTTCTGTTATAGATGTCTTCTTATTGCATTCTCATACATGTATGTTTGATTCCATTAGGTACATCACAGTGACTTCAGTGAGAGAGTGCTACGCAATTTTTAGGAACACCCTTATACCTCTCTCATTTCTCTATTCTGTTTATTCCATTTACACTTGCATGTCCACTGTGCACTGATTACCCCATTTTGTTATCTGATGAATTTATCCAATTGCCAAATTTCAGGACCACAGTTCATCCCAAGTTTGGGGGGGCCATGCCACCCACTTCGGATAATTCAGTCCCGATCATTCTATGCTTTAGTTGCACTGGTATACTCTTTCCTTTGTTCTCTTGCACATTGAGGACATTGTGCCATTTAAGTTTGGGGGAGATTATGTTTTGTAGTGTTAGCTTTTAAATTCAAAATTTTTAGCATGAATTGTGTATTTGAGGAATATTTTTATGATTGGTCCATATCTAGCTATGATTTTGATCTTTTGAGGACTATATTGCTTAAAATTTAAAAATTGCTTGACTTGAGAGTCCAATACTCCTTGTATGCCTTGTGGAAACCATTTAGGAGTAAATTTTTCGAAAGATTGACATCTTGCTTACACTTGTGGCCCACATCATCCTGACTTTGTGATTATTTTGAGATTCATTCTAGGATTCTACACTAGCACAGGCGCACACTAGCATTCATTTGTGGGGTACATATTTTGTTAATTATTGAATTGGTTATATCCCAATTGGGTTAGTAGTGTATTGAAAGCTTTCATTCTTGATAAAGGTGGATAACAAACCCTTTTCACTAAGTAGCCGGGATTCTTGCCTCATTAAGCATTGAACTTCTCGCGCCGAAATGTGGAGGGCCCAAACTCTAGGTTAATAATTGAAAAAAAAAAAAAAAAAAAAAAAGGTTGTTGCAAAAGCAATAAAAGTGAGGACTTCTCCCAAAAAGGTAAGAAGTAGGAAATGATTAGATGGTTGTTGTCTTGATTTGTAACCTAGTTGATTTGAGCTTGTAAGTCTGTAGGGGTGTCTTAACACCTAGTGCCCTAAAGCCGTCTGGTTTGGGAGTCATTGACCTAAGGCTCGGTGTGGGAACCAGCCTTTATGTCGTACATTTCCCAGGTTATATAGTATTGTAGTTGATAAACATGTCATAGTTGCTAACTGTTATCATCTTGATAATAATGGGATTACGTGGAATGTTCATTTTCGGTTTTCATTTCAGGATTGGGAGTTGGAAGAGGTGAGCATTTTCTTGGATCAATTGTATCGGCAAAGAAGGAATTGGCAGGGGTTTTGACAATTTGATTTGGATTCCCTCCTCTCACGGGCATTTTGCAGTAAGGTCCTTGTTTTTATGTCTGTCTAATTTTGCATCCTATGATTTTCCTTGGAAGATTATTTGGTGCTCCATGGTTCCTACTAGGGTGGCATTTTTTGTATGGATTGCTGTATGGGGAAAGATTTTGATGATCGATAATCTGAGGAAAAGGGGAAATTTTCTTGTTAATTGGTGCTGTTTATGTAAGCAGGATGGGGAGTCAGTCAATCATCTCCTACTGCACTGTTCTATAGCGCACGATTGCTGGAATCTCATTCTTGGCCTTTTTGGCATGTGTTGGGTAGTGCCACGTTCTACTAGGGAGCTAATTCATACTTGGAGAGGTTGTCGTGTGAGTAGGAGCGTTCGTGCTTATTGGAGATCTGTACCACATTGTATTTGGTAGTATATCTAGAAGGAGCGAAATAGTAGAATGTTTGAAGGGAAGGAGTCATCTACAGCGACACTGAAACTTTTTATTATTCGCTCTCTTTTTTTGTTATGTGAACAGAAGTTCGTGTTCCTCTTCTGTTGAATAGTAGAATGTTTCTTTGTCTACGGGACGCGTTCCCCTATTGAACGCCCTTTTTAATTTATTATTACTTATATAAAAAATAATAATAATTAGGTATATATGAGTTGAGATAACTTAAATTTTTTATTCAGATTTAGTTATACCAAACTAGTTACTCAATCCATAAAAATGTGTAACGTACTCTAAATCGATTAATGCATAGCGGTCAACTATGCCATGTTAGTTTTTCATATTACGAAACGGTGCAAATGAAGTTTGAATTGACATGTGCAAGTGCCGGATAGAAGTCAGAAGTTAGGAATAGGGCACATGTTCATTAATTTGTAAATATATATACTCCTATAGTCCTATGTACTACTAGTACAAGTTTGAAGTTTTGACTTGTCTACAATCAAAGCCCTCTCATATTCCAGTTTTTGACTTTTCTTAGTTCATGGGTGTGGCCAAGCCTTTCAATAGCAACGCATTCAAGAATCAAATCTTGCAGGTGAACGTTCCAAAGACAAAGAAGACATATTGCAAGTCTAAGGAATGCCGGAAGCATACCTTGCATAAGGTTACGCAGTACAAGAAGGGAAAAAGTAGTTTGGCTGTGCAGGGCAAGCGCTGGTATGATCGGAAACAGTCAGGTTATGGTGGACAAATCAAACCTGTTTTCCACAAGAGGGTAAAACCTATTTCTATTATGTCTCTTTTCTTTACAGGGGTATCTTATTTGAAATGACCCTCATCCATGTTTTAACTAACCTATGCACTTCTCTCCCGATGAATGTCCTATCTTATAAATTGAACCTTTGTATGGTTGGTAGACTCAGGGAAAAAAATTACAACATTGCTTTCTCTGTGTCGGCAAAAACTACAAAGAAGATTGTGTTGAGGCTGCAATGCCAGAGGTGCAAGCATGTATCAGAGCACTCAATCAAGGTTAGCTTCTCAACTTCCATTTGCTCTTCCGTTTTCGATTCTATAAGTGTTGGTTTCTTGTTTTTTATGGATATGTGATTGTTGCCCTTTTTTCGCAGAGGTGCAAGCATTTTGAGATTGGTGGAGATAAGAAGGGGAAGGCGACATCTCTTTTCGAAGTGGCAGTTTTATGGAGAATTATCCTGGTCTTGTTTCTGTGCTATGTTTCTTGACCTAAGGTTTAACTTTCAATTTGAATGCTTCTGTCTTTATGCTGGTCACCATGTCAATTGAAGTTTTTACTTTTAAAAATGGATGGATATACTTTGCATACTTGATGGACAATGTAGCTTGGATTAAGCCATCGAGATTATGAATATAAAAATGGATTTTAAAAATCAGTAATAATTAGCAGGCAGGTTGTATAAAAATCCCGCTAAATCCAATTGATTTGTGTTGCATTGTCTATTTGGCTTTCTTAATTTGTTGTCATAGAATTTTGTGTACTGAACCTTGTTACCTATCAGTGCTATGGTAATACGTTCATTTGTATATTTGTGCCAACGGGCAGTCGTCTAGCGGTGTCAGCCTCTTATTTTCTAAAGAGAGGTCAGGAGTTCAAGTCTCAGAAGAGACAAGTATGTGTGAGTACCAATTAGGAAAAAAAAAATACATTCATTTGTATATTTATGCATATAT
This sequence comes from Cornus florida, assembly GCF_030987335.1. NCBI lineage: Eukaryota > Viridiplantae > Streptophyta > Magnoliopsida > Cornales > Cornaceae > Cornus > Cornus florida. The sequence goes on from NW_026775574.1 coordinate 21,283,254, forward strand.
ATAGACATATTTATATTGATCAATGATTATTGTCGTATGTTTTTGCTTTTATTTATTTTTTTGGGTAAATTATTTTTAATTTAATGGAACTACTCCTATATTTTTTGGGTAAATTATTTTTATTTTTACTTTCTAATACATTTTTACTTTTAAAAAAAAAAAAATATCATGCATAAGCCTGGCTGCACTCCTATGGGCCTTTGTATAGGCTCAAGTTTATTTTAGATCATAAATGGATCTTTTAAGCTTAAATACTTGATTTTCTTCTCCTTCAGTAATGAATCCTTTTAAGTTTTACGTTTTAGTATCTTCATACCATTTAGGATTGCAGCTTTTCCATCCATATAATATAATCTCATTTTCACAGTATGCAATAGTAAGAGCGAAAAGTATTTTCATAGTTAATTTCCTCGTCTTGGTTATACCCTTTTGCCATTTCCCTTCTTCATTTAGCCTTTTGGTCTCCAGAAAAGTTAATGACAAATTGCATAAAATATATTATGTTGGTTTTCAGCGAAAAAATTTGAAATATACTTTCCAAAGGTCTGTCCTTTATTCCAATCAAGTTTTTCTTCTCTTCATGTATTGTTTTTACTTTCTAATACATTTTTACTTTAAACTAATGTTACATCAATGTGTTGTACGTTAGGCTTAGAGTGAAGTACCCGTCTAACAAAAAAAGTTATTAATCTAACGTAATAAAATTATAGAATACCTGGAAAATCACAACTAAGCATTACTACAACTTAACCTTATGACCTTGTGACCTTGTGACATAGGAGTAATATTTTTGGAATAACCTTATGGTATAATTAATAAAAACACCTATATAATTTACTTGTGTAAGCAACATAGTAATAAAATTCATAATAATAATAAATAATAATAAAACTAATAGAATAAATAATTATTGACTTTTAAAATCGAGAACATCTAACACTTCAAGGTACTTCAATCATAACTTCATACCGAAAACAAGAAAGAAGAAAGATACACTTCAAACATAGATAAACAATCTTCAGCAAAACATGACAACGGTTCATTCACACCCAAATAAAAAAAAGAATATGGAAGAAAATAAAGTCCAACACATTGTAGCACAAATAATAAATTATATATGAAACTTTCTTGGCATTAGCAAGAGAGAACCCAGAGGATTGGATCCGCCACCTTTTCACTTCAGTCAGTTGAGTTTGTGAGCTTACTTCCACTTCCAAATTGACAACTACCAGCCTGTCCCAAAAGTGAACACTAAAAATAAAAAAATTAAAAATTAATCAGATTCACCAAATAAGTATATTACATAAGTGCAAAGCATACTATTGATGGAGCAAAGCGTGAGACCTGAGTTGTGAGAAGTATAGGTCTTGATAGCTACCAAGTCACTGAATTCATATGGCAGAAACTAGAAAAAAATGTGGTTATCCATGTGGTCATTTTTTTTTCAATAATATATCAAGTTTGACACACAGAAATGGTCGTAAAATTTTTCAGGTAGAAAAAATCACATTGAAGGAATCCACCTCTTTCTGTTCCTTTAATTTAGAATTTTAAACCTCAATTCCATCCACAAATATGTAAAAAAACACTAGAAATACCACCATTCATTCATTTGAATTTAAATAATTGTCTTATCTAATTATAATTTTTCATTAGTTTATAAGATTTCTTACTTAACCCAAAAAGAAAATATATTCTAAACATTATCCAAATAATTTAGATAGAGGAATTCGCATCCTTCAGGACCTTCACGGTTTGGACAACTAAATTTGGGAAATGCAAAGTTTAATTACAAATCAATTTAAAAATTAAAAATACCATCACAAGTGAACCATTTAAATGAAAAGCAGAGTTCAGGACAAACTTCATAATATTTATATAAAAAAATAGTTTATCACTAGAAAAAGAATATATATATATATATATATATATATATATATATATATAATCTCTTATCAAAGTTTCATTTCATAGTTACCATTTAATTTTATCATCGATGTACTTATCTATCGAGATGTGAATGTCTGCATTTTGTCACAACTTATCAGCCTAACAAAACGCAGGGATGGCAATTTAAAAACATTATTTGCCCAACAAAAACTTGTAAGGTTAAAAACTTATTACCTTATTATTATTCACGGTCATTTCCACTGAAATAAATTTAATTCTCACACGGATCACATGAGATTCCACCTGTGAGATGGAAAAAGAGAGAAAAAATAAAAATAAAAAATAAAAAATAAAAAGAGGGAAAATGGAAAAGACGTTGTTACCTTACATTACTCCTTGAGCATAATATCATCTTCATCATGTTGTTCAATTTTTTCCCAAAGACTTGTTAGACTTGTTCCTTCATCATCATCATTATACATAGTACTACTCCCTGAAATAAACACAAATAGACGGGTTAATTAGAAAGCATTAATTGAGTATTTTATTGTAGTAATTGAGGACAAAAGTAAAAAAAAAAAAAAATAAAAAAAAAAAAAAAAATAAAAAACATAGTTGACCACAACTGCGTAAGAAAAAGAATGAATGTATATATAATCTTTTATTAGAATTTTGTGACATTTCATAGTTACCTTTCCTTTTTTGAAGAAGTTGTTGTACATGGTTATTGAGGTCACTAACTTTTTGTTTCATCCCCCACTTAGATTCACATAATTCTATCACATTTGTGCTTATCTGTCCAGATGTAAATGTCCGTATTTTGGGACAGTCTCCCAGCAGCACAAGTTGTAGGGATGGCAATTTAAAAGCTTTATTTGCCCAACAAAAACTTGTGAGGTTTGGTAATGCTTCTAACTCTACAGACTGTAACTTGGGAAACACAATTTCATCCATGGCACCATCCTCTTCACCTTGATCTTCATTTTTAACTATTTCTTCAATCGCATCACACCGGTCAACTTTCAGTTTTTCAATATTTGTGAGATTTCTTGCGATTGAGAGTGAGAATAAATATTTCAGGCTGTTGCAATAATGAACTGATAAAGATCTTAGGTTGTGGTAGGAGTCCAACTTTGTTATTTGAGAAAACACTGCTGCTCCTCTTTTGATGTCTTCAAGTCCTTCAAGGTTGAAGACAACTTGTAATGAATCACACCATAACAGAGTGAGTTCTTCAACAACTTCAAACCTCTGTAGCAGCAGGGTATGAATGTTCACTAGCACACTGCAGTCCAGCTCCAGCTTTCTAACTTTGCTAAATGAGGCTGCTGGGACATGGCCATACCAAATATCTTCAAAGATTCTTCCATCCGAGAGTCTCAAATCCTCCAAGACAGGAAAAGCAACCTACACAGATTATATAGTACTGTTTGAAGCCTGTAAAATTTGATGAAATAAAAGCAACGTACAGACAAATCAATTAAAGAAAACTTATTTTGTTATTAAATTTTCAGCTAAAAGGAGTTTCAAGTGTGATGGATGGGTTGCTGGACATGCATCCCCAAGTTACGCTTCACATGAAGCTGCTATTTGAGACAATAATGGCAAGGTAAGGTAATTTTGGATCAAAAGTTTAATACAATTGGAAATGGTCAAATTTCAAAAGTAGTATGTTAGGGGTGCATAAAATTTAATTTATTCTTAACCGTTTCGAATATAAATCATATAATATATATATTATGATATTATATGATTTATATATTATGATATTACTTAAATTATATTATGATATTATATTTTAAAATCATATAATATCATAATATATATTACTTAACAAATTTTTTTTTTTCAATATTGGACTTTCTTATTAAAATACATTTAATATTATTTTATTATTTAAGGTTAGCGGTATTCGCACTCCAGTAACCTCCTCAAACGCTCCACTCCAATTATCCTAAAATAAAATTACAAAAATTCTTTAAATCACCAAAACATTTTTATATCATGTGTGTCCCTCTTTGTTAACCTAAAAGTGTGTTGCATCATCTCTACCACACAATCTCTCTCCCCCTCTTGACCAAACAACCCTCCATCCCTCTCATCAACACTCTTTGGCATTCTTTACATCATCAAAGCTTCTTAATAAATATACTTTTTATTTTTTTTTTTTACTTCAAAACTTCAAGCTCACCAAATCACCAACGTCATATTTCCGTTATTCTTAGATTTCGAAAATTTTGTGAGCCTTTTGTTGGATGCTATGGTTATATTGAAATTAGAATTGTTTCTATTTATTTTTGGGTATCGTTTTTGGTTTAGAGTTTGAATCAGAGGGTGTAGCTTGATATTATAACAGTTTTTGAAAAAATTACTTACCGACTCTCTTGTACGAAAAAAAAAAAATTTAATTTTTAAAAACGTGGGTTCATTCATAAATTTTTTAAATCGTGGGTTCATTCAAAAACTATGGGTCATTGCAGATATGCAATGACTTCTTTGTAATACGTAAGGCCTATATATATATATATATAATAGTATGTTGGGGGTGCATAAAATTTAATCTATTCTTTAATTATCAAAAAAAAAATTTTATTTATTCTTAACCTTTTCGAATATGAATCATATCATATCATAATATATACTAATATATATATACATATATATATATATATAATTGTTTTTCCGCTGGAAAGATTTAACCAAAAAAAGGTGCTTTGCTTTGCCAACTTCTGAAGCCAGAAATAACAAACTAGCGTTGCATTTTATTCTTTATTCAACTTAACTTTTTTAACTATAAAAAACAGTTGACTTTTTTTTTTTTTTTTTTCTTTTGTCAATTTATAAATTTTAACTATTTAATAATTGACATTTCTAAAAATTGACTAAAGAAAACATATTTAATTTGAGATATGACGTACCTTTTCCTCCGTGTTTTGGTATCGGTAAGGAAACATCTCCAATTTGGGACAACTTTTTATTCCCATTTTTTTTAAGGATGGCAATTCAGAAATGCAACTCCTCCGGTAAAAAATCCTCAGTTGTGGCAAATAACCCAAGAATATAGATTTCAATTGAGGGAACACATGATTGTCCTCCAACTCTTTTTCTATATCTGTATCTCTTGCAACCATTCCTTCCTTGGCATTTGACCCTCCTTCAACCTTAAATACCTCTTCCAAGGAGTCACACCAAGATATGTAAAGTTCTTCTATGTCGTGAAAACTTCCAAGCAATTTTGATGGAGCAACACTTAACAGTTCATTACAATTATGCACTTCCAACACCCTTAGTTTACAAACAGCATCTGTTGGAACCGTGCCATCCCATATCTCCTTCACATTGTTTTGGTGTTCTTTATACACAAAGCTCTCCAAACAAGGAAACTTGACCTGCAAAACATCAATCTTCTAACCTTATTAATAAAAGAATAAAGAAAAAGGAAAAATCAAAGAAAACTCTCTGTTAACATTCAAATCTTCATTTCTTTATAACCACTTCATCTGTACGAATATAGTAATACCATTTCATGCAAATACAAGCATGTTTGTATTTAAATGGGTCTCACATACCACATGCCAATATTTAGTTAGTTGGTAAACAGTTTATTCAACTTTGTAGTTTACTTAATGTTGTCTCCATATATAAAATTTTTAGAATCCCACCAAGCAAAAAAAAAAAAAAAACAAAAGAAAACAAAACGAACTCCTTTTATTGAGTTTCAACTACTGTCATAGGATATGTTTATTCAAAATGAAAAGGTATGATTATAACGAAACTAAGGAAACTTTTTGAAACTAGAAGTCGTTGTAACAAACTGCAATGTGGAATCAGATTTAAAATGTATCAAATTTACCATTAATCAAAATAATTAATCTTTAACAAATAATCTTTAATTAGAATCTCACTTGTGAATTAGTGATGAATCCTATCGAGAATAAACAAATCCAATGGAAAGATTTGTTCCTCCAAGAAACGCATCAAATGGTCAACTTGGGCCGGAGGAGAGATCTAACGAGACCCGAAGAACAGATTTGGGTCCACACTAACAATTGGGCTAAAAAAGTACTACGCCCCCACTATCCAACGAGACCCGAAGAACAGTTGCTAGTGTGGAACCAAATCTGTTCTTCGGTTCTCGTTAGAAAAAGTACTACGGCCCCACTATCACTCATCTAAGGAGACTATATTTTTGGAAAAGTTAATAGGTTGATGTATTGCGCAATTTGGTCTCTTTGGGGGTTGCGGTTGAAATGAAAAAACCACTTTTATCAACAGCTACTTTTCATAATTAAATTAGTTTTAATTTATTTTGTAACAATTATTTTTTAAATATTTTTATTGCTAATTTTTCAATAATACTCTTTAATAATAGAATATTACCATACTTGATAATAGTAACTTAATTAAAGAATGGGTGTAATTATCTTTATAAAAAATAAAAAGGTCATAATTGACTTAATTTGGTATCCATTAAAAATGCTTTTAATGGTTTCCAAACACAACTAAACTCAATTTTTCATAATAAAAGCGCGTTTTTAAAGGGTGGGCTAAACGGGCTCAAAATTTAATGGCACCAATTTATTTTATGTTCAACTGTAAGGTAATTTTGGATCAAAAGTTTAATACAATTGGATAGCAAGTAGTAGATGGCAGGACAACAATGTCAATGAGTGGGACTTGTAAGCACCAAATGAGTGACTTGTAAGTTGTAAAAACTATGGGTCAATGCAGATATGCAATGAGTCCTTTGTATTAAGTGAGGCCTATATATATAATATTAGCAATGGTCAAATTTCAAAAGTAGTATGTTAGGGGTGCATAAAATTTAATTTATTCTTAACCTTTTCTAATATATCATAATACCTTTTCTAATATATCATAATATTATGTATATATATATATATATATAAAATTCTTTTTCCTCTATGGAAAGATTTAACCAATAAAAAGTGCTTTGCTTTGCCAACTTCTGAAGACAGGAATAACGTCAAACTATATAACATTATAACTTGACTTAATCACATGGTCTTCTTCCGTCAAAATGGAGCAACTAAAATTTCATAAACTCTTTACGTAGTGTATGCGCGCTCATTTGAAGGAATCCTAGAAATAACCAAAAGCAAAAAAACAATATATAAATTTCAGTTTGGTTAATAAGATGAATCCTAGTAATAACGTTCGTGTTTGGTTCCATGCAATGCAGTCCAAAGGGAATTCAGGTGTTCTCTTGAATGATGGAAGGGAATGACCTGAATTTATAGACTGCAAGTAAGAGGGACATAATTAACTTTAGTCATTAATATTAATCAAGTATTCTTTGGTTTGCGAAATGAAAATCTACTACGATTAATTGTAATATGAACATTTAAATAACATTATTGGAAAATGGGTCTACGCGGAAGCTTTTAAAAATCGTTTATGGTCATATATTTGGCTATTAAAAATTTTATTCATTTCTATAAATGGTTTAGGGCTATGGGCTTTGTTGGGCTTCTGTTACTAAGAAGACCCTTAAATTCTTTAATTTAACAATTAATTAATACGTTTAATTTTTCATTCAAGTTTCCAATTCTAAGTTGAATTTGTATGCAATAAAGATTAATACTAAATGATTTAATTCAAAATAGTCTTGTAAGTAAGTGAAAAGAATAGACACGGATAAAATTTAATTCACATTGTGTAGGTGCAAATTTTTACACCCGAACACTTAAAGAAAATAATAAGCTAAAAATCAAGCACTTAGAATAAATGTAAATGAATCAAACAGCAGAAGAAATATTTTCAGTGGAATTCGATGATCTTTCATTCTCATTTAGGCTCCATTTATAAGCTTTTCTTCAGAGCTTTACACGAAGCCGTTTCTTGGCTTTTATTTTCAGATGTGGGCAATTATGTTTGCCGATCGTGCATATTATTATGGTGTGCGTTATGGAACTTTGGGCTTTGTTGAGACTGGGCCATTCACCCAGTTTTAATGCTGAGCAAGGCTTTCTACATTAGACCGGGCTGGTCCAGTATGTAATCTCCTTTGTTGGGCCTCCCATTATGGGCCTCCAAGTGCTTTGATTTGGTTTATGGGCTATTTCTTACTACTACGTGCTGTATTGCGATTGGTGGGATTCTGCTTAGTGACAAGCTACGAGTCACTATAAGTTTTAAGGTGTTTTACCTGGAGTTCCTTGGCCAATCTGATCCCTGCTAGTAGCGCCTCATACTCCGCTTCATTATTTGTGACTGGAAACTCCAGCCGGATTGACTGGTGGATTCTGGTCCCTTCGGGGGTTCTTATCTCTAACCCTGCTCCTGCTCCACTTTGGCTCGACGAACCATCGACATATAACTCCCAGCAGGGATCTTTTGTGATCATTGTTCTTCCCTTGGGTCAGTGTCCAATAGAAAATCTGCTAGCACTTGCCCTTTTTTTGCGGTGTGTGGCTCGTACCGAATGTCAAAGGGACTCAACTCGATCGCCCATTTGGTGATTCGACCTGAAATGTATGGTTTACCGAGAATGGCCTTGATTGGATGTGTCGTGGGGACTACTATCTGATGAGCCTCAAAATAATGCCGAAGCTTTCTTTTGGCCTGTACTAGAGCAAGAATAATCTTCTCTGCCAATGAGTATCGGCTTTTTGCATTAGTTACGGCCTTGCTGGAGTAGAAGACCGGGGTGCTGCTTTTTTCCTACTTCCCTTACCAAAGCCGAGCTGGTTGCTGACTGGTATACCGCTAGGTAGAGGTACAGTGTCTCTTCGGGTTCTGGAGCGGATAAAATTAGGGGATTTGCCATGTACTCCTTGAGCTTTACGAGAGCTTTCCTTTGCTCTGCCCCCCAAATGTCTCCTCTTCTTGCTTTGATCGCGTCAAAAAATGGTTTGCATTTGTCTGACAACCTGGATATAAAGCGGCTAAGTGCTACCACTCTCCCGGTGAAAACTTGGACCTCCTTCACGGTTCAGGGTTCCTGACTCTGTAGTAATTTTGCCAACTGAGTGGGACTTGCTTCTATTCCCCTCTTGTTCACCAGGTGACCAAGGAACTGATCTGAAGATACTTCGAACGAACATTTTGCTGGATTCAACATCATTCTGTGTTTTCTAAGAGTGTCAAATACATCCTGCAGGTGTTGTTGGTGGTCTTTTTTATCTGTACTTTTTACGACCATATCTTCTATGTAAGCCTCGACAGTTCTGCCGATCTGTTCCTTGAACATCTTGTTGATTAACCTTTGATAGGTTGCCCCTGTATTTTTTAACCCGAAAGGCATTACTTTGTAACAGTAGGTCCCACGTTCAGTGATGAAAGAAGTCTTCTCCTCATCTGAAGGATTCATCGGGATCTAGTTGTAGCCTAAGTACGCATCAAGGAAAGTTAGCTTTTCGTACCCGGTCGTAGCGTCTACCATCTGATCGATCTTGGGGAATGGGAAGCTATCTTTCAGGCATGCTTTGTTCAGGTTAGTGGAATCAATACATACTCTCCATTTGTCATTCTTCTTCTGGACGACCACCACGTTTGACAATCATTGAGGGTACCGAACTTCTTTGATGAATCCTGTTTCCAGAAGTCGATTGACTTCCTCAGCAATAATTTTATTTCTTTCGGGGGCAAACCTTCTTTGCTTTTGTTTCACCGGATGGTGGCTGTAGTCCACGTTCAGACTATGACAGTCCGTCCATGGGTCAATTCCAGGCATGTCCCAGTGATTCCAAGCGAAGATATCGACGTTCTGCCTTAAGATTCTTGTCAGCTCTTCTTTTTCCTGAACTGTCTAGTGAGCCCCTATGTAGGTTAACTTATGCTTGTCCCCTGCAACTATTTGCACAGCTTCCAGGGGTTCCTCGATTAGATGCTCCCCTTCTGACTTCTCCCTCTCCTCGGGTGGGGAGGAGTTCGGTAATTATTATTTTAGTAATTTCTTGCTCTTATCAGAGGGAGAGATCGTCGTGTGATAGCACTCATTTGCTGTTACCTGGTCCCCCCAAATGTCGATGACCTCTTGACCGTTCGGGCTTACGCATCTCATGACTTGATGCAGGGTTGATGGGACTCCTTCCATGTGGTGGATCCATCCTCGGCCCATTAGTAAGTTGTAAGTAGGGTGAATATCCACGATCACGAAGTTTTCTTTCAAAGACCTTTTAGCGGCAGTGACTGACAGTGTGACTACACCTGTGGGGCGGATCTGATCTGCGGCCAATTTTAACTAGTCGAACGTCCACTTTGTTATGATGTTGGCACTACTGCCTGGATCAATCAGCACTTGTTCAATCAGGAAGTTGGCCACTAGTAGGCTGACTACTAATGTGTCCTCATGCGGGTGTTGCACCCTTTTGAGGTCTCCCCTATGAAAAGAGATCTGTACCAGACTGGGTTTGCAATCAACGACATTGATTTCGCCAATCCTCCGCAACTTGTGAGCTTGCTTGAGTTGGATCCTGTAGGAATTTCTCGATTGTTCGTCCTCCTCCAGACGACCATAAATTGTGCTGATTACTAGAACAGGATGGCTTTCTACCGGAGCTTTTGGGGCTACTCGGGTTCGGTCTTGTTGCCTCTGTTGCCCCGAGGTGGCAAGGTAATCAGTCAATTTTCCCTTATCTATCAATGCTTCCACTTACTTTCGTAAGTTCCTACAATCATTGGTTAGGTGGTCGAAATCGCTGGGGAATGCACAGTGCTTACTTTGGTCTCTCTGTTCCATCGACTGCCTAATTGGGGGTGGGATCTGGAAGATGTTTCTTGCCTTGGTCTCGTGGTATAGTTTGGCTAATGTCACTTTGAGAGGTGTGGCCCCTTCAGCTATTCGGGACTTCTTCTCGGGGGCTCGTCCCTCGAGGGCCGGGGGTTCCCGACGAACCCTCGAGGTGCCCGTTCGTTCCTTCGGTCGATTCTCCACCATAACCAAGGTTGCACTCTGCTGTCTGGTTACTTCGTTTTCCTCGAGTCTAATGTAGTTTTGCGCCCGCAAATTCAACTCAGACATATTAGTTGGGGTTTTTTTTACCAAAGAAGAGTGGAAACGTGAGCATTGCACCATGGCTATCTTGAATGCTTCTATGGCTGTGTCTTGATTGCAATCTGGGATGCTCGAAGACTCCATGTTGAATCGGGTGAGGAAGGTTTGCAGGCCTTCTCCCTTCATCTGTCGAATTGTGAAGAGACTGGCAATGGTTTTCTTTTGCTTCTTGTTTCCATAATACTAGGCTAAGAATGAGACACATAGTGACTCGAAGTTTGGGATTGACTTGCATGGGCGATTCTTGAACCACTCTAGGGCCACCCCTATTAGACTAGACGGGAATATTTTGCACATGAATAGATCGTTGTGTGCCTCCAGTGTCATTTCCTGAGTATAATGGTTCAGGTGTTGGAGGGGATCTCCAGTCCCATTAAACTTGATGAACTTTGGCATCACAAACTTCCTTGGCCTTGCGACTTATTCTATCTCATCGGTGAATGGAGTCTTCACTATTGATGTAGTGAATTCCCTCGCCATATCCTCGGGCGTCTGGGCCTTCAACCCTTTGATTCGTTCGTCCATTTCCTTTTGAAGCCTGGCGATAAAGTCAATTCCTGTAGAGGGTTGATCGATCGACGGGACTCGTACCTCTTTTCTGCCTGAGTCAGCATCATCTGTCGGATGCACTTTAGTGGCTTGAGGTCTTCCCATGGTAGAATTTTCAACAATACGAGATTAGCTTGCTGTGTTGTTGGTGTCGCCCAATGCTCCGCTGACCTGTTGCCGCGGGATCCTTTGGGGAGGAGGATTATCGTGGGCAGCGGGGCCTAGCCCAGGGAGAGGATTTTTATTCGGTCATTCGAGTAGTTGGCCGACCTGATGCTGTTCGGGCAGTTGATCAACCAGCAGCTCCCTCTGCTGAACGTTTCCCTGAAGCTTTTCATTCTCTTCGCGTAGGGTATTAATTTGCACTGCACTGGCCTCCTGAGCTTGCCTCACTATGTTAATTTGTTCGGTGTTGGCTTCATTAGCCCGTCGAAAGACATCGAGCTGCACTTGCATCTCCTCACGTATTTTTTGCATGGTCTCCAACTGTTGTTGTGGTTGTCCGGCATCTGGTTCTGTTGCCATTCCGGATCGATGTCGCATGAAAGTGATAATGGAAAGTCTTTTTGTAAATGCTTCCCACAAACGACGCCAAAGTATAGGTGCAAATTTTTACACCCGAACACTTAAGGAAAATAATAAGCTCAAAATTAAGCACTTAGAATAAATGTAAATGAATCAGACAGTAGAAGAAATATTTTTAGTGGAATTCGATGATCTTTTATTCTCGTTTAGGCTCTATTTATAAGCTTTTCTTCAGAGCTTTACACGAAGCCGTTTCTTGGTTTTTATTTTTAGACGTGGGCAATTATGCTTGCCGATCGTGCATATTTTTATGGTGTGCGTTATGGAACTTTGGGCTTTGTTAAGACTGGGTCATTCACCCAGTTTTAATGCTGAGCAAGGCTTTCTACACTAGATCGGGCTCGTCCAATATGTAATCTCCTCTGCTGGGCCTCCCATTATGGGCCTCCAGGTGCTTTGATTTGGTTTATAGGCCATTTCTTTCTGCCACGTGCTGTATTGCGATTGGTGGGATTCTTTCCCTCCACATATTGCCACTTTTGTCATGTGCCTACTAGTAAAACGATACATGCTTGTAGGTGAGTAAAATTTAAAATAGTAATTAAAATTTAATTCTTTAAATTAATCACACTGATATATTTATTAATAATCAATGAATATAAATTGTCAAAATATATTTTCAAACTCCTAAAATAATATCAAAATCAAGACTATTTTTTATTTCAATTCACTAATATTTATTTTGGTAATGAATAATATTCAACAAATAAATGAAACTCTTTTTTAAAAATAAAATAATAAAGAGGTTATTTGAGTTTTATAGAAACTCTTCTAAGAAAATATAAAACTCATAATAAACAGGTAATTTGAGTCTTTTGTTTAAGATTTATTAAAAAATTTATTTTGTTATTGACCAACTTATATATTTGTCATATATATGTGTATATGTATATCTACCATAAATGTGGCCTAAATTTTTATAAATACTACTTCTTCTTTTTTCTTAGGTTAAAAAAAAAAAAAAAAAAAAAAGTACTCACAAAGAAATCATGTTTTGATGGTTTTAGTTCATTAAAAGAATTCTCCAAGTAACATAACTTCACTAAACATAAAAATAGAAAGTTCAAACATCATAATGATATAAGCCTGATAATTAAGGAGGCATTCTATATTTGTGTTTAATTGACATTCAATATAAGAATAATTTTTTAATTATGTACTTAATTAAAAATATCAGGGCAAATTAAGTTTTTAAAGATAAATGTATCTAGACCATAAAATTTCTTATTGAAAAAAACAATACTTTGATCCTCACAGGGCTTATACCATCTCAGCACATAGGTAATAAAATCTTGTTATGACACAACATATTTGACTGTTAATAAAAAATCAAAATAAAAATAATGGAAGTCATGTGGGCCCATTTAATTTTTGGATAACATTATTCTCTTTTATTTTTAACTAATCATGATGTGTCATAACAGCCACATATGTGATAATGATGGCATAGGCCTTCACCAATTGAGAAAATATTACCATGTAAGAGGAGCCGCATGCAAAATGGGCTAATACTTAAAGCCCATGCACTTCAGGTTCAAATAAGTTCAAGGATATGGATTTCGATAAATTGTTTTGGTTTATGGGTTTCGTGATTAGGCTTGCCCATTAGAGCCCAACTGCAAATATTATTCCATAGAAATCTCCCGAAAAAAACAAAACGCTTGTTTTAATCTCAATAAACTTGCATGGTACATGGGAACTCAAAAATGATAGTAAAGCAATAGCACAAATTCTATGTATTAAGAAATAAATTTATGCATAAAAGAACTGATTGAGCTAAAAAGAAGGAAAAATGAAAAATGTGAATGATGCATATATGTTTTATTGGAGTTAGGAAATGCTTACCTTGTAATTGAAGAGGGATTGTAGTTGGGGAATGTTGTCATCCTCCATTGCTTCTTTCTTGGACCCACAGAAACTTTTGAGATTTGGTAAATTTGTAAGATCCATTTCCTTTAATCGAGGGAAAACAATGATCTCCTCATCCACTACCTCATCTTTTCCTTCTCTTGTTTTAATTGCAATTATCTCTTCTATATGCACACAGTTTATTACTGTCAAATCTTGTAGCTGCTTAAGATTTCTTGCTATAGATGATGAGAATACATTTCTCAAACTATGACAGTCTTCAATGTGAAGAGATGTAAGGTTTGAATAGGCACCAATGTTAGGTCTGTGATTAGAATGTTCCTTTATGTTCAAACCTATGAGCATCAGCTTAGGTAATGACTCAAGAATCATTGATTTTAACCGAGGTAGTTCCATTGATGTTGCAAACCCTTTTTCAATAGTAAGCACTTCGACTGCTGACACCACCGACTCACACCCTACAACTTTGACCATTTCTAGATTCTGTAACCTTGGAATAATATTAGAGGGTATCACATTCGCCAGTTTCTGACAACTTGCTATCACTATCTCCCTTAGCTGCTGGAAGGATGATTCTTCTTTTGCTTCTGAAGTTAGGAATAATTGGTTATCCCATATCCATGTAATGCTTTCCAATTTTACGATTAGTAGTTCCTCCAATGCAGGGAATGAAACCTACAAAATTCATCAATCATCATATTACGATCAACAGATGTACATCATAACAATGAGCCCCAGCTCTTTACTTGATTAGTGTTGCTAGTAAATTTTACAAACAAGCTTCCTTCGCCTTCACTATTACAAGTGTTATATGGCAAACGTGTATATATATATATTACATCTTGAGTGTGGGAAAAGTAGATGTATATCTACCATAATTGTGCTTTAGATTTTTATAAATACTTCATTTTTTGTTTTTATTTCTTTTTTCTTAGATAGAAAAAAGGTACTCAAGAAAAGAATTATGTTGTGTGATGCTTTTATTTCGTTAAAAGAATACTTCAAGTAACATAACTTCATCCAAGCATAGAAACAGAAAGTTCAAGAAAGACATAAACCTGATAATCGAATTTTCTTTGCGTGATCAGATATCAGCTTTAAAGCCCAATCACGAAGTGGATTTTTATAAATTGACGAAAAGTAACATAACTTCATCCAAGAATAGATTTTTGTTATTGGGCTTCTGTTTCATAATATTGGGACTGTCTATTTGGCAGGTTACTTAATGTTTTGGGCCAAGTTCCTCTGTTGGGCTGGGTTTTGACCCATTACAGCCCAATTGCAAATATTACTCCGATCCATATATAAAATTGTTGGAATCTCCCCAGAAAAAAGAAAAAAAAAAAGCTTGGTTTTATCCAAATGAAACTTGCTGGTTTCATAGTAACTAAAATGCTAGTGAAATACTAGCATGAATTCTATGTTATTTAAGAAATAAAATTTTACTACCCAAAGAACTAAGTATTAAGAGGGTGAAATAAAAAACGTCATTGGCCACTTCAGATTTATTATTGTTATTTTTATGATAAATAGAAAAAGAAAATTATAAAAAAATGACACTTTGTTGTTCACACATCTGTGTCTATTTTTGCCAAAAAGATAATATTGGTCCTGACAAAAAAAAGTTGCATTAACAATTTATGCAAAGCTCTATAATTTTTAAATTCGCAGTATCTCACCAATAAAGTGGGTGAGATTTCACATTGCCACTTTTGTCATGTGCCCTTTTTCTACTAATTGGTTAGTGATTCTATGTTAAAGGATGCACGTGATATTGATATATATAAACAGTGATAGTGAGTCCAAACACTCCAACGGTGCCCCCAAGGCCCAAACTTTTGATGGTGTACTCCAAAGGCATATACCAGTTTTTGAAATAGGCTAATTATTATTTTTACAACAAGTATACTTCTAAGTGGTATATAGCGAGCAAATTTTCAATGAAATAAAATTTGTTTTGAGTGACAGAGCATACATTTTCATTAAATAAAATATGTTTGAGTGATAGAGCATACCTTTTCATTAAATAAAGCTTGTGTAAGGTCGGAAGTATTGCACTCTGTGCTTGACGTTTTCTTCCTATTGGCGCAGTAGATGCTTCTAAGGTTTGGCAGATCCCTCAACTTCATTTCCTTTAATTGAGAAAAAATAACTTTATCCTTTACTTCCCCATCATCATCTAGAATTATTTCTTCCATGATTTCGCATCTTGATATATATAATTTTTGGAGTTGTAGAAGAGCTCTTGCCGTGGATGGATAAAACAAAAATTTCAACGTATAACCTTCAACTATTAGCACACTTAATTTGCAAAAAGAACCCTGAGTTCGTACATTCCATTTTGGTCTACCAAGTAGATATTCCATGTCACTGCAGTCCTTAATTCGAAGATATTTCAAGTTAAGAAACCCTTTTCCGTCTCCATAGTGAAGCACATTCTTTACACCTTCCACTCTTTCAAAAAGAAGCACTTCAGCTTTCTCCATCAAAATATTGAACTCCTTCCTCAAACTAATATCATCAAGTTTCAAGATCCCTGCTCCGAAGTGTTTTTCATAATACGGAAAACCCCTTGTCCTCCCAATCGATATTTTGAATCTGTTCAAGGACTTAAAGCAGAGCTCATTGGGCAGTAGCATGCCATCTCCTATGTGAATTTGTAAAGTGGTTAAGCCTGTCAATGAATTAAGTTCATCAAGCCTTGCATTCCCTTCAACCCCCCATTCCCCAAAATCATGTGGAATGTACAGTTCTTCAATTTTGGATAGACTTTTTATGACACCTGATGGAATGATCTTGAGGTTTTTACATTCCCTTAAATCCAACCACTGCAAGTTAATCAATTGTCCTACTTCCACAGCCACCTCTTTCAGATCATAATCAACAATGCTTAGTATCAAAAGATTTCTTAGTTCCTTGAGAAAAGCTAGGTTCTGCAGTTCACAGTCATAGAGTCGCAACATCCGAAGGCTGATCAAATTTAAAGGTGATGATGGCAGCTGCACAGAACGCAAATCTAAAACTTCTAGCTTTTCCATGCCTTTAAAAAAATTATCTGGAACTTGAGGTTTACTATCGGTGTTGCATTCCAATACCAAGGTGTGTAATTCTGCACATTGTAACTCACAAGGAAGGTCACAAATTTGTTCGGACCTCAATGAGATTACCCTGCAGGATTCATATTCATCTCTCTCTGGCCACTTTCGGACATCTGTTTTTGCTAGAAATCCATTTTCTTTTGATGCAATTGAGATAGCAACATCTCGAATGATGTCGTGCATTTTAACAAAGTCCTTGCTTTTACCTTCTAATAGCAAATGAGATTTCTTCAGGTTATCAACCAACACACTTGTTCTATCTCTTGCTGTTTTCATTGGATATGAGTTGTCCATAAGAAACCTCATTCCCACTCCATATATCATCAAGTCATCAATCGGAATCTCAGCATCCTCTGGAAACAAAGAAGAGTGCAAAAGGCATGACCTAGCATCTGTATGCTCTAGATACTCGAAGCTCCACTTTATCCGTGAATACAACTCCTTGGTCACTCCCTTTATGTTATATCCCCTGCAATTTCTCAATTGTACAAGTGCATCATCCCATGTATGCTTTTGTTTCTGATCCCTTAGTGCTGCTCCAACTACAAGTATTGCCAACGGTAAACAACCACATTCTCTACACACTTCTTCGGCAACAGAATAAACTTCATGAGACGGTTCAATAAAATCTCCAACTGTTTTCCTAAACAGGTACCATGCTTCACGTTCCTGTAGAAGCCCAATTGGGATGTTTTCTTGAACCCCCATCCGACTGAACACATCTTCTTCCCTAGAGGTTAGCAAAACTTTGATATGATTATCGCTAGATGGGATTCCTATTTCCTCTAGGTTAATTTCGTCATTCCAAATGTCATCAATTATTATAAGGATTTTTTCCCCATTTTTTAATCTGTTGCACAGCTCCCCTTTTCTCCCACCTTCAGTATTTTTTTTGAATGAAAGTTCTAAACAGTCTGCAAGCTCTTCTTGAATTCCTTTCAAATCTGGTTTTTGGGAGAAGACTGCCTTGGCGACCTTATCAAAAAGCTTCTCTGTTTTAGCATGTTTGGCAATTTCTTCTGCCATTCTCGTCTTCCCACTACCTCCCATGCCATGTATTCCGATTTTGTAAATCATATCATTTTTCAACGCCTGTATGATCTGTTTACGAACGGATTCTCTGGATTCAAACTGCTCAAATTTTGTGGTAGCTGTGTACCAAATATCATCCAGAGGAGCAGGGCGTCCAACAGTATCAAACTTGCTGGCTTGCTCTATTAGCCCCAAAACATCAGTCAACTTCTTTTTACCTTCCTTACCAAGCCGATACCTTGAACGAACATCAAAACATGACTTGATGTTTTCATTGTTTGCCAATAATCTGTTCAGGTCTTCCTCCTTTTTATTCACCTCCGTTAGCCAATTCAAAACATCTTTCTCAATGACTTCTCCATTGTTCTTGGCTGTTTCAACTTTTCCTTCAATCCTCTCCTTCACACCTCTAAGATTCTGAACTTGAGCATCGAGATCATCAATATTTTTCTTGTAGTGAACCACATAACCAATTCGGCGGCCCATGGATGCCAAAAAGCGGTCTGTAAGTACCTCTACCATCTTTCCCACCACAGTATTAATGACTTCCATTTTCAACCTTTTTTTCCCTAAGACAGAAAATTAAATACTTACAGAGATCAACAACTGTTAATATTGAAGAAAAACTAAGAGAGATATATAGTTGGGGACGCGGCTCTAACAAGATTAATGGTTTTTTTTTTTAATTTTTTTATGTTTCCAACTCTAATTTTATTTTTTTTAATGCAACCAGAATAAAACGTATCTTATTTTGTTTTAGATATAAAAATAAAAAAAAAAAAATTTCTTTTTATTTGATTTAAATAAACTTTAATTTTAAATTTTTTTCAAAAAAACCATAAAACAAACTTATACATATACAAGTAGCCCAAGATCAAACTAAAAGATTTTGAACAAAAGGTAAGAGAGACAAAAGCCTTATAGCTTTGGAATCAAAAGTCTTCTTTCTTGGAACATGAAACATGGAAATTATTTAGGAATGCAATTAATCATGTATTTATAGGCATACATGATTTAGGATTGCAATCAATCATGTATATATAGAATACATAGAGACATATATATATCTATATCTATACTATTATTAAACGTGCAAAGTGTTTCAGTGTTTCAGTATTTCAGTATTTATTTATTTATATAAAAAAATATTTATTAATTGATATAAAAATAGTTTTTGTAAAAATAATTTCTATAAAACTTTAAAAATTACCTAATAAAATCAATCACATTCTATATAAAACTCTTTTTTTAATTATTTTTTATATTATCAGAAAATGACACATGTCATCATCCTATTTATCTAAGAAGTTTATAAATAGAGGCATGAAGGAAGGAGGAAGGGGTACAGAAATTGAGAATTCTAGAAATCCAGAATTCTAGAATAAAATACAGAAGCTCTGCCAAAGAGTTTCAATATTTATTTATTTATATAAAAAATATTTATTAATTGATATAAAAAGAGTTTTTATCTATATCATTTAATAAATATTCACAAATTAGCTTTTATTATGAGTATCTTAATAAAATTAAAACTAATTAGACAAGTATATATTTAAAGAAAATAAAATAATTTCAATAAAACTCTATTACAAATTACCTATTTTATTATCAATAAAACTCTATCAACAAAGATATATTTAAAGAGCTTGTATAAAACTCTAACACGAATTACCAATTTATTAATTTATCATGAGTTTTTTAATAAAAGGAAACCTAATTAGACAAGTATTATTAATATAAAAAATTATTTATTAACTGATACAAAAAGAGGTTTTTAAAGAGTTTTTAAAACACAAATTACCTATTTATCTATTTATTTTGAGTTTTTTTTACTAAAAGTAAATCTAATTAGACAAGAATTATTAAAATAAAAAATATTTATTAATTGATATAAAAAGAGTTTTTAAAAGAGTTTATATTAAACTCTAATACAAATTACTTATTTATTTATTTATTACAAGTTTTTTAATAAGAAAAAATTTAATTTACCTAATAAAACCAATTACATTCTATATAAAACTCTTATTTTTAGTTTTTTTTATGGATAATTATAATTTTTAAGAAATTCTAAAAATTACCTAATAAAATCAATCATATTCTATATAAAACTCCTGTTTTTAGTTATTTTTTATGGATAATTATCACAATATAACCGGCCCGGCCCAGTTATGATTATGTCATTATTAGAAAATGACACATGTCATTATCCTATTCATCCAAGAAGCTTATAAATAGAGGCATGGAGGAAGGAGTACAGAAATTGAGAATTCTAGAAATTTAGAATTTCAGAGTAAAATACAGAAGTTCTGCCAAAGAGTTTCAGTATTTATTTATTTATATAAAAAAATATTTATTAATTGATATAAAAAGAGTTGAATTCTAGAGTAAAATACAGAAGTTCTGCCAAAGAGTTTGAGTATTTCAATATTTATTTATTTATATAAAAAAATATTTATTAATTGATATAAAAAGAGTTTTTATCTATATTATTATTAGATGTGTAAAGAGTTTCAGTATTTATTTATTTATGTAAAAAAATATTTATTAAATAATATGATAAAACGCTAAAATCTACATAATAAAATTTAAATTAACCTATTTATTATTATCAATTTTTTAATAAAATAAATCTAATTGGACAACAATTATTAATATAAAAAATAGGGATAATTTCACTAACACCCCAGTAGTTTGGCCAAATATGTGTCAGACCACTTTTTACATGTAAAAAGCCATTTTTACCCTTTGACTTTGGTTTGACCCTGACTTTGGTCTACCCTCATTTTTTTTAATCTATTTTTTTACAAATATCAGTATTAAAAGAAAATATTGCCCCTTAAAAATTTGTAAATTTACAAATTATATTATATATACAGGCAGACATATATATACTCATATATACACACACAGACATATATATATATATACACACACACACACACAAGCATAACACCACCACCAATCGCCGTCGATCGTAGTAAAGAGGACCTCCAACACGGCTGGTGCTGCTGTTTTTGCTGCCAAACCTCATTACAGTTTACAACAACTTCACTTCAAAATAAAATTCTTTTTTCTTCTTAAATTTTTTATTTTTATTTTCTTTGTGTGTTTGTGTTTAATCCCTTTTTGATTTTTGGTTGTCATTTTCATTTGGGTTTGGAGGATTAGGCTTAAAAGAGGAAGTCAAGAACGCACCATACGTGAATTTGGGGTCACTCTGTCTATGTCACTGTTACATTTAATCCATTTGCTTTCCATTTCTCTCTTCCATTGCCTTACTCAACACAGCAAGAATAATGTATGGTTCGGGTATTGACTTCTGTTCATAGACTTTATATAATCTATCTATGGAGCTATCTACAGGATCATCTACTAATTTTCACATCTCTCTCTATATATATACACACATTACACACAGAGAAAAGGGTTCAATTCACCTCACTTCACCCAATTCAGAACTTCTTAGCAAATCCATTCCTTCACATAGACAAAATTCCGATGAACGCCACTCTTAATCTGTCATTCAACAATTTCACCGGAGAGATTCTGGAATCACCTGTTTTCTTCAACCAGGAAACGAAATCATTTTCCGGAAATCTGGAATTGTGCGGTAGTTCACTCAGGAAATTATGCCCAATTCCTTCCACCAACTCTTCTCTGCCCAATGTCTCTGCACCAACCATTTCTCCGCCGGCAATTGCAGCGATCCCGAAGACTTTAGATTCAACTCCAGCGAGCACTTCACCCACGTCAATAAAAGGTAAAGTACTCTTATTTTTTAGTATTTATAGAAATACAGACTACCTTGCCAATTAAGGGGTAAATAACTAATTCGTCGCGGCCACCCACACAGACATCCGCCGTCGCCGTCGCTGCCACCACCGCCCACACAATCCTAACCCAATACCCATCAGAGGATTGGTTCCTTAACTTGTCACCGGAATCTGAAACTCTCCACCACCAAAGCCCTCTGTTTTGTTCGCCGGAAGTTGCAGAGGTTCAATAACCCAGTTCTTACTTCATCATCAAACCAATAGCAAGCTCTCTCACCGGCGACAAGCACTCATCCTCGCCGTCGCCGCCCTAAACCATGTTGCCGCTTCTGTCGCCTGAAGTTTCTGCTGTGAACCACGCCACCGCTTCCAACCCCCGCCTCAACCTCACCTGACAACAAAAATGAGTTTGGGTTATGCAACCACAGTCGCCGGCGGCACCACCACCACCATCACCCCATCATCACCGACCACCAACCACCAACCACCAACCACCAATCTCTCTATACATTTTCTCTCTCTTCTGCAACACACCACCCACCACCAAAAAAGCCTTGACTTTTGGAACCACCACCCACCACCACGACGATGGCCAACAGTTCCATCCACCCGATGCTCATTCGAAGAGGGGTTGACATTGTCGGAGAGATAATGAAGTTTAGGGATTTTATTTGTGGTATAACTGTCAGGGGTATAATTGTCTTTTAACTAATCTGATATTTTGAAATAATGTTATTAAAAAATAGGGGCAAAGTTGTATTTTCATATGTTTTTAACGGAGACTGTGATGGAAAATCGAAAATAGACCTAAGTAATAATTATTTTCGAAAGATATTTCAGACTGATATTTGGCCAAACTACTGGGGGTGTCAGTGAAATTATCCTTAAAAAATATTTATTAATTGATATATAAAAGAAAATAAATTTTATATAACTCTACTATGAGTTTCTTAATAAAATTAAATCTAATTAGACAAGTATATATTTAAAGAAAATAAAATAATTTCTATAAAACTCTATTACAAATTACCTATTTTATTTTCCATAAAACTCTATCAAAAGAGTTTCTATAAAACTCTAACACAAATTACCTGTTTATCTATTTATTATGAGTTTTTTAATAAAAAGAAACATAATTAAACAAGTATTATTAATATAAAAAATTATTTATTAACTAATAAAAAAAGAGGTTTTAAAAGAGTTGTTAAAAAAACTCTAACACAAATTACTTATTTATCTATTTATTATTAGTTTTTTAATGAAACTAAATGTAATTAGACAATAATTATTTAAATAAAAAATATTTATTAATTGATATAAAAAGAGTTTTTAAAAGAGTTTATATTAAACTCTAACACAAATTACCTATTTATTTATTATAAGTTTTTTAATAAAAGAAAATCGAAGTAGACAACAATTATTAATATAAAAAATATTTTTAATTGATATAAAAAATAAAATAATTTTTCTAAAATTCTACCACAAATTACCTTTTATTATGAGTTTTTTTATAATAAAAGCTAATCTAATTAGATAGGAATTATTAAAATATAAAAATATTTATTAATTCATATAAAAAGAGTTTTAAAATATTTTCTATAATACTCTAACACGTATTACAAATTACAATTTTTTAATAAAAGAAAAATTAATTTTCAGAGTAAAATACAGAAGTTTTACCAAAGTGTTTCAGTATTTATTTAATTATATAAAAAGATATTTATTAATTAATATAAAAAAAGATTTTATCTATACTACTATTAAATGTGCAAAGAGTTTCAGTATTTAAGTATCTATTTATAAAAAAATATATTTATTTATTGAATTTAGATAAAAAATATATATATATATATATAATCCTCTTCTTTTCATACTTTTTTTCTTTTCTTTTGGGGATGTTGACAAAAAATATAATTTCTTCAAAAAAATATTTTTTTTTTGGGGTTTTTTTTTTTCATGTCAAAAGAGATAATTTTTGGTTACTTTTTATTTTTTTTCAGTCCAGTCAAAAAAGTTAATTTATTGAACATAAATTTTTATTTCTTGGTCCCGTAAAAAAAAAAATTATTTAATTTTTTTTTTTTTTTGTCTTGTCAAAAAAAAACCTAAAATAATAAAGATTAGAGATAAAGAAAAATAAATCTAAAATGACAGATTTATCATTTAAAAAGTAATAATTATTTACTTATAAAGTTAGCATTAGAATTACTGTTTCATTTAAGATTGTAGTATAAACGTTGAAAAGTGGAGTAGATAAGGTAATATAATAATGATACAACTTTGTCCAATACTAAAAAAAAATAAAATAAAATAAAATAAAATAATTATAAACCCCTTTTCAATTATTGTGGTAACCAACGAAGTAACGGTGTTGATCAGTCCAATCAATAAAATTTTAATTATTTTCTTCAATTTTTGTTATCATTTATGTTTCATAAATCTAATAAAAATAGTAAAGGTGGTTTTTAAAAATCATATGCCTATAAAGCCAACATTTGAATTTAATCTGTAAGTTAACAAATGTTCATAAAACACCATAGTATAAATTACTACATTCAATGCCTAAGCAATAATCTAAATAAAAATAATTTTTATATTAATTAAAAATAAAAAATTTGAAATCAATATTTCTCTTAAAAAATTTCAATCCTAATAGTATGCTTGTACAAAAACAAAATAGACAATTAGTAAATTTTTCCAAATTAAAAGACATTATAAATCCTTACTCAAATTTCCTAAAAAATGAAATATTTGTACAACAATATTAATGAAGCAATGTTTTTGATCAGTCCAATTAATAAAATTTTGATTATTTTTTCAATTTTACTTCATGATACTATATTACATATTACTATACTCAACGCATGTATAATAGTAACCTAAATAAAAATGATTTATTATTATTATTAATTGAAAGTAAACTTTGAAATCATTATTTCTTTTTAAAATTTTCAATCCTAAAAATAGACAGTTAGTAAATTTTTCTAAATTAAAAGAAATTATAAATCCTTACAAAAAAATTCTAAAAAGAATTAAATATTAGGGATGGCGATAAGATAATATACTGCTAATGAATGAAGTAATGGATTCAATTAATAAAATTTTGATTATTTATTTCAATTTTACATCATCATTTATGTTTCATAAATCTAATAAAAAATTAGTAAAGGTGGTATTGAAAAATCATATCCCTTATAAACTGAACATTGAATTTCATCCCCAAGTTACTTTTTATGTTCATAAAATACCATTGTGTAAATTAGTACACGCAATACATATGTAATTGTTAGAAATTAAACTTTATTTTATTCGGTGTTTTATATTTATGTGAGTTTTTTATTGGAGTTAGTGGGGGCATGAGAATTACAACTAGTAAATGGTCATGTTAGTGGGTTAGTGGGAGTTTTGCCTACTAAATAGTCATGTTAGTGGGTTAGTGGGAGTTTTGTCTACTAAATGATATGTTAGTGGGGTTTTAAGTTTCATTTACATTTATGTTTTGAAGCCTATATAAACCCATGCATTGTACTCATTTTCTATCAAGTGAAATAAAAAGGATTTTCCTCCATTTCTATTCTCTTCCAAATAGTATAGTGTTGTGTGTGTAACTAGGCCACTATTTCCAACAAAGTGGTATCAGAGCTAGTTTGTGAGAGAGAGAAGAAATGGCAAACAATTCGGTTCCATTTCAAATGCTTCGATTCACCAAAGATAACTATGAAAATTGGTGTATCCGTATGAAGGCAATTTTGGGAGCACAAGATGTGTGGGAAGTTGTTTCCAAAAGTTATGATGAGCCAGAAGATGAGGCAACTTTGTCTCAAGCCGAAAAAGATGTTTTACAAGCCATGAGAAAGAAGGACCAAAAGGCGGTGATGACCATCCATCAATGTTTGGATGATGGAATGCTACAAAGAGTTGCTAGTGCAGAAAATGCAAAGCAACTATGGGAGATTCTTCAAAATTCCTTCCAAGGAGTTGATAAAAGTGAAGAAGGTTCGCCTCCAAACGTTACGGGGTGAATTTGAAGCATTGCATATGAAGGAATCTGAATCAATTTTAGATTATTTTTCGAGGGTCCTGGCTATTGTAGATCAACTAAGGAGATATGACGAAACCACCATGACTGATACAAGGGTCGTTGAAAAGATCCTTCGGTCGTTGGATTCCAAATTCAACTACATTGTTGTAGCCATTGAAGAGTCAAAGGATTTGGATTCCATGACTGTTGATCAACTCATGGGTTCGTTGCAAGCTCATGAAGAAAAAGTGGTGAAGAAACAAGAAGCATTGGAGCAAGTGCTACAAACAAAGTTTTTGCTGAACGAAAGAGACGAAAAACATGGAAGAAATCAAAGGGGCCGAGGACGTGGAAATGCACGTGGCCGAGGAAGAGGAAGAGGCCGTGGAAGAGGAGAAAGAAGCGGTCAACACACAACCAACAATGAAGAAAAAATCCATGACTCACAACAAATAAGAGGTCGTGGTAGAGGAAATTACTCAAGGTCATATGGAAGGAGGTATGATAAGTCTCAAATTCAATATTATAATTGTCAAAAGTATGGTCATTATGCTTCGGAGTATAGAAATGTTGCTAACGATGTTGAAGAAAAGGCGAATTATGTTGATGAAGAAGTGGAGCCTACTTTGTTGTTAGCATACAAATGTGAAAGGAGTGATCAAGAAGATGTGTGGTATCTTGACACCGGTGCTAGCAACCATATGTGTGGTAGCAAAGAGAAGTTCGTTGATATTGATGAATCAATAAATGGCAAGGTAACATTTGGAGACTTATCACAAATTCCGGTAAGAGGGAAAGGTAAAATATTGATTCGTTTGAGGAATGGGCATCATCAATTTATCTCTAATGCTTATTATGTGCCTAATATGAAGAACAATATTTTGAGTTTGGGACAACTCTTAGAAAAAGGCTACAATATTTCCATGAAGGATTGTAGTCTTTCGATAAGAGACCCATTGGGTAATTTGATTACCAAGGTTCCAATGACAAAGAACCGGATGTTTTTGCTAAATATTCAAGCCGACGAGGCTAAATGTTTGAAGGCTTGTGTTAATGATTTAACTTGGCTTTGGCACTTGAATTTTGGAGGATTAGAGTTGTTGGCCAAAAAGAAGATGGTGAAGGGATTGCCTTTCATTAGCAATCCAAATCAATTATGTGAAGGATGTCTCGTTGGAAAGCAATCAAGGAAAAGTTTTCCAAAAGAAGCTACCACAAGAGCTACGGCGCCACTACAACTTATCCATTCGGATATTTGTGGTCTAATTTCTCCATCATCATTTGGTAAGAATAATTATTTTTTATTATTCATTGATGATTTTAGCCGAAAAACATGGGTGTATTTTCTTAAACAAAAATCGGAGGTGTGTGAAATTTTTAAAAAATTTAGAGCACTTGTTGAAAAACAAAGTGGCTATGATGTAAATGCTCTTCGATCCAATAGAGGTGGTGAATTCACATCAAATAATTTCAAAAAATTTTGTAAAGAAAATGGAATTCACCATCCTTTAACGGTTCCGAGATCTCCCCAACAAAATGGAGTTGCAGAAAGGAAGAACAGAACCATTCTCAATATGGCTCGAAGCATGTTGAAAAGTAAGGAAATGCCTAAAGAATTTTGGGCTGAAGCGGTTGATTGTGCGGTGTACTTGTCCAATCGGTGTCCTACTAGAAGTGTGCAAAACAAAACACCACAAGAAACATGGAGCGGAAGAAAGCCAAGTGTCTCTCATTTACGGGTTTTTGGGAGCATTGCCCATGTGCACGTGCCGGATGAAAGGAGGACCAAGTTAGACAACAAAAGTGAAAAAATGGTGTTCATTGGCTATGATGCAAATTCCAAAGGCTACAAGTTGTACAATCCAAGCAATGGGAAGATTGTCATTAGTAGAGATGTTGAATTCGAAGAGGGAGCCACATGGGATTGGAACACTCCAAATGAAGATTATAATATTTTTTTAATTTCTGATGAGGAGTAAGAAAATGAAGGCATGGAGCAGCCCATTTCTCCACCAACATCACCTCCACCGCCATCAATTCAAGATCAATCAACTCCATCATCATCAAGTTCAAGTGATACACCACCACTTCGCATGAGGAGTCTTCGTGACATATATGACGAAACAGATGAGGTAACGGAAAGGTTAGGTGATCTAACACTTTTTTGTTTCTTTGCGGATTGTGAACCCGTAGGATTTGAAGAGGCGGCACAAGACAAAAAATGGAGAAATGCTATGGATGAAGAAATTAAATCCATAGAGAAGAATGACACATGGGAGCTTGCTACACTTCCAAAAGAGCAAAAGGCAATTGGTGTCAAGTGGGTGTATAAAGCAAAGAACAATGCAAATGGTGAAGTTAAAAAATATAAAGCAAGATTGGTCGCCAAGGGGTACAACCAAAAGCCCGGAATTGACTATGATGAGGTATTTGCACCCGTAGCTCATTTGGAAACAATTAGATTGTTAATTTCTTTGGCAGCCCAGAACAATTGGAGAATCCACCAAATGGATGTGAAATCGGCTTTCTTGAATGGGTTTCTTGAAGAAGAGGTGTATGTTCAACAACCCATGGGCTATGTTGTAAAGGGGCAAGAAAACAGAGTCTTGAAATTGAAGAAGGCTTTATATGGCTTGAAGCAAGCACCAAGAGCGTGGAATAAGCGAATTGACAAATATTTTCAAGACAATAATTTTTCAAAGTGCCCATATGAACATGCTCTTTACTCCAAAGTAAGTGAGAGTGGAGATGTATTTTTTGTTTGCTTGTATGTGGATGATTTAATCTTCACAGGTAGCAATCCAAAAATGTTTGAAGATTTCAAGAAGGTTATGGCTCGAGAGTTCGAGATGACAGATATTGGCATCATGGCTTATTATCTTGGCATTGAGGTCAAGCAAATGAAGGATGGAATTTTCATTCACCAAGAAGGCTATGCTAAGAAAATTCTTAAGAAATTCAAGATGGAAGATTGTAAATTGGTGAACACGCCCATGGAAGTTGGAATTAAATTGTCAAGAGATGAAGATGGAGAGACGATGGATCCAACATTTTTCAAAAGTCTTGTTGGAAACTTGAGATACTTAACATGCACAAGGCCGGACATATTATTTGCGGTTGGGCTTATTAGTCGGTTTATGGAAAGACCCACCATAACTCATTTCAAGGCGGCTAAGAGGATTCTTCGTTACATCAAAGGTAGCCTTGATTTTGGATTATTCTATTCATTTTCTAATGATTTCAAGCTTGTGGGTTATTGTGATAGTGATTGGGCCGGAGATTTGGATGATAGAAAAAGTACTTCGGGCTATTGTTTTTTTCATGGGAAATACTGCTTTTACATGGTGTTCAAAGAAGCAACCCATTGTCACCCTCTCAACTTGTGAAGCAGAATATGTTGCAGCCACTTCATGTGTTTGTCAAGCAATTTGGTTGAGGAATTTGTTGAAGGAATTACACATGCTACAAGAAAGTCAACGGAGATTTTTGTGGACAACAAATCAGCAATTGCTTAGGCCAAGAATCCGGTGTTTCATGAACGAAGCAAGTATATTGATACAAGATTTCATTTCATTACAGAATGTATAACTGAGAAGGAGGTGGAACTCAAGTTCATCAAGTCACAAGATCAAGTTGCGGATATTTTCACCAAACCCCTCAAGTTTGCAAATTTTCACAAGTTTAGGAGTTTGCTTGGAGTTGAAAAAAAATCAAGTTTAAGAGGGGGTGTTAGAAATTAAACTTTATTTTATTTGGTGTTTTATATTTATGTGAGTTTTTTATTGGAGTTAGTGGGGGGCATGAGAGTTACAACTAGTAAATGGTCATGTTAGTGGGTTAGTGGGAGTTTTGCCTACTAAATGATATGTTAGTGGGGCTTTAAGTTTCATTTATATTTATGTTTTGAAGCCTATATAAACCCATGCATTGTACTCATTTTCTATCAAGTGAAATAAAAAGTATTTTCCTCCATTTCTATTCTCTTCCAAATAGTATAGTGTTGTGTGTGTAACTAGGCCACTATTTCCAACAGTAATAACATAAATAAAAATGAATGACTTATTTTTTATTATTAATTTAAAGTGAAACTTTGAGACCATTATTTTTCTTTAAAATTTTCAATGTTAATAGTATCTTTGCACCAAAAAAAAAAAAAAAAAAAAAAAAAAAAAGAGTAAATTTTTCTCAATTAAAACACATTATAAATCCTAACTCAAATTTTCTAAAAAATGAAATACTGGGGATAAATGAAAGACAATATTGTGCTTACAAATGAAGAAATTGTGCTAATCTGTTCAATTAATAAAGTTTTGATTTTTTTAAAAAAATTTACAACATCATTTAAAATTTTGCAAGCAATTATATCTATAATGTCTCTCTCTTCAATCTCTCTGTCAGAATATATTAAAATATATTATCACTATATTTTATAATATATTTTAACCTTTGTATAGGATTACAATATATATAGTTACCTTATGCATATAAGATTACAGTTACCTTATACATGTAAGATTACTTATTCATTACACATAATTCCTCCTATATAAATTCTTCTTGTATACAAGGTTTCACACATGGATACAATATAGAGTTTTACTCTCACTCTCTCTCTCACTCACGCTCTTTTCTAACACTCCTCTAAAACAAGCTAAGGACTTTTCTTTATATATTTATATTGTTTGTGCAAATAAAAATTGATAAGAACTCTCAACTCTACAAGAATTCGAGATGTGGAGATCGAGATTAATGCAAGAAATGGACTTGGAGCTAAGAGAAGGAACTGGATACCTTTGGTTTGCAATTAATATTCAAATGCTAGTTTTTGGGAAGTTACCTGTGAGATTGGAGTGAGTGATGGCCATTGTTTTGAGCTTCTTCAAGTTTCCGAGAATTATTGATGGACCTCCAGATTGGCCGATGGTTTAAATTTTTTGACGGTAGAAAAATACATTCTTTTTCATATAATATATTAATAAAAAATTAATAAATTAATTCAATAAAAAATACCTTCTCTGTCATGTAATATACTCATGAAAAATTGATTAAATCATTTTTAAAATTTTACCTAAGATTTTTATTTAAATAATTAATTTCAAAAGTTAAAAATAAATTTATGCAAATTTAATGAGGAATACGTCATCAAATTAGTATGAGTCTATATTTGGTTGAGCCAAATTATTCTAATTAGGATTGAAATTTTATGATATTACAATCCCACCAATCTAATTCCAAATTCACTGCATGGATAAACTTTAGAATCCAAATGTAATTTAATTACAATTAAAATTTTATTGTTTGAATAAAAACATTGATTTGGAATAGATATTTATATAGACAGATATATGATGTATAAATAATTATATGAACACATATATAACATATTTGACAAATTTGAATCAAGATTGAATTAGTAAATATTAATGTATCAATAAAACTTTGAGGAGGTAACTTAATATGCAGTCTAATAAGAATTTTATTTTTTAAATATGTAATTCCACTATGTATCACCCACAGCCTTTATCTGGAATATTATTTTTTGATATTTTTTATATTTTGTATGATATCTCTAGCCAAAAGGAAACTGCATGGAATTTTTTTAATATATTTATCAATGAAATAAAATCAAATAAATAAATAGCCAAAACTATTTAAGACACTCATATTTTTAATAATCAGTCACTTTTTGTCTTTCTATTTGACGTCTTTTCAAAAATATTATTTTCTTTGTTATACTAAATAATTAAAATTAAATTTTGATGATTAGATTTTACCAATTCTATTGGCCATATAATATAAATTTCAGTCATAAGACAAGTTTTATTTAACAAAATATCATTTGGAATTATCATCACCTCAATAACATGTAGCTATGAATATTATTATTATTATTTTTTGTATATTGGCTCCCAAATTTTAAATAACTTTTTCTCTTTCTTGTAGAAATTAATTAATCAAGTACCTTAATTGGTGTATGGAAGATTGGAGCTTCTTTTTTTTTTTTTTTTTTTTTTTTTTTTTTTTTTTTTTTTCTATTATTTATTTATTATAGAGGGGCACAAGATATATATATGTGACCCACGATGACACGATATATTATATAAATATAAATTTAATTATATTGGGTAATATGCTGCTGACCACAACCACATCTATTACAGTTTTTTTCTTCTTCTTCTTCTGTTTTTTTTTGCCATTGAATTACCATTCTTTATGCATTTACTCCCCTTTATCTCGTTTCTTATCATTTTTAAATATCAAATAATCCTATATATATATATATATATATATGTATACATACATATACATATATATAGAAATATTGAATTTTTTATTGGGGGTAGAGTGAGCATGGTAGAGAGACGGGTGGTACGTTGGGTTTGTTTTGGTATTCCAAATCTTTCATTGAATTATGGAATTCAAATTGTTGACTTGGGAGGTTTAGAATTACAATGCAATCCTAATCCCAATTCAAAATTAGTTTGTTACCATCCAAACAATCGATTTGGAATTGGGACTTTCAATTTCAATTCTAAAGCTCCAATACAATGTTGCCATTAGGGGGTGGCAAATTATGATACGATCCGTCCGTACGACTCGAATACGATACGAGATAAACGGGTTTGGGTTATAAATAGGTTGACAAGATTAATTTGTTTACTTAACCGTGTCAGGTTAGGGTTGAGAGGTTCAGCCTGTGTAACCCGTTTATGACTCATTTAACTCAACATATTATAACCATAAATATGATTTATATAATATGTTGCATGTTTAAACCCAATTACCATGGATAGTTAAGTCATTTCAACATAAACCTTGTCTATACCTTATGAATTATTTTTTTATTATGAATATTTGAGTTAATTGTGACAAAAATTTTCTATTATTTGATTAAATATTAAATGTCTCATTTTAAAAAATAGGTTATTAAATGGGTTAACACGATTACTCGTTTAATAAACAGATCTTGTTAGTGTTACAAGTCACATAATTTTGTACCCACAAATTAAAAGGCCGCCCTCCTCACAAAATTTCCTGAGTCCGTCACTGCCTATATAGCTTGACATTAAACAAAATATTGTTTAACCCTAGCATGTCTTTCAACATCATTCAATCCGTTCAACGAAAACTTTTGGGAAATTAAGATTGTACCCCATTAAAAGGAAAAGTTTTTATTTAACGGAAAATATTTTAAAGGTTGCCCCAAAAACTCTAAAGTTGTTATGAGATCAAGAGCTTGACGATCCAATATTTAAATAAAATTTGATTAAAAAAATTATATGAATAATAAATTATTGTGCAAAAAAAATTATGTGAATTTGAAGAACTATATTATAAAATAGGAATATTAAAATTCTTAAATAGATTTTTAATATGTTCCTTATCAAGTAGAATATGAAAAATGAAATCGATGTTCTAGCTAAATGAAATCACAAATTTAAGTCTAGGTGGTCATGAATTTAAGTGTTCACATTCACATTTGTTCTCTCATTCTAATGTGCAAGTTTGCAAAATTGAACACATTAGTATGTTATATTCCTTTTCCACATGTAAGACGGGTTCATATTTAGGGGATGATGTTAGAAACTGACATACATTATCAAATATATTTCTTAATAGTTTATTATAAATCTAACACAACCCACTCTAAAAATAATTAAAATGTTTACATGGCTGTTGGCGGCCAAATTCACTTAGACCAGGATTGATATTGACCCATCAATATTTGAACCAACGCCCATTTCCCACCCTACCTCTAATAAAATCAGGGTATTATTAAGCTAAATTTACCTTTTTACGCCCAAATATTTCAGAATAAAGATATCAAAATATGTCTTATAATGAAAAGACTAAATTACTGAATACTTCAGGATTTTTGTTCACAACCTTACCCGCTGTCACCGCCCCAACCAAATTAACCACCTCTCTTCGACGGACCGACCACTGTTGCCAGTCACTTGCCACCACCACCATCCCTCTCCTCTCTCTTTCCGTTCTCTCTCCTCTCTACCTCATCTTTTCTCCACCCACCGATCCAAGTTTCATAAAAATCATAAACAATTTTTACACTCAACCATGTTCAAAACTCATTTTCAAAACAAATTAAGCTCTATCAAGGCAGCATATGATATCGAGAGAGCTACACATCCGTGTATGCCTAGGGAATATTTGTTTGGAGAAACTAAAAGAGATTTATAGTTAAAGATTTGTTTGGAGAAACTAAAAGGGATGTTACCTCTAACAAGCTTGAAGATTTGTTTCGACGGAGCTAGTACGGTGTCTCAATTCGTCCACTAACACAGAGTCTGATTTCAAACAAGAGGTGGATCAGAAAGACATAGAAGACTTAAAGCAGCAGTTGCTTACTATCTAAGTTATAAAATGCAATTGGCTGTGAAGATCCACAAACATACCCCATCTGCCTTTAAACTTACTTTGATCAGATTTTTGTATTTGAGTTTTTTTTTTTTTTTGAAATGAAATTAATCTTTAGGGGAAAAAAATGAAATTAATCCTTTCTTGCTGTGAAAAAAAAAAATGTTAATTTGGAGTGTTATGTCACCGATATATGTTTATAAGGAACATTTTTAATTCACCAGCTACCTCCTTTTAAATTTTTCCCCATCTTTTTTAATTCTTTTTTTTTCCAAAGGAAAGCATCAACTGAAGTAGAGAGAGAGATTCACAGGGACTTTACCTCTAGCAAGCTTAAAGATTTGTTTGGACCGCGCTAGTAATGCGCCTTAATTCCACCAACACACCAAGAAATGGATCCGATCAGAGAGACATATATAAATCTGAATGCAGCAGATGCATTTAATATATAAGTCATGAGCCCAGATTGCATCTACCTTTTTTTTTTTTAGTAGAGGTTTCAAAGTGCTTTCTATTGCCTGTTAGTACTGAAGAAACTAAAAGAGATTTATAGTCGAAGATTTGTTTGGAGAAACTAAAAGGGATGTTACCTCTAACAAGCTTGAAGATTTGTTTGGACAGAGCTAGTAAGGTGTCTCAATTCATCCACCAACACACCAAGTCTGATTTCAAAACAAGAGAGGGATCAGAAAGACAAAGAACACTTAAAGCAGCAGATAGATGCTTACTATATATGGTACTTATAAAATAAACACACACATACAAATCTCATGCGAGTGAAGAGACCAATTAATTTAGAGATGAGAGATGAGAGATCAAGAATGGCATGGAAGTAAAGAACCATGGTAAGAGAGAAAAAGAGAGTAAATTCATTCTCTAACGGATATTAGTCAATAGGATCATTTTTAACTCACCAACTACCTTTTTTTAAAAAAAACAAATTTCCCATCTTTTAAATTTTTTTTTTTTTTTTTTTTTTCCCATAGGAAAGCGTCAATTAAAGTACAAAGATATACTCAGGGACTTACCTCTAGCAAGCTTAAAGATTTGTTTGGAAAGAGCTAGTAATGTGTCTCACAATTCCACCAGCAAACCAAGCCTAGGATGAATCAGAAAGAGAGAACTGAACACATCAGATGAAATCATACTCATATTGCATCTATGTATTATTTATTTATTTTTAACAACTTCTATACGGAGTCAATGTTAGAAACGGGAGCATTAAAAAACATAAACTTTAGATGAGATTTGGAATAAATTCTGCTAATAATTTTTTACGAATCTCTAGATGAGCGCATTTCTCTCCGCAAAGTAGTGTACACAATGTTTATTTTATGTAATATCTGCTTATTGTGGTGCTATGTTAGTTGCCATTAGCAAGTTGACAATATGACAAAACCATGTCCATTTGTCTGTACCAGTCTTTCTAGTCCACGACTTGCCTATATGTTAATCTGTACATATATGTTACTCTTATTTTGGATTAATGTAATAAATATCGATATTTTGTGTGATTTCAACAATTAGTGCGGTTTTTATAGGTATTTGATAGAAATAAGCTTTCTTTCTTCTTAGTGTTAAAACTCAACAATTGTGCCAATATTGTTTTATAGGACTATCATAGTGTGTGTTGTGTTTTAGACTTATTGAGCACCTTAAGCATTTTTCTTATTTAAAAATGAATGCATCAAAATATTTTAATGACTTATTTAGGCTTTTAAATAAAAAAGATACAAATTACAATCGATTTTTATTCCTGAATTATTATTGAAATAAATACCGTAAAAGAAGAGAGACTCTATTTTTATTCCATGCAAATAAAGAATTCTTGTTAGAAACAATTTACTGAGGTCTCACAAAAAAAATTATTTATTGTTCATAATATAAACTATAAACTTTAAGAAAAAAAAATGATAAGATTGGTTACAGATAAAAGAAAAAAAAAAGAAATTAAATGCGAGAACGTTCACTTATGGTGATTCATTGATTAATAAATAAATAAAGGGAAATAGAAGAAAAAGGAAATAATAGTAACATGTTTGAAAAAAGTAAGAAAAGCAAACTATTTTAACAAAAGTTAAAGATAAATTAATGCAAATTTAATGGCGAATATGTCATCAAATTGGTATGGGCTATGTTTGGTTGAGCTGAATTGGAATTAGATTGGGATTGTAATTTTATGACATTACAATTCCACATATCCAATTCCAAATTCACTGTTTGGATAAACTTTAAAATTCAAGCATAATTTAATTACAATGAAAATTGTATTGTTTGAATAACAACATTTTTTTTTTGATAACCCAGAATTTCCCAAGACAAGACCCTTACGGACTCCCTCCTAGGGTACTAAGTTAGGAATACTGCAGCCGGCCTCACATACCACAGTCCTAGGATTAGTCGAAGAACTAGCAGGGGGTAAGGCTCGAACCCGGACGAGGCATTACCAAGGCCAACACCTTCACTGCTAGGCCCCCGGAGGCTTGAAAAACAACATTGATTTGGAATAGATATTCATATAGACATATTTGATGTATAAACAATTATATGAACACATAAACAATATATTTGACAAATTTGAATCAAGATTGAATTAGTGTATATTAACACATCAATACTAGGTAACTTAATATGCAGTCTAATATAAATTTTATCTTTTTTAATATGTAATTCAACTATGTATCAACCATAGCCTTTATCTCAAATATTATTTTTTGATATTTTTGATATTTTGTGTGATATCTCTAGTCAAAAGGAAACTGGATGAAATTTTTTTAGATATATTTATCAATGAAATGAAATCAAATAAACAAATGACCAAAACTATTTAAGACACTCATACATTAATTTTTGATGATCAGATTCGTCCAATTTTATCATACTTATATAGCCTGACATTAAACAAAATATTGTTTAATTCTAGTGGGTGGCAACAGTATGTCTTTCAACATCATTCAGCGTTCACAACCAAACCAACCACCCCCTCTCTCTCCAACCCCACAAGAAAATTATAAGTTTTATGAAACCCGAAAACTGTTGGAAAATTAAGATTATATCCATTAAAAGGAAAAGTTTTTGTTTAACAGAATATATTTTAATAGTTGCCCCAAAAACTCTAAAGTTTTTATTTATTTATTTATTTAATCCAAAACCCTCTTGGGGCAGGGCCCTTTGGACCCACCCCAAGGTACCAAACTGGGAATGTTGCAACTAGCCCCATAGCTAGTCAGAGGCTATAATGGGGCGTTGGGAAGTCAAACCCTTACCGTTGGACCAAAAGCTCTAAAGTTGTTATGAGATCGAGAGCTTGAGGATATAATATTTAAATAAAATTTGATTAAAAAAATTATATGAATAATAAATTATTGTGAAATTTTTTTTTATGTGAATTTGAAGAACTATATTATAAACTAGGAATATTAGAATTCTTAAATAGATTTTTAGAAATGTTCCTTATCAAGAGCAGTGGTTAACAATAGAAGTAGAATATCAAAAATACAGTTCCAAGTAGTTAAATGGTCTCACAAGGCGAGCCGTAAACTCGGACATCTTGAGTTTAATTCTCACAGGGCACAAAAATATGCGGATTTAAATAATATGTGTGGTTTATTAGTCATTGCGCATACACTATACTTACTTACCAGCCATAAATCAAAGAGTCAATGGTAAGTTACTCGATTATTCCCACTATGTTACAATGTCGTTAACATACATCTAATTATTAGTACTCCTCAAGAAATAAATAAATAATATTGGTTGTAAAAAGCCAAACCTTGACCAAAAAAAAAAGAAAAAAAAAAGAAGATATATATGTGTGTGTGTGTGATATGAAATGTGAATAACTCATTTACATTTGAGGTGATCTAAGTTCATTTTGATCATTAAAAAAACGAGTATTTTAGATATTTTAATTTCAAAAATAACGATTTTTCATCACTATAACGGTCCACAAATGCCTGGTGTATTTGCATATTTTTGGAATAGTACAAGGAAGTTTTGTGGAAAAATAGAAGTCAATGAGGGTTTAGTGCAATGGCTTTTGCAAAGAATCTTGAAAAAAGTACCAAAACAAAAGCGGAACAAGTAGCATGGATAAGTTAAAATTTTATTTATTTATTTTTGGGTAAGTGGGAATCACAACTTTTACTTTACGTGGTGCATAATTGAACACTGGGCTGTTATGTTCCTTTTCCACATTATCAGTCACATTATAAATCTAAACAACCCACCCCAAAACATAAAATAATTAAAATGTTTATGATGGCTGTTGGCCTACTTCACTTGACCAAGATTGATATTGACAACGCAAAATGACAAAAATAATTTATTATAATTTGGTTTGATTGATTAAAAAAGCACGACTTGAGTAAAACAAAAGAAATAGACTACTAAATGTTATTACTTTGAAATTTCATTGGGGAAGGTACAACTAATTAGTTAAATTCAAGCAAAGCTAACAGTGAATTTTTATTGTTTGTATGAAAGAGAGTGTCTTATTATATGCTAATTGTGTTGCCCTGTTAGTTCCCATTAGCAAGTAAAAAATATGATAAAACCATGTCCATTTGTCTGAACGAGTCTTTTTAGTCCACGACTTACCTAAATTTTAATATGTACAGTCTTATTTTGGAGTAATGTTATAAATATCGGTATTTTGTGAGATTTCAGTTAGTGCGATTTTTGTTGTCGATATTTGATAATAATAAGCTCTCTTTCTTCTTCGAGTGTTAAAACTCAATAATTGTGCCGCATCAATAGTTAACAAAAATTGTTCAGCTAATTTTAATTAGAAATTAATAAAAAATTTTGTTCCGCAATTTATTTATTTTTTCATTATTTTAAAAATACTTATATTTTGACTCAACAAGT
This sequence comes from Cornus florida, assembly GCF_030987335.1. NCBI lineage: Eukaryota > Viridiplantae > Streptophyta > Magnoliopsida > Cornales > Cornaceae > Cornus > Cornus florida. The sequence goes on from NW_026775574.1 coordinate 21,322,335, forward strand.
TAGTGGCCCATATGTTTTTTGTAAAGCTACTACGTTGTCTCGTGGTTTGGACTTATTTGGGCACCTTAAATATTTTTCTTATTTAAAATATGAATGTGTGAAGTAAGAACATATTGTTTTATAGGACCATTATGGTGTGCCTCGTGTTTTTTTACTTATTCAGCACCTTAAGTATTTTTTTTTTATTTAAAAATGAATGTATCAAAATATTTTAATGACTTATTTGGGTTTTTAAGTAAAAAAAATATAAATTACGACCAATTTTTATTACTGAGTCATAAACACAGTATAAATAGAAAGGCTCTATTCTTATTCAATACAAATAAAGAATTCTTGTTAGAAACAATTTATTGAGGTCTGACAAAAAAATAATTTATTGTTCATAGCATAAACTATAAATTTTAAGTAAAAAATTGATCAAATTTGACTAAATTACACATAAGTGGCAAGACCAAACCTTTATTAAACCGGCCTCGCTTTTTGTTTAATGTGTGTTTACAAGTACTTTTTCAGAGAAATGGTTAAAACCGGGACTTTATAATGATATCAAAGCTTACAGAGTCGTTGCCGGTCATTTAGAGCAAACCGAGGTTAAATGGTGAAGTTTGAAGAAATTCAAGCCCTAGAGCTCGAGCTGAAGTGTTGAGGCTCGAGCCTTGCAACAAAGAAAAGAAGAAAAGAAGAAAAGTCAACAAGGTATTAAAGCTCGAGCCTTGTACCTTGGTGCTCGAGCCCCAACATGGGGTGCTCGAGCCTTACCTTAGGGTGCTCGAGCCTTGACCCTCAAGCTCATGCATGAGGCGTCGGAAGTTGAAGAGTTAAATTTAATTAAAAGGCTATGCTCATATGTTTCATGCATCACCCTAAGGATCAAGTACTATCACTTAAGCTCGAGCCTTGAGTCCCAAATGCTCGAACCTGGTACCTAGTGCTCGAGCCCATAAAGCTTAGATCGAATAATGTTAAAAGATTTCAATTCCAAAAATATTCCAAGTGTTGAAGAAAAAGACGCTTCGAAAAATAGTTGAAGAAAATTGCCTAAGTGTCAAAGTGAAGATCGAGCATCAATGCTTGAAGCTCAAGCATCAATCTAGAGAAGCTCGAGCCTTGTTCCTTATGCTCGAGCCTTGAATCTTAAAGCTCGAGCCTTTGTTCCTAAAGCTCGAGCCTTTCATGACATGTCAGATTAATTTACGGGATTGCTTCCTTTTCAAGCCGTATCTCATTCCAAATGGCCAGAAGACCTAAAAGTCCACCAGATCCTTATTTTCTTCTATAAAAGAAGGCATAAGCCTTGATAGAAGAGATCGAAAATTTTAAGCCCTTTTTACTGTGTTATTCAGAAGGCTGGTAGCGTGGTGACTTTTAGGGTTTCCACAACCTTAGAGTGAAGATCTTGAGAAGAAAAGTGTTGTCCGTGATAATGAAGATAACTCCAACACAGATGATATTCGACATCGTCATGAGTAGCTAATTCCTCTCTTAGGGTATTGATATAACCCAATCTAGTATTATGGTTCGATTGTTTTAACTCTAGGATTATTTTAATATATTATGCTTCCTTGATTATATGACTACGAGCAATTGAGACAACTCAATTAGTTTTCATGCTTTAATAGATTACAAACTGTTATTACCTAATCTTAGATATAATTGTTTGTTTTCTATTCTCAACCTATCTTACTGTACGGTATCTGGCGGAGCCCTACCGGACATAAGAATAGAGGTCACATAATGGTGTTCCAATGTTTTTTATAAAAGAATGTTTTCATAGTCTATACTTAGGAAAGGTGGATTGTTTGCAAAGTAGTTAAAGTAATTAGAATAGGTAGGTAGATAGTCCACGCTAACCGCGGATAGGTTATAGTTAACTGAATTTTGTGAAACATCTTTCTTTAAAACCCAAATTGAACGAATGTTATTAAGTTCAGTTCATTTGAAAAACATAATTGTTAAATTCCCAGTGTTGATACAATTGATCATAGTACGATGATTGTGGTGAAATCAAAGCCCTAAGATCTCTTTCTCTGATCACTTTAATTTAATTTAGCTTAATTTAATTTACTCTCAGTAGTTTATAATTGTGACAACAAATCAAAAATTTTCAACCAGTTACCTGTGAACCGAAACAATTAATTGAAGCTAAAACATAAAATCTCATCTCCCTGTGGGTTCGACATCCTCTTTACATAGAGCTATCCTACATGGAATCGTTCTATTTCGAGTGGTAAAATTAGACACATTAGGCCTTGTAAGCTCATGGCCAGAAATAATAGAGTTTAGGAACTTGGATGACGTTGAACTTTTTTAGAAGAGATAAGGACATTTTGTACCATACCTAATAGTTTGAAAAAGTTGGCATATTTTAAAATATGCATAATTAATAAAGTTTTTTTAAATTTCCAAAAAAAAAAAAAAAAACAATTGGATTAAGAGAATTTTTTTTATTTTTGAGATTTATAAAAAGTCAAATGAGTCATTTTATGAATCTTTCAATTCATTTGTTAAACAAAAATACTGCATTTGGTATGTAAAAATGAAATGCAATAAGAATGGGAATGGAATGGAATGGCCATTCTCATTCTATTGTTTGGTTGTAAATATGAAATGTGTAGGGATGGAATGATAATAACCATTCTAATGTTTGGTTGGATCAATTTAAAATTTAGAATGGAATAAATTTCAAATCAAGTTCTCCAAAATATCCCTTCTAGTAACAAATAAATTAAATTAATAAAATGACATTCTTCTATAATTTTTTTAAAAATAAATAGTGGCAATGTCGATGGTGGATGGTGGTGGAAGTGGAAAGTGGTAGTGGCGTAAGCGGTGGTGTTGAAAGGCGGCGACGGTGGTGGCAATGGTGGAAGGCGATGATGACGGCGGTAGAAGGTGGTGGTAGTAGTGTGGTGGTGGTGGAAGGAGATAGTGGTGTGGGTGACGATGGTGGAAGCCAATGGAGGTGACTGTGGAGGTGGTGGAAGGCGGTGATGGTGGTGGTGGAAGGCGGTGATGGTGGTGGCAGTGGATATGGTAGTGGTAGAAGGAGTGGTGGTGGATGAAGTGGATGTTGGCGATAGTGGAAGGCGGTAGCGATGAAGGTGGTGACAGGCATTGTGCGAAACCCCTCGGATCCGAGACACGGGTTGATCAGGCCTAGGCCTAAACCCGAGAGAATATCAAACAATTAATATTTTAAAACGAATACTGAATATAAAAATATTTAAGAATTAAATAATGAAGCTGAAAGAAATACTAAATATAAAATCCTCCAAATTAAAGATTTATAAAAGCCAACTCTCAAAAACCTCCAAGTATATCTCGGAAATCCATCTAGTGGACCCCTAAATAAAATCTCAACTGAACATTAAAATAACTGGAAATAAAACCAAGTTCAAAACATGGAAGGAAATCCTACGTCGTTGGTAGAATGAATGATAGTCACTGCTCAGCACGATCAAGCCTGAGACTGGAACCGTCCGATACTTGAAAAATATAAGAGTGGGTCAAGCCCACGAACAAGTTCTAATCTAACTGTAATCCATACAGTGACTCGATACACAGATACATACTAGATAACTCACAACATTTATCTAGTCCATACATATATATATCCACACTAAGGGACATTCACTGGACTAAAATAGGGGTCTCAACCTGAATAGAAGGCAACATGCGAATACGCACCCAAAGGTGGGCATGAGTACCTAGACCTAACAGGGTACACCTCAATCTATCATAGCCAGCTATCCATCCACTGCATATACGTATCCTAACCAATGAGCCTGAGACTCAAGCTCATCTCGTGGTATCATAACCATATATCTAAAGTCCATCCAAAACCAGAGTATGTCATTCAATTATTCATTGAGCTAACATACAATATACCGTCCAGTTAGTCACTCAACTTATTTAGTTGATATGACTTAACTACAACCAACTAATCTAGGAAGTCATTCAACTTAGTCAGTTGATCTGACTTAAACACAATTAGGATTCAATATTTTACAATCCATTCCTTTAATCCGATAGGCTAGGTCTTAGCGTTTTGAGCTAAACCATCCCTAATATGCCACCGTCCCATACCGGTGCATACAATCCACAACATCCATATTAACTAGAGAACCTAATTGACAGTTCGACAATCAAAGTCCAAAACCATAATCTGAGAAATTGCAAAATAGTGTTTAATATATCAGCAATTAAAACCCAAGCCTTAATCCAAGTAATTATAGAAAAGAAATTACTATTTCAACAATTAAAATCCTGAATATGCGTAGATCAAGTCTGATAAATAAATAACCCTACTATGCATCTACAACAAGATTTAACATCATGCTATACTTCGTTAAATCGCTAAATTAAAATTAGGCAATTAAATCCTTTCCATCTATAAACAGCATGCAAAGTTGTTTAAACTTTCATACAGTTAAATCCATTAACATAAATGTATAAATTAACATAAGGCTAATTACTTACTTGTTTCAATTCAGTTAATTGATTTAAAACAGTCTAAAACAATATCCATAAATTAACCATTATGTTAATTTTATTCCAAACCTAGCATATTATTGTATATTATGCATTCCAGTTAATTGTCGAGTCCCAAAAATTCATTAAAACCATTTAAACAGACCCAACCATCCCTAGATACAAACCCATGTGCCAAAATCTTACACTGGACAACACATATGATGATTACAGGAACCAGTCGACATGTTTTTTCTAGGTGTCAACCGGTTTACACAAACCGGTTGATGTAAAGTTAGTAAGTGTCAACCGGTTTACCTAAACCAGTTGATGTAAAGTTTGCAAATGTCAACCGGTTTACACAAACTAGTTGATGTAAAATTCTAGATGTCAACTGGTTTACAAAAGTCCACTGAATCTAAAAGATGTCAACTGATTCATCATAGATGTTGACTGGTTTAATAACCAGTTGACGTTTTTCCCCAAGGTGTCAACCGGTTTCAACCAACCGGTCGACCGAATCACCAAGGTGTCGACCAGTTCATGCAAATCGGTCGACGTGTGCACTAAACCGATCAACCGAACTGTGCCAGTTCGTCTTCCACGGCTCCGGCGACTACGTCTTCCTCTGTTAAGGTCCTAAGCTACTGTTTTTAGTCCAGAATAACCCTAAACCTTACTTAAACCTTTTATGCATAATTTAAACAAATTATAATCAAGAATCATGCAAGAAATTCAAAGTTAAATGAACATATACACATATACACATTCTACTGTAAGTCATCTTTTAAGCATGCATATATGATTAATTTTAATAACTTAAAATTCCTAGAGTTTCCCTAGGCATGCACAGAACACAGATCAAATGGAAGGAGATAGAATTAGAATTTGCCTATAGGTCTCAGTCTGAAACCTTGCACCGTTGTCTTCCTAAACTGTTGGCAATTCCTACTATTCTCGACTCCTCTGTTTCTCTCTACCTCCAGTACGTGAATAGGGTTCTCAAAACCCTTGGCAAACCAATACTAGTATATATATACTCGTCTAAATCCTAAGTCTAATTTAATTTCGAGACGAGAAAAGACAATGCATTCTATACCTAAGTCGGCTATATAAAAATGTGACTACCCAAAAAACAAAACTCTAATTAAATAATTAAAACAATTTCCAATTACAGAAAATAAAAATACACTTAAATAAACAATTAAACAACCCATTCAATTAAATAAAATAATTAATCAAATAAAGCAATTTAAATACACAATTTAAACAAATAAGCAAATAATCACACATAAGCAAATAATCACTCAAAAATGAAATAAAACAATAATTAAAATAATTAAAATGCCGAGACTATCCTTTTAAAATTAAATAAAACAATTAATCAAATAAAACAATTTAAATACACAATTTAAACAAATAAGCAAATAATCACTCATAAGCAAATAATCACTCAAAAATGAAATAAAACAATAATTAAACTAATTAAAATGCCGAGACTATCCTTTTAAAATTAGGGGTATTACACATTGGCGGTGGTAGTGGTGAAAGGCGATGGCGGTAACGATAATGGAAGACGGTGATTGTAACACCCCCACATTTTCCACGCATAAGTTGATCAGGCTTATACACGAAAAACGAGGGATATCAAAAACAATTGGCAATATACAAGCATGGAATACAAAATGATGGAAATAAAAGAATTTAGACAGGAAAGAAACATTAAATAATACAATATCCATCCATCCTTTATTTAATACAGTACTTCATTACAACTTGGAAATCCTACGTCAGGGATCCCTAAATATAACCCTGAGAGTTCAACGTCAAAAGTAAATAAAAACTGAAACTGAAATACTACATAAAACTTCTACCCTGCACTGGATCGTAGGAGTAGATGAGTTCGGATGATGGTCCCACACTGCTAACCTCAGCCTTGAAACGGATACTGACCGTATCCTGAAATAACAACAATGGTGGGTCAACCCCACGAGCAAGTCCTCTCTACTATGACCCAAATCAGAGAATCAAATAAATTAATCATTATGAATCGGATGAGTACTATATCTGTATACATCCTATGGGAACTATCCAATGTATAACATGACCTCAACCAGAATAGACGGTGATCACTTAGACTCACACTAGGTGGTTAAGTGTCGCCTTTCCCTACCCGGGAAATCAGCTATTATACATGGTGCACGGTACTGACAACACAGACTATAACGAACTACACAGTGATAACACCTCGCAAAGTACTGATGACTATACTGAGCATATAAATTAGGCAACACATGCCAACAATATTAAGAAATATACCGAGTATGTCAATTAGGCAACACATGCCAATAATATTAATAAATATACCGAGTATGTCAATTAGGCAACACATGCCAATAATATTAATAAATATACCGAGTATGTCAATTAGGCAACACATGCCAATAATATTAAACCACATACCCCGACAGCCACACATCTGTCTATCGCAACGAATGCATAAGGTATAAATGAGTCTAAACTTATTAGTCAGCTCACATGGTTCTATATGGCAACACATCCATATAATATAAATGCGACATAATAAACAGTCCATTTATTCCCTGAAATGCACACAGCATAATAATCATGGTTTATATACGATTAACAGTATAAATATTCCATAATATATAATGGGTTATTTATATGAAGAAAACCAAGCACTAATTAATTTAACATTAATGGTTATTACAGTTTAATAAAATAATACCATTAATAGTCGTTAAATCAATTACATATGTTTACTAGCGATTCGCACTTTAACTGATACAATTAATATTTAGAAATATTAATCGGACATTTATAATAATTAACGAGAAATAAAATAATAATATAATGTCCCGTTAATTCCAAAAATGCCAACCCGAGGCCCCAAAATGTATAGTGAAGGTCCTGGTAATGACAAAACAGTCCCTAGGGGTATTCTGGACTTTTCCAGCAGCCGTAGAGGCCCTTCACGCGCCCCCACGCGCCTCCCAGAGTTCCCCACACGCGCCGCCAAGCTTTCCCACTCTCCCACGCGCCTCCACGCGCGTCTGGCGTCAGCCACGCGCGCACACGCGCTCCCACGCGCGTTTGGAGAGTCCCACGCGCGCGCACGCGCTGCCACGCGCGCGTTGATGGCTTCCTGCTGACGTGGCGTTCTCCGGTTGGTTGGCTGCATCATCCTTCCTACATGCGCGCCACACCGGATCATCTCACCCTATCTTCCCTCCATCCAACGCCCACAGATCCGGGTGTACCGCGGTATCATGGACCGCGATGCACCGGATCAATCAGACTCCACTAATGGCCAGGATGCGCGCGTACACCCTCCTATGGTGCGCCGCGTTGCACCGGATCACTCCGGTTGTCTCCCCCACTGCCGGCGACCGGAAAACTCGCCGGAAGGTCGCCGGAAATTGCAGAAAATGCCCGGAAAAATCTAGAAAATTCTAGAAAAATCCCTAAAGTCTTATTTAATTATTTTTAGCCATTATTAATTTCATAGGACATTAAATAAATATATACCATCCTATATAATTAAAATTCCATTAATTTGAATAAAATAAAATTAATAATTTATTAACCTCTAAACCTTGGCTCTATGCATAAAACTAAACTAAACAATTAATTTATTAATTCAAAGGGGAAAAGTAGATAATAACTTGCCTTTTTGGATTTAAAATAAATCCGCCGGTCTGCGCGTAGTCGGGTAAAATTGCCTACACCGGTCCAAGCTTCTTTCTCTTTCTCCTTTCCTTTCACTCTTATAAAATAGCTTTCTAGAATTTATACTTTGCTTCTAACTCCCTTTATTTTTTTTTTTCTAAGGCAAGCTAGTTAATTTATAGACAAAATATATAATATAAATATTATAAATATCTAATTTATAATAACTTCTCACCCATTTCTCATATTCCTACCTATATGGCTTTAATTCCAACCATAACCATTGATGCAATCCTATCCTAATCTCTAATTTCATCATGACTTTGGTTTAATACTATTATTATTATTATAAATATTATTATTATTATTACTAATATTATTATTAATAAACTTTTATAATAATTATTATTATTATTATATTATTATTATTATTATTATTATTAAACTAATATAATTATTATTATTACAAAATAATACATTATATCATCATAATACTATATAACACAAATATAATACTTTAATTAACTAATAATGATTAATATAAGCATAACCAACAAATAAAATTATTATTAATAATACATGCATAATTAAATGAATAAATTTACTATTTTAACATACACAATCACTTTACATGCACAATTAAATGAACATAATATAATAATGTAGTATGCACAAATAAATAAAATTAATTAACCTAACACAAAATTAATTTAAATACATTCTTTAAAATTACGGGGTATTACATTCTCCCCCCCTAATAAAGGAATTTCGTCCCCGAAATTCACTACATACCTGTATTAAAAAGTCCTGGATACTTGGCACGGATAATATCTTCCCGTTCCCAAGTAGACTCTGTAGCATTATGATGACTCCACTGTACACGTACTAATGGAATAGTCTTCGTGCGCAGTATCTGATTCCTACGATCGAGAATACAGTAAGGTTGTTCCAAATAGGTTGCATCGGGTTGCAACTCAATCTCACCCACATCAATGTGTTGGTATCGATCTTCATCCCGTAGAAATTTTCGCAGCATAGATACATGAAAAACATTATGTACCCTATGAAGATTATCTGGTAGAGCCAGACGATAAGCTACTGCCCCAATCCGATCTGTAATCATAAAAGGACCCACAAAACGAGGCGATAACTTACCCTTTGACCCAAACCGCATTACTCCCTTCATAGGAGAAACCTTAAGCAAAACCTGATCACCAACCTTAAACTCCAAAGCACGAGTTCGACGGTCAGCATAACTTTTCTGTCTGCTTTGAGCTGTACGCATCCGATCCCTAATAATAGCGATCTTTTCTGACGTGTCCTTAATAAATTCAGGACCCAATAAGCTGTTCTCACCAACTCCAAGCCAACAGACAGGAGACCTACACGGTCTGCCGTACAAAGCCTCAAATGGTGCCATACCAATAGTTTTCTGATAACTATTGTTATAAGCAAACTCTGAAAGCGGCAAATATTCCTCCCAATTACCCTTAAAATCAAGAACACATGCCCGCAACATGTCTTCTAAAATCTGATTAACTCGCTCAGTCTGTCCATCTGTTTGAGGATGATAAGCAGTGCTAAGATATAGTTCTGTACCCAAAGCCTGCTGAAAGCTCCTCCAAAATCCCGATATAAACTTCGGATCTCTATCTGATACGATGGACAATGGTACTCCATGAAGTTTCACCATTTCTGCAATATACAGCTTAGCATACTGTTCTGACGTAAAGTTTGAACGAACAGGCAGAAAGTGAGCGGACTTGGTCAATCTATCAACAATGACCCAAATAGAGTTGTGATTTTGCTGTGAAGTAGGTAATCCCTCTATAAAGTCCATGGAAATACTTTCCCATTTCCATTCTGGTATGGGAAGTGGCTGTAACGATCCTGGCGGTCTCTGATGATCAATCTTAATCATCTGACAGGTGCTACATTTAGAGACAAAGATAGCTATATCTCTTTTCATGCCGGCCCACCAAAACTGGCGTTTCATGTCCTGATACATCTTATCTCCCCCTGGATGTACCGAGAACTGAGAAGTGTGTGTGTCTCTCATCACAACATTTCTCAAATTGTCAGCTGAAGGCACAATTAAACGTCCCTTGTACCTCAATCCTCCATCAGTCCCTATAGAATAAAAAGGAACATCTCCGGAGGCTAACTCCGAAACCCGATCAATACACTGTTGATCTGAGAGTTGCGCTTGAATGACCTGATGAATGATAGAAGGAGTTACTACCACACATGCCATAAAAGCGTCTGCTAACTCATCAACCGTCTTCAAAGCATCCCACTCTGTTGTAAACAAAGCTGAAAGGCTGACATAGGGTCGGCGGCTGAGTGCGTCTGCTACAACATTCGCTTTCCCTGGATGATACTGAATAGAGAAGTGATAGTCTTTCACGAATTCCAACCATCTGCGCTGTCTCATATTCAGTTCCCTCTGTGTGAACAAATACTGTAGACTCTTATGATCGCTAAGCAATCGAAAAGTCTCCCCCAAAAGATAATGTCTCCAAATACGCAAGGCAAAAACCACTGCGGCGAGCTCTAGGTCGTGAGTCGGGTAATTAAGCTCATGAGGCTTAAGCTTCCTAGACCCATAAGAAACTGGTCGCTCTTCTTGCATCAACACACAACCCAAGCCCTTCAGAGAAGCGTCGGTAAATACCAAATACTCGATTCCACTCTGAGGTGTGGCTAAGACAGGTGCAGAAGTTAACTTACTCTTCAATTCAGCAAAAGCAGCCTGACAAGAATCATCCCATACAAATGGTACATTCTTCTTAGTCAGTTGAGTAAGTGGACCCGCAATTTTGGAAAATCCCTGGATGAACCGGCGATAATACCCCGCCAATCCCAGAAAACTGCGAATCTCTGTCGGTGAGGTAGGCTGTCCCCACTCTATAACGGCCGCAACCTTGGCTGGATCTACTGCTAACCCTTCTTCTGACACTACATGACCCAGAAATTTGACCTCTTTCTGCCAAAATTCACACTTCTCAAACTTCGCAAACAACTGATGTTCTCGAAGTGTCTGCAATACTGTGCGTAAATGTCTAGCATGGTCCTTCTCCGACTTAGAGTAAACCAGAATATCATCAATGAAAACAATGACAAACTGATCTAAGTATTCTCTGAATACTCTATTCATCAAGTCCATAAAGACAGCTGGAGCGTTCGTTAAACCGAAAGGCATAACACGAAACTCATAAGATCCGTACCTCGTGAGAAATGCTGTCTTTGGAACATCTTGTTCTCTGACTCGTAGCTGATGATAACCAGACCTCAAATCGATCTTTGAGAAGTAAGTAGCTCCCTTCAACTGATCCAACAGGTCATCAATTCTGGGCAACGGGTACTTGTTGCGAACAGTGACCTTGTTCAGTTCTCGGTAATCAATACAAAGACGAAGAGATCCATCCTTCTTCTTTACAAACAGTACTGGTGCTCCCCATGGTGAAGTACTCCTGCGAATAAATCCCTGGCTGAGCAACTGTTGAATTTGATCTTTCAACTCTCGCATCTCCACTGGTGCCATTCGGTACGGCGCCTTAGCAATAGGCGTAGTGCCTGGAGCTAAATCAATAACGAAATCTATCTCTCGACTCGGTGGCAAGCCTGGAATTTCCTGGAATACATCCTGGAATTCCTGTACTACCGGGATGCTGTCAAGAGATACCGCAGTCGCTTCCTGTGAGTCCTCCTCAAGAACGAATAAATAAGTGCTAGGCCCTCTATCAGGTTGTGGTACAACAAGAAGATACATCTCCTGTCCTGGTATGGAAAATACAATAGACTTTTCGTAACAGTTAACCTGAGCATGGTACTGAGATAACCAGTCCATCCCAAGTATAACATCATACGAATGCATATCTAACACTAACAAATTTGCAAGAAATCGAAGCCGGCCCATATCTATAAGGATATCACCGCTATACTCTCGTAAAATTGCGCCAACTCCCAATGGTGTATAAATATTAAGAGGTTGGTCACATAACTGAGTCGTCATACCAGATAAGATAACAAAAGATCTAGACACAAAAGAATGTGATGCACCAGTGTCAAATAGTATACGAGCAGTTCTACCATGTATAGAAAACATACCCTCAATAGCCTGAGGAGCCTGCGCATTATGTGACATGAAGTTATAAACTCTGCCATTATGCAACTGCTGTGGAGGTTGTCCCGGAGGAAATGGTGGTGCTGGAAGTGCCGGAACATTTTGAACTTGCCCACGTGGCATCGGTGGGGCCGGTAGAGGTAACGGCTGATTAGGTCTCGGCTGCCCATACTGTCCCTGCTTAGCTTTGGGACACATCTTGGCCGGATGCCCAATCTCTCTACAGTGATAACAACGTCCCGTAAAAGGACCTGCCTGCCTTCTCTGTTGATTTCCCGACCACTGTTCCTGTCTGGTCTGAGGTATCCCACCTTGTCTACCCTGATTAGGGACTCCATCCCTCTGCACATCTAGGTTTCCTTTGTTTTTCTTCCAAGGTTGATGTCCTTGAAATCTGCCCCGATCATTGGACTTGGCACCACTGTTGCTTCCTTTCTCCACTGTCTGGTAGTCTCGGTTAGTCCGCTTATCTCCCTTGGACTTCCGGTAATCACTCCTCATCTGGCAGTGCTGTAAGGCGGCATTAACCACCTGGATATAAGTAGTATATGCCGGACTACCTAAGATCACCACTTTAATCGGCCATATTAACCCCTTCACAAAGCGGTCTCTCTTCTTTTCTTCCGTATTGACCTCCTCTGGTGCAAATAATGACAAATTTATGAACTTCTGTTCATACTCAGCCACAGTCATCTCTTCCTGTTGCAGATCCAGAAATTCGGTCTTCATCGCTGATCTTACTGACATAGGAAAATACTTGTCGTCAAAGCGAGTCTGAAATTCAGCATACGTCAATCTGGTCCTCTCATCGACAGTAGTAATAGACTCCCACCACTGCAATGCATTGCCTATCAGCATAAACGTAGCCAGCATCTGTTTCTGCACTTCGGTACAGATTACCATCCGAAGATGACGCTCGCTCTCCTGTTTCCACTGATATGCTAACAGGACATCTGTGGACCCCGCAAATGTCGGTGGATTTCCCCGGATGAACGAGTGACGAACTTTGTCCCATGACATTGGCTGTGCCACTGGTTCAGGAACAGGTACTATCGGAGGAGGTTGCTGGTTTCGTAGAGCAGATGCTACTCCTGCTGCCACCGCTCGTGCAATGATATCAGCAACTTGAGGAGAAAATTCCTGATTCTCATTTTGAGTTGGGGAAATACTGCGATGACGGTTCGCATTCCTTGTCCCACGCCGAGACATCCTTCTTTTAAATTCAGAAAAATCTAACGTCAGTACATTATAATGGACCGACTAAAAGAATACAAAGAACCCTAATACTTAGGCTCTAATTATCAGAATACACAACGCGGAAGTATAGTAATCACAGATCCCTAAGACACTCGAACCTGGAATGCTCTGATACCAACTGTAACACCCCCACATTTTCCACGCATAAGTTGATCAGGCTTATACACGAAAAACGAGGGATATCAAAAACAATTGGCAATATACAAGCATGGAATACAAAATGATGGAAATAAAAGAATTTAGACAGGAAAGAAACATTAAATAATACAATATCCATCCATCCTTTATTTAATACAGTACTTCATTACAACTTGGAAATCCTACGTCAGGGATCCCTAAATATAACCCTGAGAGTTCAACGTCAAAAGTAAATAAAAACTGAAACTGAAATACTACATAAAACTTCTACCCTGCACTGGATCGTAGGAGTAGATGAGTTCGGATGATGGTCCCACACTGCTAACCTCAGCCTTGAAACGGATACTGACCGTATCCTGAAATAACAACAATGGTGGGTCAACCCCACGAGCAAGTCCTCTCTACTATGACCCAAATCAGAGAATCAAATAAATTAATCATTATGAATCGGATGAGTACTATATCTGTATACATCCTATGGGAACTATCCAATGTATAACATGACCTCAACCAGAATAGACGGTGATCACTTAGACTCACACTAGGTGGTTAAGTGTCGCCTTTCCCTACCCGGGAAATCAGCTATTATACATGGTGCACGGTACTGACAACACAGACTATAACGAACTACACAGTGATAACACCTCGCAAAGTACTGATGACTATACTGAGCATATAAATTAGGCAACACATGCCAACAATATTAAGAAATATACCGAGTATGTCAATTAGGCAACACATGCCAATAATATTAATAAATATACCGAGTATGTCAATTAGGCAACACATGCCAATAATATTAATAAATATACCGAGTATGTCAATTAGGCAACACATGCCAATAATATTAAACCACATACCCCGACAGCCACACATCTGTCTATCGCAACGAATGCATAAGGTATAAATGAGTCTAAACTTATTAGTCAGCTCACATGGTTCTATATGGCAACACATCCATATAATATAAATGCGACATAATAAACAGTCCATTTATTCCCTGAAATGCACACAGCATAATAATCATGGTTTATATACGATTAACAGTATAAATATTCCATAATATATAATGGGTTATTTATATGAAGAAAACCAAGCACTAATTAATTTAACATTAATGGTTATTACAGTTTAATAAAATAATACCATTAATAGTCGTTAAATCAATTACATATGTTTACTAGCGATTCGCACTTTAACTGATACAATTAATATTTAGAAATATTAATCGGACATTTATAATAATTAACGAGAAATAAAATAATAATATAATGTCCCGTTAATTCCAAAAATGCCAACCCGAGGCCCCAAAATGTATAGTGAAGGTCCTGGTAATGACAAAACAGTCCCTAGGGGTATTCTGGACTTTTCCAGCAGCCGTAGAGGCCCTTCACGCGCCCCCACGCGCCTCCCAGAGTTCCCCACACGCGCCGCCAAGCTTTCCCACTCTCCCACGCGCCTCCACGCGCGTCTGGCGTCAGCCACGCGCGCACACGCGCTCCCACGCGCGTTTGGAGAGTCCCACGCGCGCGCACGCGCTGCCACGCGCGCGTTGATGGCTTCCTGCTGACGTGGCGTTCTCCGGTTGGTTGGCTGCATCATCCTTCCTACATGCGCGCCACACCGGATCATCTCACCCTATCTTCCCTCCATCCAACGCCCACAGATCCGGGTGTACCGCGGTATCATGGACCGCGATGCACCGGATCAATCAGACTCCACTAATGGCCAGGATGCGCGCGTACACCCTCCTATGGTGCGCCGCGTTGCACCGGATCACTCCGGTTGTCTCCCCCACTGCCGGCGACCGGAAAACTCGCCGGAAGGTCGCCGGAAATTGCAGAAAATGCCCGGAAAAATCTAGAAAATTCTAGAAAAATCCCTAAAGTCTTATTTAATTATTTTTAGCCATTATTAATTTCATAGGACATTAAATAAATATATACCATCCTATATAATTAAAATTCCATTAATTTGAATAAAATAAAATTAATAATTTATTAACCTCTAAACCTTGGCTCTATGCATAAAACTAAACTAAACAATTAATTTATTAATTCAAAGGGGAAAAGTAGATAATAACTTGCCTTTTTGGATTTAAAATAAATCCGCCGGTCTGCGCGTAGTCGGGTAAAATTGCCTACACCGGTCCAAGCTTCTTTCTCTTTCTCCTTTCCTTTCACTCTTATAAAATAGCTTTCTAGAATTTATACTTTGCTTCTAACTCCCTTTATTTTTTTTTTTCTAAGGCAAGCTAGTTAATTTATAGACAAAATATATAATATAAATATTATAAATATCTAATTTATAATAACTTCTCACCCATTTCTCATATTCCTACCTATATGGCTTTAATTCCAACCATAACCATTGATGCAATCCTATCCTAATCTCTAATTTCATCATGACTTTGGTTTAATACTATTATTATTATTATAAATATTATTATTATTATTACTAATATTATTATTAATAAACTTTTATAATAATTATTATTATTATTATATTATTATTATTATTATTATTATTAAACTAATATAATTATTATTATTACAAAATAATACATTATATCATCATAATACTATATAACACAAATATAATACTTTAATTAACTAATAATGATTAATATAAGCATAACCAACAAATAAAATTATTATTAATAATACATGCATAATTAAATGAATAAATTTACTATTTTAACATACACAATCACTTTACATGCACAATTAAATGAACATAATATAATAATGTAGTATGCACAAATAAATAAAATTAATTAACCTAACACAAAATTAATTTAAATACATTCTTTAAAATTACGGGGTATTACAGTGATGGCAGTGAAAAGCGGTAGCAGTGGTGGAAGGTGGTGAAAGGCGGTAGCTGTAGTGGAAGGCAGTGATAGTGGTGGTGGTGGTGGAAGATAGTGGCGGTGGTGAAATGGCGGTAGTGGAAAGCGGTGATCGTGGAAGACGGTAGCAGCGGTGGTGGTGAAAGGCGGTGGTAGTGGCGGTGGTGGTGGTGGAAGGTGGTCACGATGATGAAAGACAGTAGCGGTGGAAAGCGGTGAAAGGCAACAGTGGTGGTGGTGATGGGAAGTGGTAGTTGTGGTGAAAGGAAGTGGTGGTGATGGGAGGTGGTGGCGGTAGTGGCTGTAGTGAAAAGCGATGGTGGTGGTGGAAGGCAGTAGCGGTGGTAAAAGGCGATGGTGGTGGTGGAAAGTAGTGGGCGGTGGTGCAAGTTGATAGCGATGGTGGTGGTGAAAAGCGGTGGTAATGGTGGAAATCGGTGGTGGTAGTGGTGGTGAAAGACAGAGGTGGTTGTGGTGGAAGGTAGTGGTGGTTTTTGGACTTGGTACATGGGGTTTTTTTGGAAAGTTGATTTTTTAAAGGGAATAGAATGATCATTCCATAGGTTTAGTTGTGAAATGGATTTTCATTCCAGTGAAATGGATTTTCATTCCAATGAAATGACAATTCTAACTTTAAATTACATACCAAATAAAGGAATGGTTGGAATGGGCAGTATATTCCATTCCAATCCTACACCCCAAACGCAGCAAAAGTGTTCATGTCTCTTATCATGGAGTAGATATTGGGTGGGTCAGGCACGCCATGTCATTAGTGTATCTGTCCAATAATAGTGTGCTATTTCAAAAAAAAAAAAAAAAAAAATTGTCCCACGTACTTATAAAATTACTGATAACTAGATATTATGTTATTTATTCCTTGTCATGAGAGGATGATAGCATTACTCTAAATATATATACATAGTTGAATTTTAATTGATAGTAATATAATTTACCTTACAACACAACACAATTCAATTTTAATTAATAGTAATATAATTTACCGTAGAACAAAATTCATAGGAATCATCATGTACTTATATTTTAGATCTCTTTTTTTCATTTGATTAATATGCATGTGTAAATATATTATAGTTCAATCCTATTTTGTTTGATTCTATTGAGTTGTGATGGTTCCAACTCATATTTTTGAAGTGATAACTATAAATATAAAATAAAATTATATTTAATTTTATAAATAGATGAATAATTTTTTTGTTGAATTAGGAAACAAAATTAATTATTTGAAATAATATTATGATTTGAACATGGCCGCTAACAGTTACTGAACACTACAAATGGTGAAGTCATTTAAGTCCCGGTGCTTCGATGAAGGGCAGTGGCTTGGGAACATTTGATCCCACTCTAAAGCATAAGAGAGGCCTCTCCAATTTAATTCTCAAAGTAGATGAAGATAAAATAAAAGCAAAGTAATAGAATTAGAGATGACACTAGGGTTTTTAGCGAGGAAACCCGAATTGGTAAAACAGACCAATTGTTTGCTTAGAAAAAATCTCATGAACTGTGCAATCCAAAGTAAACTGATTCATTATATTTGAAATAAAGTATAATGGACTTTGACTCAGGCTCACACCCTATCATTCTACCAAACACCAATAGCTGATAATTCTCTGGCTTTGCGAAGTCCAATCCAATAGCACTTGACCTTAGGCTTACTATTGATCTTTGTAGAAGGATTGCTGGTAGATCAAATAGCACTCCTCAAATGCTTTGATCCTTTCAAATTATGATCACTTCATCTCTATTCTTCAATATCTGAATTTGTAGAAGAAGTAGATCTGTTTTTCTGATCGTTGTAGATGCAAGACTTTGATCATGATCAGCATCTGAACAACACTCTAAAATCACTCTTGTGTTTATGTATGTGTTCTAGAAAGAATAACAGATAAATCAGATTTGATTTTCTGCAAAAAATATCTCTCTAAGGCTTATAAACCAATTAGGAAGTTTTAGATTAAAAAGGAAACTAGAATCCTAAACTGTATCAGCAATTGGTACCGATATCCAACTTTTGGAACCAGTTCTAAAAGGACAGAACTTATTCTTCGAAGCTAAGGTTCTTGAACCGGTTCCTACTTGACAGAATTCAGAAGAAAGGTTGAAAACCAATTTGGAAAAACTCTATTTTTGGAAGCTTTGAAGAAATGGAAACTTTGAATAAATATACCATATGTGATGGCCCTAATTTTTTAAGTCAGTGCGTCTTGTGATGACCCATAAGATGTCCCAAAATGGAAGCAAAAATATAAGTATGGTATTTAGGGATGTACATCTTCCTTAAGACACCTAAGTGACCTTCCATGAGGCCACAAAACTCAACGAGAACAAAAGCGGAATCAAAGATTGAAAATAAGCCAAGTATGCCCTCACGGGAAAAATGGTCTTTTCTCACGGAAAAACAAAGTCTCCAAAGATGTGCGTCATCCCTAAGACATAAACGTGGGCACGGGGACTTAAAAAGAAAACAAAATGCAGAAGCAAAAGGTAAAAATAGACTAAGTATGCCCCCAAGGGTAAAATAGTCATTTCACATGCAAACAAAGTCTCCAGAGACGTACGTCATCCCTAAGACACAAACATGACTTCCTATGAAGTCTCGGAACTTAAAAAGAAAACAAAATGCGGAAGCGACGTTTTTTTATAAAAAAAATCCGGATAAGTTTAGCACTATGGGCAAAATGGTAATTTTTAGTAAGTTATGGGCGATACCATGTATACCATTGGATAGGCAATGAAAAATTAACGAAGTTAAACACAAGAATCACTTGATTCGGAGTCCAGACGAGGGAGAAAGAGCAAAAATAAAATGAGCGTCGTCATGGCCGAGGGACGCACCGGCAATGAATAGTAAAATGACATCAATGAACAGTACCGAGGCAGAAAATACTAAAAACAGTGTGTTGTTTTGAGGCACTAAACTACGTTTTTTGGAAAAATACGAAGAAAAAACCCATTTAAAATAATTTTTTGAAGTTGACCATGTCAAAAGAAAAATTTAATCTTGATGTGAAATTCCCAAAATATCACTTAGATCAGGCTTTTTCCCCAAAAAGTACTTGCACCAGAGAATCAGTTTTGGGGCGGGATTTTCGAGACCGGGACAATATTTTTTGAAAAAACACAAAGAAGAAACTCCCCTTAAAATCACGTTTTCTATGTGAATATATCAAGGCCGGAATTTATTTTGCATAAAACCTAAAATGTAAATTGCTTCAAGTGTTCATTTCATGCAAGAAGGTGTTTTGTGCCAAAACAATTGTGCACATAAACATAATTAGTGATTTTAAGTGCGCGGGAATAACTCGTGGGCCCCATATAAGCCCAATGCAAAATTTGACCTATCGAAACTCAATTTTGCCTAAAATGGACTTTTAAAAGAAAATTTGAAACTAAAAATTATTAAATTGTTTCAAAAGACCGTTTGGTCCTTGGCCACACTTCATGCATATATAAAAGGACCGTATGAATGTGACTTAGCATATTTCTCACACCCCATGCCAATGTAGTAAAGCCAAAGCATTCATTTTTTTTTCCATTTTTCTACAATATCACTTGAACCATAAAGTACTTAGAAGATAAATAAAAGGTACTTGGCCCATGGCCTCATTACATACATATAACAAAAAGTGCACTTATATGCATATTATATATTTAGAACAAAATATTCATGTTTTGATATATAAAGCTAAAAAAAAGGCACTTCATACTAACAAGTGCGTGAACATGCTACAATAATATACTCCATGCTACAAAAGTGTTCAAGGATGTGATGTATCCCAAAATAAGGTTTCTTTATCTGAAAAATAACCCAAATAATTAGGGTGAGTAAACAAGTTACTCGTAGGAAATGGATATGCGTATAACCGAAAGTTTTACAAGTTTTGCAATTTAATATAAACCAATCCATGTGGTACATGCAATATAACGTCTATGTTCCAAATGAGTCTAAACGATCTTCCTAGGCCTCATTAGAACATTAAATCACAATTAACAACATTAATGCAATTTAACTCAAATTGGAACTTCCAATATAATGCAATAAAGTATAAATTCATAAAATAGACAACTTAGAATTTAAATGCGAAATCAATAAGTGGCGGAAAGACAAAAGACATGTGGTCTCAATGACTAAGCAAGTGATTTCGGATTACTAGCCCTCAAGGTACTACCTAGTGCGCACTATATATTGTAGAGGGAACTCTTATTCCCCATACTAGAGCCATACCCTAACCATAACATATTCCAATATCCATACAAGCTTTCCTAAAATCAACAAGTTATGCAACAAGATATATCACATATACACAATGCACTTGGTCAATTACCATGCACAACCAAGTCATAGAATTCACACAAGATATGCCCTAGGCCTTCAAGTTATAATGGCATATTAAATGTCAAATAAATATATTGTGTATACTAACAAGTTAAATCATAGCATTAACTCATGAAATATTATCATGTAAGTATACAACAAATTCCAAATTTATAAATTAAGCAAGAATACAATATTAATACCTAATTACCTCAATGGAAGCATATAAATGGAATTTCATTAAATTAAATAATTAAATTCTCAATCTTTCAAAGCAACTCCAAAAATTCTAAAAATAATATATGTCAAAGGTTATATCAAGGCCTAATTTAATATCATGTTACAAGTTAATTCTACACTAGATACAATTAGGTGAATTAAATTCAATGCAAATAAAATAATTAAATAAAATTCTCAAAACTCATCCATATATTCTCAATTTAATATATGTGAAAGGACATGACAAGATCATCAACAATATCAAGTTAAAAACTAAAGTTAGTCATTGGAGCAATTAAATAAAAATTAATTAATTTAAAATAATTAAAACACTAGGTTTTAAAACTGCTCCAAATAACTTTATATTAAGACAAGTTATAGATCAAGTCATGGCCTTTAAGAATATCACATCCTAACTTAATTTCATGCAAGGTACAACAACCTATTAACTTAAAAATTAAGTTTAAGACATGTATACAATTTATAATAAGCTACAAAAATAACTAAAACACTAAGATTATAAATATAAATCACCCCCTACCTCACAAGAGGATTGTTCCTCTTGAATCCAAAGCAAATAAAGGAATTTTTAAATTTACTTCAAGTGTTATATAAAGGAAGGTGAGGCAAGTGTTTTGTGTTCCAAGCTTTTAGGTCTAAGGTGAGTGGAAGGAGATCAAAACCAAGGTTTTAAGCCTAGGTTTATGGTTTCCTTCAATGGTGGCTAGGGTTTAAGTGAGGAAGAAAGAGTTTAAATGAAAAAATGAAATATTAATTAAACTTTAAGTGTATTTCTCTACTCACATGGTTAAAGGAAGTCAACATACCTAATTCTACACTACTCTCTCACGTACACAAAAAGCTAGACTTTAATTACAAGCCTACACTTGTCATAAATACAAGGGTTCATTCTAGGCTTAATCTAAAGTCTACACTTGTCAACTATCCAAGCCAACAAGTTCACCAATGCTAGGCCAATAAGTGGGTGAATCTCCACCCTCCACACTTTTTCGGTAATTACAAAAAGATCCTTTTTGAAAATATCTTCCAAAATAAATTATAAAAAGGTTCCTAAAACAAAAAATAATTACTTTGCATAATTACAAAAAAAACTCTAAAAATAAATAATATTTCAGAAGAAACTATGCATCCATGCCCTCTACGTAAAAGTAAACAACTAGTATACTTTTCTACAAAAGTAAAAATACACAAAGGATGGAAATGAAATATCATAGATGCATGCAAAGTCGGGATCAAATCCAAATACATAAAGTGAGGTTACATGAAGGAAGACGAAAACGGGAAAAAGACGAAAAATAAAAAGTTTCGAAAAAAGAAAATATAAAAATGATGCGGTCCTCATAAGGATGTTGTTAAACCAGAGGAAAGAGTCTCGAAAACCATTTTCGAGCACTCGAAACAACACAAAGTGTCAAAACCCGAACTCAGAAGAGAAAAATCAATAGAGAAAAAATATCCGTGAAATTTTGAGTAAATGGAAAGGAAGAAAAATGACCGGATCATTACACCATATAGGTATATAGTGTCCTAAGTGGGAAACAACTTCCTAAAGTGTTGTTCTTTCCTTGTTCGTAGATCTCAGTATAAACAACCTTCCAATTCCACAACCAATCTCGATCTTGATATGGTAACTTGGAATTACAACTCGATTTGACTTGTTCTGACATCAAAATTTGCCAATTACAAAAATTATATCTCACAGGATTATTTGATGGGAATTTTTTTTTGAACTCTTAACTGAATCATACAATGATATGGTGGGAAAAAAAATTACAATGATATAGGACATAATTGACACTTTGTTGAGATTTGCCATTACCATATTATCATACCTGTGTTATATCGTGTTAGTGTATCTTGTGCTATGTCTGATTTTAAATTGACACTTTGCCAACTAAACAACTAGGACAAATAGATTTAGTTGAGCAAGATCTGTCAACGGTGATGACATGGGTCGAAGCTAGACATCGAAGGATTTGAAGATGGGGATGGCCTAAACGAATATGCAAGATATCTCCAGATTTGCCACGGTTGATGAGAGCGATATGGGGAGGAGACACGTATAAACAAAATGACGATACTGAAAGAGGGTAAAGACCACCTTCACATGATCCGTGGAGTAGGATTTTCCCCGTGGCATAATCTTTAATAACAAAACCACGAGAGTGAAAAACAAAATAACAATTAAGATCATGAGTGAGTTGAGCGATAGAGATAAGATTTTTTTTAATAGAAGGAACACAAAAGATATTTTTGAGTTAAAGAAGAAGAAGAAGAAGTAGTGAGCATAATTTTACCAGTAAGAGTGATGGGTATAGTTTATCCATTACCCACACTTATGGAGTCCCTGCCAAGATACTTACTGGGTGATTGAAAGGACTGAACATCAGCAATCATGTGATTGGTGGTGTGATACTCCTCGATTCTAAAATCACGGGTGATCAAGTCCAAGAGTAGAACTGAAGGATATAGAAACAATTGAAGTATATAAACGAACACAGAATACAAAAATAAATTAGAATAAATAAAATAGCTGAAAAGTAAACTAAATAAGGAATCCTCAATAAATAATAATTAAATAATCCCATAAGAAAATCCTTCAATCCTCTAATACCAGTAATTATTTAAATTATAACTTGGGAATTCATAATGTGGACTCCTAATAATCCTCAATTGAAATAAAAGAAATAAAACTGGATCCAAATAATAAAACACAAAGAAGACTCCTATGTTAAAACGGAAGAGTGATAATAGACCATTTCTGCTCAGCATGAACAACCTCTAAAACTGGAATTGTTGAACACCTGAAAAATAATAGTGGGTCAGGCCTACAAACAAGTTTTAATCTACTACATCCCAAACAGAGACTTAGAGCTCATATACATCCTAATTAATTCAACAATATAATCCGTATACATATAAATACACACTAAAGGGCTCCCACTAGACAATAGGGCGGCCTTAACTTGAATAGTAGGCAACATACAAAATGCACATAAAGTGGGCATGAGTACCAAGGCCTAATAAGGCACATTATGTACTACCCCTAATTTTAAAAGGATAGTCTCGGTATTTTATTAATTGTTTTAATTGTGTTTTAGATTCTTTAATTGACTTTTTGGCTATTTGTTAATTCTTTATATGAATTAATTGATTATGTGTTTATTTGAAATACCTATTTAATAATGTATATTTGTTTACTTAAATGTTAGGTGTTTTGATGTGTGTTTGTTTATTTAAATGTTAGGTATTTTCTTTAAAAAAATAATGTTAGGAATTAAATATTTTAAATGGTTATTTTATTTTATTTTATTTCATTTTATTTTAAGGGTCATGGATAATAGTCATGGGCCAGCCAATTGGGTTTCATAGACTACTTAGATAAAGAGTTTAATGGGTACGGATAATTACCCATAGATAGTGTATATATATATATATATATATATATATATATATATATATATATATATATAATTAAATAATACATATATATTTAAGGAAAATCCTTTGGAGATAATCTAATGTATTTATTTTATTGAGATAAAAATAATATACATAGATTATATGTAACTTATATTTTTAGTTACCTTTTTAGTGTTTTAAAATTTTATAATTATTTTCTTTATTTAATTGGATGTGGATTGAGAAAAAGAATAGGGTGAATATGTAACCTATAAATATATAACTATAGGGTTAGAAAAAAAAAAAAAAGGGCTAGAATTATATCACGTATATTTTAGAGAGAGAGAGAGAGAGAGAAGGAAGAAGGAGGAAGAGGAAGAAGAAGAAGGAGGTTAGGGTTTTAGTAAATCCTAAAGGCAAGTTCTTTGTTCAACACCTCTCTCTTAGATCTGTAATGTATATATTTCTAGTATAACTTTAGGGATGTTTAAAAGATAATTAAAATTGGAATCCATGTTTTAATTAATTGAAAACTAGGTTTTATAAACTAGTTTGTTTATGTTTGTTCTAGTGTATAAATTGATAAATTTATGATTTGATTGGATTACATTATGTTTTGTTACATGTTGTACATAATGTTTTTCATATCTGTATATTGATGGAATGTAGAAACATGCCTAAGATTCATGAAACAAATAAAAAATGAATGCACAGTGAAATTCTGGGTTGATTCGCATAACAGTGCTCGGACCACTGTTACAGTGCTCGAGCCTTGGGGGCAAAGCTCGAGCCTTGAGTGAAAAGCTCGAGCAATTGGACGTAAAGCTTGAGTCTGAGAAAAAAAGCTCGAGCAACTAGGATAAAAAGCTCGAGCCTAAAGTACGATGCTCGAGCCTTGGATAGGGTGCTCGAGCATTTTGGACAAAAGCTCAAGCATTACCTGGAGAAGTCTCGTAAACAGCGTAGTGTTACTTCTTTTTGATTTTGAAGGGACCTGAACATCAAATAGGGACTTAGGTTTGGGTTTAAATAAATTTAAATAGACTCGATCATAATAAACCTTGCTATTTGAATGTTTTAAACAAACGAATGGATTTAATCTTTTAATTTGTTCTAACAATTAAGATTAAATGTATAACATGAATGATATATGGAGAATGCTTAAGTGATTATATAGTAAAATATCAATCTGTTTAAGATTCAACATGTGTAGGATATATGATGTAGGAAGCTTAAATAAATTATAAGCTATTCCTATTTTGTGATAGCATGATATAATATTATTATGTTTAACTCTGGATTATTTGATGTAATTCTGAAATTGTTACATCAATTGTTAGATTGTATGGATTTAGTGCAACAATATGGGATGGTGGCACTCTAGGAATGGATTAACTTATCAGTTAAGTCCTACCTATTTTATAAGGGAACGGATTAACTAAAATATTAAGTCCTACTTATATTGGTATCAGGTCAACTGAACTAGTTGGATGATACATAGTGGATTAATTTAGATTGGATATATATATATATAGACATATGCCATGATATGAGCTTGAGTCTTAGAATCATGGTTAGGGTGCGTATATTGCCAATGATGTGTAGCTAGATATAATGTAGTTGTTTCCCTGGTAGGTCTAGGTACTTATGCCCACTATATGTGAGTTTTGCATATTGCCTACTATTAAGGTTGAGACAGCCTTATAGTCTAGTGAGATTCCTTTAGTGTGTATCTATATATATGTATACGGATTACTTAGCTATTGCATGGGTTAGCTATAGATATATAGTTTCTCCGGTCTTTGTTTGGGTTGTCGTAGAAAGAACTTGTTCGTAGGCTTGACCCACTATTATTTTTTTTCAAGTACTCGTTAGCTTCGTGCTGAGCAGAGATAGTCCACATCCTTCTTTTGGTTCTACGTAGGACTCTCTTTATGTTTTAGTTTCGGATTATGTTTATTTTCAGTTGTTTCAGTTGGATTATCATTAAGGGTCCACTAGATGGATTCCCGAGTTGTAAGGATAAGTTAAGGTTTTGGATAATTCATTTGGAGGTGTTGTTATTTAGTTTTCTTTTCTACTATTTTATTTATTTTTAGTTATTTTCTTTTATAATCTGTGTTCATTTATATACTTAATTATTTAGTGTCCCTCGGATCTATGCTCGGACTTGATCACCAGTGGCTCTAGAAACGAGGGGTATCACACACTACAATCCACTATAGCCCGCTAACCACCCCATGCATTATATGCACCCTCTTATCACACGGACAGAGGATGATGCTTCTGCGGGTAGGCATCGGATTGAAGTTTGGGAGACCCTAAAGAAGGAATTGAAGGACCAGTTCTTGCCTCAGAACACTGCATGGATTGTAAGGGAATCTCTGAAGAAATTGAAGCACACAGGCACCGTTCGTGACTATGTGAAAGACTTTAGTTCCTTGATGTTGGACATTCGAAATATGTCAGAGGAGGACAAGCTGTTTAATTTCATGTCCGAATTGCAACCATGGGCTCAGGCAGAACTCTGTAGGCAAGGTGTGAGGGACCTTCCTACTGCCATGACAGCTGCAGATTGTTTTGTAGATTTCAAGATGACTGGATCTACCACACAAGACAAGAAGAAGTCTAATGAGGGGAAGAAAGACAAAGGCCAGTCCTTTAGGTTCAAGGATAAAAAAAAGGACAAGAATCAAAAGAAGGATAAAGGCAATGGCTTTGTTAAGGCCAAGGTATATTACAATAACAAAAGGAGTAGCAGTGGGACTAAGCCCAACTCTGGTTGTTTCATCTGCAATGGTCCCCACCGTGTTAGGGACTGCCCCAAAAGGGAGAAGCTGAGTGTTATTGTCGCTAATCCAAAAGGAAACTCAGACTCGGAAGGTGGTCCAACCCGAGTTAATCCTCTGCAAATGCTGAATGCTCTTACTGAAGAACAGTCCATAGAGTTGAAATGGCTCGTGTTCATTCAAGTGATGCTGAACGGCAAGGAAATATTGGCAATTGTGATACCCCCGGATTTCCGGATGCGGGTTGGCCAGGCCCACAACCAATTACCCGAGGATATCAAACCAATTAGCAATAATCGAACATAGAATACAAATAAGAAAACAAGAATAAATAAATGGCTGAAAAGAAACTAGAATAAGAATCCAAAAACCATCCCTGAATAAAATTTATTAACAAAGAATAATTCTGATACATCCTACTTCTCCATTTCTATTACAACTCGGGAATCCATCTAGTGGACCCCTAAAATATCTCACTGAACTCAAAAGATTGGAAATGAAATCTAAGTCTAAAATATGAAATAAAATCTTGGTCATCGGTGGAGTGAGAACTGTATCTGCTCAGCACGATCCAGCTCTAAGTCTGGAACTAACGAACACCTGTAAAAATAAGAGTGGATCAGGCCCACATGCAAATTCTTCTCTAACTACAATCCAAACAGTGACTTGATACGCAGATACACCCTAGATATCTCAACAATAGCTATCTAGTCCATACATATAGATATATCTACACTAAGGGACATTCACTGGAATACAGTAAGGGTCTCAACCTGAATAGAAGGCAACATGCGAAAATGCACCCAAAGGTGGGCATGAATACCTAGACCTAACAGGGTACACCTCAACCTATTATAGCCAGCTACGCATCCACTGCATATACGCACCCTAACTAATGAGTCTAAGACTCAAGCTCATCTCGTGGTACCATAAACATATATTTAAAATCCATTCATATCCATCCATAGGAAAATCCAATAAGTCGTTCAGCTTATTCAGCTGCACAGACTTAAATATAAGGAGAATTATGTTTTTATAATTCGAACCCGTAATCCAAAATAGGTAGGACTGAGTTATTTTGAATCAGTATGTCCCTAGTATGCCACCGTCCCATACCGGTGCATACAATCCACAAAATCCATATAATTGATTGAATAGGTAAAACTATTCACCAATTAAAATCCATAAGGTAAGAATGAGCGTTTTGAGCTAAACTATACCTAGTATGTCACCGTCCCATACCGGTACATACAATCCTCCATATCCATGTAAATTACAACATATAAATAATAAGCAAGTAATTTACAGTCCAAAACCAATTATTCATATCATTGCAGAATAGTTTATACAATGCCACAATAATTACAGTTCAAAACCATAATCCAATTAACTGTAAAATAATATATAAGATTCCACAATTAACATCCAAGCCATGTAAATTACAACACGTAATTAACAGTTTAGCAATTTACAATCCAGAACCATCCCAAATACTTACAGGAGACTATTTATAGTTTCAGCAATTCAAATCCAAGAGTTAAACCATGTATTTGCAGGAAACAGTCTAAAAGTTCAACAACTAGCATCCAAAGCATATGTAGATCACATCTAATATATCAATGACTCTATCATGCATTACAAATAAGTTTTATAATCATATTATAGTCCAATCAATTCCTAAACTAATCTAGGCAATTTAGTTCATTTCGTCCGATAACAGCGTACTAAGTTGTATACTCGTATTCTGTTTCATCTTTTAGCACAGAGCCATACACTATGCCACAAGTCTAATTGGTTAATTAAAATACTTCACCGTGCATATAAAATAAGTTTTAATAACTTACTAAATCCTATAACAATTGCTGAAATTTAATTAAGCAATTTATTTCTCTTCCATCCGTTAACAGCGTAGAAAAATTCCTTAATTTTATATTGTTTGTCCCATTGACTTAAAGGTCAACATTAATCAACTTAAGGTTTTAATTACACCCAAAAATAAATTTCTTAATACCTCTGTGTAGACCCAGACCCATCCAAACAGTTCCCATGCTCCAACAGATTGTAAAAAAAAAAAAAAAAATTCAGAAAACCACTATTTGAAAGAGCCTGCTCTAAATTCCAAGAGCAGGCTCTTTTTGAGCCTGGAGCCGGCTCTATAGAATTTAGAGCCGGCTCAATGAGTATGGGAGCCGGCTCCTACATCCATGGAGCCGGCTCTCACCTCCTTTGAGAGCCTCTGTCCCCGTTCTGCTCCGTTCTGACTTTCTGCTTCTTCTCCGGCATGTTTTTGCCCTTCAGTTGGTTTCAAAAACTGATCCTAAGGGTCTTATTAATATCCACTAGCATCCCAAAGGTTTGATTTTAACCATTTAAATCAATTACATAGATCAAATTTGCTACCGAACTAGACATGCTTTAGGGACAACACTGAAACTATTTTGCAACCACAGCTCCATTCTAACCCCTCTGTTCCTCAATAATACTGAACCTAAGGTCTTCTATCACCCCATTAACATCCCCATGGTTCGTTTATAGAAGATGGAAGCAAGTACAGTAACAAACATTACAACAGAACTTAATATGCTTTTAAGAACAAAACTGGGAGCAACAATACATGAACTGTAAACAGATTTGAATTTACGGCAAACAGATCATTCATATAACATATATTAAACATATAACTTCCAGTTATTGATTGATTAAACCCTAGAGATCATCTAGGTGCACAGAACACGAGCCAAAGAGAACGAAAAAGAGAAGAACTTGCCTGTGATTTCAGTTATGAAATCCTGGCGTCGTCTCTAAGTTTCCGACAACTACTAACTTCCTTCAAGCCTCCTATGGGTGTGATTTAATCCACCACAACCCTCCTTTGACCCTCTCTGTTCTTGTCCTTGGTAGCTCTTACAATTTTCTCTGTTCTCTTAACTCTCTCTCTATTACGTTCTATTTTTACTGTGTCATGAATAGGGTTCCTCCAAAACCCTAAGTGAAACTCATACATGTATATATATAGGCCTTTAGAAAACCCTAATTAAACTATATATATATAGGCCTTTAGAAAACCCTAATTAAACTAGAGCTAAGGCAGAGCCCTAATTAAACTAGAGTCGGCTCATAAACTTAAGTCACATACACGTTAAATACTTGTATGACGGCTCCAAGAAACCCTAACTGAAAACTCTAATTCAACTTCTACTTAAGCACTTAATAAAAACAATTAAATAATTAACCAAATAAAGCATTTAAAATACAATTTAAAATAAAACAAACAATACAATAACTCAGATAACTAAACAAACCATAATTCAAATAAAGAAAATAATTAACCAAATAAGGAAAAACTAATACACAAGTAACAATTTACAAATAATTAAATAAAACAAACAAAATACAACAATTACAAAATCAATAGACAAAAATTCACATAGAATGAAATTTAAATCCCAATTTTATCCTTTTTAATTTTAGGGGTATTACATCAATGGTGGACACGAAGGCCACTCATAACTTCATTGAAGCCAAGCCAGTCGTAGGCATGGCCACCACTTCTATGAAAGTTGGGTGTTGGGTTTTATGGCTGTACCCTTAGATGATTTTGATCTAATCCTTGGAATTGATTTCCTTACGAAAGCCAGGGTGGTAGTTGTGCCATATTTGGGAGGAATTTTTATTTGGGATAAGGATTATCCATGTTTTATTCTATCAGTGGCTCTTTATGGGCACCAGAAGAAGGAAGATCGTAAGTATGACATAGAAATAATCTCTACATTGCAAGTGAAAACAGGTTTGAAGAGGGAAGACTCTAACTTTCTTGCAACCATGATAGAGATCAAATTGGACCAGTTTGTTGAAGTTCTGGATTTTGTTGCTGAAATTCTAGAGGAATTTGCATAAGTGATGCCACCAGAACTACCAAAGCAATTACCCCCTCGACGTGTTGTTGATCACAAGATAGAGTTGGAGCCGGGTGTTAGGGCTCTTACTCAGGCCCCATACCAGATGACGCCTTCAGAATTGGCTAAACTGCGTAGACAGTTGGATGAGTTGCTAGAGTCTGGCTATATTCAACCATCCAAGGCACCGCATGGCGTGCCAGTGTTGTTCTAGAAGAAGCAGGATGGCTCAATGCGGATGTGTGTGGACTATAAGGCTTTGAATAAAGTGATTGTGAAGAACAAGTACCCAGTGCCTAATGCCGCAGACTTATTTGATAGGTTGTCAAGGGTATCCTACTTTACTAAGCTGGATTTACGCGCAGGCTACTAGCAGTTGCGTATAGCAGAAGGAGATGAACCCAAAACTGCATGTGTAACTCGTTATGGTTTTTATAAATTTCTTGTAATGCCGTTTGGGCTAACTAATGCCCCGGCAACCTTCTACAACTTAATGAATAATATGTTTTATGACTACATCAATCGTTTTGTTGTTGTTTATTTGGATGATATAGTAGTCTATAGTGAGTCCTTGAAAGATCACTTAAAACACTTGAGATTGGTTTTCTCAAAACTAAAGAAGTTTCAATTGTATGTCAAGAAGGAGAAGTGTGAGTTTTGTAGCCAATAAGTGTTATTTTTGGGACATTGGATTAGTAAAGGCCGTGTCAGAATGGATGAGAGAAAGGTGAAAGCTAATCTTGATTAGTCTGTACCTACTAAAGTTACAGAGTTGAGATCTTTTCTTGGGTTGGCAAACTACTACAGAAAGTTTATAAAGGGGTATTCCGAGAAGGTCAGTCCTTTAACGGACTTGCTGAAGAAGGACAAACAGTGGGTTTGGTCTGAGGAGTGCCAAAAAGCTTTTGAGATGCTTAAGCAAACAATATCTACAGAACTAGTCTTGAGACTGCCTGAATTTGGTTTGCCATTTGAAGTGCATACTGATGCCTCTGACAGAGTAATTGGTGGGGTCTTAGTCCAAGAGGGACACCCTTGTGCCTTTGAAAGCAAGAAGTTTAAGGATGCTGAGTAGAGGTATACAACTCACGAGAAAGAGATGACAGCAGTAATACATTGTCTTGACGCATGGAAACACAATCTATTAGGTACCAAGTTTACAGTGGTGACTGATAATATGGCCAATACCTACTTCAAGACACAGAAGAAACTTACTCCAAAGCAAGCTCGTTGGCAGGAGTTTTTGGGGGAGTTCAACTTTGTGTGGGTTCACAGACCTAGAAAGCAGAATCAGGTTGCTGATGCCTTGAATAGGAGAGAAATGTAGGAGTATGTGGCGTCGCTTACAACAGTGTATACTGATTCCTTGATAGAATCAAAGAACAATCTCAGTCCGACAATGCCTATCAGAAACTTAAGCAATAGGTTGGTGATGGTGAAGTCAGAAAATACTGGATTAAAGATAATCTACTCTACACGAGATGAGGTAGATTATATGTTCCTGTTGGAAGGCTGAAACGGGAACTAACGCGGGAGATGCATGATCCTCAGTGGGCTGGACATCCAGGGGTGGATAGAATGCTAGCATTGATATCCAGATCATACTACTAGCCCAAGATGGAGGATGACATAGAGTTATATGTCAAAACTTGCTTGGTCTGTTAGAAAAACAAGCATGAGAGAAAGAAGGAGGCAGGGTACTGCAACCCTTGCCTATACCAGAGCGTCCATGGCAGTCAGTTTCAATGGACTTCATTTCTGGTTTTCCTAAGGTGGAAGGTATGAGATCTATTTTCGTGGTAGTAAATAGATTCTCTAAATATGCAATTTTCATTACTACACCACATACATGTCCAGCAGAAGTTGTTGCTGGTTTATTTCATAAATTTGTGGTAAAATATTTTGGCTTGCCCGAGGATATTGTTAGTGATCGTGACACCAGATTTACGGGAATGTTCTGGACAGTGCTATTTGGTTTGATGGGTTCTGAGCTGAAGTTCTCCACAGCCAACCACCCTCAAACTGACGGACAAACTGAAAGGATGAACCAGTTATTGGAAGAATACCTGAGGCACTATGTCACTACAAGTCAGAAAAATTGGCTGGAGTTACTAGACACTACACAATTCTCTTATAATTTGCACAGGTCTTTAGCAACAGGAATGAGTCCCTTTGAGTTGGTAATAAGGCAACAACCTCGCACACTACAGGAGGTGGCAGTGCAGAGGACTGGTGGAAGATGCCCTGCAGCATACCAATATGCCCGTTCCATGCAAAAGATGGTGGAAGAGGCACAGGATAGCCTTGCCAAGGCTGCCAAAAAGATGAAGAAGTATGCAGATAAAGGGAGAAGGCTATTAGAGTTCCAAGTGGGGGACAAGGTTCTGTTGAAATTGACTCCACAGATTTGGAAGAAGATAAGCAGTAAGACTGTTCACAGAAGGTTGATTCAGAAGTATGATGGTCCCTTTGAAGTTGTGAAGAAAGTGGGGAATGTTGCTTATAAATTAAAATTACCTGAGAGGCTGAAGGTCCATCCTACTTTTCATGTGAGTTTCCTCAAGCCTTTTTCATGAGGACACTGTAGATACATCAAGACAGCAGGCTAAGAGAGCCCCACCTATTATTCGACAGCAGTATAACAAGGAGCTAGAGAAGATTTTGTCTCACCAGACCTAGGGTCAGAGTAAGAAAAATCGCAGGACTGATTACTTGGTGTAATGGAAATGATACAGTAAAGCAGAGGCAAGTTGGGAAAGGGATGTGACATTATGGTAGTTTAAAAAACAGGTAAAATAGTACTTGGACAAGTCGACGAGGGCGTCGACTTCTTCTGGTGGGGGTGGTTTATTGGCCCCTTGACATTGGCCCAAGGGAAGACATAAGCATTCAGGATCATGCCATGTCTTAGGAGCATTTTGGCTCTGGTTAGACAGTCACAAGTATGCTTAGTGGGTTGTCAGCGTGCACAGGATGCTCAGCGTGCACATAAGATGCTCAGAATGATGCTCGGAGTGCACTGGGGTGCCCAGTGGCATTTTCGTAAATATGGCGAAAAAGTGAACTTTGGAGTTTTGGCTCGGGATCTTTATGGGAGATACCTTAAGTCCATAGAAGATGGTTGGCGGAGATGGCACTCGATTTGGATATCGAAAAAGGCTTGAAAGGCCTTTATGACTCCTCAAGCATGGGTGATATTTACTCCTGTCAGAGTGCTGATTTTCCTTAAGACTATACTAGGGAAGGGTCTGTTGAGCACATTAGTTGGGCTATGGCATGGCTTGCTTAGAGGGCTTAGCCAACGTGTATGGGCACGTGTTGCTCCACTCCAAGATGGTTGCATAAGAAGGCACAAGTGGGAAACATCCAAACTAATGAAGGCTTGATAGGCGCGGGGGCCGGCGTCTAGCACGGTGTGCGCGTGGGCGTGCAGCCATGTGCACACGGGCATTCAAGCATGGCGTACATTGATGAGCACCAGTGTGCAGCAGCGCGCTTAGGGGCGTGCATCCGGGTTCACACTCGGACGTGCACACGGGCGTGTATGGCTTAGCACGCCGTGCACTCAGAGACGGTTATATGTGGGTGCAGATTAGTGGGCTTAGTACGGACCAGGTTCACAGAGTTGGCTCAGATTATGCATAGACCACACAAGTCATGGCTTATGATTACAGAAGATGTGGCTAAGTGGGCTCAATTGGTTGGAGGACGTTACTAATCACTTCCCATTCATGGCATACATTGTGAGGGAGTA
Organism: Cornus florida; assembly: GCF_030987335.1. NCBI lineage: Eukaryota > Viridiplantae > Streptophyta > Magnoliopsida > Cornales > Cornaceae > Cornus > Cornus florida. The sequence continues at coordinate 21,357,281 of NW_026775574.1, forward strand.
GGGGTGTGCTGAGTAACTTCCTATGTATGTGGCATTGATCTGAGGGGACAACACACATAGGAGGTTGGAGTCAGTTTTCCTCTATTATGCTGATATATAGAAGGTGACTGAAATTGGGTAACTTCCTGTGGGCATGTAGCATGAGCAGAGCATGCCAACAACATAGCAGTGAGGCTTGTCAACTACTTATGTAGTGCTAGAACACTTAGAGAGCGCTAGCACGACCTTAGGTGGAGGGGGGTGTCATCCACCACTTTAGTGGGCAGTTATGGGCGGTTTTGAGAGTTTGCCTGTATATTGTTGCTAATGTGGGTTTGTAGAAGGACAGAAGGGAGTGAAATACAGTGTGTGTGTGGAGCCTTGGTTTCTTGTACGAACTTGTGTTCCTTTGTAATATGTTTAATATAAGCAAAGGTTGGGGCTTGCCCCTATAAATTGTGTGTGCCTTCTTTACATTTCAGTATTGTGTATATTGTGTCGTGTGTTTGGCTGAGACTTGGTGGCCCCAAGTGCCATTACAAAGGCAAAAATTTGTGGTGTGTTTTAGCCTTGTAACAACTAGCATAGTGTGTGTTGTGTTTTAGACTTATTGAGTACCCTAAGCATTTTTCTTATTTAAAAATAACTGCACCGAAATATTTTAATGACTTATTTGGACTTTTAAATAAAAAAGATAACAAATTACAAACCGATTTTTATTACTCAATCATCATGTACATAAATACGATAAAAAGAGAGACTCTATTCTTATTCAATACAAATAACAGAGTCTTGTTAGAAACAATTTACCGAGGTCTCACAAAAAAAAAATATTTATTGTTCATGACATAAACTATAAATTTTAAGTAAAATATTGATCAAATTTAACCAGGTGGCAAGACAGACCTTTATTAAACCGGCCTCGCGAAATTGTCATTAGCCAACTTTGAAACAGTTAAATAATAAGATGAAATGTCCTTGTGTACAACACTTTAATAAAATTATAATGCCATGTGAAAAGACTCTATTACCTCGTTAAAAGGAAAAGTTTTTGTTTAATGAAAAATATTTCAAAAGTTGTCCCAAAAGATCCAAAGTTGTTATGAGATCGAGAGGTTGAGGATCCGATATTTAAATAAAATTTGATTTAAAAATTTATATGAATAATAAATTATTGTGCAAAAAAATTTATGTGAATTTGAAGAACTATATTATAAAATAAGAATATTAGAAATCTTAAAAAGATTTTTACAAATGTTCCTTATCAAGTGCACTGGTTAACAATAGAAACGCAATATGAAAAATACAATTCTAAATAGTTAAAGGGTCTTAAAGAGTTAGTCGTAAATTCGTACGTCTTGAGTTTAATTATCATAAGACACAAAAACATACAAATTTAAATAATGTGTAGTTTATTAGTGATTGCACATACATTAGATTTACCTTCTAGCCATGAGTCCAAAGAATTGTTGGTCAGTTACTCAGTTACTCGCACTTTGTTAAAATGCCGTTAACGTGCATTTAACTTATCATTACTCCTCAAGAAATAAATAAATAAGACAAACGCCTGACCAAATTATATGTGTGTGTGTGAGAGAGAGAGAGAGAGATGAAATATGAATAACTCATTTACATTTCATTTTGATCATTAAAAAAAGGTTTTTTTAGGTATTTTAGTTCAACTAGGGTTCTTGTTTCTTGAAAAAAGAATCAAAACAAAAGCAGAACGATGTTCTAGCTAAATGGAATCACAAATTTTTGTTTGCTTCGTTAAGTTAAATTCCACATTACATATTATAAATCTAAACCACCCACCCTTTTGGCATCAACCCACCCCAAAACTTAAAATAATTAAAATGTGACCAAGATTGATATTGACCCACAACATTATTATAATTTGATGTAGACATATATTTTAATTTGGTTTGATTGATTAAAGAAGCAGGACTTGAGTGAAACAAAAGAAATAGAGTAGTACTAAATATTGTTAGTTTGAAATTTCAGCTTAGGAAGGTAGAACTAATTATTAATTAAATTCAAAAGTAATAAATAATAATTGGTTTGATATAGACTTCTGAACACATAAGATAGACAAACAAAGTTGGCGGAGAATTTTAATTCATTGTGTTGCTATGTTAGTTGCCGTTAGCATAAACTATAAATTATTTACATGATCACCATTTTTTTGGGGTAAAAGAAACCAGTTTATGATATGAATTTTAGAATCTGTTTAATTCCATTAGCTTTTGAAAGTATCTAAAAGACGAGCTCCGTAATAATATTGGAGAGAAAAAGGCAATTAGTGGTACAATTAATCTCTTTTTATTTTTTAATACCCCAAACTTATAATTTCATATATTCTAAGTGGAGGATGTAATTAATAGCATGCATTCTAAGAAAATCATTGAATTTAGATTGGAAATAGGCAAACAACCGCTTACGCGTTTCCTTACCTTTTTTTAACTTTTTGAGATAAGCCAAAAATAAAAAATCAAGTATGTATTATCTTGACAACTTCTACAATCATCACCTTTCAAAAACAACTTTCAATTTATTTCTTTAGTGAGGTCCCATAAAAAAATTAATTATTATTGATAGCTTAAACTATAAATTTTAAATAAAATATTGATAATTGACTAACTTACGTACAAGTGGCAAGACTGACCTTTATTAAACGGGCCTCTGGCTTATTGTCTTTAGCCAACTTTGAAACGTTAAATAATATAATGAAATGTCCTTGTTTATAACATTTTAATAAAATTATAATTCCAAGTGAAAAGAAAGAGAAGTAAAAAGGATATTACCTTTGACAAGCTTGAAGATTTACTTGGACAGAGCTAGTAAGGTGTCTCAATTCATTCACCAACACACCAAGTCTGATTTCAAAGCAAGAGAGGGATCAGAAAGACAAACAACACTTAAAGCAGCAGATAGATATAGTAGTAATAAAATAAACACACACGTATTGCATCTATATATTATGGGATTTTTACATAAAAATAGACTTATGGGCCCTATTTAAAAATAGACTTTAGTAATCAAAGTTACTTTTTCTCGGACCATCACCTCACTAACTCTAGACTGTAGTAAATGCCATCACCAAAGAAGCATTGAATGTGTCATGGCTTCACCATTCAATAAGAAAGTGAATAAAAAAGGCATATTATTTTACTATATATATTAATATATTTATATATATCCACCAAACTATTATTTATTTCTTTTTTTTAACAACCTCTATATCTGGTTTGAAAAAAAAAAAATGATAAGATTGGTTACAGATAAAAGAAAAAAAAAAGAAAAAGAAATTAAATGCGAGAACACTCACTTATCGTGATTCATTGATTAATAAATAAATAAAGGGAAATAGAAGAAAAAGGAAATAATAGTAACATGTTTGAAAAAAAATAAGAAAAGCAAACTATTTTAGCAAATTTTAAAGATAAATTTAATAATTAATTTTAAAAGTTAAAGATAAATTAATACAAATTTAATGACGAATATGTCATCAAATTGGTACGGGACTATGTTTGGTTGAGCTGAATTGGAATTAGATTTACAATTCCACAAATCCAATTCCAAATTCACGTTTGGATAAACTTTAAAATTCAAGCATAATTTAATTACAATTACAATTTTGTTGTTTGAATAACAACATTGATTTGGAATTGATATTCATATAGACATATTTGATGTATAAACAATTATATGAACACATATACAATATATTTGACAAATTTAAATCCAGATTGAATTAGTATATATTAACACGTCAATACTACGTGGAGGAGGAAACTTAATATGCAATCTAATATAAATTTTATCCTTTTTAATATGTAATTCAACTATGTATCACCCATAGCCTTTATCGATCTCAAATATTATTTTTTGATATTTTTTATATTTTGTGTGATAACTCTAGTCAAAAAGAAACTGGATGAAAATTTTTAGATATATTTATCAATGAAATGAAATGAAATAAACAAATAACCAAAACTATTTAAGACACTCATACATTAATTTTTTATGATCAGATTCGTCCAATTTTATCATACTTATATAGCCTGACATTAAATATATTACCTGACATTAAACAAAATATTGTTTCTAGTGGGTGGCAACAGTATGTCTTTCAACATCATTCAGCAACCAACACACACCCCCCGCCGGGCTCTCTCTCTCTCTCTCTCTCTCTCTCTCCAACCCCACAAGAAAATTATAAGTTTTATGAAACCCGAAAACTTTTGAAAAATTAAGATTATATCCATTAAAAGGAAAAGTTTTTGTTTAACGGAATATATTTTAATGGTTGCCCCAAAAGCTCTAATTTTTTTTTTTTTTGATAACCAAAAACCCCCTTGGGGCAGGGTCCTTTGGACCCACCCTAAGATACCAAATTGAAGTTACTGCAAACGGCTCCACAACTAGTTAGAGGCTATAATGGGGTGTTGGGGAGTCGAACCCTTACCGCTGGACCAAAAGCTCTAAAGTTGTTATGAGATCGAGAGCTTGAGGATATAATATTTAAATAAAATTTGATTAAAAAAATTATATGAATAATAAATTATTGTGAATTTTTTTTTTTTTTTTTTTTATTATTATTTTATGTGAATTTGAAGAACTATATTATAAACTAGGAATATTAGAATTCTTAAATAGATTTTTAGAAATGTTCCTTATCATGAGCAGTGGTTAACAAATGAAGTAGAATATGAAAAATACAGTTCCAAGTAGTTAAATGGTCTCAAAGGGCGAGCCGTAAACTCGGACATCTTGAGTTCAATTCTCACAGGACACAAAAATATGCGAATTTAAATAATATGTGTGGTTTATTAGTCATTGCGCATACACTATACTTATCAAAGAATCAATGGTAAGTTACTCGATTATTCCCACTATGTTACAATGTCGTTAACATACATCTAATTATTACTACTCCTCAAGAAATAAATAAATAATATTGGTTGTAAAAAGCCAAACCTTGACCAAAAAAAAAAAAAAAAAGATATGTGTGTGTGTGTGTGTGTGATATGAAATGTGAATAACTCATTTACATTTGAGGTGATCTAAGTTCATTTTGATTGATAAGGATAAAAATAATAGGCAGTTCAAAGTCAAAAGAGAAATAAGATAAGGGTAAGGGATTTATCTTACCAAAATCTCTATGGAATCATAATACCATATGTAACCAAAGTTACCATTCTTGTAAGAAGGGAACGATATCGTCTTGGATTAAGGAGAATCTTGCTTGAACAACTACTACCATTAATGCTTCTATAAAAGAAAGGATCAGTCAACCTTAAAAGGTATGCCATAAATTTCATATTGAATCCTTATCGGATATTTAATTGTCGAGTACTAACTTGATCGTCGGAGTGCACTCGGCCGGCACCACGCCGGTCATCACTTCTCTTGTCTTGCAGGAATTGTCACAGACTCCGGAGCGTGTAGATTTTTGGCATCAACAGTTGGCGCCGTCTGTGGGAACGTATAGTAGTCCCAACAAATTATGGTTCGTACAAGGGAAATCTACAACAAAACTTAAAAGCAATTCAGTCCCTTTACAATCTGGCTTTCTCTAAAAGAAAGAGAACAGTTCATGGATTGCATGGCCAAAAGTAAGGGTACAGTTGCTCAATCCGGTAAAATTGCTAGAAAGTCCCGCCCGACTGCTAGCAGTTGTTTCATCATCGCTGTTAACCGGGTAAGTTTCATGCATTACGCGTATATCAAAATATATGTGTACACTTCCTCACATAATTTAAAGAGAAACAATTTTTTATGTGTTTCCAATTGTCTGCAAGATATTGTTCACCTACATAATGATGTAGTTCACCTGGGGACCCTCCGATAAAATACTACGCTTTGAGGGTATTGTTCAAAAAATAAAAAATAAAAAAAATAAAATTAAAATTGTGGGTACTGTTCACAGGGTGTAGAAAAAAAATATATTTTGTGAGTACTATTCACATGAATAGTACCCGCGGGTTCACAGGGTGTAGAAAAAAAAAATTTGTAAGTACTATTCACATGAATAGTACCCACGGGTACTATTCACAGGGTTTAAAAAAAAAGAAAAGAAAAAAAAGTTTCTTATTCTAGAGAACAATCGTTAGCTCCATTGATGATTTTGGTCCTATGATGCTCAATGATAAGTTTTTGTCTTAATTGTACCTATTCTGATATATATAAATATGTATATATATTATCCGTTCAAACTGGACATCTGTTCTTTTATTTTTGCTTTGCTAACTTTGCAAATAGAAAGAGAACATTAGTGTTCCTTGTACGCCAGAGGCAAGCTTGGGAATGGGGACAGAAAGTTAACCTCTCTTATTAAAGATACGAGCTCACGAAACTCTGGAAAATCAGTTACTCACGAGGATGAACCTCCCATATTAAAAGGATAAGTTCATGAAGCTCGTAATTGCCATTCCCCGTAATAAAGCTCGTAATTGTTGTCCTCCGTATTAAAAGGGGTTGAAATCAACTTGTAAAATATATTTTCCTTTTTAAAGGACGAGCTGAGTGAAGCTCGTAAATATACTTCTTTTTTTTTAAAGGTAAGCTCATTCAGTTTAAAGAAAGCCTACTCCCTCAATTCATGAAGTTCGGACAAATCTTAAGAGATCAACCAAAAAAGGTCGCCCAATAAGGGTTAACCTAAAAAAGAGATTGATTTATGCCAAAGAGACGTCACTCAAAAAAACACTTTTGACATTCTCGATACTTGACAAGCAAGCACGAGAATGGGGGGCAACTGATAAGGATAAAAATAATAGGCAGCTCAAAGTCAAAAGAGAAATAAAATAAGGGTAAGGGATTTATCTTACCCAAAATCTCCATGGAATCATAATACCACATGTAACTAGAGTTACCATTCCTGTAAGAAGGGAACGATATCATCTTGGATCTGGGAGAATCTCGCTTGAAAAACTACTACCATTAATGCTTCTATAAAAGAAAGGATCAGTCAACCTAAAAAGGTACGCCATAAATTTTATATTGAATCTTTATCGGATATTTAATCGTCGAGTACTAATTTGACCGTCGGAGTGCACCCGGCCGGCACCACGCCGATCATCACTTCTCTTGTCTTACAGGAATCGTCACGGACTCCGAAGCATGTAAATTTTTGGCATCAATATTGATCATTAAAAAAAGAGTATTTTAGATATTTTAATTTCAAAAATGACGATTTTTCATCACTATAACGGTCCGCAAATGCCTGGTGTATTTGCATATTTTTGGAATAGTACAAGGAAGTTTTGTGGAAAAATAGTAGTCAATGAGGGTTTGGTGCATGGCTTTTGCAAAGAATCTCGAAAAAAGTACCAAAACAAAAGCGGAACAAGTAGCATCGGTAAGTTAAAATTTTATTTATTTATTTTTGGGTAAGTGGAATCACAACTTTTACTTTAGGTGGTCCATAATTGAACACTAGCCTGTTATATTCCTTTTCCACATTATCAATCAGATTATAAATCTAAACAACCCACCCTTTTGGCATCAACCCACCCCAAAACATAAAATAATTAAAATGTTTATGATGGCCGTTGGCCTACTTCACTTGACCAAGACTGATATTGACCCAGCAAAATGACAAAAATGCATCGCAGACAGCCCACCGCGACAACAACCAACCTTATTATAATTTGGTTTGATTAATTAAAAAAGCAGGACTTGAGTAAAACAAAAGAAATAGACTACTAAATATTATTGCTTTGAAATTTTATTGGGGAAGGTATAATTAATTAGTTAAATTCAAGAATTATAACAACAGGCATGGCGATAAGGAAGGAGCCAATGAAGGCCTAGGGGACATGTAAAAGGTACAATTAATTAATTAAATTCAAGAATTACAACACCAACTGGCACGACGATCGGAGCCAATAAAGGCCTAGGTGGGGCACGTGCCCCCCTGAGTTGGTCAGCAACCTATAATATATGTGGTAATTTTTTAAAAAATTTTCATATGTATGAAAAAATTTATATAGTATCCCCCTCAAATTTGTAGTTCCTAAAATTATATTCTTATTTTTTCTTTTACTCTTTACATTCCTTAAATTTCTTAGTAGAAAATGTCAAATTTTTCTTCCTCAATTGAAACTTTTTAACTATTTCTTATTATGGTCCTTTCATTTTTCTTTTTTTTTATTTATTTATTTATTATTATTATTATTTTTTTTATATATTTTAATAATTTTCTTTTTCTTTGTCTTTTTGAATTTTATATATATGTACTCCGTATTGTGTTTTTTTTTTTTTTTTGTTTGGCAGTGTGTGCCCCCTCACTTGAAATCCTGGCTCCGTCACTGATGATGATATAGACTTCTCTGATAGACAAGCAAAGCTGACAGTGAATTTTTATTGGTTTTGTGGAGAGCGTCTTGTTATATGGTTTTTTATTTATTTATTTATTTAATATATATATATATATATATATATATATATATATAATATGTTAATTGTGTTGCCATGTTAGTCTTGAAATTCAGACAAAGAATATGAGAATTAAAAATTCTATTCGATATCATTCATGATGAGTATTACATTCAATTTATAGACTAATACTCAGTTAAAATAGGTAACTAATTATACAATAATAGGAAACTAATTACCTACCAATTAGCCCTAAATCAAGGAGTAAATAATTCAATCCTACAGCTATATAATCTGTATAATCCCGGATTAAAAAAATAAAATTTCAACACTCCCCCTCAAGTTGGTGCATAGATGTCACACATGCCCAACTTGTCTAAAATTTTTGAAAACACTTGATTTGAGATTGCTTTGGTGAGAATGTCGGCTAGTTGATCCTTAGATCGAATCTTAGGTAACTCTACAATTTTTTCATCCAACTTCTTCTTAATGAAGACTCTGTCTATTTCGACATGCTTTGTACGATCATGTTGAACTAGATTATGAGCAATATCACATGCTGCTTAATTGTCACAATACAGTCTAATCGGTTGCCTAGGTAGATAACCCAAATCCCGCAAGAAAAGTCTTAACCACAAAGTTTCACAAAGTCCAAGTGCCATACCTCTGAATTCAGCTTCTGCACTCAAGCGAGTAACAACATTTTGTTTCTTGCTTCTCCATGTAATAAGATTACCTCCTACAAAAGTGAAGTAACCAGAAGTAGATCGCCTATCATTTATAGCTCCAGCCCAGTCAGCATCAGTATATGCATCTATGTTTTGATAACCAGCATTTTTAGTGAACAAAATTCCTTTTCCAGGAGCAGATTTCAAATATCTCAAAATGCACATAACTGTATTCATATGTTGCTCTCCAGGATCATGCATAAACTGGCTAACAATGCTCAATGCATAAGCCAGATCCGGTCTTGTGTGTGCTAAATACATCAATCTTCCTTTAAGTCTTTGATATCTTCCTTTATTAGTAGGTACTTGGTTGGACTCAACACATAACTTCAGTCCTTCTTCCACTGGTGTCTCAGCTGGTTGACATGCTGTCATGCCAGTCTCTTGTAATAGATCTAAAGCATATTTTCTTTGAGATAGAAAGATCCTTTATTAGATCGAGATACTTCGATCCCAAGAAAATATCTCAAATGACCTAAATCTTTCATTTTGAATTCTCTGGACAAGTACTTCTTGAGAGCTTTCATTTCTTCAGGATCATTCCCTGTAACCACCATGTCATCTACATATACAATGAGTGCAGTGATCTTACCCTGTTGTTTCTTCAGAAATAACGTGTGGTCTGAATTGCTCTGACGGTAGCCAAAGGCTATCATAGACTTTGTGAATCTTCCAAACCATGCTCTGGGAGATTGTTTCTGTTGGGATTATATGCCCTGGCATAGCAAATTCCTATTTGGATTATAATGACATATGTTCCTGACGTTTCTGAAATATTTATACTTTATACAATTGGTGAATTTAATATATTATGTTTTGATTCATTATAGAATTGATAGTGTCAACTTGATTACAAGAGATATTTATATATGTATGTGATGGCAATCAATACATGAATATAAATAGTAATCATAAATTGTTCATAGTCGGTAATTATAGATGGACTCATAATTAATTAAGACTTAAACTGGATCCACGTTAAGTTGAGATATATTGCGAGAGCCGTCGTATGCAATTGCTCCCTATCACTGTCATGGCTTTTGACTCTTAAGTATGAAAAAAGTATAGACTCTTTTATTAATTAATAATTACTTTGATTTGTTCGGCGAATACTTCGGGATCCTTAGATCGACACTTTGGGTAGTTATGTAATTAATAGTTAGAGGGTTATATTTTCAATATTTGCATCATTGCTACTTGTATTTATTTTGTGTTGATTATGATTGATCACAAAGTAAATTCGAAGGCCTTTGTGTGTTTTTAGACAAAATGATTTATTATATATTTATTTATTTAAATTATTATTTTTGTCAAACAAATATTTTATTGTGATCGATGTAGAAATAATCAAAGGTACCAAAATGAATATATTAATTAAGTAGTCGGATTGATGGCTTTATTTATCCGATAACTAATTATGCATAGAGGGGTCAAAGTGCAATATTGACTTAGAGGTTATTTATTATTTAATTGGAGTTCAATTAATTTCTTTTAGTGGAGTAAAAATTAATTGAATTGGGTTCATAGACCGGGCCGATTATTAATTCATTGTATCCAATAAAATAATAAGCCCAAAGGATTCTCACTCATAGGCCAACTTGATATTGGAATCATATTAGATTTGAGACATGTGAATTAGAGATTGAGAAGAATTTATTGTTTCCTTTTCTTTATCTTTATGTTGCCTATAAATATACATGGTCTATGTATATTTTAGGTGTGATTTTTAGAAGAAAAAGCTTATGAGTGATTCCTAAAGGTAAAACAATTACCAAGAAGATGGAGATCCAAGGAGAAGGCACCTAAGGGATCTACAATAAGTGAGAATATTCACTTTAGAGGAAAGATTTAAAGGTTTACTCAGACCTTTGATGTAAGTATTCAATCTGTTAATTGAATAGTATATCATATTTTATTTTTGCATAAAACTTATCTTTATGTGATGAATCAAGATCTGTGAATGAAAATCCCTCGAAACTTTTTTAAAATTTGCACGTTTCCCAACAGTGGTATCAAAGCATAGTTTGATTCATTACTAGAGATTATGTTTTTATCAAAATCATCATCATGGATCCAAATTATATATATATTGATGTATGTTGATGTATGATTTAATATATTGATACATGATGATGTATGTATAATTGTGAATGGATGATGATGAATGTTAGGGCCATGAATGAAGGTTATAAGTTATTGGAATGTAATTTTATTTTTGGATGAATGTAATTAAGGCTTTAATTTAGCCGTTTGAAAGTTCAATGATGTAATTTAATTTTTTTCATTGTATTTCAAATTGTAAATATTTTTAAAGCCATGTAATCTTTGTCAAAGTATGTTATGAAGCTTCAAAAAGGTTTAAGAGGGTTAAATTAGACTTCAGGAAATTTCTGGAATTTTTTCAGAATTTTTAAGAATTTTTTTGGAATTTTTTGGGCTTAAATTTAATTTCTAGAAATTTTTATTAATTTTTCTGGATTTATCGGCAATTTTTCGGCGACCGGAGTAATGCCGGCGGCGAGGGACAGCGCCGGAAGGTGGACGGATGATCCGGTGTGGCGCAGTGCACATGCGCGTGGACCAGTTGCTGTTGGATCAAAAATCAGAGGGGAAAATAATCCAGTGCAGCAGCGCCCATGGTGCACTGAAGAGGCTAACCAATTCACAAGCGCGTGAGGTACACATGCCAAAGCTGCTGGCAGAATTCGCATACACGCGCCAGAGAAGAACAAGCATTTCGGCGCGTGAGGAACATGCGCCGGACAAAGGCCATGGATCCAGGAGCGTGCAGGCAAGTGACACGCGCCTGCTTCCAACCACAGCGTGTTCCACGCGCAGCTCACTCCCACACGCGCCTGGGAGAGCGTGAAAGGCCCTGCCAACTCCCTCCAGCGCGTGCATGCGCGTGGGGAAAGTTGTGAGCGCATGGGGGCTCATCCAGGGTGCGTTTGACTGTGTTTTGACTCCTGCAGGTGCGTAGGACATTGCGGTGGACCTCCTGGCTTGTTTTAATAATTATTTTGTGTTGTTTTCGCTCATTAGGGAGTGAATTATTGTCCCAAAGTGGATTTTAATATTATTCTCTGCTATTTAAAAATAATGGGAATTTAATGGGGTGCAATAATTATAGTACTTAATATTTATTTAGTTTTTAATATTAAAAGCTAAATCCATTGGCCATTTTATCTGATTTATAATTTATTTATTTATTTATGTGATATATGTAATGCAAGGAATAGATAATTATTTATTAATTATTATTCATGCATTGGATCCATGATATTTAATTAAATGACTTGATTTATATTAATTAAATTATGAAAATTAATTAGATTTGAATACTAATTAATTTGAGGGCACTTATTGGGAAACGAAAAATCTTTTTTGTAAATTTATTTTTTAAAGTGTGCTTCAAATTAAAGATTAGTAAATTATTTAAAATCCAAATATTTTCTAAATTTAATTGGTTTAAAATCAAGACATTTTGTATGCATTATATCATGTAAATGAATAAATTCAAAACCCTAATTATTAATGATTAAAAATTGAGTGGGAGTGGGAATTTTTATACATTGCCCCATGGCCTTCGTTATTAAAACCATTGTAATTAGATCTTCAAAAGAAGGCCACACGCATGATTTGAAGAGTCTTAATATTACAAGAATGGTTGTCTCATGAAAATAAAAATATTAAATGTTCATTGTAATTAGATTTTTAAAAATAAGGCCCTACGCATGATTTAAAGAGTCTAAATTATAATGACAAGATATTTAATGTTTTATTTTTCACTAGAGCATTAATAACGTTATACACTCAATCTAAAATCAATAGTGTTAGCTCCCCAACGGAGTGGTCTACACTAGGTGATTTTAGAAAGGCTAAACATAATCGGGAATCATTTCATATAGAAAGACAAGGCATTGTCTTAAGAGATATGGAGATGATGGGATTTGCCCACCAATAGCAATAGTGAACTTCGCCAACCGAATAAGTTATTGGCGTATTGGTTATTCGATTTTTCATACAGTGGTTAAGGGACCCATATACTATTTTAATGGAAGTGCTCGCCTAATAGCAAATGAATCTCAACAATAGTAATAATAAACTCCTCCAACAGGATAAGTTATTGACATATTGATTGGTTGATTTATTATGCTACAGAGTTGAGGGACTCGCATTAATTAAAAGGGATTGTTCACCAATAATGATAATGATCTATTATTCAATAGAGATTTATTATATTATGTAGTTAACAAACTCATTTTTATTTTAAATATGCATGATAATATTAATAATTCACCTTACATATTGTATGAATGCATTTATATTTAGATTAATTATGTCTAATCCATGTTATCTGCTTGCTAACATATTCAGTGTATGTGGACCTCATTTATAATGACTAGAAAAGGAACTTAGATATTTTATTCACAACGTAAGGGTACAAAATGTATTTAATACTCCTATACCTAATTCCTTTACTTTAAGATACTTAATGAGATGTTTTAGTGAGATTAGATAGGGTGTATGCCTACGTACTGTGTCAGACTTAAACACCATCAAGATAGCCTAAGGAACTCCAATATGAAATTGTTTTTTTGAAAATGATTGTTTATTATTTAAAAATTGAACTGGAGGTCAATAGGGCTGACTTGAATGGTAAGTTTCAAATTGACATGATTATTGCCTTGTTATCAAATTGGTTTGGCTCTTTCAGAGTAAACTAAATAAGGAATCAGTTTGAGTTCACACTCGCTGATATTTCTTATAGAATTGGTAACAGATGAAGGAATAATTAATAGTATGGGTGTTCCTATCAATCTAACCTAGTCTATACCATCTTCTTCTAGGCCCAAGTGGACGGGCAAAGGAAATAAGAAGGATGATAATAGGACTAGGCTAGTACCAAAACATGGGTATCTAAAAAGGTTAAAGGGAATAAGGCAGTGTATGTTGAGGGCGAAGGAAACTGTTTCTTTTGCCGCTGACTAAGACACTAAAGGACGAACTGTCTAAGCAATGACGTGGCATAGGAAAATATATATTTAATCATTGAGCCATGTTATGCAGTTGTATCTATTAATTCCTGATGGATAGATTCTGGAGCCACTAAACATGTTTGCAATTCATTGCAAGGATTTCAGGAATCCAGAAGCCTCGATGATATGGAATATATTTGTACTTGACCTGATGTCAAGGTTGTAACTGAGTCAGTGGGAGTATTACATCTGAAATTAGAGAGTATGAGGATATTAGTATTAGAGAACTATCTTTATGCACAGAAGTTAAACGCTATCTAATTCTTGTTTCACTTGTGGTTTATAAAAACTGGATTGTTATTTGTAAAACTGGTTTTATAAAATTAAATAGATATGCGATTGCTTCTGGTGCATTGAAAGATGGTTAATATACTATAATCACAAACTCTTAAGATTTGTAGGATGTAGAAACTAATATTACATCTTCTAGATTGAATGTTAAAAGAAAAATTGTTATTCCTGACTCATTGTATTTTTAGTGTCTATTATTAGGTTGTAATCAATCAAAATGAGATTCAAAAATTGGTTAAAGAAAGTTTATAACCTAGTGAGGCAGAGGAGCCTAAACCAACTTGTGAATCCTGTTTTGAAAGATAAATAGCCCTAAGTGCTTTAATCAGCCAAATGAAATAGACATAAAGAACAATTGGAGTCGGTACACACAGACACGTATGGTCTTATGAACATCCAAGCAAGTTTACTCAAGTTTTGGATAAATTTACCTGATGCAATACAAGTCTTAAACTTTTGGTATATTCTGAAAGAGTCAAAACTGACGTGGAGCACAGATTAGGTAAAAATTATCAAAACACTTCGATCTAATCGTGGATATGAGTATTTCTTGGGATAGTGCAAAGACTATATGGTCAATGAGGGTGTTGTGTACCAGTTTTCCACAATTGAAGCTTAATGGATTGAGGTGTCAAATAGGAATAACAGAATTCCGTTTAACATGGTTAGATCTATGGACAGTTATGCTACGTTATCTCTTTCATTTAAGAGTTTAACGTTAATGATATCGATGCGCATTATGAACTGTATTCCATCTTAATCTATCTCAAGGATATCTTTTGAGCTGTGATGTTGACTAAATCTTAGTTTGAATCACATACACATAGGGGGTAGTCTTGCACATGTGCGCTTGATATGGACAAGTAAGTTGGAAACAGATCATACGTATGATAGATTTGATAGCTACTCTAAAAGTCACTAGGATGGATTATTTTATGATCTCAATGATAAAAGTTGATTGTTTACACTCACTGTTTATCTATAGGAGAATCATATTATGAATCACATACTTAGTAGCACAATGTTAGAGAATATGGTATGAGTACCAGATGTACCACATGTGAACACACATATTATAGAAATTGAGAATAATATATGAATTCCTTATTGATGCGTCAGCATCATCTAATACACAGATTCCTGCATCGATACATTATTGTAGTGGGAGGATTATCATCTAATCTGACAGAGTCATGTTTTTAGGTGATACCGTTAAGGACATCCCTGTTAAACATGAGTTGGACCCAGTAAGCTACACGGAAGCGTGAACCGATATGGATACAGATCGTTTTAGCGAGTTGCTATGAAATCAGAGTTGGAATCTATGTATTCTAATAAAATCTGGGATCTTGTAAAACTTTCTAGTAGGGTGATACCTATGGAAGGCAAGTTAATCTACAAAAGGATACCAGAAGATTTTTTAGTAATTAAATCATGAGCGTATAAGGGAATGTCAGTATTTTTCCAAATTCTATATATTGATGACATCTTACTCATTTATAATGACGTGGAAGTTTTGTCATCAATAAACAGGTAGTTGTTCAATTACTTTTAAATGGAGGATCTTCAAGATGTAAGCTATATTCCTAAGATCAAGCTTATGCAAGATCAGGTTAAAAGGAAAATAGGCTTATCTTAATAATCCTACATTGATAAAGTTTTGACCAGGTTTGGTATGTATAACTCAAAGAATGAGTTCTTACTTTATTGATATAGATTGCTCTCTCTAGTAAGTAGTTTTCCAAGACTAGCAGAGGAGATTGAGTAAAGGAGACTGAAACTATATGCTTTGGCATATGGGAGTCTCATATATGCCATAGTCTATACCAAACAGGACATCAGCTACATTGTAGGGATAGTCAGTCAGTCTAATCCTGGACTTGATAACTGGTCTGTTGTGAAAAATATCATTAAGTACCTAAGGAGAACGAATGATATCATACTTATTTATGGATGTGATAATATGGTCCTAGTCAGGTATGCTAGTTCTGATTTTCAATCAGAAGTAGATACTATGAGGTTCATGACTTAGTGTATATTCATTCAATGGAAGGGAAATCAGTTAGTAGATTGTTAAACAGATTTTAACTGCTGACTCAAACCTACAGGGGAAGTTCATTGCAGCCTTAAAGGCGGCAAATGAAACCTTTTGGTTTGATCTCACTGATTTAGAGGTTGAGGAGCATACTAGCCTGCCTATCGAGTTATATTGCGACAATAGTGCAGAAGTAGTCCAAACCAATGACCCAAGGTTCCATAGAAGAACAAGGTACACTAAAAGGAAAGTATCATGTCCTACATGATATTGTCTGGCAAGAAAATATACTCATGGCTAGAACATTGCATTGGAACACGACTTTGTTAATCCATTAACAAAGGTGTTATCGATCAATAGTTTTGATCATCACCTGGATAACATTGGAGTTCGATGAAATTTGAATTGGCTATGAGGGTAAGTGGGAGTTGTTGGGATTTATATACCCTGGTATAGCAAATTCCTATTTGGATTATAATAACATATGTTCTTGACGTTTCTGAAATATTTATGCTTTATACAATTGGTGAATTTAATGTATTATGTTTTGATGCATTATAAAATTGATAGTGTCCACTTGATTACAAGAGATATTTATATATGTATGTGATGGCGATCAATACATAAATATAAATAGTAATCATAAATTGTTCATAGTCGGTAATTATGGATGGACTCATAATTAATTAAGACTTAAATTGGATCCGCGTTAGGTTGGGATATATTGCGAGAGTCGTCGTATGCAATTACTCCCTATCACCGTCATGGCATTTGACTCTTAAGCATAAGAAAAGTATAGACTATTTTATTAATTAATAATTACTTTGATTTGTTCGACAGATACTTCGGGATCCTTAAATCGACACTTTGGGTAGTTATGTAATTAATAGTTAGAGGGTTATATTTTCAATATTTGCATTATTGCTACTTGTATTTATTTTGTATTGATTATGGTTGATCACAAAGTAAATTCGAAAGCCTTCGTGTGTTTTTAGACAAAATGATTTATTATATATATATATATATTTATTTAAATTATTATTTTTGTCAAACAAATATTTTATTGTGATCGATGCAGAAATAATCAAAGGTACCAAAATAAATATATTAATTAAATAGTCAGATTAATGACTTTATTTATCCGATAACTAATTATGTATAGAGGGGTCAAAGTGCAATATTGACTTAGAGGTTATTTATTATTTAATTGGAGTTCAATTAATTTTTTTTAGTGGAGTAGAAATTAATTAATGAATTAAATGAATTGGGTCCATGGACCGGGCCGATTATTAATTCATTGTAGCCAATAAAATAATAAGCCCAAAGGATTCTTACTCATAGGCCAACTTGATATTGGAATCATATTAGATTTGAGACATGTGAATTAGAGATTGAGAATGATTTATTATTTCCTTTTCTTTATCTTTATATTGCTTATAAATATATATGGTCTATGTATATTTTAGGTGTGATTTTTAGAAGAAGGAAAAATGAATCTATTTTCTCTCTCTAGAAAATTAAGGTTTATGTTCTCATCTAATGGAGGCTCCCACAAGCCTAGTTTTCCAAGGTTATTCATGGAAGCTTATGAGTGATTCCTAAAGGCAAAACAATTACCAAGAAGATGGAGATCCAAGGAGAAGGCACCTAAGGGATCTACAATAAGTGAGAACATTCACTTTAGAGGAAAGATTTAAATTTTTACTCAGACCTTTTATGTAAGTATTCAATTTGTTAATTGAATAGTACATTATATTTTATTTTTGCATAAAATTTGTCTTTATTTGATGAATCAAGATCTGTGAATGAAAATCCCTCGAAAAGTTTTTTAAACTTGCACGTTTCCCAACAGTTTCAACCTATATAATAATTTCTTTAACCTGTAGACCTTCCGACTATACTTTTTAGGTATTATGCATCCTGGTGGGAGATCCATGTAGACTTCTTCAGATAATTCACCATGTAGAAAGGCATTCTTCACGTCGAATTGTTGCAATAGCCAATCCAAGTTCGCAGCTAAAGACAACAAGACACGAACTGTGTTTATTTTGGTTACAGGTGCGAATGTCTCTGTGTAATCGATTCCATAGGTTTGAGTGTAACCTTTCGCCACCAATCTTGCTGCGACTTGTGACGGCAGCAACTTGTGATGGCAACGAGAGCAGAGCTATGAGCAACTTGTGAAAGGGAAGATGATTCTGGGTTGGCAGATTGGTGAGAGGGATGATGGGTATAGATGACTGTATGTGTATGGGATGGGTTTTTGAATTGTGTATGGGTATGTATCTTTGAATTTTAAAGATAAATTCAAAGAGATTCAAAACTACGGTTCAATGATGGCTCTGATACCATCTTGAAATTCAGACAAAGAATATGAGAATTAAAAATTCTATTCGATATCATTCATGATGAGTATTACATTCAATTTATAGACTAATACCCAGCTAAAATAGGTAACTAATTATACAATAATAGGAAACTAATTACCCACCAATTAGTCCTAAATCAAGGAGTAAATAATTCAATCCTACAACTATACAATCTGTATAATCCCGGATTACAAAAAATAAAATCTCAATAGTTACTTGCCATTAGCAAGTAAAAAATATGATAAAATCATGTTCATTTATCTGAATCAGTCTTTCTAGTCTACGACTTACCTATATTTTAATGTGTATAGTCTTATTTTGGAATAATGTTATAAATATTGGTATTTTGTGTGAAGTAATGTTATAAATATCGGTATTTGTGTGATTCCAATTAGTACGATTTTTGTTGTCGATATTTGATAATAATACGCTCTCTTACTTCTTAGAGTGTTAAAACTCAACAATTGTGCCGCATCAATTGCTAACAAAAATTGTTCAGCAAATTTTAACTAAAAATTAATAAAAAATTTGTTCCCCAATTTATTTATTGTTTCATTATTTTAAAAGTACTTATATTTTGACTCAACAAGTTAGTGGCCCATATTTTTTTTTTTTGTAAAGCTACTATGTTGTCTCATGGTTTAGACTTATTTGGGCACCTTAAACAATTTTATTATTTTAAAAATGAATGTGTGAAGTGTGAACATATTGTTTTATAGGACTATCATGGTGTGTCTCGTGTTTTTGACTTATTCAACACCTTAAGCATTTTTTTATTTAAAAATGAATGTATCAAAATATTTTAATGACTTATTTGTGTTTTTAAGTAAAAAAGATACAAATTACGACCGATTTTTACTACTGAGTCATAAACACAGTAAAAAGAGAGAGGCTCTACTCTTATTCAATACAAATAAAAAATTCTAATTAAGCTCTATTTTTTATTCAATACAAATAAATAATTTTTGTTAGAAACAATTTATTGAGGTCTGACAAAAAAATAATTTATTGTTCATAGCATAAACTATAAATTTTAAGTAAAATATTAATCAAATTTAACTAAGTTACACACAAGTGGCAAGACTGAACGTTTATTAGACCAGCCTCGCTTTTTGTCATTAGCCAACTTTGAAACGTTAAATAATATGATGAAATGTCCTTCTTTATAACATTTTAATAAAATTATAATGCCATGTGAAAAGACCATATTACCTCCACTGATAACCATAATAACATTTGTGATTCCCCTCCTTTCTCCTCCATCCCTCTCATTCCTTCTCTCTGGTTCTCTATCTCCTTGAACCATTTTTGTCACTGCCACGTTGTGACCATGAATAACATTGTTCCAAGAACAACATATTAAAATAACACAACATTTACCAAAAAATTATAATATTAAATAGAAGAATAATTGCACAATCACATTAGGGATTAAAGATGTGGTGTGTGCCTTAAAACAGTGTTAACTGGGGAAGAGAAAATTAATCCTAATTAAGTAGGTGGATAGTTTGAAGCCCACTTTTCATTGTGGCATAATTCACGACACATCACAATTGTCGCAAAAAGATTGTACCTTTTATTTGTTAGGAGCATTCTTTGTTTAACTATTGGATTAAGTAATTAACAAATTAAAAAATATCGAGACTATCCTTTTGAAATTAGGGGTATTACAGGTGGCGTTAATGTCTAGATACCACTGATGATCTTGAGAATGGAGATGCATTGTAGCAAAGGCCGATGGTAAGTCATCAACCTAGTAAGTCTGATCAAAATGGTTATAGCAGCGGAGTGCAGTATGACCACAACCACCATAAATCTGGCAAATGTCTGAAGGAGTAGAGCCAAGAATACCACTATTGGAACAGGGGCCAGAAGTGGTATAGGAGGAGTGACTACGACCGCAGGAAGGTTGGCCAGAGGGGTTTGAAGAAAAATTAGAAGAATTTGGAGAGTTCTGACCATGGCCACCTCGATAACCACGACCACCACGTGTTGCTTCGAATGTCGTGTTTTGAATAGTTTGCTGAGACATATTGGTGGTATGAGAGAGATGGAGCTCATAAGAGAGGAGAAGAGATTATAATTCAACAAAGGAAATTGGGTCAGAGCGAACCATAATTGCCATACTACAAGACTCATAGTCAAGGCCAAGACCGGGGAGAACATGTAAAATAAGATCAGATTCGGAGAGAGGTTGTTGAATGGCTATAAGAGCATCCAAAAATGCCCTTAATTTCATATAGATAGTCAGTGATAAAATGAGTCCCTCGTTTAAAGTTTTGAAAATGAAAGCGCAAGGAAAGAGAACATTGGCTAGAGGAGGCAAAGAAAGCTTTTTCCAAAGTAAGCCAGACGTCATGAGAAGTTGGTAGCCCAATAACTTGAGCAAAAACAGCTTCGGTAAGGGTGACATTGATCCAACTTAAGAAAAGTTGATCAGTGGGAGTCCAAGATGTAAACGCGGGATTACGAACAGTAATAACAACACCTTTGTCATCAGTTTTCTGAATGGTGTCAGACGGTGGAGAGACAGAGAGCCATCGACATAACAGAGGAGATCATGAGAACGAAGAATAGGAAGAAACTGACTTTTCCATAAGCGATAGTTGGAGTGGTCAAGTTTAATGGAGACTAGATGGGAGGAGATATGGTGAAGTGGGTGGGAGTAGACAGAGGTGCAGCCAGGAGAGATGAATCTAAAGTGGTGATATTGGAAGTAGGAGAGGGAGATGAGGGTGCTGTGCTGTCAGAAGAAGTCATGTTTCCTGTTTGGAGAAGAAAAAAAACATAGAATGATTATTGCTTGGACAAGAGAATGATTATTGCTCTGATACCATGTAATTTGATATGTTTTGTATATCCCAATAGGACTATAGTCAATTGTTGGAGTGGTCAAGTTACAAATGAAAGAATAATCCCTATAATTAAGCTATACAATAGGAAAAAATGATATAATTTCTATAGTCAACTATACATTAGGAAAAAATAATAATCCATATAATCAAGCTACATAAATTAACCTAGAATCAAGGAATTAAGGTGGTTGATTGATATCTTTACAAAACACTCAAACCGGGTCAAAAATGTACTTGTCAAACTGTTTGTCAAACTATTCAGAATTATGTCCTATATCAGATTCCTGCTCGGTGCAAACAATTCCTTAGAGGGGATATGTCATGTGCGAGTACCAACTAGGAAAAAAAAAAACCCCTCCGAAGCATCTAGCTGGCAAAGTCGGTGCAGTGATTCCAATTTTCACCATTTTTTTATATATTATTTTTGGATTTTTTTGATTTTTCGAGGGTATTTTCGTCCTTCCTCGTTTTACGTGCTGGACACCGTGGAGTGTGCCGGTTGTGTCCGAGAGTTGGTTGGGGTGTTTCATTGAGTTTAGAACTATTTAAAATGCAATGGTGGTCATTTTGGCATTTCAGTTTTTCGGGTCGGACGGTCTCGTGTGGGACCCGCTACCAGAATTGTCGAGTACGGGGGCCTTAGTTGGGTCCATCACATCATATTTATTTTATTTAATGTGTTTTAAGTAATTATGAATTAGATGTGTATTTATGTGTGTATGTGGTATAAATTGAAAATAAAAGAAAAAGGAAAAATGAAAAGAAAAAGGAAGTGGGACCCACCACCCCCTTAAGGGGTTTAGAGACCACTTTTTGGTCTCTCATTTGCTCTCTTTTCCTGCATCTCTCTCCTTTCTCTTCTTGTTCTTGACTTTTTTTCTTTTTCTTGGTTCCAAATTTTAACTCTTGATCTCTTTCTCAATATTTGGTATTTTTGAGTACCGTTTGCGGCAAACTGAAGCTCACGACGAAATCTACGATTTGATCTGAGCAATTTCTAGTTTGGTGCACCTTGGAATTTCAAATTTGGGGCTAGGAATTCGGGATTACTTAATTGGAGGTAGGGGTTCCTAATCCATGAAATTCTTGTTCCCTTGTCAATTTTTCTTTGTTAATTATAGCCAAGTATGCTTAATTTGAGATGCTTGCCTCTAAAATGATTTAGTTGTTGTATATGAAGCTCAAGATTTTGTGTATAAGTTGATTCGTGTAATGCATGCTTAATTGTGATTAACTCTTAAATGATTTGTATATCTATGTGAAATTTTACGTGTAGAAGATATATGTGTAAGTGGTTTGTGGAATTGTTGTGAGAAGCATGCTTATATGGATTTGTTTTCATATATTTTGTGCTTAACATGCTAAAATTTTTATGGGTTAATTCCACCTACACCCCCTGATGTTTGTCAATATTTCACACACACCCCCTCTATGTTTCATAATTCCACTTACCTCTTTTGAGGTTTTGGTTTATGTAGCAAATTACCCCCTGCCATTAAGTAACTGACGATGTCAGCATGAACAAATTGGTATAAGGTCAATTTTGCCCTTACAATACTTGAAATGACATTTTTAACCTCATTGACCAATGCAAATTTACAAAATTACCCTCATATAAGCATGAATGAGAAGGTTGCCATATCTCTCGCCATTTAAACGCCGGTTATGGAGAACATCCTTGCCGATCAGAGCCCCACCATTTTAGGTCGATGTCGCCATCATCCTCACGTGCTTGTCGGTAAGAGACGATGCATTTCCATTCAATCCTCATCACCGCCGTTCAGTTCAGACCCACTTCTCGTAGCTAAGAACAGAGCCTCGTCGCACATCCTTGCATCGCCAGTAAGAACAGTCCAGTCAGAGGTCGCTGTCGTCCTCGTTACAGCTATTATGGTCGCCATTGTCCTCGTCTTGCAGTCCTTTTTGCTCTCTGATTCAGGCAAAAAATTAAGTTCTCTACTACCGTCGATGTCGCTGGTCTCGAGGCAACATGGACTTCAACCGTGGCCACTGTTTCGATTCGGTCCTCCATTAACGCCATATCCTACAGCTGCCGAAGAAATTTTATTCGCTTTCACGTTTTCAGTCCTTGCTTGTTCGGCATGTCTCTCGCCGATTGGTTTCCCGTGGCCACCGATCAGACTTCAGAGCATAGGTTTGCTGTTAGTCGCCGGGTTTCTCATATTGCCGTCGAAACCATCGGAATTGCCTGTTTGATTCCTAATTATGAGCTTGGTTTTTTTTTTTTTTTGCTAATCCGTATTTTCGATTGCGGTTCAATAGCTTGATCTATGTTTTTCTCTATCGTAATTTTTCTAATTCGTTTCTCCATTATGCTTGCTTCGGTTTGTGGTTGTTTTATCGTTTTTATTGATTCGATTATTGATTTGACATTGATTTTGAACTCTAATTGTTCGATTTGTGCTTGATTTGTATAATTTAGTTTTACGTCTTGATTTTGTTGTGATTTAAGTCTCAGATTTGTTAGTTTTGACTTGAGTTATGAATTGGTAGTACGGTTGTATGAATTGAAATTGGTTGATGTTACATCAGATGGTATGTTTGATCCACTTTCTGCAAGAAGAAGCATCGACATGAACCACGATGAAAAAGCAATGTATCTGAGAATGGACATACCTAGTCTCAGCAATAAAAACATGAAGCTATCAATGGAGATGGAGAGTTTGAGCATCAATGGAGATGAAGAGTCTGACCAATAATGAAGAAAAATGAAAAAAAGAAGAAGATATATATATAGTGTGCGTGTGTGTGTGTGCGCGCACGTCTATGAGTAGAGAGAGAAAAAGGGTGTTAAAGTCTTTTCCTTTAAGTTATAAATTTTAATATATAATTCAAGGGTAAAATAGTAAAATCACACATTTTCGTTAGTAAACTAAATGGCGGTTACTGATAGGGGGTGTAGGTGGAATTATGAAACGTAGAGGGGGTGTATGTGAAATATTGACAAAGTTCAGGGGGTGTAGGTGGAATTAACCAAATTTTTATTTGCTTGAAAGCATGATATGTTGTTTGTGTTATTGTAAAGCATGTTAGGTGGTTAAGCTTAAATTAAAAGCATGAAATGAATATTGACATGGCATGAGATGGCATGATACATTAATGCATAAGCAATGGGAAGGAATAGGAAAAAGATTTGAAAAAAAAAGAAAAATAATTTTTTGGTAAATGTTTTGAAAAGTGTTGGCGAAAACCCGGGTGCCTAGGAGGCGCCTAGTGGTCCGTGGTGTTAGTGTAGTCTAGAAGGGAGTATGGTTGAGCTAACTAGGCCGGATGCAACGCCTTGGAGGTGCCATTTGGTCGTAGATAGTTAGCCAACCCTCTATTCGTGACGCCTTAGAGGTGCCTTAATTGGGTTGGATTACACTAATAGTTTAGATGTTGAAACTGGAATGTTTTGAAAAATGGGGAGCAACATGAGCATGGCATTGCACTTCATTGGCATACATAGCGTAATTGTGACTTTGATTGTTTGTTGTTGATATTATGGTTATCTTTCTCCTTCGAGTTGTATGATCCCATTTTCTTCGCTCTATTCATTGTTTGGAATTCTTGGGGTTACAAGAGGTGTGTCTTAGGCACCTCCTACTGAGCTTTATGCTCACCCTTTTATATTTAATATTTTCAGGGCATGGAAAAGAAGTGGCGGCGACAATTCACCACAGCCTTAGCTTGGACTAGAAGACTGTCTAACTTGTTATATTTTGGCGTTTAAGCCTCATTTTGCAAAGAATTGGCACAATATGTATTATTTTGAAATTGTCACCAAAGTGGAGTGATTATTCTTTTGGATACATATACATATATGTATATTTTGACATATTTGGAGATGTAATTAAAAATAACTTTACTAAATCCTTTTTGGTGTATTTTTCTTGGAACGTGTTATGTATCATCCAAAATTTTTATTATCAATGTTGTTATTGCATTGGGTGTTGAAATATATATAAATTTGTACACGTGCAATAGTGGTAATTGTGTGGTTTGTTACCAATGTTGGAGTAATCAAAGAAACAGAAAATAAAGCATAAACCCAAACCAGTCGATGTGAAATTCCCACACGTCGACCGAATGACCTGAACCAGTCGACGTGAATTTTCTCACACGTCGACCGGTATCTTGGCAGTGCACTTTTCTACTGTGCACGTCTCAACCAGTCGACGTGTAACCCCCGTACATCGACCGGTTCTTGTGTAGTAAACATTTGTGACTTATTTTCCCATTTTGCCCTTGATCACTTACTCAAGAGTATTGTTACACATTATAAGGTTCAGTAAAATACAAAAATTATATTTTAACCATAGGAATGACTATATTGCCCCAGACTTTATCTTATTTATTATATGATACAAGTAAATGACTACTTTGCTCCTTTTAGTCTTAGACCATTAAAATTGTGACAAATGACCACCTTGTCCTTGTTGAACTTTAATATACAAATTTAACGTGAAAGGACCATATTACCCTTGGACGATTTTGGGTTAGGTAGGGACCCGTTTAATGATTTGAATCCAGTGGATTTGGGTCGTTATAGTCGGCTTGAAATGTTTCCTCCTCTTTCCTATGACCACCATCATGCCCTTTAGATGGGGCGCGAATCCTCTGAAGTGGATTCCTATGCAATCTCCTGCAGTGAGCTCCTAAGTGGTCTATATTTGACCACGTCTTTCTTCATTTAACAGCTTTTGAGACTACGTTTGGAACTTACACCACCATTTATAAGTAATATTTTACTACCATTTATAAGTAACATCATATGAGTTTAATAAGTAACATCACCATTTGTAAGATGATACCATCACCACTTAAAAAGTAAAGGTTGTTGACAGCCAAATACCTCATAATCCCCTTCAAAATCCTCTTTAAATTAACATGTGACTATTTTTTTTGATATTCTATTTTTTATGATAAAATTTAACTTAAAAAATATATAAATAATATGTTAAATTGAGTTAGATTTATATGTGACTGTTAATTTTTCAGCATTATGTGAATACCTTTTTTTGACGGTGAAGGTGGTGAGTGTGGCAATTAATATTAAACTTTGCCAAATTTTTTTCAAAAATATGTTATATAATTTGTACCTAAGTTTATGTTTTTTTAATATTTAAAAGGAAAAAAAAAAAAAAAAAAGATGTAACACTTTTCATTATTTTTGGAAACATCAAATGTTTTGTTTTTTGTCTAAAGTTAATACAAGTGACTTTAATTTTGATTTAAATTCTTTAAATTAACATGTTAAAGTGTTTTTAAAATACTTTAATTTCAAATAATAACATAAATGATATGTTGAATTGAGTTTTGTGCATACTTTATTTTGAGGGTGAAGATGGTCTATTTTGTTAATTTAAAGAGGATTATAAGGTATTTGGCTGTCAACAACCTTTACTTTTTAAGTGATGATGTTATCCTGGTCCGAATGACCAATTCTGCAATTAGTTGTTAGAATCAATAGGTCTTCAAATCGTTCATTTGGAAAAATGGAAACCCTTTTTATTGGATGATCATGATACTTCCCAAAAATTAAAATTCTTGATCAATGGAGGAAGAATATTACCATTTTTGTTCAATAAGATACCAATTGTCTTGATCATGGGATATCATTGAGAAATAGGAATCCATGTTATCAAAGGATTTCCTACGATTATTTCTAGTATGGATCTTACAAATACAAATGGTGATGTTACTTTTTAAACTGCTATAATGTTACTTATAAATGGTGGTGAAATGTTACTTATAAATAGTGGTGTAATTACCAAATGCGGTCTCAATGTCTATTAACTAAAGAAAGACATGGCTAAATATAGACCAATTAAAACTCATTAAAGGACCGCATGGAAATCTCAACCGAGGTTCCACGTCACTTTGTTGACATGGCATCACAGGCCAATAGATTTTGCACAGCTGTATTCCTCACCCTCTTCTCTTTCTCTTACTACATCCAAGTTGCAGACCCAAAATTCCTTTTCTTCCCCTTCACTCACTGGAGGGCGAAGAACCAGCTGTCCAAGAATCCACCACCATCCCACCTTTACCTCCTCTATCAACCCTTTTCATGCTCTCTGACACCGGCAATTGAGGAAAGAAGGTGGAGAGTTGAGCCGGTAAGGAAAGGAGTCCGTGGCGGAACTCGACGACGCTGATGGACTCGGCGAGGGCATGGAATTAGCAATTAATTAATTAATCACATGTAAGATAAAAGCAAAGTAAAACAAGTGAAGTTTTTAGAGAGGACAATACACTGGCATCTCTCCCATAAATCGTGTCCGGCTCCATGCCTTCCAAATGAACTGGCCTTTTTGATCAACTAGCGATGGGCTTTCTCATTGGGCTTGTTTGCCTCCCTTCAGTGGATTTCTTTTGATCCTAAACAATAGGGGTAACCCAAGAAGTTTGGTTCTAGCAAGATTTTGTCCAGTTTGTTCCTCTCAAATGATTTTTTTTGTGCATGGGTCATGAATTATGGCCCATCACTGTACATTTTACTCAGTAAATGTAAAAAATTAGAGAGAGAAATTTCTCAAGAGCTAGGGTTGGGAGTTAGGATTTTACTCTGGTTTTAACGGTGGGATTCGAGACGAAGACATGACAGAGATGGCAAATAGTAGCACCTTTCATCAGTTCTAGGTTTTTCTTATGCATTTTGGGTGTGCAATCAATTAAACACAGAAGCAACCATCAAAGCCATGGAAATGTGCAAAAGACGCAGACGAAGTTTAGCAACAACCCTTTCAAGCAAAGCATAATCAGAAAACAGAAATCAACAGAATCAAAGCAAGAAACACTCCCACTCGCTGGTGTTTCCATAATGGATCTTCCTTCCTTCATCGTTGTGGACATTCTTTCAAGGGCTTCCAACCACAACCCTCTTACACCGCAGGTGCGTCTGCAAAACCTGGTTCAACTCACTCTTAGACCCTTATTTCAATAAAACGCGGCTTACAAAAATGCCCTTCATAAGTTTGTGCTTTCTCAAGATAGTTGTTTCTACTTGCTTGAACTTGAACAACACTGTGACTACACTGATCAATCTCACAGGCCTACTTACCGAAAAAGAAAACAACCTCACAGGCACAGCCCTATGTGTTTTAGAAACACATTTTACCTTTCTGAGAGAGAGTTAGAATTAGTGGGTTCTTGTGATGGTTTGCTCTGTTTCTCAAATGAATATCCTAATGACACTTTTTACATAAGAAACCCAATTTTGGGAGAATATATTTACCTTCCATAACCCAAACCAGAGAAAAAAACTTATAAATGTGGCCTAAGGGTTTGGACTTAGTTCAGCTAGCAACCAGTATAAGGTCATAAGAAGGTTCGGGGTTTTCCCACCCCACTTTCATATTATGAGAAATCAGAGGTTGAGGTTTGTACTTTCGGAACTGCTACGTGGAGAAATTTGGGAGATGCTTCATTCCCCCTTTTGGGAAAAAAGTGTGGGGTTACTCTGAATGGGGCTTTTCATTGGATTGTCGCAGATCATACAAATTCTAAATGTATATATTCCTTTGATATCGAGGACGAAAAATTCCGCTTAATTCCACCCCCTCCAGAGTTCGGAAATGGAAAACATGTTGTCAGTTTGGGAGTGCTAGGGAACTGTCTCTGTGTAAGTAGCTGGCATCATTATCTTGATATATGGTCTTTGAAAGATTATGGAGTTGCGACGTCTTGGACTAAATGTTGCATTTTGAAAAATACACTACCCTCTGGGCAGTGTAATACTGCACTTTACCCGATCACACTTTGGAAAGATGGAGAAATCTTGGTCTCATGTCATGGTGCTATGGTTTCTCATAATCTGAAAGAAAGGAGTTTTACGGAACTCAACGTTGATGGTATTGAATCGAGGTGCAAAACAGTTGCTTATATCTTTCACTCAAGGATGTTCCACTGGCAGAATGTTTGAGGGTTTTGAACGTCAATTCAGAATATTCTTGTACTACTCACAGTTTCACCGGTATGTTCTGAAACTACCATGAGCATGTTATTAGTTATCATTTATTTGCACTTTGTAGTTGAGTAAATTGTGCTTTTGCTATTATCCACCAAATTCTTCCTTGTTGCTATGTAAATTGTGCTTCTGATACTACAGTTTCACCAGCGATGCATGTCTGTTTCTCCTCCAAATTCTAGTCCACACAAACTATACCATGAACATAATTACTTAAAAAAATTATTTGCATGGGTTAAAAGAAAAAAATATTTGCATGGGTTAACAGAAATTTCTGAAGTTGCAAGCTTGCTTTTGGTCGAGGATTATTTGATTGGAATTTTTTTTTGAACTCTTAACTGAATCATACAGTGATATGGTGGGGAAAAAAAATACAATGATATGGGACATAATTGACACTTTGTTGAGATTTGCCATATTATAATACCTGTGTCATGTCATGTTAGTGTATCTCATGAGGGTGCGGAAATTCCAATTGTTCATAGATTCTTTGTGAGAGATGGGAGCTTTTGTGGTTCATTTTTTGTATAATTTTGTGTCCTTGGCATGTATACAGATAGTAACCCTATTGGTATTGGAACTTAGCAAAGAAATTTGTCCTTTGCTTCTTTTGTTAAAGCATTGATAGCATGACATGTAATTTGGACTGTGAACAATGGATGTTTGTTAGTTCAAGCTTAAAACTGAAGTCAGAAATACTAATCTTTTACACAAAGCCATCTTATTCCCATTTTGGCGGGTGTGAGAGACTGGGGTTGCTGGCCTTTTGTATAACAACATTATTGCCTCAGTTACTTCAACCTAAAGGCACCCCTCCACATATTCATGTAATGGACCCCGAGCAGTTTGAATTAAGGGATTATTACATATAAATGGGGTTAGGGCACCATATTTACTTAAAGGCTGAGTCAAAGTCCCATAGTTTCTCTAAAATGGGTTTGACTCAAAAGCTGAGGTGGCACATGAAAAAATACTGTTTCATATTTTCGTTGCCTAAAATACCCTTCTTCCTATTTTATGTGTTGCCTAAAATGCCCTTGTCCAATTCATTTTACCTTTGAGCCCTGATCGAATTCTCTCATTCATCAAATCTGAGTTTCCTTGTGCAAGAGCCTTGCCCTCTCTTTCTCTGCCCTAACTCTCACTTCGTGAAGCAAGTGCTCTCTCTCTTTCTCTCTCCGTCTCTGTAACCCAGCCGTAGCAGCATCCCCACTTCTTCACTTCGTTTGGGTGGATCTCCCCCTTCGTTTGGGTCGCTTTGCTTCTGGTAAATACTTCCCCTTTCTCTTAGATCGAGCTTTACAACTAATATTTTCTGCACCTATATATACACATGTATATACACACTTTTTTTGGGGTAAATTACTAGATATTTAGCTTTACAAGAGTTTTTTTTTTTTTTTTTTTTTTTTTTTTGTAATTAGGTTTGCTTGTTTTTGAAGAGTTCATGCTTTCTTTATATGTTGACTGAACTGAAATCCCAAATGTTATCCTACAATCTTTCCACTAGCATGGATTTTCATAGTAAAAATACTCAGAATTTGCTGAAGAAAACATAATTAAACAGGATAAAAAACAAATTTCCATGCATGTCCTTTGTTACATACATCGGATTATAGTTCAATGTTAAATATATAGACATAATATATATAAGATAACAAGCAACCCAACTCATATGTGTGCCAAAAGCCCCAAATACAATCATTTTCTACATTCAGTTAGACACGAAACCACAAAGCTTTACTTTTCCAAGTATCCCAAATTAAGATACAAATAGGATCAGAAT
Source organism: Cornus florida (assembly GCF_030987335.1). NCBI lineage: Eukaryota > Viridiplantae > Streptophyta > Magnoliopsida > Cornales > Cornaceae > Cornus > Cornus florida. The sequence goes on from NW_026775574.1 coordinate 21,388,717, forward strand.
CCCTATTCATATTTATAATTCTATATCGAAAATCACTAACTTGCATTTGAAAAGGAGTTCCGAAAAAATTGATGTCCCATCAGATTGGCAGAAAAGAAAGTTCAATCATCTCACAACTAAAAATACTAAGGACGGCATCACTGTTTATTTTGCTAAACCTTTTTTTTTTTGGTTCTTTGAACCAACCAAACACAACTCTAAACTAATCAGAGGTCTTGCCTTTTAAATTTTATATAGTTAAAAGCTATAGCAAAGTGACCAAAATTCAAGAAGATGTTTCTGGGTAGCTAGTTTCTGTAGCTACAAATGCAAGAAAAAGGAGAAATAGAAGCAAATTGATAATGATACTTACAAAGTTTAAAGGCCATCAGTGGACTGTTGGTAGACCAGTAATTAATAAATAATCTCCTATTGTGTACAGAATCATAACACTTACTCCAAAAACATATATATATATATATATATATATATATATATATATATATATATATATATATATATATATATATAATATTATGAGTTGAGTTGAGAATTGTGGGCTACATTTCAGATTGTGGGCTACTTTTGGTACTCTGTCCTGCATTTTGAAAATTTCTACTCAAAGGGTATTAACTGAATTTGGTGGCTCTCTGTTACAACCCTCCTGGCTTTTAGCTCATCAGCCAAACTGACATGTACTGTGTGCAACGTTTCATGCTCCCAGAGAAACCCTCTTTCAAACAAACCTTTAGAGAGAGAGAGAAACAGCAGCAGATCAGGAGCACGGTAGAGAGAGAAACAGGACAGTATTCTAGAGAGAAAGAGGAAATGAAATGGGCATTTGAAGGAAGTGAAAAAAGGAAGAGTAATTAACTTCCAAAAAATAAATAAAAAGATAGAGTAATGACAAAGGTACTGCATTAATACCCACGCCTACATCAAAACAAGAGCGCTTGATGATTAACCAAGCTACTGTAAACCATAGAGTACTTACTAGTATGTACTTGTGTGGATATGTATAATTATATATATTTACACGAATATATACTCTACACAAGCTTTTTTTATTTTTTTATTGTGTTTAGTTTATGTTTATTTACTTCTTATTTTGGGATTTTTACACATAAATGGGCTTAGTGGCCCATATTTACCCATACACTGAGTCAAAGCACCATAGTTTTTCTAAAATGGGTTTGACCCAAAAGCTGAGGTGGCACATGAAAAATTATTGTTTATAATTTGTGTTACCTAAAATGCCCTTCTTCCTATTTTATATGTTGTCTATAATGCCTTTGTCTAATACATTTTACCTTTTGGGCCTAACCGAATTCTCTCATTCTCTCATTCGTGCAAGAACCCTGCCCTTTCTCTCTCTCTGCCCTAACCCTCACTCAGTGAAGCTCAAGTGCTCTCTCTCTCTCCCTCTCTCTGTAACAGCCATTTCACCCTTATTCGTGCGTCCTCTCTCTCTCTCCCCTTTTCTACAATGACCTAATTGCAAGCCCTAATGCCTCTTTCATATTCTATTCGTATAGCCCTCTCTCCCCCCTTCTTTGTAAAACAGCGATCAACAAAGCCCTAACCCGAACATTCCATTTGTGCAAGCCCTCACCCTCACCCTCACCCTCAGCCTTAGCCTTAGCCCTCTTTCTCTCCCCCTCTCTGTAAAACAGCGATCAGACGATTCAAACCCTAGCCGGTAGTGATTCTGTGAAGCTCCCATCTTTGTTGGCCACCATTGATCGGGCATTTTTTTTTTTTTTTTTCTTCGGTTTCCTCTCCATCTCCCTCTCCTAATTATTTCCAGGTAACTTCATATTACAATTTATTTTTGTATATGCATGTCTTTATGTCAAACTTCTCGCCTATGATTGTTCTTTACACAAAAATCTAATAAATTTATCAGATTGCATAAGTATCCAAACACTAGCAAGTTTTTTTTGGTAATTTTTTATTATTATTTTTAAATCAGCTATTTATTCTGTCTTTTTTTTTTTTTTTTTTCCCTAAATTGAAACATATTATGGAATGTTTTATAATGGTTATGTATGCACTAGAGATCTTTCTCTCAGCCAAAAAAGGTAAAATCTAGAAATAAAGAAACCACTGCCTCAAGATACACGGATAATATATGCAATTATATATGATAAAAACAAGAATAAATAGAAATAGAAATAGAAAATATTAATATTAATAATATTAAAACACCTATTATGATCTTATATTAAAATTCAATCAGAACCCACAAATATTCATGAAAATTGGAGAGAGAGGAAGAACCAATGAACCAGAATTAGATTAGCAGAGAGAGGAGAGAGTCCCCGAAGAGGTAGGAGAAGAAAAAGTGAAAATTTGACCTAGATCATTAAAAATCCAGCCCGACACAAATGATTTGGTCCCAGATCATTAATAGTTGTATTTACCAACTATTATATATATATATATATATATATATATATATATATATATACACATACATACATACATATATGAAGCCCAACCCACATTGAAAAAAACCCAGCCCAACCCAAATGATTTGGTCCCTCGTGTGTGTGCCTATATAGAGGAAGAACCAATGAACCAGAATTAGATTAGCAGAGAGAGGAGAGAGTCCCCGAAGAGGTAGGAGAAGAAAAAGTGAAAAATTGACCTAGATCATTAAAAATCCAGCCCGACACAAATGATTTGGTCCCAGATCATTAATAGTTGTATTTACCAACTATTATATATATATATATATATATATATATATATATATATATATACATACATACATACATACATATATGAAGCCCAACCCACATTGAAAAAAACCCAGCCCAACCCAAATGATTTGGTCCCTCGTGTGTGTGCCTATATATAACCCTATTCGAGCTTTTAGATTGCACGGATCAGGCTATTTAAACCCTAGCCGGCAGTGATTATGTGAACCTCCCATCTTTGTTGGTCACAAGCGATCGGCCCTTTATTTTTTTTTTTCGGTTTACAGGTAACTTTAGATTACAATTTATTTTTTCTTTCATTCATTCAATAACCTTATTTGGGTTTTCATTCAAAGTGATTATTGGGCGTAATGATTTGTGATTTGTAAACTAAATTTGATGTATATTGTATGTGAATTGAGATATTAAAAAACCACATAATCACTTTGAATGATGTGATTTTGTAAACTTGATATACAAAATTGATGTATGTGAATGATGCTTTCCTTATAATAGTTTTCCCAGTATGTGAATGATACTTTCTTTATGATAGTTTTCCTAACATGGTTAGTTTTAAAATATTATATATATTATATATATGTGTGTGTGGGTTTAATTGTGGAGATTTTATTTTTGTGTGTATCTATCTAATAGTATGATTGTATGAATTTTAGAAAAAGCATTACAAGGGTTCCAATTACTAAAAAACTACTTCAAAAAGAAGTACTACAATATAATGAGAATAGAAAAGTAATAAATAAGACAATTGAACCCCTAGGCTTCCGTTCATTTTTATTTTCAACTTTTTAAATTAATAATTAAAAATCATGTATTAGTATAAGTTCGAACCACATCAGCCGTTAATGGAGAGTAACTACTCATGGATGAGTAGGTAATTTATGGTTAGACTGGAGTATCATGGGACACGGTAAATTTGTTTTGCACCTAGTTGAATCAGTTTCGAGCTTGGGTAATTGGACCCAATACCAACCAATTAGCCCAACAATGTCAAATAGTTGTATTTACCAACTATTATTATTATTATTCAAAGTTTCGAATTGTCTGTTTTTATATTGCTTTTGTTCCTTATTATTATTATGTAATGCCTTAATACTTTAATTTTTATTGCATTTGATAGTCACAGAGACAAAGTGGTTATTTTGTTCCAACTACACATAGACAGAAAGAATGCATGTCCATCAAATACACAAACAAAAGGACTCTCACTAGGACCACACAAAGGATAAGGGCAACAAATTGGTTTACCATGGAACAAGGAAATACATACCAGTATTTGCCCAATTGGAAGCTAGAGGAAGTGGGATAGGAGGATTGCTGAATTTTTTAAAAAGTACTTGAAATGATATGGGATATGGGACATTTGTAATGTTGAACAGTCTCATTTTTTTTTTGCATGTATTTTGCAATCTGTTGGTGTTAGCTATTTTTTAAGTTTTAAAGGAGAGTAGCTTTGCAACTTTTGATTGTGGATTAGGTTGGTATGTTTTTGCAACTATTGTATGGCTTATTATAGCATCTACCTTAGATGGAATCAAATGAAGTTGCTCTTTTGGGTTTTCATGAATTAGTATTGTATGGCTTATTATATTAGTGTCTCACTGAATTTTCATTTACTATTATATTAATGTACTAATTTCAAATTTGATGAAGTTTAAAATTGAAGCAATTTAATGAATGGAAAATTGGCCTGTTATTTCCTTGGTTCCATAGTGTCAATAAATGGATAATTTAATTTCAATAGTTGTCAAAGAAATAGCACACTATCTCAATAAACATATATGTGTAATGTGATTAAGTTGCATATTACATCCATAAACAACTCCATTAGCACCATGAATGACACAAAATATTCTCTAAGCTAGCTAAGCGAGTATTTAGAAAACGTGGTACCTTGATGCCAAACAGTGGTACCTTTAGTTCAAAAACGTGGTACCTTTGGGATAAAAGTGGTACCTTGACGCGAGGGACTTATTTTTGCAATTAAAAATGGTATTACACCCCACACCGCTAATTAAGTTGCACATTACATCCATAAACAGTTGCATTAGCACCATGAATAAGTGTTTAGAGATAACTTCGCAAAAGGGACTTATTTTTACAATTAAAAATGGTATTACACACCACATCTCTAATTAAGTTGCACATTACATCCATAAACAACTGCATTAGCACTATGCATAACTGTTTAGAAAACGTGATACCTTGACGCTAAAAAGTGGTACCTTTAGTTCAAAAACGTGGTACCTTTGGGAAAAAAGTGGTACCTTCGCAAAAAGGGTATTATTTTTGCAATTGAAAATGGTATTATACCCCACACCGCTAATTAAGTTGCACATTACATCCATAAACAGCTCCATTAGCTCCATGAATAAGTGTTTAGAGAAAACATGGTACCTTGACGCCAAAAACTGGTACCTTCAGTTCAAAAATGTGGTACCTTTGGGAAAAAAGTGGTACCTTTGCAAAAGGGATTTATTTTTGCAATTGAAAATGATATTACACCCCACACCGCTAATTAAGTTGCATATTACATCCATAAATAGCTCCATTAGCACTCTGAATAAGTGTTTAGAGAAAACGTGGTACTTTGATAGCCAAAAAGTGGTACCTTCAGTTAAAAAACGTGGTACCTTTGGGAAAAAAGTGGTTCCTTTGCAAAATGGACTTATTTTTTCACTTGAAAATGGTATTACACCCCACACTAATGATTAAGTTGCACATTACATCCATAAACAGCTCCATTAGCACCATGAATAAGTGTTTAGAGAAAACATGGTACCTTGACGCCAAAAACTGGTACCTTCAGTTCAAAAACGTGGTACCTTTGGCAAAAAAGTGGTAACTTTGCAAAAGGGATTTATTTTTGCAATTAAAAATGGTATTACACCCCACACCGCTAATTAAGTTGCGCATTACATCCATAAATAGCTCCATTAGCACCATGAATAAGTGTTTAGAGAAAACGTGGTACATTGACGCCAAAAAGTGACAAAAGACGATGCTTCTGCGGGTAGGCCTCAGATTGAAGTTTGGGAGACCCTGAAGAACCAGTTCTTGCCTCAGAACACTGCATGGATTGCAAAGGAATCTCTGAAGAAATTGAAGCACACAGGCACCATTCGTGACTATGTGAAGTATTTTAGTTCCTTGATGCTGGACATTCGAAATATGTCAGAGAAGGACAAGCTGTTCAATTTCATGTCCGGATTGCTGAGAATGTCGGCCAATTGATTCTCGGTGTTGATGAACATTAGTTCAATATCCCTTTTAGAAATCTAATCCCTTAAGAAGTGATATCTAATTTCAATGTGCTTTGTCTTGGAATGCTGAATGGGGTTCTTTGATATGCAAATGGTGCTGGTATTGTCACATTTAATAAGGATTTTGTTGAAGAATAAACCAAAGTCTTCAAGTTGTTGTTTGATATACAAGATTTGTGCACAACAACTTCCAGCAGCAACATATTCAGTTTCAGTAGTGGACAGTGCTACTGAATTTTATTTCTTGCAAGACCAAGATACAAGGGATTAACCAATAAAATGACATGCGCCGCTTGTACTTTTTCTATCAACTTTACAGCTGGAAAAATCCGCATCTGTAAATCCTACAAGTTCAAATGATGTATGCCTAGGAAACCATAATGATAAGTTAATAGTCCCATTTAAGTATTTGAAAATACGCTTGACCGCATTTAAGTGAGATTCGACAAGATTGAAACCTAGCACATAGACACACACTAAACATAATGTCTAGCTTACTAGTCGTTAAATATAGAAGGCTTCCAATCATCCCTCTATATTTCTTAATATCAACAGCTTTGCCTTTCTCATCCTTATCAAGCTTTAAGGAAGGACTCATGGGAGTTTTAGCATGTTTGGCGTCATCCGAGCCAAATTTCTTTAGCAAATCTTTTGTATACTTAGATTGGTAAATGAAAATTCCATCAAAAGTTTGTTGGATTTGCAATCCTAAGAAGAAGTTGAGTTCGCCCATCATGCTCATTTCAAACTCGTTTTGCATGGAGGTAGCAAACTCTTTACTTAGAGAGTCATTAGTTGATCCAAAAATGATGTCATCAACGTAAATTTGAATGATCAATAAATTGCCCTTAATGGTTTTGGTAAACAATGTATTATCAATTTTTCCTCTACTAAAACCATTTGAAAATAGAAACCCACTAAGTCTTTCATACCAAGCTCTAAGAGCTTGTTTCAAACCATATAAAGCTTTGGTCAATTTATAGACATGGTTTGGATTGCATAGCTTTCAAAGCCTGGTGGTTGTTCTATAAATACTTCTTCATCTATAAAGCCATTTAGGAAGGCGCTCTTTACATCAATTTGAAATAATTTGAAATTTTTGTGAGATGCAACTGCAAGTAACATTCTTATAGCCTCAAGTCTAGCCACGGGAGCAAAAGTTTCTTCATAATCTATACCTTCTTCTTGATTATACCCTTTTGCAACAAGTCTAGCCTTGTTCCTAATAATAGTTCCCGACTCATCCTTTTTGTTTCTAAAAACCCATTTTGTACCAATAATTGTTTTATTTTGAGGTCTAGGGACAAGATGCCAAACCTTGTTCCTTTTAAATTGATTGAGTTCATCTTGCATTGCCAAGAGCCAAGATTCATCATTTTCAGCCTCATGTATATTTTTCGGTTCGAATTGAGAAACAAATGCCACAAAATTGCATACATTTCTCAATTGTGACCTTGTGCTAACACCTTTGGATGGATAACCAATAACTTGGTTAATGGGATGATAATGAACTATCTTCCATTCATTTGGAGTAGTTTTATTTTGAGACGTATCATCACTCGAATTGGAACTATGATAGATATCAATAGGAGACTTATTTATGTTGAGTTCATTGGTACTATTCTCAAGCTCTATAGGGGACCTATTAGTGTTGAGTTCATTGGTACCCTTTTCAAGTTCAATTTCTTCATCATTATCCATCACACTTTTTATGGGAAGGGTTGTGGATTCATCAAACACAACATATACGGATTCAACAACAACCAAGGTCCTCTTGTTATAAACTCTATATTCTTTACTTCTAGAGGAATATCCAAGAAAGATGCCTTCATCAGATTTAGCATCAAATTTTCCTAGATTATCCTTGTCATTGAGGACAAAGCATTTACATCCAAAGACTTTGAAACAACCAATATTAGGTTTTCTTTTGTTCCATAACTCATAGGGTGTTTTGTTGAGAATTTTTCTAATGACAACTCTATTTATAACATAGCATAAAGTGTTTACAGCTTCGGCCCATAGAGATCTAGGTGATTTGTGCTCATTTAGCATGGTTCTAGCCATTTCTTGAAGAGATCTATTTTTCCTTTCAACAACACCGTTTTGTTGAGGAGTCCTAGGTGCCGAAAGATTATGATTGTAGCCATTTTCGTCGCAAAATCTTTTAACGCCTTGATTATCAAACTCCCTACCCCTGTTACTTCTAATGGTTTTAATTTTACATTCCTTTTCGTTTTCGACTCTTTTGCAAAATTTTGAAAGAATTAAATGAGCCTTATTTTTGTGTGCAAGGAAGAATACCCAAGTAAATCTAGAGTAGTCATCTACAATCACAAAGACATAAAGTTTACCACTAAGACTATCAATTTTCTCTGGTCCGAAAAGATCCATGTGAATTAATTCAAGTGGTTTAGAGGTGGTTATATCTTTTTTCCTTTTGAAGGAAGACTTGATTTGCTTACCAATTTGGCAAGCACTACACGGTTTATCTTTTGAAAAATTTGTCTTAGGAAGACCTTTAACAAGATCATTTTTAGACAGTCTTGAGATCAAATCCATGCTAGCATGACCTAACCTTCTATGCCACAACCAACTATGTTCATTTGATGACATGAAACATTTAACATCTTGTTCTAGAAGTTCACCTAAAAGCAAGGTATATACATTACCACTTCTAAGAGCACAAAATATTTGAGATTCATTTCTTTTAACAATGCATTTATCGGATTTAAAAGTCACATCAAATCCATCGTCACAAAGTTGACTAATACTAAATAGATTATGCTTTAAACCTTCAACAAGTAAGACATTTTCAATTGATAGAGAGGAAGAAATACCTATGATCCCAATGCCAATCACCTTGCCTTTAGAGTTGTCTCCAAATGTTACGCTTCTGCCGTTGTATGCTTCTAGAGAGAAGAATTTTGCGCGATCACCCGTCATATGTCTTGAACACCCGCTATCTAGAAACCATTTGTCCTTAGAAGATGTGGAGACCTTGAAACCATCCAGCAAAAGAGATTTCAAGTATTTTCACTTGGTAGCCAAATCTTGTTAGGTCCATGGGAGTTAGCTAAGAGCACATATGTTCCTTTAAGAACTCATTTTTTTTATGAGTTTAGGCTTTCTCTTTGAACAGTTTTGAATAACATGACCCATTCTTTTACAATAATTGTATCTAGAATTTCTGTCCTTGCTTTTGACAAAGTAGTTGGCCAAGGGCTCTCTCTTTTTCAATAGACATTCTTTCTTGTCAAAAGGGTCATAACCTAATCCATGTTTATTGAAGACACTTCTTTGAGCACCTAGCATTAGTTCTAGATTTTTGGTACCTTGAGTAAATTTTGCTAGACCATCAATTTGGCCTTCAATGATTAACTTCAAGGATTCATTTTCAAAGATGAGTTCAGGTGATCCAGTTTCTTTAAGTAACATGCACTCCTTTTTCAAGCATTCATTTTCATTTAGAAGGGTTTGAAGTTTATTTTCAACAATAAGTTTTTCCCTTCTTTGAGAAGCACATTTTTTGACCATTTTACCTAGTTCATCATGCAACTCCTTAAAACCATCAAGTAATCCATTATATGCATCAACTAAATCATCATAAGACATTTCACATTCAGAGGAAGAATCAGAATTAGAATTTACCTCATCCCTGTTTGCCATGAGACAAAGGATGGCTTTCTCTTCATTATTTTCGGAGCCATTTGAGTCATCATCTTCCCAAGTGGCTTGCATTGTTCTTTTCTTTTTCTTTTCATCTTTATATGCATGACAATCAACTTTGAAGTGTCCTAGTTTTCCACAATAAAAACAAGTAGGGGTGTCTTGTTTGCTTTGCTCATTTAATGGTTCACCCTTTTTAAACCTTCCTTTGTTGAATTTCTTTCTATGAAGGAATCTTTTGAAGGATTGAGTGATGAAAGCTAGATCATCGTTTTCACTTTCATTGTCGGCAACTTCCTTTTCTATTTGAGATGCTTTGAGAGCAATTTCCTTCTTTCGATGATGATCTCCTTCTCTATCTTTTAGAGTGATTTCCCATTTAAGGAGAGAACCAAAAAGTTCATCTAACTCAAGTGTGTTGAGATTGTGAGCTTCCTTAATTGCCATTGCTTTAGCATTCCATTTTTCGGGTAAGCTTCTTAGAATTTTTCTTCCAAGATTAGAGTTAGTCATAGTTCTGCCAAGATGTTTCAACTCATTTATAATGTCAGTAAAGCTAACAAACATAACACTAATTGACTCGTTTTCATTCATGCGAAACAATTCATATTGATGCATAAGAATATCAATTTTGGATTCCTTGACTTGTGAGGTTCCTTCATAAGTAACCTGAAGTTTATCCTACATTTCTTTAGCTGTGGTACAGGTAGAGACTCTATTGTATTCACTAGGACTTATAGCATAATTTAGATTAACTTTAGCTTTAGCATTCAATGAGATAAGTTTATAATCTTTGGTGTTCTATTCAGCTTCAGTCTTAGGGACTCTTTCTGCACCAAATCCTTTCATTGGAACAAAAGGTCCATTAACAATGACCAACTAGATTTGGTAGTCTATAGATTGGAGGAAATTTATCATTCTATTTTTCCAATAGCCATAATTTGTTCCATCGAACCAAAGAGGTCTAGTATTGGACTGACCTTCTTGAAGAAGGTGACCATTTAAGTTTGTCATGATTGATCTCTAAAACGCTTAAGCTTTTTCAATAGAGACCTTGCTCTGATACCAATTGTTGCCCAAGAATAGACTCTAGAGGGGGGGTGAACAGAGTCTTATGCAAACTAAGGTCAATTTTCAATTTTAAATTGCTAACTATAACAAAGCTTAACTTCCTTGATAAATACTGAAGAAGGCAACCTGAATTTCAAACTTTAAAAGACACTATTTATCAAACAAGATATAGAGCAATAAATTCAAGAGATAGAGATAGGAGATGCAAACATATACTCAGCGATTTTTAGCAAGGTTCAGAAACTCCTACTCCTCGGCTTAAGACCCTTCTTGAGACTTCCCAATTCAGTATGGCTTCTCCTTGCAGGTGGAGAGCAAACCTTTTACAAGAAACTCTTCCTTGCTTCTAGGTGCTAAGAGAAACACCTTTTCTTAGTCTTTTTTAGGCCACACCAGCCCTTACAAGTTTTGAGCAAGATTGAAGAAGTACAATATGATCTCTCTTAGATCTGAAGTATAAAATATAGCTCACTCTAGAGTGTATATGAATAAAATGGAGCTCAGTACTCTTTTATGATATGATATGTGTATATGATGAAGAGCAAGATTCAATGATAGCAATAATATGTTTTTCAATTTATGCAACAACCATTTATGAAGATAATAACTCATTATATAGACTTTTAGAAGTGTCTGATAGATATTCTAGCTGTTAGACACACACTTCGAGGAAAAATGGCCGTTTGAATTTTGAATTCTCGCAGATTCGGTAAACCAAAATAAATGGTTCTTTAGAATCGGTCGACCGATTTGGTCATGGGATGGTCATTGGCTTTGATTCGGTAGACCGATGAAGGAATCATCTTTGATTCGGTCGACCGAAATTCCTTGGTCCTTAGTTCTTAAACTCTCTGTGAGAATCGGCTCTGCTGATTCTTTTTCTTTGGTAGATTCGCTAGACTGAAACTTAAGAGAGATATTTTCAGTATGCTAGGTTCGGTCGATCGATTTTACAAGGTCCTGAGATTCGGTAGACCGAAGTAGCTTAGGAGTTTTGACCCAAGGTCTCTGTTTATATCGGTCGACTGATTTAGTGTACCCTTTCAATTCGGTCGATCGAATTGGTTTATATTTCAGGAGGCTTGTTCTGATGAAGTGTTAAACTTAGTCTTTTGGTCCTTAGGTATTATGAATGAGTTGAATATGCATGATTAGGGGAATGTGAGCTTCAAAGTGTTCATACAGACTTTAACAAGGATTCCTAAGCAATTCACCATCCTAGCTACCCCATTGATGACATCTAGATATCTTCTTTGAATCTTGAGTCCTCTTTGACATGTCTTGAGAATGCTTTTATTTCTTTGAGCTTTAATCTGTACTAACTTGTGTTGACGAGTGCTTTTAATCTATAATTTGCTCAAGGTAGATGTTAGTACACAAGGTACATCATTAATGAATTATGATTATCAAAAACCTTTGATTCAAGGTCAACAATTTCGATTACCCGTTTTAAGGTTTCTAACCCTTTGTTCTAAGTCCTAAGCAATCCTAATTAATTATATGACATGAATAAGCATCATTAACATGAATCAAACCACGCTTATATGCAAGAAAATCAAGATTCAAATCGAGTACATAAACTAACCATAGAAACAGTTTTTTAATTTAATACAAGCATGCATATTGTTTTGATTCAATTCAAACACGCATATTAAATCCATTTTAATATATAATTAATTCCTGGAGGTTATCTAGGCATGCACAAAACACAGGTTTAAGGGAAGGAGTTAGAATAGGAACTTGCTTGTGAGACTTTGAATAAAAATCTCAACGCCGTCTTCCTAAATTTTCCCGGCGAGTTCCGATTATCGTCAAGCCTCCTACTGCTCTGGTTCAATCCACAAGCAGACTTCCTTCCTTCCTCCTTTGTCAGACCCTCGGCCTAAACCCTAACTGTTTCCCTCTATCTGTTTGTCTCACAAAACTCTCTCTGTTCTCGAAACTGAATGTGTGTCTTAAAACCTTAGGCAGACACAACTCATATACTTATAGACGTCAATGAAAACCCTAATCCTAATCCCAAGCTAATTAAAAGTCGGCTAAAACCCTTAACGTAATTACCTAAAAGACAAATACAAAACCCTAATTAAAAACTTAATAAAAACAAACAATTAAATTCCACATAAGCATTTAATAATAAAAGAAAAATAACTCAATTAAATAATTTCATAATTAACCAATAAATAATTCAATTAATTGAAAACAACGATTTAAACAAATTGGAAAATAATAAATAAAAATGCAATAAACAATAATTAAAATGCTAATTAAAATGCCAAGACTATCTTTTTTAAAATTAGGGGTATTATAGCAGAATCTTCCATCAGAAGTAGTTTATTCCATGAGAAAGGTCGACAAACCTTTCCATAGGAAGTCGTTACCACTTCTTCTATTGGATGAAGATTTTTCATAGTCAGATTTTCCTTTGAAAACGGCACAATCTTCTCAATCGTTGTCCGACACGTGGAAAGTCATGAGACACATGGCAACCTAGGAAGCGAGCGGTTACATGCAAGTGGAAAGTCATGGGGCACATGGCAGCCTAGGAAGCAAATGGTTAAATGCTAACTACCATTACTAAATTCTATAAATAGTGCATGCAATTGTTAGAAGGCCTGTCAAACACACATCACATACAACATTTTCAATACAAATTCTCTTTTTATTACAATGCATTTTCAATATGTTCAGCCTAAGTCCCGTACTTTACTTTACATTAGATAATTTTACATTCCAACCAATTACTTTCTTAAGCAGTTCTTTCCTTCCTAGCCAAATAGCAATCCCGAAGTCCTTTTTCAAAGGCAAAAAAAAACCCTAAGATGTTCATTCCAGACCACATCACAATCGCCTATTCTTGCAATCTTCCATCTGGAATATTGTTTGGATCTTTCTTTGAAACTACAGTAGTTCCTAGCATGCCCATCCGGTTCCATCGGAACCGACCATTTTTACAAGCCAAACATATTAGCACGCCTAATGGGACAACCGGTAAAAGATCTTTCTTATGGCATATCTGAGTTTTGAACGTAAAGAGTACTACCTAAGGAGGGCCGAAGAACATGATGTATACTACCTAGAGATGGCCAAAAAAACGTGAAGAGCGCTACCAAAGGTACCTAAGGGTGGAAGAAAAATGTGAGTAATATTCTCGAAAATGCAAAGAAAAATTTCAAGAATGGAAAAGGTGCCAAAAATGTGTACAAACCCTTCTACGAGCTCAGCAACAACCACCACCCGTGGTGTTGATTCCACCAACAGTGAAGTCGATTCCACCACCAGTTCAAGTTCTACTTCAAGTGGAACCTCAAGTGCAGAATCTTCTACCAGCAGTAGCTCAACCATTTCCATTGCAGGTGCAGGTTCCACTATCGAACATTCAACAACCTACAAACACACCACCAAGGCCACTATTGGCCTTTCCAATGGCATTCGAAACGCAACGCCCTCTAAAGAAACCTCCTGATCAAGGAGAAAATCTAATTAGTCAAAGGAGTATTTTTCTGGTAGACCCAAACCCAATTCCAGTGATGTTTAGGGGGCATCCAATGGCCACCCTACCCAAAGGTTGGCCAGAAAATACAAATTTATTACCCCAACCTATGGCGTCGATTCCAACAACAGTGAAATCTATTCCACCAATAATAGTTTAGGTTCCATTTTAGATGGAATTTTCATTGCAAAATCTTCCATTAGAAGTAGTTCATTCCATGAGGAAGGTCGACAAACTTTTCCATAGGAAGCCGTTACCACTTCTTCCATTGGAGGAAGATTTTCCACAGGCAGATTTTCCTTCGAAAATGGCACAATCTTCTCAATTGTTATCTGACTTGTGGAAAGTCATGGGACACATGACAGCCTAGGAAGTGAATGGTTACATGCAAGTGGAAAGTCATGGGACATATGGTAGCCTAGGAAGCAAGCGATTACATGCTAACTACCATTATTAAATTCTATAAACAGGGCATACTATTGTTACCTAGAAGACCTATCAAACATACAACACATACAACATTTTTAATACAAATTCTCTTTTTATTACAATGTATTTTCCATATGTTTAGCCTAAGTCCCGTACTTTACTTTACATTTGATAATTTTCCATTCCAGCGAATTACTTTCATAAGTAGTTCTTTCCTTCCTAGCCAAATAGTAGTCCCGAAGTCCTTTTTCAAAGGCAAAAAGAACTTTGAGGTGTTCATTCCAGACCTTATCACAATCGTCTGTTCTTGCAGTTTTTATCTAGAATATTGTTTGGATCTCTCTTCGAAACTACAACAGTTCCTGGCTTGTCCATCCGGTTCTATCGAAACTGACCATTTTTACAAGCCAAACATATTGGCACGCCCGGTGGGATAACCAATATAAGATATTTTTTATGGCATATCTGAGTTTTGAACATGAAGAGTACTACCTAAAGAGGGCCGAAAAACTTGACGTGTACTACCTAGAGATAGCTAAAGAACGTGAAGAGCGTTACCAAAGGTACCTGAAGGTGGAAGAAAAATGTGAGCAATATTCCCGAGAATGCAAGGAAAAATTCTGAGAATGGAAAAGGTGCCAACAATGTGTACAAACCCTTCCACGAGCTCAGCAATAACCACCACTCGTGGTGTCGATTCCACCAGCAGTGAAGTCGATTCCACCAGCAGTGAAGTCTATTCCACCACCAGTTCAAGTTCCACTTCAAGTGTAACCTCAAGTGCAGAACCTTCCACTAGCAGTAACTCAACCACTTCCATTGCAGGTGCAGGTTCCACCCGAGGTGCATAACCCTCTACCAGCAACAGTCCAGAAACTTCAATTTCAGGTCCAACAGAATGTTCCACTATTGAACATTCAACAACTTATAAACATACCACCAAGGCCACTATTGGCCTTTCCAATAGCATTCGAAATGTAACGCCTTCCAAAGAAACCTCCTGATCAAGGAGTAAATCCAATCTGTCGGAGGAGTATTTTTCTAGCAAACCCAAACTCAATTCCAGTGGTGTTTCGAGGGCGTCCAATGGCCACCTTACCTAAAGGTTGGCTAGAAAATACAAATTCATTATCCCAACCTATGACATCGATTCCAGCAACAGTGAAGTCGATTCTACCGAAAGCAGTTCAGGTGCCATTTCAGATGGAATTTTCATTGTAGAATCTTCCATCAGAAGTAGTTCATTTTATGAGGAAGGTCGACAAACCTTTCCATAGCAAGCTGTTACAACTTCTTCCATTGGAAGAAGATTTTCCACAGTTAGATTTTCCTTCGCAAACGGCACAATCTTCTCAATCGTTGTATATTCTTCCACCTGAAGAATATAACAGTCATAGTATTTTTCTTCCAATTTTAGAGACAAATGCTAGCACTTTATTTGTCCCAAATTCACATCTTGTGATTTTTTTTTGGGGGGGGGGGGGGGGGGGGCAATTAACTATGTATATGGCCTGAAGATGTACAAATTTATCCTCTTCGTAAACCTTTAGATCCCGAGAGACAACAAAATTGGATTTGAGACTTCAAATCCTTAAGCTTACGACTTCCGTCTTAGTTAAATAAGCTGTTTAAAGTTTTCGGTCCAGTGGTACATTCCGGCTGAATAGTTTTAGTTGTTGAATTCCTTAACAACAGGAATATCACATGACAAATTCTTACTCACATCTAAAAATTTGATATGCCTTACAATTCTTCAAAGAATATTAGGCACATCAAATTTGGGGGGCAATGTTTACACCCAATTTTTCAGCTAATGACTAGTTGACACGTGGCGTGTTTTACAAAGACTTGCCATATATCAATTCTGTTTACACCATAATTATCAGCCACTTTCCGGTAGAAGATTGCCTTGGTCGATTCCAATGGAAAGGTATTATGACGTTCTAGTGGAAATCATTATCTTCTAAAGACTTTGGTTGATTCCAATTCCATTGCTTTTAATTGATTTCCCATATTGTTTGAACAAATTTGGAGAAGATATCAAAGATTCAAGTCAAGAAATTGAAGGCGCTCACCAAGTGTTTGAAAAAAAAGGCTTCAAAGAATTTTTTTTTATTCTTTTCATCTTTAATGGCTCCAAGAAAGAAATATGCCACACAAGGTGGTGCGTCCACAAGCCGCTCTATTCAATCTTCCACGATGCGCCCCACTCTTTGCGATACCATAGATGAGAGGTGGTATTGTCACCGTCTTAATTATGAAGTGGGTTTTGACATCGCCATTCTAAATCAAAGCATTCCGGAAACTCAGTGCCCATTGCAGATTTACGGCGCCGGCAAGCTAAAACCTTTTTGAGCCGGTTGGTAAACTTATGTACCCCAGACTAGTCAAGGTGTTTTATCAAAATCTTCATCCCAATCTAGATGAACGGGAAGCACTAGTGTCATCCGTTGATGGTACTATAATTCGCATTACTCCTTCGACGATTGCTATGGCTATGGGATTTCCATATCAATGCCCAGCCAACTTGGAGTCGATTTTCACTCCGATACCAGAGGACCCCCATATTCCTCTAATGATTAGTCGCCTTTCTGCTGGTCATTTTTTAGGCTCCAAAACTAATTCTACTGCCAAATCGTCTCTGCCATTACACTTATGGTTCACCAATGCCATACTTTTTCATAATGTGTGCCCTCTTACTCATCGATCCCAACGTCACCAAGACTTTTTACGTGCCTTATTTACCATACATTTTGGCTATTGGATATCTTTTCTGGAAATCATATATGGACAGCGTAGGATATTTTATAATTTGGTCATCAAGCGAACTCTGGAAAAAGAAAAATAGTGGGAGTTTCCTTTGACATTCTTTGTTATTCGATTACTAACTTCTCAAGGCTACGATTGCAACAGATGAATTATCTTATGCACGCAATGATCGATATGGTAAAATTGATTGGAGTCACAACAGTTCTTACATGGAATTAAAGGTAGTTACTACACTTGGAAAAAAGGCTCAAAAAATTGTGGAGGGTGAACAGGTTTTGCCTGTTCATCCAAGTCAATTGGCTACCCGACAACTTATAGAAGATAAGCTCGCTAATGAAAAAAAAAAATGAGCTTATGCCAGAAGTAGCCAGTGATGACGAAGATGATCATCCCTATGACTATTTGATGGGTAAGGTGACCTAACTCCGCTCTGAATTTCAAGAAATCCATCAAGGGCAGAGGAAAATTCTTGAGGGACACAGGATGATTCTTGAGGAATAAAGGATGATTCGTCAGGACCAAAGATCAATGATGGACATGATGCGCACACTTATGATTCATAACAGGCTTAATCCCGATGCTCCGCCGCCTCTATTTTAGCTATCATGTTAGGTGCATTCGTTCTTTGTTTTTATTTTCTTTTTAGTTATTATTTTTCTTGCATTTTATGTTTGCCTAGTGAAGACACTGTCCAATTCAAGTTTGGGGGCATAAAGTCTACTCTAGATATATAAAATAATAATAATAATAATAAAATCAATTCTTTTTCTTTGGCAAATTGACTTTAATTCAAGTATTGGAGAATTATTGGGGGGATTGAAAGACTTAAGTAATTTTTAAAATTCTTTTCTGTGATCGTCTTGAATCCCTAATATTTGTGCTTTATCTTATGTGGGTTCCATTATCTAGTATGATAGGAATTCTGATATTTGTTAGTCCCTAATGAATTTTACATGCACACTAGAATTTTATCTATGGATAGTTGTATTTTTGGTTGAATTTTAATGACTATGATGAATATGAATTGGTAAACTTTGAAGGTTATTACTATGTCATATATATATATATATATATATAATTAAAAAGAAAAAAGAAAAAAAAATATATAAACCCTCTCATGGAGTAATCGGGGCTCATGCCTCATAAGCATAGAGTGTTCGCATGAAGAAGTGGGGAGTAAGGATAAAGGAAAAAAAATTGAAATAAATTGATTTGGTTTGTCTAAGTTTGTAGCCTAGTTAACTTGAACAATTAAGTACTTAGGGGTGTCTTTACACCAAATGCCCTAAGACTGTCTGGTTTAGGAGTAATTGGCTGAAAACTTGTTACATGAGTCTTCTAGAAAGCTTAATAGACCGGACATTCACAACCAATCAAGACAATGTGTGTTAAAAAAATAATAATAATATTTTGCAATAGAAAATAACTTGAGAAGAGATCTGAGGAATTGAAATTATAGAAGTTGGGTTCAATTGAAAAGACATTACTACATATGTGATTTGCTAGTTCACAAATTTCATAACATTGGGGATTGATTTTGCTATTGTTATTGTTATATAAGTGTGTGGGAAACATTGGGATGAAGTATGAAAATAGGGAAAAAGGAGTATTGTCAGTTGATAATTTTTAAAGTACTTTTGTGCAGTCTTCCCCTTGATTATTGTGATGATATAAGAATAAGTTAATTGCCAAATGATTGAATTGTGTTGTATGTTTGTGAGTATCATCTCTGGAAACCCTCACGAGATTTCACTCATCCACTAGGGGTAACCTAGGGGTTTAAAAGGCTTGTTGCATATGCTAAATGCAATCGTGATTCATACAAAAGTGGCATTTATGTTTCTTTAGTTTTATTGCTATGAGGCTAGCAATATGTAAGTTTGGGGGTGTTAGGCTCTAAATGTTATACATTTTAGCTCATATACTTGCATGTTTTATTCTCTTAATTGTAGTTTATTTGTGATTTTACATTATTTTATTATTTTTATTTATTTCAGGGCTTTGATTGTAAAATCAGTCAAGACCAGTGGGACTGAGCAATGTTGAAATATCCAAGTCTACACTTAGAAAACAGTCCAAAAGAAGCTACAAGTTGGTGAGAATGGAAAGAAGAAAAAAAGGAAAAAATATTCTCCAAAAAGGAAACTTTCGCCAAAGTAGGTAACTTGAACCCATTTTGGTAATTTGGTTGTATCTCTATCCTCAAGTGTCAAAACAGCTAAATTTTTATGCGAATTGAAAGGAAATTCGAAGAGCTACAATTTTGTATTTTACGGGAATTTCATAAAACAATTGTTTACCTTGTTAAAATTGGTATAGAAGTCTGTACAAATTTTGAAGTCTTTGTTTGCCAGAATTTCCATGTATATCTTCTATATGAAAAACGGAACTTTAGGGTAAGGCTAATCTTCTCTTATTTAAAGGGAGTTCTCTACATCATTAGAGCATCATGATACAGAGGAGCTTTAGGCTAAGATCAGAAGAGAAGCATTCAGAAGTAAGAAGGGATTAATCCATGGCACTGAAGATGTCTACCTCAACCATGAAGAATTCCACTCCAGTTATACTTGGCTAAACGCTTTGCTAGGGTTGTGATGTAACCCTAGCTTAGCACCACTGGTTTGATTGTATTTACTTATTGGGGAATAATTTTTATCATGCATGATTGTATAATCTATATAATTTTTAATTGACTTTTCAATAAAAATCGGTTTTAGAATTTTAATTCAATTACAAATATTTTTCTATCTTATCTTATATATTTTAATCTTGTGATTGAACACAACTCATTCACTTCTTGCAGTTGTGAAAGAGATAATTACACAATGGTATTTCTTTGAATATAATGTTAGAGATTTGATGAATTATGCATAGAAAATATAGACCATGCTACACCCTAGAGTAAAGTAGTTGTGTAGATGGTTTATACCAATCGAAGATAGTCCATGCTTAGCTTTAAATTATATTATTTTCTAGCTGAATTAATATGTGCTTGTAATAATGATTAATTTCCTATGATTGTTATATAATATATCTCTAATAAATTGATGCAATTAACTGGTCATGCGACGGTAGTAGTGAAGTCATTTCCCTAGTTCTCTCTCTATTTTCTACATCCTATTCAATTATTGTTCTCATTTTATTTTTCTACTTAGTTAATTTAGAATAAATCATCACAATTTAATTATCCATCTTTCAAGTTAATTTAGAATTTAAGAAATATGTTGACAAACTTATTTTACACAAGTCCCTTGGGTACGATACTCTTACAAGTAAGCCATATCTGCAAAGATTCACACACTTACAAGTGGTACATACACACTTTGCGAGTGATATATATAAATCTCACAACAACACGGTTAGTCCCATCTGGGTGTGGAACCATGTTAAGGTATAATGACCCACTGCCAATTTTCTCGAGGCATAGGCCCTTCGGGGGAAGTGGAGTTCCAGCCAGTATTGTTAGGCCCTTCGGGGGAAGTGGAGTTCCAGTATTGTTAAGCAAAACTGGCTCACCATCGAAACAAAATGAACCTTCGTCGGAGGCACCACCAAATGCATGACAAAAATCACTTTTTGATTGCCAGAGATCGGTTAGCTTGGAAGAAGTGGAATTTTGTGGCACTCCAACTCTACCTTGTAAAGAAGGGGCAAATGGAGAATTTATTATAGCTACATTCTGGCATTTCTCCATGTAACAAAAGTCACTAGTTTTTGACGGGGATGAGTTTGCTAAAACAGAAGAATTGCAAAGAACCGGAACTGGTCGAGGCCCTGATTCAACCTCAAATAGTTGCGCTGAGAACTGATTGCGCATCAGCAAATGATGAAAATCGAAAGAAAAAAAAAATGATGCAGAGTTTTAGCCGATCACTTTACTCATAACAAATTTGAAATAAATTAAGTTTGAGGATCAATAGTTCAAATCATAATTGGGTAAAGCTTCATAGCTATGTCGAACATTGGGAGGGGCCGCAGCTACGTCCTTATTATTCATATTCTCCCAATACAATAAATTGAAAAACTTGAACAACATTATTGTCATTATAAAGGAAGTCAGATGTTAGTTTCATACCGTGCAATTGAAATGATTACTTCGTTAATTTACTAGTATTGTTTTAATTGTTATGCATAGTTTAGGAAAGCTAATCCAAGTTCACAATTAGTTTCAGCTTTGTGCAACCCATACTAAAGTCGGATCTTTCTGGATTATGTCAAAGTCTTTACTCATCTTATGATTGCATAATATATATATATCAATCTACAATTGGTACAATATTGGGTTATATTGTAAAAGTGACATAGATTTCCAATAAAAAGATGTCCAGAGACTCCAGACAAATCAAGCAACATTACAGTACATGTTAAATTTCATTGTGACATAAATGCAAACACAAACTAACCGCGCAGATGATTGATTTCACAACAGAACCACAACCAGAATCCGAGATATTCATCGCCTCAAATTGTTTCTGCAGTTGCAAATCTTGAGCTGAGTCACAGCAAACTCTCCCATTGTATTGACAGAAGGTCAGAGGGGTCTTGGGGATCAGAGGTGCTCCTATTTAAATTGAAACAAAAGAAAACAGAATTCAGCAAAATCAGCAGCACAAGACAACTAAAATATCACACAAACACACACAGAATTCAGCAAAATTAGCAGCATAAGACTACAAAAATATCACATGCACACACTAACATACACAAATTCAGCAAAATCAATAGCATAAGATAACTAAAATATCACAAATACAGAAAGAAGCTCACTCAAGTTTGTACTTAATGGGAGTGAAGAAGAAGGACGAGGAAGCAACAGTGAGAGAAAATAAGAGGAGACTGATGAAAACACCATCCATTTCCTCAAAACAGATTACACCACCAAAAACAAAGACAACCCACTTCTTTATTTACAGCCTCCAGGAGAGATAAAAGGCATGCAAACAATAATATATTGTTTTGAAAGCCAATTCTGTAGCTAAAAGTGACAGATTTCCAGAAGCTGTTGAAACTTCCACAACCCTTTCCAAAGGCGACTCTCTATCGGTTGACAATTTCATCTCCATGGATCTACACTATCAAATCAGAGAGCAAAGTTCATAGCAAGATGGAGACTCTTGAGACCCACCCAATTGGACCAATAATTCAAACCCCGGTTGACTTGGACTTCTATGGATTGGAATGGTTAAAGAGGATGTGGGAAAGCATTGATGTTCAACGTTTCTGTAAATAAAACTAGAATTGGATGAATCTTGGTAACAGTTGGTGTATTGTGTCTACATTTATTGCTCTTGCTTTCTTGTAACAAAAAAAAAAAAAAGTAAACAGAGTTGAACAGCTATGTAAAGGTATAACAATGGTTCAACCACTTGTTTATTCACAACCAATTCTAATTTTATTTTTATTTATTTATTTTGTCTGTCAAGTTTTTTAGAATAGTTGTAATTCAAATTAATTCTAATTTTATTTATATTTATATTTATTAATTAATTGTGTATAGAAACAAGTAATTTTAAAATATTTATAATTTAAGGTAAATTACATTCAGGTCCTTTGAAGTTAGGTTATATTTTATCTAGATGTAGATTTTGATTTTAACTTTCACTCGCACCCTAATTTACTTTTTGACATCTAATACATGCTAAATGACTATTTTATCCTTAATTTTTTTAATGCAAAATATATATAATTTTAAATGACAAAAGAGCCCATATTCTCTCTCCCTTCTCTTTCCTGCGGCGGCCCTCACCACCATCATCGTCGTCACAATCAAGCCTGGGTATTCTTCCACCGTCCGAACCCCTTCCTTTCTCAACACCCAAAAAAATATTTTAAAGACAAATTAAAACTTTAATTTATTATAGAATGAAGCCCTCCCCCTCTCTCTCTCCTTTGATTTCAAACGTTGCCACATAATTCTCCCTCTATCATTTTTTTTTTTTTTTGGTTAAACTCCCGCCATCGTCTTCTTCGTACTTTTCATTCAGATTTTATGGGTTTTCTTAACCCATTTACGTACAATAACACAATACCTAAAATCGGGCCGTCTTGAACCACTCGAAACATTTTGACTTCGAATATAGCTTCGCCGACTACCGGAACAGCCATGGCCAACTCCATAACCTCCGTCGATGAACCCCTACATTCTCGAGCTCTCCGCCATGATTCTGCCGCAGCCAAAGACGTCTATGATGGGTTTGTGGTGGCCTTCAATGGAATACAATGAGTCGCGGTACTCCGGCGGAAGGGCCATCAGAGATTGGTGAGGTGCGATCTGGGTGAGGGTCAGCTTGGGACATCATAAATCCTTCTTGTCCCAAAAAACAAGAGTTTGCTAGGCCTGACTGTTGTCCTGGGAAGCTTGAGGACAAATTTGTGGGTTCTTATAATAACCGGGGATCTTTTGATGCTTACCTGGTTTATAGCTCTAATTGTTGCAGAAGATGATGGACAACCTGTATTGATTGATAATCTTGATAGACATGGCCCTACAAGCATTTGTCTTTTGGTGATAAAATAGCTTTTGTTTTGTGATTGGTGGACTGAATCATTGTATGGCCTTTTTTTTTTTTTCTTTTTCTTTTCCCTGCTTTTCGCAACAAGATTGCTGGAAAAAGATGAGAGGAGAGATCGTGTTTGGGGGTGATGGGTGGAGTTAGAGGAAGAAGATGAGAGGAGAGATTTGTGTTTGGGGGTAGTTTGGTGAAAAAATAATAATCAATGAAGAGGTCAAAGGTGAAATAGTTATTTTATACTAAAAACATTGTGACATTAATACAAATTGATATTTTATTTAGGGTGTAAGTAAAATACGAAATCACTCTTTTTTTTTTTTTTTTTTTTTTTATATGAATGAAAAATAAAACTAAAATCTTCATTTAAGTAAGAAATGACTTAACCTTAAAAGATCTTAGTGTAAGTTACCCTATAATTTATCACCGAATATTTGTCAATTTTTTAAAAGTGACTCTAAAATTAACCTTTAAACGGTGACAAATTGAGTGAATTTTGATTTCTTTTAGAAGGTTAATTTGATTATAGTGTGAATATATATTATTTAAAATTTCATGGAGATATTATACATTGACGCGGTTTTATTGTATTCGCAATAGTACGATCACATGACGTAAACTTTGACTTTAACAACAAATGCCCAAACAAACAAAACCTAATTTTCCTGAATCCCATCTCTGCTGCCTCTCTTCCTGTGGGTCAATCCCTTCTCACAATCCCTCTCTCTTCGATCCCCGTCTCTCCCAGAATCCCTTCTCTAATCCCTCTCTCTTCGATCCCCCTCTCTCCCAGAATCCCATCTCTCCCCTGGGTCTCTCCCTTCTCTCTTCTCTCTCACAATCCCTCTCTCCCTCCGCAATTTCTCTCTGTCACGATGGCTTTCTCGGCTTTCGGCTCTTTGAATATGACGGGTCGGAGAGAGCCAGAAAAGCGACCTCCGCTCCACTTCCCGTGCTACTAATAGAAGACCTTTCTATGAAGTCGTGTAGAAGAGCCAGAAGCAGTTGCGGTTGTTCAAGTTGTGGTTCTTTTCTTTGTCGCTTTTCATTTCAAATCTTCTTGAAGTCAGAATCTCGTTAAGGTATGGCTTGCACTAAGAAGAGGCTCCTTGTACTGGGACAAAGCCTCGTTTCAAGACTCGGATCTCTATTCCTGGAGCTACAGAAAGAAAGTCCTTTGAAATTGCCATGGAGGATCTGGTATAAGCAAAGGTATTCCTACCAGGGTAAGTCTGCTGTACTCAAAGTGAATTGTCTAAGTGCTCTCCCTTCTTGGCTTTGTATTACCGTCCCACATCGTTTGTGAGATGGTTTCCATATATGTTACACTCGTTGCATTTGTCCCACATCGATCACATTTTGGATTGTGATGGATTGTGCACACTGTTTGTGGAAAATTGCATTGCTTAGTCATGATGGCACAACGGCCTCCATGTTGATGGCACGACAAACAATGTTGTTGAGCCGTGGTGGTGTTTGGAATTCATGGGTGGTCCTGAATCCACGTCCAGAAATTAAGGAGGAGGGTTTTTATTTACCCAAAGATAAAATTCATTTTCCTTTTTTTCTTTAGTTTTTTTCATTTTATTTATTTATTTATTTATTTATGTCCTTTAGCGTAGTTATAGTTCTTTTCATTTCTTTTTATTTTTATTTTTTTTCTTTTGTCCTTGTAGTTAGTTCATTTTATTTCTTCTATTTCTTTTGTCCTTTTTTTTATCATCTTCTATATATATTCTTTAGTTAATCCTTTTTTTATTTTATTATTTTTTTTTTTTACAGACCATTTTAAGTTCCAGATCCAAAGAAATCAAATGAAGATTAGCGATCAAATGAAGATCAGCAGTCATTAATGACGATCAAACTCCTTCAAACATCTGGATCGGTGGGAACGGTCGGCTTCGGAACCAACTGTCAGCGTCGATCCAAAGAAATCAAATGAAGATCAGCAATCAAATGAAGATCAGCAATCAAAGGAGAGTTCGGATTTTTCAGATCAGAAAAAGGTTGAATGGCAGAGTCTTGAGGTTGCAAAGTTCGCTGCGAAGGTTGAAGCTGACAAATTGGAGGTAGCTCGTTCGAATCTGGAGATTTTTGCCGGCTCCAGATTCGAACGAGCTACCTCCAATTTGTCAGCTTCAACCTTCGCAGCGAACTTTGCAACCTCAAGACTCTGCCATTCAAACCTTTTTCTGATCTGAAAAATCCGAACTCTCCTTGGATTGCTCACAGTTCCTCCTCATACTCCGGTTCCGAAGCCGACCGTCCCCACCGATCCATATGTTTGAAGGGGTTTGATCATCTTTTACCATGAATGCAGTTACAATTTGACCCCAAAACACAAAGTATCAGAGGTGGACTCGTATTTTTCAGTTCAGTTTTCTTGTATTTCTTTTGTCAAATCAAATGAATGGTGAGATATACACCACGTCTTAAATCTATAAATTCCATTTTGCTTTAATAGATAAATTCTGAATTACGGCGCATACAAATTTATTGAATTATTTACTTTGGTTCCTTACACAAAATTAAGAATAAATTGACAATTTTGCAGGTCTTTAAATTGGAAGTTCCAGATATGAGGAAGGAAAGGGGGGTGAGAGAAACTAATGAGGGCATATATATATATATATATACACACACATACACGATCTCTTACTCCATGTGGAACAAGAAAATTTTTCCGCACTTTTTATAATGACTATTAGATTAGACCATTAGATCGGATTTCAAACCCACATATATGTTTTTCTTTTAATTCAAAATCACTATAATTATTTTTAGTTTCTAAAGTTAATATTTGCTAATACAATTAATTATAACAATAAAAGGTAAGTACTAAAAAAAATAATAATAATAATGATACTATAATAATAGCAGTATTAAAAATTCCAATTTCAATGAATTTTATAAGTGTTAGAAAATTGCATCCATGACTTGATACTAAAGTTGACATTGTCTGATTGAGTGTAAAAAAGAAATTAAAAATTACACTATTGACATACAAAACAATAAGACATCGACTAAAAAATAATAGTAAATTAAAAATAAAATCTACTTGATCAACTTAATGCAATCTGTGATTTGCACTGCACTTCACTTATAAAAAAATTAATACATTACAATTTAAACTATTGTATACCTCCCTAAATGCATTCTATTTAAAAATTAGAACTTCAATATTTTCTTTAATATTGCTATTATTATACTATCATTATTTTTATTTTTTTAGTACTTACCTTTTATTGTTATAATTAATTGTATTGGCAAATATTAAATTTAGAAACTAAAAATAATGATAGTGGTTTTGTATTAAAAGAAAGCATATAGGTGGGTTTGGAATGCGCATTATAAAACATGCGAAAGAATTTTCTTACTCCATGAGAAGCAAGAGATCATTACTCTATACATATTTTTATTTTTTGTAGAATATATTTTACTGAAGAATCTTTGCCCATTGGAGTTGGTGTTGTGACTCGCAATTAACTCACATAATTGTGAGGAAAAATTTACAAGATTGACATTTAAAATGGGGTGAGGAATATATAAACTCTAACTAAATGTTTTCTACTAAAAAGATAGGGAGAAGAGGAGACAATAAGCAGGCCTTACCGCCTGAGTCACTTCAATGACATCGGAAGGAATTGGCAGCTCGTTCCGAGCCGCCGCACCTGAGCAAGAAGCGTAATTTCAGATATTAGCATGGTGGCGGCTCATTTCGAGCCGTTGGCACCAATACTTACATGCAACCGCAACCAGTAAAACTTACACGCAACCATTCAGACTTTTGCAGGTTGCAACTTTAGTAGGTTGTATCATTTACTTTCAGCGATTATAACCACAGCAGGCATCTTTCATCTTCTTGCGAATGAGTTCTTCAGCAGTCATTGCGTGCCATTGCTCCCGCTATATCATGACCCATTCGCAGGGTGACTCAATTGATAGCCATAGTTTTGGTTAAACTATACACAATTATGTCTTCCCCAAGTACCACAACCCATTACAAGGTTGATCTTTTACCTTGCACTCTCAACACCCCAAAAATGCAAGGTTACAGCCAGAGTTGGTTTGCATTTAATGCAAACTCAAGCAGCTCATATTAATTTTGATACAAATTTATGAACTAAAATTCTTAAAAAGAAATGTTAAAATTGTTTTCTTTCACACAAGGTTGTTTTGCCTAAGGGCATGGTCACTAGAAGCCAGTTGGGGGCCTTGTCTCAACAACCTCCTCCTCAATGATTGGGGCTTGGAATGTGAGAGGGTTGAACAAGCCTCGAAGGAAAAAGGAGGTGAAGAAATGGATTACATCCAATTCATCTCATTTTGTTTGTTTGTTTGAAACTAGAGTTCGGGCTGTTTCTTTTGATATTATTTCCAAAAAGGTTATGCCTAGTTGGAGTTGGGCGGATAATTATGTGGCACATGGTTTGGGCAGAATTTGGATTGGATGGAATGCTGCAATATTGTCTGTCGTGGTTTTGGATGTGCAGGCTCAGTGTATGTTGCTTCAAGTTACCATCCTACATTCTGGTGAAATTATTTTCTGTACTCCAGTCTATGCTGCGAATAGGGCTGTAGATAGAAAGGCTCTCTGGTCCTATATAACCCACTATTCTATATTGGCTAATGGGCCGTGGATCACCCTAGGAGATTGGAATGCTATTAGGTTCCATGGTGATAAGAAAGGAGGTAAGAGGGTTCCTCAAAAGTTGCTTGATGAATTTAGTAACTGCCTGCATACAGCAAATTTACTGAAAATTTATGCTACTAATGGTGAATGGTCTTGGAGTAATAGGCAGAGGACTACTAGGAGGATTTGTGTTAAACTTGATAGGGTGTTTTTGAATAATCAATGGTTGGACCAAATTCCTGGTACTAAGATGGCTTTCTCTGCAGCAAAGAGTTCTGATCATTATGGAGTGGTGGTTCAAGTTTCAAAGACTTTTGCAGCAGGTCCAGAACCATTTAAAATGCTGAAACTCTGGTGTCTTAAAGAAACTGTTTTACCCATTATTGAGCAAGCATGGAAGATTGAAGTTGGTGGCTCCCCTATGCACAGACTTCTAAAGAAACTAACACAAGTTAAAGCTGCTATTAAGGAATGGAATAAAAATATCTATGGGGATGTAGGGGAAAGGGGTTTTAAAGTCTACCCAAAAACTTGAAGACATCCAGTTGCAGTTGCTGTCCAATTCGTCTGAAGATCTGTTTGAGGCTGAATATAAGATCAGAGAGGAGTATCAAGCTTCTATGACTGACCAAGAGATACTTCTAGCTCAAAAGGCTAGGACTCTATGGTTAAGGGAGAATGACAGATGCTCTGCCTTTTTCCATCATTAAATCAAGCAACATAGGAATTTTAATGCAATTACTAGCATAGAGACTGAAGATGGACAGGTTCTAATGGATATATCAGATATAGGCCAAAGTTTTGTGGATTATTATCAGCAGTTGTTTTCTAAACAAATGGATAACACTGTCTGTGATCTAGTGCCTAGAAATACTCTCCCTGTAGAAGATATTCTTTTGTTGGAGGCTCCAGTTGGTTATGAGGAGGTGAAGGCTGTGGTGATGGGGTTTCATCCAGATAAGTCTCCGGGTCCTGATGGTTTTCCTGCAAGGTTTTATCAAACCTTTTGGCAATTGGTTGACAAGGATGTGGTTGTAACGACTCGAATAGATACCAAAATAATAATAAAAATCTATAAAAATTTTGGCATGACTTTCGCAAAAAATGTCCCTCAACAACCTGTAGAAATACAAAAATAAATGCAATGGCCTCACTGGGTCTTAAATCTAACTTATCATGTCCTAACGCACAATTCAAATATTATACTACATTCCCAAAATGGTTACATACATATAAAAGTCCCGTTCCTCCATCTCATCCAAACATGGAACCCACTTAAGTTACATCAAATTACAGTCCATAAAATGTAGCTAGAATTAAAAGTCCATAGCTTACAACATTATACTAATTAAACTAAAGTGTCACAAGGTAGCTAATATTACATTTACAAAATATTACAGTCTAATACAAAAGATAACAAAATAGAATGAGTCTTCAAGCTCATCTAAACCTGTGGTGGACCGTCGTCCGCCACCTCTTTTCCATATCCTGAAAAAATGTTTAAAATAAGGAGGTGAGCATAAGCTCAGTAGGAAGTGTCTAAGACACACTTCTTATATCCCCGTGAATCCATACAATGAATAGATAAAAAGTGAACGGGAGCATACCATCGGAAAACACATATTCTCAACCACAATAACAAATATATAACAAATATCAACCAATCACAAATTTACCACGATGTCATGAAGTGCAACGTTATGCAAATGTCACTCCCCATTTCCGAAACAATTCCGTTTCAACAACCAAACCGTTAGTGTAGTCCAACCCAAGGCACCTCCATGGCGTCACGAAAGGAAGGTTGGTTAACTATTCACGACCACAAGGCACCTCCAAGGCGTCGCATCCGGCCTAGTTAACTCAACTACATTCCTTTCTAGACTACACCAACATCACAGACCACTAGGCGCCTCCTAGGCGTCCTGTTTTCGCAACACTTTTAGAAAATATTTTCCCCAAAATAATTTTATTTGTTCTAACAATTATTTTTCCCCTTTCTCTTTCTCAATGGATGCATGAATGCTTCATGCTTCAAATCATTAATTTAACTATATGTTTTCACACATTTCCATTTGCATTATCATCACAATTTAATGAAAATTTCTAAACATTCATTTCCTTTATTTATTTATTTATTTATAACCATAGCATCCATTTTTCTTCAAAACAATAAATAAATAAATAATCATGGAAACATACAACACATCAAACACTAAGCATGCTCATTTACCGTAATGAAAATAGACATGTATATGAACTCAAATAACACAAGGAGCACAATTATCATTGTAATTACAAAGAACTACAACAACAACAAGCTAAGTAATTAAAATTTAGCATGCTTAGAATCAACTTTAAGGGGAAAAATTCACCAAAGGCCAAGAAATTGTAAATTAGAACACCCCTACCTCAAATTGATGTAAACCCCCAATTTGAGCCCAAAAGCCCTAGAATTTTGAACTCCCTAGAGTGCACCAAAACAAAAATTGTTGGTACTCACACGTAGAGCTCGCCGTGCTCTTCGATTTGCTACAAATAGCACCCAAAAATTCCAAGTATGGGAGGAGGAATCAAAGCTTGAAATTAGAAAAGAAAAAGAAAAGAAAAGAAAGGGAAGCTTCTGGACAGAGACGCAGAGAGAGAGAGAAATTGGTCTGTGAAATGGCCTTATGCCCTTTGTGGTGTTTTAATACATTAGTGGGGCCCACTTGCTTTTTTAAAAAAACACTTTATAACTTTAATATATATATATATTTATATATTCATACCCAT
The DNA here is from genome assembly GCF_030987335.1 of Cornus florida. NCBI lineage: Eukaryota > Viridiplantae > Streptophyta > Magnoliopsida > Cornales > Cornaceae > Cornus > Cornus florida. Next base: position 21,420,021 of record NW_026775574.1, read on the forward strand.
TACATTCTCCCAAACTTTAAAAGATTTCGTCCCCGAAATCAGGCCATACCTGAGGGAGAAAACAACTCTGGATACTTGGAGCGAACCTCCTGTTCGAGTTCCGAAGTAGCCTCCTCAACTCCATGATGCCTCCAAAGAACCTTTACCAACGGTATCATCTTTTTCCTCAACACCTTCTGTTGTGTGTCAAGGATCTGAATTGATCCCTCCTCGTAGGAAACATCCTCATCAATGTCCACATCAACCCAACTCAAAATGTGAGACGAATCTGGCTCGTACTTCCGTAGCATCGACACATGAAAGACATTATGAACCCTGTCCATCTGTGGTGGCAATGCTAGTCTGTAGGCAACCTCTCCTACGCGGTCCAAGATCTCAAAAGGTCCAATAAATCGTGGCGACAACTTACCACTCTTCCCGAACCTCATCAACCCCTTCCTTGGAGACACCCGAAGAAAAACATGGTCTCCCACCTTAAAGGATAGCGTTCGTCTCCGCCTATCTGCATAACTCTTCTGTCGGCTCTGAACTGTAAACAATCTCTGTCTAATCAGCTTAATCTTCTCGGTAGTCTCTAGTACAATGTCGGATCCTAAAGCGGTTGTCTCGCCCACCTCAGTCCAACAGACAGGAGACCTACAAGGTCTACCATACAACGCCTTAAATGGAACCATCTGAATACTCGCCTGATAACTATTGTTGTAGGCAAACTCAATAAGTGGAAGGTGATCCTCCCAACTACCACCCAAGTCAAATACACAGGCTCGAAGCATATCCTCCAAGATCTGGATGGTACGCTCTGACTGGCCGTCCGTCTGTGGATGAAATACAGTACTAAGGTGCAACGCTGAGCCAAACGCTGCTTGAAGTCCTTCCTAGAACTTCGAGGTGAACTTAGCATCCCTATCCGACACAATAGCCACTGGAACTCCGTGCAATCTCACAATCTCTTTCACATAAAGAACACCAAGTGCCTTTGCGTCATCTGTTGCCTTAATAGGCAAGAAGTGAGCCATCTTGGTCAATCTATCGAAAATGACCCATACGGCTTCATTTCCCCTCCGTGACCTAGGAAGACCTGTCACAAAATCTATTGCAATCTCCTTCCATTTCCACTGCACTACCGGCAACGGCTGCAATAAACCAGCTGGTCTCTGGTGCTTGGCCTTCACCTGCTGACAGGTAAGGCACTTAGCTACAAACTGTGTAACATCCTTCTTCATTCCATTCCACCAATACTGACGTCTCAGATTGTGATACATTTTGGTACCACCTGGATGAACTGCAAAGCGGGAAGTATGAAACTCCTGTAAGACGTCCTCACGACAAACTGTAGGAACAACCAACAAACCCTTAAACCGTAGACCTCCATCTACATGTAAGGTCCAATCATTCACGGTCTCACCACTGGAGATCAAAGTGTAAATGGCATCCAAATCTGAATCTTGTCTCTGTGACTTAATCACCCATCTAACAAGAGTGGGTTGAGCCACGAGACTAAACAAGAATGTTGACTCACTGCCATCATCATCATCATCAAAACAATACAATCCCATTTCAGCCAAATCTTCCAGCATCTTCCATTTTTGAATGGTTAAACTAGCCAAAGTCCCACGAGATTTCCTGCTTAAAGCATCAGCTACCACATTTGCCTTGCCAAGATGATACTGCAAATCAAAGTTATAGTCTTCTAAGAATTCAACCCATCGCCTCTGTCTGTTGTTCAAGTCCTTTTGGGAGAAAAGGTACTTGAGACTCTTGTGATCCAAGAACACCTCAAATCTCTCACCATACAAATAGTGTCTCCAACACTTCAAAGCAAATACAACTGCCGCTAACTCTAAATCATGAGTAGGGTAGTTAAGCTCGTGAGTCTTCAACTGTCGAGACCCGTAAGCCACTACTCTATCATCTTGCATCAGTACACAACCCAAACCATCACGTGAGGCGTCACAATAGATGACATAACCCAAGCCATACTCAGGTATCACCAACACCGGAGCCGTAGTCAACCTTGTTTTCAACTCTTGAAAGGATAACTCACAGGCCTCATTCCATGCAAACTTGATCCCTTTCCTGGTCAATCTGGTCATAGGAGCTGCCAAACGGGAAAAATCCTTCACAAATCTCCGATAATAACCCGCTAGGCCAAGGAAACTCCGGATCTCAAAGACATTCTTGGGTTGCTTCCAACTCAAAACTGCCTCTATTTTTGAAAGATCAACTGAAACCCCACCTTCCGAGACAACATGTCCCAAAAATTTCACCTCTTGTAGCCAAAACTCACACTTTTCATACTTGGCGTACAAACAGTGCTCCCGTAGAATCTGCAACACTATACCCAAATGGACCTTGTGCTCCTCCCGAGTCCGTGAATACACAAGAATATCATCCACGAAAACTACCACAAACTAATCCAAGTAATCGTGGAAAACACGGTTCATTAAATCCATGAATGCCGCCGGCGCATTGGTTAAACCAAAAGGCATAACAAGAAACTCGTAATGTCCATACCGCGTACGGAACGCGGTCTTTGGAATATCCTCCTCTCTAACCTGTAACTAATAATAGCCTGACCTCAAGTCAATCTTCAAAAAACAACTGGCTCCCCTCAACTGATCAAATAAATCATCTATCCTTGGTAAAGGATACTTGTTCTTAATGGTGGCATGATTTAACTTTCGGTAATCAATGCACAACCTCAAGGAACCATCTTTCTTCTTAGCGAACAAGACCGGTGCACCCCACGGTGACACACTCGGTCGTACAAAGCCTTTCACTCTCAAATCATCAAGTTGCTTTTTCAATTCTTTTAATTCAATCGGTGCCATACAATACGGTGCCATAGAGATTGGCGCGGTACCAGGCATCAAATCAATAGCAAATTCCACCTCTCGGTGTGGAGGCAACTCAGTCAAGTCTTCTGAAAACACATCTAAAAAGTCACGCACAACCGCTGGATAATCAACCCCGTAAAACTCAACGTCATCATCGACGAGAAGACTAGCCAAGAAGAATGTCTGCCGATCTCGACCCCTGACACCATAAAATGAATGAGTGAGATGATCACACCGATCTCCCACAAAACAGAAACAATCCCCATCCGAGGTACACACTGAAACTCTGCCCCTGAAATAATCAATGACAGCTCTGAAGGATGACAACCAGTCCATCCCAAGAATGACGTCAAATCTCGTCATCTTGAGAAGGATGAGATCAAACTTAAGAACGCGTCCGGCAATTGTGATGGAACAACTCCTACAAACTCTACTAAGAGCAACTGAACCCCCGATAGGCGTGTCAACACAAAGCGGTCTGTCTAACTGATTGACCTCTAAACCCAATGCCCGTGCAAATGATGAAGCAATGAATGAATAAGAAGCACCGGAATCAAACAATACACGAGCCCAAGAATGGGATACAAGAAACATACCCCTGACAACTGAAGGACTGGATGGTGACTCGGCTGGAATGAGTGCAAACACATGACCCTGGGTCCTCTGCCCCTGGGAACTGCCTGCCTGATAGCCAGACTGCTGAGTAGGTGCACTCAAAGAAGCTCCCCTACCAGGTCGAGAACTCTGGGCTGACATAGCTGGCTGAGATGGCTGAGGTGGTGGTGGTGGTCGAAACCCTGACTGAACTATGGCAGACTGCATCTGCCTCTGCTGTGAACCTCCACCTCTACCCAAACCACTGCCCTGCTGTGGACAATCTTTCACCCTATGGCCCTACTGGCCACACCCAAAACATCCACCAGACGCCACCTGAATCTGAATACACTGGGACTTGTGATGCCCTGGCTGCCCATACTTGAAACAAATCATCTGAGCTACCTGTGTCTGAGTGCATTGGGACTTGTAATGTCCCAACTGCCCGCATCTGAAACAAGTAACATTCGGTCTAGAAGACCCCATGGACACTTAAGCTGTGGGTGCAGATCTGACTGGCTGCTGTCCCCTGAACCCTGACTACTCATGCTTCTGCTTCTGCTTCTTACTTGATTGACCTTCGGAAAAAGTACTCATACCCCTGTTGTGCTTGTAGGAATCCCTGATAGCCTTGTTGTCCTTGCTCTCAGCCTCAACCACTAAAGCCTTTCGCACTGCTTTTGCATACTCTGTCGGTTCTGAAGCAGCTACAATTGGCCTAATGGTAAGATCAAGGCCATCAACAAATTTCTCTATCTTTCCTTCTTCATCATTAGCAATTCCCGGTGCAAACCTCAAAAGTGATGTAAACTTGTTTTCATACTCTGTCACTATCATGCTTCCTTGCTTCAACCCATCAAACTCCTTCTTTAGTTCCCTCCGCTTAGGCGCCAGAAAGTACTTCTCATAATACAACTTCTTGAATGTAGCATATGTCATAGTATCCAGATTATAGGTGTGAGAAATGGTCTTCCACCAAATCTCAGCATCGCCCACAAAATTGTAAGTAGCCAATGTAATCTTCAACTTATCCGTTGCCAAATTCATGGCATTAATATGCTTCTCCACCCTATCCATAAAACTATCCGCAACAAGCGGATCTGAACCGCCCTCAAACAAAGTTGGCATCAATTTCACAAACTTTACAATGTGGTAAAGAGTATCATCTAACTTATTTTTCTTTGTAGGTGGTGGTGGTGGTGCCGGTGGTGGCATAAACTGTGACGATAACACACCTGTCGGTCGATATGCATCAAAAATGGCCTCCTGAACGGCTAACCTCAACTGCTCCCTATTTATCTGAAAAGGTGGGTCAACGGTCCCCCTCGCTTATCCCTCTCTTGGTGGGACCAAATCACGCAATAAGATATCTTCCTCAACTTGCTCCTGATCCCTTTCCACGGGATTGGAGCTAGAACTTTCCCGGGATCCCTTCATGTTGCCATGAAGCTATAAGAAAAGGAAACGGATCAATTACGATGACACTAAAATACGCACGAGAACGGAGTCCTCACACGAATGACTTGACAAGAATGGAAACACATAAACACCTTCCATACTTCCAAAATACCCAACTAAGGATAAACATAATCATAATAATATACAACAACATTAACCACTTAACACGTAATGATATAAGCATTTAAACAATTAAGCATGCCTTTCAAATAATTAAACACCTTAACACATAAACATATAAGCATGCAATCACGTAAGCAATTAAACAAGTAAGCAAATAACTCAACTCCCCATGCAATCTTAGGTAGGCCTCTACCCATCGTCCTAATGGTATTCGAACCATCGCTCTGATACCAAATTTGTAACGACTCGAATAGATACCAAAATAATAATAAAAATCTATAAAAATTTCGGCATGACTTCCGCAGAAAATGTCCCCCAACAACCTGTAGAAATACAAAAATAAATGCAATGGCCTCACTGGGCCTTAAATCTAACTTATCCTGTCCCAACGCACAATTCAAATATTATACTACATTCCCAAAATGGTTACATACATATAAAAGTCCCGTTCCTCCATCTCATCCAAACATGGAACCCACTTAAGTTACATCAAATTACAGTCCATAAAATGTAGCTAGAATTAAAAGTCCATAGCTTACAACATTATACTAATTAAACTAAAGTGTCACAAGGTAGCTAATATTACATTTACAAAATATTACAGTCTAATACAAAAGATAACAAAATAGAATGAGTCTTCAAGCTCATCTAAACCTATGGTGGACCGTCGTCCGCCACCTCTTTTCCATATCCTGAAAAAAATGTTAAAAATAAGGGGGTGAGCATAAGCTCAGTAGGAAGTGTCTAAGACACACTTCTTATGTCCCCGTGAATCCATACAATGAATAAATAAAAAGTGAACGGGAGTATGCCATCGGAAAACACACATTCTCAACCACAATAACAAGTATATAACAAATATCAACCAATCACAAATTTACCACGATGTCATGAAGTGCAATGTTAGGCAAATGTCACTCCCCATTTTTGAAACAATTCCGTTGCAACAACCAAACCGTTAGTATAGTCCGACCCAAGGCACCTCCATGGCATCACGAAAGGAAGGTTGGTTAACTATCCACAACCACAAGGCACCTCCAAGGCATCGCATCTGGCCTAGTTAACTCAACTACATTCCTTTCTAGACTACACCAACATCACGGACCACTAGGCACCTCCTAGGCATCCGGTTTTCGCAACACTTTTAGAAAATATTTTCCCCAAAACAATTTTATTTGTTCTAACAATTATTTTTCCCCCTTTCTCTTTCCCAATGGATGCATGAATGCTTCATGCTTCAAATCATTAATTTAACTATATGATTTCACACATTTCCATTTACATTATCATCAAAATTTAATGAAATTTCTAAACATTCATTTCCTTTATTTATTTATTTATTTATAACCATAGTATCCATTTTTCTTCAAGACAATAAATAAATAAATAATCATGGAAACATACAACACATCAAACACTAAGCATGCTCATTTACCGTAATGAAAATAGACATGTATATGAACTCAAATAACACAAGGAGCACAATTATCATTGTAATTACAAAGAACTACAACAACAACAAGCTAAGTAATTAAAATTTAGCATGCTTAGAATCAAATTTAAAGGGAAAAATTCACCAAAGGCCAAGAAATTGTAAATTAGAACACCCCTACCTCAAATTAATGTAAACCCCCAATTTGAGCCCAAAAGCCCTAGAATTTTGAACTCCCTAGAGTGCACCAAAACTGAAATTGTTGGTACTCACACGTAGAGCTCGCCATGCTCTTCGATTTGCTACAAATAGCACCCAAAAATTCCAAGTATGGGAGGAGGAATCAAAGCTTGAAATTGGAAAAGAAAAAGAAAAGAAAAGAAAGGGAAGCTTCTGGACAGAGATGCAGAGAGAGAGAGAAATTGGTCTATGAAATGGCCTTATGCCCTTTGTGGTGTTTTTAATACATTAGTGGGGCCTACTTGCTTTTTAAAAAAAAAACACTTTATAACTTTAATATATATATACATATATATATTTATATATTCATACCCATTACAGTAGTGGCTGTTGTGCAGCATTTTTTCAATTCTAGTACTATGCCTTTGGGAATTAGTAGTTGCTTCCTCACTTTGATCTCAAAAGTTGGTAATGCTTCCAAAGTAGGAGATTTTAGACCAATTGCTTTGTGTAATCTGGTGTATAAGATTATCACTAAATTAATGGCTAATAGGCTAGCTTTTCTTCTACCAAAACTGGTGGGGGTGGAACAGTGTGCTTTTGTTAAGGGTAGGAAAATCAAAGAAGCTCTTATTATGGCTCATGAGCTGGTTAGGGGGTTTAATAGTCAAACACATCCATCTCTGGCTTTAAAGGTTGATATCAAAAAGGCATATGATTTAGTGTCATGTGAGTTTTTGCTTCAGGCTTTGAGTTCTTATGGTTTTTCTGATCAGTGGATTAGTTGGATTTCTAGCATTTTTTAATCCACTAGATATTCTATATTGCTTAATGGTTCTCCAAAAGGCTTTATTCAACCTGGTAGAGGTCTCAGACAAGGCTGTCCACTGTCGCCTTTGTTGTTTACATTAGTCACAGAGTTGCTGTCAAGAATTATTATGGATGCTATTCAAAAAAAGGAGTTAATAGTTCTTAACTTAGTTAAAAAGTTCAAGCCCTTTTTGTCACATTTTCTTTGCAGATGATCTCCTTATGGCTTGCTAAGCTTCTATTCACAATGCCAGGGTTTTATTTGATATTTTTAAGAAATTTGAATGTTTTACTGGTCTTCAAGTTAGCCCTAGTAAGAGTAGTGTGCTGTTTTCTAGGGCAGTTAGAAGGAAGCTGCTTTGCTTGAGGTTTTACACTACAGGGAAGAGGTTTTTCCAATGAAATATTTAGGCATTCCTCTCTGTCCAAATGGTTTAAAAAGATCTGTTTGCAAGGATTTGATTAATAGGATTTGTAGTAAAATTCAGTGTTGGAATGCAAAGCTTTTATCTGTTGCAGGTAAAATAGAGCTTATTAAGGCTGTAGTTACCCCTATTTTTCAATATTGGTGTTCTATATTTGATGTTCCAGTGGTTGTCATTGATCAAATTCAGAGATTATGCAGAGATTTTTTATGGGGCAGTAAGGAGCATACAAAGAAACTTCACTTGATGAAATGGGATATGATCACTAGGCCTAAAGATGAAGGAGGACTAGGCATCAGAAAGTTAATGGATATTCAGGTAGCATCTAAATGCGTGCTTGTGTGGGATTTTCTGACCAGCAAAGATAGGTTGTGGATATCGTGGTTTCAACATAAGTATTCTTCCAAATGTAATTATTGGTCTACGATTCCTAGGATGGTATCTTCTGTTGTGTGGAAATCTATGTTATCAGTTAGAGATACCATGCTGCAGCATTGTGAGTTTCAAATAGGCACTGGGCATAGTTTTTTGTTGTCCAAGGATCCTTGGTGTGCAGGGTAGACTGTTGTTGCTAAGTTTGGGCATAAGATGATAAGAAGTTTGCAGATGCAGCGAGATGCTCCTTTGAGTTCCTTAATTCAGAATGGGGCTTGGGATTGGTAGCTGTTGCAGAGTAACAATTTGTTGCCTTTACGGCAATTTCTGTCAACTATTGTTATTTCTAATAATGGAGATAAACTTGTGAGGGCTGGAGATCAGTTTTCTTTCAAAGTGGCTTGGAGCAGGTGTAGGAATGCTATAGATAAAGTGCAATGGTTCAAGTTATGCTGGAATAAGGCCACGCCTCGGTGGTCAACCACAACAGCTTTTATGATGGCAAATAAGTTACCATCTATGTGTAATTTACAGAAGAGAAAAGTTCAACTGGCAACGAGATGTTCAAATTGCAAAATGAATATTGATGACAGAGATCATATCTTTGTTACGTGTTCTTTTGCTCAAGGTTTTTGGGTCTGGACAGGGGATGTGCTCAGATGGGATATGCAGCAATTCTCTCATGTTCTTTTTGTGTGGGAGCTATTTCAGTGGATGCATCAGCACTATCGTAATTCTAAAATCCTGAAGTCTTTGTTTGCAGCAGCTATATGGCATCTTTGGGGGGAGAGGAACACTAGACTTCATGACAATATTGCAATGTCTTCGGAGGTTACTGCTAGACGCATTCTTATGGAGTGTCTAGAAGTCCAAAATGCTACTCTTAATGACCTTGTCTCAGTATAGGGTGTGTGTTACTTCTGTGTATTGGAAATGGGCCTCTTCTTTTGGTCTAATTTCCTTTGTTTTTTATTTTCCTTTCTGACTGAGGGTATGCCTTTTGTGCATCTGTATTTAATCGTTTTATTCTTTTGCTATACAACAATACCAATTATGAAAAAAAAAAAAATTTGTTTTCTTTCTTCCCAATTTAAAACAAAAATTAGGAGAATAAGCAAAGGTCATAATAATGGAAATAGTTATAGAATAATCTTAAATTAAGACAACCAATTAAGGGTTAATTGAAAATCAATATTCATTCCAAGTCTACGACACAAATCTTTAACTACAGAGGATATCAATACCTCATCTCCAATGTCATTCATGTAAAGGTTCAACGATAACAAACTCTTGCTTCTTTTAATGTATTCAGTAACATGGAAGGCACCTTTGGAGCTAATTGCATTGTTGCCAATGTCTAGAAGAACAAATTTCCCTGGAAGAGCATGCATGCATGTAACCATTAACTGCAATACAAGGAAATGCAGTGTCCTTGCCCTGGTTTGGACATTGGTGTGCATGTATTATTAACCAAATGCATTACTATTCAACACAAACGCGCGCACGTGCACACATACATATACATGACCCCATACATATAGAAGTTCAAACAATGAAGCATAGAATAGAAGCGTAACAACTAGAATAACAGATTTAGCAAAAACCAAACCTTTATGTGAAGATAAACCAAACATCAAAGCATGAGTTCCTTCATCTCCAATAGAATTTCCATATAAATGAAGTTCCTGAATACATAATTTAGCTATAAGTCGCATGACCTATCAAAGGGAACAACAAAGTTTTATCTATTGCAAACACATAACTATACAAAATATCATTCTGTGACAGATAAGTAACATAAAAGATAAATGTATGCTTTATCTCTAGTTAGCCACAATGCCTGTCACGCTTTATGAAGCCCCAATACTTAATAATGAAGAACATTTCCACTCACTAAAGAGGTTATTATTCAATATTCAGTTCTTCATCAAAACCTCCATGCAGTTTCTTCTTCTTTTTTTCCCTAATTCCACATAGTTTCTTCACTTGCTAAAAACTGTCATCAGTTATCATTGAGGGAGGAGGAGAAGGAAGCGGGAAGGTTTATTGCAAATGCAAATCGAGGCAGAAAGCAGAACTGAAGGGCAGCAATTTCTTGCAGAAAAAAAAGATTCTTAGGTTTATATTCAATTCATCCCTCCCACCATTGTATAACTCCCAAATATATGCTAATGTGATCAAATCAAGAAGCCAACTTGGTGAGCTCCACCAACCGCTAGCGTGAAGGGCCTTATAAGTTCAGCAAAATCCTTCTTAATGATATTTTCTATTCTTCTCATATGTCATTTGCATCACGTATTTTATATCAATCCAATCTATGACTGAAGCTCATGTTAAATATATTGTAATATATATATATATGTGTGTGTGTGTGTGTGTGTGACTTTTGATTTTAGGTTACAACTATTCAGATAATACATGATTTTTGGTTTACACCTTTTGAATAGGTTGCAACTATTAAGATGGTATATGACTTTTGGTTTGCAACTCTTGAATAGGTTACAACTATTAAGAAGATATGTGACTTTTGGTTGCAACTCTTGAATAGGTTACAACTATTCAGAAGATATGTGACTTTTCGTTTGCAACTTTTGAAAGTTTATAAATAGCGATGGTGCCACACATTCTATATATACTTTTTTGTTCTCTTTCTTGTATTTTCTAGTCATAACAGTTTCAACGAGTGTTTAGGGAATTCCTTCAATATTGCTAACTGTAGGAATTCAGACTTTGTTGTATCCTGGGAGTGTTTTGTTGCAGAACCCGTTAGCAAACTCAATTTGAGTGGGGGCAAATAACACTTTAAGGAAAGTGAATACATGCCTCAAAGTCTGTATTTTGTTTAACATCAGTGTGCTTGAGAAGGTCTGGTTATCTCCAACAATTTCTGGATCAATTGCTTCAACAATCTTAAAGTGTTATTTGGATGGAGACTATATCAGATAATACTACGTTCAAGGTTATGAATCAAGACTTTGTGAAGTTAGATCGATTTGATGGATCTAACTTTACCCGTTGGAAGGATAAATTAATGTTCCTCTCACTGTTCTTAAAATCTAATATGTTCTGGATCCAAATCTCCAACCATTCCCAGAGCCAACAGATAAAGATACAGAGAAAATGATTGAAGATAGGAAGAAACGAGATGAAGATGAATTGGTTTGCAAAGGTCACATTCTGAACACACTTTTAGACCGACTCTACGATCTTTATACTCCTATGAAGTCTCCTCGGGAAATTTGGAATGCACTAGAATTCAAGTACAAAACTGAGAAACTAGGTACGGATAAATTTTTAATATGTAAGTACTTTGAATTTTCAATGGTTGATAATCTGTCAGTTTTAGATCAAGTTCATGAATTACAAGTTCTAGTCACAAAGCTTCGGGAAGTGAAAATTGTACTTCCAGAATCCTTCCAAGTGGGGGCTATCATTTCAAAGTTGCCTCCTAGTTGGAATGATTATAGAAAGAAACTTCTGCATAAGACAGAAGAATTTATTTCGGAAGAAATACAAAAACATTTGTAAATTGAAGAAGAAACTCGAATTCGTGATAAGAAATATTATATTGAAGATTCTTTCAAAGTGAATTATGTGGATGGAGGCAAATCAAATAAATATCAGAAAAGCCTCAAGTTGAAAAACAAAGGGACATTCAAGAGGAATCATCCTTATAAGAATAAAAATCCTTCTGTACCATGTTTCCATTGTGGAAAGAAATGACATTTTATTCGTGATTGTAGGTACAAAAAGTACGAAAAGAAAGAGAATGCCAATAATTCAAACAATGCTAATGTAATGGAAGAGAAGATTTTAGATCTTGTTGCTATGGTGTCTGCAATGCAAATTGGCATGATAACTGAATTGAACATGGCAACAACAACTAAGTCTTCAAATTGGTGGCTTGATTCTGGGGCTACTATCCATGTTTGTAATGATAAATCACATTACAAAACTTATGAATCTGTAGATGATCAAGAAATTCTGATGGGAAATCACAACTCTGCCCAAGTTTTGGGAAAATGGATTGTTGAAATTCAATTTACTTCAGGAAAGAAGTTAACAATGCAGAATGTTCTTCATATCCCAGAAATTAAAAAGAATCTTGTATCTGCAAATTTATTATGTAAGAGTGGCATTAAAGCTGTGTTAGAGGCTGATAAGTTAATTCTGTCTAAGAACGAAATTTTTGTTGGGAAGGGTTATGCTTGTGATGGAATGATTAAACTAAGTATTAATAAAATAAGTCATTCTGCTTATATTGTTTGTTCTTCTTCTATTTGGCATGCATGTTTAGCACATTTAAATTTTAGATATTTAAAATATATGTCAAAACATGGTTTTATTTCTTGTAGTAATGATTGCAATGATAAATGTGAAATTTGCATTGAATCAAAAATGACTAAGAAACCTTTTCCTAAAGCCAATCGAAATTCACAACTATTAGAAATAATTCATTCTGACATTTATGAATTAAATGAAAAATTAACTAGAGGAGGAAAAAGATATTTTATAACTTTTACTGATGATTGTTCTAGATTTACTTGTGTATATTTAATGGCTAGTAAAGATCAAGCTTTTGACATGTTTAAACGTTATAAGGCTGAGATTGAAAATCAAAAGGAAAAGAAAATAAAAATTCTTCGTAATGATAGGGGTAGTGAATATTTTTCTAATGATTTTTCTGCTTATTGCGAAGAACATGGAATAATACATCAGAAAAGTGCACCTTACACTCCACAACAGAATGGTTTGGCTGAAAGAAAGAATAGGACACTTGTTGATATGGTTAATTCTATGTTATTGAATGCTAAATTACCTATAAATCTATGAGGTGAAGCTTTACTTACTGTTTGTCATGTGCATAATAGAATTCCATCTAGAAAAACACATATTTCACCTTATGAGATTTGAAAAGGAAGAAAACCAAACTTATAATATCTTAGAGTGTGGGGGTGTTTAGCCTTTTATAGAATTCCTGATCCAAAGAGAACTAAATTAGGTCCAAGAGGAATAAAAAGTGTTTTTGTAGGTTATACTGAAAATTCTAAATCTTATAGACTATTAGACTTAAATTCTAATGCCATTGTTGAATCTAGAGATGTTGAATTTATAGAAAATAAATTTTGTCATGATTTTTTGTTTGAACCTATTCAAAGGAAATCTAATGATTTGGAATCTAATACATCTCTTAGAGACAAAAGGAAAATAAATGATGAAATGACTGTACCTAGGAAAAGTCAAAGAATTAGAAAAGTTTTGGCTTTAGATCCTGATTTTATTTCATCTCAAGCTATAATATTTCTAGTAGAAGGAGATAGAAATAAAGTTCTTAATAAAATACCCATTTTATTGAATATAGAAGATGATCCTAAAACATTTTCTGAAGCAATGGCTTCAAGAGATGTGGCTTTTTGGAAAGAGGCTATAAATGATGAAATGGATTTATTGTTGTCAAACCAAACTTGGATTTTGGTTGAATTATCACAAGGATCAAAACCTGTGAGTTGTAAATGGGTATTTAGGAGTAAGTATAACACCGATGGATCTATTCAAACCTTTAAAGCTAGATTAGTAGCCAAAGGTTTTAAACAGAAGAAAGGTATTGATTATTTCGATACTTATGCACCCATGGCTAAAATTGCATCTATTAGAGTTCTTATGGCTTTGGCTTCTATTTATCATTTACATGTGCATCAAATGGATGTAAAACTGCATTTTTAAATGGTGATCTTGAAGAAGAAGTATATATGGAATAACCAAAAGGTTTTGTCCTACCTGGAAATGAAAGGAAAATTTACAAATTAGTAAAGTCATTATATGGTTTAAAACAAGCACCAAAACAATGGCTTGAGAAATTTGATTCAATGATACTATCATTTGACTTTAAGCATAATAATGCTGATAAATGCATTTATTCTAAATTTACAAATGATTATGGTGTTATTATTTGTCTTTACGTTGATGACTTACTAATTTTTGGAACAAATATGAGATGTATTTCTGAAACTAAGAAGTATCTAACTTCATGCTTGAAAATGAAAGATCTTAATGAAGTAGATACTATCTTAGAAATTAAAGTAAAGAAACGTGAAAAGGGGTATGCATTGTGTCAATCTCATTATATTGAAAATATGCTTCTTAAATATAATTATTTGGGAATTAAAGAAACTAGTACCCCTTATGATTTAAGTATTAAAATGCTTGAAAATTCTGGCAGAGCAATTGCACAGCTTGAGTATGCTAGTGTTATAGGGAGTATGATGTATGCTATGCATTCTACAAGGCCAGATATAGCATTTGTTGTGTGCGAACTTTCTAGGTACACAAGTAATCCTAGTACAGTTCATTGGAAAACAATTATTAGAATCCTTGGATATCTTAAGGGAACAGTGGACCAAGGACTGTTTTATTATGATTTTCCAGCAGTACTAGAAGGACACTCAGATGCTAGTTGGATTACTAGTGCAAGTGATAATAAGTCCACGTCTAGATGGATATTTACAATTGGTGGAGGAGCCATTTCTTGGACATCTAAGAAACAGACGTGCATAACACATTCAACAATGGAATCTGAGTTTATTGCATTAGCGGTAGCCGGCAAGGAAGCAGAATGGTTGAGAAATTTGTTATTAGATATAGAGTTGTGGCCACAACCGATGCCATCTATTTCTTTGCACTGCGATAGTGAGGCAACTATGTCTAAAGCATATAATAAAATATATAATAGAAAGTCTAGACATATTAGTTTAAGACCTGAGTATGTTAGACAATTAATAACTGATGGAGTTATTAACATAATATATGTTAAGTCAAGTAATAACTTAACAGATCCTCTTACTAAGGGACTCTCGAGAGATTCGGTAAAAATTACGTCTAGTGGAATGGGACTGAAACCCTTTGTTAAAAATCACCAGTAATGGTAACCCGGCTTTGTTCTAGAATACCACTAGTCCAAAGTTTAATGGGTAATAACAAGTTACTGATATGTGGTTGTATAAGCACTGAAATATATATATATATATATATATATATATATATATATATATATATATACTGCCCCTTCCAGGATGTTCAGTGTAGACTGCTACGTTTTGAGGATGAGTTATATACTCTTAAAGAAGTTCAAAATTTTGAAGTGTCTATAGTAGCAGAGACACATATTGGAACTTCTCCTATATGAACATAAGAAGTGGTGCCACTTCTAAATGTTCATAAAATCAAGATGAACACATGGCCATAATAGTGCTAAAGAAAATATGGAAATCTCATAGAAACTGGATAGAATCATGTGTGTGATATTTCCGGTTTTAATAAAAGGAGACTTGGTTTAAACTAAGGCTACCATTGTTCTTCATTAAAACTTTGAATTGCTTACACTAATTGAAGGTTCAAATCGAAAGATACCTTCTTGTATGCATGATAATATCACATTGACTGGATACCAATATATTACAATATAGTGGGGGATTGTTAAATATATTGTAATAAATATGTGTGTGTGTGTGTGTGTGTGTGTGTGTGTGAATTTTGATTTTAGGTTGCAACTATTCAGATAATACATGATTTTTGGTTTACACCTTTTGAATAGGTTGCAACTATTAAGATGGTATATGACTTTTAGTTTGCAACTCTTGAATAGGTTACAACTATTCAGAAGATATGTGACTTTTGGTTGCAACTCTTGAATAGGTTACAACTATTCAGAAGATATGTGACTTTTGGTTTACAACTTTTGAAAGTTTATAAATAGCGATGGTACCACACATTCTATATATACTTTTTTGTTATCTTTCTTGTGTTTTCTAGTCACAACAGTTTCAACGAGTGTTTAGGGAATTCCTTTAATATTGCTAACTGTAGGAATTCAGACTTTGTTGTATCCTGGGAGTGTTTTGCTACAGAACCCGTTAGCAAACTCAATTTGAGTGGGGGCAAATAACACTTTAAAGAAAGTGAATACACGCCTCAAAGTCTGTATTTTGTTTAACATCAGTGTGCTTGAGAAGGTCTAGTTATCTCGAACAATTTTTGGATCAATTACTTCAACAGCTCATATTCTAAAGATTTATATTGTCATACCAATAAAGAAATCACCAAAAAGCACAAGGAGACCCAAGCAGGATACGGGCAGTGTACAAGTAATTAAGATGCGCTCATTCTGAGTTAATTGAATTCTAGCAGCAATGGCAAATGAAATATGAAGATTCAAAAGTACTTAGGCACCTGTCCTCAAAAGTACTTAGGCAACAATAAAGATAAAGCCTTAATTGATAAAAACTTCCTTGGGAGTTAAGACTGGTGAACCTTATAAAAGAGCTAAGAATGTTAACAAATATTTCCCCATCATTCCTCAAAAACTAACTCTTATCCTAAAGCTACCATAATAAAGATCTGATCAAAATGTATCAACCTTGTAAGCCAAAAAAGGAAAGAATAGTGGACTATGACAAAAAGGACATGAAGTGGTGATAGTAGAAAGTACTGAATTTTTAGAAGTTGACAATTCAAATATCTATCTTGATGTAATCATTTTGAAACTTTTAAATACAAAATATTTAAAAGTTAACCCCGTGCTCCACATAATCCCATTTAGATAAAAAGAAAAATAACACATTTTAAAATTACTTCAATCTATATATAGTTCCAATACCAAATGATTCATCCTTTTTTATGAATGGTCAGAATTGAACCCATAATCCCACCTTCTATTTCGAATGTCATGCCAGCCCTTAACCTTTGCTGTAATTGTTTTGGCCTTAAAAGATTTCATCCTTTATTTAAGAACGGAAAAAGGAACAATTTTTTTCCTTTTCATTTTGTTATTGTTATCTTTTTCTTTTGTTTTGTGGAAGACACAATTTAAATTGCTCTAAAACCGTTGAAAAATAAACCTGATTTGAGTATTTAGTATTTTCAAGTATTTTTATATCTATGATGCATGTGTGAATTTAGTATATATGTTAGTGGGTAGTAAATTGTCTTAGTGTGAGTTAAAGTATTGTAAAATCAAGAGTCATGAGAGTTACAACTAGTAATGGTCATTTTAGTGGGTTAGTGGGAGTTATGCCTATTGAAGATTATGTTAGTGGGAGAAATGAGAGTTATGGACATTTAAATTTAATAGGTACACATACATATGTGAGGCCTATATAATCATATACTATAGTCATTTTAGAATAAGAATAAGTAAGATACAAGTGAAATAATATACGTCTTCCTCCATTTCTCTTTCAATTATATAGAGTTGTATTTGTTTGTATAGCCCACTATTTCCAATAAAGTGGTATCAAACCAAAGTCAGAAAGTAGTATCAGAGCAAAAGCTAACAAAGTGGTATCAGAGCCAGATTTCATGTTCAGAGCCTAGACAATCCTGAAGGCCTGACGAAGTTGATCCTATAGAAGGTTTAACATTTTGAGAAAAACATGTTTCTTCTCGATGATGATGAAGAAGGGAAAATGTATTTTCTTAGCGAAAAGATGATGTTCTCTAATTACAAGAGAATGAGAATCATCATGACTTCATACCTCAAAGCATGTGATTTGTGGGATGTTGTTGGAGAAGAGCCAAAGAATGGTATGTCCAACAAGCTTCGTGAAAAGAAAGAAGATAAGGCATTGGTAGTGTTGCAAAAGGCAATACATCAAGAAATTTGGGAGTATTTTAGAGAGTCCAAAACTCCAAGTTGTATTTGGAAGATGCTCGAGACCATCATTTCCAATCATAGAGGTGAATCACTACCCATGGAGTATTGGGTACAATGCTTTAAGGATGATAGGTTTACAAAGACTAATTATGAAAGTTTTGAGGACAAAGTTGTGGAGAATGAAAAGGTGTATCATGCAAAAAAAGTTGAAGATTTTGGAGATTCAAAAGTTGAAGGAGAATTTGAAATGGTGAATGAGGAAGAGGTAAAAAAATATGTTAAAGAAGAAATTGAAAAAGTGGAGGAGGATGAAGTGAAAATAGAAGATTTAGAAGAAGAAAATGCTAAAGAAGAGGCAAAAGTTCAAGTTGGTAAGTTAACACTTTCAGGTATGGTTACAAATTTCACCTTGAAAGAAGTTATATTTGACTTATTTAATGAAATTATTATTTCTTCATATTCATCAAATAATGCTTATTTTGTGGGGAATGATGAACCTCTCTTAAATAAAATTGTTCCAATTAATTATGAGATTAAAGCTAAAGGCGAGAAAAAAATTTCGAATTATTTTTTATAAGATAGTTCAAAGAATTTGGTAACTGACACAGGTTGGGTGAATATGGAGTTATTTTTTGATTCCAAAGAAGAAGCACATAAGAAGTTCAAGAAGTATCGAAATTTCAAGAAGAAAGAAGACGGATGGAGTGTTCGTGTGAAGAAGATAAATGTTGATCATAAGAGGACATTATTTAAGCATTTGAAGAAGTTTCACAAGCCCTACACATCAATGGAAATGGCCAAGCAGATTGAAACTATTGAAGGAAGTGGAATTGAAGATCAACTATCGAACTTTTTATCAAGCCCCCAAGATTAATAAGAAGTTTATTTTCAAGTTACAAAATCAAGTTTAAAGGGGGGTGTTGAAAAATAAACTTGATTTTAATATTTAGTATTTTCAAGTATTTTTATATCCTTGATGCATGTGTGAATTTAGCATATATGTTAGTGGGTAGTAAATTGTCTTAGTGAAGTTAAAGTATTGTAAAATCAAGAGTCATGAGAGTTACAACTAGTAATGGTCATTTTAGTGGGTTAGTGGGAGTTATGCCTATTGAAGATTATGTTAGTGGGAGAAATGAGAGTTATGGACATTTAAATGTAATGGTTCACATACATATGTGAGGCCTATATAATCATGTACTCTAGTCATTTTAGAATAAGAATAAGTAAGATACAAGTGAAATAATATACGTCTTCTTCCATTTCTCTTTCAATTATATAGAGTTGTATTTGTTTGTATAGCCCACTATTTCCAACAAAGTGGTATCAGACCAAAGTCAGAAAGTAGTATCAGAGCAAAAGCCAACAAAACTTAGGGCCATATGAAGGAAAAAGATCTCTTGTTAACAAAATTTTTGGATCTAAACCATCTGCAGCAAGTGTAAGAGCTTTATCTGCAAAGAAATGTCAAACTTGAAAAAGACTGACATCTAACGGAACCAATCATTTAGGTACACTGGTATAAAAGTTTAAAACCATTTGAGGACTTCGTGAGCACTTACGCTACACATGACAGGTGAAGCAACATAACATGTGCACAAACACATATTGATGGAAAATCTTCCAATATCTCAAAATGGAATATCATATTCCTCAATAAAACAAGTATATTGACATTAAACTTTACTAATAACGCATTTGGACTGACCTTAGCTCCTTCGTCTCCAATGTTTGATTGAAGAACACCATCAAAAGCTTTTAATCCAGCTAAAGTTATTCCATTGGCAGCAAATTTCACTTCCTCTACACTCTGAAAATCATGTGGATATGTTGGCAATGGAAAGCAAGATTACTTTAAATCCTTCAATGTAAGTAGGAAAACTGAGCACATACAGAAACTATATTCAGCAAAGAATCACATGTAAATTGTTCTCTGTATGTAGTTCTTCTCATGTATGCAAGGCTTCTGCCATTTTATGTTCATAATCAAGAGAGTTCTTGATGAACTTAATTAAAGCAAGAATAGACATGTAGTTGTAACAAATAACAATAATGATGAAGATAGGCACACCAAAAAACATAAACTCAAAAAGTATATATATAATTTAACCTGATTGTATGCTAAGCTCTCGGCAAGGAAAAATAGTCCCTTGTCTCCAAAGTTACAACCTGCCAACACCTTGTTGTATAGTCAAACTATATAATATGAGTGTTAATCAACTTTGCTACCATAAACTACTAATATGGAAAGTTGAAATGGATCTCCGTGACAGCATTTCAGATACCGAGAAATCCAGACTCAAAATAATTGGTAAGCAAACTGATATTAGTAAATTTGATATTTAGTTGTAGGAATTCGAATGGATATGTATGTTATCGCTCTGCCACATTCTAATGGGGTTCTAGCACACAATTGTTCTACATTGAGGAGGAGATTATTGTATCACTTGATAGTATATGAGTTGTACAGAAGTTTTTGGATGTATTCCAAGAGATTTCAGGGTTGCCACCAAGTCGAGAGATAGACTTTGTAATTGTCTTAGCTCTAGGCATTACATGTATTGCTAGGGCATTATACAGGATGGCACCAACAGAGATGCGAGAGCTGAAGGATCAAATACAACAACTACTCAGTGAGGGTTTCATTCGCAGGAGTACTTCACCATGGGGAGTGCCAGTGTTGTTTGTGAAGAAGAAGGATGGTTCACTTCGCTTATATATAGATTACAGAGAGTTGAATAATATTACTATTCGTAACAAGTATCCTTTACCCAGGATCGACGATCTATTTGATCAGTTAAGGAGAGCCACTTATTTCTCCAAGATTGATTTGTGTATCATCAACTTCGAGTTAGGGAATAAGATGTTCCTAAGACAACGTTTCTCACTAGATATGGTTCTTATGAGTTCCGTGTCATGCCGTTTGGGTTGACTAACGTGCTAGTGGTCTTTATGGACTTGATAAATAGGTTTTCAGAGCTTACTTAAATCAGTTTGTCATCGTATTCATTGTTGATATTTTGGTTTATTCTAAGTCAGAGGATGATCATGCTAGACATCTTCGTACAGTTTTGCACAAGCTTCATGAGCATCAGATGTATGCTTAGTTTGAGAAGTGTGACTTTGGCAGCGATAAGTGAAGTTTCTACGTCCCGTGGTGTCGGAGAAGGAGATAGCAGTAGATCCAGCTAAGGTTTCAGCGGTTTTAGAGTGGGAATAACCTACTTTACCTTTGGAGATTCGAATTTTTTTGGATTGGCAGGATACTATCGTATGTTTATTCAGGGTTTCTCAAAGATAGCGGGACCACTCACCCATCTGATTAAGAATGGTATACCATTTGTATGGGATGAACATTGCTAGATAGCTTTTGACGAGCTGAAGAGCAAGTTGACTTCTGCACCAGTTCTAGTTACTCCACAGAGCGGGATAGAGTATCTTGTCTACACAGATGCTTCCTTGCTGGGTCTAGGATACGATTTGATGTAAGAAGATCGACCGGTTTTTATATGGGTCTCGTAATCTTAATTCTCATGAGCTTAATTATTCGACACACGATTTGGAGTTAACAACTGTGGTCTTTGCCTTATGTATTTAGAGGCATTATTTGTTGGGAGAGTCCTTCAGACTATTTAGTGATCACAAGAGCTTGCAGTATTTGTTCACTCAGCGGGAACTGAATATGAGACAGCGCATGTCATACCCCTAATTTTAAAAGGATAGTCTCGGTATTTTCTTTTATGGTTTTATTGAAATTTTAAATTCTTTATTTGATTACTTGGCTATTTGTTAATTGGTTAATTGTCTACTTGATTTATTTGTTTAATTGTTTATTTGTATAATTGTTTAAATTGGTTATGTGAAATATAATTATTTGTTTCGCTTGATTTATTTGTTTTAATTAAATTATATGCTTATGTGGTAATTAAATGTTAAATTAAATATATTATTCTTATTTTAAAAGGAGTTGGGTTTGGACATGATCAACGGATTATTTGGATAGTGTAAATGGGTACAGTTTTTACCCATGGAAGTATATACATGTATATATGGGTATATATATATCTTGGGTTAGGTTAATTATTAATAATTAAATTAGTCTCATTCTTTTTATATATGTAATATAAAGTTTTAAGGTTTTATTCATATTTAGTAAAATTGTTCACTTAGTTAGTTTATTTTATTTTCTTTTTCCTTCTCTAAGTATAAGTAAAATTAAGTTAATTAGCGTTACTTATATATATAACTTTGTACGTCTGCCAAGGGTTTAGAACCTTATTCACGTAGTAGTGGAGGCAGAGAGAAAGAACAGTGAGGTTTGAGAGAAAAACAGAGAGAGGGAGAATTAGGGTTTGACTAAGAGCAAGGGCTGAACCAAGGAGAGGTATTTGATGCTTGCTCATGGGTTGAACCGAGAGCAGTGAGGACTTGAGAATAGTCTCGGATTTGTTGAAAAAATTAGGAGGATGACAATAAGGTTTCAAAAGTGAAATCAGAGGCAAGTTCTATTTCTTACTCTTTCTCTTTGACCTATGTTCTGTGCATGCCTAAATAATCTCCAGGATTAAATCGGAATTTAAAAACTGATATTGTATGCATGTTAATTTAGACTTTAAACCATATTATGTGTTGATTAAGTGAAATTGATTTGTCGTTCAAATTGTTTCATATTCTGTTTTAAATTCTTGTAACGATGCATACTAGGTTTATATGATTTTTCTAAATGATTGGGACTTAATCAGACCTCTAGGAACTTAAACTAAAGATTTCAAAGGGATTTTAATATCGTCAGAGACGAATATGATGACAGGAAGCAGGGGCAGAGCCGGCTCCCTATTTTTTTTTTAGCCAAGGCTCTCTGTGATAGAGAAAGAGAGAGCCGACTCCATGGTTTTAGGGAGCCAGCTCCCTAAGGCACAGAGCCGGCTCCAAGGGGAGCCGGCTCTCTTTATGTGGGAGCTTACTCTCCACTTTTGAGAGCAAGCTCTCTTGCTTAAAGTGTGTACTGGAGGTGGTTTTTAAGCACTGTTAGGATGTTTGGGGTTCCTGAACTGTTTTAGGTTAATATTGAAGGTTCTAAATATTATTTCATGTTATATTAAAACCCCATATTGCATAATTTATATCTATATGCTAATGGATTAAACAGTATGAAATTTTAAACAATTTTGCATGTTGTTAACAAATATAAAGGATTTAATTACTTAGTTTTATTTTAGCAATTTAAATGACTGGAGCATGATTTTTAAATCTTGTATTAGATGCATAATGTGGTCATATACATATTAGACTTTATTTATGCTTACTTTGGAGTATGATTGATGAACTATTTATTCCTGTTTTGTCAATTATAAGGATTTTGTGGATTGTATGCACTGGTATGGGACGGTAGCATACTAGGGACGGATTAGTTCAAAATACTAAGTCATACCTACTCTGGAATAAGGGAATGGATTAACAATATTGTACATCCTACTTATATATATCGTGTCAAGGCAACGAACAGTTAAGCGGCACTAATTTGGATATGGATGAATTTTAAATATATAGTTATGGTACCATGATATGAGCTTGAGTCTCAGGATCGATGGTTGGGGGGCATATATGCATTAGGATGCACAGCTGGATATGATGGTAGAGGTGTACCCTGTTAGGTCTAGATACTCATGCCCACCTCAGGTGCGTTTTGCATGTTGCCTTCTATTCAGGTTGAGACCCCATGTGTAGTCCAGTGAGAGTCCCTTAGTGTGGATATATATATATGTATGGACTAGATAGATATTGTTGAGTAATCTAAGATGTATATACGTATCGGGTCTCTGTTTGGATTATAGTTCGAATAGAACTTATTCGTAGGCCTGACCCACTATTATTTTTCAAGTATCGGACTGTTCCAGTCTTAGAACTTGTTTATGCTGAGCAGAGATCGTTACTCATTCTTCCGATTACGTAGGCCTACTGTTTATGTTTATGCTGTAGTTTTGGATTCTTTCTTTAGTTCAATTTCTCAGTTAGATTTTGATTAGGGGGTCCACTCGATGGATTCCTGAGTTGTCTAGTTATTGGAGGTTTTGGATTATTGGATTTTAATTATTTAATTTTAAAGATTTATATTTTAGATTTCTTTCAGCCTTTATTTATTTTTTTAAATTCTTTTTGTAATCTATGGTCATTTATATACTTAATTGTCTGGTATTCCTCATATCTGTGCTCAAACTTGATCACCCGTGGCTCTAGAATCGAGGGGTATCATAGTTGGTATCAAAGCCAGGTATAACAATTTTGCATGCTGTTAACGGATATAAAGGATTCAATTGCTTAGTTTTATTTTAGCAATTTAAATAACTAGAATATGATTTTTAAATCTTGTATTGGATGCATAATGTGGTCATATACATATTAGACTTTATTTGGGCTTACTTTGGAGTGTGATTGATGAACTATTTATTCATGTTTTGTCAATTATAAGGATTTTGTGGATTGTATGCACCGGTATGGGACGGTGGTATACTAGAGACGGATTAGTTCAAAATACTAAGTCCTACCTACTCTGGAATAAGGGAATGGATTAACAGTATTGTACATCCTACTTATATATATCGTGTCAAGGCAATGAACAGTTGAGCAGGCACTACTTTAGATGTGGATGGATTATAAATATATAGTTATGGTACTACAATATGAGCTTGAGTCTTAGGATCGATGGTTAGTGGGCGTATATGCATTGGGTTGCATAGCTGGCTATGATGGTAGAGGTGTACCCTGTTAGGTCTAGGTACTCATGCCCACCTCAGGTGCGTTTTACATGTTGCCTTCTATTCAAGTTGAGACCCCATTTGTAGTCCAGTGAGAGTCCCTTAGTATGGATATATATATGTATGGACTAGATAGATATTATTGAGTTATGTAGGATGTATCTGCGTATCGGGTCTCTATTTGGATTGTAGTTAGAATAGAACTTGTTCGTTGGCCAGACCCACTATTATTTTTTAGGTATCGGACGGTTCCAGTCTTAGAGCTTGTTCGTGCTGAGCAAAGATGGTTACTCATTCTTCCGATTACGTAGGCCTGTTGTTTATGTTTATGCTATAGTTTTGGATTCTTTCTTTAGTTTAGTTTCTCAGTTGGATTTTGATTAGGGGGTCCACTTGATGGATTCCCAAGTTGTTTAGTTATTGAAGGTTTTGGATTATTAGATTTTAATTATTTAATTTTAAGGATTTATATTTTAGATTTCTTTCAACCTTTATTTATTTTTTTAAATTCTTTTTGTAATCTGTGTTCATTTATATACTTAATTGTCTGGTATTCCTCGAATCTGTACTCGGACTTGATCACCCGTGGCTCTATAATCGAGGGGTATCACAGTGCAGGTGGTTAAAGTTTGTGAAAAGCTATCATTTCTCTATACAGTATTATCCAGGGAAAGCGAATGTGGTGGCAGTTACACTCAGTTGCCGACCTTATGCTAGTCTTTCTACATTATTCGTCACCGAGTGGAATGCTTTGAAGACGGTTGATGAGTTATCCAATGCTTTTATGACATGTATGGTAGTTACACCGTCTATCATTCACAAAGTACTTAAGGCGCAACTTATAGATCACCAGTGCATTGATAGAGTTGCAGAATTATCTTCTGGAGATGTTCTATTTTATTCTATTAAAACAGATGGAGGCTTGAAGCACAAGGGACGTCTAGTAGTACCTTTTGTTGATGATTTGAGGAAGGATGTGATGACAGAGGTTCACAGATCTGAGTTTTCTATCCATCCAAATGGAGATAAGATGTATCAAAACATGAAGCCATAGTTTTGGTTAGAGGGAATGGAGAGGGACATAGCTATTTTTGTGTCAGATGGTTAAGATTAATCATCAGAGACTGTCGAGTTCTTTGCAGCCACTACCTATACCAGAGTGGAATTGTATGGTGATAAGTATGTTAGTTATTTTCCCCAATGTAAACATGATCCCCCTTCCTTTATTCCATTCTTTGCATGTAATTCGCGGGATCATTAAGGAGTACATTTTCGGTACCTCCTACTGAGTCATTGTGCTCACCCCTTTATTACCATTTTTCAGGTCACAGAAATGAAGTAGTAGATGACATTCCTCCACAAGCTTAGACAAATTAGAGGGACCTTTAATTTCTTTTGTAACCAAAGTAATATTTTATGTTTTGAAGAAATGAAATGTATATGTATCTATTTTGCTTCAAGCTTATATAAGATCGGCATATATATTTATTGTGGATAGAAATAGTTTTGATACCATCCTTTTATCTTTTGTGGTCTCATTAGGATTTCTAATCCTATGTACGGCCTTGTGGCCATATTATAATGTAACCGCATTATTTTGACTTCAATTGATGTATTAAGCCGCTAATGTGTATATAAATGCATGGATGATATTTTGTGGAAGATTTGCGTCAAATGTATGTTTCCGGGATGGGTTTTTATCATATTCAAGGGATAAATGGACTAGCAAGGGTGCCAGGGACTTAAATCATCAAATGAAGCCTTAAAGGCCATTACAACATGAACCGGGCGACGTGTGGGGTTTAGACGTTGACCAGTATCTCAGAAAATAAGGCAGTATGACATTTCACTGTGCAGGGCTCAAACTGGTCAACGTTTAGGCCCAGACGTTGACCGATTTGCATGAACCAATCAACGTGTACCCCGCACACGTTGACCGATTCCTGTTGTCCCTCCATTTTTTTATTTCTTTCATTTCTTGTCTAATCCCAACTCATTCAATAATGTTATCGTGTATTACAAGGCATAGTATGATGCATTAATTATATTTTAACATTAGAAATGACTGTAATGCCCTTAGATGACCTCGGATTAGGTTAAGGACCCGGATAACGATCCAGACCCCCGAGTTTGGGTCGTTACACTAGCAATTGTTTTTTTTTTCATTTTATTTTATTTTCCCTCTTGTAATTTAAATTTTAAATTTTATTTTTCCCTCCTAAGTGTTCCCTTCTAAACTCTATAAATAGGGACTCTTAAAAAGGGGAAGAAAATATATATACAGAGTTCGAGAAAAAAGTGAGAGAGCCAAACAAAGAGCTTGCTCCACTCAATCCTTGTATATATTTTTTTTATTCCTTCTCATTCAATGAAAGTAGTTTTATTTTTATCTTTTATTTTCATGTTATTATGTCAGTGTAATATTCCTCTTCAAGGAGTCTGGAAACCACTATCGTTGAAGTATACATATTTGTGTCTTTTATTTCTTGTATGATAATTCATCCGGAGAGTATTCTTTTGTGAATCTCAATGACAAAAACCTCACAATGAAAGTTGGAGGCTAAAAAAATAGAGGGAGCATTATTCTTGATATGCCAAAGTGTATATATAGTGCAGTGGAAATACCGATAATGGCTATCCCTATTTACAATACACTTTACTAGAGAAATAGTGGCAAACATTCCCCGTATGAAGGTTTAGACATATCTAAAAGAATGTTAGAAAAGCATCTGGAGTGTAAGGCAAAAAATAAGATTAATTTTTTTCTGTGGAAGTGCTTAAAGGATGTGATTCCTGTAAAACAAAATCTCAAATTGAAAGGTGTGATAAAGGAGGATGTGTGCACGGTTTGTGGAATGGAAGGTGAATCTATTGAACATATGCCGTTAAAACTGTCATAAAGTTAGAGAGAGATGGAGATTATCCCCTATCCGCACTTTGTGTCTTCAAAGCAATTAGTTTACGAGACTTGGTGTGTCTAGAGATAGACGGTTGCCACCGGTGAAAGGAATGATTAAATGCAATATGGATGCATGGTTTGACGATAGATTGCAACCAGGTGGGCGGTGATATTCAGGAATTCGAAAGGGGATGTAGTCAAAGGTGTGGTGCTTCGACATTTTCGTGCGCAGTCGGCTACATTGGCAGAGGCTATTTGTGTTGGGGAAAGCGATAGAGTGGTCTCGAGGCTATTTGTGTTGGGAAAGCGTTAGAGATAAGGGTGGTCTCGAACTTATGGTTTAAATAAATAAATCCTCAACTATCCACTTTCAACATTTTGGAGAAGTGGAAAGAGGGCTTGGGTGAACCTCATTCCTTTTTACTTTCACTTGTTTTTTCTCCACTAATCCACTTCAAAACCCAGTTTATTATAAATAATTTAATTGCGGAACTGAAACAACACAAAATCTACTTATTAGTCCAGCCCTGAGAATCAAACAAGGAAAATAATGGCAATCCCAAATTTACAAACCACATCATGTTTTTAGTGTTACAGTCAAAGCCATACAGCATCAAGGCAGTTAGGTGACTTCTGTGAACGGTTGATGGGGAAAATGGATCTTCTCTTCGAAGAACAAGTGATGCTTACTGTTAACACATTATGAAAAAAGAATTGAACAAAAGGAGCACTTTCATTTTTACTTATACCATGCCATATTCAAAGAGAACAGCAACATCAAGACAAACGCCTCTTGATATCTTTAATAGCAATGTGTGCAGCATTCCGCCCTGGTGCGCCCATCACGCCACCACCAGGATGTGTTCCACTCCCACACATATACAGCCCTCTAACAGGTGTCTGGTAACCTGACCTGTGACCAAAATTCTGAGACATTTTATTCATGATTGATGAGTTCAGATGATACAAATACAGTTCAAACTAAAATCATCCATGGAAAATCCGTGCTAATCAGGCTCAGAAGTACTTCAACATGAAGAAAGCTGGAATTTACCACCCCTTGACAGGCCGCATCAAGAAAATTGAATCCAAACTCATAGCACCGTGAAAAATGTTTCCCCCTATCAAATTATATACACAATAAATAAATCAAAGTTTATAATTAAAAACATTACTTATTTTATTTTATTTTTCTGGTTTTTATGCATTTAACAAGAAACTAATACATTTTTTCCCCGTAAATAACTAGTACATTTTCCCCATAGAATCGTTTAATTTAAATTATTTTCCATAGGCTTAATTCCTCGTAGCATATATGTTGCTTAATTCTTAGCATTGCAAGTCTCAAAATGCATACTTTGTAGTTTTGAGATTATAAAAAATCGAAACTTTCCCATGCTAGGCCGGTATAATTTCCTCTAAAGGAATGACTCATGGCTGTAATAGCAGAATACCTGTCAGACCAATCACCCTTTCCAGATCTGGGGGTGTCAACATGTCATAGCCGATAACTGATGAGCTGAAGCCTGGGGCGTATTCATCAATCAGCGTGAAACATCGTTGTGCATATGATTCCTATGAGGACAGGGAATAAAAATATCAGCTGCCAACAAAGGTGGATGTACTCAAAGCATTAGAGGACATGCCACTTGAATAACGGTCAGACATATCACTAGCGAAAGAAAAGGTTATTATGCATTGGCACACTGTCCCCAACCCACAATAAATTTCTTGGATAGATTTCAATTTACCCTGTATGCAGGATCCTCCCAGCTACCATCTGAGGGTTTGTAAGGCGTGTATTGCGTAAATAAACTGATCACATGCTTACCTACAAGAACATGGCAAGATTTCTACAATATAATGTATGAACCGATTATTTTACAAGCAAAGCTTTATCCATTAGTTTACTATAGCCCCATATTTGATGCGGAAAGCATTTGTGTAAAAACAATAATGCTGCACGAGGAGAAAAAAATAATATTGGAGCACAAAATGAAAGGAAAAAAATAAATAAATAATCAATTATATACATAATTTAATTTCACATAAATATTTGAAGCATCCGTGTGTTTCTAACATCTAAGAATAAATCCCCTCATATTTTGGACAAATATTTTAGAGAACTGCTCAAGTTTCAGAAATAACAGACACTCATGTCTTCACCTAATATCAATTTAAATAAGGAAAATCCAGATCAACTTCAACTCAACTCTACCCAATAAAGCTTTCTCCCAGTATTTGGATTCAGCTACATTAATCTTCTAAGCCGCTCAGATCCATCTAAGACCATAGTTTCTCTAAATCATGCACCAGATGTCTTCTCATTCCCTCAACCTACATCTTATTGGTGTTCTCATGTCCTTAAAAAACCATAAAACTTGAATCACATTCCTCCTCCTTGCTGGTCTTACCCCTCATTATTGCACACGGCACAGCCTTCTTAACATATCTCATCTTGTCCTTCCATTGTTCCACCTAAAAATTTTTCACACATATTCATTTATAATTATATATTTTGTTTTGCACCATCCATCTTAATCTCTGCATTTCAAACTCATTAATTTCAGAAACAGCCCAAGTACAAAAACATATGCTTCCTAGATATGTGAGACACTCACAGAAATAACAGGTGAGGGAGCATAATTGCATAACCTAGATTGACTCATTCCTATGAAGGGGTCAAAACCCTCAATTTAGTTCAATTTCTCTCTCTCTAACCAGTTCCTTTCATCTCTCTTCCCATCTAATCTACTCATTTATCCCATTGTTTTGTTTAGCTTCCCTTTACCAACCACAATCATAAACAGTCCTCTCTCTCCCTCTCTCTTTCTCTAACCAGTTCCCTTCATCTCTCTTCCCCATCTAATCTATTCATTTATCCCTTTGTTTTGTTTGGCTTACCAACCACAATCATAAACAGTGGTATATTGGAGGAATCAGTTTATATTCCACACAGTTCCAATATAAACCTAATCTAACAAAATTCAGGAAAAAGGAATGATTATTTAATTACTGCAGCATGCCATGTCTACAACCAAACAGCAGAATACAGTGTTAGATATGTCTGAAACCAAAAAATGGAACAAGAATGAGCATCCTATTCATGCAGCATTTCTATTTCATTCCATACTACACTCTGTTTCTACTTTCTTCCATTCCTCTGTAGTGTTGCAACAAATCATAGAGAGGAGGGGGGGGGGGGGGGGGGGGGGGGGGGGGGGGGGGTTGGGGTGGTGGTTGTGGGGAGCGGGTTTGTTTGGAAGAAAAAAAAAATGTAAAACTTTGATGCGTCAAACTAAATATCGGCCTCTTAATATACATAATGTCGCTATGAAAGAACAGATAAATGCACCAGGACAATAAGTGCATCATACCAGGGGGGGAAATAGTCTTGTCCAATGAAGAAGGAATTGTCATCTCCATAACAGGTCTTCGTGATGGTAAGCCATTCCAAGCATCTTGACAAGCTAAGGCAATTTCATCCATGCTATAGCAATGAGAAGAGCAACGTAAGAAGGCAGAAAATAATCCACAAATGCCAAAAAATTAAGTTTAAGGAAACTAAAAAAGGCTTAGAATGGAATTAGGTGCATGTTTTATTGTTAAGAGTGTGAAGTTCCGTTACACCCCTAACTGATATATCTAAATAACTTGAACTGTAGCATTTCTGATAAACAAAAAACTGACTCATTTTCTAGGCTCTGAGTCAGAGTAAGCGAACGTCGCCATCTAGACCTAGAGAGGGTGAATATGTGATGACAAACAAATAACAAACTTTAAAAGAAATTCGAAAATTGAACTACTATTAGTTGTAATTTGAATAACTATATAAGAAAGTCATAACCATTATGTTTGCAAATCTGAAGCAATTAAATAAAGATAACATCCATATTACATGAACACGTGCTTTTTACACGGAAAACCACATCAGAGAAAAGCATGGGACCTAGTTCAGACAGATCAAATCTGCTATGAGAAAAGGTTTACAACTAGGTTAATGAGACTCTAAACCCAATAATCCCCTAGTTACCTCTAAACTAGACTCAAGCCGGATGCTCTAAAACACTGTAGCTGCCAATCAACAAAATCGCTCCTCCTTTAACACATTGATCTCCATGACTAGTATCGCCCGCTCTTCTTAGGTGCATTGAAGATACTTCTGGTGTTGAATAATCCTTGTAGCACTTGGATTGTTTGTTGTTCGACACTTAAATCATGCTCACCATCTAGATGTTTGATGACAAACACCCACCCCCCCCCCCCCCCCCCCCCCAACCCAAAAAAAAAAAAAAAGAGGGAAAGGAAAGAAAATTCTAGCAATTGAATTGCTGCAATATACTCAATATGATTGTATATGCTTGAGTTATGCTTGCTTCGATTGTGCATATGTTTTCTAAGACCATTGGGTGTCTATATAGATCAAAGAAGCACAAAAGATTTAGGGATGAGAGAGTTTGAATCTTACTATTATTATAACTTCTTTTTTTTTTCTTTTTATCAAGGCCAAAAGAGTTAGAATCCTTTTTCGAAACTCAATTTTCATAGGTTTCGTTCAATCAAACACGCTATCAATCGATCGGAATTACTCCAGTGGCTTTCACTTGATCCATCAACCAACTGAAGAAGAACTGTCCTGGATTCTTTAGGATTTCAAAATAGAAACTTCAAAAAACTATCCTATGCATTCCAAAAAAGGTTTGATGAATCGAAACATATAATTTGAAAACCCTAGCATGTTGAATGATATGAATGCAATATATATATATGAATCCTAATTTGCTGAATGTATAATTGAGACTTGCAACTACCTTTTGCCCTCAGTTGTACCTCTAAATAGCAAATTTACCCTTGGATAGAGGAAACTCAACTAACGGAACCAACTTTGGAAACACTAATTAAATGCTAAAATGAAATACAGACTTACTTATAAAAATAAATAAAATACAGACCCGAAGTTTGAACGAAATTAGTCAACTAAGTCCTATTGACCTAACAAAGTCAAACCATACTATAATCGCCATCTTTGTCATTCAGGCGGCCAGGCCTTATTCCCACATCATTGCATCTGCTATGTGAGTTCAGATATGTCTTTCTACCCCAATTGAAATATGATGTAAAATAATCTGCTACACTTTTGGGCCAGCACCTGTCTCTCAGCATGACTTAGCTTTATCCTCATCTAAAATTTCTTCTATGTGAAGCAAATTGAAACTGACCACTCATGCTAAAGAGAGTGGCAAGTTTAATATCTGAAGCAAAAAAACTTCTAATGTTTATTAGCATCACCATCAACATCTTAGTCTTTCAAGACAGCTAATCTGCTGTTTCCCTATACCTGAACAAGTTGTAAGAGAACTGAGAAGCTCTCAATCAGCTGTCAGTTCCCCTTTTTATGTCATTGGTTTAGAAATTAGGAAAAGTAGAAGTAGAGATGAGTAAGAATTTATTTCCTTTATATTACAAGGACATTGGTAGGCCCAAAAAACAGATGGGGCCAAAACTAACTTTGAAAATATAAAATTGAATATAAGTGAAAAGGAAGGCAAAATAACACTGACTCATTAGCATAGTCGCACACCTTTCACAGCCGATATGAATGATAGCAGAATGATGAGGACCCACGTCTGGATGATCCAACTTGCAACAAGGGAACAGGGGCAACGAATCGACAGCTACATTAATTTTTGTTGTTCCCTGTTTCAGCAACAACAATATGAAACTGAACTTCAATTACCTCCAATAAACAAACTTTTCCATCCATAGAAATAAAAATAGACACACATATATAAAATTCCATGAAAGGTTAATAAATGCAATTGTAGTTCACATCACCTATAAAAATATGGAAAATGATTGTTACACCGAATAGTTACAATGAATTACTAGACCTACTCTTTTAATTGGTCAATTATGCAACAAATAAAGAAGGAGAGCCCTCCACTTAGTTGTATTTGGTATAAATAACCAATAAATAACCAATTAAAAATTATTTGGTTAGACAATTCACTGCAAGTGTTCGGTGTGAGTATCACTACTCTAAAAATATAAATTTCCTACTGCAATCATTGAGTTGACTTGAGTTTTAATGATTGAATGAAAATTCTGATTGGCAAGAGGAAAATTCATCCTTTGATGATCAAGAAGGAAAGTGGAAGGTTGTACATCAAAGGGAGTAACTACACACAGTGCCTGTTGGGAGTGGAATAAATACAAGCATTTGGCCAATCGGTATCACCAATTCTGATATTACTGAAGAAAAATCATATTCAGAAATTATAATTTAACCCCTCTCAACCTATCAATAACATCACTCTTATTTATATATTCCCAGGATATGACCCAAAGAAAATTGTAAATTGCTATCCTTATCCACAAGATGGGTTATAGGTTTGTAAAAATCTGAGACTCAAAATCTTTTTAAAATATAACAACGCGTGGCCTAATCAGGGCTCTAGATGACATTAATATCAAATTTAATTTTTTCTCTACTGGTCAGATGTGTTGGCTGACCTCTTTATTATATGGAAAAACAAAGCTAATTTAGAGAAAATGGCTTCTAATAATGAGAATACAAGATAACATAAAACATTTAAAGGAACATCAAATGGTCGTACACAAAGTACTGAAATATAGAACTCGGTGTTTATCCAATGACAGTACCACTTATCCCAACCATACAAGCATTGAAAATTCATTACAGACCAATTGCACTATGTTCAATGTAATAATACATCGATGTGTCAGCCTTTGGTTAATTTTAAATGTCACGTCTTAGCATATCTATAGCAGAAATGAGTTGCAACCTGCATTCCATTTTTTTTTCCCCCTGTTGGGAGAATATAATAGGAGTGATTTTGGCCTAGAATATATATATTTTTTTTTGATAATTAGCCTATGATAGAATATTGATGAGAGTGATATTTGATTTTAGGAATCCTCCATTAATGTATTTCCATATTTATCTCTTGTATTCTTTCACTTATAAAAAGAGGTGCTCATTGTAACCAATATTTAGAGAGAACAATAAAAGTGATGTAGCCCACTGGGCTTTGTGTGCCGTGGATGTAGGCCGTAGTGGCCGGACCACGTTATTATATCCTTGTGTTCTTCATATTTAATTTCTCTCTTCAATTTTTTATTCCTTTCAACATCCCCCTCAGGTAAGTAGTTGCACCCTGCATTTTCAATTAGAGTAATACTGAAAAAAAAAAAATTAAAATTAAAAGGAACCTTTGCCAGCAATGAGCAGACAAAAATCAAGACGTATATTTACCGCGTATTAATAAAAGTAAGTTGCTAGCAAACAGATCATACAGAATTGTAATCAGAGTACTTAATGGCACGAAGAAAATCATCTGGCAGAGCATTTGGAGGCACTAGTTCCTGCACAGGAAAGCAAAGCCCTTGATCAAAACATAATCAATTAACAATAGCACATCCAATAGCCAACATATGCTCTTTTTCCATTTTTTATGATACAAGTAAAAAATTGCTTATGGTTCCATGCTTCTCCTGAACATGAAAAAAAAGAATAGCAATGTTGAAGTCTTTACCAAGAAAGTCTTATAGGGAGTTGCATTAGATAAGACAACCGAAGAATACAAACGTGTCCCATCAGCCAGCAATACCTAGAATTTCAAAATATATGCCAAAAAGGATCAAGTCTGTTTTGATGAAAGATTCAAATCAATTAGCTGAAGAAATTTATAGAGTGAACTTACCCCATTTACTTTGCCAGAGTCTTCAACCATCAATTGCAGAACCTAAAGAGAAAGGTGAGTAATAAAAATTTGAGAGAAATTTCTAAATAGTGAACCTAATTGTGGGACAGGAGAATGAAGAAAGAACTAAAAAAATGAATCCTAGCTATTGGCTGCTTTACATGCTTCCACTGGTTCGAGAGTGGGATCAACATCTTCCATGCGTAATCATCATTTCTAAGTATTGGATGGTGAATAGGTTTAACTAAAAAGACTGTTTTTGATGTTCATTTCAGTCTTCTACATTAACCTTGATTTTAAGAAGATTTGAATGACAATAACACTTAAAATTGTTACAATTATGAAGGGAACCCATAACCTCAGTGAAAAATGACCATCAACTGAAAAATGCCTCATAAAAATTTGAATAGTTACTTCTACAATGCAATATAGGGTTCTAAGTTTCGAAAAAATATTCAAAATTTAAAGAAATCATTTCCATTATGACCCATTTAAAAATGTCAATAAATTTTTAAATGAAATCATTATCTGCATGAAACTTCCAGTAATTTTACAAAACTTTGAACAAATCCTGGAATAAAGGAAATTATGGAATTTTATTATAACTTCCACTGACAGGTTGTCGAACCAAAACCTGATGAACGAATGAAATATCCGGCATTGCTTGAAGGGAAATATATTTTATCTTTCTTTTCTTTTCTTTTTCACTTTTCATATTCAATGAAAAAAATCATGTATTTTCATTAACATATTACCATTGAGGATGCAGGAATGATTACCAAAAGAATACCTCTGCGCTAGTTACAATATGAGCCCCAGCTTCCCTAGCAGCCTTACTTATAGCCAAGGATACAGAACCCATCCCACCTTCAACATGCCTACAATGAATGTGGGTCATATAACTAACAACATTCAATGATATGCCTACCAGAAGTAATATATGTATAGTCTGAACGTGTAATCACTCATAAGTGCTATCTCAAATTGACCCAATTAAGAAAAATTAATATAACGTATGAATCCCAGGAAAAACGGCCGTACACAATTTTTCAGTCAATGGATTGAGGAATTTTAAAGGCTCCAAGCCGAAGATGCTAGAATCAGAAGAAATGAGAGAACGTGTAATGGAACAAAGTAAACTGATAGCTGCACAACTTGAGGAACTTAAATCTATTATAATCACAAAGCAAGCCATCGGTATTATATGTGTAATTGAATTACTCCAACCATTAATGCTTTGGGTATCTGCAGAGTTTTCTGCTCCTCCGATATGGTAGGACTTATAACTTTTGCCCATGGTGGAATGAAGAAAGTTAAGAGTTGGAAACTAGGCGAAAAAAAAATTAAAGAGTTGTATCATGAATTATATCTGTAATGAACCAGAAAGGAAGACAACCATTTGATTCATATAGCAGCATTCTGTTCAAAAATTGTATCCTGAATGAAACGCCACCAATATTCATTTGAGATGACACTTGAAACACATTACATGCATGGCATGATGGTAATCAATATATGCTTGTGGTGTATGTAATACATCTATGTTGATATGAAGCCGACAGTTTGCTCTTCATGACACATAGTTAACAAATTAGTTTTCCACTA
The DNA here is from genome assembly GCF_030987335.1 of Cornus florida. Lineage (NCBI taxonomy): Eukaryota > Viridiplantae > Streptophyta > Magnoliopsida > Cornales > Cornaceae > Cornus > Cornus florida. Next base: position 21,456,887 of record NW_026775574.1, read on the forward strand.
CATAAACTTCAGAAAGAAGATACTTACGACCAAATATTGCGATCACCATCAGTTTCACCCATTACATGATGTAGAAGAACATAGCCACTCCCAGGTGTATGGATACTTGCCTATAGTCAACTTAAAATGCCATGCATATTAGAATAACAGATGCAATAATCAATTAAACCAGCAGCCCTCGACACAATTGAGAAACTCATCCAAACCTCATTGTAGCATTTCTTTTATAGTTAATAAAACAACTTTACTATCATATTTACAAGTAGAAAATAAATAAATAATTCTATCAAGCAATAGGATCATCATTCAAGCCATTGTAATGAACTCTAGACCCGCAACAAAAAGAACATCTAAGCCACCTAAAGAGAGGAAAGGGAATGAATCCATTGATTATCCTAACACAGATTTTTGTCTGGAAGTGCATAAGAGTTACTGATAGAAGAATAGGTTACACAAATTTACAACTCCCTGTAGATGATGCAATTTTGATACTGCCACTGCAGTAAAAAGATAATACACTATCTGAAGATGCAAGAAAATATTCTTCTCTATTATGGAAAGATTTCTCACACTCCAAACAACCTGCCTCTCCTTCTCTCTCTAACTTCTCTTTAGAATTTTACATTTTGCCCTATTCCTCCTTCTTGGTCCCCAAGGTGTGAGCTGATGGGCTGGATTCTATCTTTTGGGCCCGTTCGATTGGAGACTCATCTTTGTCGTGTATGCAGTTGGGTCAAGACATTGCCAGGCAACATCCTTAGCTGAGTGGATTGGACTGATTTTGGGCCAATGAAGTTACTGGACCTTTCAATTGGGTTCAGGACAGTCTTTGCTGGGCCATTTTGAGGCCCAGGACCTCTTCGATCTTGCTGACTTGGCCCAGGGCAAATCTGGCCCTTTCACCTGCCTCCTAATCTCTCTCTAATTTATTAGGGTGAGATTAACGAGGGAGAGTACATTATGATGTGATGGCTCGATGTGATGACGTGGGGATGCGGACGGTTGGCACAGACATCCGTGCTTTGAAACCCGCGGCATCATCATTGCTGTGCTGCCTTGATCAACGTGTGGGTTCCTTTTTTAAACTTTGACCCATGCTTCTCTCTCCTCTTCTGTCTCCTTCGTCCTTCTAACATACCGGCCCTCTCTCTGTTTCTGGTAAAAAGAAGTTCTTCTCCTGCAAGATTTTGAGATTTCCGGTCTGTAGCTTCCTGGTGGCGATCTTCCATCTCAGTTCATCAAGGTCATTTATGTTCCTTTGTTGTTTCTAAAAGAGTTTTTCCTTTTTCTTCTCAATCGTTCTTTTTTGGGGAAATTCCCTTCATTATCACCATAGTCAGTGATCTTAGCTCCCTTCGTGTCCGGTGTGAGATTCCCAGTGACGTCTATCTTAGACGTTGTCTTAGGAATGTTGATGTCAAGACCAGTGTCGGTCTTTTAGAAGGGGAGATCCTCTTCTCTACCATTCACCTGAACGTGGTCAAGTTTCCCTTACATCCCCTTTTTCATTTCGTTCTCAACAAACTGAATCTTTCGCCACTGCAAGTAAATCCCAACTTCTTTAGGATCATGTCGATCCTTTTGATCTTAAATCAAGAAAGGAATCTAGAGCTAGACATTCTGGACCTTCTTCTTTGATATAGGATATGTAGGATCCGACAGAATGAGGGGTACTGTCATCTCTTCCCCCTTCCTAAACAGTCATTCTGTACCGGTAACCCCGATTCTGAAAAGGGTTGGAAGAAAAACTTCATAGATGTTAGGGGGGCCTGGCAGGTTGCTACCTCTAAAGACTATCCCATCCCTACAAGCTTTAGTGAATGTTCAGTCCCTCTATATGTTAAGTATAAAAAACATAGGAGCGAGTGTATATGTAAAATTTGTCTTCCGCACTTTTGTACTTTCATCTGCCATTACCTTAAAATCCCATTTGAACTTCTGGATTATAGCACTTGCAGGGCTAGGCTTCGTAATTTGGAGCAGAACGTGTGGATCAAGATCCCTTCAACTCCCAACTTAATAAGTGCAGAAGCTTTTAATAATATTTCTTTTAAAGGGGTCTGCATAGATGAGTTACAGATACCCTCGTTCGGAAGGAACAGGAGTTCCCCAAGGCCCAGTCCTGTTGCTGCTTCCGGTTCCACCAACTCCTCACATACTCGGGAGGAGTCTGCTAAAGAGAGGGCACAGGGCAAGAGGCCCTCATCTGAGAGGAGCAGTGACACGGATCTAAATGATGTTCCCTTGTCTCAGAGGGCAAGGGTTTCGAGCACGACCGGCCTACCGGTCGGATTGACACGCCTACTCCGGTCAGCACGTCGGGAGGAGTGGAGGGGACTTCATCCGTTCCTCTTACTGTGACTCTGTGGGTCCTAAGCTCACCAGGGCGGACGATTCCATGGTCACTCCCAGTGATACCATGTTTAGGCATGGTCCAACCGCTTTGGCTTACTACTCGCACATGTGGTCCCCTAGTGACGTACGGGTGCAGAGAGAGATATCACGAACGGAGATGTTCACTCAGTTTCCTATTTCAGCTATGGAGGTAGCTTTGATTTTCATATTTTCATCTTCTTTCCCGATCGTTTTGATCTTGCTTTGTTTACACTGAGTGTGATAGATGCCCTTGTTTCCATACAGACTCCATTCGAAATGGTCATTATGCAGAGGGCTCTCGAGATAGCCGACTAAAAAGTGATCACCCTCTCTTCAGGCTATAAGAAGTTGTCAACGACCTGAAGAAGGCAAAGGTAGGGCTGAAAGAGTCAGAGCTCAGGCGTTCTGGCCTTAAGAAGGAGATAAATGACTTCCAAGGCGCTCTAGAGGATGAGTGGGCTGCTCGATCTGCCTTGGAGAAGAGCAGGGTTAAAGGTGGTGTCAAAGCCCTCCATTCTCGCTTCTCTCGTGCTGGGCCCTTAGATACGCCCAGGGGTATAAAGACGGATTCACAGATCGCTCTCCTACCGAAGGGTAGGGAAGGTCTTATGACGATCTAAATGATTGTGATCATGATCTCAGGATAGAACCCCTTGGACACTACACCGATCCTGCTCCCGTGAGTGCAAGGAGATCGTCTCTTTTGGGGTCATTCCCCCCATCTCTGTTGTCCAGCCTCTCAACACCGCATCAGCGGTCTCACCTCCAGAGACGGGGGGTTCTAGCTGGTCGTGCTCCCAATGATCAGAACCCAACTTCTTCTAAGAATGTGGCCGACTTGAATTCTCCCTCTCGTGGAGATGATCCTCGGGATGATGTGGAGCACACTTGGGAGAGTGATGCGACTGTTTAGGTCTTATTGTCTTTCCTTTTTTAGATTGATTTTGTAATGTGAACATTATTTATAATGTAAACATCTTTTGTGTTCTGATGAATGACAATAAAATATTTGAATTTTATTTTGTCTTCCTTTCTCTTCTTTAAAAAGTTTTTGTGAATTTTCACACAAGTGTTTGACGATCGACTAAAAATGCCATTTGCCTGACTTGGTCAAATGCTTGGCGTTCGGAAAACAGAGCCACTTGCCGCTAACTTGATAAATTTTCACAAATGTTTGTCGATTAATAATGCCATTTGCCACTGACTTAACCAAATGCTTGGCGTTCGGTAAACAGAGCCACTTGCCACTAATTTGATAAATTTTCACAAGTGTTTGGCGATCGGCTAATAATTCCATTTGCCACTGACTTGGTCAAATGTTTCGCGTTCGGCAAATAGAGCCACTTGCCACTAATTTGATAAATTTTCACAGGTGTTTGGCGATCGGCTAATAATGTCATTTGCCACTGACTTGGTCAAATGCTTGGCATTCGGCAAACAAAGCCACTTGCCACTAATTTTGGTAAATTTTCACAAGTGTTTAGCCGTCGGCTAATAATGGCATTTGCCACTGACTTAGTCGAATGCTTAGCGTTCGGCAAACAGAGCCACTTGCCACTAATTTGGTAAATTTTCAAAAGTGTGTGGCGATCGGCTAATAATGCCATTTGCCACTGACTTAGTCAGATGCTTGGCGTTCGGCAAACAGATCTACTTGCCACTAATTTGGTAAATTTTCACAAGTGTTTGGCAATCGGCTAATAATGTCATTTGCCATTGACTTGGTCAAATGCTTGACATTCGGCAAACAAAGCCACTTGCCACTAATTTGGTAAATTTTCATAAGTGTTTGGCGATCGGCTAATAACGCCGTTTGCCACTGACTTGGTCAAATGCTTGGAGTTCGGCTAATAATGCCACTTACCACTAATTTTTTGATCGTTATGTATAAATAGCTTAGTAGGTTTCTTTCCTTTTTCTTTTTCATTCACGCACGTAGTGCGAATACATAAGGAAAAAAGAAAAAATGAACAACTTTGGAACCAAATGATAGTGTTGTTTTACTGATAATACCTCTTTAGATAGTTTGCATTCAATAGCTTGTCAATTCGCCTTCCCGCTAACGTTTCCAAGCCTGTATGCCCCTTTTCCTCTGACTTCTGTAACTCTGTAAGGTCCTTCCCATGGGCACATCATTTTTGGGACGATGCCCACTACCCTCTTTAGTACTAGCTCACCGAGGGCAAAGCTTATATGCCTCACCCTCTTATTGTGACTATTCGCGAGCGTCTGCTGGTATGAAACAAGCCTGATTGCTGTCGAATCCTTACTTTCCTCTATCAGGTCGAGGTTGAGTTTTAGCATTTTGTTGTTCTCTTCTTGGTTCCATGTTATGCTTCGAGCTGTTGGTACTGCTGGCTCGGTCGGTATCACTGCTTCCGTGCCGTATGCCATAGCAAACGGACTTTCACTGGTTGGCCTTCTTGGGGTTGTTCGGTAAGCCCACAAGACGTTCGGGAGTTCGTCTAGCCATTTGCCTTTCTTGTCCTCCAACTTTTTCTTTATGCAACTGAAAATAATTCTGTTTGTGATTTCAGTCTTTCCATTTCCTTGCGGGTGGCTTACTGCAGCAAGCTTCTGATTGATCCCATACTCGTCCAGCAACTTCCTTACATGTCGGTTGTCCAAATTGGTACCGTTATCCATGACGATCAACCTGGGAACCCCAAACCGACAAATTATGTTGTTCCATATGAAGCACCTCACTTGTGTGTATGTGACGCTAGGATAAGGTTCCGCTTCTACCCACTTGGTGAAGTAGTCTGTTGCGAGCAGGATGTACATATTTTGTGACCTTGGCTTTGGTAGTGGCCCAACCACATCCATCCCTCACTGTGCGAAAGGCCATGGCTTGGCTATTACGTGAAAGTCCTCAGGTGGTTGGTGTATCAGTGATCCAAATCTTTGGCACTTGTCACATCTCCTAGAATATTCTTCTGCATCTCGTGACATGCGCGGCCAAAAATAGCCTTGGGTCATGGCTTCGTTTGCCAAGGATCTACCCCCTATATGATTATCGCACACCCCTTGATGAATGGTGTGCAGGACTTGTCTAGCCTCTGATGGGGTGATGCGCTTTAAGTAGGGGCCTGAAAAGGATCTTCGATAGAGTTGGTTGTGAAGGATTGCATACTTCGTTGCATTGCTTCGTATTTTCCTTGCTTCATCCCTCAGTTCAGGCAACACACCATCCCTTATGTATAACATTATCGAATCGATCCAGCTAGGCTCATACGGCATGACGCACACCAGCAGACGATCGGGGCTGAATGACGCTTCAAAGATGGACGACTAATACAATACGTCTACCGACATTACCCTCGTCAATGTTTCGCCTGAACTGGATGTGTTGCAAGCAAGCCAATCGACCTCACAGTTCTCTTCTCTAAGTATCTGTGTGAATCTGACCTGGTCGAATCCTTTCACCTCTCGTTCGACAGCAGAACGGTAGGCCTCCATTGTGATATCCTTGGTACTATACTCCCCCATCACTTGCTTCACCATCAGGTGAGTCGCTGAAAACGCAAAGACTCTTAATTTTGAGCTCATTGGCGAGCCTCAGTCCTGCCAATAGTGCCTCATACTCTGCTTCGTTGTTTATTGCCATAAATTCAAGCTTAATTGCCTGGTGCAGGGTTGTGCCCTTGGGAGTCTGCAGTTTAACGCCTACGCATGCCCCCATTTGGTTTGACGACCGGTCAACATAAAGCTTTCATGGCAGTTCCTCCGGTACCTCTACTTTATCTTCTGCCTCACATTCCAGTAGGAAATCAGCTACTGCTTAGCCCTTTATGGCCATTCAAGGTTTGTATGTAACGTCGAATGAACTCAATTTGATCGCCATTTTTGTGATTCGACCTGACAGGTCGGGCTTGTCTGATCGGATAAGTGGTGGGGACAACAATCGGATGGGAATTGAAATACTGCTGGAGCTTCCGTTTGGCATACATCAGTGCTAGTATGACTCATTCTGCCTTTGAATATCTTTTCTCGGGATCAGCCATTGTTTTACTTGCGTAAAATACGGGGTATTGCTTCCCTTCTTTCTCTAACCAAGGCGACGCTTGCTGCAGAATTCTATACCGCAAGGTAATGATACAGTCGTTCGTCCTACTTTAGGGCTGAGAGGATTGGTGGACTTTTCATGTATTCCTTTAGTCTAGACAGCGCTTGTTGTTGTTCACTCCCCCAGGTTTGTCGTCCGTTACTTCTTATTGTGTCAAAGAACGGCCTACAGTGATCTGACAGCCTCGAGATGCATTTGCTAAGCGCGACTATTCTTCCTGTTAGAGTCTGGACTTCTTTGAGGGTCCTCGGCTCTTCTCTTTGCACTAGTGCTTCGGCCTAGGTTGGACTTACTTTGATCCCCTGGCAATTAACAATGTGCCCCAAGAATTGTCCAGAGCAAACTCCGAACGAACATTTGGAGGGGTTAAGCCTCATGTCGTGCTTTCCCAGTGTGTCGAACACATCTTGGAAGTGTATAAGGTGATCTTCTTTCCTCTTACTTTTTACCACCAGTCATCGATGTACGCCTCCACAGTTTTGCCCATTTGGTCTTTAAAAACTTCGCTGACTAGTGTCACGCCCCGCCTATGGAGGTTACACCACGCAAGCGCTAAGTAGGACGTTGCATGGCAACTGCATGGCGAATGGAGCTTCTAGAGTCTTCCGGAGCTGTCTAGAGTTGTGTGGAAGATTCTAGATATGTGTAGAAATATGTAGTATATTCTAGAGTTCTCCAGAATTGTGTGGAGTAATATGGAGAGTTCTAGAATGTTGTAAATATATATAGAAGTGTGAAGAAGGTGGGAGAAGATTCTAGAGAATCGATCTCCACCATCGGTTAGAATGCATCCTAGCAGTCCATTAGGGTTGGGGATGTCTATAAATAGGAGTGGGACTTCGTTTTGTAGACATCAAGTCCTAGAGTGAGTCTTGAGAGCCTTGTAGAGAGTTTGAGAGCTAACCTTGTACAAAGCATTCTTTGAAGTAATAGAAGTGTTCTTTCCTTGCCAACTTTAGTGCCTTAGTGTGTGTGAGTGTGCAAGCCAAGTGAGGAGAGGGTGAGGACTACAACACTAGTAAGCGCACATGGGGAGTGTGTTGGCTAAGGTGGGCACGGGAGTTAGACTGACCAAGTACTTGCGAGAGTAAAAGCAACGTCTTGGTGCTGCACGGGAGTAGCTAGAGTGGTGCTGAAACTCTAAGCCCGTGACACTAGACTCTGGTACGTGGCTCCTATATTCTTCAATCCGAACGGCATCACCTTGTAGCAATAGATCCCTCGTTCTGTCACAAAAGATGACTTTTCCTCATTTTTTGGATGCATAGGGATCTGATTATAACCTAAATATGCATCTAGGAAGGTCAGGCGTTCATACCTAGTGGTTGCGTCTACCATCTGATCGATCTTTGGTAGGGGGAAACTGTCTTTGGGACAAGCCTTGTTTAAGTTTGTGAAATCAATGCAGACTCTCCATTTTCCATTCTTTTTTTGGACAACCACCGTGTTGGACAACCAGGAGGGTACTGCACTTCTCTGATGAATCTTGCTTCCAGTAGTCTGTCCACCTCTTCCGCTATGATCTGATTTCGCTCTGGCGCAAACCTCCTCTGTTTCTGTTGAACAGGTCTGACATGTGGATCAACGTTCAGGCAATGGCACAAAAGGGATGGGCTGACTCCCGGTATATCTAAGTGACTCCAAGCGAATACATCTAAGTTTCTGGTTAGGGTTTCAATCAGCGGCTACTTTTCCTCAGTGGTTTGCATTGACCCTATCTTCATGGTTCACCCAGGTGTCAGGGGGTCGATCTGCACCTCCTCTAATGGTTCCATCGTGAGGACTGACTCCTCCATCCCGGTCTTGGCTTTTCCGGGCAAAGGGCTTTGTAATTGTTATTTTGGGCCCGTAAGATGGGCGATCGCCTTGCTTTTTCCACTGGCCTTAAGCGTCACCAGATAGCATTCCTTTGCTACTACTTGGTTACTATGGATGTCAATCACCTAGCTCCCATCTGGGTTCAAGCACCTCATGACCTGGTGTAAGGCGGATGGGACACCTTAGACTCGGTGGATCCACCCCCTCCCCATCAGGAGGTTATAAGAAGGATAAACGTCCTCTATGACAAAATTCTCCTTCAAGTTCGGCACACACTGGCAGCTCAACTACTCCAATGGGTTCTATTCGCTTTCCGTCAAAACCAACCACTCAACTAGGGGGTTCCCTGTGGGCCTGACTTGCTTTGGGTACACCATCAATTATTCAAGCGCCACCTTCGTTATAATGTTGGCGCTGCTGCCTGGGTCACTAAAACTCTCTTGATCAAGTAGTTTGGCACCATCAAGGTAATCACCAACGGGCATTCATGCGGAGTTTGAACCCTGAAAAGGTCAGTCTTGTCAAATCTTATTAAGGCCATATCGCCCTCCTAGCGGACTGTGTTAACGCTACCTAGCCTTCTTATCTTGTGGGCCTGCCGAAGGCGTGTCTACCGTAATTCTTCTGATTCATCCTCAACCTCTGGTCGGCCATATATGGCATTTATGACCCGGACTGGCTGACCCTCTTGAGGGTTCAACCTCGAATTTCTCCTTATCTGATCAACAGTACAATTTTACTCCTTGGCCTGGACATAGTTGGCCAACTCACCTTTCGCAATCAGTGTCTCAACCTGTCTTCTCAGGTTCCTGCACTTATTTGTTTGGTGCCCAAAATCACTGTAGAACGCGCAGTACTTTAACTGATCTCACTGCTCGAGCGGCTGTCTGCGTTCAGAACATCACTTTATTTTCTTGGCACAGCCATGCCAAAGTGACTCTGAGGGGGGTGATCATCTCGTCTTCTCGCTGCCTCTTCTCAGTCTTCCAAGGAACCACTTGTGATTGTGCTATTGGAGACCTCTAAGTGGTCATTATGGCTTTTGACCTGTTCTCCACCGTGACCATCGTTGTCTTCTTTGTATTTACAGCTTCATCCTCCTCTAGCTATACATAGCCTTGCGCCCTTGAATTGAGTTCATCCATGGTTTTAGTGACATCACCACCAAGGATGTGTGAAATTGAGAGCATAGCCAGTTTGAACACTTGCTCCGCTGAGGATGGATGGCAATCTATTACCATCCTCTTCTCCAAATTGAATCTTGTGAGGAAAGTCTGGAGGCACTCATCTTCCTATTGTCGAATAGTGAACAAACATGATATGTCCTTTTTCTATTTGCCCGTTGCCAAAGTACTGACCTATGAACAGATCGCAAAGCGCTCGGGAACTTCTCACCAATCCCTTCGGCAGATGCTTGAACCAGTTGAGCATGGGTCCTGTAAGGCTCGTGGGGAAGACCTTGCACATTAGGGCATCATCTTCGGTGTCCATGGCCATTTTCAGTTGGATTTGGTATACATGTTCGGTTGGATCTTTGGTTCCATCAAACATAGTGAACATTAGCATTAAGAACTTTCTTGGTTTTGGGGATCAGAGTATCTCTTCCGTGAAGGGAGAATCGACCATCCGAGACGACGTCCGAACAACGTCTTTTAATGGGGGCGCTTTTAGATCGCCTTGCTGCTTCCCGGTGACCTTCTTATCGTGAGTGCTCACATCTGACTGGTGCAATTCGTCGAACATCTTGTCGGCAGTTGATTCTCTCTGCCATGAAAGGATAACCTCGGCATGTTCTCGTCTTCCGGTCCAAGCCTTCTGTGTTGCAGGTTTATATAGATGGATCCTTCTCTTTCTGCCCTCCAGTTGATATATAATGCCCCCACCCTCTCATCCTCCGTCGGCGGACGGGGGGGTGGTTACACTTCCCTTCGCTCCATCCTGGATCTGAGCTTGGCGTTCTCTCGTCGTAGAGTTTTGATGATTTGCATCAAGTCATCATGTCTGACTCGTTCATTCTCGCCGTATTGACGGGAGCCTTCCTCTCCGATCATGGTTCCCGACCAGAGTTGTGTCATTGTTTTGGTGCTGAAATCAATGTATCGTTCCCACAAACGGCGCCAGATGAAGATGCAAGAAAATGTACTTCTCTATTATGGAAAGATTTTCCCACACTCCAAACAACATGCCTCTCCTTCTCTCTCTAACTTCTATTTATAGAAGTTTACATTTTGCCTTATTCCTCTTTTTTGGTCCCCAACTGTATGCAGTTAGGTCAAGACATTGCCAGGCAACATCCTTAGCTGAGTGAATTGGATTGATTTTGGCCTAATGAAGCTACTAGACCTTTCAATTGGGTTCGGGACAGTCTTTGCTAGGCCACTTTGAGGCCCAGGACCTCTTCGATCTTGCTGACTCGACCCAAGGCAAATCTGGCCCTTTCACTATCTAACTTCATCAAATAAGTCAACAAAGATGACATACCCACCTTCTTACCACTTATTTTTTAGGGCTAAAATCATAAAACCCCCATTTTGTTTCCAAAAACGTCATATAACCCCCTCAATTATCAAACAACCCCCTAAACTAGCAAAAATAATCATGTTGCCCCCTTTCCATGACGGAACAGTTCAGTTGTTGTGAAATGACAATAACGCCCTTGATAATATATTAATACTGCCTCCGTCCCAAAATTCTTGCCCATCTTTCCATTTTGGGATGTCCCAAAAAACATGTCCCATTCTAAAAAAAAAAATTTTGATAAGTATGTCCCATTCCAAAATTAAATGTACTATTTTTTATAACATCCCCAAACTATCCTTTTAACTAAACAATTGCACTAATTACGGAGCACTATTTTGTCTTTTAGTAAGGGCATATTTAAAACTTCACTCTTATCAATATAATAAAAAACTATTAAAACTCCACTACCATAAAAAGTTGGATTCCCTATGCAAGACATGTATTTTGGGACAAAGGGAGTATTTTATTAAACTAAAATTATAATGTGAGAATGGCAATTTCGTCATTACGAATTACAAGGTTATTTTGGTCAAAATTGTTGCACGTGATTGTCACGTGATACGATCCCATTAGTTTTAGATGGGAAACTAACGGAGAGGGGGTTATATGATAGACTTCTTAAAACATCAAGGGGTAATATGATAGTTTCTTTAGTTGAGGGAGTTAATTGATAGTTTTTGGAAATAAGAGGGGGGTTTTATGATTTTAGCCCTATTTTTTATAAGAACATCCAATCATTTAGTCAATAAAATTGTGCATTGGAAGGGTTTAACACAGGAAGCAGGGTGAGGAAGAGAGGAAAGAAAAATAGCAAGTTCAATGTTTTCTCCAGATTCAATTTCCAATAACTGCCACAAAAATGGTTTAAAGTTGATATAATCCCAACGCACATTCATTGTTTAATAAGTCTTACCATACTTCCAATGATAGCATCCCCTGCAAGTGTTGCCTTCAGCAAATCCATCTGTATTACCAAAATTGGTGGGAAGCATCATTTAGATGACAACTTCAGAAATTCTAAGTGTTCAAACTACATGTATAAAACTGCACTAATATACCACAAAGGGCATGAAGCAAATGACAGCATAAAAAATAAAAACCAGAATTATTTGATCTGTTGAGAGCTCTCATAGCAGATTTTCAGTACAATGCTGAATATCAATGAGAAACGACAAATATGCTTGGCCATGTGCATGAAACATCAATTTAGGTAAGAAAGAATGACATGGTCCACTTTGAGGGTAATGATAAGAGAAAGGGATAACTTGAGTTGAAACAGTAATGAAATAGATAGTCTTGTTTAACTGAAATCATGACTTTAAACAGAGCATAATCATAGAATAAGATTCATGTAGCCATCCCCAAATAGTTGGTACCATGGTTGTCAGATGCAGATGTGGTGTATCGGACGCGGTGCCATATTGGGCATAACAGAATAAAATCAGGTGTCGCAGTCATCAATTCTTTTAACCTTGCAAATAGGGCACAAAATGCACTGATACACGATTTTTTACTACAAACTTTAACATATTGATGAACTACAATTGGTACTTGAATCCTTAGCCTCATTTCTGAGAGGTGGAGGAGATACCAGTCAAGCTAGTACTGGTGATAGAAGTCAAAAAATTTTGTAAATTATATCAAATTTATATTATATGTTTTGTAATAACGAATTTCAAATAAATTGTTGCAAGCAACATATGCATATGGAAGTAATTTACTAATTTGAAATATGCATATGGAAGCAACATATGCATATTAAAGTTTAATAATTTGAAATAGAATCAAACATTATGTTTTCTGGACATACAAAATTTTAATAGGACAGTCTACTAGAACATTTGTCTACTTTAAATCATCAAAAGAGAACGAAATGAAGTAAAATCCTGGGAGCAAGATTTGATAAGCAATGCCACACCATCATTTAACATCAAAAACATAACAAACAAAACATGACCACATAATTAAGAAGCATGATGACCTCAAACCAGTTATTCAAAACCTTTGATGTTGGGGACAATAGAAGGTCCATTAAATCCCTGCCAAAGCAAAGTAAAATGCATCATCAAAAGCTATGTTAGTAAACAACTAATCCGTGTGTGCGTGCTTGTGTCAGTGTGTGTGTTTCCCCATTCAAGCTGATTTGAAATTTTTATGGCAATCACAAAAAATGGACCTTGTATGATTGTCAAAGCAAAAAACTTCCACTTACACCATATCTTTCTGCCCCAAGGAGAGAACCTGCCGCAGGAACCGACTCCAAAAGACTGATTTTTTCAACTTATCCCTCAACCGATCCTTAAAAGATGAAACCTCATAGAGTGTTTCAGGAGGAGGTGAACCCAAAAGAAAGTCCATCAACTTACAAAATTTATGCAGCTGATCTTCATATCTATACCACAATACATACAAGACTAAATGAGTGTTCTCTATAACAAACTCTGAGGAATAGTACTTTAATTATAGTGACATTGAACTATCATTTGGAGTGAATTGAGACAATTGAACCTTGGATAAGCATTTGCATCACGCTTCGAAAACTTCAAAATTTCTGAATAATTCTGCTCTGGATTTGACCTCAAAAGAAGAAAACGCCCATCAAGACAGGGTGTGAAGGATGAAACCTTAGGCTTCAACAACTTCATTCCATGTCTCACTAACTCTAATTCCCTTTATAATACCAAATAAACTTCGTTTACAGTTTATCAGGAAGCTCAATTGGAAATGTAATGCACATTATATACAATTATAAATAAATAAATACATATATATGTGTGTAGATATATATATATGTACAGTTTATAAGGAATTGAAGCTCAATTGGAAATGTAATGCTCAATATATACATATGTGTATGTGTGCATATATAGATAGAGTACGGAGAATGTGGAGTCCGAACCTGATGATGGAGGGGCGGAGGAGGCTCTGGACGTAGCTGCAGCGGGAGAACTTGAAGCCGGGGACGAGTTCTTCGGTGACAGCGGCGCCACCGATGATATGGCGGCGTTCCAGGACGGCGACGGAGAGGCCGGCCCGAGCAAGGTAAGCAGCAGCGGTGAGGCCGTTATGGCCACCGCCTACCACCAGCGCGTCCCATTTCTTCTCCGTCAACGCGCGCGTGGGCCCTGCTATGCTATTAAACCTCCTTCGCCACATTCCTTTCACTCTCTCTCACTCTCTCTCTCTCAATTCGGAGTTCTGCTTCAAATCGAATCAATTATTTGTGGAGCCCACGTATGTCAGACTCTGTGACTTGTGTTTTTTTTCCTCTTGGTCGAGTTTTCTGTTTGTTCGTTTAATGTTTTCAATTCAACTCGGTGGGTTTTAGATTTTTGTTTTTTCCTGTTGATGTTTTTTTCTTCCCGATAACAATATCCATGCTCATATTAACATATTATAAATTTAAAAAAAAAATTAACTTCGGATTAGTTTTAGATCATTTAACAATCCAATCAAATCAAATCTGATGACCGTAACTCTTAGGTGTGTTTGGTAAGGTTAATTCGGAGGGACAGGGAGAGAAAAGAAAAAAGAGGATAATGTAAATTTGTGTTTGGGTAAGTTAAGTAGAGGGATAAGGAGATATACGGAGAGATAGTTATCCCTCCTTATCTCTTATTTGTTTTCTCTTTAATTTTAAAAAAATAGAGAGAGATAGGGAGAGAAAGCAAAGTGATTTTAGTGGTATTTTGATAGTACCAAAATTAACCTCCACAAATCAATATATAGATTTATTATTCCATTCAAGTCCCATGGTTATAAAAGGGTAAAAAAGTAATTTGTCTACTATCTTTCTTTTCTTTTCTCTCCTCTATCTTATCCAAATAAGAATAACTATCATTTCTTTTCTTTCTCCCCTATCTATCCAAACACAAATAGAAATTATTACTATCCTTTCTTTTCTTTTCTCTTCTTTTTCTTACTAACACCCTAAGGGTCCGTTTTAGCCTGATTTTAACAATCATATTTTGAGTAGAAATCGAACTGTATCTGATAATAAAAATTTGTTTTGGAAAAATTGAAACAAAAAATATGAAACATTTTTGGTAAAGTCGTGCGTTCAAGAAATCCAAAAACAAAACAAGTTTAGAAAATTCTTTTTCCTGTTAAAATTTCTGAATCAATAACTTGACACCTGTTTGGTAAAAATTGTGCTGTTTTTGTTTTGAAAAATTAAATATCTATTAGTACAATTATAAGTTTATATCTAATAGTCCATTTTTATATGATTTGAGATGATTTGTAAAAAATAAAAATAAAAATAGAATTCTCCATTAAGACTTAGAGAATAAAATTACAAAAAAAATTTCCATTTACACCTGAAATAAAATAACATATATAAGATCACATGGAATAAATATGGAGTAACTTGTATTTCACTTGTGTCATTGAAAATATACTATAGTGATATAATTTTTAATTTATATCAAATGGTCATGATTCTAGAAATTTAGAAGAAAAAAATATTGCATGTCTTGTGATAATTTGTGTTTTTGAAATTACATATATATACATGATGATGATGACAACGACGACGATGAGCATACATGGTTAAATTGATAAAGTTGCAAAGCATATATATGTTGATTTCATTAATGCATGATTTCATTCATGGCATAGGCGTGGTAAGGGAATTGGGGTGAAATTATTTTATAAATTGTGTTAGAAGGTTTTGTGGAAATAAATAGTATTTTAATATTTTCAAAAGGAAAACGTTTTGTGAAAGAAATGATTTTCGTGAAAGGAAACGTGTGATACCCCCAGATTCCCGAATGCGGGTTGGCCAGGCCCACGCCCAAATACCCGAGGATATCAAAACAAATTGATAATAAACGAACACAGAGTACAAAAGAATAAAGAAGAATAAATAAAATGCTGACAAGAAACTAAAGTGATAATCTAATAATAAACCTCATAATATATTTCCATTAATTAATAAACTCTTCTGATACAACTGATCCTCCAAAATACAACTCGGGAATCCATACTGTGTGGACCCCTAGAAAATCCAAACTAAACAAATGGCAACAATAACTGTCTAAATCAGGAAACTGAATCATAAAGGAACTTCTATGTAGCATCGGAAGAATGAAGTAGACTGATCCCCGCTCAGCACGAACAACCTCTACTCCTGACGAACACCTGAAAAATAATGGTAGGTCAGGCCCACAAACAAGTTCTACTCTACTACAGTCCAAGCAGAGATCCGATACACGTATACATCCTAGTCAATCCAACAGTAACTAGTAGTCCGTATATATATATATACACACACTAAAGGAACCTCACTAGACTATAGGGTTGTCTCAACCTGAATAGTAGGAAACATGCAAAACGCACATATAGTGGGCATGAGTACCTAGACCTACCAGGGTACACAACTACACTATATCTAGCTACACATCCCTGGCGATATACGCACCCTAACCACTGATCCTGAGACTCAAGCTCATATCATGGCACCATACTTATATATATAAAATCTAGTAACCATCCTATCCAGTATAAATTAATCCTCCATAAGTCATTCAACTTGTTCAGCTGACCTGACTTGAATAGAAGTAGCACTTCACATTTTAGTTAATCCATTCCCTTATATAATAAATTAATCATCTATAAGTCATTCAACTTGTTCAGCTGACCTGACTTGAATATAAGTAGGACTTAACATTTTAGTTAATCAATTCCCTTATATAATAAATTAATCCTCCATAAGTCATTCAACTTGTTCAGCTGACCTGACTTGAATATAAATAGAACTTAACATTTTAGTTAATCCATTCCCTTATATAAAATAGGTAGGACTTAACTGATAAGTTAATCCGTCCCTAGAATGCCACCGTCCCATACCGGTGCATTAAACCACACAATCCAACAATTGATGTAATAATTAAAGAAATACATCAAACATTCCAGAAATAACTATGATAATATGATATCAAGTTATCACATAATATGAATGACTTATTATTTATTTAAGCTTCCTATATCATATGTCCTACACAAACTGAATCTTATACATGATGATATTTTATTATATCGTCAAATAAGCATTCTCCATATCCAATTCATTCTACACATTTAATCTCAATTGCTAAAGCATTTTAAAAGATTAAATCCATTCGTTTGTTTAAACATTCAAATAGCAAGCATCGTTATGATTGAGTGTATTTAAATTTATTTAAACCCAAACATAGTCCCTATTTAATGTTCAGGAATCCTAGGCATGTTTCTACGTTCCATCATTCCACAGATATGAAAAATACATAATTCAAACATGTAAAAATTCACACCAGAAATCAAATCAAAATCATGCATTTTTTAATTCATAACACAAGACAGATATGAACCAATTTCATAAAAACCTATGCTTTAATCCAATTAAACATGCATAATTATTTAATTTTATGTGTTTAATAAATCCTGGAATTTCCTAGGCATGTACAGAAACACGAATCAAAGGGAAAGAGATAGAAAAAGAACTTGTCTTAAACTTTCGGATCAAAAGTTAAACTTTTTCTTCCTTGATCTTCTCTCTACAGGGTTTTTTTCCTCCTTCCTTCATTTTCCTCCTTCCCTCTCTAACTCTCTCTCTCTCTCTAGAATATATCACGTGAATATTTCTAACCCCCTTTTACAACCTATAGCTATATATATATAGGTTAAATAAAATAACCCTAACCCTTTTCCCAATTCAAGTCAACTTAAAAATATATATATATTAAAATATTAAAAAGATAAGTAAAATATGTTACGTATATAATTTATGTATATCTTTATTAAATAAATAAATTATACACATTCCATTATTTTTTTAATGGATTATCCAATAATACTTAAGTTACCATAATATTATAAAGTAACTTAAAACATAACACGTATCAAATCTATGTATATTTTTATTATTTAAATATAAAACATATACATAAGATTAAATATTACTACCCAAGTTACCATAAAAGTAATTAATAAATTACTTTCCCTTTTATATATATTAAAAAGGTAAGTAAAATATGTTACGTATATAATTTATGTATATGTTTTTTAAATAAATAAATTATACACATTCCATTATTTATTAATGGATTATCCAATAATACTTTAGTTACCATAATATTATAAAGTAACTTAAAACATAACACGTATCAAATCTATGTATATTTTTATTATTTAAATATAAAACATATACATCAGATTAAATATTACTACCCAAGTTACCATAAAAGTAATTAATAAATTACTTTCCTTTTTATATATGTATATAATATATATCTATATTGAAGATACAAGAAATTCCTTCCCCCTTTCTCTCTCTAGAATTTCTGTATTTCAACCAAAAAAATATCTCCCCTTTCTTTCCATTACTTCTCCTATTTATAGATATTTACAAATGTTAATGGACTGCTGGATCTAGGCCCGTTCCTCCATGAGTCCTGGTCATCTTTGATGGGCTTATGCGCGTTTGGCCTATATGGCAGTGTCTTTCTATGGGCCTGACCCATCTGTACGGACTGAATGTCGCGTTTGCAAGTCATATCCGGCCCATGTCATCTCGGGCCTCCTCAACTGCCCCCATAATTACCCCTTGTTTAATAAGGGGGTAATTATTGAAGGCGTCTCATCATGACGTTGACGGCTCGAGAAACCCACATGGGGGAACGGACGGTCAGATCCAGAATTAATGTTCCGGGGCTCGATGAATTTCTCGTCTTCCTGACGCTTCGGCCCTCGGGTCCCCCTCGCCTTTATAAGGCTCTAGAATACCACTTTATGCCTTTTTACCGTCTCCATCATCAGTCAAATCTCTCTCCTTTTAGAACAGTGCTAAGCTTTTTCCGGTGAAATCCTTCAAGAGTCATTCTTCCAGCGGTCTTGCAGTGCTCTTTGTTGCTTTCTACCTCAGAGGTTAGTTTTGTTCCTTTTTACTTTCGGCAGGCTTCTTTTTACCCTTTTAGATCCTTCAAACACTTCCACCATGGTTGTAGATCTAGATGTTCTTCGTATGAGACTTAGACTTCCTGACAACATCCAAGTTAGGGTTTGCCCTAAGGATGTTAATATTATGACCGGTGCCGGCCTCTTTCCCGGCGAAGTTTTATTTTCAAACCTTCAACTGAATGTCATTAGGTTCCCTCTGCACCCCTTCTTTAATTATGTCTTCAATAGACTGGGGATATCCCCCCTGCAGGTAAACCCCAATTTCTTTAGAATCATATCCGTTATGCTACTGTTGATTCGTGACAGAAGTCTGGACCTTGACCTCATAGATCTTCTTCTGTGTTATAAGGTCAGTAAGATCCGAACTAACGAGCCCTTCTACCACCTCTGCCCGATCGAGAAGATGTCCATATGTACGGACACAATCAAATCTGAAAAGGTTTGGAGGGATAACATCGTGGGCATTAGTGGGGCTTGGTCTTCGCCGGCTGCAGAGGATTACCCAATCCCGAGCACCTTTGGCGTCTGTTCTGTTTCCTCATATAAGAAATTCAAATCTCACAAAAACGATTGCCCCTGCAAAACATGTGTTCCTCGCTTTTGTACTTTCTTATGCCGCTCCTTAGGAATACCTTGTGATGACTTGAGCTACAGTGTTTGCAGGGATAGGAGTAATTACTTGAAGAAATACGTTCTGAACGATATTTCTTCCTGCTCAGACCTCCTCACTTCAGACAACCTCCTAGCGCTCTCATCCCTCGGCTATACCATGAGCAGGCTTCAGATTCCCTCCTTTGGCAGGAAGAAAAATACTCCCCCAGCCACTTCTGCTCTCCTGCATCAGCCTCTTCCTCAGCCACCATCTCTGACACCATCCCGAGCACTGTGGCTATTGACTCTGTTGTCAGCACCCCTGCTACCAACCCGAGCGCGTCTCCACAAATCACTACAGCCCCTGCTGCCGCTGGGGGCGCTCGGGACAAAGAACGAGGCAAAAGGCCTCATCCTGACAGTGGAATCGACCCTGAGGAGGAACCTCTCATAAGAAGAACCCGGGTCTCTGGCCGGGTGCTCTCTTGCATCGCCCGGTCAGAGCTCCTGCCCCCTCCGGGCCTGTTGCAGCTGGTGCCTCTGCTTCTGCTTCAGCCTCCCCTTCTCTTCCCACTTTACCACCATGGGCTCCCCGGTACACCCGAACGGATGGGACGTTCGTGAAGCCGAACGAGACCATGCTAAAGGATGGCCAGACCGCCATGACGTATTATAGAAGCATGTGGACTCCGAAAGACCTTGAGGCGGCGAAAGGTCTATCCCAGAAGGATGTGTTCAGCCGCTTTCCCCAATCTGCCATGGAAGTGACTTTTATTTTCCAACTCATGAATCCTCTCATATTATTTGGTCTTGCCTTCGTCCGACCAGACTATCGGTTTAACCATTATTAATGTATATCTATGCAGACTTTGTTCGGAATGATGGCTATGCAAAAGCAGGTTGAAATGGGGAACGTCAGGGCTCGTAAGTTTTCTGATAGCCTGGAGGTGGCCAATAAGGAAAACGACCTTCTCGCCAGCAAGAATACCGAGGTATTGGCTCGGCTTGAAAAAACCGAACAAGAAAGAGATGTCTTGAAGAAGGAGAACGACTCTCTTCAGGATGAGAAGGATGCCCTCCAGCTTGAAAAGAGCGTCTGGCAGACTGAGCGTGATTCAATCAGAGACGAAAAGGCAGAGCTCCAGCGCCTTCTGGCTGATGAACAGTCTGCTCGGATGGCTTTTGAGAAGAGAGCTCTGGATGAGCGTACTGCTTTGATTGATACCATCAGCAGAGTGAACGGTGGGATGCTGGCTCTTTATGCTCGGTTCTCAAGGGTCGGCGCTTTTAGATATGCTCAAGGATTCCGAGAAGGTTTCTCCGACCGAGTTCCGGATGAGGGACAGACCAGCTCAACTCCAGATGAGGTCGATAAGGATTTAGGGATTGACCCTCTGGGGGTCTATGTTGACCCAGAACCCACCGAAGCGGAGCACATTTTTGATGAGTGCCAGGACATTGCTTCCTCTAGGATCACTACAGCTCCTCCTACCGCTCTGCCTCTAACCACTCCTCAATCGTCAACTGTGGTACCTCCCATAGCCACTGCTGACGTTGGCCCCCAGCAGAATGACTCTGTTATTCATCTTGATTCCCCACCTCGTGAGGGTGAGATGGCTGATGGGACCGAGGAGGCGGGTCGGCACAACCAGGAGGCTGTCAATACTGAGGCAGCTAGCTAGGACTCCTCCGGACTCTTCGATTCCATACTTTTTTGTAACAATGTGACTTGAATATTTCATTTTTGTAAATCCAATGCTTATTATGAATGAGATGACAGAACTCTTTTTCTCTTTTTCCTTTGTGTTGCGCTCTGTTCAAACCCATTTTCAATATATACATATCTTTTCTCTCTTTTCTTTTATATTAACTTTGTCGTGTGCTTGTTTATGGCAAGTGCTTGGCGTTCGGCTTGCGGTGCCAGCTGCTACTTATCTTGCTCAAGTGTCTGGCGCTCGGCTAGAATGCCACTTGCCACTTGGCTTTTTTCATTTTTTTTTAGCAAGTGTCTGGCGTTCGGCTTATGGTGCCAGCTGCCACTTATCTTGCTTAAGTGCCTGGCGCTCGGCTAGAATGCCACTTGCCACTTGGCTTTTTTCATTTTTTTAGCAAGTGTCTGACGTTTGGCTTATGGTGCCAGCTGCCACTTATCTTACTTAAGTGCCTGGCGCTCGGCTAGAATGCCACTTGCCACTTAGCTTTTTTCATTTTTTTAGCAAGTGTCTGGCGTTCGGCTTATGGTGCCAGCTGCCACTTATCTTGCTTAAGTGCCTGGCGCTCGGCTAGAATGCCACTTGCCACTTGGCTTTTCATTTTTTAGCAAGTGTCTGGCGTTCGGCTTATGGTGCCAGCTGCCACTTATCTTGCTTAAGTGCCTAGCGCTCGGCTAGAATGCCACTTGCCACTTGGCTTTTTTCATTTTTTTAGCAAGTGTCTGGCGTTCGCCTTATGGTGCCAGCTGCCACTTATCTTGCTTAAGTGCCTGGCGCTCGGCTAGAATGCCACTTGCCACTTGGCTTTTCATTTTTTAGCAAGTGTCTGGCATTCGGCTTATGGTGCCAGCTGCCACTTATCTTGCTCAAGTGCCTGGCGCTCGGCTAGAATGCCACTTGCCACTTGGCTTTTTTCATTTTTTTAGCAAGTGTCTGGCGTTCGGCTTATGGTGCCAGCTGCCACTTATCTTGCTTAAGTGCCTGGCGCTCGGCTAGAATGCCACTTGCCACTTGGCTTTTCATTTTTTTTTTATTTTTAGCAACCCATTGAAGAGGAAAGTTATTTTTATAAATTTTGGGAATTTGCACATTCATACGTACTTGATTGACAACAAACAACACCTAATAAAGCCGAAACTTAGCTTTTATTGGTAGTACCTCTTCAGAGACGTGGCATTCCAGGGCTTGCTGACCAACCTTCCCGCCATGGTTTCTAACGTATATGCTCCCTTGCCTATGACTTCTGCAATTCTGTATGGGCCTTCCCAGGGTGGCATCATTTTTTTGACTATCCTCACCTTTCTTTTCAGAACCAGATCGCCAGGGGCAAAATCTCTGTGTTTCACTCTTTTGTTGTGACTATTCGCCAATACTTGCTGGTATGATGCTAACCTTATTGCTGCAGCGTCCCTCCTTTCGTCTATCATATCGAGGTTCAATCTTAACATCTTGTCGTTCTGATCTCGACTCCATGCTAAGCTTCTGATAGTTGGGACCAAGTGCTCAACCGGTATAACCGCCTCGGTACCATATGCCATTGCAAACGGGCTCTCCCCAGTCGGCTGCCTTGGGGTGGTTCTGTAAGCCCATAGGACGTTCGGGAGCTCATCCAACCACTTCCCTTTATGGTCCTCCAGCTTCTTCTTAATGCAGGAGAAAATGGTTCTGTTTGTAATTTCTGCTTGCCCATTGGCCTGAGGATGACTTACTGCAGCCAACTTCTGGTTAATTCCATACTCCTCCAGCAGCTCTCTTACTTGCTTGCTGTCGAGGTTCGTGCCATTATCCATGACTATTGATCTTGGAATGCCGAAACGGCAGATAATATTGTTCCAAATAAATCGTCTCACATGAGTCTGAGTCACGCTAGGATATGGTTCTGCTTCCACCCACTTAGTGAAGTAATCCGTGGCTAGTAACACATACTTGTTCTGAGCTCTTGCCATTGGCAGAAGACCGACCACATCCATCCCCCATTGCGCGAAAGGCCATGGCGAGGCCATTACGTGCAATTCCTCAGGTGGTTGGTGGATCAATGGTCCATATCGTTGGCATTTATCGCACCTTCGAGAGAACTCCTCCGCATCTCTTGACATGTTCGGCCAGAAATACCCTTGTGTCATTGCTTTATGCGCTAACGATCTTCCCCCAGAATGATTACCACACACACCTTCATGAATAGCTCGCAATACCTGCTGCGAATCTGCGGGGGTGACACACTTCAAGTATGGGCCAGAGTAGGATCTTCTGTACAGCTGGTTATGCACGATGGCGTATTTTGCGGCATTCTTTTTGAGTTTCCTAGCTTCATCCCTTTGCATAGGCAAAACGCCATCTCGAATATAAGTAATGATGGGGTCAATCCAACTCGGTTCATATGGTATGACGTTGACTTGCCAAGGGTCAGAGTCCAAAGGTTCTTCGAAAATAGATGGCTGGGTCAATATTCCTACTGGAATCACCCTCGCCAATGTTTCACCAGAACTCGAAGCACTACATGCTAACCGGTCCGCATCTGCGTTCTGTTCCCTCGGTAACTGTATGAATTCAATTTTTGCAAAGTCCTTGGCTTTATGCAGAACGGCAGAACGATATGCCTCCATCATGTCATCCTTGGTTGCGTACTCACCATTGACCTGCCGAACAATCAACTGTGAGTCACTATAAACGGTCAAACTTCTGACCTGTAGCTCTCTGGCCAACTTTAACCCATTCAGCAACGCCTCGTATTCTGCTTCATTATTGGTGGCTCGAAACTCAAGTCTGAGTGCTTGACTCAAAGAAGTACCCTCTGGGGTTTGCAGTTTAACCCCAATTCCAGCCCCCATCTGGTTAGAGGAGCCATCCACATAAAGTTTCCAAGAGCCGCACCTGAGGTCTTCTTCCGTATCTTCAGAGTCACATTCTAGCAGGAAATCGGCTATCGCTTGTCCTTTTACAGCTGTTCTCGGCTCATATGTTATGTCAAATGAACTTAACTCTATGGCCCACTTTGTCATTCTGACCGAGAGTTCTGGCTTGTGCATAAGCACTCTGATTGGAAAAGTTGTTAGAACAGCTATAGGGTGGGATTCGAAATAATGCCTCAACTTTCTTTTTGCGTTTACCAGTGCAAGTATCACCCGTTCGGCCTTCGAGTATTTTCGTTCTGCCTCGGTCATTGTTTTACTTACATAAAATATCGGGTGTTGCACGCCTTCCTTGCAACGAATCAGAACGGCATTTGTTGCAACACTAGATACTCCAAGATACAAAAATAACTTTTCTTCTGGATCCGGGGCTGACAGGACTGGTGGGTTCTGCATATATTCCTTTAGATGGGTCAATACTTGTCGTTGCTCATCCCCCCAGACCTGTCTTCCATGACTCCAAATCGTGTCAAAGAACGGCTTGCAGCGGTCTGACAACTTTGAAATGAATCGACTTAATGCAGCTATTCGTCCTGTGAGGGCTTGCACCTCTCTGATCGTCTTTGGTTCGGCATTCTTAATCAAAGCCTCTGCTTGAGCGGGGCTAACTTCGATGCCTCTGCGGTTGACCACGTGTCCCAAAAACTGACCGGAACTCACACCGAACGAGCACTTGGTTGGATTGAGCCTCATTCCATATCGCCTCAGCACATCAAATATATCTTGCAGATGTTTCAGATGATCATTCTTCTTCCTATTCTTTACCACCATATCATCAATATAGGCTTCCACAATCTTTCCTATTTAATTTTTGAAAATTTTGCTAACAAGTCTTTGATAAGTTGCTCCCACGTTCTTTAGTCCGAAAGGCATAACTTTGTAGCAGTATGTCCCTCACTCGGTTACAAAAGAAGTTTTTTCTTCATCTGCCGAGTCCATAGGGATCTGATTATAACCTGAATAAGCGTCCAGAAAGGTTAAGCGTTCATACCCGGTGGTAGCATCCACCATTTGATCAATCTTTGGCAGCGGGAAGCTATCCTTCGGACAGGCTTTGTTCAAATTGGTGAAATCAATGCATACTCGCCATTTCCCATTCTTCTTCTGCACGACAACGACGTTGGACAACCAATCAGGGTAGTGTACTTCTCTGATAAATCCCGCATCAAGCAGCCTATCAACTTCCTCGGCTATGATTTGGTTGCGTTCTGGAGAAAATCTTCATTGCTTCTGTTTTACTGGTTTGAAATTGGGATTGACATTCAAAGAATGACAGGATACGGAGGGATTAATTCCAGGCATGTCTAGGTGACTCCATGCAAATACATCGGCATTGTGAGACAAGAAGTCAGCTAGCTCTTGCCGCTCTTCCCTGGTCAGTCTTATTCCTACTCTGGTAGTTCATTCTGGCCTGGACTGATCTATCTGCACATCCAGAAGGGGCTCTTCGGTCAAGTCAACCGACCCCTCCACCCTGTTCTGCTTGGGCGGAGGTTCCTGTAATTGCTATCTGGGGCTTGCCGATCGGACGGGCGCCTTCCCTTTCCCAGCATACTTTAGTGTGATGGAATAGCACTCTTTGGCTGCAACCTGATCCCCACGAATGTCTATTACCTTATTTCCATCGGGTCCGAGGCACCTCATGACCTGATGCAAAGTTGAGGATACTCCTTGGACTCTGTGAATCCATCCTCTTCCCATCAGGAGATTGTACGAGGGGTGAATCTCTACAACCACAAAAGTTTCCATAAGAGTTCGTTCTGCAGCTTGAACTTCTACTTCCACCATTCCGACGGGCTCCACCCTCTTGCCATCGAATCCTAACAAGGGATTTCCAGTGGGCTTGAGCCTCTCTGGTTTAATCTCGAGCCGATCAAATGTATCCCTCGGTATGACATTCGCACTGCTCCAGGGATCGATCAAAACTCTGCGCACCAAGCAGTCCGCCACTGTCAAACTGACTACCAACGGGTCTTCATGGGGGATTTGAACACGCTGCAAGTTTATCCTGTCGAATTTTATCTGTATCGATGTGATCTGCTGGTGTAGAGTATTCACACTGCTGACCCTTTTCTTCATCTGCGCCTGCCGTAGGCGCGCTCGGAACAGCTCATCTGAATCTTCGCTGGGCTCGGGTCGACCGTGGATAGCATTGATTATACGAACTGGTTGTGAATTGTGGGAGCTTTGTTTATGGCTCCTTTTCACTTGTTCCATCGGTCGATTCTGCTCTGTCGCCGAGCCTTGAACATAACTCGCGAACTCCCCTCTAGCTATCAACATCTCCACTTG
Source organism: Cornus florida (assembly GCF_030987335.1). Classification (NCBI taxonomy): domain Eukaryota; kingdom Viridiplantae; phylum Streptophyta; class Magnoliopsida; order Cornales; family Cornaceae; genus Cornus; species Cornus florida. The sequence goes on from NW_026775574.1 coordinate 21,483,109, forward strand.
CCTTCTCAAATTCCTGCATTCATTAGTCTGATGACCGAAATCAGAATGGAAAGCACAATGTTTAGTCTGATCCCTCTGTTCGAGGGGTTGCCTAATTGGCAGTGGTGGATGAAACTTATCTTTGTTCTCCTGATATAGCCTCGCCAGAGTGACCTTTAGCGGAGTGATCAGCTCTTCCTCCCTGGACCTCTTTTCTACCTTCCAGGAGGTCTGACGCGGCGGCTGAGCCTGCTTCTGCCTGATCTTTGCCTTAGACTTCTCCTCGGTCGACACGAGCGACGCTGTCCGAGCATTGGCTGCCTCCTTTTCTTCTAGGCGCACAAAGCCGTCGGCTCTTTCATTGAGTTCATCCATAGTCGTCGGCGTGTTCACTACCAGACTGGTATGGAACGGAGTGCCACGTGTCATGGCTAACTTGAAGGCTTGAACCGCTGTAGAAGGGTGGCATTCGATCACCATACTCTTAGTGAGATTAAACCTGGTGAGAAAAGCCTGGAGACGTTCATCTTTGTGCTGTCTCATTGTGAATAGGCTTGAGATGTCCTTTGGCGGACGCTTGTTCCCATAGTACTGACTTATGAACCGATCGCACAGATCTCGGAAGCTACCAATGGAGCTCTTAGGCAAGTTCTTGAACCAGCTGAGCGCCGGTCCAGCTAGGCTTGTAGGGAAACATTTGCACATTAAAGCATCGTTTTCCGTATTCAGGGCCATCTTCAACTGGATATGGTACACATGATCGATCGGATCGGTTGTTCCGTCAAACAGAATAAATACTGGCATAGCAAACTTCCTTGGATGAGGGGCATTCAGGATCTCGTCAGTGAATGGTGAATCAACCGTTCGAGCTGCGGATCGGAGCGCTTCATTCTCTCTTTGGCGCCCAGTGGTAGCTCTGTGGGCTATGGTTCTGCTCTCCGAACCGCGATGAGTGATTGTAGCCATGGAAGGCCGGTAGGATGGATCGAACGACCGTTCCTCTATGAGCTCTCTTTGCCAAGGCGACGCAACTTGGCGGCGATCAACCTCTATCACCTCCTCTCGGTTGAACCTTTCCCGATGCGGATCTAAGGTAATGGCTTCATTCTGTCTGATCTGCTCATGTCGCGGATCAACGCGAGTCGATCCTTCGTGATCCTCAACTCGACGAGTATTTGGCGGCAAATCACGGTGGAGAGCTGACTGACTGTTCTCGTCCTGCTCGCCTTGATGCGCGATATTAGATTAAACACCTCCTTCTCCGGCCGGAGGTGGACGCGAAACCGCGGGCATTTGCTGATGTTGCATTCCAGCTTTCAATTCTGCATTCTCTTTTTTGAGAGCCTCGATCAAGTTCATCAACTCCTCAAGCTTTGTTTGTTGGACAGCCTCCATCGGATTGGAGCTTTCACCTATCATTATTCCTGAACGGAGTAAAGGCATTAATCTCAAGTTCGCGAGTAGATCCGAGCTTCGTGAGTGGGAATTTTTCAGATCTGGTTTCGAATTCTCCGAATTATGCTCACGGTTGACGAGATCTGAATTGTTCGAATTCTAAATCCGTCAGATCCTGCCACAATCGAACAACTCGTTGTTGCGTAGATCTGAAGCCACTTCTGCCAAAGCTTCAGGAACTAAAATTCCTCCAGAGTAGGTCACAATCGCTCAGATCTGGATCCAACTCCCAAAGATCGAGTCTCGATCACCCGAATTGGTCTGAATCCACGCGATATTAATCATTGATCAACCAATCTTCCATGCCTTCCCACAGACGGTGCCAATTGAAGATACAAGAAATTCCTTCCCCCTTTCTCTCTCTAGAATTCCTGTATTTCAACCAAAAAAATATCTCCCCTTTCTTTCCATTACTTCTCCTATTTATAGATATTTACAAATGTTAATGGACTGCTGGATCTAGGCCCGTTCCTCCATGAGTCCTGGTCATCTTTGATGGGCTTATGCGCGTTCGGCCCATATGGCAGTGTCTTTCTATGGGCCTGACCCATCTGTACGGACTGAATGTCGCGTTTGCAAGTCATATCCGGCCCATGTCATCTCGGGCCTCCTCATATATATATACATACACAACTATCCATGGGTAATAATTCACACACATCCAACCTCCTATCCAAGTAGTCTATGGGATCCAATTAGTTAGCCCATTACTACTAACCATAACCATAAAAGAAAAATAAAGTAAAATAATAAAATAAAAGAAAATATTTAATTTACAATTAATCAAAACACCATTTAAGCACATAATCTAATTAAACAATTAGCACATAGACAAATATAAATAATACATAGACATGTAATCAAATAATCAAGAAATACCTAATTCAATTAAACACATAAGTAATTAGTTAAATAATCAATTAAATAATTAACAATACAATTAAAACAAATAAATAAATACCGAGACTATCCTTATAAAATTAGGGGTATTACATTCTTCTCCCCTAACAAAAGGAATTCCGTCCTCGGAATTCGCCCTTACTTTTTTCCATTATGCTTAGAAACTGTGAGCGAAATACATCCTCATATTCCCAAGTAGACGCAACCTCACTATAAGGGTTCCACTTAACTCCATTATACCAAGTGGTATATAGGGTTCCTATATTTTAAGAAACACAATAATCATACGATGCGTAGGTTGTATCAACGTAATCCTCCCATGTCGACAAGAGAATGATCTACATACCTCTAAGTGCCATAGAATATACGCACAAACTCCTATGTACCCAGCGCTAATAATTCGGTAACGCTATTTCAGAAGCGACTGCCTCAATTGTGAAACACAATCTTTTAAAAGTCAATGTAATAAGTAAAATTGACCTTTCTCCAAAAATCGTCGTTCTTCCTACGTGGAAAACAGAATGAGCAAACTACTCCCTGATAGAAAACTCTAGTATACGAGTTTAACTATTTACAACATCCCACTGTCGCCTCCCAACTGCGCGCAGTTCAATACAAAGGGAAGTATCTCTTTCCGGCATATTTTTAAATGAAGTTGAGGTCTGATTGTACAACCCTTACTTCCATTTCCAACCAACAAATGAGAGGTATGCATTGTGAAAGATACAAAACCTCCAAAGTTGTCACTCTAACCTTCTTGTGTCAACAATATCACAGACAAAATTCTGACAAGTGAAGTAAACACTTCCAACTGTCTATGAAAATTTAGGATACACGCGTCAAACATATCCTGTATGGTCTAATTTAATCTCTCGATTAATTCCTCCGTCTATAAATATGAAGTAGAGCTGCTGCTCCAAAATCTTCATAAAGCTTCTTCGAAATAGCACTTTGCATCCACTAATATGGACATCCACATGTTATAACACCACTATCACTGAACTATAGAACTACTATGAAGTTCTAAAATAAGTATCACTCAAATTTATGTCCTCAAGCGATCTTTCTCAATCCACCACTCGGATTCCATATGAAAAATTAAAATTCCAAATCAATGTCAATCCTTCCCATTGACCGTCACTTCTGTTTAGTTCAACTTCCATATTTGTTATAAGAAGTGGCTAAAGATTCCTATGATATCCGATGATCAACTTTCCACCTTTGTAGCAGGTTTTACACTTAGGGCAATTATATACACGTCCCATCCGTACCTGTTCACCAAAACTGGCATTTAATGTCGTGATGTACCTTCTGACCATTTGGGTATACCAAGAAAAATTATAAATTTCCATCTCAGTCGCCCGACCGTCATATCGCTATTTACAGAAACTACTAACTCTCCTCCAGTACCTTAAACTCCTTCTCTAGGGTCAGCTCCAATATTTAAAATTGACCTCCTGAACTACCTTGCTAATAACAAGTGTTATTATTACACCTGCTATACATTCAACTGATAACTCATCAACGAACCGAAAGATTTAAATATCTTATCGGTTGTTAAGAGCATCCACTTCCATAATTGCTTCCACCAGACGGAACTTGATATAAAATGTGAATTACCACTTCTATCTATCTAAACCGTCTCGTGATCCATTCTATTCATATAAACTAAAGTCCTACCAGTTCGAAATAGACAAGAACTAAGCTGACCTAACTTATCAGTCAACCAATATCCCATCCAGAATCATTAGCCTTGTGCGAAGTCAGCAATCCCTCAACTAAATTCGTGGAAAATGCTCTCTCACTTCCACTTCAAGATAGGGAATAGCTGTAAATGATCTAGTGATCTCTGATGGTCCATCTAGACTATCTAATAAAAATTACAATGGGAGACAAAATCACTATGTCCCCCCTCCTGCCTGTCCTCCAAACATCTGCTTCATACTGTGAAGTATCATATTTCCACTAAGATAAATAAAAAACTAAGAGTTGTGAAATTCAGTCCTTGCATCCTCTATCCAATTTATCTGCAGAAAGTATCGTTAATCCGGTACCACCAGCTTTCGTCTGTACCCATTGTTTAAATTGGAGTATCTTCAAAAGCGAATTCTGTAACTAAATCTATCCACTACTGATCTGTGATAAACTTACCAATATTATAAGTCAATCGGTAATTCCATTTATCAATAATCAACTATGACTTTAACTCAACAAAAGTCAACAAACTACGACATTTCCATACATACCATGCACCTCATCTTTATATAAGTGTTTGGTCTCACCATCTTATCTTTGACACACCCTGCTTCTTTAAGACAAGTTAATGACAATCCAACTTCTTTATCTAACTTCAAAAGAATATGAAATCTTTCCATCCTCTACATAAGTCATCAATTTCCTTGCAACAGCTAATTGTTGCAAATTGTGACTAAAAATATAATTCCATATTATTTATAGAAATGAAGAGACTTAGTTTCCTCCTCCATGTATCCCATCCCAAAACACACCATAATGACATACATCCAGGTCCAATAGATTGGCTAGATTTATGTGTATCTACTAAATCCTACGACCGTATGCTCACAAATCTAGCGTAAATAACGCTATTACATCATGTTATTAAAACAATAATTGGCTGATCACACCCTTATGTCCCCAACTAAACCACATACCAAATCCCGAGTAATTAACAAAATAAATAAATAAAACACGTATGATAAACACAATAGACCAAAATATACTCCTACTTAGGACATCGTTCTTTCTAGAAAAGAAAGTCTCATTTGAAATCAACCTTACTAGATTGTTTCAAAATTTTCTTTTATAGTTTCGTAAATAATCATTCAACCTCGAAACATATCCTTTAAAATATCGCTTAAAAGTACAAATGTTTGCCTAAGCAAATACCAAGGGCTTAACCCTCAACCTCCTTATACGCGGAATGTAAACTGTCTAACTTGACTTTATAAATCGAATTAGAACGTCACAACATAATACCAATGCCTTTTTGTATGTGATTTAAAAATTATGTATTTCGTTCTGATAAGAACACATCCGATCCCCAAACTCCTGAATAATACTTCTTATATACCTCTTTTAGAGATGATAAGAAAGCTTAATTATTTGTAGATTAAGCTATACTAATAACATTCGCTATACTATTAGCAATTCAGATCACCTCGCGCGATCATCCATCTTCAAGATTTACTACCCTCTCTACTGGATGCACATAAATCTCCTCCATTAGGATCCTCTTCGGCTCCTACTCTTCGCTTGTCTCCTTTTTGAGATCAACTGAAGTCGTGTTGACCCCGATATGTGGTGATCTATCACGTACACCTAAATCCTTCCTTAGCTTATACTTTTAAAGTAACGCCAAATGAACCTAAACCATCGATCCCTAACTCTGCCTTCTGGCAACGAAATCGATAACGTACTCCTTTACTCCTTTGGCTCTTTATCACTTTCGCCTTGAACCCATCCTCTTCCTAGTGCCAACCATTCTATGACTACAAAATATAATTGGCATCAGCTCTTCCTAACAAACCGTAAATAGAGTACAACGAATCCTAATACGGACTCTAAGTTTTAAGAGACGCAACGCGGAAGTCACATAACGAAAGACACTCCTAAGGACACTTGAACCTGGAGTGCTCTGATACCAACTGTGATACCCCCGGATTTCCGAATGCGGGTTGGCCAGGCCCAGGCCCGAATACCCAAGGATGTCAAAAACAAATTGATAATAAACGAACAAAGATTACAAAAGAATAAAGAAGAATAAATAAAATACTGAAAAGAAACTAAATGATAATTCAATAATAAAACTTCAGAATAAATTTCTATTAATTAATCAACTCTTCTGATACAACTGATCCTCCAAAATACAACTCGGGAATCCATACTGTGTGGACCCCTATAAAATCCAAACTAAACAAATGGCAACAATAACTGTCTAAATCAGGAAACTGAATCATAAAGGAACTCCTATGTAGCATCGGAAGAATGAAGTAGATTGATCCCCGCTCAGCACGAACAACCTCTACTCCTGACAAACACCTGAAAAATAATGGTAGGTCAGACCCACAAACAAGTTCTACTCTACTACAGTCCAAGCAGAGATCCGATACACGTATACATCTTAGTCAATCCAATAGTAACTAGTTATCCATATATATATATACACACACACTAAAGGAACCTCACTAGACTATAGGGTTGTCTCAACTTGAATAGTAGGCAACATGCAAAATGCACATATAGTGAGCATGAGTACCTAGACTTACCAGGGTACACAACTACATTATATCTAGCTACACATCCCTGGCGATATACGCACCCTAACCACTGATCCTGAGACTCAAGCTCATATCATGGCACCATACTTATATATATAAAATCTAGTAACCATCCTATCCAGTATAAATTAATCCTCCATAAGTCATTCAACTTGTTCAACTGACCTGACTTGAATTTAAGTAGGACTTAACATTTTAGTTAATCCATCCCTTATATAAAATAGGTAGGACTTAACTGATAAGTTAATCCGTCCCTAGAATGCCACCGTCCCATACCGGTGCATTAAATCACACAATCCAACAATTGATGTAATAATTAAAGAAATACATCAAACATTCCAGAAATAACTATGATAATATGATATCAAGTTATCACATAATATGAATGACTTATTATTTATTTAAGCTTCCTATATCATATGTCCTACACAAACTGAATCTTATACATGATGATATTTTATTATATCGTCAAATAAGCATTCTCCATATCCAATTCATCCTACACATTTAATCTCAATTGCTAAAGCATTTTAAAAGATTAAATCCATTCGTTTGTTTAAACATTCAAATAGCAAGTATCGTTATGATTGAGTGTATTTAAATTTATTTAAACCCAAACCTAGTCCTTATCTAATATTCAGGAATCCTAGGCATGTTTCTACGTTCCATCATTCCACAGATATAAAAAATACATAATTCAAACATGTAAAAATTCACACCAGAAATCAAATCAAAATCATGCATTTTTTAATTCATAACACACGACAGATATGAACCAATTTCATAAAAACTTATGCTTTAATCCAATTAAACATGCATAATTATTTAATTTTATGTGTTTAATAAATCCTGGAATTTCCTAGGCATGTACAGAAACACGAATCAAAGGGAAAGAGATAGAAGAAGAACTTGCCTTAAACTTTCGGATCAAAAGTTAAAATTCTTCTTCCTTGATCTTCTCTCTACAGGGTTTTTTTCCTCCTTCCTTCATTTTCCTCCTTCCCTCTTTAACTCTCTCTCTCTCTCTAGAATATATCACGTGAATATTTCTAACCTCCTTTTACAACCTATAGCTATATATTTATAGGTTAAATAAAATAACCCTAACCCTTTTCCCAATTCAAGTCAACTTAAAAAAATATATATATTAAAATATTAAAAAGGTAAGTAAAATATGTTACGTATATAATTTATGTATATCTTTATTAAATAAATAAATTATACACATTCCATTATTTTTTTAATGGATTATCCAATAATACTTAAGTTACCATAATATTATAAAGTAACTTAAAGCATAACACGTATCAAATCTATGTATATTTTTATTATTTAAATATAAAACATATACATAAGATTAAATATTACTACCCAAGTTACCATAAAAGTAATTAATAAATTACTTTCACTTTTATATATATTAAAAAAGTAAGTAAAATATGTTACGTATATAATTTATGTATATGTTTATTAAATAAATAAATTATACACATTCCATTATTTATTAATGGATTATCCAATAATACTTAAGTTACCATAATATTATAAAGTAACTTAAAACATAACACGTATCAAATCTATGTATATTTTTATTATTTAAATATAAAACATATACATCAGATTAAATATCACTACCCAAGTTACCATAAAAGTAATTAATAAATTACTTTCCTTTTTATATATGTATATAATATATATCTATATATATACATACACAACTATCCATGGGTAATAATTCACACACATCCAATCTCCTATCCAAGTAGTCCATGGGACCCAATTGGTTAGCCCATTACTACTAACCATAACCATAAAAGAAAAATAAAATAAAATAATAAAATAAAAGAAAATACTTAATTTACAATTAATCAAAACACCATTTAAGCACATTATCTAATTAAACAATTAACGCATAGACAAATACAAATAATACATAGACACGTAATCAAATAATCAAGAAATACCTAATTCAATTAAACACATAAGTAATTAGTTAAATAATCAATTAAATAATTAACAATACAATTAAAACAAATAAATAAATACCGAGACTATCCTTTTAAAATTAGGGGTATTACAAAACGTGTAATACCCCTAGTTTTAAAAGGATATAATTAGAATTTAATTTTTATTTTCTTGTGTATTTTAATGGTTTATGTGGTTATATGGTTATGTGGTTTGGTGGTATGTGTTTAATTGAATTAATTGTTTAATTGATTAGTTGACTAGTAGTAATTGTTTAATTGAAAATAAATATTTATATTATTTTTATTTTTAAATGGAGTTAGACTTGGATAAGATCAATGGACTATTTGGATAGTGTAAATGGGTACAGTTTTTACCCATAGATGGATATACATGTATATATGGGTGTATATATATTTTGGGTTAGTTTAATTATTAATAATTGTTAATAATTAAATTAGCTTCATTATTATTATTATTATATATGTAATATCAAGTTTTAGAGTTTTAGATATATTCATTAAAATTGTCAACTTATACACATATATGTATTTTATTTTTTATTTTTGTGTTTTCTTTGCCGACTCCTCACATGAATAGAATTAGGTTAAAACTATTTTGCCTATATATATATCGTATTATGTTTGCTTTGGGTTTAAAACACAAACCCTATTCACGAACAATGAGGTTTGAGAGAAAACAGAGAGAACGAGTTAGGGTTTGGCCAAGAACAAGGGCTGAACCGAGAAGGGGTATTGGACGCTTGCTTATGGGTTAAACTAGGAGCAATAAAGGAATTGAGAACAATCTCGGATTGCCGGAAAAATTAGGAAGACGACGTTGAGGTTTCAAAACTGAAATTAGAGGCAAGTTCTATTTCTTGCTATTTTCCTTTGACCTGTGTTATGTGCATGCCTAGGTAGTCTCCAAGAACTAAACGAATATTAATTTTGATTAAGTATGCATGTTAATTCAAACTTTAAACTATATATTATGTGTTGATTAATTGAAATTTAATTATTGAACAAATTATTTTATAGTATGTTTAAATCTTGTAACGATGCGTACTAAGATATATGATTTTTCTAGATGATTTGGGACTTATTCGGACCTCTAGGAACTTGAACTAATGATTTCAGAGGGTTTTTAACATCATCGGAGACGAAGACAATGACAGAAAACAGGGACAGAGCCAACTCCTAAGGGGAAAGAGCCGGTTCTTTTTATTTTTCAGCCCGCAGCTCTCTGTGAGTGAGAGAGCCGGCTCCATGGATTGAGGGACTCTATCTACGGTTCGTTAGGAGGAGCTGATGTCAATTATATTCTGTAGTCATAAAATGGTTGACACTAGGAAAAGGATGGGGTCCAGGGCGAAAGCGATAGAGACCCAAAGGAGTAAAGGGGTACATTATCGAGTTCTTTGCCAGAAGCAGAACTTGGGATCGAAGGTTTAGTTTCGGGGTTGGCGTTACTTAAAAAGTATAAGTTAGAGAAGGATTTAGTTGTACATGATAGGTCACCATATATTGGGGCCAACATGACTTCAGTTGTTCTCAGAAAGGAGACAATCGAGGAGTAGGGTCCGAAAAGGATCCTAATAGAGGAGATTTCAACGTATCCAAGAAAGAGGATACTATATCTTGAAGATGAAGGATCGCACAAAGGTGATCTTATTCACCAGTAGTATAGTGAATGATACTAGTAGAGTTGGTGTGGATCAATCTACATATAGTTAAGCTTTCTTATCATCTCTAAAGGAGGTGTATAAGAAGTGTTCTGCAAGAGTTTGGGGATCGGATGGAGTTCTTATCAGAACGAAATACATGATTTTATATCATGTTCAGGAGAGTATGGGGATTATGTTGTGACGTTCTAAGTTGCTTTATAAAGCCACATTAGACGATTTTGCATTCCGCGTATAAGGAGGACAAGGGATTAAGCCCTTGGTATTTGCTTAGGCAAATGAATGTTGTTTTCAGCTATGTTTAGAGGATATGTTTTGAGGTTGGATGATTACCTATGAAACTATAAAAAGGAAAATTGTGAACCAATCTGGTAAGGTTGATTCCAAAGGAGATTTTCTTTCTAGAAAGAATGATGTCTTAAGTAGGATTGTATTTTATTTTATTGTGTATGTCATGTGTTTTATTTTCGTTAACTGTTTGGGATGGGATAGTTAAACCATCAGTACGAGTCAAATAATCCGGAACGATTAGTTTGATATACTCTACCCTAGGTATGAATTTGTATAATATTACGACGCCATGATAATGGTGGTTGCTAATATATCGTTTATTGTTAATTGGTTTGATATCATCGGGTAATCGGGCGTAGGCCTGGCCAACCCGCATCTGGAGATCCGGGGGTATCACACAGCCTATCCCTTTGGCAAGGGAATAAATTTTACGAGTTTCACTTAGCTCGTCACTCCTTTAATAAGGGAATGAGCTTCACTCAGCTCGTCCCTTTAGTAAGAGAATTAAATTTTACGAGCTTCACTCAGCTCATCCCTTCAATAAGGGAATTAGGTTTTACGAGTTTCACTCAGCTCGTCCCTTTAGTAAGGGAATTAGATTTTACGAGTTTCACTCAGCTCGTCCTTTAGTAAGGGAATTAGGTTTTACGAGCTTCACTTAGCTCGTCCATTTAGTAAGAGAATTAGATTTTTGTCAAGTATCGGGAATGCCAAGTCCTACTAAGCTAAGCATACTTGATGATTACTTTCTTACCCCTTTTAATAAGGGAAGTAGATTTGCTCGAGCATTATGAGCTCACCCTTTAATAAGGGAGTAGTTAACCCTTCGTCTCTTTACCGAGGGAAGAAGATGAAGTTGACTCTTCATTCCTTTATAGGGGAAAGAGGTGTAGTTTGAAGGAGGGTGACCCATTTAATACGAGAGGTAGTCGTCTCGTCTCTCTAGTAAATGAAGGAAGCTTTAATTATCTCACCCTTATGTGTAGAAGAAGTAGTCGGCTTCTTGTCCCTTTAATGAGGGAAGAATGTGTTGTTGGCCCTTGGTCCCTTTAATGAGAAAACCTTTAATAAGGTGTAGTCGACCTCTCGTCCCTTTAATAAGATAAGTAGATTACTATGAGCTTAATATTACCACATAGGTAGGTAACTGAAAACATAATATTTTATTGTGTAAAAATTGAGGGTCATCCATCTCATTGGTGATGGTGACTTTATTGGAGAACAAAATAACACGTGAGGGAGCTACCTTCCATTTAAAATGATGAACTGAGATGCCCCAAGTCTTTATTTTGAATGACTTGATAAGGTTAATTCTAGCTATGAGACAACTGTTAGACGATATACTTATCTGAGTCCTCCTCATGATATGTCCTATTGTTTTAGCTGAAGAATGATCTCTTATAGCTGGTATTCTTTTCGTCCCTGGTAAGAGGGGTTGACCTCTTCTTGTCCTCTCCTTCATTTCCCTTCCGTGCATGCATGGTGTATTCAGCATTCATGTGTTTCTACGCTCTGATCAACAACTATGCCATACTGGTGGGAGGTTATTTAGATAAGGCGAACAAGAATCTGATGGTTTGGAGTCCTCTTATGAAAGCGGTCAAAGCCACCTTATCGTCCACCTCTTCTACCTGCAACATCTCTGTGTTGAATCAGGTGATGTATTCCTGGATCAACTCTCCCTTCCGTTGCTTCACAATAAGCAAGTAGGTGGCCGGCCTCCTATGCCTCTGACCTGCAATGAAGTGGCTAACAAATTGCTTACTCAATTCTTCGAAGGTGTTGATGGTTCCTGGCTTCAGCTTGTTGAACCAAACTCTTGTCGATCCCTTAAGTGAGTGGGAAAAGCTTGGCACATGATTTCATCTAGCACGGCGTGTAAATGCATAAGAGCTTGAAAGGTCGCCAGGTGATCGAGGGGATCTTTGGTCCCATTGAAGCTTTCGAACGAGGGCATCCTGAACTTGCTAGGCAGGGGGCATTTCATAACGGCGGGGCTGAAAGGCAAGTTGGTCCTCTGCACCAGATCATCTATGGCGGTAGGACCTTTCCCTTTCATAGCCTGCATTACATCTTCCATTTTCGCCTTGAGATCCTCAATCTGTAGGTCAAAATAGGTAACTTTCTCTGTTTTTTCCTTAACACAAAAGGTTGTGCCTATTTGAGACTGGGGATTCTGTGGAGGCGGGGAAAGAGGTTCTCTATGTCGGTTTCTGACTTGGCTCTATTCTGCTTCGAACTTATGAGAAGGATTGTTTTCTCAGTCCTTCTCGTCTTGTCCCCCATCATTCAAATTGGGAGGATATGGGTCGGACAATTTTTGTTGAGGTGGTGGTCCCGTTGGGATAAGATGTTGCAGGATCTTTGCATTTTGTTGGATCAACTGATTCATACCCTGAGTCAGAGTTTGGACCTGTAGTTCTAACGTTGCAAGCCGTTCCTGGTCATTCGAGATAGCTGGGTGTTCACTCGACCCTTCTCTTTGACTGGATCCCTGCAACAATGTTTCTGTTCTAGTTACTATACCGGACCGCAAGTGTATATACCCAACTAAACAATATTTAAGGAAATCGTAGTTCCCACAGACGGCGCCAACTGTTGAGGGAGAAATTCACGTTGTTCGATACGACACTATTTTCCTGCAAATAAGAGAGTAGAAGATCGATGAATCTCGACGGCACCGGTGTGGTGCCTGCCAAGAGCTCTCCGACGATCAAGTCAGTCACCGAAAGTCTAAAAGAAATATAGGGATTTAATAATAGTTTTTTGTTGTACCTTTATTGACTGGTAGGATCTCATTCTTATAGTCGTTCTCCTTTAGTTCATTTGCGGGATCAGAGTAGATATGCTTATACGAGATCAGAGTAGATCCGCTTATGCGAGATCAGAGGAGATTCGTTTGTTACCAGATTTGTCAGGGATATGATTTAACCATTTTGACTTCCTCAAATTGTGCCAAGGTTATCCTTACCCTGTTGAACCACGTCATCTTTCATTATCTTTGATAATGAAATATTATCATTCTTATCCAATGGAAATATCATTGTTCGAAAGTCGAAGAAGTCTGGTGGTTGGTCAATACTAAGTTGCCTCTATCGTTAGGTCAAGGTAGGTTAGGTTTATTTTTCCCTATCACTTGATATTCAGTATCTCAATTTATCACATAACCTTCTCAAAGGTTCATTACCAGCTTCCATAGGTCAATTGGGATCCCTCCTGAGTTGGATTCGAGCTACAATGAGTTAGGGTCTAGTTTGCCAGTGTCTCTGGGGAATGTAAGCTCCTTAGAGAGGCTGAAGTTACAGAAAAATCAGTTCACTGGTAGAATACCGAATGAGTTTTTGAAGTTACGAAAATTGAAAGAGTTGGATTTATCAGATAATCTTCTGGTGGGACAAATTCCTTTTGGGAAGCCTATGAGTGATTTTCCTAATAGCTCTTTCTCAAGAAACCTAGGTCAGTGTGGTAAACCTTTTAGTCCTTGTAAGGCTTGATCATCTGATCTTTGGATTGCTTAGAGAACTAAAGATTCATGGTAAACGTATGTAGTAGCTTATCAATATTATTTAATAAAAAAATCATAGTTATTCTATATAAACCCTTGATTATCTAATACTCATATATTGCAATACAATGGATACACAGTATGAATCCATATCAATTGCTTGAGGGTACATATATCATACATATAGCTTGAATTTAGTATATTGGTACATATATGTATACAGCTTGAATTTAGTATATTGGTGCATATATGTATACAGCTTGAATTAGATACCACAGCAGCATAATGTTCATGAAATTGGTTAACATTCACCGAGACCAATTGACTAGGCTCACAATCAGGCCCATTCGATATTAAATAATATTTATTAATTGTTTTGTAATTGAATTAAGCATGGAAATTAGAGGGAAATAGTTATAAATTTCAAAAAATTCCTAAAAATTACCTGGAATTATTCATATAGTACTGAACTTGATTTATTTAGATGAAATTTGTCTATTTGTAGAATTAATTACCCTAAAAGGTGTTACTTTAGTTCTTAGGTGAGGCTGTAAAAGAAATAATTATTGTTCAATTAGTTCATTATTTATGTTAGATTACAAGGAGGTAGGTGAAGACAAAATTTAAATAGTATCATTCAAGTAATCGTATTCATTTCGGGAAGTGATAATGTGTACACTCGTACATGTTTAAGCAATTTAACACTGTAAATAATAATATATTTATCTATAATTATTTTTAGGGTTAAATGCAAAAAACTCCCCTGAACTATTGGCAAATTTGCAACTAACCCCGCTGAACTACCAAATTTGCAAAAAACCTCCTAGACTATACAATTTTGTTGCCGATCACTTCATCTGGCCGGTGGCCGACAAAAAATGGACGCGTGAGAATTACGCGATAGACAAACTAAATTTTTTGGACAATAATGCCCTTCCAAATATGAAAATACCAAATTGTCCTTCCGTACGGATGATTTGGGTATGAATTTGTTCGTTTTTTTCCTTCAATTTTTTCACGATTCCTTCTCCAGTCGCCGAAATCAACAACTTTCTCCGATCTGATTTTCTTAATATGTTCAATCGCCATCAAAAACAAACAAATATATATATATATATATATAAACACACACATATATATAAAAAGTAGGATATGGATCCAATCTGATTTTCACGATGGTGATTGCGGAAGTGGGGAAAGCCGTGTGTGGAGGTGATGATGGTGTTGTGGAGGTGATGGTGGTGTTGTGGCGGCGGCGGGGGCTGTGGTCGGAGGAGGTGACGGATCTCGTGGAGTCGGCGGTTGTGATACCCCTCGGATCCGAGACACGGGTTGATCAGGCCCAGGCCCAAACCAGAGGGAATATCAAACAATTAATATTTTATAATGAATACGGAATACAAAATAAATTAAGAAATGAAATTAAAGCTGGAAGGAACTAAAAATAGAATCCGCAAAATATTATAATTATTAAAATCCATCAAACCCAAACTCCAAAACTCCATCAGTTTACAATTTGGGAATCCATCTCTAGTGGACCCCTATTAAACATCCAAACGGAAGATAGAACAACTGTAATAAACGTCCAGAAATAAAACTATAGAGAGAGCCCTACATCGTCGGAAGAGTGAATAGAGACCTCTGCTCAGCACGAACACGTCTAAGCCTGGAACTGTCGTGTACCTGAAAAAATAGAAGTGGGTCAGGCCCACACGCAAGTTTTATACTACTACAATCCAAACAGAGGCCCGATACGCATGTACATCCTAAACAATTCAACAATAGCTAATAGTCCGTAAATATATATATAGTCACACTAAAGGACTCTCACTGGACTATAGGCCGGTCTCAACCTGAATAGAGGTAACATGCTAAAACGCACACGAAGTGAGCATATGTACCTATACCTAAACAGGGTACACCTCCAACCATCGTAGCCAGCTACACATCCCGATGCATATACGCTCCCTAGCCATCGGTTCTGAGGCTCAAGCTCATACCGAGGCACTATAACAGTACATATATAAAATCCATCCAAAATCCTTGGTATTGTCGCTCGACAAGTAGTTGCCATGACAATACAAATCCACGGGACTTAACTTTTAGTTAATCCCATCCTTATTCCAAGTAGGTGGGTAAAGGTATTGTTTTAAAAACCAAACCCATCCTTAGTATGCCACCGTCCCATACCGGTGCTTACTTTCCAATCCTCTAGTAGTCAATAATACCAATAAATCAAGTACATATCAACTAAATTCCAACATCCAACATTCAATGTTAGCAGTGATAAAATAAGCATTGATGAACAAGGTCACAACAACAACATATACATGCCCAATTTAAGTTGTTCCCTTTAGTCTGATATAAAGACAGAATTAATTAAAACTTCCATTTAACACCTTACAAATGACATACAGATATGTAGGGTATGTATCACAAAATCCTAGCCTCCACAGTTGATACTAACTGTGATCATGTAAGCATCAAAACAATATTCACAGTATGTATGTAGACATGCTCAAATTATAGTGTTCCACAAAACCAATCTAGTATTAAACTCAAATCCTCCTATTATTTAAGTTCCAACAGTTGCTATTACAGAAGTTAAGATAGCTATCATCTAGACCCATCCTTCCAATAATTTATACTAACAGTGGTAAGGAAAAACGTGAACCATAGAACCACAATGCATCCACAAACATGCTTAGTCTAGGTTGAACAAGCATACAACACTACTGTAACTACCAGTTTCATAGCAAAACAGATATCATTTTAGTTTGATTTAATCTTCATTAATCCTGAAATCATTTAAGAGTGCAAAGAGTGTGAAGCTTAAGGGAAAGAGTAAGGATAGAATCTTGCCTCAGAAACTTTTGTTCAAAGTTTCAACGTCGTCTTCTTAAAAAATCCCGGCGAGTTCCAAAACCCGGTTACTATTTACGGGTACGAAACACTATTCCCGAACTCAAAATCTGATCTCCACCGTTCATATTGTGCGACACTGAGTCATGAACCTATCCTCCAAATTTCAGCTCGATCGGACCACGGACGAAGCGGGATCGGATGTTTAATGAAATCTGGGCAGAATAGAAAAAAACCTGTGCGACCCGGTTACTGTTCACGAGTACGAATCACTGTTCCCAAGGTCAAACTCTGATCTTCACCGTTCAGATTGTGCGTCACTGAGTCATGAACCTCTCCTCCAAATTTCAGCTCGATCGGACCACGGACAAAGCGGTATCGGATGTTTGATGAAATCTGGGCAGAATGGAAAAAACATGTGCGACCCGGTTATTGTTCACGAGTACGAATCATTGTTCCCGAGGTCAAACTCTAATCTTCACCGTTCAGATTGTGTGTCACTGAGTCGTGAACCTCTACTCCAAATTTCAGCTCGATCGGACCACGGACGAAGCAGGATCGGATGTTTGATGAAATCTAGGCAGAATGGAAAAAAAAAACTGTGCAACCTGGTTACTGTTCACGAGTACGAATCACTGTTCCTGAGGTCAAACTCTGATCTGCACCGTTCAGATTGTGCGTCATTGAGTCATGAACCTCTCCTCCAAAATTCAGCTCGATCGGACCGCGGACGAAGCGGGATCGGAGCTTTGATCAAACCTTGGCAGAATGTGAAAAACTGCGTTTTTTCTTCTCCACTTCCACAAAACGTGTGCTTTGTTTAAAAAAAACCCTACACAGACGTCTACCTTATACTTATAGAGTTTTCCTAAACCCTAGGTTCATTTAAGTCCAACTCACAATCCTAACCGGCCCATCCAATTAACGTAGAAACCTACGACGGCTATAATATAAAACCCTAATTTATATTGTAATTAAAACCCTAGTTAGATGTATTTACCTAATTACCTTATTCACCATTAAATACTTAACCAATAATCTAATTGAACAAAATAATAATTAGTAAACCCAATTAAACCAAATAAGACACACATAAAATAAGACACACATAAAATAATTAAACCAATTACACTTAAACCATTAATGCCAATTAAATAATTAAAACACTAACAAGTAATTCCAATCAAATAACTAAAAATAAATATCATTTAAATAAATTAAATCACCACAAAAGAAAATAATTAAGCACCTAATAAAAAAAATAATGACACATAATCAAATAAAATGCACTTAAATAATAAATTAAATACCATTAAATACCAGGAATATCCTTTTTTAAAATTAGGGGTATTACAGTGGTGGTGTTGTGGCGTCGGCGGCTGTGGTCGAAGGAGGAGATAGAACTAGTGAAGGAGGGGGTGGTGTTGTGACGGCAACGGCGGGGGTTGTGGTAGGAGAAGAATACGCGCCGGTCCTCTCCACCATCGCCATTCAGCCCACTTTTCTCGCCAGTCCTCTCCTCCATCTGAGCTCGTCCCCACTGTTGTCGCTTCATCTGAGCCGCCGCTGAGTCATCCACGGCCAACCCACCGCCGAACCAGCCCGCCGAGCTTACCGCTGCATTTCTTCCCTACCGCCGCTGCGGCCACTTCACCGCCGATCCATTCCATCTCCGCCACTGTGCAGTTACTATCTAGCTCTCAGGTAAGATCTATTCTTTACGATCGATTGGTTCACCAAGTGGCTTGAACTGAAATCCGTATACCAGAGCAAGCATAGAAAATTGAACTTCTATTTCATACACAAATTCATTCGAACATGAGGCAACCGATGAGCAAGGGGAAGCCAAAGGATGAATAGGGGACTGGGTCGGGTTGATCACCCTCTTAGAACGTAGACTAAAAGAGGAGTTTGCATTTCTCTCATTGATTCTCATTCGTTCCTCCGTTGCCGGCCGATCCAGATGAATCGCATAAGAAATCCAGATGTTTGGACAGTGGTGACGCCATCGACAACTTGATCACTGCAGATTTCAAAAACTTAACAAATTGCTCCAGATTCAATTTTGAATCATTTAATCCAAAACTTGATTGAGACGAATTGCTCAGGTGTATTTTCAAAATCCCTTGAATTGACAGAGCCATCAAAGTGAAATACACAAATCGATTGGTGAGTGGTCGAACAAAGGCTGTGACATTTCAAATGGAAGCAAAATCATTCGTCCAGAAATAGGTGAATTTGTCGCCGAGCGAACGGAACCACCGGAATCTGACACCTTCATCGGCCCTAATTCAAAGTAATCCTTTATAGATAGTAACCTTTTTTTACTCCTCTCTGCAAAAGTGTCTCATCTAATGTTCGCTACCATTTGAATGAGGGTTGTGTTTCATAAGGAACTAAACTGAACTTTATTCCTCTGGTAAAGCATATGTGATTCTCTCGCCACAACCGCCGGAGCCGTAAAGGCAGTTCACCGCCATCGTTCATCCAAAGCGTCCTTAGGTTGAGTTGTGTTAAATGTTTTTGCAAAAAAAAAAAAAAAAAAAAAAAAAAAAAAAAAAAGTGTATAAAACGACGTAGTGTTTAGAAGGGCAAACTGGTCTTTCAAATTTTTCGGCATCAGAAATTGACGTCATGGGGTAAATTGCAACAAAATTATAATTTAGGGAATTTTTCGTAGTTCAGGAGAATTTGTTGCAAAACTTCAATAGTTTAGGGGGATTTTTTGCATTTAATCCATATTTTTACTAATGATACAAGTAGTTATACATAAGTCTGTCAATTACTGTATATCATTGCAGTGGTAGCTTTTTATTATTAGCACCGCAATTTCACCCGACTTAAAATAACTTACTTAGTACCCATTTTTTTTTTTTTTTTTGATGTTTAAGTATCATGTTGTAATTAGTGGAGTCTTTTTTATAGAAACAGACACGTCTCTATCCTCTTCGCCCATGCCCCCAACGCTATCCAAATCACATGTAATTGAAAAATTATGCAAAGTAGACTTCGGAAGGCTTATGGATGAAAACAAATCTCAAAATCTCTAAGAGTAAGGTCATGGATTGCATACATATTTATGCACAGTTCCTTTTAAGTCTTCTCATCCCCTCTCTCTCTAAGATCCAATTATCTGACGACGTGAATGAAAGAAGAACCCCAATCAGTACAAGTGTCATGCCAAAGATTCATGTTCTGTGGGACGACTCCTAGGAGAGAGCAGCTGTTCTCTCTTGATTTGCTTCTGGCTGTTCTGTTTTGCTCGTTGATCCCGAATTCCATCTCCTACCTATGGTACGATAATCCTGGATGTGAGTCTGAGAGCGTTAATTCCGGGTTTGATTTGCTTGGTGGTCTTACTGACCGGATTGAGAGTTGAAAACCTTTTCTTTCATCATACAAATGTTTATATATTTATATATATATACATATATATTAATTCTCAATTATTGTTCAATTTGTTCTTGATATCTAAAAAAATAAAATTGAAGATGATGAAAAAGAGAACTAAGAAACAAAGTAAATATGCAAACCCATTTATTTATTTATTGTGAAAACCATAGTTGAAGATTACAGAGAAAGACAAAAATTTCTTAGCAACGAGGCCTTTTAATGGAAAAGATATTTTATAAAGAGAAGGAACGCAAAAATATGTACATGATTAAGAGAAAAAATATAACAAAGAGAACATATAGAAAAGATACAACAGAAAGAGTTTCAAAAGAAACAAAAAAAGAAAGAATAATTTTGTCTTAAAAAACTTATTGTATTTAATATGTCAAGTGAGATTTGGTATTGCAGTTTTTATTAGTATTAGAAAATAGTCAAAAAATATTATTTTTTATTATTATTAAATAATTTATATTTGCATTGATGTCTAATCTGAGTAATGCCATTGTATACGTTCGTCCAAGCAATGTAACCTAAGTAGTTAGCCTGTACAAGCGCAAGGTGTCCAAATATTATTAGCTAACAACTAATCAGCGTGTACACGGAATCTATATACAATGTGCGGATTGTAAAACGAATTTGCGAAAACTCAAAAAAATGAGTTTGCTAATTTTGAGCGAATTCGATCCCAAGATGTGCATTCACGTGTGGAACTTGAGAACGATATCTATTTTAATTAATTATGTGACTTAATTTTTAATATCTCTACCTCCTCGTTTTTCTTTCTCCTCCTTTTTCACAAACCTCTTATGGCACAAATTGCCCTTCGTAGGTTGTGGCGATCTTAACATTAGCTGCCCATTTTGATTTTGGCAGCTACACACCACAATCCAGTACTGCAGTTACCGGGACCTTGGCATTAAATTTCTTAAGGTTTTGGTGAGTTTTAGAGAGAGAAAAGTGAGAGTTTGAAAGAGAGGGGGAACAAGACAACAAATTAATTTATAGAGGTATTTTTGTAATTTTAAAATATTAATTTTTTGTTTTTAATTTAATGTTAATTGTAAGGTTGAAATTTTCATTTCACAACCTAGTTAACAATCACTGTGAGATAATATGATACAATTTGTTAGTTTGGAAAATTATATTTTTGTGATCAAATCTAAACAAAATTACTCTAAAGTGACCACAAACTAAAAAAAAATTAGTTATCAAATTTAAAACTTAAATGCCAAAAAGTAATTAATTTGATGGTTTATTACATAAATGTCCTTAGTAATAAATTATTGAGAAAATTAAATTTTGGTGACCAAAATTAAATAAAATTGGTGTAAAATGACCTTAAAGTCCAAAAAAGATGAATAATTACTGAATTTAAAACTTAATTGCTAATAAGTGACCATATGATGGTTTGTTATGTAAATATCTTTCTTATAATATATTATTTTTTAAGTTAACAAATTTACCTGTACAATAATCCAACAAACGCTCATTATTTTAGCATGAATTGATTATGAGTAACATTTGATCAATTGGATTGATATGATCCTCTAATTATGTCACCAAATCATACAATAATGACCACTTACTAGTAATTAAGTTTTAACATTGATGACTATTTATCTTTTCTCGATTTTAAAATCACTTTAAAACAATTTTGTTTAGGTTAGGGCCTTAGGCCATAAAAATATAATTTTCTCAATTTTAAATTCAATTGGAGTTTGTTAGTTCTGCTTCTTCTTTTTTTTTTTTTTAATTCAGTTGGTGATTTAACCCTTTACGTTTTGAAACCTTCACTATAGATTTTCAGTGATATTTACGGACAAAATTTGGGATTGGTTAGGATATCTAAATATCCTAAAATTATTACACGTGTGACATTTAAGGCGTGGAACTCCAAGTTTTACAAATAAGCATATCCTTTCAAGTATAACAAAGCGATTTTCATAAGCATCTTCGACCACAAAGTGAGATCAAAGCTTCAATAGTTGGGATATGGTGCACATACTTGCAACAATGATTTGACATTAATAACATTAACTCTTTGAAACAAAAATGGAGTACTACAGAGAGAGTTCTAAGCTTCAAAGATAAACTACCAAACAAGTGTTGCAATTACACCTACTTCAGAAAAAAAAAAAAAAAAAAAAAAAAAAAAAAAAAAAAAAAAATTATCTAAAATTACACCTACTTCGGGAGGGATTGGACTTTTCTTCCTAAAATGATCTTCCTCCACAACCAGAAGGCTTACTCCCTAACCCTTTTTTTTTTTTAATTTTTTTTTTATTTATTCCAATTTCAAATCACCACTTTAATTCTCCCAAACACATATTTATTCGATTCCAATTTTGAATTAAACACTTTCACTGAGGTCGTCAGAATAGTGATGTGGGCGAACAGATTACGGGTGTCATGATCCCACATCACTTCTTCTTCTTTTTTTCAATTCCAAGTCAACCTTTTAATACTCGAAACAGTATTTCTAACATAACATCAAACCTAATATTAAATAATTTAAATTCCAAGATCCCTTATTAGTATTTCTAACATAACATCTTTATGTGAGGGTAATTCAATATTCAATTTGTACACGCTTTATTCGAGATTTTATAGATTTAAAAGCAAAATTAAGGTTCAAATGTATACAAGAGAATATGTACTTTCTAATTAATGGATGCAACTTGATTGGGCCAACTCAGCTCAAATTTTTAAATTTCCAGAATTGGGTTGAAAATTTTCAAAGCCCAGACAAATTTGGGTTGGGGACCCAAACCCAACCCAAAATTAAAAAAAACTTCATATATATATATATATATATATATATATATATTCTCAGCTTCCAAATCTTTGCTATATATGTATTTATATATGTGAAGTGACTGTATCATTCACTCATAACCTTAATTGGTCACACGCGCGCGCGCGATTGGAGAGAGAGAAAACCCCAATGCAAATAGGCATCAAGGAATTGTCGGCCCGAATAATTTAAAAATAAAAATTTAAGTAATAACAAATAAAAAAATTATTTTTATATTTAAAATAAAATAAGATAAGTTTTTTTTTTAAATTAATAAAAATAAAATTAGAGTTGAAAAAAAAGCAAAAAATAATAATTGAATACTTCAGCCACAATATTAATAGTTTGATCAGATTAAAAGAAATTATTAATGAATTAAAAATTAAAAACTTCCATTTTTTTTTCACCTACCAAATTTTTTTTTCTTTTTTCTCCTTCCAAATCTTTGATATATATATATATTAAAAAAAGTCACGTGCGATGCACATGATGAATGTGTTATAGCTTATTTTATTATTTAGTAAATTATTTTACTGAACAATTACCTATTGTACTTACTTTTTAGTTGTTTTAATAATGATTTGAAACTCTTTTATTTTAATTCATTTTATTTATATAAACTCTTTTATTTTAATTCATTTTATATCAATTAACAAATATTTTTATATTAATAAATAAATACTGAAATGCAAAAAAAATAAAATAGTTAATTTGTGGTAGAATTTTATAGACCATTTATTATATTAATAATTCTTGTCTAATTAGATTTCCTTTTATTAAAAAAGTCATAATAAAAGGTCATTTGTGGTAGAGTTTTAGAAAAATTATTTAATTTTTTATATCAATTAAGAAATATTTTTTATATTAATAATTCTTATCTAATTAGATTTCCTTTTATTAAAAACTCATAAAAAATAGATAAATAGGTAATTTACGTTAGAGTTTTATAGAAACTCTTTTAAAAACTATTTTCATATCAATTAATAAATATTTTTTTATATTAATAATTCTTGTCTAATTAGATTTTTTTTTATAAAAAAAACTCATAATAAATAGATAAATAGGTAAATTGTGTTAGAATTTTATAGAAACTCTTTAAACATATCATTCTCTAATGTGATAGAATTTTATTAAAAATAAAATAGTTAATTTGTGTTAGAATTTTATAGAAATTATTTTATTTTCTTTAAGTATATCATTGTCTAATTAGATTTTCTTTTATTAAAAAACTCATGATAAAAGGTAATTTGAGATAGAGTTTTTAGACAAATTATTTTATTTTTTATATTAATTAATAAATATTTTTTTATATAAATAATTATTGTCTAATTAGATTTTCTTTTATTAAAAAACTCATAATAAATAGATAAATTGGTAATTTGTGTTAGAGTTTTATAGAAACTCTTTTAAAAACTATTTTTATATAAATTAATAAATATTTTTTTATATTAATAATTCTTGTCTAATTAGATTTTTTTTCTTAAAAAACTCATAATAAATAGGTAATTTGTGTTAGAGTTTTGTAAACATATCATTGTCTAATGTGATAGAGTTTTATTGAAAATAAAATAGGTAATTTGTGGTTGAGTTTTATAAAAATTATTTTATTTTCTTTAACTATATCATTGTCTAACTAGATTTTCTTTTATTAAAAAATTCATAATAAAAGGTAATTTGAGGTAGAGTTTTAGAGAAACTATTTTATTTTTTATATCAATTAATAAATAGTTTTTATATAAATAATTATTGGCTAATTAGATTTTTTTTTTTTTTTTTTTTTTTCTCTAATTGGGAAACTCACACACACTGCCTCCACTGAGGTTCGAACCCCTGACCTTCCTTTGGGAAGTAGGAACCTTATACTGCTAAGGCACAGGCCTGTTGGTAGCTAATTAGAATTTCATTATTAAAAAACTCATAATAAATAAATAAATAAATAAGTAATTTGTATTAGAGTTTTATAGAAAATCTTCTAAAAAATTATTGTAGTAGAGTTTTATAGAAATTGTTTTACTTTCTTTAAATACATTCATAATAAATAGGTTATAGGTGATAAAATTTTCCAAAAATTATCTTATTTTTTATATCAATTAATAAATATTTTTTATATTAATAATTCTAGTCTAATTAGATTTTTTTTTTATTGAAAAACTCATAATAAATTAATAAATAGGTAATTTATGTTAAAGTTTAACAAAAAAAATTTTAAAATCTATTTTATATCAATTAATAAATATTTTTATATTAATAATTATCGTTTAATTATATTTCATTTCATTAAAAAAAACTCATAATAAATAGATAAATAGATAATTTGTGTTACAGTTTATTGAAACTCTTTAAATATATCACTGTCGAATGTGATAGAGATTTATTAAAAATAAAACAACTAATTTATGGTAGAGTTTATAAAAATTATTTTATTTTCTTTAAATATATCCTTATCTAATTATATTTTCTTTTATTAAAAAACACATAATAAAAGGTAATTTGTGGTAAAGTTTTAAAGATATTATTTAATTTTTTTATATCAATTCATAAATATTTTTTATATTTATAATAATTGTCTAATTAGATTTTCTTTTATTAAAAAATTCATATTAAATTGATAAATAGAGAATTTGTGTTAGAGTTTTATAGAAACTCTGTTAAAAAATTATTTTATTTTCTTTAAATATATTCTGTTTAATTAGATTTCTTTTATTAAAAAACTCATAATAAATAGATATATACATGTTACATGTGATAGATTTTTAAAGAAAATAAAGTAGGTAATTTGAGGTGGAATTTTATAGAATTTATTTTATTTTATTTAAATATTTTCATAATAAATATGTAAATACATGTTATATGTGATAAAGTCTTATAGAAAATAAAATAGCTAATTTGTAGTAGAGTTTTATATAAATTATTTTATTTATTATTTAGATTTATTTTATTAAAAAAACTCATAATAAATAGATAAATAGGTAATATGTGTTATAGTTTTGTATAAACTTTTTTAATAACTCGTTTTACATCAATTAATAAATATTTTTTTATATTAATAATTCTTGTCTAATTAAATTTTGTTTTTATTAAAAACTCATAAATTGATAAATAGGTAATTTATGTCAAAGTTTTATTGAAACTCTTTTAAAATTTCTTTTTATATCAATTAATAATTTTTTTTTTTTATATTTATAATTTTTTATTAAATAGATTTCCTTTCATTAAAAAACTACTAATAAATAGATAAATAGGTACATTGTGTTAGAGTTTTATATAAACTCTTTGAATATATCATTGTCTAATGAGAATCATGTGATAGAGTTTTATTGAAAATAAAATATATAATTTGTGATAAATTTTATAAAAATATTTTATTTTCATCATAGAAATTTGTATTCTTAGCTACGCATTGATCAATTGTACAATTTGGTAACATGACCTGACCTTTGGAAATATGAAAGTGGACATTAAGAAAAGGGAAAGAATCTATCAACTTATTTGATTTGAAAATTTGAATTCTCAAATTTAGTTTTTGTTAGTAAAAAATAAGAAAGAAATAAATAAATATTGAAACATTGACTCAAAATAATATATTAAGAATGAATCAAAAATAAAAAATAATAAAAATTGAAAAAAAAAAAACATATAAAAAATTTTCACCAACAAATTCAATTCAAAATCAAGTCCAACTGAAAACCAAAAAACATTGAAACCTGCATTAAGATTGAACAAAAAATAAAAAATAAAAACTGAAAAAAAAAATTACAATCCAAAGTAAACTTATAAAGAGTAAAATAAAAATAAAAACTAAAGAATAATGATACTTCTGAAATATAAAAAGTAAAGGAAAAAAATAACAATAATGACTCAAAATAATAATAAATTATGAATGAACCAAAAATAAAAAATAAAAGAAAAAAAAAATCATAATTCAAAGTAAACTTTCCAAATCAACCACTTGTAAACATCAATTAGAAAGAGAAAAATAAAATAAAACAAATCAACTACTTCTAAACATTAATTAGAAAGAGAAAAAAAAAATAATAAAACAAAAGAAAAAATAATAATAATGCCTTTAAAAAGAAAAAGTAAAGAAAAAAAATTAACAATCCAACGTTCTCGATACAACAAATTAAGAATAATAAATTTTGAACCATTCAAAATAAAAATAAAAAAGAAAGAAAAAAAAATCACAATCCAAAGTAAACTTATCAAATCAACCACTTCTAAACATCAATTAAAAAGAGAAAAATAAAATAAAACAAATCAACTACTTCTAAATATCAATTAGAAAGAGAAAAATAAAAATAAAACCAAAGAAAAAAAATAATAATAATGCTTCTAAAAAGAAAAAGTAAAGAAAAAAATTAACAATCCAACCTTCTCAATACAACAAATTAAGAATAATAAATTTTGAACCATCCAAAGTATAATTACAAATAGTAAAATAAAAATAAAAACTAAAGAAAAAAGAAGAATGATACTTCTAAAAAAAAAAAAAAAAAAACAATAATGACTCAAAATAATAATAAATTAAGAATGAACCAAAATAATAAAATAAAAAAATGAAGGAAAAAAATCTACCACTTCTAAACATCAATTAGAAAGAGAAATGAAAAATAATAACATAATAATAATGCTTATAAAAAGAAAAAATAAAGAAAAAACTTACGAGACCAATTATAAAGAGAAAAAAAAAATAAAGAAAAAACTTACGAGACCAATTATAAAGAGACAAAAAAAAAAAAAAATTATGCACACCACAAACCTGACCTAATATATATATATATAGGTTATATGTGATAGAGTTTTATAAAAAATAAAATAAGTAATTAAAATTTTATTAGGTAATTTGTGTTAAGACTTTTTATAAAAACTCTTTTTATATCAATTAATAAATATTTTTTATATTAATAAATAATTATTGAAACATTGAAACTCTTTGCACATATAATAATAGTATTGAAATTTTATTAGATAATTTGTGTTAAAATTTTATAAAAACTTTTTTTATATCAATTAATAAATATTTTTTTATATTAATAAATAAATACTAAACTAATAAAACAATTAATAATTTTTTTTTATATTAATAAATAAATACTGCAACTCTTTGTACATTTAATAATAGTATAGATATATTTATATACATGTGATTGAAGAGACTATAAATGGTAATACCATTAAGGTGGTCACTACTTTTACTCCCCTTTCTCAGATTTGCACTCCACTCCACTGGCGGCGGCTTGTGTTTTAGGGTTTTATTCAGAGCAATTTAAAAATAAAATTTTACTTAATAACAAATAAAAAAGAAAGTTTTTTCTTTACTTTCATATTTAAAATAAAATAAGGTAAATTTTATATTTTTGTATTAATAAAAATAAAATTAGAGTTGAAAAAACATAAAAATTAATAATTGAATATTTGAGTGACAATGATATTTCAAATCAGAAAAGAAATGATGTAATTTGCTTATTTGTTGGTTAAAAAAAAAAATAAAAAAAAAAGATAAAACGGGTCAACCCGAACACACTCAGGCTTGGATTACTGTCAGAGCCCAAATTTTTTTCACATTGAGTTGGGACTGGGCTAGGTTCTTGCAGCCCTACTTTCAACACATTGAATGCCATGATTTGACACAAAGTACTACATACATCATGATATGGTGGTGTACAATCCTCACCACATTGATCTGGTACAAACATACACGATAAGAAAAAGTACTACATACACCAAATTAAACAAGGAAACTGAAACAGTGTTGAAATGCCCTACTTCAGTTGAATGCCAAATGCCAACACTAGTCCTACCTTGGATTCGTGGATCAATCGAGCCTCGTAGCTGGGTTTGTCATAAAACACCCGACTGATGAAGCCCCTTCAGATAACCCTTTCCTCCTAGTGGGGACTTATCCAGAGGAGGGCTAGCGGATCCAGATCCTGAATTACCAAAAAAATAAATCCAAATGTTGGATTGTTATGCTAAGACAGCTAGGGTATTAAAAATTTTAATATTTGCGGCAGTTCACAAAAATGAGCACGGAGTCCAAAAGGTAACAAATCCAACTTTAATCGATGTGAGAATTTTTCTGATTTGAGCCAAAGTAATTTTTTTAGGGGAGGAACCAGCCATGACCAGCTCGTAGGGTCTCTTCTTGATCCTTACGATGGAGAATCAATCCGGTGCTATGTTAGTGTTGTACTGGATTGCTGCAGGAACGTGTTGGTGAGATCACTCCAACTCCAGATTTTACGAGGGCCAAGCTCTGTGAACCAGTGTGTGAGGCTTCTATGGAATAACTCCAGGCAGAACCTTTCGTCTTGTCTATCAGAGCCAGTTTTCGACAACTAAACTTTCAAATGTCAAACCTAACAACTGGGAAGCAGTCTCAATCCTAAAAGTTTAAAAAGGTCAGGCAAAAGGGGAAACTGATCGTTGTAAGCAAAGAAATCGTAACAAAAAAAGGAGGGGGGGGGGGGGGGGGGGGGGCGGCGGGGAGAGAAAAAGATGAATAGTCATCAAATTTAAAACTTAAATGCCATAAAACAGACATAACAGGGTTTTCACTCCATTCGGATTATCCTATGCTGAAGCATGAATGGATTATCCTATGCTGAAGCATGTGGATACCTTTAAAGAACAACTCCCTTTAATCCTAGCAAGTACCTTCTCCCAACCCTCTGCTTTAAAATTATGATGC
The DNA here is from genome assembly GCF_030987335.1 of Cornus florida. Lineage (NCBI taxonomy): Eukaryota > Viridiplantae > Streptophyta > Magnoliopsida > Cornales > Cornaceae > Cornus > Cornus florida. The sequence goes on from NW_026775574.1 coordinate 21,512,926, forward strand.
CACAAATAAATGTGAATACACATACCTATTACCGACACCGCTCAGTCCAACAACTTTCTTCCACACAGTTCAACCTAATATAACAAAACAATAAAAATGGTCAATTTTTTTACAAATATATGATTAGAAAATGAGATACAACCTTAAAGAATGGGAAAACAAAGTCTTTTGCTATAAAGAAATGAAAGGTAACAAGCCAACAATTTTATCATTTACACCATCAAATTTAAAATTACAAAACAAATCAATAAATAAACAAATAAATTGATTGTGCAAAAGATGATCAATCCAATAAAACTAGTTTTGATAACAACCGGTGCTATTTCTATAATTCCGCATTGTGCCTATTTGATTAAAAAAAGCAAGGTATTGTTCACTGCTGCAATATTAATAATTTCAAACCTTGAATTCAACATCAGAGTTGATGGTACAGGGAAACTTGCCTATTGCATGTTAGATGAATCATTAATATACTAAAAACAACTTATTGCATCGTTCTTGGCTTGTCCCTGATTGCCATTTATATCTATAAGGCCAATAATCCAGTCACCAAATGATATTGCAAGAGAAGAGATTAAAAGACACATGTTACATCAATCAATTGCCAAACAAATTTAAACAGGAAGGTTGCATTCACTCTCACTCTAGTTAGCATGACAATGAATAAGGTACTTATTGTGTATGTTCGGTGAATCAGTGTAGTTTTGTTTAATAGAGAAATGATCAAAAATTTAAAATAAAAAATAAAAAATAAATTCAATTTCTTTGATACCTAGTTCAAGGAGAAAGTCCCAACATCTTCATTCCCTACTGTCTAAATATCTTCAAAATGGTTTCATTTAGGACTTAATGACACTAAAAAGTGAAATAGTATGTTTATTACACCAAATAAAAATAGAGAACTTACCAATAGATTATGAGCATCAACTAGAGCAATATATGCGGACTTGAGTTTTTGGATTGGTGATTCGGTGAGGAAAAATCATTTAATTATGACAAATAATTGCACTTAGTCAATATGACAACAAAATTAAGAGTGTACCCTCTAAAACTAAACCCTAAAAAAATACCCAAATTGAAGGTGTTCAAAACCACAAATCTGCATTTAGCTATTTCCTTTGGTTCATTCTTCATTTTACATTTTTTTTTTTTTTAATTATTATATAACATGTGGTCTGGAATGAACTATTTTCAGTTTAAGAAATAAAAACACAAGATCAGGTGAAGTGGACGTAGTGAATTCACAGAGGTTAATACTATTTGGGCCGTGGAGTTAGAATTTCAACCTAATACTAGCCGAGTGATGAAATTGTTACAAACAGATTTATGAATACATTGGAAACATAAATTACATCGAATAATTTATGATTATCGTCCTTAATTTGTAATAATCAAATGACTTTAACTCACATGACTTATTCTTAAAATCCATTTTCAAGAACATCCAAAAATTGATTCACGATCTGAAGAATAAACTGATTATAAAATCAAATCACAATAAACCAAAGATGGAATATTTAAAACAAAACACTAATTAGCGATGACACTACTGAAATGGATGGAGAGAGAAAGCTCACTGGTAATTGCCTACAGAAGCTTCTTCCATGACCTATGTGGCGGTCAGCCACCGCTTTGCAAGGCGTCGACGAACTGTTGGCTGATAGAGAGTAGTTGTGATTTATAGCAACCCACTGTATATATATATATATATATATATATATATAGAGAGAGAGAGAGAGAGAGAGAGAGAGAGAGAGAGATCCAGGATTTCTCAATGGGGTGGGCTAAATAAACATATATCAACCAAAATCAACTGTTTAATTCAATTTTAGTTAATTAACAACGTTTCTTTAGACAATTGACTGATTAATGCATAGAAAATCCTATTTGGGTAATTAAAAAAAAATTACCAATTTATTTCTGAACAATTCACCACTCAGTACCCTATCTCTTCTTTTGACCAATTTACCAATCCTATTTGAGAATCTACGACTGGAAGCAGAGTGTGAGGTAGTTCATGGCAAGCCCCTTCCAACACTATGGAATTCACTCAAAAGCATGCTTTCTGTAAGTATTTTAATTTTCAAGAAGTAACTTTACCCTAAATTAACTACTTTTGCCTGTCAAAGTTCTTGTTATGATTTTTTTTTTTTTTAGTTCTGAAAAGATTTCCGTCTTCAAAAAGCTTGGCATGTTGATAAAAATTGTTTCAGATTCAATCTCAGCAGATTTCTAATCCAATTCAGATTCTTTTTTTTTTTTTTTTCTTTTTTCATGCCCAGATTCAAATTTCTTGTGGACATAATTGACAACCAAAAAAAAAAAAAAAACAATAGAAGTTATATAAATAAAATATATATATATTTGCTTTGCTAAAATAAAATATATATATATTTGCTTTGCTAAAATAAAATGTAGATTACGATGATTACCTCAAAATGCTATGCAAATTTTGTTACTTTATATTGTAAAAAAAAAAAAATTATATAAGAAAGATCATAAAAAATTTCACCAAATAGAAAAATATATATATATATTTTTAAAAATATAAAGATCAGAGATTTTTTTTTTGAAAATTTTCAATAAAATACACTTGACTACAATTGAGGCTTAGATCTGCTTTTGATCAGGGCAAGAGTATATCCCACCACCCTGGTGCAACAACAGTTGCCTGTGAGAGAAGAACCAAATCTCTCTCCCACAGACCCTCTGGTTTGCCCTGCCAACAAAACATCTGATTCTCAATGCCAGTATGATCCACTCAGAACATATATCATCACAGCCTCTTATAATGATGATTGATGATGATGATGATGATGATGATGATGATGGAAGAAGATGAAGAAGGACTGCAGATGCACCAGTCCAGCACGCACGCGCGCACACAAAAAAATATATATATACACTACACACAAAGGGCTGCTGATTCTGTAGGAAATGAAATCATTGGCTCTAGATGATCTCATATCCTTTATTTTGTAGGAGATCATCGTTTACAGAGACGGGCAACCACCCTTAGAAACAACCCATCCCTCTGAACGAGCCTCATTCTTTTTCCATAGCTTGAGAGTTGAGAGACAGCGGGCCAGCGGCTGAAGCTTGCGAACGGCGAACCCGAACTGGAACAGCGGGCGATGGAAACTGAAAGATATGGGTTTTGATTTTTTGAACAATCTGAAATGATATGCCGATATGGGTTTTGATATAGGTAATAGGTTTTTAACTTTTGATTCTTGCAGACAGATAGATACACTGAAATATAAACAATATATACATACATACATATACGTGTGTGTGTGTGTTTGAGTGTGTGTAAAAGAGATGATGAAACTGACTAAGAAAAGAAAGAGAACACTGAAAACCATAGGAATGGGTGGAGTAGGGAAGCAAACAATTACAACATATATGTATATAATGCTTTCCTGCCAACCAATCCCCCGTAGATTTTCGAAAAACATCATCCCCGTTTCAGATCTGCTCTCAAACGCCTCACTTACCCAAATTTGACAGATAAATATACTGAAATATATGGGTTTTGAACTTCTGATTATTGTAGATTTTGTAGTTCGCCGTTGCACAGAGAGGGGGGCAAGTTCAGAGTGTTTTTTATTTTTATTTTTTTCTTTTTGAAATTTTGCAATAAAATACACTTGACTACAATTGAGGCTCAGATCTGCTTTTGATCAGGGCAAGAGTATATCCCACCGCCCTGGCTGCAACAACAGTTGCCTGTGAGAGAAGAACCACATCTCTCTCCCACAGACCCTCTGATTTGCCCTGCCAACAAACGGATCCAATTCTCAACACCAGTATGATCCACTCAGAACATATATCATCACAGCCTCTTATAATGATGAATGATGATGATGATGGAAGAAGAAGGATTGGAGATGCACCAGTCCAGCACGCGCACACACAAATACACACACACACACACACAAAGGGCTGTTGATTCTGTAGGAAATGAAATCATTGGCTCTAGATGATCTCACATCCCTTATTTTGTAGGAGATCATCGTTTACAGAGAGGGGCAACCACCCTTAGAAACATCCCATCCCTCTGAACGAGCCTCATTCTTTTTCCGAGTGCAGTGCAAGTTCAGAGTTGAGAACGAGAATAGAGATGGAGGCGATTGGGGAGGCCGAAATGATTTGCCCTAAAAATATTGATATATATATATATATTGAAATAAAATGTAGATTACGGTGATTACCTCAAAATGCAATGCAAATTTTGTTACTTTATATTGTAAAAAAAAAAAAATTATATAAAAAAGATCATAAAAAATTTCACCAAATAGAAAACAAAACCCATACATACAAGTTAGCAGTTGCGGGGGGGGGGGGGGGGGGGGGGGGGGGGGGGGAAGCTTGAGAGTTGAGAGACACCGGCTGAAGCTTGCGAACGGCGAACCCGAACTGGAACAGCGGGCAATGGAAACTGAAAGATATTGGGGGGGGAAGCTTGAGAGTTGAGAGACACCGGCTGAAGCTTGCGAACGGCGAACCCGAACTGGAACAGCGGGCAATGGAAACTGAAAGATATGGGTTTGGATTTTTTGAACAATCTGAAATGATATGCCGATATGGGGTTTTGATATAGGTAATAGGTTTTCAACTTTTGATTCTTGCAGACAGAGAGATAAACTGAAATACATGGGTTTTGAACTTCTGATTCTTGTAGATTTTGTAGTTTGCAGTTGGAGAGATAGAGAGAGAGAGAGAGAGAGGGGGCAAGTTTAGAGTTGAGAACGAGAATAGAGATGGAGGCGATTGGGGAGGCTGAAATAATTTGCCCTAAAATTTTATTTTATTTTTTATTTTTATTTATTTATTTATTTTTTTCTGGTGGCCCATCATCCACGGGCCTTTAAATTTTGAGGCACTAGGCGACCACCTTTGTCGCCTTGGGTCAGGGCCGGCCCTGGTTGAAATGCCCTACTTCAGTTGAATGCCAAATGCCAACACCAGTCCTACCTTGATATTTTGGGTTCGTGGATCAATCGAGCCTTGTAGCTGGGTTTGTCAAAAAACACCCGACTGATGAAGCCCCTTCAGAAATCCCTTTCCCCCTAGTGGGGACTCATCCAGAGGAGGGCTAGCGGATCCAGATCCTGAATTACAAAAAAAAAATTCCAAATGTTGGATTGTTATGCTATGAAACTAAGAACAGCTAGGGTATAAAATTTTTTAATATTGGCGGCAGTTCACAAAAATGAGCACGGAGTCCAAAAGGTAATAAATCCAACTTTAATCGATGTGAGAATTTTTCTGATTTGAGCCAAAGTAATTTTTTTAGGGGAGGAACCAGCCATGACCAGCTCGGAGGGTCTCTTCTTGATCCTTATGATGGAGAATCAATCCGGTGCTATGTTAGTGTTGTACTGGATTGCTGCAGGAACGTGTTGGTGAGATCACTCCAACTCCAGATTTTACGAGGGCCAAGCTCTGTGAACCAGTGTGTGAGGCTTCTATGGAATAACTCCATGCAGAACCTTTCGTCTTGTCTATCAGAGCCAGTTTTCGACAACTAAACTTTCAAATGTCAAACCTAACAACTGGGAAGCAGTCTCAATCCTAAAAGTTTAAAAAGGTCAGGCAAAAGGGGAAACTGATCGTTGTAAGCAAAGATATTGTAACAAAAAAAGGAAGGGGGGGGGGGGGGGGGGGGCCGCGGGGAGTGAAAAAGATGAATAGTCATCAAATTTAAAACTTAAATGCCATAATACAGACGTAACAGGGTTTTCACTCCATTCGGATTATCCTATGCTGAAGCATGAATGGATTATCCTATGCTGAAGCATGTGGATACCTTTAAAGAACAACTCCCTTTAATCCTAGCAAGTACCTTCTCCCAACCCTCTGCTTTAAAATTATGATGCCACAAATAAATGTGAATACACATACCTATTACCGACACCGCTCAGTCCAACAACTTTCTTAAACACAGTTCAACCTAATATAACAAAATAATAAAAATGGTCAATTTTTTTACAAATATATGATTAGAAAATGAGATGCAACCTTAAAGAACGGGAAAACAAAGTCTTTTGCTATAAAGAAATGAAAGGTAACAAGCCAACAATTTTATCATTTACACCATCAAATTTAAAATTACAAAATAAATCAATAAATAAACAAATAAATTGATTGTGCAAATGATGATCAATCCAATAAAACTAGTTTTGATAACAACCGGTGCTATTTCTATAATTCCGCATTGTGCCTATTTGATTAAAAAAAACAAGGTATTGTTCACTGCTGCAATATTAATAATTTCAAATCTTGAATTCAACATCAGAGTTGATGGTACAGGGAAACTTGCCTATTGTATGTTAGATGAATCATTTATATACTAAAAACAACTTATTGCATCGTTCTTGGCTTGTCCCTGATTGCCATTTATATCTATAAGGCCAATAATCCAGTCACCAATTGATATTGCAAGAGAAGAGATTAAAAGACACATGTTACATCAATCAATTGCCAAACAAATTTAAACAGGAAGGTTGCATTCACTCTCACTCTAGTTAGCATGACAATGAATAAGGTACTTATTGTGTATGTTCGGTGAATCAGTGTAGTTTTGTTTAATAGAGAAATGATCAAAAATTTAAAATAAAAAATAAAAAATAAAAAAAACTTCAATTTCTTTGATACCAAGTTCAAAGAGAAAGTCCCACCATCTTCATTCCCTACAGTCTAAATATCTTCAAAATGGTTTCATTTAAGACTTAATGACACTAAAAAGTGAAATAGTATGTTTATTACACCAAATAAAAATAGAGAACATACCAATATATCATGAGCATTAACTAGAGCAATATATGCGGACTTAAGTTTTTGGATTGGTGATTCGGTGAGGAAAAATCATTTAATTATGACAAATAATTGCACTTAGTCAATATGACAACAATATTAAGAGTGTCCCCTCTAAAACTAAACCCTAAAAAAATACCCAAATTGAAGGTGTTCAAAACCACAAATCTGCATTTAGCTATTTCCTTTGGTTCATTTTAATTTTTTTTTTTAAAATATTATATAACATGTGGTCTGGTATGAGCTATTCTCAGTTTAAGAAATAAAAACACAAGATCAGGTGAAGTGGAAGTAGTGAATTCACAGAGGTTAATACTATTTGGGCCGTGTAGTTGGAATTTCGACCTAATACTAGCATAGTGATGAAATTGTTACAAACAGATTTATGATTACATTGGAAACATAAATTACATCGAATAATTTATGATTATCGTCCTTAATTTGTAATAATCAAATGACTTTAACTCACATGACTAATTCTTAAAATCCATTTTCAAGAACATCCAAAAATTGATTCACAATCTGAAGAATAAACTGATGATAAAATCAAATCACAGTAAACCAACGATAGAATATTTAAAACGAAACACTAATTAGCGATGACACTATTGAAATGGATGGAGAGAGAGAGCTCACTGGTAATTGCCTACAGAAGCTTCTTCCATGACCTATGTGGCGGTCGGCCACCGCTTTGCAAGGCGTCGACGAACTGTTGGCTGATAGAGAGTGGTTGTGATTTATAGCAACCCACTGCATATATAAATATATATATATATATATAGATCCAGGATTTCTCAATGGGGTGGGCAAAATAACCATATATCAACCAAAATCAACTGTTGTTTAATTCAATTTTAGTTAATTAACAATGTTTCTTTAGACAATTGACTGATTAAAGCATAGAAAATCCTATTTGGGTAATTAAAAAAAAAAAAAATTACCAATTTATTTCTGAACAATTCACCACTCAGTACCCTATCTCTTCTTTTGACCAATTTACTAATCCTATTTGAGAATCTACGAGTGGAAGCAGAGTGTGAGGTAGTTCATGGCAAGCCCCTTCCAACACTACGGAAATAACTCAAAAGCATGCTTTCTATAAGTATTTTAATTTTCAAGAAGTAACTTTACCCTATATTAATTACTTTTGCCTGTCAAACTTCTTGTTTTGATTTTTTTTTTAGTTCTGAAAAGATTTCCGTCTTCAAAACGCTTGGCATGTTGATAAAAATTCTTTCAGATTCAATCTCTGCAGATTTCTAATCCAATTCAGATTCTTTTTTTTCTTTTCTTTTTTTCTTTTTTCATGCCCAGATTCAAATTTCTTGTAGACATAATTCACAACCCAAAAAAAAAAAATAATAAAAACAGAAATATATAGAAATAAAAAATATATATATTTGTTTTGCTGAAATAAAATGTAGATTACGATGATTACCTAAAATTGCTATGCAAATTTTGTTCCTAAAAAAGATCATAAAAAATTTCACCAAATAGAAATATATATATATATATATATATATATATATATTTTAATATATAGGTCAGAGTTTTTTTTTTTTTGAAAATTTTCAATAAAATACACTTGACTACAATTGAGGCTCAGATCTGCTTTTGATCAGGGCAAGAGTATATCCCACCACCCTGGCTGCAACAACAGTTGCCTGTGAGAGAAGAACCAAATCTCACTCCCACAGACCCCTGGTTTGCCCCGCCAACAAACGGATCCGATTCTCAATGCCAGTATGATCCACTCAGAACATATATCATCACAGCCTCTTATAATGATGATTGATGATGATTGATGATGATGATTGATGATGATGATGGAAGAAGAAGAAGAAGGATTGGAGATGCACCAGTCCAGCATGCGCGCGCGCACACAAAAAAAAAATATATATATATATACACACACACACACTACACACAAAGGGCTGTTGATTCTGTAGGAAATGAAATCATTGGCTCTAGATGATCTCACATCCCTTATTTTGTAGGAGACCATCGTTTACAGAGAGGGGCAACCACCCTTAGAAACATCCCATCCCTCTGAACGAGCCTCATTCTTTTTCCATAGCTTGAGAGTTGAGAGACAGTGGGCCAGCAGCTGAAGCTTGCGAACGGTGAACCCGAACTGGAACAGCGGGCGATGGAAACTGAAAGATATGGTTTTGATTTTTTGAACAATCTGAAATGATATGCTGATATGGGTTTTGATATAGGTAATAGGTTTTGAACTTTTGATTCTCGCAGACAGACAGATATACTGAAATATAAGCAACATAAGTTCAGAGTTTTTTTTTTGAAATTTTTCAATAAAATACACTTGATTACAATTGAGGCTCAGATCTGCTTTTGATCAGGGCAAGAGTATATCCCACGCCCTGGCTGCAACAACAGTTGCCTGTGAGAGAAGAACCAAATCTCTCTCACAGACCCTCTGGTTTGCCCCGCCAACAAACGGATCCGATTCTCAACGCCAGTATGATCCACTCAGAACATATATCATCACAGCCTCTTATAATGATGATTGATGATGATGGAAGAACAAGGACTGGAGATGCACCAGTCCAGCACACGCACGCACACACACAAATATATACACACACACACACACACACAAAGGGCTGTTGATTCTGTAGGAAATGAAATCATTGGCTCTAGATGATCTCACATCCCTTATTTTGTAGGAGATCATCGTTTACAGAGAGGGGCAACCACCCTTAGAAACATCCCATCCCTCTGAATGAGCCTCATTCTTTTTCCATAGCTTGAGAGTTGAGAGACAGCGGGCCAGCGGCTGAAGTTTGCGAACGGCAAACCCGAACTGTAACAGTGGGCGATGGAAACTGAAAGATATGGGTTTTGATTTTTTGAACAATCCGAAATGATATGCCGATATGGGTTTTGATATAGGTAATAGGTTTTGAACTTTCGATTCTTGCAGACAGATAGATATACTGAAATATAAACAATATATACATACATATATATACGTGTGTGTGTGTGTGTGTGTGTGTGTGTGTGTGTGTGAGTGTGTGTAAAAGAGATGACAAAACTGAATAAGAAAAGAAAGAGAACACCGAAAACCATAGGAATGGGTGGAGTAGGGAAGCAAACAATTACAACATATATGTATATAATGCTTCCCTGCCAACCAATCAATCCCCCATAGATTTTTGGAAAACATCATCCCCATTTCAGATCTGCTCTCAAACGCCTCACTTACCCTAATTTGACAGATAGATATACTGAAATATATGGGTTTTGAACTTCTGATTCTTGTAGATTTTGTAGTTTGCCGTTGCAGAGAGAGAGGCGGGGGGGGGGGGGGGGGGGGGGGGGGGGGGGTGGCGGCAAGTTCAGAGTATTTTTTATTTTAAATTTTTCAATAAAATACACTTGACTACAATGGAGGCTCAGATCTGCTTTTGATCAGGGCAAGAGTATATCCCACCGCCCTGGCTGCAACAACAGTTGCTTGTGAGAGAGGAACCAAATCTCTCTCCCACAGACCCTCTGGTTTGCCCCGCCAACAAACGGATCCAATTCTCAACGCCAGTATGATCCACTCAGAACATATATCATCACAGCCTCTTATAATGATGATTGATGAAGATGATGGAAGAAGAAGGATTGGAGATGCACCAGTCCAGCACACGCGCACACACACACAAATACATATATATATATATACCCACACATACACAAAGGGCTGTTGATTCTGTAGGAAATGAAATCATTGGCTCTAGATGATCTCAGATCCCTTATTTTGTAGGAGATCATCATTTACAGAGAGGGGCAACCACCCTTAGAAACATCCCATCCCTCCGAACGAACCTCATTCTTTTCCCGAGTGCAGGGCAAGTTCAGAGTTGAGAACGAGAATAGAGATGGAGGCGATTGGGGAGGCTGAAATGATTTGCCCTAAAAATATTGATATATATATTGAAATAAAACATAGATTACAGTGATTACCTCAAAATGCAATGCAAATTTTGTTACTTCATATTGTAAAAAAAAAAAAAAAAATTATATAAAAAAAGATCATAAAAAATTTCACCAAATAGAAAACAAAACCCATAAATACAAGTTAGCAGTTGCAGGGGAGAGGGGGGGGGGGGGGGGGGGGGGGGGCGGGGGTGAGAGTTGAGAGACAGCGGCTGAAGCTTGCAAACGGTGAACCCGAACTGGAACAGCGGGCAATGGAAACTGAAAGATATGGGTTTTGATTTTTTGAACAATCTGAAATGATATGCCGATATGGGGGTTTTGATATAGGTAATAGGTTTTCAACTTTTGAATCTTGCAAACAGAGTTAAACTGAAATATATGGGTTTTGAACTTCTGATTCTTGTAGATTTTGTAGTTTGCAGTTGGGGAGAGAGAGAGAGAGAGGGCAAGTTCAGAGTTGAGAACGAGAATAGAGATGGAGGCGATTGGTGAGGCTGAAATAATTTGCCCTAAAATTTTTTATTTTTTATTTATTTTTTTCTGGTGGCCCATCATCCATGGGCCTTTAAATTTTGAGGCCCTAGGCGACCACCTTTGTCGCCTTGCGTCAGGACCGGCCCTGGTTGAAATTCCCTACTTCAGTTGAATGCCAAATGCCAACACCAGTCCTGCCTTGATATTTTGGGTTCGTGGATCAATCGAGCCTTGTAGCTGAGTTTGTCAAAAAACACCCAACTGATGAAGCCCCTTCAGAAATCCCTTTCCCCCTACTGGGGACTCATACAGTGGAGGGCTAGTGGATCCAGATCCTGAATTACAAAAAAATAAATCCAAATGTTGGATTGTTATGCTAAGAAGCTAAGAACAGCTAGGGCATTAAAAATTTTAATATTGGCGGCAGTTCACAAAAATGAGCACGGAGTCCAAAAGGTAATAAATCCAACTTTAATCGATGTGAGAATTTTTCTGATTTGAGCCAAAGTAATTTTTTTAGGGGAGGAACCAGCCATGACCAGCTCGGAGCATAGTTGTTAAAGGCTCAAGGCGTACTAAGATGCCAAATGTCTTCTGGAGCCTAAGCGCAAGGCGCAGTATAAGGCGCGAGCCAGATCGAAGTAAGGCGCGTGTATATAATAATGCATATTTAAACATATATTATTATATATATTCATAATCAAGCAGTAATTGCAGTTAATGTAAGTAGTGAACCCTAAATTTATGAACTTTGTCAAATATTTCAGAAGGTTAAACAATAAGATATATGATATAGAAACTTTTAATTTACTAGTCATCAAGTAAAAAAGAAAATGATATGAATAAATGATTAAAAAATACAAGGCGCGCCCTTTTTTTAGCACGGAGCCTACTAAAAAGTGTGAGCCTGAGGTCTTTATGTGAGCCTGATTGAAGGGGCCTAGCCCATAGTAGGGGTTGAGGCGCTCTAGCTGAGCCTTGACAAGCTTGGGGTTTTTTTGGAGCCTAGGCGCGCCTTTAACAACTATGGCTCGGAGGGTCTCCTCTTGATCCTTACGATGGAGAATCAATCCAGTGCTATGTTAGTGTTGTACTGGATTGCTTCAGGAACGTGTTGGTGAGATCACTCCAACTCCAGATTTTACGAGGGCCAAGCTCTGTGAACCAGTGTGTGAGGCTTCTATGGAATAACTCCATGCAAAGCCTTTCATCTTGTCTATCAGAGCCAGTAGTTTTCCACAACTAAACTTTCAAATGTCAAACCTAACAAGTGGGAAGCAGTCTCAATCCTAAAAGTTCAAAAAGGTCAGGCAAAAGGCGAAACTGATCGTTGTAAGCAAAAAAATCGTAACAAAAAAAGGAGGGGGGGGGGGGGGGGGGGGGGTGTAAAGTGACTAATGAGTGAAAAAGATGAATAGGCATCAAATTTAAAACTTAAATGCCATGATACATACGTAACAGGGTTTTCACTCCATTCGGATTATCCTATGCTGAAGCATGTGGATACCTTTAAAGAACAACTCCCTTTAATCCTAGCAAGTACCTTCTCCCAACCCTCTGCTTTAAAATTATGATGCCACAAATAAATGTGAATACACATACCTATTACCGACACCGCTCAGTCCAACAACTTTCTTCCACACAGTTCAACCTAATATAACAAAATAATAAAAATGGTCAATTTTTTTACAAATATATGATTAGAAAATGAGATACAACCTTAAAGAATGGGAAAACAAAGTCTTTTGCTATAAAGAAACGAAAGGTAACAAGCCAACAATTTTATCATTTACACCATCAAATTTAAAATTACAAAACAAATCAATAAATAAACAAATAAATTGATTGTGCAAACGATGATCAATCCAATAAAACTAGTTTTGATAACAACCGGTGCTATTTCTATAATTCCGCATTGTGCCTATTTGATTAAAAAAAGCAAGGTATTGTTCACTGCTGCAATATTAATAATTTCAAACCTTGAATTCAACATCAGAGTTGATGGTACAGGGAAACTTGCCTATTGTATGTTAGATGAATCATTAATATACTAAAAACAACTTATTGCATCGTTCTTGGCTTGTCCCTGATTGCCATTTATATCTATAAGGTCAATAATCCAGTCACCAAATGATATTTGCAAGAGAAGAGATTAAAAGACACATGTTACATCAATCAATTGCCAAACAAATTTAAACAGGAAGGTTGCATTCACTCTCACTCTAGTTAGCATGACAATGAATAAGATACTTATTGTGTATGTTCGGTGAATCAGTGTAGTTTTGTTTAATAGAGAAATGATAAAAAATTTAAAATAAAAAATAAAAAATAAATTCAATTTCTTTGATACCTAGTTCAAGGAGAAAGTCCCAACATCTTCATTCCCTACAGTCTAGAGATCTTCAAAATGGTTTCATTTAGGACTTAACGACACTAAAAAGTGAAATAGTATGTTTATTACACCAAATAAAAATAGAGAACTTACCAATATATTATGAGCATCAACTAGAGTAATATATGTGGACTTAAGTTTTTAGATTGGTGATTCGGTGAGGAAAAATCATTTAATAATGACAAATAATTGCACTTAGTCAATATGACAACAATATTAACAGTGTCCCCTCTAAAACTAAACCCTAAAAAAATACCCAAATTGAAGGTGTTCAAAACCACAAATCTGCATCTAGCTATTTCCATTGGTTCATTTTACTTTTTTTTTTTTTTAAAATTATTATATAACATGTGGTCTGGTATGAACTATTTTCAGTTTAAGAAATAAAAACACAAGATCGGGTGAAGTGGAAGTAGTGAATTCACAGAGGTTAACACTACTTGGGCCGTGGAGTTAGAATTTCGACCTAATACTAGCATAGTGATGAAATTGTTACAAACAGATTTATGATTACATTGGAAACATAAATTACATCGACTAATTTATGATAATCGTCCTTAATTTGTCATAATCAAATGACTTTAACTCACATGACCAATTCTTAAAATCCATTTTCAAGAACATCCAAAAATTGATTCACGATATGAAGAATAAACTGATTATAAAATCAAATCACAATAAACCAAAGATAGAATATTTAAAACAAAACACGAATTAGCGATGACACTATTGAAATGGATGGAGAGAGAAAGCTCACTGATAATTGCCTACAGAAGCTTCTTCCATGACCTATGTGGCGGTCGGCCACCGCTTTGCAAGGCATCGACGAACTGTTGGCTGATAGAGAGTGGTTGTGATTTATAGCAACCCACTTGCATATATATATATATATATAGATCCAGGATTTCTCAATGGGGTGGGCTAAATAAACATATATCAACCAAAATCAACTGTTGTTTAATTCAATTTTAGTTAATTAACAATGTTTCTTTAGACAATTGACTGATTAAGGCATAGAAAATCCTATTTGGGTAATTAAAAAAAAAAAATTACCAATTTATTTCTGAACAATTCACCACTCAGTACCCTATCTCTTCTTTTGACCAATTTACTAATCCTATTTGAGAATCTATGACTGGAAGCAGAGTGTGAGGTAGTTCATGGCAAGCCCCTTCCAACACTATGGAATTCACTGAAAAGCATGCTTTTTGTAAATATTTTAATTTTCAAGAAGTAACTTTACCCTATATTAACTAGTTTTGCTTGTCAAAGTTCTTGTAATGATTTTTTTTTAGTTCTGAAAAGATTTCCGTCTTCCAAAAGCTTGGCATGTGGATAAAAATTGTTTCAGATTCAATCTCTGCAGATTTCTATTCCAATTCAGATTCTTTTTTTTTTTTTTTTTTTTTTCTTTTTTCATGCCCAGATTCAAATTTCTTGCGGACATAATTGAAAACCAAAAATAAAATAAAAAAAATTATATTTGTTTTGCTGATATAAAATGTAGATTACGATGATTACCTCCTCAAAATGCTACGCAAATTTTGTTAATTTATAGTGTAAAAAAAAAAAAAAAATTATATAAAAAAGATCATAAAAAATTTCACCAAATAGAAATATATATATATATATATATATATATATATATATTGAAAATATAAAGATTAGAGGTTTTTTTTTTTTGAAAATTTTCAATAAAATACACTCGACTACAATTGAGGCTCAGATCTGCTTTTGATCAGGGCAAGAGTATATCCCACCACCCTGGCTGCAACAACAGTTGCCTTTGAGAGAAGAACCAAATCTCTCTCCCACAGACCCTCTGGTTTGCCCCGCCAACAAACGGATCCGATTCTCAATGCCAGTATGATCCACTCAGAACATATATTATCACAGCCTCTTATAATGATTATTGATGATTGATGATGATGATGATGGAAGAAGAAGGATTGGAGATGCACCAGTCCAGCGCGTGCGCGCGCGCACAAATATATATATATATACACACACACACACTACACACAAAGGGCTGTTGATTCTGTAGGAAATGAGATCATTGGCTCTAGATGATCACACATCCCTTATTTTGTAGGAGATCATCGTTTACAGAGAGGGTCAACCACCCTTAGAAACATCCCATCCCTCTGAACGAGCCTCATTCTTTTTCCGAGTGCAGTGCAAGTTCAGAGTTGAGAACGAGAATAAAGATGGAGGCGATTGGGTAGGCTGAAATGATTTGCCCTAAAACTATATATATATATATATATATATATATATTGAAATAAAATGTAGATTACGGTGATTACCTCAAAATGCAATGCAAATTTTGTTACTTTATATTGTAAAAAAAATATTATATAAAAAAGATCATAAAAAAAATTCACCAAATAGAAAACAAAACCAATACATACAAGTTAGCAGTTGCAGAGGGGGGGCAAGCTTGAGAGTTCAGAGACAGCGGCTGAAGCTTGCGAACAGCGAACCCGAACTGGAACAGGGGCGATGGAAACTGAAAGATGGTTTTGATTTTTTTAACAATCAAATGATAGGCCGATATGGGGGTTTTGATATAGGTAATAGGCTTTCAACTTTTGATTCTTGCAGACAGAGAGATAAACTGAAATATATGGGTTTTGAACTTCTGATTCTTGTAGATTTTGTAGTTTCAGTTGCAGAGTGAGGGAGGGCAAGTTCAGAGTTGAGATCCGGGATAGAGATGGAGGCGATTGGGAAGGGTGAAATGATTTGCCCTAAAAAATATATATATAGTTTTTCTGGTGGCCCATCATCCATGGGCCTATAAATTTGGCTTGGGCCTTTGTTTTAGTGTGGTGGTTGAGTGACTTGGGCTTAATTAAGTGGGCTAATTTTGGGGTGGGCTAATACTGTTTTTATTTTTTTTATTTTTTTATTTTTTGATTGGGCTAAAATTAGTATAGGATTATTTATTTATTTATTTATTTTTTTTTTTGACGTGCTCAAGTCTACCGCCCTTGTGCATAACAAGTTGCATTCTTTAGCTTACTTTGTAAGCTCTTTTTTTGGATATAAATTATCAATTCAACCTTATATTTTGGATATCATATAAATCTAAGTTTTCTCTCTATCAATCTTGTTGCTTTTGCTTGTGCCAATTTATATTTGTTTTTATATTTATGACAACAAATATTTGCTTTTATAATTTATATCTTTTGACAGTGTAGTTGTGTCAATTTATATTTGTTCTTATATTTATAACAATAAATATTTGCTTTTATAATTTACATCTTTGGACAGTAAAGACTTTGAGTGATCCTCATTTTTTTTTAAAATATTTTTGGAGTGATCCTGATTTTTTTAAAAAATTATTTTTTCTCACCCAAATATTAGAAAATAGGCTCTCTCTATAAAAGCCATATATAACTACTCTTTATTGCGTATTGCAAATACAGAGTAAAGCAACTTGTGATTGCCAAATGTTCTCCTATTATTCTATTAACAAGTACGAATTATTGAGGTATGTTTGACTTTGAAACTATGTTTTAAAAAATAGTTACTCTCAAGTTTGACTTGTTTATTGTTATACTCCCTCATTCATCTTTTCTTTTTTGGTTACGCCAAAATAGTTTTCAATTTGAAAAGTCAATTTTAATGTGGCCGATTTTCTTTTTTTTGCAATCAGTTTCGCTACAGCACCCGCTGCTCCAGCTAATTGTCCACCATTTCCAAGTGTGATTTCTATGTTATGTATGGCCGTGCCTAAGGGCATATCGGTTGAAATAGATTCTTCTTTTTGATCAATTAAAACGATTTTGTTTCTCCAACGAGCTAAAACAATATGTCGATGTCTCTAGTAAACCAAAGTCATCGTTTAATAGCGATTTTGCTTCCATTTTTGATTTGTAAAGAAAAATTGAAGATTTAGTTACGATTCGAAATCTACTTTACTATCTTCATCCATGGATCCTTTCCTTATACTCATTCAATTGGAAGTATTGATCCAATTCAATTTTTATTTATCATTTTAAATCTTTCTTAAAAAATATTGCATTGACTTGACCCCTTTAATCTCGACGATTGAATATGAATAGGCTATTATGAGTTCGAGCAAGCTGCTATGGTGAAATCGGTAGACACGCTGCTCTTAGGAAGCAATGCTAGAGCATCTCGGTTCGAGTCCGAGTGGCGGCATGCCATCTTCTAAAAAAGATACAATAGATCCTATAATGAACTCAATTCCTGATTTCCCTTCCGTAATTGAGGGATTCCTCGAGGTAAGTTAAATGCATCTTTATACTTCTTTCATTCTTAATACTATATATTTTTAAAATTTTAAAAATAACTTTGAAATTTTAAGAGGAGACCAAACCCGAATGAGACCGATAAATTGCTTGGTTCAATTTTATAAAAACATAATCAAAAATTAAAAAACTCTAGAAAAAATTGTTTGATTTGTTGACCCTTTCTAAAAACTCCGCTGTATAAAATAAAAATAAAAATAAAAATATAGTCCATTCTCAAAGTTTAAAATAGGCCCTCTGTTGTTAAAACCCAAAATTATATTGTGATGGGTATTGCAACCATATTTTATTTTCATTTATCAGTCCAGACAAAATGGGCTATCAGTTACTATGGGTTATGGGGCATGCCACTTGCATTGTGCTTTGGAAGATCTGAACAAGCTATGAATTCACATATCTTTATTTTTGAGTAAAAAATTAAACAGTTTTAAAGTTTAGTTAGTAGGAAAATAAATTTTTTTGATGAAAATTTCTTTCAGCAACCATTTAACTTTTTCATAATTTTATTTTTTTTAAAGGGCAAATTACACTTTGCCACTAACTCCCTGTACTTTCAAAAAGGGGCAAAATACCTCTTTGTGCTACTTTTGTCACCAAATAACCTTCATTTGTTTTCAAAAGTTACAAATTGCCCTCTCATGAGAAGCCCTCTTTTTCTTCCTCCCTATTTCTTCTCTACTAGACAAAAAAGATAAATTATTTATTCTTTTATATCTTTCCTCCGAGGAAAACTTCCTTATACCTGTTACACTGTGCAACGGGCACATCCAACCACTCACAAAAGCGTATGTTACAATGACAATCTAAATGTGCCCATTACAACGAGCGCAAGAAAATTTTTCTCCTTCCCTCTCTATACCCCTTCTTCCTTCCTTCCCTCATACGTTAAACAATTTAAGTTTGATCTTGGTGTTGTTCTATTGTTGAATAGGCCCTTGATTTCATTGTTTTAGATGTGAGAAGAAATTAATGTAGGGAAGTGCATTTATTTAGGCTAGGTGGGGAAGTGAAAGTGACTTTTAGTGGGTTTTAAGTGGTAGCCATTAAATGGATCTATTTGACACATGTACAATCGAATTTCCCACACATATGAACTATGAAGAGAGAGAGGAAAAAGGGGATGAAAAGAAGAGAGAATAATGAGAAGTGAGGGAAAGAGAGGAGGAGGCTAGAACAAGAAGAAGAGAAAGGACCTAACCCTGAGTCACCATCTTCACATCATTCATCACCATTTCATCTTCATCATTTCAGATAGTAGGGTTTCTCTAACATTTGATTCTTTGACTGATTTTCAGATGGTAGGGTTTCTCAAACTCAACTCCCAGAGAATAGTCCATAAGTTGTAATTGGAAACCAACAGCAGCCCCTAACTCTTTTCGATCCCAGCCGTAGATATGACATAAGCTTCCACTATAACATATGACAAAACAAACCTAACTCTTTTCGATCCCAGCCGCAGATATGACATAAGCTTCTACTATAACATATGCCAAAACAAACCCTAACTCTTTTCCACCCCAACCGCAAATATGACATAAGCTTCCACTATAAAATATGCTAAAACAACCCTAACTCTTCTCCATCCCATCTTTACCGTTCCCCACGGGTCTCTCTCCCTTCTTTATTCCTTCTCTCACATCCTTCTCCGTCTGTGATTTTTCTCTCTCCCAGATCCCATCTCTACCACTGTCTCTCTCCCATGGGTCTCTTCCTTCTCTCTCATAATCCCTCTCTCCCTCAGCAATTTCTCTCTCTTCGTAGACAAGCTTCTCATATAAAAGTCAAAGGAAGTCTCTGACTCCCACTATCTAAGGGCAGAAAAAGCTCTCAAAACCCATCCCATGGGCAAATCAAATATTTATCTTTTGTTTTGTGGGAGGGGTGATTGATTATTCTCTTTGATCGTGTGAGTAGGTAACCGCATCCAAGCTAATCCATATAAAAGGGGAGGTTTGCTTAGTACGAAGCATATCGTTAATACGAGATATCTCATAAGTACATCCCCGTTACCTTACCCCTAGATGTTCTATCCCTTCTTTATAACAGATGAGCAATTCACTCTCAAGTTTGTTACTTATTGCAGAAAGAGCCAGGCTGATGGGATTTCCCGGTAATGTAGTTTTACTTACTAATGAGGAAAAGACGCAGTAAGAGTGACTTATTGACTTACCTCGTGTCCTGGCCTTATATAGAATGAGTCATACCATTGCTAATCGTTTGTTATCAACTAAGTCTAAGGGAAGCTCCTTTTGAACCCATCAAGGCTACTTCTATTACTCATAGAAGGATTAGGCCGACTTTTTTAATGAATGTGCGTGGAACTGGTTGTCTCTGATCGCTTTCTCGTCTTTCGGCTCTTTGAATATGCCCGGTCGGAGAGAACCTAGTGCTCCAGGAAGATGGGTTCAACGGGTGAAGTATTCTCCCACCCCATACACGTGGATCGATAAGTGTGGAAGATTTTTTTGAATCTGACAGTACTTCGAATCAAGTCTCATCCATAATCATTTTGATCTTTTTTGTAGTTTATTTATTTATTTATTTTTTATCAGGATATCAATTCGTATCTCTTTATCGAAAACATATCAAGATGATTTCACCCCTATCATTTTATTTTAAAGTTATTTTTTTTACATTTAAATTCTGATTTATGAATTAAATGAATAGGGTCTTAACTCTTAATTGCTTCTTGTTGTTTCAGGTACAACAAAGGGAAGAAATGCAAGTTCTTTTTCTTATGCTTTGGAATATGTTCTGTTGAGCGCAGAAACAAAAAAAGTGAACACAAATTGTAAATTTATTTTATTTTATTTTTAGTAAAAAAGCCTATATACCTTTGGTAAATGTATATAGCATTTGCTGCAAAAATATGTCAGAATATTTATTTAAATCCGAGTACAATTTATAGTTATTTGGCAATCTTATTTTATCCTTCTACAGAAGAGCTTTTATTAGTTTCATATGCTTGTGCTGCTTTCGTGGGTGTGTTCTCTTCTGTTGGAGGGTGTATATGGGCGCAAAAATTGTTTAGTGTAGATGGGTGCAGTTGATTAGGTTTATTATGTTAATATAACATAATATCATTTGATATGTAGTAAGCTTGAGGTGTCTGGATAAAGCTGGAAGTAATGGTATTCGTGTGAGAATGATATTTGTGCCTCAATAGTGGAAATATTTTTCTCAGCTTCCAGCAAGAATGGGAGATCATTGGCGGGCTGGCTTTTCTAATGGGTGATTTTAACGCATTGATCCATCCTAATGAAAGGCAAGGAAGAGCTCTTTTCTCCATTCACAGGGTTGGGGTTGAACTTTCGAAGCGGAAGAAGCAGAAAAGAGTTAAGACTCCTATTCAACTTTTTTTTACTGATTTTCTCTCTTCAACTCCTACTGTAATCTTAGATTCTTCGTCCATTGTGGGTGGTAGCTCATTGTGATTTCGTTTCGAGGGGATAAGAAGCAGTCGCCTCTGAAACCAACAAGTGAAGAAAGGCTTCACATTCATTACCACGATCATCTGAGAGTTGGTCGGATCAGATTACCTTTCTTCTATGTCAATAAAATGAGGTCTTTGACTTAAAACTTGAAGTTTCCAGCCCTTCGAGTGAATAAGACCTTGATCCATCTGTCCCTGAGAGTCTATTTGGAGTAGATGAGACATATGAGATTGTATCAGCCATTCTGCTCTTTTAGTGTTGCTTCGAATGAATCTTGTGTTGTTGGTAAAGGGTAAGCAAGCTCTGTTGACCAGTCTCGTCTTCGAGAAGATAGCTCTAATTGCACACTGATTGATATCATTTCCAAAGCCAAGAAGAAGGAGGAGCCTAGCCCTTATCTTTTCATCTTTTGAAATGCCTGAAGAATCCAATAAGTAATGCGCTCAACGAGTGTGAAATGGTAGCTTAGAAGTAAGAATAAAAAAGCTAGTGGAAAAACTTTCTTGTTTGAACTTTCTTTTTATATTTCCATACAACAATGCAATTAGCATTTATAGCTCAAAACAAGTAGCAGGGTTCTAATGCGAGATCTGCTGAGGGATGATGATGATGTTAAAAGTCCTTAGTTCCACCATGACCAAGCCCCTTATAAGTAGGGCTTAGCTGGTTTATTTTCTTCGGGTTTGATCTACTTGTCCTTGACTTAGTAAACAAGGAATACAGTTATTGCTCGAAAGGATAGCAAGAAAATGAAATCAAGGATGCCCTTCACTCTACCTTTCTGGGCTTGGTAGTCAAGTCGTATGTGAATGGGCAGATCAATCCATCCATAAAGATGACAAGTTAAGCACTAATGCCAAAGGATTGGATCAGTTGGCTGTTTACACAATATTGCTTGTAAGTCAATGTGGCAGAGTTTTCAGGTTACCTTTAAGACCAATCCTTGTATCTAACGCTTGATCTTATTCACTACGAGCTAAATGATACGATTTTTTATCACCATTTTGATCATCAGTTTCGGCAAAAGTTTCAAAAACTTATTCATCCGAATGGTTATTTAGTATTTGGTCTGGTGTTTAGAAAGCTGGATGGGTGGGTTGATTACAGGTGGTGGTGGGAATAACCTTCGATCCCACATCGATTATAGTTAAAAATTTGAAAAGTCATCCTATAACGAAAGTAGTTCCCAAATCGTAAAAATTTCTAAAGGGTAGAGTAATAGGAAACCTATAAGTAAGCAACTTTTATTTTATATTATTTGTTAATTGTTAAGTGACATGATGGTGATGTTAACTCAGGCTCGACATCACTTCGTAGTAATGTTTATGGCTCGGGCTCGACTTTAATCAGTGGCTTAAGCACGGGCTTAGCTTCCATCAGTGGCTCAGCTTCCATATGTTTCCTTTTGTATTACGATATCTTTGTACTCTATTGAGCCCAAACGAGCTACCGGATCCAAAGTCAGCGAAGTTAAAGAAGTCAGATGGAAATGATTTAAAGTCAGAACAGTCAAATGGAAATGATTTGCAATCAGATGGAAATGATTCAAAAATAGAGAAGTCTTCCGAGGATGATTTCAGAAGGGCTTTGGAGATTGAAAGTCTTCAGGTTGCTGGTGGCTGTCGCGGGCACCAACATTTAAAAATGCACTAAGAGTGTAAGTGTGTAATGTGGCCAAGTTTTAAATTTATAAAAGCCACTACTACCTCTAACAAAAAATATAGCTAGGGTGAGTAGGGATCGTCCCAAGGGATTGTGGGCATGTTTGTAATCGAAACAATGTATAGGGTTAGTAGGTCGAATGATCAAAAGGTTGGTTGGTTTGGTTGATTAAACTACAATGCAATTGAAACTAAAACAAGTAAAAGGTAACAATTTAGAATGTAGGTAAAAGATATAGAGGAGAGGACTTGGGGTACTAAAGCTCACCACTAAGCTTTGCTTCATTAGACACTAGCAATTGCATATCAATGGGGAAATTGAATTGTAACTTGTGTGTGTGTGTGTGTGTGACATTAATTGAAACTAGGCATGGATGGCAAACAAATATAGATTGTCTAGCCAATTCAAATGGAAAGCACAACCTATCAAATGTGACTAAAATGCATTCAGTGAAACCACAATTTATGCACACACAGCTATCTAGAAGCATACACCATTTGCATTCATAAATATGGAACACCAATGAACAAGAATAAATTGTCCACCTGTGATACCCCTCGGATCCGAGACACGGGTTGATCAGGCCCAGGCCTAAACCCGAGGGAATATCAAACAATTAATATTTTAAAAGCGAACACAGATGACAAAATGAATTAAGAATAAATATTATATGCTGGAAGAAACTAAAATAAAATCCTTTAAAAGAATAAATACTTAAATCCAGTAATCCAAAACCTTCAGTAGTTTAAACAACTCGGGAATCCATCTCTAGTGGACCCCTACTAAAAATCTAAACTGAAATGAAACTACTCAAAGAACATCCAGAGTAAACCATGGAGAAAAGTCCTACGTCGTCGGAAGAGTAAGTAGTAGTCTCTGCTCAGCATGATCAAGTCTAAGTCTGGAACTGATGAGTACCTAAAAAACAGAAGTGGGTCAGGCCCACGAACAAGTTCTATCCTACTACAATCCAAGTTGAGACTCGATACACATATACATTCTAACCAACTTAACAATATCTATATAGTCCGTATATATTTATATATCCACACTACAGGACTCTCAGTGGACTATGCAGGGGATCTCAACCTGAATAGAAGGTAACATGCAAAGCGCACCTGAGTGGGCATGAGTACCTAAACCTAACAGGGTACACCTCAACCTAGCATATCCAGCTACGCATCCTACTGCATATACGCACCCTAACCGTCGAATTTGAGACTCAAACTCATATCGCAGTACCATAAAAATATATTTAAAGTCCTATTCCATCCACCCATAAGAAATCTAGTTGGTCATTTAGCTTGTGCAACTTCTTTGACTTAACATAGACAACTAGCAATCCAGTTAGTCATTCAGCTTGTGCAGCTTCTTTGACTTAAGTATAAGTAGGATTTATTTTATAATCCATTCCCTTATTCCGTGTAGGTAGGATTTAATATTTTGAAACTAATCCAAACCTAGGCATGCCACCGTCCCATACCGGTGCATGTAATCCAACATCCAGTAGTTGATAAAACAAGTAATAACTGTAGTTATCAACTATTTCATATATCCAGTAATTGATCATTCATATCATACATATAATCATCAATTTAACACCAAGATAGCATAACAGAACATACAAATTCACATGCTTACGTTTATACCAAACCAACACTAACTGAAACAAGTTAAATTATATACGTCAGTTAATCCGTAGCTAGCAGTAGTTAAAGTTTAAGCATACTTGTTCCTACCACTGTTCCATGATTAACATCATGTAACCATCCATAGTAATCTGCTAAATTAATTTTAAGTAATTAAACTCTTCATCTCCAATGACAGTATCCAGATTTTCGTATACCGACTTATGTTCTGTTTCACCCTAAACAATGGTATTTTAATACATATTAATCAACTCTTAGAAGTTATAATATGGAGTTAGATCATCTCAAAACACCTCAATAGCTCCTACCAGAACTTTAAAATCCCAAAATCCGAGCACCACAGCCCAAACAGTCCCCCAAAAACCCAGAAAACTGAAAAATTGAAGAGAGCCTGTTCCAAACATGTTGGAGCCGGCTCTAACCAAGATGGAGCCGGCTCTAAACCACTTGGAGCCACCTCCAAGTCAATTTGAGCCAGCTCCATGATTCCATAGAGCTGCCTCCTTCCTCCTCTTTTCCTATCTGCTTGTTTTCTTCAACTGCGTCCTTTCCGGTGACGTCCAGTTCTGTCAGTCCCCAACTTTAATGGTTTCTACTGATTAAAATTAAGTTCCAATGCCCCAGATACTTTAAAAACCATTAATCTTAAATCCACTCTAATTAGAACAGAAAATTCAAGAAAGAAGTAAAACAAGCAAATACTAATCATGCAAACATATACAGTTGCAAACGAACCTAAACATGCAAGCCAGATTAACATTAATACTTTCCAGTGTGTTACAGACTAACTCACTCTTTATTTAGCAATTTACATGAATTATACATCCAGTTACGTGAATTATTTTATGAGTTACATAATGAAAGATTATAAATCAAGCAGTACAACTCATGGCTACGGTCAGTTTAAACAACAGAGACATGAAAACCAGTTTACTTTTAATCTTTATACATTCCTGGAGTTGCATTAGACATGCAAAGAACACGAGTCAACGGAATAGAGTTAGGATTAGAACTTGCCTTTGAGATTTCGGTTCAAAAATCCCAACGTCGTCTTCTAAGTTCTCCGGCGAACTACTGAAATTCTCCTCTGAGATTTCGGTTCAAAAATTCCAACGTCATCTTCTAAGTTCTCTGGCGAACTCCTGAAATTCTCCTCTGTTCCTTCTTTGCCTCCACTATCGTGAATAGGGTTCTAAAACCCTAGGCAGAACGTATTACATATATTTATAGGCCACCCTTAAACCTAAGTCCAACTAAACCCTAAATTGAAACTCGGCTTATAAAACACAACCTAGTTTATAAACCTTGTCGGCTAAAAACGTGACTTCTAAAAAACACAAGAAAACCTAATTTAATAAATAACACATTTAACCTAATCTAATTACGATAACCATGCAATTAAAATAATTAATCAAATAACATTTAGCTAAAGCAAATAACCAATTAAAATAAAATAAAATCCAATGAAATACACAAATAAATAAAACAATTAAATAAAACAACGAAATAACACAATTAATCAAATAATCAATTAAAGCAAACAAAAGTCAATTAAAACAATAATTAAATCAATTAAATTAACACATAAACACTTCAACAATTAAAAATGCAATTAAACAATAAAGTAAATACTAGGACTATCCTTTTGAAATTAGGGGTATTACATTCTTCCCCCCTAACAAAAGGAATTCTGTCCTCGGAATTCGCTTTGACCTTCTTCCAAAATGTCAGGAAATTGCGAGCAAATGGCGTCCTCCCGTTCCCAAGTAGACTCAGCCTCATTGTGATGACTCCACTGGACACGAACTAAAGGGATAACTTTGTTACGGAGAATCTGATTCCGTCGGTCTACAATACGACAAGACGGCTCTAAATAAGTCATATCCGGCTGCAACTCAATCTCCCCAACATCGATATGCTGATACCGATCCTCATCTCGTAGAAATTTCTGCAACATGGAAATATGGAACACATTGTGGATGCGATCCAAATTATCCGGAAGTGCCAACCGATAAGCGACAGCTCTAACTCGATCCGTAATCATAAATGGACCGACAAATCGCGGAGACAACTTCCCTTTCTTCCCAAAGCGCATTACACCCTTCGTAGGCGACACTTTGAGTAGTACCTGATCCCCAACCTGAAACTCCAGCGCACGTGTGCGACGATCAGCATTGCTCTTCTACCGACTCTGAGTAGTGCCCATGCGATCTTTAATAAGAGCAATCTTTTCAGAAGTATCATTGATGAACTCAGGACCCAAGAATCTGCTCTCACCAACCTCCATCCAACAAACAGGTGATTGACATGGGCGGCCGTATAATGCCTCAAAGGGTGCCATCCCAATAGTCTTTTGAAAACTATTGTTATAAGCAAACTCCACAAGCGGTAAGTAATCCTCCCAGTGGCCTTTGAAATCAAGAACACATGACCTAAGCATATCCTACATGATCTGATTCACCTTCTCAGTCTGTCCATCAGTCTGAGGATGATAAGCAGTACTAAGGTGTAATTCTGTACCCAAAGCCTGCTGAAAACTCTTCCAAACTCCTGACACAAAGCTCGAATCCCTGTCAAATATAATAGACAATAGAATGCCATGAAACTTTACAATCTCTGAAATATAAAGTCTTGCCAACTGCTCCGAAGTGAAGTCAGTGCAAATAGGCAAGAAGTGAGCTGAGTTCGTCAATCTATCCACGATGACCCAAACGGAATTGTGATCCCTGAAGGAATTTGGCAACCCTTCCACAAAATCAATAGAAATGCTCTTCCATTTCCATTCCAGTATCGGCATTGGCTGTAAAGTTCCTGGCAGCCTCTGATGATCTATCTTGACCATTTGACAAGTACTATACTGAGAAACAAAAAGAGCAATGTCCCTCTTCATACTTGCCCACCAAAACTACCGCCTCATATCCTGATACATCTTGTCCCCTCCTGGATGAACAGAAAACTCAGAGTGATGAGTCTCAGTCATCACATCCTTCCTCAAATCATCAACAAAAGGTACCACTAACAGTTCCTTGTACCGCAAACCTCCATCAGCCCCAATATGGTAGAATGGAACCTCTCTGGAAACTATTTCTGCAACTTTGTCAATACACTGTTGATTCGCTAGTTGTGCCTTCAAAACCTTGTGAATGATAGAAGGTGTAACTACCATGCAAGCCATAAAAGCATCCGACAATTCACCAACCTTTTTCAATGTATTCCACTCAGTAGTGAATAGAACGGAAAGACTACCAACAGGTCGGCGACTGAGTGTATCCGCCACCATATTTGCTTTCCCTGGATGGTACTGTATAGAAAAGTGATAGTCTTTCACAAACTCCAACCACCTGCACTGTCTCATATTCAGCTCCCGCTGAGTGAACAAATATTGCAGACTCTTGTGATCGCTGAATAATCTGAAGGACTCACCCAACAGATAATGCCTCCAAATACGTAAGGCAAAGACCATAGCTGCGAACTCCAAATCATGTGTTGGATAATTAAGCTCGTGAGGCTTAAGCTTCCGAGATCCATACGAAATCGGTCGCTCCTCTTGCATCAAAACACATCCAAGACCCTACAAAGAAACATCCGTGTAGACCAGATACTCTATACTGCTCTGTGGAGTAGACAAAACTGGTGCAGAAGTCAACTTAGTCTTCAGTTCATCAAAAGCTTTCTGACAAGGTTCATCCCACACGAACCGTACACCCTTCTTAGTCAGATGAGTGAGCGATCCTGCTATCTTTGAGAACCCTTGGATGAACCTCATGTAATATCCTGCTAAACTGAGAAACTCCGAATCTCGGTAGGTGATGTAAGCTGTCCCCACTCAACTACAGTTCAAACCTTGGCCGGATCCACCGCTATTCCCCTTTCTGACACCACGTGACCTAAAAATTTTACTTCCCGCTGCCAAATTCACATTTCTCGAACTTGGCATACAACTGGTGCTCACGAAGCATCTGCAAGACTATCCGAAGATGTCTAGCATGATCGTCCTCTGACCTCGAGTAAATTAAAATGTCATCAATGAAGACAATGACAAATTGATCCAAGTATGCCCTAAAGACTCTGTTCATTAAATCTATGAAAACCACTGGTGCATTAGTCAACCCAAACGGCATCACCCGAAACTCATAAGATCCATATCTAGTGAGAAACGCTATCCTCGGAACATCCTGCTCCCGAACCCGAAGTTGATGATATCCAGATCGCAAATCAATCTTAGAGAAATACGTAGCTCCCTTCAACTGATCAAAAAGATCATCAATCCTGGGTAACGGATACTTATTACGAATTGTAACTTTGTTCAACTTCCTGTAATCTATACGCAGACGGAGCGAACCATCCTTCTTCTTCACAAATAACACTGGTGATCCCCAAGGTGAAGTACTCCTGTGAATGAAACCCTAGCTGAGTAGCTGCTGAATCTGATCCCTCAGCTTATGCATCTCCACTGGTGCCATCCTATATGGTGCCCTAGCAATAGGCGTAGTGCCTGGAGCTAAGTCTGTCATAAAGTCGATCTCGCGACTAGGTGACAGACCTGGAATCTCCTGAAATACATCCGGGAAATCATGTACAATCAATATGTTATTCAATGATACAGTAGTCCCCTCATCCATTTCCTCCTCCATATGAAACAAATAGGTACTAGTGACCCCGCTAAAACACGGCATAGCGACGACGTACATGTCCTGACCAGGTATAGTGAACATAATAGACCTATCAAAACAATTAACTTGGGCATGGTAGTGAGATAACCAATCCATTCCAAGTATCACATCATAAGTGTGCATGTCCAAAACTAGCAGATTGGCTAGAAATCTGAGTCTACCAATGTCTAATGTCATAGGCCCATCACTCTCATGTAAAATGGCTGTATCGTCCAATGGTGTAGAAATACCCTGTGGTCTACTGCATACCCGAGTCGTCATTCCAGACAAAATAACAAAAGTCCTAGCTACAAATGAGTGTGTAGCACTCGTATCAAATAAAACACGTCCAAGTAAACTATGAATAGGAAACTTACCCTCAATAGCTTGAGGTGCCTACATATCCTGTGGCTTAGGGTTGTACACCCTGCCATAATGTAACTGCTGCGGTGCCTATCCCTGAGGTTGCGGCGGCGCTGGTAAAGCCGGATATGTCTGTCCCTGAATCTGTGGAACCTGTGGAGCTGGTAAAGGCACTGGCGCCCTCTGCCCCTACTGCATATTGTAATACCCCAAATTTTAAAACGATATTTCTAGTATTTAATTTTTTATTTAATTATTTTTATTTGATTAATTGTTTACTTGTTTATTGTGTTAATTATTTGGCATGTATTTTGTTAAATTGTTAATTATTTATTTGTTAATTATTTGCTTAATTGTTAATTATTTATTTGTTTTAATTATTTGATTAATTGTAAATTATTAATTATTTGTTAATGGTTGTTTTTATTTAGTTATTTAATTCATTGTTATTATATTTCTGGTACTTATGTAAGTTCTTATAGCCGACACTGTTTTAAACCTAGTTTGTTCAATGGGCCAAGTTATTTATGGATTAGGGTTAATGTTTAAGTCTATAAATATATACATGTACTGGGGGTTAGGGTTTTAGACAAACATAAGTTTAAGTCTATAACACAAGGGGCTGCTAAGAAATAGAGCGTGAACTTGGGGAATTGGCAGAGCAGTTCAAGGGAGACTACAGAAACTGTGGAATTAGAATTTCAAAGTCTGAAACTCAAGGTAAGTCTTGTTCTTCTCTTTCCCTTTAATTCGTGTTCTGTGCATGCCTGGTTAGACTTCAGGGATTAATTAAAGGCTAAAAAAATGGATTAAACCAACATGATATCAAGTCTTTTATGCATGTATGAATTATATTAATCTCATTGAAATAAGTGATTTGCATAAACCTTGATGTTTTCTGTTATTTGTTCTCCTCGGTGTTTATGTTTAATTTTTTATTAAGTTGCGATCATGATTGTGTACTGATGATTAGTAATAAATCTGGGAATGAGATTAAACTCTGAATTAAGTAGTAAAAACAGTATTCAAATTTCACCGAAGAAATCTGTTTTGAATCGAATTAGTTTAGAACTAAGAATTCTGTAATTGTTTGCTTCAAAAAGGGTTGTGTTCTATACAGGTTAGGATTGGTTAACAATGGGTTAAGATTACCCTAGAACTAAGATTAAACCCTAGAACAACCATTAAGAACCTTACAGAGGTCTGGAAAACACCGCAGTCGAAGAAGATGCAGCAGAACGGAAGACGGCAACTAAGGGGAGAAGAGCAGGCTCCAAGAAGAGGAGGAGCCGGCTCTTTCTACCTTAGAGCTGGCTTCAAAGGAAGTTGGAGCCGGCTGTAACATCTAGGAGACAGCTCCTAGATCAATGGAGCAGGCTCTTTGTTTTGAATGAGCCTGCTCTCAGTTGAACGCACTAAATTTGGTTTCTGTGCACTGTTTGGTCTGTATAGGTTCTTGGAACTTTGTTTAAACTGTTTTAAATTGTTGTTGGGTCTGGAATAAACCTGTTATACTAGGGGAAATATTAATCCATGATTGGGTTAAGGATTGGAGCAAATTAAATTTAAGAAATATCGGGAGTTGCTAACTGTTTTGAACATTTAAAACCATGTACTAGAACTTGGAATTTTTCTGCATATATATTTTATTACTGTTTGGTTGTATTTAAATAGAAGTATAAGAATAATAAATACTTGAATTCATTTATTCTTGATATGGAATAAATTGATAAGTATACTTTGTAAATTCTATCAATTTATGGACTTTATGGAGGACTTGAGTGCTATGACTCGTATTAGAAACTTTAATGATGGAATGTGATGCTCAAGTTCTGTAATGATTTTCCTAACGTCATGTGATATGTATTAAATGTATTTATGCATATGCTGGATAATGGTTGATAAATAACAATAATTATCTTAATAATTATGTTAGATGGATTGGATTGTATGTACCGGTATGGGACGGTGACATACTGGATATGGACTAGTTAAAACACTAAGTTCTACCTAATTTGGATGAAGGTATGGATTAATTGTAAAGGTTAAGTCCTTCACCTACATGGGTCATATCAATTGTGAATTGAGTGACCTACTTTTGGTTTCAGGATGGATGCGTTATACATTATATCAAACCACTACAAGGTTGGATGATATTTTATATTAGGAGGAGTACGGACTTTATATATATATATATATATATATATATTATATGGTGCCGTGGTATGAGCTTGAGTCTCATGACCATGGTTAGGGCGCGTATATCGCCTAGGATGGATAACTGGACATAGGCATTATTCCCTGGTAGGTCTAGGTACTCATGCCCACCTTAGGGTGCATATTTGCATGTTGCCTTCTATTCAGGCTGAGACAGACCTACTGGACTAGCGAGCGTCCTATAGTGTCTACTATATATTTATATGGACTATTCTATATATTGTTGAGTCTTCCTAGGATGTATCTGCGTATCGGATTACTGTATGGATGGTAGTAGATCAGGACTTGTATGTGGGCCTGACCCACTTCTTTATTTTTCAGGTGTTCGTCAGTTCCAGAGTTAGAGCTTGGACGTGCAAAGCAGATACGGATATTCATTCCTCCGACTATCTCACTGACTTAGAGGACTCACGTCCCCGTACTAGAGCCAAACCTTACCCATCTCAACTCAACAATGTTCCAAGATTCCAAAATAAGCCAAATAAGTTCATAACTTATACATATTACTACTACATAGTAACAAGTTAACAATATAACTCTCAATTGTGCATAATAAGCATTTCATATCCATAATGCTACGAAATCACAAGCCAACAATATATTCATATTAGAAACATACTCTCATGAATATAAATTTAACAACAATGCCCTTCAATGCATATAACACAATTAAGTGAATACTTCACAAGTCTAAATCCATGATCTTAAAATAGAAGCACCTTCTAAAACATGATTAAATCCATGGATAAACAAGATAGAATCTAATTACATCAAAATAATTAAACTCTCTAGATTTCAAATCGTTTCCAATTAGCCCTAATTTAATATATGCTAATAGACATATCATGGTCATTACATATATTCACACAAAAGTTTAATTAGGCTCATGAAACCATAAAAAATAGATTTTAATTAATTATCTTAATTAAAGCCTCTAGATTTTCAAACTCAACTAAATGCTCTCAAATTAAAGTATGTTAACAAACATGCCAAAACTTAATTTAGAAGCATAATACAACTCAATTTCATGGAAGGTACGGCCATGAACTTTAATATTTCACAAAAGATAAATATTAATTAAAAAGAGCAATTCTTATTTAATTAATCCAAATTTAATATATGTTAACCAACATATTAAAACAAGATTTTCTACCATGCTACAATTCAAATCAAAGTTATATATCATCAT
Source organism: Cornus florida (assembly GCF_030987335.1). Lineage (NCBI taxonomy): Eukaryota > Viridiplantae > Streptophyta > Magnoliopsida > Cornales > Cornaceae > Cornus > Cornus florida. The sequence goes on from NW_026775574.1 coordinate 21,546,011, forward strand.
GAATTTTAAATCTTATACAAAGAATTAAAAATTACTAACTTTCTAGATTTGATACAAGGCACATATATAAGTTGTATAATCATTCTAAACACTCAATACAACACACACAAAAGCCTAAAACATTCCCTACCTCCATTTGAGATGAAATCTCAAATCCCCACCAAAATAAATCGGCTCCGAATCCGACGAAACTCCTAAGTTTTGTCGGGGACAACACCACGAACATGAATCCCAAGGAAGCCCCATCAAAGACATAACTTGACTTCAAACCCGAACTCAAGAAATGGCCAAAATGAGATTCCAATCGGCTGGAATCGAAGGCCTCGCCGAGGGGAACAATAAACACTGAGGCATTAAGGTATTTCATTGAAGGGAAGAAGCTCAAAAGAAGAGAGAGAAGATGGCAGCCATGGCTGCCTCTAGATTCGGCCAAGAGAGAGGAGAGAGAGAGCAAAAATCTGATTTTTCACTTAAAGACCCCCTATTTATAGAAAAACTCAAAAAGTGTCTCGAACGAGCCCTGCCGGGTCCGGAAAAGTGAAATCTGAGTAGACACGCTCAAACGGAAAAATTCTGTGAACGAAAAAGATTCCAAATGAGAAAATATGAACAACGGAATAAACAGCGTCTAAAACTGAGTCCCGAGCAAAAAGTTATGCCCAAAACAAGTTTGGCGCAAGAAACCCTGAAACTGGAAAACATCGTCCAGGAGGAACTTCTAAGAGTCCACGACTTGACGAAATGTGAAAGTGAATCCCATACGAGGATCCAAGCTCAAAACAAGGCATTGAGCAATAACTTTCATTAATTACACAATGACCCCTCTAAAAAGTGAAAACTGCAAAACTGCCCCAGAATGAAAATATCTTCCAAAAGATATTTTCTTAGATACCCCTGAAATAAAATATCTTCAAAAGATATTTATGAGAAACACCCTAAGAAAAGAAAAAGTTTCCAAAGAACTTTGCATTTATGCCCCTATGGACACCGGGAGCAACTAAAGTACTTTCTTACTAAAGTAAAGATACGCATCTCATAGAAATCATTGGGAATGAAGATACGTGAAGTCAGAAACCAACTCCGAACACAAGAAGTGTGGTTACGTAAACAGAGTGACAAATGAGGAAAGGACGAAATAGGGAAAAAGACAAAATAGGGAAAAGACAAAAAGTGAATAGTGTCAAAAAATGAAAAATGCGGAATTGACTCGGTCCTCAAAGGAAGTTGTCAATCCACAGAAAAGAGTCTCGGGAATCACTCCAGAGCACTCGAGACGACACTAATCGACAAGAAACCAAACTCAGAAGGGGAAAGACAATGGAAAAAAATTTATCCGAAAAATCCGGGCCATTACAGCCTTCCCACCTTAAAGGGATTTCGTCCCCGAAATCCAGCCCAACGAAACAGAAAGTGAAACTAGGATAACTATAGAGTATATCTCCGAGTATCCCTCATAACATGCCACACCAGAGACCTCAAAGCTGAGAGGAACACACAAACCAGTGTCATCTGCACCCACGTACTCATGATAAGACAACCTTTCAAAGGAAAAGTGACCACATGGCCACACGACAAGTTTGAACTCACACAGAGAACCCAAGGTCAGACAAAAGAACTGAAAACAACAACCGCAAGCGTCCATCCTGACAAACCATCATAAGGAACCAAAAATAACCACCAAAAGAACTCCAAGATAACCACATATCAAATCAGGGTACAGAACAAACACAACGTGGTAGTACGAATAGTGACCAAAACCCGCTTAGGACGCACTCAAATGTGTGGTAGCAATGACAGTACCTAGTGCCCGCCCACACTTACTCGTCAGTAAGGTAGCATCGACGTCAACTAGTACTCGCCCACAACACACAACTTTGTACGGTAGTATGACAGTATAAGGCACTAGTTTATAACCTGCCCCCACTAGGTCTACCCAAGAAACCTCTCGATACAAATGACATCAATGTCAAAAATGAACATTGCCAAAAGCACTACGGAGACTAACATTTTGTGAGAGTTGAGATATGGTCCAAGATATCTGGCCAGACCATCCTGGCCAATCCCAAAACTCTGACAACAATGCTATAGGTACTGCTATGCTTAAGGCCCCAAATCCTCAATACAGCAACACCAACATCTCCTATGTCTCAAAATACCCCTATTAACAACATTAATTAGGAATCCAAAACCTGACAAACAATTACACAAAGAAACTTAAAACGTCACAACATAATACCAGTGCCCTCCTATATATGATATAGAAGCATGAATCTCATTCTGATAAGAACTCATTCTGATCCCCAACTCCAGAAGAGTATCTTTTTATATATCTCTTTTAAAGATAATATGAAAACTCAACTATATGTAGATTGATTAATACCAATTCTACTAATAGCATTCACTATACTATTCAAAAATAAGATCACCCTCGTGCAATCATTCATCTTCAAGATTTAGTACCCTTTTTCTTAGATATGATGAAATCTCCTCCATTAGGATCATCTTCGGACTCCTACTCCTCACTTGTCTCCTTTTTGAGAACAACTAAAGTCATATTAGCCCCGATATACGGTGACCTAACACATACACCTAAATCCTTCCTTGGCTTATACTTTTAGCAATAGCGCCAATCGGAACTGAACCTTTGATTCCTAGTTCTGCCTTCCGGCAAGGAAATCAATAACATACTCCTTTACTCCTTTGGGTCTTTATCGCTTTCGCCTAGAACCCTATCATCTTCCTAGTGTCAACCATTCTGGAATTACAGAATATACTTGACAACAACTCCTCCTAACAAACCGTAGATAGAGTACAACAAATCCCAATATAGCTTTAAGTTTTAAAAGATACAACGCGAAAGTCTTATGACGAAAGACACTCCTAAGGATATTTGAACCTGGAGTGCTCTGATACCAACTGTGATACCCCCAGATTTCTAGATGCGGGTTGGCCAGGCCCACGCCCGAATACCCGAGGATATCAAAAACAAAAGGTAATAATTGAACACAGAATAAAAATCTGATAAATAGGAATTAATAAAATTTTGCTGAAAGAAAACTAAAACGTAAATCCACTAATGAAAACCTCAGAAGAAACTTTTATAAATAAGAGAATATTCTGGTACATCCCATCCTCCATTACAAATACAACTCCGGAATCCATCTCTAGTGGACCCCTAATAAAAATCCTAAACTGAAATGTAAACAACTAAAATAAAATCCAAAGGTAAAACTAAAACATAAGAAGCAGTCCTACATAATCGGAAGAATAAGTGACTGTCTCTGCTCAACTCGATCAAGCTCTAAGACTGGAATTGCCCGATACCTGAAAAATAAGAGTGGGTCAGGCCCACGAGCAAATTTTATACTACTACAATCTAAGCAAAGACCCGATACGCATGTACATCCTAAACAATTCAACAATAACTATGTAGTCCGTATGTATATATATCCACACTAAGGGACTCTCATTGGATTACAGGCCGGTCTCAACTTGACTAGTAGGCAACATGCAAAACGCATATGAAGTGGGCATGAGTACCAGGACCTAACGGGGTACACCTTCAACCATCATAGCCAGCTATACATCCCAATGCATATACACTCCCTAATTATCGATCCCGAGACTCAAACTCATATCGAGGTACCATAATTATATATATAAATTCCATCCCAAAACCAATGTAGAGCTGCTCAACTGTTCATTGCCAAGACACGACATTTAATTAGGACTTAAATGTTATAATTAAATCCATCCCCTAAATGCAGAATAGGTAGGAGTTAGCGTTTTAATTTAATCCAAATCTAATATGCCACCATCCCATACCGGTGCATGTAATCCACATGAATCTATATAATTATTAGAACAGATAAAACAGTTCAACAATTAAAATCCAGAATAGGTAGGAGTTAACGTTTTGATTTAACCCGTACCTAATATGGCACCGTCCTATACCGGTGCATATAATCCGGAAAATCCACTAATTGATAAAACAAAATAAGTAGTTCATCAATTTAAAATCCAAACCATGGACAATACAAATACTTATTGTAAACATCAACTGATCCATAATAAGCAGAATCAAAACATGTAATTGAACAGGCCTATTTTATACCACTCCACAATCATCCAAGAATTGATAATACAAATAACATATGTAAACATCAATTTATCCACAGTAAGCATATTATAATTATGTAATCTAGCATGCTTATACTTTACCACTGAAAACATGAATAAACCATAACTCTATACACTAAAAAATTGCGACAAACAAGGTTAAGCAATTTAAATCCTCTACCTCCAAAAATAGTATACAATTTACTTAAAAATTATATTATGTTCAAGCTATAAACATTAGTTGGTTTATTATGCATTAACCAGCCCTTTGGAGTTTTAATAAGGCTCTATACATCACTGAAAAACCCCAGTATATCTCCTAATTGAACCTGGAAACTCCAAAATCCAAGCACCGTAGCAAAACAACTCCAAAAAATGAAAAAAAAAAAAAAAAAAATTCAAGTTTCAATGAAGGAGCCGGCTCCCTAACCAAGGAAGTCGCCTCCACCCTGATGGAGCTGGTTCCCTTGGTTAGGGAGACGCCTCCCAACAACAAAGAGTCAGCTCCCCACTAAGGGGAGCCGCTTCCACTCCATGGGAGCCGGCTCTCTCCCTCCTCTGCTTCGTTTTTCACTCCTCCGGCGACTACTTCACATCCTATCCCTCTCTGTTAGGGTTCCTAGCAGTCCTACCTAAGTCCCAGCAAGTATTTAAGTCCATAATGTATTACTAACAGTACTTTTAACTGACAATTATGTAAGAAATCATAAGTTCAAGCAATTAAAAATTTATTAGCACATACACTGTTATGATTAGATTTTTAACATGCATGACAAATAAATTTATCATTCAATTAATCCTGGAATTATTTAGGCATGTAAAGAATATGAAGCCTAAGGGAAAGAGTTAGATATAAAACTTGTCTTTAGGTTTCAGTTTGAAACCTTGCACCGCCGCTTCTGATTTTTTCAACGACTTCCAACTACCGTCAACCTTCTACTGCTCTGGTTCAAACCCACAAGTAAGCATCAATCACCTCTCCTTAGTTCAGCCTTTGTCCCTAGCCAAACCCTAATTCTCCTCACTCGATTTTCTCTCAACAATCTCTGTATACATGAACCCTCTGTATACGTGAATAGAGTCTGTGTTTTGTTTTAAACCTTAGACAAACATAATATGATATATTTATAGGTATATAGGAAAACCTAATTCTAATTAACTGAGGAGAAGCAATTGCAAAAGAAAAGAAAATAACAAATAAACTAACATTATGTATAAGTCGACGATTTAATAAAAATATAAAACCCTAAAACTATGTTATATATATAACAAAAAATGACACTAATTTAATCATTAATAACAATTAATAATTAAACTAACCCTTATATACATATATAACAAAATATATATGTAGAACCATCCATGGGTATTAACTGATGAGCGCTGAAAAGTGCATATTTAAACCCCTTAAGTTTAGGTATTCTAGTACCTTTATCTATCTTACTTTACCGTTTTAGATTAATTTCGTATTATTTTCATTTTCAGGCACTTATCCAGAAAATAAGCTAACTCAGCCAAATAGAGCTTAATTGAAGCAATTCTGGGATAAGAAAAAAAGGAACAAAGTGGAGAAAGAAAGAAGCAAATGAAGCCAAAGGTGGGAAGCAGCAAAGTTCGATCGATCCAACTTCAAGGTTCGATTGATCGAACATTGATCGATCTCAGTACTTCAAGATAGATCCAAACCTTGACCCCAAGCAGAAAGTCCAAAGTTCGATCGATCTAACACCACCCTTCGATCAATCGAACACTTTTGTCCTTAATTCAAATGATTGATCTTATCCACAGCTGGACCACCCATTAACCACTTTTGTCCTTTTCCCAAAAATATCTCCCAAAATATCTTGAATTTGTCTTTTCCCAAAAAGCTCAACCAGTTGGATCGATCCAGCCTCAGTTCGATTGATCTCAGCAAGTTCGATCGATCCAAGTCCAAGGTTCGATCGATCAAACTTACTCCAGTGCGAAAAAGTTAAAAAGCCAGCTTGTTCAATCCGTCCTCTACCCAATCATAAGAGAATATTCTTTGCACGACCCCAGCTCATTTTGGGTGCCATTTGACCTACCTATATAAGGATAAGGATTGCTTTTTACAAGGGGGACATCAAAGGGATACTTAGCATTTGGTAGATACAACTTTTAGAGGCTATTCTTAGTGTAGAAGAAAGGAGGAGGAGGCTAGAGACACCATTGAAGACTCTATCTGCCGGCCATCAGATCACTATCACAGTGGACTCACTAGCTCGCTCTTACCATTGCCCACACCGCTGTCCTCCAGAGCTTCAGGAGACATATCCGAGGCTATACAGGCCTTCTTATGCCAACATGGCAATCTTTCTTACAGGTCACCATGCCGCTGGCGAGACTTTCGCCACCCGGACATTCCTTCCAGATGACCTTTGGTTCACTGATTCCGTACTCTTCCGGAACATCTACATGGCAGGCCATAAGATTCAGAGGAGGGGAGATTATTTGACAGTCCTCTATGCCTTCTACACCGGGCACTGGGTATCTATTCCCGCGCTCATCTGGAGCGTGATGAGGAAGTTATTTGATGAGTATATTAGCAAGGAGACACCCGGACGGGCTAAGTCTCTACCATTTGGCCACCTCATCACTCAGATTTTTATCGACCAGCGCTACCCTATTCATCCTCGGGAGCACCCTGAGAGAGGTTCCTGTCACTTCTTGAAGAAGGACTGGAATAAGAGTTACAATGCCATTATTACTAGACTGCAGGACCACGCGGTAGTGGCTGCAGAGGAGCTAAAGGCGGAAGAGGCAGAGGCAGCAGCTCAGGCAGTAACAGTAGATCCTGTAGCGGATGAAGCACCAGTTGATCCAGCTGCCGAGTATATAGATAATGATTTAGAGCGCCCTGCAGACGCCACAGAGCAGTACTCTCCAGCTGGGTCGCCCATTCACGACCAGGAGCAGACTCAGGAGTTTTCTTCTGATTCATCTATACCTGAGGCTCCAAATCTGACCCCCCGCTTTGAAGTACATCTGCAAACTCTTGAGGATGCTGTTGTTGCCATACGAGCTGATCTTACGGCCCATATAGCTGATTTTGCTACCTTCTGCACGGATGTCGCGACTATGTTCTGAGATTTTTCTGGAGATATCCGCGGAGCCCGACCTGCCCGTCCTACCTCATCGTCCTGAGTTCTCAGTTCTTTATATCTTTTGATCCCTCTCTGATCTCTATTTTTGTCACTGTACAGTACTATTATTTTTGCAGCCGGTCTGTCGGCTTTGATATTTCTGTTATACCTACACTTTATCTGTTTTATATATCTATTTTTATTGTGGATGTCATATGATTATATTCTCATATCTGTATGTTTGACTCCATCAGGTGCATCACAATGACTTCAGTGAGAGAGTGCTACCCAATTTTCAGGACCACCCTTATACCTCTCTCATATCTTTATCTATTTTTCCCATTTACACTTGCATGTCCACTGTGCACTAATAATCCCATTTTGTTATCTGATGAGTTTATCCAAGTGCCAATTTTTAGGACCACAGTTCATCCCAAGTTTGGAAAGACCATGCCACCCACTTCGGATACTTCAGTCCCGATCATTCTTGCTTAGTTGCACTGGTATACTCTTTCCTTTGTTCTCTTTACACATTGAGGACATTGTGCCATTTAAGTTTGGGGGAATGGTGCTTTACAGTGTTAGTTTTAAATTCAAAAGTTTAAGCATGACTTGTGTATTTGAGGGATATTTCTATGATTGGTCCATATCTAGCTATGATTTTGATCTTTTGAGGACTATATTCCTTAAAATGTTAAAATTGCTTGACTTGAGAGTTCAACATTCCTTGCATGCCTTATGGAAGCCATTTAGGAGTAAATTTTTTGAAAGATTGATATCTTACTTGCACTTGTGGTCCACATCATCTTGGTTTTCTGATTGTTTTGAGATTCACTCTAATATTCTACACTAGCATAGGCGCACACTAGCATTGATTTGTGGGGTACATGTTTTGTTAATTATTGAATTAGTTATATCCCAATTGGGCTAGTAGTGCATTAAAAGCTTTCATTCTTGATAAAGGTGGATAACAACCCCTTTTTACTAAGTAGCCGAAATTCTAGCCTCATCAAACACTGAACTTCTGGCTCCGAAAGGTGGAGGGCCCACACTCTAGGTTAATAATTGAAGTTGAATATATAAAAAAATAAAAAAATAAATTGCAAAAGCAATAAAAAGTGAGGACTTCTCCCAAAAGATGAGAAGTGGGAAATGATTAGATGGTTGTTGTCTTGATTTGTAGCCTAGTTGATTTGAGCTTGTAAGTCTGTAGGGGTATTTGAATGCCTAATGCCCTAAAGCTGTTTGGTTTGGGAGTCATTGACCTAACGCTTGACCTCATGAATCGTTAGAAAGCTTAATAGATCAACACATTGCACTATACTTCCATCTTTGATCCTAAAAAAAAAAAAAAAAAAAAAAAATTGAGTGAAAAGAATAAGCGCACCTAGATGAATAAAGCTTTAATAAAAGGTCCACTTTTTGTATTGATGATTGGTACTAGATTTGTGTGCTAGTTTGAGGGTAAGAATGTGATCATTTCTCTAGTTGACTAAGATAGTAACACATTTGATGCCGGTCCACTCAAAAAGGATTCTAGAGTTGTTTTGATTTGCATGATCATTTTCTTGATATGTGGAGGACCATACTTGCTTGCTTGATGTTGAGATTTTGGGAGATTTCTTGGAAATGTTTGAAACATTGCATACTTGAGGTAGTTTTCTCCCAATGCTTGTTTGCAATATTAGTACCTCTTTTGAAATAATGAGCTTAATGTTTGTGGGTACCATTTCTGAAAACCCTCACGAGACTTCACTCGTCCACTAGGGATAACCTAGGGGTTTAAAAGGCTTGTTGTATACGCTAAATGCAATCGTGTTCCCAACGAAAGTAGCGTTTTCCATTTATTATTTTCTAGTTCATAGTTGTATAGTTGTTCATTTCATTCCTTTACTTTCTAATTCATTGCTAGGGACTAGCAATATTTAAGTTTGGGGGTATGATGAGCGCTGAAAAGTGCGTATTTAAACCCCTTAAGCTTAGGCATTCTAATACCTTTATCTATCTTACTTTACCGTTTTAGATTGATTTCGTATTATTTCCATTTTCAGGCACTTATCCAGAAAATAAGCTAACTCAGCCAAATAAGAGCTTAATTGAAGCAATTATGGGATTAAACAAAGAAATGAGCAAAGTAGAGAAAGAAAGAAGCAAATGAAGCCAAAGGTGGGAAGTAGCAAAGTTCGATCGATCTAACTTCAAGGTTCGATCGATTTAACTTCAAGGTTCGATCGATCGAACACTGATCGATCTCAGTACTTCAAGATAGATCTAAACCTTGACCCCAAGCAGAAAGTCCAAGGTTTTATCGATCTAACACCACCCTTCGATCGATCAAACACTTTTGTCCTTATTCAAATGATTGATCTTATCCACAGCTGTACCACTGTAATACCCCTAATTTTAAAAGGATAATTCTGGAATTTAATTATTGTATTTAATTGCATTTTTTTTTATTAGGTGTCATTTTTTTAAAAAATTATTTGTTTGTTTGTTTTATTTAAATTACTTGTGGTTTATTTTATTTAATTGTGTTTTATTTTAATTAATTATTCTCTTTTATTTGTTATTATTTTTAATTGGATTATTTTAAATTGCGTTTTAAATTGATTAATTGGATTTTGTTTTTCTTTAGTGACTTAATTGTATTAATTGTTTTAAATAAAACTGTTTTATGTTAATTGGTTATTTAATTATGTTTTTTTAAGTTTAGTTATTTATGTGCTTAGGTGAATTAACTGTTTAAGAATTTAGGGTTTTGGTTTTAGCCGATATAGGTTATAACTTAGGTTTTCTTGGGCCGACTAAGAGTTGCATTAGGGCTCTAATTATATAAGGATTAGGGTTGGAGTATTAAGCCTATAAATATAATCTTATGTGAGTTTAAGGGTTTTAGAAAATACAAAACTCTGTTCATGATACAGAGAGAGCAACAGAGAGCAAGAAAGAGAGATATGAGAGGAAGGCTAGGTTTGATCAAGAAGGAGGAAGGAGAGGTTGCTCATAGGTGAAACCAATAGCAACAGAGGTGGAACTACAGTCTAGGATATTAACGGAACATTCAGAGACAGAGATTTACAGTTTCAAAATCTGAAATTGCAGGCAAGTCTCTGTTCTTCTCTTTCCCTTTAATTCGTGTTCTGTGCATGCCTAGTTAGACTCCAGGGTTTTATTAAAGGCTAAAACGGATGGAAACAAACATAATTACATGTCTTCCATGCATATATGAATTTATTTGATCTCATTGTATTAATTGTTTTTCATAATCATTGAAATTCTGTAATCTGTTCCTTCTATGTTTACAATGAAGCATTGTTCTAAGTGAGCTTAGTCTTGTAATTGGATGCCTCATAATTAATCTAGGACTGAGTTTGAACTCTAAAACAAGTCCATAGAACAGTATTTAATTGCACAAAATTAATTGGAATTAAATCTGTAAAAACTTGCTTAAAAATTTCTAGCAGAGGTTCTGTGTTCGTGGCTTTAAAAATTAGATCCTATACATGTTGGGATTGGATCTAAAAGATTTAAGATGAATCTAGGACTGAGTTGGAGCTTAGAACAAGGATTAAAAACATCACAGAGGGTTCTGTAAATCACCAGAATTGAAGCAGTTGAAGCTAAAACGGACGAGGGCTACTAAGAGGAAGGAGAGAAGGCTCCAAACCTCTTAGTGCCGGCTCCCAAAGGGGAGAGCCGGCTCTAGGTGTCATGGAGCCGGCTCTAAGATCCTAGAGCCGGCTCTAGGTTGAAAAATAGAGCAGGCTCCTATTTTAAGAACCTGCTCTACCTTGAAATGCACTATAACGTGGGTTTTTTTTAAATTGTTTGGTTTTTTTTGGGTTTCTGCAATTAATTTAAATTGTTTAAATGATGTGTGGGACTGTATAAGGCTGGAATTGTGATGAAAAAATATAAATTCACAATTGGATTGAGGAATAGAGCAAGCAAAACCCAAGAGGAAATTTGTAACTTGCTCACTGTTATGCTAATTTTATTTATTAGAATTTGGCAAGAGTTTTATATAAAACATAATTATATAATCATATATTTTTCATACAGTGTTGTAAGTATGGTGACTTAATTAAACTCAACTATACTTAGATTGTGTTTATTGGTACTTAAACTGTTCGGAATTTTATCAATTCATGGACAATGTCAGAGGATCTGCTAGGTTTATATTCTGAAGCTTAGCAAGATTGTTATATATGGTTTAACTATAATTATAAATCATATTTCCATAGTATTATAAGTATAGGGAATTAACTAAAATTTCCTATGCTTAGCTTGGATGTAATTGATACTTAAAATCCTATTAGCGGTATCAATTCCTGGACTGTGTTGGTGAATGTGATCGCTTAAATTTATTGTAGCAGTTTACATTATTGAATTTGGATTTTGGGCTCTATAATGAATGCCTAAAATTTATGTTCATGCATTAAATTTATCTTGTGCATATTCTGGAGTGTGGTTGATGACTACTTAATATTGTTTTGTCAACTGTGTTCACTGGAGGATTGTATGTACCGGTATGGGACGGTGACATACTAGGTATGGACTAGTTCAAACACTAAGTTCTACCTAACTTGGATTAAGGTATGGATTAATCATAAAGGTTAAGTCCATCACCTACATGCATCATATCAATTGTGAATTGAATGACCTACTATGGTTTTAGGATGGATTTGCTATACATATATCAGACCACTACACAGATGGATGATATTTTGTATTAGGAGGAGTAAGGACTTTATATATATATTATATGGTGCCGTGGTATGAGCTTGAGTCTCATGACCACGGTTAGGGCGCGTATATCGCCTAGGATTGATAACTGGACGTAGGTGTTGTTCTCTGGTAGGTCTGGGTACTCATGCCCACCCTCGGGTGCGTATTTGCATGTTGCCTTCTATTCAGGTTGAGACAGACCTACTGGACTAGCGAGCTTCCTATAGTGTGTACTATATATACATCTATGGATTACTCTAGATATTGTTGAGTCTTCCTAGGATGTATCTGCGTATCAGATTACTGTTTGGATCGTAGTAGAATAGGACTTGCATGTGGGCCTGACCCACTCCTTTATTTTTCAGGTGTTCATCAGTTCCAGGGTTAAAGCTTGGACGAGCAGAGCAGATACAGACTTCCACTCTACCGATGACGTAGGATTTCTTTCCAGATGTTCGATTTGGATTTTATCTTCAGTTTTTACTTTCATCTCAGTTTGGAGTTTCAGTAGGGGTCCACTAGAGATGGATTCCCGAGTTGTATGGATTGGAGGAGTTTGAATAAGTTGGTTTTTAATTAGTTTAAGTTGAGGATTTCTTTTTAATTTAGTATTCTTTCAGTTTTCAACTTTTATTTCTTATTCACTTTGTATTCCGTGTTCGATTTAAAATACTTTAATTGTTTGATATCCCTTGGGTTTGGGCTCAGACCTGATCAACTCGCGTCTCGGATCCGAGGGGTATCACAACCACCCACTAACTACTTTTGTCCTTTTCCCAAAAATATCTCCCAAAATATCTCGGATTTGTCTTTTCCTAAAAAGCTCAACCAATTGGATCGATCCAGCCTCAATTCAATGGATCTTAGCAAGTTCGATCGATCTAAGTCCAAGGTTCGATCGATTGAACTTCCTCCAGTACGAAAAAGTTAAAAAACCGGCTTGTTTAATCCGTCCTCTATCCAATCATTAGAGAATATTCTTTGCATGACCCCAGCTCATTTTGGGTGCCATTTGACCTACCTATATAAGGATAAGGATTGCTTTTTACAAGGGGGACATCAAAGGGATACTTAGCATTTGGTAGATACAACTTTTAGAGGCTATTCTTAGTGTAGAAGAAAGGAGGAGGACGCTAGAGACACCATTGGAGACTCTTCATCAACAAGGAGCAGATTTCAACCATGGAGTTAGCCCTTGAGGGTTGGAAGAGCATTACCATGAGTGGCTAAATATCCTCTTGGGGCTAGAGTTAGCCCCAAGCATGCTTTCTATATCTTAATCTTGTGTATTATTGAGTGATTAGTGTTGTAATTAATGTTTTGACACTTTGATATATGTAGATCTTGATTGTTCAATGATTTATGTGGTTAAATGCTTTCAATTGATCATTTCATTCTATCCATATGTTTATGTATGCTAGAATAGATGTTCATATGCTTGTCTCTAGATTTTGTATTATTGATGTATATTTATGTATATTGATGCTATAGATTTAGAGATTGTCAAAACATAGTGCTTAATGAAATGCTCTTGTGATTTTCTTGATGGTTCATACTTATTCCTTGATGGATTGCGCCTCTCCCCTAATTTACTTTCATGCTAGTAGGGTAGATGTAGTGTAGTTGTAGTGTAGTGTTAAATGGGAAGACAATCCTTGCTTGTTGTTTGATGATCCAAGCTTTTGAATGCAAGTAGCATATGTCTCTAACCTTGTATTGTATTTGGATTGTGAGCTTAATGAAAGGATTAATGACTTGTTTTGATCTATTGTACCTTTCACGTGTTGTTTAGACAATATATGCTTCATTGCTTAGATATATTGTGCCTTTCAAATGATGTTTAGACAATACATGCTTAACTAGTCATCCTTGCTTGTTGAATCAACCAAACACACACACACACCAATATTGTAACACACCACATTACCCTCATTAGTCACTTGTCAATGGTATAGAAATGCATTGCTTGGTGGTGATCTCTAAACCCCAAGACTCTTCTCTCTCTTACTTACTCTTAGTTGTATTCTTTTGTTATTACTTAGTTTAATTTAGTTGCTCTCTAGTCTAATCAACCAACCAACCAATTGTTTGATCACTCGACCTACTAGCCCTAATAGCAATTCCACAACCTTGTCCGACCCTCACAATCCCTTGGGACGATCCCTACTCGTCCTAGCTATATTTATAGTGAAAGGTAGTAGTAACTTCTATAAATGTAAAACTCTTGACCCTCGCCTTAATGCACACTCTCTTTAAGCTTATGATGCGGCGACACACCATTAATTGTACCCATTTAATCCCCTATCCAAGTAAACCATATGACCCAAAATCGTTGGTCATTGCTACTTTTTAAGCCCAACTCCTTGACATAAAAATAAACATTTAATTTCAATTAAATAATGAAATCAATTTAAACATATAACTTCAATTTAAAACAAATAAATCAATTCAAACAATTACTCTAGTAACCAATTAAATAAATATCACATAAACATATAATTTCAATTTAAAACAAATAAATCAATTTAAACAATTAAACAAATACATCATAAATAATTTCATATAATCATTAATTTGAATAAACCACGTAAGCATACAGCCACATATTCCATTAAAATGCACAAGAAATAAAAATTGAATTCTAATTATATCCTTTTTAAAATTAGGGGTATTACACTTATGCTTTGGAATATATTTAGTTGAGCGCGGAAACAAAAAAAGGGAACACAAATTGTAAAATTATTTTATTTTATTTTCAGTGAAAAAGTTTATATACCTTTGGTAAATGTTTGTAGCATTTGCTACAAAAATATGTCAGAATAGTCATTTGAATCTGAGTACAATTTAAAGTCATTTGGCAATCGTGTTCTATCCTTCTACAGAAGGGCTTTTATTAGTTTCATATGCTTGTACTACTTTCATGGGTGTGTTCTATTCTGTTGGAGGGTGTGTATGCTGCTTTCGTGGGTCTGTTTTCTTCTGTTGGAGGGTGTGTATGGGCACAAAAATTGTTTAGTGTAGATAAGTGTAGTTGATTAGGTTTATTATTGATGAGCGCTGAAAAGTGCGTATTTAAACCCCTTAAGCTTAGGTATTCTAGAACCTTTATCTATCTTATTTTCCCATTTTGTATTGATTTCGTGTTATTTCCAGTTTCAGGTATTTATCCCCAAAATAAGCTAACTCAGCCAAATAAGAGCATAATTGAAGCAATTCTGGGATGAATCAAAGAAATGAGCAAAGTAGAGCAAAAGGAAGCAAAAGGTGGAATTTCAGCAACTTCGATCGATCTCAAGAAAAGTTAGATGGATCCAACTTCTATCGATCTCAGCACTCCAAGATAGATCCAAGCCATGATGTCATCTTCAGAGATCCCAAAAGTTAAATCGATTCAACAACATTCTCTGATCGATCGAACTTTCTTGTCCTTATCCACATGCCAGATCTTATCCAACTGTACCACCCTACCAACCACTTTTATCCTTTTCCCAAAAATATCTTCAAAATATCTCAGATTTGTTTTTATCCAAAAAGGCGCCGCCATTGAGGATCGATCCAACTTCAATTCGATAGATCTCAGCCATGTTCGATCAATCTCACCTCAAGTTCGATCGATCGAACTTCCCAAATCCGGAGAAAAATCCAAATTCCAGCTCATTAAAAGTTATCTCATATCCAATAATTAGAGGATTATTGGTGTACGAGCCCAGCTCATTGGGGGTGATTTTTGACCTACCTATATAAGGAATATGAGCCACTTTGACACATATACATATACTTAGAGAAGATAATACTTAGTGAGGAAGCAAAGGAGAGAATGAGGCTAGAGACACCATTGGAGACTCTTCATCAACCAAGGAGCAAATTTCTTCCATAGAGCCTTGCCCTTGAGGGTTGGAGGACATCATCCATGAGTGGCTATACATCCTCTTGGGGCTAGAGTTAACCCTAAGCATGCTTTCTACTTCTTGATTTATGTATTTTTTAGGGGATTTGTATTGTGATTCATGTCTTGACACTTTTATATATAGAAATCTTGTTTATTCAATGATTTATGTGGTTTAATGCTTCCAATTGATCATTTCATTATATCCATATGTCTATGTATGCTAGAATAGATGTTCATGTGTTTGTCTCTATTTCTTGTGTTATTGATGCATGTCTATGTGTATTGATGCTATAGATCTAGAGATTGTCAAGACATAGTGCTTAATGGCATGTTCTTGTGGTTTATTTGATGGTTTATACTTATTTCTTGATGGATTGTACCTCTCCCTTAGTTTAATTAGTTTAATTTCATGTCATTAGTTTAGTTGTAGTGTAGTTGTTAAATGGGAGGACAATCCATGCTTGTTGTTGATGTTCCATACTAATGAAAGCAAGTAACATTTATTGCTAACCTTGTAATGTGTTTGTATTGTGAGCTTAAAGAAAGGATTAATGGCTTAGTTTGATATATTGTGCTATCCACCTTGTTGTTTAGACAATATATGCTTAATTTGTCATCCATGCTTATTGAAACAACCACACACACACACCTTGTTGCAATACATGTTTTTTCCCTCATTAATCATTCATTAAAGGTGTAGAAAAGCTATGCTTAGTGGTGATCTCTAAACCCCAAGATCTCTCTCTCTCTCTCTTTCATTCTCTTTATTGCATTATTGTTTACTTTAGTTTAAATAGCATCTTAGTGTAATTCAACCATTTACCACTATTTTGATCACTCGACCTACTAACCCTAATCTTGATTCCTCAACCTAGTACGATACCTCAACCTTTGGGACGATCCCTTCTCGTTCATACTACATAGTCTAGGTGTTAAGGGGTTTATAAATTTAAATTGTGGTGCCCACTTGACATTAATTTCTAAACTTAAAGTTTTGTGCATTGTTTTGTTCGCAAGCTCGGGAAGACACCAATTATGTTAATATAACATAATATCTTTTGATATGTAGTACGCTTGAGGTGTCTGGATAAAGCTAAGGTAATGGTATTCGTGTGAGAATGCTATTTTTGCCCCAATAGTAAAAATAATTATCTCAGCTTCCAGTAAGAATGGGAGATCATTGGCGGGCTGGCTCTTCTAATGGGTGATTTTAACACGTTGATCCATCCTGATGAAAAGCAAGGAGGAACTCTTTTCTCCAATCACGGGGTTGGGATTGAACTTTCAAAGTGGAAGAAACTGAAAAGAGTTAAGACCCCCATTCACCTTTTTTAACTGATTTTCTCGCTTCAACTCCTCCTGTAATCTTAGATTCTTCATCCATTGCAGGTGGTAGCTCATTGTGATTTCATTTTGAGGGGATAGGAAGTGGCCGCCTCTGATATTGATAAGTGAAGGAGGGCTTCACATTCATTACCATAATCATCCGAGAGTTGGTCGGATCAGATAGCCTTTCTTCTCTGTAAATAAAATGAGGCCTTTGACTTGAAACCTGAAGTTTCCGGCCCTTTAAGTGAAGATTGAGGCTCGATGAGACCTTGATCCATTTGTCCCTGAGAGTCTATTTGGAATAGATGAGACATATGAGATTATACCGGCCATTCTACTCTTCTAGCACTGCTTCGAATGAATCTTGTTGTGTTGGTAGTGGGTAAGCAAACTCTGCTCACCAGTTTCGTCTTTGAGAAGATAGCTTTAATTACACACTGATTGATATCATTTCCAAACCAAAGAAGAAAGAGGAGCCTAGCCTTTATCTTTTTATCTTTCGAAATGCCTGAAAAATCCAAATAAGTAATGCGCTCGACGAGTGTGAGATGGTAGCTTAGAAGCAAGAAGAAAAGAGCTAATAGAAATACTCTCTTGTTTGAGCTTTTTTTTTTTTCTATTTTCATATAACAATGCAATTAGGGAATGGATCCAATATGCATCCCTTCCATTTCTCGTGCCCACAATCTTACTGAGTTACGTATAATGAATGGGATTCGTTCACTCTTAGAGGAGGAAGAGTTTACACATTGTATCCAATTCATAAGAGAGACAATCCTTATCCAATGTGATACCCCTCGATTCTAGAGCCATGGGTGATCAAGTCCGAGCACAGATCCGAGGGATACCAAACAATTTAGTATGTAAACAAGCATGATTACAAAAAGAATTAAGAAATAAATAATAAAGGTTGAAAGAATCTGAATAATAAATCCTCAACATAATAATTAAATAATCCACTAAATCCAAAATCTCCAATATTTGATACAACTCGGGAATCCACATAGTGGACCCCTAATAAAATCCCAACTGAAAATAAATAACTGGGAAAAAAACCAAAGCTAAACCATGAAGGAAAATACTATGTAGTCGGAAGAGTGAGTGACTGTCTCTGCTCAGCACGAACAAGCTATGAGTCTGGAACTGATGAACACCTGAAAAATAAGAGTGGGTCAGGCCCACAAGTAAGTTCTACTCTACTACAATCCAAACAGAGACCCCATACGCATATACACCCTAAACAACTCAACAATAACTATTTAATCCATACATATATATATCCACACTAAGGGACTCTCATTGGACTAGAGTCTGATCTCAACCTGACTAGTAAGAACATGCAAAACACATCTGAAGTGGACATGAGTACCTAGACCTAACAGGGTACACCTTCAACCATCATAGCCAGCTATGCATCCCAATACATATACACTCACTAACCATCGATCCTGAGACTCAACTCATATCGAGGCACCATAATTATATATTTAAAATCTATCCAAATCAAGGTAATGTCATTCAACTATTTGTTGACCTGATATGCATATAAGTAGAACTTAACTTTTAAAGTTAATCCGTTTCCTTATTCTAGAGTAGGTAGGACTTAGTATTTTGAGTTAATCTATCCCTAGTTTGCCACCGTCCCATTCCGGTGCATAGAATCCATAAATCCACTAATTGATGAAATAAATAATTAATCTAACATTAATTAAGTCTGAACAATTGACAATACAGGTAACAAATGTAAATGTCAATTAATCCACATTAAGCATCATAAAGATATGTAAATTAGCATGCTTATTTGATAACACTGATACATGATTAATCTGTACAACCATTCACAGAAAATTGCTAAAATAAAGATAAGTAACTTAAATCATCCATATCCAGTATGACAATTTAATTAAGAATTATATACTGTTCAAGCTATAAACACTAGATGGTTTATTTTACATTATCATGCCCTCTGGAGCTTTAATATGACCTTAGACATCATTTAGCTACCCATTTACAGCTCCTAAATACACCTGGAATGTCAAAAACCAAACCCAGAGTCAAAACTTCGCCAAAAAATAACAAAAGGGGGAAGAGCCGCCTCCTCCTTGAATGGATCCGGCTCCCCCTTAGGGGAGCCACCTCTTTGCATGGTAGAGTCGGCTCCCCTTGTGGGGAGCCACCTCTTTGATAGGGGAGCCGCCTCCTTTCAAAAGGGAGCCGGCTCTCCTCCGGTTTTCATTAACTGCATCTTCTCCGGCGACTTCCAGTTCCTCTGTCCTCCATTGCTAAGGTTCCTAGGTGTCTGAACTAGGTCCCAGAGTATCCCAGAAATAATTTAAATCTATTATGCATTGTTTAAACCAATCAAAGCAAGAATTCACGCAACTAGCTTAAAAGCAAGTAATTAAAAGTTCGTTAATATTCCCGCTGCTTTAATTTAATTCAACATGTATAGCAGATTAAATTTACAGTTTATTTACTCCTGGAATTGAATAGGCATGTAAAGAACACGAGTCAAATGGAGAGAGTTAGATATAAAACTTTCCTTTAGGTTTCAGTTTGAAACCTTGCACCGTCGTCTCTGAGTTTTCTGACGACTGCCGACTACCGTCAAACCTCTTACTACTCTGATTCAAACCCACAAGCAATCCCTTCCTTCCTCCTTGGTCCAACCTTTAATTATGGCTGAAACCCTAACAGGTTCTCTTTGTTTTTCTCTCAAATCTTTCCCTGTTCGTGAATAGGGTTTTGTTGTTTTTAAACCCTAAGCAGACATATATAGGCATACACAACCCTAATTCCAATTATACTTAGAGAAGGAAAAGAAAAGAAAATGTAATAAAATTTAACTAAGTCGGCTAACCCATGAAAATATAAAACCCTAATATTATTATTATACATTATATAATGAATAATAATAGTAATTTAATTATTAATAATTACTAATAATTAAACTAATCCTATATACATATATACTCATATATACATATATATCCATCCATGGGTAATAACTGTACCCATTTAATCCCCTATCCAAGTAATCCATTGCTCCTATCCAAGCCCAATTTCGGTTAAAAATAAAAATAATACATATAATTTACATTCAATTCAAGTCCACATAGGTACATGTTGTCCAAAAACAAATAAATCAATTTAAATATATACTATCAATTAACAAATAAATCAAATTAAATAATTAATGCAAAACTACCTAATCATATCATTCAATTAAAGCAAATAAATCAATTAAACAACTAACCAATTAACCAAATAGCCAAATAAACACATAAAGAATTTAAAATTGCAATAAAACCATAAAAAAAATATCAAGACTATCCTTTTAAGACTAGGGGTATTACATCCAATGAGTAGATCAAACAAGTAGCATGGTTCTAATGCGAGAGCTGCTGAGGGATGATGATGATGTTGAAAGTCCTTAGTTCCACCATGACTAAGCCCCTTACAAATAGGGCATAGTTGGTCTCTTTTCTTCGGGTTTGACCTACTTGTCCTTGACTTAGTAAACAAGGAATACAGTTATAGCTCGAAAGGAAAACAAGAAAATGAAATCAAGGATGCCCTTCACTCTACCCTTTCCGGGCTTAGTAGTTAAGTCGTATGGGAATGGGTGGATCAATCCATCCATAAAGATGACAAGCTAAGCACTAATGCACTTGGCTTCCATCAGTGGTTCAGGTCTTTTTTTTTTTTTTTTTTTTTTTTTTTTTTTTTTTTTTTTTAACTGTAGATTATATGTTTCCTTTTGCATTACGATCTCTTTGTACTCTACCGAGCCCAAATGAGCTGCCAGATCCAAAGTCAGAGAAGTCAAAGAAGTCAGATGGAAATGATTCAAAGTCAGAGCAGTCAGATGGAAATGATTCGCAGTCAGATGGAAACGATTCAAAGTCAGATGGAAATGATTCAAAGTCAGAGAAGTCTTCCGATGATGATTTCAGGAGGGCTTTGGAGATTGAAAGTCTTCAGGTTGCCATTTTTGTAGCTAGAATTGAGGCATTAAAACTGGAGGTAGCTAAATCAAGTCTTTTCGTTGCCATGGCTTCACTTCTCGTGACGTTCTTCTAGTGCTTGACGTCTTTCGGGTTTCAAGTATTTCAAAATCTGCCTTTGGATCTGAATTCCCCTCTGCCTCAAGATCCGGATTCCCCTCTGCCTCAGGATTGGGATTCTGAAAACTTAGAAAAAAAAAAGCCAAAATAACCCTAACTCTTCTCCATCCCATCTCTGCCGTTCCCCACGGGTCTCTGTAACGTCTTGGATTTTTTTCGAATTTTCTTCAATTTTCGGTCATTAATTTTTATGCATCATTTTGCGTACCATGTATTGATTAGCATGCCATGAGAGTTCTGGTAGTCATTTGGACAATTTATTTGAGTTTAGAACTCTTAGAAATGTATTTTGGTGCGTTTTTACATTTTTCGAATTTTCGGGCAGAAAGGTCTCACGCGGGCCCTACACCCGAAAGTTGTGTGCTCGGATTTGTTTTTTTGGATTCATGTACATGTTATATATATGTAATTTGGAGTTTGTTTGTGGGGATAAGTGGAATATTTCATGATTGGGACATTATAGGGATTTAATTACACGTAAGGGGCATTTTTATCTTTTTGGTGGTAAGGAGGTGATTAATTCTTTAGTTGACTAAGATAGTAACATATTTGATGCTGGTCCACTCAAAAAGGATTCTAGAGTTGTTTTGATTTGCATGATCATTTTCTTAATGTGTGGAGGACCATACTTGCTTGCTTAATGTTAAAATTTTGGGAGATTGCTTAGAAATGTTTGAATCATTGCATACTTGAGGTAGTTTTCTCCCAATGCTTATTTGCAATATTGGTACCTCTTTTGAAAGAATGAGCTTAATGTTTGTGGGTATCATTTCTGGAAACCCTCACGAGACTTCACTCGTCCACTAGGGGTAACCTAGGGGTTTAAAAGGCTTGTTGCATATGCTAAATGCAATCGTGTTCCCTACGAAAATGGCGCTATCATTTCATTACTTTCTAGTTATAGTTGTTTAGTTGTTTATTTCATTTCATTGCTTTGTAGTTCATTGCTAGGGACTAGCAATATTTAAGTTTGGGGGTGTGATGAGCGTTGAAAAGTACACTTTTAAACCTCTTAAGCTTGAGTATTCTAGGACCTTTATCTATCTTATTTACCCGTTTTAGTACTTATTTGTGTTTTTGTCCATTTCAGGTCAATACTGTTAAAATGGGCTAAAAATGGTTTCTTAAGGCCTTTTTGGAGTCAAACTAAGTCTTGGAGAGGATTCGGAGCAAAAGGAGGCTGATTTGGAGCAAAAAGAGGCTGATCCTGAAAAGCTGCCAAGTGAGATTGATCGTGAGATCGATCAGAAAAGTGAGATCGATCAAAGTCTGATCGATTAAACTTTTCTCTGATCGATCGAACTTTTTCTCTGATCGATCGAACTTTTGCTAACAGTGAGCTGTCTTATTCCCGTGCGCGCCCAAAAGTCCACCTATCACATAGTACGGGATTAGATATTTTTGGGGCCATATTCCTGACTTAGTGACTAAGAAAAAGACCTTCTATATAAAGGGAAGTGACCTATTTGTAAAGGAGCTTTTTATCTTTTTATTTTTACACTGTATTTTTTATTTCTCTCTCTAGCAAAGTTAAAGATTAGGGTTAGAAGAAAAGGGGGAAGTGGAGGCACATCTTAAGATCCATCTCTAGACCACTCTATCTCTTTCCATCTCTAGAGCTTCAAAGAAGAAGAAGAAGATGGAGCCATATTTGGAGCTTGATTTCATGACCACATCTACCTCCTCCATGATTGGCTAGATCTACACTTAGGGCTTGGATGAGCCCTGAGTCTTGTGTCATCTAAACCCTTGTATTTCTATTTTTGGGGATTTATATATATTGTTGTGATTAGTGTTCTAGCCTTGTGAATTTCATGAATCTTGGTATATTTCTATGATTTCTATGGTTTAATTCTTCCTATTAATTCTCTAGTTTATTTACATGTCTATGTGTGATTAAATTAAGAATTATTTCTTACATGATTCATATGGATTAATTCTTTCTATTGATTCTCTATTTGATTACATGTTGTCTTATGTGTGATTATTTGGGAATTGATCTCTACACTAGATTCTCTATGTTGGTTGCATGTCTATGTGTGATTAATTAAGGATTTAGTAATGGCTAAGCATGGGTTTTCATTGAATGGGTTTGTCAATTAATTAGATGGTTTATACTTATGCTTAATGGATTGTTCTACAATTAAATTCATGCTTGTAGGTAGGTAGACAATCTATGATTGCTTAGATATTCCATGGCTTATTATTGCAAATTCCATGATTCTCTAGATTGATGTGTGCTACATTTGTTGCTACTTAGATGGGTCATGCTTAAAATTGATGGGTTGTGCTACACTTAATTTAGGTAGACAATTCATACATAAATTAGATGGTCCATGCTTAATATTGCAATTAGTAGTTGCATTTTGTTCACAACAATGTATTCCCCATTAATGGAAAGTAAGTGGTTAATTACATGAGCTTAGTGATGATTCCAACACCCTAAGTCCTCTCTTCATATTTCTTAAATCCCTATCTCTAACTAGTTTACTTTACTTGCATTTTAATTTCATTGCACCTTAGTTTAATCAAACCAATCTCGCTCTTTGCAATCTTGTGATATACTAGAGTCGAAGTTAATTTCCAACACGTATAATCCCTTGGGACGATCCCTACTCACTCTTGCTACGTTAGTAGTAGTGTTGGTAGTGGTTTTTTTAAAATTTAAATTTGACCGAAAAGGCTTTTCCTAAACCGCACATTCACTACATCAATTTTGGCGTTCACAAGCGGCCATCGTCAGTAAAGATTAAGCCCATTAGACCATTTTAAAATCTCGGGTCTTTCTTAGAGGGTAATTTTGAGTATGCCATGGTTAGAGAAGTGATAGATCATGATTAGAGCTCCCTAATGGTGTATAGATTGTGCCTATTAGTGGCCTTTGGAATTTTGGCTAAGGCTAGGTTGAGGAGTTTGATGTAGCACCAAGTAGGAAAGTTGGTCTCCTTCTTCCCTTCTTCATTTTGGTGGCCATAGCTTGCATTTTGGAGGAGTTTCACAAGAATTCAAAGCTAGGGTTTGTGCATTCAAGAGGTAAGGGTGTTTAACTAGTATTTTCTCATGCTATATAAGTAATTTATGTGATTTTCTTGAATTAAGCATACTTGTGTAAGTCAATTTTGTTTCAATTGCATGTAAGTATGATTATATATGATGATGCCTTAGCTAAAACTTGAGAAAAGATTATGAACGATGGATTAAGTATTCTTGAAGTTGAAATTGAACCATAGCATATATGAATGTAGTAAATGGAGTTGTTTAAATGAAATTTTAAATGGGCTGTTTGGTTAATTTTAAGGGGCTGTTTGGTCGATTTTAAGGGGATGTTTAACCGGACTTTTAAAGGGCTGTTTTGGTTGATCTAAGGGGCAGTTTGGTTGATTTTCAGGGGTTATTTTGTTAATTGTTAAAGGTCTATTTTTATTGATTTTAAGGGAGCTATAGTATGTGTAAATAAGGTAAAGGGAATGTTTAAATGAATTTTTATAAGGAGCTTTATTGCTCCGATTATTATGAAATATTTACCAGAGGTTCTTATACCTATCTCGTACCTATCAAATAAATTTTGCAATTTTTGTACAGGTAGTTATTTTTATAAAAATTCGGGAATAACTGCTGTCCAGTTATCCCAGTTTAAAAACTGATTTTTAAGAAAGTTTACAAATTTTATTTTTGAGGTTGTGCTGCTCCAAATACAACGAAAGTTTTACTGGAACTTGCAATTGGAGTTTACTACCCCTCATAAAAATTTAATGATTTTGGGCCATGTACTTATTTTTTTAAAAAAATCCGACATTCCCTACTGTTCGTCATTTTATTCCTGCTGGAAAACAGATTTTAGGTAATTTGTTTCACTAATTATTGATACCGGATCATGGAAAAACTTACTAGTTTTATACTCCCAAATGTCTACCTTTAAAATAAATTTAGGTTGCCCAATTTGGAGGCCAACCAAATTTTCTACAAATTTTGAAGTATCCACTGCCAAAATTTCTTTGAACTGCGAATCACTTTTCTCCTTTTGGAAATTGATTTAAATGGGGAGCATTTGGCTTTCATTAGTGGCTCAACGAAGTTATATTTTGAATCTAGTTTCTAAATCATTTTTATTTTCCCTGTTTAGATCTAAAATGAATTTTCTACGAAATTTTCAGTAACTGTTGCGCAGAATTATTTTAATTAGAAGATGACTTGAAATTTTCTATGTAAATTGTCATATGAATTGATTTGCTTATGGTGATTAATTTGAGTACAGGGTCTTGAAAATTGTGAGGTATTGTATTTAGTATGCCATATGTTTGAATTTAAGCCTATGTGACTTCATTTTGTTATTGTGTTCAATGTCATGTCGAGACTATTTTGAATTGAAGAATTATTCATTTTCTGAATAGAAACATGCCATAACCTTCAAATAACATCCATGCACTTCATGGTGTTAGTGTGTGGTGATGTATGTGGGAATGTGGAAATTGAATTTGTGAAGTTTGTGGAGAAAAGGTTTTCTCAAACCCGGTAGTTATGGAGTTACCCCTTTGCCGGTGGTGCTAGCTAGTTAATAGGGACTCGGATGTATCCGTGAGTAATTTAGTGACTCAGGCCCTAAATGGTAGTTGGGAGTTACCATTTGCCAGGAACGATTAACAAATTCTCCCTAGGGACTGCGGAGGTACCAAGGTTAGGCTAGCTAGCACGTTTTTGGTGTGTGTGTGTGGGGGGGGGGGGGGGGGGGGGGGGAGTGGGTTACATGTGTGAGTTGTGTGTGGGGACATGATGCATAAGCAAGCATTCTAATATGTCATTGAATGTTGTTTGTCCTTGAATCTTTCTACGTTTAATTTAAACATGATAGTATATGCCAACATCTAAAATTTCCTTAACTTGCATCATTAAACATGAAGACCTACAACTCTAAATTCCTAGAATGATCTTTATCCATGTTAGTGTTTTTCAGTAAATGTTGTTATTTGAAAAATTATTGAAGCATGTATATGAAAGGTTGTGGTAATTTGGAGCATGATTACTTTGTCTATCGTGTATTACTTGTTTATGTGTTTACTTGAGCATGACTTATATGGATTTAGGAGGTGTTGGTTGGTCACCATCTACTGAGCAGTATGAGCTCACCCCGTTGACATAAACGTTTCAGGAAAAGGACTTTCTATTGAAGACATGCCTCAACCTCATCATTGAAGTATCTTACCGAAGTTTGCGTGGAAGTATATTAGTGTCGCTACCATGTTGATGTAGTAGTTTCGTTAAACTTGATTACCATGTAGACAATGAGATTTATGATGTAATTGAGATTATTAATATAATTTGAGTGGTTGAATTTCTGGGGCGTCGTGGAAATTTTTGATGTAATCTATTATGGTTAAAATTTGGGTCATTACAGTCTCTTTCCCAAATCCCCCTCCCTTTACGATTTTCCTCTCTCCCAAATCCCATCTCTGCCGCTGTCTCTTTCCCATAGGTCTCTCCCTTCTCTCTTCTCTCTCACAATCCCTTTCTCCCTCTGCAATTTCTCTCTCTAATCGCTTTCTCGGCTTTCGACTCTTTGAATATGCCCAGTCGGAAAGAATGGGTCAACGGGTTGACTGTTCTCCCAACCCATATGCATGGAAGAATTTTTTGAATCTGACAGTACTTCCTCTTGTAGACACCCAATTTTGCCCCTACCCATTTATAGGGACATTCCTACAAAGTACCACTGAAGATCGTAATCTTCGCTTTTATTTTCAATAAATAACATTAGTTTGGAAAAAGTGGGAAAATTGAAAAATTCAATTGCTGGATAGTGGATGGTAAAATGGACTTCACTATTGGGTCCAGAATGTCCCAAAACCTTTGGGATATATCTGGAGTCGAATTTGTAACAACACTCTAATACTCGATCAAGAAAGGTGCAAAATAATAATTTTGCATTCCCAACCCATTCAAGTTTGATTAAACTTGAAAAAGCGGTCTAATATACTTAACAAATAAAAAAATAGACCCTACCATTCTGGGCAGAATGCATCAAAACTTACAATATAAAGAAAATATATATATGTATGATAAATAAAAAATAATAAAAAATATTAGTAAAAGAAAAGTAAGTGAATAAATTAATAATAAACATGTAATAGTTTTGGGCAAACAAACTTATGGCCCACCCATACTAAGTTATGCTTGCATCATATATCAAGTAAGGAAGCCAACAAAAATATATACATAAGAATATATATATATATATATATATATATATATATATATATGTGAATAAATTAATAATAAACATGTAATAGTTTTGGGCAAACAAACTTATGGCCCACCCATACTAAGTTATGCTTGCATCATATATCAAGTAAGGAAGCCAACAAAAATATATACATAAGAATATATATATATATATATATATATATATATATATATATATATATATTAAGTAAGGCCTTTAAAATTGGATTGTGACTTAAAAGGATGATTCAGTTGTGGCATTAAGCGAAGGGCGTGACTCCTATGAAAAGCAAGAGGTAAACAAATACATCATGCTTATTAATTAGCTTGTTAGTGTGCCTCCAAATTTTTTTTTTTTTTTAAATAGCTTTATCATGAGTTTTCAATAAATTACCCAGATTGTGTTACTCTAAGAATCATCTACATGGGACCAAACGTTCCCCTTACTAGTTACTCGCATTTACAAAGAGAAGAAGAATTTGGACATATATATTTTTAGACATGCATGCCAAGTGCACCTATGACAATGATATCTTGCAAGCTTCCTGTTACTTTTTTTCTCCTTGCATTTTCTTAAACTAGGTCTTTATTTCATATATCTCAACAAGTATAAAATTTTATTTATTTACTTGCACATAAACTGGTAGGTGTATATTAAGACCTGTCAGTATAAATGACTATTTTCTAAAAGGAATATTTTCTAGAATTATATTTTCTGGATAATCATTTTTTACTCAAATAATTTTTTCTTAAAAAAGTAATGTTCAATAGGATTATATTTTCTAAATCAAAACAGTATTTTTCAAGATCATAAAACTAATCACCATTTTGTCTTAGTATCCTGTTACTTTCTAAAATTTATTATTTTCTTGAAATTAAGCCTTACAAACATATTTAAAATTCAAATTTTTATAGAAACAAATATATACCTTCTTAAATTAAAAAAGTTTCCTTATAAACAATTTTAAGGTTCAAATTCCTGTATATATATATATGCACACATTTTTTTTTAATTATAATTTTTTATTAAAACACTTTAAATTTATATATACACTTTTCTTAGAAATTTACTCTATTAAAACATAAGATTCCAAGATAAACGTCCTCAAATATATGTAACTTATTTTTAAATTGGAAGGTTTCTTTAGAAAAATGTGATACTCCCGGATTTCCGGATGCGGGTTGGCCAAGCCCACGCCCGATTACCCGAGGATATCAAACCAATTAATAATAAATTAATACAAAATGCAATTAAGATAACAAGAATAAATAAAATTTGCTGAAAAGAAACTAGAATAATAATCCAAAACTGAAAATCTCAGAATAAAATTTTATAAATCAAGAATTAATCTGATACATCCAACCTCTCCAATTCTAATACAACTCGAGAATCCATCTGGTAGACTCCTAACAAACTCCAACACTGAAGACAACAACAGAAGAACTCCGATGCTAGATCAGGAAGAAACTACTACATCGTCGGAAGAATGAGAAGCCGTCTCTTCTCAGTGCGAACAAGCTCTAAGACCTGGAACCATCCGTTACCTGAAAAATAATGGTGGGTCACGCCCACGAACAAATTATATCCTAACTACAATCCAAACAGAGACCCGATACGCAAATACATCCTAGATGTCTCAACCATATCTATATAGTCCGTAATAGATAAATATATATCCACACTACAGGACTCTCACTAGACTACGCTGATGGTCTCAACCTGAATAGAAGGCAATATGCAAAACGCACCTGAGTGGGCATGACTACCTAAGCCCAACAGGGTATACCTCAACCAACATAGCTAGTTACGCATCCTACTGCATATACGCTCCCTAACCGTCGTTTATAAGACTCAAGCTCAGATCGCGGTACCATAATTATATATATAAATTCCATCCAAATACAATGTTGTGCCGGTCAACTGTTCGCCGCTCAAGACACAACATATAATTAGGATTTAAATGTTTTAATTAAATCCATATCCCAATTATATATATAAGTTCCCTCCAAATACAATGTAGTGCCGGTCAACTGTTCATCGCTCAAGACACAACATATAATCCGGATTTAAATGTTTTAATTAAATCTCTATCCTTTCTAATACAGAAATACAAACAACCATCCAATATATCGTTCAACTGTTTTAGTTGACAGGACATGAAACCATGTAGGATTTAACTATTTTAGTTAATCCATTCCATATGTATGAATGGGTAGAAATTAGCATTGTGACCTAAACCATCCCTCCATATGCCACCGTCCTATACCGGTGCATACATGTAAATGATCCATAAATGATGCAACATTTTATACAGTACATCATACAAAGTCCACATAATCCAAATAGTTGATAAATACATAATTTAAACAATTCATCAACTAAACACCCAGAACCCATTCATGCAATTAACGAGACAAAGTTTAATGTTTCATCAAGTTAAAATCCAGAACCCATTCATGTAGTTGATAATTTAATTCATTTAACTTAAATTTCAACTAACCCATAATACAGTCCAGCAGTTGACAACCTTAGCAACAGTAAAGTGTCAATTATAACTTAAAGAATGATATAACATAAGTCAGAAAAACCCACTACGCATATTACCATCAATTATATTTGATTGCAATCATACCAATCTTTTTAACTTGCCCGAGTTACAACAAGCAATTAACTATTCCCGATCCGATTACAGTATGCGATAAATTAAATAAAAAATCCAGGGACTAATATATTACAAATCCGATACCTAACAGAGCATGTCATATTAAATTACACTTAGAGCATAATTATACCAACCATTAATGCTTGCTAGAACAGCAACGTACAGTCAAATCCTTCATTTCCATGGACAACATACAATTAATCCATTAAATTTCCTGAAGTCAATTAAGTTTAATTGTAGAGACTAACCATCATGGGACTTTAACAGGTTATTTAAAATTATTTAGAAGCCCCTTTACACCTTCAGATTCACCCCGTAACCCCTGAACCTCAAAAAAATAACAGAACTACACATACTGTGTAGTTTTTAGCATGGAGCCGGCTTCCCACAAGAGGAAGCCGGTTCTCCCTAGCCTAGAGCCAGCTCTCCGTGCCTTAGAGCCGGCTCTCTCCTTTGGAGAGCCGGCTCTCACTTCTTTGAGAGCCTGCTACTACTTCTGCAACTTCTACGGCCTTTCTTCTTCGTCTCCGGCCGCTTCAACCCGTTCTGTTTTTCATCAAAGTGATCCTAACAATCTAATATACATCCAGTGATATCCCAATTATTCATTCAAACTAGTTTGCAATAAAAAGAACCATAAAACCATTGCCGATTTTATTACGTTTTAGTATAAGGCAATTTATTTCAACTTGCAGAAACAATACTGATGAATCTAAAAACATACAGACAAGCAATATAACACTTATTAAGCATGTAATATTCAAATAATATCCAATTAAGATCTTAGAGATCATCTAGGGATGCACAGAACACAAGACAAAGGGATATAGACAGAATAGAACTTGCCTCTGTGGTTTTTAAATAAAAACTTTGTTACCGTCATCCTAAGCTTTTCCGGTGATCATGACATTCGTCTAGGACTCCTTTGCTCTGGTTCTAACCCTCGAACAACTCTCAACCCTCCTCCTTGGTCCAGCTCACTCCATTGGCCAAAACCTTAACAGGAACCCCTATGTTTCCCTCACAATCCCTCTCTCTGTCTCTCTCTGTTTTCTCTCTATCATACTGCACGTGCATAGGGTTCTAAACCCTTTTGAAGACATATAACAGTATATATATAGGCACCAATAAACCCTAAGCCAAATCCTAACCCACGATGGAAAACCTAATTAAGCCCCAGTCTAGTCGGCGTGAGATATACAAGACTAGAATCCTAGTTTAACATTACAATTAAATACATTAATAAACCGAATTAACTTATTTAAATAAACTAACAAAACATTTTAACAATTAAAAACTACTTTACTTCAATTAAAGAAAACAAAAAAATAATTAAATAATCAATTAAACATACAAGTCAGTTAAATAATAATCCAATTAAAAAAAACCATAAATCAACTAAAATATAAGAAAATAAAACAATTAATTTTCAATTATATCCTTTTGAAACTAGGGGTATTACAAAAAATATTTTAAAATATAAATTTCTTTTAAACATTTCTCCTATATTTAAAATGCACATTTCTTTCCCAACATTCTATCCCTTAAAACACCAAGTTTTTTAAAAAGTCCAAATAAAATATTTTTCTTAAATATATTGTTGAACATATGGCTCAATTTGAGGCTTGCATCACCCATGATGTCATCAAGATTCTTGGCCTCCAAGAATGTGTGCCCAGCAAGTCTTTTAAGTGGTCACCAAGTAGCCTCATTTTGGTGTCCCATTTTGGCTTATAAATAGCCTTTGCCCTCCATAGTTTGAAGCATCCAAGATCATTAAAGTGAGTTTGAAATATCAGTTAGAGAGTGAGAGATTTTGGTTGTAATTGGGTTTTGGGTGTGAGCCACTTTGCCTTGTATCTCTTTATTTCCATAGTGAAATATTGTTCTGTCTTCTCCCCTTGGATGTAGGTATAGCCGAACCACGTAAATTCTTGTCTCGTTTGTGTGTGTGCCATTTTATTTTCTTGTCATTTATTTTTCTCTTTGTTCTCATAAACTCCTATTCGATCCTTATTTCATAACACAACATCACTAGCCATCACATTCTTGTGTGGGGTTTCTTGAATGGCGGGGTGTTACGTATTTCCTTTTATTATATTTGTCATTATATTCTTCCAGCTCATGGCATCTGTTAGTTGGTTGAGGCCTAATAAACAGGAAAGAAATAGTCTTCTCTTTAATTAATTGCAAGTTAACTTCTTTTGTTATTTTGTTGGTTGAGTCCTCTTAATTCTGTATGTTAGTTGGTAGAGTCCTACTGTTACTGATTTTCTGTTGTAAGTAACTTCTATTCAAATTGAAGGAATTAGGAATAAAATATGCTTATCCATTGTTCAACCTTGAGTTATATCAGAGGTGTCGATTCCTCAATTAACCATAAATTCTTTTTCTTAGATTGCATTATAGGTTCCAGTAAACAAAAGAGGAATTATCCTCAGTACGTTGCACAGTGATATCAAAGCAAGGGCATGGACACACGGGTGGATAAATTGGAGACAGATGTAGGATCTCTCACCAATGGCCAACAAAAAATTATGGAGAAGCTTTCTGAGCTTTCCGAAAAGCTCAATTCGTGACCCAACCTTGACCGTGATGAAGGAAAGTACTCAGTAACTGTACTTCAAAATTTTGGAAATCGACTTAACAATGGCAATGGAACTCGACAAAATAGATCACGACAGTCTTATCTTCCTAAGATTGTTAAACTTGATTTCCTCGTTTCAAAGGCGAAGAAGACACAACAAGTTGGATTTGTAGGGTGGAGCATGTTGCCCAAGTATAAACTCTAGAGGGGGAGTGAATAGAGTCTTTAGCAAACAATGGCCAATTTTTGGATTTGTAAATTCTACTAAACCCTTCTAACAATTATTCTATAAACAAGATATAAACATAAACAATTAATAGCATAAATATAAAGGAGATAAGGGAAGAGAGATTGTAAACATTCACACGACGATTTTAGCGAAGTTCGAAAACTCCTACTCCTCGGCTCAAGACCCCTCTTAAGACTTGCCAATCCACTAGTGCACCTCCTTACGGGTGGAGAGCAAACCTTTTACAAGAAGCTCTTCTTCGCTTCTAAGTGTTAAGAGAAACACCTTCTCTTAGTCTTCCTTTGGGTCACACCAACCCTTACAAATTGAAGCTAACTTGCTTCTTCTTCCTTTGCTAAGAGAACACCTTCTCTTAGGCTTTACAACAAATTTGAATATCAGAATTTTAGTACAAAGATATCTCTCACAGATTTGATGTATAACTTTCAGCTCACTCTAGAGTATATATATGAATATAATGAAGCACAACACTCTTCTAATGATATGGGATGTATGAATAGAAGAACAAAAGCTCTTTGGATGCTATATGATGATTCTATATGGTAGCAACACTTAATCCCAAAGTCCCCAGCTCTATTTGTAGAGTTTTGATAAGCTAATTCGAAAATATAGCTGTTGCGCATGGGGTTCAAAGCAAAATAGCCGTTCAGATTCAAACTGGACTTACATCGGTCGACCGAACTAAAATGAGATTTATTTCGGTCGTCCGAAATGAAATGAGATCTGTTGAGTGCCTTATTTCGGTAGGCTGAAATAAGTTGGCCTTTTGTTTCGGTCTACCGAAACACCTTCCTCCTTTGTTCTAAAACATTCTATTAGAATCAGTCGTTCGATTCATATTGCCTATGCATTTCGATCTGCAGAAATGAAATTGCAGTTTCAGGAATTTTTGTTCTAAGAAAACAGATGAGAGTTTGTGTACAGGAAATCTACACAGATCTTATTTCCATTGAAAACATTTAAGTAAATATCTTTTACAGTATTTATATGTCCATTTACTTTAAGTTTACAATGTAAATAAGGAAATACCCCCCATTTGGATTCAATAAAAAATACTAGAAAATTGAAATCCAACTAAATCAAAATGTAGAAATTTAGTTTTAGAAATTTGGATTTCCGACAGTTTTAGTATTTATATGTCCATTTACTTTAAGTTTACAATGTAAATAAGGAAGTACCTCCATTTGAATTCAATAAAAAATACTAGAAAATTGAAATCCAACTAAATCAAAATGTAGAAATTCAGTTTTAGTACAAATTTGGATTTCCGACAGTTTTGGTAAAAATGAATCTGTATATAGACCAATGTAGACTTGGTTAAAAAATCTGATAAAATCAGTTTAGGCTAGTTTAAGTATAAAGAGTTATTACTGGAAAAAATTATTTTGAAATAATCATTATTTCAAAGATCCAATTTTCACACTTAGCCAAAAACACAGTTTTTCAGGACGCGCATTTTGGGGTCCTAATGTCCATTACCAACTCATGGTAATAAAGGCTTCACGTGCCTTAATTGTTGACAAATATGAATTATATGATTGATGTGCATAGTCTTAGCATTTCTAGCACAAGTGATGAGTTATTTCAAAACTTATGCAAGCTTGAACTAACTCACTTTTTAGCAAAGACTTCATGTGCAATTATATATGAATGAAGTGCATAGTTTATTATTAATTGATATAGGAGCATATGAATAATGATATGATATGCATGGTCCTATAGAGATGAGCTTCAAATGGATTCATAAATACTTTGACATTGAATCCTAAACACTCATCATCCTATCTACCCCTTTCTTCATGCTTTGTCCATGATCGTGTAGGCTTTCAGGTAAACTTGTTTTCTTGCTCATTGTAGTCCAAGCTACCTTTGGATGGACTTTACATTTGCTTCTTTGCAACTTCATATCTTCTTTGTATTCATTGTTTTCCTTGATATGATCTTGAATAATGGAATACTTGGAATGATCTTTCATGCTTCATTGAGGTCATCCTTTAAATATGAATAATTTATAACACTCAATGTAAACATTAGTCCTTAAACACCATTAATGTTTTGTTATCATCAAAACCTCTAGATTGTCCTTGGATGAAATCCTTAAGGTCAACAATCTCCCCCTTTTTGATGATGACAAAACATTGATGTGTTCATAAATAAGTGGAGTAGCATTTGAAAAATGCTCCCCTATCAAAGTGCATTCAATGAACATAATGTTATAAAATAGCATGCTTATACATTCTTCATGAATTTTAGACATTAACATGTATATAAGATCATTTTTCTTTTCAAGAGATTTCTATAAATCTCCCCCTATCAACATGCTTCTATTAAAAGACATTTATATCATTTATTTGACATGTAGGAATAAATATGATAACATAATGATATATAACATGAAGCATTTGATCCAAAAACTAAAGGCATCTTCCCTCTTGATATGAAACAACATAGCATTTTACACATCACACTTGTCTCCCCCTTTGTCATCTCAAAAAGGTGGGAGGCATAGACAACTTCATTTGACATTTACCATTAAGCATACTGCAGTGATGGCATCAAGAATTGGCAATATAGTGGTAATGACTATAATATGCTTTGGAGTGCAACATATAAGCAATTATATCATAAGATACCAATTTTATTGATAGCATGAGTTCAGTAGATCATAAAGGTTCATGGCATATACAAAAGTATACATAAGACATAAACCTAAGAATGAAGGATAAACTCAAATAGGCAAAAGTATACATTGTAAAGCAAAAATGAAGCATGCATTAGAATGAGCCAAAAGGCAAAAACCTTGTAAGATAAATCTATGAATTTAAGTGTGCTTCAATCCTAATATATTTTTCCCATTTGATATTTTCAAGAAGAAGGGAAAAATAATCAAAATCATGAAAGCTCATGAGTGTGAGTATTATGACCAACAAGTCATTTTGTAGCATGCTTGACAATTTCCAAAATAAGTCAATTAAGCATGACAAGTCATGTAATAAACATTCAAGAGATTATTAATAATCTCCCCCTATGAGTATGCTTCCATTTATATCATATATCAAGTGTTGGAGATATGCTAGATAATGTAATAAAACAATGATATATGGAATGAGCCATTGATGTCAACGATCTTCTTTTTATAAGCATACGATTGAATGATCAAAATCATATGTGGCATTACTCCGAGTCATATGCAATAAGTTTCTAATTATGCAAAAGTATATTTTCTTTGACATATATGATTAGATTTAATTGGTTACATGATTTTTCATGTGGATGAGCTTAATATTTCTTTTGTTCATATTTCTCAAGAGGTGATGTCAAAACATCTCATGAAGTGTATAGAAAAAGGTCTTGATACCAAAATTTCTTGCTTAAGAGATGTGGTGAGAGATTGGCTACATGACTGTCCATGTGGGTGAGCTTAATATCTCTTTTAAACATATTCTTTAAGAATTGTTCAAGGAATATCATATGAAGTTCTATAGTGCTAAAAATGGATATATCAAATAAATTAGCACTTGTGATATCTCATTAGACATCTAGGGTACAACAAAATATTCTTTAAAAAATATAATCCCAAGACTAAAGTGTCAAATAGATATATGATATTTAATTTTCATGATCCTTAAGGAGTTTCACCCCTTAGAAGAATTCAGATTTACTCATCATGCTAAAATCAATTCATTTTGCATGCTAGTGGTAAACTTCTTTGTACAATACTTAAATGTTGATTAAAAGATAATATTATCCATGTAAGTGCAATCAACACAATGTCATCAATGGTTTTGAACATAATGAGAGAGATATATATAAGTTTTGTCAAAAACCATTACTCATAAGAAAATCACTTGTGCCTTTCAAGATAAGCTCTAAGAGCTTGTTTAAAAGTGCATAAGGCAATTGATAATTTTAAATATGTTGTTCAAATTTTTTGCATTTCAAGTCTGGGTGATTTTTCTTCAAAAGACTTTTTAGACGTGAAGTCAATAAGTTATGCATTTGATAAAAATCATTTCATGCAAAAACATGTAACATTCTTATTACTTTAATTCAAGTTACATGTGCTCAAAAACATATATTGAAGGCATTTTTCTTGATTGATCTCTTGAGAACAAATTCTAGCTTAATTACCAATAGTGACCCACAATGCATATCATGATGTAGATTTTAAAACCCTTCAAGTATTGGTGCTGCACACACATCAGTCGACCAAAATTACTCTATCGGTCGGCCGGTTTACATTCCTGAAGCAATTTTGATTTGCTTATTTCAATCGGCCGGTTTAGAGTTTCGGTCTACCGAAACAGCTATTTCAGTTGGTTGAAATTATGTTTCGGTAGACCAGTTTGTGCAGGAATTGCAAAACTAGTAATTTTTCCTCATTGAAATAGAACTTGACTTCCCAGGTTTGATCCAATTATCTTCAAGTTTAAATGACTTTCTATATATAGCTACTTAGAATAGATTCAAATTTAGTAGCTTTTGGATTTTCCTTAATGGCATGCAATTTCCAAATACCTTTCACAAATTTAGCCTTCATTAACAATAAATGCATGCTAGCATGTTCAAGTCATCTAATCCAAGACAAGCTACTTTAACATAGACATTTTTTGCAACGAGTAACATTCATGTCAAGATCACCAACCACATTTATTATGTCATGACTAGATATAAAAATACTATAGTCTTTATCACATAGCACAATTAAGTCACATTTTAGCCCATCAAATAAAAGCACATTTGTGGTGAGGAAGGGGATATTTACCGAAGTAATTGATTGCATTAGCTTTGGCATGGTTTCTTAATATAATGCACCCTTCATCCTTTTGATGTTGAGAGGAATTCATGACTTGATTTTTCTTCAAGTGCTTTCGCCATCCATATTTGTGTATCCACTTGTTCTTGAGTGAAATGGATTTTGAATCTACAAAACATACTCAAGTGGCAATCTTTGGTACCCCATTATTTTAGGGTCCTTGTGAATTAGTACACATAGTTAAGGTTCCTCTTGGGAGCTCAATTCAATAAAGCATAAATGATGTTTCCTTCAGTTAACATGCTTTAAATAAATTTGCAGTTTTAGTGGATCTAGCATGCTAGTACATTTGTCAATTCAAGGAATAGATGTTTGTGATTAAGTTCACCTCAATGACTCAATATGAAATGAATAAGAGTTGAGTGACTTAGTATACTTTCATATATGGATCATGATAAAAGGTATCATGTGCATTATTCATGATAGAATCTAGAATTGACACAATATATGAGATTCTTCCTAAGTGGGCAAAGTCAAGTAAAGTGCCCAAATTTGAAATCCTAAAAGGATTCAACAATTATAAGGAAGATACATTTCTTTCCCTAATCAAATTTACATTTCAAAGAATGCTGACTTATTGGAAAGTAATACTTCATATGACCTACACTTTTTAAAGCAACTTTATCAAATTTTAATTGTAGGAATTCAAATGCAATTTCAAGTATGTAATGCATGAATAAAATCATTTTCAATCAATAACCCATACATTAAAAAAGTTGGCATGAATAATGAGTACTTGGAGCATGAAGATAAGAATTCCATAATAAATAGCATATTATTATAGTCTTCGTTTTTAGCATAATTCATTCAAGAGCTCCTCATATATGATGACCAAAAGTTTAATGATTTGATTTCATTTAGCAACAATTTATTGATCATAAATGATTCTAATATACCAAAAGAGTCAAGCAATAAAAAGTTTCTATGAAGTGTACCAATGACCATGCTTTTGTAGATGTTCCATTTATAATGCTCATTTGCTTTGAGAGTGAAGAATTTGGAAAATTTCTTACATCCCATGTTGAACAACTATTATGAAGAAGCCATTTCTCCTTAGATGATGAAGATTCCTTCAAGCAACCCTACAAGGTAAACTTAGGAAATCTTCATTTGGTACCCAAATTTTCTTGGGTCCATAAGTGTTAGGCAATGGCACAAAAGTTCCTTTTGGAACCCAAATCTTCTTGATCATTTTCTTCTTTCTAAATGGACAATTGTAAATTTTATGTCCTAACCTTTTACAATAGTTGCATTTAAGATATTGAAAAGAACTTTTGTCAAATGAATCATTTAAGAGCTTTCTTTTTTTCAATAAGTATGCATCTTTATTGCAAGGATCATATCTTATCCCATTTTTGAAAGAGACCATTCTTTGATTTCCAAGCATAGTATTCAAGTTCTCTTTTCCTTTTGTTAACTTTGCTAAGATGCCATTTTGATCATCAATAACTTCCTTTGAAGAATTATATTCGAAAGCACAATCAATTGATGGTGACTCTTTAGATAATACACTATCATTTTCCTTTTTCAAAGACTCATTTTCAATTTGAATCTTTTCTAATTATTGCTCAAGATAATGATTTTTCACTTTTAAAGAATCATTTTCCATTTGAACTTTTTCATGTCTTTGAGAAAGATCATAATTTTCCATAATTTTCCTTTTTAAGAGAATCACATTTCATAAGCATTTTTTCTAACACACCATGTAACTCTTTAAACGCATCATGCAAGTCATTATGCTCATCAACTAACTCATTATAGGAATCCTTTAAATCAAAAGAATCATGGTTGGAGTTTACCTCATCTTTGTCGGCCATGAGACAAAGAGCAATATCTTCATGATGATCAACCATATCTTTGATGTCATTTGTTTTTTTGCTAGAAGCTTGGAGAGTTGCATTCTTCCTTTGAATTGCTTCATTTTCTTCACTATAGGAAGATGAGGAAGTTCTAGCAAGATCATTCACATGGTTAGTAATGTTAGTAGAGCTAAAATTCATCTCACTATTTGAACCATTGTCATTTATGTTACAAGATTCATTTTCATTGATAAGCATGTATAAATTTGATTCCTCAACATTGCAAGTACTATCATAGAATACCTTAAGTGAGTTCCAAATTTCTTTTGCCGTTTTACAATATGCAATTCTATTGAACTCATTTTTATTCAATGCACAATAAAGATTATTTATAGCTTTAGCATTACATTGAATTAATCTATGGTCATTTGCATTCTATTCTTTCTCTTCTTTAGGAACCATTGTCTTTTCTACTTCTTTCATGGGAATGAATGGTCCATTAACTATGGCAAGCCAAATTCTATAGTCTATGGATTGAAGAAAATCTATCATTATACCTTTCCAATAGCTATAGTTGGTTCCATGAAAAATTGGAGGTCTATTAATACATTGTCCTTCTAGGTGTGTGAAAATACCATTGTTGGCCATAATCGTACTCTAAGACGGTTAAGTCTTTTTAATTAGAGTTAGGCTCTGATACCAATTATTGCCCAAGTATAGACTCTAGAGGGGGAGTGAATAGATTCTTTGGCAAACAATGGCTAATTTTCGGATTTGCAAATTCTACTAAACCCTTCTAACAATTATGTTATAAACAAGATATAAACATAAACAATTAATAGCATAAATATAAAGGAGATAAGGGAAGAGAGATTGCAAACATTCACACGGCGATTTTAGCGAGGTTAAGAAACTCCTACTCTTCGGCTCAAGATCCCTCTTAAGACTTCCCAATCCACTAGTGCACCTCCTTATGGGTGGAGAGCAAACCTTTTACAAGAAGGAAGAGAAACACATTCTCTTAATCTTCCTTTAGGTTACACCCAACCTTACAAATTGAAGCTCACTTGCTTCTTCTTCCTTTGCTAAGAGAACACCTTTTCTTAGGCTTTACAACAAATTTGAATATCAAAATTTTAGCATAGAGATATCTCTCACAGATTTGATGTACAACTTTCAGCTCACTCTAGAGTATATATATGAATACAATGAAGCGCAATACTCTTCTAATGATATGGGATGTATGAATAGAAGAACAAAAGCTCTTTGGATGTTATATGATGATTCTATATGGTAGCAACACTTAATCCCGGAGTCCCCAGCTCTATTTATAGAGTTTTGATGAGCTAATTCGAAAATATAGCTTTTGTGTATAGGGTTCAAGGCAAAATAGCCGTTCAGATTCAAACTGGACTTATATCAGTCGACCGAACTGAAATGAGATTTATTTCGGTCGTCCGAAATGAAATGAGATCTGCTGAGTGCCTTATTTCGGTAGGCCAAAATAAGTTGGCTTTTTGTTTCGGTCGACCGAAACACCTTCCTGCTTTGTTCTAAAACATTCTGTTAAAATCGGTTGTCAAATTCATATTGCCTATGCATTTCGGTCTGCCGAAATAAAATTGCAGTTTCAGGAATTTTTGTTCTAAGAAAACAGATGAGACAGTTTGTGTACAAGTAAATGTATTTTACAGTATTTATATGTCCATTTACTTTAAGTTTACAATGTAAATAAGAAAGTACCCCTCATTTGAATTCAATAAAAAATAATAGAAAATTGAAATCCAACTAAATCAAAATGTAGAAATTCAATTTTAGTTCAAATTTGGATTTCCGACAATTTTGGTAAAAATGAATCCGTATGTAGACCAATGTAGACTTGGTTAAAAAATCTGATAAAATCAGTTTAGGCTAGTTTAAGTATAAAGTGTTATTACCGGGAAAAATTATTTTGAAATAATCATTATTTCAAAATTTTATTTTTCACACTTAGCCAAAAACACAGTTTTTCATGACGCGCATTTTGGGGTCCTAATGTCCATTACCAACTCATGGCAATAAAGGCTTCTCGTGCCTTAATTGTTGACCAATATGAATTATATGATTGATATGCATGGTCTTAGCATTTCTAGCACAAGTGATTGAGTTATTTCAAAGCTTATGCAAGCTTAAACTAACTCACTCTTTAGCAAAACTTCATGTACAATTATATATGAATAAAGTGCATAGTCTATTACTAATTGATATAGGAGTATATGAATGATGATATGATATGCATGGTCCTATAGAGATGAGCTTCAAATGGATTCATAAATACTTTGACATTAAATCCTAAACACTCACTATCCTATCTACCCCTTTCTTTATGCTTTGTCCATGATCGTGTAGGCTTTCAGGTAGACTTGTTTTCTTTCTTTCTTTGAGTTGCTTTCTTACTCATTGTAGTCCAAGCTATCTTTGGATACTTCATGTCTTTTTTGTATCCATTGCTTCCCTTGATATGATTTTGAATAATGGAATACTTGGAATGATCTTTCATGCTTCATTGAGGTCATCCTTTGAATGTGAATAATCTATAACACTAAATGTAAACATTAGTCCTTAAACACCATTAATAGTTTGTTATCATCAAAACCTCTACATTGTCCTTAGATGAAATCCTTAAGATCAACAGAGCAATTTTTTGAATTCCATCAAACACCCAAAGAAGAACGTGTGGCACTTGCATCCTTCCAT
Source organism: Cornus florida (assembly GCF_030987335.1). Taxonomy (NCBI): domain Eukaryota; kingdom Viridiplantae; phylum Streptophyta; class Magnoliopsida; order Cornales; family Cornaceae; genus Cornus; species Cornus florida. Next base: position 21,588,374 of record NW_026775574.1, read on the forward strand.
TTGGAAGGAGATGCCTAGTTATGGTTCCAGATGCTGAAATAACAAGGGGCTGTGGTGACTTGGCAAGAATTTCACGATGGGTTATATGTTCGTTATGGCCCACTCAATTCCAAGACTTTTTTGGCAAACTAACCAAGTTACAGCAACTCGGTTCTGTACGAGACTATCAAACACAATTTGAGAAGTTGTTATCCAAGGTAGGGTTCCTTCCCTAAGCTCGCCAAATGAGTTGTTTCATTAGTGGCTTGAAAGAAAATATAAAGGCTGATGTATTGGCTGGGCGTCCTATGTCCCTATCGGATGCCATTGGCCTAGCTCGTTTATATGAAGCTCGAAGTTTATCACAACGGCGATCTACACCAGCAGGGGAGTCAAAAATAAAATCTTTTCATCACCAAGGAGATGGCTACCAGCAGCTATACTCCTCCAGTTCAGTGATTATCACAAGCTGAAATGCAAGAGCGACGTGTTAAGGGGTTGTGCTACAATTGTAATGAAAAATTCGTTCCAGGGCATCGGTGCAAGAAATTGTTCCTAATTGAAGTCTGTAATGAGGAAGAAGATGAAGATGTTGTAATGGATGAAGAGGAAGCTATTAACAAATATGCTAAAGCGATGCCAGAAATCTCCCTCCATGCTATTACTGGCATGAATGCGGCAGAAACAATGCATGTTAAAGAAGACATTGGGCATACATCTACTATAGTTTTAATAGATTCAGGTAGCACTCATAATTTTATGAGTGAAGTCCTTGCACAGAAAATGGAGTTACCACCCAAGGAAAGAAGGCGATTTGAAGTCATGGTGGCTTCAGGCGAAAGATTGACCAGTCCTGGTATGTGCACTAATGTCAAATTAAATTTGCAGGGAGTACCTGTTTATGTGGATCTTTATTTAATTCCCTTATAATGATACGATATTGTCTTGGGTACACAGTGGTTGCGAACATTAGGACCCATTTTGTGGGACTTCGATAAATTACAAATGAAGTTCAAGGTGGCTAATCAAGAGGTGGTCCTTCAAGGTCTATCCATTCCAAAGAATAAATTAATTGGAGATCTACGGTTCAGTCATGAGGTTAAGATGTGCAAGAAGGGAGTATTGCCGAAATTGTTCTCGCTTGGGGCAGTAATTCCTGAGAAAATGATTGAATGCCAACCTCACGAATTGCAACAAATTTTGGACCAGTTTCGAGACGTGTTCAACGAGCCCAAGAGCTTACCCCCTTCCACGAGTCCATGATCACAAAATTCCATTGCAACCTAGAATCGGGCCGGCATGTGTCAGACCTTATCGCTACCCACATTATCAGAAAGCAGAAATTGAGAAGTTAGTGAAGGAGATGCTCTCTACAGGTGTGATCAAACCCAGCAACAGTCCTTACTTTTCACCCATTATCTTAGCAAAAAAGCACAATGGTTCATGGCGCATGTGTGTTGACGACTGCGTTCTCAATAAGATCACTATCAAGGACCGATTTCCTATCCCCGTTATTGATGACTTGCTGGATGAATTACATGCGGCAAAAATCTTCTCAAAGCTTGATTTGCAAAGTGGGTATCACCAAATTCGAGTCGTACCGAAGGACACTCCAAAGATCACTTTCAAAACACATCATGGTCACTACGAATTTTTAGTAATGCCATTCAGTCTTACCAATGCGCCATCCACCTCCCAAGCTTTGATGAATGAGGTATTCCAAGATATTTTTGAAAATTCATCTTAGTATTTTTTTATGACATTCTTATATATAGCAAATCATGGGCTGAACATTTTCAGCATTTAAAAATTACCTTGACTATATTAAGATCTCAGAAATTGTTTGTTAAGAAGGAAAAATGTCAGTTTGGTCAAGGCAAGGTGCACTATCTTGGCCATGTAATTTCCAATACTGGGATTACCGTTGATCCTGATAAAATAGCAGCAATGCAAGGATGGCCTAAACCTAAAACACTTAAGGCCCTGAGAGGTTTCCTCGGGTTGACTGGGTATTACCGAAAGTTTATCCAAAATTTCGGTAAAATAGCTAGACCCCTTACTGGAATGTTGAAAAAAGAGTCATTTGAATGGACACCAGCTGCTGATGAAGCCTTTCGAAGGTTGAAGGAAGCAATGACAAAAGCTCCAGTGTTGGCTCTGCCCGATTTTTCAAAACAGTTTATTGTTGAATGTGATGCTAGCGGATCAAGAATTGGAGTTGTCCTAATGCAAGAACGTCCAGTAGCATTTTACAGCCATGCCTTACAGGGTAAGAACTTGTTGCTATCCACATATGAGAAGGAGATTCTAGCTCTTATATTGGCCGTGCAAAGGTGGCATCCTTACTTGTTGGGGCAACAATTTTTGGTACGAACAAACCAACGTAGCCTAAAGTACTTGTGGGATCAAAGGATTGCTACAACAGCCCAACAAAGATGGTTATACAAACTGATGGGGTTTGATTTTGTCATTGAATATAAAAAGGGTAAGGAAAATATTGTGGCTGATTCATTCTCTGGAAGGGGAAATGCAGAAGGAGAAGAGGAACAAGGGAAAATTGCGGCTTTTACTCAACCCTTTCCCAATTGGGTGGAGGCAATCAAAGAGGAGGTGGAGTCCAATCCTACTTTGCAAGGGATAGCACAACAGATAAAAAATAATGTGGCAGTAGGTACATGGGAACTTTTAAATGGAATTATCTTATTTAAGGAGAGAATTTATCTTGATGAAAATTCTTCCTTTATTAAAGATATTATCTGTCAATTTCACAACAGCACCCATGAAGGCTATCAAAAAACTCTCCAAATGATACACGCCAATTTTTATTGGAAAGGAATGAGGAACAACATCAGGAGCTTAATTGTGGTATGCGACACATGTCAACGTCACAAGGCAAAACAACACTCTCCAGCAGGCTTACTTCAACCTCTGCCAATTCCAAATCAGGTATGGGAAGACATCTCTATGGATTTCATTGAAGGACTGCCATTATCCAATGGAAAATCTACTATTTTTGTGGTTGTGGATAGGTTGTCTAAATATATACATTTTATTTCCCTTTCACATCCATACACCGCCATTGGAATCGCACAAGTTTTTTTTTATAATATTTTTAAGCTGCATGGAATGCCCAGATCGTTAGATTGTGACCGTGATCCAACCTTCACAAGTATATTTTGGTCAGAATTATTCAAGATAAATGACACTAATTTTAACTATAGCTCAAGCTACCATCCTCAAACTGATGGCCAAAGTGAGGTGGTAAATCGAATGCTAGAAATGTACTTGCGGTGCTTCACCAGTTCCCAACCAAAGAAGTGGAATAATTGGTTAGCTTGGGCTGAATATTGCTACAACACCAGTTGGCATTCAGCTATTAAAACCACTTCTTTTGAAGTTGTGTACGATCGACCTCCACCAACCTTATTATTCTACATTCCAAGTTTGGCTAAGGTTGAAGCAGTAAAGAGGCAATTAGTGGATAGAGATCAAGTCCTCAGGGACTTACGGAATACTCTAAAGGAAACACAGTCGCGTATGAAGAAGATTTATGATCGCTCCCATAGAGAAAGAGGGTTTGCAGAAGGAGATTGGGTTTATTTAAAACTCCAACCTTATCGACAAACATCTGTATCATTGCGAAAGAATCTCAAGCTATCTCCTAAATATTATGGGTCATTCAAGGTTCTTAAGAAAATAGGAGCTGTTGCTTATAAGCTGGAGTTGCCGAAGGAATCCCGAATTCCTTCAGTCTTCTATGTGTCCTTGTTGAAGAAAAAAATTGGTGAGCATATTCAAGTTCAGACTTAGTTGCCGCCCATGACAAGAGATGAAGATGAAAAAAATTGGTAAGAGTAAGGCAGAAGTTCTCATCCATTGGCAAGAATTATCCCCTGCAGAGGCAACATGGGAAACATGGGAGGACCTGCTAGCAATGAAAAATCAGTTTCCAAATCACGACCTTGAGGACAAGGCCGCCTTTTAAGGGAGAGGCACATTGTTACGTATTTCCATTTATTATATTTGTCATTATATTCTTCCAGATCATGGCATTTCTGTTACTTGGTTGAGGCCTAATAAACAGGAAAGAAATAGTCTTCTCCTGAATTAATTGCAAGTTAACTTCTTTTGCTATTTTGTTGGTAGAGTCCTCTTAATTCTCTATGTTAGTTGGTAGAGTTCTACTATTACTGATTTTCTGTTGTAAGTAGCTTCTATTTAAGTTGAAGGAATCATGAATAAAATATGCTTATCCATTGTTCAACCTTGAGTTGTATCAGAGGTGTCGGTTCCTCAATTAACCGTAAATTCTTTTTCTTAGATTGCATCATAGGTTCCAGTAAACAAAAGGGGAATTCTCCTCAATACGTTCCACAGGGGCTCAACTATACGAGAACCTAGACCGCTCATGCCAACAACCAACTTTCTTCCACACACCTGAACCTAATATAACAAAATAATAAAAATTGTCAAATTTTTTTACAAAAATAAGACAAAATAATAAAAATTGTCAATTTTTTTTACAAATATATGATTAGAAAATGAGATACAACCTTAAAGAATGGGAAATGAAAGTCTTTTTGCTATAAAGAAATTAAAGGTAACAAACCAACAATTTTATCATTTATACACCATCAAATTTAAAATTACAAAACAAATCAATAAATAAACAAATAAATTGATTGTGCAAATGATGATCAATCCAATAAAACTAATCTTGATAACAACCGGTGCTATTTCTATAATTCCGCCTTGTGCCTATTTGATTAAAAAAAACAAGATATTGTTCACTGCTGCAATATTAATAATTTCAAATCTTGAATTCAACATCAGAATTGATGTAGAGGGAAACTTACCTATTGTATGTTAGATGAATCATTTAGATACTAAAAACAACTTATTGCCTAGTTCTTGACATGTCCCTGATTCGCATTTATATCAATAATCCAGTTACCAATTGATATTGCAAGAGAAGAGATTAAAAGACAAATCTTACATGGTTTCAATCAATTGCTAAACAAATTTAAACAGGAAGGTTGCATTCACTCATTGAGTCAGAAAATTTATATTCTACTCGGTAATCTAAATTTAATGAAGATTAAGAACTCAATACCCTCATTGTGATTGTGGAAGAAGAAGACGAAGGAGCCTAAAAGGGTGGCAGTTGCCAAGCTACCTCCAGACTCAAACGACCCACCTCCAATTTTGTATCTTCGACGTCCGCTGCAGCCTCAAGATTCAACCATTTAAAACTTCTCTTACAAATTCCTCTTCCTCATCAGCCGAATTCTCCTTTGATTCTTGATCTTTTGATTTTGATTCTTTATCTTCATTTGATTGATCTGAGTTATCAGACTCATTTGAAACTGGGACGACTTTCTTAGGATCTGGAATTACAAATCCAACTACAATGAGTAACAAAACCAACCAATACAAATTCAACTACAATTAGTGACTAATTGTTAGTGACAAATAAAGTACCTATTGCTGTCGTCATATCAGAGTAAGCTCGGAGTCCAACAAAGAAATGGTGGATTAACTAAAGAAAATATAAAATAAAATAAAATAAAAAATGATAAAAAAATAGAAATAAAGAAATAAAATGAACTAATTACGATAAAGGGCAAATTAAAAAAACTAATTGATTTGTCGTTAATTTGTAACAATGAAATGACTTTAACTCACATGACTAATTCTTAAAATCCATTTTCAAGAAAATCCAAAAATTGATTCACCATCTGAAGAATAAATTGATTTGACTTTTTGAAAGTTGGAAGTAAAGCCTCATTTGCATAGAAAATCAAAAGAAAGTATTCAGTTAGGCAAAAATTAATAATAATAATAATAATAACATACCTTTTTTTCCTTTTTTCCCTACTCCACCCATTCCCATCAACACTCTTCTTTCTTTCGTAAAAGGAATCTATATTATTAGGACAAAAGAGGAAAAGTTTTAAATGCCTTAACAAACTTGTAAAACATAAATTGTGAGTGCCACATAAGAACAATATTATATATGTGTAGAAACAAAAACAAGATACGTAAAGCATGAATAAATAAACGTAACCAATAACTAAAAATGGCAATTAAAATTAAAAAAAAAAAATAAGAGTTCGTTACCTGATGACTGAGGAGGCATGTTTCTTAAATCTTGACCCTTGTTCTCGCTAGTTGTTAAGGCTCCGTGCTAACCTAAAAATAAGAAAAACTGAAGTTGTGAGGAATAGGTTTCACAATCTCAATGGGGTGGGCAAAATCAAAATATACCAACCAAAATCAACTGTTGTTTAATTCAATTTTAGTTAATTAACAACCTTTCTTTATACCATTGACTGATTAAGGCATAGAAAATCCTATTGTGGTAATTAATAAATAAAAAAATTACCAATTTATTTCTGAACAATTCACCACCCAGTACCCTATCTCTTCTTTTGACTAATCCTATTTGAGAATCTACTAGTGGAAGCAGAGTGTGAGAAGCAGAGTGTGAGGTAGTTCATGGCAAGCCCCTTCCAACACTATGGAATTCACTCAAAAGCGTGCTTTTTGTAAGTATTTTAATTTGCAAAAAGTAACTTTAGAGCTTTACCCTTTATTAAGTACTTTTGTTTGTCAAAGTTCTTGTTATGATTTTTATTTTTAGTTCTGAAAAGATTTCCATCTTCAAAAAGCTTGGCATGGTGATAAAAATTGTTTCAGATTCAATCTCTGAAGATTTCTAATACAATTCAGATTTTTTTTTTTTCTTTTTTCATGTCCAGATTCAAATTTTCTTGTAGACATAATTGACAACCAAAAAAAAAACAGAAATAGAATTTATAGAAATAAAAATATATATATTTGTTTTGCTGAAATAAAATGTAGATTACGGTGATTACCTCAAAATGCAATGCAAATTTTGTTTCTTTATATTGTAATAAAAAATTAAAAAAAAAAAAAAACACAACTTTTGCTTGTCAAAGTTCATGTTATGATTTTTTTAATTCTGAAAAGATTTCCGTCTTCAAAAAGCTTGGCATGTTGATAAAAATTGTTTCAAATTCAATGTCTGCAGATTTCTAATACAATTCGGATTCTTTTTTTGATTCAAATTTTCTTGTAGACATAATTGACAACCAAAAAAAAAACAGAAATAGAAGTTATTGAAATAAAAATATATATATTTGTTTTGCTAAAATAAAATGTAGATCAAATTTTGTTTCTTTATATTGTAAAAATAAATAAAAAATTATATAAAAAAGATGACAATAAATTTCACCAAATAGGATTTAGTTTGCAAAACAAGAATTACAGAGCTTGATTAGTTGATATAGAAAAAAAAAATAAAAATAAAACCCATACATACAAGTTAGCAGTTGCAGAGAGAGGGGCGCAAGCTTGAGAGTTGAGAGACAGTGGCTGAAACTTGCGAACGGCGAACCCGATCTGGAACAGCGGGCGATGAAAATTGAAAGATATGGGTTTTGATTTTTTGAACAATCTCAAATGATATGCTGATATGGGTTTTGAACTTTTGATTCAGATACATAAACTCAAATATATGGGTTTTGCACAGAGAGGGAGATCACCGGTCAAAAAGTAAAACAGATTTTGACTGATAAATCAGATTTTGGACACTGCAAAATAGAAAAAAGTATTCAATTGAACAAAATATGACCTGTACTATAGTGTTGTTGGATGCAGTTGATAGGCTTTGTTTGGATGCGCTTGATAGGCTTTGTTTGGATGCATTCTCCCTGTACACAGCGGTGCGGTACTTGTTACACACACACCCATATATATATATAACCTGTGAAGTTTGAAAGAAGAGAAACAGAGCACATTTGACTAAAAATGTATTGGGTAAAGTGAAAACAAAAAATAAAAAATAAAAACCTTAAACTTTACTCTCTCTCCTAAACGAAATTCAATTTTTAAAGAAAACTCCTAAACTATCCCAATTTCTAAATAAAAAATAAAAATAAAAATAAACACCAGCACTGTTCCAGTTAGATTTTGCTTAAAATTTGGCACGTGACCCTGCTGTAATTTCAAAATGGCAATTTCACCCTTATTGACGTTGTAGTATGAAATTAAAAAAAAAAAAACTAAACCTAAGGAGAAGTTAAAGCAAACAGATGGTGAATATGTTTGTTTATATATATATATAAAATCCTCAATTTTTTTGCTCACCTACAAAGCATCTTGCTGGAAGACATGAATATATATACAAACACATAATATAACTTCTTTCAATCCTTATTTTGCTATTTCTTAGAAGATTGAGAATGGTTGAATCATTAAACACAATGAAAAAATAAATAAATTTTAAAGGAAAACAAATTGTAACATGTTGATGCAAAAATTTACACGCTCCGGAGCCCGTGGCGATTCCTGCAAGACAAAGAGAAGTGATGACCGGCGTGGTGCCGGCCGGGTGCACTCCGACGATCAAGTTAATACTTGACGATTCCCTCCCTGATAAAGGATTCAATATGGGATTTATAGCGTACCTTTTCAGATTGACCGATGACTTCTTTTATAGAAGAATTTATTTTCCTTATCCATTCCGGATTGTCAGAGTCATTAGATAGGGAAGTAGTTGTTATTTCTATCTCCTTAAGTTTATACATTCCCTTTGAGTCTCCATGTCACGTGGAATTCTTATCTAGTCGAATATTCCGTATCAGTAGCCCCTCATCCCGTAATCTTGCTTGTCAAGCGTCGGGAATGCCAAGTTCTTCTAAGCTAAGTATGTTTGATGATTACTTTCTTGCCCCTTTTTAATAAGGGAGTGGATTTGCTTGAGCTTTTCGAGCTTACCCTTTAATAAGGGACTAGTTAACCCCTCGTCTCTTTACCGAGGGAAGAAGATGAAGTTGACCCTTCGTTCCTTTACTGGGGAAAGAGGTGTAGTCTTAATGAGGGTGATGTTTTTAATACGAGAGTAGTCGTCTCGTCTCTCTAGTAAATGAAAGAAACTTTAATTATCTCACCCTTCTGTGTAGAGGGAGTAGTCGGATTCTTGTCCCTTTAATGAGGGAAGAATATGTTGATGGCCCTTAGTCCCTTTAATGAGAAAACCTTTAATAAGGTGTAGTCGGTCTCTCGTCCCTTAATAAGGAAAATAGATTAATACGAGTTTCGCTCAGCTCTTCTCTTTAATAAGAAAGGAAGTAGATTAATACGAGTTTCGCTCAGCTCGTCTCTTTAATAAGAAGGGAAGTAGATTAATACGAGTTTCGCTCAGCTCGTCTATTTAATAAGGTAAGTACAGTACTATGAGCTTCATCCAGCTCACCCTTTAACAATGTAAGTAGATTACTATGAGCTTCACCCAACTCACCTTTTAAAAATGGAAGTAGATTACTATTAGCTTCACCTAACTCACCCTTTAACAAGAAGTAGGAGAGTTATTACAAAAAAGTAGTCATCATTAACTCTACTACTTATACTCTATCTGACCCCTTGGGTTGATGGGACTCTTGAACTTCTTAACTAGTCAAATACGCCACATCAGTTGCCCTCATTTCCATGCTTGCTCATCAAGGTCAGGGAATATGAGTTACTACTTTGCACCCCTGTACTTCTTTTTCAGCTTACAAGCGGCAAGCAAATGAATAATAGAAATATTGATGAGCATACTCAAGCCATAAACAATTGTCCAGGGGTTAAAGTTTAATCAACAAAGTGCCAAACTGAATTGTAATAGTAGTCACCTGCCCAAAATTAAAAACCTTTTGCAAATCTTACATGTGGACTTGCCTGGATGAATGGGCAAGCTTTCCTATTTGAAAACTTCTATACATACACATCAACCCTCAGGATGCAACAAATGATATTCAACCAGATGCAAGCATAGCACCAACTGTTAACTGACCCCTCCTTGAATAGGAGATATGGGCATTAGTGTCCTCTTGTATGAATATCTTTGTATATATAAAAATATGTTAATAAACTTTTCTTGTCATGCTTATGGCCATTTGCCAAATTGGCTTTTTATGTCAAAATTCTAAACCAAAAGTCTGTTGTACAAGGTAAAGAAAGAAATAAAGCCAAACAAGAAAGTTTAAATTCCAATGAAACTTCCTCCTTTAAATCTAGACTCACTATTTAGGACCATTTGTTTTCCCTTTTTTCTTTTAAAAATAAGAAGTAAAATAAAATAAAATCGTTTTACTCAAATTAACTTATAAGAGGATGGCATCAATCAAAACATAACAACAAATATGGCTATAAATTGATCACTTGGGGCACCTTTGCAATTATTGGAGCATCAGTTGTGAAAATTCTTTTGCATACAAACTTAAATGCAAGTTTGCAATTGAAAAGTAGGATTACTTAATAATTAAAATAAACTAGAACTAAAAAGTATTAGTTATGCATTTTGGATTTTGTACTCGTTTTGTAACCAGTGATGCTAAACAACTCTGAGCTTCAAAAGATATTGCCCATGTAGCTTAAATAGCGGTTGTACGGTGACACGGGGTATACCGCGAGGAAAAATAGAAGTTTGTTTGATTCCAAATAATTTTGGAAAAAGTTAATTGATTTTAGTTGAGTTGAGAACTATATCATATGAAATGTTGAATTTTGGCTACACAACTTGTTACTATAATACTCACTTATATCAGATATAAGTATGCGTGTATTGCAAATATAGTATTATGTTCCTTGAACAATATAGCTATATTATTTTAAAGTGATTAGAGCACATTGTCTTTTGTATTGGACAAGTATACACGCCACGTACAGATGAGCATATTAGCCAAAGACAGTGCAAAGGAAAACATATTGACATATTGTATAAGCAAATTAATTTGAATAGAAATTTGCATAAGAAGAGAAACTTATCAAATTTTGAAGATTGGTGACACAAGTTGCGAAAGAGGGTTTCCTGCACTTCAGGTGATTCAAGCATTTTAACTGGCAAAGATTCATTGAGCGATAATGTGCAACATTTTTTTGACTTTTTCTATCGGGCAGGACATAATCAAACACATTTTTTTGGCTTTGCTCTATTGACAATTACCCGATTTTTTTTTTTTTTTTTTTTACATTATAATGAACTAGGTCTCCATGATCCGTTATACACATGCAAGCTTCAAGCATTTCCTATCAGCCTATATTTTCTAACAGTTTAATCATGAATGAGCTTGTCTAAGAAAATTGATTTAATGAACTTCTCACCATGTTGGCCCTGCTCCTTCACACTACTATGCCACAGTCCTAGTTTTAGGTTTCTTCCAGATCATCACTTTTAACCCACCATTATCCAAAATCTGGTAATTTACATTCCGTGCAAATTTCTTTAGAAAAGATTTGACTTCAATATCCATATATACTCACAGTATTGATCTCAATTTGGCATACTAACATAATCTACCTTCATACTCATTATGGATATGCATTATATATATTTATATATTTGGTTGGAACCTGAAGAACTTTGAACGGTCATATAAATCTATGTCTGGAAGCAATTTTCTTTTTCTTTTTTTTTGAAACACAGAAAAATTTGTTTCTCTTTAAATCATGTGAGGAAGTGTAGACATATATTTTGATATACAGGTAATGCATGAAACTTACCCGGTTAACAGCGATGATGAAACAACTGCCAGCGATCGGGTGGGGCTTTCCAGTAATTTTACCGGATTGAGCAATTGTACCCTTACTTTTGGCTACGCAATTCATGAATTGTTCTCTTTCTTTTAGAGACGGCCAGATTGTAAAGGGACTGAATTGCTTTTAAGTTTTGTCGGAACATCAAACTTGACATTAAGATTTTCAGAGATAGAAGGGCAAAAGCTGATTTCCCTTGTACGAACCATGATTTCTTAGGATGTTTACGGTCCAACAGACGGCACCAACTGTTGATGCAAAAATTTACACGTTCTAGAGCCCGTGGCGATTCCGGCAAGTCAAGTCCAGATCGATTCCTGCAAGACAAAGAGAAGTGATGACCGGCGTGGTACCGGCCGGGTGCACTCCGACGATCAAGTTAATACTTGATGATTCCCTCCCCGATAAAGGATTTAATATGGGATTTATGGCATACCTTTTTAGGTTGACCGATGACTTCTTTTATAGAATGATTTATTTTCCTTGTCCATTCCGGATTTTCAGAGTCATTGGATATGGTAATAGTTGTTATTTCTATCTCCTTAAGTTTATCCATTCCCTTTGAGTCTCTATATCACATGGAATTCTTATCTAGTCGAATATTTCGTATCATAATTGAACACAATCAAATCATGGACTCTGGCTAATCGAGTGTTCCAAACCAACAAATCTGCAAACTCATCACCCACATACAAAGAAAAATAATCCCCGTACCACACCAATCCATCATCACCTTCAATTCTAAAAAACGACATCTTTTTTGCTCAAATATTCAAACCCAACAACAGTGGACAACTCAACCATGGTGGCTTCGGATTCCAAATATTCATACAGCAACAGTAGCCATGGCTACTAGGAGAGAACAACAACAACGACAAGAACAAAATTCAGAGCTTCACTCCGTCTCCATCAATGATTTAATTGAGGTTGATTTCGCGATTTATTTTATTTTATTTGCCAAATCAGGTTCCAATCAAAATACCAGCAGTCGTCCGTGGTTGTTGCCGGTGATGGTCGTGGGCTGGTCGGCGATATCGGAGGTTGCAATTGATCGGTGATGTCCTGGCTGCCAGAGAACGAGAGCGTAAGGGAGATTGTAGAGAGAAATAACGCTCTGTATAGGTGGTGTTTAGCTAGCTTCTGGATAGGTGGTATTTTGTTTAGTATAAGGTGGTGTTTGGCAAGTAATGTTGGTTGGTTATTGTGATAAGGTGATGTTGTGTCACAATACTATTGGCTGTTCTGATTGCAATTGACACATCATCAACAACAGTTATTAAAATAGTGAAACGACGCGATTTTACTAGAGGGCACTTTGATAATCTAATATTTCCGGTAACCTCCTGTGTTGGCGACTGTTGACTTTGTCCTTAAATTACACTTTTTAAATAGTTTAGGGGGCATTACTTAGTTCAGGGGCTTTTGTATTTTTGGTCAATAATTCGAGGGTATTGTAGTTTACCCTAATGTATATTTTAATAAAAAGCTTAGTCGACAAGAATCCTACCTCTTTTTAACAAAAAAAGAAAAAAAGAACCACTACCTCTGTCACTTTAATGATAATATATAAAATATATATTCAATTTCTTTGGATGAGCCATTCACGGCATTATTGTTGCAGCCGGTGATGGAGGAGGAGAAACAGACGACCCGGTTCAATAGTAAAAAGGGCAGCAGCCGGTGATGGAGGAGCAGAAACAGATGACCTGGTTCAAAGGTAAAAAGGGCCATTTGGGAATAAAAATATAATGTATAGTAGATTTTCATGATTTTAGCCATTAGAGTAAGTGATTTTTTACTTATCTAATTATTCACTTTTACTGTTCACTATCTCATTCCTAATTTTAGAAACCTCTCCGCTGTCCCTAATTTCCCAAACAAAGATTGTGTTTTTTTTTTTTTTTTTTTCTCTTATTCAACAGGATCTGCAACAACTCCAAATGTTTTAACAATTTACAACAAACTTTTAACGATTTATGACAAACTTTTAACGATTTGCTGAGTACCTCTGGTAAATCAAATATATATATATATATATATATATATATATATATATATATATATATCAATCTCCTTGTATATGTATATGTTGTTGCAATTTTTTTTTTTTTTTTTTAAGTTCAACACCAATGTCAATCCGTTGAATAAAGATTGATTTAGACGACTAGTGTTGATCAAATAATTCCATCTAAATATATATATATATATATATGTGTGATTTATCAGAGGTACTCAAAAAGCTGCAAATCATCAAAACATTTAGAGTTGTTGTAGATCACGTCGAATTGGAGGAAAAAAAAAACCTCAAGAAATTGAGGATGATGAGAGAAACTTCGTCTGAGAAATTGGGGATGGCGGAGAGGAAAATGAAATTAAGTATGGGATGGTAAACAGTAAAAGTGAATAATTAGACTAGTAAAAAATCACGTTAAATCACGTTCTCTGCCAGTTAGACTATCACATCATTCTGACCAATAATTCGGTGCATGGCTTCAGTGTAACTATCATTACTCTAGCAATTAATCTCCAAAATCCATTTTTTTGAAAATGGTATATTTGACTCTATGAATTTGGCAATTCATCTCCACAAATCCATTTTTTTGGAATTGTCCCTTTATTCAATATAGAAAAAAAAAAAAATTAATTAATTAATTAATCCTCTTCTTTTCATACTTTTTTTTTTTTTTCTTGGGGGGGGGGGGGGGGGAGAGAATATAAATATTTTTTTTCGGGTTTTTTTTCATATCAAAAGAGATCATTTTTTTAATGGTTACTTTTATTTTTTTGGTCCTGTCAAAAGAGTCAATTTATTCAACATAAATTTTTATTTCTTGGTCGCGTAAAAAAAAAATTATTCAATTATTCAATTAATTTTTTGTCTTGTCAAAAGAGACCTAAAATAATAAAGATTAAAGATAATAAAAGGAAATCTAAAAGGATAGTTTTGTCATTAAAAAGTAATAGTTAATTACTTGTAAAGTTAGGGTTAAAATTATTATTTTATTTAACATGGTAGTGCAAATGTTGAAAGGTGGAGTGCGAATATCGCCTCCCTTATGTTAAGTAAAATTTATATTAAATTAAATGATTTAAATATAAATTAAATAATTTAAAATATATTAGACATTTACTAATTATTATATATATTATATTTGAAATACTTGCTAATGCCCCATGAGCAGCCAACTCAACTCCTAGAGAATAGTCCATGAGTTGTAGTTGGAAACCAACAGTAGCCCCTAACTTATTTCGATCCCAGCCACAGATGTGACATAAGCTTCTACTATAAAATATGCCAAAACAACCCAAAGGGTCAATTTGGTGCAATGAAAAAAAGAGGACAGGAAAGGAAAGATGATGAAGGGTGATTAAAAATGTGTGTTTGGCGTAAATGGCTAGAAGGAAGGGAAAGAAAAGAAAAGGTGATGGTTTTGGAAGGATAATACAAGGGTTACACAGTAACTTTCTTATCGTCCCAAAATAGGTTTTGAACTTTTGATTCTTGCAAACGCAGACAGATAGATTAACTGAAATATATAGGTTTTGATCTTCTGATTCTTGTGGATTTTGTAATTTGCAATTGGAGAGAGAGGAGGGGGGAGTTCAGATTTGAGAACCAGAATAGAGATAGATGGAGTCAATTGGGGAGGACTGAAATGATTTGCCCTAAAAATACTTTTTATTTTCATGGGCCTATAAATTTCATAGTTAAATTTATGTATTTATCTTTTAAAATATAAAAATGTATAATAATAAATTTATTAAAATAATTTTCTTTCATATAATAGTAAATTTATTAAAATAATTTTTTTTTTTTTTTTTTCAAATATGATTATTATTTTTTTCTTTCCCTCGTACCAAACGTAACCTAACTCTTCACATCCCATCTCCGTCGTTCCCCTCTGTCTCCCAAATCCCTCTCCCTCTGCGATTTTCCACTCTCCCAAATCCCATCTCTACCGCTCTCTCTATCTCACGGGTCTCTCCCTTCTCTCCTCTCTCACAATCCCTCTCTCCCTCTGCAATTTCTCTCTCTGATTGTTTTCTCGGCTTTCGGCTCATAAGTGTGGAAGAATTTTTTGAATGACAGTACTTCCTTCTATAAATTTTTTGTCGATTCAAGTCTCATCCATAATCATGTTGATTTTTTAGTAGTTTATTTTTCTTTTTTCTTTTTTTATCAGGTTATCAATTCCTATCTGTTTATCGAAAACAGATTCAGCCCTATCATTTTATTTAATTTTTTTTTTTACATGATTTATGAATTAAGTGAATGGTGTCTTAACTCTTAATTGCTCCTTCTTGTTTCAGACAAAGGGAAGAAAAGCAAGTTCTTTTCCTTATGCTTTGGAATCTGTTCTGTTGAGTGCGGAAACAGAGAAAGTGAACACAAATTATAAATTTATTTTATTTGAATCTGAGTACAATTTATTTTATTTGACTCTGTTCTCTTCGGTTGGTGGGTGTGTATAGGCACAGCATCTGTTTGGTGTAGATGAGTGCCCTTGATTGGGTGGATCAAGGAGGAGCTCTTTTCTCCATTCACGGGTTTGGGTTGGACTTTCGAAGCGGAAGAAGCAGAAAAGAGTCAAGACCCCATTCTTTTTTTATTGATTTTCCCTCTTCGTCTGACCTACTCTAATGATTCCTTTTTTCATTTGAATTCATCAAATAGGTAGCAGAAACTGACTCCCTTCTCTGGAACATCATTTGCACGGTTCTAATGCAAGGGATGATTTCGACGAGGGTGAAATCTTGTTATTTGGTATGTGGTGTTTGGCAGGCTGGGTGGATGGTTGGGTTGATTAGAAGCTCCAACGGTTGAAGATGGAGCGGTGCGGGAATGAGGTCAGATTCAAAAAAAATCTTCAACACTAGTTGTCCCACATCGAAAAGAATGGCTAGATAAATAAGTAACTGTTTTTAGTATATTATTTAGGGTAATGTGCAAAAAAACCCCTTCAACTATTGGCCATATGCAATTAATTCCCCTGATCTACTAATTTGACATATAACCCCCTTGAACTAATCAATTTGGTGCAATTAACCCCCTCCGGTGATAAGCTGGTTGACTTTGGCCGTGAAGACGCACGTGATGGGTCATGTGACAAACCAAATTTCTTTAAATGACCATACAACCTTTTACCTTTATACCCAAAACCACTTAAAACACCCAAACACGCCCTTAAACTAAATATACACTGTTCATCGTCAATAAAACAGACGATACCATCACCACCGTCCCGTCAGTCCCCACAACTACACCTTCGAGGATGAAGATGGCCGGCGAGACAGATCCGGCTGTGAGGATGGAAATGACCGGCGAGATAGATCTGGGTCTTGGACTTGGATTTGCAGCGCGGCAAGCTTGAGGATGTTGATGGCAGTGAAAAGCCGATGAGAACAGATCCGGCTATGGTGGATCGAGCTCGCGGCGGATCTGGAGGAGACAAGAAAAGAGCTGTGAGAATAGATCTGGCGGCTGTGTGATGAGCTCTTGGTCGGCGCGGAGCCGATGAAGGCAGGTCGTGTAGACGGATGACTCTTGGCCGTGAGGTGCACAAGCTTGGACTCCGATAACCACAAATATCACAACTCAGAATTCGCTTCAGAGGATAAGGATTTATTTTCCTCAATTTATTCGCACTCTCTCTCTCCTCTCCTCTTTCTCTCTCTATATCGTTTCTGTAATTCTATATACATATATATGCACAAACTGATGATCGTATAATTCTGTTTGTCTTTGTTTGTATGCTTTGGTCGATTGGGAGGAATAGTGATTCCTCCGGTGGGGGGCTGGACAGCGATGGTGACTCTGGCGAGGAATGGACCGGCAGTGAAGTGGCGGCAGCGGCGAAATGCAGCGGTGAGATCGGCGGGCTGGATCAGCGGTGGCTCGGCCGTGGATGACTCGGCGGCGCTCAGATGAAGCGACGGCTGCAGGGATAAAGCTCGGATGATGGAGAGGACCGATGAGCAAGGTGGGCTGAACGGCGATGGGCTGGTTCGGCCATGGTTGACTCGCGGCGATGGGCTGGTTGCGGCTGAATGGCGATGAGCTAGTTGCGACTTCGGCTGTGAGCTTGCGGATGAAGAGACGGCAGTGGGGACGAGCTTGAATGGTGGGCTGAACGGTGATGGGCTGGTTCGGCCATGGTTGACTCACGGTGATGGCCTGATTTTTTTTTTTTTTTTTTTCAGAATTTATTTTTTTAGCTGGTGGTTGCTAAATTTTTTTGAAACGACGTGGCTTTATACAGGGGTAAAATAGTCTTTTACTATTTCCGTTTACACCAATTGGTCGGAGATGTCACATTGGGGGTCAATTGCACCAAATTCAATAGTTTAAGGGGGCAAATTATAGTTCAGGGGGGTTAATTGCATATGGCCAATAGTTGAAGGAGGCTTTTTGCACTTTACCCTATTATTTATTTACCGACATCGTGACGTCTACTTAGTCCTAATAGTCAATTCCAGGCTTAAATGGCTCCGCAGTTGGCAGATCTGGAGGAGAAGATCGCAAATGCCTAGACCGCTCATGCCAACAACTTTCTTCCACACACACCCCAACCTAATATAACAAAATAATAAATCTGGTCAATTTTTTTACAAATATATAATTAGAAAATGAGATACAACCTTAAAGAATGGAAAAGAAAGTCTTTTGCCATAAAGAAATTAAAGGTAACAAACCTACAATTTTATCATTTACACCATCAAATTTAAAATTACAAAACAAATCAATAAATAAACAAATAAATTGATTGATCAATCCAATAAAACTAATCTTGATAACAACCGGTACTATTTCAATAATTCCGCATTGTGCCTATTGTTGGGATTTATATGCCCTGGCATAGCGAATTCCTATCTGGATTGTATTGACATATGTTCCTGACATATCTGAAATATTTATGATTTATATAATTGGTGAATTCAATGTATTATGTTTCAATTCACTATGAAATTGATAGTGTCCAGTTAATTACAAGAAATATTTATATATATGTATGTGATGACAATCAATGCATGATATATAAATAGTAATTATAAATTGTTCATAGTCGGTAATTATGGATGGACTCATAATTAATTAAGACTTGAACTGGATCCGCGTTAGGTTGAGATATATTGCGAGAGCCGTCGTATGCAATTACTCCCTATCACCGTCATGGCATTTGACTCTTAAGCATGAGAAAAGTATAGACTCTTTTATTAATTAATAATTACTTTGATTTGTTCGGCGGATTCTTCGGGATCCTTAGACCAACACTTTGGGTAGTTATGTAATTAATAGTTAGAGGGTTATATTTTCAATATTTGCATCATTACTACTTGTATTTATTTTGTATTGATTATGGTTGATCACAAAGTAAATTCGAAGGCCTTCGTGTGTTTTTAGACAAAATGATTTATTATATATTTATTTATTTAAATTATTATTTTTGTCAAACAAATGTTTTATTGTGATCGAGCCAGAAATAATCAAAGGTACCAAAATAAATACATTAATTAAAGAGTCGGATTGATGGCTATA
This sequence comes from Cornus florida, assembly GCF_030987335.1. Taxonomy (NCBI): domain Eukaryota; kingdom Viridiplantae; phylum Streptophyta; class Magnoliopsida; order Cornales; family Cornaceae; genus Cornus; species Cornus florida. The sequence continues at coordinate 21,607,491 of NW_026775574.1, forward strand.
TTTATCCGATAACTAATTATGCATAGAGGGGTCAAAGTGCAATATTGACTTAGAGGTTATTTATTATTTAATTGGAGTTCAATTAATTTCTTTTAGTGGAGTAGAAATTAATTTATGAATTAATTGAATTGGGTCCATGGACCGGGCCAATTATTAATTCATTGTAGCCAATAAAATAATAGGCCCAATGGATTCTCACTCATAGCCCAACTTGATATTGGAATCATATTAGATTTGAGACATATGAATTAGAGATGGAGAAGGATTTGTTGTTTCCTTTTCTTTATTTTTATGTTGCCTATAAATATACATGGTCTATGTATATTTTTGGTGGTGATTTTTATGAGAAGGAAAAAGGAATAAATTTTCTCTCTCTAGAAAATTAGGGTTTATGTTCTCATCTAATGGAGGCTCCCACAAGCCTAGTTTTCCAAGGTCATTCATGGAGGCATATGAGTGATTCCTAAAGGCAAAAGAATTACCAAGAAGATGGAGATCCATGGAAAAGGTGTCTACCAAAAGGGATCTACAATAAGTGAGAACATTCACTTTAGAGGAGAGATCTAAGGTTTACTCAAACCTTGATGTAAGTATTCAATCTTTTAATTGAATGATACATCATGTTTTATTTTTGCATAAAACTTGTCTCTAAGTGATGAATCAAGATCTATGAATTTAAATCCCTCGAAAAGTTTTTAAAACTAGCACGTTTCCCAACAGTGGTATCAGAGCATGGTTTGATTCATTATTAGAGATCATGATTTTATGAAAATCATCATTCATGGATCCAAAATTATATTCATATATATTTTTATTGATGTATGTTGATGTATGATTTAATATGTTGATATATATTGATACATAATGATGTATGAATGATTGTGAATGAATGATGATGTATGGTTGGGCCATGGATGAAGCTTATAGGTTAAATTAATGTAATTTTATCTTTGGATGAATGTAATTAAGGCTTTGATTTAGCCGTTTGAAAGTTCAATGATGTAATTTAATTTTTTCCATTGTATTTCAAATTGTAAATATTTTTAAAGCCATGTAATCTTCGTCAAAGGATGCTATGAAGCTTCAAGAAGGTCCAAGAGGGTTAAATTAGGCTTCAGAAATTTTCTGGGATTTTTTAGCAATTTTCCGGAATTTTTCTGGAATTTTTTAAGGCCTAATTTAATTTCTGGAAATTTTTATTAATTTTTCTGGATTTTTCGGCGTTTTTCCGGTGGCCGGAGCATCACCGGCGGCGAGAAGAGACGTCGGAGGAGGCTAGAATCAAGTGTAGTGCATCTGGGGTGAGCCTGGCGCGTGAGGAACACGCGCCAGGAGGTGACATCTGCTGGCGCGTGCATTGCACGCGCCAGCCAAATGTGTATGGCCTCCACGCGCGTGCAGGCGCGTGGAGGCGCGTCCCACGCGCCCCAGGCGCGTGCCAGCGCGTGGGGGCGCGTGGCTTCACCTGCAGCATGCCCCAGGCGCGTGTGAGCGCGTGTGGGGCCCTCCAGTCGCGTTCCAAGCCGTGTTTTGCTTCTCCTGGTGCGTACCAACCTTATGTGGGTGTTTGCAAGCTGATGGAAGATCTTCGCGCAGTGATTAGAGCAATTAAATGTTAAAAGCTGATTCCATTGGCCATTTTATTTGTTTTATCTGTCATTTATTGTTGTATAAGATGCATGAAATAATTAATTGCTAATTATTATTGTTCATGCATTGGATCCATGATATTTATTTAAATGGCTTGATTTATATTAGTTAAATTATGAAAATTAATTGGATTTGATTACTAATTAATTAGAGGGCACTTATTGGGAAACGAAAAATTATTTTTATAAATTATTTTTGAAGTGTGCCTCAAGTTAAATATTAGTGAGTCGTTTAAAGTCCAAATATTTTCTAAATTTAATTGGATTAAAATCAAGACGTTTTGCATGCATTATATCATGTAAATGAATAAAATGAAAACCCAGATTATGAATGATTAAAAATTGAGTGGGAGCGGGGATTTTTATACATTGCCCCATGGCCTTCGTTATTAAAACCATTGTAATTAGATCTTCAAAAATAAGGCCCCACGCATGATTTGAAGAGTCTTAATATTACAAGAATGGTTGTCTCATGAAAATAAAAATATTAAATGTTCATTGTAATTAGATCTTTAAAAATAAGGCCCTACGCATGATATAAAGAGTCTAGATTATAATGACAACATATTTAATGTTTTATTTTTCATTAGAGCATTAATAATGTTATACACTCAATCTAAAATCAATCGTGTTAGCTCCCCAACGGAGTGGTCTACACTAGGTGATTTTAGAAAGGCTAAACATAATCGGGAGTCATTTCATATAGATAGACAAGGCATTGTCTTAAGAGATATGGAGATGATGGGATTTGCCCGCCAATAGCAATAATGAACTTCGCCAACCGAATAAGTTATTGGTGTATTGGTTATCCGATTTTTCATGCTGTGGTTAAGGGACCCACATACTATTTTAATGGAAGTGCTCACCTTATAGTAAATGAATCTCAACAATAGTAATAATGAACTCCTCCAACAGGATAAGTTGTTGACATATTGATTGGTTGATTTATTATGCTACAGAGTTGAGGGACCCGCATTAATTAAAAGGGATTGTTCACCAATAATGATAATGATCTCTTGTTCGATTGAGATTTATTATATTATGTGGTTAACAAACTCATTTTAATTTTAAATATGCATGACAGAATTAATAATTCACCTTGCATATTGTATGAATGCATTTATATTCAGATTAATTATGTCTAATCCAGTTTATCTACTTGCTTACATATTCTATGATATTGGACCTTATTTATAATGACTGGAAAATGAACTTAGATATTTTATTCACAACGTAAGGGTACAAAATGTGTTTATTACTCCTATACCTATCTCTTTTACTTTGAGATACCAAATTTGACATTAATGCTTTTAATAAATTAGATAAGGCAAATGATATGACTTGGTGCAATATTCTAGAGTTTAGCTCGAATATACTCCAAAGCTAACATTTGTATTATTTTATTTTCTTCAAGCATCATATTAAATGTCAATGAGATATTTTGGTGAGATTAGATAGAGCATATGCCTAAGTACTGTGTCAAATTTAAATACCATCAAGATAGCCTGATGAACTCCAGTTTGAAATCAAATTTTGGAAAATGATTGTTTATTATTTAAAAATTAGCTGGAGATCAATAAGGCTGACTTGGGTGGTAAGTTTCAAGTTGACATGATTATTGCCTTGTTACCAAACTCATTCGACTCTGTTAGAGTGAACTAAATAAGGAATCAGTTTGAGTTCACACTCGCTGATATTCTTATAGAATTGGTAACAGAAGAAGGGATAATCAAGAGTATGGGCGTTCCTATCAATCTAACCTAGTCTATACCATCTTCTTCTAGGCCCAAGTGGATGGGCAAAGCAAAGAAGAAGGATGATAATAGGACTAGGCTAGCACAAAACATAGGTATCTAAAAGGTTAAAGGGAATAAGGCAGTGTATGTGGAGGGCGAATGAAACTGTTTCTTTTGCCGTTAACTAAGACACTAAAGGACAAACTGTCTAAGCAATGACGTGGCATAGGAAAATATATATTTAATCATTGAGCCATGTTATGTGGTTGTATCTATTGATTCCTGATGGATAGATTCTGGAGCCACTAAACATGTTTGCAATTTATTGTAAGGATTTCAGGAATCCAGAAGCCTTGATGATATGGGTATATATTTATCTTTTGACCTGATGCCAAGGTTGTAACTAAGTCAGTGGGAGTATTACATCTGAAATTAGAGAGTATGAGGATATTAGTATTAGAGAACTATCTTTATGCACAGAAGTGAAACGCAATCTCATTCTTATTTCACTTTTGGCTTATAAAAACTAGATCGTTATTTTGTAAAACTGGTTTTATAAAATTGAATAGATATGTGATTGCTTCTGGTGTATTGAAAGATGGTTAATATACTATAATCACAAGCTCTTAAGATTTGCAGGATGTAGAAACTAATGTTGCATCTTCTAGATTGAATGTTAAGAGAAAATTTGTTATTCCTGAGTCATTGTATTTTTGGTGTCTATTTTTGGGTTGTAATCAATCAAAATGAGATTTAAAGATTGGTTAAAGAAGGTTTATTACCTAGTGAGGCAGAGGAGCCTAAACCAAACTTGTGAATCTTGTTTTGAAGGATAGATAACTCTAAGGGCTTAATCAGCCAAATGAAATAGACATAAAGAACAATTGGAGTCGGTACACACGTACACGTGTAGTCTTATGAACATCCAATCAAGATTACTCACGTTTTGGATAAATTTACCTGTTGCGACACAAGTCTTATACTCTTGGTATATTCTGAGAGGGTCAAGACTGATGTGGAGCTCAGATTAGGTAAACTTATCAAGACACTTTCGATCTGATCGAGTATTTGAGTATTTCTTGGGATAGTGCAAAAACTATATGGTCAATGAGGGTGTTGTGTACCAGTTTTCCGCAATTGACGCTAAATTAATTTAGGTGTCAAATAGGAATAACAGAATTCCACTTAACATGGTTAGATCTATGATCAGTAATGCCACATTATCTCTTTCATTTAAGAGTTTAGCGTTAATGACATCGATGCGCATTATGAACTGCATTCCATCTTAGTCTGTCTCAAGGATACCGTTGAGCTGTGTTTTTGACTAAATATTAGTTTGAATCATATGCACATATGGGGTAGTCTTGCACATGTGCGCTTGATATGGACAAGTAAGTTGGAAGCAGATCATAGGCATGCTAGATTTGATAGCTACTCTAAATGTCACTAGGATGGATTATTTTATGATCTCAAAGATAAAAGTTGATTGTTTTCACTCACTGTTTATCTATAGGAGAATCATATTATGAATCACATACCTAGTAGCATAATGTTAGAGAATTTGGTATGAGTACCAAGTGTACCACATGTGAACACACTTATTATAGAGATTGAGAATAATATATGAATTCCCTATTGATGCGTTAGCATCATCTACTACACAGATTCTTGCATCGGTACATTGATGTAGTGGGAGGATTATCATCCAATTCGACAGAATCATGTTTTTAGGTGAGACCATTATGGACATCCCTGTTAAACATGAGTTAGACCCAGTAAGCTACACGGAAGCGTGAACTGATGTGGATACAGATCGTTTTGGTGAGTTACTATGAAATCAGAGTTGGAATCTATGTATTCTAATAAATTCTGGGATCTTGTAGAACTTTCTAGTAGGGTGATTCCTATGGAAGGCAAGTTAATCTACAAAAAGATACCAGAAGATTTCTTAGTGAATAAATCATGAGTATACAAGGGAATGTTATTATTTTTCTTAATTCTATATATTGATGACATCCTACTCATTTATAATGACGTGGAAGTTTTGTCATCAATTATAAGGTAGTTGTTCAATTACTTTTAAATGAAGGATTTTCAAGATGTAAGCTATATTCCTAGGATCAAGCTTTTGCAAGATCAGGTTAAAAGGAAAATAGGCTTATCTTAATAATCCTACATTGATAAAGTTTTGACCAGGTTTGGTATGCATAACTCAAAGAATGAGTTCTTGCTTTATTGATATGGATCGCTCTCTCTAGTAAGTAGTTTTTCAAGACTAGCAGAGGAGATTGAGCAAATGAGACTGGAACAATATGTTTCGGCATATGAGAGTCTCATATATGCCATGGTCTATACCAAACAGGACATCCGCTACATGGTAGGGATAGTCAGTAGAGATCAGTCCAATACTGGACTTGACAACTGGTCTATTGTGAAAAATATCATTAAGTACCTAAGGAGAATCAATGATATCATACCCATTTATGGATGTGATGATATGGTCCTAGTCAGGTATGCTAGTTCTGATTTTCAATCAGAAGTAGATACTATGAGGTTCATGACTTAGTGTATGTTCACTTAATGGAAGGGAAATCAGTTGGTAGATTGTCAAACAGATTTCAACTGTTGACTCAAACCTGCAGGTGGAACATATTGCAGCCTTAAAGGTGGCAATATAAGCCTATTGGTTTGATCTCACTGATTTAGAGGTTGTGGAGCATACTAGCCTGCCTATCGAGCTATATTGTGACAATAGTGCAGAAGTAGTCCAAACCAATGACACAAGGTTCCATAGAGGAACAAGATACACTGAGAGGAAGTATCATGTTCGACATGATATTGTCCGGCAAGAAAATGCACTTGTAGTTAAAACATTGCATTGGAACACAACTTTGTTGATCCATTATCAAAGGTGTGATTGATCAATAATTTTGATCATCATCTGGATAACATTGGAGTTAGGTGCAATTTGAATTGGCTATGAGGGCAAGTGGGAGCTGTTGGGATTTATATGCCCTGGCATAGCGAATTCCTATCTGGATTGTATTGACATATGTTCCTGACATATCTGAAATATTTATGATTTATATAATTGGTGAATTCAATGTATTATGTTTCAATTCACTATGAAATTGATAGTGTCCAGTTAATTACAAGAAATATTTATATATATGTATGTGATGACAATCAATGCATGATATATAAATAGTAATTATAAATTGTTCATAGTCGGTAATTATGGATGGACTCATAATTAATTAAGACTTGAACTGGATCCGCGTTAGGTTGAGATATATTGCGAGAGCCGTCGTATGCAATTACTCCCTATCACCGTCATGGCATTTGACTCTTAAGCATGAGAAAAGTATAGACTCTTTTATTAATTAATAATTACTTTGATTTGTTCGGCGGATTCTTCGGGATCCTTAGACCGACACTTTGGGTAGTTATGTAATTAATAGTTAGAGGGTTATATTTTCAATATTTGCATCATTACTACTTGTATTTATTTTGTATTGATTATGGTTGATCACAAAGTAAATTCGAAGGCCTTCGTGTGTTTTTAGACAAAATGATTTATTATATATTTATTTATTTAAATTATTATTTTTGTCAAACAAATGTTTTATTGTGATCGAGCCAGAAATAATCAAAGGTACCAAAATAAATATATTAATTAAAGAGTCGGATTGATGGCTATATTTATCCGATAACTAATTATGCATAGAGGGGTCAAAGTGCAATATTGACTTAGAGGTTATTTATTATTTAATTGGAGTTCAATTAATTTCTTTTAGTGGAGTAGAAATTAATTTATGAATTAATTGAATTGGGTCCATGGACCGGGCCAATTATTAATTCATTGTAGCCAATAAAATAATAGGCCCAATGGATTCTCACTCATAGCCCAACTTGATATTGGAATCATATTAGATTTGAGACATATGAATTAGAGATGGAGAAGGATTTGTTGTTTCCTTTTCTTTATTTTTATGTTGCCTATAAATATACATGGTCTATGTATATTTTTGGTGGTGATTTTTATGAGAAGGAAAAAGGAATAAATTTTCTCTCTCTAGAAAATTAGGGTTTATGTTCTCATCTAATGGAGGCTCCCACAAGCCTAGTTTTCCAAGGTCATTCATGGAGGCATATGAGTGATTCCTAAAGGCAAAAGAATTACCAAGAAGATGGAGATCCATGGAAAAGGTGTCTACCAAAAGGGATCTACAATAAGTGAGAACATTCACTTTAGAGGAGAGATCTAAGGTTTACTCAAACCTTGATGTAAGTATTCAATCTTTTAATTGAATGATACATCATGTTTTATTTTTGCATAAAACTTGTCTCTAAGTGATGAATCAAGATCTATGAATTTAAATCCCTCGAAAAGTTTTTAAAACTAGCACGTTTCCCAACACCTATTTGATTAAAAAAAACAAGGTATTGTTCACTGCTGCAATATTAATAATTTCAAATCTTGAATTCAACATCAGAGTTGATTTACAGGGAAACTTACCGATTGTATGTTAGATGAATCATTTAGATAGTAAAAACAACTTAATGCCTAGTTCTTGACTTGTCCCTGATTCGCATTTATATCAATAATCCAGTCACCAATTGATATTGCAAGAGAGGAGATTAAAAGACACATCTTACATGGTTTCAATCAATTGCCAAACAAATTTAAACAGGAAGGTTGCATTCACTCATGACAATGAAGTGCATGTTCGGTGAATCAGTGTAGTTTCGTTTAATAGAGAAAGGATAAAAAAAAATAATAATAATTAAAACAAAACCACAAATCTGCATTTACCTATTCCTTTGGTTCATTTTACTTTCTTTCTTTTTTAATTATTATATAACATGTGGTCTGGTATGAACTATTTTCAGTTTAAGAAATAAAAACACAAGATCAGGTGAAGTGGAAGTAGTGAATTCACATAGGGTAATGCTGTTTAGGCCGTGGAGTTGCAACTTCAACCTAATATTAGCCGAGTGATGAAATTGTTACGAACAGATTCATGATTTTGCAGGACATTGGAAACATAAATTACATGACTAATTTATGATTATCGTCGTTAATTTGTAATAATCAAATGACTTTAACTCACATGACTAATTCTCAAAATCCATTTTCAAGAACATCCAAAAATTGATTCACGATCTGAAGAATAAATTGATTTGACCTTTTGAAAGTTGGAAGTAAAGCCTCATTTGCATAGAAAATCAAAAGAAAGTATTCAGTTAGGCAAAAATTAATAATAATAACAATAATAATAACGTACCTTTTTTTCTTTTTTGGCCTACTTCACCCATTCCCATCAACTCTCTTCTTTCGTGGAAGGAACCTAGAACCTATATTATTAGGACAAAAGAGGGAAAGTTTTAAATGCTGAACAAACTTGTAAAACACACATTCTAAAAGTTTTAAATGCCTTAACAAACTTGTAAAACACACACTCTGAAATTGAACTGACACTTCAAAGTCCTTTCCATTAATAAATTGTTCAAGTATCACATCAGAACAATATTATATATATGGGTAGAAACAAAAACAAGAAAAAATAAAACATGAATAAATAGACGTAACCAATAACGAAAAATGCCAATTAAAATTTTAAAAAAAATAGGAGTTTGTTACCCGATGACTGAGGAGGCTTGAGTCTTTGACCCTTTTTCTTGCTTGTTGTTAAGGCCCCGTGCTAACCTAAAAATAAGAAAACACTGAAGTTGTGAGGAGTTGGTTTCATAATCTCACTCAAGGGCAGATCCAGGATTTCTCAATGGGGTGGGCTAAATAAAAATATATCAACCAAAATCAACTGTTGTTTAATTCAATTTTAGTTAATTAACACGTTTCTTTAGACAATTGACTGATTAAGGCATAGAAAATCCTATTAGGGTAATTAATAAATAAATAAAATACCAATTTATTTCTGAATAATTCACCACTCAGTACCCTATCTCTTCTTTTGACCAATTTACTAATCCTATTTGAGAATCTACTAGTGTGAGGTAGTTCATGTCAAGCCCCTTCCAACACTATGGAATTCACTCAAAAGCATGTGTTGATGCGAAAAATCTACACGCTCCGGAGTCGGTGGCGATTCCTGCAAAACAAGAGAAGTGATGACCGGCGTGGTGCCGGCCGGGTGCACTCCGACGGTCAAGTTAGTACTTGACGATCTAATATCCGATAAGGATTACATATAAAATTTATGGCGTACCTTTTTAGGTTGACTGATCCTTTCTTTTATAGAAACATTAATGGTAGTAGTTTTTCAAGCGAGATTCTCCCTCATCCAAGATGATATCATTCCCTTCTTACAGGAATGGTAACTCTTGTTACATGTGGTATTATGATTCCATGGAGATTTTGGGTAAGATAAATCACTTACCCTTATTTTATTTCTCTTTTGACTTTGAGCTGCCTATTATTTTTATCCTTATCAGTTGCCCCCCATTCTCGTGCTTGCTTGTCAAGTATCGAGAATGTCAAAAGTGTTTTTTTGAGTGACGTCTCTTTGGCATAAATCAATCTTTTTTTTAGGTTAACCCTTGTTGGGCGACCTTTTTTGGTTGATCTCTTAAGATTTGTCCGAATTTCATGAGTTGAGGGAGTAGGTCTTCTTTAAGCTGAATGAGCTTACCTTTTATAAAAAAGAAGTATATTTACGAGCTTTACTCAGCTCGTCTTTTAAAAAGGAAAATATATTTTACGAGTTTCACTCAGCTCGCCCTTTAAAAAGGGAAGTATATTTTACAAGTTGATTTCAACCCCTTTTAATACGGAGGACAACAATTACGAGCTTTATTCAGCTCGGGCCCTCATAGTACGAGGCACTTTTATATCAATCCCTTATAATACGGGGATGGTAATTACGAGTTTCATTCAACTCGCCCTTTAAAAAGGAAAATATATTTTGCGAGCTTCACTCAGCTCGTCCTTTAAAAAGGGAAGTATATTTTACAAGTTGATTTCGACCCCTTTTAATACGAAGGACAACAATTACGAGCTTTATTCAGCTCGGATGGTAATTACGAGTTTCATTCAACTCGCCCTTTAAAAAGAAAAATATATTTTGCGGGCTTCACTCAGCTCGCCCTTTAAAAAGGGAAGTATATTTTACAAGTTGATTTCGACCCCTTTTAATACGGAGGACAAAAATTACGAGCTTTATTCAGTTCGAGCCCTTATAGTACGGGGCACTTTTATATAAATCCCTTATAATACGGTAATACGGGGAATGGCAATTACGAGTTTCATGAACTTATCCTTTTAATATGGGAGGTTCATCCTCGTGAGTAACTGATTTTCCATAGTTTCGTGAGCTCGTATCTTTAATAAGAGAGGTTAACTTTCTGCCCCCATTCCCAAGCTTGCCTCTCACGTACAAGGAACACTAATGTTCTCTTTCTATTTGCAAAGTTAGCAAAGCAAAAATAAAAGAACACATGTCCAGTTTGAATGGATAATATATATACATATTGATATATATATGAATAGGTACAATTAAGACAAAAACTTATCATTGAGTATCATACGACCAAACTATTCCCGCAGGTACTATTCATGTGAATAGTACTTACAAAATAATATTTTTTTTCTACACCCTGTGAACAGTACCCGCGGGTACTATTCATGTGAATAGTACTCAACAAAAAAAAAAAAATTTCTACACCCTGTGAACAGTACCCACATTTTTTTTTTTTTTGTGAACAATACCCTCAAAGCGTAGTATTTTATCGGAGGGTCCCCAGGTGAACTACATTATTGTGTAGGTGAACAACAATATTTTGCAGACAATTGGAAACACATAAAAAATTGTTTCTCTTTAAATCATGTGAGGAAGTGTACACATATATTTTGATATACACGTAATGCATGAAACTTACCCGGTTAACAGCGATGATGAAACAACTGCTAGCGGTCGGGCGGGACTTTCTAGCAATTTTATCGGATTGAGCAACTGTACCCTTACTTTTGGCCATGCAATCCATGAACTGTTCTCTTTCTTTTAGAGAAAGCCAGATTGTAAAGGGACTAAATTGCTTTTAAGTTTTGTCGTAGATTTCCCTTGTACGAACCATAATTTGTTGGGACTAATATACGTTCCCATAGACGGCGCCAACTGTTGATGCGAAAAATCTACACGCTCCGGAGTCGGTGGCGATTCCTGCAAAACAAGAGAAGTGATGACCGGCGTGGTGCCGGCCGGGTGCACTCCGACGGTCAAGTTAATACTTGACGATCTAATATCCGATAAGGATTACATATAAAATTTATGGCGTACCTTTTTAGGTTGACTGATCTTTTCTTTTATAGAAGCATTAATGGTAGTAGTTTTTCAAGCGAGATTCTCCCTCATCCAAGATGATATCGTTCCCTTCTTACAGGAATGGTAACTCTGGTTACATGTGGTATTATGATTCCATGGAAATTTTGGGTAAGATAAATCCCTTACCCTTATCTTATTTCTCTTTTGACTTTGAGCTGCCTATTATTTTTATCCTTATCAGCATGCTTTTTGTAAGTATTTTAATTTTCAACAAGTAACTTTAGAGCTTTACCATATATTAACTACTTTTGCTTGTCAAAGTCCTTGTTATGATTTTTTTTTTTTTTAGTTCTGAAAAGATTTCCATCTTCAAAAAGCTTGGCATGTTGATAAAAATTGTTTCAGATGCAATCTCTGCAGATTTCTAATCTAATTCAGATTTTTTTTTTCTTTTCTTTTTTCATGACCAGATTCAAATTTTCTTGTAGACATAATTGACAACAAACAAAAAAACAGAAATAGAAGTTACAGAAAAAAAAAAAAAAAAAAAGTTCGTTTTGCTGAAATAAAATGTAGATTACGGTGATTACCTCAAAATGCAACGCAAATATTGTTAAAAAAAATTATATAAAAAAGATAAAAAAAAAATTCACCAAATACGATTTAGTTTGCAAAACAAGAATTACAGAGCCTGATTAGTTGATTTAGAAAAAAAATTAAAATAAAAGCCATACATACAAGTTAGCAGTTGCGCCGGCCGGGGGGGTGGGCCAGCGGCTGAAGCTTGCGAATGGCGAACCCGACCTGGAACAGTGGGCGATGGAAACTAAAAGATATGGGTTTTGATTTTTTGAAATTATATGCCGATGTGGGTTTTGATATAGGTTTTGAACTTTTGATTATTGCATACAGGTAGATAAACTGAAATATATGTGTTTTGAACTTCTGATTCTTGTAGATTTTGTAGTTTCCAGTTGCAGAGAGAGAGAGAGAGAGAGAGAGAGAGAGAGAATAGATAGCTGAAATGATTTGCCCTAAAAAGCAGCTTTGGTCAAAAAGTAGGTTTGGTACCGGTAAAAAAAGCATGGTATTGAAGTTGCAGGATAATGATATTCCGTGATTGAATTCCATCAAAATAGAGACTTAAATCACAAAACTCCAATAATTGATCGTAAAACTATAAATTGTTATTATAAAGTTAGTATCTTTCTGCTCCAATTCTATTAATAAACAATTAAGAATTTATTAAATGATTAAATTACCATATTAAAAAATATAAGATTAAAATCATAAAACCACATTACCTTCTGTGGTAATTTTGTCACTAAAATTTGATTGTTAATACATGTGAAAATAATGCGCTCACTAACACGATTGAAACAAAGTGATAATTTTGTAATATTATTAGGATTTTTACAAATAGGTTACAATTTTATAATAAAAAAATATAGTATTAAGGATTTTATGATTTAAGCCCTCAAAATAATAACTGCCAAAATTTAGAACTAATGTATTTTTTTACTTTTTAGTTATTTGAAAATAAAAAAAACTGTTATTACAATACTAAAATAAGCTCTATGATCGAGTAATATTTCATCTGCCTCCAAAATTAGATGATAAAAGTTGAAGTCCCAATAGGGGCAAATAGACACTCTTTTAAGTCTTTCGATTTTGTACTAGACATTTTTCTTATTTTCTTTTTTTTATTTATTCTAAAATTAGCTTTTTGTTCAAAAAAACTAGAATAAAAACAAATTTTCAAAATTTTGTTTAGTTGATAATTTCTTTAAAATGTTTACTACAAACTAAGTTAGAAATGATACGAATACAGAATATTGTGTAAATTAATTTTTGTTTTTTCAAAATTTTTGAACAAACTTTTTGGCAAAACTGAACTAAACATGACTTTGGTTTTTTTCACAGAATGTTCTCTTTTTTATTCTTTTAACCTTTATCGTCTTTTTATATTCTTTCTATCCTTCATTCAAAGCAAAGAATGGCGTATTTAATAATAAGATACTTTCGTACAATTACTTGTAAACTTTCAGTAATTTTTATACGTGTTTTATGTTATTTCATCCGTCTCATTTCAAAAGAGACGTCCACTTTAAGACTTTGAGAATTATGAGTTACAATACCTTAGAAACTAAGTCACAGTTTTGGACTCACAGTTTTCAAAGTAGACATAAAATCATGTATGGTACCAAATGGAAAAATGAAAGGTACTTTCTCTTAAGCGACTTAGGCTTTGAGTTTAATTTATCAAAAATTGAGTTTAATGCTCCGAGTGTTTGAAATGTTAGGTTCCTATTGTAGAGTTGTATTGTGTTAATAAATTCTTTGTTAGACAAGACTTGAGCTATAATCTTAGTTCAAAATCTAATAATATGAAGCAACTCGTGGAATTTAATTTTATGATTTTCCTTGTATTATCTTGACGTTTTAAGTGCTACTTGATAAAATAAAATAAAAAAAATTCATGTAATTATTATTATTATTATTATTATTATTATTATTATTATTTTGTAATAGAATTTAGAGTAAAAATCATAAAACCCCAACTATTTTTAAAATTTGATCATAAAATCCTAACTTATTTCCAAAAACTCTTACACTTTTAAAAAGACCAATTAAATAGGTTATAAAATGTCGAATTTGACCTTACTATTTAATGTTAAATTAAAACTTAAAAATTATATTTTTTAATAACGATTTTACCCTTTCAGGCACAAATAACGCCGTTCACATCCCTAACCACCATTGCACTCCATAAACACCACCATCACTACTGCGAGGAAGCCGCAACCACCATCATCAAATTAGTGCCACCATCATCAAATTTATAATTGGAATCACAGAATTTTAAGCAATTGGGATCTAATTGGGATAAAGAGAAGGACCAAATAGGTACATGGTGGCAACGACAAGGGTACTCAGTGATGAAGAAGGTGGGAAATTAGGGTTTCAATGGAAGGGGTAGAAGGAGGTGGTGGTGGAGGCGTTTATAATGGTGTTGGATGGTAACGGTGGCGCCAGTGGTGGTTGTGAGGTAGGAATGGTAGTAGCGGTTCCGGCGATGCGGATGGTAGTGTGGTGGTGGCCTTTGGTTTGGCTGTTCGAGACTATTGCGATCTCACATGGCTGTTGACTCAGTCGCTTTCTCAACTTTTTGTTTCCTTATTGAATCACTGTGAAGAAGACGACCCATCAAGCCGACCGCCGTCTCCACCAGTTGCCCGACCATTGCAGAGGTGTAATTGTGTTTTAATTTGTATACTTCGTTGGTATCTATATGAGCGTTCTCTGGTTTCAGGATTCGTTTGCGATCCTTTTTACAACAATCCCCAATTCACCATTGCAGAGGCCACCACACACAGCTAAGGGTTGTGTTTGGTGAGTTTGAGACTAAGTTTGGTGGGAACTGAGTTGACCCGGGTGAGCATGGTGATGATAATGGAAATCGCCGAAGAAACTCTAAAGCATCAATGATGCAATTGCATCGAAACTGATGAGAGCACAACCTTAAACTCCATGACTGTCGGCGAGAAGCTCTAAGCATCAACTACACAATTGCAGCGACCAAAACCAGTGAAGTCTCTGATGAATCAGAAACAGACACAATCAATAAAATCTATGGCAAGCATCATACAGATCGTGAACTTCCTTGAAGACCCAACTGGTCGGCGAAATCGGCCGCCGGAGTTTGTTATTGGTCGACACTATCCTCTGCTGCGGGAGGACGATAGCTTAGAGAGAGAGAGAGAGAGAGCGTGGGTAAAGCCGTGTTTGGTGCTAAAATTATTAGTGTAATTAGGCCGTGTTTGGCAATAGTGTGAAGTGGTTATTGTGATAAGTGAGTGTTGTCATAATACTATTGGATGTTCAGATTATTTTTGCCACGCCAGCAACAATAGGTACGTAAACAATAAAACAAAAGTGTTCCACTAATGGGTAATTTTGTAATTTTAAAAAATAATTTTTAATTTTTAATTTAACATTAAATAATAAGGTCAAATTTGTTATTTCACAGCCCGATAAATGGGTCGGACTCCGATATTGGGGCAATGCGGTCACTTTTTAAAAGTGTAAGGGTTTTTGAAAACAAATTAGGATTTTATGATCAAATTTTAAAAGTAGTGGGGGTTTAATGATTTTTGCCCTAAAATTTATAAATTCCTTGCTTCTATGGACATACTGCAATTAGAATTACCTCTATTTTGAGAAAAGGATAGAAATCTTTTAACCCACTATTAAATCTCTATATTCATTAAAAATAATAATAATAAATAGAATGATTATAAACTTATACTAGTAATATATAAGAAAATAAAACAATTTGAGACCTATCTATTGGAAGCAATTTGTGAATCTTGTGATTGCTAGACCTTCTTCTTTTGACAAAGTACGAATTATTGCGATATGTTTAAATATGCACACATACACACACACACATATATATAACAGACAGGTTGCTTCCACCATGAATTATAATTCTTGATAGAGTAAACGGTACTTGTGATTGTTTTTCTTTTTCAAAGCTTCAAGCAAACGCGCCATTCATGATATTATTCCTAGTAGGACTTGAACGCTCAACCTCCACTGAAAAAATAAAAGATATAAAAGATATGATCGAAATCTATACGAGTAAACTAGATTATTTATAATGCATGTTTAAACAATACTCATCATAGTAACATCCTTCTTGAAATTCCACAAAGACAAACAGGGCTCAAAAGTCAGACCTAATTAGTGAAGAAAAAAGGGGAACTTTTGTTTAAGTACATAAAAAACAACAACAATAATCTATCAATTTATCATCACCAAACACCTTTTGGATGAACCAGGCTTGCTGTTAGTGGATTGAGGAAACAGAGTTGCAACATAACAATTCTAATTAACAATCAATTATGCAGAAACATTTGTGTGTGTGTGTGTGTGTTATCGTCTTATAGACTAGTAACTGTAAAGAAGAAAAGGCATAACTGAGATTTTTGAGCAACACTAGCGTCTTATCCTTGTTTGTTTGAAGTCTCTACACTGACTGTGATCTTCTTCATTGATCTGTCCAGACACAATGGGTTATTGCAATGCTCACTCTCATTACTGTTGGAGAAGCAAAGTACGGTATTCGTAAGCTTAAGACATGTAGCCTAAGTGACCTGAAGGGCTTGATTGATTTCATGAATGGAATACGCTCTGACACAGGGTAGGGGTAGCAAAAATCCCCAACCCAGTGGGGAACCGCCCCGCCCCGCCCCTGCCCCATTTAAAGCGGGTTTGGAGAATCGTTTACTTAAATGGGGTGGGGATGGGGGTTAAAAAAAAAAACCGGCCAGTTGCGGGGCGGGGACGGGGGACTAAGATGCCCGCCCCATAACCGCCCCGTTTAATATTTTAAATTACTACTTTATCCTGTCATGTTAATCTATTTACCAAATTAACCTTCACTATATATATATATATATATATATATATATTGGAAATTTTGCACTTAAGTTTCAAACCCTACACTTCAATAGCAGCGGCAGCCGTGTCTCTCTCTGAGCTCTCTCTCTCTCTCTCTCAAACCCAAAATACATCCACTATTTCATTTTGGGGACGAGGTCAGACCAGATCAAATCCGAATGAGTTGTTGGAGAGTGTGGTTGGGGACGAGGTCTGGAGGCTGTGGGTGAGTTCGCCGTCGTCGGGCCAGCGTTGGATACTGAAGCGGTCATTGGTGACTCCGCCGTGGAGAGTCACAGGGGATTTCATGACGTCCAGTGAGATTGAACACCTAAAGAAGCTAGGAATTGTGATGTCCAAACTTCTTGGTTGGTTTGACTGTGAATCTGGAGGCTACTGGGTGAGTTTGGGAGGCGGTGAGTTGGTGGGTAAGTCGGGATCGAATCGAGTCAGACCAGATCCGGATGAGTCGTTGGAGAGTGTAGATTTTGTAGTTTGTAGTTGCAGAGAGAGAGAGAGAGAGGGCAAGTTCAAAGTTTTGATTTTTTGATTCTTGAACAATCTGGATATGGGTTTTGAACTTTTGATTCTTGCAGACAATGGATAAACTGAAATATATGGGTTTTGACTTTCTGATTCTTGTAGATTTTATAGTTTGCAGTTGCAAAGAGAGAGAGGGAGAGAGGGGGCAAGTTCAGAGTTGAGAACGAGAATAGAGATGGAGGCGACTGGGGAGGCTAACTTGAGTTGCCCTAAAAATATAATCGGTTATGGGGCAGGGGCGGGGCAAGTGAGGGCGGGGCGGAGCGGGGGCGGTTATGGGAATTAGAGGCAAAAAATTAACTGGTTATAGGGCGGTTTCAGGGGCACCAAAATTAAACGGGGGCAGGGATGGGGAATGGGAAACCCTCCCCAAACCGCCCCATTGTCATCCCTACTTCAGAGCTTGCTGAATAAGTGGAAGCAGAGCGGTGGCGGGAATTGCTGGGCATGGGAAGGCATTACATGCGATGACACAACCAGTAGAGTGACAGAGATCAATCTCCCAGGCTTATTTTCCGTAGATGCTTGTCCTATCCAGAAGACTACTATGGAAGGTGGGTTCTCCTTCACTGGCACTTCTCACGTCTCTCCAAGATCCCTGCAAGTCTTGGAAGCCTCGAAAATCTTACACGACTACATCTGCATTCAAACCAGTTTTCTGGTGCAATACCAGCAGAGATTGGTAACTTGACAGAATCGGTGAGTTTGGATCTTCATCGAAATTCTCTTAGTGGTCAAATACCAGCAGAGATCTGTAACTTGCAGGCTCTGGAAATGATTGATCTTTCCCTCAGCAATCTTGAGCGAGAGATCCCATTTCCATCAAGCTTAATCTGGCCAAATGCCGTCCTTCAGCTAATATTTTGGTAACTGTTTCTCCGGCTTTCGGATACCTTACCTCCCTCTCGTTTCCCTCTCCGGAAACCTAGGGTTACCTCCTAGTCCTTGTAAGTCTTGAACACTGACATTTTTTATCATATTATATTTATATATTATACACTTGTCTGCAAGTATGAATCTGTATCGAAAGCAGTTTTTCATTTTGAAAATAGCAGCATAATGCATCAGAATCAACCCAATCTAGAATCATTTCCCTATCTAGAACCGTTTCCCTTGCAAAGTAATTATAGGTTATGCCTAACTGATTTGGTCCTTGGAATTTTTCAGACATTACGAAATAAGTACTAAATTACACTTCAAACACCGCACCAAGAATCTATCTGTGCTAGGAGAAGCCTTGCAGGAAACAGGATGTTCGAAAATATTTATTCAAGTGGAATGCGTACCAAATAATGGACTGTCCTGCAAAAATCAGTTAAATATGTGTGTGCGCGCGCGCGCACACACAACACACAAGTACACACGCACATACTTCGCACAAATGAAAGTTTTCTATAGAAAAAATATACTTTTATTTAATATATTAATTTTGAGCCTTACAGTGTATGTGCACAATTTAAATGGACTGTTGACTGTAACCCAGTTTCTGATCATTCATGCAGTCAATTCTATCTAATTGTATACATCATAATATCTGCTCTGGCAACTCTTCGGCTTTGTTCCCCTGGTTTATAACAGAAACGAAAGGTAATATTAATAATAACATGCAATATAAAAAAAAGCAAAAATCAGGAAAAAATTGTAATGAAGAATGGGATAGTTTAATATTGGGTTGCCACTCAAACTTGGTGGGTACTGGAAGAACTTGCCTGAATTGTAAGGCCAACATCCAAAATGCAGTGCTTTAGGCTATCCAGGAATGCATCAAACCCTTTCCTAGAGATGTAAATAAATCGGTGCATATCCACATCAAGCTCGAAATAGTTTTCTCCCTGTAAAAAGTTCACGGAAACATGGCTGAGAATGGAAGCATGAAAAACACTACATTCTAATTTTTTCCAGAATTGTTGATATTTAACAAACCTAATGTCACTTCAACTTGCTCGTTGCTCAACCAAAAGGAAGTCATAAGTAGCAATAATTAAGCACATGCTACAAAATTCGCAACACTGTGTTACTCAACAAAAACATAACCCGCACAAGGACGGATGTAGCTAGTAACTACACATACATCCACTATGATGTTGCAAACAGCATTAGCACCTCTCAACTGGGGATAAAAGCCTATTAGACCTCGCAACCTCATAGCCAAAAAAATGAAAAAAAAAAAAAATTAGATGAAGAATGAACTATTGATTAATTCCAATTCTAGGAGACATCCGGATACCATCGACTGTATTTTATATTAAACCAAAAACAGTTGAGTTTGGTGGACTAGAGCTTAGTGATCTTCTCTTCTCAACTGAAGGGAGAGTAGAAGCAAGACAAGGAACACAGGTTGTTTGGAAGAAGTCCACAATTTTCCAGTACTCCTTCCTCCCAGCCACCATTTTCATCCACAGAGGAGGAGATTTCATCAAGGAACACTGGTTGCTTTGCTTCATTTGCAGGTCCTTCAGATTTATATTTGGAATCAACATCATTTGAATGGATTGAACTTTTAGCAACCTCACTGAGAGAGTTGCGTGCAGAATTTCCTGCTGTTAAGTACCCTGGTCCATGTAGTTGATCAGTTGTAGAGGTGCATAGGTTATTGAAAATATTGTCTCTGTTATCACCATCACTTAGAGAAGCAATACCTTATACAGATGAACCTTCAAATCCATTTTGAGACAGCACATCTGAGAACAGAAAACATATCCATAGTTCAAAATCAACATAACAGGTCAATCAGAAGGTCGAAAGAAACATGAAGTTAAAATACATGATTAAAACTAAATTTTCCATATTTTTACCATCCAGGACACTTTCGAAATCTTCATCACAGTCAGAGTCAAGTATGGCAGCAGAATCAAACCATGCCTCCTCAATACTTCCTGTCAGTATTATCACATTGTGACAGAAATCAGGAAAGCAGCATTTGCAGCTACTAGAGTGGCAGATTACTATCTCGAGGATATTTCAATTTGACACATTGAAAAAATGATACAGTATTTAACAGAAACCAGAATTAGAAAAGTACTGCAATAAAAAAAATTGTAAAGGAAGCCTTTAGAATTTTTTGTTTCTCTACCTAGCCATGATCTTGACATTTCTGCATGTTCATTAGCCATAAACAGCGTCTAGGTCGTACACTGTTATCAAGGGCCCAAGGCGCACTAAGGCGCTAAAGGTCCTTTGGAGCCTAGGCGCAAGGCAAGGCACACTATTGAAAAATTAAATTACTGTTAAAACATATTCATATTCCATATTAAAGGTGCAAATGTTGTCAAAGGCACACCTGGGCACACAACAGGCGCACTCTTAACAACACTGGGGTGGTATGAACTGGGAAGGATTGTGCATAACAGATGTACTAAAGGAAAATACACACATGAAGCTTGTTTTCTATGGAACAGGGAAAAAAACTAAAATTCTGTATTCTTGATCCAACATATCTAACTTTACATGACTTTTAACTTCTTAAGAACTTGAAATCAGGCCACAAAAGGATGTCTTTGTAGCATCCTTAAGAAGTTTACCAAAACCATATTTCCAAGGCACCAAATGCAGCAATCAATCACCGCCCTAATGTTATGTAACATCCTCACTGTGAATACCTGCATGGTAGCTATCTCTGTATAACTAAGCTAATAATTTAGAGTGCAGTTTCCCTAACCACCAATTTACATGTATAATCCACCTTCTAGTGTTTACTGCCCCTAAGCTCTTTGCGGACCCAATAAGCGCAATTAAAAACTATAGTAAAATTAGAGAATGCTATTTGCAACATACGATATCCTGTAGTAATGCATCACTAATTTATCAACCAGCTATAGTTTTCTATACATAACATCATCCCATTAAACTCCCATATATTTGGAAGCTACTTTTACCATGTCTATTGCCAAACTACATATATATAAATATATATATTACAATTCCCCATCCCTTTCTCCAAACTACAAGATCTTGAACACTATCAATCTTCAAACAAGGCACTCATGTTGTTTTCTACAAACCAGACCAAGTTTTGAACCCAGATGCAATTGTACAAAATAAGACGCATCTCCCACGGCTTTGAACAGGGAATTGGGACTCATATAGTGATCTCCACAAAGTACAGTTTTCAGTCCTTGGCTCACCAACAAGCCTTGAGAGGACTCACCAAAGCCTCCAATTTGAGATGTGATCAACTTATTTGTCTTTGATAGCTAACAAATCAACTAAAGAACTGCATCCATATCTATTTAAAAAAGACACCATCAGCTCATCTACCAGGGAAATGTAGAACCAAAATCAAATCATGGAAAAGATTTGAAATACTCTACAAACTTTACCCTGAACATCCTAATTTCATGAATTATGAAAAAGAAAGGACCACCAAATTGTCAGGCAATTTTCAAAAAATTTCAAGGTCAATGATCATGTAATGATTTGAATGTTGAAACCAAAAAGTAACAGTTCTTATAAGAATTCCTCCCAAATCCAAAGCTGTACATCTTTATGTTAAGAGAGTACCAGCTTCACACAATGCAGCTAGCTTAGCTTAGTCCAAATTCCCATCTTTCTCTCACAATCCAAACCATAAACTCCATAAAACACAGTTCAAATTCAAAATTCAATTTCAAATTGCAGTTTCAAAAAAAAAAAAAAAAAAAATTGAAACTCCTAATCATTATTATATATATGAGTATGCAGAGAGATAGAGACAGAGAGAGGACCATGAAAAGTGGGATTGTTATGGGAGCGATCCGAAGGGGCAGACTTGTGGACCTTGTCCAACGATCGATCAGACAAATGAGACAAAACTCGCTGCTTGATTGATTTCCTTCGCTTGCTACACTTTCTCTTCGACAAACTCGATCGACCTCCCACACAACTTTCCGGCGTCGATACGCAAACACGCATAAACAATATATTCATACATACATATACGTGTGATTGTTTGAGTGTGTGTAAAAGAGATATGAAGCTGAACAAGAAAAGAGAGAACACCGAAAACAATAGCAATGGGTGGAGTAGGGAAGCAAACAATTACAACATATATGTATATAATGCTTCCCTGCCCAACAATCCCCATAGATTTTCGGAAAACATCATCCCCATTTCAGATCTGCTCTCAGCCGCCTCACTTGCCCTAATTTGACTGATAGATATACTGAAATATATGGGTTTTGAACTTCTGATTCTTGTAGATTTTGTACTTTGCAGTTGCAGAGAGAGAGAGGGTAAGTTCAGAGTTTTTTTTTTTTTTGTTTTTGAAAATTTTCAATAAAATACATTTGAGAGGCTCAGATCTGGTTTTGATGAGGGCAAGAGTATATCCCACCGCCCTGGCTGCAACAACAGTTGCCTGTGAGAGAAGAACCAAATCTCTCTCCCACATACCCTCTGGTTTGCCCCGCCAACAAACGGATCCGATTCTCAATGCCAGTATGATCCACTCAGAACATATATCATCACAGCCTCTTACAATGATGATTGATGATGGAAACTACAAAATCTACAAGAATCAGAAGTATACATACACAAAGGGCTGTTGATTCTATAGGAAATGAAATCATTGGCTCTAGATGATCTCCCATCCCTCATTTTGTAGGAGATCATCGTTTACAGAGAGGGGCAACCACCCTTAGAAACATCCCATCCCTCTGAACGACCCTCATTCTTTTTCCGAGTGCAGGGCCACCAGAAAAAAATATAAACATTTTTAGGGCAAATCATTTCAGCCTCCACAATCGCCTCATCCCATCCCTCTGAACGAGACTCATTCTTTTTCCGATTCAGAGTTTTTCTGTTTTTTTTTTTTTTGTTTCCCTAGTCAGAACTCCTTCGTGACCCACCCTAAGCTACAAACTTGGTGGTACAGAGCCTCGCTCCAAGGATACCGTTTCGTTGAGATTAGAGATGATGCGATTGGGGAGGCTGAAATTATTTGCCCTAAAAATACCTATAAATTTTGAGGGTAATGTGCAAAAAAACCCCTGAACTTTACTCTCTCTTCCAAAAAAACCTCCTTGAACTATTTTTTTAACAGAAAACCCCCTAAACTATCACACTTTTTTCAAAAAAAAGTCAGGTGACACTGTTCCAATAAATTTTGGCCGTAAAATAGTCACGTGCATATGCTGTAAATTGAAAATGCCAATCCTACCCTCTTTCTTTCTCTATGTCTAAATTCTTTCCCCAAATTACAGCCATTGGACCCTGCAATTTATTGTTCTACAACGAGACATTCACCAATTTGGGAAAAGAACTCAGCGTCGGAGGCACGACACCGGTGAACTGATTGTCCGGGAACTACAAAACGAAGAGATTCGCACACTGAGACAGGTCCGGGATAAGACCCGTGAACCGTCACCGAGCTTTCCATGTCCAAGCTCACCGCGCCTACCAAAAGCTCATCACATAGCCGTCGGACCAGAGCTCATCACATCGCCGCCGGATATGTTCTCACAACCGTTTTCTTGTCTCCCCCAGATCCGTTTCGAGCTCGATCCACCACCGCCGGATCTGTTTTCATCAACCTCGCAATCGCAGCCTCCTTCTCTCCGATCCACCACTACCTCATCATTGTGGCTCAACTGAATCCATCACCGTCAATGTTGACAACTGCCGTTTCGCCGGCGACTCTACGTACCTCGAACGATCTCACACAGGGATTCGAACCCACTTCCGAATTTTGTCCCGGTCCATTGTATGCCAGTTCCGGCCCAAGTTCTTGGTTGTAATAAAACAAGAGAATTGACATAGAGAGAGAAGATCTAAGCATTAACGGTGCAATCGCAGCGGCCAAAAATTGGTGCACTAGCAGCGGCCAAACCACTAAAGTCTCCGGCAAAAGAGGAGCGGTGTTACACTGAAGTTGTTGATGCAGAGGTCTCGATAGGAGGAAAATTCTCCACGTTGATGGTGGTGGTGAGCTGGCCGCCGGGCGATTCCGGTGACTTGGAGACCTGTACCATGGCGACACAAGGTCGCCAAGTAGTAGGTTTGGACATGGGTCGCCATGAAGTCGACCTTTCCAAGCTGTGATGCACCTACGTAGCCGCAACCTTGTGGTCGCTTTTTCGCGACGCCGATGACCACTACCGGAGCAGTGCTTCCATCGCCGGCCATGAAAAGGAAAGAGAGGGGAAGAGAAGGTTAGACAGAAGAAAGAGATAAAGAGGGAGGAGGGGGGAGGTTCGTACAGTAGCTATATTGGTGTTGCAATAGATGAGTTAGGGTTTCAAAGCTTAACTTTCACTGGTTGGTTCGGCGCTGACTCTGTTTGGCGTAGAAGTTTTGGTAAAGTGATAATGAGTTGTCTAAATATTATTGGTTGTTCACAATTTGTTTGACACATCAGCAATACAAGCCCATCAAACACTAAAACGACGTCCTTTTATAAAAGGGTAATTTTGTAATCAAACATCTCCGGTGACCTTTTATGCCGGAGACTATTTATTTTGTCCTTAAATTGTCCATTTTTAATAGATCAGGGGGCATTTTTTAGTTTATGGGGGTTTTGTGTTTTTTGCTGAAAGTTAACAGGGGGGTTAAATGCACTTTACCCTAAATTTTGAGGCCCTAGGCTATTGGGGAGGCTTATTAGGCTTGGGCCTTTATTTTAGTATGATGGCTGAGTTGACTTGGGCTTGATTGGGTGGGTTAATTTTGGGGTGGGCTAATATTATTAATAATTTTTTTTTTTTTTTAGGTTGAACTAAATTTAGTATAGAATTTTTGCTGTGGTTGGAGCTATTGGCACCTGCAATTTAAGGTTTGGTTTTGGCGACGTAGAACAACAGCGAGCATGGATGACTGCGATTTTCCGGTGGCAATACGTGATGAAGGAAATACTTTGACAGTGGTGACATGATGATGGGTTGGGTTTCAATGTTTCTCTTCTTGGCCTTAGATGTAAAAAGGATTGTATGGTCATTTAAAGAAATTTGGGTAGTCACGTGACCTATCATGTGCGTATTTACGGTCAAATTCAACCGACTTATCACCGGACGGGGTTAATTGCACCAAATTGGTCAGTTCAGGGGGGTTATATGCCAAATTAGTAGATCAGGGGGGTATTTTGCTTCATGGCCAATACTTGAAGGGGGTTTTTTGCACTTTACCCTATATGATGATATGGTGGTGTACAATCCTCACCACATTGATTTGACACAAAGTAAATACTACATACACTATAAGGAAAAGTATTACATACACTAAATTTGACAAGTAAAATGAACCAGAGTTGAAATGCCTTACTTCACTTGAATGCCAACATGAGTCCTACCTTGATATTTTGGGTTCGTGGGTCAAAAGAGGTTTCTAGCTGGGTTCGTCGGAAAACACCTGACTGATGAAGCCAGTTCCTTTCCTCCTGTTTGTCGTTGTAAGCAAAAAAAAAAAAAAAAAAAAGTGTTATCACTCCATTCGGGCAAGGTTTGTTGTCGTAAGCAAAAAAAGTGGTAAGAAAAAAAGGAAAAAAAAAAATGTGACTAATGAGTGAAAAAAAACAAATAGTCACAAAATTTAAAACTTAAATACCACAAGACAAAGGTAACAGAGTTTTCACCCCATTTGGATTATCCTATGCTGAAGCAGGCGGGTACTTAAACCCTTTAATCCTAGCAAGTACCTCCTCCCAACCCTCTGCTTAAAAATTATGATGCCACAAAGAAATGTGAATACACATACCTATTACTGACACCGCTCATGCCAACAACTTTCTTCTACACACCTCAACCTAATATAACAAAATAATAAAAATTGTCAATTTTTTTTACAAATATATAATTGGAAAATGAGTTACAAGTTGCCACCTTAAAGAATGGGAAAAGAAAGTCTTTTGCTATTGATGATGAATGGTTTGTAATGATTCGGAACGACAACGTTTTATCTTGACACCGGTGGGGTGCCTGCCAAACAACCTCCGATGGCAAAGTTAGTTTCCTGAAGAAATAAAGTGAGCAATTAATGAAGTGGAGTTCAATATTGACCGTACCTCACTGGTTGGTGGGTTGCCTCCTTTTTATAATTTGCCGACGTGGAGTTTGTTGCAATTTCTGAGGAGACCCTTTGCCGATAATCACAATTTCACCTTATCATATCAAAACTACTTTTTGAAATTGTAACGCGAACAATATTAATCACCTTATCTTATCTTATCTTATCCTATCCATAATCAACCTGTTCAGCTTCTATATCAAATTTCCTCATCAGTTGCCCCCCGTTCCCGAATTCTTAAGTGTTGAAAATTGAGAACGATACACAATTCATTACAAGTCGTCTATTTAATTTTAATTTTATATAAACAGATCAGCCTACATCAAAAAGAATTTTATTTGAATACAATTACTATAGATGAATGTATTTAATTTTTTACTTTATATATAGATAAGTCTTTATCCACATAAAAAGTAATTGTTTCCTACCAATACTTTTAAAGCTTACTGCACTTTCATATAAAAAGTGATTACTTTTCCTAGTACAACGAGCCAACCTTATTTCCTGAAGTCATAAGTTTGACTTTCATGCATTTAATTTTCATTTTAAATATAAATCTGTCATTATCCATCTAACAATGCTATACATGATTGTCTCCTAACAACACTTTTATTGCATTTTAAGAAGTTGAAATTTTACCTCAAAGGGCGA
The DNA here is from genome assembly GCF_030987335.1 of Cornus florida. NCBI lineage: Eukaryota > Viridiplantae > Streptophyta > Magnoliopsida > Cornales > Cornaceae > Cornus > Cornus florida. The sequence continues at coordinate 21,634,770 of NW_026775574.1, forward strand.
GCCAATCACGTTTCTTGACATCAAATATTTGACTTATCAATCATCCAAGTTATCTTTTTTCTTTAAAAAAACTGTTGCACAATAAATTACTGACCTGCTTCCTCGCCCTTCTAGCGCCATAGCTTTTTAGATAAGCTTTGCTCGCCTGCTCACCTACCCTACATCTTAGCTTTCTAGATAAAGTGTACAACAAGACACACAAACAGAGCTTTATATATTTATATAACAATATATTTTTATATAAAAACAGTGCTTTCTAGATAAAGTGTACGAACAGAGCTTTATATCTTTATATATATATTTTTTGTACCTTTAGAATTCTTACATGATTTGAATTCTACATGTCCTCGAGTTTAACCACTTTCAAGCATATCATGAGGATTCAATTTCGTACGTTATTTCTTCTTTATAAATCACCTTGGAGGAAGAAATTAATCATCCTCTTCAAAGCAACTGGTAGAGAGCTGGTAAGTTTCTTATTTTCTATATTGAATAATATTCTTCTATCTCTATCTTTCATACTAGATTCTTCAAATTTCCCATCTGCCTTTCTTTTCAAGCGTTGTTATTATTTTACCTGTTTTGGTCCATCAGAGACTTTATTCGAAAACTTTATTGGTAGCAGTGAGGCTAGACGTTTATACGGCATTCTGAGTGGTGTTGCTGATTTGTTTAGCCCTTTAGCATATCCTCTCATGAAGATAACACAGATAGTGAGTTTAGCCAACAAAGCTCTAAATCCGAGTATGGTTCGCCTCCTTTGCGTAAAAACCTGCGCAAAGAGTGCATGACATAAAATGCCCACTTTCTCTTCACAATTTAGAACGCTTTAAACTATCATACTCGATTCCAAACAATGTTCGCCTACGATTTCCTTCTCCCGATAAGAGGGCTTGCACCCCTAATCCAGGTGAGGTCTGCTTTTATGAATTTGCCTTCTTGTCTGGTCTACACTTTCTCGTACCCATTTTTCTCAAAGAGATACTCAACTATCTCAATATTGGCCCCACTCAACTTTCCTCCAATGCCTGGAGGACGATGGTAGGCTGCATGGTTCTTTGGCGGGCTTGTGGTAATGGTTTGCTAACCATGAGCCAATTCCTTTACTGTTATGTTCCAAAGAAGATGAATGATTGATGGTACTTTACAATTAGGGACAAAAAGAAAACACTTATTACTGGGAACCCTTCCCACAACAAAAATTGGAGGGATCACTTCTCTTTTGTCTCAGGTGACAACTGGGAATTCTTTTCCAACGAGGCACTATTTTTTGGAGGAGGGAAGCCAATCCCTCGAGTATGGAGTGATTCGAACTCTTATGGTGAGTTTGATGATTTATAACATACATGTATGCATATTGAATTTTGAATTTTTGATAAGATGTCTTGTTACTTTTTAGACTTTAAAGAACAGCCTGACCTTTCATCGTATGAGCGCCAGAAGATAGTGAACGCCATTGACCATCCAGCTAACTTCTCAACTTTAGTAACTGCCCAAGGTCTATTCATTCATGGGCTAGGTCCTACGGCCAAACATTCTCCCACCAAAGCAGGTACTTGCCCTATTTACTTATATATATATATATACATATACATACATATATATATATATATGTATATGTATATGTATACATTCTCCCACCAAAGCATGTACTTGCCCTGTTTACTTATATATATATGTATATGTATACATTCTCCCACCAAAGCAGGTACTTGCCCTGTTTACTTATATATATATATATATATATATATATATGTATATCATGCTAATAATTATATATGTTTAGGCATATCGAAGAAGTTTAACAAGAAAATTCTCGATTTAGCTCGGGAATCAACCGATATCCCGCTTACTACCCCTCCTAAAAGGAAACGTGTTTCTGAAGTTATGATAAATGAGCACATACCAAAGTCTAGCGTCGCCTGTTCGCCTTCTCAGCTTCCACCCCACCGTGTAAGTTCGGTCGTTGCTAGCAAGCATGCTTCTGCACAGAAAGGTGATGTCCATCCTATTGTGGATCCCTTTGCTTTTGGCGCATCAGTCCTAGACAATTGAAACTTTTCATTTGAACGGATAAAGGAGTTTTTAGTGAAAGATGATCAAGCCCGGTTGAATTCTCATACTTCATCTGAAGTGGCCAAAACGCTCTTGCATGATCTTGGCAAGGTTATGATTTGATTCTTTTAACCACTTGATTGGTTTGTATTACATATTTGTTCAAACTTGTAGCCTTCATTCTTGTAGTGCATTACTCGAGCTGTTTATTTATCCTCTCGAGCTATAGAAACGAAAAAATCATGCCATGACGAAATAGCTTCTCTCTTTACCAAGCATCAAGGTCAGATTGATGCCGCCACTGCTGAACTCAATGCCAAAAAAGATGCTCGGGTTAAAGCTGAAGCTGTTTTTCAAGAGGAGCATACTAGGGCTGAAAGTCTTAAATCAAAAGTAGAGGGACTTACCAAAGAGATGGCACTAACTAGGTCATCTGCGGTTGAAGAATACAAATCTTCCAATAACTTCAAAGTAGCCCAAGCAAAGATGAACATAGATGGTTTCGAAGCTTTTCGAGCTCAAGTCACTTCTGATTTTCCAGATATGAACTTTTCTTCGATTCAGTTGGAGAGTGATAATGAAGCTGATGACTAGTTCCAAAAATTATTATTATTATTATTATTTTTTCATTCTCCTAGTGGAGTAGTTTTTAGTCAAAAAAAAAAAAAAAAAAAAAATCGTTCTTCTAATAGTAGATCTGCACTTCTTTTATAATAAATGGCGTTGTTTGAACTTGCACTTTTTTTTATATTAAAGTAGGCATCATCTATATACATATATATATACAGAATGAGTTTTACGAGCTTCACCCAGCTCGCCCTTTCAAAAGGGATGGAGTTTTACGAGCTTCACTCAGCTCGCCCTTTAATAAGGGGGTAGAGTAGCCTAACTTTACCTTTTTCTAAGCATTTTGTGCTCTTTTCTTCGATGTATTTTTAGTAGCAAAGGAGACTACCAAAAAGAAATTATGAGATCATAATTTTATTGAAGAATCAATCCATTCTAAAACATCATCATAATGAACATCATCAGAGGAGGACATATTAGTCCTTTTTATTGAAAAGTAAAATCAATCACAGAGATCATAATTATTTCAGGAAAATAAAGCTAAACTATCAAGCTAGCTATCTCTTTTATTGAGAAAATAAAATAAGGCACACAAATCTTTTACTGGTAGTACCTCCTTGTAGGGGTTCTTTTTTACTAGGTAATTAAATAGCAATAAAATAGAGATATCAGGAATACAAATACGAAGGAAAATAGAGGAGATGCTCAGTGTAGGAGGAGGAAAAGAAGACCAACTATCAAGATCAAGATGGTGGTAGGGCGAGTATACAGTATTTCATGACAGCTTTTCTTTCGTTCGGGAGGTTTTTGCAGAAATAGAGCAGGGCGTGACCAATGAAAACCTCATCCAGGAGGCTACACTCCTATTGGATGATGTTCAGAGGCTCGAGGTTCCGGTTTCATGGCTGTGAAGACGATTATTTGTGGCTGAGAAGTGTTTGCAGCAGCGACTACTCGCACCATGCCTTCAAGAAGAACGGGCTCGTATTGGCAAATTGAAGGGGGAGCTCGCACAAGAGCGAGAGAGCTTGGAAGTATTGACAGCGTACTCACGGGAGCTCGATGATGATTACTCACTGCTGTCATCATATAGGGATTAGACTTGTAGGTTGTTCTTTTGATTATTGATGTAAACATGAGTCAAGGACTCCACAATTGTAATCGAACAACCTTGAATGAAAAGAAAGAAAATTTGTGATTATTCCACTCTTGTTTTTTTTTTTTTAAGAACTCGAGTCATGCACCAAGCTGAATAAAACCAGTAACATTCATTCAGGATAGCCAAGTTTAACAAAAGTAAGGCTTGAACCAGACATTATTAATGGGGCTATGATCAGAGCCCTTAAGTATGCAATAACCACTATCACTATATGTCTTAACAATATAGGGGCCCTCCCAATTAGGTGAGAACTTGGGAGCTGAGAGGCCGCGCATAATGTGGGAAGCAGCTTTAAGAACGAGCTGGCCTGGTTGGAACTGTCGAGGTTGGACATGCTTGTTATATGCTCGCGCTATGTTGCGCTGGTACTGTTGGAGGTGCTATAGGGCTACCTTACGCCGCTCATCGAGGGCTTCCAACTCAATATCTCGTGACATGGGAACCCCGCTGCGTGAGGTGAGTTGCGCCGCCAGCATTGCAATATCAATGGGCAAAACAGCTTCCGTTCCATAGACAAGAGAGAACAGAGTTTAACCTTGGAGTGCTTGGCGGAAGTGCGATAAGCCCAGAGTGCTAGAAGCAATTGCTTTACCCATGTGCTAGGCTTTTCTTCGAGCGTCCGACTTAAGATTCGAATGAGATTCTTATTTGAAGCCTCTGCTTGGCCATTACCTTGCGAGTAATATGGCGATGAACGCTTATGCTAGACATTGTACTACCTGAGCAATCGCTTGACTTTATGATTAATGAAAGGAGTACCATTGTCGGTGAGAAGGTAGTGAGGGATTCCAAAGCGGCAAATAATATTCTTTTGTATGAAAGCCGCGACGGCCCCACCGGTGGCATGCTTAAGGGGGATTGCCTCGATCCATTTAGTGAAGTACTCTGTTGCAGCAAGAATCCACATGTGACCTTGCACCGGTGGATGGATTGACCCGATAAAATCCGGCCCCCATGTGTGGAATGGCCAAGGGACTTCAATAGGATAGAGGGGTGTAACTGGTGTATGGATCTGGTGATGATGATGTTGACAAGGTTAACATTTTTGTACATAAAACTTGGCATCGCGCTCCATAGTAGGCCAATAAATTCCCTTTTGTAACAAATACGCGAAAAGCTTGCGTGAGCCTTGATGCTCCAACTGGTGAGCCTCCTTGAGAGCTTCCATGGCGTCATTGTGAGATAAACATCACAGATACGTACCATTGAGGGTTCGATGAAAGAGTTCACCTTCCCGAATCTCGAATCGTGCGGACTTCCTCCTGAGCTTTGCAGTAGCTTGTTTATCATCTGGAAGGGTACCATGTGCAAGGAAATCAATGAACGGGCGACGCCAATCAACCATCTCGAGAATACAAGATTCGATCTCATCCATTACAGCCTGACCTCGCGGGCAGGTACGTTGCAAGGTATTGGCCTGAACTGCCATATCTGGCCAAAAATAACCCTGACGCTGGAGTCGCCGATACAACGCCAAAGGTGTAGCACAGTGCTGCTCGTGGCTGCCTCAGCATCCCGAGGGCCCAAACATCTAGCTAACGTTCTGCATGCCAAGGCATAGATACATTGAGTGCCGCACATATGCATGGCCCAATGATAGAAATTGCACAACCTCGGGATGATGTGCAAGGGCTGCCTCGAGGAGTTGTACATAGGCGCGAGGGAATAGCATACCCATCCACTCTACCTCCGCGCTAGCAGCTTGTGGCCCTCTGCCACTCACAGCACGTTCAGCCCCCAAGGTTGGCTTGCCAAGAGGGTGAGGAGTCCTTTCTGCTGTAGTTTGCTCAACAGTGGGAACTATGGACTGCCTCGCTGGGGTAGCCATGGCATTCACCATAGTAGTCTCCGCTTGTGGCACCGGGAGGACCGGTGAAGGTTGCAACTCTGTCAAAGGAGAGGTTTGAACCCTCTCCTCTTGCAACGCCACCTCGCTTACCAAAGGGGCCTGTTCTGTCTCCTGTGTCTCTAAAGGCAAGGCTTGGGGGTCTCGCTTAGAGGCCTCGCCCCTTTCGGAAGAGACGTACTCTCTCATCTGTTCATCTCTCGGTTGTGAGGGTTCTCGCATCTTTATGGGCGAGCTCGAAATTATATCTGTATTCCCTCATGGGGCCACCTCTACATTTTCGCCCCTGGGTGACCCAGCTACAGCATCGCCTGAACGACTTGTCACCTCAGGGTTTAGGGATCCTGACCCATTCTCAGCCCCTCACTTGGGCATCGTCTAGAGACATATCCTCCCCCTCTTGGGGAAGTACTGTGTCCTCAGCAATGTCAGCACTCGCTTGAGGTGGAGCTGTAGCACTTACATACCCTCGCATCATTTCTGCCACCTCAGCGGCATGCATGCGCACAGGTACTTCTCGAATGGTGATGAGAGGTGAGACATCCAGCGCGAGCTCTTCCATTTCTTCCTCTCTCACCCCCGTTGAGGTGTCCTCCTGACCATAACAATACAGGGCATTCTCACTTAAGGCTTTCATAAAATCAAAAGTAGGTAAATTTGGAAATTCACTATCAGAAGCTAGTACCTTGCCTGAGCTTATATCATGGACAATGGCATCAATTCCACCATCTCGCACCCGATGAAGCCTGCGTGACCCCCCCTGCCCTAGCCCAAAGGCTGCAGCCATCGAGCCATGCTCTCCAACAAGAAGTTGTTCGCCATTATCTTCAGAAGTAGTCGTATCCTCACTCTCAGTTGGTTCATCCACGTGTGGGATTCTACTCGTGGAGGCCATGGGTCGAGATGTACTTGGCGCTGGAGGCCTTACCCTCTCCTCCCTCACGCTAGCAATGGCTGGCTCTGCAGTACTTATAGCTACACGTTTGCTGGAAGGGCAAGGTTTGCGCGTGAAGTTGCCCTCGTCTTGTGCCTACAGACAGGCGCTAGGGCTGCCTCGACTGCAGGATTAGTGGTTGCTGCGACGGGTTAAGAGGATTCCCCTTGTTACGTTGCAGTGGGTACAGGGTCAGGCGCGAAGCTGCAGAGGTCCCCCCTGTCAAATTCTATTGGAGGCCTCAGTGAATGGTCCCCCGAATAGATCACCAATGCCTTTGCACGATGGGCAGGACTCTGACAAAAATCTTTCCAGCTTGCTAGCTCTATTGCCCATAGTGAGCGAGCCGTCTCTATACATCTCGGGACCCTGCCTCTTCTTGGTAGGAAGACACCGCCAATTCCTTCACGAAGTAGCCCAATGTGAGCCGCTACAAATCTCGTGAAGCTACTTTCGTAAGAGTCCTCACCCTCCACAAAGATGTATTGCGAGGGTACCCCCCTATTGTAGCCAAATTGCAGAGGGACTCTGCGAAGGTTATATGTCTTTGCTATTTGGCCCCCTTCCCATTATGCGGGCAAGTAGCCAGGGGTGCTCATCAACAAAAACACCAACACTTCGCTCGCATTTAAGTGATGAGCACCCGCTGGAATGTGCTCATTATCATCAAAATACGTGGGCAGAGTTTTAACCCCAGGTAGGTCCACCGCATAAGGGCGACTAATGAATTGGAAGCTTTGGTCCAAGGCATATCCTAGCCGTCCTCATGGCGACCGACCATGCCATCTCATGCCTCGCACCACCTCCTCGTCCACAGCCAAGTCTGCTGGGATGGGAGCATAAGATTGGAACCTCTCGTACAGGAACATTTGTAGAAAGATGGTAGACGCGTACGAGTAATAGACATAGCGCCCCACAGACCGTCCCAAGTCTTCCTACACTATATCGAGTCGGTGGTATAATGTTCCCAAAAAGAGAGGTGCGAGGGCCACTTTCACACCACTCGCCAGCTTCAACGCCAGATCCACAAGTCGTGGCTGCAGAACATCCTCCGGAGTCCCCTCGAACAGGTATCTCAATAGCCAACATAGTAAGTAGGTCGCGAGACTGGAAGAATGATTAGCCCAAGGACCTGGAATCCCTTTTCTTCCCTCCTCTGAGAGATTCTTTTTTGTCATGGGAAGTCCTTAAAATAGTATCGCACCAACACCCCATGAGTGGCCTTGCGTGTACCCTTGCCTCGCTCAGCATGGCGAACACCCTGTGCGCCCTACAACGACCTAAAATCTTTGGTTTTCTCCAGTGCCGTCTCGAGATCATGAGCCAAAGTCTCTTCAACTTACACGAACTCCCAAGAGCCATGATTTTCCACCCCTTGAAAAGGTAGGCCTAGCAACTGGCTCACATCCTCAATCGTGGGAGTGAACTTTCCCCACGCAGTAATGAAAGTGTGCGAGCTTGAGCTCCATCGTGAGGTTAATTCCTATAAACCTGTAGTGTCGCGAGGAATGTGTATTTAGCGAAACAGCTTAATACACAGTGTTAAACTCGCTGCGTCCAAGATTGCCTCGTACTCCGGGTTTGCAAGGATCGCATCCGTCCATTTTTCCCAACTATGGACTGGACTTATGTGATTATTGAAGTTCACATAGGACCATGGATATTGCCATAGTTGTTAAAGGCTCAAGGCGCACAAAAGCGCAAATGCCTCCTGGAGCCTGAGGCGCAAGGCGCAAGGCGAGGCGCGCGCCCGACTGAAGCAAGGCGCACGTTGGAAAAAAAAAAAAAACAAAACTCACCCAATAAGTATTAAAGATGCAATAGTATATACAAAGATATAAAAGTCAACTAAATGAATTATTTAAGTTAAATATTCAACATAAAGATGCCAAAACTAATTAAATCAAGTACTTGAGTTCAAAACAGTGAATAATCAAACATATTAACATAAAGATGCGAAAGTCAACTAAGGAGAAGTATAAAATAAAACTAAAACAAACATAAACATCATTTCTTCCTAAGAAGACAACACCAATGAATCTAAATATCATCCTCGTCATCAATAAGCATAACATCATTTTGATCGTCACTAAATGATTCATAATTCTCAGGATCCTCTTCTATCTCATCTGAATCATCCTCATCCTCATCCTCATCCACAAGTCGAACTGAAGAACTTCCTGCTCCCTTTGTTGGTAACCGTGAACTAGAACTAGATTTTGATCTAGTAGACCGTTGCGGCCTGCTAGCCTCTCCAATACCAGCAAAATTAGCAACATCACCCCATGTCAAGGAATCATCTTCATAGACTAGATCATGTTCTGCATCAGAATCATCCATCCTCCCCGTTAACCACTCGTTGCTCTCATCAATGTCATCGAGTAAAATGGGATCAAGAGTGTCACGCATATTATATCGACGCTTCAATGCTCTATTAGATTTGATGAACACTAAATCATTCAAAGTTGTTTGAGCGAGCCTATTTCTTTTCTTGTTATGAAGCTGCAATAAATTCAACCTTAACTAGTAAGTATAAAAAATTAAAATTTTAACTTTCAACAATTAAATTACAAACCTAGTTAGTAGATAGTATATACTTACATGCTCAAACACGCTCCAATTCCGTTCACAACCAGAAGAACTGCAAGTAAGGCTTAAAACCTTTATAGCAAACTTTTGGAGAAGTTTTGTTGACTTGCCATAAGCTTCCCACCAATTAGCTATTAAAAAAAATTAATAATGATGTTTAGCAACTTTAGCTTCATCTTTCTATCGACTCTATTGTCAAAATAATTTTAACACTTAGCTATACTAACTTAATATACTTTACCACTTTACCTGGTCCTCGTGTATTTCTCTGTCTAATAGCAAAGGGATTACCAAAGAGGCCCTCAGCTTTAGAATATAAGGACAGCTCCTCAGTAATTTTGTCTTGGTCTTTGATATCTGGGATTAACCTTGCAATGCATGCATACAAACCCTTTGCAATCTCTTCATCTTCTTCAATTTTCGGATTTGAATAAAAGTATTCTGGGTTCAAATAATAACCTGCTGCATGCAAAGGGCGATGAAGTTGAACATTCCACCTCTTATCAATTATTTCAAAGATATCCTTGTATTTGTCTTCTACTTCCCCAAATGATTTTGCAATGGCTTCTTTAGCCCTATCCATAGCCGCATAAATGTATCCCATGGGAGGCTTTTTCTCGCCATCAACTAATCTCAAAACCGGAATAAGAGGACCGGAAACCTTAAGGCTAAAGACAATGTTGTTCCAAAAGGAAGGCATCAAAACATAAGAAGCAACTCTTTTACCAGCTTCCTCTTTCGCCCATTTACTACGATTCCATTCTTCTGAAGTAAACATCTTCCTCAAGTTATTCTTTTGCTTGTGAATACTTGATAATGTGATGAAACATGTAGCAAATCGAGTCTTAGCGGGCCTAAGCAACTCCTTTTTAGAAGTAAAGTTCCTCATAATGTTCAACAACTTTGGACGCATATAGATATAACTATTCAACTCCACCGCCCTCTGCATTGTTCTGGAGATGGACGGTATTTTCCCAATGTCTTCTAACATCAAGTCTAAGCAATGAGCAGCACATGGTGTCCAATACAAATGTGGGTGTTCTTTCTCTAACATCCTCCCTATTTGAAACCAAACGGAAAAAAGAAAAAATGATATAAATTATATATTAATCAAAAAAGATTTAAATTATATATGTAAAGAATTTACATACTCTTGAAGTTATAAACATTGAACATTCTTACCGGCAGACTTATTGCTTGATTCACTATCTGTGACGACTTGAACGACATTTGCTACTCCAATGCGGTTCACAAATTTATTAAGTAAGTCAAACATCTTTGCACCATCCTTTGAAAAAGAAGAAGTATCTATCGATTCAATAAACATGGTTCCCCTTGGACTATTTACTAGGAAATTAAGCAATGTTCTCCCTCTCTTGTCTGTCCACCCATCTGCCATTAATGAGCATCCAAATTTTGACCACTCCTCTCTGTGGTCATTCATCAAAGCATTGGTATTATCCAATTCCTTCCTAAGCAAAGGAACTCTCACCTCGTGATAACTAGGTGGTTTCATGCCGGGACCATATTGTCCAATAGCTTCAACAACCTCGGCAAAGCTATCATACTTAACAGCATTGAATGCAATTCCTGCATCATACATCCACCTTGCAAAAGCAGCACACGCTCTTCCTCTCAACTCTTTCTTGCATGCATCATTAATGGTTGTCTGTTTTCCCCCCTCCTTTCTTTTTTGTACCACAATTTCTGGTCTGGGAATGAAATATAAATCAATCGGTCCTTTTTGCTTTTGCATCTTTGAGGAATTGACACTAGCACTGCCACTACCCGCACTAGCTACCCTTTTTCGCCGATTGTTAGCTTCCATAACATCATCCTCATCCTCTCCATCAAGGAAATTAATTTCATCACTAGGTAATAAATTCATTTGCTCCTTTTCTTCCTTTTTCTTACTCATGTACTCTTTGATTTCTTCTCTAACACTAGATGGGCATCTTGTGCATGCACTCACATTTCTATACCCTCCAGCTATGTGTTGCTTAGCCCGATAAATACCTCCTTTTGTAACTTTTGCACAAAAGTTACAAGTGACGGCATTTGTATCTTTCGGATTCTCCAAATGTGAGTAATTCCATGCCGGATCCTTTCTTGAACCATCACTAGGCATCTTTTAAAGTACAAACTACAATCAAATTCAAGATAACAAAATAATAACATGATTAGCATCATGTAATCAGTGTCTACAACAACTCTGACAAAAAAAAAAAAAAATTACAGAGCTTCAAAGAATCAAAGGCATATATGGACACTGCATGATAAATTCTATATGAGATTTATCAACTATATGAGATGTAATATATATGCATATATGGACTGCATGATACCATATAGGCATATACCAACTGATATGTATACTACAATTTATTCCAGGCTTTCCAGCAGCACAGAATTGTAAAGTTGTAAACTACAATTTATTCCAGCTCAGAATTGTAAAGTTGTGAACTACAATTTATTCTAGCAGCAGAGAATTGTAAAGTTGTAAACTACAATTTATTCCAGCACAAAATTGTAAAGTTGTAAACTACAATTTATTCCAGCAACTCAGATTATAAAAAAATAAAAAACAAAAATAAAAGAAGAGGTTGAAAAGCAGAAGGCTAGAAGCAGAGAGAGCCGAGAAGAAGAATAGAAAGAAAAAAAAAATTTTAAAAAAAGGTCAGAGAGAGCCGAGAAGAAGAATAGAAAGGAAAAAAAAAAATTAAAAAAAAAATAAGAAAAAAAAATCAGAGAGAGGGTGAGAGCCGAGAGAAGAAGAATAGAGGGCAAAAAAAAAAAAAAATAAAAAATAAAAAAAAAGGAAAGGAAAAATAAAAATAAAAAGAGCCGAGAAGAAAAAAAAAAAAAGAAAAGAAAAAAGAGCCGAGACTCGGCTCAAAGAAAAGAAATAAAAATAAAAATAAAATAAAAAAGCAAGACTGAGAGCCGAGAGAAGAGAACTGAAGAAAAGAAGAAGAAGAAAAAAAAAAGAAAAAAGAAAAAAAAAAAGAAAAAGAAAAGGAAAGGAAAAATAAAAATAAAAAGAGCCGAGAAGAAAAAAAAAAAAAAAAAAAGAAAAAAAAAAAAAGAGCCGAGACTCGGCTCAAAGAAAAGAAATAAAATAAAAAATAAAATAAAAAAGCAAGACTGAGAGCCGAGAGAAGAGACGAGAGAAGAGAACTGAAGAAAAGAAGAAGAAGAAAAAAAAAAAGAAAAAAGAAAAAAAAAAACAGAGGAGAAGAAGAAGCAAGAAGGAGAGAAGAAGAAGCAAGGAGAAGAACTTACAGGCGCTTTGCAGATCCGGGCTTCGCAGACAGCAGATCCGATCATCCGACGAGCTTCCGGCTTGTACTTCTCTCTCTCTTCTCTGTCTCTTACTCTTCTTCCCTTTTCCTTCGCTTTTTGCTTCCGGCTTTTTTTTTTTTTTTTTTTGACAACTGATAAAAGCTTAAAGTGACTGTGACATATCTGAGATTCTGAATATATCACGTGGCTCTGTTACAATTCACAAGACTTGCAAGTTGCAACCAAAATAATAAAAAAAAAAAATCAAAAAAAAAAACTTTTCAAACAGGCGCGCCTGTGCCGCGCCTGTAGCCTTGCGCCTAATCCCCAAAAGCGCACGCCTATTACAAGGCCCTCGCCCTAAGCCTTTCAAGGCGCCAAGGTGGCGCCTGGAGGCGCCTGGCGCCTCAGGCGCGCGCCTTCGGCGCCTTTAACAACTATGGATATTGCCCTTGCTTGACCCCAAATCGCAAGATCGTATCCGCAGGGATACGAAGGGCCAAGTTTATTTCAACTTCTTCCTCCATCAATTCAACCACTTCAAGTGGTTCGCCGGTGACCACAGCCTTGCTCGCCCGGTGCCAAAACAGGTCACTTTTTCTAAAAAAATGGTGCCCGTCGCCATTCCGAATCTGCTGGCACCTTTAGCGGAGGGCAATCCTTCTTGCATAACTCTTGTTTCTTGCTAACCATGGTGGCAGTCCCTTCCACTAAATAAACAATGAACCAAAAGAACTCTAAACTTTCGTGAGATCTCTTCTCCGACGACGATGGAAGTTCAGGTAATCTTCGTACTTTCTAAGTCCTTTTCACAAGTAACCCTTTTACTCTGTCACTGTTCCCTTTTAATAGCCCTCTTACCTCAGGAACCCCCAAAAATCAAATCGGCAACAGACGGTGCATTAATAACTGGAGGCGACCTTTCATGCTCGAGTCTCTTCAGCCTCCTCGAAACAATAAATGACCTAGAAACCTAGTCTTGCACGCGCAATAATTCATTTTGAATCGTCGCACGTGCAGGGGGGCAAAATGTGGGTGTCACTTATCAGACGCTGATGTGGCACGTTAACAAGTTAATATAACCCTAGCTAAATCCTCCGTGGCAAGTTAAAAAGTCAAAAGCCTCGAAAGATCAAATCTCGAGCACTCTAAGCCCTGGCATCGCTCCAGGCCCTCAAGCCTCGAAAGAGCAAATCTCGAGCACTCTAAGCCCTAGCATCGCTCCAGGCCCTCAAGCCTCGAAAGATTAAATCTCGGGCACTTTAAGCCCTGGCATCGCTCCAGGCCCTCAAGCCTCGAAAAATCATATCTCGAGCACCTTAAGCCCTGGCATCGCTTTAGGCCCTCAAGCCTGGAAAGATCAAATCTCGAGCACTTTAAGCCCTGGCATCGCTCCAGGCCCTCAAGCCTCGAAAGATCAAATCTCAAGCACTTTAAACCCTGGCATCGCTCCAGGCTCATCAAGCCTCAAAAGATCAAATCTCGAGCACTCTAAGCCATGGCATCGCCCGAGGCCCAATAAGCCTCGAGAAGCTGATCTTCGAGCATTCCAAGTCCTGGCACCACACCAGGCCCATCAAGTCTCGAGAGACCAACTCTCGAATATCCCGAATCCTGGTGTTACGCCAGACGATGCTGTCTTGAAAGATCGGAGCTCCTTAGCACGAGATGAAGGTAGGATCTTCGTGTTATAGGAATCCATGTTTAGGAAACTTAGGAGAATCTTGGATTGGTGGATGAGAAGTCAAGAGGTGCCTTCGCTCTCAGCAAGGCCCAATTAACAAGATGATGGGATTATACACGACGTGACAGCAAACCTTAAAATCACAATTAATACTGTGTCAGGCTTGACCAACCGACAGCCAAGCAACATTTAATGCCCCTGATTAAGGGAGAAGTGACATGGCAACATAGGACAAGGCTCGAGGAAAGGATTAGACCCTTCAGACCCCTAAATCTTTAGGATTACTCACGTAATCTGGATTGGGGGTGAGGCATGCGAGGAACTATGCATAGAAGGGACCATTGGATAATGACCAATGTAATCTAGATCTATAAATGGCACTGTCCTATGAAGAAATAACCAACCTCCCGAACGAAAGAAAAGTTGTCATAAAATACAGTATACTCGCCCTACCACTATCTTGATCTTGATAGTTGGTCTTCTTCTCCTCCTCCTACACTGAGCATCTCCTCTATTTTCCTTCGTATTTGTATTCCTAATATCTCTATTTTATTGCTATTTTATTACCTAGTAAAAAAGAACCCCTACACTCCTTAAATGTTCAGCATTCCAAGAATGGTCCAACTGATGCCCTCCTAAAGTTTCAAGCCAGTATGCCCCCAGTCTGTTGGTGCTAATAACCTTATAAGGTCCTTCCCAGTTAGGGGATAACTTCCCTTCTCCTCGGGTTCTAGTTGCTGGGGTGACTTTGCGAAGCACTAAGTCCCTAGGTTGAAATCTTCTTGGCTTGACCTTGGCATTATAGTATCTAGACACCATTTGTTGATAGGTGTAATTCCCCTAATTTTAAAAGGATAGTCTCGGTATTTATTTATTTATTTTTATTGTATTTTTTTTAATTGTTTAATTGATTATTTGACTAATTGTTTATGTGTTTAATTGAATTAAGTGTTACTTGATTAATTGGTTACTTATCTATATGTTATTTGTATTTTGTCTAGGTATTATTTGTATTATTTGTTTAATTAGATTGTGTGCTTAAATAATGTATTTGATTAATTGTAATTAATTGTAAATTAAATGATTAAATGTTTTATTTTATTTTATTTTATGGTTATGGTTAGTGGTAATGGGCTAACTAATTGGGTCCCATGAACTACTTGGATAGGAAGTTGGATGGGTATGGATAATTACCCATGGATAGTTGTATATGTATATATATAGATATATATGTATATACATATATATAAAAAGGAAAGTAATTTATTAATATTATAGTAACTTTAGTATTAATAAATAATCTGATGTATATATTTTATATATTTATATAATAAGGATATACATATATTTTATACGTAACATGTTTTAAGTTACCTTTTTAATATTATGGTAACTTTAGTATAAATAAATAATTTGACGTATATATTTTATTTATTTAATGAGGATATAGATAGATTATATACGTAACATGTTTTAAGTTACCTTTTAATATTATGGTAACTTTAGTATTAATAAATAATATAATGTATATATTTTATTTAATTAATAAGGATATACATAGATTATATACGTAACATATTTTAAGTTACCTTTTTAATATTTTCATTTTTTTTATTTTTCTTTATTAAGTTGACTTGAATTGGAAAAAGGAATAGGATTATTATTTAGCCTATAAATACACAACTATAGGTTGAAAAATGAGTGAAAATATATCACGTAATATATTCTAGAGAGAGAGAGTTAGAGAGAGAAAGAGAAAGAGGAAGGAATGAGGAGAAAACCCTTTAGAAAGAATATCAAGGAAGAAGAAGTTTAACTTTCAGTCCGAAAGTTTAATGCAAGTTCTTCTTCTATCTCTTTCCCTTTGATTCGTGTTTCTATGCATGCCTAGGAAATTTCAGGATTTATTAAACACATAAAATTAAATAATTATACATGTTTAATTGGATTAGAACATAAGTTTTATGAAATTGGTTCATATCTGCTCTTGTGTTATGAATTGATAAATGCATGATTTTGATTTGATTTCCGGTGTGAACTTTTATATGTTTACATTATGTATTTTTTCATATCTGTGGAATGATGGAACGTAGAAACATGCCTAGGATTCCTGAACATTAAATAAAAACTAGGTTTGGGTTTAAATAAATTTAAATAGACTCAATCATAATGATGTTTGCTATTTGAATGTTTTAAACAAACGAATGAATTTAATCTTTTAATATGTTTAAGCAATTGAGATTAAATGTGTAGGATGAATTGGATACGGAGAATGCTTATTTGACGGTATAATAAAATATCATCATGTATAAGATTCAGTTTGTGTAGGACATATGATATAGGAAGCTTAAATAAATAATAAGTCATTCCTATTTTGTGATAACTTGATATCATATTATCATAGTTATTTCTGGATTATTTGATGTATTTCCTTAATCGTTACATCAATTGTTATATTATGTGGTTTAATGCACCGGTATAGGACGGTGGCATTCTAGAGACGGATTAACTTATTAATTAAGTCCTACCAATTTTATATAAGGGAATGGATTAACTAAAATATTAAGTCCTACTTATATTTAAGTCAGGTCAGCTGAACAAGTTGAATGACTTATGGATGATTAATTTATTATATAAAGGAATGGATTAACTAAAATGTTAAATCCTACTTATATTCAAGTCAGGTCAGCTGAACAAGTTGAATGACTTATGGAGGATTAATTTATACTGTATAGGATGGTTACTAGATTTTATATATATAAGTATGGTGCCATGATATGAGCTTGAGTCTCAAGATCAATGGTTAGGGCGCGTATATCGCCAGGGATGTGTAGCTAGATATAGTGTAGTTGTGTACCTTGGTAGGTCTAGGTACTCGTGCCCACTATATGTGCGTTTTGCATGTTGCCTACTATTCAGGTTGAGACAACCCTATAGTCTAGTGAGGTTCCTTTAGTGTGTATACATATATATACGGACTACTAGTTACTGTTGGATTGACTAGGATGTATACGTGTATCGGATCTCTGCTTGGACTGTAGTAGAGTAGAACTTGTTTGTGGGCCTGACCCACCATTATTTTTCAGGTGTTCGTCACGAGTAGAGGTTGTTCGTGCTGAGCGGGGATCAGTCTACTTCATTCTTCCGATGCTACATAGGAGTTCCTTTATGATTCAGTTTCCTGTTTTAGATTACTGTCATTTGTTTTCTAGGGGTCCACACAGTATGGATTCCCGAGTTCTATTTTGGAGGATCAGTTGTATCAGAAGAGTTTATTAATTAATGGAATTATATTATGAGGTTTATTATTAGATTATCATTTTAGTCTCTTGTCAGCATTTTATTTATTCTTCTTTATTCTTTTGTACTCTGTGTTCGTTTATTATCAATTTGTTTTGATATCCTCGGGTATTCGGGCGTGGGCCTGGCCAACCCGCATTCGGAAATTCGGGGGTATCACAATAGGTTGCCGTTCGAATCTGAGTTTGCTCCCTTCTTTCCTCAATCAGGTCTAAGCTCAATAGTAATTCTCTCTCATTTGCTCGTGGCTCGTAATGCTCAGTTATGAAACTGGTTACACCGACTTCAGCAGGAACAACTGCTTCACTTCCAAAGGCCAGTAGGAATGGTGTTTCACTTGTGGGGGTTCTTGCAGTTGTACGGTAGGCCCACAACACGCTGGGCAATTCTTCAGGCCATGTTCCTTTCTTATCCTTAAGCTTCTTCTTTATTATCTGAAGTATCGATCTGTTCACCACCTCAGCCTGTCCATTTGCTTGAGGATGTCCAAGTGATGAGTAATAGTTCGTTATCCCTAGTTGAGCACAGAAATCCTTAAACTTTGTGCAATCAAATTACTTTCCATTATCTGTGACAAACACTCTTAGGATTCCGAACCTGCAAATGATTGACCTCCACGCAAAATTTCTTATGTTCGTCTCAGTAATATTTGCTAGTGGCTCAGCTTCTATCCACTTGGTGAAGTAGCCTATAGCCACAATGGCATACTAGACTTGGCCTTTTCCCATGGGCAATGGACCTATAAGGTCCATTCCCCATTGTGCGAAAGGCCATGGACCCGTCATGGAAGTCAGCTCTTCCGGTGGTTGTTTTGGAACATTGGCAAATCGTTGACATTTATCACATTTTTTCACATAGTCAGTAGCATCCTTTTGCATAGTAGGCCAATAATACCCTTGTCGGATAGCTTTGTGTGCTAAATACCTGCCCCCAGCGTGATTACCATAATCTCATTCGTATATCTCCTTTAGAATATACCTTGCCTCCTCAGTTGAGACGCAGCGCAGGTAGGGTAAAGAAAACCCCTCTTATACAGCACCCCTTTGATAAGGGTGTAGCTTACTACTCGAATTTTGACTTTTCGGGCCTCATTTCTGTCTTCAGGAAGTTCTCCCTCCTTAATGTATTTTATGATAGGCTCTGCCCATCCCATGTTGAGCACCAACTGTTGTACCTCCTTTTGAACTTCTTGAAGTGTACTCGGCTTATCCAAATACTCTAATAGTATTGCCCTGTTCACCTCTGGATCTAACGCGGTAACCAATCTAGCTAGAGCATCTACATTCGCATTTTTTTCACGTGGGATCTGATAGATTAAAAATCTCGTAAAATGATTTTCTAATTCTTCTACCTTTTTTAGGTAGGCATTCATTTTCTCATCTTTGGCTTCGTATTCTGCTCGGACTTGCCCTGCTATCAACTGAGAATCTGTGTATGCTACGAGTTGCTCCACCCCGAGGACTTCTACCAGTTTTAACCAAGCTATGAGGGCTTCATATTCTGCTTCATTTTTTGTTGCTTTGAAGCCAACCGAAGGGCATATGCAATGTTTTCTCCTGTTGGGGAGGTGATGATCAACCCTGCTCCACTAGCATGCGCATTTGATGACCCATCAACAAACAGAGTCCAAGTAGCTTCTTCGTTTGTTTGAATATGAGGGGTCGATTCTGTGCAGATATCAGCATGGTCTTCTTGTAAAGGTGTGAACTCGGCAACAAAATCTGCTACCACCTGAGCTTTTATTGCAATTCGGGGTCTATACTGAATGTCGAACTCCCTGAGTTATATTGACCATTTCATAAGTCGTCCTGAAGTCTCTGGCTTATGGAGAACCTGCCTTAGGGGTTGGTCTGTTAGTACCACTATTTTGTGAGCTTGGAAATAAGGCCTAAGTTTTCTGGCGGATACAACTAAGGCAAATGCCAATTTCTCCATTGTTAGATATCTTTCCTCGGCACCCCTAAATGCCCAGCTTGTGTAATACATCGGCTTCTGAACCCCATCTTCCTCTCCGATTAAAGCTGAACTTACTACTGATGAGGAGACAGCCAGGTACAAATACAAGTCCTCTCCTAGTATTGCTATGGACAGAAGTGGTGGTGAGGAGAGGTATTCCTTTAGTTGTAAAAATGCCAGCTCACATTCTGGTGTCCATTCAAATGCTTTTTTGAGGATATGGAAGAAAGGTAAACATCTGTTGGTTGCTCGAGAGACTAGCCTATTCAGGGAAGCAATCTTCCCCGTGAGTCATTGGAGGTCCTCCATGGATCTAGGTGACCTCATATCCAGAACTGTTTGGATTTTTTCTAGATTAGCTTCTATTCCCCTTCTGCTTACCATATACCCAAGGAATTTCCCTGAGGAAACTCCGAAAGCAAACTTGCTAGGGTTGAGTTTCATCTTATGCTTCCTCAATACTTCAAAGGTTTCCCGCAGGTCTGCCAGGTGATCTTCAACTTTCCAACTTTTCACCAGCATGTCATCCACGTAGACTTCCATGTTTCGTCCGATTTGGTGTTTGAACATCATGTTGACTAGCCTTTGGTATGTTGCCCCTACATTTTTTAGCCCAAATGGCATAACCCTGTAAAATACAAACCCCGATCAGTAATAAATGAGGTTTTTTTTATGTCCGGTTGGTACATTGGAATCTAGTTATATCCGGAGTATGCATCCATGAAGCTCAACAGTTCATATCCCGCAGTTCCCTCCACCAGCATATCAATACATGGGAGAGGAAAGCTATCTTTTGGGCAGGCCTTGTTCAAGTCTGTAAAGTCTACGCATAATCTCTACTTCCCATTGGCTTTCTTTACGAGGACCATATTTGAAAACCAGTCAGGATAATGTACCTCTTGAATAAAGTGAGCTCTCAAGAGTTTTTCCACCTCTTCCGATATAGCCTGGTTTCGTTCAGAGAATGTCCTTCTTTTCTGTCTGATGGGTTTAAAGCTGGGATGAACATTCAAATGATGTTGTATTATGCCCGGACTTATGCCGGGTATGTCCTCATGAGTCCAAGCGAACACATCCTGGTTTTGCTTGAGAAATTGAATGAGTTCACCCTTTATGCCAGGTTGAAGCAAGGATCCTATGCTCACTTTCTTCTTAGCCTCATCATCCAAGCTCACCTCTAGTAGGTCTTCCATTGGTTTGGCTCGTCGAACTTTCTGCTTTTCTACCTCCTCATGGTCTCTTACCTCTAACCCTTCAATTATCATAGTTTCCTGGGACATCTTTTCTCTAAGAGAAGTGAGATAGCATTCACGAGCGGTGGCTTGGTCACCCCTCAACTCACCCACCCCATGCTCTGTCGGGAAACGCATGAGGAGGTGGTAAGTCGAAGTAATGGCTCTAATAGAGTTTAGGGTTGTCCTCCCAAGAATAACATTATACGCTGAAGGGCAATCCACCACTATAAAATCAACCATAAAAGTGACCTACTTTGTTCTGGTTCCTGCAGTCACTGGAAGGGTAACTGCTCCCAATGGATACACATTATCTCCTAAAAACCCCATGAGAGGAGAATTCATGGGTCATAACCTTTCCTAACCTATCATCATTTGGTCGAATACATGGGAAAATATTATATCGGCTGAACTCCCATTGTCAATAAGTATACGCCTTATGGTGTAGTTAGCTATGACCATGGAGACAACCAGAGGATCATCATGGGGTTGCTGGATCCCTTTGGCATCAGCCTCGGAAAACATAATGGTAGTATCAGCATACCTTAGTGTTTTTTATGGAGAGTTGAACATTCCCACCTCATTCACCTCTGTTCTTGCTCTTCTTGTGTAAGTTTTTAGGGCCGTGGCTGTTTCACCTCCTCCTGCATACCCTCCAGATACGACTCTGATCTCACCTACTGGTTGTTGTTCTGGTGGATGATTGTCCCGCCTCCCTTGTGCAGGATTAGTACCTCATCTATCATCTCCCACCATGAAACTTCGTAGGCAACCCCTTCGAATCAAATTCTCAATCTGATCTTTTAAGTCGATACAATCTTCCGTGATATGCCCATGATCTCAATGGAACCTGCAATATTTGTCTCGAGGCCTTCTTGAGGGATCAGATTTCAGCTTCGATGGCCACTTCAGGGAGGGATCATCCTGAATCTGCATAAAAACCTGACCTATAGACATAGTGAGCGGGGTGTAGTTGGATTACTTATCTGAGCTCCTATAACGAGATGCCCTTTCACTTTGATTGATTGAAGACTTTTTGAATTTGGTCTCCTTCTCGTCCTTAGCACCAGGCTGTGGTCTCTTTTTATCCACCTTTTTATCTTCTCCTTCTTTCCCCTTTTGCACACTCATCGCATCCTCCGCATTCATGTGTTTCCTGGCTCTGACCAGTAATTCTGCCATACTGGTTGGAGGTTCCTTTGACAAGGAAAAAAGGAATCTAGATGTATGCAGTCCTCCCATGAATGCGGTAAGTGCTACCCTGTCATCAGCTTCATCCACCTGCAGCATTTCGATGTTGAACCGATTGATATACTCCCGTAATGGTTCTCCCTTCTATTGTTTCACGGTGAGCAGGTGAGTGGTCGGCCTCCTGTGCCTTTGACCTGCAATGAAATAACTTACAAATCCCTTGCTCAACTCTACAAAGGTCTTAATCAAGCCTGGTTTTAATTTATTAAACCAGACCCGTGCCGACCCTTTGAGAGTAGTAGGAAAGGCCCGACACATTATCTGGTCTGGTACAGCTTGGAGATGCATAAGTGCCTGGAAAGTCTCCAGGTGATCAAAACGATCACGAGTCCCATCAAAGCTTTCAAGTGTTGGCATCTTAAACTTGCTAGGCAATGGACATCTCATGATAGTCAGGCTAAATGGCAAATTTGTTTTTTGAACAAGGTCGTCTATCGTGGTAGCGGAGCCTTTTCCCTTCATAGCTTGTATCACATCTTCTATCTTGGCATTGAAGTTCTGAATCTGTTGGTCGATGTGGGTAACCTCCTCAGTCCGTTCATCAACGTAGGTCGAGGTCAATAGCCTAGAGCTACGTGGGGGAGATAGGTGACCCGCCACCCTATGCAGATCAGCAATTTGGCTATGCTCTGCAAGAACTTCCTCATGGGAAGGCTCGTTGCCTTGTACCTCATGATTTCCCTCCTCAGCATTTAGGTTAGGCTGATCTTGAGGTGGGATTTCATTATGGTGATGACCTTGCCCTTGAGGTGGGTCTGGGGGAACAAAACATTGTAGGATCATCGCATTTTGCCGGATCAGCTCATTCATTCCCTGATTCAGGGTTTGAATTTGTTGTTCCAACGCTGCGACGGGCTCTAGGTCATTTGGGATGTGAGGGGGTTCCCCCTACACTTCCTCCTCACCAGAGGCTTGCAACGATGTTCCCTCACCGCGCTCAAATCCGGATCGTAAGACCATAATCCTTTTTAAAGAGAACTATTCAAAGTTCCCACAGACGGCGCCAACTGATGATGAATGGTCTGTAATGATTCGGAACGACAACGTTTTATCTTGACACCGGTGGGGTGCCTGCCAAACAACCTCCGATGGCAAAGTCA
The DNA here is from genome assembly GCF_030987335.1 of Cornus florida. NCBI lineage: Eukaryota > Viridiplantae > Streptophyta > Magnoliopsida > Cornales > Cornaceae > Cornus > Cornus florida. Next base: position 21,657,725 of record NW_026775574.1, read on the forward strand.
GTTTCCTGAAGAAATAAAGTAAGCAATTAATGAAGTGGAGTTCAATATTGCCCGTACCTCACTGGTTGGTGGGTCGCCTCTTTTTTATAATTTGCCGACGTGGAATTTGTTGCAATTTCTGAGGAGACCTTTTGCCGAGAATCACAATTTCACCTTATCTTATCAAAACTACTTTTTGAAATTGTAACGCGGACAATATTAATCACCTTACCTTACCTTACCTTACCTTATCTTATCTTATCTTATCTTATCCTATCCATAATCAACCTTCAGCTTCTATATCAAATTTCCTCGTCAGCTATAAAGGAATTAAAGGTAACAAAACACCATCAAATTTAAAATTACAAAACAAATCAATAAATAAACAAATAAATTGATTGTGCAAATGATGATCAATTGCCAAACAAATTTAAACAGGACGGTTGCATTCACTCTCACTCTAGTTAGCATAACAATGAATAAGGTACTTATTGTGTATATTCGGTGAATCAGTGTATGGTTTAATAGAGAAAGGATCAAAAATTAAAAAATAAAAAAATCTTCAATTTCTTTGATTCCTAGTTAAAGGCGAAAACCCCGTCATCTTCATCCCCTACAGTCTAAAAATGGAGCAAAAAGAAGAGAGAGGTGGTCACTGCTGACCAAAGGTCTGCGAACATGGTCGCCGTTGCCGGCTACTGTGGGTCGCCAGACCACCTTGATGTGCGAGAGCTTAGCTTTTTGGTTCTGCACTTCACCCCAAAGAAATAGCATGTTCATAAATTGTGTGATCGAAATACAGTTTTTCTGATGGATGTGTGGTTATAAGAAATGATAAAATTAGAATTAATTCCATTGAAGTAGCACTTGTTGGACATACAAAGGTTGAAGTGGCACTTGTTGGACATGCGAATGAGAGAAAAATTGACCGAAGTGTTTGATTATGCGTAATGAATGAAAACCAATAACTGCTAGCGAGGAATGGTGATGCGCTTCACATTGAAAGTATTGATAGGGGGCAGGGAAAGACCAAAACTGAAAATAATGATAGCGTGTAACATGAGTTACGGCCTTTAGACATAACAGTATTGCAAAACAGATTCACATAATTGACCCTAATTTGTTGGCAATAGGGGTGTGGCTTTGTCGTGTTGCGTAGTTTCTTTCTGTGGTTATAAACATGTAAGAAATTCGCTATTTAAACTCCTGTACTCAAGTTTGAGGTGCTTGAATTAATATTTCTTTTTCTTTTTTCTAATCATATTATGTGAAATGTTGCAGATACTTAAACATGAGCAATTTACTTGCAATAGTTGACATTCATAAAATGTATCTAATGATTTAGGAGTTTAATACATCCTCTAGTAGAAAGAGGATATCCTTTACTCGTTATCAAACAATCAGTTTCAATGGGATGTAAAATTTTGCACAAATTTGTGTTTTTCTTTAATCATTATTGTTGTTGTTACAATTATTAGGGCAGCAAGCATTTTACACCTGTAATGTGCATATAGCTTATATAACCCATATATGTTCTAAAAACCCCCTATAATTTATACTTAGGGATGAACAAGGACCTCCCCTCGTTGCCATTAATGGACCGATAAAAGTACTAAAATGCCCTTCCTACAACTAAAATACAAAATTAAAAAAATTTCCCTTAATGTAAAATGACTATTATGGCCTTTATATACAATAAGGGTAACGACATTTTCAAAATCAAATAAGGTCATTTTTGGTATTTAATACAATTAATTAGTCATGTGCATGTGGTTTGTTAACGATACTTTTTTAATGGTTGACTGCCGAAAAAGCATAGTTTATAACATTTTTAAATTTTTAAGGAAGATATATACTCAAAGTAAAAGAGATTTGTTATTTGTTCAAAAAGTATACCTTAGACGTGTTTAATATACTTGGCCCTTATTATTATTGGTTGTCATAAAAAAAAATTTATTATTATTATAATTGTTGTTGCCGTCGTAGTTGATTGCTGGTCTGCTTTCTTACAGGATTTGGATTTGTATGGAATTCTAGCGGAGACTGAAAGGCGTGGTCTCACCTTTGACCAAATACTTACCATTCCCGAACAAGATGAATGAGTATACAGTGATGGGAAATCAACAACTTGCGTTGCCTTTATTTTGGAAATGTATAAAGAGGCTGGAGTATTTGGTCCTATTTCCAACTCAATTCAGGTAACTGAGTTCACTGTAAGCATATGAGGTTGTTCGTTATTAAGTTGGTCTGCCTTGCCCCCGGGGGCACAAGAGTGATGGTAGGAGCTCGACTCTTGCATTCTACAGGTCAGTGTTCGAACCTCTCAAACCTCTTATGTTCTCGACTCATTCGATGTGTGGCTATGGGGCTGTGCTACATTACCCCCAGTTTGGCGCCGTGGGGTGGAGTCCTGAGGGGACTTGTTTCAAGGAGTTCTGGGTCATCAAAAAAAAAAAAAAAGTTGCTCTGCCTTTTTGACCCCATGATCTCTATACATGACTTGGATACGTTACCACAGATTCGAGACTGCCTTTTTGACCCCATGATCTCTATACATGACTTGGATACGTTACCACAGATTCGAGATGCATACATGCTGAAGATTTTTGAGAATAACCTAACGCGCCTGCCTAGTTGGTGCGGCATTGAGGGTTGAGTTGCCGCAGTATAACACCCAAGAGCCATATGCCAACATGAATGAGAATTGCCCCTCTACCTCAAGTTAAGAGAGGCCTCTTCGTTGTTAATTCTTGAATGGAAAGTATTTCAATGAATGTAATGCTGTCGGTGAAGCTTGTATTATGTGATTTTCTAAGCTGAAAGGATATATATTTTTTTGTTATTTGCTGAAACAATACGTTCTCTGTTTAAAGTGGAAATATGAACATGTGGAATAAAGTCGGTCCCAGGCCCGGATAAAGGAAGAGGGTTGTTTTAGCTAGTTACACAGCCAACTTAGAACATTGTGAATATGATTTTACATTACTCCTAGAAAGTTTGGTCTGAGGAGTCATATTGTGTCAACACGTTTAATCCAAACAAACCATATTCGGTGTATTTTTTTTTTCCAATTTCAAGTCCAAAGGCCTATTTTATATATCTGCGTAAATTTTCAATACATTGAATTGCATGAAAGTAAAAGTACTACTAGCCTACTTCATTTGCAATCCTCCTACCTTCCTATCATATCGGGCAGCCTACTTCATTTGTTGCCAAATAACAATCTGCAATCCTCCGCCCTTCATTTCATCTCTAGTTCGTGGGTCAAAAGATAGCTGGGCTGACCGAGGAAGCCGAGTCAGAAGAGGTGGAGGAAACGTGGTATCCAGATCCCGAGACAGAGGGGCATCCGGATCCGTTGGCAAATCCGGATCCGTTGGCAGAGGCATCCGGCAGAGGGTATCCAGATGCCCCTCTGCCTCGAGGTAAAAGTACTACTAGCCTACTTCATTTGCAATCTACCTTCGTATCATATCGGACAGCCTACTTCATTTGTTGCCAAATAACAATCCGCAATTCTAACTGGGCTGAACGAGGAAGCCAAGTCAGAAGAGGTGGAGGAAACGTGGTATCCAGATACCAAGATAGAGGGGTATCCGGATGCATTGGCAGAGGGGTATCCGGATGCCCCTTTGCCTCGGGGTAAAAGTACTACTAGCCTACTTCATTTGCAATCCTCCTACCTTCGTATCATCTCGTAGCTAGGCAGACTACTTCATTTGTTGCCAAATAACAATCCGCAATCCTCCAGCCTTCATTTCATCTCTAGTTCGTGGGTTAAAATGTAGCTGGGCTGACCGAGGAAGCCAAGTCAGAAGAGGTGGAGTAAACGTGGTATCCGGGCCCGGATGCAGAAGGCATCGGGATCCCGAGGCAGAAGGGCATCCGGATCCATTGGCAAATGCGAATCCGTTCGCAGAGGAGTATACGGATCCATTGGCAGCGGGGTATACGGATCCGGATACGCCAAGAGCATATTTTGCAGTACTGATACCCAAAGACGCCAAGCCCCAGAAGAAAGTGGGGAGAAGTGAAGTCGAGGCAACGGCCAGACTCGAGACTCGATTTAGCAACCTTCAGTTTTGTTGCCCCAATGTCTGCTACAAATTTGGCAACCTGAAGACTTTCAATCTTCAAAGCCCCCTGAAATCATCCTCGGACTTCTCTGATTTTGAATCGTTTCATTTCCACCATTCTTCAAGTTTGGATCCGCTGACTGCAACCGCTCATGCCAACAACTTTTTTCCACACCCCTCAACCTAATATAACAAAATAATAAAAATTGTCAATTTTTTTACAAATATATAATTAGAAAATTAGATACAACCTTAAAGAATGGGAAAAAGAAAGTCTTTTGCCATAACGAAATTAAAGGTAACAAACCAACAATTTTATCATTTACACCATCAAATTTAAAATTACAAAACAAATCAATAAATAAACAAATAAATTGATTGTGCAAATGATGATCAATCCAATAAAACTAATCTTTATAACAACCGGTGCTATTTCTATAATTCCGCATTGTGCCTATTTGATTAAAATAAAAACAAGGTATTGTTCACTGCTGCAGTATTAATAATTTCAAATCTTGAATTCAACATCAGAGTTGATGTACAGGGCAACTTACCCATTGTAAGTTAGATGAATCATTTAGATACTAAAAACAACTTAGTGCCTAGTTCTTGACTTGTCCCTGATTCGCATTTATATCAAAAATCCAGTCACCAATTGATATTGCAAGAGAATAGATTAAAAGACACATCTTACATGGTTTCAATCAATTGCCAAACAAATTTAAACAGGAAGGTTGCATTCACTCACTCTAGTTAGCATGACAATGAATAAGGTACTTATTGTGTATGTTCGGTGAATCAGTGTAGTTTGGTTTAATAGAGAAAGGATCAAAAAGAAAAAATTAAAACAAAACCACAAATCTGCATTTAGCTATTTCCTTTGGTTCATTTTACTTTCTTTTTTTTTTAATTATTATATAACATGTGGTCTGGTATGAACTATTTTCAGTTTAAGAAATAAAAACACAAGATCAGGTGAAGTGGAAGTAGTGAATTCACAGAGGGTAATGCTGTTTAGGCCGTGGAGTTTGAACTTCTACCTAATACTAGCCGAGTCATGAAATTGTTACAAACAGATTTATGATTTTGCAGGACATTGGAAACATAAATTACATGACTAATCTATGATTATCGTCATTAATTTGTAATAATCAAATGACTAACTCACAAGACTAATTCTTAAAATCCATTTTCAAGAACATCCAAAAATCGATTCACGATCTGAAGAATAAATTGATTTGACCTTTCGAAAGTTGGAAGTAAAGCCATTTGCATAGAAAATCAGAAGAAAGTATTCAGTTACGCAAAAATTAATAATAATAACATACCTTTTTTTCTTTTTTGCCTACTCCACCCATTCCCATCAACTCTCTTCTATTGTGAAAGGAACCTATATTATTAGGACAAAAGAGGGAAAGTTTTAAATGCCTTAACAAACTTGTAAAACACACATTCTGAAATTGAACTAACACTTTGAAGTCCTTTCCATTAATAAATTGTTCGAGTATCACATCAGAACAATATTATATATGTGTAGAAACAAAAACATCAGTATGTAAAACATGAATAAATAAACGTAACCAATAGCGAAAAATGCCAATTAAAATTTTAGAAAAAATAGGAGTTTGTTACCTGATGACTGAGGAGGCATGTTTCTTGAGTCTTGACCCTTTTTCTTGCTCGTTGTTGTTAAGGCCCCGTGTTAATCTAAAAATAAGAAAACACTGAAGTTGTGAGGAATAGGTTTCACAATCTCACTCAAGGTCGGATCCAGGATTTCTCAACGGGGTGGGCTAAATAAAAATATATCAACCAAAATCAACTGTTGTTTAATACAATTTTATTTAATTAACAACGTGACAATGGACTGATTAAGGCATAGAAAATCCTATTGGGGTAATTAATAAAAAAAAATTACCAATTTATTTCTGAACAATTCACCACTCAGTACCCTCTCTCTTCTTTTGACCAATTTACTAATCCTATTTGAGAATCTACAAGTGGAAGCAGAGTGTGAGGTAGTTCATGGCAAGCCCCTTCCAACACTATGGAATTCACTCAAAAGCATGCTTTTTGTAAGTATTTTAATTTTCAAGAAGTAACTTTAGAGCTTTACCCTATATTAAGTACTTTTGCTTTTCAAAGTTCTTGTTATGATTTTTTTTTTTTAGTTCTGAAAAGATTTCCATCTTCAAAAAGCTTGGCATGCTGATAAAAATTGTTTCAGATTCAATCTCTCAGATTTCTAATCCAATTCAGATTTTTTTTTTTTTTCTTTTTCATGACCAGATTCAAATTTTCTTTTAGACATAATTAACCAAAAAAAAATAGAAGTTATAGAAATAAAAAATATATATTTGTTTTGCTGAAAAAAAATGTAGATTACGGTGATTACCTCAAAATGCAACGCAATGATTATCTCAAAATGCAACGCAAATTTTGTAACTTTATATTGTAAATATATATATATATATATATATATATATATATATATATAAAAGATCATAAAAAATTTCACCAAATAGGATATAGTTTGCAAAACAAGAATTACAGAGCCTGATTAGTTGATTTAGGAAAGAAATAAAAACAAAACCCATACCTACAAGTTAGCAGTTGCAGAGAGAGAGAGGGGGGCAAGCTTGAGAGTTGAGAGACAGCGGGCCAGCGGCTGAAGCTAGCGAACGGCGAACCCGAACTGGAACAGCGGGCGATGAAAACTGAAAGATATGGGTTTCGATTTTTTGAACAATCTGAAATGATATGCCGATATGGGTTTGATTAGGTTTTGAACTTTTGATTCAGATAGATAAAGTGAAATATATGGGTTTTGAACTTCTGATTCTTGTAGATTTTGTAGTTTGCAGTTGCAGAGAGAGAGTGGGCAAGTTCAGAGTTGAGAACGAGAATAGAGATAGATGGAGGCGAAGGCGATTGGGGAGGGCTGAAATGATTTGCCCTAAAAAGCAGCTTTGGTCAAAAAGCAAGTTTGGTACTGGTCAAAAAGCAGGTTTGTTGGGATTTGGCTGATTTGATTATGATACGGTGATGATAATGATATTTCGTGTTTTAACAAAAAAAAAAAAAATGATATTTCCTGTTTGAATTTCAAACTCACAAAGTACAATAATTTATTATCAAAATAGAGACTTAAATCATAAAATTTCAATTACCATCATTTTTGTATTGTAAAACTATAACTTTTTTTTTCGGAAATTTGTAAAACTATGACTTGTCTGTACTGTAAAGTTATCTTTTTGCCCTAATTGTATTAATCAACGGTAAATAATTTATTAATGTTTAAATTATCATATGATAAAAAATAAAGGACTAAAATTATAAAATCCTAGTTTTGTCACTAAAATTTGATTGCCAATATATATATGAAGACCATATGCGAATTCGAGCATAGTGATAACTTTGTAATACTATTAGAGTGTTTACGAAGGTTTTATAATTTAAAAAATGATAGTATTAAGCGTTTTATGATTTAAGCACTCAAAATAATAAGTACAAAAATTTTTAACTACTATATTTTTTAGTTTTTAGTTATTTAGAAATTAAAAAAAAACCGTTATTACAATACTAAAATTAGTGGTCTAATGATATTTCATCAACCTCTAAAATTAGATGGTAAAGGTTGAAGTCCCAATAGGGGCAAATGGATACTCTTTTAAAAGCATCTCTAATGAGCTCTCCGAATTTGCCACATCAGCATTTTTCAATAGCCACGTCAGTATTTTTCATAACCACGTCAGCGTTTTAGAGTCTCCAAATTTTAGCTATCGAATGTACTTTAATTGTGCATTTTCACTCTTCTAAAATATTAATATTTTAATATTTTTTAAATTTTTAATAAATTTTATTTTTTAACTTTTTCGTAACGACTATATTTTTAAAACAATATCATACAAAATATTTAAACAATACAATATTTATTATTAAAAACAATACGATACGACATAAATTTAAACAATACAATAAAAATAAAAAACAATGCAATACTACATGAATTAAAAAACAATCACATGGAATGCTTGAGATAATCCTATGGGAAGCTTGAGTTATCACGTGTGCGTATAGATGCTAATATTTTATTTTGGCGTTCAATTAGCCATGCTTTCCCGCTTATGTTGGCATCAATTCTATATCTTTTTGCATGATTAAAATCTCTTTAGCTATTTGTTTGTTTTCAATTTCTCTTAGTTTGCTTTGAATCTCAAGTTGTCTGGTCTTTTCTTTATCTGCTTTGCATGCCTCTCGTGCTATTTGAGCGGCCTCAAGAGTTTCAGATTGTCTTTGATAAAGGGTTGTTGCATAATCGAATTTGCTAATGAAATCATTCTGACTTTTAGATTGTCTTTTATCCTTATTTCGCCTCTGCATCGCTGCTTTTCGTCCTTCTGGTTGCTGACATTCTTCAACATCCGTCGAATCATTTTCGCCTATGTGCGCCGATCCTTCAACCGAACTTGGTGTCGTTGTTACATTACTTGATGGAGTATATAGGTTTGAGTGACCAATAGGCTCACTATCATCAATGTGGATTACACTCCTCTTCTTCGGCTGTTTTTTTTTTTTTTTTTTTTTATGTCAATTCTTTTTGACAATGTAAATGCCACTTATTGTTGCTCTTCAAAATGTTCCAACAACTATCAAACTTAAATTTGGTATTGTTTTGACGAGCAAACAACCTTTTGGCTGCTGCCATCTAAAAAATAAAAATCAATAATTATTAAAAGACAAATCTTTAAAATATCTACCAATTAAATTTAATATAATAAATAACTTACCTTGTACTCATTGTCTTGTCCACTGGGGTAATTTCTTTCGATCTGGGACATGCATCCAGAAAATTTGGTAATCATTTGTTATATGAAGGACCAACGATTCAAGGAGGCGATATGATTTCTTTTAGGTGTACCAGCACCACTAACGTGTTGCTCAAAACTTTCTTAAATTCGAATCCATAACGCTATCTTTTGTTGGTCTGAACCGATGACCGCATCAATACTAATGGCCATCCACGCATAACATAAAACCTCATCTTCAACCGTGGACCAATTAGGAGGCCGAATAACCCTTTGCTTTCTAGGAGGTTAGGAGTTACTAGATTGTGGTACTTCAGTAGGAATGTTAGAAACTTGAGAAGGTTAATGAGACGGAAATTGAGATTCTTCTCTAACAAATAAGAAGGGATCAAAATTATCATTTGATTGGTTGAATTGGAAATTGTAGTTGCAATATAGTGGTGTAGGATCCATGGAATTGAATATGGGTAAAAAAATATAACTAAAAGATTGAGAAAATGACTTAATGGTTGTAGTTGTAGGTTAAAGACTAAAGAAGATGGGTTGGATATAAGGTGAATAATAGTAGGGGTTAATGTACTTATAGAGGAAAAACGAAAGTTTTTTTTTTAAAATAAATAAATAAATATATATATATATTAAAAAAAATAAATTAAAAAAATTTGTTTTTGTGCCAATATAGCCGTTAGGGCACTGTTTGGGTCAGTCAAACAGTGCCTAAAACGGCTATATGTCAGAAGGAATATTTTTGAAAGTAAATTTTTTTTTTTTTTTAAAAAAAAGCATTTTTCTCTATTTTTTTTAAACTTTTTTTGCCCAAAAAAGCCTTTAAGGCACTAACGGCTCTTTGGTTCAATTATTTTGAAAAAAAAAAAGAAATTTTTTTTTTTTTTTTTTAAGCAAACAGAGCCTTAGGAACAGTGCTTTGGGTTAAAACACTGTTCTAGCCCAGAATAAAAAATTTAAAACAAATCTGATGCGGGCCCGTATGGCAGGCCAGCGCCTTGCCAAGAGAAAACCGCGACCCAACCTATGGGGCCCAAATTTTGGCGACGCCATTGGAGGCATCCAATAGCGAAACTGCCCAGAATCGCCTTTTCTGGGCCATGTCGGAGCTGCTCTAAGTCCTTCAATTTTGTAGTAGACATTTTTCTTTTTTTTCTTTTCTTTTCTTGTCTTTTTTTTTCTTTCTTCTAAAATTAGCTTTTTGTTAAAAAAAAAAAAAAAAACTAGAATAAAAACAAATTTTCAAAATTTTGTTTTGTTGATAGTTTATTTAAAATGGTTATTACAAACCAAGTTGAAAATGATACGAATACAGAATACTGTGTAAATTAATTTTGTTTTTTCAAAATTTTTGAACAAATTCTTTGGCAAAACTGAACTAAACATGTCTTTGATTTTTTTCACTACATGTTCTCTTTTTTATTCTTTTAACCTTTATCATCTCTTCATATTCTTTCTTCCCTTCATTCAAAGCAAAGAATAGAGTATTTAATAATGAGATACTTTCATACAATTACTTGTAAACTTTCAGTAATTTTTATACATGATTTATGTTATTCCATCCGTCCCGTTCCAAAAGAGACGTCTACTTTGAGAATTCTGAGTTACAATACTTTAGAAACTGTGCCGTTACAATACTTTATTAAGTACCAAATTACACTTCAAACACCACACCAAGAATCTATCTGTGGTAGGAGAAGCATTGCAGGAAACAGTATTGTTCGAAAATATTTATTCAAGTGGAATGCATACCAAAGAATCTATCTGTGCTAGGACTGCCTGCAAAAATCAGTTAAATATGTGCGCGACACACAAGTACATATGCACACACTTCGCACAAACGAAAGTCAAAGAACTAGAAAAAAAGAGTGCCACGAAGTTTTCTATAGAAAAAATATATTTTTATTTAATATATTAATCTTGAGCCTTACAGTGTATGTGCACAATTTAAATGGACTGTTGACTGTAACCCAGTTTCTGATAATTCATGTAGTCAATTCCATTTAACCGTATACAACATAATATCTGCTCTGGCAACTCTTCAGCTTTGTTCCCCTGGTTTATAACGGAAACGAAAGGTAATATTAATAATAGCATGCAATATAAAAAAGCAAAAATCAGGGAAAAAAAAAATTAAAATGAAGAATGGGAAAGTTTAAGATAGGGTTGCCACTCAAACTTGGTGGGTATTGGAAGAACTTGCCTGAATTGTAAGTCCAACATCCAAAATGCAGTGCTTTAGTCTATCCAGGAATGCTTCAAACCCTTTCCTAGAGATGTAACTAAATCGGTGCATATCCACATCAATCTCGAAATAGTTTTCTCCCTGTAAAAAGTTCACGGAATCATGGCTGAGAATGGAAGCATGAAAAACACTACATTCCAAATTTTTCCAGAATTGTTGATATATAGCAAACCAAATGGTCATTTCAACTTGCTTGTTGCTCAACCAAAAGGAAGTCATAAGTAGCAATAATTAAGCATATACTACAAAAATTTGCAACACTCTGTTACTCAACAAAAACATAACCCCGCACAAGCACAGATGTAGCTAGTAACTACACATACATCCACTATGATGTTGCAAACAGCATTAGCACCTCTCAACTGGGGATAAAACCCTATTTAGACCTCGCAACCTCATAGCAAAAAAAATGAAAAAAATATATATACAGATGAAGAATGAACTATTGATTAATTCCAATTCTAGGAGACATCCGGATACCTTCCACTGTATTTTATATTAAACCAAAAAAGTTAAAAGAAAAAAATGCTTATTAAACCGTATGAACTTACCAAGTAGAATTCATGTTGAGGTCGTGAAAGAACGGGTTTTTCGTTGTAAGCATGCATAAGCTTCCTTTCTGGTGCACTTAATGGAAGGTCATCCACATTCGCTACACGGCCCAATATCTTCAATCTTTCCCGGAAAGGAGCAATTGTATCTACTGGAAATCCTTTGACCTTTTCTACTTCATTATCAACTAACCTCTGTTCCAAAAAGTTGAATTAATATGAAGTAATCAGCAGAATATCACAGATCAAAGGATACATATAAGATTAAATACAAAATGAACTAACTGTATACTACCTAAATTCATACTAAATAATGAGAATGAAAGGAATTTACTCTTACAACAAGAATATATTATGCAAAGAATCACAAAGCTACCAACGGGCCAGTGGCCTAGCGGTATCAGCCTCTTACCTCCCAAAAGGAGGTCAGAGGTTTAAATCTCAAAAGAGACAAGTGTGTGAGTACCAACTAGGGAAAAAAAAAACAAAAAAAAAGAATCACAGAGCTTCTCATCATAGCAAAATTGCTAGGAAAATCATTAAAGTGACATGAGCGAACCACCAGGTAAAGAAAAGAGGAAGAAGATGATCCAAATGTCGAACAATAGTTGGTCCATCTTACCCTGATATGTTCTTGAAAATTGGATGGAACTTCCTTTAAGTAACTTTCAGATAGCTTAAAGTACAAAACAATACTCATTCCTTCCCCATCAGTTTCATTCTGGAAAATAGTGGGTGGATACAGTGGAATCTGTAGAACTCACAAAAAGGAAAAAAAAAAATGACAGTATCAAAAGAGAGGGGGTCAATAAGAAGAACAAGAACAATATGATCCCAGTCCATTGGTAATTTGTTTAAAATTCAAACTCATATTTTTAAAGTTCTGTAAGTCTCATGTACAGGAAAGTAATTTAATATACAACAATATGATAGCCATACAGTTTAACTTACTGGGGAAAAATATATATATATGATAGATATACAATATGATATAGAATGCCGCCATTCAATAAACATTCTTTAGATAACCGGATAGTAAAGCAAGACATTGATTATTGAGTAGCAAGATGGGGAAAATGAACTAGAGATCACTGTATTTAATGTGAAAGTAGTGTTTTTTAAGGAAAATATTAATTATTGAGTCACCTGGAGATGGTTTTTGTCACCAATAAATCAGTCACAGGATTGAATTTAAAGGCGCTAAAAGGCCAAGGGACCACAAAAGCGTGGCCAAGGCTGTGCAGTATCACACTAGCTTATGACATGAGAGAAGACAGCCTTCGACAGAAATGAATGGTGAAAATTAATTTGCTGGCTGCGCCAAATAAAGCATTAAGGAAATTTTCTATTGTGCTTCTGCATCCCTCCGTAGGATTGCAATCTCTAATTATTTTACCAAAGATATTACAAATCCAAAACCGTATATGAATGAAACAAATTTATCGCAAACTAATGGATGAGAAGATAGTGTACTATTTTAAAATTTTCCATTGCATTGCAGGTATGCGATTGAAGTATTCAGTGTGATATCTGTGATTAAAGAGATTGAAGTTCTATGTCAAGTGTAGCAAATGTTCAGCAAGGTGATATCTTCCAGAATTTGAAATTTTCTTTACATTTTTTAACTACAATAAATTGAAATATGATTACAAGTGAAATTTGCTACAATTAAGAGGAAATATACCTGAACATTTACGACAAGAATGGGTGGAAGCTGCCCGGATGAATTAATAATTGGGAGTTCCACCAACCGAGCTATGTGATCAATTTTCCTCTGAGATAGGAATACGTCAACACCAAAAGGATAATATGCTGCATGATTAGAAGCAAATTCCTTCTTTTTATCCCTGCAAAAGAAAAAATTAATCACAAAATGAAATATGAATATTTCAAATGTTAGAAAAAGACCACCAATGTGAGTCTTAACTACAGAGTCCTGTGCAACTTCTAAATAGGTGTCATATACATGTGTACACACACACACATACACACCTACATATATATGTATGCATATATATATATAGGAATATATATGCATGCATGTATTCATGAATCATCTGATAACTGTACTCTTACCTAAAATAATTCTCTCCCCGAACTCTGAAAGTATTCGGTTCAATATTTGACCAGCAATCCATCATTTTCTTTTCTATGGGGCAAAAAGGTACTTGAGAACCTGCTATTGGTCTTTCCAGAAGTTCCTTTGCAGAAACTGGGAAAAACAAGAAAAAGTCTTGGTTAGTAACTTTTATATGTTCTCAACAAACTTAAAAACAAATTGCATTCAATTTATAACTTCAAAGGACCAACCTCTCAGCACGTCCTTTTTCTTTCATTCTCATATTTTTTCGTCTTTCTTCCCTTTTTTCTTTTTTCTTTTTTCTTTTTTCTTTTTTTGGGGAATATAAAAGGATGTGCATAAATATTTTAAAAAGGATTGAAGTTGCAAGAGAAACTATGACGAACAATTTTTTGTATTTACTAGATAGGATTTTGACTTGTAATAGAAAATAATGAAAGAAGAGAATTCATGTGGCCAACCCCAGTCATGCGAGATTAAGGCAAGGATGATAATGATGATTTAGATAGATCTTTTTATTAAATATTCAGTTAACAAACACAGCCAAAAATAATAATAATAGTTGCACATAGACAATTTATCTAAAGTAAAATTCTCACAAAACAATCATTTCTAAGCCCCATACCACAGTGACCAACTCAAAATTCTATCTTAAGCTTCTTAGCAGAAGTCAGCAGAGCACAGGGTATCACTCACAACACTTTCCATTTTCTGAAATGCTTGTATTCTCTAGTTAATATGAAAGTAACCTTAAAGTAATGGTTACCATTATCTACCAAAGAACATGAAAGAAACCTAAATAAATCAAATTACTAGGTGAACAGGTAAAGTAATATCCTTATTGGCAAGATATCTTTCTCTCTTTTCCCTTTTTTTTTTTATATGTATCCAATACTTTCTCTTTGAACAACCAATAATGTCATCCTAATTGTTATAAGACCCCATGTCGTATTGTTATTAAATTTTGACTGCGCAAGTGGGTTAAATCTAGAGTGGAACCAGTTAACAACTCATGGCCTACAATTACCTTGGGACCAAATGAGCAAATTGAGGTATTTACTGGACTTGGGAATCAAGCAAGTAACTAAGGGACACCAAACCCCAGAATGTGATGCCAACATAGAGAGGTTTTCTTACAATTAATATGAAAAAAAGACAGAATAATACACCAGGCCTTCTGTTAAACTTAAAGGATGGAAATGTAAATAATTTAATAGCACATGAGAAGAGAACAAAGAGAAGTAGTAACAACAATTCTACCAATAGTGGTAACTATATACACATGATTTTTATGTATGTTTGCTTGTATTCAAGTGACTAAAAAAAAATAAAAAAATTAGCAGTAATGGTACTCACACATAGTGGCACTAGGATGTCCATCCCTCCATTTGAAGGAAAGTCTTGATGCACCCTTTTTTCTTGAGTTTGGTGGACTAGAGCTTAGTGATCTTCTCTTCTCAACTGAAGGGATAGTAGAAGCAAGACAAGGCAAACAGTTGTTTGGAAGAATTCCACAATTTTCCATTACTCCTTCCTCCCTGCCACCATTTTCATCCACAGAGGAGGAGATTTCATCAAGGAAAACAGGTTGCTTTGCTTCATTTGGAGGTCCTTCAGATTTTGATTTGGAATCAACATCATCTGAATGGATTGAACTTTTAACAACCTCACTGAGAGAGTTGCGTGCAGAATTTCCTGCTGTTAAGTACCCTGGTCGATGTAGTTGATCAGTTGAAGAGGTGCATAGGTTATTGAAAATATTGTCTCTGTTATTACCATCTTAGAGAACCAATACCTGATACAGATGAACCTTCAAATCCATTTTGGGACAGCACATCTGAGAACAGAAAACATATCCATAGCTCAAAATCAACATAACTGGTCAATCAGAAGGTCGAAAGAAACATGAAGTTTAAATATACGATTAAAACTAAATTTTCCTTATTTTTACCATCCTGGACACTTTCAAAATCTTCATCACAGTCAGAGTCAAGTATAGCAGCAGAATCAAACCATGCCTCCTCAATACTTCCTGTCAGTGTTATCACATCGTGACAGAAATCAGGAAAGCAGCATTTGAAGCTACTAGAGCGGCAGATTACTATCTCAAGGATATTTCAATTTGACACATGTTGAAAGAATGATACAGTATTTAACAGAAACCAGAATTAGAAAAATACTGAAATAAAAAAATTGTAAAGGAAGCCTTTAGAATTTTTTGTTTCTCTACCTAGCCATGATCTTGACTTTTCTGCTTGTTCAATAGCCAGAAACAGCGTCCGGGTGGTACACTGTTATCAAAGGCCCAAGGCGCACTAAGGTGCTAGAGGTCCTTTGGAGCCTAGGCGCAAGGCAAGGTGCACTATTGAAAAATTAAATTACTATTAAAACATATTCATATTCCATATTCAAGGCGCAAATCTTGTCAAAGGCACACCTGGGCACACAACAGGTGCAAGTGTTGCGCCTGGAGCCTAGGCGGGCATTTAACAACACTGGGGTGGTATGAACTGGGAAGGATTGTACATAATAGATGTATTCAAGGAAAATACACACATGAAGCTTGTTTTCTATGGAACAAGGAAAAAACTAAAATTCTGTATTCCTGATCCAAAATATCTCAACTTTACATGACTTTTAACTTCTTAAGAACTTGAAAGCAGGCCACAAAAGGATGTCTTTGTAGCACCCTTAAGAAGTTTACCAAAACTATATTTCCAAGGCACCAAATGCAGCAATCAATCACCGCCCTAATTATGTAAAATCCTCACTGTGAACACCTGCATGGTAGCTATCTGTGTAACTAAGCTCATAATTTTGAGTGAAGTTTCCCTAACCACCAATTTACATGTATAATCCACCTTCTAGTGTTTACTGCCCCTAAGTTCTTTGCGGACCCAATAAGCGCAATTAGAAACTTCAGTAAAATTAGAGAATGCTATTTACAACATAGGATATTCTGTGGTAATGCATCACTAATTTATCAACCAGCTATAGTTTTCCATACATAAAACATCATCCCATTAAACTCCGATATATTTGGAAGCTACTTTTACCATGTCTAATGCCAAATTAGATGGTCTTATATCGTTGCCTAGACATCTAATTTATCAAACTAGAGTCGCCATTCTTTTACTCATTGAAGCCTTTTCGAACTAGTTGGAATCATCTAAATAAATTATATTTCGCCATTCCGCTCTATCTAAGAGTCCTGAAAACTACATATATATACATACATATATATATATATATATTACAAGTCCCCATCCCTTCTCCAAACTACAAGATCTTGAACACTATCAATCTTCAAACAAGGCACTCATGTTGTTTTCTACAAAGCACACCAAGTTTTGAACCCAGATGCAATTGTACAAAATGAGAGGCATCTCCCACGGCTATGAACAGGGAATTGGGACTCCTATAGTAATTTCCACAAAGTACAGTTTTCAGTCCTTGGCTCACCAACAAGCCTTGAGAGGACCCTCCAAAACCTCCAATTTGAGATGTGATCAACTTATTAGTCTTTGATAGCTAATAAATCAACTAAAGAGCTGCATCCACGTCTATTTAAATTAGACACCATCAGCTCATCTAACAGAAAAATACAGAACCAAAATCAAATCAGTCAATCTCTATAGAAAATATTTGAAATACTCTACAAACTTACCCTGAACATTCTAATTTCATGAATTATGAAAAAGAAAGGACCACCAAATTGTCAGGCAATTCTCAAAAAATTTCAAGGTCAATGATCATGTAATGATTTGAATGTTGAAACCAAAAAGTACTAGTTCTTATAAGAATCCCTCCCAAATCCAAAGCTGTACATCTTTATGTTAAGAGAGTACCAGCTTCACACAATGCAGCTAGCTTAGCTTAGTCCAAATTCCCATCTTTCTCTCACAATCCAAACCATAAACTCCATTAATCACAGTTCAAATTCAAAAATCAATTTCAAATTGCAGTCTCAAAATCATTATTATATATATGTGTATGCAGAGAGATAGAGGCAGAGAAAGGACCATGAAAAGTGGGATTGTTATGGGAGCGATCCGAAGGGGCCGACTTGTGGACCTTGTCCAACGATCGATCAGACAAACGAGACGAAACTCGCTGCTTGATTGCTTTCCTTCGCTTGCGACACTTCCTCTTCGACGAACTCGATCGACCTCCCACACAACTTTCCGGCGTCGATACGCAAGCTCCCATAGCTCGAGAGAGAAAATCAATATATATATATATATTATGTAGATATATATAGAGAAAGAGAGGAGGCAGAACCTCCCACGAATCTTCCTCGCTCTTCAATCAGAAACGTCCACAGTGATCGTTACCGTCTAGAGAGAGAAAGAGCAGAGAAGAGAAGGAGATCCATGCGTGAGGAGAAGATAACTGCGACCTAACCCCCTCGTTGTTTTCACTTTTTGTTTATTTTCTCACTCTATATACGCACCAACTTTCTCTCTCTCTATATCTATATCTTTATATCTGTATCTATAGTATTTGGTTTGATATGATTTTCAGAGCTAAGCTATAAGAAAAGCCAGAAACAGAGAGAGAGGGAAAGAGGTCAATAATAACGCTAAACACATAATGAACCTGACGGCAGTTGCCTGCGTAAGGCATCTTCCCTCCAGGAAAACGGTGGGACCCACTTTTTTGTGTGTGTATGATCGCCACGTGGCGAAATACTGGGCAGTTTTGGAGCGAACGTGTGGGAGTCTGGCCTGATGGGCTCGTGAGATCTGACGGTATTTAAACGTGCTATCAAAGTGGGCCCCGCAATCTAATGCTGCATTGTGTTTGGAGTTTTACAATTACGGTGGGGTCCAGCTTATGGTGGGTTGATTACAATGTTTTTGGCAATTAGCTTTGTGCAAATCAAATCCTCTCCATCGTGTAACAAACCTTGTTGTTTAGGCCGAAATAGTTGTGGGCCTACTCTACTTGTCTCCATCAATTTTAGATTTTTATTTATTTATATATTTTTCTCTTGGTGGTTAGTTTCTTTGAAAAACTTTATTGCTCTAATTATATATGATTGGGATCCCCTATCAGTTACATACACGCATAATATGACCTAATTTTATGAGTCGTAATTTTTAAAATGTCTAACTATTTTGAGACGAAAAAAATATATGTGACAATATATAGTTTATTAAAAGTACAAATTGGTACAGAAAAAATTTTCTGGCCTCCTACAAAGTGGTCAAGAACTAGGTACCTTGTGGTCTAGTATACCTTTTAAAAGGAATGGTGAATAAATTTGAACTTTCCATCCTCGAGCTGATAGGTTTTGAACGCGAGCTAAAGGTCCTAAACAATACACGCCCTTTTGTTGGGTAGTACCGCACCTGTCATTAAGTTATCTCTTTAAAATTAACATGTTGCTTGCAAATTGGTGGGTAAAGAATTATTTCCAATGCAAAATGTGATTCACTATCAAATTTATCAATAAAAATTACTACTAATTAATGCAAATGGAAAAAAAAAAAAAAAAAAATCAAGAAACTCACACACTCCATTTATCAAATTTGAACTCAAACTCAAACACTCACAATTGTTATAGAGATACCACTGAACAATACAACATTTGATAACGTCAAAAAATTAAATCATATAACTTCACCATAAGATACTTATCAATCATCTACTAAATATTGTAAAATTAGTTACATTTTCGACTTGTAAAATATTGTTTATTATCAAATAAGTGATATCCCTATTTTTGTAATTTTAAGTAATGACATGGTATATAAAACAATATTTAAAAACACAAAATTGTTTCTCTGTCTAAAGCTAGCTTTTTCTCAATATGGATGATAAGACAAATTTTGGAATAGGGCAATAAAAAAATAATAATTTAAACCTTATATATTGGATAGGTTTGGAGTACAAGACAATTTTAACACCGCTTGAGAATTTGTTCAACACATCCATCACTCTGGCTTTTTATTATAGGATTGAAGTTAACCCTATTTTACTCAATTTTATACTAAATTTTTGTACAATGTGTCAATCTTGGTTTTTGGGGTTTGAAAGATTTGACAAGAAAGTAAATGGATCATAATGGATCCATAAAAGTCTTCAACTACCAAGATCCAAAACCTTAAAAGAAAAGAAAAAGAAACTTTAATATATTGCCGGCAAGTCTATATATATATACATATATTTGGATCTACATCCAAGCCAAACAATTAACTCTTTATGACTTGTAATTATGTGATTTTGACCATTAAAGTAAAAGTCTATATATATATCTATATACATTTGTATCTACATCCAAGCCAACAATGAAGCCTTTATGACTTGTAATTATGTGATCTTGACCATTAAAGTAAAAAAAAACTATAAAGAATGCTGTTTTTAAAATAGTTTAGCATTCAATGATCTTGAATTCTAATAAGAGATTTACATTTATGACATTACATTTTCAGATAAGGTTTCTAAACAATTAATCAAAGTCCACAACTTGTACTCAATGGCTATACTTGCACAAACAAAGATAATCGTGTAATTTTGAATCACTATAATACAACTTTGGAGCACATTAATCTCTATAATTCTCCAAATTTCATAATATCTAAAAATTATTAATATCGTATAAAAATTCGGTAAAATTGTGATATTCTTCGATGATTGAATGCGCAAACTGAATTTTCATACATAACACTACCGAGCGCTAATGATATAAGCTCTTCTCATCAAAGGAGAGTTGACTATTCAACCTTGATACGGACAAAATATAGTGGATGTACAAATTTACTTAAAATTTAAAAAAAAAATAAAAATAAATGTGATTCTTTGGCTCCATTTCCTACAAAAAGAAAAGATCCAAACATAAAATAATAATAATAATTCATTTGTTTGACAATTTTTAATAATCATAATTTTTCCTCCAAAAGTATAACATTCCGTAAAAGTGGACTTAACAAAACTTAAATTTGGTCGCATAATCAAGCAGAGAAATGTTGAAAATGTCTTACTTCGTCCCAGCACTTTTTCGTAAAGTGGACTTTGACAAAACTTACATTCAAAACACTTTTTTGAAGGCTTGTTACCATTTTGTTTTTGGTAACTTGTTTTAATTTGAAATAAAATAAATATTTTATTATGGAGTTCTTTGAAAAATAATCAGAAGTATTTTTGGTAATATCATTTATTGAAAAATATAATAAAAATTTAATCACTACAATATCAAGTGTTATAAAAATATCAAATTGATATTTTAATTTTTGATCACTATTGATAAAATGTTTCGACACTCTATAAAACAAAATAATTTTTAACAAATACGTTATTTTCACAATCCACTATTATAATATTGTTTAAAAATAAAAATATCAAAAACAAAACGTATAACAAACAGATTTTAAAAGTCTCTAAAATATTTTATAATAATTTTAATAGAGTAATATGCTTAAAAAATTTATTTAATATATATATATATATATATATATATATATATGTACACACACAGATGGAGACAGAAGACTAGGAAAGCATGTGGTATTGTGGTGTGTATGAATTGATGGGACTCCCATATTGATATGAACAAGATGGGTACAAAGTGGGGTAGCTGTCCTACCAGATTGGTTGAGTGGTACTTGTATTTGACATTTTATTAGTGAATAGCAGCGACAAAAGGGTCCGCCGAAGAACAACTATGAAGAGGTTGATGGATGGTAACAGCTAAGAAAACAATGCCCAATATGTGAGGTGGGTCCCTTGGAGGGTTGCACGCCCTTAAATGTCCCCCTCATGTGTTCGATCACACAAAGTAAATATTGAATGTGACATGTATCAAGTCATTCGTATGTTCAATTAATAATTATATTTTATTTTTTAAAAAATTTAATTCACTTATCAAATTACTAATAACGATATAATATATTAAATTTAATTAAATAGGTATATTTATGTCGTGACGTAATGTGTTTAGTATATCTAATATCTCTTTTCATCGTTAAACATGTCAAGCATATCGAGTCATTTGTATGTCTAATCAATGTAAATGCACCATTTAAGTTAGTTGGTTTCAAATACTTATAAAAATAAAAAATTATTATATAATTCTGAATCATTTGATATTTAATGAACATGTTCAATTTAAACAGATGTTGAGATTTATTTGGGTGGCATACCAAGGCACAACCCCATGCCCATTCATCCTGATCACAAGATACAAGAGTCATGCTTTGGGCCCTACTCTTTTACCGTAGTGCCTTGATTTGGGGTATTATTGACTTTCTCCTGATCTAGCTATGACACTTTTTATGGTTATTTGAATTTTGAACCAACTTATAATTACTCGACTATGCTCAAATTCAATTTACTCACTTGAAAATAACTAGTTTGGAAATAAAACTTTATTTTCACCTTTTTGACAAGTAGATCTCACAAGAACATTTTTCCTAAAAATATTAAATTTTTTTTTTTTTTTAAAAAAAAAAAAAATTTAAGCAACTGTCCTAGGCCTTTGACCACAAACATCACATATCCTGCCACTGAATTATCACACCACACTCAAAGACATTAATTCTTGACATTTCATTAGAAGAGAGAAAAAAAAAAAAAACTTCACTTACATGGTTACTTAAGCCCCTAGTAATTTAATTTTGACTTGTCCATCACATAATAAAAAGATAACCATGAGGGGATAGCCTAATTGCAACGATTCTCACCTCACTACTTGGAAGTCGAGGGTTCAATTTCCTTAGAGTCACCTCGAGGAATTTTCCTTTTAATTACCCTATTCATGTGGGAGTACTCAACGCTAGATTATTGACCTTAAGAAATTTTTTTGGCATTTGTTTGACGCATGTGGAACGGAAGACTTTTTTCGATAATTGCCCGGTGCACATGGGAGTACTCGATGATAGATTATTGACTCTAAAAAAAATTTCTGATAATTATTTGGTACATGTTGACGTGGAATGGGAAGATTACATGCACTTATTGGATGTTATGTTTGTCCAAAAGCTCGAGATCATGGAAGGATACCAAAACCTATTTGAATCCAATCTCTAGTAAGTTGATTTTGTGTGCAATTTAAAATGACTTGTTAACTTGTAAAGTAAAGCTCAAGTGTTGCTCTCCTAAAAGTTAAAATGCAATTATGGTTGACAATTAATCTTGTAAGATTTAAATAATGAGAGTGGTTAACAATAATAGTCCGTAATAATGGATCTGTCAATTAAGAAAACTAAAAATTATTGGGTTATGATTCTTTCTTAAAATTAAAACTAGTAAGGATGACTTGGGTGCTATTTTAATGAAGTACTGAAAATTTTAAGACTTAAATTTTAAGTGGTAACTAAAAAATAAATAATTTTTAAATTTTCAGCATTCAACATTCAATAATAAGTGATATTCAGTAATAAATGATGTCCTTCCTTACAATTTTACCTTATTTTAAATGAGGCTTACCACTTTCAACAATATTCAAAGTGTTTTGTGGAACACATTTAATTGAATAAACACTTAATACATTTAGGGTACGTTTGGATAGGGTATATTTGGAGGGATAGGGAGAAAAAAGAAAATAAATGATAGTGAGAGATTGTGATCCCTCATTTCCTATCTCTCAAAAAAATGAGAAAATACGAGGAGAAAGGGTTGTGTTAAATAGTATTATCATAATTCTGAAATTATCATCAATAATTAAAATGAACAAATTATCATTTCATTCGTATCCCATCTATTTAAAAAGATATGATAGAAATTCGGTTGTTATCCTTTTTCTTTTCTTCTCATTTTTATCATATCCAAACAAAAATACTATTATTTCTTTTCTTTTCCCTTCTATCTATCAAAACATAAATATAAATTATTACTATGCTTTTTTTTTTTTTCTTTTTCTTTTTTTTTTTAATTAATAAATCATTTATTTTCTTTTATTTTCTCTTCTATATATATATATGTATCCAAACAACCCTTTGAATAATCAAACAGCACCAGATTTTTGAATAATAATTTTCTATCAAAATGGCTGGTCAAATCTATATCAGTTCAAAAATCCATGTGAACACAACTTGCTGATATTATATCATACTTGCATATTATACTCTCTGTGTATGTGTGTGGGACAACTAATTATCATTAAATGCAACACATAAATAAGTATTAAAATTAGTAAAAAAGAAATTACTATTTCACGAGAATCTATTTATGACTTCGTTTACGGTCAATGCCTTGCCAAATTTTTGGGATACGATTCCTTTGTTCTTTGTTTAGTGTAATCATTTTGACCAAGCAGTTGTCATTACTTCTTCTGCACTATTTTCAAAGTACCTTTGTTTAATGTCATTCATATGAAAAATTAAAACGCATTAAATGTTCCAAGTGGATATCAAGGTGTCACAGTAATTTTTTTTTACCAAATTTTCTTTTATTTTTATTTTCAGTTTTGGATTTTGTAAAGAAATTCAGTACACCGAACACATCATATTCATTCACATCGTGTATGAATTGTACGTCAAACATATTGAATATCTTTTCATAAATTCGGGGTCGAATTGGACCAAATCAAACCAATAACTTTGATTCAATTTTTTTACTCCAATTACCCGAAAAACACATAGGAAAAAGAGATGGAAGAATGGTGTATGAGTTGAGATTTTAAGATACGGAAAGAATTATGTTTAAATTGTAAGGATTTTAGAAAGATTATGGAAAGAATAATATTTGAGTTGAAATTTTAGAATAGTCACATCAAATTTTTAGGACAATATAGTAGTCAATTCTATCATCTTCCTAATCAAAATGGTATCTTGGAAGGTTTCTACAAATAAAATGGGTTTTGAATCCTACAAATGTTAGTTCTATTATTCTTTAGTGGGGCTAAATATCTAAAATACTCCTAAAGTTTTTTTTTTAAGCAAATAACACTCCTTTTTTATTTTGGGTAACTCCCTCAAGAATTTAAAATTATTGTAAAAAAGGACTTTTGGGTTGTTACTGTTAGAAATGCACTGTTAAAAAAATACTTGTCTTGCAGATAACTGATTAAATTTAATAAATACCAAAATTACACTTTATTGATTCCCAAAATCAATTTCCCTTTTGTATATAAATCTCAAGAATAAAGGATATAATCATAATTTTATATTAACTGATTTTTATTTTTTAATTTATTTTTAATTTTAGAAAGATTATTTTAATATTTTTATCATTCCATTAACGATCAATTAATAGAATGTTCTTATTTGTCCTTACAACCAACGTGGAGAAATTTTCAAAACTTATAAAGAGTTATATGAGCTATAGAAAGGTTAAATGCTCAGCTTCCGTGTTTTTTTAGTGTGATGCATAGGAACACGATGAGTACCTAAATGGCTAAAACCCAATAATATATATGACGCATAGACAATTATTACGCATTCTGTGTACTGAAAGTGGTTCACTAACAAACTAAAACAGGTATATGACTGCTAAAGTGGTACATAATATAGAATAATATTCACGAAAAATAAATATATATTTTTTTATATTAAAAACCTAAAATGATATTTTGTACAAGGGCAGTTTGCTTGTAAAAATATGTCAAGATTGTTTCTTCACATATCAGAGTTCGAATTCCTTTAATCACCTTTAAAGAATTTTTCACGTATTTTTCACGTAATTATCTAATGAATGTAAAATGGACAACTGCATGTATTCCATAGTGAATTATGAAATGTTCTAATAGGTCCCACAATATCATATACTCTACTTATTTCTATATATTTAAAAGTTAATTTGGGTCCCTAAGTCCACCCACAAGCAATATCCCCCATTTCCAATGATTTTGCAGCCACAACTGATTTCAAGTATCATATTGTTGAAACTTGCACAAAAAGATCAGACATTTTTTGTTATTTATTAAAAGACTAATACCAAATGAAAATTAAAAAATCGAAAAAGTGATGAGTGGATCGTCTTTAATATTTAATATTACTTATTTTAAAAGTATCTTCGGGGCTATGTTGGTGACCAAAGATTTGAATAATTTGAACTCCGTAAAGCCACTCCTACAAGTCACTAATGAATGGTAATCAAACAGTCTTGGTACACCTAAACAAATTTCCCACAAAAGTCCCAATCTATATATATAATATACATATAATTAGGAAAGCCAAAAAAAGGTTAAGATTCATAGAATATCATACCCTGATTAATCAAATCAGTTGAAATGTACGAAAGATAACTAAATTATAAAAACAAAAGGGCCCACTTTTGCCAAAGCCATATGTTCTGGGCCAACATAGCTTTTCTTTTTCAAGTCAATCTTCAACCTGTGTTCCTGTGCCTAACTCTTGAAGAATGCTTTAGCAAAATGAGAAACCTAGGGCCATGCTTGTTTCACACAAAAGAGCCCGATAACGATAACAATTATTTGATAAAAAAGGGCAAACCTAGTGCACGAGACTCCTGCCATTGCAACATACTATGGTCCATAGTGTAGAACAAGAAGTTATTCAAACACAATTAAGGCCATTTCAACCTTCAAAATCACATTCTCAGTTTCCCCTATGGAATAAGTGAACCAAACACTTGATGTTGAGATCTTTCAC
Source organism: Cornus florida (assembly GCF_030987335.1). Taxonomy (NCBI): domain Eukaryota; kingdom Viridiplantae; phylum Streptophyta; class Magnoliopsida; order Cornales; family Cornaceae; genus Cornus; species Cornus florida. The sequence continues at coordinate 21,684,024 of NW_026775574.1, forward strand.
CTTCAATACAGTCTCAATCCAAACACCCGCGGGTTATCTGGCAATAACGGAGCCTACGAGAAGAAAGTGCTATTCAGGAAACGACATAAGGGGCATATAAAAAGGCCAGCTCATGATCACAATGACCTTTTCAACTATAAGAAGAGGATGGGTGTTGTCTCAAAATGCAAAGAAGAATCAATTAGTAACATGACCTTGCCGCGTAAGGTTCAAATACGAGGCCCAACCGTGTTCGAAAAACGCTGTGATTCCATCGAAATTCAACTAAATTGACGCTATGGACAGTTGCATCTCAAATTTTGTACTCATCTATGTTGACTTACAGAAATCTCTTCAACATTGCCTACAAAACTTCATGGTGAATTGAAAAAATAATACAAATTATTATAGTAAAAATAATATTACTAGAGTTTCTTCATGCTACCAAAAATACTGGACCAAAGGAATTTGTTGGGCCATTCTGAAACCCAATCCAAATATAAGATAAATTTGTGTGACCCAAACCATTTATTTGAAACAACACAGGTTTCATTTCTGTATTTTTCTTTTTTACTTTTACATGCAGAATGATTCATCAGTTATGGTCATCAAATGAGAATATCTCCCAGTAACTAATATTTACTTACCAAAAAAGAAGAAAAGAAAATGGAAAACTAATCTAAATACAGCTCACATAAATTCAGGCATGAAATGAATGATACTAAATGATCAACCCGGATCTTTGGAAGTTTCTGATTGGTTAGTTGAGCTCTCCGAATCTGGCTGGTGAACTAATGCTGTGCAGTTATCCTATTGAAAAAAATGAATAACTTCAGCTCAGGTGACCGAAAAAGATGTTTAAATAAATCAGTTTCTTTAAGCAATTTAAGACTGCTTAGACAAAGTCCATAGTCTTTAACTTGCTCATATACCCACAGTGAAAGGAAAAAAAAATGTAATCGAACGACAACTATGAGAAACTCTAAGGTTCTCGTACCTTTAATTCAGTTGTGGAAATGCTCACACCATTTGCTGCAGATTGAGGTACCAAGATGGCTGACTGTGGAGGAGAACAAGCAAACTGGCATTATAACATGGCAGAAGTCAAATATTGTCTTTCAACATATCATCAAACAACGAGTTACTGCAACTTTATTTGTGAGCAGTGAGGAAGAAAAAAATCCACTTGCCTCTGACACACAGGAGTCGAAATTCTTGTTCTCTTGCAATGGTTCGTTTACTGAATTATGCTGCTGACATGGAGAGGAAGCTGCATTGAAGGGGAGAAAATAATTAAATTTCTTATGAAAATGGCGTTTCATGTTGAGACTTGAGAGTGCAATGTGATCAATTTTCGCATGGTATAATTTTACAAAAAGTGACCGACGTCTCTCTCGAATGTAATATTTTATTGTGTTCCAAATAGCATTGAAATTATTCATTGCATGTCAAGATTAATTTTCGAATTTTTTAAAATGACTGCTTAATTCTCTATCTTATTATGTGGTGGCAAATCCATTCCGAAGGATTGATTTTCACCTTTACCGGTAAAAGATATAGAAGAATATACAACATGGCTCAAAAGGAGGGAAAAAGCAGAGTAATCTGTATTTTCAGCCGTACCTCTTGCAGAAGACATATTTGGAGAATTTCCTCTACTGTTTTGAACCGCATCTTTGATACTATTATGCCAGCAAGAGCAAGAGACTAATCAGCTACAGTTAGAAGAGCAAGATAATAATCAGCTATAGTTGCAAAAGAAGAAAATTTCATGTGCAGGACAACTATAGTTGAGATCCCAACAACACAAAGAACAAGAAGTGGTGAAAAGAATTCATATTGCCTTATTCTAAGAATATACATTGCCTTTTCCCATCTGATTTGAATATGCCAAAGGAAACTTTTCTGACATTACAGTAGATCTAAATCAAAGTCATCTCCAAGGAAGCATGAAAACTTAAATGCATAGACAAGTGTGCCACTAACCTGATCCATATTGTTACAATTTTGAATTTGTAATTGTATATTTTTTTGGCTTTTGAATGTTGGAATGGTTTTTAAAATCTCATAAGCCTCTTATTGATTTATTACGTATGCACAAACTGACAAACACGTATGCATGCCAAAGACTTGCTTCGCTCAAGTTTACAAGTTATACATACAAGTCATTTGCATGCTGCAAATTGCAAGATCAGATTCACTCTCTCCAGTCTTAAAATTTTATCCAAACCTTACCATTTAATAAAAAGACTAAATCTCAGGACAATACATATATATAATCATTTCAACCACAGAAACATGACTTCTTATTTGGCAAAAGAGAAAAAAAATAAAGATGACTTTACTTTTGTCCATCTTGAAATTCAGCTCTACTTAAAATATTAAATGCTAAGTCTGATGTTGGAGAGTATACAACTTGAATAGCAAAGCGAATTATAAGAAAATAAATTGAATACTGGAGATGATGACATGTACATACTGTACCTGTTGCTTTCATTTTCTCTAGTTGTTGCACTTTCTGTTTGTCCTTCCAGTATTGAGGAGAATACCCTTTTATCCTGGCACAGGGATTAGTCATATTTTCCGGAGTTCGACATTAGTGACAAAAATAAATTGAGGCCATCTACAAAAGGTAAAGTTCACAAATATGAGGTACTTTTCTTTAAATTGAGGCCATCTGCAAAAGATAAAGTTCACAAATATGAGGTACTTTTCTTTAAATTGAGGCGATCTACAAAAGATAAAGTTCACAAATATGAGGTACTTCTCCTTGGAAGACCCATCAGGACAAACCGAAGGACAACTGCTAGAGGCATAACAAAACGCAGAAGTGCAGATTTGACTGTCACACTAAGGATCATGTATAGCGTAAATTGACCGGGTTGAATAAATGCATTTGACATGTTCAAGTAGGCACCCAGGTTTTTTGACACAACAGTTGACAAGTTTATTCATCAAAGTAGCACATCTTAATAATACAATTACGCCTGGAATCATTGGTTGAACCATCGAAATTTAGTAGGCAAAAGGCAGATGGCTCCTAGATCCACCTAAACTCTACCATATAATTCCAAAAATATTAGGGGCACATCTTATGTAGCTTAAAGTTCTAAAATCACAACAAGAAGGTCACAGTAGTTTATCAATGATCAAAACAAACCCTCTTTTCTCACCTCTTCATTCATATTTGTGACAGTATCCTGAATCTTCCGCAAGATAATTCCTAGACTCCCCACTTCGAAATGCAACAGCTGATCATTGTTCATTTTAGGATAAATTCAGGAATGACAAACACTGTCTACGAGAAGCCAAATGAAGAATAACAAAAGAAAAAGGAAAATTTATAATAGCAATTTTAAATCCAGACCTTTTTCTCAGAATTTAAATTCTGTATGACCACTTCCTTTGCTGATAGTGTTTTCTGAAAGTGAGGCTGGTTAAGATAAATTACTCAAAAGATATACTTTTGGAGGAAAGAAAAAGTTCATTATTCAGAATCGATAAAACATATAGATCTTCATGAATGTGTGTATGGATATCTCTTCTATCTGTGTCTGGCAGTTGTTATTAATTTTTGCTGCCTCCAGCTGTAATTCCAACTCTGAAATGATTCTATCCTTCTTCCAGATATCATTCTCATTATTTCTCAGTTTAGTTTCCAAGTTGGAGATCCTTTCTGCAAAGATTAAAGTAATTTCTTGTTAGAAATAATTCATAATCGTGGACAGATCAAATATTATCTGCACCATTATTACTTCAGCAAAAAGAACGATAACAATGCATTTTTTTAAAAGTCCAAATCACTAAAATTATTAATTTATTCCCTAACACAATAGAGCCGATAAATCACTAAAAGGTTTACAAGGATTCATTGTTATGCATAACTCATGACTAGATAGATGAAATACAAGCATTGTTGCAAAGTCCAAATTATTGTATACTACAATAATGACTGGTAGAACTTTTCTTGGCCGAGAATGATGAGTATCATAAATAGTATGATTTTCTACATCACACTTCACAATACAATCTGCAACAAGCTATATAAGGCAGACAACTGAAATTTTGAAATTACCAACAAATACTTTTTCAAATGTAGAAACCTCGTCCATTTTGCTCCTCAATCCAGCCACTGAACATAACAAGCAAAGTTAAGAAGGAAAATGATACTGTTTTTTTATGGTTATATGAATGAATTATTCTACAGAACCGTACATAGACATTGTGAATACACCTGAAAAAAGTCAAAGTCCAGAAAGCTACATAGTACATACCTATGCTCTCTTTTTCACTCACAAGGTGGTGAACATTATCCACAACTTGCTTGAGAGAGAGAGCCTCCTTTTCAATTGAATTGCATAATGCTGAATGAGAGTTGATCTTCTCATAAAGGACTGCGAGCTTCCTATCCTTGGTTTGTATAGATCGTTTCATTTCACAAGTAGAATCCTGCACATCTCTATGACATTAATGAATGGTACATAAACTGAATACATTTCCTGATATGACAACGTTTAAAATATAATTCAACGCAATCAAATACTACTGCACAATGATTGGCTACTACCAAATTTTTGTTAGTTGAAGCACTTGCACACCTTTGATCTTAAGAAAGAGTAAGCGAAATGAAGCATGAAACATCAAAAAGCATAATAGAAGTAGACTGTTGCACACCATGGCTCTTATATGGTACAGCATCAAACCAAAAACTTCATTTCTCGCCTAATATATAGGCAGCAAATTGATCACTGAATTCCCGTAGTTCTATGAATAACTGTGCAAGGCTCAAAGTAATCACTAAATATCTCCCAAGGAAGAAATAAACAGCTAAAACATTAACCCACACCGTAATCAAGTACACAACAATACCAGTTAACTTTATCAGTAAATAAAATGTGTGCTGACCCGTTAGCATTATCGAGACCAATTGAAACTTCCCAAGAGAATTTAGGAGGCAATTGTCATTCTTTTTTTGTCTTGGGCACAGAATAAAAAACTAGGGTTCCTAACTTCCTACGAACCAGTATAAACCATATACTTAGCTGTGATGCAGGGAGTGTCGCGCGATTAAGCCATTATAAACCTCAACAGAAAAAGGGAAAAGAGAAACTTACTACTCCTATAAGAATATGAAAATGATTTGTTTGAAATTAATTTTTTCAAATAGTTCCCTAACAATAATCCCTATGTCTTCTTCAACCTTGATCAGTTCAAAAGTTTCAGATTTCGCCACGCAACTCCATACCAGTGTACTTGACTTTAATCTCTCAAAACAATTTTTTCATTACAGATAAGTAATCACTCATAATCGGTAATCAGTACAAGATATAAACCTCATAAACTTTTATAAAATTTTCCCTTGACTGGAGTAAGCAATTTATAGTTCCCTTCAACTCCTTTTGCTTGTTTTCAAGTAAAGCATTGTCATTTTGAAGGTAACTAACCTGCAACAACAAAATTGAATAAACAATTAGAAACTTAAGCAATTGAAATAGTCAACTAATCAGATAAATGTCTGCACAAACATTCTCTTGGTCTCTAAGAAGAATTTCCACAAACACATTGTACACGAAGTTCACAACCTTCCTTTCGAGTTTTTGTCGAAGCTCATTGGATAAAGCTAATTCCGATTGCAATTCCGTTAACTTTCTGCCCAAATCTTCCTCGCTTTGCTTTTGCTTCTGAAATTCAAACATCAATGATTTATCAGAAGAAATTATTAATGCAAGTGTGTGTGTGTGTGTGTGTAAATCTATATATGCGTCTATATACATATGTGTGTGTAGAGGAAATTTTGATTTAAATGAAACCTGCGTTAAATGGTGAAGTTGTTCGGTGGCAGAGTGTTCCCTTTCCTGTAAAGTTCACAAAGCACGGTATGAGAGAGAGAGAGAGAGAGAGAGAGAGAGATGGTGATGGAGATTCTTACTCTGAGTTCACGAACTTCGGTGATTAGGGCTCGAAGCTGGAGCTTGAACTTAGATAATTTGAGCAGCTCCATTTTCCCGCCAAATTTCCTCTGCCCGAACCGTTTGTTTTGTTCTACGCTCGAAACTCGGATGATTAATATCCTACTATTCCTGAATCCTGCGTGGTTGATAGTGGGCCCACACAGGCTCTTATGAAATTTGCTCTCATGTTTCAAAGTCCATCTGTTTTCAAATTTCTTCATGGGCCTTCCTCAATAATGAAATGAAATCGGAAGCCTTCAAATTTTTATTTTACACTTCTTATTATAACGTTTTTGAAATTTGTTTCAAATATTTTTGATAATATATTCTTTTGAGAAATGAGAAATTTTAAATTTTAAAAACAATAAAGATAATCACAATAAAAGGTTCCATTATTTTTTAAAAAATAAATTCAAATCAATAACAAGTTATATATACAAGAAAGAGTCGTGCTAACGACCATCACATTTGTCATTTTGAAGCATAGAGCCTTGGATACAATAAGTTTCACATAAAATTTCATTATGTGAACGGTCACATCCATGACAATGGAGGGGTTCTGGAATAGAAATGAGTTAAAATGTAGCTTAAATTAGAAAATTATTTCTAGAGATAACTCTATAATTGTTAAAATGAGTTAAAATGCAGCTTAAATTATAACATTCTATTTTGACTATTGTAAGGTTTTCTTCATGACGCAATGCAGTGTGTAATTAAAACGATTTTGATCTTGGTGAGGCATGATAAAGTCCATCAACTACCCTTTTGCATTTGGTTGAGTGTTGGTTGGCACCCAACTTGTCAAAGAAAATTACCTTCCGAAAAAAAAAAACTTGTCAAAGAAAATTGCAAGAGAGTAATAACAATAATAATTTTTAAAAAAGTTAAAATAAGTTTCTCAAGTCTTCATGCATGAGAATGCTGAGTTTTACCTTAATTTTTTTTAAATAAATAAAACGATAATAGCAATGTTACAATTATCGACATTGTCACAACGACTGAGAGAGAGACGAGTGTGTGAAGTCCACCACTTCACACCCCTTATCTCTTAATCGGTATCGCAATGTCGTCAATTACATATTTAAAAAAAAAAAAGTAAAATAAACATGAAAACATGACCGTCCGGAAAAATAATTTGAATTTTGAAAAAATATATTTTTTTTTCCCTGAATTTTGAAAATATTTGAGACTTTTGAACTGTATCAAAACAGTGGTTATCAAATGAAAGTGTCCAACTAAACCAAGGTGTATAATGCAATTTGCTCTCCCACTAGACAAAGCAAAAACATTTTTGGTTCAAAAGAATTATAATTGATGGATTGATCAAAACTTCAAGCCAACAAGAAGCCCACAAGAGACTTGAATCTTAAATAATTGGTTTCTATGGGTCCTCTCCAATTCCCAAATGGTGGACCATTTAACTTATTGGCAATGATGATATTGATTGAGCTTTATATGCCTTTAAATTAGGTCCTGAATTCCATTCTCTTCAATCATAATAGTTTGGTAGTCTGTCCTCAATCAAAATTTTCATTCGACAAAGCTAAAAGCTGGCAATGCCTATTGCAGTACTTGAGGTTTTGTGGGTCTAATTCCCCCCACTTAATATAAAACCTAATTATATTTCCAATATTTATTCATCCAGGCAAGTATTGTATCTCATTATACAAATCTCAGCTAACACACACATGCACAGGCTGGGATCTGTATGATGTGGTACAGCACTGTACCATAGAGGATCCAACTCCTCTTCAACGTATAGCTGACACACACGTGCAAAGGTTGAGATCTGTATAATGTGGTATAACACTGTACCATAGAGGATTCAACTCCTCTTCAACATATTGATGCATGGTTGATCAACATATTGATGCACGGTTAAGTATCTATAAGGTGCCTACCGCATATCAATTGGCTTAAGGTAAATGTCATTGAAGGGAGAAAGTATTATATGGTCCGAGATTACAAATCTAACATTTTGTATTTATTTGTATGAATTTTTTATATCAAATTTGAACATAAATTTTTAGGTTTGTTAGTTCGAGTTTTTTAAAAGTTTGGAGTTGTCAAATGAATGTACTTTTTAACAAGTTGGGATCCTCTACAGTACTGTACTGTATTATATAAATCTCAATTCACACACGTGTAAAGGCTGTGATCCTTTGCAGTGTACAGATCCCATTTTATAGACAATTGCAGGATCCTTTGTAGTGAAACACAAATGTTGTACTGCACTATACGAATCTCAGCTCACACACACGTCCATAGAAAGGCTGCGATCCGTGAATGGCACAACACTATACGATAGAGGATCCAGCCCCGCTTCAACATATTGGAACATGATTGATGTTTTTCAAACTCTAATTTAATTAATAATAGAGAGATTAAGAACATATAACCACCTATCAATTGGCTTAAGTTAGTGAAATTCATATTCAGGTAAAAGTAAAAGTCAATAAAGAAAGAGTTTTAATTGATGGAATTACGTAATTTTCGTTGATAGTAACTTGATACAAATTGACACGAGTCTATTTATATATCACATTGTGATCCACCGAGAGGAGGCTTCATTTAAAACAATCGACCACATATTTACATTTGACAACATGACACGAAGTGACAGAGATCAATAGCAGATATATGCACCTAACTTCACACCTTAGTGGACAGCTAATGCATTGCTATTTCTAGTAGTTTGGCTCATGACATGTTAGGGGTTAACAATTTCTTTGATGTCACTTTATAATGTGCGCAACTTGCAAGCTTTTCACGTGTTGTTTTACAGCGAAGTCCCTTATTACTTTTACGCTGATCACGCTTGTCTAACTAAATTAGATATGTAAAACAAAAGTGGTTATCTGTATATATATATGATGTTAGACCAACAACTCAAGTATGGGGTGAAATTACTCTACATCGCCCCTATTGAACGGGATTGAGGTAGTTTAATGATTTTTTGCTACCATGTATGGTGGCTTCGCACCTTCTTTTTTATTTATTTTTTTTATTTTTATTTTTTTTCATTACCGAACATATGCAACCCTCTCGTCCTATATGTGGTGAAGTCACGTTGGGACCGGTGACAGGAATTGCCCCCACTGAACTTTTAAGATTAATAAAAATACCCCCATTGAGTTCTTAAAATATTTAAAAATACTTCTCATTTTCTAACTCATTTGCCCAACATGACTGTTTAAATTCAGAAAAGACTTATGTCTTCAAACAAGTCCTCAGAGGGGGCGTGTGAGAACCAACTAAGAAAAAAAGAAAAGAAAAAAAGGACCCATCTCTTTTCTTCTCCATAAGTATCAAATTTCAAAAATGACCCCTCATTTATTGTTGAATTTTTTATTATTTGCATTTTCAATACACAAATTGTGATAATTATAGAAGTGTCTTGATTGAACTCCTAAACATTTCACAAAACCTTAAGAAAAACTTTTGAATTAAAAAAGACCCCTCATTTTCTACCTTTCTTACCCAACAGTATTTTCAAAAAATAAAAAGACACATCACTCATGTCTTTATGCTCTAGCAAGTCAATAAAAATTTAGATTAAAAAAAAAAAAAAAAACCCTTCCTTACTAATTTATTATGTTGGTTCAAAATTTCTTATCATAGTATTTTTAATGATTGCCCACTTAACTAAATTTTTTGCTTTCCCACTAATTCCACATGTACCAAAAAAATTCCCTGAAATGGTTCAATGGGATTCCAATTCTGACCTTTAAGACGTGAAGCGAGAATCTTTAAGATAGTTTTTTTGGATTTTTCATCCCGCGCAATACGATACAGTTTTATGAGTTTTTCGTATTTTCCAGTTATCTTAAATTTTAATTATCTACTAACAAATAAGTAAACATTAAAAAAAATTATTGTAGTCATTTACCTAAATCGTCCAAAGATATGACAAAAATCAACCAAACAATGTGTAATACAATCTTATAGCAATAATATGATCTCAATCTATGATTGATGATACTATAAATAATTTAATTTTAAATATAAAAGTTATAAACCATCCTTGTATTTTGAGCTCATTGGGTTTTTGAGTTTCTCGGATTACTAAAACATTTGTCCAAATTCGGTTCAAAATAAAATCAGGCTCTAAAATTTAAACTTAATCCCATCTCACGGTCTCAAATACCTTACCTACTCTTATAAATACTTAGGATAAAAACTGGGTTACTCAAATTAGTCCCACCCCAAATTATAACCCAATACACATTGTGATCATAACCATCATGGTTGTTTCAACTCTTTTTGCTAATCATAATTTGATGTGTAAGAAAACCTAGACAAAATTAACAAATTTATCCAAGTGTTGAATTATTTCGCCGGGACTACGATTGGGCGGGAATCTCATTGTTATTGCATCTAAATTTGAAATAATATCATGCACGATCGAGGGAGCGAGCTTATTGTGTGAACGACCTCATCCTAACACTACTCGGCAGTTTGACTCAAAAAAACTAAGAGGACTTCATAATTAATTAATTATAACCATCATTAATTAAAGAAGGTTTGGTAGCAGATCACGTGCTAATTATATAGTAGTATAGTACAAATCTATCCAAAAAAAAATTGAGAAGAAAGAACGATTCGCTCACAATTTTTTGAGCATCATATTCGTACTTGCCCTACAATTTAGTGGACCCCATGGCATTGATAAGAAGTAATATTATTATCTAGGCCCATGGAGTACACATTCCATTTCTGTTACACCGTTGATGCCTTATGAATTATTTATTTGAGATATTGTATCATAATCACACGGTCCAAAACGAAGCAAATCGTACTCGTGAGGAGGAGAGACTCAAATCTCTCCATCAAAACTGTGGCCCTCCGAGAAAACCTCACTCGAAGTCACTTCCTTTCAACTCCCAACGCCTCTCTCTCTCTATAGAATATCTCTCTCCTCTCTCCTCTCTCCTCTCTCCTCTCTCTCTAGATTCTAGAGTGAATGGTGGTGGTGGAAAAAGACGCCAGTGGGTACAGTGCGCACCAACAACCTCCACTGTCGAAGGAGAAAGAACAGCTTTAGCTCTGCTGTTCCTGCTCCCTCATCTCTCTCTATACCTCTCGCTTTCGTGGACTCTCCCTAAATCCTACTCGTATCAACCTTCAAATTCAGAGTTCGAAACTTATCAATTAAGCCAAGCAAGTGTTGGCGAGCTACAAATCAAGTTGGATAAATGCGATGAAAATTTTGGATTTGAATCGGTTGTCGTTATGGAAATGGATCCACCGGCTCTGAATCTGATCAAGGACGGTTTGTTTCAATCTGTGAATGCGCCGTCGTACAATATGGCGGAGATCTGGCCGTTTCCGATTAACGGCGGCGCGAGTGTTGGCGAATCCAGAGGCGGTTTGGAGTTGAGGAGCGTTCCGTTTGGGCAGAGCTTGGGTCGGTTTGCGGATAATGCGAGTGCGAATCGAGATGTTTCCGGTGATGATCCGATGGTTTTGGACCAGAGAGGGGCTCGTAGTGGCGGCGCGAGGAAGAAGAGGCTTGATATGGCTTTGGAGGATGAGTCGGCTAAGGTTGTCTCCACAAGCACTAGCAATGGCATGGTACTTCATTTCATTAGCTCTATTTGCAATTCTGTGATACGTGTGTATATTGTGTGTGCGCACATTATGCAATTAGCTCTTCTTTTTGGTATCATTGATTCTTAATTTTCAAATTATCATTTCTTAATTTTATTCAAAAAATTTTGGAGAACAGTTTTCTATTTGTTTATGATCGGAAGTTTACTTGGATAGATTATGTTTGGGAATTATCTTAAGCAATATGGATCTGTCTAGTGATCTATTCAGAAAGTGCTGAACAAGACTATGATTCATAATAATGAAACTGATTCGTAACATTCGTCGAGTGATTTCACCTAATTTAAAAAATAAATTTGGTCAACCCCGTTCATATGGGATTAAATCAAGAATGATGATGATAATGTTTGAAATTGATGATGATTTTGGTTTCTAATCGAGCAGAATGGTTGCGATGGTAAGCGTCTTAAGACATCTGGATCCAGAGATGAGAATTCTGATTTCAGAGCTGAAGAAGGAGCAAATTCAGGCAAGCCACCGGAGCCACCAAAGCTAGATTATATCCATGTTCGGGCAAGAAGGGGTCAAGCCACCGATAGTCACAGTCTAGCAGAAAGAGTAATGGCCATAATTTTAACATATTTTCACATGAATTTTCTATTTTAGCTAAAAAGTCTATAGAAACTAGAGCTTCATATGTATTTTTCTCATCAGAATTGTTTGGTGTCCAGGCTAGGAGAGAAAAGATAGGCGAAAGGATGAAAGTTCTCCAAGATCTGGTCCCCGGTTGTAATAAGGTTGGTATTGGCATTTCTTAGACTCTTATCATTGTCTCGTTAGGTAACATTTTCAGGTTTTTGTAGCAATTTTAGGGTCTTTCAATTTCTCTGTTTGTTGTTATTTCCTCCCCCCAATTTTAGTTAATCATTTGTATACAATATCAGTGTGCCTTTAGAATTTGTTGACACATAAGTTCTAACAAATGAATGAAATTAACCAAGCCAAGTGAGATTAATTTCTAATTTATATTTACTGAGGAAAAAAAAAAAACACAAACAAAAACTGCAACCAGCTCAATCTCATCACTTGGGAAGAGTTCCACAGCAAGACCCGATTTTGCGGACAGTGTGCTATGTGCTTTGTGACATATATATATATATATATATATATATTTAAAGGAGGCTATATTTGCACTCCACTTTTCTACGTTTGCACTCTATTTTTCTTTTTTCTTTAATATGAATGACAAAAATAGTCCCTAAGCTAATTAATACATCATCCCTTATTTAATTATATCATAACTACCCTTTGTACTATAAACTTTCTTTTTATATTCTTTACTTACTCGAAATTATAGTTTAACGTGGCAATAAACCAATTGTCCTCCTTAAATCTTACTTGGCATATTAAATGCACTAACTAATTTTAGATAAAACTACCCTTTCATCGTCATATTTTTCACCATTTTTCTTTCTATATTAATTATTCCTCTATACAATATCTTTTTTCTGAAAATTCTTCTTTCTATAAAATACTTTTCTTGAAGAACTTTTCTTGAACAATTCTGATGCAGTGAATGATTTTTTTTTTCTTTTTCTGTTGTCTTCAATTAATATTATATATTGTTAATCTTTCAAAAAAAAAAAAATTATATCCAAGGAAAAAAAAGGAGAAAATATTTGGAAGGTGAATTCTATGGATGTAGGTTTTTGACATAATACCTACCTACCTCTCTCTCTTTTTTTTCTTTTTCTTTTTTATTTTTCTTTTTTTCGTTAAATCCATGTTCTTGAAAATTTATTGTCAAAATAGTTGGGGCTTTTCTCATAACAAAAATAACTTCAAGATTTAAATACATTCCAAATTAATTCTTAAAAATCACATGAAAGAAAAAAATTGAAATTAAACTCTAAACACACAATACGAAAAGAAAAATAAAAGAAAAAATTACCATCACCATTAGCATCGATAGTGTTGAATGGCCCATGAAGTTTTGATAGTTTTTACATGCTTCCTGTGCAAATCTTCCATTGTTACTTGCAAAGATAAATATTAAACCCTAACTCAAGGAGAACAGATGATTAATACAAAGTAGAGAAATAATTGAGAGAGGCTATAAGTGACCCAAAACGCTAAATTGGAGAGAGAGAGAGAAAGATATTTCTATAACTGAAAAGGTAAATGTGGTATTTAAGAAAAAATAATTATTTATTTATAAAATGAGGGATAGAAGTGTCCTTTCTTCTAAGAGTGTAGTGCAATTGTAGGAAAGTGGAGTGCGAATATTGCCTCCCTATTTAAATATAGTGATTATATATTAGGTTTCTTAATTCTAATTTTCTTCTACAGTTCTGTTACCTAATAAATGACTTTAGAGGGGGTGAATATAGTCTTTGGCAAATAATGGCTAATTTTTCAGATTAAAAGATATGCAGGAATTAAGCAAATATCTCAATAACTTTTGCTAGATAGATTTAGCAAGATAAGCACAATATTAAAGGAGATAAGGGAACAGAAATTGCAAACTATAACTCGTCGATTTAGCGAGGTTCGAACTCCTACTCCTCGGCTCAAGATCCCTCTGGAGACTTTTCCAAATCCATCATGGCTTATCCTTTCAGGTGGAGACAAACCTTTACGATAAAACAAACTCTTCCTTCAAGCTAAGAGAAAAACCTCCTCTTAGTCTTCCTTTGGGTCAAACCAACCCTTTAGGTCAAACCAATCCTTTGAAGTAGATTGTAGGAAGAATATGTATACAAGTTTATCTCTCAAAAGATGAATATACAAATCACAAGCTCACAAGACTAGAGTAGATATGAAATCAAGTTGAAACTCAAGTATATTGAATGAAATGAAAGAGAAATCAAATGTTGTATTGAATGCTCATAAATGTTCTCAAGTGTTGTATGTCTTGCTAAAAAATGTACAGCCTCTATTTCTAGGTTGATTAAGGATCAAGATTATGATATGAAAGGATAAATATGCATGATCTTATAGAAATGAACTTCAAAAAGAATTCATAAGTACTTTGACAATGAATCCTAAGCACTCACCAACCTATCTACCCCTTTCTTCAAGCATTGACATTTGTCATTGAGTTTTTGGGATTCTTCCTTGAACTTTGAGTTGCATTTTTGCCCTTTGAGGCCCAAGTCAACTTGAATGCTTCTTGCTTTGACCTTTTTGATCTTTTAAGTCATTTCCAAGTCCATAGATGTCTTCATGTGTTTGAATGCTTTGAATGTGACTTTGATCTCCTTAGCTTCATTGAGGTTAATCTTGGAAATGTGACAAATCTAGCACAACACTCAATGTAAAGATTAGTGTCTAAACACTAGTAATGGTTTGTAGTCATCAAAATTACTAGATTGCCCTTAGGTTGAAACCTTTGGGTCAACAAGTTATACTTATTATTTTCCCCCAGTGGCGACCATAGTGTGATGGGGCAAGAATTCACTAATGTTTGGCTGCGTGAGTTCAGATCAAAGCTGTCCTTTTAACAATGATCACTTTCAGTTCAATCTTTTGGGTATCTAAATATTGTCCATTTCCATTTCCATTTCACACTTTCTGCTCAGTTTTCATGTTCAGTTTTATGTGTGGCCATGACAATTTGTGACAACCAAGATGACAACTTGCTTAGTTGCTTTCATTCAAACTCCTCTTTGTGGTGGCCAAGAAGGTTTGATCTTTTTTGGACCAGTTGAGGTGTTTGTTGGTTCTTTTTATTACTTCAATAGACACTTCACTTCAAGAGTTATCTTAACAAAACCCTAAGCCGGATCCAGAGTGTTGATGATTGATGACTCTTGGTTCTGTATCATGAGATTGATGTTCCCTTGTCCGTTTTTTTCCTCTCCTTCTGATAGAATAGAGTTTCCCTTCTTCTTGTTCCTTGGCAATCTACTAGGTTGTGTGTGACTTTATCAATGTCCAACCAAATAGTCCTTTGAGGAAAGAAAATAAATTAGAAGCAAATTGCTACGAACCCATTCATATGCATATTATAGATAATCAAATCCATCCTTTTATGATTGTGTGCAATCAAATGCTAACTTTGATTTCTAAGATATTCATGAAAAAATACCTTAAAAAAAAAAAAAAGAGAGAGAGAGAAAAGAAATTCCAAAGAAAAAATAAAGAAATCTAATACAATAAATAGTGGGTAAAGGATTAGATCATTAGAGTATGGTTGGAGACCTCGGAGTGGATCTTCTATTCAATTAAATGACTATTGACTATATATATGTCGTCATTGTGTAGAACTATTGTCTCCTTTGGCAAATCTCATTATAATATAAATCTAGCCTAAAGTGCCCTTAAAGGGAAGTAGGGCAGTACATAAAGAAAATTGATTTTTTTTCATAGAAGATCAGAGTGAAGGATTATAATTATTGGCAAGAGGAACTCATATAACCAGACGCATAATAATTTGAATCACCCCCACCCATAATAATAACAAAAATAAGAAGAAGAAAAGCAGCCAAATGTAGATCCAATCCTCGTTTGTTTTTGAAAAGTAATTTAACAATACAGCTTTTTCATGCAGCATCTAATGAATCGTCTTCACTCCCTTCACTAAACTCCAATACTTTTCTTCCTCCATGTCATCCGTGCGATAAGATTGGACTGGTTACAGTATTTCCTATCCGATTGTCCGACTATGAGATCAATCTCATTGAAAGATGAATAGTTGGTCTCAATCAGGCCTTGGGACTAATTTGTTGCATACTTTCCTGTGGCTGTATACTCCTTAACCTGATATACATACATATATATTTTTCATTACTGTTCCCTAAGAAGCATTATTTGTATTCAGGTCATTGGCAAAGCACTTGTCTTAGATGAGATTATTAATTACATCCAATCACTACAGAGTCAGGTCGAGGTACACACTTTTTATTTATTTATTTATTATGGGTTGCTACATTATGTTTGAGATCATTACACTGTTGAGCTTGGACTTCACACATTCAAGTTAATGGGTGTTGCAGTTCTTGTCAATGAAGATTGAAGCGGTTAATTCAAGAATGAACCCTACCATTGAAAGATTTCCTTCAAAAGATGTAAGTCCCATACTCAAGTTTTTTCAAGAATTGTCGACAGTAGTTTCACTCTCTTGGCTACTGCTAGCTGTTCCACCTACTTGTCCTTAATATTGTTCAATCATTTTTCAGTTTCTATTCTATCTTTTAATGTATTATACATCCTCGCAATTAGCGGGTTAAGTAAGACATCTTTGATGATGAAATTGAGCATTATAGCATTTTGTTTTGCTTAAGAATTAACTCGTCACAGTAGTTATGGAACTGTGAATTTGTAGCATTGGATTTATTAAATTATTACAAATTTTATATGCATAATATCTACGTCTCAAGGAAAAAAAACATGATACGAAGGGTGTATGGAATTGAGAGATAATTATTGGAGATTCTTTCATGTTTATTTATTTATATTTTTATATTTTTTATGCTTAAATGGTACAATAAGTCTATTTGGTGTTTCAGTTTTGTCAACAACCATTTGACACAGCAACGGTGGCATATGGTTCACAAGCTCCAAGGGATTACAGTAGGGGTTCATCCCCAGAATGGTTGCACATGCAGATTGGTGGTGGCTTTGAAAGAACAACATAATTTATATAATCCCGATAAATTCCGACGAAGAAAATAAAGAGGTCATGTTTCTTCCTTCAGTTATTACAACCAAGTATATTTGTATACCCATAATGAATCAGAAAGAGAGCTTTTATCATTTTCCACTCAGGCACGGAGCTCTGTTTTTGGTCTGTAAAACTTCCGAAATTCATATCTCAACATCTCCAGTTCTGAGTTAGAAAATAAATTTGTTATAATTTGTAGCAGGATTCATATACTGTGTCTGAGTTATGTCCACCTCGTGTAACATTTGGTATATTCAGAAGCTAAAGGTTCGTTCGGCAAGCATTTTAACTCTATGTTTGGGAGTTGATGATGGTCGAATGAAGTATTAATTTGCAAAATGTTATCTACAACGGTCTTTGAAATTTTTTAAAATTTTCCTCCAGTGTTATTCTCTTTTCGGGTAGATGCTAATTGCGAAAGATTGGACAACAAATGGATGTGATTGGTATTGCAGGACATGAATTCTCAGCAAGCCAATTTTTTTTTTTAAAGACTTGTTGATCTGCATTTGTGTATTGCAAGATAGTTGTGTAATACTCAAAACATATCATACCTTCCCCAAAAAAATAAAAAATAAAAACTCAAACATCATGTGATGGGCTCACGCCCCAGAGACCCGTGGACTCATTTGTCCTTCCGTTGAACCTTCATCATCCGTTTTGAGAGGTATATCCAGAGACTAATAGGTTCTTAGTTTGAGGTTGCTCTATTCCTTTCTTTTCTTTTTTCCTTGTCAAAATTAGGAATTGAAATCATAATTGCAATATTCAAGTTGAAATGGTCCTTAGATTGATATATCTTAAATAATTTTTTAATAATGAAAATAAAAGGCATCACCGAATATTTGCTGTCTATTTGCGGTGCTGGAAAGTTATTGGTATGCTTGGTTTGTTTAGTTTTCTATTTTCCAGACTGAAAAACATAAAACTGAAAAAACTGTAAAAAAAAATTTTAAAAAAATTCTGTTTTGTTCAGTTTTCTGAAAACTCAATTATAAAAATATCAGTTTTCAAATAAATGTCTTTTATAATTTTTTGAAAACAATTTATGTTATCTAAATTTTTAAGATATATTTTTGAGTTACAAACCAAGCAAATCTTAAATTTTTTAATGTTATTTTAAATCGAAACAACTCTTGCTCTAAATTTTTTTAGGCCAAGTCGGTCTAATAAGTATCGATGAACTGGTTACTTAAGATTCAATTAGAGTCCCAATCTAGACAACAACGTGGCTATAAGCATATTTTTGTGGATGTAGTTGCGGATCTCTACGTGTCTCTCACTTTTGTGAAACACTAGAATTGATTATATTAGTAATGAAATGATACTTTTCATGGTATTTAGGAGTTTTGTTGCGGCAATTAAAGTAAGATGAGCAGAATATTGATGATACAAACCCACCTCGTAAGTAGGGTTCACCGAGCGAGTTGCAAGGTAAATATCGAATCACCTCTAAAATTTTACAGACCATTTTTACATTAATCATGAACATAAATGTTCATTATTACATTAATCATGAACATAAATGTTGAAACTATCAGTTACTCCTATAATTTTATGATTTTTTTTTTCTTTTTAAATTTCCATTTCTCAAAGAATCAAATTGCTTTCCACACAAATTCGGCTCAATATCAGACTGTTAGCGGCATCTCATATCGGGATCCGAATAAAAATTAAAACGAGTGGATATGTAGCACTAATTTAATAGTTGAAGTTTTTAGTTCAACGGATAAACTTCTATTCATTACTTTTGGTATTACAATCAGATCCATTTCTTGATCCAGTGCCGGGTCAACACATTGCAAGTTCGAGTAAAAAAAAAAGTTAGAAATGTCTCGTATCAAATCCAATTTAAAAATACCCAACAGAAACCATCCTAAATCCCATCCTAGATCGACCTTTGAGAGGCTTTCATGCCCCCCAAAAACTACAATCAACCCACAAAAACTGATAAAATTTTTGTTTCCATCATTCACAATTTAAACAATAATTATATTAATCATTGTGAATTAATGATTTAAATTATTAATTCTCAATTTTTGGTTTTACAAACATATATAGTAATTTCTTGATAAACAGACGTTACAGACCGTTCCTCAACGATGGGAGAATATATGAAACCATCCTTTCGGGTCCCACGGCGCACGTTAGTCAATTTTCGTTGGAACAACACTGTCTCATTGACGCCATTCGCCAGTCCTCTTTGCCGCTTTAACTTGTATCAAACCAGCCAATTCCACGCGCAAACAAAACCAACCCATAATAATAATCACCACCTCGAGACCTCCGTAACTTCACGCGCTCTGTCGAGAGTGGCGCTAATTAAGGCCACTGATTATTTTTCACGCGGCTTAAAATTGTTGTAGAATAATCAACCTCCATATAATACACTACAAAGAAAGCAAAATTAAAGGCATGTATATAAACATATACACACACATACACACAATTACAGAGAACCAATCTTCAACCTAAATTTGTTGAATCGAGAAAGAGAAGAAGCTGATTGGAGATTTCTGCGATTTTTCGTCTGTCCGGTGATCGGAATCGGACGAATTTGTTGAGGAAATGAGGGGATCTAGATCCAGGCTTGGTGGGGATTCACGGACTGTAGAACATATCTCTTCGACTCGAACCGTTCGACTCGGTCGGGTCCAGCCTCAGGCACCAGGTCACCGCACCATCTATTGCAATGATCGAGAAGCCAATCGGCCTGTCAAATTCAAGGTCCCTTCTCTTAGCTTCAGATTTTTTCTCTTCCTATTTCAATTTCTCTCTCAATATATACACATACCTATTCTTATAGGCACTGTTCACTTATGAGATTTGATGGTTTTATAATTTTATTGAATAATTTAGGGTTTTAGAGATGTGGCATCGATTTACTGTATTCAACGTTGAGTTGATTTTTGAAATTTGTGGAGGTTTCAGTATATGAACGATGTAGAAGCATAATGATGGTTTTCAATAGTTGTATTACCGGATGAGTGAAAATGTAAGCTCCTTTCTGAGTTTGTTGGAGAGTGACTGTGGTACGAGGATTCCTTTCACCGCAAACCTATTCCTTCACTCGTATTCTGTGCCTGCAACATACACGAAGATGGGTTCTGGGGTTAAAATGGATTGATTATGTTTGGGATTTTCGCTAAATTCAACTCAAATCAACAAAATTGAATGCCATTTACTTGGTGTTTCCTTCGTGGATCATTCCTGGGATTAATAAGTATGAAAGAATTTTGCTACTGGCTGAAAATTCATGCATTTATTTAAATATTAATATACAAGTGTTATTGTGTTAGTTTCGGTTGTATGAATTATGAAATAGTTCATTCAAAATGCACTTAAAGACCTCGTGACAATAATTTTCAGGTTTGAAAGCTAATTTGAAAATAATAAGGAAACGAAGAACCAGTGTTGTTAAAGGAGGCGCAACACTTGCGCATGTTGTGTACCCAGCTGAGCCTTTGATAACGTTTGCGCCTTTAATATGGAATATGAATATGCTTTAATTTAATTTTTAATTGTGCGCTTGAGGTGTGAGCCTCGCCTTGCTTCTTGCGCCTAGGCTCCAAAGGACCTCTAGCGCCTTAGTGCGCTTGGGCCTTTGATAACACTGCGAAGAACCAAGAAAACCATCATGAGGTCCAAATTGAAATAAACATAATTACTCAACTATTAAGATATTAGAAGTGTTATATGTTTAATTTTTCTCTTTCGAAATGCACCAGGTATTGATGCTTATGCACTAATATTTCATTTAATACAAAATGGTATTTGTGCTTCATTATTCTAAGACTGAAAAGTAATCTCCCCTCCCATCAGTTTGATTGATTTTGAAAACTAAGACTCCTCTTAAAGTTGAGGCTTTAGAATGAATAGTGCCCCTTTAATTGTAATATACGCCTTGTGCCTATGCTTGTATGCATACATTGACCAACTTGAACTTGTTATTATTTCCAATAAAAGATCCTTGTTACCTTTTCTTTAGCCTTGTTGCTAACTTGTGGGTACCTTTTCTTTAGCCTTGTTGCCAACTTGTGGGCACCTTTTCTTTAGGCTTGTTGCCAACTTGTGGGCTTGTTCATGTGCATGTGTTACTTTTGAGGTGATGGTGATTCATTGCAGACTTGTTGAAAGTGTGCAAGAATAGTGCCAAGCAGCTTCTATCTTGTGCCTATCGATGTTGGTTGTGATCGTTTGTTATAGTGAAGGTCAATACTAGAGAGACTAATAGGTTAGAAGACCCAAGTAAGCTTTTCACTTCTGCTTTATAGCAAGGTTGTTTTACCTAGCTCGAATTTCTGCCTTGGAGGTTCATTATATTTTTTGGATACCTTTAGGAAGTTTTGGTGAGGGATATAGAACTAAACTTTTGCGGTGTTGTGCATTTCTTCTCTATTCTTTTTCTTTTTGGATTTGATTGGATTTATTTGGATTAATAGGGATTCTCGTACTTGTGTTTTTTTAAAAAATATTTGAGGAAGATCTTTGGGATAACTGTTTTACTTGTTTTTTTGGACATCTTCTTGGGTGGCGTCTGTTAGCAAAGAATTTAAAAGGGATGTCTTCAGCTCGCTGTGATTTTGTCATGCAGTCTCAAGAATTTAACTCTCTCTTGACTTATGGTGTTATGACCATCATATGAGAGAGATCATTGATAAATCTTCTGATTCAAGTAGTTATTAGATGGATTCTGGATCAGCAAATTTGGGGGGCCAGCAACTCAGCAATAACAGGGGCAGCTGTAGAGTTTTTCTTTAAAGATCAGGGGCACATGTTATCTCAATCCCCTCACTAACAGGGACAACTTTTTCTACTTGCAGAATTTTCTTATTTTAGATAAGGGTATTTGTTGTGTCTTTTGATTGCCTTACGGATATTTAGTAGAACGGAGTGTGATTCATGACTAGAAAATGTGGGGACGACCTTTCCGTGAAGGAAATAATTGCAACCATAGTTGTTAAAGGCTCAAGGCACAGTAAGGCGCCAAAGGCCTTCTGGAGCCTAAGTGTAAGGCGCGTGTATATAATATTTCATATTTAAACATATATTATTATTATTATATATTCATAATCAAGCAGTAATTGCAGTTAATGTAAGTAGTGAACCATAAATTTTGTCAAATATTTCATATGTTTAAACAATACGATATATGATATAGAACCTTTTAATTTAGTAGTCATTAGGTAAAAAATAAAATGATAAGAATAAATGATTAAAAAATACAAGGCGTGCCTTTTTTGAGCCTACTAAAAAGCGTGAGCCCGAGGGCTTTATGTGAGCCTGATTGAAGGGGCTTGGCTTGTAATAGGTTGAGGTACCCTAGCTGAGCCTTGACGAGCCTGGGCCTTTTTTGGAGCCTAGGCGCGCCTTTAACAACTATGATTGCAACTCATAGATTGGCTTTGAGGAGAAGAGGGATGAGGATTATTATTGTTTCGAGTGGGGGTGGGTTATAATTGCTATCTACATGTATATAGTCTTTAAACTTATTTATATGGAAAGACGCTTTCTTAACTGATGCTATGATTTGCTATCTACCTCCTCTTCGCCCTAAATGGTGGAATGGACATGCGTTCTGCTGCTGGTCATTTGGTATCTATGGATCTGTATAACTGAGACATTTACATGGATTTTGCCAACTTCCTTGTTCAGATTTATGAATCCTGCTTTGTCATTCTACCCTAATGTCATAGTTATTTTAAACCACAGTTTATCATATGTTTTTTTTATTACTTTTACCCATTTTAATTCTGGGCTTCCCCTTCCCTCATGTTACCAATGCGGACCACATTGTTCTTCTTCACAGTTGTAGTTATTGGTATTCATTTCATTGTTGGTGTTGATGCTTGAACGGTGTCTTAAAGGCATATTTGTTAGGACTGACGTGTTATGACATAGTCAAAAGATTGTCCTATTTCGACTCTGGAAATGGATAATTGTGGTGTGGCCCACTCTTTCGAGTACCAATGGTCCTATAAGAAACTCGTGTGGGAAGATTGAGCATATAATTTTTCTTTTTCTCTAACTTGGTTATGTGGTGCTTATTTCCAACTGACCAAGGGTCTAGAACAAATTATGTGGACCAGCAGGATATGCCATATTGGAGCCATCCTGCAGGAGGCAGTCTACAATCTGAATTAAGATTGTCAATACATATGTAAACCATAGAAAAATATATGTATACCATCTAATAAAAAAAATAAAAAGATAAAAACATGAGTGGCCTATGTTCTACACAATTAAAGTTGAAAGTCATGTTGATTGATTTGTACAAGTTTGTTCTTACATTTGTCTCTTCTCTATGTTATATGTCACTTAAATGGTTATACTTGTTCTAATTTGATTGAATTGGGATCAATTGTTTCAGGGGAATTCTATATCGACTACAAAGTACAATATTCTTACTTTTTTACCAAAAGGGTTGTTTGAACAAGTAAGTTAGCTTTAAGACTCCTATCCTGGTATTATACATGTGTTTTTACATTATGGCTGTCCCTATGGAATGGTGCCAATATTCTTACGTGGCGTTAACCCCTACCTGTTTGCTTGATTCAAATCCAACCTGGTTGTGCTTGTGTTGGTTGGTGTTAAAAGCAACTCACTGTTATATTAAAAAAATGCAATCCATCTGTTAACTGGGTACCTCGGGTTGGGGAAATATGTCTCAAATTGTTATACTTAAAGGCATTGTTGGGGTGAAACCCTTTTTTAAAGTGGGAATCTATTTACCTTGAACAGTATTCTGGAAACTGCAATGAAAGGGAGTGGAAGCTGTTTAAAAACTTAAAGAATGGTCCTTTTTTTAAGAAAATAAGAACTTCAGAAATTTGTGATGCACTTCCAGAAAATTTTCCTCTATATATATATATATATATTTTTCATAGAATTCTCTTTTATATATTTCTCTAAACCATTTCCTACAATGAATCAAAAAATAATTATTAAAGCTTGTTAATATATCCTTAAAGTTTACATATTGGCTTTTTATTGGCCTTTCTAGCATCCATTTTCGTTTTATGAAAGTTCCTCATCATTTTTCATGTACTAGTGTACCAATTAGTAATTGATTGATTTGAAATAATTTTTATAATTCACAACCTTCTTTTTATTTATTTGTTAAAATCCTTGTTTTCCTCTTTTGTTTCTCTTTACAGTTCTGCACTCTGCTAGTCATATAGGTAAATTTGATAATGGACAAATAAGGTGGTTTCTTTTTCATAGGTTGTTTGAAGGGGAAATTTCAATTTTTTTTTTCCTTTGCTTTTGGGATACTAAACTTTCAATGACATTGGCTTCTAGTTTGTATTTTGGATTTTCATGTTCATTTGCAATATGTATTATTTACCTTCTCTTTTAAGTGTGTGATAAATATTTGAAACGTATTTTGTTTTTTATATTAACAATTTAACATCAATTGAAAGTATTTCTTTTTCTTTTTTTCTTAAAAAAGTTAAATTGGTTAAATGGGTTTGGTTACTCATAAGGCAGTGGTTTGTGCGGGTTTATGTTCGCTACTTCTTCAATAACGGGGTTGATCTGGATTAAGCATGTTTATAGCACCCTGCTTGGCCGCAAGTTGTATACAATTTATTGGCACCACTATCTTGTTACTTATTTATTAAATTATTTGCTGAAACATATTTTGTGTTTACACTGACAGTTCAGGCGGGTGGCTAACCTGTACTTTCTTATGATCTCAATTTTGTCGTGCACACCCATCAGGTACGCTTTGTAAAATTAGAGATCAATGATTAATTTTCAAGTATCAGTCATGTGGACCAGCATATTAATTAGTATGGCATTTTTAACATGCTTATTTCATTTTGAATTCAATTGACCCACTTCCAACTTATAGTAATTTGTTGTTGCAATATAACTGGCTGGAAGGGAGGTGTCCCTAATGGATTGATCTTTTTGCAGCTCTTTCTCACGCTCTTGGTTATTTAACAAATCAATCTCGGTACTTAACCGATATGAACTATAGGTGGAAAACACTTGGGACTTTTAATATGTCATGTTTTCAAAGCATACAGCTTGGAGCACTTTGAGAGTGTGATTATCTTTACTTAATTCTTGATTTGCACTCATGTTCAATTTTTTATTTTTATTTTAAAATTTAGATGGTGCTTCCACAGTGTTGTATTTCTACATCTATTTCTATTTGAAGGGGAAATTGATTAATAGGAAGTTCCATTTGTAATTTTGAATAATGGCACTAATTAAATAATTTTATAAATACTAATTACTCCCTCCGTCCCACAAAAAGTGTCCACCTTTCCATTTTTGGCTGTCCCAAAATAATTGTCCCATTCAAAATCCAATGTACTAGTTTTTTTAATATTCCTAATTTACTCTCCGTGCCTTGAAGTTATAAAAGCATGAGGACCCACCATAGAAGGGTATATTTGAAAATTCATTCCCTACCACTATAATAAAAAAAACATTGAAAACTGCACTCATTTTTATGTGGGAGAGGGAGTATTTCTTACTATGTTTATTTATGTGGAAATTTTATTTATTTATTTTTTAGATAGATATGCATTTCTTCTGTTCTCTTATCAAGATATCATATATGCTTCTGTCTTCTGCTGCTTCCTATGTACTTGCTGATTCACAGTCCCCCAGGCCCCAACTGCGGCCCTTTCTGCTTCCTTTTCCTGCTCCCATTTTTACTTTGACAACTTTGATTTTGCATAAGTCAGCACTAATTGAGGGCTGCAATTTTATTAGGTTCTGTGGACTAGTTTTTTACTGTGTTATGCTTCTGACTAGTTTTTTTACCGTGTTATTTGTCTGCATTTGATGATGTTGTTTCTGTATCATGCAGTCCTGTATCTCCGGTGACGAATGTGCTCCCACTGAGTATGGTGCTTTTTGCTTCTCTTGTAAAGGAGGCATTTGAGGACTGGGTGAGTAATATTAACCCTTAGGCTTTCAGCATGCAGTAATTGTTTTCTTCATGGGATGTCTTCAAGAACAGACTTGCATATAATTTTATTTAACTTGGGGCTTGGATTTCTATCAATTTACCTGCATTAGAGAGTATATGTCTGAAAAAATTTCTCACATACCTCAATTTTTATTTTTAGTTTTTATTTATTTATTCCTAATTATGTATATGGAAGAGTTTTGAAGACCTTATTGCATTCTTCTAGGTTTACTTAAGGCCTGGATCCCTATCAATTTATTTGCTTTAGAGTATGAAATTCAGGAAAATATTGCTTACTTCTTTTTTTTCCTTTGCTAATTATGTATAACAGAAGCGTCTTCAAAATGATAAGGTGATAAATAATTCTATGATGGAAGTGTTGCAAGATCAAAATTGGGTTCGCACTCCCTGGAAATCAGTGCAGGTCGGAGACATTGTTCGAGTAAGTACTGTCACTTTAGTGATCCTTTGTGCCAGTCTTTGATGAAGTGAGATTTCCTGTTTGGGGCTTGCAACCCGTGCTACTGATGTTTCTATTTGCTTGTGTCAATGCGAATTGTTGCATGTGTGCTAGGAATGTTTGTGAGATTTATTACTGTTTCCAATTAGAGCCAGAATTGAAGTATGTAAATCGTAAAGGTAATTGTGTCATGAAACTTTGGTCATGTTGTGGCCCTAAATGTGCCCCTATGGGCTTTTTTACCCCTAGCTTCGTAGCTATTCAACCTAGTCTCGATATCATCCATTAGAGACCCGTTGCTTTTATAACTATTCACCTTATACACAGCATTGTTGTGCCACCATATTTTTGTTGCTCGAGTTCAGTAACTTTATTAACTTTATCCGACAAGCTAAAATTGTTTTGGAAAATGCAACATAGTGTTATGGAATTGTTGCTTTGAGGCCCTCAAAAATCTGTTCAATGGCATGTAATTAAGGAGCATGTTTTCCACCATTTACAAGACTCAGACTGACCACTCCTATACCAATTATTACGGTATAAATCATCCTGTCCACACTAATGAATTGCAACTCAACCAATGGAGGGTTCCTTCAAACTTCAATGTAATTCATCAACATAAACATGTAGTAATAGCTAATATGCATTCTAAGCAAACAAGCAAAAGCAATATGGGCAACACGATATGGAAAATCGACTCTTTAATTGGTGCAGCCGTGAATTCTTAATTTCGTACTACAATGGGGACGGTGAAGGTGTAAGCAACTGCTACCAAGGATGCAAGAACTTTACCTTGCTTTCTTACCCTTTTTTACGGTTCTGTTTAAACATTTGATAAAGGTAGAAGAGAAAACATTGTTATGCTCTGGTTAATCATACTGCCTGTCTAGAAATGTACTCTGGAACTCTTACCAAGATTACTGCATTGACATTACTCAAAACTTATTTCTTGGATTTTTTGTTGGGTTCTAGGAAGGAATTGTAAATCCTTGAATGAGCTTGTAGAGTTCTTAGATTTGTTGAGGGTTTAGAGGCCCTATCTGGCCTTGTGTTGTTTTAGAGGGACACATTCCCCTTTTGAGCGCTTTTAATGAATTTTTACTTATCAAAAAAAAAAAAAAAAAAAAAAAAGAAGCACTCCCCTCCATTATAATCTACTACTGCCATAAAACAGCGTAAAAAATTAATTCAACATAAAATTCAAATTATACATGGCCACAGACATTTTTGCTAAGCAAAAGATGCATGTTACATCTGACTTGAATATTATTTTTTAAATTAAAAAGGCTGATGATAAATTAGGCAACCCTAGTTGGATTGGAGTTCTTGAGGGAAGGAGGACTTTTGTTGGCTTATTAGGGGTGACAATGGGTGATGCTGGAAACATTGTTCGACCTAACAATTACAATCAACTTAAGCCATCAATTGATGCTTGTCTTTTTTGACTTGGTTATACACAGTTTAGTGATTACACTGTGGCAACATCCTCAAACACGAATTACTGAATGCAGTTTTTATAATTATTGACAAAATTTTGAGTCCCATTATTGGCTGCAAAATAGTCCAGTGAATAATAGCTATCTTGTGTATACTGGTTCTACCCTTTTGTTGGCCTTATAAAATTGTAGAAGCACAATGTAGACAAACTAAAAATTCTATTTTAATGTTCAAATTTCTTAAAGTTACTTGTATATGAGTTACCCATAGCCTTTCTTCAGCTTCCAGTTCATACACATTGCTAAAACATTTACTTTATTTTTTCATCTTTGCATTTTTTTAATTTATTAGTACTTCAGTATTCAATAACTTATTCAAAGTTTTACTATAAAGCTGAATGTTGCTCTCATTTCAGGTTAAGCAGGATGGATTTTTTCCTGCAGATCTGCTATTCCTTGCTAGTACAAACCCAGATGGTGTCTGCTACATTGAGGTTTCTTTTCATTTATGCTATAAGATTCTGTCGGTAGAATATTTGTTAATATAAATAGATTTTCTCGGTTACTGAAAAAAAAATTGTTATCGTTTGAAAAGAACTAATAATTTTTTTGATTCTTTTCCCCCCCTTGTAATTCCTTCATTTTGTTTCCCTGGTAACAGACTTCTAACTTAGATGGTGAAACAAATTTAAAGATAAGAAAAGCATTGGAAAAAACATGGGATCATGTATCTCCTGAGAAAGCCTCCGAGTTCAAAGGTTTTGCCTCTGTTCACCTACTCATAAGCCTAGTGTTTTAGAGCATATTACCATGTAACATACATTCTGGCATTTTTAAAGCACTTATGTAGCTGTTTTGATCTCAGTTAATGGTCACTTAACAAATGTTTTGTGTGGTGAGTGTGAAATTTTTCCTTGATTCTGAGGTTGTGTTATCACCCTTAGCACTTCTAGAAAGTTGTGTTATGTTAACCAAAGAAAGAGTAATAACTAGTTCTCCATGACGAAAATCCCAAAATTGGCCTTTATACATATTCGGGTCTGATTGCAAGAGAATACGTTTTGAACAAGAAAGCAAGTTTAGAAATCATATTCGGCCCCATAAATATGAGCAACTGTAGGTTCAACTTATTGATTTCTTTTTGATAAGTAATAGGTTTAACTGATTGATAAGATTAGGATCTTGCTTCTTTAATCTAGAGCTTCCTGGTGTTAGTCCTAAAAATATTCAGAGAGACTGGATCAATTCTAGACAGTGACTATATCTTATTCTTCCTCTTCCTTCTCTCCAGTCTGGTTGGAAATCATCCATCTCCATTTTAAGACGATTTAGGCCGCTAGGAATTTGTGAGTTGGACTATACGATCTTGGCCATGTGCTTTAGGCCTGTTGAATTTTTATAGTCATTTATAGTCAAGTTCCCCTCGTTTAATTTGGGTGAGAGTGGCTATCTTTAATCTTTATAGGATTGAGTCACTTTTATCCGGAGACCAAGTCTTAGTGGTTCAAACATGGGCAGGATATATTGCAACATGTCCGTGAGGTGTTGTGGTATGCATTTCTGTATCAATTTTTTTTAAAGACAAGGTTGCCTCGTTTGTAATAAAATAAGGCAGATCATATTTATAGTAAAGTGAGGAATTGTACATGAGCGTTCGTTATAAATTCAATCAGTCTTTAGTTTTTATGATAGGAGACTTGAAGAGTTACTTGATGTCTAGATTTTTTGTGGTATTGAGTTGAGTTGATAATTAGAAATCACTTGAGTCCCTTGATTACATGATACAAAGAATGAAT
This sequence comes from Cornus florida, assembly GCF_030987335.1. NCBI lineage: Eukaryota > Viridiplantae > Streptophyta > Magnoliopsida > Cornales > Cornaceae > Cornus > Cornus florida. The sequence continues at coordinate 21,713,793 of NW_026775574.1, forward strand.
TGATCAGAAGCTTATAGTTACTACGATGTATAATATACCTATATTTATATATAAGAAATATATATTTTAAATGCTATCTTTGCGGTGTTGGTGTATCTTTCTTTCTTGGTATTTTTCTATTGTTTGTTGTGTTAGATTTATGTCTTGAGTTCTTGCTATGCTTCATCAGAGAGCTCAAGAGGTCCTTTGATTATTTTTTATCCTAGTTTGTAGTCAATTATGTGGATACTGATAGGGGGTTGTGTGCGTGCGCACACGCTTTTTTGGGGGTGGGTGTTTTTTATATACTTTTTTCCCCCTCTTGCTATGCTTCATCGGAGAGCCATTGTACTCCTCCTATTATTATTATTATTTTTTATCAGAGATTTCATTTAAGGGCACCCAAAAGAGGATTGCTTGCATAGAACAACTAGAAGAAAGAATACATCTCTATCCCCTCAAGCTATCCAAAAAATAAATCAAATCCTCTACAGATATACAAACCCACCTTGTACACCAAAAAAATAGGGAACTCAAAATTTTGTGCTTCAACACCCACACTAGAGCTTCCACTCCATCAAAAGGCTACCTATTCCTTTCCCTCCACAAACCCCACCAAATGCAAGGAGATCTTTCCCTCCACGCGTCCCGAGTGCTCTTCTCCACTGTACATCCCTTAATACTCGAGCACATCCTGCATAGAGGCTGGCAACACAGTGTCCCTCAACACCGAAAAGAACATAGACACGTGTCTCTGGCTACTGGATAATGTAAGAGAAGATGGTCCTTTAATTATGTTTTCTCCTAGGTTGTAGTCAATTTTGTGGATATTGAGAGGTAGGTGTTGGGTTGGTGGGATGAAGGTTGTCTTTTCTTTCTTTCTTCCTTTTTCCCCCTTTCTTCTTTTTCTTCTCCTTTACATGGCTCTCCAGAAAGCCTTTTTCCAAACAATGTAGGCTTTGCTACATGAATCTTGTTTGTGGTTGTTTTCATGTTAGGGTGTTGGTTTTTGTTGAACCTTACATTTCCGTGTTTTTTTCGCTACCTCGAGTTGGCGTTATTTTCACCCTTATCTTTCAATTGCCATGGCAAAAAATCTAGTGTCCTCTTGTCTTGTCCTCAATTGGTGGTACCTTCAACTTCTTACAAATGTTTTATTGCTTAGGGTAAATTACTCTGACCTCCCCTGACGTTTTCTTAAATTACCATTGGCTGAAACTATTGAAAAAAGTTTGGTCAACCCTCCATGAGGTTTGGTTGACTTTACTCCGACCGCCCCTGCAGTTAGTTTACGGTTTGCCAAGTTAAAAGCTAGTTAAATAGATAAATCAAAATGTCAAAAGTACCCTTCTTTGTAGCAAAATGACCAAATTAGACTTGCTCACTATTTAAAATTACTAAATTAACCTTAACACATGGACCATATTACCCTTACATGTCTAACACAGTATTTTTGGAATTCTTCTCTCTACACTCTTGTTCCCCTCTCTCTTTACAATCTCGTAATCCCCTCTCTACATCTCTCTCTCTCTCTCTCTCTCTCTATATATATATATATATATATATGCATCTCTTGCTGTTCCCCCCTCTTTCTCTCTAGCCTAGATTCATGCATATATACGTGCATATATTTGTAGCAAAAGCAATCTCTCGTTGTCCATGCACCATTTTTGATGGTGCTTTAATTATCTTAGCCATCAAAAAAAGCCTTTGTTACAATTGTCGACATTCATTCTTAGCAATTTTATATATAGACATTCATTCTTAGAAATTATATGTAAATGGATCAACGGAGAGCCCCCACGCAATTACGATCTCAACGCCCCTCTCATCCCAGCCTACCCATTGGAGACTTCATATCATAGTCGGAAAATTCAGTGCAAAAATAATGGGAAATTTCAAACATACTAAATCCAGAGTGGAAAGATGTTTAGGGTTTCAAAAAATCCTAACTCTAAACAAATCGCAACTACGCGACATAATTCGTGATCCAATTGAGCATCATCTTCAACCTAGGTTTCTTATTTTGTGCAAATTGGTGTGAGTGTGGTCAATAAGTCTCAAATATTTTGTGGTTTTCTTGTGAAATAATTGGGATTAGTGTTGTTTTTAGGGGATGAATCTATGGCCGTTGGTTACCTAAACGATAATTTTTTTTAGGGGATGAATCTATGGCCATTGGTTACATAAACAATAATCAGCATTCCACTGCAATACCGTTAGTGATGGGGACTGTAAACCGATAATCACCATTCCAGTATGTGTTTTTTTTTTTTGGGTTCCTAATAAATAAATAAATAAAAACTAATGATTCACCATTGTCTTCTCCGGATAACGATGCTGTTGTTGGCATCTGTTGTGGTGCTGTTTGCTCGTTAATGATGGAGTTGGAACTTGGTATAATGCATTAGAGATTGCATGGAAAATTCTGAGCGGAGAGATGAGAGAGAGACATGAGAAGCAGAAGAGAAATTTCATGGGTTCAAGGAGAAAGAGAGAAAGGACAGAGATTTAAGGGTTCGGAGAGAGAAAATTGTTGTCTGTTTTAGGGTTAAGGGGGTAAGAGTGTATGTTTCTTATTTTCTTACTACATCACCAGTGAGGTAAGTAATTTTATTTATTAATAGTGAGGGCAATATTGTACCTTTACAATATACGTTAACGGTAATAACACCTCCTAACTCTGACAGGGGTGTCAGATTTGTTTTTCAAAAGCTTTAATCTAAGGTTTATTTTCCCTATTTCTTATTGTATGGTTTTACATCTTATCAACACTTGAATATGCATTTTCCCCCCATCTCTTCCATTAACAAGTTGTTTTTGTGTGATTTTATCATTCGTTGTTTTGTCCTGAGAAGTTTGCGTTGGTGTGGAGGGGAGGAAGGTTTGCTTTTCTTTCTTTCCTTTTTTATTCCCCTTAGTGTGTCTCTCTTGTAGGGACTTCTTACATAACGAAATTCTATTAAGCCTTGTTTCAAACAATTGCCGCTGTCTGCATGTTAGGGCGTTGGTTTTTGTTGAATCTTACATTTCCATGTTTCTTTCACTACCTTGGATTTATATTCTTTTCGGTTTTTCTGCTTTTGCTTATCATGACAAAACATCTTTCCAGTTGTCCTTTTCTTGTCCGCAGTTAGCGAGGTACCTTCAACATGTTATAAATGTTTTTTTTTTTTTTTTTTCCTTATTGTATTCACTTTATGGTTTTACGTCTGCATTTTCTTTAATAAGTTGTTTCATATTTCCATTACATCTCATCCTTCATTTTGGTTGGTCAGTTACTGCACTATTTTTATAGGAGTCTCCCCTCGAATTGATCGTTATTGAGTCTATAGACTCCATGCAACAATGTATTAGTTTCACTATTCCCTTTCAACCATCCTGCCCTAATTCTATAAGTAACTTCCCTATCTATATTCCCTCTCCCCTCGAATTGATAGTTATCTAGTCTATAGGCTCCATTCAACAATGTATTAGTTTCACTATTCTATTTCAACGATCAAGCCTAATTCTATAAGTAATGTCCTTATCTGTATTCCCTTTTTGTCTATTACTGAGCCTAAGAATGGAACTGGTTGTTCTCGTTATCTATTGGTCATCAATTTTCTACTTACTTTATTTGTAGTTCTAATGGCATTACTTGTATAGATAATTTCTTGTTGCAATTGGTAGAAGTTTGGGAGGCCAAGTTTGTGGGACCATGGATTTGAGTTTAAGGGCGGTTATTTTGTATAGATAATTTAAAGATTAGGTTTGTCCACTCTTCCAATTGCCTTGCATTGCTAGGACCAACTTTTGATATTATCTCTTTCTTTATTTTTCCAAGTGGAATTATTTTCTATATATCTAGTCTTAGTCCTACACATATGAAGTGTTCAGTGCGTATCACCACTTGTTTTACCTGGACTCTTCATGTGAGGCCAAGGTGCCCGTGTTGACACGACACAACACGGACACCGACTCTTGATATGGGTCGGACACTCCGTTGTGCAATCGGACATGGCGGTTCGTGAAGAAAACTTGCAAATTATTTGGATCGGTTGATGCTTGTAAAAGTTTGATATTTTTTTTGGATTGTTTCTTCATAGATCGGCTGCCCTTTTACTTGTTTGGAGGTTCTCTGGTTCAAAAATGGTGTCTTTGCTAAAAGTTGAAGATGATTGTGTTTCCCGCGCTGCCTTTGCACGCATATTTGTATAAACCAAGAGTTTTTCATGCACTGGATCAGTTGGTTTGTTGAAAGGCTGTGTTGCTGCCACGTGAGTCTCCACTTGTATATAATGGAGACTTTTGGACTTCAACAGCTGTTATACATTAATGTCAGCTGCTGTTTTGAAAAGTTGCTGACAGCTAATTTTTTATTCACTCTGTATTTAATGTATTTAAAAGATAGTGGAAGAGTAAAATAAAATAAATAGGGAAAGGGAACTTTGACACGTGATTTTAAAGATAGTGAAAGAGTAAAATAAAACAAATAGTGACAAAGGTTATTTGCCAAATGTGATTCATTACTCAGGATATAAAATAGGGTAAATTACACTCGCACCCCCTGAGGTTATGTCATTCTTCAGCTAGATTAACATTTTAGTTTAAAAGTTCACTTACATTTGAAGTAGTGGTTTAACATTTCACTTACACCCCAAATGTCAATTTTTGGTGGTGTCAGAGTATTTTTGAGGTGTTAAATGACTATACCATCCTTTGACCACTTGTTGACTATTTTTATGACCAAACTACCCAACCTACACCCGAGGAGAGAGAAAAATATCCACGTCACTCATAAGCCATCTTCTCTCTCCTCCAATTTCTCTCTGTGTGTGCACCGACCCCTGCTCTATCATCACACATTACCCCAACACATATGCTTTGTTGATTGAACCAAACCCTAGTTCACTGAATTGAAATCGTCCCATTTTTCTCTCTTCCTTCCACAAAGCACACATAACCTATTTGATTTTTTGGCCCAAAAAACCAGTTTTTTTTCTTCCCCTTAAAGATTTGAAACCAACTTTATAGATTTAGATTTGAAAAGGGTTGCATATGGCTTCAAGAACCGCTACCAAAGACATCATCACCCTCCGTGGATCGGCGGCGATTGTTAGCGAATTCTTCGGTTATGCTGCAAACAGTATTCTATATAATCGCGGAGTCTACCCGGAACAAAGTTTTGTAAAGGTGAAGAAATATGGCTCCCAATGTTGCTTACACAAGATGAGTGTGTTAAAACCTTCATTGCAAATTTAACCGCCCAAATTTCAGAATGGCTTGAAGCTGGGAAGTTACAGAGTTTGGTTCTTGTGATAATGAGCAAGGCCACTGGTGAGGTTTTGGAGGGTGGAATTTCAGTATCGAGACTGAGAGTGAGGTCGTTGAGAAGGGTGTGTCAAGGGAGAAGAGTGATAAGGAAATTATGAGGGAGATCCAAGCAATTATGAGACAGAGAGCATCCAGCATTACATACTTTCCATGCTTCGACAGAAAATGACATCCTGTTAAAAAATTGGTAAACTAACTCCTGTAACATACGTATTGGTTCAATTCATATGGCCTTTACTATTTTGATCCCTGGAGAGGAGAGGAGGTGTTGATGTGGGGACTACCCAAATAGTGTATATATATATATATATATATATATATATATAGAGAGGGTTTTTTTTTGTCATTTAAGGTTACATATATTTTGTTTTAAAAAATTGAGGGTAAAATGGTCAATTTGCAGGCAAAAAGTAAATTTGGGTGTAAGTGAAACTTTATCCATTTAAAACTTTTTTTTATAACCAAATCATCCAGACTATTACAATTTTTTAAACTTTTAGTATATAAATGTAGCATCTTATAAGTTTGTTAAGATTACATGTTAATATTTTAACGTGTCCAAGTGTCGGTGTCCAATTTTTGGACACTTTTTAGCCGAGTCCCCGTGTTCAATAATTCAAAAGAATGCCGAATCCGACTTCTAGACATATACCCGTGTCTGACACCCGTACTCGAGTCCGGGTAACATAGATCACCACCACCGAGATAATAGAATATGTATTGTTATACAAAGTGATTATATTTTTCCATGTTGCATTAATTAAACGGCAACAACCACCACTAATCCTTTTACCAATTACTTGAGGTCAGCTGCATGAATCCCTATGTTTCTATGCTGCTCAATTTAAGGCCATAGTCTCAGTCAATTCACATGCTATCATATATTTCTTTACTAACCCTACGCACATTAACTATTGTTTTTCTATTCCCCTAGTATTACCCTCAGTGTAGACTATGTCACTTTTTCTAACCAGCGTACTTAAATATCTTCTTTGTACATTTTCAAAGCATCTTAATCGATTTTCTCTCATTTTATCTCGAATCAATGCTACTACCCTGGGTCGGCTACATGAATCCTATGTTTTCATTCTGCTCTATTTAAGGCCATAGCCTCAGTCAATCCACATGCTATCATATATTTCTTTCCCAACTCTACCCACATTAACTATGGTTTTTCTCTTCCCCTAGTATTACTCTCAGTGTGGACTATGTCACTTTTTCTAACCAGCGCACTTAAATGTCTTCTTTGTACATGTCCAAACCATCTTAACCGATTTTCTCTCATTTTATCGCGAATCAATGCCACTCCCACCATCTCTCGAATGTGATAATTTTTAATTCTGTCCTTTCTAGTTTTACAGCACATCCATCTCAACATTTGCATTTCTAGTCTCACTCACTTTATGCAAATGTTGTTTCTTAGCTGTCTGCCACATTTGGTACAATAAAGTATGGCTGGTCTAATAATTGTTCCATAAAACTCCCCTTTCAATAGCAAGGTGATACACCTATCACACAATATACTTGATGCACTCCTCCATTTAACCCATCCTGTCTTGATTCTATGATTAACGTCATCTCCAATTTTTCCCTCATTATGAATAATTGAACCTAAATAACGAAAATGTTCACTTTTTTCGTATCTTGATTCTCAATCCTAACTACATCCTCATTTGTCTTTCAAGATTTACTAAAGTTACACTCCATATATTCAGTTTTATTTTAACTTATCTTAAACCCTTTTAGTTCTAAAGCTTCTTTCCAAATCTCCAATTTGGCATTAACTCCTCCAGTCTCATCAACTAAGACAATATCATCGGCAAATAACATACACTTTATAAGCTACAATCTCATTTGTCTTTCTACATCCTCATTTGGATGTGTCTAAGCTTCTCTTCAAACCTCACCACATCCTCATTTGTCTTTCTTGACTGACTAAAGCTACACTTTATATATTCCGTTTTAATTTGACTTATCTTAAATTTTTTTTGTTCTAAAGCGTCTTTCTAAACCTCCAATTTGGCGTAAACTCCTGTAGTCTCATCGACTAAACAATATCATCTGACGTACATTGTAGAATCTCATCTTGGATGTGTCTTTGTCAGCTCATCCATAATCAAGGCTAAAGGTATGAACTTAATGCTGACCCTTGGTCTAAGCCTACAGTAATTGGGAATTCACTTGCTTCCTCTACAGGCGTTCTAACCATTTTCACACAGCCATCATACATCTCTTTTTTAGTCAATGTATCCTTTTGGACTCCTTTCTTTTCTAAAACCCTCCATATTAGGTCCCTAGGTAACCTATCATAGGCTTTCTCCAAATCAATAAAAACCATGCAGATTTTTCTTCTTTCAATATATTTCCATTAGTCTCCTCAATAAGTAGCCTCCATCGTTGGCCTACCCAACATGAATCCAAATTGATTTTCTGGCTCTTCCGTCTCTCGTCTAAGGCATTGTTCAACACTCTCTCCCAATGTTTCATAGTGTGACTCATTAATTTAATACCACAATAATTATTAGAACTTTGTACTAGGTACTAGAATACTTTGGCACCACTCATTCGGCATCCTCGTAGTTGTTATTTCTCATTAAATAATTTTGTTAACCTAGACAAGCCAACTTCTCCTAGACACTTCCACTCCTCAATAGCAATACCATCGGTATTAAAGCCCTCCTCAATTTCATCTTCCTTAAGGCATTCCTAACCTCCCACTCTTTGACCTTTACGGAAAATTATGTTGTATTCTTCTAAGCCTAGACTTCCTATATGGATTGTTTAGCAATATAACTTTTCCATCTTTCTTTAATTTCATTGTCATTTACTAAAAAACCCATGAATGTATACCCTTGATACATTTAATATGGCTAAAATCTCTAGTTTTCTTCTCCCTTAGCTTAACAAGTTATATATATTCTTTCTCCTCATCTTTTGTGTCTAGTTTAGAATATAAATCTCTATTTTAAATATATTCTTCTCCTCACACTTGATACATTTAATATGACTAAAATCTCTAGTTTTCTTCTGCCTTAACAAGTTTATATATTATTCTCCTCTTCTTTTGTGTCTAGTTTAGAATAGAAATCGTCATATGCTCTATGTTTTTCCTCACTACTTTTTTTTTCCTAGTTGATACTCACACACCCCGCTCCACGGAAATTGTTTTACCCAAAGGCTTGAACCTGAGACATGATGCTTCATGAGACACCAGGGTCCAAGTTCTCACCCCCTAGGCCAACCCCGTGGGGTTTACTACTTAACTTCTTTATTTACTTTTTTATATTTGTCAAAGGTTTCACTACTTTTAGTTTTTTTGCCGAACTTTATAGCATTATTGTTTTGTTTTTACGAATTTTTGGACTTGTTCTTTCCACCACTAAGTTTCTTTAAATAATGGTCCCGTTCCTTTTGATTCTCCTAGGACTTCTTTTGCTACTCTTTTAATATATTTAGTCATCTTTATACCACATTAAGTTTGTTTCATTTTCCACATTCCAGGTTGCTTCTTTTTAACGTCCTATTTTTAAATAATTCTATTTTCTCCCCTATTAAATTCCACCGCCTAGTTTGGTTTATGGTTTTCTTTCCCCTTTTAGGTTTTCCTTTATACATAAATCTAAAACAAGTAGCCTATGTTGTGAATCTTACAATCTTTGCTTTTTAATCTATCTGCCTTTGTAGTTAAAAAGTAATCAATTTGACTCATATTTGATCCACTTTTAAAGGTTATAAGTGTTCATCTCTCATTATAAAATAGGTATTCCTAATTATAAGATTATATGCTACCGCAAAATCTAAGATAGTCTACCCGGCACCATTTCTATATCCAAATCCATGTCCAACATGTACCATCTCATATCCTCCACACTCTTTTCCTACATGACCATTAAATTCTCCTCCTTTATACACTTTTTCTCCTTCAGGTATCCCTTGTATCAATTCGTCCATATGTTCTTAAAATTGTGTTTTAATATCGTCATCTAGTCCTCTTTGGATATTTCAACCTAATACGAGTTTTACTAAAATCCCATCTTCTTTTTTAATAACGGTAGGGCTGCAAATGAACCAAACGTTTGATGAACAACTCGAGCTCGGCTCGCTAAGAGCTCGACTCGTGTTCGTTTGTTTAATAAACGAATAATCTCAAACATAATTTTCAAGATCGTTTAATAAATGAACCAATCCCAAACAGCCCCCGGCTCAGCTCGTGAACAGGCTTGTTAATAGGCTCGTGAAAATTATAAAGATAACTTGATAATTATTTGTGATGAAAGCTTAGCCCACATATTATAAGCCCATTAAATATTTAGTTTCTTTCATTTTATATGAGACCAACCCAATTCATATTATAAACACTCAACCTTTTAAAAGAAAACCCAAGCCCATGAAGCCCAAATATTGATATATATAATGTCTAACCCTATTTTATTTTTATTTTTTCCCCAAAAAAGAGAGTCTAACCTAACGCTAATACCCTATTATCCTCTTCACTCTTAACATCGAGGCTAGGAGCCCTAGCCACACACCACGTCCTCCAGCGATCTACGGTGGACAACACGCACACTCTATCTCATCTTTATCTTCACTATGATGTTCTTAATATTGTGATCATGTTGTATTTATATAGTAGGTCATTCCATATCTTTCTCTCTCTTCTCTCTCTCTCCTCTCATCTTTCATCTCTCATTTCTCTCGTATTCCATGGACTTTGTTTCTGACTATTTGTTGATTATGAGTATAAATGACGAAGATCTGAACAAGTTTTATTTTTTATAAGTAAAATTCATTAAAGTCACTCAAAAGGGGAGTTCTCCCATCAGAACAAAATGCCGCTACCAGTGACATTACATCTTTAGACTATCAACAAAATCCAAAAGACTATCCATCGATATACAATTTCACCCATTAACCCAAAAGAATAAAGAAAACCAAATATTGTATTTGAGAGACCAAATAGGAGACTCCTCCCCCTCAAAGGATTTCCTATTTCTCTTGCGCCACAATCCCCCACCAAAGACAGAGGGGAGTGGCCCTTCAAGCATCTCGACTCAGCTCTCCACTATACACCCTTTCCGAGCCTCAAGCAAATCAACCGTGGACTCAGGGAACACCCAAGCCACACCAAAGGCAGCCAAGAACATAGCCCAAATGTCCCTCACCACAGGGCAATGAATCAGAAAGTGGTTCACAGATTCGCCTGACATTTTTTTTTTTTTTCATACTTGGTGTTTGTATAAAAAAGGAAAAAATATTTACAGGCGCACAAAGGGCATACCCTCAGAAAAGAATTGAAAGATCAATTCTGAAAAATGAAAAAATTCAAAACAAAGAAAATCATCAAAATTACTATCTAGAGAGATCTTGAATAGCAACATTGTAGATATCAAGAACTTCAAATAAGATTTGTGTAGCAGCATCTTGAGGTAGTCTAAATAAATGAGCATGCAGCCTGCCATTTCTTTCTTGCCAAATGCTCCACAATGAAGCCACAAAAATTGAATAAAACATCTTATTGGTCTGTTGAGAGAACCAATACAACAAGTCTTCTAATGTGGAAAATAAAGAAATATCAAAATTCCAGCCCATAATATCCACAATCCATTTCCAGAAACTATTTGCATAAGAACACCCAACAAAAAGATGGTCTCTGGTATCACACTCCTGTAGACATAAAGAACACCTTGAAGCTAATTGTACCTTCCTCCTCTGAAGATTTACCATTGTAGGAAGCCTATTTTGAAACAGAAAAACACCAAACACAGACCATTTAGGCCGAGATTTTCCCCAACAAACTTTAAACCAATCCACCTCTGGATGGTTTATTCTGCAACTTTCCCAAGCTGATTTGAAAGTAAAAGGACCTCCATCCCACGTAAGGCGATCTGCTCTTGCATGAATAATCAAAGTCTGAACATAATCCTTAATTGGCCGGAACATAATGTCTTGTAAAAGCTCCAAATTCCATTCACCATTGTCCAAAAGAGTAGACAAAGGAGTATCCCAAGTAAACCCCAGCCTTCTAACAATTATATGACCAAATTTCTGAATCAATGTTTGGCCTTCACACCAAGGGTCTGTCAAAATCTTAAAACTATGCCCAGTACCAATAGAAAAACTAATGTTGAGATGCATAAGATCCTTGGAATTAATCAAGTTCTTCCAAAGAATAGAATGAGAAAACTTTGGAACTGCATTCCAATAAGTAGAAGTAGAGGAGTACCTGTTCTTGAACCATGGAACTCAAATTCTGTCTGAATTTTGCAAATATTTCCAAGCCAAAACGCACTGGGAAGTATGCTGCAAATCAAGCAATTTTCTGAAACCCAGCCCTGCTTCCTTTTTAGGCCTACACATCAAATCCCAACTCATAAGATGCAATTTCTTCATATTCTTTTTGCTGCCCCACAGAAAGTCTCTACACAACTTTTGAATATGATTTAGGACAGCAACTGGCAAGGGAAAAACACTACACCAGTATAAACATATTGGATTAATAACTGTCTTAATTAAGTCAGCCTTCCCTGCAACTGACAGTAAATTGTTACTCCAAACAGTGAGCTATTTTGAAATTTTGCCAATAAGCACAGTGCAATGAGCTTTCTTTAGACCTGTGGAACACAAAGGAATGCCTAAATATTTCAAAGGAAGCAACTCTTCTTTGCATTGCAGCAAATCAAGAATAGCTCTTCTTCTTCTGACAGCCTTAGAAAAAATAACACTTGTCTTTTGATAATTAATCTTCAAGCCAGAAGCCTCACCAAAGATTTTTAAACAAACCTTGCAAGGATCTAGCATTTGATATGGAAGCTTTACAAGTGATCAACAGGTCATCTGCAAAGAAAGTGTGACATGTAGTAGAACCAGCCTTCAAAGCAGTATGAGATAAATTGATCCTTCCATTAGCAACTTCGGAGTTAATGAATTGAGTGAGTTGATCTGTCACCATAGTGAAAAGAAGGGGGGAAAGAGGACATCCTTGATGCAGCCCCTTTGTAGGTTGAATAAATCCTGCAGGAGAGCCATTAAGGAGGACAGAATATTTTGTAGATGACAGAAGATTGGAGATCCACTTAATCCAATTTGAACTAAAACCAGCAGCTGTCAAAGATTTCAAGAGAAAACTCCAAGAAACTGAATCAAAGGCTTTGGAGATATCAGCTTTCAGAGCCATAATAGGATGTTTATATTTGAATTCACTGACCATTTCATGCCCCATAATAATAGCATCCTGAATTTTCCTACACATGCAACACCAATTCACTGCAACCTGGCGTCTTCTTCTGAGGTTGTCGAGAGTGAGGATACTTCCAAGGGCAACTGACCATGCAAAGAAAGCCACCTTCAAGGGGGCTTTAGTCCTCCAAATAGCTCTCCAAGGGAAGGAAAGGCCAGGGGTCTCCATAAGACTTTGGTAGAAAGATCAAACCTCAAACACCCCTCTCAATGACCCCTCCCACACCATCACATCCATACCCACACCCTCCACCACTTGGTCTTAAATCAGAGCAAGAAAATCTGAAATCTCCAAAAGCTCCCAATCATGCAACCCTCTGCGAAGCTGCACATCCCAAGCCACCCTTCCATTATCAAGCCGATAACAGTCAGCAACTACAACATGCTTATTCACAGCAATCCTGAAAAGATGAGGAAATCTACAAGCCAGCACAAGGTCCCCACATCATTGATCCTCCCAAAATCTGACGTGCATCTGAACAAGTTTGGGATGTGATTCTGAGTATTTGTTGATTCTTAGTAAAAATTGTGAAGATTGATCAGGTTTGGACTGTGATTTATTGTTTGTGTATATAAATGTGTGTGTCTGTGTGGAGGATGTATATTTAGGTTTGGGTATAAACGAGCTTGACTCGAGTAGCTCGTGAGCTCGTCAAACCATATTGAGCTGAGCTCGATCAGGTTGAAGCTAGGCTCGGCTGAAAACGAGCCGAGCTCAAACATGCCTGAAGAGAAGCCGAGCCGAGCCCAAACACTCCAAAACTCGGCTTGGCTCAGCTCGATTACAGCCTAACAGTTATCACATTTTCTTTTAAACTCTTGTCAATGATTATCCCCACTCCATTTCTATGTCTACTCGTTCCGATATAATATAATTTATATCCTTCAATCTCTCTAGCTTTTGCTCCTATCCACTTAGTTTCTTGTAGACATAAAATATTAATGTTGCAGCAATTAAGCACGACATTATTTTCTTTTCTTTATTTCATTATTATAAGCTCTAATTAACTGGTGCAAAACCGATGTTCTTTTGAATTCAAGGTCTTTATGTAGAAATTTGGATAATCTATTAAGGATGTGGTATCTTGGATGTTGCCACACTCTTATTTATTTATTTATTATTATTACTACTTTATTGGGGTCATTTTTTTGAATAAAAGGTGGTCCTTTTTTGCAATTTTTTCTTTTCAGTCGAATTGAATTTTCACTGCTGGAAACCATCGAACATATTCTCATTCATCATGTTAAATTTAGTTTGTACAGGATGTAAGTTAATATGAATCTGACAAGTGTTTATAAGCATAAAGGACCCACATTCATATTCCACTCCTCCCTCCCTCCCTCCCTCATATTCATATTCTAAGTTGTTTTCACATTTTATTTTTTTATGAGGATTTTTCTATTAATTGCAGGTGAAATACAGTGTGAGCAACCAAACAATTCATTGTACACTTTCACTGGTAATTTGATGATCCAAAAGCAAACTTTACCCCTTAGTCCAAATCAACTTCTGTTGCGGGTACGATTTGATAATTTCTTTTTGTCACTTATTGGTGGCCAGTTATTTTGAGTTTCACTTCTAGTAGTAATTCAGGTGAAATTGTGATACTTGGCTGCTTCTCGTATTGTCATCATTTTTGCAGTTCTTTATTATCTGTTAAATGATCTTATTTTTGTGAAATTCTATATTTATGTGCTTGATAATTTTTTGAAGTTTATTAATTTAAATTACATATATCTGCTCTCCCGTTTGACTGATTCTTCTATACTCTATTGGTTCTCTATTATTCCTTTGATTTTCCGTTCACTATCCACTGGTGAAACTGAACTGGCATTTGCTCATTGGCTCTCACCTTATTTCCAGGGATGCAGTTTGAGAAACACTGAGTACATTGTTGGAGTTGTTATTTTTACTGGGCATGAGACAAAGGTGTGCTTTTGTAGACTGATTCAATTTGTGTCGTTTTCCCCTTTTTGCAAGTGAGCCATGTGTTATCCACGAAATGATCATAATAAAATCATTTCCTTTGTTTGAGGCTAGTGACACCTTTTTACATATTTCTAGCACCAAGAATATATTAAGGAAATTAGTGCCATTCATTGCGTCAGGCACCGATACCAATTCTTACTAAAATTTACTCCAATGATTAAATCTGAATTAGTGGTGTTTGTTTTTTGAAATCTCTATACATTAATATTTTTTGTTCTACGTTAAGCTACTGTTCTTTGTATTTTTGATGTGTTCATTGCTCACATCATCTTTTATGGTACTGTTTTATAACATTTAGCATCTCTATGGCTGCCTTGTCTGAATTGAAGGTTATGATGAATTCTATGAATGTTCCTTCCAAAAGAAGTACGCTAGAGAGGAAACTTGACAAACTTATACTCGCTATATTTGGTCTTCTCTTCTGTATGTGTGTGCTTGGGGCCATATGCAGGTGTGACAAGTAGCTAAATTATTCTATATATTATGCTGTTATGAAATTTCCACATTCCTTTGCAAATTCTCTCGTGATTGACAATTTTTGTGCTTCACGAAATTCTTCAGTGGTGTATTTATAGATCGTAAGTATTTCTACTTGGGTCTTCGTGTACCAGAGAATTTAGATCCACAGTTCAACCCTGACAACAGATTTATGGTAAATTTTCCTTGCTGCAATTGGAGGAATCCTCTAAAATTAGTTATTTTTCATGTTCTTATTTTCCTAATCTATTTCTTATTGCTTCTGTTTGTTGATCTTACAGGTTATCTTTTTGACTATGTTTACCCTACTTACTCTGTATTCACCAATTATCCCCATTTCTCTTTATGTTTCTGTTGAGGTTGGTGTCTGTGTTATAACTGTTATCATTTTTGTTTTGTCAGGCTGCACATAATTTATTTTCTAAGGGTTCTTATTGTTTTTGTTTCTTCAGATGATCAAATTTATTCAATCCACTCAATTTATTAACAATGATTTGCGTATGTACCACAATGAAACCAATACCCCTGCATTAGCACGAACATCCAATCTCAATGAGGAACTTGGACAGGTAAATGCCATAATGCCTTTCTAGAGGGAGGAGTGACGATAGTCCCTTATCTATTTTTCTCTTTCAGTAATTAAAAGGCATTATTACTGTTATAGTTCTTGTGAAAAAAAAATATTGATGTTGGGCTTTCTCTAAATATTGAGGCCTTTATTATTTACTTTTTCTTATTCTAGTTTAGTTTTATACGGCTGTTTGTCAAGTGGAGCTACAAGCTATCAACTTTAAGTTGTTCCTTTGGCTACAGGTGGAATACATATTTTCAGATAAAACTGGAACACTGACGCGAAATTTGATGGAGTTCTTCAAGTGTTCAATCGGAGGAGAGGTCTATGGAACTGGTGTCACTGAAATTGAGATAGGAGGAGCACAGCGGAATGGCATGAAAGTTGGGGAGGTAAGTTTAGATGTCTTTGCTTGGAAAATGATTAACTTAATGTATATGTTGATAATATTAATGTCACTAAATATTTAAATGTTCAGAAATCTTCAAAAGTGGTACATGAGAAGGGTTTCAATTTTGATGATGCTAGGCTTATGCGAGGTGCTTGGAGGAATGAACCTAATCCTGATTTGTGCAAGGTAAATCAATTTGTTTGGTAATAATGCAATGAGCACTGGTATCCAGATACAAGATGTGGTTTGACATTTAAAAAATTAAGGTCTATATATTTATGTATATATATCATACAGAGAAGGACCTGTTACGGGACCAGCCTCCCCCACTGATTTTTTTTTTTTACAAAATTACCTATAATTTTTATTAAAATCTTAAAATGCTTCCCCCACTCAATTTTTGATAATACCCCATTATATATTCTTGTTTTTCAAGGCCGCCCCCTCTCATACAATTTTGTGGGTCCGTCACTGATAGCATAGTTTATGGTAGTAGCTCATTGTCAATTGATTAACTATTTTTACATCATATAAAGATTAAGTTTTTCCTTAAAAAATTTACTGCTTTGGTAAAATTCACAATATACATTTGAAACCAGGCAGTTGACTTTTGCCGTATTCTGGAGGGAACATCAAAAGAATATGTATATGGCACTTCTTAATATTTATTTTTAAAATATTTGTAATTGTTATTAGATGTCATTATATTATAAGAATTCTCTACCCGTTTGATACTTCATCTCTGCGTTTGATATCATTGAGACAATATTCTAGTGTGCAGGATCTAATTTTAAATTCTGCAATATGTGGATATGTGCATGTGAATATTATCCTTGAGAGTGTGCAGTATCTAATTTTAAATTCTGTAATATGTGCATATGTGCATGTGAATATTATCACTTATAGTATTATTTCCGTCTTTAATGGAGATACTAAGTTAACAAAAAATGGACGTCTCAATTTAATCTTCTGGGAAAATGCTTTTGGATCCTATAACCTATTCTGCTTTGTTTCCTTTGCTATTGGTGGCACCTCCCTTTTTTGGCATGCATCATTTTAATCGGTGTCTTTTTTTTAGGTCAGGTAAGTACTCGCACACTTTTTGCTCACACCCAGGCTCGAACCCGTCCCCTCCTCTTTGAGGATGGGGGAGGTTATACCATTGGGCTAGATGCCCTTTGGTTTTTAATTGATGTGCTTAAGCATACTGAACAATGGAACCCCTTCCCTCTCTTTTTTAGTCTTTTGCTAGGATAATTCATGGCATTAATTAGTAATTTTATATAGCTTTTGGTAGCTTTTGGTAACTTTTTAAATATGGAATTTCTCCTATTTGTCTTAATATAACATTGTAAATTACTCAATACTGATTTGCTTAATTTGATGCTGTTTTCAACATGAGCTTTATAGTGTAATCACTTGGTTGAAATTTAGTTTTAGCTGTTTGTTAGGATCTGAGTTAGATGGATTGTTAGTCAAATTGCAATAATCATTCATTTGTTGCCTATGTAGTTTCTTTCCTGGCATATGGTCATGTCACAACACATACTATCACATATTTTTAGTCAAAGCTTTTGTTTTTTTGTTGTTTAGGAATTCTTCAGATGCCTTGCTATATGTCATACTGTACTTCCTGAGGGTGAGGAATCCCAAGAAAAAATTAAATATCAAGCTGCATCTCCTGATGAGGCTGCTCTGGTTACTGCTGCAAAGAACTTTGGCTTCTTTTTTTACAGGTAAACCTTTTAATAATTCCTATGCTTTGTTAGGAATGGTATTATTTTCTCGTACTTTTCATTTGAGTGACATATCCTTTTCCCCCTCATATTCCCCACCTTTTATCTGTAACAAATTGAATCGCAGATTGAGTAGTGGTTCTTTGAGAGAGTTTGTTCTGTTATATTATTTTTGGTTGTAGAAGTGCTTAGATTTTGCACTGACTGGCATTGTACTGAAGCTTTATTGTTATTGTAGCAGCATTTCTATTCTTCAAGGGCATTTGGCTTGGTGCGAGGTTAATAATTTGCCTTTTTATCTTTCTTTTTTTCCCAGGCGTTCACCTACTATGATCTATGTTCGTGAGTCACATACTGAGAAGATGGGAAAGATTCAAGATGTTCCTTATGAGATTTTGAATGTCCTTGAGTTCAATAGGTAGGTAATCTTAACGACTCCTTGTATCACTTGTGAATTCATGCTTGATGATTATAACATCGATTGTATTTTATTTGTGTATTTAGTACGAGGAAGCGCCAGTCTGTTGTTTGTCGTTTTCCAGATGGTAGGCTTGTACTGTACTGCAAGGTAATTGATTTGTGAGGCTTCTTATGTGAGTTGAAAATTACAAGGAAAAAGATGACACTTGGACAGAATCTCTGTCGCAGGGTGCTGATACTGTAATCTACGAAAGATTGGCATATGGAAATGATGATTTAAATAAAACAACCAGGGAGCATTTGGAACAATTTGGAGCTGCTGGATTGCGTACCCTTTGTCTGGCATATAGAAATTTAAGTGCTGATGTATATGAAAATTGGAATGAGAAATTTATTCAGGCAAAATCATCTCTGCATGACCGGGAGAAGAAGTTAGATGAGGTATGCACTAGCTTTGAATTAATGATGTTTGTCTCTCCAATACTTGTTTACTTCTGAATTTATAATTTTATGAGACAATTTTAATTCTTTTGAATTAAAATTGTCATGTATACAACATTGACAACACCGTCTAGGACCAGAGACTTTGTCCACTGGATAGATGGAACCACCCCAAAGCCACATGTACCAAGTCTGGGAGGAGTTGAACTTGAGACTTGTTGGTTGTCACCAAGAGATCCTAACCAACCTGGCTGTCCCATTGGGATTGGTTATGGTAAGTGTCGGCAGTAACCAACCACCATCTCTTAGTGATTATTGGCAGTCAACTTAGTACCCTCATTAGAACAAGTTAAAGGGGGTGTTGATCTCCTTGTAATTGTATTTTAGTTGTCAATATTGTAAATACCTAGCCTTTAAGATTTGGAAGCTTGTTCAACTTATTGATTCTCACTGGAGTTTATTTTGTTATGTCATTTTCCCACTTCAGATGTCTAATATTATAGATGCAAGAATAGTTGCTTCCTGTATTAGTGCTCTTCTTGGAATTCAGCTGGTTCTGTATGATACTAGTGTGCATACTCTGTTTAGTTTCCATTTAGATATGGATTAGGACATATCTGCATAAAAACGTGTGAAATTTTTGCAGGTCGCAGAGCTCGTAGAAAAGGATCTTGTTATGATTGGGTGCACTGCTATCGAAGACAAACTTCAAGAAGGAGTACCATCCTGTATAGAGACTCTTTCTAGAGCGGGAATCAAGATTTGGGTGCTAACAGGGGACAAGATGGAAACAGCAATAAATATAGCTTATGGTAAGGCAGTATTTAATGAGATATGATGCTTCCATTTGTTTATGTTTTCACTGCAGGTGTTGTTTCCTCATATCTCTCTCAGCATGCAGGTTGCTTGATAATGGCATGAAACAGTTTATCATTAGTTCAGAAACTGATGCTATCAGAGAAGTTGAAAGCAGAGTAAGTTACAATTCTTAAGTAACATGTTTTTTGCATGTAGTTACATCAAATTTGTGTATTTTAGCGTATTTGTAGGTTCAACTGTTGCTTTAACTTCTGTTTTCAGGGGGACCAAGTGGAGATTGCACGCTTTATGAGAGATGCAGTAAAGAATGAGCTAAAGAAGTGCCACGAGGAAGCACAAAACTGTCTTCATACTGTATCTGGACCAAAATTAGCACTAGTAATAGATGGAAAGTGTTTGATGTATGCATTGGACCCAAGTTTACGAGTAATGCTACTGAATTTGAGCTTGAATTGTACTTCAGTAGTTTGCTGCCGAGTTTCTCCTTTACAGAAAGCACAAGTGAGGTTCCTTGCCATGCTCTTCTTTATGTAGATAATTGAAGTGTTATTTCTTCTAAACATTAAAAGTAGCATTTGACTTTGAAATATATCTAACAGAAAGTTTTATGATCTCCAATTATGATAGAAGTATACCCCATTTGTATTTGAGCTTATCAATGCATTTTGCAGTATGATAGTTTCCTATGCTTGGATTTTTTTTCTTTCTTTTCTGAAAGTCTTCTTTTCTGCATTTTATGCCATAATAATAACCAATCTACGTCCAACAATTTTATGCAATTCTAATAACCAATCTGCTTGGCCAAATGGTATCGCGAATGTATTACTCTTGATTTGACTCATCGCTATAGAACTTGGCAAAGCAGCATATTGAGACAGGTTGACAATTTGGTCTCATTCTGGCTTATACACCCTAAAACTTGTGACATTAAGAAGTTGTGTCAGTTGCTGTTTGAAAACTGTTTTAAAATCCATTACAGCTTTGATCACGAAAGTTGATATATGTTCAATCTGCAAGTCTTATGCTGCTACGTGGTTTAGGGTGAAATCTAAATAATTGTTGCTGTTTGCAGGTGACAAGCCTGGTCAGGAAAGGTGCACGGAGAATAACACTTAGCATTGGTGATGGTGCCAACGATGTTAGCATGATTCAAGCAGCTCATGTTGGTGTTGGAATCAGTGGGATGGAAGGAATGCAAGCAGTGATGGCTAGTGATTTCGCAATTGCTCAGTTTCGTTTTCTTACAGATTTGCTTCTTGTCCATGGACGATGGTCATATATGAGAATATGCAAGGTTTAACTTTTCTACCTTTTCCTGACCTGGAGAACTCTTATTTCTTTCCATTTGGAATTTTACATTCCAGTAAAATTCCTCACTGCAGGTTGTGACATACTTCTTTTACAAGAATCTTACATTCACTTTGGTTCAATTTTGGTACACCTTCCAAACTGGGTTTTCTGGTCAAAGATTCTATGATGATTGGTTTCAGTCTTTGTACAATGTTATTTTCACTGCCCTGCCCGTTATCATCGTTGGACTTTTTGAGAAGGTATTACATTCTATCAATTTATGTTGATTTACAAAGGACTCTAATATCATTAGTTCAGATTAATGGTTTTATTCTGAAGACCCAATCTTACGATCAAATCTTTGGTACTCTCCAACCCTCTGTGCAACCTATTTGAATCAATAAATCTTTGATTGTTCTATTGTGTTCTTTGCCAGGACGTCAGTGAATCTCTTTCCAAGAAGTACCCTGAGTTATACCGGGAGGGAATAAGAAATACCTTCTTCAAATGGAGAGTTGTGGGGACTCATGCTTTCTTTTCAATTTACCAGTCGCTAATCTTCTATTATTTTGTGACCACTTCCAGTTCCCGTGGTAAAAATTCATCTGGCAGGATGTTTGGCCTTTGGGATGTCAGCACAATGGCCTTCACCTGTGTCGTAGTAACTGTAAACATTCGTCTTCTTTTGATGTGTAACACGCTTACAAGGTGGCATCATATTAGTGTTGGGGGAAGCATTTTGGCATGGTTCATATTTGTCTTTATATACTCAGCTATTCCCGGCGCTAAGGTGTGCCCTTTACTAAAATCTCAACAACTGCTTATTGTACTGGTATACATGCTAACTTTCTCATTGCTTACTTTCACTGCAGGGTATCTTTACCGTCATTTATGTGTTGATGAGCACATTCTACTTTTATCTTGCACTTCTTCTTGTTCCCATTGTTGCTCTTCTTGGCGACTTCTTATACCAAGGGTAAGTTTCAAAAATGATTTTCTTGAAGCACTTTGTAGCTTCCATATATGGACAAGGTAACTCTTGATGGATAGGCAAACTTGCCTCATCATGTTGTTACTGGTGAGACAAGGCTTGTTCCTATGGTCTACCTTTAGAAGCGACATAGTCCATGTCGTGATGATTACACATACTGAAATGGGTAGATAAACAGCTTCTGTTTTATTGTTTGTGGTGCCTAAATCTAAATAAATAGCTGCTGGAGGTGGTCTCTGTCTGGGCTATAAACTACTTAAAATTACCATCGCTCTTGGATTTTTCTGAGTTGGGTGAGAGGAGTAGAATGGAATATGGAGATGGCATGCATCAATAATGTTGGCGTCCCACATCTCCTTGCTGGTTGTTTTTTGTTTTGTGGGGGGTGGGTGGGGCGGCAGGACAATATCTACACAGCGGGACGGGTTCACCATTTATGGTGTAGACGTCATGCTTTTCCTAAACAGGGAATATCACACATATTACTAGGCCTAATCAGAAGCAAGCAATGAAAATCTCGTAACCACAATGATGCAGCAACAATGGAAAACTTGGAATTAAGCACCCTCGATGTAAACTTAACTTCGTTTGCACCAACAACAATGCATTTAAGACATAACTGTGATTCAAGCATATCATGGCTCCACTCCATTCTGCGAATATGTCAATTGTATACATGATATGGTTCTATTATGTAGGCCTGCATCCGAAAAGAAAACATCAGTTTCATGTAGTAACAAAGTTAGGATGACATGCATTTCACTTGTATTTTCTGTGGCAGTAGTTGCAACTACATTGGATGAAAACATCCCTTTTAAATGCTCTGTCTTAGTTTGAATTTCTAATAGTTAGTTTGTATCTAATGCTGATTGCTCTTCCTTCAGGGCTCAGAGATGGTTCTTCCCCTATGATTATCAGATAGTTCAGGAAATCCATAGGCATGAGCCAGATTATAGTTCTGCAGGTTTACTGGAGATTGGGAACCAGCTCACGCAAGATGAGGCGAGGAGCTATGCGATGGCACAGCTCCCTCGAGAAAATTCAAAGCACACCGGTTTTGCTTTTGACTCACCCGGCTACGAGTCATTTTTTGCCTCACAGCAAGGTGTGAAAGCCCCGCAGAAGGCATGGGATGTGGTGCGGAGGGCTAGCATGAAGACACGACCAAACATACCTCGAAGTAATTGAACTAGAACAACATATTTGTACAAATCCATTACTTTTTTGACGGTTAAAATTAGAAGAAATTTGTGAAATTAGGTTGTGACATATCCTAGTCTTGATTCTTCTGAACGGGCTCTCTGTCCCCAGTTTCTCCCAACCTTTAGAACTATAGTGGTTGTTAGGGCTGTAACAAAGGTACTACTACGATTTGTGATTGAAAACATGGTGATTTTGATCATGCACGTCTTAAATACAACATGAATTTCGCAAAAGCTTGTAAAACATACTAGCCTCATCTTTTCTTCTCTGTTATGTGCGACTTTATTGAACAGCCATCTTTACCGCCATTCATGTACTGTTCGTACTCCCTCCTCCCTCCGTCCTCATAATAAGTTTCATGTTTTGGGAACTGATTCACAAGGAGTATTTCATAAAGATATGTCGGCCTCAATTGATCTATATATTTCATTTTAGAGATGGAATAGCAACAGATATGGCAGGCAATGAATCTGGTGTTTTGAATAATTTCTGAACTCTAAGGCTTGTAATTAAAGTATTATGGTACGTTTGAGAATGGAGGAGATCAACAAGCAGTGGAGGTCGGCTGGCGGAACAAATGATGAATATTAGGGTTTCAGAATTGGAGAGATGGTGGGCATAAATGGCAATTTGGTGTGAAGAGAAGGAATTGTGACCGAGAGAGAGCTTTACCGAGTCTCACACGAGAAAATCTCAAACCAAGAAAAAAAAAATCTTCTTTCTTTTTGGATAACCCGTGAAAAGATCTGCATGATTCAAGTTTAATTTTTTAATTTTTTTGGACACATGTTAAGTTGTTGTTGGTCCATATCAGCATTAGAAAAAGAGGCCTACTGATGTGACCTAAGGCAAGCTTTTTCCTTTTGAAGAGGCATCTATTAAGAATTAATTTCATAGTTTTCTCTAGAGTGTGGAGACAATATTAGAGTTCTGAATTTTGCTGTTGGCTGAAACATATTAAAGGAAAAAAAAAGAAAAAAAAAGAAAGAATAAAAGCAAGGTATTCACATTGCTTATAGCAGATATCATCATACATAAGCAAGTAGGAATTGTGATTCACGAGTTAGAAGGAGTACTTTATAAAGATATGTGGGCCTCATTTGATCTATATATATCAACTCTAATTGGCTTAAAGTTGAAACATGCAAATATTGGTTTGAGAATTTAGAAATAACTAATTTTGAAGAGGCATCTATTAAGAATTAATTTCATAGTGTTCTCTAGGGCGTGGAGACAAGATTAGAGTTCTGAATTTTACTGTTTAGAGTTCTGAATTTTACTGTTGGCTGAAACATATTAAAAATAGAGAAAAAAAGAAAAGAATAAAAGAATAAAAAAGAAAGAAAGAAAGAATAAAAGCAAGGCATTTACATTGCTTGTAGCAGAAATCATCGTACATAAGCAAAGAGTGGAGAACCAACTAGCCCTTTTGTTTTCCAGTGAAATGGAAGTAGTTATTTTTTTTTTTTTAGATGGATTAAAACCATAAAACTCCCCTGTACTTTTAAAATCTTCCCTAAAATCCAAGCAGAATAAAAAAAATAAAAAAAAAAAAAACAAAAACAAAAACAAAACATTCCAGATAATAACTTGTTAAAGGTGTCATGAAATATTAAATTTGACATTGTTATTTAATATTAAATTAAAAATTATAATTGTTATTGTAAAAGATGAAGTTTTTATACGTTTATTTTTATTTTTGGTCCGAGGGATAGAGGTGAGAATTCGAGTTCGTGAGTCATAATCGTATCGTGTCGATGTAAGGGTATTATTTTACTAAATAGGTAACCTCAAACCCGACCCATTTAATAATCGTGTTAGGAACCCTTAATACTAACCCAACATATTTATTAAACGGGTTAACACGTTTAATGACATGCTTAACAAAATGAGACATTTAATATTCAATCAAATAAAAAATATTAGAAAAAATTTGTCACAATTAATCTAAATATTTAAAATAAGAAGAAAAATCATAAGACGTAGTCATGGTTTATCTTAAAACGACTTAAGCGTTAATAGTAATTGGGTTTAAACAGGTAACATATTAAATATGTCATATTTATTATTATGACATGTTGAATTAAATAAGTATAAACGGGTTACACGTGTTGAACTCCCTCAATTTTATCTCGACACAAATAAGTAAACGAGTTAATTGTATCAATTTATTTATGACCCGAATTCATTTAAAATTAATCAAAATTTACTTATCGTATCATATCGTTGACAAATCATATTTTAATTTGCCACCCCTACCAAAGATGATATCATACTTCCGATTTATTTTTGCTCAAACTAGGACCCATGCATAGTCTAGACTACTAAATAAAGATTAAAGTCAACGGAACTTGTTAAAAAAAAAAACAAAAACAAAAACAAAACATTTGAGATAATAACTTGTTAAAGGAGTCATGAAATATTAAATTTGACATTGTTATTTAATATTAAATTAAAAATTATAATTATTATTGTAAAAGATGAAGTTTTTATACGTTTATTTTTATTTTTGGTCCGAGGGATAGAGGTGACAATTCGTGTTCGTGAGTCATAATCGTATCGTGTTGATGTAAGGGTATTATTCTACTAAATAGGTAACCTCAAATCCGACCCATTTAATAATCGTGTTAGGAACCCTTAATACTAACCCAACATATTTATTAAACGGGTTAACACGTTTAATGACCTGCTTAACAAAATGAGACATTTAATATTTAATCAAATAAAAAATATTAGAAAAAATTTGTCACAATTAATCTAAATATTTAAAATAAGAAGAAAAATCATAAGACGTAGTCGTGGTTTATGTTAAAACGACTTAAGTGTTAATAGTAATTGGGTTTAAACAGGTAACATATTAAATATGTCATATTCATTATTATGACATGTTGAATTAAATAAGTATCACACCCCCAACATTTTTCACGCATAAGTTGATCAGGCTTATACACGAAAAACGAAGAATATCAAAAACAATTGGCAATATACAAGCATGGAATACAAAATGATGGTAATAAAAGAATTTAGACAGGAAAGGAACACTAAATAATACCACATCCATCCATCCATCCTTTATTTAATACAGTACTCCATTACAACTTGGAAATCCTATGTCAAGGATCCCTAAATATAAACCGGAGAGCTCAACGTCAAAAGTAAATAAAAAACTGAAACTGAAGTAATGCATAAAACTTTTACCCTGAACTGGATCGTAAGAGTAGATGAGTTCGGATGGTGGTTCCACACTGCTAACCTCAACCTTGGAACGGGTACTGACCGTATCCTGAAATAACAACAATGGTGGGTCAACCCCACGAGCAAGTCTTCTCTACTATGACCCAAATCAGAGAATCAAATAAATGAATCATTTATATCCGGATGAGTACTATATCTGTATACATGCTAATGGAACTAGCCAATGTATAACATGACCTCAACCAGAATAAACGGTGATCACTTAGACTCACACTAGGTAGTTAAGTGTCTCCTTTCCCTACCCGGGAAATCAGCTATTATACATGGTGCACGGTACTGACAACACAGACTGTAAAGACTACACAGTAGTAACGCATCTCAATGTACTAATGAGTTACTGAGCATAACAATTAGGCAATACATGCTAATAATAATACTAAATAAACTGAGTATGTCAATTAGGCAACACATGCCAATAATATTAAACCACATACCCCGACAGCCACACATCTGTCTATCGCAACAAATGCATAAGGTATAAATGAGTCTAAACTTATTAGCTAGCTCACATGGTTCTATATGGCAACACATCCATATAATATAAGTGCGACATAGTTAAACAGTCCATTTATTTCCTGAAATGCACACAGCATAATAATCATGGTTTATATATCATTTAACAGTATAAACATCCCATAAGATATCATAGATAATTTATATGACTAAAACCATGGCATTATTTAATTTAACAGTAATGTTTGATACCATTTAATAAGATAATACATTATTTATATTTAACAATGTCATTAAATAAATCATATTAATATCCGTACTGTAAACGAGCCAATAAATGCTTAGAAAAGATTAATCGGCCATAAGAATAATTACCGGGTATTAAAATAATAATTTCGTGGCCCGTTAAACCCGTAAATACCAACACAGTACCTAAAAATCCACGTTTAAGGTTCTAGAATTTACAAAACAGGCCCTAGGGGTATTCTGGTAATTTTTAGCAGCTGACAGGGCCCTTCACGCGGCCCCACGCGCTGCCCTAAGCTCCCCCACGCGCAGCCCAACCTTCCCCACTCTCCCACGCGCTTGCACTCGCGTCTGGAGGGTTCCACGCTCGCGCACGCGCTCCCACGCGCGCGTTGATGGCTTCTTGCTGACGCGGCGACCTCCGGTTGGTTGGCTGCATCATCTTTCCTACATGCGCGCCACACCGGATCAATCCACCTATACTCCTTTCATCCTGTGGCTGATGATTAGCGCGCACCATCATATGGTGTTCCGCGCTACGCCGTATCAATCTAAGGATCTACAACCCATCTAACAGCTGAGGATCCATGCGCATGCTTGTTACAATACGCCGCAACACACCAGATAACTCCGGTCACCTTCCTCACTGCCGGTGGCCGGAAACCTCGCCGGAGTTTCGCCGGAAATTGCAGAAAAGCCCCGGAAAAATCTTAAAAATTCTAGAAAAATCCCAAAAGCCTTATTTAATTATTTTCAGCCATTATTAATTTCATAGGATATTAAATAAATATATACCATCCTATATAATTAAAATTTCATTAATTTAATAAACTAAAATTAATAATTTATTAATTTCCTAACCTGGGCTCTATGCATAAAAATAAACTAAACAATTAATTTATTAATTCAAAGGGGAAAAGTAGATAATAACTTGCCTTTTTGGATTTAAAATAAATCCGCCGGTTGCGCGTAGTCGGGTAAATTTCTCCTACACCAGTCTAAGTTCCTTTCTTTCTCTCTCTTCCTTTCCACACTTTTACAATGGCTCACTAAAAGTTATAACTTTTTCTAACTCCCTTCCATTCCTTCTAAGGTAGGCTAGCTAATTTATATACAATTTATATAATATAAATATTACAAATATCTAATTTTGCATTTAACTAACCACATTCCCAACCATATAGCTTCAAGTCTTACCCATAATCATTAATGAAATCCTATCCTAATCTCTAATTTTATCATGACTTATGATTTAATACTATTATTATTATTATAAATATTATTATTATATTATTATTATTATTCTTAATAAACTATTATAATAATAATAATTATTATTATATTATTATTATTATTATTAAACTATTATTATTATTATTATTACATAAGAATACATTATATCATCATAATACTTTATAACACAAATATAATACTTTAATTAACTAATAATGTGTAATAACTTAGACTTTTTTATGATTTTTAAATTTATATATTTTTAGTTTTAATTAGAGACTTGCCAAATTGAATAGTAATGTTTCATTTTAATTTATTTCGCATTTGTGTTATATATATATAATGTAACATCTTTTTGGTGGCAGCAAGTACCCGCGAAATGGAAAGAGAGAAAGCAAAATTGAAGTAGTTTTGTATAAATGATTATGTGGGCCCCATTAAGATATATTGGTGTTGATTTATTTTATATATATATATATATATATATATATATATATATATATCTCTGTTGATGCATAAAGGAGCCAGCCGTGGGAAATGAGAAAAAGGGCAAAGCGGAAAGAAAAGTTGGTGTGATATTGGCGGACCCACTTGGGCTTTTGTGCCAAAATTTCTTTGATCTTGGTTCATCCACGTGGGTTGAAGTTGGTGATGATGATAGGTGATAATGATAAAGATAGAAATGAGTAGTTTGGCAGACCAACTTTTTGACTTAGGCTTGATTTTCTACACGTGGGTTTTTAATTGTGTGGTGAGCTGTTTGGTTTGGGTCGGTGGAATGGCCTATTTATTGTGGGTGTTGTCTACACTGCTAAGTAAGAAAGAAAGAAGAGGGAAAAGTAATTAGAGTGGGCAAAGAGAGACAGAGAGTGAGTTTGAGGAAAAACAGATAGGGCCGAGAGTTGCAAAGGGAGGCTGGAAACTGGGTGGCTTGATGATCCAGTGCATGAATTCTTTTTCAGTGTAGGGTTCTCTATACCTTGAATGGCATGGGGAGGTTTTGATTAAATGTTTTATGAAATGTTTTGATTAAATGCATATTTATTTTGTCTATATACTCACATGATTATGTATGTTTTGTGAAACTGTTTTATTAAACCTCCATGAGATTCTTGTTATTGTTTTTCCTACTGGGACTTTTGTCTCACCACCCTCCAGTTTCAGGTACCGAAGATGAACGGGGATCGTAGAGACGGGCTTAGGATGAAGAGTTGACGTGGAGGATTTATTTTATTTATTTTGGAGATTTTTTTGTATATTTGAGGAAATTGATTTTGTATAAAAGAGGGGACAATTTTTATGATCCTGGGTGTATTTTGATATATTTATATATGAATAAATGGAGGATTTTATTGGAACTGCCGGGGCGTGACATAATGCTTAATTAAACATAATCAACAAATAAAATTATTAATAATAATACATGCACCATTAAATGAACTCAATATAAGAATGGTAAAGAAATCTACACATTAATTAATTCAAATAAACTAAACTCTTTAATAAAATACGGGGTATTACAATAAGTATAAACGGGTTACACGTGTTGAACTCCCTCAATTTTATCTCGGCACAAAAAAGTAAACGAGTTAATTGTATCAATTCATTTATGACCCGAATTCATTTAAAATTAATCAAAATTTACTTATCGTATCATATCGTTGACAAATCATATTTTAATTTGCCACCCCTACCAAAGATGATATCATACTTCCGATTTATTTTGCTCAAACTAGGACCCATGCATGGTCTAGATTACTAAATAAAGATTAAAGTCAACGTAACTTGTTAAAAAAAAAAAAACAAAAACAAAAACAAAAACAAAACATTCGAGATAATAACTTGTTAAAGGAGTCATGAAATATTAAATTTGACATTGTTATTTAATATTAAATTAAAAATTATAATTATTATTGTAAAAGATGAAGTTTTTATACGTTTATTTTTATTTTTGGTCCGAGGGATAGATGTGATAATTCGTGTTCGTGAGTCATAATCGTATCGTGTCGATGTAAGGGTATTATTCTACTAAATAGGTAAACTTAAACCCGATCCATTTAATAATCGTGTCAGGAACCCTTAATACTAACCTAACATATTTATTAAACGGGTTAACACGTTTAATGACTCGTTTAACAAAATGAGACATTTAATATTCAATCAAATAAAAAATACTAGAAAAAATTTCTCACAATTAATCTAAATATTTAAAATAAGAAGAAAAATTATAAGACGTAGTCATGGTTTATGTTAAAACGACTTAAGTGTTAATAGTAATTGGGTTTAAACAGGTAACATATTATATATGTCATATTCATTATTATGACATGTTGAATTAAATAAGTATAAACGGGTTACACGTATTGAACTCCCTTAATTTTATCTTGATACGATTAAATAAATGAGTTAATTAAAATTAATCAAAATTTACTTATCTCGTGTAGTATCGTATTTGACAAATCATATTTTGATTTGTCACTCCTACCAAAGATGATATCATACTTCCGAATTATTTTGCTCAAACTAGGACCCATGCATAGTCTAGACTACTAAATAAAGATTAAAGTCAACGTAACTTTTTTTTTTTTTGGTTAAAGAAAGTCAACATAACTTAATAATTAACCAACCACCTACTATCGAAAGAGACAACTCTTGTATTAATACAATTAGGTGTGTTATTTATTGTGAGCTTAATGTTCACGGGAACGAACATGCTTTTTAGACCCAAAAATTCCACAACTATGTGTGAATTAATTTGAAAAACCATTAAAGAATAGGAAATGCATTGGGACCACATTAATATATATACCATAATACATAGTGTGTTTCATACAACGTCAGTGAGAGAGTAGACAACGTAACATACCCAATTCTCTCCTGTGTACAATACCTTGGGTTTTTCAACACAACTGAATATATTTTCAACACATTAATTTTATTTATTTTAATTAGGTTTAATGGGGTAAAAATTTACTGTGTATATGTTAAAAAATAAAAGTAAAGGTATTAAAATACAAAATTAATATATTGACAAATTATACTGGAGCACTATGATAAACATGATTTTTGGGACCAAGTCTGAAATTATGATCCTCTTGAGTGCATTAAGAATGATTTTGTATTGCCTTGAATCATTTGGTACATTTTAAAATCGATCAACAGCAACCAATTCAACTACTCATCTAAATAATATTTACTTTAAAGATGTACAATTCATACAATATATTACATCCAGATGCAATATCATTAAATTGAGCAGCCAATTTATACATTATCATTTTTATATTCTCAATTTAAAGATGTACAACTCATGCAATATATTACATCAAAATACAATATCATTAAATTGAGCAGCCACTTTATACATTATCATTTTTACATTATCAATTTAATGGTGTTGCATGATATTACATTTTCGATATAAAATTGAGCAGCCACTTTATACAGTATCATTTTTATATTCTCAATTTAATGGTTTTTTTTTTTTTTTTTTTTCTCATTGAATGATGTTACAATCTCAATATAATTGTACTAAAAATGTACAAATAGAAGTGTAGTGAAAAGAATTTAAGTCCCAAGTATGAAGAGAGTATACAATACCTTAGTATACTTATCACGTGGTGTTGTTGCCCAATAAAAATACTCAGTATTTTTTATTAGACGGGTACCATGTGGAACATACCTGGGCCTAATAAAAATTCGTTATTTTTCTTGAAAAGTCTAAAATACCTGGGCCTAATAAAAATTCGTTATTTTTCTTGAAAAATCTAAAATACCTGGGCCTAATAAAAATTCTTCATTTTTCTTGAAAAATCTCCATTTGTCGCCCAATAAAAGCACTCTGTAATTTTTATTAGGCATGGTACCACCTGCAAATATCTCGGCAAAATATAAATTCATTCATTTTCTTGAAAAAAACTCAATTTCTTTATTGTGAATGAAAAAAAAAAAGTATACAATTTCTTTATTATCAATGAAAAAAACGTATACTTTAACGTCCACAATTTGTTGGAATAACATGGTTCTACACAAAGAATTGTCCAGATCATATAATATAATATATATATATCCTAATTATTTATTAATTTTATTTTAAATTTTTTTTGCATCACCAACAATTTCGTTGTTCCAAAATCTTTATGGAATCATAAAAAATATTTGAATACCATATGTACCCAGAGTTACTATTTCTGTAAGAAGGAAACGATATCATCTTGGATCAAGGAGAATCTTGTTTCAACAACTACTACCATTAATGCTTCTATAAAAGAGATGATGGGTCAACCTAAAAAGGTACGCGATAAATTTCATATATAATCCTTATTGAATATTTAATCGTCGAATACTAACTTGACCGTCGGAGTGCACCCGGCCGGCACCACGCCGGTCATCACTTCTCTTGCCTTGCAGGAATCGTCACGGGTTCTGGAGCGTGTAGATTTTTGACATCAACAGTTGGCGCCGTCTATAGGAACGAATATTAGTCCCAACAAATCATGGTTTGTACAAGGGAAATCTACGACAAAACTTAAAAGTAATTCAGTCCCTTTACAATCTGGCTTTTTCTAAAAGAAAGAGAACAGTTCATGGATTGCGTGGCCAAAAGTAAGGGTACAGTTGCTCAATCTAGTAAAATTATTGGAAAGCCCCACCCGACCGCTTCATCATCGCTGTTAACCGGGTAAGTTTCATGCATTACGCGTGTATCAAAATATATGTCTACATTTCCTCACATGATTTAAAGAGAAACAATTTTTTATGTGTTTCCAATTGTCTGCAAAATATTGTTTACCTACATAATGATGTAGTTCACCCGGGGACCCTTCGATAGAATACTACGCTTTGCGGGTACTGTTCCCAGGGAAAAAAAATAAAATTGTGAGTACTGTTCACATGAATAGTACCCGCGGGTACTGTTCACAGGGTTTAAAAAAAAAAAAATTATTTTGTTAGTACTATTCACATGAATAATACCCGTGGAATAGTACCTGCGGGTACTGTTCACAGGGTTTAAAAAAAAAAAAATTCTTATTCTAGAGAATAATCGCTAGCTCCATGGATGATTTTGGTCCTATGATGCTCAATGATAAGTTTTTGCCTTAATTGTACTAATTTTGATATATATATATATATATATATATATATATATATGTATATATATTATCCGTTCAAACTATACACATTAGTGCTCCTTGCGCATGAGAGGCAAGCTTGGGAATGGGGGCAGAAA
The DNA here is from genome assembly GCF_030987335.1 of Cornus florida. Classification (NCBI taxonomy): domain Eukaryota; kingdom Viridiplantae; phylum Streptophyta; class Magnoliopsida; order Cornales; family Cornaceae; genus Cornus; species Cornus florida. Next base: position 21,747,070 of record NW_026775574.1, read on the forward strand.
ATTAACCTCTCTTGTTAAAGATACGAGCTCACGAAACTCTGGAAAATCAGTCTTCCTTATCAAATAGATGAGTTCACGCAACTATCGAAAATTAGTCTCTTTTATTAAAAAGATGAGATGACGAAACTCACAAGGATGAACCTCCCATATTAAAAGGATAGGTTCATGAAGCTTGGAAAACCTACTCCCTTTTTAAAGGGCGAGTTGAATGAAGCTCGTAATTGCCATCCCCGTATTATAAGGGATTGATATAAGAGTGCCCCGTACTATAAGGGCCCGAACTGAATGAAGCTCGTAATTGTTGTCCTCCGTATTAAAAGGGGTCGAAATCAACTTGTAAAATATACCTCTCTTTTTAAAGGACGAGCTGAGTGAAACTCGTAAAATATATTTTCCTTTTTAAAGGGCGAGTTGAATGAAGCTCGTAATTTCCATTCCCCATATTATAAGGGATTGATATAAAAGTGCCTCATACTATAAGGGCCTAAGTTTTAAGAAGCTCATGATTGTTGTCCTCCGTATTAAAAGGGGTCAAAATCAAAAATCAACTTGTAAAATATACTTCCCTTTTTAAAGGGCGAGCTGAGTGAAACTCGTAAAATATATTTTCCTTTTTAAGGGGCGAGCTGAGTAAAGCTCGTAAATATACTTCCCTTTTTTAAAAGGTAAGCTCATTCAGCTTAAGAAAGCCTACTCACTCGGCTCATGAAGTTCGGGCAAATCTTAAGAGATCAACAAAAAAAAAAAAAAAAAAGGTCGCCCAACAAGGGTTAACCTAAAAAGAGATTGATTTATGCTAAAGAGACGTCACTCAAAAAAACACTTTGACATTCTCGATGCTTGACAAGCAAACACGAGAATGGGGGGCAACTGATAAGAATAAAAATAATAGGCAACTCAAAGTCAAAAGAGAAATAAGATAAGGGTAAGGGATTTATCTTACCCAAAATCTCTATGGAATCATAAAAAACATCTGGTTACCATATGTAACCAGAGTTACCATTCCTGTAAGAAGGAAATAATATTATCTTGGATCAGGGAGAATCTCGTTTCAACAACTACTACCATTAATGCTTCTATAAAAGAGATGATGGGTTAACCTTAAAAGATACGCGATAAATTTCATATGTAATCCTTATCGAATATTTAATCGTCGAGTACTAATTTGACCGTCGGAGTGCACCCGGTCGGCACCACGCCGGTCATCACTTCTCTTGTCTTGCAGGAATCGTCACGTGCTCTGGAGCGTGTAGATTTTTGGCATCAACAGATACAAACAAAGAGAATATGTAAACATGGGAGAGAGAGAGAATGAACTGCCACTTTTATTTTCCTTACACAAATATATACGTATCACCACTTATTTATCGCAATCAATGTCATGGGCAGCAAGGAGCTTGTGCGATAAGCTCCACTGCCACTCAAAATATATCAATTTATATGTCCATTTCAAGTAGACCCCACACAAACATATATATATATATATGTATATATATATATATATATATATATATATAACACTTTTCTTTGGGTCCACAAAGCTAAACTAAGAATATGCCTGTTAAAATCTTGCTAAGGAAAATTCAGTGGGACAAAACCGTAACGAAGGAAAAAGAGTATACTATCTTTGTCTATTTGAAAATTGTATTACATAGGTTAAAACTACCTCATTAAAACCTTGCCAGGAAAACCCAGTGGGACAAAACCTGAACGAAGGAAAAAAAAAGTACAGTATGCCAATACCTTTTCGATCAATTGTTCCCCCCTCATTGTTGTATTAGATCAACCTTAAAGATCCTTTAGTTGACGCATTTCAATGTTGTGCACCAGCTTCTTGAATGTTATAGTTGGAAGAGTTTTAATGAATAGATCTGTTAGATTTTAACATGAACGTATCTTTTGAATATCAATATCACCCTTTTTTCTGGCGTTCATATGCATAAAAGAATTTTGGTGGGATATGCTTGGTCTTGTCACTTTTAATATACCATTCTTTCATCTGTGCAATGCATGCCGCATTATCTTCATATAATACTGTTGGGCTATCTTTTATTGATGAGAGACCACATGTTGTTCAAATATGTTGGATCATTGACCTCAACCAAATGCATTCCTTACTTGCCTAATGAATTGGGAGTATTTCAGAATGATTTGAAGAAGTTACAATCATTGTCTGTTTTATAGATCTTCATGATATAATAGTGCTGCTACAGGTAAACACATATCCTATTTGTGAATGAGCTTTATATGGGTCAGAGAGATAACTGGCATCTGCATATCCAATTAATTGAGAATTTGGTTCTTTTGAATAAAACAATCACATATCAATTATACCACGAAGATATCACAATATGTGTTTGATTCCATTCCAATGTCGACGGGTTGGTGCAGAACTGTACCTTGCTAACAAAATAACTGAAAAGATTATGTCAGACTGTGTGCAATTTGCAAGATACATAAGAGCACCAATCGCACTGAGATGGGGCACTTCAGGACCAAGGAGTTCTTCATCATCCTCTTGAGGACGAAAATGATTTTTCTTGACGTCAAATGATCGGACAACCATTTGAGAGCTCAATGGATGAGCTTTATCCATATAAAAACTTTTCAAAACCTTTTTTGTATATGTTGATTGATGGATGAGAATACAGCTAGAGAAATGTTCAACTTGCAGCCCAAGGCAAAATTTTGTCTTTCCGAGATCTTTCATTTCGAATTTTTTCTTTAAATAAGTGGCCGCCTTTCCGATCTCGTCCAATATTCCCACAAGATTCAGATTATCAACATATACTGCAACAATAACAAAACCAGATTCTGAATTGTTAATAAAAATACATGGACAAAAGTGATTGTTCGCATACCCTTCTTTGAGTAAGTGATCGCTAAAACGATTGTACCACATTCGTCCAGATTGCTTCAATTCATATAAGGATCATTATAATTTTATCGAGTACATACTATGTGGTTTTATTTCAGACATTTTAAATCCTTCTGGGATTTTCATATAAATATCACTATCTAGGGACTCATATAAATATGATGTAACCACGTCCATTAGATGCATATGCAATCTTTCTGTGATTACCAAATTAATTAAGAATTAAAATGTGATTGCATCAATCACAAAAGAGCATGTCTCCTCATAATTAATACCTGGTCTCTGTGAGAAAGTTTAAGCAACCAGTCAGTCATTAAGTCTTATAATTTCATTATTCTCATTTCATCTTTGTACAAATACCAAGTTGTACCTAACAGGCTTTACACCTTTAGGTGTCTGGATCACAGATTCAAAGACTTCTCGTCTAGCTAATACAGTTAGCTTTTCCTGTATTGCTCTTTTTCATGATGGCCAATCATATCTTCGTCGACTTTTTTCGACATTTTGAGTTTTCGGATCCTTATTATTTTTATTAAGAGCAATTGTATATGAGAATATGCTGTCCATGACAACTTCATTTCTGTTCCATTTTTTTTCATAATTTACTGAGATCTCATTATTTTCAGGTACCTTTGCAATATTATCATAATTAGCTAACTTGACCTCGTCAGGTCATTGGGCCTCGTTAGGTTCCTTTGCCATATAAAAGGCATATATTTTATCAAGGGCAACATTTATCACTGTTAACTAATTGGGTCTGTTCAGGACTACCCTTTTCATTATTCATCGTGCTCTTTGGCAGGTGCCTCATTTTATTAATGGGTCTCTACAGGAGGACCCATTTCATCATGCTCTTTTGCATGTACCGCATTAAGTGCCTCTGCGTCATTAAGGGCTACTTTATCATTATTAGTTAACTGGGCCTCATCAAGAGCGCCCGTTTTATTATGCACTTCTTTCTAGTGTTTTTCACTTTCATGGAACAAAATCTTTTGTATCGACTGGTCTGCCACGCTTCATGCATACTTTAGATGCATTTATAACGCTGACAAACTATCCCATCGGGATGTCAACTCATGGTTATATTGTTTTTTAGTTGTCACATATGATATTATTACTTTCTTTATGTCAGTGAATGCATCTAGTAATTGATTTGCAATAATTTGTAAATGAATGATCCTTTGATCTTCTTGTTCATATTTTCCTTTGAACTTTTTACTCATATAGATAATTTCAAAGCATTCCAGTAATATCATTTTGCATTTCTGATCTTACCTTTTTTCCCCTTCAAGGTGGGATAACACTCTTATTCAAATGATAATCAGCACATCGTGCTATAAAGACATCTCATATTAGGGGTTCAACTTATTTTATAAACAAAAGAATTTTAGCAAATGAAATACTGTGAGTATAAAATAAGCAAACATGCTTTTGGCGGTATAACTGATAAGTGCTTGAATGTGACGCATTTTAGCACCTAAGGTAAGGTATTTTAATCCATTCATCTATCTTACTTTCATGTCTTAGTACTTATTTATGTTTTTGCTTATTTCAAGCCAATAAAGTTCAAATAGGCTAATAAAAGTCAGTTAGCTCAATTTTGGAGCTAAGGAGCAAACTTGGAAAGAAGTCAAGAAAACTACACCAGAGGAACTTCGATCGATCGAAGGAAGTCTCGATTGATCGAAGTCGGCTATAATCGATCGAAATTCAAGGCGGTGCCAGCTCACCAATTTGGATAAAGCCAGAAGATATTTTCATGACAAGTTAGCTTCAATCGATCGAAGCAAGTTTTCGATCAATTGAAGTTTCTTTCGATCGATCGAACTAACTGCTAGCAGTGTGCTGTCTAATTCCCGAGCGCACCGAACTTCACCTAACTTGACTAGCTGCGAATTTCCTCCAATCATAGGCTGTATTTCTGACTTGGTGCCTACTCAAAGAGGCTTGTAATGAATTAATTGAACATTATTATTGTAGTAGATATCTAACCAATTATAGGAATAGTTTATCTCTCTAGAACTAGGGTTTTGGGAAAAAAGTAAGGATGAAGATGATGATGCCAACCTCCAAACTAGCCCTTGAGGGTTCCTTGACCACTACAATGAGTGGCTAAATCCTTTTCTTAGGGCTAGAGATAGCCCCTAAGTTTGCTTCCTAGACCTAGTTTTTTGTACATTTTTGGGGATTTTTGTTGTAATAAATGTTTTGACCTTGAATAAATATAAATCTTGTAATTTTAACTTGATTTGTATGAATTAATGCTTTCAATTGATTATTTAATTCTATCCATATGTCTATGTATGCTAGAATGAATGTTCATGTGTTTTTCTCTAAATTTAATAAAATTAATGCATGTCTATGTGTATTGATGTTGTAAATTTAGTGATGGTCAAGGCATAGTGCTTAATTGACTACTCTTGTGATTTATTTAATGGTTCATACTTATTTCTTGATGGACTGTGCCACATCCTTAGTTTAATTAGCTTAATTTTCATGTCACTAGCTTAGATGTAGCGTAATTGCTTTAATTTCTTAGTTAGGTGGACAATCCATTCTTATTGTTTGATATTCCATACTCATGAGTGCAAATAGTACATTTATCTAAATTTTTGTGTGTGCACTAATTGTAGTTTAATTGAATGGTTTATGATCTCATTTGATAGATTGTGCTATTCACTAGATTGACTAGACAATCTATACTTATTTGCCATCCATGCTTAGTTTTTAATTAGTGACACACACACATACACATTTTGCAACTTGAATTTCCCCATTAATTTACAAGTGCTAGTATTTGGTGAAGTGAAACTTAGTGGTGAACTCTAAACCCCAAGACCTTTTTCTCATATATCTTTCTCTAATTTCTAGATTGTCAATTAATTTCATTGTTTAATTGAACCATTAATTTAATAAAATCAAACTCCTCTTTTGATCATTCAACCTACTAATCTAACAATTGATTCCAAAACACGTTTATTTTCCCTTGGGACGGTCCCTACTCACTCTTGTTATATTTTAGTTAGTAGTGATAGTGGCATTCTATAAATTCAAACTTGGCCACATTTCACATCACATCACTTTTGTGCAACTAGCTATTGATCGACACCAATAACAATACCCATAAGATAATAAAGTTTTTCTAGTATTATTTTTTATATTAGGTAATGGAAATTGGACAGATATATTCCACATTACCTTCATCTTGTTGGGGAAAATAATTTCGATAATGAAAGAATTGTGTGTGATGGTCTTACTGTCCACAAGATATATATTCTTACCTTTAGTTATAGTTCAGGTTCCTACCTACTTAAATATGCAAGCTTCATATTTTGATAACTTAAAACAAACTTTGATATATAAAATAAAACATGCTTAATAACAGAGATGATAAAATGAAGTACAAATAAGATGTGTGTATATTACTAATTAAAAGATTAATTTAACTCATAAAAGCTGATCGAAATATATATATATATATATATATTTTTTCCTAGTTTGTACTCACACACACATGCCTCCATGGAGGCTTGAACCATTGACCTCCCTTTGGGAAAGAGTCTAATACCGTTAGGCCACTGACCTGTTGGTGTAAAAGCTGAAATATTCACAAACGTCATATAAAATTCATTTCTATCGTTGTCTTATTTTCTTGGATTGTGACTTGGTAAAGATCAGTTAAATGCTTTGCAGTATTCGGTAAGAATCAGATAAATGCTCAGAAGTATATTATGCAACCTTTTTCTCTTCGATGTTACACTAATGATATATTTCACATTGATCAAATTTATCATCGACACACTGATCAATTTTGCATTGATAACAAGCAACATGTGCCATAGGGGTTGAGGCATATCTCCCCCTTTGCTTGTTTCATATTATTTTAGTCCCACCTTTAGGGATACAGTGTGAAATTCGAAATATAATCCCCATGATGTTGGTAGTTAATTCTACCATGACTATACCCATAACCATGTCCATAACCGCGAAATGAGGCAGTATTCGCTTAAGGGATCGTTTTCAATCCCTCGGACTTAAAATTTCTCAATAAAAGTTATTTATTTTGTTCTGTCATAAACATGCATGATATCAACTTTAAATATTTCATAAATCTACACACTTAGCGTGATTAGTGGAGTATCACTTGTTTAATATATATCTTCTTTACACAAAAATTTCATTAATTTACGCTCTCGGCATGAAAAGTAGAGTATCCTTTTATCAATATATGCCCTTTAATAATATTTTCCTCCACATCAAATATTTAAAAAATCTACGCACTCGGCATGATAAGTGAATGATGTTCCTTTCAATAAATACTCATGAGTAATTATTTCTTCACATTATCTCAATAAAATTGATTGCAAACAAGGTCGAATTATATTCGCTAATAATTGCATAATCTTGCAACTGCAGTTGCATTTCTTGCATACTGAACTTTTGAGATGATCACGATACTTTAGATGGTCGTATCTTTCTTTCAATTTTTTTCACAAACTCAGTGGATCTCTTTCAATGAGGCATTCAGTTTTTAGTTCCTCACTAATATGGCGACAAAGGAAAATCACGGCTTTCGCTTTATACAACATAATATGAATTATTATAATTCTAGTATAATTAAACGACAAAGGCGGTAAAACCAGCCATAGTGAATAAATTATTAAACAATAAATGCGGTAAAATCGATCATAAATCATTAAGTAATAAAGGCGTTAAAACCGACTATAGTTAGTAGATCATTAAATAATAAAAACGGTATAACCGACCATAATTAATAAATCATTAAATAATAAAAGCGGTAGAACCGACCATAATTAGTAAATCATTAAATAATAAAGGCGGTAGAACCGACCATAATTAGTAAATCATTAAATAATAAAGGCGGTAGAACCGATTATGTAAATTATTAAATAAAAGAGGTGGTAGAACCGACTATGGTATGAGCACATATATCATTTAAGGGGGCAAATTAATTCATAAACAATAATCAATAATTAAAATTTTCTAATCATTTAGAATCAGAAATATAATTCTCTTCAGTAAAGCAAATAAGTCCAACAACATATCAAAACTAATACCACAAAAAAAAATATAAAATTGAGATAAAAAAAAAGGGGAGATAGTTTGAGCACGTACTCATAACATCTTTTGAATATGATATTGAAATATAAATGAATAAAACAAAGTGAATATGTAAACATGAGAAAGAGAGCGAATGAACTGCCGCTTTTATTTTCCTTACACAAATATATACTGTCATCACCTATTTATAGCAATCAATGTCGTGGGCTGCAAGAGCTTGTGCAATAAGCTCCACTGCCACTCAAAATAAATTCAAAATCTATATATTCATTTCAAGTGGACCCCACACAAACATAGATATTTATAACAATTGTATTCTTCTTTTTCGTGCATTCATTGTATCCTTCTTTTTAGAACAAGCTACGTACTGTGACGGTGAAGGCTCTTTCAAAGGAGTTAGCAGTCGGTATTAAAAGATTCCATTTTATTCGGCCATAAAAATCCGTCAGAAGCAAAAATTGCCACAAATTTGCGAGACATCGATCCATTTTCTCCGTAATGTCGTCTAACTGAGTGTCATATCGTGCCGTTTTTCGCTGGCAACGTAGTAGTGACTCCGGCCATAATGGCCGACGTCGACGACCCGTGGTCGTCGTCGCCGTCGACTTCAACGCCGTCGTTCCGGTTCCGGTGGGACGTGTTCCTCAGCTTCAGAGGCGAAGACACTCGCCACACCATCACCGACCGCCTCTACACGGAGCTCGTACGGAACGGAGTTCGAACGTTCCGCGACGAGGAAGGTCTCGGCCGCGGCGACGAGATCGCTCCGAGTCTCCTGACGGCGATAGACGAGTCGGCCGCTTCGATCGCCATCATATCGGAGAACTACGCGTGGTCGAGGTGGTGCCTTGAAGAGCTCGCCAAGATCACCGAGTGCCGGAAGCTGATTCTTCCGGTGTTTTACAAAGTCGATCCCTCTGATGTTAGGAGACAAAAAGGACCATTCGGAGCGGCTTTTGACAACTTAGAGCAGCGATTCGGAGAAGAACAGGTCGCGAGATGGAGGAAAGCCATGAAAAAAGCCGGTGATACCTCCGGTTGGGATTCCAGGCGCTGGTATATATACTCTCTCCTCATAACTTGGCATTATACACAATTAGACACACTTATATATGTATACATGTATAGGTGTATGTATTTGTGTGATTTTGTTTGTGGCTTTGTGTTCTATGTTCATTTCTATGCTCTCCGGCCCCAAATCACGGTTCCAATCAAGTTATGGTGGGAGCATGGTGTACTAGACTAGCCCTAATAAGCGACTGAAGTTCTCAGCAGAGGAGAGGAAAGCAAAATATCTAGGTTTTGGAGGTTAGGGTTATTCTATAGTTGACGCTTTATCTAAGCAATGAATCTGGCATTGCATTTGAAATAAATTATGAGTGACTTTAATATAATATTTGCATCTAATCCCCTCGCTTTTGTTTTCTTACAACTGGGGAATTTTTTAATTTTAAGGTTGTTCTTTTAAAAAGTATTTTAATGGCTTCTTCATATTGTTTATACCCACTATGTTTACTCTTCTGGGTGCCCATTCAAAAAGTCCAGTGCTGTCTTTGTTGGTTTGCTCAAAGTCACCAATAGCTAACATGGCATGTTGAAAAGTCAACATAACCCCTGAACTAAAACTTCGTGGCAAGTTGAAAAGTCAAAAACTTCATTAAGCTTTGAGGGCTCAACCCTCGAACACCCCAAGGCCTGGCATCGCACCAGGCCACCAAGTCTCGAGGGCTTAACCCTCAAGCACCCAGAACCCTAGCATCGCACCAGGTCGTCAAGCCTTAAGGGCCAACCCTCGAGCATCTCAAACCCTGGCATCACACCAGGTCATTAAGCCTCGAAGGCCCAACCCTCGAGCGACCCAAACTGGTATCGCACCAGGTCCCCAAACTTTAAGGACTCAATCCTCGAGCACCCCAAACCCTGGTATCACATCAGGTCATTAAGCCTCGAGTGACCCAAACCCTGGCATCACACCAGGTCATTAACGAGCGACCCAAACTCTGGTAGCGCACCAGGTCATTAAGTTTTGAGGACCCAACCCTCGAGCATCACAAACCCTGGTACCACATCAGGTTACTAAGCCTTGAGAGCCCAGACCTTGAGCATTACAAACCTTAGCAACACACTAAGTTGCTAGGACTTGAAGGCTCAGCCTTCAAGGCTCCTTCGAGCCTCACAGTGCACTGAGGCAATAGGGCCCCAAGGAGTTTGCCTTTAAATGGCTACATTTTCATAAGTCCAAACATGGCATGAAACGAAGGTAGGGTCTTCTCAGCTATGTGGGACCTCACTATGGGAAACTTGGAAGGATCTTGGATTGGTGGATGATAAGTAAAGAAGTGCCTCCATTCCTAGAGAGGCCCGATCAACGAGATGATGGAAATATATACATTGTGACAACAAACCTTAAAATCATATTTAATGCTTTGACAGACTTGGCCAACCGACGGTCAAGTAAGAACAAAGAGCATTTAATGCTCCAAATAGGGGGAGACACAACATAATGCATGGATCGATAAGAGGATTTGACCTCTTAGGCTCTTAAGACTATCCAAGACGTGTAGAATGGAGGAAGAGAAATTGGAGCGTCTGTGTATATGACCCAAAACCTACTTTTAGGAAAAATAAAATAAATAAAATTATTATAATTAAATTATTACCGACACATTTTGAATAACTGCCGAAAATAATTAAATATTTCCGGCACTATTAAAAATACCGCCGGAAATAATTAATTATTTCCGGCGCTTTTAAAAAATCTGCCGAAAATAAATAAAAATTCCGGCGGTTTATAAAATACCGCCGGTAATAATTTTAATAGTGGCGGTATCTAAAAAAACACCGGTACAAATAAATTAAAAGCAGCACACATATAAACACCGCCAGTAAAAATGATATTTTGTGTAGTGAACCCATGTGGTCATGGTTAGGGACGAGACGCACAAGGAACCGCTGGTTAATAACCAGCATGTTTCGTGGTCTATAAATAGCACTACCGCATGAAAGAACAAGAAGCCAGAAAAGGATTATCATCAGAAATGTATATTTTCCCTACCTCCATCTTAATCTCGTAAGATTGGTTTTCTTCTCCTCCTTCATCAAGTACTTTCTATGTTTCCCTCATATTTGTGTCCTAGATATCACCTTTATACATTTATTTATTGTGTTACTCAAAAAAGAACCCCTACAAAAGTTTACCTCTCTACCAGTCATCCCCAATTTTTTAAAGCTAAGCAGAGATTTTGGGTAGGGACATGAACATTCTTTTTTTCAGCTTGCTTGGTTACCTGGCCACTAATTGGCAAACCCTTTGAATGGTGTGACCAGCTTAAAAAAACAGAAATTAATTAAATTATAAAAAAAAGATACCAAATTTAATGCGATTGAGGCTATGCCTTACATTAATGGTAATGGGTAAGATTTTGTATTAACAATACAAAATCTACAGCGATAATCCTGAATGGCCTCTTGTCTGGGGGTTGGTTGTCCAATATCTACAGCGATAATCCTGTTTTTTCAGAATTTGTGTAAATGCTATGAAACATAAAGGTTAATATTTTTGCTACTTACAACATCACTTTCATGTCAGGGCAGGATACGTCTCATCTTAGTTGTCACATATATTAGTAATTGACAAAAATTACTTACTTTTCATGAAACTTGCAAGGTCAATATTTATGGTAGTTACACTATTGATCTCATGTTGAGACAGGGTACATCTCATCTCATTCATGACTGCATCTCTTTGTGATTTAAAAATTTCTTGTTTTAACTGTTTTGGTTCGCTTTCTTGTTTTTTGTATATTCTCCTTTCTGATTTACTGTGATCATGCTTCTTTGCAGGGAAGAAGAACGGTTAATCCAAAATTTAGTCAAGAACGTTTTGACTAAACTAAGTAATATACCATTGGGCGTTGCTAAATATCCAGTTGGACTTAATTCTCGTCTTGAAAAATTGATAGGAATGTTAGATGTTAAAGCTAACGGTGTCCGAGCCGTTGGTTTTTATGGAATGGGTGGGGTTGGCAAGACCACCCTTGCCAAGGCTCTTTACAATAAACTTGTCATTCACTTCAAACGGCATAGCTTTATTTCAAATGTAAGAGAAATTTCGCAACAGCATAATGGTTTAACATCTCTCCAGAACAAACTTATTGGTGATCTTTCCCCGAATTCTACGCCAAGCGTAAATGATGTTAGTAGAGGTATCATTTCAATCAAGGGGGTTATTCATGAGGAGCCAATTCTTCTTGTTCTAGATGATGTTGATGATGTAAGCCAACTTGATGCTCTAGCTGGTGCTAGAGATTGGTTCTACGAAGGCAGTCGAATCATTATCACCACAAGAGATAAGGAAATTCTACTTGAAAAAATTGTAAATAAATTCTATGAGGTAGAAGAGTTGACTTCTTCTGAGTCGCTTCAACTTTTCAGTTATCATGCATTTGGAAGAGAGCAACCCCCGCCACAGTTTATGAACGTCTCTGAGAAAATTGTGTCGCTCACAGGTAGACTGCCGCTTGCTCTGGAGGTATTTGGTTCTTTTTTGTTTGACAAGAGGAGGATAAAGGAATGGGAAGATGCATTGCACAAGTTGAAACGAATTCGTCCTGGTCAACTTCAAGATGTGTTGGAGATAAGTTTCAATGAGCTAGATGATCAAGAAAAGTGGATATTTCTTGACATTGCATGTTTTTTTGTTAATAAGAGAATGGAAAGAGAAGATGCTATTGACATATTTAAGGGCTGCGGTTTTAATGCTGAAATAGCAATCACTGTCCTCACAGGAAAATCTCTCATTAAGATCATTGATGGCAATATTTTGTGGATGCATGATCAACTTAGAGACATGGGAAGACAAATAGTTCAGTGCGAAAACCCTGAAGATCCTGGCATGCGTAGCAGGCTGTGGGATCATGATGAAATAATGGACGTTTTGAAGAAAGACAAGGTATGGGGATAATAGCATGATTCCTGTTTTCTTTTCATGAGCAATTTTTATTCATTTTAAAAGTTGTTGATAATATAGCAAGCCACCTTTTAATACACGTGCACATCAACTCCATTCAACTGAATTTTTCCCCTACAAGAGTTGGCTACATGAATTCTGTTTCAATCCAGAACTCCTGTTCATTGTAATTTTACATAAGGTTTTACATTGATTGTCAACGTAACACTCATTTCCTTGAGAAAGTCGGCTGACCATAGTGACCAAGACAATCCCCCAATGTTGCTTCTAGAGAAAGAGAAAGTAATAGGAATAATGGAGCAATCTAAATGGTGGAATTTCCATTTCATTGTCTTTAGATGCTTAACATTGCTGACATGCGTATGGAGTAAGAAATGAGACTTTAAATTAAAGCTAATTTTCAAAGTCGAGATTAGCTTATGATTTTTTGAAATGCCATATATATTTAAAGTGAATATTAAAGCTCTGTTTGGTTCATGGATTTAGACTATGGTGATGGAAAAGAAAAACAATACTAAGGAAATCATTCTTGTTGGATACCATGGAAAACAACGAGGAAAATAAAATATGAGGAGCTATGTTACATGGACTTGGGTACACGTCTCAGGTACGGGTATGTATCCATGCGTCGAACGTGTCAAATCTCTAAACAGAAGGACACATGGACACTGCTAAATATCTATTCTATTTAGTTAGTTTATTTTATTTTCTAGAGTAAACGAATGTTTTTATCTAATATAGTGTTCAATATAGGCTTTTAACTCATTTTAAAGTAATAATACAATATAATTGAATGATTGGATATGCTTTTTTGTTATTTTCTGTTATTTTTGAATTTCGATATCATTTTAGCAACAGAAAATCATTTGCTTACTGCAGTTCTCTGTCAAAATTTTGGCTAAAGTGGTAAATTTGTTGCATCCATTAGTGACCTTAACAACTTTATTATGCTGATGTATTCTAAAGTGGAAAAACAATTTTTATTTATTATTTTTTTGAACACTATGACTCAATTAATCATTTGACTAATCTTAGGGAACAAGAAACATTCAAGGGATCACCCTTGACGTTGAGAAGAAGCATGATTTAAGTTCTGAACAAATCTGTTGGGCAAACTTTCAAACAAGCCCTGGTTTGGCATCTGCATATTCATACTTAAAGGAAATATACAAGAAATATTCTGGCCATGGGGCAGAGGAGGAGAAAGATGTGATACTTTGCACTAAAGCTTTTAAATCTATGCTTCACCTAAGGCTTCTTCAGATTAATCATGTGAAATTGGTTGGAAATTTTAAATTACTACCTGCTGAGTTGAAGTGGCTGCAATGGAAAGGATGCCCTTTGAAAACTCTTCCTTCTGAGTTTCGCTCCGGGGATCTTGCTGTCCTTGATCTCTCAGAAAGCAATATTACACAAGTGTGGGGTTGGAGATGGTGGGACTGGGGTTGGAGATGGTGGTACTGGAACAGGAACAAGGTGAGTGTTGTTATATATTCAACTACTTTATTTTATTAAATTTGTGATAGTTAGGTCATCTGAGGTCCAAATGTTTGTGGAAGAGTGATCCATGTCATCCCCATTCTTCCTCTACTGAGTTGTATTATGGAAACACTCTTGTGAACCCTGATAGGACTCCTTCTGGCACTTAGTACTTGGACTGAACTATTAAAAAATTAACCTTAAGGTTGTTAGAATATAGACTGAATCTGAATCCCCTTGTTCTTGAATCCATTCTGGTCCAATGCAATTTAAATTATTTAAATACTAAACAACTGCAATATATTATGTAACATGTTATATACTGTATTATTATATCAGTATATTTAGATTCTTATATACTTGATTAGGCTGTTGGGTGTGTATGCCTCACAATTCATCACCAAATCTAGTTAAATTGGCTGATTGGATCCCAAATTGATCAGTTTAAATGCTTGTCGCATTCTGCTTCCCATTCGATAACAATCTACTGGTATGCATTCTGAAGCATTCTTAATTCTCAGTATGCATGAACTAAATGATATCTGTGCTTTGGGTCTCTGGTAAAGGTTGTATAATGACTACTTGTATAGCTCGTACATTATGCTTAATCTAGTATCCAGATTTCTTTATGGAAACTGCATAGAATTTATTTTTGTATTGAGAAAAACTTCTTGTACAGATGGCTGAGAAGTTGCTGGTTATGAAGCTCCATGATTGCCCCTTTCTTACTGAAATCCCTGATCTATCTGGGCTCCCTTTGGAGAAATTGATTCTTAAAAATTGCAAGGGACTAGTTAAGATGCATATATCAGTTGGGGATTTAAGTACATTAACGCACCTGAACTTGAAAGGCTGTTGGAACCTTGTGGAATTTCCGAGCGATATCTCTGGATTGAAACACCTTGAGAACCTTGTTCTCTCTGGTTGCTTGAAACTGGAAGAACTACCAGAAGACATGAGCAGTTTGAAATTCTTAAGGGAGCTGCTCATCGATGAGACAGCAGTAGTAAAGCTTCCGGACTCTATATTTCGCCTGAAGAAGCTTGAAATATTCAGTTTAACTGATTGCAAATCATTGAAACAACTACCTGGTTTCATAGGGAAATTGACTTCCCTGAGAGAGCTTTTCCTTGATGGTTCTGCTTTAGAGGAAATGCCTGATTCTGTTGGAGAGTTGGCAAATCTTGAGAAGCTAAGTTTGAGGAGATGTAGGTCACTCACTTCAATTCCTGATTCAATTGGCAATCTCAAATCTTTAATTGAACTTTTTCTTGACAGAAGTTCAATAGAGAAACTGCCAGATTCTGTTGGTTTATTATCCCTTTTAAAGAACCTCACAGTTGGTCATTGTCGATGCCTGGGGAAATTGCCCACTTCCATAGAAGGATTAGCATCTTTAGTTTGGCTCGAGTTAAAAGAGACATTAATTACGGAAGTACCAGATCAGTTAGGCGCCTTGACCACTCTTGAGAAGCTTGAGATGGGAAACTGCGAGTCGCTTAAATGTTTACCAAAGTCATTAGGTAACATGTCAAATCTAACTAATTTGTCTCTGGATAATGCCATAATAACAGAGTTGCCAGAAACCATAGGGTCGTTGGAAAGACTTGAAGTGTTGAAATTGAACAATTGTAAATATCTTCGAACACTACCAGCTTCAATTGGAAGATTGAAACGTTTGCGTTACTTCCTCATGTCTGAAACTGCTGTGACAGAATTACCTGAAGAATTTGGGATGCTTTCAAGCTTAAAAATATTAAAAATGGGAAAACAGCCATATTCAGAGCAGAAAGATTCAGCTGAACAGGAAAACCTCAAGCTAGCTGTTCTTCCAATGTCATTTTCAAATCTCTCTTTATTGGAAGAACTGGTCGCTTTTGCTTGGAGATTGTCTGGCAAAATTGCTGATGATTTTGAAAGGTTATCATCATTGGAAAATTTGAATCTTGGTCACAATAATTTTTGCAGCCTCCCATCTAGCTTGAAGGGTCTTTCCATTCTCAAAAATTTGTGTTTGACCCAATGTAAAGAGCTCAAGTTTCTCCCTCCACTTCCATCAAGTTTGATTAAGTTGGATCTTGCAAATTGTACTGCATTGGAGAGTATATCAGATCTTTCTAATTTGGAGAGTTTGCTGGAGCTATGGCTTACAAATTGCAAGAAGTTGACAGATATTCCTGGCCTGGAACGCTTGAAGTCTTTGAGAGTGTTGTGTACTGGTGGTTGCAATGCTTGCTCTCCGGCAGTAAAGAGAAGACTTGCTAAGGTTGGTTCTCTCTCTCCATGTATTTATACACACACACACACACACACACGTAAATACTTGTATTTATGTTATACACAAACCTGCATGTTTGTTGGCTTATGATAAAATGAAAATAATACCAAGGAAAACTCTGTTTAATGGTAAGTATTAAAGCTGGGTAACTGTAGAAATAATTTATGGACTTTCACCATAGCTGATCATTTATGTTATGTAGAATTGGCAAACCTGTAGCTAAAACACATGGCAGTACTCTGTTCATGGATCTAGTGAGGCATAGTAGTTCTTAATTCAAATATTCAGATCCCTAACTCAACTCTTTATATGGTAGCTGTAATGGGTCGTGCGCTTGCCATGTAACCCAACCAAAAGCTTAAGTTGTTGGGTAGTTTTGCATACCCGCCTATATATGCCAGACTGGCCTTCTCCACCTGAATCCGATGTGAGACAAGACCTCTCTAACATTCTCCCTGCCCGAACTTCCAACATTATTGTTGGAGTCCGACCACCCTGCCTACCTGTCTCCCCTAACAACGGGAGGACCTAGTAATAACCCAAATCTGGATTCTACCCAGGTGGGGGCGCTTGGTATGACACCGGACCACATGTAATGGGCCGGGCGCTTGCCTTCTGATCTAAAACTTAAGTTGTTAGGTAGTGCTGCATACCTGTTTATATATGTCAAAGACCTTCCCCATCCGGATCCGACGTGGGACATGACCCCCTCTAACAGTAGCCCTACTGCTCCACCTTTTCACGATTTTTTCTTCTCCACCCTTTTGACATTTGCTTAGTGGTGGCAGGTAAGGCCCAACGTACCAGACGTTTCCGACACCAACACGTGTCCAACACCTTGTAAACGTGTCGGATTATTTTATTATTAAAATGAGTGATGGTTGTTCGTCTCCTTTCTCATCTAGCTTCTCCATCTCTTCACTTTTTTTTTTTTTCATCTTTAATCTCTCTGATCTCTTTCACTGGAAATTTATCAAAATTATCAATCTCATCTACCAAAGATTTCAGATCGGTAAATTTAATTGTTTTGTATCAGTTTATCCCATCATGTATCTTAAATTTTCTACTGCAGCTTTCCCTTTTATGTATTATATATAAAGAGAACAGATTTCTACACATCTATCCTATAGACTGAGCCGTGTAAGGTCCAGAGGAGAGAGAGATGTACTGAATGTGAGGAATAAAATCAGAGGGGATAAAGGTCTTTTTCTTCTTTTTATCACTTGTTTGGTTACAAGGATAAAACTTTTGTATTTTGGATATATGGATATATCATTATCTGTTTATATTTTAATAAAATTTGAGCTTATAACCCTTAAAAGAAATAAGAATGAAATAAGTGAACTTAATTTAAATGGGTTCTAAATAGAGTTTAGATTGTTAAAATAAAAAATAATAATAAAAAAAAGTATAGAGAAAATGAAAAAATTAAATATTTTTTTATATATATAAGAAAATTAATTATTTATTTATTGCCGTGTCTGTCCTATTTTTTCAAGATTTGACGTATCGCCATATCGGCTTATAGTACCCGTGTCCCAGGGTCGGTGCTTCCTAGGTGGTGAGGCAGTCCTGCAGAATGGAAGGAGCAGATGCAACAAAGTTAACGTCAAGAGGGTGTTTGTACCCTATAGGATGCCTCCACGTTCACTTGGGGGGTTATTGTGTTAGGGTAAAGGTGAGTGTGCACTAACACTGGATGTTCCTTGGGTTATATGGGTTGCTACAATATCTGAACTTCTCTTGGAAGTCTTATGAAGATGCCATGAAAAGCTTCTACATATGCAAAGGATTCATTATCAGGATGATGCTTTCATGAAGATGATGTGGTTGATTTCTAAGGTTGCCATGTCATTCGGGGCATATGTAATTTCTACGTCAAGAATTGTGTTTCTTTAAGAGTTATAACAAAATATGATGAGTCCTAGTGAGAGAGGGGAGTCACTTGACTCACTTTAATGTACCCCCTGAAACTTAACCACCAAACCACATACCGATTATTATCCTGTAGAGCTGTCCATGACTGCACATCTTGAAGCGAGACAAGATGAATCGGCCACATAAATTTGAGCTTTGACATTCTACTTACTCAGAGATCTGTCACGGTGTACCAGCCGTCTATACCCCTCAAGCCCTGCTCCTAATTTGGGTAGTATATGAAGTAGCTCAGGATGCCTTTTCAGTAGTTTGTAGAATGTAACAATTCACAATAAGCAATGTAATATGGAGAGCTCTCTGTAGAATCTGACGACATGTAAGGTCCAACCCCATTTGGAAGTATTGCTTGTTTTGAAATGATGTGGAGGGGCCTTGTTTTTAAAGATACATCATGGATAATTAATGGCCAAAGATTTCTGCAGCAAGACTGACATTGGAGCTCGATACCCTTCATTTTCAAGACAGTTCTGACGTCGCTGCAACAACGGTAACCTTGCACTCACCTGTTCACAACTGTATCAAGTCATTAATGCTTGTGCAAAACTTGATAAAAATAGTTAAAATTAAGGTAACCATATTTACGAGGTCCCTGTACCCACCTATATATGACTTTTTACAAACTGATCTAGCATATATAATAGATGTGGTACATGACTTGTTACAAACTGGTCATGTAGTGCCACAAATTGGTTGATGGAAGAAAATAACTCACCACAAAGCGTAAGTGTGCCCTCTTCAGCATCTTCCCGTGCATGAAAGTTTATACGAGTATAATTTGTTCATTTTCCATATACATGGTAGAAATATGTGGAGAAAAAAAATTAAAGTCGGGTCTTCAAATCCTAATTTTTACAGTTCTCCGAAACTAACACCTTATGCTCACATTGAATGCCATAACCTATTCCATGAATACATGCACTTCTGCTTCTTTTAGTAACCATGACGCAGATGCAGTCATGCATGTGATCTCTCTCCATGCTTCACTCTTATGATCTCTTCTGCTTCATTTAGGAGCCCTCGCACAGATGCATTCAAACATGTGATTTCTCTCTCTTTTTTTCCGACACTTAGTGAATTCTTTTTTCTGGAACGCAGGTAGCTTTAAAGCATTTGAGCACTTTGAGCATTCCTGGGACAAAGATTCCAGAGTGGTTTGTTCAAGAAATACATAGTTTCTCAAGTCGCAGAAACTGTGAACTCAAAGGTGTGATTATAGGTGTTGTAGTCTCTCTTGACCAGCAAACACAGGATGATTACAGACGTCGACTCCCAGCAATAGTGGATATTCAAGCGAAGTTGATCAGACTTAACGGCCCATTACACAATGCCACTACCACACTCAAATTATATGGAATCCCTGACACAGATGAAGATCATCTCTACCTGGTTCGTTTTCAGGAGTTTCATCAGTTTGTTCGTATGTTGAGTGATGGTGATAAGATACAGATTGCAACGAGACCGACACCATTCTTTAATGGATTAAAGCTGAAGAAGTATGGGATTTATTTGGTTTACGAAAATGAAGATGACAATGACGACGATGATGAAGAACAATTCAGTGAATCCCAGCAGTCAGTGTCAAAGAAAATAGCCAAGTTTCTAAGCTCACTATAACTATGGTCATTATTGAGCATTATAATGTTGTAGTTCTGTGTGTTTGTGTGTGTGTGTGTTTTTGGGTGCTTCGTTCTGTTTGGAAAACGATACTCGTTACATTGCATTATATTTCATAACTTTGTAATTTCATGTATCTTATTTTTATAGAGTTGGAATTCTGGGGTGGTTTTTCATTGACAGTATTCAACAGGCTATCGTGATGCACTTCAATCAAAAGTTCCTTCTAAATATTGGGAATTGGGAAAATTAGATTTCAGAACCTAAACAAAATTGTTCTAAATGACTTCAAAGTCCAAAAAAAATGAATATACATCTACCAAATTCAAAACTTAATTGCTCTCTGTACTGTTATAACTCTTTTCCATTGAGCCTTCAAAATTTTCTAAAATTAGTATTACTAGAACTAATTTACAGATATTAATAATAATATAGAAAAAAAAAAACCCCAAATTTCTTGATACTAAATATATATAGTTTTCAATAGTGATTTTGTATAGAAAAATTAAGTTGACCTTCTAAAATTTCCATTTGTAGTTACCTATCTATGGTAATTGAAGGTATTTCTATGGCAAATATTGAAGGTGGTTTGCTAAGGAAATACTTGTGATCTTTTCAAAATCTTTAATATTGCTTTTAAAATTTCAGATCTAATTAAAAAAAAGGTGTTGCAATTTTTTTTTTTTAACTTTCAGATCTAATAATGAAAATTTTTGATTGGTTATTTATGCACAATACAATTAAGTGAATGGTCTCGTTCCCTTATTTGTTGTATAAATGAATTAATTAAAATAGGTAAGTATGACAATTCATTGTAACAAATTATTTTTCATTATTTTTTATGATTTAAAAAGAAAAAAAAAGAATGGTGGACAATTGACAACTTCATTTATTTTAAACAGTCTTTCTCTCTTTATTTTTCTTGTATTATTTATAAATATGCTCTAAAAACGTGCATTAGAAATGCACCCCAAAAAAAAAAAAATTTGTTACAATTATTTTCTTTTAATTTTAAAATTTAATTTTATATTACTACTTGGCTCCCCAACGAAAGTTTCTGGCTCCGCCCCTAGGTATGATATTGAATCTACACCAAAAGCAATTACATCTTTCAATAATTTAATAGGTGCTTGTTGCTTCACTGTTTCAGTTTTTTTTAACTCACTAAAATCCTATTATAGAAAAATGGAAAATTATAAAGTTATTTTGGTCTCAAAAAATTGTTGCACGTGATTATTACTTGATACGATTTCATTAGTTTTAGACGGGAAATTAACGAGTAGGAGATGATATAATAGATTTTTTAAAATAAAAGGAAAATATGATAGTTTTTTCGGTTAAGGGAGTTTGTATATAATTACTATTTATCATCTAATCTTTACTAATCAATATCTCTCCTTGTGAATCCATATATAGTATATATAATATAATTATATATATAAACACAAAAAGGAAAGCGGCTTGTTTGTATATATAAATACTCAATACACAAAAAGAAAAACAACCATTTGTATATATGGATACTAAATCTATATATATTATATATACTTAAAAGGGAAAGTTATTGTTTATATATATATATATATATAGATAAAGGAGAGCTGTTGTTTGTATATATATAGACACTCAATCAAATTTAAGTGTTTCTATATAACACACGAGAAGGGAGAAGAAATAATTAAAAGAGCACTTTTGTACTATAAATTTAATTTTAAATGTACCATAATGATAAGAGATATTTAATTAATTAGCGTGTCATGTGCCCTAAATTAGCATTCCTCAAATAATTGATAAAAATGTGAGTGTTAGTATAATATGCATTAATGACAGATCAAATATAATAGGACTCAAATTTTGTAATTATATAAATCCGAGTAATTTGTAAAAAATTTCCTTTTTCATCTATTGTAAACTCTGATTGGACACGTGTCCTCGATCCTATGATTTTGACTCAGCTGAGCCACCGGAGCGCAAAATTTTGTTCCCTCCAATATTGACGTGAAAGTGAACAAACACATTCATTTGCATTCATTTGAGTTTCATTTCACTCTCCTTCCATTCCACAATCATTTTTTCTCTCTTCTTTCTTCACACTATAATATATATCTATATCTATATATATATATATATATTTTCGTCATCTCCTATTGAGACGAATCTCAAAATTATGAAATGATCAGGATGCGAGTAACGATCCATCAACGGATTCAAATCGATTCAGTACGAAACCCTAATTTATCGCTTGTCGTGTTCGGATGCTGAACCTATCGAATTGAATTCAAATCTCGGTACGTAGCTGATTGATTGATATTCGTTGAGTTTTTGGTTCGATCTTCGGTGTCTGATCGATCGGTGTTTCAGATCGGAGAAAGAGACAATGCCTTCGCATGCGGATCTGGACCGTCAGATCGAGCAGTTGATGGATTGCAAGTCTCTGTCGGAGGCTGAGGTCCGGACGCTGTGCGATCAAGCTAGGGCTATACTTGTTGAGGAATATAATGTGCAGCAGGTGAAGTGTCCGGTCACCGTGTGCGGTGATATTCATGGCCAATTCTATGATCTGATCGAGCTGTTCCGGATAGGAGGAAGTGCTCCGGACACCAATTATCTGTTCATGGGCGACTACGTCGGTGAGTTTTGGTAATGATGATGCAATTTTTCGATGGGTTTAATTTGGGAGTTTTATATTTTTATTCTGGATTTTGGTTTTGTGCCATATCTGACGGAAAAAGTGTCTTTTTATTGGTTGGATGTTGGAATGTTTGATTGGTCGATTTGTGGGTGTTGTGTACCTATCTGTGCATTGGTTGGATATGTTGGTACTGCTTAGTGTGTTTATATTGGGGTGCCTGATGTTTTATTTATGAAGATTTATCTTGTTTTTCGTGGAACCTGTGAATATGGAACTGAGTGTGAAAATATTTAGTGTCCCATTGGCACCTTGTTTGTGTTGATAAATGTTGAATAACATATTGTATAGGTTTCTTTTTCTTCATATTTAAGATATTTGATACTGATCAGGACGTGGTGTACTTATATGATTAAGGTTGTGTTTTTATGTATATAAATTCAACCCAAGATTTTTGAGCTGAGCTCCATTTTGGTTCTCACTTTCTATACATAAATTGAGGTCTGTTTGGATAGGGCAATGCATAGTGAATGATTTGGCTTGTGCAAGTATGGTTGATGATTGCTCTAGTGAAGATTAATGTAAATGGGGTTGAGGAGTTGCTAGGTGAAGGAGGAACCATAACGAGGCGGACTAAGATTGTTAGAAACCATTGTGGCTCATAATTTTGCAGAAAATATGGTTTAATTTTATTATATATTTTTTTAAAAAACAAAGAACAAGAAAGAAGAAATGTATTTGTTCAACTGACCTGCTGGTAGGGGTGGTAAAGTTTCGATGAGTAGATAGCTGAACCAATCAATAAACTAAAGAGATAAAGGTAAAAAAATATTTAAGAAGTTGTATGGTCTTCTATAGGAGATGAAGTGTGCCCAACTCATAAACAGCTTTAGTCTTTGGTTTATTACTAAGCCCCTCTGGCCATAGACAGGATCCATCTCTTTCTTTTCACTTGTAAGAACAAAATGCAGGGTTGCCTGTTTTGACGGGATCATTAAATTTACTCTAGCTGAGATATTCTTTGTATGGCATTGCCGTTGTACATTCAACTTATAATGTTATATTGCTTTGCCAAGTTCATTGAAAACTTAAAAGCTTCATAATTGTTGATGCTTGGAAGTTTGTGGAAGCTATGAAATCTAAGGACTGTTACCCCAAGGCTCTCATAGGTTAGAGCGAGCACTGTGAATTAGACCTAGAGGGTTGAATTTGAAACTTAGTAAATTACCATTATTCCTTATTTAAATTAGTTTGATTGTGTGTCTCAAAATCATTCAATCAAACACATATTATTAATTAAAAAAAATTAAAGTAAAGCAGAGATATACGATTTTTTACACAAAAAACACTAAACAGGAAAAGATCACTGGACCTCGTTTAGCCATGAACAATTCACTGTGAGGAAGAAGTTCTACAATGAAGTTATTAGTTTCCCACTCTAGAGTCCCCTAGTTTCCTCTTGACACAGACCAACGTTGGACTCTCTGCTTGAGTCTCCAGGCTGTTCACTCCATCAACAGGCCTACTCGCACAATATGCTTCTCTATGGACGTTCAATCCTCCAACTAAAAGCTTTTCCTTGATTGAATTGCTCTTGTTTGAATTCTTTGATAAACTCCTTGCTCTTGTATTTCTCAATCACACGTGATTAATAATTTATGGTAAACACTAGTAACTTAAAAGACTCTCCCTGTAAAAATATAAATTTTCTAACTATAATGTATGGAGGCTCAATGCATGACTCCTTAGACTCACTATAAACTCATATTCAAAGCCAATATATGAGTCATATGTAGCATTGAAAGTAAAATCATTTAAAAAATATGATTTGAGAGAGTTACCAAAACATATAATTCTGCACAGGTCAATTGAGCAAGGCTTTGGTCGAGTGACTCTTGCAATGTGTCGATCAATCAAGCTATCGATTGACACACACTGTCCATGGTCAATCAATCAGGCTTTCAATCAAGCCATTTAGGATTTCAGTCTGATTTTTCTGGGAACATGTCAATCATTGAGACATCGACCGATCGCTCCTGTTTTTGGAAATGTCCCTGATTTAAAAACTCATTTGAAATCATTTAGAAAACTTGGGATAAAAATCCTAATTTTGAAAAATACATTTGAAACAAAATTTTAAACCAATTGTTGATTGAATCTAGGTCAAAAAAGGTATTTAAGGTCTCATTTACCTTTAACCTATGTATGTGATTGAGTCTTGAGAGATTTGCAGCGTGTTTTTCGCTAATTTTCATCTTCATCGTCGTTTGAGTTTGTAGATAAACACTCATACCATCACACACATCACTACCCAAGTTTTGATATGATTCATAAACCCAAGATCAACACTGAAGTATAGTGACACTTCTGGCGTTTTATTTTGGTACAATTACATCAAGTTGAAGGGAAATTTTAGAACTATTGATGCAACACCAATTATGCTTTATTACATTGGATGTTGAGCATCTAGCATTCAACATCTTTATACAACGAGTGTTGCCAAATTAATTTTGGGGATTTGAATTGGTATTTGAAAAGAATGGAATTAAAGTTTACGAGGAATAAAGGACAACTCCAGTGGCCGGCATAACTCAAGAAATTGGCTGATATGATTGGTCATGTATAACAAAAACTCGGATTGCATTAGGGGGAAGAAGCTATATGGTTCTAGTGGAAGGTTTTGGAAGGATGTGGGAAGGTGAAAGTACATCATGTGAGGTATTACTTACAAGATCTATTGGTCTATGATATGGTTCTAGACATAGTCAAAAATGAGGGGATTCACTATGATGTAGCTGTGTATTTAATCATAATGGCTGTTGGTTAAACCATGCAACTGATTTTAAAGATATTTGATAAGGTAGTAGTCCTGCTTTTGCATGTGAAACATAAAACTTTATCATTTAGTTCGAAATTTTGTGAGCCTGATCAACTATATTATTTCTGCAGTCTCTTTTTCTTTTCATTTTTTTTTCCTTCCCTTTTTTTCCAATTCACTGGTGTTTAAAATTGGTTTCTTCCATTTCATATAATGGTACACATCATTTGATGCAGGTCTTCTACATTTCTTTGGAAATTTTACCTTAAAAAATCTTTCTAACATTTTTTTAAAATTATGTTTTGATTAATGCAGATCGTGGGTACTATTCAGTGGAGACTGTCACACTTTTAGTGGCTCTGAAAATTCGTTATAGAGATAGAATTGTAATCCTTAGAGGAAATCATGAGAGCCGGCAAATAACTCAAGTGTAAGGCCTTTTTACAAGTATTTTTATTATAATATTAAATAAGTAATTTGTAAATGGTGGTCAAAGTATTCTATTTTTCTTTCTTGCTTGTGAACAATGTTAATGTATGACTGAAGGTTGGGTTGGGACCACACAGGATGATGGCCTTCCCCTTGCTTTTGTGAACTGGTTCTATTCCTTTGTTTCATAAGAGGCTTATGTTTTTCAAATTGTATGTTATACCATGAAGAGTGATACTTATGACAGAAGGTTGACAAAGTCTCAGGTTTATTTATTTTTTTAAAAAAAGGATCAAAATATTTAATCAGATATATACCATTTTTTCAAACACATCCACATTTCAGGGAGGAGGGATGAATTGGAGAGCGATGGTGCTCCTTCTTATGATGTCTCTGTACCTGTATCCTTCTGAAAAGGATTTAGATTGTCTATTTGTATGGGATAGGTGCATGCGCTTGTGTATATGTCCTGTGTGTACATAGACAATGGAACTTCATTTATTATTTTAAAAAAAATTACATGTGAACCTGTTATATGTTTCCAAAACTCATGGGAATAATGTAGTGAAATGGAATTTTTTATGGTAGGACAAGTGCCATGCCTAACATGTATACGTGCATACTCTTTTGCATTCCTCATATCGAGGGTGTTAAATTTCTGTTTTGTGGCTGATGTGCTGCTTTTAAATGGTTTTTTTGGTATGGTATTTTATGTACTCAAAGAAGGATCAGCTATGATATGAGGTTTTTGTTAAATCCAATCCCTCCTCTAACACCATAATGGGGCAATGGGCACTTTGCGCATAGTTGATGAGGAGGAATCCATTGCCGATGGATGTACTGTATTTTTAATTTGACGTTCTTCTATTGAGGGAATTGTAGAATTGCTTCCAAAAAAGAGAAAAAGAATGCCTGCAGCATGTGTGTGCACTCAAATTGAATCAACAATAGCATGTGGGTCCTTGTTCAATCTAACTCTATGTAGAGCTGCATGTTAAATCACATGCCATTCA
Source organism: Cornus florida (assembly GCF_030987335.1). Lineage (NCBI taxonomy): Eukaryota > Viridiplantae > Streptophyta > Magnoliopsida > Cornales > Cornaceae > Cornus > Cornus florida. The sequence continues at coordinate 21,774,197 of NW_026775574.1, forward strand.
ATCTTTTCTTGTTGTCCTTGGTCTTCATCTTGCCCTTGCAGTTGTAATTCTTTTAACTTGAATCAAATCAGAACTGAGCGTTCAAACGGAAACCATTTTGTATGATTATCTAGGTTCTTGTCTTGAAGTGTGATTCATGCAGCTTAGACTTGTCATTTTCCTTGTAGATCATGTACTGTTTAGTAAATCTATTTAATCAGCTTTCATATTATTATATTTTTATTTTATTTTCCCAATTTTCCAGGTATGGCTTTTATGACGAATGTTTGAGGAAGTATGGAAATGCCAACGTCTGGAAGTACTTTACCGACCTTTTTGATTACCTACCCCTTACAGCACTTATTGAAAGTCAGGTTCGAGTTGTACGCTCTACAGACATATTATCTCCATAAAATTAAAAGCAACTTATAACAGTTGTTTGTTTTTAATCATAGGTATTCTGTTTGCATGGAGGACTCTCACCATCTTTGGATACATTAGATAATATTCGCTCCTTGGACCGTATACAGGAGGTACATGAACAATTGCAGCCTTGGAGTTTTGCAATTTCTATCTGACTGTTTTAAATCTACTTGCATGTTTTGTCGGGTTTTACTTTTATTTTTCTTTATATATATATTTTTTATTTAGCCTTCTTTTTTTAATTCCCTGCTTGATTATGAGGTTTGTAATATTGATTCTAAATTTGTTCAACATCCATAAATATTTCGAGTAAAAAATGTTCCTTGCTATGTTCAACTCTCTGTCTTGTTCTATGTGACATGGACTTCGGTACATGCGGTGGACTCAAGGGACACAAGTTTATATAGAATTGAAATAATAAACTTGAATTAATGGATATGCATGTTAAATGTATGTCCAACTAGACCTGTATGACACATATCCCATACCTATAACCAATTGTTGTGTTTTGTGTCTGGTACAAATAATTCATATTTTTCAAAGTCGTAACATGAACTTCATTGCTCTTGTTATTTGATATACACCTGTCATGTGAAAGCTGGTGGTAAGTGATGATGCTGTTAGCTTTATCACATAGGATTTTTTCCAAAAAAATATATTTTCCATTCCAAATGTAGATTTGCTTGCTAGTTTCAGTATTGTCTGCTTTCAAACCATTATAACACATTCTCTTGAGGTTGTGTTGCGCAACGGGAGACATTCTGATGCTTGATTTTCATGTATCCTTGGATTCTGTTAGTTCCCAAGTGGTGCGTTGTGATTTTTTTTGCTAGCAATGGTGTTTTGTTGACTATTGCTTTTTGAAATTTCTTATTTGTGCATTTTTGAGATCTTTAATGCTCTGTGCTTATCATTCTTATTCATGTGAGGAGTTCTAACTGACAATCTGACAGTGATACCAACAGTTTATGAGTAACCCATATACTTCCGCAATTGAGAAATAACCACTAAAACCATTTTACTTGCATCATTGTTCCACAATTTAAAATGTGGGCCTGAAAACGGAATGGCCTCATTTGATTTGTTTTCCGTGTTCAACTAGGATGGCAATACATCACCCGATCTGCATCCTCTGTGTGTGTCTCTCCCCCTCCTTTTCTCTTGATAAATATTCTTACCATAGTTGCTAGTGCATAAGTTGCACCGTTTCAAGTTCCCGTGATTTTTTTGGCTTTATTTATTATTTACTTCATTTTTCCCTACTTCTGGATAAGCTATTATGCATTTTCTAACTCGGTCATTGGGTTGGTAGGTTCCACATGAAGGACCAATGTGTGATCTCTTGTGGTCTGATCCAGATGACCGGTGTGGGTGGGGAATATCTCCACGTGGAGCTGGCTATACTTTTGGGCAGGACATAGCAGCTCAATTCAATCACACCAATGGGCTCAGTATGATCACGAGAGCTCACCAGCTTGTTATGGAAGGTTACAATTGGTGTCAGGTTTGTGAAGTTAAATGCAAGGAGCAACCTTCATCTGTTTTTCACTTCCTTCGCTTGTTGAAAATGTACTTGTTGTCCATACTTTTTTGTAGGACAAGAATGTGGTGACAGTATTTAGCGCTCCAAACTACTGTTACCGTTGCGGGAACATGGCTGCAATTCTGGAGATTGGGGAGAACATGGAACAGAATTTCCTTCAATTTGACCCAGCTCCGCGTCAGATCGAGCCTGACGCCACACGCAAGACTCCCGATTATTTTTTGTGATCTCGATATCGGTGTTTATTTTTTCTCTATAGATGTGTCTCAAATTCTGTTGTTTGAGAGTTGTTTTCCACATCATTCTTTTTTGTTTTGGAGTTTGCCTGCTGCTGGCCTCGATTCCGTGCTCTCGAGACTCCCGGGAAGAATCGATTGAAGGCACCAACAAAACCTATTGTAAATTTCAAACGGAGGAAGCAGCAATAACATGGTATATTGTGTTTTGTAATTTGACAATTCAAGGTAGGGAAAGAAGATTTTCAGAATGGATGCCAGTCACTTACCATTTTCGCTGACAAGTGACTGAAATGGTAATAGATTTATAGGTCTTTGTTGAGGCATAAATTATTATTATTATTATTTTTTTTCGTTGTTAGATTGCTGTTACATTAATTTCACTAATCTACGTTCCTCATATGCTAGTCAGTCCAGATACTTTTGTTGTGCATAGGATGATTGTAATAATATTTTCTGGTCTGTTTGGGTTTATGTAATTGCCGTACAACGTGTTTGTTTCATGGTGTCGCGCTGATGTTGCAAGTAAAAGCGTGTTTATCTAAAAATGGCCTTTCGTAAATGCAAGCACTTTTAAATTTGTTTGTCTTAAAACACTTTTATTATTAATTTTATTATATTTGATTAATAATGTTTCTACATTAACCATACACTAATAAACATTCGCCATTACTCAAATATTAAATTATTGTGAAACATCAAGTAATTATAAGACGGAGTTATCTTGAATTTTCTTTATTATCACCTTCTTTTTTTTTTTTTTGATATAGTATTTGTATTTTTTATTTACGGAGGAGATATTTTCAAACTTTACACAACAGATTAATTCTCTCTAGACCACGCAGTGACGCACAGCACCCCCACAAGGCCACAAACCACGCGCACTTGGCCATAGGCAATAGTCTCAAAGAGACTAGATTGTCAAAAATAAAACTAAGTTACCCGCAATTTTAAAAGCTTGATTAAAAAATGTCATTTTGATTAAAATTTAGTTACCCGCAATTTTAAAAGCTCCAATTTTTAGCTTCATAAAAAAAAAAAATAATAATAATAATAAATTGTCTTTTTGATTAAATCTTTACTACCTAACGCTTTTTTTTCATCACCAAGACCCATCCAAACCCAATTTAAATTAAAAGTGCTTTTAGGACCATTAAAGTCGCTTCTTTTTAATTTTTATCTTCTCAGGACTCATGGAACATTTTGGTAAAGGAAACCACTATAGTTTACGAAATAAAATTTTAGTAATATATGTTAATTCCAAAGCGCGGTTTAGGAAAAAGAAAAAACTACAATTACTTGTAAGCACATTATTACCACCTGCCCATAAAGTGGGATTATCTCACTTATTCCCAATATTATTCCATTAAGTCCAAAAAAAAAAAAATCATTAATGTAGCAACTGGATTTTTTTTTTTTTTTTTTTTTTTTACTTTTCGGGAAAAAAAAATGCGATTATATAAAAGCAAAAGGATACTATCAAAGGGTTGGAAAAAGCTTGTATTATTACTTGCAAATCAAAAACCAATAATAATACACGCATGCCCAAAATTAACAGGCTAAATGGCTTTCCCACTAGAATAATACATGTTACACAATTTTTGAAAAAAAAAAAACAAAGAAAAGAAAAGAAAAGGAAGCATTTTGGTTACGTGAGAGAGAATTAGGAACCAAATTTCTTCTTGTGTTTAATAATTGAGCAGAAATTCACTACGCAATGAAATAACAAGAAAATGCTGAGCTAAAACCTAGAACTGGTAGGAAGTCTCATCGCTGCAACTCCTGACATAGCATTGTTTCGTTTTCGTCGAAAGTATACAGCATAACCACTCGTGAGCAGAAAACACAACATTATCCCCTGTCCAAAGTAGTTCAAAGAACGGAAGTTAGTATGCAACCTGGTTTTTGTAGATAAATAAATGCAAACTTTAACTGAACTCATGTAACCATGTTAGCCAACTAATGCTGTCACGATGGCATGTGAGTTGATGCAAATGTAAGCAATTGCTGAACAAGAAGAGCACTTCAGTGCCAAGTGAAAATAGGAAAATTCTGTGTAGAAATTCGTATTGTATCGAGCAATATACTTGTGTTGTTGGCATACTGCAAAGCGAAATTTAAACATACATCGTGCAGTTAATATTGCTGGAACAATTGTAATGCGTTAATGCATCTTAAGTTTTTTGTACCTAACACATAAATGAACAGGAAATAATGAAGAAAATATAAAGAAACAAAACGACCATGAGAACTAAAAAAACGAACTAGAAATTATGATACTAAGATATATAGGACTTTCCTACATAGGAAAAACTCATGACCTGGCCGCTTTGATTATATATAGAATACTATGTATAATAAATACCCACATATACGAGCACACAAATACCGTAGCAGCCAAACACAATACATGGATGTTGCATAAAGAATGATTTGTTTCAAAAATAGACGGAACTGTGGAAGTCTAATTTATTAGTGTGACTGTATAAATCTAAATACTGACTGATCTGGAGCTGAAAACTGATGGACTCTTTACTGGTAAGGAAAGGATACTAAGAATATGCAACTTCCAATTTGATAATTAATAGCAGTGACCAATGATCACGGAGTTGGAATTTTGAGCCGGCATGAATGATATCATCCGAGATAAACCATTGGGCTGAAGATCCACGGAGTTCATAACAGATAGGTAATGTTGTAATTCATTTTTGCATAGGTGGACTGATTAACTATGGTTAGGCCCCGTGGTTAATTCCCATTGAGGTTTTCCACGCAGGTCTGGCATGTCTCTTTTCATTAGTATGAGGTTGGCTTTGGGGTTAACTGATTGATTGATTAGCAATAATCAAATTCAAAGTTATATAACAATTAATCAACTATTAATTGATTTTGATTAATTAATTGGCTGAAGATCCCAAAGTGGGAGTATGCAACGAAGTGTTAATTTCACATTTAATCTTTGCATTATAGGACTGATCAACTATGGAGAGTTCTTGTGGTTAATTACCATTGAGGTTCTCCATGTAGATTTGGTGTGTCTATTTTATAACTTTGAGATTTACTTGATTTCGGGGGACTGGACTCCGCCAAGAGGTTCTTTCTCTAATGTAATTTCGCCCGACCGTTTCACTTCAGCGAATATGAAATCCAACTGGGTTTTCTAACACAACTCTCGCAAAGATATATCCTACACAGTTTCTAATATCCAAGTATCCAGCGGTCAATGTTGAATAACTCCCATCACAGTTTCTAACCCGATGTTACTTTCAAATTTTAGAAAAATGTTGAATAACTCCTATCACATCCACATAGTCATCCATCTAGAATTTGAATGGTATAAAATTCCAGAAGAAAGAGGAGTGATTCACTATCTATGGCCTTTGGTTAATGCCAATACGTTTTTATTGTGGCATGTTACACGCATAGATCCAATAAAACAAAGCAAGCAAAAGGTATAGGCTGCCATGTAAAACAAATAACTCATTTTTCAGACTAAACCATATATCCACAATTGGATTACTTTAGTACAAATGAGAAGACCAAGAACTAAGAACTAATGGGTAACAAATACAATTAAATCAATAGGACAATATATTAGATTAACTATACACTCCCTCTGTCCCCCTTTTTTTTTTTTTTTTTTTGGGATTAAAAACTCCCTTTGTCCCTATTTAATTGGGGATCCAACTTTCAAGGGCACATGCACTTGATGAATTCACCCATTTTGATACTCTCAAATTACCCTTTGAAGTTTAACCCCATATGTATATGTGTGTGTGTGTGAGCATATTATCAAGTTGGAAAGTTTCAAAAGTTAAAAGGATATTTTTGGAAAGATGCAATTATCTCACAGTGACTTTTCCAATGGGACGGTTAAATTGGGACAGCCAAAAATGGAAAGAGGAACAACTAACTTGGGACGGAGGGAGTAATTCATATTCAGTTGATTGTATTTATATCTGGTGTATCATACAATTAAGATGTCAAAACTACAATATAATGTAACATAGTTCTCCTTCGAAGAGCATAAAGACATTAACAGAAATCATAATTAAAAAGTTGCACCATTAACATACCTCAAAACCAAGTACTGATATCTTCTCTTCATTAACGGGTGGTATACAGCTTCTGTAAGTGATGTAGGCCTGTGATACATCCCCTGATGTGGAAGCCTCACCCAGCAAACTCCTGTGTCTTATTGAAGTAGTGAGATCTTCTGCAACATGTAACATTACATGCGGTTTTGCTCTTTCATAAGTGTTTTCAAGAGCTGATCGACTCTTCTTACTTTTTTCACTGTTTGCTTCCTTCAAACCAGCTCCAATTTCTACACATTTAAAAGGGATACGATATCCAGTTTCACTGCAACGATACTTTTCATCATTCTACAAGAAACATGCAACAACATAACATATAAGTAACAGATAAAGGGTATGTAACAAAGAAGAGAAGTAAAACAGAATATTAAAAAACCAAATATGATATTTGTTTTAAGGAAAATGATATAGCGTCACAAAGATGGACGTATCCGACTGCATTTATACGTCTGAGGACGCTGTATAACGATTTTTGTTCTTATTTTAATGACAAAAACCGACCATCCTTTCCCTTTTAGATACGACGCCCAGACTGCACCACTGTTCTACAATAGCTTCAGCCAAATATGATATTATACATAGAAAATATAGCTACATTGTGCGACCATTTTAAACTAGACATATTGCATTTGTGAAGTATGCTCCGAGCAGAATTTTACTTTTATTTCTCGGAAACTTGTCAAATCAGATAGCACTATGTGTTCAAATACAGATACTAGAGGAATGATATCTATAAAGGTTTAGGCTAAAGACGCTAAAGCACATACTGCAAACAATTGAATAAGATAATAGACTTTTTTCAAATTGTTCGACCAGAAAATCTGATCTCCAGTAGAAATCCATAAATGGTGATGATAAAGTTGGGCAATAAATCACCACCAAAACACCAAGCTATGATAAGTTAGGAGCTGAAAAGTTTCAATGTCATCGGAGTAGATAGTGAACTCCAAGCCTGACAATTCTCCTGGTGGTGCCGTGGTGGTATTAGACACGCGGACACATATGGGACACGGCTAAAAGTGTCCTGGAACTTGAATTTTATTCTGGTTGGAAACCGCTGGGACATGGCTGGGATACAACATGGACATGGCAGAGCAATTTCATTCTATTAGCCATCCTCCCCATCTTTCTTGTTCTTGGGAGAGATACATTTGAAACACTTTCAAAACACGATAGAGTAATTTAGTAATTATTTTCTTGGAATAATGTAATTCCAGTGCAACTTTAAAATATAATATCCGTTAATTATATTTTAAAGTTCCAAATTAGTGGATTCATTATAATATGGATAAAAAGAGTAAAAATATTATAAATATAAATAATAATATAATATACAATCATTTTTTGGTGTATTCCTATCGTATCCATGTCCTATTCTTTTTTGAGATTTTTCGTATCATGTTGTACCCGTGTCCGTATATTATAGAACTGAGCAATGAGCAACTTGTCATCTTAATCTCTTCAAAAAATGATAAATATTGCCAATCTTCTTGCTTAATTTCAAATGTCATATTTCAAGCACATAGTTTAAGAAACACAGTGTGTGCAATTTTACAGCTTACATCTTACAACATGCCAAATCATATTCTCTGTATGTGTACAAATAGGAAAATTGATGTACAGTCAGAATTTCGAACAAGGATCTATGTCGAGAATGATGAGGTAGTGGTTCTTTCATAATAATAGACAATGATGCTCTTTTGTTTTTAAATGATAGAAAAAATATTACACGTTATTCTGTATGTGAATTTAAAAAAATTTCAAAAGTTCTTTTTATATAACACTACTCAAGTATATAAATTCATCTAAGACATGGCTAGCTTATCATGCTACCATCTAAGTCATAAAAGATGCTAAATAAATAATGGGACAAGATGAGAAGAAGGAATAAGAATTATATATAATTGGGAACAGGAACAGATAACAACTTCATAGGTATTCACCGTTTGGCAATTCTGTAACAAGATACGATCTTGCTAAAATATCTGCATGCTTATTGAATATCAACTAAAAATCTTAGATGCAAAACAATAAGAGATTGTTGGCTTTTGCTCTCAAATACCACTTTCTAGTTTTGCTTTGATACCACTTTGTTGGAAATAGTGGTCTAGATACACACAACACTCAATAATATTTTGGAAGAGAATGACATGAAGGAATACTTAGAAAATTATTTTATTCCACTAATTCATCTTATTTTTCTACTCATTCAACTTTTCTCCCTACATAAAATAGGTATATTACATGAGTTTATATAGGCTCTAAGACATATGTAACCAATTACATTTCAATGCCCAATTACTCCCACTAATCCCACTAACATAGTATTTAGTAGGCTTAACTCTCATGTCTTCCACTAACACAAATACAAACTCCCACTAACATAGTATTTAGGAGACTTAATTCCCATACATCTTAGTCTTACATAACCTTCTTCATCAAGACCATTTACTACCCCACTAACATGAAATGCACACATGCATCATGTATACCAAATACTTGAAAATACCAATTACAACTAAAATTCTAAAATCAAGTTTATTTTCAACACCCCCCTTTAAACTTGATTTTGTGACTTGAAAAAACTTCTTATTGATCTTGGGGCTTGATCAAAAGTTTGTTGGTTGGTCTTGAGTTCCACATCCTTCAATTGCTATAATTTTCTTAGCTATTTCCATTGATGTGTAGGGCTTGTGAAACTTCTTCAAATGCTTGAATAATGCCTTCTCATAATCAACTTTTATCTTCTTCACATGGGCACACAATCCGTTTTCTCTCTTCTTGAATTCTTAAAATTTCTTGAACTTCTTATGTGCTTCTTCTTTGGAATAAAAAAATAACTCCATATTTACCCAACCTGTGTCAATTACAAAATTCTCCAAACCATTTTTCAAAAAACAATTTGAGAATTTCTTATCATCTTGAGCTTCAATCTCGTACTTCTTTAGAACTTTCTTTAAAAGAAGTTCGTCATTCTCCACAATATGAACATAATTTTCATAATATTTGATTTCTTTTTCCAATTGAGATGAATATGAATAAATCATAATTTTATCAAATAATTCAAATACAACTTCTTTCAAGGTGGAATTTGTAACCATACCTGAAGATGTTAATGCACCAAATTCATCAACTTGTGCATCTTCTTTAACACTTTCTTCTCCTTTGTCTTCTCTTTTAACTTCATTCTCTTCCACTTTTTTAATCCCTTCTTCAACACATTTCTTTACCTCTTCCTCATTCACCATTTCAAGTTGTTCTTCAAACTCTTCTACTTGATTTGTGTTGTACGCCTCTTCATTCTCCACACCTTTGTCCTCAAGACTTCCATAATCAGCCTTCTTAAACTCATCATCCTCAAAGCATTGTACCCAATACTCCATGGGTAGTGATTCATCTCTATGATTAGAAACGATGGTCTCGAGTATCTTCCAAACACAACTTGGAGTTTTGGACTCTCCAAAATACTCCCAAATTTCTTGATGTATTGCCTTTTGCAACACTACCAATGCCTTTTCTTCTTTCTTTTCACGAAGCTTGTTGGACGTGCCATTCTTTGGCTCTAATCCAACAACATCCCACAAATCACATGCTTTGAGGTATGAAGTCATGATGATTCTCATTCTCTTGTAATTAGAGAACATCATCTTCTCACTGAGAAAATACATTTTCCCCTCTTCTTCATCATCAAGGAGAAACATGTTTTCCTTAAAAATGTTGAAGCTTCTAGGATCAACTTCGTCAGGCCTTCAGGATCGTCTAAGTTCTGAACATGAAACCTGGCTCTGATATGGAACCTGGCTCTGATAATGACCTGGCTCTAATATGGAACCTGGCTCTGATAATAACCTGGCTCTGATACCACTTTGTTGGCTTTTGCTCTCAAATATCACTTTCTAGTTTTGCTTTGATACCACTTTGTTGGAAATAGTGGTCTAGATACACACAACACTCAATAATATTTTGGAAGAGAATGACATGGAGGAATACTTAGAAAATTATTTTATTCCACTAATTCATCTTATTTTTCTACTCATTCAACTTTTCTCCCTACATAAAATAGGTATATTACATGAGTTTATATAGGCTCTAAGACATATGTAACCAATTACATTTCAATGCCCAATTATTACCACTAATCCCACTAACATAGTATTTAGTAGGCTTAACTCTTATGTCTTCCACTAACACAAATACAAACTCCCACTAACATAGTATTTAGGAGACTTAATTCCCATACATCTTAGTCTTACATAACCTTCTTCATCAAGACCATTTACTACCTCACTAACATGAAATGCACACATGCATCATGTATACCAAATACTTGAAAATACAAATTACAACTAAAATTCTAAAATCAAGTTTATTTTCAACAGAGATCTCATCAGTAAAAGACGCACCAAAGGGATTTTGATGTTATAATCTACTATACTTATCTAATAGTTGTTCACCGAACAGGAGACCTTAGTTTGCTTTAATAAGTGGAATTCCCACAATGACTGAATCAGTCCACTCACCATTGTGTTTCATATTCGTCATACAAATGATTTTTTGTATTGTTTGGAGGCATCATCACTTGACTTAGATAAAGTAAAATCAAGGTCATTCACTGAGATCCTCAAAATGCAATTAATTTTTTTTAAAAAAAATGTAATGAAACAAGCTGATCAAATACATTCTGACTGCTTTCAACTCCCAATCGAAACCACAATAAATCTACTCAATTTCCATGAGATATCTAAATGTCCCCAGTGTTGACCATTCTATATCATACCACTAAACAGTTTGATCATGGAAAGCAGGCAAAAATCCAGATTATTAATCTAATTCTAAATCTACTTAATAGGTAACATTATCTCTCTCCAGAAAGCATAACATCAAAGATTTCACAATAATCAAACAAAATTCCAGCACAATTCCAATATAGTACTCCATTAAACCTTCAACTAGAGAATATAAAAATTCAATCAACCCGAATCCCTTCAATGCATAAGTATACACAATAACATATCAAAATCACAAATTAACCTCTCAATGAAGTTAAATGATCTAACTAACAAATTTAAAATATAGTACTCCATTGTGCCTTCAACTAAAGAATCTAAAATTCAATCAAATCGAATCATTTCAATGCACAAGTAACACAATAACATATCAAAATCACATACTAATCTCTCAAAGAAGTCAAATTTGACCTAATTGACAACAAAAACTTTCATACATACACACACACACACACACACACACACACACACACATATATATATGCGCATATATTTATAGAGAGAGAAAAACCTTTTCTGAGTATACACAGGCGACGCAGGGACCAGAAGGAGAGCATTCGAAAGTGAAGTTACCTCCTGAAGGGGTTTCCTTGAAACTCATCAGAACTCGACGCTCTCCTACTGCTGCTACTACGCTTTCTTCTCTTCTTCCACCAACACTTTCACTACCTCTGCGTAATTCAAATCGAAAATTGAACTTCAATTATAACAAAACATTATATAACTATACAGATGGATCGATCAACCATTCAATCGTCAATTCATAAACCAAATATATATATATATATAGGTCTATATGTATAAAGAGAGAGAGATTTATTTACATTTGGTGCCCTAATGAGATATGGAAAGATGAGGAGAGAAGGAAGAGGAGAAACAGAAGCGAATTTGAAGAAGCCATGGAGGCTTGGCTTGATCTCGACCTTCTCTCTTCTTTCTCCTATGTTGATTTTGGGGCTGATTGGATTCACAAAGCTTTTTGAAATATTTTATTTATATAAGCCCCTCTATAATTCAACTTATTCCGGATTAAGACCCGCTTACTTAACAACATTCGCACTTTGGATTGATTTTCTCATCATTCTTATTCCAAAATATAATCATAAAAAAAAAAAAAAAAAAACCTGAATTATGGGAAACCTGCAACTAACCCCCTGAACTATCAAAAATGCAAAATACCCCCTGAATTATGCAAAAAAGTTGTAAATCATCCCATCCGGCCAAGGTCCGATGAGAATTGGCCATTAAATTTGGTTAAATTTTTTTAAAAGACCGTACTGCACTTAGAAGCATGAAAGGACAAGAGTGTCCTTAATTTCCAACCTTTGACTTCAATATCCAAACATGGCTTTAACCTTGTGATTATCCAAACATGGCTTTAACCGGGGACCACAGTGACGGCGAGAATGTCGGCGAGCTCATGAGGATGCCCAATAAGGCAGCAAAGAGGGCTTACAGCGAGCTCGAAACGGCGGGGAAGCAAGGATTCAACGGTGAGCACACGTGACTCGGAATGAACCTCACCGACGGTTCTGTGATTAGGTTGCAATACTTGGTGGGATGGAACGGCGGTGCTTGCGGCGGTTCTGAAATCAACAGGTTTAAGCGTAAAGAGAGGGAACGAGCGATCATCAGACGGCCGTAATTGCCCTTCACCTCAGCCACACTTGCTCCGGCGACCATAATTGCTCCGTCTCAGTCACTTTCTTTTTATATTGTAAGGTATATATATATACACAAATACATACAGAAATAAAATCAGGGCTCGCTTCCTCTGCTCTCGCACAACCAAGTGGCGAACCAATTCATTAAGAACGCCCTTAATCTCGCCTGAAATTTCTTCCTGAGGAAAAATAATTAATTGACGAAGATGTGATAATGCTCACCAATCAAACTTTAAAATGAATGGAATCCCAAATGGGGATATATATACTCCTTAGCCGCCTCAAAATTGAGAATCCGAAACGAGTTCTCAAAACCCACTGCGCAGGATAGCACTCCGATAACCTCCAGTAGAACAAGACGAGTTGAAACAGAACAAGTCACCCGTTCCATCGTCATCTTCGTCGTCATCACTGTCATAACCGAGGAGCCAATTTTTGGGGACAAACAACTGTTTCTAATCGTGATGAAGGTTGAAGAGAGAAAGTGAATCGGATTCGCCTGAGTGAGCGAGTTAGGAGGGTATTGAGTTGTGGGTGAGTTGGAAGAAACCGAGTTGAGAAGAAGCAGAAATGAGATTGGTTAAAAGAGTTGGGTTTGGGTCAGAGAGAGTGATGAGGGGAAGAGAGGTGGTGGGTAGTGGTGGTGAGCTGCGAGTAGGGAGGGAGGCGATGAAGGAGTCGGGAGAGAACGTTCACAGCGGCAGTGGTCGATGAGGAGAGAGGGTTAGGTTGGATCGATGGTGTTGGCGACGAAGCTGTGATGGTGCCATACGAGTTAGGGCGTCAATTAGAGAAATTGATATTATCAGCAAACTGCGTTATTTTATAGGGAGGGCAGTTTTGTCTTTTTTCTTTTCCGATGGCCTGAAAGGGCAAATTGTAACAAATTGAAAGTTCAGGGGGGTTTTTTTTTGTAGTTCTGGGGGTTAGTTGCAAAACCCCCATAGTTTAGGGGGTTTTTTTGCTCTAAGTTTGGGTTAAAGACACGTAGTTACAATTCACGTACTTTTTGAACAATGACACCTCCGAAGTTTAGTAAATTAAATAATGACATCCCAAATCAAAATTAAAGCACTTGTTGCCCTTTGACTTTTGAATTCATATAAATTTACTATTTTAACTTTCTCAAAGCATTTTATTGGACACCATTGATCAATCTGAGTAGGGGTTGCAGTTCGTGTTAGTGGGTTATAATTATGTTGTGTTAAACTGTAATACCCCTAATTTTAAAAGGATAGTCTAGTATGGAGGGAAAAATCTCCCTCCAATAATAGCAGTTCACGTCATCATAAATATAACTTTATCTTCAATAAAGTTCAAAGCCCATCTCGTCAGAAGCCCAAGTTGAGTTGGTTCTTAGCCCAAAACTACTATTATCTAACTACCAGCTTTACTAAAGCCCGAATCAAGACGCCAGCAGTCATGTGGACCAAGTTAAATGCGGCCCAAATCCATTTAAAGAAGGAGACGGTCCTGTAAGGAAAAGGAGTCACCAAAAGAAGCAAGTTCTGTGTAAGGAAAATCTAGTAAGGGAAGAATTATAAAGAGGAAAGAATTCTATTTGTAAAGAAATTGATATATGGAAAGAATTAGAGGATAAGTAACGCGAGTCCTACCATAATTCTTCTAACTTTTGTATATAAATAGAGGCCTAAACCTCCAATAAAGGGATTAAGCAATTCCGCGCCTCTCTACACACTGTTCTTGTTTATTTTTATTGTTTATTGAGTGAGTTGTTTAATTTTTATCAATCATTATTGGTTGAGCGAAATTTTGCACTTACACTTTGGTGCCATCTGTGGGAATTATGTGCAAATATATTCCCATTCTTGTTTTTGTTTCACAAGTGAATCCTGAAGTTACCATCCAGAATGTCGAACGGAGGATCTTCAGCAGATCAATCGACGGAGTTGATGCAAAAGATGCGTGAAGAGTTTCTACACCAGTTTGACATACTTCGTCAGGCAAACGAAGCAAGCGTGGCTCAAATCGCCTTGCTTCAACAGCAGAATAACACTCTGCAAATGACGCAGGCTCAGTTGGCACCACCGCCACCAGTGGGTGACACAGCAGCACCCCCTAGTCAGAATATTCCTCCGATTACTGGACTTCCGCCTGATGGGGTTCCACTTAATGGGACACGACCCAATGAGGCTCAACCGAATGAGGTTCAGCAACAACGGAAGGCAAGATCCGAGGCTGCGGTCTCAGACAACGTCCCTCTTCGCACGCAGGATGAGTGTAATACCCCTAATATTTAGAAGGATATAGTTAGAATTTAAATTAAATTTTTCTTTGAATTTTGTTTTCATTTTTATTTAATTATTTGGATTTTGTGTTTTGTGTGAGTATTTGGCTATATGTTTACTTAGCATTGTTTTTGTGTTAAATTAATTGCTTATTTGTTTTAATTTAATTGGATGATTAATTGGTATTTTAAAGTAATTGATTATTTGTTTTAATTAATTGATTGATTAATTGGTTTTAACTGACGTGTGTTGTATATAGCTTATATGGCTTATAAATTAAGCTTAGGGTTTATGTGGTATAGCCGTCATATAATGAGTCATGGAAATTAGGATTAGGGTTTTAATGGAGCCTATATATATATAAGTTGTAGGTCTGGCAAGGGTTTTAAAAAAAAAAACAAACTATGTTCCCGTAATTAGAGAAAAAGAGAAACAGAGAGGCTGAGGGGTAAAACATGAAAGGAAAACTGGGGAAAGGCTTTCAGCAATGTAACTGAAGGTCGTATCAAGGAGGAAGGAATGGTTTACTGTGAGATTGAACTGGAGCAGTGATTAGAGGAATGAACAGTCTTGAAGAAGCTCTGAAACTTAGAGACGACGATGAAGATTTCAAACCAAAATCTTAAGGCAAGTTTCAGTCTATTCCTCTCCTGTAAACTTGTGTTCTGTGCATCTTATATAGACTCCAGGAACGTAATTAAACTTTTAAAAACGGACTTTATGTATGCTAAATGTTTTCTGTAATCTGTTCTGCGTTTTTTTAAAGTTTAAACTTATTGTTGCATAAACTGTTCTGTTGTGAGTTTACTTTCTGTCGATTGATTTACACTGGAGTATGAGGGGTTCTAGGACTGTAAGAAACTTAAATAGAGTTCTAAAGATGCTACAAAGGTTTGGGGATAGGATGGGAAGCTTTGCCGGAAGCACAGAAGGCAACCGAATGAAGCAGAGATGAGTTTGGAGCAGAGTAGAAGGCTCAAAGTGAGAGAGAGAGGGCTCCAAATTGTGGGAGCTGTCTCCCCCTTCTTAGAGCCGGCTCCAAGGGGTTAGGGAGCCGGCTCTAGGTAGAATAAAGCCTGCTCTTTTATTTTAGAGCAGGCTCCCTTGGTTAAGACACGTTTGGATGCATTTTGGAGCTGTTTGGGCACTGTTTGGGCTAAGTTTGAAATTCTAAATGGTTTTAAGGACTGGAATGAGAATTCTAAAAGTATTTTCAAGGGTTTTTAATTCCTCTAATTGTATATTTTGGTTCATAGGGCAAATGGAATAAACAGTGTAAAAATAAGCGAATTTGTACGCTGCTAACGGATAGGAAGGACTAGTGCGCAAAGTTTTGTTTTAAAAATTTAACGGACTATTGCATGTAATCTAAATATGATATTATGCTATATTAGAACTCATCATGAATAATTTATCCTAATATGCTAAGGGTTTTCACAGTGTGAGAGTTTTAAGTAATGACGCACATTGTTGGCGATTGTAAAGTATCTATTTGTGTAAATTTAATTTAACAACTTAGATGACTGGAGGATGGTTCTAAAATCTATGTTAGATACAGAATAGGGTCATGTATTTATTAGACCTTATTTGTGCATAGGTTGGATTTTAATTAAGGAACTAATAAATTAGGTTCCATTAATTAAATGGAGATTGTTATTTTAATGGTTAAACTGTTCTTTATGTTTCAGCAACTATTGGTTAGTACTGTGGATTTTTCTGAGTTATAGTTTGGCATTCTCAGCTTTATAATTGACTCTTACTATTGTTAATATTGTCAACTGCTGGACTGTACTATGGGTTAGTTGAAATTTAATTAAATGAATTAAATTGTCAATGACATCAATGGATACTGGATCTTAACTTGATGAATTATTAAACTTTGTCTCGTTAATTACATGGATGGATTCTGGATTGCAAGTTGATGAACTGTTTAAACTCTGTATATCAACTATTTGGATTACGTGGGTATGATTTGATGAACTGTTGAAAATGTTGCATCATTCAAGGATCATTTGCATTATATGTACCGGTATGGGACGGTGACATATCAGGGATGGATTAGATCAAAAAGCTAAGTCCTACCCCTTCATACATAAGGAATGGATTAACTAAAACAGTTAAATCCTACATGGATGCATGTCCTGTCAACTAAAACAGTTGAACGACATAATGGATATTTGTTCTATCTTTCTGCACTAGGAAGGAATTTATATATATATATTTATGGTACCGTGATACGAGCTTGAGTCTCCTGATCATGGTTAGGGTACCGTGATATCGCAAAGGTTGAGTAGCTGGATATAGCTAATGTTCCCTGGTAGGTTTAGGTACTTGGCCGCTGGAAAGCGTGTTTTATATGTCACCTTTTACCCAGGCTGAACTATGTTATAGGCTAGTGAGCATCCTATAGTGTGTATTTATATATCTATGGACTATTGTAGATATTGCCGAGTTATCTAGGATGTATCTGCGTATCGGGTTTATGTACGGATTGTAGTAGATTGGAACTTGCATGTGGGCTTGACCCACTCCTATTTTTCATGTATTCGCTAGTTCCAGCTTAGAGTTTGATCGTGTTGATGCAGATACAGACACTCATTCTACCGGTTACATAGGATTTCCTTCCTATTATGGTTTTGGATTTTAATTCTGTAAATTTATCTAAAGATTTGTATTTAGGGGTCCACCAGATGGATTCCCGAGTTGTACGGATTTAAATTATATTAAATTATTATTTAAAGTTTGAGGATTATCATATTAGTATTCTTTATGTTTATTATTATTTAAATCTTATTTTAGTTTTATTCCTGCTTGTTTACATATTGATTGTTTGGTATTCCTCGAATCTGTGCTCGGACTTGATCACCCGTGGCTCTAGAAACGAGGGATATCACAATGAGCAAGTCGAATCCAGCCATAAGCTTACGGTGTGGTCCAATGGAATCCCAGATGGTGCAGGTGTTTAGGATGCCTTTGACGAGAAGAGACTCCTGAAGATTCTGACACCTGCCGAGATGGCTAAAAAACACAAAAATTCTTTGGTCAAAACTCCTTTCACTGACGATGTGTATCTGGTTAAGAGGCCCAAGAAATTCACCATGCCTTCTTTCACCCAGTTTGATGGAACAGGGGATCCTTCTAGGCACCTAGATCATTACGCTCAAAAGATGGCTTTGGATGATCGTAATGACCTTTGGATGTACAGAGTTTTTCCTACCAGCTTGATAGGAGCAGCACTAGAGTGGTTCAGGAATAGACCGCATAAGTCCATCCCAGATTATGTAACTCTATGCACCATGTTCCTGGCACAGTATTGCGGAAATAAGAAGCAAAAGAAGAGCATTGCCAGCTTCTTCACCGTAAGACAGAAAAGGGGAGAGACATTGCAGGATTTCTTGTCAAGATTCAGCATGGAGGCATTAGAAATAGCGGATTGTCATCCCGCAACTGCTATAGAGACATTTAAACTCGCGATGATTCAGGGGACGAAGTTCCACACTTCCTTAGTCAAGTATTTTCCTCCCGACATGCAGACTTTAAATGCCAGGGCCCAGATCTACATTCGGCTTGAGAAAAATATAGCCCACCGAGCGCAGCACGCCACCCTCGTGACAGTGGAAAACAAGCCTCGAGAAAGAATTCCAACTCCAAAGATTCAAAAAAGCCAACGTTCCTCAATGCCGGTCACCCAGGCACCTGAAAAAAGGCAAAGGGTAGAGGAAGGATTTACACCTCTCCGAACTACCTTGGCTCGGTTCTTCCAAGATAATAAGACGAAGTTCACAACTCTGCAGCCAATAAAGCAACCCCTGGAGCAAAGGGACAAAAGTAAGCATTGCGCTTATCATCGAGATTATGGGCATTCAACCAACGATTGCAGATCCCTCAGGCGACAGGTGGAGAATATGATCGCCAAAGGTGAGTTAACGGATTACCTCATGACAAAGGAGTATGCAAAGCCCCGCGAGGTCTATCCCCGCAAGGTAGAAGGTACACAAGTAAAAGTCATCCATGCAATACATGGCAGGTCTGAAGATGATCAAGAGTCCAAGGAGGTGTACAGATCCAGACTGAGGGCGACCCACAAGCTCAGGAAGATACCTCGGTTAATGTTATCAATTCGGGTAGTATCAGTATTGGATTTGGAGATGGCGACCTATCCAGAGTGCAACTCCCCCACGAGGATCCATTGGTCATCAGTCTTTTAGTGGCCAATTGTTTGATCAGGAGGGTTTTGGTAGATCCAGGAAGTAGCGCTAACATAATCACAAAGACGGTCTTTGATCAGTTAGAGATTCCGTCATCATCTATTCGACCTACCTCCAGCCCGTTGATGGGATTCGACGGCACAAGAGTAGATCCCCTTGGAGTAATAGACTTGTCCGTAATCGCGGCGAAGAGGACTCTGAAGGAGAACTTTGTTTTAACAGAGATCCATTCTTCTTACAATCTCATCATGGGAAGAGGCTGGATATATGAGAGGAGTTCTGTCCACCCTTCACCAGGTGATGCGGTGCTTATCTCCGGACGGGAAAGAAGTAATTAATCTATGGGGCGATCAAGTTGCAGCGAAGGAATGCTATATGTTGAAACAAGTTGAGGCGAAGAGGGTGTCGACTCAATAGCAACCAGGTGTGGTTTCCAAAACTGGACCCAAATAGCAATTACAGAGCCCTCTGCCCAAGTATCTTAAGGTAAAGGAGGAAGAGGAAATTGCGAAGCCCACCGAGGAGACCCTCGAAGCCGTGGAAGTTATCCTCGGTGACCCTCAGAAGGTTACTTATCTAGGCTCTTCTTCCACGTCCGAAGAAAAGGAGGCATTAATTGATATTATCCGGAGCAATGCAGATGCCTTTGCGTGGGATCACTCGGACATGGTAGGGATCGATCCCTTAGTTTCCTGCCATAGTCTGAAGGTGGATCTGGAGTTCAAACCGGTTAAGCAGAAACACCGAAGGTTTGCCCCTGAACGCAATCACATTATAGCTGAAGAAGTGAGCAAATTGTTGCAAGTAGGTTTCATTCGAGAAGTGCAATATCCACAGTAGCTGTCGAACGTGGTAGTCGTACAAAAGAAGAATAGAAAATGGAGGGTTTGTGTAAACTATACCAACCTCAACAAAGCTTGCCCTAAAGATAGCTACCCTTTGCCCAAGATAGACCAGATGGTTGATGCTACCACTGGCTACGAGAGGCTGACATTCCATACTCGGGCTACAATCAAATTCCTATGAACCCCGAAGATGAAGAAAAAACGGCTTTTATTACAGAAAAGGGGACTTATTGTTACAGGGTCATGCCCTTCGGACTGAAGAATGCTGGAGGTACTTATCAACGCCTTGTTAAGAAGATATTCGATAATCTGCTGGGAAAGACAGTTGAAGCATATATAGATGACATGGTGGTTAAAAGTGTGAAGAAAGAAGATCATCCGAAGTATCTATAGGAAGTCTTCAATACCTTGAAGAAGTACAACATGAAACTGAATCCATCCAAGTGCTCCTTCGCGGTATCATCAGGTCAATTCCTCGGCCACATAGTGAATAAAAGAGGGATAGAGGTAAGTCCGGCTCAAGCTAAGGCCCTCATCCAGAATCAGGAACCAAAAAATCGCAGGGAGGTGCAGGTTCTTACTAGTCAGATCGCAGCCCTCAGCCGATTTATATCTCGATTGTCAGATAAGTGCAAACCATTCTTCGATGCTATACGATCTAAGAATAAAGATATATGGGGACCTCAATAGCAGGAGGCCCTTAGTCGGTTGAAAGGTTACATGGCCGAACCACCAATTCTATCCGCTCCAAAACCCGGGGAGGTTCTTATTATGTATTTGGCAATTTCTAATATAGTGACAAGTGCAGCATTGATTAAAAAGGAAGGAAAGAGGCAATATCCAGTCTTCTACCCAAGTAAGACCATAACAGATGCGGAGACGCGATATAGTAAAGCAGAAAAGTCATCTTAGCCTTGATCTATGCCAAGAGGAAGCTTCGGCATTATTTTAAATCTCATAGCATTGTGGTACTCACCAACTATCTTATACGGGGTATACTCTCTAAGCCCGATTTATCTGGGAGAATTACCAAGTGGGCTATCGAGCTTAGTTCCTTCGACATAACTTATGAGCCAAGGGTGTCGCACAAAGGACAAGCCGTAGCAGACTTTCTTCTCGAGTATGAAGATACTCCCGAAGAGCCGGCACACCCTGAACCACAGTGGGAACTTTGAGTCGATGGCTCCTCGAATCAAGCAAGTGTAGGGGTAGGCGTTGTAATGTCAACACCCGAAGGCACCAAGCTGCAGCAATCTATCTGTTTGAAGTTCCCGGTTACGAACAATGAGGCCGAGTACGAGGCATTACTTGCTGGTCTTCGATTGGCTAGCAGCCTCCAAGTACGTTGCTTAAAGGTTTTTAGTGACTCACAGCTTGTTATAAATCAAGTGACAGGTCAGTACCATCCCAAAGAGGAAAGAATGAAAGCATATAAAGAAGCTGTAGAGAACGTTGCACGGGGATTCGATCAGATCGAATTCTATCAGGTACCTCGTGTTGAGAATGCCGAAGCAGATCAATTGGCCACATCAGCGTCATCCTCAAATGAAGATTTGACTCGGATTGTGCTGATTGACGTTCTGGACGAGCCCAGCATTAATCCTCCGCAGGAAGTAATGGTAATTCCAGTTATTCCTCGAGAGCCATGCTGGATTGATCCATTGGAAGCCTACCTCAAGCATGGATTTCTTCCAGACCAGAAGTCCGAAGCACGAAAGCTCCGTCTCACCGCAGCTAAATATGTCATCATTAACAATCTGTTATACCGAAAGTCATTTTCAGGTCCTTACCTGAAATGTTTAAGCCCTACTGAGGCTCTTGTGGTGTTGCAACAAATCCATGACGGAGATTGTGGCAACCATTCTGGGGGTAGATCCCTCGCACATAAAGTCATGACTCAAGGTTACTTCTGGCCATACTTGGTCCGGAATGCAGAAGAATATACTCGGAGGTGTGACAAATGTCAATGTCACGGTCCCATGAAGCATCAACCTGCCGAAGATTTGCACGCAATGGCAAATCCATGGCCATTCGCACAATAGGGGATTGATATGGTGGGCCCGTTACCCAAGACTGTGGAACAAAAGGAGTACGTGCTACTAGCTACAGATTATTTCACTAAATGGGTGGAAGCCGAGGCCTACTCAAGTGTAACCCATGAGCAGGTAAAAAGTTTCCTTTGGAACAACATCATTTGCCGGTTTGGGGTCCCAAAAGTCATTATGATGGAAAATGGTAAGAACCTCGACAATAGAAGTACAAGAAAATTCTTTGCTAAGCATGGAATTATACAAAAGTTAGCTGCAGTTAGTCATCCACAAGGGAATGGACAGGCTAAAATAACTAATCGGACCATTTTCAGTTGTTTAAAGAAGAAATTGGAGAAACTTAAAACGAAATGGTACGAGAATCTCCCTCAGGTGCTTTGGGCGTACCGAACCACACCACGGCGGCCTACGGGGGAGAGTCCCTTTGCCATGGCTTATGGCTCCGAAGCAGTGATTCAAACCGAAGCGGCGATTCCAACCCTTCGGACATCCTTGTTGCTTGAAGGAAATAATAGTCAGTAGCTCGAACATAGTCTCGACCTCCTCGATGAAAAAGGGATGCTGCAGCAATTAGACCTGCTTTATATCAGCAGCAGCTGCGCAACAGTTATAACAAACGTGTCAGATTCCAGAGTTTTGCGGTAGGCAATTGGGTTCTGAAGCAAGAGACAGCTCATGTAAAGAAACTGGAACCTAATTGGACCGGACCCTACAGGATTACCGAAGTAGTAGGGAAGGGAGCATATCGTTTGGCCGAAGCTAACGAACGTCCCATTGCGCGTCCTTGGAATGCAATACACCTTAAACGGTATTTCCATTAGTTAAGTTTGTCAATTTTATTAAGAATTCTTTACAAATAAGGTTGCGTAAGCCCACAGTTAGCCATGCTTTACTTTATTTTACTTCTATTTGTTTCTTTCCATAAAAATGGGGGCCATACCATCATTCTATGATTATTCGATTTTGCGTCGCAGTATGCATTAACAATTTTTATGCAAAAGAAATTTTTATGCAAAGAAAAAAAATTTCAAATTTCAAATTTTATGCCTATGATAATGCAATTTTATGCTTTTATGCAAAGCAATGTTGGAAGCAAGTTATTAAAAACCATGCATTTTGACCTATGGTTAAAGCTCTTTGTCTCACATCGGATAAAAATAGAAAGGAAATGTGGTTAATATATGCGTAGTCCATGACATATAGTCGCCAAGAAGGGAGTATCAATGGAGGAAAGTCTCCAAAGTAAACAAATAGGAAACTTCGCAGCCATTGTTACTCGCTTTCTTGGCCTCCTATCATTTTTGAGTCCTCGGCAAGTTGTTTTTTTTTTTTTTTAAAAAAAAAAAAAAATGATGAAGAGAAGAATATATGTATGAAAACTTCCTTCCGGCTCAACACCGGGGAGTAATTCATTCGCCTCGGACCCTAAGTGTCCGGCTCGGCAAAAATCTCGCCTCAGACCCTAAGCGTCCGGATCGGCAAAACCTCCTTGCGGCTCAGCACCGGGGAGTAATTCATTCGCCTCGGACCCTGAGTGTCCGGCTCGGCAAAAATCTCGCCTAGGACCCTAAGTGTCCGGCTCGGCAAAAATCTCGCCTCGGACCCTAAGCGTCAGGATCGGCAAAACCTCCTTACGGCTCAGCACCGGGGAGTAATTCATTCGCCTCGGACCTTAAGTGTCCGGCTCGGCAAAAATCTCGCCTCGGACCCTAAGTGTTTGGCTCGGCAAAAATCTCGCCTCGAACCCTAAGCGTCTGGATCGGTAAAACCTCCTTGCGGCTCAGCACCGGGGAGTAATTCATTTGCCTCGGACCCTAAGTGTCCGGCTCGGCAAAAATCTTGCCTCGGACCCTAAACGTCCGGCTCGGCAAAAATCTCACCTCGGACCCTAAGTGTCCGGCTCGACAAAAACCTCGCCTTGGACACTGAATGTTCGGCTCGGCAAAAATCTCACCTCGGACCCTAAGTGTCCGGCTTAGCAAAAACCTCGCCTTGGACACTGAATGTTCGGCTTGGAAAACCTCTTATTTATTTTGCTTCGGACTAAAACAAATAAGGAACCTTCAAGCAGAGTACCTTCCTTATATATAAAAAATAAAAAAAATAATAAAAAAATCTCTCAACAGAGTGTAATATCAGAAGCATACAAGCATACACAATCGAAGCAGAATAAAAGAAAAGGATATATCATTCATTCTCAAAATTGTTCCATTACATACATATATATATATATATATATATATATATATATATATATATATGTTTGTTTGATCTTACTTCCTCTTCGGATCAAACGGGGCAGATTCAAAAGCATCTACTACAGCTGGACTTGCAGATGGAGGAATTGAAGGACCAGGAGTTGCAGGAGTTAATGAGCTCGGAGGATCTTTCGGGTGAGCCTTCACCATTTCAGCAAAAAACACCTCAGCCTTCTGAGCCTTCGGACCCTTTGTATAAGGGAAGGACACCCTTATGTTCACATCAAAGGCATCAGGATCCATCGATTTGGGGCCTGAGCCTTGATTGAAGCCGGACGGGTAAGCTTTTGCACTTGACAAGGGCACCAGACTGGAGTAACGACCTTGGATTTGCCTCCCGGCAACGATACAGGTGCTAAGGGCGTCATTTAAGCGTTGGACTTCAGCCTCCAGCGACTCAACTTTGGCATCAGAAGCAGCCAGACGCTTCTTGTAAACATCCCGAGCCTCGTATGCAATTTGTGCATTGGCAATGGCATGGGACGCCTTCTTCTCAGAATTACTAAGGTCTTTCTCCAGCTTCTTAAGGGAAAGAGACTGAGCCTCAGCAGTAGCACAGAGCGCCATAGTATGAAACAAGCCCTGCATCATGAGATAATAACAATGTAAGAAATTTTGTAAGGCAATTATGACAATAGAAATGAAGGAATGAGCAAACCTCTATGGCTCGAACAGGGGCAGATGGGAATAGCTGTTCCAACCCCATTCTGCCGATAATTTCTTTATCCTTGGGGAGCCACATTCCCCGAGCAACGGCCAGTGCTGCAGATGGGTCAGTGATCATAGAATCACCAACATGGAAGATGGACTTGTCAGCCCTCGAGAAGGAAGGAGTCCAAGGTGCCCCAGCCTCGGCAAGGACGTAAGCGCTGACCTCATCCTCAAGATTAATCTCCTTAGTTTTCTTCCCTTTGCTTTTTGGGTTGGAAGCACCCTTGGATTTCGCGGTTGAAAAGGGGTTCAGCCTTGCCCTTTTGTTCAAAATGACTTCGTCAATCTCCTTTTCCTGCTCATTTGTACGCAATATAGTCAACGGAGCATTCTCTGCAGCTTTCCTCTTCAAGGCTTCAGCCTTTTGTTTTTCTTCCTTAGTCATGGGGAAGCTATCAAATAATGGAAGTGAGAGGTCCATGAGATCAGCGGCTACAGCTCTGGAAGCAACTGCTTTAAGACTCGCAGAAGTGAGTAAGCTCTCGACCGAGGGAGGGTCACTCCAGACTTGCCTTTCCAGGTAGGAAAGCCTCTTCTTGGTAGCTGAAGAAGGAAATGTTGCTAAAAAAACACCAAGAAACCCGTAAATATATCGAAAGAATAAGACTCGACATGGGAAACAGCCAGAGCACTCTTCATGAAGAAAGGGGGGATGTTCTATACCTAACTTCCCGAACTGGCGAGGGATTGGGAGTTTGCTCAATTGGGGCACGGCCCATCCCCCTTTAACAATTATCATCCTCTCTTTCCACTTCTTCTCAGAAGTAGAGAGGTCTGTACATATTCTTTGGTGCAAGGGGGAAGTGAAAAATAAACGACAAGGTTCGGTTCCATGCTTAGAAATAGAATAAGTAATCAGCAAGTCAGCCAGAGTCAGATCAAGACTCTTCTGCCACCGGTGAATGAGGAGTGCTGAGATTACTTGAAAAAAGTTAGGGTTTACTTGCAGGGGTGCAATCCCCAATTTGTTGAAGATTAAGTGATAGAAAGGATGAACGGGGAACCTAAGAACGTTGAGGTGCCCAACAGAGAGGAGCAACTCGTCTTCTCCGACGCCCTCGCCAGCGCAAAAATCAGCGCCTTTGGGGTACTCTGCAATTTCTACCCCCTCGGGAATCTCGAATTCTTCCATTACGGATTCAATGGAGAATGGGGTGCGACGAATAGATAAAATTGCATTTCTTTCTTCCTTAGTGAGGATATTGTCCAACCTAGAGGTGGATGTTTCAGCCTGGATCGGGGAAGCACCTGGCTGATTAGCCGAGTCACTTACAGGTTTAGGAAAGTTCGAAACCCTAGGTGGGGGAACCCTAATGAGATTAGGGGAAGATGAGGGAGTGGACTCAGAATCTACGATCTCTATATGTTCAGGAGTAGTCGAAGTACTCATAATGCAAGATCGAAGAGAAAAAGATGAAAAACTAACCTGATAAGACGACAGAGTGAAGAATGCAAGAAACATAGTGAGAGCAAAAGTAACCCTTATGGAATCTCTTAAGGCAAAATGGCAATGGGCAATCTTCAAACCATCTTTTTGTAAAATAGACAACCGTGCAACTTCAATTCCCTTTTTAATAGGAGCCGCAATCCAATTAAAGAGGGAATTGGAGGCAAAGTGTGGAGGGAAAAATCTCCCTCCAATAAGAGCAATCCACGTCATCATAAATATAACTTTATCTTCAATAAAGTTCAAAGCCCATCTCGTCAGAAGTCCAAGTTGAGTTGGTCATTAGCCCAAAACTATTGTTATCTAACTACCAGCTTTACTAAAGCCTGAATCAAGACGCCAGCAGTCATGTGGACCAAGTTAAATGCGGCCCAAATCCATTTAAAGAAGGAGCCGGTCCTGCAAGGAAAATGAGTCACCAAAAGAAGCAAGTTCTGTATAAGGAAAATCTAGTAAGGGAAGAATTATAAAGAGGAAAAAATTCTATTTGTAAAGAAATTGATATATGGAAAGAATTAGAGGACAAGCAATGCGAGTCCTACCATAATTCTTCTAACTTTTGTATATAAATAGAGGCCTAAACCTCCAATAAAGGAATCAAGCAATTCCGCGCCTCTCTACACACTGTTCTTATTTATTTTTATTGTTTATTGAGTGAGTTGTTTAATTTTTCTCAATCATTATTGGTTGAGCGAAATTTTGCACTTATATCTAGGTATTTTAATTAATGTTTTTATTGCATTTTTATTGAATTATTTGCTTAATTGGTTAATTATGTATTTATTTAAATTAATTGTTTAATTGTAATTGTGTATTTATTTAAATTCATTGTTTAATTGTTTGTTTAATTTAATTATTTGGTTAATTGTTGATTTAATTGACTTATTTTATTTATTAGCTTATATGATTTATTTGTTTTAATTCTGTGTATACTTAGGTGGACTTAATTGGTTTATAATTTATATGTGTAGTATAGTTTAGGTTTAGGGTTTTTCTTTTATGAAGTTATGTTAGCCGACTTATAATTAGGTTGGAATTAGGATTAGGTTTTATAGAAGCCTATATATATATAAGTTATGTGTCTGCCAAGGGTTTTAGAACCCTATTCACGTACTGTGAGGGATTTGGGAGGAAAAGAGAGAGCAACTTAAGAGAAACATAGAGAGGCTCAAGGAGGAAAGAAAGGGTGTTGCTCATGGGTTGAACCAAAAGGCAACAGAGGAGGAGAACAGTGAATAGAGGAGGAGAACAGTCTTGGGATTTGTCGGAACTCAGAGACGGTGGTTTAAGGTTTCAAAACTGAAACCGAAGGCAAGTTTTATTCTAACTCCTTCCCTTAAACCTGTGTTCTTGCATGCTAAATAGTCTCCAGGAATTAATTCCAACTTTAAAACGGATGTTTGATGCATATAATACCAGACTGTAAACTATTTTATGTTTAATTAACTGAAATTGTTTTTCTTGCATAAACTGTTTCGATTATGTTTTAAATTTTTGTCAAGCAATTTGTATTGGAATTTGAGGAGTTTCTAGGACTTTTGGGACTTAAATTGGAATCAAAAAACTTTTTAAAAAATTGGGACAGAGGACTTGAACTTCACCGGAAGCGAAGAAGAAGAACAGAGGAAGAGTAGCACGACTCTCAAGGAGAGAGCCGGCTCCCTAATGGAGGGAGCCGTCTCCCTAGGTGAGAGAGCCGGCTCTCCATGAGGGAGAGCCAGCTTTAGGTGTGTGAGAGCCTGCTCCCATGAAGGGGGAGCAGGCTCCCTTGCTGGAACATCCCCAGGGGTGTATTTTTTAGTGTTTTCAGACTTTATGGGCTAAAGGGTAATTCTGAAACTTGTTTGAGGGTTTTTAAATGATGCTTTTAACCTATTAAAGACCCAGGAATGTTGGTTTATACTATGGTAATAGACTTCATGAAATTTAAATACTAATTTGCATGTTGTCACGGAATATGGAAGTTTTATTACTAGTGATTGTTTTAGCAAATTAAACGGACTAGTAGGAATGTATTTTTGGAATTTGAGTGTTATGTGCTCAATTTATACTTCTGAGTATCATTATAGTGTGCTCTGGATTCATAATTGAGAATTAAATAGACATCATGAAATTTATATATTAAATTGCATGTTGTTAAAGATTGCGGAAGATTTAATTACTAGTTTTGTTTTAGCAAATTAAATGGACTAATATGAAAGTATTTTTGGGATTTTGGTATAATGTGCTTAGTTTATATTTCTGATTATCATTATAACATGTTATGGATTTTAATTGATGAACGATTATAATTTCTGTTATGTCGATTTTATGGATATGGATAGTTTAAATTGGTTATCATTACTCTAACAATTTAAACGGAGATTATATGATTATAATCATATACTGAATGCATAATATGATCTTGCATATATCTGACTTTTATTATGTTTGTCTCTGGATGTATTTGATGTTCAAATGAGTGTGCATTATTTATGGATCATATGCATTTTATGCACCGGTATGGGACGGTGGCATATTAGGGATGAATTAGATTAAAACGCTAATTCATACCTATTCATACATAC
The DNA here is from genome assembly GCF_030987335.1 of Cornus florida. Lineage (NCBI taxonomy): Eukaryota > Viridiplantae > Streptophyta > Magnoliopsida > Cornales > Cornaceae > Cornus > Cornus florida. Next base: position 21,803,259 of record NW_026775574.1, read on the forward strand.
GGAATGGATTAACTAAAACAGTTAAATCTTACATGGATTCATGTCTTGTCAACTAAAACAATTGAACGACATATTGGATGTTTGTTTTATTTTCTGTATTAGGAAGGATTTATATATATAATTATGCTACCGTGATATGAGCTCGAGTCTCAGGATCATGGTTAGGGTGCGTATATCGCCTAGGATGGATAACTGGACCTAGTTGTTATTCCCTGGTAGGTCTAGGTATACATGACCACGTTACGTGCGATTTGCATGTTACCTTCTACTCAGACTGAGATAGAACTGTGGGCTAGTAAACGTCATATAGTGTGTATCTATATCTATATGGACTACTTAGTTATTGTTGAGCTATTTAGGATGTATCTGCGTATTCTGTATGGATTATAGTGTGATAGAACTTCCATGTGGGCCTGACCCATTCCTATATTTTTTCCAGGTGTTCGTCAGTTCCAGGCTTAGAGCTTGATCTTGCTGAGCAGATACAGTCACTGAATTCCTCTGACTACGTAGGACTGTTTTCCATGTTTAGCTTTGGATTTTGTTTCAGTTGTTTCCTTTTCAGTTTTGAGATTTTAATAGGGGTCCACAAGATGGATTCCCGAATTGTTTAATTAATGGAGGTTTTTGATTATTGGATTTTAATTACATAATTTTGAGGATTTTTAATTTAGAATTCTTTCAGCTTTATTATTTTATTATTTTTATTTTTTGTATTCCTGCTTGTTTACATATTAATTGTCTGATATCCCTCGGATCTGTGCTTGGACTTGATCACCTGTGGCTCTAGAATCGAGGGGTATCACACAAACTAAGGGTATTCTAGTAAATAGCTTAACTCAAACATGATCCGTTTAATAATCGTGTCAGGAACCCTCAACACTAACTCGACCTATTTATTAAACGGGTTACACGTGTAACTCGTTTAATGACCTATATACTAAAATAAAAAAAATTATATTATTTAAATTATTAATAATACTCAATCAAACAATAAATACTAGAAAAATATAAGATTCAATCCAACCAAATTACTGAATAATCTTTAGTTTACAAAATAATAAATTATAAGACACAAGTTTAGATAGTTATTTTGGAACTTAAATAAAAATTTGTTTATGACACGTATGATTAAACGGGTTATCCAAGTTAAACCCCTCAACCTAAACACGATACGATTAACTAAACGGATTAATCATGTCGACTCATTTATAACCCGAACCCATTTAAGGTCAACCCACACATATTTAACTCGTGTCGTGTTCGAGTTGTGTTAGCCAGTCGTGTCATACTTTGCTACCCCTAGATCTGAGAGAGAAAGCATAAATATACTCCGTGTGTGTATATATATATATATATATATTCATTCCGGTCACCCACCGACGAACTCGCCACCATGACCACCACCCACCACAACTAAGCCCAACACTATCATCGCACTTGACAATTACCACTATCGTTCCTACCACACCTATTTTGTGGCTCGAAGAGTCAGTCGTCGTCATCCCTTCCTTCACTGCCACCACCAACTACCATCACCACCACATGTAATAGTTCCCACCACACCCCTCTAGCGATCGGAGAGTTAGTCGCCGCTGTCATCCTTTCCTTCACCGAAGTGTCGCAATTCGGGAAATCAACATAGACCTCAACACCTCTATCTCCATCTAAATCTTCCTCCTCCATAGTCTCATCCGTTTCAAAATTTCAAATTCCAAATTATAATTGAAATCTAGGGTTAGGTTTATATTGAAAAGGGCCAATATTCTTGAATTAGACTCTGCTTCTAATGATCCGAATAACGCATTTCTCTATGGCTTGTCTGGGATTGCTATTGATTCGGTTATGGGTTTGTAAGTGAGAGCAGTGATTCAGTGGCGAACGATTTCTTTTGCAACTGAATAGCGAAGCTGCATGTGATGTGATTGTTGACTAGAAGAAGGCCTTTGGGAAGTTGGCAAAGTTGTTGTGAAAGATAATGGTTCTTCGGAGGCTTTGAGGGCGGACAAAGCATCCACAACGGTGGTGGAGATGGAGAGAGACCTCAGCGCCTGAGATTTTTGGTCTTGGAAGGGCTTCTCGGCGATGTCGAGAACCCTTTCAACCTCGTTATCTGGTGTGCTGGCGTCGGTCAGCTACTAGGAGGACGATGATGGGAACGACAAGGCCGATAATCCAATAGAGGCAGTGGTAACAACAACTATGGATCGGTTTCAGCGACTGCGTGTAGGGGTGGCACTCAATGGCGTAAAGCCCGAGGACTCGATAACAGTTATTGTGTTCTCGACTGTAGGTGTTGGCATAAATAAGGGTGGTTGTGGGTGGTGGTGGCAATGGAGTTTAGGTTACAAATTTTGTGGCTCGGAGATGAAGAGGTTAATTTTGTCCATTAAATTGCTTTAAGAAGGTTAAAATTGTAGATTTATAATTTAAATAAGTTAAAGGGAAATAAGGTACTTTTACATTGATTTGGGGTATCATTGTTCAATTTACCAAACTTTGGAATACACACACACACACACACACACATATACACAGGCTAGTGACCTAACGGTATCAAATTCTTATTTCCCAAAGGGAAGTTAGAATTCGAGCCTCCATGGAAGCATGTGTGTGTGAGTACAAACTAAAAAATAAAAAAAATTACATGAATAATTTTGCTATTTTCTTGATTTATTTTGGCAAGTTTAATTGGTTTTCAATAAGTTCGAAGAAAAAATCTTATTGCATTCATTTTTATTATTTTATTTATACTATTGTTTATAGTACAAAATGTCCTATCCAATTTTGAATCTCTATCCAATTTCGAGTTTTTATCTAATTTTTAATTAATTTTAAAAATAGTTTTTATTTTCTACTTTCCATTTTAAAAAGAGCTTTCTCCTTTCTAATTCTACTCTCTTATTTTATTCGAGTAATTTTTAAAAGGATGCAAATTTGAGTTTCTATCCAATCTTTAATTAATTTTAAAAAGAGTTTTTATTTTCTTTTTTAAAAAGAGTTTTAGAATGGTTTCTATAAAACTCTATCAAATATTACTTATTTTATTTATTCTATCATATCTTGAGTAAATGAGTTTCTATCTAATTTTTAATTAATTTAAAAAAAGAGTTTTTATTTTCAACTCTCCTATTTTAAAAAGAGGTTTTTCGATTCTAATTCTACTATCATATTTTGTTCAAGTAATTTTTTAAAAGATATAATTTTGAGTTTCTATCCAACCTTTAATCAATTTTTTTTAAAAACTATTTTCTTTTTTAAAAATAGTTTTATTTTATTTTTTATTTTTTAAGAAGAGTTTCTATAAAACGAGTAAAATTCAGAAATAAGTGCAAAAAATCCTTGTACTATAATTTATGTGCACAATGCATTCATTCTTTTCGAAAAGGTGTATTTCAATTCATAAAATTAAAAAAAAAATGTGCAAATAAGCCTCTCGGACCACTTTTTTTGGTCAAAATTGACATAAAATAAATTTAAAAACCTCAATTTGCCCTTTTCTCATATCACCTAGATCAAAGAATATGTTTTCTTTTACTTTGTCTTTTTTTATTTTACTTTTAGTATGAATCATATTAAATGCAAATATTTATTTCTTTACGTCAAAGATTATAGGAATGCTTTAATGTTTTGGTATTAGTACGAAACATATTAAATGTAAATATTTATTTTTGTAGGTCACAGTCAGAGATTATATGAATGCTGTACAATTTTGTTTTTTGTACGAATCATATTAAATATAAATATTTATTTCTTTAGGTCATAAATTATATGAATAGAGATATATTTTCATATTTTATGTAATGCTTTCAAATTATTTGTTTATTCTTCCTAATAAATCTTGGTAAGGTATTCCTAATTTTTCAATTATACATATAAAATCATTTACTTTTACTTTTTCAAATATGTTCTTTAGTTTTTTTTTTGGTCTATGATGAAACAAAATAATATATATATATATATAGCTATGTTATTTTTCATAAAAAAATTGATCCCCATGCTATTGTTTCACACTACTTTAATTAATAGGAAAAATAAACATAATTTATTGACAAGAGGGTATCATAGTCTTTTTATGCAAACGGGTGGGGGGGGGGGGGGGGGGGGGAGTATTTACACCAAATTGATAGTATAAGAGATTTTTATGCTACACATGACTTTTTGGCTCTATATCGTAAAGATTTTTTTATTTTTTACACTTAACACATACACACTCTCTCTTTCTATATCTATCTATACTATTATTAAATGTACAAAGTGTTTTTGTAAAAATAGTTTCTATAAAACTTTAAAAATTACCTAATAAAATCAATCACATTCTATATAAAACTCTTATTTTTAGTTATTTTTTATGGATAATTATAGTTTCTATAAAACTCTAAAAATTACCTAATAAAATCAATCACACATTCTATATAAAACTCTTATTTTTAGTTATTTTTTATAGATAATTATCACAATATAACCTGCCCGGCCCAATTATGATTATGTCATTACCAGAAAAGGACACATGTCATCATCCTATTCATCCAAGAAGCATACAAAATATAGAATTCCAGAGTAATTTTATAAATCCAGAATTCCAGAGTAAAATATAGAAGCTCTGCCAAAGAGTTTCAGTATTTCAGTATTTATTTATTTATATAAAAAATATTTATTAATTGAGTTGAATTTCAGAGTAGAATACAAAAGCTCTGTCAAGAGTTTTCAGTATTTATTTATTTATATAAAAAAATATTTATTAATTGATATAAAAAGAGTTTTTATTTATATTATTATTAGACGTGTAAAGAGTTTCATTATTTATTTATATAAAATAATATTTATTAAATGATATGAAAAGAGTTTTTACTAAAACAAAAAAAAAAATCTATAAAACAGTAAAATTTACATAATAAAATTTAAATTAACCTATTTATCTATTTATTATTATCCATTTTTAATAAAAGAAAATCTAATTAGACAAGATTTATAAATATAAAAAATATTTATTAATTGATATATAGAATAAAATAATTTTTATAAAACTCTACCACAAATTAACTTTTATTATGAGTATCTTAAAAAAATTAAAACTAATTAGACAAGTATATATTTAAAGAAAGTAAAATAATTTCAATAAAACTCTATTACAAATTATTTATTTTATTATCAATAAAACTCTATCAACAAAGATATATTTAAAGAGCTTGTATAAAATTCTAACACAAATTACCAATTTATAAATTTATCATGAGTTTTATTAATAAAGGAAACCTAATTAGACAAGTATTATTAATATAAAAAAATTATTTATTAACTGATACAAAATGAGGTTTTTAAAGAGTTTTTAAAACACAAATTACCTATTCATTTATCTATTTTGAGTTTTTTTACTAAAAGTAAATCTAATTAGACAAGAATTATTAAAATAAAAAATATTTATTAATGGATATAAAAAGAGTTTATATTAAACTCTAACACAAATTACCTATTTATTTATTTATTACAAATTTTTTAATAAAAGAAAATCTAATTTACCTAATAAAACCAATCACATTCTATATAAAACTATTATTTTTAAATTTTTTTTTGTATGAATAATTATAGTTTTTATAAAAATCTAAAAATTATCTAATAAAATCAATCATATCTAATATAAAACTCTTATTTTTAGTTATTTTTAATGGATAATTATCAAAATATAACTGGCCCGGCCCAGTTATGATTATGTCATAATTAGAAAATGACACATATCATTATCCTATTCATCCAAGAAGTCTAGAAATAAAGGCATGGAGGAAGGAGGAAGGGGTACAGAAATTGAGAATTCTAAAAATTTAGAATTCTAGAGTAAAATATAGAAGTTCTTCCAAAGAGTTTCAGTATTTATTTATTTATATAAAAAAATATTTATTAATTAATATAAAAAGAGTTGAATTCCAGAGTAAAATATAGAAGCTCTGTCAAAGAGTTTGAGTATTTCAATATTTATTTATTTATATAAAAAAATATTTATTAATTGATATAAAAAGAATTTTTATCTATACTATTATTAAATGTGTAAAGAGTTTCAGTATGTTTTATTTATGTAAAAGAATATTTATTAAATAATATGATAAAACACTAAAATCTACATAATAAAATTTAAATTAACCTATTTATCTATTTATTATTATCAATTTTTTAATAAAATCAATCTAATTAAACAGGAATTATTAATATAAAAAATATTTATTAATTGATATATAAAAGAAAATAATTTTTATATAACTCTACTATGAGTTTCTTAATAAAATTAAATCTAATTAGACAAGTATATTTGAAAAAAAAAATAAAAAAAAATAATTTCTATAAAACTCTATTACAAATTACCTATTTTATTTTCCATAGAACTCTATCAACAGAGTTTCTATAAAACTTTAACACAAATTACCTGTTTATCCATTTACTATGAGTTTTTTTAATAAAAAGAAACCTAATTAAACAAGTATTATTAATATAAAAAATTATTTATTAACTGATACAAAAAGAGGTTTTAAAAGAGTTTTTAAAAAACTCTAACACAAATTACCTATTTATCTATTTATTATTAGTTTTTTAATGAAACTAAATGTAATTAGACAATAATTATTAAAATAAAAATTATTTATTAATTGATATAAAAAGAGTTTTTAAAAGAGTTTCTATTAAACTCTAACACAAATTACCTATTTATTTATTATAAGTTTTTTAATAAAAGAAAATCTAACTAGACAAGAATTATTAATATAAAAAATATTTTTAATTGATATAAAAAATAAAATAATTTTTCTAAAATTCTACCACAAGTTAACTTTTATTATGAGTTTTTTTTTTTTAATAAAAGCTAATCTAATTAGATAGGAATTATTAAAATATAAAAATATTTATTAATTAACATAAAAAGGGTTTTAAAATATTTTCTATAATACTCTAACACGTATTACAAATTACAATTTTTTAATAAAAGAAAATCTAATTTTCTGTGTAAATTACAGAAGTTCTACCAAAGTGTTTCAGTATTTATTTAATTATATAAAAAAATATTTATTAATTAATATAAAAAAAATATTTTATCTATACTACTATTAAATGTGCAAAGAGTTTCAGTATTTAATTATCTATTTATAAAAAAAATATTTATTATTTGATGTGAGAAGTATTTTTTTTTTTTTAAAAAAAAAAAAAAAAAAAAACTCGATCAAAGTCCAAAATTTATCTAATAAAATTTAAATTGACCTATTTATCTATTTATTGTTATGAATTTTTTGATAAAAGAAAATTGAATTAGATAAGAATTATTAATATAAAAAAAAACTTATTAATTGATATGTAAAATAAAATAATTTTTCTAAAACTTTACCACAAATTAACTTTTATTATGAGTTTCTTAATAAAATTAAATTTAATTGGACAAGAATATATTTAAGGAAAATAAAATATTAAATGTGCAACGATTTTCAGTATTTTCGTATTTGTTTATTTAAATAAAAAATATTTATTAATTGATATGAAAAGAGTTTTTACATAAAAAAATAAATAAATAAAAGAAAAAAAAAACTCTAAAAAACTCTAAAATCTACCTAATAAAATTCAAATTAACCTATTTATCTATTTATTATTTTGAATTTTTTAATAAACGTAAGTCTAAAGTTTTGGTATTTATTTAAAAAATATTTATTAAATGTGGAATGAGTTTCAGTATTTCAGTATTTGTTTATTTATATAAAAAAATATTTATTAATTGATATGAAAAGAGTTTTTATAGAAAAAAAACTTCTATAAAACTCTAAAATCTACCTAATAAAATTCAAATTAACCTATTTATTAGTATGAATTTTTTAAGAAAAGAAAACCTAATTTCCTAAGTAAAATACAGAAACTGTGCCAAGATGTTTAAGTATTTATTTATTATAAAACAAATATTTATTAATTAATATAAAAATTGTTTTTATCTATAGTATTATTACATGTGCAAAGAGTTTTAGTATTTAACTATCTATTTTTATAAAAAAAATATTTATTAATTGATATGAAAGAGTTTTTATATATAAAAAAATGTCAATCAAACTCTAAAATCTATCTAATAAAATTTAAGTTAATCTATTTATCTATTTATTATTATAAATTTTTTAATAAAAAAATCTAATTAGACTAGAATTATTAATATAAAAAATATTTATTAATTGATATATAAATTAAAATATTTTTTCTAAAACTCTACCACAAATTAACTTTTATTATGAGTTTCTTAATAAAATTAAATTCTAATTAAAGAAGGATATATTTGAAGAAAATAAAATAATTTTTATAAAACTCTATCACAAATCACAAATTTTATTTTCAATAAAACTCTATCACAATAGACAAAGATATGATATTTAAAGAGTTTCTATAAAATTTTAACTCAAACTTTCTATTTATATATTTATTAAGTGTTTTTTTTTTTTTTAATAAAAGGAGATCTAATTAGACAAGTATTATTAATATAAATAATTATTTGTTAATTGATCTAAAAAGAGTTTTTAAAAGAGTTTCTATAAAACTATATCACAAATTACCTATTTATCTATTTATTATGAGTTTTTTTTAATAAAAGAAAATCTAATTAGATAAGCATTATTAAGAGAAAAAAATATTTATTAATTAATTTAAAAATAGGTTTGAAAAAAGTTTCTATAAAACTCTAACATAAATTACCAATTTATCTATTTATTATGAGTTTTTTTAATAAAAAGAAATCTAATTAGACAAGGATTATTAATATAAAAAAATATTTATTAATTGATATAATAAGTGTTTTTTACAGAATTTCTATTAAAATGTAACACAAATTACTTATTTATTTATTTATTATAAATAAATTTTCAGAAAATATAATAATTTCTATAAAACTCTACCACAAATTATCTATTTTATTTTCTTTAAAACTCTATCACATATAACTTGTTTTTATCTATTTATTTTGAGTTTTTTGATGAAGTAAATCTAATTAGACAACGATATATTTAAAGAAAATAAAATATTTTTTTAAAAGACTTTATATAAAATTCTAATAAAAATTACCTATTTATGTATTTATTATGAATTTTTTAATAAAGTATAATATAACTAGACAAGAATTATTAATATAAAAAATATTTAATAATTGGTATAAAAAATAAAATAATTTTTCTAAAACTCTATCACAAATTATCTTTTATTATGAGTTTTTTAATAAAAAAAACTATAATTAGACAATGATATATATATATATTTAAAGAAAATAAATAATTTATATAAAATTCTACCTCAAATTACCTATTTTATTTGCAATGAAACTCTATCACATTAGGTAAGGATATATTTAAATAGTTTTCATAAAACTCTAACACAAATTACCAAAACTTTACCACAAATTAAGTATTTTATTTTCTTTAAAACTCTATCACATATAACCTGTATTTATCTATTTATTATAAGTTTTCTGATAAAATAAAATCTAATTAAATAAGGATATATTTAAAGAAAATAAAACAATTTCTATAACTCTATCACATTAAACAAGGATATATTTAAAGAAAATATATAATAATATAATAATACATATAAATAAAATATAAATGTTAAAGAATTTGAACATTTCAATATTTATTTTTTAATATAAAAAATATTTATTAATTAATACAAAAAGAGAACTCTATCACATATAAGTATATAACCCTTGTATTTATCTATTTTTTATGAGTTTTTTCATAAAAGAAAATCTAATTTTACAAAAATATATCTAAATAAAATAAAATAATTTTTATAAAATTCTACCACAAATTATATATTTAAAGAAAATAAAATATAACCTAGGGTCTTCCAAAAACCACAAACTCCATATAATAAATTTTTATATCAATTTCAATTTAATGTATAATTAGTATAATTGAATTTCTATTTTAAAATTTAATTAAAAATTAATATAATTGAATTTCTATTGAAAATTAAAAATTATACTAAATTTCAAATTATCTAATAAAATTCAAATTACAAATTACCTAATAAAATTCAAATTACCTAAAAAAATTTGTTACTTTGCAAAACTCAAATATTTCACTATTAAAATAAAAAATTATTATTTAATAAAAAATAAAATATACATATTTCAGTATTAATATAAAAACATAAAAGAATTTATTAATTTAAGAAACTTAAACTCTATCACCAATTTCAAAATATTTCAGTATTTATTTATTAATATAAAATAAATTTTTATTAATCAATATGAAGACAAAAATTTTATAAGTTACAAAATATTCACCACGTGCATCGCACGTAATTTTGACTGTCTTTTTTTGCACAGATGGAGGTTATGCTCTGAGAGCGCCGGCAATGGAGGTGGTAACCCCGCCTAAGTACCTCTAACTATGAAGCAGATGTGTTATTATAGAGTGAAATTTCTTTCTTGCCAGAAGGAGTAAGCCATTACTGTGAGCGCAAGGATATAGAGATGGATTCTAGGGCTTCGATTAACCTAGTGGTGGCTAGCATATATAACGAATTGGGACCGGTTATTACTTCTTGTGCAAAACCTCCATCTATGCAAAAAAAAATATTTTCTATTACTATTGTCAAATTTAGTTCAATAAAAAAAATTATCAGTAGTATTAACCCACTTAAATATTAACTCACCCAATTGACAATTTCTGAATCAGCTTTGAGTAGCTCCAACTACTATTTGAAGTAGGCTAATTTTCTAATACAACAATTTGGCTACAATAGTTGGTTCCTAGGTAAAATATGTTACCCCAAAAATGTATTCGAACACATACAAGTATAATTTATTTATTTTTTTAAATATGTTATAAAAATTAGACTAAAAAAAAGTAAAAACGTCAAAATACAAATATGAATATGTATGTATAGACTTAAAATTTGGAATAAAAAATTCATAAATATTATAAATTTCGACTAATTATTTATTTATAAAAAGAATTTTTTTAATATACTGTATATGGATGTTTAACTAAAATTTAAACGTAACTGAATGATGGAAGGAGTCTAGAGAAGTCAATTCCTCGATGAGAGGAAGCTACTATCAAAACGTAATTTCTATTCTCTAAAATAATCGACAAGTATTTGTGATTTTGAATATTACAACATTTAGACCAATTGAATCATCGTAGATGAACAGATTATAACTTCTCTAGCATTGGTAAACTCGTTGGTTTAAAAATGAAACATCTAGTCTATTTAAAGACATTCTTCTTTTAGTGAACACAAATCAACCCTGAAAATCTACCCTTTAAAAACTATCCACAACCCTATGTCATTTTATACTTTTCTATTTACACAACTACAACTTTCTAAAATTCTCTAATACTCTTTGAACAACTCTAAAAAAAAAAGTGAAATAGAATGGAATAAAAGAAAGTGAAATGGAATGGTTTTTTTTAATTTATTTTTTCATTCTCGTATTTGGTGCCAATTTTAAATTTAGAATCATCATTTCCCACTATTCTTGGAGAATGGTCATTTTATCAAAATCATTTCACTTTCAAACAAAAGGAATGACCATTCCATTCTCTTCTCATTCCATTCCCATCTCCATTCTCATTCAATTTCAATTCATTCCACCACACCAAACTAGGCCTAAAAGACTTTACCGTCTATAATTTTTTGAACTTGTTAAGAAGATGTAATATAGAGTCGCCTTAAACCTCGTATCGTCGTTTACGTGACGTAACCTTCTCTAATAGATAGGGTTGGACAAATAATTCATGAATCCGTACAGATCAGATCGGATTGCTACACTCACGGATTGGTGACGGATTAAAAAAAATCGAATTTGTAACTCATGGATCGAATCATGGATTAACTGTTAAAAATCCGATCCGATCTGTAAAATTTATATATATATATATATATATATATATATATAATTTTTTTTTTTTCAAAGAATATATTAGTTAATAATAATTTTATGGACTTTAAGGATGTATTAGTTAATAATTCTTTAATTATATGAATTAATATTTATAAATTAAAATTTTATATATTGGGTTAGGGTTAAAGGATAAATAAATAATATTAATTATAAAAATAATAATGAATAATTTAGATAAAACTCAATCCACGGATTTAATTCAATCCGATCTATTATTACACGGATTCGATCTATAAGATAAGGAATTGGTGGTGTGGGGGCAAAAATCTCCCCTTCCAATTAAGACAAGACACATCAGCCCTTAAGGGGGCCACCATAAACATTGAGACTATTCAACCTTCAAATTGGGCCTCTACAAAAAGCTTAGGCCGGGTTAGCTAAGCATAATAGGCTGAACTCATTAAGAAGGCCCGAGATAATAAGACCCCAAGCCCAATTACGAATATATTACTAAATCCATTTTTAATAACATTTCTATTAGAAGAAGGATTATAATCCATGGAAACCAAATAATGTAAATCCTTATTATAAGGATATTATGATGTGATTCAGATTCTTAAAGGACAAGTAATGCGAGTCCTAAAAGGAAAGGATTAGGATTTTTTCCTATATAAAAAGGGCTTAGGACCCTCAATAAAGGGGATATAAAAAAAATGGTGAAGCCCCCAAGAACAGAGATCCAATTCTCATGCCAGAACTACGTTCCGACCTGATTCCCACGCTCCATGAGGCGGGATACATAGACAATCTAGGTAATCCTAGGTTCGGTCATGTGATACCCTCGGATTTCCAGATGCGGGTTGGCCAGGCCCAAACACCCTAGGATATTAAAACAAAAGGCAATAAATGAACACAGAATACAATTATGATAAATAGGAATAAATAAAAATTGCTGAAAGAAAACTAAAATGATAATCCAATAATGACAACCTCAGAATAATTTTTATATATAAGAACTATTCCGATATATCCAATACAAATACAACTCGGGAATCCATCTAGTGAACCCCTATTCCAAACCCAACTGAAGATGCACTAAACCAAAAAGGAAATCCAAAACTAAATATAAACAGCAATCCTACGCAGTCGGAAGAATGAGTGACTGTCACTGCTCAGCACGAACAAGCTTTAAGACTGGAACCATCCGAAACCTGGAAAATAATAGTGGGTCAGGCCCATGAACAAGTTCCATTCCAACTACAATCCAAATAGAGACTCGATACGCAAATGTATCCTAGATATCTCAACAATATCTATATAGTCCGTAAATATATATATATATATTCACACTACAGGACTCTCACTGGACTACAATGGGGGTCTCAACCTGAATAGAAGGCAACATGCAAAAACGCACCCGAAGGTGGGCATGAGTACCTAGACCTAACAGTGTACACCTCAACCATCATAACCAGTTATGCAGCCCAATGCATATACGCTCCCTAACCAACGATCCTGAGACTCAAGCTCATAACGTGGCACCATAATTATATATTTAAAGTCTGACCAAAATAGAGTATGTCATTCAATTGTTCATTGATCTGACATAAGATTTCCAATCCAGTTAGTCACTCAACTTATTCAGTTGATTTGATTTAACTACAAATAACAATTAATCTATGAAGTCACTCAACTTATTCAGTTGATTTGACTTAAATATAAGTAGAATTCAATTTTTACAATCCATTCCCTTATTCAAAGACGGTAGGATTTAACGTTTTGAGCTAATCCATCCCTAGTATGCTACCGTCCGATATCGGTACATATAATCCATAACATCCATATAATTAACAGAATTTATTATAATAATTCAGTAATTAAAATTCAACACATAAATCCATGTAATTGACAGACATAGTTTAATAATCCAGCATCTAAAGTCCAAATCAATAATCCAAGTAATTGCAGAATAAAGTCTAATATTTCAACAATTAAAATCCAAAACCTTAATCCATGTAATTGACATACATAGTTTAATAGTCCAACAATTAAAGTCCAAATCAATAATCCAAGTAATTGCAGAATAAAGTATAATATTTCAGTAATTAAAATCTAAAACCTTAATCCATGTAATTGCAGCATAAAGTTTAATATCTCAGCAATTAGAATCCAGAGTAAGCATAAATCAAGTCCGATAATTATATGACCCTATTATGCATCCAAAATAAGATTTGTAAATCATACTACAATCCATTAAATTGTTAAACCAAAACTAAACAATTTAATCTTGTCTATCCGTTAACAGTATGCAAGATCGGTTAAACTTTCCTACTGTTAAATCCACGAGCATAAAGATATTAATTATGCAATGTGGATTCTAATACAGCATAATATAATGTTTGGAGTCCATGTTACAGTCCATTAAATTTTTAGACGCAGTTTAAGCAATTAAATCCTCTCTATCCGTTACATCCGTGAATCAGTATGTAACTTGTTTTAAACTTTCATATGTTTAAAAATCATTAGCATATAAATAAAAGGTTGATGTAAGACATCGAATGTCTGGTCAAGTGAACCGGTTGATGTAAGGACATGTTTAATTGGTATATCTGGATAGATTGATTTTAAATTAATGTTATGCGTGTGATATGCATGCTATGACTATGTGTGATTTAGTTCATCGTTAAGTTTAGAATCGGTATATATAACCAAATATACTTAAGTGGACATGGTTGAATTGCACAAGTATAAATAAATATATTCTTAACAGCATGGTTGATTTGCTAAAGCATAATTAAAATTGCTACGTTATATTCGTTATAGGCTTTTGGTATTGCATATAGATTCGCGTTACCAAATTTGTTAGCACTGGCTGTATAGGAATTTTGTGCAATTATCCTATGAAAGTTGGAGGAATAAGGATCGTTACCTTAACTCTATATTAGGTACGAGTGCGTCGTTGTTAGATATAACCTAGGAGTTGTACAGTGGTGGGGTTTCTTAAATATAGGAACCTTGTTTATTATTGGAAGCATTGGAATTCAGTAGAGCCTATACACAGAGGCTGAGTCCACACGAGAACGGAAATGAATTTTAAAAGTAAATAATTTAGTGTTTCGTGAATTCTGAGGACGAAATTCCTTTTGTTAGGGGAGAAGAATGTAATACCCCTAATTTTAGAAGGATAGTCTTGGCATTTTAAGTTTTATTTTTATTGCATTCTTATTTGTTTATGTGTTTGGTTTCCTGTTTATTTTAAATTAATTGATTGATTGTTTGTTTTAAGTGAATTATTTGTTTCATTGTTAATTTAATTGTATTGTTTTTTCTTTAATTGGATTAAAGTGTTATTGTTAAATTTAATTGTATTTTTATTTCCTTTAATTGAATTACTTGTTTTATTTATTTTAAATGGTTTATTAGGTTATTTAAATAGAATTAATTAGATTAAATTAGTATTTCTAATTGTAATGTAAAATTTGTTTTATTTCTTTTAAATGGTTTATTAGGTTATTTAAATAAAATTAATTGGATTAAATTAATATTTCTAATTGTAATGTAAAATTAGGGTTTTAGTCTTTTATGACTCACGTATTGGCCGACTAGATTAGGAGTTAATTAGGTTTTCCATCTCTGATTAGAATTGGACCTAGGTTTTTTTCGTGCCTATAAATATACTGTTATACGTCTTCAAAAGGGTTGGAAAAACCCTATGCACGTACAGTGTTATAGAGAGAAACAAAAAGGGAATTGGAGAGATAGCAGTTAGGGTTTCGGCTGTGGCTTAAAGGACAGAACTAGGAGGAGGGAAGGTTAAGCAGTAGGAAGTTGATAGTGAACGAACATCGTCGGAAAGCTTAGGAAGACGGCAACGAGGTTTTGATTCAAAACCACATAGGCAAGTTCTATTCTGTCTCTCTCCCTTTGACCTGTGTTCTGTGCATACTTAAATGATCTCTAGGATCTTAATCGGATATTTAACTGAATCTTGCATGCTTAGTATATGTTGAATGGCTCGTTTGTATGTGTTTAATTTACTCTGAAATTGTTCTTGCAAGTTTGGGTTTCACCGTTTGATCTTACAGGCTAATGAATCGGTAACTGTTGTTATTAACGTTTTTAATATAAACTATTTTAAATAAATAATAAGGATGATACTGGATGAAATATAGACTGTTATGATCATTTTTATGAAGAACAGAAGGGCTGGAAACGGCCAGAGACGAAACAGACGAAGCGAAAAAGTGCAAAGCTCTCAGAGAGGGAGAGAGTCGGCCCCATAGAAGTGGGAGCCGGCTCCCTCTTGTGTAGAGACGGCTCCAAGGTCTAGGGAGCTGGCTCTGAGGTGGTTTGAGCCTGTTCTTTTTTCTTGTGAGCAGGCTCTATTGTTTTGAAGTGTATTGGAGGTGATTTGCGCACTATTTGGTTAAATTTGGTATTCTGAACTGTGTTTGGTTAATTAGCATATAAATAAAAGGTTGCATCCTAGGGCTTTAATACACCATGAATTAATATTTAGAACCCTCTAAATATCCCAACACAGTTCAGAATACCAAATTTAACCAAACAGTGTGCAAATCACCTTCGATACGTTTCAAAACAATAAAGCCTATCCCAACCACCTCAGAGCCGGCTCCCTAGACTTGGAGCTGGTTCTGTGAAGAGGGGAGACAGCTCCCAACCTCCTGAAGCTAACTTTGCACAAGTGGGAGCCGGCTCCCACTTCCATGGAGCCGGCTCTCTCTCTCTCTGAGAGCTCTACACTTCTTCGCTTCGTCTGCTTCGTCTCCGTCCATTTCCAGCCCTTCTGTTCTTCATAAAAATGATCCTAACAGTCTATATTTCATCCAGTATCATCCCTATCATTTATTTAAAGTAGTTTATATTAAAAACGATAATGATAACAGTTACCGATTCATTAGTTTGTAAGATCAAACGGTGAAACCCAAACTTGCAAGAACAATTCTAGAGTAAATTAAACACATACAGATGAGCCATTCAACATATACTTAGCATACAAGATTCAGTTAAATATCCGATTAAGATCCTAGAGATCATCTAAGTATGCACAGAACACAGGTCAAAGGAAGAGAGACAGAATAGAACTTGCCTGTGTGGTTTTGATTCAAAACCTCGTCGCTGCCTTCCTAAGCTTTCCGATGACGTTCGTTCACTGTCAACTTCTTACTGCTTAACCTTCCTTCCTCCTAGGTCTGTCCTTTAAGCCACAGCCAAAGCTCTAACTGCTATCTCTCCAATTCCCTCTCTGTTTCTCTCTATAACACTGTACGTGCATAGGGTTTTTCCAACCCTTTTGAAGACGTATAACAGTATATTTATAGGCACCAATAAAAACCTAGGTCCAATTCTAATCAGAGATGGAAAACCTAATTAACTCTTAGTCTAGTCGGCCAATACGTGAGTCATAAAAGACTAAAACCCTAATTTTACATTACAATTAGAAATACTAATTTAATCCAATTAATTCCATTTAAATAACATAATAAACCATTTAAAATAAATAAAACAAGTAATTCAATTAAAGGAAATAAAAATACAATTAAATTTAACAATAACATTTTAATCTAATTAAAGAAAAAACAATACAATTAAATTAACAATGAAACAAACAATTCACTTAAAACAAACAATCAATCAATTAATTAAAAATAAACAGGCAACCAAACACATAAATAAATAAGAATGCAATAAAAATAAAACTTAAAATGTCGAGACTATCCTTTTAAAATTAGGGGTATTACAGGTCATATCATCAAAATACCCCTCATCTCTATACAATTTATCTAGTTCAATGTTTTCTTTTCATTATTATTTTGGGTGTAGTAATTATAGAAGTTTGGTTGACTTGTCAAAGTTAAACGAATTTTTGTACATACACTTTGGCGCCTTTTGTGAGAAATGTATAAAAATATATCTGCACGAGTGATTAGTTATCTGGCTCAGATGGTTCAAATCACGTTACACCAGTGATGTGGGACTTGAACCTATCCCTTTCCAACCACCAAAATTACAATCGGGTAACGTGACGTGCACGATCCACTTTGCATGAATATAGTTGTTATATATATATACAGCCTCTTAGAGAGTTTCCTAGAAACACCTGCATAGATCAAACGTGGCATAACCACGTTGCTACCTCAAAAAATATATGAAATGTGTTCACCTATTTATATCTTCATGTCACAACCCACTTCAATTCCTCATCCCCAATTCAAATGCACTAAGAAAAAAACTAAGGTGCACCAAGAAAAAACTAAGGTGCACAGAGAGAGCGCCAAGAAAAAATGTTCAGTAAGGTCCCAGTAGAGGACCCAAAAGTCCCCTTACTAGACTACTTAATATCCACCGTCGGAACAGAATATCAAGAAGATGATCAAGACCTAGATTTTCTACGGAGGGTCTGGATTGAATCAAAGAAGCTATGGCAAATTGTGGGCCTTGCAATCTTCAGTCGCCTCGCCTCCTACTCCATGTTCGTTATCACCCAAGCTTTCGCCGATTACCTTGGCGACCTTGAGCTCGCTGCTGTCTCCATTGCCACTAATGTCATAGTTGGTTTGATCCTAAAAAATAATAATAATAACAAAATCCTCATGTCTTGCTGGACTGAGTTCGGCCCAACCCGGAGCTCGGATCACCGACTTACTCCACATGACCATCCAGACAGCGGTCCTCAACGAAAACCCTAACCGCCTTAAGTGCCAAGGTCCGTTGCTACTCCTGTAACATCCTCACCACGCTGCCTCCACCGTCGCTCGTGACAGCGCCGCCGTGTTTGCCTGAAAGGGCAAGACCGTCCAAGAGTACTGGTGGTATACCGAGCGTGCTCTCGATTGGCCCTGGTGGTGGACTTGACCTCATTGTCGACGATGATGGCGAAGCCACGCTGTTGATTCACGAGGGAGTAAAGGTAAATGAGGAGTTTTAGAAGTCTGGGAAGATACTGGATCCAAAGGGGTTTCAACCCAGCCTTTTAAGAACACAAAGTGGTAATGGTTTCTAATCAATCTGTAGCTTGGATGATCCATCGGTAATCTCTACACAAGGGAAAATCCAACATGATTTGGATTGATAGAGTTACAGAGGCAACAAGCCGAAGGTTGATCACTAACTCAGCGGCAATAAACCAATTGAGGACAATTTTGCAGCAAATGCTCAAAGGTTTCTAGAAAATTCATAAAGGTATTCTAATGATTCAATCTTCAACCAAGGTATGATTGTAGAATTCCTCTCTTTAATTAATAATTCTCTCTCAAATGGTACGATTACGAAATTCCTCTTTTCAATTAATAATTCTCTCTCAATTTCTGTTATTGAATTAGAACCTAATTTTCAGTAGAAATCAAGATGAAATAATTGATATCTTTAATGAGGATATACACTAAAGAGAATCTGACTGTGTACAAGGGTATTGCACTAATAAAAATGAAGGTTTTCTGGCACTATTTTCACATCCACATCATATGGGTCTTAAAGTATCTATGAGTCATTCTTATAAATAAGCATGATATTGGATGACATCATCATTTTGAGTTAGAAAGAAACAAAAACAGAAGTGAGGAAAATATATAAGGCATGTATTTGTCTTGAACGTTAACCATGGCTGATTATGTGAAATGTGTCAATTAATTGCATGAAACTACTATGGTTTAACCATCTTGCAATAAAGGTTGTATATAGTATGGTATGAATTCTCTGCAAATCAAGTTGCAGCAAATTGCAATTCTAGATTCGCGAGCAAATATGCAAGTGCCTTTGGAGCACTACTTTGTAAATATTTATTTTAAACTCCAGTTCTTACCACTTCTTTCCTATTGAGGATTGTTCTGGTTTGCACGAAATTCTTTCTTTGAATGCTTTGATCCATCAAAGATGCCGCATCGATGCTTGGCGCTACAAACTTCAGTAGACTTATCGACCGGGTATTTCAAACATCACAGGCCTTTTCAGACGCAAATCTCACTTCTTTCCTATTGAGGATTGTTCTGGTTTGCACGAAATTCTTTCTTTGAATGCTTTGATCCATCAAAGATGCCGCATCGATGCTTGGCGCTACAAACTTCAGTAGACTTATCGACCGGGTATTTCAAACATCCCAGGCCTTTTCAGACGCAAATCTCTCTAATCAGATAAGTTTTTCAATTTGATTTTTACAGTTAGGGCTAAGCTTTTTGTGATAGAAATCTTTATTAAAAATTAAATATATTATATATATATATCAATATTATATATATAAACACACATGATGCAATCAGACTTCGTACATTGCTAATACAAAGTTATTGGTAAGTAAATGAGATCTAATTTGGCATGAGCCCTTGCAAATCCCAACTTCCTTGATCATTATTCTTTTCCTTAAATGAAAGAGAATGTTGGTATAAAAATAAAGCAGTTGCCGGAAGTTTTTTTATCATACTTGGGAAACTAACTATTCACATATGGGATATTAGTTATTATGGACCAGTGTTTATTAATTTAGCTAATTTTGCTTAGGATTTTAATTTTATTGAATGGCATAATTCAATTGGTTCTTCATTCTTTCTTTCCAAATATAGAATATCATTAGAAAAATTCTAGGGAAGAATTCTAGTGAAGCTAGCAGGATAACTGTAACCTTGCTCTAGAAGTCCATTATTATGCCGCTCATAAATAATAATGAAAGATTACAATTTTTATTATGCCATATATTGGTATTATCAGCACAAAGAGTTGCCATAGTGACACTGCGACTACTCCCCCTACCGATTTATCTCCAAAAGAATAGATAAATTCTGTTTTGCTATAAGCATAAATTAGATAACTTGAAATTATATGCACGAATGCATTCTTTTACACTCATCTCTTCATTTCAATTATGGAGGTGCATTTAAATTTGCAATTGAACAATTAATTGATAATAGCAGGAAAGTGTTTTCGCAAGCACTGTATAGCACATATTAGAATGCACACAAAGAGTTAACATGGTACTTGTGCTTAGATATGGTTGTCAATGACATATACGTGTGAGTTGCCAAATATATTTCAACTGATATTCTAAGCTCTAGACAATTATTCATTATATTGTTTGAATAAATATATATACATGCAATCATAAGGTTAATTTATTCTTATGATATAAATTTCCCTTCTTATTCATAATGATGCCATGCTTGCCTTTGGTACCACTATCTGTGGTCCATAATTTATTTGTCATTGCAGAGTGGCAGAGCTTGTCTAGGCGATGTCATCTATAACTACATGACTACTGATCAATTTAATATATAAAGTCTCATTGATTGCCTAGACCTATCACAAAAGCATCATCGAACTCTGGAAGTACCAAGCATAATTGAGGCAGATGTACATGCGTGGAAGCAAAAGGCACGAAGAGCCACCCGGTCTAAAAAGAAAAAAGTGGCAAATAGCCCAACTATGCGGCTATGTGGGGGCAACCCTAACTACAAAAAGCGTCAGACTTCAAGAGTCTGACGGCATAATCCATGGAAACCAAATAATGTAAATCCTTATTATAAAGATAGTATGATGTGATTCGGATTCTTAAGAGACAAGCAATGCTAGTCTTAAAAGGAAATGAGTAGGGTTTTTTCCTATATAAAAAGGGCTTAGGACCCTTAATAAAGGGGACACAGAAAAAAGGGCAAAGCCCCCAAGAACAGAGATTCAATTCTTATCGCCAGAACTAGGTAAGAATTATCTAATTAGGATTGATGCGTCTTTAAAAAAAAAAAGAAAAAGAAAAGGAAAGCATACACCCTTTTTAAAAAGTTTTCCTTAATCACGTGTGCGTGCGTGCGTGAGTGTGTGTGTGTGTGAACGTTATCAATAGATAGAAAGTACAATATATTCATTTAAAAGTCAATAAAATATCTCTATCAATTTCATATTAAAAATTGTCGTTTAATATATCATCAAATACCAAGAGGAAGTACCAATTAATTGGCATTAAGTGATGATTGACTCTAACATGGCAAGTGTCAAATGAGAAAGAAAATGAAACTTGTTACCGAGGGCGCGAATCACCTGCTGTAATTATTCTTGTAGTCTTTTATTGTTCACTGTCTTGTGGCGTTGGTTTGGCCACGTATTTCTTCATAAAACAGACACTAAGTCCGCGTTTGGCAATTACATTACTATTTATAAGTAACATTTCACCACCATTTATAAGTAACATCACATGATCTAAAAAGTAACATCACAGGAGTCTAAAAGTAACATCACCATTTATGTGCATACTTTAATTTAAGGGTGAAGATACACTACAATTTATAAGTAACATTTCATCACTATTTATAAGTAATATCACATGATCTAAAAAGTAACATCACATGAGTCTAAAAGTAACATTACCATTTATATGCATACCTTAATTTAAAGGTGAAGATACACCACCATTTATAAGTAACATCACAGGATCTAAAAAGTAACATTACAGGAGTTTAAAAGTAACAACATCATTTATGTGCATGCCTTAATTTAAGAGTGAAGATACTTATAAATGGTAGTGAAATATTACTTATAAATGGCGGTGTAATTGCCAAACACAGTATGTTGAATTGAGTTACATTTATATGTGACATTACTTAGTCTGTATTATGTGCATAACTTATTTTGTGTGTGAAGATACTTATAAATGGTGGTGAAGAAGGATCCAAACGCTGTCTCAATTTCACTCAAACACTGCCTTAAGAACTATTAAATGAAGAATGATGTGGTAAAATATAGGCCACTTAAAACTCG
Organism: Cornus florida; assembly: GCF_030987335.1. Taxonomy (NCBI): domain Eukaryota; kingdom Viridiplantae; phylum Streptophyta; class Magnoliopsida; order Cornales; family Cornaceae; genus Cornus; species Cornus florida. Next base: position 21,825,871 of record NW_026775574.1, read on the forward strand.
AGACCGCATAGAAAGGTCACAATAGAGGATTTGCGCCCTGTTACCTATGCATGATGAAATGGACCAAAAAGATGATCCCACTTAGTTGCATAGGGAGGCTCTAGGTGATTTGGCTCATCACTTCGGCCTATTCAATCGGGCCAAAAACCATTTTCCAAATAATCTACAGCTGCCCTGAAATATATGGGACATTGGGACAATGCTTAAATAAACAAATAGTGGAGGAGGTGGAACTAATTAGAAAATCAAAGCCAAAGAGAGAGAAAGGCACTATAGAAGAATCTTTATCAAAAGCTCTTGTATTAACTGGCGATCTCAGCTCTTCATTGAGCAATTAATCGAAAACAACGACAGCTCGAGAAGCTCACAAATCAAAAGTCAGAATAAGTACCCTCCTCTTTTTTGCAGTATATTCAGAAAAGATTGGCATAAAGTTGAAACAGAAATCCACCTTTGTTCATCATTATACTACTACTACAAAATGCTTTGGTATAAAGCTAGAGTCTTTTGACACTTTCTATTAATGCATAAATGTTACTATCATAGAAGGTGTGCAGACTTCACAAAGTTCTTGACATTTTCCTAATCATCCCAAAAGCCTAGCATGCTACCAACCAAGTTAATTCGTATGCTTCACTAGGACATTCATCTCAATATATATAGCAATTATTGTGAGAATTTTGTTGTGATTTTGTGGATTTGGGTTGTAGACTCTATTGTAGCCTATTTTATAGGCGTGATTAAGACATGTGGTGGGGGAAGGGGTTGGTTTGGGAGTTCGGGTTGAAGCTCGTAATTTCCTATTATTCAAATAGTAAAATCTTTTGTACACCAAATTATGTAAATCTGTGTCTTTGTATGGTGTATATTGTTTGTCAATTGAAATCTATTAGTTCACAACTTCACATTGTTTGTTTTCAACAATTCCTGTGTGAATTGGACATTACCTAGTGACCTATTTAGTATAGAGTTTGAGAAGGTGTATCAGTGTTTAAGTTCCTTCCCACTATTTGCCGTTAAAAAAAAAATTCCCGGCGTGAATTAAAGGAGCCGGAATCCTTTGTGGTGTACTACATGGTGCAATATTCCCACTAATGTACGATCGTTCAAATGTATAGACGCTATATGTGTAAATGATCACAATGGTCTATTATAATACAACACCGTGCTGTTAACTTATTCAATTTAACCTAAATCAAAGATGGTTTTAGAAGGATGGATTCCCTCTGACCCAATCTTTTGACTTGCATGCCTCTACATGACAAAGAACCTTACTTAATGGATTATGGAATTATGTCATGACCCACACAAAAATGTGCCATGTTTTGCTGTAATCAAAGCCTTTAGGTAACCCAACAACTATCATGCATGAATATTTAAATTTTCAACTAATTATTTATTTGTGTAAAGAATTTTAACTAAAATCCGAACCCAAAGAAATCAGTTCATCAAAGAGATGAATCAAAACGTAATTTGTATCTCCTAAAATCATCCACAATCATGTGTCATTTTGTATTTCTTTGGAATATTCTCTATTTACACACAATTATAAATTTTAGAAGGATTAAATCACAGTAGATAAGCAGAGATTATAGTTTGTGGTTACTATACTGGAGCTGGCGAGCTATCACTCTCATTTGAAACTTGTTGGTTTAAAATGAAACATCTATTCTATTTATAGACATTCTCCTTTGAATGAATGCATTACAATAGATCTACCATCTAAAACTATCGACAATCCTTTGTCATTTTATATTTTTCTATCTACACAACTACAATTCTCTGAAATTCTCTCCTACTCTTCGAATAATTCTAAAAGACTCTACCACCTATAATTTCTGAACTTGTCGAGAAGATGGAATATAGAGTCTGCTCAAATCTCGTATCTTAGTCTAAGTAAACCGTCTCTAATAGATTTGATAATATACTACCTATAAAAGAAAGAAAAGCATATGCCATTTGTAAAAGGTTTGCCCTAATCACGTGTATAAATAAACTATATCAATTGATGAAAGTACAACAGAAAATTATACATTCATTTAGAAGCCAATAAAATATCTCTATCAATTTCATATATTAAAAATTATCATCAAATACCAAAAGGAAGTACCAATTAATTGACATTAAGTGAGGATTGGCTAAAGTGTCAAATGGGAAAGAAAATGAAATTTGTTTAGAAGAATTGTATGACTAGCCATACATGATGAAATGGATTGAAGAGATGATCTCACTTTGTTGCATCGGCAGGCCTTGGGTGGTTTGGCTGGTCACTTCAACTTATTCAATCGGACCAAAAATTATTTTCCAAATCCAGGATGTGGATTATAAAGAATCTACTGCCCTGAAATATTTGAGACATTGGGACAATGTTTAGATAAACAAAAAATATATATAATAAATAAAGAAATAAATGAAAAAAAAAAAAAAAAAAAAACAAAGCAAAACACAATGAAGAAAAAGTTCTGGGATTATTACATTATTATTTCAAGAACTTCAAAGAGAGAGATATCCTGATTGAAACTTGCTCATAAAGTGGCCTTTTAGATTAGAAAAAAAAGCAAGTAGTGGGATAGTGGAGGAGGTGGAACTAATTAGAAAATCAAAGCCAAAGGGAGAGAAAGGCACTAAAGAAAAATCTTCATCCAAAGCTCTTCTATTAACTTTGTCGATCTCATTGAGCAATTAATCGAAAACAATGACAGCTCTAGAAGCTCACAAATCAAAGTCAGAATAAGTACCCTCCTCTTTTTTGCAGTATATTCAGAAAAGATTGGCATAAAGTTGAAACAGAAATCCACCTTTGTTCATAATTATACTAATACAAAATGCTTTGCTATATAGCTAGAGTCTTTGACACTTTCTTCTATTAATGCACAAATGTAACTATCATAGATGGTGTGCAGACTTCTTAAACTGCTTGATATTTTCCTAATCATCCCAAAATCCTAGCATGCTACCGACCAAGTTAATTCGTATGCTTCACTACGAGATCCATCTCAATATATATATATAGCAATTCTTGTGAGGTTGTGGCCAAAATTTTGTTGTGATTTTGTGGATTTGGATTGTAAACTCTATTGTAGCCTATTATATAGGCGCGTCTATGGTGCGGGAAGGGTGGTTTGAGGTTTCGGGTTGAAACTCGTAATTTCCTGTTATTCACGTGGTAAAACTTTTTGTTAGATATTCAACATAAAAGTAAGCATTACACCAAATTATGTAAAGCTTTGTGTCTTTGTATGGTGTATAATTTTTGTCAATTGAAATCTATTAGTTCACAACTTCACATTGTTTGTTCTTTTAACAATTCCTGTGTGAATTGGATATTACCAACCTATTTAGTAGAGAGTTCAGCTCAATGAATTTGTTCAAGTCCTCTCCCACTAATTTGCTATTAAAAAAAAACATTCCCGATGTGAATTGAAGGAGCCGGAATCCTCTATGGTGTACTGCACATTGAAATATACCCACCAACAAATGAGTGTGATCGTGTAAACTACATGTGTGAGTGATCACAATATCTATTACGATACAACACTTATCGTACTCAATTCTAACCTAAATCAAAGATGATTTTAGAAAGATGAATTCCCTCTACATGTGTGAATAATCACAATACGATGCAACACCGTGCTGTTAACTTAATCAATCATAACCTAAATCAAAGATGGTTTTAGAAGGATGGATTCCCTCTGACCCAATCTTTCGACTTGCATGCCTCTACAAGACAAAGAGGCCTTACTTTATGGATTATGGAATTATGTAATGACCCACGCAAAGAATGTGCCATGTTTTGCTGTAATCAAATCCTTTAGCTAACCCACCGACTATCATGAAACCCCACAGAACAATTTGACTCTCTTGTAAGTTCATAACCCATATATACATACACTCCTGTTTCATTGTTTTTATGCTCATCAGCTTCTTATAATCCAAAATAATACTTGAAGCGAAAGCTAGTTACTGATCAGTACTTGCCATGACCCATAAAGCCAAACACAGAAAGAAATCACTTTGCAAGAAATCCATGCAAATGATTGTGAGCATAATCAAATTTTCTTCTCTTTCTCTTGCAAGTATGAACTTGAGAACGATTGTTCCTCCATCACTGCCTGACAGAATCCGTCCGGTGATAAAGGGCACAGTCACCGGCATGGATGCCTCACTGGCAGCTCAATTTCGTAGGAGTCAGAGGTCACAGGAGCCGGAAAGCGATTCCAAGTCTCGGTCTTACTTGATGGATCCAGGCAAGGAGGAGGAGAACTCTTCCTATATGATGTGTGGAGTTAACAATACTACTACTAGTGAAGAAAGTTTTTCGGAGTATATTAAGAGGTTTCATGAAAAGAACCAACACGATTCAATTGGGGTGTCCAAAAGCTCGCCATTTATATTGCCTCCACCACCTTCTCAAGCCAAGTAATTAATTAACTAGCCACCTCCATTATTTGGAATTTCTGTTTCATCATGCACTCATTTTCATATACTTGGCCCTCTGCTATTATATATAGTTATGCTCGTATGTTGAAAAGTTAAGAGAATTATAACTTCTCGAAGGTAAAGCTGTGTACATCTAATCCTCATTAAATTCTGTATAGCAAGAGCTCGTGCACCGAACTAGTTCAAGTGTTAATGATCTAGACATTAGCTTTATGGGGTTGTGTGTTAGCTTGAAAAGTTAGTAAAATAAATAAAAGAAAAAGAACATGATATGTAAGAAAATGTGTTTTAGCTTTTGAGCACATGCAAGTTACACTTCTCTTTATCCTCCACTACATATCATGCATGTATATTGGTTTTTTATTGAAAATGTGTTATATATAGCTTTTGAACATAAGTGAGACTTCTCTTTAATCTTTATGTACTTGATTTTGCAATCAAAATCAATTAAACTGATCATATCCAAGTTGGATGTTTCTGACAAGTGTATGCTTAAAGTTCTTTATTGTAAAGCATGCTTTCTGCAGGAAATAGTTTTTCAAATATTATTGTTGTATGTGGTATGTTGAAAAGACTGAGGCTGTGTTCGGTGTGTGGAATTGAAGGTTTGGAATTGGAATTTGTAGAATTAGAGAAAATTTTGATCAATTTTGTTAATTGTCTTTTTCCAATTCCATAAATTTCAATTCCAAAGCTCCAATTCCACAAATTTCAATTCCATGCAAACGAACACAACGTGAAAAAGTTACATGCTTGAATCTATTCAAGTTAATCATTTTCTTAGATGGAGTGATCTTTATATCGATGAATGCTCACACTTATGGAATTTTGGTTAGGAATGAGGAAGATTTATATGGAATTTTGGTTGGTGTTAGCGTGTGATAAGGTTCTTTCTTCTTCACTTAGTCGAATTTTATTCGAGATGTGTAGCATTGATCTAACCATACCAACCATACCTGCGAGAATCCTACGGACAACCAAAAAATTAACATGGTTAATGTTACTAATATTGACATTGTGATCAAGTGGCCTAGTGCACCAACAGACAAGAAAACTATAATAAATTCAAAGAAAGGGACTGATCACAATTTCACAGAAACAGATACTTTGTTTATTACTCAGTATTGGTTTCCTGTCGCTTAACATTTATTTCTATGCAATTCTTCAATATTCTAAGCTCTCAGATAAAGTTTTTTTGCAATCACAAAACAATATATATATATATATATATATATATATATATTTTTTGCAGAGTAGGGTATGCAGATGATGAGTCTTCCTAGTTATTTTGCTCAATTTTATGGTTATGCATTTGAATTTTTCAATAAAAGGCTTTGATCTACATGCATGGGACATGTCTCCTGTATGGCTAAAAGGTATAGGCCATATGCAAAGGTGGTCTTCCTGACATAAGCGGTGCGGGAGAAACATGGTAACACCCGAAACAAAACTGAACCAGGATTTCCTCTTTGTTGAGGGGCCAAAAACTGCAATTCCAATGAAGAGTTGAAGCTCAAGCTACCACACTCTGAACTCACTTGGTGGTTGTCTGGGAACAGTGGCTAGGAACAGTCGCAACCTATGAGCTCAATTTGCAGAAGTAATAGAAATAAAGAACACAAATTTAAAAAGCTAAGACCGCAAAAGTTGATTCCCCAAATGTAAGTATGCTGCCAAAAAAAAAAGCAATGATTACTCCCTCTGTTTCAAAATAGATAGGCACTCCAAAAACTGTGATAGATGTGCGGAAACTGTGATTCCAAAAACTGTGATAGATGTGCGGAAACTGTGACTCAAAATGTCCTACCCCACGGTCCAACATGATCGGAAGCACCCTTTTCCTCGGTACTGCCACCAGGAAAGAAAATTTTCAAGTTCTAAAGTAATCCTAAGTACAACCAAAAAGTCCAAAATGGGCAATAAAATCACAACATCAATTGCATCACACACAGAGAATATCCAAAACAGAGATATTTTTCAAAGATGAAGTTGAAAAAGAACCAAAAGGAGACCACATAACAAAGAGTACCAGGTGCTGAAATCACCACACCACATTAAAGGACCAGTCATAATAAACATGAACCCCAACCCACTGGAAAAGACAGGACATCTTTCATAAATATTTGTCTCTAACCCTGTACAATAAAAGGAATCACCTAATAATCTAATAACCTAATCTTTATGTCTAAATCCCAACCTAACTAATCCAAACTTTAATCTTCAACCCCCTTTACAAACCCAGCAGTGATTATTATTATATTCCATCAAGCAACACTAATGATGCTATCCCCACTACTGCTCTTGAAGCTGCTCCCGGACATTGCCTGAAAACCCGACCCGTGTCTTGCAGGCTGATCGGACGACGATGATGGTGATGCAGGGAGCTTCAGGGATAGAGACAAGGGGTCGGTGGTGGATGTGTTGTTGTTCAAGTTGAGTTCTGCCATTTTTGAGGATGGAGGTACGGGAGGAGTGGGAATTGACCGGACCAGCTTGGGTGAAATGTTCGCTTCATTGCTTTGAAGTAATGTGAGACCCTCTGTGCAGTTCTCATTGATGATGGGTAACCCGACTGGACTGAGTGTCACCGGAAAAGCCGACACCGGATATCCTCCAAGATTGTTGGATACATGTGGCTGCAGTGGTGGTTGGTGTGGTATGGCTTCTTGGTGACCTTGATCTTCTTCCATAGCCATAGCGCTACCCCTAAACTGTCAATTGCAAAACAATACAAAACCACAGTGAGAAAGAAAAATAAAATGTAATCTAAAATAGTTTGATCATGACAACAATGTTAATGATGACTGTCTCGTGATTCCATTCGGTAGATTAATTTCATCAATGTTAATGATGAATTTTAACATAATGGTTCGAAATTTTACTTATTTGAATTTGGTTACTTTTATGACAACCATGAACCGGATGAACAAATGGATTTTGACATCACAACAAATCGAGTCAATAATTATAATTACAACAAATCGAGTCAATAAATTATAATTTGAGACACTTTGAAGACAAGCATGACAGTCAAAACATATGAATTTAGATTTAGATTGTGAATAAGTGAAGAAAACATGCTGATAACTAAAAAACTGAATTGGTTGACAAATTTCTAAAATTACTTTATATATTAAAAATTGTTTGTTTTCTTTGGGTCGAGAAAATTCTGTGTTTTGAGTCATTTCTTAACTTCATTATTAAATTATTCTAAGAAATTAAACCAAAACTAAATTGGTTGCCAAATTTCTAAAATTACTTTATATATTAAAAATTGTTTGTTCTTTGGGTCAAGAAAATTCTGTGTTTTGAGTCATTTATTAACTTCATTATTAAATTATTCTAAGAAAGAAAATAAATGACAAAGAAGAATTACCGCAGAATCGGTGGTGATGTCGAACAGACTAGATCTCCGGCGCCTCCTGTTATGGTTGTTTCGACGGAGAAAATACTTCTGAGCATGGCTTGCCACTTGAGTAGGTGTACGCGTCTTCACGAAGTTCCTCGAAATCCCTCTCCAATCGCCTTTCCCTACCTTCTGCAACCCTAACAAGAAAAGCCTGTGCTCCTCCTCCGTCCACGGTACTCCTATATATTTATACACACACAAACACAATCAACAAACAAATCAATCGGCTAAAAAACTCTCACACACATATATACAAACACATGGTGTGTGTGTATATATATAGTTATGTATTGCTGGATGTGTCCGTATATAGATTATAGAGTACCTCTCTTGCGCTCACCACTCCTGGCGGAGGCGTGAACGATGTCGTCGGAGGCGTAACCGGCGTTGACATCGGCGGTGGAGTCCTGAGTCTGCTCGTACTGGGCCAGATTGGTCATGCTCGCGCTCTTCCTGAACGATCCCTCCGTGACTCGGACACCGAATAGCATGATGCCGTTGGCGGCGGCGGCGGAGGCGACCGCGCCACCATTTCCTCCGCCGCTGCCGTCTGGGCAGGTGCGGGAGTTGTGGCCGTTGTGTCCGCACTGCGAGCACACGCGAGACATGGTGGTGGTGGTCGTCGTTATCTTGCCTTCAGGGTTTGAAGAAACTGGTATTTGAATCCGTATAATGAAGTCTCAGCTCAATGACAACCAAGAGAACTCCTCTCTCTCTCTACTGGAAAAGGACGAGAAGGGCCACTTTGGCTGATATACTACTCCGTAGTAATTAGGGTTTTGTTTATTCAATATTTATTATATATAAACTTTATATATTGTTTTTTGAGTTGTGTTAAATAAAATAAAATAAATAAATAAATATTGAAGATTTAAGGGATAAATTAGTGGAGGAAATTTTTTTAGTAATTGATATTGTTTCTTATTATTGAAGATTTGGTGTTTCTAAAAATTAATGGAAAAAAATCCTCTTTATTTTTTATTTTGTAAAAGTGATGTAACCGTGAATATAGACTATAATAGTTGAACCACGTAATATCTTACTTTTGTTTTATACTTTATAACAATAAAAATAAATGAATAATATTTAGGTGAGATCTACACCATACTCACTGTTGATGTAACTAATAATAAATGAACACCCACTAACCAAAATAAAGATGGTGATTTGATTATCGTTTATGATTTGATAATTAAAATAAGGACAATACTTAGATCAACCATCACAACATACTCATCACTAATGTGGACCAATAATAAATGGACACGTCATATTTTAATTACCAAATCATAAATGGTAATCAAATCACTATCTCTGATTTGGTAATTGAATATTTATCCACCATCTTTGATTTGTTAATTAAAGATGATATGTCCATTTATTATTGGTTCATATCAGCGGTGAATATATTGCAGATCTCACTAAGGAGGGCCTAAGCATTTTCCATAAATTAAAACGTATACATTTATTATTGATCCACATTAATGCCCAATATAGTAGTATTGTTGAATTTAAATATTATTATTTGAGTCATTTTATTTATCTATATAACACACATGTTTTTCATGTTTCAGACTTCACCCCATCTGCAGCCCGGCGCTCTTGTTCAGCATAACCAATTGTGCGCAAATTAATTTTTTAGAGGCTTCAAATTTAAAGTTAGGAGCTCAGGTCTCTTTGGTACATGAGTTTTTATTTTGATTGAATAGTGTAACAATGAATGGTGAATAAAATACGTTTAGTGAGAAAAACTGTTTTGCTTTGTATAATATCGAAACGTTTCGTGAATAGTGGTCAAAAATCAAAACACCGACTTGATATTTTTATATATTTTCACGTCTTAAATGACATTTTAAAACTAATCATTATATTTTTTAAACTTACAATATTTTTTATTAAATATATTTTTAAATATATTTAATAAAAAATGGACGCTACCAAATATTTTTTATATTATTATTTAAAATAATTTACAACAAAACACTTGTTCTGTTGCAAGTTAAAATTAAAATGAGTACCAAGTGGACCATAACACAATAGCATTACATTAACCGGTATCAAATGACCAAATTATAGTTTAAAATTGTTTAAATATATAAAATTATATTTATTTTTTTAGCATAGTAATTGGTCAGATGTTAGATTAGAAGTTAAAAGGAATAGTTGAAGTTAGAGAAGGCGGCTCAAACCTCAACACTCCAAACCGTGGAGCTTCCCAGTAACTAGGACACAATGCATTAAGCATGCCTATTTAAAATTATAATTTAAAAAAACCATAAAAACCATTAAATAATTTCATACTTCAAGTCAAACCCAATTCATTTTAGATTCTAAATATGAAAATAAATTACAGTCAATGTTGACAATCATAACATTACTGTTACATAGAAATTATCATCTTTGTTTCAAAAGTTTAAATATTAATGAGTATATAATATTTAGAGATTATATCAAAGTTAGTATCCTCCACCATATTCAACCTTTGAAAAATGAATAAATCATGAACATGACAAGATGAGTTGGCACGGACTTAGTGAAAACAATTGTCCCCGAAATACTACTTTCGTTTCTATTTAGTTGGCACGGACTTAGTAACGGTTCAGCGAAAGCAAATGTCCTTATTAAAATATTACTTTCGTTCCTATTTAATTATTCATCTCGTAAATTATGACTCATTATAAATTATAACTCACAATGAGTCACAATTTACGAAATGGACAACTAAATAGGGATGAAGGGAGTATATATATATATATATATATATATATATATTGCTATTTTATGCCTATTAATTTTTTTTTCAAACCTACTTATTTTATTTTAATTGGTAGATGATATATACAACAAATAAGGGACTGTGACCCTCCACTTTCTTGTATTATCATACATAATTAATAAAAAAAACTCTTAATTAGGTAATTCACTACAATAAATCGTTGCACCTATTTATTACATTGAATTTTATATATATATATATGCAACAAATAAAGAAGTGGACCTTACACTTACTTGTATTATGCATAAATAAACAATTAGAAACTTTCAGTTAGGTAATTCATAACAAAAAACCGTGCAACTATCCGTATTCTTTTAAAAAATAATTATTGTACCGATTTATTATATTAAATTATCAAACTTGCTTATTTTAATTGATTTATATATACAATAAATAAGGGAACGAAACCTCGCTTATTTTTATTGTGCAATCAAAAGGTTAGATAATCCTAAAAGTATCACTGTTCATTTTGATTTGATTCCTGGGTCAACATCGTCGACAATATTTATGGATATAGAATGAATAATCATGATTGAATAATTGTAGATGACGCTTCACTAATCCACAACACTGATTTAACGCGGGACCAAATATCAAATTGATTTGATTCAAGGTAATTAATAAATTTAATTTGGGTATGATGAGAAAGTTAAGTTTGGTCAGAAATGTTTGCTTATTAATGGAATGTACTAAGATAAATAAATATATATATATATATATATATATATATAGTAAAAAAAAAAAAGGGATGGTGGAGGAGGAGAGTGACTCTCCATCGTCAAATTGGCATATTCTCTGCTCCTCTGGGAAAGATTTCATTGTCTGTATTGCCTGCTCCTTCTTTATTTAATGACCTTTGGTGGTGGGTGCGATTGTGTGAGGATGAGTGGTTTGTGGACCCACCATAATCCCAAACCATTTGTACTACTTTCTTCTCATTATCTCTTTCCATGTGGATGCCTTTTCATGACCCTAGCTTTTTTTTTTTTTTTTTATTTCTTTATTTGCACATTTCGTTCCATGAGCTTTTCTTTCAATAATTCCAATTCTTCAAGTCGACATTATTTAAATTTTCATAATTATTTATTTCACATTTAAATGGATATATATTGGTAGCTTAATTTTTTTTTTTCAAAAGTTGAGAATATTAATAAAATAAAATAAAATAAAATAGTGATACTCACAGACCGAACATTTATAGTGAATTGCTTAATTGAATAATTTTTAATTGACTATTTATATCAAATATAACTAAATAGAGAACTTTACTTTTTTATTTGTTATATAATTGACCAATTAAAAAAGTAAGTTTAGCAATTCAATAAAATTATTCAGTTGCAAGAATTATTTTCTTAAAAAAAATATATACAATAATCTTTTTAGATCTGACTTTTTGGTCTTTTTAAAATTCACTAAATGATACGGGAAAATTAAATAGAAAGAAGATTGATTAGTTAACCGTCCATTGATAAAGTTGTCATTGTCCAAATTTTTTTTTTCCTTTTGTCTCTATCTTTAATTCATAAAAAATAATTTAGATTACTAATACGTTTTAGTAAGACTTACAAAATAATAAACACTTTTTTTATTAAGTTTGAATTTTTAAAAGTAAGACAAAAAAATTCAAAAGAGTCATAAATAATTTATTTCACAAATCATCTTTAATTTCCATGGATAAGTGACTATAAATGATAACTTTATAAAATTTTAGGAGGTAAACTTTACATTTCTTATACAAAATTACCATTAATAACCATGAATAATTATTGAAAAATATTTTGGGGGGCCAATTTTAATATTCTATACAAAATTACCATTAATAATCATTAATATACTATACATTATTACTACTAATAAATAATTTATTTCACAAACCATCTTTAATTTCCACATATAAGTAACTATAAATGAGAATTTTATAAAATTTTAGGAGTCAACTTTAATTTTCTTATCCAAAATTACAATTAATAACCATGAATAATTAGTGAAAAACATTTTGGGGGGCGAAATTTAATATTCTATACAAAATTACCAATAATAATCATTAATAACTTATACATTAAGAATTTGAGCACTAAATTTATCGAACGAGACAAATGTTACTAAACCACCTATGATGGTTAATCACTATTTGCTTATTATAATTTTACTGCCATTTTCTATAAAAAGATACTAATAATGGTAATATTAATATTGTATGTGAAATGTTTTTGTTTTTGTTTTTTAATTATTGAGCTGTTATATAGAGAAATTGAGAAGCACTGGCATTTTAGAAAAGCTCATTTGGATCACGTGGTTTTTCCTTCGTCTTGCTCCGTCCTGCCGCGTAGGACGTCTAGTGAACTATTATGTGTGGGCCCACAACTTGTATACTATTATTGTAGTGCTCATTGTGTAGTCAGTTGTCTACATTGTTTGGCTACTTTCGATTCACACGAAGTTGTGTGGCGGCTAATATTCCACTTTTCTTTTTTTCTTTTTTCTTTTTAATTATTTATTTATCATTATATTTAATTTAGAATTGCAAAGAAGCTGAGTTTTAGGTTGTTCGGCAGAAACTCGTTTGTTTATGGCTGAACTTGGACTCATGACTAGCTCAAATAATTCAGCCCAGACTCGGCTCGTTTAAGAAATTAAATTAAATTCATGTTTAAAATTTTTATTTTATACTTTCAAAAATTAAATAATTTCAACAAAAAAATAAAAAATACAAATGTAAACAAGCCTCTAACAAATCTATTATTGGTCATGAACATGAACAAGGCTTATGTGTAGGGGTAGAGCACATGCCCCCCCCCCAGCCCCTGTATTATTATAGCTATTTTCTTAATTTTTTTACATATATATGAAAATTTGTTTGTAATGACCCCCTAAAATAATTTTAGTTTTTAAAATTCTCTTTAATTTATCCTTATTTTCTTCTTTCTCTCTTTAAATTTCTTTTTCTTTTTAAAGTTGTGACATTCTTCTTTCATTTTTCTTCTTCTCCTGTTACCTAAAATTCTTCTTCTTCTTCTTCTTCTTCTTCTTATTTTTTTTTTTTTCTTTGTTTAATTTTTTTTTTTTTTTTTTTTTTTTTTTTTGCACTATGCCGCTTAAATTGAAATTCCAGTCCCTGGTTAAATGAGCATATTCGTGAAAAATTATTTATTAAAATCGTTATAAACGTAATACAGCGAATGAACGGTTACAAATACTATGAACTTATAATATATGTTATTGTATTGTTATATCTACCGACTTAAGTTTATTATTATTATTATAATCAATAGCAATCTTAATCATACTCCAAAGTCTTAATTTCACTATCCACCGTTGTTGATAAGGCGGGCTTTCTTGTAAATCTGTAGACCACATTTATTCAACGGATAGAATTTAAAAGTTGTCTAGCCCTTCATGCCACGACTTTTATAATGTCAATTTCTTCTAGGGATGGCCACGAATCGAATTAAGTATTAATTTTAATTCGATTCGCTCACAACGGATTAGGAAATTTTGAATCCGCCACCAATCCATTAGTTCACGGATCGAATCGGATCGGATCGAATTCGTGAATGCACGGATCGGATCGGATCCAATCCGCAAACTAAATTATCCAAATTAGTCTATTTTTAATTTTTTACCAATTTTATATTCAATTACAAAAGTGTATAATAAAACATAGATTAACCCAATTTAAATGCATAATAACAAGAATAATCAAATTGTAAAATATTGCATAACCAAAAGGACCGTAGTTATCCAAATTATCAAAAAAAACACTTAATTAGTTACCAAAAAAAATACTAATATGTTTTATATCAGTGTGTAATATACTAATATGTATAATACTTAATTAGTTACCAAAAAATAATAATAATAAAAAACAATATGTGACACACAGATTGCCACAGAGTTGTTATATATTAATATTATATATATATATATATATATATATATATATATATATATATATTACGGATTACCCACTGATTGCTATGGATCGGATCGGATTCACGGATAGGATCGAATTTTTGATAGCCTAATCCGTGATTCGATCCGTGAACTATGGATTCAAATTTTTAAAATCCGCCACCGATCCGTTCCGCAAACCCGATCCGATCTATACAAATTGGATCGGGTTCGCGGATTGACGGATTTTTTACCCATCCCTAATTTCTTCTATTCATTTGACAACATTTTCAAACCATTTAATAATAATTATTTATTATCTCAAATCATTCAATTTTTTAAAAAAGAAAATACAAATTTTTTTTTTTTTTTTAACCAACAAAATAAAATAAATGAACTGAACATTGATGGAAAGTATGACTCTGCGAATCGACCAATTCCTAACAATTTTCAAGTCTTTATATTAAGACACATTGCTATACCGATATGTCTCAATATGCATCTTAATATTGACCAATAGAACGAAAGTATGGTTGGACGAATTGACCAATTCGACATTAAAACCAGCCAATTTACTTTATGGTTTCTAATGTGTAAAAAAATTATGAATTTAATTACCAATGTGCCATTAACCTAATGATATATATGTGTGTATATATATATATACAGCTAAATTAAATGTAGAAAAATATAAGCAAGACTCCTAATAATTGTTTATTCAGGGAATTACAAATGTCGCCATTTGTTAACAGTATGTTAATGACGATAAAATGACTTAATCTTAGATCACGATTAATCACACAAAAATGCAGATATTAGTGAACACAGACATATATATATATATATATATATATATATGTTTAAACAAACTCGTAATTGCGATTTGTCAGGTCCCATTTGCTAATAAACGACACAAAAGACAATCCAAAGCTGGTTGGTATCATCAGAGAGACCTTTGTAGTCACGCAAGTCACGTGATAGGATAGAAAAATAACTCGTGATCCTCTCTAATTAATATCTTATTATGAAATCTATAGCATCAATTATTACAATTTATTAGAAAGACAAGATTGCCGATTACATTAGAGAAATCTAATACAATTATATATATATATATATATATATATATATATATATATATATATATATTTATTGGTCTTCTTAGACAAAAACTAATGAGGATAGTTGAAAATAGGAGTGACGACTTTACCTAAGGCCTAAGACTAAGAATTGAATTGTTGTTAGCAATAATCCAATTTCATTTCTGGCATGTGTAGAAAATTCAACATAAATTAATTCCCATAGCAAAATTAAATGATCGCGACTGCACATTGTGAAACATAATTCACTAGATGCAGTCTACCGACTCACTTGGGGCTTGTTTGCTTTTATTTTGTGTTTTTTTGTTTTTATTTAAAATAAAAAAATAATTTTGTTGTAGTGTACAACGGTATTTGGAATTATGTTTACTAGTTGCAAGATTTATGTGAAAGTAATTATATGAAGAAAAACAATGTTGCAACTTGCAAGATTGAAAAACAAAATGACCACTTAAAAAAAGTTTATTTATTTTTTGTGTACTGCTCGTCATTAATTTTTGTTACGCTGTTTTTGTTATGATGCGAAAAGATTAGAAAATATTTTTGATTTGGGCCTTTTTTATTTTTATTTTTTACAACAAATACGATACTAAATCAAATCTAAACTAAAATTCAAAATTCGTTACAACATGTTTACCCACAACCTATGTAGCACGGACATAGAATACGGACACGATACGATACAGATACATTGACATGTCAAATTTTTTAAAAGTAGAACACGGGTATGGCGTGGACATAACTATATAATAGTATAAATTTTTATTATTATACATCTATTCAGTAATACTATTAAAAAACTTTAATTCATTTATAATTTTTATATTAAGAGTTGCTTTGAAGTGAATTAGAAAATGAAATTATGTCATTATTTTAATCATTTTTATATCATATATACCATTATTTCACTTCTTTGTCATGCTGGTACTCGTATTCATATTATTTTCAACATTACTAAGTAGATTTGTGTTAGAAATGTCCTACAAGTGTCGACAAAGTGTCCGGAAAGTATCCGGGAAGTGTCCGAAATTATAAAATTAATTTTTATTTATGTACACATATATGAAGTGTCGAACACGTATTCAAGGAGTGTCCGAGGAGTATTGGTATTCGACACTAGTACGACTCCTTCATAAAAATGTCCGTACTTCCTAACCCACAACACAACACACGAAAGAAAAGTGGTTGCCTTCCATATCAATCTTATTTTTATGGACAAATTACACAAAGGACCCCTCAGGTTTTCAACTTGTACATGTAGATATAAGATGGCCACAATATAACATAAAGGCCCAAATTAACTGTTTGTTCTGTTTGACAAACACACCCACACATGATAAAATGACTAGAATGCCCCTTGACTTGTCAATTGACTAATTTAAATGTTACAATTACTAATTTATCCTTTTAACTAATTTTAAAGAACCAAACTAACCTCTTCATTATTACACAGAATACATATATCATCACTTCCACTTATACATACCATATATACATATACATAGATATCTACACAGAAAGTGCTCTGTCTGATTCCTCTGGACTTGTGCCTAAAAAAACCACCAAATTACCCCAACTTCCTTTGCGACCTCGCTGCTAACGGTTAGTTTCCGGTGAGGGTGAACGGCTACGATAATTCTTTGCCAAATTCAAATCCCTAATGAATGTCACTGTACCCCCACCCCAATCAACACATTCTTGTACGAATCAAACTCGACAATTATCGAAACAACCCCTAGCAGACTCTGATTGAATATGGGTCTCTTGTAAATGGGGAAATTTTCACAAAGAGGCTAATTAGATTACCAATTTCCACAACAACTTTCACATACTTTCCATCATCATCATAACTTCATTGAAACCAATTAAAGATTGTTTCTTCATTTTTATGCCATCCATTCACATACACAACAAAAAGTCCTTGACACAAATCATTTTGACCTCATCATAGCCGAGTGACCCGATTCCTCTGTTCCTAGCTCGCCGGTTTGTCACCACTATCACCACATAACAATCCACCATCCGAGCTTAACCTCGCTCGCCGCATCCGAGCTCGCCGCCGCCGCCTCCATCACAGCCGACATCCTCCATGGCCGAGCCCATCAAAGCCGAGCTCACCGCCACCTCCATTAAAGCTGAGCTCGCCACCATTATCCTCAAGCTCACAGCCAAAGCTGCAACCAGCCTATTGCTGTCACAGCCAACCCATATCCACCTAAACGTGCACAAGCTATCATCGCCAAAGCTGGATTCGTCTCGCTATACACTGCCGCAGTTCATCTATAGTCGTAGCCGCCGTGAGTCATCCACAGCGATTCAGTTCTACCGCCGTTCCGACCTACCACTGCATTTCATTGCCGAGAGTCCTTTTGCTCGGCGGTGTTGTCGTTGTTCGCCGCCGTGTGGTCGACCTGCCCACCACCACCCATACCCGATAGGGCATTGAACAAGCCAAGGCAACAGATCCGTCTCGATGCTAAAAAATAAAAAAATAATAAAAATAAAAATAATAAAAAAAAAAAAAAACAGATCCATCTCGATATGTTTAGAGAGAGAAAAGAGGAGGGATGTGGTAGGGAAGCGATGTGGTGTACCTAGGGGCAAAAATAAAACTTCCCAATATACAATATCTTTTATTTTTTTCATTAAAAATAAATACTTTAATTTTAAGGTCAAAAGTGTAAATTTATATTGATTTTTTGTGGTCAAACAGTCAATATGGACATTTCTGTAATATTGCTATAACTTTTATCTACATGCACGTGGTTTGTGTAATTTGCCCTATTTTTATTTTGTGTTTTTTGTTTATATATATATATATATATATATATATATATATATATATATATATATATTGTTGTAGTGTTCAATAGTATTTAGGATTATGTTTAATAACGTAAAATTCGTTGCAATATTTTTGAAAGCAAAAATATGAAGAACATGTTTGGTAAAACAACGTTGCAACTCACAAGATTGATAACTGATGAGGTAAATCTCTAAAAGAAGTTGTATAGATAAATAAGGTGATGAGGTGATAAATGTTGTTAGCAACATAAATTCAAAAAGTAGTTTTGATCTGATAAATATGAAATTCAAATTATCGACAAAGGCTCTCTTTGAAGATTGTAACAAACTCTTAGCTCGGTTGGCTATAAAAGCAAACTCCTACCAACCAATAAGGTAAGGGCAATATCGAACTCCACTTCATTAATTGCTTAATTTATTTCTTTAGTAAACTGACTTAGCCATCGGAGGTTGTTTGGCAGGCACCACACCGGTGTCAAGAAAAAACATTGTCGTTTTGGACTGTTGTAGACTAATCTTCATCAGTTGTCACTGTAATACCCCTAATTTTAAAAGGATAGTATCGGCATTTTAATTATGGTTTTATTGCATTTTTGTTTGATTAATTGATTATTTGCTAACTTGTTTAATTGTTTTATTATTTATTTTATTTAATTATTTAATTGTGTATTTAACAAAAAATGAATTAATTGTATTTTTATTTTCTTTAATTGACTAATTGTATTTTTATTTTTCTTTATTGGAAATTACTTGTTTTAATTGGTTTTATGGTTTATTAGTTTAGTTAATTGGTTTCAATTAGGGTTATAAGTTATAATGTTAAAATTAGGTTTTATTCTTTTAAAAATCACGTATGGGCCGACTAGGGTTCAGTTTAGGGTTTTAATTGGACTAAAGTTTTGTAATTACCTATAAATATATATGTCATACGTCTGCCTAGGGTTTTAGAACCCTATTCACGGCACAGTGAAGGCAGAGCGACATAATAGAGACTTGTGAGAAAACAGAGCAAGTTCGGTGAAGGTTTCGGCTGTGGCTTAAAGGTCGGACCTAGGAGGAGGGAAGGTTGAGTAGTAGGAGGTTGAGTTGACAGTAAACGGACGTCATCGGAAGCTTAGGAAGACGGCGACAAGGTTTTGATTCCAAAACCACACAGGCAAGTTCTTTTCTGTCTCTCTCCCCTTGACCTGTGTTTTGTGCATACTGAGATGGTCTCTAGGGTTTTAATTGAATGTTAACTGAATCTTGCATGCTTAGTTTATGGTAAATTACTCGACTGTATGTGTTTTAATTTAATCTGTAACTGTTCTTGCAAGTTGGAGTTCGTTGTATGTTTTAAGTATAATGAATCGGTGATTTTTTTCTAATTGTTGTTATAAATTTCTACTGTTGTAAACAAATGAGTGGGATACTACTGGGTATAAATTAGATTCTTAGGTTCAGTATTAATGAAGAACAGAAGAGTTGGAAGTGGCCGGAGACGAAGCAGACGGTCAGAAACGGATCGGGGCTCTCAGAGAGGGAGAGAGCCGGCTCCATGGAAGAGAAAGCCGGCTCCCTCAAGTGCAGAGCTGGCTCTAGGGGTTAGAGAGCCGGCTCCCACCCCTTTAGAGCCAGCTCCATGCATGGATAGAGCCCGCTCTCAAGTTTTGAGAGCAGGTTCCCTTGTTTTGACGTGTTCTAGAATGGTTTTGGGCACTGTTTGGACAATTTGGGTTTACCTTTCTTCCGTACCCTTAAAAAAGCTTTTGAATGAACACTAGAATATGAGCAGGCATTTCTATAACTAAAGGAATACCTCTCCTCACCACCACTTCTGTCTAGAGCAATACTAGGAGAGGACTTGTATTTGTACTTGGTTGTCTCCTCATCAGCAGTAAGTTCAGCTCTGATTCGAGAGGAGGATGGGGTTCAGAAACCAATGCATTACACAAGTCGGGCACTTAGAGGTGCTGAGGAAAGATATCTGAAAATGAAGAAATTAACATTTGCCTTAGTCGTGTCAGCTAGGAAATTCAGGCCTTATTTCCAAGCTCACAAGATAATGGTACTAACAGATTAACCTCTAAGACAAATTCTCTATAAGCTAGAGACTTCAGGTCAACTTATGAAATGGTCAATAGAACTTGGGGAATTTGACATCCAGTATAGACCCTGAACTGCAATAAAAGCTCAGGTGGTAGCAAATTTTGTTGCTGAATTCATACCTTCCCAAGAAGACTAGATCAACATTTCCACAGAAGTAAACCCTCAGATTCAAACGAACAAAAAAGCCACCCGGACTCTGTTTGTTGATGGGTCATCAAATGCATATGCTAGTGGAGCAGGGTAGATCATCATCTCCCCAGAAGGAGAAAACATTGTCTATGCCCTCCGGTTTGGCTTCAAAGTAACAAACAACAAAGCAGAATATGAGGCCCTTATAACTGGGTTAAAATTGGTAAAAGTCCTTGGGGAGGAGCAGCTTATAGCATACACAGATTTTCAATTGATAACAAGGTAAGTCTGAGTTGAATACGAAGCCAAAGATGAGAAAATGAAGGCCTACCTAAAAAAGGTAGAATAATTGAAAAATCATTTTACGAGATTTTCAGTCCATCAGATCCTACAAGAAGAAAATGCGATTGCAGATGCTTTAGTTAGATTGGAAACCGCGTTAGATCCAAAGGTGAACAAGGTAATGCCATTAGAGTACCTAGATAAGCCAAGTATACTTCAAGAAGTTCAAAGGAAGTACAACATATGGTGCTTAACATGAGATCGACATAACCTATGATAAAGTATATTAAAGAGGGAGAACTTCTTGAGGACATAAATGAGGCCCGAAAAGTTAAAATTCGAGCAGCAAGGTACACTCTCATCAAAGGGGTGTTGTACAAGAGGGGTTTTTCTTTACCCTACCTGCGTTGTGTTTCAACTGAAAATGCAAGGTATATTCTAAAGGAGATACACGAAAGAGATTATGGTAATCACGCTGGGGGGTCTTTAGTACACAAAGTTATTCGATATTGGCCCACTATACAAAAGGATGCTATGGACTATGTGCAAAAATGTGATAAATGTCAACGGTTTGCCAATGTTCCAAAACAACCACTTGAATAGATAACTCCCATGACAGGTTCGTGGCCTTTCGCATAATGGGGAATGGACCTATAATGTCCATTGCCCATGGGAAAGGGCCAAGTCCAATATGTTATAATGGCTATAGACTATTTCACCAAGTGGATCGAAGCTGAGCCATTAGAAAGTATTACTGTGATGAACATAAGAATTTTTGCTTGGAGGTCAATCATTTGCAGGTTTGGAATCCCAAGAGTGTTTGTCATAGATAATGGAAAATAATTTGATTGCATAAAGTTTAAGGATTTTTGTGCTCAACTAGGGATAAAGAACCACTACTCATCACCTGGACACCCTCAAGCAAATGGTCAGGCTGAGGTGGTGAACAGATTGATACTTCAGATGATAAAGAAGAAGCTTAAGGATAAGAAGGGAACATGGCCTGAAGAATTGCCCAGCGTGTTGTGGTCTTATCATACAACGGTAAGAACCCCTATAGGGGAAACCCCATTCCTACTGGCTTTTAGAAGTGAAGCAGTTGTTCCTGTTAAAGTCAATGTAACCAGTTTCAGGACTGAGCATTACGAGCCATGAGTAAATGAGAGAGAATTGTTATTGAGCTTAGACTTGATTGAAGAAAGAAGGGAACATGCTTAGATTTGAACGACAACTTATCAACAAATGGTGTCTAGATACTATAATGCCAAGGTCAACCCAAGAAGATTTTAACCTGGAGACTTAGTACTTCGCAAAGTTACCCTAGTAACCAAAACCCAAAGAGAGGGGAAGTTGTACCCTAACTGGAAAGGTGTTGGATGGAGCACCCTTGGAATGCTGAACATTTAAGGATGTACAACCAGTAAAACATTTATATGGCTGATTTTATTTTTTAATAAAAAGAGCTAGCTTGATAGCATGGCTTTATCTTCTACTAATGTTATATTCTCTCTGAATAATTTGACTTTCCAATAAAAAGGGATAGCATGTCTTCTTGTGATGATATTCTTTAATATGATGGTTTAATTATGATCTCATACCTTTTTTAGACTCTTTTACTATTGCTAATACATAAATAAAATGAGCACAAAATATTTAGTAAAAGGCGAAGTCAAGTTACTCTACCCCCTTATTACAGGGCGAGCTGAGTGAAACTCGTAAAACTCATTCCCTTATTAATGGGCGAGTTAGATGAAGCTCATAAAACTCATTCTGTATACATATATATATATGTGTATATATGATGTCTACTTCAATATTAAAAATTAAGGGGCAAAACATACAAGTTCAAACAACACCATTTTATGATAAAAGAAGTGCAGATTTACTACTAGAAAAACGACAAAACTCAGCAAGAAGAATGACGAAATCCAATTAAAAAATACCCAGTAAAATGAGAAGTCCCCAACTAAAAAAAAAAAAGAGATAGAAGATTGAGCTAGTCATTAACCTCGCTATCGCTCTCCAACTGAACTGAAGAGATTGAGCTACTCATCGATCAGCCTCGCTATCGCTCTCTAACTGAATTGAAGAAAAGCTTAGTCCCAAAAAATCAGAAATGGCTTAAGCTCGAAAAGCTTCAAAACCATCGATATACATCCTAGCTTGGGCCACTTTGAAGCTGCGGGAAGCCTTATACTCATCAACGGCTGATGACCCAGCCAGTGCCATCTCTCTGGTAAGTCCTTCCACTTGAGATTTAAGTCCTTCGGCCCTAACGTGCTTTTCTTGAAAGACGCTTCAACTTTGACCCGCGCATCTTTCTCTACATTGAGCTCTACAGTAACCAAATCAAGTTGACCTTAGTGCTTGATAAGGAGAGAAGCCATGTCCTCACGGAATGATTTTTCCATTTCAATAGCTCGAGATGATAAGCAAACAGCACGTGTGATGCACTACAAGAATGCAAGTTACAAGTTAAAAAAAATTAAAAAGAAGAAGAAAAAAAAAGTGGTTGAAGTAATCAGGAGCTAACCTTGCCGAGATCATGCAGTAACGTTTTTGCCATCTCAGATAAAGGATGAGAACTTAATTGAGTTAAATCTTACTTCACTAAAAAATTCTTTGTTCACTCAAACGAAAAACCTGGGCTGTCCAAAACAGATGTGTCGAAACTGAAAGGCTCCACAACAGGATGAGACACACCAACTTGTACAGTAGCATGTCGAATATTAGCATTGACCGAACCCATATGCTGAGGTGAAGGTTGAGAAGGCGAATAAGAGACGTCAAACACTGGTATTTTCCCACTAGGCATAGTTCTAGACTCACATTTCCTTTTAGGAGGAGTGGTAAGAGGGAGATCATTTGATTCCCAAGCTTAATCAAGAATTTTCTTGCTGAATTTCTTCAACATACCTAAAAAAAAAAAAAAAGTGTCATATGCATCTAATAGTTGTTCGGCCATTTAAAAAATATATATATACATATATATAGTATGTATCGTCTTTTGTACAGGATGACTCAAAAATAGGTTTGGGACCTAAACCGTGGACAAATAAGGCCTGGGCAGTTACTAACGTGGAAAAATCCGACACTCCATGGTCAACGGTGTTCAACACTTTTTCAATGTCGTAAGACGAAGCATCTTGCACTAATTTAAAGTTTGAAAAATTAATAGATAAAGATCGTAAGCAACTCAAAATCATCAACAAAAATAAAGTACCGAACTTACCTGAGGAGTTTGGATTGCCCCACACATAAGGAACAAATTTTCCTCCTTTGAAGAAGAGATTCTCATGAGGAGAAAATTCCCAATCGTCACCTGAAACATAGAAGAAACGATTTTTCCATCCTTTGTTGTTGGATGGATTTCCGGTAATGAGTACATTCCTCTTATCTCGGATGGAAAAATACCACCAATCACCTATCCGCTTAGGCAAATAACAATGGAGGAATTGGGCGACTATTAGCGAGCCGTTGCCACAAGTTCGCCAAAAGACCATGCATCCCAACATTATTCTCCAGGCATTTGGTGTAAGTTGAGTTAGGGCAAGGTTGAGACGGTTAAGAATTTATCTGATAATAATAGGAACAGGGAACCATAGACCAGACAAAATAGTGAACTTATAAAAACATATTTCACCCGGAACAAGAGTACAAACTCTTTCATTTGGAGCGGGAAGCCGTAGACGAACAGTTTTGGGAATCGAATATTTCGACCTAAAGCATTTTAAGTCCGCTGAAGTGAGTGAACATTCCATGTCTTGCACCTTCTCTACAAGCCTTTTGCATGGTGAAAATGAGTCGTACTCGGATCCTTCCTCATCACTGGTCTCTTCGCGCAAACTGATCATTTCATGTGTAGACATGGTATGATCGTCTAAAGAGTTTACAACAAATAAAAGTGTGTCCACAATTTCAACCACCGACTAATACAAGCGTTTAGCCACACCAGAGCTTATGAATTCTTGAAACAAATGATTCAACGGACTGAAGCGACTAAAATATAGGAGACAAGCAAAAACTAAAAAAGATTGGCGATCCAAAGAATCCAATATGTATATATATATATATATATATATATGAAAGAAGTTCTGCTACGAATAAAAAATAAAAAATAAAAATTGGCAAGTCGCTGAAATTTCTTCAACAAACAAGAACGATAGAGCTATCTAAAAATCTTACCCAAGTACGCTTTATAAAGAGTTGGTAAGTAGGTATTGCACTTGAGTTCTAATTGTTTTAGAATTGGATTAAGCATCATTGGGCAAATGTTGTTTCCTGTTTGTCATCAAATTTATCTATTTTTCCCATACTCCTAGTGCAGACAAGAAGGAACTCAGAATATTCTACACAATCACATTCTTACTTAGAGGAGTTTTTTTATCGTTCCTATTTTATCGACTACGATCTAAAATTATATATATATATATATAAAGGTAGAGGTTGAAGCCGAAACATGTTAACAAATACTTAAGTGGGCAAACCAAGCACGCCCACCTTCACCAAAGAGGGCGACCACTGATCGCCCATTCACACTTATTTTTATTTTTATTTTTTATTATTTTCTTAGCATAATCAATTCACTTGTAATTGGATTGGGATTTACCTTCCTCTTTCATCCGACCGCTGTTGGAACCGAACTGATATAGCGAGGGTTTGGCTTAATCTTTGGCCTTGATCTGTTTTACCCCTTCATCACTCATCACTCACCGGTTTTGTATCAGTAGTCATAAGGATTATAGCTCCTTTGACTACAAAGGGATCTACAAATGGGTTCGCATCATGTGAGGCTGCTGTTTAGCCGCGTTGATGATGGATGTGCCTTTATTTTAAGGATGTGGTTGTAATGATTAACTCAACTCCTTTGTTGATTTTGTGTTGTGGCTTCGGCTAAATTGTACAATTTATCATTTATACAAATACTTTACCACACACCAAAAAAAAAAAAAAAAGTAGGCGAACAGTAGGTTAAAGCAAAAGTATTCCATCATTATTAGGGAACCATTTAGTAAAGCAACATGGGTGCATGAAAGTAGCATAAACAAATAGTTTTTATTTTTTGTTCATAACATATACATATTAGAAAGTGGTGAGAATTTATAGCATGATCTCGACTATCGGCAAGCTAGAATTCGGGATCGGGGGGCAACTGATGAGGGAAATCTCTAAAAGAAGTAAAACAGATGGATAAGATGATGAGGTGATAAATGCCGTTAGCAATATAAATTTAAAAATTAGTTTGGTTTTGATAAATATGAAATTTAAATTATCAACAAAGGCTTTCCTTGAAGATTGCAACAAACTCCCAGCTCGGTTGGCTATAAAAGCAGACACCTACCAACTAATGAGGTACGGGCAATATTGAACTCCACTTCATTAATTGCTTAATTTATTTCTTCAGTAAACTGACTTAGCCATCGGAGGTTGTTTGGCAGGTACCACACCGGTGCTAATAGAAAGTGTTGTGGTTTTGGATCGTTGCAAACTAAACTTCATCAATAACTTTTCGACTAGTTCGTAACTTGTGAGATGGTCGACAACAAATTAAATAGAATTAAAGTTCAGAACTTTTTTTTTTCTTTTCTTTTTAAAGCATTTCTCTAATCATATTGATCAATACTCCAAAAGAATCAAGTATGAAAGTTGAACAAATGACCTCTACTTCTAAGTATAGTTTTGTTATTTATTTTGTGTTAGGAAGCACAACCAATTCTCGTGTTGCGTTTGGTGTGGAGTAATGAAATGAAATGGAATGTCTATTCCAAACATTCTTTTATTTGGTATATAATTTAAAGTGGGAATGGTCATTCCATTGTAATGAAAATCCGTTCCATAACTAAACCTATGAAATGACCATTATATTTTCAAGTAATTTTTTATAAAAAAATCAATTTCCTAAAAAACCCTTATGTTCCAAGTCCAAAAACCACCACTACCTTCCACCACAACCACCTCCGCCTTTCACCACCACCATCGTCAATGACTTTCGCTATTGCTATCACCTTTCACAACAGCCACCACCTTCACCACCGTTACCTTCCACCACCGCCAAGGCTACCGCTACCGCTTTTCACCATCACCACTGCCAAGGGCAAATTTAGGCATTGTCCATGGGGTGGGGTAATAGTAGTGAGGACACCAGAAGGAACGTGGGCCGGATATGATCCGCAGACATGGCATCGGGTCAAACAATTGAGTTCAGCCCATACAGGAGCACCGCAGAATGGGCCGAGCCCCGAGGATCCATCGGAGAAGGCCAAGCCCATTTGAAAGAAGGCCCAAAACTGATAGTCCAGCAGCACTTGTAATTGCCCATAAAAAGGCAGTGAAGAGAGTGAAAGGGGAGAGGATACTTTTTTAATTGAAAATGTAATGAGATTCTGTCCAAATAGAGAGAGAAAATTCTTTGCATCTTCAATTGGCGCCATCTGTGGGAAGCGATGAAGAACATTCATTCATACTTAATCGATGTCATGTTAATTCAAACTGATCCGTGAAAACGAAGCAAGATTTCTAGAAATTGAATCCAGATCGGAAAGATTGCAGTTTTTTCTGAAGGAATTCTTGATTACTATTGGTTTTGACGTGTTTGCGTCGGAATAACGCAGCTGAGATTTGTTTGATCGCAGCTAGATCCGGTGAGTTAGAAGCTAGAAATGCTCAAATCTAGCGAGCTGTGATCGCGATTCAGTGAATCAGAGTCTAGATCCGATGAGATTTGCATCGGTAAAGCTCAGATCTGATTAAGATCTTGTGATTCATGCCTTTGCATCACTCCGGAATCATGATAGGAGGCGAGAGCTCTAATCCGGTAGAGAATGTCCACAAGATGAAGCTTGATGAGTTGATGAACATGATCGAAGTTCTTAGGAGAGAGAATGCAAAGCTGAAAGCTGGAATGCAGTGCCAAGAAGCTCCGGCGGTTCTGCAACCGCCTCCGGTGGGTGAAGAGGTTGCATCTTGTTGTTGTGCGTCAAGGTGAACAGGAAGATAATAACCTGCCAAATCCTCATCACGAGGAGGTTAGGCCAGATGATTTGCCGCTAAATCCTCGCCGTTTTGATAATCGAGAAGGCTCAATTCACTTAGATTCACGACATGAGCAGATCAAGCGGAACGCGGCAATGACTTTTGATCCGAATCAGGAGAGGTTCAACCGAGAAGAAGCTGTGGAGTTTGGACCTCACAAAACTACACCGATCTGGCAGAAGGAATACATGGAGGAAAGATCATCCGATTCGCTTTATCGACCTTCAATGGCTACGTTAAACTACCGAAGCTCAGAAAGGAGATCTACGGATCAGAGAGCTGCCGCAAGGTTCCATAGAGAGATTGAGGCCCTTCGTTCAGTAGCTCGGACGGTTAACTTGCCGTTTACCGATGAAATTCTGAATGCTCTTAGTCCGAGGAAATTCTCCATGCCAGTTTTCATCCTGTTTGACGGAACTATTAACCCGATTGATCATGTGTATCATATCCAATTGAAAATGGCTCTGAACACAGAGAATGACTCCTTAATGTGCAAATGTTTTCCAACAAGCTTAGCTGGACCAACGCTTAATTGGTTCAAAAACTTACCGAGAGGATCGATTGATAGCTTTTGAAGCCTTTGCGATTGGTTCATTAGCCAGTACTATGGGAATAAGTGCCCGGTAAAAGATGTCTCCAGTTTGTTCACGATGCGGCAGTATGAAGATGAACGCATCCAAGCCTTTCTTACCAGATTCAATTTAACTAAGAGCATGGTGATCGAATGCCATCCGTCCACGGCGGTTCAGGTATTCAGGCTGGCCATGATTCGTGGGACCTCGTTCCACACAAGTCTGGTGGTGAACACGCCACAGACTATGGATGAGCTGAACGAAAGAGCTGATAGATTTGTCCGTTTGGAAGAGGAAGAGGCAGCTAATGCGAGGAAGACGTCAATTATATTAACGGAGGAAAAATCCAAAGCCAAGATCAGGCAAAAACCAGCTCCATTGCAGCGGCAGATCCCTTGGACAGCAGAAAAAAGGTCTAGGGAAGAGGAATTGGTCACTCCATTGAAAGTAACTCTAGCAAGGCTATACCAAGAAAACAAAGATAAGTTCCGACCTCCTTTACCTATCAGACAATCCTTGGAGTAGAGAGATAAGTCTAAGCATTGCGATTTCCATTCTGACTTTGGCCATCAGACTAACGAATGCAGGAACTTAAGGAAGCAGGTGGAGATGTTGATAGCTAGAGGGGAGTTCGCAGGTTATATTCAAGGCCCGGCGGTAGAGCAGAGCCGACCGACGGAGCAAGTGAAGAGGAATCAGAAGCCGAACTCCCACAACTTGCAACCAGTTCGAGTAATTAATGCAATTCATGGCCGGCCTGAACGTGAAGAGTCAGATGAACTACTTCGAGTACGGCTCCGCCAGGCGCATATGAAGAGGAGGATAGGCAGTGTAAACACTCTGCACCAACAGAGCGCATCAACACCGATAAAGTTTGACAAAACAGATCTGTTGCGTGTTCAGATCCCTCACGAGGACCCGTTAGTCATCAGTTTGACAGTGGCTGAATGTTTGGTACGCAGAGTTCTGATTGATCTTGGAAGTAGTGCGAACGTCATGTCGAATGACACATTTGATCGGCTCGAGATCAAGCCAGACCGGCTCAAGCCCACTGGGAATCCTTTGCTAGGATTTGATGGAAAACGAGCGGAGCCCATCGATACGGTGGAGGTAGTAGTGCATGCTGTAGAGAGGGTTCTGATGGAGACCTTTGTGGTTGTCGAGATTCTTCCTTCTTACAACCTTCTGATGGGCAAAGGGTGGATCCACAGAGTTCAAGGTGTTCCTTCTACTCTGCACCAAGTAATGAGATGCCTAGGGCCAGACGGAACCAAGGTGATTGACATTCATGGGGACTAGGTTGCAGCTAAGGAATGTTATTCAGTAACGCTGAAGTATGCTGGAAAAGGGAAAGCACCCATCCGTTCGGCAAGCCCGAGATAGCAATTACAGGAGCCTCCCCCCAAGCAGAATGGGGAGGAGGAGCCAGTGGACTTGACCGAAGAACCCCTAGTTGATGTACAGATCGATCGGGTCCGACCAGAACGAACAACCAGAGTGGGGGTAAGACTTGCTGAGGAGGAGAAACAGGAGTTAGTTGATTTCTTGTCTCAGAACGCCGATGTATTTGCATTGAGCCACCTAGACATGCCTAGAATCAATCATTCCGTATCCTGTCACTCCTTGAACATTAATCCCAATGCAAGACCTGTAAAGCAGAAGCAGCGAAGGTTCGCTCCAGAGCGTACCCGGATCATAGCCGAGGAGGTTGATAGGCTGCTTGATGGGGGATTTATAAGAGAAGTGTACTATCCTGACTGGTTGTCAAACATTGTTGTTGTACAGAAGAAGAATGGGAAATGGCGAGTGTGCATTGATTTCACCAATTTGAACAAAGCCTGTCCGAAGGATAGCTTTTCGTTGACAAAAATCGATCAAATGGTGGATGCTACTACTGGGTATGAGCGTTTAACCTTTTTGGATGCTTATTCTGGATATAATCAGATCCCCATGGACTCTGCTGATAAAGAGAAAACTTCTTTCGTTACCAAGCACGGGACCTATTGCTACAAAGTTATGTCGTTCGGACTGAAGAACGCCGAAGCAACTTACCAAAGGCTTATTAGCAAAATTTTCAAGGGTCAAATAGGGAAGACCGTGGAAGCTTACATTGATGACATAGTAGTAAAAAGCAAGAAGAAAGTTGACCATCTGAAACATCTACAAGACGTATTTGATGTGTTAAGACAATATGGAATGAAACTCAATCCAACCAAGTGCTCATTCGGTGTGAGTTCTGGTCAATTCCTGGGACATGTAGTTAATCATAGAGGCATAGAAGCTAGCCCTGCCCAAGCAGAAGCTCTGACTAAGAAGGTCGAGCCGACGACAATCAAAGAAGTGCAAACACTTGCGAGACGAATCGCTGCATTGAGCCGGTTCATTTCCAAATTATCAGATCGCTACAAACCATTTTTTGACACAATATGAAGCCATGGGAGACAAGTTTGGGGGGACAAACAGCGCCGAGCATTAACTGGTTTGAAGGAATATATGCAGAACCTTCCGGTCCTGTCAGCTCCAGAACCACGAAAGAATCTATTTTTATACCTCAGGGTATCCAGCATCGCGACAAGTGGCGTTCTGATCTGTTGTAAAGAGGGGAAGCAATATCCAGTGTTTTATATTAGCAAAACGATGACTGAGGCCGAACGACGATATTCAAAGGCCGAACGGGTGATACTCTCGCTAGTACATGCGAAAAGAAAGCTCAGGCATTATTTTGAATCCCATCCTATCATCGTTCTGACCACTTTCCCTATCAGAATAATCCAGCACAAGCCAGACCTCTCAGGGAGGATGACGAAGTGGGCCATAGAGTTAAGCTCATTTGACATAACATTAGAGCCTAGAACGACAGTCAAAGGGCAAATAGTGGCAGATTTTTTACTAGAATGTGATTCAGAAGACATGGAGGAAGACCTTCGTGGTTGCTTGTGGAAACTCTTTGTCGATGGATCCTCAAATCAAATGGGGGCAGGCATTGGAGTCAAATTGCAGACACCAGAAGGCACGTCCCTAAGTCAAGCGCTCTAACTTAAATTCAGAGCTACCAATAATGAAGTGGAGTATGAAGCACTACTGGCAGGACTTAAGCTCGCCAAAGAGCTGAAGGTCAGGAATTTGACTATTTTTAGTGACTCGCAATTAATTGTTCGACAGGTGAATGGTGAATATGAAACCAAGGATGAAATGATGGAAGCATATCATTCTGTTGTTATGTGGGAGGCCAAAAACTTTGAAAAAATTGATTTCATCCAAATACCGAGGGAGCATAACGAAGATGCCGATCGATTAGCATGTAGCGCCTCGGGTTCTAGAGAAACATTGGCAAAGGTGATTCCAGTAGGAATACTGAACCAGCCATCCATTTTTGAAGAACCTTCGGGCCTAGATCCTTGGCAAGTGAATGTTATTCTATATGAGCCAAGTTAGATTGATCCGATCATAACTTACATTCGGGATGGTACTCTACCTGAGCAAAGAGATGAGACTAGGAAAATCAAATTGAACGCTGCAAAGTACGCTATAGTGCATAACCAGTTATACAGGAGGTATTTTTCTGGGCCTTACTTAAAGTGCGTCACCCCCACAGAGGCTCAGAAGATGCTGCGAGATATTTATGAAGGTGTGTGTGGAAATCATTCAGGGGGAAGATATTTAGCGCACAAAGCAATGACGCAAGGGTACTTCTGGCCGAACATGTCACGAGATGCGGAAGAATTCTCCAGAAAGTGCGATAAGTGCCAAAGGTTCGGACCATTGATCCACCAACCACCTAAGGACTTGCACGTAATGGCCACACCATGGCCTTTCGCACAATGGGGGATGGATGTGGTTGGTCCTCTGCCAACTGCAAGAGCTCAGAACAAGTATATATTGCTGGCAACAAATTACTTTACCAAATGGGTAGAAGCAGAGCCATATCCGAGCGTAACGCAAACTCATGTAAGACGCTTCATCTGGAGTAATATTATTTGCCGTTTTGGTGTTCCGAGGTCAATCGTTATGGATAATGGGACTAATCTTGACAGCAAACAAGTCAGAGAATTGCTGGAAGAATATGGAATCAACCAAAAATTGGTAGCAGTAAGTCATCACCAGGCTAATGGACAAGCAGAAATTACGAATAGAATAATTTTTGCTTGTATCAAGAAGAAGCTGGAAAACCATAAAAGGAAGTGGCTGGACGAACTCCCGAACGTCCTATGGGCTTACAGAACGACCCCTAGACGGCCGACCGGGGAAAACCCATTCACCATGGCATACGGAATCGAGGCAGTCATACCGGTTGAATATTTGGTTCCGACGGTCCGAAGCTTAGCATGGAATTAGGAACAGAATGACAAAATGCTGAGATTTAACCTTGATATGTTAGAAGAAAAGAGAGGTGCTGCGGCAATAAGGCTTGCATCCTATCAGCAGACACTGGCTAGCAGCCATAACAAAAGGGTGAAGCACAGAGATTTCACAATTAGCGATCTGGTTCTGAAGAAGAAGGTATGAATGGTTAAAAAGATGATATCACCTTGGGAAGGACCATACAGAATTGCAGAGGTCATAGGGAAAGGGGCATATGTACCAGAGACCATGGCCGGAAGGTTGGTTAACAAGCCATGGAATATTATATCTTTAAAAAGGTATTATATGTAGAAAGTTTAAAGTTCTAATTCTGGCATCACTCATTTTCAGTTGTACAAAATTCTGAAATTTATAAAAAGCTATCTTCTTCTAAAAAGTTGAGTTTATGGAAACAACAAAGTAAGTGGCAGCTGGCACTATGAGCCGAACGTCAGAAACTTGTCAATATATATATATATATATATATTAAAGAATGAAAGTGGCAAGTAGCATTCTAGCCGAGCGCCAACCACTCAGCAAAGTAAGTGGCAGCTGGCATTATGAGCCAAACGTCAGAAACTTGCCAAAAATATATATATATATATATATATATATATATGTATATATATATAAAAGAGTGAAAGTGGCAAGTGGCATTCTAGCTAAGCGCCAACCACTTAGCAAAGTAAGTGGCAGCTGGCACTATGAGCCGAACGCCAAAAACTTGCTAAAAGTAAAAGAGTGAAAGTGGCAAGTGGCATTCTAGCCTAGCGCCAACCACTCAGCAAAGTAAGTGGCAACTGGCACTATGAGCCGAACGCCAAAAACTTGCCAAAAGTAAAAGAGTGAAAGTGGCAAGTGGCATTCTAGCCGAGCACCAACCACTCAGCAAAGTAAGTGGCAGCTGGCACTATGAGCCGAACGCCAAAAACTTGCACAAAAAGTTTGTTGTGTGGTAAAGTGACACACTAGCCGAACGTCAGCCACTGACATACAGAGAAGAACCAGATCAAATAGCATTAAATCATCAAGTCAAGGGATTTATGGCAAGAGTTCAATCAAAAGTCAGCCATCTCATTAATAATAAAGTTTCAGCGTTACAAAAAATGAGGTATACAGATGGTAAAAAACAAAAGGAAGGAGGTCAGTACATCAGAAAGGTTCCAACTAGAAGCATTTGCCCCGTCAGCTTCTTGATAATGCTGAACGGCCCCTTCATCATTGTTAGCGTTACAGTCCTCACGAGGAGGAGAATCAAGCTGAATGACAGAATCATTCTGCTGAGTTCTATCCTCATTGGCATTGGAAGAATCATTTTGCCGAGGCTCATCCTCAGTAGTAGTGGCGGAGGGAGCCACGGTGGACAAAGGAAGAACGCCTAGAGGTTGAGCAGTAGAGGGAGTAGGGATGACCCTGGAAGAGGCGATCTCTTGCATTCATCAAATATGCCCTCAGTAGGGGTGGAGTCTGGATTAACATAGACACCCAGATGATCAATCTCCAGCTCTTTGTCAACCTCATCAGGGGTAGAACCGGTCTGATCTTCAGCTGGAAAACGATCAGTATAACCCTCTCGGAACCCCTGAGAGTATCTGAGGGCCCCAACCCTGGAAAACCGAGCATGCAGAGCCAAGATACCACCATTTACCTTGCTGATGGTGCTGAGTAAAGCATCACGCTCGTCTAGAGCTCTTTTCTCAAAAGCCATCCGAGCGGATTGCTCATCACTCAGAAGGCGCTGAAGTTCTTCCTTCTCAGCCTTAAGAGATTCTCACTCGGTATGCCAGACACTCTTCTCAAGTTGTAGAGCGTCCTTTTCATCCTGAAGGGAGTCCGTTTCCTTTTTTAGAGCGTCCCTCTCCTTCTCAACTTTGTTGAGCTAAACCATCGACCCGGTATTCTGAGCACCTAAAGCATCGTTCTCCTTATTGGCTGCACCAAGGTTGTCAGAGAGCATACGAACCTTGGCATTTACCAGCTCAACCTGTTTCTACATGGCCATCATCCCGTACAGGGTCTGTAGAGATATACATAATAACTGATTAAGCCGAGCAAATGGTCAGAAGAAATCTAATGTATAGACTATGTAAAGATTCATTGACTGAGGGACAGAAGTTACCTCCATCGTAGATAAGGGGAACCGACTGAACACTTCCTTCTGAGACAGACCCTTAGCTACCTCAATATCCTTAGGAGTCCACATGCTCCTGTAGTATGCCATAGCGGTCTGACCGTCCTTGAACATGGTCTCGTCCGGCTTTACAGACGATCCATCTGTTCGAATAAAGCGAGGATTCCATGGTGCCGTTACAGAGGCAGAGGCATTAACAAAGGTAGGCCCAGAGGGGGTAGGAGGCCTAGTCAGAAGAGGCCTAGTCAGAGGGTGCATGGACACACTCGGCCCAGAAGGCCTAACCCTTTGTGACAGAGGAACGTCATCAAGGCTGAGAGCACTATCAGGTTGATGCCTTTTTCCTCTCGTCTTTTCCCGAGCGGTAGCAGTAGCAGAGCTGGGAAAGTTGCTGACAGAAGGGGTCACATTCGGATTGACAGTCGTGGTGTTGGAGATCGGGTCGGTAGCCGTCACGTTCGGATCGGTGGAAGGAGTGGTATCAGAAATAGTCGCAGAGGAAGATACTGAAACTAGAGAAGAAGTTGCTGCAGGGGCAACAACGGTCCTGGGGGCAGCTTTCTTCCTACCGAAGGAAGGGATCTGGAGTTGACTCATTGTTTTGCCAAGGGCTGAGAGAGCAAGAAGGTTGTCTGAGGTAAAGAGATCCGAGCAAGAAGAAATGTTGGTCAGAACGTACTTCTTCAAATAGTTATCCCTATCCCTGCAAACATCGTAACTCAAATCATCACAAGGAATGCCTAAGGAACGGTATAAGAAAGTACAAAAGCGAGGAACACAAATCTCGCAAGGACAGTCACTCTTATGGGTTTTATATTTTTCATATGAAGAGATAGAGCACTCTCCAAAAGCGCTCGGGATAGGGAAGTCCTCTGCGGTTGGAGAAAACCAGGCTCCCCTAATCCCAATTATATTTTTCCTCCAACCCTTCTCAGATTTGATTTTATCTTTGCAGATGGACCTCTTTTCAATTGGGTAGAAGTGGTAAAACGGTTCATCAGTTCGGATTTTGCTAACCTTGTAACAGAGGAAAAGATCTACGAGGTCCAAATCTAGACCTCTGCCACGGTTCAGAAGCAACATAACAGATAAAACCCGAAGGAAATTTGGGTTTACTTGCAAAGGGGAAAGTTTCAGCTTATTAAAAACATAGTTAAAGAAGGGATGCAGAGGGAGCCTAATGAGGTTAAGATGAAGGTGGGAAAATAAAACCTCGCCGGGAAGAAGGCCAGCACCAGTTATAATATCCACCTCTTTAGGGCAATTTCTAATTTGTATATCGTCAGGAAGATGAAGTCTCGTGCGAAGAACATCTAGATCTATAGTCATGGTGAGAATGAATGAAGATTTTAAGGGAGAAAAAGAGGTTTTCTAAAAGAGAAAGGCAAACAGAACTAACCTCAGAGAGTGAAAACGTCAAAGAGTACTGCAAAGTCGCTGGAAAAAGGAGCTTTTGCAGGAAATCGCCGGAGAAGATTTGATTCGGAAGAGACAGTAAAGAAGATTGACGTAGCACCCCTGAGGCTTATAAAGACAATGTGGGCCTGAAGACCAAGGATTTGGGAAATCGAGGAGTTTTTTTTGAATCTTGGAACATCAGTTCCCGAATCCAACCGTCCATTTTCCCAAGAGATTTTCTCGAGCCGATAAGTCATGATTAGCAGCCTCTAATAATTACCCCCTAATTAATTAGGAAGTAATTATGGGGGCAGTTGAGGACACCAGAAGGAACGTGGGCCGGATATGATCCGCGAACATGGCATCGGGTCAAATAATTGAGTTCAGCTCATACAGGAGCACCGCAAAATGGGCCGAGCCTGCAGGATCCATCGGATAAGGCCAAGCCCATTGGAAAGAAGGCCTAAAATTAATAGTCCAGCAGCACTTGTAATTGCCTATAAAAAGGCAGTGAAGAGAGTAAAGGGGAGATGATACTTTTTTAATTGAAAATGTAATAAGATTCTGTCCAAATAGAGAAAGAAAATTCTTTGCATCTTCAAGTAGTAATAATTTTTATTTTTTGTTAATGGGCTTGAGCCCACCCAAACCCACCCCTAGATCCGCTAGTGACCACCGTCATCATCTTCCATCACCACCATCGCCACCACCGTCACCACAGTCACATCCAGTGACTTCCACCATTGTCACCTACACCACTATCTCCTCCCACCACCACACTATTGCCACCATCTTCCGCCGCCACCACCACAGCCACCTCCATTGGCTTCTACTACCGTTATCTACACCACTATTTCCTTTCACCACCACATTACTGCCATCGCTTTTCACCAATACCATTGTCGCCTTCCAACACCACCACCTATACCACTATTGTTTTCCACCTCCACCACCATCCACCACTGCCACCATTTATTTTAAAAAAATTATAGGGCAATGTCATTTTGTTACTTTAATTTATTTGTTGCTAAGAGTGATATAGTTTAAAATATTTTATTTTTTGTTGAACACATTTGGATATGTAGAGACACAATTGGAATGCTGCCTGAACACCATTACATGGACACATTTGAGATATTTTGAGTATATGATAGAATTAGAGAAAAATATTCAATACAATTTAAAATATAATATGAATTAATAAGAAAAATAATATAATTTTATTTTTTAAAAAAACAACAAATATCTACTCTTAAGTTCTAAATTGAAGAAATAATAAAAACTCAGTGTATATATATATTATAATATTTTATATTTTGATCATGAAGTAATGGAATGTAGGCTATGTAGGCTGAAAGCAGGATAAAGTAAGATTTGGTTGTTGGCATAAAACTGGCCAAGTAAACCTGAAGTCGAGCCAAACAAGGATTTGGTTCTTGGCATTAATCTGCCCAAGCAATCTAGTGAAGCCTTTTGGGTGATGTCACCATTTCTAGTCAAAATCATTTGGCAAGCTCTATCCTCTCCTCTCTCAGTCATGCCACATGTTCTGGACGTATCTGACAACATTCAATTTTTGAGCATATCATAATATATATATTTTTGGGTCTTTAAAAAACATTAAAATAATGAAATATCTGCAGAAATAGTATTTTAATCATAGTTAAAGAAGACAAATAGGATAGATAGAGATGAAGAGCAAAAGAAAAAGAAAGGATAGGATTCTTATTTGAATATAATGGAGCGGAGGAAAAAAAGATAAATAATAATAATTAAATTATTATAATTTTTTTTAAATAGATAAGATATGAATGAAATAATAAATTTTTTTTTTAATTGTTAATAACAATTTCAAATTTATAAAAACATTATTTAAACACTATTATTTTTTTCCTTTATCTTTTCATTTTTGAAGAGAATCCGTCTGTATTTCTTATTATTTTTTTGCCTCACATTTTTAACCAACCAAAGACTCTAGCACCATAATTTCTTTTCTTTTCACTCCCTCACCCTTCAAATCTAGCGGATACAAACATATCCTAAGTCACGCAACCCGAAGTGAGAGTGAATGCGAAAGCCAAAAAAATCTAAATAGTACACAATGAGATCAATAAAAGAGCGTACGGAAGCGTGAGCATAATTACATCTATTTGACTTAAATTTGAGCTAGTCTAAATTTTTGGTGGTCCTCAAAGAGTAAAAAATGGCCACTAGTTTTGAGAAACCCTACCATCTTTAATGCTCTTGTCTTGTATGGTATCATCTTACAAGGAAAATTTGTGAGACAGGGAAACCAAGTTTTATTCTGGACCAAACAAACTTGCACTGACGTTGAAACCACCTCCAACTCTTTCCTATCCATTTTCCCCATCACAGACTGCAACCTCTTCTCTCTTTTCATCTTCTCTCTCTTTTCAAATTTTTTTTCTTCCTTTCTATTTTCTGTTAGGTTTGATTGGCAAGTAAGAAAATGGCTTTCTTTGGCTTTTTGAAGATGTAATTTCATGTGATTTATTAATCCTTTTAATGATCACTTTTCACTGATAACTACGGTTCCATGTGACTATGTGAGACCTACATATGCATATATTGGAGTCACTCAATTTTGGTATTGACTAGAAAGTATGGGCCAAAACAATAAGTTCTTGAATTTTTCAAAATGGCTTTATTTTAAATGGACTACCGTAAACGTAATTTTTAGAATCAAAGACTGTATCACAGTGGTATCAATTCGACCTCTCAAAATGACATTTTCATCTTGCTTAGGGCTACAACTCAGAGGTTGGAGGTACAATTCAAGTCTAATATTACATATAAATTGTTCAACCCTAAGTCAACCTTTAACTTTAACTATTTAACTTGAGCCTAATCCATCCTTGAATTTTTAAACTCGGGTTTGCAAGTTGGGTTGAGACTTCGGATTTGAATAACAATTCAGGTTATACATATGGTCAATCTCCACACTGTAAATTTAATACTATAATTTTGAGTTAGTTTCATATTAGAATATACCTAAGCACCAAAAAAAAAATTAATAATAAGTCAATTCAAATTTCTAAAAACTTACAAACAAATTATTAGAAAATTAATTCTATGAATTGCTAACATGTAATAAATTAAAATTTAAACAAAGAAAGTTGAAAAAAAAAAAAAAAAAAAAGTGATCAATATTTAAATATTATATATGATATATTTAAAATATAAAATATAAAATATAAACATAATATTACAAATTGAGTGCGGGTTTGAGTTGGACTCAGGGTGTTAGCACCTTAATCCAAATCCAACGTTTGACTCGATATTTTTCAAAAAAAAAAAATATGTCTAGGATACACCAATATATATTATTGTTCCCTTTTTCAATTTTTTTTTTTCCTAGGGATTGTTTGGTAGCTGATAAAGTGGCCCTAATAACTTCACCACCATGTATAGAGCCCAGTCCATAGGCCCAAACTAGAGGTGGATTGTTTGGTAGCTGAGAAAGTGGGCCTAATAACTTCCAAAAATAAGGTGGAGCTCTTTCAAAAAGAGATCACAATGCGGTGAACGTGGATCGAACACGTGACCTTCAGATCTTCAGTCTGACGCTCTCCCAACTGAGCTATCCCCGCATGTTGACAGAGAATTATATTTCTACCATATATTTTTATTAGAAATAAATTGAACAAACCCTTTGAAAGAACAAGTTGTGCAACTGCTACCATCTGAACTCCTAAAATATTTTTGTAACCAAGAAAATAAAAAAAAAATCCAAAAATATTTACAAATTACCTTAAGAAAACTTCCGAAATTAAAAAAAAAAAAAATCCTCATTTTTTTTAATTCATTTGTCTGACAAAATCTTCAAAATTCAGAAAAGATCGTCTGTTTTTTTTTTTTTTTTTTTTTTTTTCCTCCACAAGTCTCACAAAATTTTTTAAAAGTCAAAATTTAGAAGAGACTCCACTCCTCTTTGCTATTAAATTTTCTATTATTTGTATTTTCTGATAATTATAAAAGTGCCACGAATAAACTCCTAAAAAATTTCACAAAAGATCTTTGAAAAAACTTTCAAAATTTAGAAGATGCATAGATTACAGTCACCCGTATTGGGTAGAGACAAGAAAGTATGGGCCTAACACAATATTTTCTTGTCCTTAAGAAATAGTATTGATTCAATTTATAAATAATTATATTCTTCAATTTAAATGTCTTCAAGACCACTTTCCAGAGTGACATTCTCGGCAACCAAACAGAGTCTTAATTTGCTTGTATCACAAATGACAGTAGTAAAGTTAGCATTGGGCAAATCACATGAATTAGTTTGCAGAATATCCTCAATACTGTGATGGTAATTATGGAGGCCAAAATTAAAAATTCACATCCTTTCCCATTGCAGAGGTAGAGTGTTTTTTTTATTTAATTTATTTATTTATTTTTTTAAAGTTCAAGTGAATACACACTCATAATATTGCTCTATTGGATTCCAACACTCAACTCCTCTTCAAAGAGGAAACAACATACCAACCAAGGGCGGATCCAGAAATGCATAATGGGGACTAATCTATTCTGGGGTGGGCTAGTATTACTAAAACAAATTTTTTTTTTTTTTTTTGACTGGGCTAAAATTATCTCTAGTAATTTTTTTTTTTTTTTTTTTTGGGTAGATTTAAGCCCACCAAAGCCCACTCCTGAATCCGTCCTTGTTACGAGCTGTACTAAAGCCCGTTAGTCCATCGTTATGCTGACAAGTCATTGAAATAGACACAAATAGAATGGCTTTATTTTAAATGTCCCTTCATAAATACAAATTTTAGGATATATATTCGCATTAAAGGAGCTCGGTTGGAAGATATTTTAATAATTCAACAACCTTATGCTATGTTTGGGGCATTGAATTGGTTATTTGGAATTGAACGAAATTTATATCAAATTTAAATTTCTTTTAATTCCAAATTCAAGTCGTCAGCTCTCAAATGCAATATAAACATTTTTTTTTTCTTGGAAGTATAGTATATTTTTTTCCTTTGGAAATCCAAAGATCTGTTTCAAGCATGCACGAAATGTAAGAGCAGAACCGTAGTGAGAACTCTGAACCTATAAAGTGGGGACACTTGTGATACCCCCGGATTTCCGGATGCGGGTTGGCCAGGCCCACGCCCGATTACCAGAGGATATCAAATCAATTAGTAATTAACGAACACAGAATACAATTTGAATAGCAGGAATGAATAAAGATTTACTGAAAAGAAACTAAAAATAAAAATCCTTTATAGAAAAACCTCAGAATAAAAATTTTATAAATAAATAATTAGTCTGATACATCCAACTTTTCCAATTCTAATACAACTCGGGAATCCAATCTGGTGGACCCCTAATAAAACCAACACTGAGAAATGAATCACCGAAAAGGAATCCAATGCTAAATCATACAGGAACTACCTACGTCGTCGGTAGAGTGAGTAGTCGTCTTTGCTCAGCACGAACAAGCTCTAAGACCTGATACCGTCCGTTACCTGAAAAATAATAGTGGGTCAGGCCCACGAACAAGTTCTATCCTAGCTACAATCCAAACAGAGACCCGATACGCAGATATATCCTAGATGTCTCAACCATATCTATATAGTCCGTAAATAGATATATACATATAACCACACTACAGGACTCTCACTAGGATATGCTGAGGGTCTCAACCTGAATAGAAGGCAATATGCAAAAACGCACCTGAGTGGGCATGACTACCTAAGCCTAACATGGTATACCTCAACCAGCATAGCTAGCTACGCATCTTACTGCATATACGCTCCCTAACTGTCGACTATGAGACTCAAGCTCAGACCGCGGTACCATAGTTTATATATATAAATGTAACACCCCCTAATTTCAGAACACGGGTTGATCAAGTCCGCGCACAAAATTAAAGGATATCAAAACAATTAAAGTATTTAAACAAGCACCAAGTACAAAAAGAAATAAAAAGAATAAATAAACCGCTGAAGAAAACTAATAAAGAAATATTACTTAATGATTCTTTAACAATTACAACTCGAAAATCCCATAACTCAAGGACCCCTTAAAACATTATCCAATAATCCAATAGTATTTAAAAGTACACAAGATGAATAGATGAATGACAATCTCCCAGCTGCAGATTCTCAACCTCAAGACTGGAACCTCTAATAACCTGAAAAATAAATCGTGGGTTAAACCCTACGAGCAAGTTCACTCTACCAGACCTTTGAAAACCAATAAGCAGATCATCTCTGATCAAACCAAACCTAATAAAGTTTTAACTTTAATAAAGCACGATATACATGTCTATATATAATTATATATATTATACTAATCACATCCGTTAATAGGTTTATTAAATTTCCATACCTATTAAATAATTATTAAAATAATATTCATACCTAGACCAATCTACCTTTTCATTAAAAAAAAAAAAAAAACTCCTTTGACCTTAATCCCATCCTAGTCAGTTGTTTAATCATTTAAATAATAAATTATAATAAAAGGCATATTATAATTAATCCCAAAACCCGATGATGATTTTAACTAAATCATATATCCAAAATCTCAGCTTTGACAAATCATCCATGTCTCCACCAATATTATTTTATTAATATAAAATAATACACTAACCAGTAAGTACTAGATTATTCTAATTTAAGAATATATAATCCTAATCCAATCTATATATACAATAACTTATAGATGATATTTTAATAATCTAACACATAACAATTTAATTACGCTTTGGCAAAT
Source organism: Cornus florida (assembly GCF_030987335.1). Classification (NCBI taxonomy): domain Eukaryota; kingdom Viridiplantae; phylum Streptophyta; class Magnoliopsida; order Cornales; family Cornaceae; genus Cornus; species Cornus florida. The sequence continues at coordinate 21,869,012 of NW_026775574.1, forward strand.
TAACCATGCCATTATAAATATTTTCATTGATATATTGGCAACTCAAACATGCCTCCTTAAATATATTTATTTATATATTGACAAATTAACCATGCCTCCACAAGTATATTTATTTACATATTTGGCAAATCAACCATGCCATTATAAATATATTTATTTATACATTGGCAACTCAACCATGCCTCCTTTAAGTATATATATTTATACTTTTAAATTAACAATTCAACCATACTTTCTGTGTATGTATTTTATTTATACAAATACTTAGGCAAAATACTTACGTCTATGACAACTCATCCATGCCTACAATTTAACTATGTCAACTTTAAATTTAAAAATAAATTAATTCACACATAACCATTTCATGCATATTATATGCATAAGATTAATTTAATAACTAGCCTAATATAATATATCAAATAAGAATAATAATTTAATTATCTTGAATGATATATACATATACCCATATATTATATAATATATATATGTATAATACCTTCAATAATAATCCTTGATTATTTAAAATCATATATACATATACATTAATGAATATATATATATATATATACATATAATTCCTTCCATCCTACATATAAATTAATTAAATCATATATACACATATATAATTAAGTATATATATAACTCCTTCCATCACCAAACTATTAATTAATGACATTTACGTAAATTAAACGTCACTAAATATCATTACAAATGTTTTCCAATAAATATTCCATATCAGTTTAAATAGTTTTCCGACACCGTCTCACTAAAACATAACTATCTTCTAGTAGGATGGGAATCTGATAATGAAATTAGTACCATTGGAAAGAGGACGAAAAATCCTTAAATTTGAGCTCAAGAATGACCCAATTTTGATTTAAGACGACTAAGTTATGACCGTTTTAATTTTATGTCACAAACAGGCAACTTAATTGGATGAGCTCAAACATTACTGTGAGCGCACCCACACTGGATTAGCTCACTTGAGCTCATACAAATGCACCCACACCAAATTAGCTCACTTGAGCTCACATGTATGCACCCGCACCAGATTATCTCCCTTTCATCAATCAAATCAAACCGCTGGATTCCGCATGTGCATTAACATATCATGTACCGTAATGCACTGAATCAATCTATTAATATTTAAGTAATCTAATGGTCTAGATCAGTGTGCGCACCATTATTCTATGTACTGCGCCACACTGAATTGCTTCCCTATTGAGGCGCCATTCCACTAACCGTGTATATATGTATATTATTATATATATATATTTCTAATAAATATATAAAAATAAATTCTAATAAATTACCAAAAATACCAGAAAAATATTAGAAAATTCCAGAAAATTTAACAAAAATTCCAGAAATTTTAGAAACACTAATTAACCCCTCTTGGGTCCAAATCCAACCTATCTGTTGATGTAAATAAAATATACAACACATATATACAACAATAAAAATCTAAAATTCCAATATATATATATATATATATATATATATATATATATAATAATTCATATTTTAAATATTCCGTTCTAACCATCATTTAATCAATAAATTTAACCTTAGATTTTGATACTCGAGGTGAAATCCTTATGAGTTTTAAGAGGAAAGTTAGAGAAGAACTCACCTGAAAATTTCAAAACGAAACCGAAGCTTCAAGCCTTGATTGCCTCTTCCAAATCCAATGTCCTCCTTCTCTAATCCGGCCTCCTCTTTGTCGGCCTTCTCCTTTTCTCTCTCTCTCTTATTTTTTTAACATGTAAACTTTTAACCCTAAAGTCTTATGCGTATATTTATACACATTAGAATCCAAATCATATTCCTACTAGGACTTTCAAATAAAATAATAATTCTTAAATAATATATATATATACCTTCCATAATTAATTCATGGGTTAATTAAATCATATAGACCTATATATATCCATAAATATATATCTCTATATATATCTTTCCATAACAATTATTAATTAATTATATTTATATATAATTATACATATTTATAATTAATACAAAAATGATCATTTAAATAATTAAATAATCATGGGCCTTTATTAATTAACCCAATAAGGCTTCATACAAGCCCAATACCACATCTTTTGGTCTAACTTCCCTTAATCCCAAATCCAATTAATTTAAATAAATCAAATAATTAAATAGACACTTAAATAATAAAAACTAAAAACTAATTACACTAAGCACATAAACAAAACAATAAATTACAATCAAGTTACACCATACCGATAAAATTAACACGCCAACAATTCAATCATAACATTCCACAAATCATAACATCACACCAATTCATCAAACATAATCGCGAAATATAGTTTAATACAAATAAGATAATTAAATCATAACACTCAATTAAATAAAACAAATCATTTAAAAACAAAATAAAAGCAATTAATTTCAATTAAATCAAATAAATTAATTAAAAATAAAATAAAATTAATTAATCACAATTAATAAATCTTTTAAAATATCGGGGTATTACAATAAATTCCATCCAAACCAATGTAATGCCACTCAACAGTTCGTTGCCATGACACAACATAAAATTAGGATTTAAATGTTTTAATTAAATCCCTATCCATTTTACTAATAAAAACATAAACAACCATCCGTTATGTCGTTCAACTGTTTTAGTTGACAGGACATGCATCCATGTAGGAGTTAATTGTTTTAGTTAATCCATTCCGTATGTATGAAGGGATAGGACTTAGCTTTTTGATCTAATCCATCCCTGATATGTCACCGTCCCATACTGGTACATATAATGCAAGTGATTCACAAATGATGCAACATTCTATACAGTACATCAAACACATCCATATAATCCAAATAGATAATAAACAGAATCTAAATAGTTCATCATCTATAAACCAGAATTCATCCACGTAACTAACAAGACAAGGTTTAATAGTTCATCAAGTTAATTATCCAGCATCAATCCAAGAAATTGACAGAAAATATATATAATTAATTCCAAGTCAACTTCCAACTAAGTTAACAGAACCTAAGTACCAATTCAGCAGTTTAAGTCCAAACCCTAATCCCAATAATTGCAGTGTAGTGCTTAATATTACAATAATTAAAATCCCAAGCTTAATTCCATGTATCGCAGTACATAATCAATGTTTCCAACGATTTACATCCAAGGTATGCATAGATCAAACATGATATATAATGACCCTAGCATGTAACCAAAAAATAAAATTTATGAATATATATATATATATATATATATATATATATATATATATATATATATATAATCCGTTAATTTGCTAAAATTAAATCAGGCAATTAAACCCCTTCCATCCGTTAACAGCCGGCACCGCTGTATACTTTCCTACTATTAACTCCAAAAGTGCAAAGCCATTAATTTATTTAATGTGGCTCTAGTATAGCCTAATATCATGTTTAGAGTCCATGCTACAATCCGTTAAAATTTTAAAACAAGATTTAACAATTTAGTCTTTTCTATCCGTTAGCAGCGTAGAAAATTCAATAATTTCATACTGTTTGTCCCATTGACTTAGAGGTCAACTTTAATCAATTTAAGGTCTTTATAACATCCAAAATCAACTTCCTAATTCCTCTGTGAAATCCTAGAACCATTTGAACAGTTCCCATGCTCAAACAAGAACAATAGTTCATAAAAAAAAATATATCAAAATGTCAAAATTTGAAATGAGCCAGCTCCAAAATTTTGGAGCAGGCTCAAAGTAGTTTGAGCTGCCTCCAAAAAGAATTTGGAGCCGCCTCCAAAAAGGGGGGAGCCGCCTCCAAACTTCTGGAGCCGGCTCTCTCCTCCTTTGAGCCCACTGTTCCGCTTCCTTCTTCGTTTTGTGTCATCTGCTACATCTCCGGCCACTTCCTACCCTTCTGTTTGTTTTTAAAACTGTGATGACTCTGTGGGCGGGTGCGAGAGACACTGTCAGGCTACCACACTGGCGAGCTACGAGTGCACAGTCCCACATCGCCTGGGTAAAGGAAAGGTGAAGTGCTTATATGTAAGTGTGTCACCTCCAATTGGTATGAGGCATTTTGGGGTGAAGCCCAAGAGCAAAACTGTGCGGGCTCAGGCCCAAAGCGGACAATATCATACCATGTGGTGGAGCGGGTCGTTACAAAAACTCTTCCTAAGAGTCCTAAGTATGTCCAGAATCATCCCACCCCTTAAGTAAGTCAGTTTGTTTTAAATAAAAACCTTAGAACTTCTACCGATTAACCATGCTTAGGAAGAACAAACACTATAACCAAACCATACTTGCATGAACTGTAACAAAGTTAATTTATGCATACAAAATAATTGATTTAACATATAATAAGCATGTAAGGTTCAATTTAATAATCAATTTAGAAACCCTAGAGATTATCTAAGGATGCACAGAACACAGGCCAACAGGAGAGAGAAAGAACAGAACTTGCCTTAACCGTCTCTGAATTTTCCGATGAAATCTCCGATGACCGTTCCACCCCTGTTGCTCTTGGTTTTATCCATGAGCCAACCACTGCTCCTCCTCCTCCTTGGTTCAACCCTAGCCTAAGGCAAAACCCTAGACTTCCTCCCTTTATCTCTCTCTGTAACTCTCTATTACTCTCTCTGTTTTTCTCTCTATCAACACTGTACGTATATAGGGTTCTCAACCCTTTTTGAAGACATATTACAGTATATATATAGGCACTAATCAAAACCCTAAGCCTAATCTTAATCCACCATAGAAAACCTAATTGAGGCCCAGTTTAGTCGGCGTGAGATAGTAAGAGATTAAACCCTATTTTTCATTACAACTAGGAATATTCCATTAATCCAATTAATTCCATTCAAAAACCAATAAAACATTTACACAATTAAAAACTATTTAATTTAATTAAAGAAAATAAAAATACAAAGAAATAATCAAACAAGTCAATTAAATAACAATTTATCAATTAAATCAATTAAAATACAAGTAAAGAAAACAATCTATTTAAATCCACAAAATAAAACAAATAATTAATTTAAAATAAAATCAAACACAAAAACAATTTGACACATAAGCACCTAGCCACAAAATAAAAAAAAAAATTGCACATAGAACAAAATTTAAATTCCAATCTTATCCTTTTGAAAACTAGGGGTATTACAACACTAAAAAGCCCGAATCTTTACCACTAGGGCAACAGGGGCGCGAATACCCCGCTATTCTTAACCCTGCAGTCCCCAGCAATTCAGTGATGAAAGGGCTTGGTTCGGCCATGTCTGATCCACTTTATAATATGAACAAAACGAAAAGGGAATGAGGGAAATAACAAAACCAAAAGGAAAGAAATAAGGGGCAAGTGACAGTGCTGAAGCGGGAGGCGGGTGCGCCAAATTTTTCAACTTATTTCAACTTTCCTTTTTTATATTTTCTTTCTTTTTTTTGTCTTTTTTTTTTTTTTTTTTTTTTTTTTGGGTTTACAGTTGGCACTTAAGTTTACTGTGCCATTTGTTGACCTTTTTTTCTTGTGCCAAGCCAAACACGGCATTAGGCACTAAATTGCTGGGGACTGCAGGGTTAGGAACAGTAGGGGATTCGCGCCCGCGAATCCCCCGAATCCCCTACTGTTCCTAACCCTGCAGTCCCCAGCAGTTTAGTGATGAAAGGCCTTGGTTTGGTCATGTTTGATCCAGTTTATAATATGTACGTGGGCTCTACAAAAATGATGCAAAACACATTATTCCGTTTACAGTCGCCTCCGTTAACTTATATTGTAAATTATTACATAAAAAAAAAAATACTCTAAAAATAAATGCTAACCAATACAAAAGTAGCCCTAAACCAAACTAACCAAACAAAACACGAACCCTAAAAAGAAAAGAAAACGAAAAAGAGACGGCCAAAGAACCCTAAATTCTCTTGGTTTCGAACAAAGAAAGGAAAGTCAAAATTTAGCGGGTTTGTTGGTCGCGATCTTCGCTGGCCTTGGTTTGCTGTGCCGTCAAATTTCTGTGTCGTGATTCTGGGTTTTTCTCTGGCCACGGTTTACTTTGCTTTTGCTTCGCTTCTGGGTTCTTCTTTGGTGTTGCCGAATTTGGTAGGTTGTAGGTTTTTGGATTTGAGTTGATGTTGATTGCATTGGTAGACATTTTGACATTCATCCAAACATCTCTGCAAATACAATTTTAAATAATTTTATTTTATCTACATAAAAATGTTTTAAAATTGTTGTAAGAGACATGCTTACTTTAAGGTTGTTCAAGTCCATTCTAATTACTTTACAACTATCTTATTCAATCTGTTTGCCTTTTGGTTGTTCGTTTCTCTTACAATCTGTTTGCCTTTTGGTTGTTAGTCCCTTTAATTTTAGAGATTTCTGTTATTTGTTCTTCTGTTAATTAAGCTTCAGGCATTTATGCTGAATTTTGAGAATCTATTATATAGGGTTTCACTTTTAATCAATAATACGTGTATATTTACATATAGTTCTTATGTTATTTCTGTATGCATCATTTCCTGTTTAGAATTGGGACAATTGCACTGACCTACTTAAAGCATATCAGAGGAAGAGGAGATGCAATGATAAAAAAAAAAGTGAAAGAAAAAGAGAACTTTGAATGAGCAAGTTTAATCTTGTATTTTAACAAAGATAATGTTTTTTAGTTTAGTACCGGCCGGCTCTAAACCAGAAAGACTTAACAGAGTAATACCTTACTCATGGGTAGTATGGTGATTTTGCAAGCTCTGTTAGCAGAGTTAGGTGATATGTTTTTTATGGAACAATGAGAGACAAATTAGGGTTTGTATTAAAGAAATTAAAAAGAAATAATGAACAAAACGAAAAGGGAAGGAGGGAAATAACAAAACCAAACGGAAAGAAAGAAAGGGAAAGTGATAGTGCTGAAGAGGGGGGCGGGTGCGCCAAAATTTTCAACTTATTTCAACTTTCCTTTTTGGTATGTTCTTTCTTTTTTTTTTTGCTTTTTTTTTTTTTGGTTTACAGTTGGCACGTTAAGTTTATTATGCCGTTTATTGACCTTTTTTCTTGTGCCAAGCCAAACACGGCATTAGGCACTAAACTGCTGGGGACTGCAGGGTTAGGAGCAGTTGGGGATTCGCACCTGGTGACTGCAGGGTTAGGAGCAGTTGGGGATTCGCACCCAACGTGGGTGCCAATCCCCAGCTACTCCTAACCTTGCAGTCCTCAGCAGTTCAGTGATGAAAGGCCTTGGTTTGGCCACGTCTGATCTAGTTTATAATATGTACGTGGTGATAACTGCTTAAATGTTACACATTTCAGCACCTAAGTTAGGGTATTTTAGTCCTTACATCTATCTTACTTTCATATTTTAGTCCTAATTTATGTTTATGTGTATTTCAGGGTAATAAAGTTCAAACGGGTTTAAATCGGTCCATTACCGTAATTTTCGGAGATAAGCAAAAATAATCGAAAAAAGCTTAGAAAATGGCAAAAAGAGGCCGCAGCCCATTATTTGTATAGCGCGCTTATCCTTCAAAAGCGGTCAATTTTACCTTTTTCCGGGCCTTTGATGATGTTCCCAACGATCAAGAAGCAAACCGATTAGCTCGGGGCCAAAATGGAGTTAAACGGGGCTTAAAAGAGATTTCTAGTACTGGGGGATCGATCCCCCACTCTCTGGGGGATCGATTCCCCACTATTGGTAGAAAGGTGAAAAAAAATACCTCTTGGGAATTGATTCCCAAGGCTGGGGGATCGATCCCCAGGCACCTGGTAGCATTACGGGATTTATGTTTTGATGGCTACGGGATTTTGTCTTTTGGGCGTATTTTTGTAACTCATGAGCTTTCATAGAGTTTGTTACTTAAGGAAAAACAAGCTCATCTTTTTAGGGTTCGTTTTTCATTATTTTAATTAGGTGAATATTATTATTTGGATTTATTAGGTTTTATTTTTTCTGTATTGTGTTATTATATACTCTCTGGAAAACGCGAAAGAGGAAAACGAAGAATAGGCTAAGGTTAGGAAGAAAAGCTCAGAGATGATAAATCCAAAGATGGAGATTGTTCTGTCTTCAACTCCATCAACCATGAGTGGCTGATTCTTCAACTTAGGGTTAGATAAACCCTAAGCATGTAAACTAATTCTTAACTCTTGACTTTTGGGGATTAATTTATATAATTTTTGTTATAGCCTTGAGATATATATTAATTCTTTTATTTGATTGTCTATATCAATTTCATATTGTCTTATATGTTTTTGATTGATAATTAATTTTTACACTTGATTTCTTTGTGAATTGAATCATGTGATGGCTATGCATTGTATTAATTTGATGTAATTGTGTTCTGATTTGATGGAATTTGCTTCTACTAGATGGATTGCACTACACAGTTAGTTTAATTATGTTAAGTTCTTGTTGAATTTAGTTAATTTCAGGCTTAATTAGTTTAATTGCACTTTCGTTCTTAGGTAAGTAGACAATCCATGTTTGTGTTTGATTTCCATACTTGTTGCCACAATTTACATTATCCTCTAGATTAATGTGAGTTGAAATTGTTAATTGAATTGATGGACCATGCTTTGAATTGGTGAATTGATTTACACTTAGTTAATTGTCATTAGGTAAATGATTCAAGCTTTAAATTGATGTTTCATACTTTTCATTGCAATTGTTAGCCACATTTAGAATTACATTTAATTTTTTCCCCAATTAGTTGAAAGTTAGTGAGTTAGGGAATGTGCTTAGTGGTGAATCCTACACCCTAAGTCTCTTTCCAATCTTTTAAACTCCATTATTTTATTGCAATCAATTAGCTTAAAATTAGTCTAATTACAAAACCAAACCTTTTTAGCAATCACATAAGCACTAAAGTATAATTCAATTCTGGAAAACCTATAATTGTTTAGATATCTTGGGACGATCCCTGCTCACTTCATACTCCATAGTATAAGTGTTTAGTGGTTTTATAAATTTTAAAATATGGTGCCCACTTGACATTATTTCTAAACCTAAAGTGTTGTGCATTATTTTGTGCACAACTCCTCACTCTCTAAGGTATCAATTTTCTCATGCTCAAGATTACAAGGAATGTCCTCATAATTCAATTTATGCTCTATTGGATTAGTCACTAGCTCACTTGCCTCACCCTCTTCTATTATCACGTTTTGCTCACTTTGATTAGTCATTAATTGACTTGCCTCTTCTTCCTCTTCCTCTTGATGAGAAAGAGTACTTGCAATTTCCTCAACTTGAGCTTCTAGCATCGCTAGCCTTTGAGATTGAGAGTTAATAAGTTGTCTCCTTTTATTAAGTTCATCAATTAGAGCTAACATTTTATTTTCAAATCCGGGAGAGTAAGGTAATAGAGGTGGTTCTTCAAAAAATGGTGGGGGAGGGTAGTAGTCATAAGAGGGATCATAAGAGTGATCAAGTCCATTACATGATGATGATTCATGAAATGCATTGGACTCACTCTCATAAGGATAGATGCAAGGACAAAAATACCCTAATTTAGGTGCTGAAATGCGCAACATTTAAGCACTTATCACGTGGGCTCCATTAAAATGACGCAAAACACATTATTCCGTTAACATTCGCCTCCATTAACTTATATTGTAAATTATTACATAAAAAAAAAAAAACAAATACTCTAACAATAAAAGCTAACCAATACAAAAGTTAGCCCTAAACCAAACAACCCAAAAAAACAAGAACGAGGGCGCGAATCCTCTGTTGTTCCTAACCCTGCAGTCCCCGGCAGTTCAATAATGAAAGGCCTTGGTTTGGCCACGTCTGATTCAGTTTATAATATGTACGTGGGCTCTACTAAAATGATGCAAAACACATTATTCCGTTAACATTCACCTCCGTTAGCTTATATTGTAAATTATTACATAAAAAAAAAAAACAAATACTCTAAAAATAAAAGCTAATCAATACAAAAGTTAGCCCTAAACCAAACCAACCAAACAAAACACGAACCCTAAAAAGAAAAGAAAACAAAAAAGAGGCAGCCAAAGAACCCCAAATTCTCTGGGTTTCGAACAAAGAAAGGAAAGTCAAAATTCAGCGGGTTTGTTGGTCGCGATCTTCGTCGGCCTTGGTTTGCTGTGCCGTCAAATTCCTGCGCCGTGATTTTGGGTTCTTCTCTGGCCACGGTTTACTTCGCTTTTGCTTCGCTTCTGAGTTCTTCTCTGGTGTTGCCGAATTTGGTAGGTTATAGGTTTTTGGATTTGAGTTGGTGTTGATTGTATTGGTAGATATTTTCACATGCATCAAAACATCTCTGCAGATACAATTCTAAATAATTTCATTTTATCTGCATAAAAAAGTTTTGAAATTGTTGTAAGAGACATGCTTACTTTAAGGTTGTTCAAGTCCATTCTAATTACATTACAACTATCTTATTCAATCTGTTTGCCTTTTGGTTGTTAGTCTCTTTTATTTTAGAGATTTCTGTTATTTGTTCTTCTGTTAATTAAACTTCAGGCATTTATGCTGAATTTTGAGAATCTATTATATAGGGTTTCACTTTCAATCAATAATATGTGTATATTTATATATAGTTCTTATGTTATTTCTGTATGCATCATTTCCTGTTTAGAATTAGGACAATTGCACTGACTTCCTCTAAGAATATCAAAGAAAGAGAAGACGCAATGAAAAAAAAAAAAAAAAAAGAAGTAAAAGAAAAAGAGAACTTTGAATGAGCCAGTTCAATCTTGTATTTTAACAAAGAAAATGTTTTTTAGTTTAGTACCGGCCAGCTTTGGACTAGAAAGACCTAATGGAGTAATACCATATTCATGGGTAGTATGGTGATTTTGCAAGCACTGTTAGCAGAGTTAGGTGATATGTTTTTTATGGAATAAGGAGAGACGAATTAGGGTTTGGATTAAAGAAATTAAAAAGAAATAATGAACAAAACGAAAAGGGAAGGAGGGAAATAACAAAACCAAAAGGAAAGAAAGAAAGGGAAAGTGACAGTGCAGAAGCGGGGGGCGGGTGCACCAAATTTTTCAACTTATTTCAACTTTCCCTTTTGGTATTTTCTTTGTTTTTTTTTTTATTTTTTGGTTTACAGTTGGCATGTGAAGTTTACTGTGCCGTTTGTTGTCCTTTTTTTATTATGCTAAGCCTACCACAACATTAGGCACTGAACTGCTGGGGACTGCAGGGTTAGGAACAACAGGGGATTCGCGCCCAACGAATCCTCTGTTGTTCCTAACCCTGCAGTCCTCAGCAATTCAGTGATGAAAGGCCTTGGTTTGGCTACGTCTGATCCAATTTATAATATGTACGTGGGCTCCACTAAAATGATGCAAAACACATTATTCCATTAACATTCGCCTCCGTTAACTTATATTGTAAATTATTACATAAAAAAAAAAAAAAATTCTAAAAATAAAAGCTAACCAATACAAAAGTTAACCATAAACCAAACCAACCAAATAAAACACGAACCCTAAAAAGAAAAGAAAACGAAAAAGAGGCGGCTAAAGAATCCTAAATTCTCTGGGTTTCGAACAAAGAAAGGAAAGTCAAAATTCAGCGGTTTTGTTGGTCGCGATCTTCTCTGGCCTTGGTTTGCTGTGATGTCAAATTCCTGTGCCGTGATTTTGGGTTATTCTCTGGCCACGGTTTGTTTCATTTTTGCTTCGCTTAAGGGTTCTTCTCTTGTGTTGCCGTATTTGGTAGGTTGTAGGTTTTTGGATTTGAGTTGATGCTGATTGCATTGGCAGACATTTTGACATACATCAAAACATCTTTGCAGATACAATTTTAAATAATTTCATTTTATTTGCATAAAAAAGTTTTGAAATTGTTGTAAGGGACATGCTTACTTTAAGATTGTTCAAGTCCATTCTAATTACATTACAACTATCTAATTCAATCTGTTTGCCTTTTGGTTGTTAGTTTCTCTTATAATCTATTTGCCTTTTGGTTGTTAGTCCGTTCTATTTTAGAGATTTCTGTTATTTGTTCTTCTGTTAATTACGCTTCAGGCATTTATGCTGAATTTTTAGAATCTATTATATAGGGTTCACTTTCAATCAATAATATGTGTATATTTATATATAGTTCTTAGGTTATTTCTGTATGCATCATTTCCTGTTTAGAATAGGGACAATTGCACTGACTTCCTCTAAGCATATCAGAGAAAGAGAAGATGCAATGATAAAAAAAAGTGAAAGAAAAAGAGAACTTTGAATGAGCCAGTTCAATCTTGTATTTTAATAATGACAATGTTTTTTAGTTTAGTACCGGTCAGCTCTGGACCAGAAAGACTTAATTGAGTAATACCTTATTCATGGGTAGTATGGTGATTTTGTAAGCTCTGTTAGTAGAGTTAGGTGATATGTTTTTTATGGAACAAGGAGAGACGGATTAGGGTTTGGATTAAAGAAATTAAAAAGAAATAATGAACAAAACGAAAAGGGAATGAGGGAAATAAAGAAACCAAAAGGAAAGAAAGAAATGGAAAGTGACAGTGCTGAAGTGGGGGGCGGGTGCGCCAAATTTTTCAACTTATTTCAACTTTCCTTTTTGGTATTTTCTTTCTTTTTTTATTATTTTTTTTGGTTTACAGTTGGCACGTTAAGTTTACTGTACCGTTTGTTGATCTTTTTTTCTTGTGCCAAGCCAAACACGGGATTAGGCACTGAACTAGCGCGAATCCCCTGCTGTTCCTAACCCTGCAATCCCCAGCAGTTCAGTTATGAAAGGTCTTGGTCTGGCCACTTCTGATCCAGTTTATAATATGTACGTGGGCTCCACTAAAATGATGCAAAACACATTATTCCGTTAGCATTTGCCTCCGTTAACTTATATTATAAATTATTACATAAAAATAAATAAATAAATAAATAAATACTCTAAAAATAAAAGTTAACCAATACAAAAGTTAGCCCTAAACCAAACTAACCAAATAAAACACAAACCCTAAAAAGAAAATAAAACGAAAAGGAGGCGGCCAAAGAACCCTAAATCTCTGGGTTTCGAACAAAGAAAGGAAAGTCAAAATTTAGCGGGTTTGTTGGTCGCGATCTTCGCCAGCCTTGGTTTGCTGTGCCGTCAAATTTTTGCGCCGTGATTCTTGGTTTTTCTATGGCCACGGTTTGCTTCGCTTTTGTTTCGCTTCTGGGTTCTTTTCTGGTGTTGCTAAATTTGGTAGGTTATAGGTTTTTAGAGTTGAGTTGATGTTGACTGCATTGGTAGACATTTTGACATGCATCAAAATATCTCTATATATACAATTTTAAATAATTTCATTTTATCTGCATAAAAAAGTTTTGAAATTGTTGTAAGAGACATGCTTACTTTAAAGTTGTTCAAGTCCATTCTAATTACTTTACAACTATCTAATTCAATCTGTTTGCCTTTTGGTTGTTATTCCCTTCTATTTTAGAGATTTTTGTTATTTGTTCTTCTGTTAATTAAGCTTCAGGCATTTATGCTGTATTTTGAGAATCTATTATATAGGGTTCACTTTCAATCAATAATATGTGTATATTTATATATAGTTCTTATGTTAAGTCTGTATGCATCATTTCTTGTTTAGAATTGGGACAATTGCACTGACCTCCTCTAAGCATATCAGAGAAAAAGAAGATGCAATGATAAAAAAAAAAAAAAAAGTGTAAGAAAAAGAGAACTTTGAATGAGCTAGTTCATTCTTGTATTTTAACAAAGACAATGTTTTTTAGTTTAGTATCGGATGGCTCTGGACCCCAAAGACCTAACGGAGTAATACCTTATTAATGGGTAGTATGGTGATTTTGCAAACTCTGTTAGCAGAGTTAGGTGATATGTTTTTTATGGAACAAGGAGAGACGAATTAGGGTTTGGATTAAAGAAATTAAAAAGAAATAATGAACAAAACGAATTGGGAATAAGAGAAATAGCAAAACCAAAAGGAAAGAAAGAAATGGAAAGTGATAGTGCTGAAGTGGGGGGCGGGTGCGACAAAATTTTCAACTTATTTCAACTTTCCTTTTTTTGTTTTTTTTTTTTTTGGTTTACAGTTAGACGTTAAGTTTACTGTGCCATTTGTTGATCTTTTTTTCTTGTGCCAAGCCAAACACGGGATTAGGCACTGAACTGCAGGGGACTGCAGGGTTAGGAACAGTAGGGGATTCGCAACGGCGCGAATCCCCTGTTGTTCCTAACCCTGCAATCCCCAGCAGTTCAGTGATGAAAGGCCTTGGTTTGGCCACGTCTGATCCAGTTTATAATATGTACGTGGGCTCCACTAAAATGATGCAAAACACATTATTCCGTTAACATTCGCCTCCGTTAACTTATATTGTAAATTATTACATCAAAAAAAAAAAAACAAATACTCTAAAAATAAAAAGCTAACTAATACAAAAGTTAGCCCTAAACCAAACTAACCAAATAAAACACAAACCTTAAAAAGAAAAGAAAACGAAAAGGAGGCGGCCAAAGAACCCTAAATTCTCTGGGTTTCGAACAAAGAAAGGAAAGTCAAAATTCAGCAGGTTTGTTGGTCGCGATCTTCGCCAGCCTTGGTTTGCTGTGCCGTCAAATTCCTGCGCCGTGATTTTGGGTTTTTCTCTGGCCACGGTTTGCTTCGCTTTTGTTTCGCTTCTGGGTTCTTTTCTGGTGTTGCCAAATTTAGTAGGTTGTAGGTTTTTAGAGTTGATTTGATGTTGATTGCATTGGTAAACATTTTGACATGCATCAAAATATCTTTGCAGATACAATTTTAAATAATTCCATTTTATCTGCATAAAAAAAGTTTTGAAATTGTTGTAAGAGACATGCTTACTTCAAGGTTGTTCAAGTCCATTCCAATTACTTTACAACTATCTAATTCAATCTGTTTGCCTTTTGGTTGTTAGTTTCTCTCACAATTTGTTTACCTTTTGGTTGTTAGTCCCTTCTATTTTAGAGATTTCTGTTATTTGCTCTTCTGTTAATTAAGCTTCAGGCATTTATGCTGAATTTTTAGAATCTATTATATAGGGTTCACTTTTAATCAATAATATGTGTATATTTATATATAGTTCTTATGTTATTTCTGTATGCATCATTTCCTGTTTTGAATTGGGACAATTGCACTGACCTCCTCTAAGCATATCAGAGAAAGAAAAGATGCAATGATAAAAAAAAAAAAAAGTGAAAGAAAAAGAGAACTTTGAATGAGCCAGGTCAATCTTGTATTTTAACAAAGACAATATTTTTTAGTTTAGTGCCGGCTGGCTCTGGACCCCAAAGACCTAACGGAGTAATACCTTATTCATGGGTAGTATGGTGATTTTGCAAGCTCTGTTAGCAAAGTTAGGTGATATGTTTTTTATGGAACAAGGAGATACGAATTAGGGTTTGGATTAAAGAAATTAAAAAGAAATAATGAACAAAACGAAAAGGGAAGAGGAAAATAACAAAACCAAAAGGAAAGAAAGAAAGGGAAAGTGACAGTGCTGAAGTGGGGGGTGGGTGTGCCAAAATTTTCAACTTATTTCAACTTTCCTTTTTGGTATTTATTTTTTTTTTTTGTTTTTTTTTTTTTGGTTTACAGTTGGCACGTTAAGTTTACTGTACCGTTTGTTGACCTTTTTTTTCTTGTGCCAAGCCAAACACGGGATTAGGCTCTGAACTGCAGGGTTAGGAACAGCAGGGGATTCGCGCCCAATGGGGGCGCGACGTTGGGCGCGAATCCCCTGCTGTTCCTAACCCTGCAATCCCCAGCAGTTTAGTGATGAAAGGCCTTGGTTTGGCCACGTATGATCCAGTTTATAATATATATGTGGGCTCCACTAAAATGATGGAAAACACATTATTCTGTTAACATTCACCTCCATTAACTTATATTGTAAATTATTACATTAAAAAAAAAAAAAAAACAAATACTCTAAAAGTAAAAGCTAACCAAATAAAACACAAACCTTAAAAAGAAAAGAAAACGAAAACGAAGTGGCCAAAGAACCCTAAATTCTCTGGGTTTCGAACAAAGAAAGGAAAGTCAAAATTCAGCAGGTTTGTTGGTTGCGATCTTCACCAGCCTTGGTTTGCTGTGCCGTCAAATTCCTGCACCGTGATTCTGGGTTTTTCTCTGGCCACAATTTGCTTCGCTTTTGTTTCGCTTCTTGGTTCTTTTCTGGTGTTGCCGAATTTGGTAGGTTGTAGGTTTTTAGAGTTGAGTTGATGTTGACTGCATTGGTAAACATTTTGACATGCATCAAAATATCTATGCATATACAATTTTAAATAATTTCATTTTATCTGCATAAAAAAGTTTTGAAATTGTTGTAAGAGACATGCTTACTTTAAGGTTGTTCAAATCTATTCTAATTACTTTACAACTATCTAATTCAATTTGTTTGCCTTTTGGTTGTTAGTTTCTCTTACAATCTGTTTGCCTTTTGGTTGTTAGTCCCTTCTATTTTAGAGATTTTTGTTATTTGTTCTTCTGTTAATTAAACTTCAGGCATTTATGTTGAATTTTGAGAATCTATTATATAGGGTTCACTTTCAATCAATAATATGTGTATTTTTATATATAGTTCTTATGTTATTTCTGTATGCATCATTTCCTGTTAAGAATTGGGACAATTGCACTGACCTCCTCTAAGCATATCAGAGAAAGAGAAGATACAATGATAAAAAAAAAAAAAAAAAGTGAAAGAAAAAGAGAACTTTGAATGAACCAGTTCAATCTTGTATTTTAACAAAGACAATATTTTTTAGTTTCGAACCGGCCGGCTCAGGACCAGAAAGACCTAACGGAGTAATACCTTATTCATGGTAGTATGGTGATTTTGCAAGCTCTGTTAGCCGAGTTAAGTGATATGTTTTTTATGGAACAAGGAGAGACGAATTAGGGTTTGGATTAAAAAAATTAAAAAGAAATAATGAACAAAACGAAAAGGGAAGGTGGGAAAAAATAAAACCAAAAGGAAAGAAAGAAAGGGAAAGTGACCGTGCTAAAGCGGGAGGCGTGTGCGCCAAATTTTTCAACTTATTTCAACTTTCCTTTTTGGTATTTTCTTTCTTTTTTTATGTTTTTTTTTTTTTTGGTTTACAGTTGGCACGTTAAGTTTACTGTGCCATTTGTTCACCTTTTTTTCTTGTGCCAAGGCCTTGGTTTGTCCACGTCTGATCCAGTTTATAATATGTACCTGGGCTCCACTAAAATGATGCAAAATACATTATTCCGTTAACATTTGCCTCCGTTAACTTATATTGTAAATTATTACATAAAAAAATAAAATAAATAAATACTCTAAAAATAAAAGCTAACCAATACAAAAGTTAGCCCTAAACCAAACCAACCAAACAAAACATGAACCCTAAAAAGAAAAGAAAACGAAAAAGAGGCAGCCAAAGAAAGGAAAGTCAAAATTCAGCGGGTTTGTTGATCGCGATCTTCGCCGGCCTTGGTTTGCTGTGTCGTCAAATTCCTGCGCCGTGATTCTTGGTTCTTCTCTGGCCACGGTTTGCTTCGCTTTTGCTTCGCTTCTGGGTTCTTCTCTGGTGTTGCCGAATTTGGTAGGTTGTAGGTTTTTGGATTTGAGTTGATGTTGATTGCATTGGTAGACATTTTGACATACATCAAAACACCTTTGCAGATACAATTTTAAATAATTTCACTTTATCTGCATAAAAAAGTTTTGAAATTGTTGTAAGAGACATGCTTACTTTAAGGTTGTTCAAGTCCATTTTAATTACTTTACAACTATCTTATTCAATCTATTTGCCTTTTGGTTGTTAGTTTCTCTTACAATCTGTTTGCCTTTTGGGTTTTAGTCCATTATATTGTAGAGATTTCTGTTATTTGTTCTTCTGTTAATTAAGCTTTAGGCATTTATGCTGAATTTTGAGAATCTATTATATAGGGTTTCACTTTCAATCAATAATATGTGTATATTTATATATAGTTCTTATGTTATTTATGTATGCATCATTTCCTGTTTAGAATTGGGACAATTGCACTGAACTCCTCTAAGCATATCAGAGAAAGATAAGATGCAATGATAAAAAAAAAAAAAAAGTTAAAGAAAAAGAGAACTTTGAATGAGCCAGTTCAATCTTGTATTTTAACAAAGACAATGTTTTTTAGTTTAGTACCGACCGGCTCTGGACCAAAAAGACCTAACGGAGTAATATCTTATTCATGGGTAGTATGGTGATTTTGCAAGCTCGGTTAGCAGAAGGAGAGACAAACTAGGGTTTGGATTAAAGAAATTAAAAATAAATAATGAACCAAATGAAAAGGGAAGGAGGGAAATAACAAAATGAAAAGGGAAGGAGGGAAAGGAAAGTGACAGTGTTAAAGCAAGGCGGGTGCGCCAAATTTTTCAACTTATTTTAACTTTCCTTTTTAGTATTTTTTATTTTATTTTTTTTGATTTACAATTGGCAAGTTTATTGTACCGTTTGACTTTTTTTTTTGTATGAAGCTAAACACGACATTAAGCACTAAACTGTTGGGACTGCAGGGTTAGGAACAGTAGGGATTCGCGCCCAGCACGGGCATTTGGAATTTCGGACCCAATAAGTTCGGCTAACAAAGTAGTGTACTTTACTATTATCTGGTAAGAGCTTAAAATTAAAACCCTTCGTTTCGATGGAAGCGGGAAGTCTTCTCTGCCCAATTCCGTTGAAACCAAAACCCCATCATCTTCATCTTCATGTTCGTCCTCGTCCCTTCTCTTTCCCGCGCTTTATTAGGGCTTCTTCCAACTTAGAGGTATATATTATATACCCTATCTCTGTATCTATCTATTTATCTATATATATATATATAGTTTTCTCTCTCATTTAGCTCCCTTCGATGAATGAAAGGGAGGTTACAGAGGACCAAAGCCGAAGAGGGATTGGGTCGCCGATTGGGTCTCCAAGAACGACGACGCCGTTCGGAGCTTGCCCATCTACGTCGGAGGCTTCTCTCTCCTCGCCGTTCTCTTCAATCGCACCGTTTCGGGCATAGCTCTCGTTTCCGATGCCAGCAGGTAAAATATATCCTTACCTTCCTATCATCAATCACCGTTATTATTTCCCTCAATTTTGCTAGCAAGACGGTCACTTGTTGTGACTGAACTTGGCGTTTATTCAACATTTTAGGTTATCTTGCTTTGCTGTGTACCAATTGACTTGTTGCGAGTACTTAGGTTTTAATCTTCAGCTATTTCGACATCTAGAATTGGTTAAAGGGAATGTGTTGCATATGTCAATGTTAATGCAAATGTGTGTTGAGTAAAAATGTATGAGAATACTTTCTTTTTGGAGTTATGGTTTTGATGGAAATAAGCATTTCCTATGTTTGGTAGGATCGAATCGGTGACTTGGATTTGGAATTGGAAGAAATTTAGTTAAAACTTGTAACTAAATTTCCTCCAATCCCAAATCCAAAGCACTGATTCAGTACTCCCAAACACAACAATAGGGTTTTTAAAGTTGGTGCATTGGTAAGCCTTTTCTGATTGGAGAAAATTTACTTCCAAGTTTTAACTAAATTTCCTTCAATCCCAAATCAAAAGCTTCAATTCAGTTCTCCCAAACACCACAAAAGGGTTTTTAAAGTTGGTGCATTGGCAAGCTTCTTCTTTTGTATATTGCGAATATTGAAGCTCCTGATTGGTCAATGCACCTGACTTTCATTGGAGTAATTTATTTTTGTGTGTGCCTGAGCACATGTTGTGAGGGCATGTACTTTGTGTTACAGATATAGTCTTTGTATGTTTTGCAATATCAGTTGGTGGTAATCAAATTGCGCTTGGGGAGTGGGAAAGCAAATGTTTTGGGAGAAAAAAAAGAGTTGAAAAATGAGAGAGAATAAGTTGGTGACTTCAATGGACTCAAATGCGATGTCAAAGGTTGTATTTTAAGTCTCCCTAGAGAAGATACAAGGATTTAAAATGCAACTTTAACAACCTGCCGTATGAAAATGGCATTGACTGAGAATATTTATAGAACTTCAGAGGTGGAGTGAATCACACACGAAGCGTATGTTGAAGTCAACAGAAGAGTGACTGCAAGTTTGTTTTCCTTGGCAAGAAAACACACCCATTTGCCCCTAAGGGGACTTGAACCTCACCTCTCAGTTTGGGAGGTAGAGGAGATACCACTAGGCTAAGACCTTGGTGGTAGTGACTACAAGTTAAGATAACAATAAAATTCTATTGATGGAAAGAAAAGAAAGTGAGAAAAAATAAATGAGTTCTTTAGTGCAGAAAAATGTGTCACATAGTGTATTAATAGGGATGTAGGCCATCACCATCTAAGGTAGTTTGTTTTGAAAATTAATGTGATCCCAAAATAAATTGCTTCTTAGGTCTTGTTTGTTCCAAAAAGTTTGAGCACTGCACTCTCCATCAGGAGAGGTCTAGTTAATTATATCAGGCCTGCTTGGATCAGGTATCATGGAACTAGGGATGCCCTTTTAAGCTGATCAGATCAATAGAATTGGCATCTGGCCAATGCCATTGACCTTTATCAATGGTAGCTGCAATTTTTGCTTCTCTATTCAAACCATGATCACAAATGACTCCTATCACTTTAAGAAAGAGCAATAGGTGGCCAAAAGTCTAACCAAACTTAGGTGAGACAACCATGGCCGGTTGTATGCTTGATCTGTGATCTGAAGTCTGAACTCTCTATCTTTGGGATTTTTCTCCAAGCCCAAGATCAGGTCCCTAAGGTCTTTAAATTCCTAAACATCTTTTTCCTTTTATAAGAGAGGATTTAACCTAGGAAACCTATATGGATTGATTACTTTTGCAGTCTATGACTCTATCATGCTTTATATCAATTTTCTCGATGAGCTACTTAGTTATCTTGAGAAGTTAAAATTGCCATTAATTTGCTTTATTCACTCATGCTTACATTCATATGTAACCTTTTTATCTAGCAGTTCACAGTCTAGAGCAGATTTGCTGACACTTGGTTTGGCTGTCACCAATATACTAGCCGGTCTTGTGTGGCTATCAATCCGACCAAAATCTATATCGGTGGTGAGGGCTCCATTTTTTAAAATCAAATCCATCTCTCTCTCACACACACACATGCCTGCGCAATTGATTTAGTAGATTTATTCTCCATCACTTCAGTTTCAGAGAACATTTTATTTCATTTGTAATCTTGATTTCAGGTAAGTCCTCAAGGTGTGGAATGTCAAAGGATAAATTCTCACCTTCCTGATGTTGTTGTATCTGAGTTGCAGTGGTACTCCTTATATAACTTGCCTATAGTACTTCGGGGATTTTTTTTTTTATCTATTAATCTGCTTCATTCGTCTTATTTGAGCAGTGGTCAATTGTGTGTTTATTAGTTGTAGAGAAGTTTCCCATAATAATATTAATGCTTTTCTATATTAAATTAGAAATATTGCTTCTCAACTAAACTATACAAAGTTGGCATAGTTTTGAATTATGAGGTACAATAAGTTTTCTACCTTAGAAGGCCAAGTACGTTGGATTGCCAACTTTATGGTTGAACTTTTTGTTGGTATTTTTCCTTACTCTTGTTCTTTAGTTTCTGCCTAGGATTTTGGCCAATTTTTATTTTCATAATGGAATAAGATTAAAGTATAAATACGGCTGAACTTATATCTAAAGTTCCCATTTTCACCTTAAAAGTTTTCAGCTGTATTTATTTGCAGTCCAATTATGTGTTCTCTGAAATATGTACCAATTGTAACCAGCTGTTGATTAACAAGTTCAGTAGCTATTAGTTTTGGTGGTCTGGCTAGGCTGCTTTCTGAAAGATTTTCTTTCCTATATCAGGTTATGGGAATCTCTGTCCGACGTGACATGCTGCAGGTCTCTAGTTGTTGTCTATGATAGCAAATGTATCCTCCAGATTGGGTTTGCTGCTGCATCTTCTGCCAATGAAGGTGAAGCAGAAGCTATAGATGCCAATAAATTGATGCAAGGATCACTCTACCAAGGTGTTATTAAATCTGGATCACGTAAGTCATATGCAATTAATTGAGTATAATTTGTCAGATTTTGCAGATGGTTTTTACAAGATGCTCACTGAAGAGAGAATCTTTGCAAGCTGACAATCTATTCCTATTTACTTTTTCCAGAAAGCTACTTGGCCAATCTCTCTCTTTATCCTGGGAAATCTGAGCTGCCATTTTTGCCTTCAAATACACAGGTACTCGCCCATTGTTTTTCTCAGATGAGTTTAGTTGAAATGCTTTGCTCATTGGTTAATATACTTGGTTCGTAATAGGAGTAGAAATCAAATCTT
This sequence comes from Cornus florida, assembly GCF_030987335.1. Lineage (NCBI taxonomy): Eukaryota > Viridiplantae > Streptophyta > Magnoliopsida > Cornales > Cornaceae > Cornus > Cornus florida. The sequence goes on from NW_026775574.1 coordinate 21,891,195, forward strand.
ACATGTCATTTTCAACTTCATATGAAAATAATCTTCATTTAAGGGAGTTTAATCAAGAATAGAAAACTTAATTTTTCACATACTTATTGATGATAATTAGACAAATTTTTTTATTTTATTTTTCAAAAAAGATATATATTAAAGGCATCAATTTAGACTAAAAAAATGTCAAGTTTGTTCTATTGTGATCGTGTGATTCATGACCTTTTTCTTTTCCCGATTAGGAGGTTTAAAATAACTTAAAGCAACTTTTATTATTAATCTATTATTATTAGATTCTGGAAAAAGTTGAGCAGTTCACTTTCAATGATCTTAAATTCATAAAGTGTGAGTTGTAGGTTCTTCAAATCGGATACTCTCAAGAAGCCTTAATTAGTTAATGACTTGGGGTCAGTGACAGGACTCACTGAAACTCTTTCCACTTATTCTGGATTGTTTTTGCTATTGCTGGAAATACGAAATTTTATTTCAGCTGATCCAATGCAATACAATCGACCTTTTTTTTTGAATTTGAACGAAATACCACTTGAGGTAAAATTTCCCTGGCTAAGTATTGATGTAAATGATGCTTTCTGAATTTCATGATGTTGCTGTGGGACTTTGTTGAATTATCTATTCACGTTTGTGACACAATTTTTGTGAGGTTCTGTGATTAGTTTTTCCAATGGAAATTGGGGAAGTAGACTTCCTCCATTCCAAGGGAGGAGGGAAAATGTAGTTGGATTTGGTGTGCTACCTTCGCCATTAATACATCATTTCCTATAATTAGGACATTTATTTTAGGGTTACTGCTATCCATGGGGTGTTCTGATATATATGATATTTATTTGTGTGAACTTTGAGAACTCTTGTTAACCATAGCACTGACCACTAACTTGTGTTTGGATGTTTATATAAATGTATCCATTCCAGTGTATTTTACATGGAGTTTGAAAGTGGCCTCACTTTTCCCTACAATATTGTTGAAACTAAGATGGAAAGTTTTGCTTTTATGTGAAGTTTGAAATTTCCCGTTCCAGAGCACATAATTCATGAAATATATAATTGTAGGCCTACATATCAGTATTGTTTCTTTGATAAATGATTTCTATTATATCGTGCATTTGTAATTCTCACTTTTGTTGCCTGTGGGTGTAAATATTCTGATAAATGCATGGAAATTCAAGCTTAATCAACGGATTGCTTACAGAAATTTTAATTCTTTAGGCAGTCATCTTGCAACCACTTGGAGACAAAGGAATTGCAATAATTGGAGGTGACACAATTAGGGGCTTCACATCTTCAGACCAGGTGCCTTCTTAGATTTCAAAATGAGAGCCATGTGCTCCAGTTAATTTAGATCATTCTGATGCCCTAAATATTTAGTTAAAATCAAATTGACTAGATTCTTCAAGCTTACTTTCTTTGTCTGTCATCAACTAACAGTTATTTTCTCAAAAATCTACATTTATTGGTTCAAGAATTTTTCTTTACTTACGAGCAGTTGGTTAACCATAAGACAATCAATCAAGTTCATGTTTAGTTCAGATGTTCTTTTTGGCCTTTTTAATTTTATGACCCTTATCTTTTTAATTCCATTTTTCTTTCATTTGCAGGCATGGATTACATTAATAGGAGAGAAGTTGGATGCTACACTTACAAAGTTCGTGGATAGCCTGCAACTGGCAATGCAAGATAGAGGTTGACATTAGTTGAACTTCGAAATGTATTGCTTATGTCGGCATACTGTTCCTCAAAGTATTTTAAGGTACTTTATTTTTTTATTTTCATTTGCTCTCTCCCCGTCTCTCTGTCAAATCATTACTGTCAGCATTTGTAATTGATGTCAATGCTTGTACTTCATAGAAAACACAATTAATACTGTAGTCAAGATTTTGAGTAGAATTGTTCCGATATTGAACCAAAGTTCACATAAATAACATATACTGTCGATAAGAAGATGTTTGTAGCCCTGTAGTTTAGAGAGAGAATATTAAACAGTAAGTTTGAATTGTCTCTATTTGGGGTGACACGCAAATTTTGCTCCATCAATTTACAGATGAAATTAAATTGAATTTATTTCAATCTTTCTTGCCCTATTTAAGAAACCTTCAATGTGCAATAAGTCATCTCATCTGGAATGACTGCTATATTTCACCAGTAAGAAATGATATTTTAATTCTTGCGACCATATCCCAAATATATATGGGGTCACCTGCATGAATCCCTTTCCATAACCTTGTACTTGGAGTATGGGATTTTAAATTTGATATGTTTTGCCTTTCAACTCCTGCACTTGGTCCAAAATATTTGGGTTCTCCATCAGGAAAAGGGAGAACCATTCAATTGGCATCCCAAGTCCCCAATATATATGGGGTCACCTGCATGTCTGCACGGGATGCTATAAGCGGAAATTGGCTAGAACCCCGCATAAAGCTTTGAATTACATCAAGGGAAGCAATCTTTTATCTTTCATCTAGTGTTCTCTTTCTTAGATGTTCTTTAATTGCAATTTGGAACTGTCATTGATGTAAATTTATTTTATATGTTTGATCTTCCATTTTTTTTCTTCCTGATTTAATATTATATTCTTGGATTATTATCCTTGTTTATTCTGTGCATTCAAGAATACAGCTAAAGCTTGTTCTTTTTCTTTTTTTGGTTCCGTCACTTTTAGATCCGTCTGGTGGTATGCAGATAACTGAGAGCAAAGAATTTCAATATCACATCCAGTTCCAGGCATTTTTGCTGCAAGTCTGTAACAGTTGATCTTAGATTTTGTTCTTGAACCTTGACTGTAAATTGTTACATTCATGTTTTCCCTTTTTCTTTTTTTTTTTCGGTTTGATTTTATGAGGTATATTAGGGCAATTGGCTACCTACACCAGAATTTTTAAATGATAATTCAGAATTCTGTACAAATTTCGTACTGACATGGAAATTGTTGGTTTTAAGTGTAATTCATCCACAACCAAGCCACTTAGAAGTTGATTTTGATGGTACAGTTTTGCATAATGGATTGGATCTGACTTCTCATAATGATTCCACACATTGTTTCAGCACTTTGAATAGGTTGTTAAATTTCTTGTTTTGTCTACCAGTTTGTTATTTTCCTAAATAAGGTATTTTGTTATATAGGTCATTCCGATCCATTTACACGGGTCAAGCATTTGTGACGAGAATACGACCCGTATAACTAAAGTCATCTTCTTTACAACTTTGAAGTTTGAACATAACAAGAACCGAAAAAAAAACAATAAATGAATCAGTAAGCATAAAAAAAGAAAACATGGTATCACAAAATTACAAGTATCTAAGATCCCTATAACTCAGCTTATGGCTTGTTCTTCGTGTTACATGTCTGCAAAAGCTGGAAAAAAAAAATCAGAAACAAAATAGTGAAACAATCAAAGAAAGAATGGCTTTAGTGTGATTCATTTGTTATACATTGGGTGAGGGTAGCTTCAAGCACCCACAAAGTTTGATTTGTTACTGAAGAAAAGACCTCTCCCAGGGCAGCAAACCAGTTCCAGGATCAGCCAAATTGGCCAACACGAAGTCCCTCAAGCCGGTGTCCCAGACCTCGCAGAACTGTAGGTGCCAATTGGGTGGTTCAATGGCCTCCGTCCCCAATCCAGGCGCCCTATCTCTCGAACCCTCATTTTGATTCTCTTGCCAGTCAGCGACGTAGGTAGCTACCCTTCTGAAGAACTTTGCCCTAAAAGCCTCCCACACTTGGTACTTGTAGTGGTTCAACACTGCTGTGCCCTGTGGCAAATTCAAGTACTTGAATCCCTTCCTCAGGTGAAAATGGTGCACCACATTGAGTAGGGTAACGTCGAGTGCCTCTGGCCGGACGATGGATTTGTGCCTTTCCGGGCTCTGGAGCCGGCAAGTGTACCCCACTGTGACTCCCTGTGGAGGAGGGGAGCTCAGCCCGGAAGGCCCAAAGCTGTGGCAAGCTGTTCTGATCTCTGCAATGGTTGATGATGAGAAGTTTTCAACCAGGGACCGGAGTGAATTCTGTCCCGGAAATCCCAGTTTCTTGAATTTTTGGCGACGGGGAGTTGGGAATGGGAAGTAGAAGAATTCATCAACATCCATGAACCCAACCCAATTGCATTCATCTCTTGCTCTGAGAGCACAATGCGAGAAACCGGCTTCTTGAGTCTTGATCCATGGCCAGACATGCCTGGTGACATTGTAATCCTCTAGCTCAAGCTCTTCAATCACCTCCTTGATATTATCATCACTGTTGTTGTCGTAGATGAACCACCTCTCAACCCCAAGCCAAGCATGGTAGGTTATCCATTCGCGAAGCGAAGAAGCTTGGTTCCACACCATTGTACACACACACAGCTCATATTTCCCCCCTTTACTCTTCTTCTCTTCTCCCTCGGACTTGAAACTCGAAATCCTAGCCACAGAGGGCACAAGAACATGGTCATGAGCTCCGGCATGGACATGGGGGGTCACTCCAATGGTCACCCGGATCCCCCGAGCCTTGCTAGGGTTCTTCTGAATGCTCCGTGGCAACAAGCACCTCACCACCTCCTGAGCTGCCGTAATCGCCTCCGTGGTGAGCACCAATCTTCCATCTCTCTCCCAATTCCCCAATCCAAAATGGCAACTGAATTGGGCAGCATCGGATGCCCTATCTGGCCTAAGATTCAATCCCTTCACAAACACCACCACAGAGTCCCTATCCAAACTCGCAGCATACACCAAATTCTCCCAAGAATAAACCCTCTGATTACTACTCCTCAACCGTCCATCACCGCCACCGCGACCACCGCCGTCCAAATCCACCAAATCCCCCTTTCGCCACCGCAGACTAATCGCGCCGGAATAATTCGCCGGCGGAAGTGGACACCGCACAATCGATCTGAGACCGTCGTACTCATCCACTGACAACACATCCCTAACAATCTCATCATTATCAACAACACCACTACTATCACTACCAGTATAATTATTGTTGAATGAAATTGAAGTTGCAGTTTCGCAGTAAACACATTCCAATTCCTGACTCTTGTTGTTAATCAATCCATTCCGATTCGACACCATCAACAACACGTGATCAGGAAACATGACTCCATCATCTACTCTGTAATTCGATGACGACGACATACTACTACTAGAACTACCATCACTATCATGATAATCTTGAATTGAATTGCTTGATGAGGACCTGAGTGATAGGCTCGAAACTACCAACACGGGTTTGAACGCCGACGAAGAGATGATCGGAATTCGATCCGATAAGAAGTAAAGAAAAGAGACAAAGCCTAAGCACAAGATGAGAGATCTTACTGAGAAGTAGTGTCGAGCAGAGTAGAGAGCTCTGCGTTTTCGCTTGCGTCGTTGCTCTGAATCCATTGTTATTTTGGGGACGCTGGTTCGTTGAACTGTCTCTCTCTCTCTCCCTTTCTGATGCGTAGATCTGGAGATTTTGCCGACAGTGGTTTCTACTCTTCAGGCTTCTTTTAGGTTCTTCTGGTAATCCAGTTTGTGTCGGAGTGAGAGAGAGAGAGAGAGAGAGAGAATTTTAGAGAGAGAAAGTGTAACAAATACACATATATGTGTATATCTCTATACAGAGAGAGAAGGAGACGCGTTTGTCCATTGTTGTGCTGTATTGGGCTGTTTTTATTAGATGGCTCAATCAATCCACTTCTTCCATTTGTTGCAGTGAGGAATAATTTTTCTTCCCATTACATGGAGTGAATATATATATATATATATATATATATATATATATAGTGGGAAGAAAATCCCCACTTGTAAACAGTATTACATCTTGTTTTGTTTAGTTTGAAATATTTAATACATTTTTCAATTTTTTCATAAGATACATTTTGAATCAGACAAAACATGTCATGTTGTTCAACCAGAGATTCAGGTTCATATATGGTAACTTTTTATTAAAAAAAATTGTATTAAATTATTTATTTAACTTTTTATATATTTTAAAAAAAAATTCCCGTAATTCATAGATTTGCTCTCTTAAGAGCATTACTCTTTTCTAAACAAACAATTACAGTAATTACTAAATAAAATTTTTGGAGGTACTCTAAGGGAATTCAAAACTCCAACCCACGAGTCTTAAGAATCTTTATCATTAATGCTTGGAAGAGAGATTGAAGGAAAGAAAAAAAAAAAGAACAAATTTTATTTATGTTTTAGAGATAATACAAAGAAAGAAAGGATAATAGAATGATAAGTATTTCATAAAGTAAATGATTAGTTTAATAGTAAAAACAAAGTAAAAATTTCTCTTTTTTATTTTTAGTAAATTGATATTTGATGCACGCTCGTAGTCGCGCGTGTGGAGTCAAAAAAGTGAAAAGGACCTTTAGACGTGTAGGTGGGTAAACTATAGTGCTATAAATACAGGTGTGATGTGTATAATATATATATATATTGCTTATTATATGGAAAAGTGGTGTCTTTTTGCTTTTATTATGCGTTGGAATGTTATTCTCACGCGCTCTGAGTAGGATATGATTCTTGCTTGTATTAACGTCTATTTTATTATTTAATTAATATTATTTTTTTAGTAGGTGAATTTTGGAATCTTATCTTTGGATCTTGTGGTCTCATTTAATTATTATTATTCTTATTATTATTATTTTTGACTGTGACCACTCTTGCTAACGAAGCTAAGAAGTTGTTTATGTGTAACTTTCAAAGTACGAGTTTTGTTATCAACTAATTGCTCACCTAAGTCCCAAGAATTAATAAATAATTAAATGAAAAAAAAGTTTGAAATCTGTCACTCACTTGATTACATTTACAAGTTGGGTATGATTTATATCCATACACGTTCTTGACATTTTTCCCAAAACTCCAAAGGGTCAAAGTCAAAGACGGTGGGCCTAAATTATAATTTATTGTACAAAAATATATAATTCGAACATATTTTTACTTTCACTTTCATGAGTTTGAAATAAGAAATCGTCTTTTGAATGCGAAAGTCAGGTTGTGCAAATTGGGTACCAAATCTGCACCCAAAGTGAGACCTTTGTTCTCGAATAAATAAAACATGTCTAGCAATCAATGTCTAATTGAGACATACATTATCTAATTTGCCATAGTAAATGTGATTTCTTCATATTGTGCAACATTTATTAAGAATTTGGGAAAAAAAATAAAAATAAAACAAGAAGGTTAAATTACACTGACCTCCCATATGATTTGTCATAATTATAGAGATTTTTCATGTAGTTTAGAAATTTACTCGGACTTCCCTTAAAAATGAAAATATTTTACACGAATCTATAGATATTTTCATTTTTAAGGAAGGTTCGAATAAATTCTCAAATCACAAGAGAGGTCCCTCTAATTAAGACAAACCATAGAGAGATTCGTATACTTTACCTAATTATTGCAAGTGTGACTAAAGGCATCTGATTGTTGAAATGTCAAAGACGTACACACCAATATGGTTGCATGGGACTACTCTAAGATGTCTTCGATAGTTGATATATTATTGAGTGGAAACAGTGTTCGATCACCATAAATAAGGTCTTGGACTCTTGGCCACTAGGCGCTCGTTGCGTACACTTTAATTCTTTTCAAATTTCGAATGCTTCGTGTGTTGAACTAGTCCTGATCTAATTAAACTTTAAAGAATTTTCTAAAATCATCTTACTTACCAAAAAGAGAGACGGAATGAATGGCCTTCTCGAATGCATTTAATTTTTAGAACATTTATGTTTTATTGGAAGCACTTATTCAAAGCATTAGACTAAAATTTATTATTAATTACTAACAAAGTTTGGTATTGACCGTTTAGGAGGAGAATTTAGTAGTTTGCATTATTGTAGATTAAATTCCTGAACTATTGGTCCATATAGGATATTTTTATTTTTAAGGGAGGTCCGAATAAATTTTCAAATCATAAAAAAGTCTCTATAACTATAACAAACCATAGAAGAGGTCCGTGTAATTTAACCGATTGTTGCAAGTGTGACTAAGGGCATCTGATTGTCGAAATGTCAAGACGGACACACCAATATGGTCGCATGGGACTACCCTTAAGATGTCTTCAGTAGCTGATATATTATTGAGTGGAAAGAGTGTTCAATCATCATAGATAGGGTCTTGGACTCTTGGCCACTAGGCGCTCATTGCGTACACTAAATTCTTTTCAAATTACGAATGTTTCATGCGTTGAACTAGTCATGGTGTAATTAAACTTGATGAATTTTCTAAAAATATCATACTTACCAAAAGGAAACTGAATGAATTGCTTCTCAAATGCTTTTAATTTTAGAACATTTAAGTTTTGTTGGTAGCATTTATTCAAAGGATTGGACTAAAATTGATTACTAATAACTAACAAAGTTTGGTATTATCCGTTTTGGAGGAGAATTTGGTAGTTTGCATTATTGTAGATTAGGTAGGAAGTTGACGAATTTGTGGCCTAAGACTTGAATGATTGGGTGGATTTTATAGTGAGAGTACATTAGCTGGCAAAAGAGATAGCTGAAATGGTCCAAAATTTCTTATCTTATCAACACAACCCTTCTAACACACGCATCAAGTTGAAGCTGTCTAATTGTTCATAAATCATAATACACGCACACAAACACACACACATAGAGGTTCGATCGTGCAGGAACATGCCAGAGGGGTTGTAAACGTAAGCTTTTTTGTTGTGGAAATAGTCCACGGACACACACAGACACACACACAAATATTCTGTTTTTCTATGTGTTTTCACAACAATCGCTTTTGATTCGTCCAATAGCAGCATGGAATGTACCTATAATTGTTGCTTTTTATTAGAGCATGTTCTAATGAAAAGAGAGACTTTAAATGTATTATATTTTGTTTTGAAATTAGGGTCTGAATCTTTTTTAGGTAAATTACCTCACCCTTTTTAGGTGAGGTTCGGACTCGAATCCTCCCCTCCTCTTAAAGAATGGGGAGATTATACCTCTTGCAAATTGTGACCCCGAGTTTTAGTCTTTGTTGTGATAGTGTAATTGTTTCGCACTCCCATCAAAAAACTTAAGTTGTTAGATGTGTCTAATACCAAACCATTTTATACCCATTATATTTTTTATTCGAGTCCGATGTGGGACAAGTATCCCTTGTAACATTCTCTTCTATCCGAAATCGCAACACTCTGCCTACTTGAATTGTTGACTCGAACCTCTCTGAGTCAGGCTCTTGGCGTCATACCGAGTTAAGAAATGACCATGGCTCTTATACCAATTGTAATGGGTCGGATGCTTTGCAATTCGACCCAAAAACTTAAGTTGTTAAATTAGGCTAACACCCAACTCATTTATACCCTTTACATTTTTCATCCAGATATGAGGTTGGACAAAACCCCTATGTAACACATTGTATGTAAATTAGGGTTTGTAGTGTGATAATGAGAGAATATCCAAAGCCATTTTACAAAATGAGAGGGAGACAAAAGATTGGACTTAGGGTATACGCCAAACTAAGTAAATTTTTGTGTATTGTGTGGTGCAAAGTTTGATTTTTTTATTACCCTGTATTGTGTTGGTTGTGATCTTGGCTTCGAAATATTTGTCATACATTTATAATAGTTTTCACACCATTCTGTTCTTAATTACGCAGGAAGAATAGAGTAGAGAAATTTTTTTTAGGATTTGCTTAGTTTGTGTTTAGAAAACAATTCGAAAACAAAATTATTTTTGGAGAATTGTATTTTAAAAAAAAAAAAAAAAATTGAAACAGTTTCCGGAAATTATCAATCAAGCAGGTTTTATACAATCTATTTATTAATATTTCTTTTTTTAAAAAAAAACAGAAAATTGTTACTAAAAAAAACTGAATAAAAAAGGCCCTTAATTCTATTAAAATCAATTAAGATCACCTAATTTTCAGATATTTTCTCTTCTAATGTCTCTATTTAAAATGATGGATATATTTAAAAATGTGTATCTTCTATTCTCTTTCCTCACAGGCTCAAACCAACCAAAGGCATCATGGAAGAATTATTTAACAAATAAAAAGAATAAAAAAATCATATAGAGAAATTCCTTGAGTGGCTCAATAATGGAAGACATCATTTTATTTATTATTATAATTTTTTTAAAAAGAAGTTATTATTACGATCAATTCAACGCTGATTCAACGGTAGGAGAGAATCTCGAAAACCCATCTCGGGGAGGTGTCTCCAGCTGAGCCTAGCTTAATTATACGGTTTTACTAATTAATTAAGAATCACTTTTTTATTTATAAAATTTTAATATAAAAAAAAGCTTCAATTATACCTTACAACCTCTCATGTTCGTTAGATATCCCATCAAGTTAAATTATGTTTGGGATCATAAGATTAGTGGCTTGGAATTGAAATGGGAATTTTTTTTTTTTTTAATTCAAACCTTAAAATAAATTTGTTTAAGTTTAATGTGTGCTTGAAACAATTGATGCGAAATTCTAAACAGGAATATATGTTCACTTAATAACAATACACTAATTCAACATTTTATCCACATTTACATGTGGGATAGTTCTATTTTTTAATTGGACCAGGGCTAAATGACCTTAAGGGAGGTTCACCCTTTTTAATCCATGAAATTTATCAAAAGCTACGTGTCTTCATTACGTATTTTACTAAAAACTGATATGATTCATTTTTATAAGATAGATATACAATTGACTTCATTTATGCACTCAATATATTTTCTCCCATGTCCTAGAGGTACTTTATCTCATTTCAAAATAAAAGATGAAAGGCTCAAGTCTCACAAGAATATTATTGGAGTTTCTTTATTATTTCATTTGTTCCACAAAAATGTCCACCTTTTTTATTTTGACTGTTCCAAAATAATTGTCCCAATTTAAATTTAGTGTAGTATTCTTTAAATATTTTTAATTTACTCTTATTGGCTTGAAGTTATAACAGCATGTGGACCCACTATAAAAGGGCATATTTAAAATTTCATTCACTATCACTATAATAAAAAAATATATAATAAATTACCCTTTTAAAAAGTTAAATTTCTAAAAAGATACATTTATTTTAAGGATAATAATAATAATAAATTAATTAATTAGAAAGTTTCAAAAAAATAATAAGAAAGTGAAATATGAGAGTCCTAACCTCTTTAAGAACAAAAGGTGCCTGAATTTCTTGTCAATAAAAAATAAAAAAAAAAATTATTAAATTAAAAAATGAAATGATGAAACATCTTGACAAACCTGAAAATTCTTTCAAATCCGTGTTTTTGTTTTTTACCTTCCTCGGTACGCAAATCAAAGAGGAAACTACCTTATGTCTAATCTAATTATTATAGTTTTTTTTAAACAATCTAATTATTATAAATGAGAACGTGTTTATTGGGCAATACTGTGAAGATAATGCAAGCATTGGAGGAATTAAATAGAATTAATAAAAATATAATGAAGATAAAAATATAATTAAATGTTTCCTAACATGGTTTATGGCCCAAACTATTTTATATGTATAAGTGGTCCACTTACATGACCGACAACAAATTTGTGGTCTGGTCCGGCCCATAATAGCTCTGACGACCCCTTGGAACCTGGGCACCGTCAGGTCTTAACCGGACTAACTTCAAGCCCTCCACCAAAACAAATTTGAATCTATTATTTTAATTTTTAATATACGTATCTTAATAGTTACTGCCTCCATCCTATATGCGACGGAGGGAGTAATAGTTAACATTTTATGCGACATCTATAGCTTTTTTTTTTTTTTTCCTTAGTTGACATCTATAGTTTATAACCTTAATTTATTTTATTATTATTATTTTTTTTCAATGACAAGAAATACACACCATTCATACACTCATTTTATTCCTTTGATGACTCGAACTCTTACCATTTATTTTAGAGGTAGAGGACTAAAAGGAAATACGACTAAGTCACAAGCCATTCGATTATAAACTTAATCTATAATTATGAATTTTTTTATATTATAATGTAAAAAGTCTACATATATTTTAGTAGTTGTACTATATGGTATATTAGAATTGTCAGTTTGAGTTTGTAGGTTGACACATATAAATCAGGGCTTTTATTTTGGTGGCCTGGAGGACCGAAGTTGGGCGCTAATCAAGATGGGCCAGACCCAGACATAATCACACTATATAGCTGGAACACAGAACTCTCATCCACCCCAAAGAGTGGAGAGGAGAGGAGAGGAGAGGAAAGCTTATGTGTTGGAGCCCATTGAACGTATGGTGAGATTCCAAACATATTTTATATATATGAACAATGATAGAGAGTAGGCAAGCTGACCCTTTTACCTAAAAAAAAAAAAAAAAAAGATAGAGAGTAGGTCCAACATGATGACTTTGATGATGTCATTTCCCCACTTGCATAACACATTTGACTACTTCTCATTATTTCATGAGTAATGATATTATGTTAAGTTAAATTGGCCTACTACAAGTCTGAACTCTACATGTAATTATCATATTAATTCAAGATCAAATTAAATTTTGGGTATAATGATTAGCTATATGAGTAATCTGAATTAACCAGAAGTTTTTACCTAGAATCTAAGTCTGAGTTGCAAGTCTGAATTTAAAAATAGAATGATGGGTTGAGTTTGGGTTGAGTAATTAAGGTTGATAATAGGGTTAGGGTTGGGTTTGAATTTAACATTTCATATAGTTAGTTGGGCTAAAGTTATCCCTCAAACCACCCCAATCCGTTCAAGTTGCACCCTAGAATAGAGGAAAGAAAGGAAAAAAAAACCCTTTAGGATTTGTTTAGTCTGTCACTTCCAAAACAAAATAATTTTTGGACAATTGTCTTTTTTTTTTTTTTTTTTTTTTTTTAATAAATTTTTATAAAACAGTTACCTAAAATTATCAATCAAGTAGGTTTTATACAAACAATTTATTAATACTTCTTAAAAAAAAAAAAAACAAATAATTGTTAGTAAAAAAACTGAATCAAAGAGGCCCTTAATTCTATTAAAATAAATTAAGATCACCTAATTTTCTGACATTTTCTTTTCTAATGTCTCTATTTATAGTGAAAAATGATGAATATATTTAAAAATGTTTATCTTCTATAATCTTTCCTCAAAGGCTCAAACCAAGCAAGGCGTCATGGAAGAATTATTTAACAAATAAAAAATCATATTCTTGCAAGAGAAATTCCTTGAGTGGCTCAATAATGAGAGAGCTTGTAAGCTAATGGAAGACATAATTTTATTTATTATTATTATTATTATTATTATTATTATTATTATTTTAAAAAAGAAGCTATTATTACTATTAAAATTTGAAAGTAGCGATCAATTCAACCCTAGTGTAACGGAGGAGAGAATCTCCGAAACCCTTCTCGAGGAGGTGTCTCCCAGCTGAGCCTAGCTTAATTATGTGGTTTTACTAATTAATTAAGCATCACTTTTTTATTTAAAAAAATTTAATATAAATAAAGCTTCAATTATACCTTACAGCCTCTCATGTTCATTTGATATTCCATCTAGTTAAATTATGTTTGGGATCATAAGATTAATGGCTTGGAATTGAAATGGGAATTTTTTCTATTCAAACCTTAAAATAAATTTGTTTAAATTTAATGTGCGAGTTCCATAACTTCAAGCGTATATCAATTGATGCGAAATTCTAAATGGGGATATAGGGTTGATATGTTCATCTAATAAAAATGCACTAATTCAATATTTTATAGATATTTACCTGTAGGATAATTCTATTTTTTAATTGGACGTAGGCTAAATGACCTTAATGGAGGTCGCCCTTTCTAATTCAAGAAATACAGAAAAGAAGCTGTGTGTCTTTATTAGGGTAGAGTGCAAAAAAATTCCTATAGTATGTTTACAGTGCATATTGCACCCTTCACTCATAAATTATTATATTTGTGTAAATAGGTCATTCTTACACATTTATAATATAATATTAGACTATAATGTCCCTAGCAACACATTTTATAATATATAAAAAAAATAATATTTTGTGAATGACTAAAAAGGGTTTGACCCTTCTTTAAATTGCTTTGGCTTTCTTCTTCTTCGTCTTGGTGGCTGCCGCCATAGAAAGGGAAGGGAAGACTGGAGAACTTCAGTGACCTGTCATCTCCGGCGAGTTGTAGACCGACGGCGAACAAGAACACCAAGTTGTCAAGACCCACTCCGGTGACGGCGCACCCAATTTAAGTGTCCATTAAAACCGACGAGTTCGGTCTGTCTGGTGCACTCCTCTCCGGCAACGTTTCATGAAAAGAGCAGACCCATTTCATTGAGATATAGTCCGGTGAGCTACGAGAATTGTTGACTTTAGTTCGGCTTCATACAGTAGCTTGGTCACTACTGTTGGGTAGTTGATGCTCAGTCTCTGAACAATAGATTCCATTAGTTCTGACGACGGCGAGATTCCTTCTGTTCAGACCAACTTGCAGCGACGAACCAAGAGACCAAGAAGGTCAAGATAGACCTAGTAAAAGCGTCATCATTGTGCTCCATCAAACACCCTACAGCGAGCTTCTAATGTATATGTCCGGCGTGCTCTAGTCATCGTCGGCGATGACGAATAGTATAGCGACGTGAATCTCCGGCGACGACAAATAGTATAGCGAGCTCTACGACAGTTCATGCATGCAGACCTCGTTCATCACCAGCGCATTGGCAACGACGAACGATAAGAATGAACTGACCCAGTTCCGGCAAGATTTTGTTTGGAAGCTTCATGATCATCCACGTACAAGCTCCGGCGACGTCTTCGACCCACATCTGCGAAACCAAAATCCATCTTTCTCAAGCTTCGAACATAAGCTTCCATTCTTTCCGGTGAAACTGGGAACCCAGTTCATATTGGCGTGTTCCCAAGCGACGACAAAGCAAGGAGAGCTTCTAGTGTCGGCGAAACCAAACTCAATTCAACGCTAATTTAACGGTTGGAGAGAATCTCGGAAACCCATCTCGAGGAGGTGTCTCCAGCTGAGCCTAGCTTAATTATGTTGTTTTACTAATTAATTAAGCATCACTTTTTTATTTATAAAAATTTCATATAAATAAAGCTTCAATCATACCTTACAACCTCTCATGTTCATTTGATATTCCATCTAGTTAAATTATGTTTGGGATCATAAGATTAGTGGCTTGGAATTGAAATGGGAATTTTTTTTATTCAAACCTTAAAATAAATTTGTCTAAATTCAATGTGCGAGTTCCATAATTTCAAGTGTGTATCAATTGATGCAAAATTCTAAACGGAGATATAGGGTTGATATGTCCACTTGATAAAAATGAACTAATTCAATATTTTATAGACATTTACGTGTTGGATAATTCTATTTATTAATTGGACGCTGGCTAAATGACCTTAATGGAGGTTGCCCTTTTTTAATTCATGAAATTTATCCCACCTATGTGTAAAGCTATGTGTCTTTATTAGGGTCAAGTGAAAAAAATCCCTATAGTATGCTTACAGTGCATATTGCACTCTTCACGTGCAAAAAACACCTCTAAATTATGATATTTGTGCAAATAAGTACTTCTTACACATTTATGATATAATAATTAGACTATAAAGCCCCAAACAACACATTTTATAAAATATCGTGTAAAATGCAGAAAATCCCCCTGAATTATTGGTATATTGCAACTAACCACCTGAATTATAAAAAACCCCCCTGAACTATGAATTTGTTACATTTCAGTCCATTTTGACCGCTAATACAACCGGAAAAATAAAAAGTCTAATTTACCCTTATTAAAACGATGTAGTTTTGGAAGTTTAAACTGACAAATCAACTTTGACCAAAAGTTGATTGTCTCCTCCATCTCCATGTTTTCTCTTTACCCTTTAGAAGACTTCATCGTTTTAACTTGACCCTTACCAAACTTTTTTTCTTTTTCGGTGACCACTTGTGCACCCAAATGGGCCAACAGCAAGCTAGAGAGAGAGAGAAGAGATGGCGGTTTGAGGAAGAATTGCGGTGGGGAGCTCGTTGGCGTGACTGGCGCAGTGGTGGGCGACGGCATGACTGGTGCAGTGAAGAGCTTGGCTCGGCGGTGGAGTAGCGGCAGCGGCGAGCTTGGAGATGGAGAGCGAAGACAGTTGTGAGAATGTTGGTGACGCCAGTGAGACAGATCCGGTGGTGGTAGTGTAGAACAAAAGTGTATCATATACTATAGTATAATTTATTTAAATATTATTTGTAAATATAATATTTATTATAATAATCTATATATATTTATATAATTTAATATCAAGAAAATAAAACTATAAAATAAAAGAACCTGTTAAAGTCGAGGCTAGAATTTAATTCTATAGCCTTAAGACAGATACGCCCAGCTACGGTGCTAACGGACTCTTCGGCGTTTATCTCCCAGGATACAACGACTTTTCTTCATTTGGTAGTAGCACTTCAAACCAATGGAATAGACGAACCGGCTCGGTGTAGTACTCTCAGTTGAACTCAGACTCGGAGACCAGGATTGAACCCTAACTCGGAGACCAAGATTGAACCCAAACTTGGAAACCAAGGTTCGAACCCAATCCAAACCAGTTTAGGTTGAACCCAAACCAGTGGCTGAACCGAACAAAGATGAATCAGAAGAAGAGAAGAAGATTTCTGAATTGGTGTCTATTGAAATGAACCCAATGATGGATATTTATAGGCTTGTTGGTGCCTATTCTGAATGGGTGCACCCATAGTCCGAATGGGTGCAACCATTGTTGACCAATCAAAATTAAAAATCTGTTGGTGGTTTTTAATTTGTAAAGGGTGCAACCCTTGGTTCAAAAATAAAACTGATTTATGGTTTAAATAAACCCAAACGGTTTTAATTCTAATCCAGCCCAGCCCTTTAATTTCGTTCAATCCTGCAAGCAAACAATCCAACTCGGCGGCCATTAATTCAGCCCAGTAAACAGGCCCATTTTGATAAGTTTAGCAACAAAATAAAATTCAACCACACAGGCCCATCCCAACTTTGTGTAAAAAGTTAAACCCATTTCACAATCAAGCCCCGCCCCGCCCTAGCCCGGACCGGGTCGGGTCGGGCGGGCGGCGCGCGCGTGTGTGGTAGTTGGTTCGGATCCAGGCTAGCCTAGGTCCTCCCCCTCTTAAAAACTTGGGTGCCCTTGGGCCCAAACCCAAATCCAAATCCCATACTAGACATATATATACTCAAGGTTGCTTTGCTACTTTTTCGATGTGGGACAAGCATTTCTCACTTTATTCACACCCATTTAGGCTTTATAAATCACTTACTTTGGAGCCAATTTCTCATTCACCCGGAAACGGATTTGAGAAAAATAAATATACCACGTTCATCTCCTCGCAGAGAGGAACGCACTCGTCAATAGATTTGCAAAAAATTCTTAGCAGAATCTTTTAAAAATCCTTCCAAAGTTTGCGTTTTCTAATGCCGTTTCCAACAATCCCCCACATGAATGAAAATTTGCGCAGATTACAAAAGGAGAAGATACAGACACTATAGAGAGTACTATTGGAAAGTTACTGCATCGGGATAGGTAGATTTTGGCCTTGAACCTTCCCTAGTGTATTACTATCGGATTTACTGGCTAACCAGTGAACATGATGTCTTGAACTGTTCAGCCGTTTATGTAAACCAAGACAATAGTAAACACATAGTTCCTTCCCGCACAGAGTCGGTTTTCATGGTTGTGTTCATATGGCCCTGAACAACGCCTGGTATTTTATGAGAGCTTTAGAAAACTTAGCCTTAGAAGTTTTCATAAAAGCGGCCCCACTTCACACTCATATAGGTGACTTCTTATTAAGAGTATCCTACCATACCCCACTTGAATTTTTAAGGTATAAGAGTAATTAAAAGCATAGTATATCCTACTCATCGCTGTAGGTAACACTGTCTCATTATAGAAATGGGTAGAAGATTAAATCTTCCCAGTGCTTCTGGTGAGCCATTCAGAATTTCTGTTGTCCCTTTGAACCTAGATTTTGGGATCTCCAGTCAACTAGGTTGGGTTTCCATTAAGATGACTTGTTAACTTTCGGCTTTAATCCCATTCCCCTCGATGAACTATACACTTGCTCTCTTGTCAAACCTTTTGTAAATGGATCCGCTAAATTATCTTTTGACCTGATATAATCTATTGAGATTATCCCACTTGAGAGCAATTGTCTAACGGTATTATGTCGTCGACGTATATGTCGAGACTTACCGTTGTACATATTACTTTGTGTCCTTCCAATTGCTGATTGACTATCACAATGTATACATATAGCGGGCACCGGTTTAGGCCAATTTGGAATATCTTCTAAGAAATTACGAAGCCACTCAGCTTCTTCACCAGCTTTATCCAAAGCAATAAATTCAGATTCTATAGTGGATCTGGCAATACAAGTTTGTTTTGAAGATTTCCAAGATATGGCACCTCCTCCAATAGTAAAGACATAGCCACTTGTGGATTTAGAATCCTTTGTATCTGATATCCAATTAGCATCATTGTATCCTTCAAGTACTGCTAGATATTTAGAATAATGTAATCCATAACTTATAGTATATTTTAAATACCTTAGAACCCTGATTATTGCAGTCCAATGGTTCTTTCCTGGATTACTAGTATATCTACTCAATTTATTAACTGAGTATGCTATGTCTGGTCGTGTGCAATTCGTTAAATACATTAAGCTTCCTATAATGCAAGAGTACTCAAGTTGTGATATGCTAGGACCAGTATTTTTCGATAAATGGAGATTTACATCAACAGGAGTCTTTACAAGACTACTATCCTCTTTATTAAACTTTTCTAATATTTTCTCAATATAGTGAGATTGAGATAGTACTAGACCATCTGATGTTCTAGAAATTTTAATTCCTAGTATGACATCAGCTATGCCTAAATCTTTCATATCAAAATTTTTGGTCAACATCTTTTTAGTAGTTTTGATTATAACATCATTACTACCCATTATTAGCATATCATCCACATATAGGCACACAATGACATATCCATTTTGAGTGTTTTTCACATACACACATTTATCACACTCATTAATTTTAAAACCATTTGACAACATCACTTTGTCAAATTTTTCATGCCATTGTTTAGGTGCTTGTTTTAATCCATATAAGGATTTTACAAGTTTGCACACCTTCTTTTCTTTTCCTGGAACTATAAACCCTTCAGGTTGTTCCATATAGATTTCCTCCTCTAATTCACCATTTAAGAAGGCAGTCTTAACATCCATTTGATGTATTTCTAAGTTTTGCAGTGCTGCAATAGCTAGTAACAATCTAATGGATGTTATTCTTGTGACTGGTGAATATGTATCAAAATAATCCAAGCCTTCTTTTTGCCTGTATCCCTTAGCAACAAGTCGGGCTTTATATTTTTCAATTGAACCATCAGGCTTCATCTTCCTCTTGAAAATCCACTTATATCCTAAAGGTTTAGTACCAGGAGGAAGATCCACCAGCTCCCAAGTATGATTTTGCATGATGGATTCAATTTCACTATTTATGGCTTCTTTCCATAAATTAGCTTCAGGAGAAGACATAGCTTCCTTGTAGCTTTGTGGCTCATTCTCCAATATATATGTCAGAAAGTCAGGACCGAATGACTTAGACGTTCTAGCTCTTTTGCTACGTCTAGGTTCTTCCTCATTTTCATCATCTATAGACTCTTGGTCTATATTCTCTTGTATATTGCTATTAGCAGTATCATAATTTCTTTTAAGAGGATTTTTGCATGGAAATATATCCTCAAAGAAATAAGCATTCCTTGACTCAATAATTGTATTGACATGGATATCAGGAATGTCTGATTTATGCACAAGAAAACGATATGCATTACTATTCTGTGCATAGCCTATGAAAATACCATCAAAGGTTTTTGGTCCTATCTTAACTTTCTTAGGAGTAGGAACCGCAACCTTAGATAAACACCCCCACACTTTTAAAAATTTATAGGAAGGTTTTTGACCTTTCCATAATTCATAAGGTGTCACATTTGATTTCTTTTGAGGTACCTTGTTGAGAACATAATTAGCAGAGAGCAATGCTTCCCCCCACAAATTCTGGGTTAAACCAGAACTTATCAACATAACATTCATCATTTCTTTTAAGGTGCGGTTTTTGCGTTCAGCAACACCATTTTGTTGAGCTGAATAAGGAGCGGTAGTTTGGTGAATAATATCATGTTCTGAGCAAATGTCAGCGAATGGTACTTCGTATTCACCACCTCTATCACTTCTAAACATCTTTATCTTTTTTCCAAGTTGATTCTCAACCACATTCTTGTAATGTTTAAACATTTCCAAGGTTTTATCTTTACTTCTTAACAAGTATACATAACAATATCTTGTGCAGTCATCAATAAAAGTAACGAAATACTTTTTCCCACCTCTAGTTGGCACAGATTTAAAGTCACAGATATCACTGTGAATTAATGCTAGAGGTTCAGTACTTCGCTCTATGGAGTGAAATGAGGTTTTAGTCAATTTTGCTTCTACACATGTTTGGCATTTTTGATTTAAATCAATATTAAATTTAGGTATAGATTCCATGTTAATTAATCTACGAATAGTATCATAATTAACATGTCCTAACCTACCGTGCCATACATCAGATGAGTCAATAATATAAGCAGAAGAAGCACTAGCTTTGTTATTATCATTAATAGCTTTGGGTACAACAGTCATTACATTGAACTTAAATAGTCCATTACTTATATAACCTTTGCCCACATACACCCCATTCTTAGTCAGCACAAACTTATCAGATACAAAGACCAGCTTGAACCCATTCTTGCTTAGTAGTGACCCAGAGACCAAGTTCTTCCTGATGTCTGGTACATACAGCACATTATTAAGAGTGAGCTCTTTCCCTGAGGTCATTAGTAGCTTGATCTTTCCTTGTCCTTCAACCTTTGCAGTAGAAGAATTCCCCATGTAGAGTTGTTCTTCATTATCTATAGTTTCATAGGTAGTGAACATCCTCTTTTCAGAGCAAACATGACGAGTAGCTCTTGTGTCCACCCACAATTCTCTGTTGTTGCTTACCAGGTTGATTTCAGAAACCACAGCTGAAAGATTTAACTCTGATACATCAGCTGTCAACTTATCTTCTTCAGCTATGTGCACCTCAGTGGTCTTCTTCTTGGGGTTATGATGTGTTTTTCGGCTACGACAATCTTTAGCTCGGTGTCCTAGCTTGCCGCATATGAAACACTTCCCAGTGAACTTCTTGTAGTTTCCTTGGCTAGGACCTTCTCCAGAGTGCTTCCTCTTCTTATTTTTCTGTCCAGCTTCCACTACATTTGCCTTTGATACCATTGAAGAATTTCCGGCTCTCTTTTCAGATGTACGGTTATCTTCTTCAATTCTCAGCCTGACAATTAAGTCTTCGAGCCCCATTTCCTTGCGCTTATGCTTCAAGTAATTTTTGAAATCTTTCCAAGTAGGTGGCAGCTTTTCAATGATTGAAACTACTTGAAAGGATTCACTCAAGGTCATCTTCTCAGCATGTATCTCATGTAGGATCAGCTAGAGCTCCTGCACTTGGCTCATGACTGTCTTGGAGTCTATCATTTTGAAGTCCAGAAATCGTCCAACCACGAATTTCTTCAAGCCAGCATCCTCTGTTTTATACTTTTTGTCTAACGACTCCCAAAGCTCTTTAGCAGTATTTATTGGACTGTACACATTATATAAGGTGTTGTCCAATCCATTGAGGATGTAGTTCTTGCATAGGAAGTCTCCATGCTTCCATGTATCAACAGCTCCAAGCTTGGTAATGTCTGTATCACCCTCATCTAACATTGGAGCAGTCTCAGTCAAATACTTGCTTAGATTCAGAGTTGTAAGGTAGAACATCATTTTCTGTTGCCACCTTTTAAACTCCGTCCCGTTGAATTTTTTGGGCTTCTCCCCATGACTGACGGGAACATTAGGCACGGTAATACTCGTACTTGCCATTTGTCTGTTATATATTGATATACAGACCACGAGTCAAATTATAATAATTATAACAACAATAATAATTAAATAATTATTACTATAGTATAAAGTATAAAGTTTATCTGTCTTAAGATTGTGGAACAAAAGTGTATCATATACTATAGTATAATTTATTTAAATATTATTTGTAAATATAATATTTATTATAATAATCTATATATATTTATATAGTTTAATATCAAGAAAATAAAACTATAAAATAAAAGAACCTGTTAAAGTCGAGGCTAGAATTTAATTCTATAGCCTTAAGACAGATACGCCCCGCTACGGTGCTAACGGACTCTTCGGCGTCTATCTCCCAGGATACAACGACTTTTCTTCCTTTGGTAGTAGCACTTCAAACCAATGGAATAGACGAACCGGCTCGGTGTAGTACTCTCAGTTGAACTTAGACTCGGAGACCAGGATTGAACCCTAACTCAGAGACCAAGATTGAATCCAAACTTGGAAACCAAGGTTCGAACCCAATCCAAACCAGTTTAGGTTGAACCCAAATCAGTGGCTGAACCGAACAAAAATGAATCAGAAGAAGAGAAGAAGATTTCTGAATTGGTGTCTATTGAAATGAACCCAATGATGGGTATTTATAGGCTTGTTGGTGCCTATTCTGAATGGGTGCACCCATAGTCCGAATAGGTGCAACCATTGTTGACCAATCAAAATTAAAAATCTGTTGGTGGTTTTTAATTTGTAAAGGGTGCAACCCTTGGTTCAAAAATAAAACTGATTTATGGTTTAAATAAACCCAAACCGTTTTAATTCTGATCCAGCCCAGCCCTTTAATTTCGTCCAATCCAGCAAGCAAACAATCCAACTCGGCGGCCATTAATTCAGCCCAGTAATTTTGATAAGTCCAGTAACAAAATAAAATTCAACCACACAGGCCCATCCCAACTTTGTGTAAAAAGTTAAACCCATTTCACAATCAAGCCCCGCCCCGCCCTAGCCCGGACCGGGTCGGGTCGGGCGGGAGGCGCGCGTGTGGTAGTTGGTTCGGATCTAGGTTAGCCTAGGTCCTCCCCCTCTTAAAAACTTGGGTGCCCTTGGGCCCAAACCCAAATCCCATACTAGACATATATATACTCAAGGTTGCTTTGCTACTTTTTCGATGTGGGACAAGCATTTCCCACTTTATTCACACCCATTTAGGCTTTATAAATCACTTACTTTGGAACCAATTTCTCATTCACCTGGAAACGGATTTGAGAAAAATAAATATACCACGTTCATCTCCTCGCAGAGAGGAACGCGCTCGTCAATAGATTCGCAAAAAATTCTTAGCGGAATCTTTTAAAAATTATTCCAAAGTTCGCGTTTTCTAATGCCGTTTCCAACAGGTAGATCCATTGGAGACGACTGGTTTGGCTGTGGCTGTGATGAGCTCTACGAAGAGGGAGATGACTGGGTAGAGCAGTGGCAGATGAGATCGATGGAGTAAAGGGTAGAGCAGTGGCGGTGAACCTTGCTGCCACGAACTTCACGTCAATTTCTCCGTCCCTGCGTCGACACCAATAATCAAACCCTCTGTCTAACGCTCTATCAACTCCTCTATCTGACGCTTTAGATCTACGTTGTTGTTCGTGGCGATAGAGCCCACCGGAACAGCTTCGGTCACCAGAGAGTCCCAATGCCCTTTGATTCTTCGCCATCCTTGATAGGCGCGTTCGTACCCACGACGAACGTGGTGTCTGAGGTGTGGTATGTGGTGAGAATTTGTGAAGGATATGTGGGTTGTGTTGTTGATATAGGGTTTCTTTTTAGGATTTTCTTCTTTCTGTATCTTTGTGGTCAATTGATGACATCCAGAAAATCAATCTCTCCGATTATTAGTTCAATTAGGTCCGACGATGTAT
Source organism: Cornus florida (assembly GCF_030987335.1). Taxonomy (NCBI): domain Eukaryota; kingdom Viridiplantae; phylum Streptophyta; class Magnoliopsida; order Cornales; family Cornaceae; genus Cornus; species Cornus florida. The sequence continues at coordinate 21,914,966 of NW_026775574.1, forward strand.
GTCATTAACTGATTAAGAACAAACCATTAACGTTTTCTGTTTTTATTGTTTTCATGTCCATGATTTTTTTTTTCCCTGTTAGATTTTGGAGATAGAGATGGTTTTGTGGATGTAATTTTATGTGTTAATTTTGGTTTTTTTGGGCTCTTGATGAGAATTTGTTATACAAAAGAAAATCTAATCTCCATTCTGAAACTTTCTATTTCATGAATCTAATTGATCGGGGATGAGAAAGATGAAGTGTGGTGCGACCGAGCGTGTGCACAAAATAATGCACAACACTTTAGGTTTAGAAATAATGTCAAGTGGGCACCATATTTTAAAATTTATAAAACCACTAAACACTTATACTATGGAGTATGAAATGAGCAGGTGGAGTATGAAATGAGCAGGGATCGTCCCAAGAGATCTAAACAATTATAGGTTTTTCAGAATTGAATTATACTTTAGTGCTTATGTGATTGCTAAAAAAGTTTGGTTTTGTAATTAGACTAATTTTAAACTTAATAATACAAATAAAGAGTAGAGTATAAAAGATTGGAAACAGACTTAGGGTGTAGGATTCACCACTAAGTACATTACCTAACTCACTCACTTTCAACTAATTGGGGAAATAATTAAATGTAATTCTGATGTAGCTAATACTTGTAAAGAAAAGTATGAATCATCAATTTCAAGCTTGAATTGCATACCTAATGACAAATAAACTAAGTGTAGTGTAATTCACCAATCCAAAGAATGGTCCATCAATTCAAGTTACAATTCTAGCTTACATTAATCTAGAAGATAATGCAATTGTGACAAAAAGTATAGAATTCAAACATAAGTATGGATGGTCTACTTATCTAATAATTGAATTGCAATTAAATTAATTAATCTTAAATTAAACTAATTAAACATGAATTTAAAACTAATTAGACAATAAATTAACCTAAACATGTAGTGCCATCCATCAAATAGAAGTAATTTTTCATCAATTTGAACATGATTACAACTAATTAACCACATGCATAGACATCACAAGAATCAATTTACAAGGAATTCAAGTATATAGCTTGTTTATTCATCAATAACACATAAGACAACATGAGATTAATACGAATAAACAATTGAAAGAATTAAATCATGTTATTCAAGCCTATATATCAATTACATAAATAAATCCCCAAAAAGTATGAAAAGAGAGAGAGAATAGGTTACATGCTTAGGGTTTATCCAATCCGAAGTAGGAGAATTAGCCACTCATGGTTGATGGAGTTGAAGACAGAACAATCTTCATCCTTGGATTCATCATCTCTGAGCTTCTTCTCAAAACCTTAGTCTGTTCTTGCTTTTTCTCCTCTTTCCCGTCTTTTTCCAGAGAGAAAAAAATATACGATACAGAATATAAAACTTAATAATCATAATAATATTCACCTAAATAAAATAAATACTAACCCTAATCTAATGGCTCACTGGGCCTTAAGTAACAACCCTATTAAAAGCCCAATAGTTCACAAAATAAGCCCAAATAATAAAAAAAAATCTGTAATGTTGTCAAGTCCTGAGGGATCGATCCCCCACCCTGGGGGATCGATCCCCCCAGAGTTGGAAATTTCTTTTAAGCCTTATTTAGCTCCATTTTGGCCCCGGGCTAATTGGTTTGCTTCTTCATCTTTGGGAACATCATCAAAGGCCCGAGATTGACCGCTTTCGAAAAATAAACACACTATACGAGTAATGGGCTACGATCTCTTTTTGTCATTTTCTGAACTTTTTCTGAATATCTTTACTTGACTCCAAAAAGGCTTTAATGGACCGTTCTTAGCTCATTTTAACTTTAATGCCCTGAAATACACATAAACATAAATTAGGACTAAAACATGAAATTAAGATAGATGCAAAGACTGAAATACCCTAACTTAGGTGCTGAAATGTGCAACATTTAAGCATTTATCAAAGTGGAATGGGAAAAGGAAAGATTAGTTCGTGAGTGGATTTTTTTTTTTTTCCCATTCAGGTAACGTTGGGAAGAAGATCAATAATATAAGGGTGCATTTGGGAAGAAGATCAACAATATAAAGGTATGTTTGGGGTTCATAAAAAGGGGTATGGAATTAATGGTTAAAATAATGGGCATTAGTGTCTTTTCATGGTTATGAAGGCATTATGGTCATTAAAAATATAGTAGGGGCCATGTGACCATCACATGATCAATTTAACTGCAAGATCCGATCGGAACAGTGGCGGAGGGGGTGATCTGCAACTTTTTTGCATAATTGAGGTGGTTTTTTGCATTTTTGAAAGTTCAGGAGGTTAATTGCAGGTTTCCTTATAGTTCAAGGAGGCTTTTTCGCATTTTACCCTAATATATGTATATAAAATAATATTTTGTGAAATGTCTAAAAAAGGTTGGCCATTCTTCTTCAAATTGCTTTAGCCTTCTTCTTCTTTGTCTTGGTGGCTGCCGTCATAGGAAGGGAAGGGAAGACTAGAGAACTTCAGTGACCTATTATCTCCGGCGAGTTATAGACCCGATAGTGACCAAGAACACCGAGTTGTCAAGACCCACTCCGGTGACGGCGTACCCAGTTCAAGTGTCCATTAAAACTGACGAGTTCAGTCTGTCTGGTGCACTCCTCTCCGACAACGTTTCATGAAACGAGCAGACCCATTTTGTTGAGATATAGTCCGGTGAGCTACGAGAATTGTTGACTCTAGCTCGGCTTCATACAACAGCTTGGTCACTATCGTTGGGTAGTTGATGCTCAGTCTCTGATCTATAGATTCCATTAGTTCTAACGATGGCGAGATTCCTTCTGTTTAGACCAACTTGCAGCAACGAACCAAGAGACCAAAAAGCTCAAGATAGACCTAGTAAAAGCGTCATCATTGTGCTCCATCAAACACCCTGCAACGAGCTTTTAATGTATACGTCCAACGTGCTCTAGTTCATCTTCGGCAACGACAAATAGTATAGCGAACTCTACGACACTTCATGCATGCAGACCTAGTTCATCACCAGTGCATCGGTGGCGACGAACGACAGGACTGAACTGACCTAGTTCCGGCATGAGTTTGTTTGGAAGCTTCAAAATCATCACGTACAAGCTCTGGCGACATCTTCGACCCACCTCTGCGAAACCAGAATCCATCTTTCTCAAGCTTCGAACATAAGCTTCAATTCTTTCCGGTGAAGCTGGAACCCAGTTCATATTGGCGTGTTCCCAAGCGACGACAAAGCAACGGAGAACTCCTAGTGTCGGCGAAGCTAAACTTAGTTCCTGGTTAAATTCAGTGATGGCTAAAACAACAGCAATCAAACTGCACTCATCGGCAAACACGCACAACAACGACGGGCTGAGACACTCCACTGCTACGTTACGGTCGTGGTGGTGCGGCACTCCACGACAATGAAAAGGGTTCAATCTCACAAACTTAGCTTTAGTCAACGTAGAATCATGCAAGTCTTGGAGCTCTGTTGTTTCATCGTCACCGGAGCTCTGTTATGTCGCCAGCACCTTCACTGTCGTTTCAGTTTTAGGAGTTCATTGTTGGGTTTTTACAAGGAAAAATTACATATAAATGGAGTCAAAGTTCCATATTTACTTAGAGGCTGAGTCAAAGTTCCATATTTCTCTAAAATGGATTGCTGAGGTGGCACATGGTTTTTTACTGTTTATAAATTGTGGTGCCTAAAATACCCTTCCGCGAAGGTACTACTTTTTCTTCGAAGGTACTACTTTTTTTAACTGAAGGTACTACTTTTTGGCGTCCAGGTACCATATTTTTTAAACACCCGCGAAGGTACTACTTTTTCTCCGAAAGTACTACTTTTTTGAATTGAAGGTACTACTTTTTTGAACTGAAGGTACTACTTTTTTGTTTGGAAAGGGCATTTTAGGCACCACAATTTTCTAAACAGTAAAAAATCATGTGCCACCTCAGCAATCCATTTTAGAGAAATATGGAACTTTGACTCAGTCTCTAAGTAAATATGGAACTTTGACTCCATTTATATGTAATTTTCCCTTTTTACAATGGGTTTTGCCGAAAATGAATGCCCCGAACTAGTGGAGAGTAAGGTTTGGTATGGACATTTTGGGAAAAATAAAATGATAAAATGGACTTTATAGCATTAATTTATATCATATTTCTTATTGAGGAATGTTTTTGCATAATGTGAAAATAATAGGGGTATTTTTTACACACTTTTTTAAATAGGGATAAAAGTACTACGAAAAGTATATTTCAGGGGTATTTTTTACACTTCATCCGTCTTTATTATGTGTTTATATGATAAGAAACTAATATGATGCATTTTTGTTAAGTGGACATACCAGTAGCATCATATATACACTCAATATCTTCTGTTACATGTCTTAGAGACATCTCCTCTCATTTCAAAATAAAAATTGAAAGGTTCAAGTCTTACAAGAATATTATGGAAGTTCTTTATTAAAATAAGAGTAGTGATACTTACACCGAACACTTTTTAATTGGCTATTTATATCAAATACAAATAAGTGGAGGGTTTCACTTCTTTATTTGTTACATAATTGACCAATCAAAATTGTATGTCTAACAATTCACTACAACTATTCGGTGTAAGAATCATTTTTTTTAAAACAATAATAATAATAAATAAAGCAATTTAAAAGTTTCAAATAAAAAAAAAAAGGTGAAATCTTTTTAGGGATATATAAGTGCGTGAAATTTTTTCCAATAAAAAAATTAAAAATTAAAAAAACAAAATGATGAACCTTCTTGACAAACACAAGTTTGAAACTTCTTTCAAATTCGTGTTCCTACTTCCCTCCGAGTTGCCTTGTGTCTAATCTAATTATTATAAATGAAAACTTGTTTATTGGAGGAAGTAAATAGAATTAATAAACAAATAATGGAGATAAGAATATCATTAAATGTTCCCTAACATGGTTTATGGCCCAAACTATTTTTTATATTTAAGTGGTCCACTTACATGACGACCAGTCTGGTCCGGTCCATAAGATCCCTGACAAGCGGTGAACCTGGGCACCGTCAGGTAGGATTGCAACTTGAGTGGGCTAACCCAGTCCAACCCGAAAATTTGAAATTTGGATTTTAAGTTTACAAATCGGGTTCATGTTCGGGTTGGGTTTTGTCAAAACCCAGACATATTCGGATTGGGCTCAGGCTCAACCCGAACCCAACCTAAAACCCAAAAATAAAAAATGAAAAAATTTTCATTTTTTTTTTCTCCGTTCTCTCTCCTCTCTCTCTCTCTCTCTCCTCTTCTTTCTCTTTCTCTCTCTACCGCCGTTCCCATACATTCAAGTTAGCAGTTGCAGAGAGAGGGGAGGGCAAGCTTGAGAGTTGAGAGACAGCGGTTGAAGCTTGCAAATGGCGAACCCGATCTGGAATAGCGAGCGATGGAAACTGAAAAATCTGGGTTTTAATTTTTTAAACAATCTGAAATGGTTGAGAGTTGAGAGACAGCGGTTGAAATTTGCGAACGGCGAACCCGATCTGGAACAACGGGCGATGGAAACTGAAAGATCTGGGTTTTGATTTTTTGAACAATCTAAAATGATATGCCGATATGGGTTTTGAACTTTTGATTGTTGCAAACAGATAGATGAAACTGAAATATATGGGTTTTGAAGTTCTGATTCTTGTAGATTTTGTAGTTTGCAGTTGTTGTAGAGAGAGAGAAAAAGGGGGGGGGGGGGGGCAAGTTTAGAGAGAGGCGATTGGGGGAGGCTAACATGATTTGCCCTAAATAAAATATAATATATATATATATATAAATATAATATATATATGTTAGCCTCCCCCAATCGTATATATATATATATATTATATTTTATTTAGGGCAAATCATGTTAGCCTCCCCCAATCGCCTCTCTCTAAACTCAACCAGTCAACCCGACTTAACTCGCCCAAAAATATTCAGGTTGGGTTATGACCATAACCCATGTTGAGCACAATTTGGACTGGCTCAACCCAACTCGATTCAAGTTGAGGTTAGGTTGGGACTGGGCTGGGTTGGGCCAACCCAACTTGCAACCCTACCATCAAGTCTTAACTGGACTAACTTCAAGCCCTCTCCGGCAAAACAAATTGGTTTTTTTTCAACTTTTGAAATCAACAAGGCAAAAGTGCAAAAAAAAAAAAAAAAAAAAAAAAAAAAAAAACACTCTTGAATAATTACCAAAATTATAAATACATTCCTGAACTATCAAACATTGCAAATCTAACCCTACAGTATAAAAATAATAATACTACTACTAGTAGTAATAATAGTATTGATAATAATAATAATAGTAAAATAACAAAAATAAATTGTTTGGTTGTAAGTTATGTGAATCACTTTTAGTCCCTGCGAATTAAAAATAAAAATAATAATTTAACAATAATAATAATAATAACTAATAATAGTACTAGTAGTGGTAGTAGTAACAAAAATAAAAATTTAAAATAATAACAAGGGTAATTTTCACTCACATCTTCTTAGGTTTGTAATAAAGATAGATAGATACAGTTTAAGGAGAATGTGATCTAATTGTCCCCTTAAGTTTGCAAACTTGAACAGCATCCCAACCATGATAAGAGTATGTAATTACTCTTTGACTTTTGAATTGACCCTCATGAAAGTACAATACTAACCTTTTATAAGTCTTTTGATTGGACCAAAATGACCCTTGACAAATAAATAAATAAAACTCCACCATGGCCCTCGCAATTTTTTTGCAAAACCTTATTATAGTATTAAATTAAAATTATTTATGGTAATGTTTTACATAAAAATTAAAGTCGGTCCCCTCAAATTTTTTGTAACACTCTATTTATGGTACTAAATCATAGATACTAATAGTTGTTTTCTATATAAAAATTAAAGTTGATCTCTCTACTTCTTTTTTTTTTTTTTAAAAAAAAAAACTATATGGTTCCCTAATATTAAGTATAGTTTAATAATGAAATTACTTGTAACCCCTTCAAGTTTCCTATAAACCTCTTGTTATAAAAGATCAAATTTAGTAGAAAATATATATTAATTATTATGGTAATCATTATAACAACATACTATATTTATGCATGCATATATTCACACACATATATAAATATTATTTGTTATGAATTAGAAAGAAAAAAAAAATTATTCACTTGACAACAACAATGATTCAATCGACAACTTTTCTCTTCAATTTTATTGCATATTATTTATATACACATTTTAACAATATACATTAAACTTGAAAAAAACAAAAATTCTTACAATGATTTTATGTTATTTTAAAATTTTAATTTTACATTTCTAGTTTGGCCCCACCAATTAAAAATTCCTGCGCCCCTGTCTGTATGCATATGGTATTGGCGGCCACAGTGGTGGAGTTTGATATATATATATATATATATATATATATATATATTGCTAATGGTCATTTTAATCAAATAAAAGGACCTTTAAAGGTTAATATTGTACTTTAATAATTTAAATGGGTCAATTCAAAAGTCAAAGGCAATTAGGCACTCTTATAATAGTTAGGGTGTTGTTGTTCAAGTTTGTAAACTTAAGGGGGCAATTGGATCACACTCTCCCTAATTTGTATCTACCTGTCCTTATTGCAAAACTGAGGAGTTGTGAGTGCAAATTAGCCTAATAACAAAAATAAATTGCTTGATTAGTTGCTTAATGGATTCATATACCTATAAATAATTTTTGCAAGCTCATAAATTATAAATAAATTAATTAATTAAAAAAATGATGATAGTAAACATATATGGACATATACACGTATTTATGAAAATACTTTTTAAAGTGAAAAATTAGGCGAATTTTAATTTGTGTTAAAATATCTTCCTTGCAAAATATTTTTTATATAAATTTTTTGAGATAAAATATATTTTTTTAATTTTACTTTTCGGTATTTGACAAAGGTCCTGAAAAAATTTCCAGAACAAAAGCATATGTTATATTTTGAAAATATTTTACTCAGTAAATATTTTACTTAAATTTTGGACAACCAAATACCAAAAAAAAAAAAAAAATCCATCCAAACAAATGAAGCCTAAAACAATGGTAAAGAAATAGAATATTAATGAGCTAATGTATCTATTAGTCACTTTCTTTTTGCATTGGTCGGTTTGGTATTTACTCGCGTACATATATATAATTAATGAAATTAAATGTTTCTGCTGTACTTTTTATTTTAGTGCACTGTTAGTCCATTGCAGATATTACTATTATTTACCCCCACAAAATACAAATATTACTATTACACAGTGAACTCAACTAGCACATTATTTTTTTTAATTAATTTATTTTTTGATAATTTATGAGCTTACAAAAATATGTATAGGTATATGGATCCATTAAGTAACTAATTAAGCAATTTATTTTTAGTATTATTTTAAAATTTTATTATTACTACTACTACTACTATTATTGTTGTTTTTATTATTATTCTTATTGTTAATTTGCAGGGGCTAAAAGTGATTGACATATCTTGCAACTAAACAATTTATTTTTGTTATTTTACTCTTTATTATTATTATTATTATTATTAACTAATACTACTACTAATAGTATTAGTTATTATTAATATTGTTATTATTGATATGGTTTATTATTATTAGGCAAAATTGCAAAAAAAAAAAAAACCCTGGACAATTGGTTAATTGCAATATGGCTCCTGAAGGGTATTATTGGTATTGTACATTTATGATATTTTACATTTTTTATATAAATTAATAAGTGGGGGTATTTTGGTAATTTTGACCCTCTGGTTGTCGAAAAATGTGATCCGATGATCGAGAGGGTCCTTTTTGCAACCTTTTTTTTTATAATGTAGGGTTCGATTTGCAATGTTTGATAATTCGAAGGGTATTTACAATTTTGGTAATAGTTCAGGAATTTTTTTTACACTTTTGCCATCAAAAAATTTTAATCTATTATTTTAATTTTTAAATACTCTTATGTTAATAGTTAACACTTTATACAACATCTATAGCTTATAAACATAATCTATTTTTTATTATTATTTTTTCAACGACGAACACTCACTTTATTCATTTGGTGATTCGAACTCTCAACATCTATTTTTTATTCATTTACTTCATTTTGCTTTTTTCTTCCTCCACTTTGCTCATTTCTTTGTTTAATCTCAGAATTGCTTCAATTAAACTCTTATTTGGCTGAGTTAGCTTATTTTCGGGATAGGTGCCTGAAAATGGAAATAATATGGAATCAATCTAAAACGATAAAGTAAGATAGATAAAGGTACTAGAATGCCTAAGCTTAAAGGGTTTGAATACGCACTTTTCAGTGCTCATCATCAGACATAATCACCACACCCCCACCATATTTACCTGGAACACTCAACCAAGGCAAAAGTGTAAAAAACACCCTTGAACTATTACCAAGATTGTAAATACTCCCCTGAACTATCAAACAATGCAAATCGAATCCTACATTATAAAAAAAGGTTGCAAAAAGGACCCTCCTGGTCACCAGACCACATTTTTCGGAGACCAGAGGGTCAAAATTACCAATATATCCCCACTTATTAATTTATATAAAAATTATAAAATATCATAAATATACAATACCCATAATACCCTTCAGGAACCACATTGCAACCAACCAATAGTTCAAGTGTTTTTTTTTTTTTTTTTGCAATTTTGCCTAATTATAATAAACCATATCAATGATAATAATATTAATAATAATTAATAATATTAGTAGTAGTAATACTAATACTACAAATAATAATAATAATAATAATTAAAAATAATAATAATAATATTATTATTATTATTAGTTAATAATAATAATAATAATAATAATAATAATAACAATAGTAGTAGTAGTAGTAGTAAAATAACAAAAATAAATTGCTTAGTTGCAAGATATGTGAATCACTTTTAGTCACTGCGAATTAAAAATAAAAATAATAATTTAACAATAAGAATAATAATAACTAATAATAATAGTACTAGTAGTGGTAGTGGTAATAATAATAAAAATTTCAAATAATAACAAAAATAAATTGTTTGATTAGTTTCTTGATGGATCCATATACCTATAAATAATTTTTGCAAGTTCAAAAATTAAAATAAATAAATAAATTTTAAAAATGATGATAGTAAATTAGGCAAACTTTTATTTGTTTTAGAATATATTCCTTGAAAAATATTTTTTAAGATAAAATATCTTCACTTTTATAAATTTTTTGAGATAAAATATATTTTTTTAAGTTTATTTTTCGGTGTTTGGCAAAGCACCTGAAAAAATTTCCAAAACAAAAACATAAGTTATTGTTAGGTTTTTGTAAATTGTTTTACTCAGTAAATATTTTACTTAAATTTTGGACAACCAAATACCAAAAAAAAAGTTATTTTCCATCCAAACAAATGAAGCCCAAAACAATAGTAAAGTAAGAAAATATTAATAAGCTAATGTAACGCGTGGATTTCATGTAAATTCGTAATTTATCTATTGGTCACTTTCTTTTTGCATCCGTTAGTTTGGTAATTACTCTCATACATATATATAATTAATGAAATTAAATGTTTCTGCTGCACTTTTTATTTTTGGCGCACTATTAGTCTGTTACAAATATTACTATTATTTACCTCCACAAAATACATATATTACTATTACATAGTCAACTCAACTAGCACATCATTTTTTTTTTTTTAAATTTATTTATTTTTTTGATAATTTATGAGCTTACAAAAATTATTTATAGGTATATGGATCCATCAAGTAACTAATCAAGCAATTTATTTTTGCTATTATTATAAAATTTTATTATTATTACTACTACCATTATTATTATTATTATTCTTATTGTTAATTCGCAGGGGCTAAAAGTGATTCACATATCTTGTAACTAAGTAATTTATTTTTGATATTTTACTGTTATTTATTTTTTCCTGAATTATTATTACTATTACCACTACCACTACCACTACTACTATTATTCGTAGTAGTATTAGTATTACTACTACTAATATTATTAGTTATTATTAATATTATTATTATTGATATGGTTTATTATTATTAGGCAAAATTGGAAAAAAAAAAACCCTGAACTATTGGTTAATTACAATATGGCCCCTGAAGGGTATTATTGGTATTATACATTTATGATATTTTACAATTTTTATATAAGTTAATAAGTGGGGATAATTTGGTAATTTTGACCCTCTAGTCGCCGGAAAATGTGGTCCAGTGACTGGGATTGTCCTTTTTTTTTGTAGGGTTCGATTTGCAACGTTTGATAGTTCAGGGGGGTATTTGCAATCTTGGTAATAGTTCAGGGTTTTTTTTTGCACTTTTGCCATAAAAAAATTCTATGCATCATTTTTGTGATTAATTGTTGGGCCTGGAAACTTTAGGTGGATAGAACCTTTTATTTTTCCAAAATGATATTATGAATTGGAGTTTGCATTGCATTGCATTAATAAGAAAATGCTTTTACACATCAACTTTCTTGGTCAGTGAACTATCTGACCTTTATTTTTTATTTTTTATTTTCCAACAAAATAAATAAAATAAAAACTTTCTAGTGTCACGGAAATTAGGTTGTCCCACTCCTATAATATCAACGTATCCATGTTTGTTTGTTTTTTTCAAATGGTAAAGCAAACACATAACACCCTTTTGCCCATGCACGGGTTTAAACCCCTTCTCTTCTCTTTGAGGATAGGGAGGTTATACCGCTAGGCCAAATGCCTTTATGCTACGTTTGGTTTGCAAGAATGGAATGCAAGTGAGAATGTAATGAAAATGACAATGGAATGGAAAGATTATTCTCATTCTATTGTTTGGTTGCAAATATGAAATGTGTTAGAATAAAATGGTAATAATCATTCTACTATTTGGTTGGACCAATTTAAAATTTAGAATGAAATGAATTTCAAATTTAATTCTCCAATATCCCTCTTATTGACAAATAAATTAAATTAACAAAATAACATTATTCTATAATTTTTTAAAAAGAAATGGCAGCGATGATGATGGTGGTGGAAGTGGAAATCGGTAGTCGTGTTGGAAGGTGGTGGCGATGGTACTGGAAGGCAGCAGTGGTGGTAGTAGTGTGGTGGAAGGTGGTGGTATTGGAAGGCAGTGGAGGTGGTGGAAGGCAATGAAGGTGGAGGAAGGCGGTGGCGGTGGCGGTGGTAGAAGGTAGCGACTGTGGTGATGGTGGAGGAGGCCGCGGTGGTGAAGGTATTGCTGGTGGAAGGTGATGACAACAGTGATAGTGGATGGCGGCGGCGGTGGTGATAGAAGGCTGATGTGTTGTGTTATCAATGAAAAACCACTCGCAATAGATCGATCTTGTAGAATAGGGCTATATAGAATTGTCTTTTTTTATTTTATTTTAATAAGCTTTTATAAAACAGTTACCAGAAATTATCAATCAAGCAGGTTTTATACAATCAATTTATTAACATTTCTTTTAAAAAACCAGATAATTGTTAATAAAAAAATGAATCAAAGAGGCTCTTAATTATATTAAAATCAATTAAGATCACCTAATTTTTTAACATTTTCTCTTCTAGGCCCCATTTGTTTTGAAGTCTTTTTACTTTGTCGTGTTTGGCAAATGTTTACGTCGAGGTTAAAATCGAGTCCATCTGGCGGGGCATGTATAATAACTTGCCAAAAATTGATGGTAAATTATTTTTGTTAAATTTTAATATTTTTTTTCCTCGTAAATATTTTATGACAACCAAAAATCAGAAAATAAAAAAATATTTTTAAAAAAATATTTTACGTCCAAACAAACGGAGCCCTAATGTCTCTATTTATAGTGAAAAATGATGGATATATTTAAAAACGTTTATCTTCTATAATCTTTCCTCCAAGGCTCAAACCAACCAAGGAATCATGGAAGAATTATTTAACAAATAAAAAGAATAAAAAAAATCATATTCTTGCAAGAGAAATTCCTTAAGTTGCTCAATAAGGAGAGCTTGTGAGCTAATGGAAGACATCATTTTATTTATTATTATTTTAAAAAACAGAAGCTATTATTACTATTAAAATTTGGAAGTAACAATCAATTCAACGCTAATGTAACGGTAGGACAGAATCTTGGAAACCCATTTCGAGGAGGTGTCTCCAGCTGAGCCTAGCTTAATTATGTGGTTTTACTAATTAATTAAGCATCACTTTTTTACTTATAAAAATTTAATATAAATAAAGCTTCAATCATACCTTACAACCTTTCATGTTCATTTGATATTCCATCTAGTTAAATTATGTTTGGGATCATAAGATTAGTGGCTTGGAATTGAAATGGGAATTTTTTTTATTCAAACCTTAAAATAAATTTGTCTAAATTTAATGTGCGAGTTCTATAATTTCAAGCGTGTATCAATTGATGCAAAATTCTAAATGGGGGATATAGGGGGATCCTACTAAAAATGTATTAATTAATTTATGGACATTTACACGTGGAATAATTCTATTTTTTAATTGGACGGCAGGCTAAATGACCTTAATGGAAGTTGCCTTTTTAATTCATGAAATTTATCCCGCCTGTGTGTAAAAAATACAAAAAGAAGCTATGTGTTTTTATTAGGGTCAAGTGCAAAAAAATCGAATGCTTATAGTGCATATTGCACCTCACGGACAAAAAACACCTAAATTACGTTATTTGTGCAAATAGTTCTTTCTTACACATTTATGATATAATAATTAGACTATGGTGCCCTTAGCAACACATTTTATAATATGTATACAAAAACAATATTTTGTGAAATGACTAAAAAGGGTTTAGCCCTTCTTCTTTGAATCGCTTTGGCCTTCTTCTTCTTAGTCTTGATGGTTGCCGCCATAGAAAGGGAAGGGAAGACTGGAGAATTTCAGTGACCTATCATTTTCGGTGATTTGTAGACCCGACAGTGAACAAGAACACCAAGTTGTCAAGACCTACTACGGTGACGGCGCACCCAGTTCAAGTGTCCACTAAAACAGACGAGTTCGGTCTGTTTGGTGCACTCCTCTCCGGCAACGTTTCATGAAACGAGCAGACCCATTTCATTGAGATACAGTCCGGTGAGCTACGAGAATTGTTGACTCTAGTTCGGCTTCATAGAGCAGCTTGGTCACTACCGTTGGGCAGTTGATGCTCGGTCTCTGAACAATAGATTCCATTAGTTCTGACGACGGCGAGATTCCATCTGTTCATACCAACTTGCAGCGAGGAACCAAGAGACCAAGAAGCTCAAGATAGACATAGTAAAAACGTCATCATTGTGCTTCATCAAACACCCTGCAACGAGCTTCTAATGTATACGTCCGGCGTGTTCCAGTTCATCTTCGGCGACGACGAATAGTATAGCGACGTGTATCTCCGGCGACAACAAATAGTATAGCGAGCTCTACGACAGTTCATGCACGCAGACCCAGTTCATCACCAGCGCATCTGCGACGACGAACGACAGGACTGAACTGATCCAGTTCCGGCAAGAGTTTGTTCGGAAGCTTAACGATCATCCACGTACAAGCTTCGGCAACGTCTTTGACCCACCTTTGCGAAACCAGATTCCATCTTTCTCAAGCTTCGAACATAAGCTTTCATTCTTTCCGGTGAAGCTGGGAACCTAGTTCATATTGGCGTGTTCCCAAGCGACGACAAAGCAACGGTGAGCTCCTAGTGTCTACGAAACCAAACTCAGTTCGTGGTTAAATTCGGTGATGGCTAAAACAACAGCAATTAAACTGCACTCACCGGCGAAAAAGCGCAACGGCGACGGGTTGCGGCATTCCACTGCTACGTTACGGTCGCGACAGTGGTGCGGCACTCCACTACAATGAAAAAGGCTTCAATCTCACAAACTTAGCTTTGGTCAACGTAGAATCGTGCAAGTCTTGGAGCTCTGTTGTTTCACCGTCACCGGAGCTCTGTTGTGTCATCGGCACCGTCACTATCGTTTCAGTTTTAGGGGCTCACTGTTGGGTTTTTACAGTGGGTTTCGCCGAAAAGGAATGCACCGAAACTAAAATGGGTTTTGCACATTGGTGATGGTTTTGTGAGTGGAGAGTAAGGTTTAGTATGGGCATTTTGGAAAAAGTAAAAGGGTAAAATGGATATTATGGTATTAATTTATGTCAAATTTTTTTATTGAGTTGTGTTTTTGCAAAAAGAATATGAGTGTTTTTACACACTTTTTAAAATATGGATAAAAGTGTTACAAAAAAAATATTTCAATATTTTTTGCACTTCATCCATCTTCATTACCTGTTTTATATATGAAAAATACAGATAAGAAACTGATATGATACATTTTTATTAGGTGGACATACCAGTGACATCATATAGCACTCAGTATCTTCTGTTACATGTCTTAAGACATCTCTTCTCATTTCAAAATACAAATTGAAAGGTTCAAGTCTTGCGAGAATATTATGAAAGTTCTTTATTAAAACAAGAGTAGTGATACTGAATATTTTTTAATTGGTTATTTATATCAAATATAACTAAGTGGAGGACTTCACTTTCCTATTTGTTGAATAATTGACCAATTAAAATAATAGGTCTAGCAATTCACTGCAACTATTCAATACAAGAATCATTTTCCTTAAAACAACAATAATAATAATAATAAATAATGCAATTTAAAAGTTTCAAATAATAAAAAAAAATATGAAATCTTTTTAGGAATATATAAGTGCGTTAATTTTTTGCCAATAAAAAAAATTAAAAATTAAAAAAACAAAATTATGAACCATCTTGACAAACACAAGTTTCAAACTTCTTTCAAATTCGTGTTCCAACTTCCATCCGAGTCGCCTTATGGAGGAAGTAAATAGAATTAATAAACAAATAATGGAGATAAGAATGTCATTAAATGTTCCCTAACATGGTTTATGGCCCAAACTATTTTTTATATATAAGTGGTCCACTTACACGACGACAAGTCTGGTACGGTCCATAAGATCTCTGACAAGCCTTGAACCTGGGCACCGTCAAGTCGTAACTGGACTAACTTCAAGCCCTCCGGCAAACAAATTGTTTTTTTTTTTTTCAACTTTTGAAATCAACAAGGCAAAAGTGTGAAAAAACTCTTGAAGCATTACTAAAATTATAAATACCTTCCTGAACTATCAAACATTGCAAATGGAACCCTACGGTGTAAAAAGGGTTGCAAAAAGGATCATCTTTTCGGTCAACCAGAGATTCAAAATTATCAAAATACTCCCACTTATTAATTTATATAAAAATTATAAAATATTATAAATGTACAATACCCATAATACCCTTCAGGGGCCATATTGCAGCTAACCAATAGTTCGGAATTATTTTTGCAATTTTACCTAATAACAATAAACCATATCAATAATAATAATATTAATAATAACTAATAATATTAGTAGTAGTAATACTAATACTAATACGAATACTAATAATAATAATAAATTGCTTAGTTGTAAGATATGTGAATCACTTTTAGTCCCTGCTAAGTAAAAATTTAACAATAAGAATAATAATAACTAATAATAGTACAAGTAGTGGTAGTAGTAATAATAATAATAATAATTTATAATAATAACAAAAATAAATTTCTTGATGGATCCATATACCTATAAATAATTTTTGCAAGTTAATAAATTATATAAAAAAAACAAATAAATAAATTAAGAAAATGATGATAGTAAACATATATGTACACAGCGACTAAGTTTTTCATAAAATCATTTTAATCAAAACTTTTCCCCAAAATCCCTTTTTCATTTATTTTAAATCATTTTCCTTCATTCATACCCCATAATATGCATATATGTCTCATGCTTTCAATATTATGGAAATAAGGGATTTTCATACTACATAAATAAGCATGCTTTACAAGAATTTCTAAGATGATTACACATGCTATCATTTATCATTTCTAGCAAATTAACAACACAATAAAGCATAAAAAATCAACACTTAGGCATGCTTTTCATACACATCAACTAATACACATAATCATGAACTTTATACACCACAATTAAATCATCTTAGAGGTAATTAACACCAATTAAACATATTAACAACAATTAATAAGGAATTGACTCACAAAGGCACAAGAAAACATGAATTAGAGACCCCTACCCCAAAATATGCAAAACCCCCCAATTTGTGCCTTAGATTTCAAAATTTTAAGGTGTGCCAAACGAAGAATTGCTCCGATCAAATCATAGATCTCGTCAAGCTCTTTAATTTGCCGCAAACGGCATTAAAAATCTCTCAACGGTTTGAGAGAAATCAAGGATTAAAGTTTTGAAGTAAAAAAGAAAAGAAAAAGGAGATTGAGAGGGTGAGAGAGAGACCAGCGGGAGAGGAAGAGAATTGTGAGGCTCAAATGACTTTTTGGCCTTTAAAAGATGCTAATGATGGGCCCCACCAAAATTAATTTATTTTCCTTTTATTTTTGTACCACAATTAAATCATTTAATACTCAAACTATATATATAACCTACATAAAATATATCAAATAAAATGCATGAGGTGCAAATGAACCTAACTAAAATCCTTGTACACAACAATTCTGGTAGCAGATCCCACACGGGATTGCCCGACTCCAAAAAAATTAAAAAATGCCAAAATGACAACTATTGCATTTCAAAGAGTCCTAAACTCAATGAAACGCCTTAACCAACTCTCAGACACATCCGGCACACCCCACAGTGTTCGGCACGTAAAACGAAAAAAGACAAAAATGCCATTACAAAAACAGCAAATTTCAGAAAATGAAAAATGGCAAAAAACGAAAACATCACACAGATTTGAAAAATAATTTTCTTTCTCTCCAAATGTTATAAGATGGGACTCAAGTGTAATAACAATTTTCTTCTTTTAATTTTTGAAAGGATTTTAAAATTATGAAAATTTTATTTAACCCACTATCACATTTCTCTAAATCTTCTCATTTTGGGAGGATAGGAAGTGAGGGATTTGGAGGGATAAGATATCCCTCGAAAACTATCCAAATCCTTTTTTTTCTCTCCCCAAGGACAACACAAACACAAAAGTATCTAATCCTTTCTATTTTCCAAACCTATCAATCCAAATGAAGCATAAGTTCTAATTACAAAGATGGCTTCATGATGTTAGCC
This sequence comes from Cornus florida, assembly GCF_030987335.1. Lineage (NCBI taxonomy): Eukaryota > Viridiplantae > Streptophyta > Magnoliopsida > Cornales > Cornaceae > Cornus > Cornus florida. The sequence goes on from NW_026775574.1 coordinate 21,933,042, forward strand.
TTCAACCTGTAGATTTGGCAACGAAACCAACCAAAGTATGATATATAAAATTAAAATTTTGCTACATGCAAACATATCACGATTTCAAAAAAAAAAAAAACATAGTAGGAAATATAAGGGTACTTATTCAAACAAGACTGGTGTAAAATATGAAGAAAAAAGGTAAACAAACATTTGTAACAATCATAATTACCTAAATAACAAAGGTTGGACATCTAGTGACGATGTTACATTACTATCCAAATGCGATCCTGTCGAAGTTGAAGCGACATCCCGAGGTGTTGTGAGTTCAATTACTGTATATTCATCATTTTCATAATTTTGTTGAATAATAGATATCCCTTGCGACATTCTAATCCCTACTAATTCAATTACAACTTCTTTCATTGTAGGCCTTTTTCTCCCACTTAAGTTCAAGCATTTTCTTGCAAGATTAGCAACCCTCATGATCTCTTCTTTCACACCCTCTTTGGAAACTCGAGCATCAAGAATGTCAAGTAAATGGTTTTCCTTCATTGCCAATATGAAATATGTTGCCAAACTTCGCCGTTCGTCTGATCTGGTTAATGAGATTGGTTTTTGTCCGGTTAAAAGTTCAGCAAGAACTACTCCAAAGCTATAAACGTCACTTTTTTCTGTAAACTGGCTTGATTGGAAGTATTCTGGGTCCAAGTATCCAAAGGTCCCTTGTACTAGTGTGGTCATATGAGTTTGATCAATGGCAACTGTTTTTGAAGTTCCAAAATCCGACACTTTTGCTTTGAATTTTTCGTCCAGCAAAATGTTTGTAGATTTGATGTCTCGATGATAAATGGGCATAGAAGCTGCTGAATGCAGATAGGCAAGAGCTCCTGAAACTTCTGTAGCAATCCGAACACGAATATCCCAAGTAAGTGGAAACTCTTCATTTTGCTCATGGATATACTGGTAAAGGGTTCCATTGGGGATGTGTTCATAAATCAACAAGGGAACTTCTGCCTCCAAACAACACCCATGCAACTTAACCACATTCCTATGGTTAATTTGTGATAAAATAACAACCTCATTAATAAATTGTTGAAGGTTGTCTTCATCCACTATCTTGGACTTTTTAACTGCTATAATTCTACCATCAGTCAGCATTCCTTTGTATATAGTACCTTGCCCTCCTTGACCAAGGATTCGATTCTCATTAAAATGGTCAGTGGCCTTTTCCAATTCCTTTAAAGTAAACAACTTGCTTTTCTCAACATTACCTTCATCACCCGAAGATAATTGTTGTTGCAATAATAGACCGCCATTTCGTTTAAAGAATTTATCTTTAAGCATGAGTTCCTTTCTCCTCTTCACAAATTTATACAACCACCATGAAGCACCAAGTAGAAGTAGTATTCCAATTACACCTGTACTAATACCTACAAAGTTCAATTGGAAAAATGTTACCTTATTAACCAAAACATTGATGCTGGAATTTAATTCATGGCTCTATTTAAAACCCTTAAACTAACCTTGGTAAAAAATTAAAAGTTTACATTATTAAGTTTGAAAATTTTCAAAATTTAGGAAATTAAGAGTTTTCAGTTAAAGAGACTTATTTTAGAACATTTGAAAATTGAAAGAGAAATAATTTGGGAAGGAGGAAGTAGCTAATTTTCTTTCTCATTCTTCTTTAATATATTTTGGACCACATTTCTTTATTGAAGGACCAAATTAAATTTTTGGAAAAAAATAATGTTCTAGAATTAATGTCATGGTTCTGGTCTTAATTTGGTACAACAATTATCTTGACTCTGTTACAGTTGTTGGGATTTGTGTGCCCTAGCATAGCAAATTCTTGTTTGGATTGTAAAAATCATGGTTCCTTATCTGAATATTATTTTTTAGGCATTATACAATTTCTGAATGTAATATATTATTTTTTCGATTCATTATGGAATTAATTGTGTCCACTTGATTACAAGATATATTTATATATGTATGTAATGACAATTAATACAAGGTTATAAATAGTAATCATAAGTGGTTCAAAGTCAGTAATTATGGATGAACATTTAATTTAACTAAGACTTGAACCAAGTCCACGATGGGTTGAGATATATTACGGGAGCCGTTGTACGCAATTGCTCTCTATCACTGTCATAACTTTTGACTCTCAAGCATGAGAGAGGTAGAGACTCTTTTATTAATTAATAATTACTTTGATTTGTTCGGCGGATACTTCGGGATTCATAGACTGGCATTTGGGTAGTTATGTAATTAATAGTTAGAAGGTTATATTCTCAATATTTACATCAGTGCTACTTCTATTTATTCTGTATTGATTATGATTAATCACAAATTAACTTCGAAGGCCTTCATATGTTTTAGACAAAATGTTTTCTATATATTTATTTAGTAAATTATTATTTTTGTCAAACAAAGTTTTATTTTGATCAAGCCTTAAATAATCAAAGGTAACAAAATAATTATATTAATTATGTAGTCAGATTGATGGCTTTATAATCCGATAAATAATTATGCATAGAGGGGTCAAAATGCAACATTGACTTAGAGGTTATTTACTATTTAATTAGAGTCTAGGTAATTTTTTTTAGTAGAGTAGAAATTAATTTATGAATTAATTGAATTAGGTCCATGTTTTAATGGATCAGACCAATTATTAATTCATAGTAGCCAAGAAAATAGTAAGCCCAAGGATTCTCACCTATAGCCCAAGTTGATATTGGAAGGCTACTAGATTTAAGAAATCACGTGAATTTTTGAGATTGAGAAAAATATATTGTTTTTAATATTTATTTTATTTTGCCTATATATACATTGGTTCATGTATATTTTAGGTTACACCTTTGCAAAACAAAAAAATATATTTTCTCTCTTTAGATTTTTTATGGTTTGTTTTCTCATCTAAAGGAGGCTACCATAAGCCTTGCCTCTAAGGTCATTCATCAAGGTTTATGGTTGATTCTTAAAGGGAAGATCACTACCAAGAAGAAAAAGATCATAGGAGAAATGATATAGTTAAGGGATCTACAATAAGTGAGAACATTCACTTTAGAGGAAAGATTTAAAAGTTTACTCAAACCTTTAATGTAAGTTTTCAATATAATAATTGAATGATTCATCATCTTATTTTTTGCATAAAACTTGTCTCTATGTGATAAATCAAGATCTATGTATAAAAATCCCTCAAAAAGAATTTAAAACTTGTATTTTTCGAACAATGGTATTAGAGCTTGGTTTTATTCATGACCAGAGATTTTGCTTTTTATGAAAATCATCATTCATGGATCCAATTTATATATGCAAATATATATATTGATGTATGTTGATGTACGATTTAATATATTGATATATATTGATATATGATAATGATATATGTATAATTGTAAATGGATAATGATGTATTTTTAGGCCATAGATAAAGCTTATAGATTAAATGTAATTTTATCTTTGGTTGAATGTAATTAAACCTTTGATTTAGCCATTTGAAAGTTCAATGATATAATTTATTTATTTTGCATTGTATTTCATATGTATAATTAATTTTAAAGCCATGTAATCTTCATCAATGAGTACTATGAAGGTTCAAGAGTATTACAGAAGGTCTCGGGAATTTTCTGGAATTTTTTAGAATTTTTCTATAATTTTTTCATATTTTTTTGGGGCTTTATTTAATTTTTCTGCAATTTTCGGTAAGATTCTGGCGGCCAAAGCACTATCGGTGTCGACAGCAGCGATGGAATGAAAGAATAGGGATCTGGTGCGGGCACGGTACACTAGAGTACCGTGTGCTCAAATCCAAGACCATTGGATCAAGATAAGGCAGATGGATTGATATGGTGCAGCGCATTATCATGAAGAGCGCGCGTGGAACACACGCTGGGCACCAACACAGTTAGGCGTATGGCGGCATGTGCCATGCGCTGTAGAGCCCTCCAGGCGTGTGGCACACACCTGCTGACTCCCCAAGTGCGTGCCAATGTATAGGGACGCACTGCACACTACCATAGCTCGTGCCATTGCGTGGGGACGCATTGCACACTCCCCAAGCACGTGCCAGGGCATGGGGACGCACTGCTCACTCTCCGGGCACGTCCCACACGCTATTTCACCTCTCCAGGCACGTAAGGCCGTGCGATGGCGCGTGGGGCCGTGTTCTAGCCTCTTACAGGTGTTTACAAGCCTATGATGGACTCTCGTGCAATAATTAAAGTATTTAAATGTTAAAAGCTAAATCCATTTTATTTGCTTTAGTCTGTCATTTATTTATTTATGTGATGTATGAAATATATAATTGCGAATTAGTGTTATTCATGCATTGGATCCATGAAATTTATTTAAATGACTTGATTTATATTAATTAAATTATGAAAATTAATTGGATTTGATTACTTATTAATTAGAGGGCACTTAATGGGAAATGAAAAATTATTTTTGAAAATTGTTTTTACAAGTATGCCTTAAATTAAATATTAGTGAATCATTTAAAAGTCCAAATATTTTTTAAATTTAAGGATTAAAATCAAGGCGTTTTGCATGCATTATATCATGTAACTAAATGAATGGAAATCCTAATTTTATAAATGATTAAAAATTGAGTGGGAGTGGAGATTTTTATACATTACCCCATGGCCTTTGTTATTATAACCATTGTAATTAGATTTTTAAAAATAAGGTTCCACGCATGATTTAAAGAGTTTGAAATTACAAGAATGACCATCTCACGAAAATAAAATTATTAAATGTTCATTGCAGTTATATCTTTAAAAATAAGGCTCTACGCATGATTTAAAGAGTCTAAGCTTATAATGGAAATATATTTAATATTTTATTTTTCATTAGAGCATTAATAACGTTATACACTCAATCTAAAATCAATAGTGTTAGCTCCCCTAAGGAGTGGTTTATACGAGGTGATTTTAAAAAAGTTAAACATAATCGAGAATCATTTCATATACAGACTAAGCGATATGAAAATGATGAGTTTTTCTTGTCAATAGCAATAATGATCCGCCAACCTCATAAATTAGTGGCATATTGATTGTCTAATTTTTCATGCGACGTGGTTAATGGACCCACAATTAATTAAAATTATTAATTAATTTATTTTGTATGATTATTTTTATTCATTTTATTTATTGTATGAATGCTTTTATTTTCATATTTATCATAACTAGTCCATTCAATCCACTTGCAAACATACTAAAAGATAAATGATTAATTGGACCAAATTATATCGATTGGAAAAGGCAATTAGATATTGTACTCACATATGAGGGGTTTAATTTTGTGCTCACTACTCCCCGACCTTCTCCACCTTTGTCTGAGGATCCTCCTGAGGAGTATGAAGCCTTTAAGAAATGGAATAAAACAGATGAGATGACTAGGTGCTACATTCTTGTTTCCATCTCGAATGTGTTCCAAAGTCAACATCTTCATTATCTCACTTCTGTAGACATCATGCTTAACCTCAAGGAAATGTTTGGGCAAGTTGGTAAGAGTGCACACCAAAATGCTATGACAACTTGATGACCACCAAGATGGTCTAAGGTACCCCAGTTCAAGATCATACTTTAAAAATGATTGGTTTTCTAAATGAACTTGAGATCCTTGTATGCAACTTGGATGGTGAACTTCAGGTTGACATGATTATCGTCTCGTTGTCAGACTCATTCAACTCTTTTAAAGTTAATTATTCAATGAATAAGCTTAATTACACACTCGCTGAACTTCTGAATGAGTTGGTAACTTTTGAAGGGATAATCAAAAGTAAGGGTGCATCTATCAACTACATTCAGTTTGCTAGACCATCCACTTCTAGGCCCAAAAGGAGGTGCAAAAAGAAGAAGAAGGAGTGTGCCTAAACTGTGGTAGTGACAAATAAAGTGATCCAAAAGGAAAAAGGGAAAAAGAAATTACAGGTTGAAGGCGAAGGGAAATGTTTCCTTTGTGGTCAACTAAGTCACTGGAAACCTAATTGTCCAACACTTCGCACGTAAAGCAAAGGAAAAGATATATTCGTTATTAAGGCATACTATTTGGTTGAATCTATAGATTCCTGGTGCATAGATTCTGGAGCCACTAATCATGTTTGCAATTCTTAGTAGGGATTCCAAGAATCCAGAAGCCTCAATGAAGGAGAGACATACTTGCATATGGGATCTAATGCCAAGGTGGAAGCTAAATGTAATACCCCGTATTTTTAAAGAGTTTATTTAAATTAATTTTGTATTAGGTTAATTATTTAATGTGTAGATTTATTCACCTTTGAATTGTGTATGCTAAATTATTCAATTAATATTATTGGTTTGTACATGTAATATAGATTATATGCTCTATATGTTATAATTAGTTATGTTTTATATTAATTAATATTAGTTACTTAAAGTATTATATTGTAATGTATTAAGATGTAAAAATAATAATAATAATAATAATAATAATAATAATAATAAAACAATGTCATGATGTAAAGATAGGATTACATTTATTATGGTAGAATTTTAGGTCAAATAACATGACTTAGGTTGCATTACCTTAACTTAAATTAGGTAGGAATGTTTTGGTATTTATTATAAGTTAGATATTTGTAATATTTATATTATATAAGTTAATATATATATTAGGTAGCTAACTTACCATTTAAAGAAACTCATGTAGTTAGAAGAGGAAAAAATAACAGTGAGCAATTTTATAAGAGTGAAAGGAAAAGGGAGAGAGAAAGAAGCTTGGACCGGTGTAGGTAATTTTACCCGACTATGCGCAACCGACGGATTTGTTTCAAATTCATAAGGCAAGTTATTATCTACTTTTCCCCTTTGAATCATTAAATTAATTATTTAATTTATTTAGATTATTTTGGAGTATGGAAAGCATGTTAGGATGTTAATAAATTAATTTTTTTAGTTTATTAAAGTAATGAAATTTTAATTATTAAAGGTGTTAGATATTTATTTATTAGCCTATGTAATTAAAATATAGCTAAAATAATTATTTAAGGCTTTAGGGATTTTTTTAGAATTTTCTGGAATTTTTTGGGAATTTTCTGTAATTTTCGGTGAATTTTCCAGTTAGATTCCAATCACCGGCGGTGGGGAAGATGATCGGAGTAATCCGGTGTGATGCAGCGCACAAGGGTTACCATACGCTTGCATCAGTGGCCGTTAGATTAGCTTTCGATCCTTAGATCAATTCGGTGTAGCGCGGTACACCATATGTTGGTGTGCGTGAATTAGTGGCCGTATAATTACTTTAGGATCATCGTTTTAATCCAGTGTAGCGCGCCTACAGAATGGTGATGCAACCAACGAACTAGGAAGCGCCGCGTCAACAGGTGTTCATTGTGCGCGCGTGGCTGATGCCAGACGCGCGTGGGAGCGCGTGCGCGTGTGAGGAAGGTGGCGGCACATGTAGGAAGCTCTGGGAGGCGCGTGAGGGCGCGTATGGGGTCTCTGCAGCAATTGAAAAAGTCCAGAATACCCCTAGGGACTGATTTGTAATTTCCAGAACCTTCAACTTGCATTTTTGGGCCTAGGGTTGGTAGTTACGGGTTTAACGGGACATTAAATTATTATTTTTATTACCCGTTAATTATTATTATGTCCTATTAATATTTTTAGACATTAATGGTATCTTTATAGTACAAATTGCTATTAACAGATGTAATTAATTTAATGACATATTTAAATATTAATTGTGTTATTATTTTAAATGGTATTAATCATTAATGTCAAATTAAATGATTACATGGTTTTATTCATATAAATTGTCCATTATACATTACGGGATTTTTTATGTTGTTAATGATATATAAATCATTACTATTATGCTGTGTGCATTTCAGGTAATAAATGGACTGCTAAATAAATTAAGTCGCATTTATATTATATGGATGTGTTGCCATATAGAACCATGTGAGCTGACTAATAAGTTGAGACTCATTTATATTCGTTGCCATAGACAGATGTGTGGCTGTCGGGGTATGTGGTTTAATATTATTGGCATATGTTGCCTAAGTGATATGCTCAATATATTAATTAGTACCTTGAGATGTGTTACCACTGTGTAGGACTTATAGTCTGTATTGTCAGTACCGTGCACCTTGTATTAATAGCTGATTTCCCAGGTAGGGAAAGGAAACACTTAACCACTTCGTGTGAGTCTAAGTGATCACCGTCTATTCTGGTTGAGGTCATATGATACATTGTGTAGTTTCATTAGGGTGTATACAGATATAGTATACTTCCGAATAATAATGATTAATTTATTTGATTCTCTGATTTGGGTCATAGTAGAGAGGACTTGTTCGTGGAGTTGACCCACCATTGTTGTTATTTCAGGACACGGTCAGTACTCGTTTCAAGGTTGAGGCTTAACAATGTGGGACCACCATCCGAACTCATCTACTCTTACGGTCTTGTTCAGGGTAGAAGTTTTATGTAATATTTTGCTTTCAGTTTTATTTACTTCTGACGTTGAAATTTCAAGTTTATATATAGGGATCCTTGACATAGGATTTCCGAGTTATATAACAGAGTATTGTATTTAATAAAGGATGGATGGATGTTTTATTATCGAGTTTTCTTTTCCTGTCTAAGTTCTTCTATTATTATCATTTTGTATTACATGCTTGTATATTACCAATTGATTTTGATATCTCTCATTTTTCGTGTATAAGCCTGATCAACTTATGCGTGGAAAGTGTGGGGTATTTCAGTTGGTATCAGAGCATTCCAGATTCGAGTGCCTTAGGGATCTGTGGTTACTATACTTCCACGTTGTGTATTCTGATAATTAGAGCCTAAGCATTAGGGTTCTTTGTACTCTTTTAGTTGGTCCATTATAATGTACTAACGGTAGATTTTTCTAAATTCGACAGAAGAATGGCTAGAAGAGGGACGAGGAGTATGAATAGGAATCACAGTATTTCCCCAAATCAAGATAAAAATCAGGAATTTTCTCTTCAAATTGCTGATATCATTGCACGAGCTGTAGCAGCAGGAGTAGCATCTGCTCTACGAAACCAGCAACTTCCTCAGATGGCACCTGCTCCTGAACTGGTAGCACAGCCAATTTCATGGGACAAAACTCGTCACTTGTTCATCAGAGGGAATCCACCATCATTTGCAGGGTCCACAGATGTTATGTTAGCATATCAGTGGAAACAGGAGAGCGAACGTCATCTTCGGATGGTAGTCTGTACTGAAGTGCAGAAACAGATGCTAGCTACTTTTATGCTGATAGGCAATGCGTTGCAGTGGTGGGAGTCTATCACTACCATTGAAGAGAGGACCAGATTGACATATGCTGAATTTCAGACTCGCTTTGATTGCAAGTATTTTCCCTTGTCAGTAAGATCAGCGATTGTAATACCCCTAATTTAAAAGGATAGTCTCGGCATTTATTTATTATTTTTGCATGATTATTTGGTTTAATTATTTTATTTAATTGTTTACCTGTGTGACGTGTATTTAATTGGTATCTATTTATTTGTTTAAATTGCATTTTATTTTATTTAATTGATTATTAAAGGTTTTAATTTAGGAAGTAATTTAGGAAGTATTTTAATTAACTATTTTTTTCATAATTGAGGGTTTAGTTTCTTTAGCCGACACAGGATTTAATTAAGTTCTATGGGCCGGTTAGGATTTAGTTAGGGCTTTAATTAATTTAGGGTTTTGGTATAACTCTATAAATATATGGGTATACGTCTGCCGAGGGTTTCTAAAACCCTATTCACCATATTCCCGTATACAGTAAAGAGAGAAGTTGAGAGAGCAGAGCATTGTAACGGTCTGTCAAGGAAACTAACAGAGAGGACCAAGGGAGGTGTTTGGTGGATTAGATCAGAACCAGAGGAGGCTAGAAGGTAGTCAGTGGTTGCCGGAAAGCTTAGAACAACGGCGACAAGGTTCTGTTTATAAAACTGTACAGGCAAGTTCTTCTCTTTCTCCCTCCCTTTGGCTCGTGTTCTGTGCACCTAGATAGTCTCTAGGGATTAACTAATTAGTAAATGAAACTTATGTGTTTAATGTATGCTTGTTGATGATTCGTTTCCATTGAATTCAAATCTGTTTACAGTTCGTGTATTGTTGCTCCCAGTTCTGTTTATTAAAGCATATTAAAGTCTTTGAGATTTTAGTTACGATTCTTGCCTCTATCTTCTGTAAACAAACCCTGGGGATATTAATGGGTTGATATAAGACTCCTAAGATCAGTTTGTGAAGAGAAACAGAGAGGTTGGAATAGAATTATAGTTTCAGTTTTGTTCCTAACGCGAGTTAGTTCGGTAGCAAATTTAATCTCTGTAATTGTTTTTTAATTGTGTTATCAAGCCATTGGGATGCTACTGGGTATTAATATGACACCTAAGTTTGGTTTTAAAAACTAACAGAGGGTTAGGAATAAGCCGGAGAAGGAGCACAAGAGCTGAAACGACGCACCGGGGACGAAGGCTCTCAGAGGAGGTGAGAGCCGGCTCCATGGAAGTGGGAGCCGGCTCCCACAACAAAGTAGAGCCGGCTCTAAGAAGTCCTACAGCCGGCTCTAGGCTGGAAAAGAGCCTGCTCCAAATTCTGGAGCAGGCTCCCTTGTTCTTTTTGGTTTATTTTAATTTTTTTTAAGTTTTTCTACGTACTATGTTCACTGTTTGGGCAATCTGGGTTATTAATCAGTTTTAAAATTTTAGTTGGGTGTAAAATAATAATTTTAACTTGTAACTAAGGTCTTGAATTGCATAAATTTACCCCTTAGTTTAAATGGAATTAACAGTACGCTATTTGACAACTTTGCGTACAGTTAACGGCTGGGAGGAGATTTGTTGATTAATTTTAATCTGATGGTTTAGGGTGCTATAAAATGATTTTAAATTTATTTTTGATGCACGATGAAGTCTTTTAAAGTAATATATTGGACTTGTGGCATAGTGGGGGCTCTGTGCTAAAGGTTACAACACAGTATAAGTATATGACTTAGTATTCTGTTACCGGATGGAGGGAACTAGATCGCTTAGTTTAATTTAGCGATTTATTGGACTATAATATTATTATAGAACAAATTTTAAATACATGATAGGGTCATTGTTTTTATTAAATTTGAACTATGCATGTGGTGGATGGTAATTGTTAGAATAGTTTATTCTCCGATGCAATTACATGGATTATTACTGGATTTTATTTGCTAGATTGTTAAGATTCCTTCTACAAGTATTGGATGGTGGTTTTTGGACTGTAAATTATTGAACTGTTATATATGTTGTAATTTACATGGATATGGAGGATTGTATGTACCGGTATGGGACGGTGACATACTAGGGACGGTTTAGCTCAAAACGCATAAACCTAACCTAATGGATTAATGGAATGGATTGAAAGATATCGAATCCTAATTGTGGCTAAGTCAAATCAGCTGTAACCAAGTTGGATGACTTCCTGGATTAACGGATGGTAGTTAAGTCATATCCACTGAATAAGTTGAGTGACTAACTAGTTGGTTTATTGTAAGTCAGTTTAATAAATAGTTGAACTGCTTACCTGGATTTGGACAGACTTTATATACATGTTTATGGTACCACGAGTTGAGCTTGAGTCTCAGACTCGTTGGTTAGGGTGCGTATATGCAGTGGATGCGTAGCTGGTTATAATAGGTTGAGGTGTACCCTGTTAGGTCTAGGTACTCATGCCCACCTTTGGGTGCGTATTCGCATGTTGCCTTCTATTCAGGTTGAGACCCTTATTATAGACTAGTGAATGTCCCTTAGTGTGGATATATTTATACGTATGGACTAGATAGATATTGTGAGGTGTCTACGGTGTATCTGCGTATCGGGTCACTGTATGGATTGCAGTTAGATTAGAACTTGCTCGTGGGTCTGACCCACTCCTTTATTATTCTTTTCAGGTACAGGACGGTTCCAGCCTTAGAGCTTGATCGTGCTTGTCGAGGACAGTCTCACCTTCATCTGATTACGTAGGACTTCTCTCGATATTTATAGCATTATCTATTTTCAGTTTTCAGTTTCAGTTGAACTTTTGGTTAGGGGTCCATCAGTGGATTCCCAAGTTGTAACCTTGAAGTTTTGGAGGATTGGAGTTTCACTTTTCAGTTGTACATGGAGGATTTTATAATTAATGTTTCTTTCAGTTTTATTCTATCTTTTTTGTTCTTTTTGTCATCTGTGTTCGTTTTAAAATACTTTAATTCTTTGATATTCCCTCGGGTTTGGGCCTGGGCCTGATCAACCCGTGTCTCGGATTTGAGGGGGATCACAGCGATGAAGACCAAATTTCTGGATCTGCAACAGAGGGATATGACCGTGGCCGAATATGAACAGAAGTTCATCAATTTGTCTTTATTTGCACCAGAAGAGGTGAATACTGAAGAAAAGAAGAGAGACTGTTTTGTTAAGGGGTTAATATGGCCAATTAAAATGGTAATCGTAGGTAGCCCTGCATATACTACTTACATACAGGTGGTTAATGCCGCTTTAAAGCACTGCCAGATAAGGAGTGATTACCGGAAATCCAAGGGAGATAAGTGGGCTGACCGAGACTTCACTCACCAGACAATGGAGAGAGGAAGCAGTAGTGGTACCAAGTTCAATGACCAGGGCAGAGTTCTAGGACAGCAACTTTGGAAGAAAAACAAAGGGAACACAGAGGTGCAGAGAGATGGGGTTCCTAATTAGGGTAGGCAAGTTGTGGTACCTCAAACTGGACAGGAACAGTGTTCGGGAAATCAACAGAGAAGGCAAACAGGTCCTTTTCAGGGACGTTGTTATCACTGCAGAGAGATTGGGCATCCAACTAAGATGTGTCCCAAAGCTAAACAGGGATAGTATGGGCAGCCGAGACCTAATCAGCCATTACCTTTACCGGCCCCACAGTTACCACGTGGGCAAGTTCAGAACTTTCCGACACTTCCTGCACCACCACTTCCTCAGGGATAACCTCCACAACAGTTGCACCATGGCAGGGTTTATAACTTCATGCCACAGAATGTGCAGTCTCCTCAAACTATTGAGGCTATGTTTTCTATATATGGTAGATCTGCTCGTATACTGTTTGACACTGGTGCATCACATTCTTTTGTTTCTAGATCTTTTGTTATCTTATCTGGTATGACGACTCAGTTTTGTGACCAACCTCTCAATATTTATACACCATTGGGAGTTGGCGCAATTTTACGAGAGCGTAGCGGTGATATCTTTATAGATATGGGCCGGCTTCGATTTCTTACAAATTTGTTAGTTTTGGATATGTATTCTTATGATGTTATACTTGGGATGGACTGGTTATCTCAATACCATGCTCAGGTTAACTGTTACGAAAAGTCTATTGTATTTGCTATACCAGGACAGGAGATGTATCTTATTATTGTACCACAACCTGATAGAGGGCCTAGCACTTATTTATTCGTTATTGAGGAGGACTCACAGGAAGCAACTACGGTATCTTTTGACCGCATCCCGGTAGTGCAGGAATTTCAGGATGTATTCCAGGAAATTCCAGACTTGCCACCTAGTCGGGAGATAGACTTCGTTATTGATTTAGCTCCAGGCACTACGCCTATTGCTAAGGTGCCATATAGAATGGCACTAGTGGAGATACGAGAGTTGAAAGATCAAATTCAGCAGTTGCTCAGCCAGGGATTTATTCGGAGGAGTACTTCACCATGGGGAGCACCAGTATTGTTTGTTAAGAAGAATGATGGATCTCTTCGTCTTTGTATTGATTACAGAGAACTAAACAAGGTCACTATTCGCAACAAGTACCCGTTGCCCAGAATTGATGACTTGTTTGATCAGTTGAAAGGAGCTACTTACTTCTCGAAGATCGATTTGAGATCTGGTTATCATCAGCTACGAGTCAGAGAACAAAATGTTCCAAAGGCAGCATTTTTCACAAGGTACGGATCTTATGAGTTTCGTGTTATGCCTTCTGGCTTAACTAATGCCCCAGCTGTCTTTATGGACCTGATGAATAGAGTATTCAGAGAGTATTTAGATCAGTTTGTCATTGTTTTCATCGATGATATTCTGGTTTACTCTAAGTCGGAGAAGGACCATGCCTGACATTTACGCACCGTCTTGCAGATACTTCGTGAACATCAGTTGTTTGCAAAGTTTGAGAAGTGTGAATTTTGGCAGAAATAGGTCAAATTTCTAGGCCATGTAGTGTCAGAAGAAGGGTTAGTAGTAGATCCAACTAAGGTTGCGGCAGTTATGGAGTGGGGACAGCTTACCTCACCGACAGAGATTCGTAGTTTTCTGGGATTGGCGGGGTATTACCGCAGGTTCATCCAGGGATTTTCCAAAATTGCAGGTCCACTTACTCATCTGACCTGGAAGAATGTACCATTCGTATGGGATGATTCTTGTCAGACTGCTTTTGTTGAATTGAAGAGTAAGTTAACTTCTGCACCAATCTTAGTCACACCTCAGAGTGGAATTGAGTATTTGGTATATACCGACGCTTCTCCGAAGGGATTGGGTTGTATGTTGATGCAAGAAGAGTGACCAGTTTCTTATGGGTCCCGGAAGCTTAAGCCTCATGAGCTTAATTATCCGACTCACGATTTGGAGTTAGCAGCAGTGGTTTTTGCCTTGCGTATACGAAGGCATTATCTTTTGGGGGAGACTTTTCGATTGTTTAGTGATCATAAGAGTTTACAGTATTTGTTCACTCAGAGGGAACTAAATATGAGACAGCGCGGATGGTTAGAGTTCGTGAAAGATTATCACTTCTCTATTTAATATCATCTAGGGAAAGCGAATGTAGTAGCAGATGCACTCAGCTGCCGACCCTATGTCAGCCTTTTAACTTTGTTTGCAACAGAGTGGGATGCTTTGAAGGCTGCTGATGAGTTAGTAGAAGCTTTTATGGCATGTGTGGTAGTAACTCCTTCTATCATTCACCAGGTCATTAAAGCTCAACTCACAGATCAACAGTGTATTGATCGAGTTTTAGAGTTAGCTTCAGGAGATGTTCCTTTTTATTCCATGGGTACTGATGGAGGATTGAGGTACAAGGGACGTTTAATTGTTCCTTCAGCTGATAATTTGAGAAATGTTATGATGAGAGAGACACACACTTCTCAATTTTCTGTACATCCAGGGGGAGACAAGATGTATCAGGACATGAAACGCCAGTTTTGGTGGGCCAGCATGAAGAGAGATATAGCTATCTTTGTCTCTAAATGCAGCACTTGTCAGATGGTTAAGATTGATCATCAGAGACCGCCAGGATCTTTACAGCCACTTCCCATACCAGAGTGGAAATGGGAGAGTATTTCTATGGACTTTATAGAGGGATTACCTACTTCGCATCATAATCACAATTCTATTTGGGTCATTGCTGATAGATTGACCAAGTTCGCTCATTTTCTGCCTGGTCGTTCAACCTTTATGTCAGAACAGTATACTAAGTTCTATATTGCAGAAATGGTGAAACTGCATGGCATACCATTGTCCATCGTATCAGATAGAGATTCGAACTTTGTATTAGGATTTTGGAGGAGCTTTTAGCAGGCCTTGGGGACAGAACTTTATCTTAGCACTGCTTATCATCCTCAGACAGATGGACAGACATAGCGAGTTAATAAGATTTTAGAAGACATGTTGCGAGCATGTGTTCTTGATTTTAAGGGCAATTGGGAGGAATATTTGCCGCTTTCAGAGTTTGCTTATAACAATAGTTATCAAAAAACTATTGGTATCGCACCATTTAAGGTTTTGTACGGTAGACCGTGTAGGTCTCCTGTTTGTTGGCTTGGAGTTGGCGAGAAGAGCTTTTTGGGTCCTGAATTTATTAAGGACACGTCAGAAAAGATCACTATCATTAGGGATCGGATGCGTATAGCTCAAAGCAGACAGAAAAGTTATGCCGACCGTCTTGTTTTGGAGTTTAAGGTTGGTGATCAGGTTTTACTCAACGTTTCTCCCATGAAGGGAGTAACGCGGTTTGGGTCAAAGGGTAAGTTATCGCCTCGTTTTGTGGGTCCTTTTATGATTACAGATCGGATTGGGGTAGTAACTTATCGTCTGGCTCTACCAGATAATCTTTATAGGGTACATAATGTTTTTCATGTATCCATGCTGCGAAAATTTCTACGGGAAGAAGACAGATATCAACACATTGATGTGGGTGAGATTGAGTTGCAACCCGATGCAACCTATTTAGAGCAACCTTACTGTATTCTCGATCGTAGGAATTAGATACTGCGCACGAAGACTATTCCATTAGTACGTGTACAGTGGAGCCATCATAGTGAAACAGAGTCTACTTGGGAACGGGAAGATATTATCTGTGCCAAATATCCAGAGCTCTTTCATACAGGTATGTAGTGAATTTTGGGGACGAAATTCCTTTATTAAGGGGGGAGAATGTAATACCCCGTATTTTTAAAGAGTTTATTTCAATTAATTTTGTATTAGGTTAATTATTTAATGTGTAGATTTATTCACCTTTGAATTTTGTATGCTAAATTATTTAATTAATATTATTGGTTTGTACATGTAATATAGATTATATGTTCTATATATTATAATCGGTTATGTTTTATATTAATTAATATTAGTTACTTAAAGTATTGTATTGTAATGTATTAAGATGTAATAATAATAATAATAATAATAATAATAATAATAATAATAATAAAACAATGTCATGATGTAAAGATAGGATTACATTTACTATGGTAGAATTTTAGGTCAAATAACATGACTTAGGTTGCATTGCCTTAACTTAAATTAGGTAGGAATGTTTTGGTATTTATTATTAGTTAGATATTTGTAATATTTATATTATATAAGTTAATATATATATTAGGTAGCTAACTTACCATTTAAAGGAACTTACGTAGTTAGAAGAGGAAAAAATAACAGTGAGCAATTTTATAAGAGTGAAAGGAAAAGGGAGAGAGAAAGAAGTTAGGACCAGTGTAGGTAATTTTACCCGACTACGCGCAACCGGCGGATTTGTTTCAAATCCATAAGGCAAGTTATTATCTACTTTTCCCTTTTGAATCATTAAATTAATTATTTAATTTATTTAGATTATTTTGGAGTATGGAAAACATGCTAGGATGTTAATAAATTAATTTTTTTAGTTTATTAAAGTAATAAAATTTTAATTATTAAAGGTGTTAGATATTTATTTATTAGCCTATGTAATTAAAATATAGCTAAAATAATTATTTAAGGCTTTAGGGATTTTTTTAGAATTTTCTGGAATTTTTTAGGATTTTTCTGTAATTTTCGGTGAATTTTCCGGCTAGATTCCAATCACCGGCAGTGGGGAAGATGACCGGAGTAATCCGGTGTGATGCAGCGCACAAGGGTTACCATACGCTTGTATCAGTGGCTGTTAGATTAGCTTTCGATCCTTAGATCAATTAGGTGTAGCGCGGTACACCATATGTTGGTATGCGTGAATTAGTGGCCGTATGATTACTTTAGGATCATTGTTTTAATCCAGTGTAGCGCGCCTACAGAATGGTGATGCAACCAACGAACCAGGAAGCGCCGCGTCAGCAGGTGGTCATTGTGCGCGCGTGGCTGATGCCAGACACGCGTGGGAGCGCGTGTGCGTGTGAAGAAGGTGGTGGCGCGTGTAGGAAGCTCTGGGAGGCGCGTGAAGGCGCGTGTGGGGTCTCTGCAGCAACTCGAAAAGTCTATAACACCCTTAGGGACTGATTTGAAATTTTCAGAACCTTTAACTTGCATTTTTGGGCCTAGGGTTAGTAGTTACGGGTTTAACGGGACATTAAATTATTATTTTTATTACCCGTTAATTATTATTATGTCCGATTAATATTTTCAGACATTAATGGTATTGTTTATAGTACAAATCGCTATTAACAGATGTAATTAATTTAATGACATATTTAAATATTAATTGTGTTATTATTTTAAATGGTATTAATCATTAATGTTAAATTAAATGATTACATGGTTTAATTCATATAAATTGTCCATTATACATTATGGGATTTTTTATGTTGTTAATGATATATAAATCATTACTATTATGCTGTGTGCATTTCAGGTAATAAATGGACTGCTAAATAAATTAAGTCGCATTTATATTATATGGATGTGTTGCCATATAGAACTATGTGAACTGACTAATAAGTTGAGACTCATTTATACCTTATGCATTCGTTGCCATAGACAGATGTGTGGCTGTCGGGGTATGTGGTTTAATATTATTGGCATATGTTGCCTAAGTGATATGCTCAGTATATTTATTAGTACCTTGAGATGTGTTACCACTGTGTAGGACTTATAGTCTGTGTTGTCAGTACCGTGCACCATGTATTAATAGCTGATTTCCCATGTAGGGAAAGGAGACACTTAACCACCTCGTGTGAGTCTAAGTGATCACCGTCTATTCTGGTTGAGGTCATATTATACATTGTGTAGTTTCATTAGGGTGTATACAGATATAGAATACTTCCGAATAATAATGATTAATTTATTTGATTCTCTGATTTGGGTCATAGTAGAGAGGACTTGCTCGTGGGGTTGACCCACCATTGTTGTTATTTCAGGACACGGTCAGTACCCGTTTCAAGGTTGAGGCTTAGCAATGTGAGACCACCATCCGAACTCATCTACTCTTACGGTCTTGTTCAGGGTAGAAGTTTTATGTAATATTTTGCTTTCAGTTTTATTTACTTCCGACGTTGAACTTTCAAGTTTATATATAGGGATCCTTGACATATGATTTCCGAGTTGTATAACAGAGTATTGTATTTAATAAAGGATGGATGGATGTTTTATTATCGAGTTTTCCTTTCCTGTCTAAGTTCTTCTATTATTATCATTTTGTATTCCATGCTTGTATATTACCAATTGTTTTTGATATTTCTCATTTTTCGTGTATAAGCCTGATCAACTTATGCGTGGAAAGTGTGGGGGTATTTCACTAAAGTAGTGGGAGTGGTTCATATGTAGTTTGATTGTGGGAGGAATCTTATTTTGGAAGATTGTCTTTATGCGCCAAGTGTTAGGAGCAATTTAATTTTAGTTTCGTCGTTGGTTTGCAAAATCTATATTTTTGCTTTTGGGAAAACTGTTTTAATTAAATTGAATGGTTGTGTTATAACTTTTGGTGCATTGAAAGATAGTCTATACATTTTAACTCCTATCTCATATCAAATGCATAATGTTGAAATAAATGCAACTTCATCTAGATTGAATGTGAAAAGAAAGACAGTTTCTCTAGACTCATTGTATCTTTGGCATCTACGATTGGGTCACATCAATCAAAATAAGATTCAAAGGTTGGTTGAAGAAGGTTTATTACCTTGTGAGGTAGAGGAGCCTATGCCAATGTGTGAATCATGTATTGAAGGAAAGATGACTCGAAGGGCTTTTTCAGCTAAAGGATATAGAGCAAAAGAACAATTAGAGTTGGTACACACAGATGTGTATCGTCTGATGATCACCCAAACAAGAGGAGGATTTGAGTACTTCGTCACTTTCACTGATGATTATTCACGTTTTGGATATATTTACCTAATGCGACACAAGTCAGAAGCTTATGGAAAATTCTGTGAGTTTCAAGTGGAAGTGGAGCGAAAATTAGGTAAACTTGTCAAAACACTTCGATCTGACCAAGGAGGTGAATACCTCTTAGGGGAGTTTAAGGATCATATCGTCAATGAGGGTATTGTGTGCCAGTTATCCATACCTGACTACCCCCAATAGAATAGAGTGGCAAAAAAAAGAAAAGGAACTTTGCTTGACATGGTTATATCTCCAATGAGTTATGTTACATTACCTTTATCATTCTGGAGATTAGCTTTAGAATCAGTAATGTACATCTTGAACTATGTTCCATCCAAGTCTGTTTCAGGAACACCATATGAGCTGTGGTTTGGACGGAAACCTAGTTTAAACCACATACATATATGGGGGTGTCCAGCGCATGTGTGTAAGAAACAGGCAAACAAATTAGAAGCAAGATCATATACATGCTTATTTATTGGCTATCCTAAGGGCACTAAAGGTCGATTATTTTATGATCCCAGGGACAATAAGATTATTGTCAGCATTCGCGTTGTATACTTGGAGGAGGATTATATTATGAACCACATACCTAGTAGCCGAATAGTGTTAGAGGAGATGGTTGGCACATCAGTTATACCCTATATGGACACACCTAATATAAATACTGAGAATGATGAGACAAAAGAAGTCCTTGTCGAAATACCATTGTCTAGTACATTAATTCCTACACCGATCCTTCATCATAGTGGGAGAACTATCATCCGACTTGACAAATTAACGCTTTTGGGTGAGGTCTCTGAGGCCGTCCCCGATAAGCATGAGTCGAACCCAGTAAGCTACGCGAAAGTGTTGACTGATATAGATGCGGATCGTTGGAAAGATGCCATGAAATTAGAGTTGGAATTTATGTATTCTAACAAAGTTTGGGAAATTATAGAACTTTCTAGTGGGATTTAGCCCATTGATTATAAGTGGATCTACAAATGAAAGAGATGAATGGATGGGGATGTTGAGACATTCAAAACTAGACTGGTTTCCAAAGGCTTCACTCAACGTAAAGGTATTGATTATAAGGATACATTCTCACCAATTGCAATGCTTAAATCTATTCGCACTCTTTTTGCCATTAGTGCTCATTATGACTATGAGATATGGAAAATGGATGTTAAGACGACATTTTTGAATGGCCATCTTGAACAATACATCTACATGAGGCAACAAGACGGTTTCGTGGTAAAAGGTCATGAGGACTGTGTGTTTAAGTTAAATAGGTCCATTTATGGACTAAAGCAAGCTTCATGCACATGGAACATCTGTTTTGATCAAGCAGTCAAATTATTTGGCTTTGAACAAAACATGTTTGAACCTTGCGTTTACAAGAAAAAATAACGTAATGTCCTTATAATTCTCGTTTTATATGTTGGTGACATTTTGCTCATTAGTAATGATGTAGAGGCTTTGTCATCAGTTAAAAGGTGGTTGTTTAATAAATTTGAGATAAAAGATCTTGGAGAAGCAAGCTATATTCTTAGGATCAAGCTTTTGTGAGATCAGGTTAAAAAGAAAATAGGCTTGTCTCAAGAGTCTTACATTGATAAAATTCTAACCAGGTTTGGAATAAAAAACTCTAAGAAAGGGTTTTTACCATTTAGACATGGATTGGCTCTTTAAAATGACCAGTATCCTAAGACTGATGAGGAAATTGAGCAAATGAGGCGGATACCATATGTTTTGACAGTTGGCAGTCTTATGTAAGATATGGTCTGTACCAAACCAAACATCTGATACTCTGTAGGGATTGTTAGTAGATATCAGTTCAATCCTGGACTTGATCATTGGTCAGCTGTGAAGAATATCTTAAAATACCTTAGAAGAACTAAGAGTCTCGTGCTTATTTATGGAGGTGATGATCTGGTTCCAATCAGATATACGGATTCTGATTTCCAATTGGATCCAGATGCCAGGAGATCTACATCTGGATATGTGTTCAAACTCAATGGAAGGGCAGTTAGTTGGAAAAGTGTTAAGCAGGATTGTACTGTTGACTCAACTATGGAAGTAGAGTACATTGTAACCTCTGAGGCAGTAAAAGAAGCTGTATAGTTGAGAAACTTTCTAATTGAACTGGAGGTTGTGGAGCATATAGATCAGCTTATGACGCTTTATTGCGATAATAGTGTGGCTATAGCCCAAACCAAGGACCTAAAATTTCATAAAGGAACAAGACACATTCAGAAGAAACATCATGTGGTTCGTGATATAGTAAATCGAGGAGATATACTTGTGGCCGAGATTGCATCGGAACACAACCCTACTGATCTATTCACAAAGGCTTTACCGATCAAGATGTTTGATCATCGTATAGAAAATATGGGAGTTAGATGTGATTCAAATTGGCTATGAGGCAAGTGGGAGCTGTTGGGATTTGTGTGCCTTAGCATAGCAAATTCTTGTTTGGATTGTAAAAGTCATGGTTCCTTATCTGAATATTATTATTTAGGCATTATACAATTGGTGAATGTAATGTATTATTTTTTCGATTCATTATGGAATTGATTGTGTTCACTTGATTACAAGATATATTTATATATGTATGTAATGACAATTAATACAGGGTTATAAATAGTAATCATAAATGGTTTAATTAACTAAGACTTTAACTGAATCCACAATAGGTTGAGATATATTACGAGAGCCGTCATATGCAATTGCTTTCTATCACTGTCATGATTTTTGACTGTCAAGTATGAAAGAATTATAGACTCTTTTATTAATTAATAATTACTTTATTTTGTTCGGCAGAAACTTTGGGATCCAAAGATCGGCACTTTGGGTAGTTATGTAATTAATAGTTAGAGGGTTATATTCTTAATATTTGCATCAGTGCTATGTACTTCTATTTATTTTGTATTGATTATAGTTGATCACAAATTAAATTCGAAAACCTTCGTATGTTTTAGACAAATTGTTTTCTATATATTTATTTAATAAATTATTATTTTTGTCAAACAAATTTTTATTGTGTTCAAGCCGGAAATAATCAAAGGTAACAAAATATTTATATTAATTATATAGTCGGATTAATGGTTTTATAATCCGATAAATAATTATGCATAGAGGAGTCAAAATGCAATATTGACTTAGAGATTATTTACTATTTAATTGGAGTCCAGTTAATTTCTTTTAGTGGAGTAGAAATTAATTTATGAATTAAATTGAATTGAGTCCATGGTTTAATGGATCAGCCTAATTATTAATTTATGGTAGCAAAGAAAATAGTAAGCCCAAAGGATTTTCATCGATAGCCAAATTTGATATTAGAGGCCCATTAGATTTGAGATATCACGAGAATTTTAGAAATTGAGAAAAATATATTGTCTTCAATATTTATTTTATTTTACCTATATATACATAGGTCCATGTATATTTTAGGTTACATCTTTGCAAGGCAAAAAAATATATTTTCTCTCTTTAGATTTTTTAGGGTTTGCTTTCTCATCTAAAGGAGGCTACCACAAGCCTTGCCTCTAAGGTCATTCATCAAGGTTTATGAGTGATTTCTAAAGGGAAGATCACTACCAAGAAGAAAAAGATCATAGGATAAAGAATATAGCTAAGGGATCTGCAATAAGTGAAAACATTCACTTTAGAGGAAACATTAAAAGGTTTATTCAAACTTTTGATGTACGTTTTCAATCTAATAATTGAATAATTTATTATTTTATTTTTTGCATAAAACTTGTCTCTATGTGTTGAATCAAGATTCATGTATAAAAATTCCTCAAAAAAGTTTTAAAACTTGTATTTTCCCAACAACGGTGTGTGCATATGTGTGAAAGAATGGGCATACCTAATATAATTATTCGAGTTTTCTTGTTGTCCCTGGGAGAACCTGCAGAGTCATGAATGCATAATAATTAAGTAAAAATCAAACAAAAATAGTTAGCCTAGTAATTGGTATGTGACACAGATATATAAAAAAGTGGTTTGAGTATGCTAGGATTAAGACATGTTTCAGTACGAATTAGGCAAATGGTTGGATAAATATGTATGTTTGCAGACTGATGACATAAAAATATAAATATATATATATATATATATGCATACCTTGACATCCATATGACAGATACGGGTTTCCTTCATTGCCAAAAGTACAATAGCATGAGTAAATAGAATAACTAGAGTTGTAAAGATATGATCTGAATGTTGTGCAGCGTGAATGTGTTGCTGTGCATGATGAGCCGCGCATGCTATTTTCATTAGACTCGCACAGCCCTTGTATGTCCCAATCCAGCACAGCAGGAACACGCCCCGTTACTAGCATGGCATATTTATCTGTGGAGTTATAGTAGTCCCATTGGTCGTCCGCGATGAAGGCATAATTGCATTCTTTTTCAAGACCAATATTACTCTTGGAATCTTTAATGCTGCTCAGAGATGCATTGATGAAGCTGAGTGATGGAGGGGGTGTGACCTGACAGATTCCTCGATAATATGAATTGACGTTGCTGCTGCAGCTTGATATGCATCCACCTAAAATTGTTCCTTCGTGGCTGCTCATTAAGGCCTGGTTGTCACAACCTGTCCCCGTGAAATAATTATACGCTCGAGAGAACCAAAAAGGACTGGACAAATTCACAAGTCCATGAACATTAGTCCAATTTTGACAATCAGAAGCAAGCACTGGATAAAGGACGTTAATGGTGCTCCGCCGTAATGAAATTTCGAGCACCTCAAGGTTGTAGCGAGTGAGGTAAGGTTTGGGTGGATTGAAAGAGTAGTTGCAAGTTATTGAGAAGTTCTTGTTGGCATAGCAACCCACTCCGACCCCAAATGGGTAAGGAATGGTCACGCTGTTTCCACATGTGTCATTACAACCATGCTTTGCTAGAGATAATGCGGACGATGATGATGCTGCTGCTCCTCCTGTTAACCACACTAATACTAATACCAATACCATCAACTCAATCGCCATTTTTAAATTCCCTCTCTAATTTTTTCTGAGAATTAAAGGAGATTCTCAGAACTACAATATATTATATTGGTGTTTTTGGAGAATATATATAGATATTCAAATAGATTGAAAAAAAATAAAATAAAAACATAAATTAGTAAAAATCAAACAACGTATTCATCAAGTTACACTAAACATAAATGTGAAAGAAAAGTCCAGCATATCATAGTTTTACTTTATTGGATGATCTTTGAACCAATTATCGGAGCGAGTACAACGAATGTGAGACGGGTGGCACAGAAACAATTTAGTGCGTTTTTTTTTCTTTTCAAAGAGGCATAATCCCTCTGTGAACTTATTAGATCTTTAATTAGTGAGTATTATTTTGTATCGGAGATAATTTTGAATAAAATTATTCCATAAATTAAACTTTTTGAGTGATCCAGAAACTAATCCAATAAAAAGCCAAACTGTCATTGTCACATTTGGAAAAACTAGCAAGTTTGCAATTTTTTTATCTTTCCAGTTCATATAATAGAAAAGTAAAGCATCAAAGAGCGGCCTAGTAGACCATTAATTCCAAGTCGCCATGGTTGACTGATAGCGCCCAATGCGTAAGCTTGGGCCACTGAATTTCCAGGTCTGAGTCCATGTGAGCCAAAAAAATCGCCGTCAACATCCACATATACTTTCCAAGGCAATTGCATTATTAACCTCTGAAATTGATCAATACAATTTCCATTTATCTGTACCATATCAACTTACCCTATTTTACTGACACATACATTTCAACAAGTGTTTTTACACAACATAATATGAGTTGTAGGTCTAGCTTCTCATATTATACTGTGTATATATATAACTATAATATGTGTATATATATACATATATTTATATGTATCTTGAGCAATCTTGCTTGTACACAAAGAACAAAGCAATATTTCACCCTTAGGGGAAGTTTGGAATCTCTCTGCTCAGTGGACTGATTCGAAGGAATGAATGTCAATGATATGAACAGTGATGAGATCTATTGCTCAGAAATAACCATCAAAGTTTCAAATATTCAATGGTACATATTCTCTGAAGGACAAGAATTAAAAAGCACATTGAATTTTCAATATAAAGAATAAGAAGTTTGACGAAGAACAAGGATTTTTGAGAAAAAATCGCCTTAGAGCCCAGGAGTGTTAATGAAAGAAAACGACGTCATCTTTGCGCTTGGGGCAATGACGCAGCTAGTGAGGTACTAACCGAGGCGCGTCAATTGCTTGTTGAAAACTATTTCCAAACCCACTCTTTCGCTTGGGCTTGGCCCAGGCTATTGAGAATTTCTAGAAGGGCTCCCTTTATTGGGTTTAAGCCCTACAAAGAAGGAAAAAAAAAGAAAAAGAAAAAGAAAGAAAGAAAAAAAACCACTTCTTTTAATGAGACTCTTCTTTAATTGCCACTACATGGTTTTTATGTTTTTCAGATTTAGTTGTAATATTAGAAGGGCATCCAAAAAATAATTTTCAAGAACAAACTAATTGAATTTTAAATTAAAAGACAACCATTGAAAATTAAATGAAAATTTCAATACATATTTTTCGTAGATTTATATATATATATATATATATATATATATATGAATGTTAACAAGGAGAAGAATTTCAAATAAATTAAACAACATAACACTTGAGTAGATAAAAGTAATAAAGTATGCATGATTTGAAATTTTCAATGTTTCGTGTTTGTATTTGTTAAGTTTTTTTCTTTACTATTTGTTAAGTAATGTAACTCACAATCTCAAGAGACTTTTTCAAGTGGGGGACCTTAGACTTGTTGGGTTTTGCGGAATAGTATTGTGTTCTAGAGAAGATTAAGGTTCAAGTTATTTAGACTAGTCTAATTGAGGAAAAGCTTGTGATTAATTACACACTTTCAATGTAGGACTTAAAAATAATAAATATGCTAGTTGAGAGATCGAAGAACTAAATTTTAGGTATAATAGTGATGCAATCTGGATGTGGGATATTAAAGACTTCAAATCTAAGAGTGAGTATGTCTTTAATATTAAATGTGTAGTTGTATGTTCTTTTAAAGAATCAAAACTAAAAACTTTAAATAAATCAAACAGAAAAATCAGTAGACTAAACTTATATGTGTGTTTGTATATACATATATTTATATGTATCTTGAGCAATCTTGCTTGAACACAAAGAACAAAGCAATATTTCACCCTTAAGGAGAGTTTCGAATCTCTCTGTTCAACGGATTGATTTGAAGGAATAAATGTCAATGATATGAAGAGTGATGAACAGACTTATGATCTGATTGCTTAGAAATAATCATCAAAGTTTCAAATATTCAATAGTACATATTCTCTAAAGGACAAGAATTAAAAAACGTATTGAATTTTCAGTGCAAACTTTTCATAAAGAATGACAAGTTTGACTAAGAACAAGAATTTTTGAAAAAAAATAGCCTTAGACATATGATCTGATTGCTTACAAATAATCATCGAAGTTTCAAATATTCAATAGTACATATTTTCTAAAGGACAAGAATTAAAAAACACATTGAATTTTCAATGCATACTTTTTATAGTATAAAGAATGACAAGTTTGACTAAGTACAAGTATTTTTGAGAAAAAATTGCCTTAGAGCTAGTGATGTTTATAAAAGGAAACATCATCTTCAAATAGACTTTGGTACAACACTAATGAGACTCTTCTTCGATTGACACTGTATGGTCTTTATTTTTATTTATTTATTTATTTATTTATTTGGATAAATAAAGCAACTGACATAAATATAAGAAAAGATTACAATAGCATGCAAAAAATATTTCAAGAACAAACTAATTGAAATTTAAATTAAAAGACAACCATTGAAAAGTAAATGAAAATTTCAATACATACTTTTCCTATATTTATTATAAAATATTTATATTATTTATATTAATGTTAACAAGGAGAAGAATTTCAAATAAATTAAAGAACATAACACTTGAGTAGTAATAGAAGTAATAAAGTATGCATAATTTGAAATTTATAATGTTTCGAGTTGTATTTGTTAAATTTTTTTCCTTACTATTTGTAAAGTTTACCATAGTTATTAAGTAATGTAACTCACAATCTAGACTTTCTCAAGTGAGGACCTTAGACTTGCTGGAGTTTGCGGCTAGTATTGTATTCTAGAGAAGATTGAGATTTAAGTTATTTAGACTAGTCCAAATGTAAATGAGGAAAAGCTTGTAGTTAAAGAATTGCCAATCCAATTGGAGTGAAAAGTGAAAATTGAAGTTCTGCATATTTGGGAAGTTATGAAGGATATGGTAACAAGTTGTGGAATTCTTCTATTATCATTTTGTCATATTTCTCATCAACTATGTTTATGGGTAAATAACTCTCCCCTAAACAGTAAGTGAAATATATATATATATATATATATATATATATATCCACCTTACTTGTTACCATTAATTTTCGGTTAAATAAGAAGGCTAAATGACGTTATTGTCCATTTTAAGAAAAATATGTTGGTGAATATATATAAAAAATAAAAATAAAAATAAAAATAAAATATTAAGAAAAAAGAAAAGGATATATGTCAACAAGGACAATTTTACATTCTTAGCCGAAATATTATGGTAGGGGGTAAGGTGCATTTTTCTTTTATAATTCAAGAGGTGTTATTAAGTCAATGTATATAATTTCATTAATTTGGGATATTAGTCTCTCAAAAATATAAAACGAACTATGACATCATCTATTATCCTCAATACTAATGAAAAACTTTCAAAACTCTAGCATTCAAGCAATCAGCCTTAATTATATGTATCCGGAGCAGGGCTGGGACTACAAGAGAAGCGGTGCACCGGTGCAGAGTTGGGTCTGGCATCCATCAATCTGGGATGTAACATATATATATATATATATATATATATATATATATATGTTCGGGTCCTAAAAACCGAGGTCTTCTCCAAGTGCGGAAAGGAGGGTGAATGTCGGGCATGCCAAGAACTACTGTCGTTCCAAAGTGTATATCCGAACAACTATCGAGTAGGAGATTATAGGGATCAGACGATTGTACGAATAACTAGAATTACCACCTTCGGAGGTTCTTTTTGCCTTGAAAAATGACTTCTGGACTATTCTATGGCTAGTGGAAAGGAAAGTAGTATTGAAAGTGCATGACTTTAAAGTAAGGTGCTGGAAAGTAAGAAAAATAAGTGCATGACTTGAATTAAATATATTGAAGGTGTATTATATAAATGTAAAGAGACATGAATGTAAGGAAATTGAAGTGCAGTTTTTGGTGTATGATTTGAACAGGGTTT
Organism: Cornus florida; assembly: GCF_030987335.1. NCBI lineage: Eukaryota > Viridiplantae > Streptophyta > Magnoliopsida > Cornales > Cornaceae > Cornus > Cornus florida. Next base: position 21,961,812 of record NW_026775574.1, read on the forward strand.
GCAAACTAGTTCTAAGTGTTCTATTTATTGAGCTTTTCATGCATGTAGCAGCTTAATGTGGCAACTCCAGCGATTTCCACATGGCCAGATTTCGGACTGCCAAGTGCCTCGTGATCTCTTGGCAGTTGTAACTTCTTCCTTCCATCTTCTCCCTCCTCTGTCGCAGACTTCAGCCATGTTCTCTTTAGTCTTCTATGAACTTGTGTCGTGGGTAGTTTTAAAGTGAATTCCCACTTGTCCTCTTTATCAATTGACAAATGTCCCACGTCGCTGTTCTTCCTCATGTTGTCGACTTCTTTCCTTAATTTCAGACATGATTTTATCAACTTTAGCCTTGTCATCCATGATCCTTGATAACTTCCCTCGGTTAGTGGTAGTTCCCCTATGAAGTTCCACCACTTTCAATCGACGTATTCTTGTTTGACCAAGTGTCTTACAAATTCTAGTAGTCTTTCCCTTCTGTAGAACCTTCCTTTCATAGCGTCGTGGTCTCTGATTTTCAGTGACTTTCTTATTATAGGTAATATATATATATAATTACCCACGTCCCTTGAACTTTGGTAACTTCCCATTTTGAGACTTTCCTTCTGAGCTTTGGAATTCATGGCGCCATGAACTCCTGGATTTTAGCAGCTTCCTCATCGTAAGTAGTTTTCCAGAATATATATATATTTGTACACATATATATTTATCCAACCCACTTTCTTTTTTTCCGCCACGTAGTTGACTTAGCCAAATTATCTGTTGAAGCCTCCTATAATTTAGGAGAAAATTGGGCCCAATTACCTTGCTTAGTCAACTTTGGTCTTGCCACTTTTGCTTAGTCTTCCTTTTACTTAGGAATATACGATCTTTGGCCCCCTGGTCGGTCGGTCTGAAGGAAAGGTTCGGCCGTTCTGAAGGAAAGATTCGGTCCTTCTAAAGGAAAGGTTCGGCCGTTTTGAAGGAAATGTTTGGCTATTCTAAAGGAAAGGTTTAACCGTTTTGAAAGAAAGGTTTGGCACTTTTAAAGGAAAGGTTCGGCCCTTCTGAAGGAAATGTTCCACCGTTGATAGAAATCATCCCACACCCTTTCCTTCCATGGACCACGCTTCCTTCATTTTAGGCTGACCTTCACGACATCGTGGTTAGCTTCTATTCTCTTATTGATTTGACATCATGGGTCATGGTTGAAGTCCACTTCCTTTTAGCTTTGCCTCATCTGAATTTAGAACCCCTAGTGCCATAGATTCCTTCTCTTAGTGGTTACTACATCGTGGGTTAAGTCTAATAAATATATATATTTGCATATATATATTTATATAAACTAATTAAATTCCCACGTGATGAAAACTGAAAATTGCACATTTAAACCTCTTAAGTTTGGGTATTCTAGGATCCTATCCTATCTTATTTTCCCGTTTTAGTCAATTTCATGTTATTTCCCTTTTCAGGCACTTATCCCCAAAATAAGTTAATCTAGCTGAATTAGAACATAAACGATGCAATTCCAAATTTAGTAGAAGAAAGGAGCAAAGTGGAAGTAAAGTGTGGGAAAACAGGAATTTTTGATCAATTAGACCAAGCTCAGATCGATCTCACAATGATCGTTCCAACCATTTCAAGATGGATCGAGCCTCTTGTCCTTATCCTTAAGAAATTCCCATCTTCGATCGATCCAACATTTCTACGATCAATCGTACTTCTTTGATCTTATCCCCACCTACCACTTTTGTTTTTTCCCAAAATATCCCAAAAATATCCCAGATTTGTCTTATTTCAAAAAGGCACTGCCATGGTTCATTCAATCTGACCACCTTTGTGATCGATCGAACTTCCTCAAGTGCGAAGAGTTCCAGCCAATTAAAAGGCGTGCTCGTGGTACAATCATTTGGAGGTCTTAGTGCACAGGGTGTGACCATTGGGTATGACACTTGAGCTATCTATATAAGAATTTTGATCCATTTTACACATATAGAATCTTAGAAAGAAAGGAACCACATAGAGAGAGGTTGGAGGAGTCTAAAGATTAAAGAGACACACATCATTTGGGAGTTCTTCTACTCATCTAAGGTTTTCATCAAGGAGAAAAAGATTATTCTTACCATAAAGATGGCCCTAAAGGATTGGATGACTACATCAATGAGTGGCTAAACCATTCTCTTGGGGCTAGAGATAGCCCTAAGCATATCTCCTAGACTTTGATGTTTTGTATTTTGAGGGGATTTGTGTTGTAATTCTTGTCTTGATTTATATAGTTTAATACTTCCAATTGATCATTTCATTCTATTCATATGTCTATGTATGCTAGAATAAATGTTCATGTGTTTATCTCTAGGTTTTGTGATATTGATGCATGTCTATGTGTGTTAATGCTATGAATCTAGTAATTGTCAAGGCATGGTGCTTAAATGGAATACTCTTGTGGTTTATTTGATGGTTCATACTCATTTCTTGATGGATTGTGCCTCTTCCTTAGTTTAATTAGTTTAATTTTCATATCCCTAAATTAGTTATAATGTAGTTACCTTACTTTCTTAGATGGGAGGACAATCCATGCTTGTTATTTGTTGTTCCATGCTTATGAATGCAAGTAGTATATTTTTCTAATTTGATGATGTGCATTGGTTATGGACTTAAATGAAGGAATAATGATTTAATTTGATATGTTGTGTACTTAATTAGTTATCCATGCTTGTTGATTCAGTCAATGACACACACTAATATTGCAACACATAACCCCCCTCATTCATTACACATTGAGTGTCTAGGAAGGTGATGTTTAGTGGCGACCTCTAAGTCCCAAGATCCCTTTTTTATATTATCTACATTTTACTCTATTTCAATTACTTTACGTTGCATTCATGTAGTTGATAGTGTAGTTTAATTAACCAATCAAAATACTTTTGATCACTCGACTTACTAATCAAACCTTGATTTCCAAGCAAAATACACACAATTTCCCTTGGGACGATCCATACTCACCCTAGCTATATTTATAATTAAAAGTGGTAGTGGCAATTTCTAAATTTAAACTTGGCCACACTACACACTTTTGCATGCTTTGATTCGAGAAACACCAAGTTTTGGTGCCGTTGCCGAGGATCTTGGTACCGTCGCACTTTAGAAATCAATTAGGAATTAGTACTCTTTTGATCCTGTTTTTATTTTTATTTTTATTTTACTTTGGTTACTTATTGTGTTTGTGCTTGATTGGCTAGGTGAATTGAGCCAGGGGAAGTGAAGCAAAAGGGAAATTTCTAAAGCAAGGAGCAAGCTAAGCTAAGCTAAGCATAAAAAGCTAAAATCTAAAAATTACAAAGCAAACAAAGGCAAAAATTGAAATTAATTTGAAGTTGCTTAAGGACCATTTGTAAGCTTTTTCTAAACTCTTTCTCTAGTTAAATTGTAAGCCTGGGTGGAGGCAAGTTTTTATTTTCTTAAATAGATCGTCAGCCCGCGTGGAGGCAATTTAATTTTTCTTGCATATTGTTCAAAGCATGGGAGTATAGGATCATCGTATGTGGAGGATTGTTGATTGTTGATTTGTTGCGGAGGCGAAGTGTTTGCTAATTGATTGTTTTTAGTTGTTTTGTTTATGCATGCATGGTTGTAAATCATTAAATCCTACTCTTGTCCCACTTAATTTGAATCTTGAATTCATTGTGTGTTTTTCTAAGGAAAAGGGTAATTCTAGTCATTCCATTTCATCAATAGAAGGCATCAATAAAGACCGTGTGGAGGACCTTGGTCACATAGATCAACAAGGTATCCTCCACCCTAATGTGCATCATGACAATATTTAAGTACCATTGGGCATGCCAAGACCATTCATTCCACTACAACAATAAGGCCAACCCAATTACTTCATTCCCATTCTCAATCCATTGCGAAACTAGAAACCCAAGTTGGGCAAATAGTTAGTACTTTAAATGTTAGGGAAAATGAGAAGATGTTTTTGAATCCACCTCCCAAGCAACAATTTGTTGTGGAGACCAATTCCTCATCAAAAGGTCGCACAATTGAGCATGTCAATGCGGTGACGACCTTAAGAAGCGGAAAAATTGTTGACAATTAAATAGGTATTCAAAATGAAGAGAGTGAACCGGTGCAACCAAAAGTTGACACCCGTCCCATTTCACATCCTATTCCTCCATCATTGCATGTGCATGAACCCTTTGTTGAAAAATCTTTGAAAGATGATTTGAAAAATTCTTGTGTTAAAAGTAATACCAAAAAGGATTTTGAAAAGGTTTATGAGCCAAAAGTTCTATTTCCGGATGCCTTAAAAGGATCCAATTCTCTTGAAAAATAACAAGGCAAAGTGAATGAAATCATTGAAGTGTTTAGGCAAGTGAAGATTAATCTTCCTCTCTTGGATGCAATTAGACAAATTTTGGCGTATGCCAAATTCTTGAAAGATCTTTGCACCCAAAAGAGGAAGAACAAGAGTTAAGCACTAAAGAAAGTTGTCTTGACCGAGCAAGTGAGCTCAATATTGCAACACAACACTCTCCCAAAATTCAAAGACCCCGACTCACCTACTACTTCTTGCATCATTGGTGACCATATTATTAACTGGGCTTTTCTTGATTTAGGAGCGAGTGTTAATCTTCTTCCATACTCGGTGTATGTTCAATTGGGCTTAGAAGACTTAAAACCTACGTCGGTGGTTTTACAACTAGCCAACCTGTAATGATCCGGTCATTTTTCTTCATTTTCTTTTTTCTCAGATTTTAACGGATATTTTTTTTCCGTTGTCTTTTCCTTTTTTGGTTCGGTTTTTCATCACTTGATGTCGTCTCGAGTGCTTTGCAATGATTTCCGAGACTCTTTTCCTTGGATTGACAACTTCCTTTCGGGATTGTGTCATTTCCATATTTTATTTTTCCGAACACTATTCACATTTTGTCTTTTTCTCGTTTATCCTTTTTTCTTGCACAACCTCACTTTTTGTGCTCGGATTTAATTCCGATTTTGCATGCATTTATGATATTTTATCTCCATGATAGTGGTATTTTTACTTTTTCTAGAAAAGCATGTTGATTGCTTACTTCTTTCATAAAGGGGCATTAATGCATACTTTAGTGTAATTATTCTTAACTTGTGGAGTTTTAGTGTAATTAAAAAAGTAATTATTTTTCATTTTGGGAACCATTTTGCAATTAAATTTGGAGGATATTTTCAAAAATGATCTTTTTGCAATTTTTGAAAAGTGTGACAAGTGTCACACTCTCATTGGTCCACTTGTTGACATTTGTGTGGAAACACTTTAATGCATTGGATGATGACATTTGGAGGGTGAGGATTCACCCACTTGTTGGCCTAGGATTGGCGCACTTGTTGGCTTGAATGGTTGACAAGTGTAGGTGTGGGATTAAGCCTAGGAAGGAGCCATGGATTGGTGACAAGTGTAGGTTTACAATTTAGTCTTGCAAATATCTTTGGGCCACTTTGGGATTATGGTTTTAAATGAGGGTTTTTGTGCAATTGACCATAGATGTGTGTATTGACTATGGTGTAAGAGCACATAGTGAGTGGAGGATTTCTATTTCCTCCACTTACACTTAACCACATTATTTCATTTTCTTCCTTACAAGAAAACCCTAACCTCCATGGATGGAGCTTGAAGCCTTAGGCATTGACCTTGATCTTTGAGGCCCTTCCACTTACTTTAGACCATAAAGCTTGGAATACTTTTTATTCCCCTCATCCTCCTCTTTAAAATCCTTGAAGGATCTAGCCTAACTCCTAATTTTGCTTTGGTATCTAGAAATTCAATTCTCTAGTGAGGTATTGATCTATTATTTTGAAGTATTTTTATGTCATTATTGAGTGTTTTACATGCATGAAAGAGAAGGACTTGTATTTTGCCCTTAAACTGTTTTAACTTGAAATTAATCTTGTTAAATTAAATATAGAATATGAAAATATACTCAATTAGCTTTCATTTAGTTTTCGTTTCATGTAATTTGGATTTAAAATGAATTAGTTATGAATTTTTGAAGTTGCAAGCTAGTTGCTGGAAATTTGAAGCTTTTCCTTTTTGGTCCGGAAATGAATTTTTATATGGAGTTGTGGTGCTTTAATTGCCTTCAATTTTTTTACTGGAACTTCCCCCATGGGTTTTACACTACTCAGAATTTTTTTACGATTTTAGAGCATTTCTAAATTTTTTTTAAAATCCGAAACTATCTGCTGTCCATGTTTTTATTGCAGCTGGAAAACATATTTTTAGATGATTTATTTCACTAACCTTTTGACATTGGATCATGGCTTAAATTTTCAGTTTTACACTCTCATATGTTTACTTCCAAAATAAATTAGGTTTGCCCAATTTGGATGTCAAATGAATTTTTAATGAATTTTCAAAGTTGAAAGCTACAGGCTGAAAATGTGTTTTCTGGGAAGAATTTGTTTCAAAGTTGTGGGTCAAAACTGTTTCAATTGGGAAATATTTTGTTAAACTAAATTGATATTATCAAATTACAGTGTTTAAGCTTTCATTGGGCTTTGGATTCATTCAATTTGGGTTAGAATTGAATTTTTTATGAATTTTACAAGTTGAAGGTAATAAGCTGAAAAATCTGTTTTGCGGACCGAAAATTTGGGGCGATTTCATTTCGGTGGTAATTGGGATTTTCATTCCAATTGAGGTAGGGAATGTTTTAGGATTATTTGTGTGTTGTATTGCGTGTTTTTCATGATTATACAACATATATGTATGCCTTGTATCAAATCTAGAAAGTTAGTAATTTTTATTTCTTTGTATAAGATTTAAAATTTATGATGATGTATAACTTTGATTTGAATTGTAAAATGCTAGGAAATTATGTTTAGATATATTGGTTAACATATGTTAAATTTGGATCATTTGATTAAGAATTACAATTTTTATTTAATATTTATCTTTAGTGAAAGTTTAATTCACATGGTTGTATCAAGCATTAAATCAAGTTGTAATGTAGTATTTAAATAGGCCTTGGCATGTTCTCTAACATAAATTAAATTGAGGGCATTTGGAATTATTTAAAAATTTAGAGGAAATTAATTAATTAGCTTGATTAATTTTGTTTTAAGTGTTTTAATCACTTAACTTGTCATTTGATGTTATATATATGATGACCATGACATGTCTTTCAATATATATTAAATTAAGGTTATTTGGATTAACTTGGAATTTAGAGAATTTAACTATTTATGTTTAATTAAATTCTACTTTATTACTCCATGAATTTAATTGCATTTTGGAAGTTGTTTTTATATTTAAATCATGGATTTGGATTTGGTGTATGTTCACTTGATTACTTTTGAGCATTGGATAACATAATTGTTACTTTTATATTCATGAGAATATGTTTTTCCTTATTGAATATATTGTTACTATGTGTAAGGAATTGCACACTTTGTATTTGACATCTTACATGCCATAGTAGTTGTGAATTTTGAGCATGTATTGTATAAGTTTCCAAAATTTGGATTGTACTTGGTAAATAGTTGATATCTTGTATATACATGTTGATATATATACGTTGTTGCACAATTTGTTGATTTTGGAAACTTGGGGATGTCGTTGTTTGGCTACGGCTAGGACTTGATTCTAGTACGGGGGATTGTCCCTTTATATAGTCTAGTGCGCACATAGGGAGGTTACCTATGGGCTAGTAATCCTAAAGTAACTATGTTGTCGGTCTGATCCGGCGTGACGTCTGAGTATCCACTTTGTTTGATTTCGTATTTCATTTCAAGTTGATAACTAGATGATATCGTAACTTGTTGTTCCTTATTTGATTTCCTATTTTGAGCTTAAGATGTAGCTTTGTGAAAGCATGCTTCATGCGTTGTATTGGAAGTTGCATTGTTGGTTAAATTGCATCGATATCATAATTTGTGTTTTGATGTTCAAATGCAGTTTAGTAATGACCTTATAGATGCAATTTGAACATAGACGTTAGGTGGCATGACCTACACTTGTTGTTTTCGTATTTTGGATTTCAAGTTGAAGACTTTGAGAATCTATATCTTGTTGCGTTGTATAACATGTTTCCATGTTGTTTGAATTACATGAACAATGTGATTATGATAGAAATGATCTAGGTAGCTTAGGATGCTCCCTGGGTCTCATCTTGACATAGATGTTAGGTGGCATGAGCCCCTTTAACATGTTTCACCATAAGGTGATAAAATTGTAAAATGCTAGGTCGATACATGCTCATCTCCTACGAGTAGCTTTATGTTACTCACCCCTACGATATTGGGCCATATTTCAGGTACATGACTCAGGATTTGAAGATTCCATTGCTCCTTGGATGGCTTACAGTTTCTAAGTTTCTATTTTATGCAAGTGTTAGCATAAGATGCCTCTTTGTAGCCCTATTTGTTTAAACTTGTATTCGTTGATTCGTATATGTAAAGTGTACGTAAGTGTACTCTTTTCAATATATTTAACATGTATGAGATGAGGCCGGAGGCCAATGACATGTATCTCGTTTTCTATGCACTTTTGTTTTCAAAGTTTATTATTAAAATATTGGAAAATGTTAAGTCATTGCTTCATAACTTTCGCATCGGGTGTTGTAAATTCATATCTTTTCTGCTCGGACTCAGAATCAGACGAATCTTGAGTCTAATTTTGTTCATTTTTCGTTGTCCTTCCAATGGTGTGCACAGTGGCACCCTTTTTAGTGAGAAATGACCATTTTGCCCTTAGTTCATGTCTTTTCGGGTTAGGCATTCTTGCTTCATTTGCTTGGCTCATTTGTGTTCCGTGACTTCATAGAGAGTCATTTTGGGGCCTTGGGGATGACGTACATCTCTTGAGATCATTTGGCTTCTTTCGCTTCCGCATTTCGGGTCCGTTATCGGGTCAACTTCTAGTTCATCACTAACGCACCGGGTTGAGAAATCCGGATCGTTACACGACCGATCCATCAAAAAGCCCCGGGGTATAATTGAGGATGTGTTGATCAAAATTGACAAGTTCTTTTTCCCGGTCGATTTCGTAATCATAGACACAGAACCGGTCGCTAATCCCAAGAGTCAAATTCCGGTTATCCTTGGCCGTCCTTTATTGGCAACCTCAAATGCCAACATCAGTTGTAGGACGGGGATAATAAAAATTTCATTTGGGCATATGAAGGTGTAATTGAACATTTTCAATCCAACCCCGAGTTCAATGGATAAGCATAAAGAAGTTTGTGTTATTATAAAAAAAAAAATTGAAAATGAATGGGAAAATTTTAAGTCTTTGATTGATGATAAACATTCCCATGGTTTGCTTTCTAAAAAGACTTAGAGAAAAATGTTTTCAAACCAAATGTTGAAAGGGCATGGAAGCCCAAGAGTTACATTGACAAAAGACCATCAATCTCCTTTGAATCAAATCCAACAAGCTCTTTAGGGAATAATTTGTTGGGTAAGGTTCAAAGTGCTTTTCACCCCGCTAAGAAGGGGATACACAACAAGATTTTTTATCAGGGCTAAAAGAGCCCAACGTCTTGCTAGAGACGTTAAACACTAGTGCGTCGTAGGGTTTTTCACCTTGTTCCTCCCTTATTTCTATTTTCCCCTTTCATTTCTTGCGTCATCTAGATATATTCTGCGATCATACACATTGTTTGAGACATTGATAGGAAATGCATGGGTTTTCGTTTTTGAATTAGACATTTTGTGTCTGTTCGATCGATCTGAGAAGAAGTTCGATCGATCGAACAATCATCCCTGCATATTCCCATCTTCCTGTCCCATCGTGTGAAAATCTCTGCATATTTCATCACTCTGTGTATCGTGTGAATTTTCTTCCTAATCGATCTGAGTCTTCCTTGATCCATCAAACATTCCTCCAGATTGATCTATGTTCCATATTTAGAAATTGTTTTGAAACTTTGAAAAATGCCTCTTTATGTATCGTTCGAAGATCCGTCCAGGTTTTTTACCTATTGGATCGATTGAGATTCGATCGATCAAAGTTTAATCGATCTGTGTTCTCTTGTTTAACTTTAACTTTTTCAATTTCAAAATTCAAAAATATTTTTCAAAAATAAAAACATTTTTAAAAAAAAAAAAAATCCAAAAACATTTTAAATATTTTCAAAAAAATCCAAAAATATTTTAATTTTCAAAAATTCAAAAATTTTAAAAAATACTCTGTCATTTTGTGGGTTCGATCGATCTGAGTGTCTTCATGATCGATTTGTGTTCGATCGATCTGATCACCCAAATTATTCATCGAACATGTCGAAGACAGTTTTTAAAAATACGACCCAAGGGTCACTTGGATCGATTTCAACATCGATCTCAGACCCTCTTTCTCTCCCACCGCTGTTCATTCGTCTTCCATACCTCTGGCGAGCTTCTGGTGACATCCCAAGGCTTCCAAACTCCATTTCTCGATCCCGATCTCTCGGACCACTTCTCTCCTTTGTTTTGGTAAGTTTTTGTTCTTGTGTTTCATTTTCGAGCCTTAATCTAGTGTTTTCCTATGTTGCCATGTTTAGATCTAAGCTTCGCATGAATTGATGTTGCCATTTTTGAGTTATTTAGCATGTGTATATATATGTATATATATGGATATGTTTTTTTGTATATATTTTTGTTTTTGATTTTTATTTCGGGGGTCACATGCCGATTTAAGTGACTATTCTTCCTGTGTTGAGGTGTATAGGGGCCTACAAGAATAATCGGATGCCCCCGTGTTGTCCACATTACAGATCCGTGACTGTTCATGTTTTTCCACAGGTTCGATCGATCACACTAGTGCTCTGATCGATCAGAGCAAGATCGATCTCAATCATGTTATGATCGATCCAACTTGGATCGATCTCATCTTTTTCATGATCGATCGAACTTCATTGATTTGCATATACAGCTCATATACCCTCTTTTGTGTTTCATGTTATCTTATTTATGCTCAATGCCTGTGTTTTCCACATTGATTGCATTCTGCTCTATCATATCTAGCATGTTTCACTTTATTGGAATAGTTACTGTCTATATACTTGACTGCATTATCACTTGCATAGATTCATGTAATTTTTTCTGAGTTGTCTATCTTGACTTTGGTGGTGGAAGGCGGTGGCGGTGGCGGTGGCGGTGGTGGTGGTGGTGGAAGGTGGTGCGGAATATGGAAAGCGGTGGTAGAAGTCGGTGGCGGTGGTAGGGGCGGTAATGGAAGTTAATGGCAGTAGCAGTGGTGATAGTGATGGAGGTGGTGGTGGAAGGTTGTGGAGGCGGCGGCGATGTGGTAGTGGTTGAAGCCTATGACAGTGGTGGTTATAGCGCAATAACAGTTGTGGCAATGATGCAAGGTGGCAATGGTATAGGTGGTGGTGGTGGTGGTGGTGATGATGATGGAGGCGGTAATGATGACAGGGGTGGCGGCAATGACGGTTATAGTGGTCGAAGGTGTAGTGGTGGAATGCAATGGTGGTGGTGATAGTAATGGTGGTGGAATGTAATGAAGGTGGCGGTGGTGAAATGCGGAGGCGGCGGTGGTGGTGGTGGTGGTGGTGGGGCCGGAGGGGGGGGGGGGTGGAAGACAGTTGTGTTGGTAGTGATGGTGGTGATGGTTTTTGGACTTGGAATATGAGGATTTTTTGGAAAGTTGATTTTTAAAAAAAAACATTACTTGGGAAAGGAATGACCATTTTATATGTTTAGTTGTAAAATAAATTTTCATTCCAATGGAATGGTCATTCCCACTTTAAATTGCATACCAAATAAAAGAATAGTTGGAATGAGCATTCCATTCGCACCAAACGTAACATTGGTTCATCCATGTTACCTATTGCACTATTTTTATTTTATTTTATTTTTATGGGAAAATTGCATAAAACTCTATTTTTAATTTTTGGCAAAAAACCCCACTTAAGGAAAAAAGTTGACATTAAACCCCCCTAACTATCTAATTTGCTGCAAAGTGATATTATAATGATAAAAATACCCCTTAAAATAAATTCAAGAGAGATTTTTATTTAATTTTTTTTATCTTTTTTATTTTTTTAAAAAATAGAACATTTAAGAAAATTTGAAATTACACACCATTAAAGTGATGTTATAATGACAAAAATGCCCCATAATATAATTTTTTTTAAAAAATAGGTCTTCCTTAAAATAATTTTCATTTTAAGTTTTACTTTCCTTTTAATTTATTAAAAAAAAAAAAAAAACTTAAGAAAAATTTGAAAATTGGTCCTAGATATTTTCAATTTCTGATAGACGCGACCACTAAAAAAATTCGGGAAATTTTTAACAACACTATGACGAATGAATTATTTATTTTTCATAAAATTTATGTTAAGGGCCACTATTTTCTCAACTTTATATTGAAGGGTATTTTTGTCATATAACATCACTTTGCAACAAATTAGATAGTTAGGAGGGTTTTACCTCAACTTTTTTCTTCAAGTGGTTTCTTCCTAAAAATTGGAAGTGGAGATAGCTTTTATGCAATTTACCCGTTCATGAAAAGACCCGAATGATCAACTTTGTAATTTAGAATCAATTAATCTTCAAATTGTTTATTTGAAAATAATAAAGATACCAAAGTGAATGATTGACTCATTCCATACAAGAAATACAATCCATGTCACATATTAGTGTCCATTTTACATGTTTTCAAATAAGTACATATACACATTTTCAAGAATATGAACCAAAAAACATCTCATTCGTGTTTTTGATTCACATATATCAATCCATACATAATATTAACAGGTAAAAAGCAAATCAACATCTCATCATATTTTGAACATGAAACTTCCTAGCCCCATGTATGCATCACTTCACTGGAAAAAAAAACTTACCTATTAAGAAATTTCAATTTTGCACTCTTCATCAAGCTGCTCTTTGTATTGGGGTGTGGCGACCTTGTGGGTTGAGTGTAGGCAGGTGGCACCAGTAAGTTATTACATTGGGTGAGTTACAAGTGCACAATCCTACATCATCTGGGTGTCAATAGGTATGCAAATTCAACACCATTTTATGATACAATAAGTTTTAAAGCCGTGATGGTCGTGACCCACCAAAACTTCGGAGTTAAGCTTTTTTAACCTAGAATAGTACCAAGGAGCCAAAAGTGAACAATATTATGTTTGGGTAGGGTGAGAATTGTTACAAATAGTATCAGAGCCTAATCTAGTCGGAAGAGTGGCCAACGAGGATGTTGGGCCCCCTTGGTGATTTTGGCTACATTGTGGGTGGGTGAGAGTGAGTGTGTGCAGGTGGCACCAGTATGCTATCACACTGGACGAGTGGTGCACAATCCCACATCACCTGGGTGTAGATGTATTGCCCCGAATAAGAAATATTGTCATTCTCACCTTAAAATGCATACCAAATAAAGGAATAATTAAAATGGGCATTCCATTCACACCAAACACAATATTAGTTCATATTATCCATCTTACACATCGCACTATTTTTTATTATTTTTTATGGCCAAATTGCGTAGAACTCTAATTTTAATTTTTGGCAAAAAAATCCCGCTTAAGGAATTGATTAATTAGGTACTTGTATGCTTGAAGAAATATGTAAAACACCTTAAAAGGAGAGTGCACACACATACTAAAAGTTTAAATCAGCCCCTGACAAAGAGTATAAATGCTTTTCGAATTTGGACCCTTGACAACATTATCCTGTATGTACAATTAATGTATTCTAAATCTATTGGACAACTAACATGAAGCCCTCAACTTGGTTTCTAAATTGAATTTTTTTTTATATTAATTTTCCCCAACATTTCAAATTTCTGAAAAAGCATCTCCTCTCATTCTACGTTCTATAATATTGAAATCCAACTATTATCAATATTGAAAATATTCTTATAATCCACACTCATGTAATTTAAAACCAAGTCATACTAGTTTCATGCATGCTACCGAACTTCATGCAAAAAGATTCAATTTAGTCACAAGATGGCGTTTGTTTGGGTTTAAGTTTTGGTTTTGGGGTGTTTTTTTATTTGTTTGCTTGCTTTTTTCAGTTTAAGAGGGTTTTAGAATTTATAGGCGGCAAATTATTGTGACGGGTTTATTGTTGTGTGTTTTTTTTTTTTTTTGGTAAATAAAAAATAATAATTTTGGGTAAATGATTTATTGTTGTGTTATTAGTATTAACATTGTTGTTGCTTTTTGGCGCTATTTGAAATGAATTGTGCTTTTCATGGCTCTCGATTTCTAGGGATTGGTGAATTTTATTATTATCAATGATAAATTTTACTTGTTATTATTTTACTTACAAGATGAAATTTCTAAGTATTAATACTAAATTTTATTTGTTTAAAATTTATTATTATTTAGTTAATAGTGAAATTTCTATCATTATAGTGAGTCCACATTCACCATTGCCCAACATAATTCATTAATTCTCCCCTCATTTTGCCATTTCATTCCTCCATGGACACCTCTTTTTTTTTTCTTCTTTTTTTTTTTTTTTTTTTTTTTTTTTGGCTTGTTTATGGGAAACCTTGTAAGATTATTTATTTAATTGTGGCCCACATGATTTGGACATGTGACATATTACTTGGTGGCTAAATAAATAGATATCAATTAATTATTCTTTGTCAACTGATAATTACCTTTTTGGTAATTACTTATTGGAGAAGTGTTTTTCTTCTAATTCCTTACTTTGATGGAAAGTAGAATTATGTTACTAAAAGGAAAACTGGTCTTCTCTCTGTCTTTATAAAAGTGTATATACTCAATCAATTATATATAATTTATTGATGCAACACGTAATAGTTTTATGTGTTCAAAAGGCCAAGAGAGAGAAACCAGTTTCCACCTTTGGCTGTTGATCAGAGTTGCAAATTAGTTTGTGGTTAAAGGATCTAGACGTTGGACCTAATCTCAATAAGGTTTGATATCATGAATCGAGGTATGTATATCTAACTATATATATTTATGCGTTATTAGGATGTAAAATTAATTGAAGTTCTAAGATCTAGGGATTTTTTTATTATTTGTGATTAATGTTTAACACAAATAAATTAGGATTTTTACATGTGGTATCAGAGCCCAAGTTTTGGAACTCATTATTTTTTCATTATATTTGTATAAATAATATGTTTAAGTTTAAATTAAAATTAAACAATTAAATAATTTTAATTTAACAGATCTGATCAAACCTTTTTCAATTTCATACACTAGTAGCATTTTTTGAATTACTGTCATGGATCTATTTGTATGTGATAAGTTTTGTCTCATTATGATATACCTATATATGTTGTATGTGATCTGTTTTGTCATATTTTGGTTTCATGAAATATATCTCTTAGTACATATAATATTTCAATTACCAGATTTGTTTTAATTAAATTGTGTGCCCTGATTTGGTACCTAATGAATGGTTAATAGTTATATATTTATATATAAATAAGCATAATGAGACAACTCTAAGTGTTTTTCGTGCATGCCTATCAGTAGTATAGAGAATGAAATTTTATTTTTTATTTTTACTTTTGATTTCGCGTAAAACGAGGTGCCAAATTGTAATGATGTCTTTTGTTTTGTACATGATTACATATGCTTATTGATATACACCTACAGTACATATATCTATGATATTTTTGGGCACTCATTAGCAATTTAATTAATTGATTTTGTAAAATATGTGTGCATAATATGGTGAGTAATTTAAGGTTGAATTTATCACTAAATAATTAAATATTCATATTATAGAAAGGTTGGTAGCTACCAAAGTGACCTAATCATAATGATTAATGGATATTAATTTTAGTGGTAGACATAATTACAATATTTCATGAATAATGATGCTTATAATTTTTTGTAAAATTCATGAATATTGGGTTTATTCAATTATTAAATATAATTCCTCAAAGGGAATTAATTTTCAAGTGATTAAATAAACATTAAGGGTTTGTATGTAATTTTTAATTGGATAGATATAGGATATCCAAAGGTAACTTATCTATTTAATTACTTAGTACATCACCAATGAAGCTATATATAAATAAATATATCTAAACATCATTTTTTTGTATTTTGTGGTTATTACCCAAAGAGGTACCATAGTTGTACAATGTATTTATTTATTTTTATATGTGTTGTTATCTCAAAGTATTAATGTTATGAGCGTTTACTTTATTATGATTATTTTATTGCAGTATCTCTTCCTGTTTCAGTGAATTTGCATGCTTCATCTGTTCCAATTCTCAATGGGACTAACTTCTCATAATAGAATGAGCAAGTTTAGTTCAACTTAGGTGTACTAGATCTTAATTTAGCATTTCAAATTAAGAAACCTACTGCTATTACTAGTGAAAATAGTGAAGAAGAAAAGTCTCTCCATAAAGTTTGGGAGAAATCAAACAGATTGAGTACTATGTTTATGCGAATGATTATTACAAACAATACCCCAAACTGATAGTGCTAAGGAATATTTGAAAAATATTGAAGAACGTTTTCGTACTGCAGATAAGTCTCTTGCAGGAAAATTAATGGCTGACCTCACTACTATGCATTTTGATGGTACTCGAAGTATGCATGAGCATGTTCTTGACATGACTAATCTTGTTGCGAAATTGAAAACTTTAGGGATGAATGTGGATGAGACTTTTCTTGTTCAATATATTCTCAATTCCTTACCTACTCAGTATGGGCCATTTCAAATTCACTATAACACTGTTAAGGACAAGTGGAATGTGAATGAATCGGCCAGTATGTTAGTTAAAGAAGAAGGAAGGCTCAAGCAACAAGATAATCATAATGTTCATCTCATGACTCAAGAAGCTAGAAAGAAATTTAGGAAAAAGCCTGGAAAAGGCATTAAGCGAGCAACACCCTAAGTAAAGGATTCTGATCAAGCTACTCAAAAGAAGGAACGCAAGAATGATAAGTGTCATTTTTGTAACAAATCTGGACACTTTCAGAAAGATTGCATAAAACGTAAAGAATGGTTCGAAAAGAAGGGTAAGCCTTTGGCTTTTGTATGTTTTGAATCAAATTTAATTGAAGTTCCTTCTAATATTTGGTGGGTTGATTCAGGCTCTAATATTCATATTTCCAATACGATGCAGGGATTTCTTTCAACCCAAACCACAAATCCAAATGATGTTTTCTTGTTCACAGGGAATAGGGAGAAAATTCCAATTGAAGCCATTGGGACATTTCGTTTAGTTTTAGATAGTGGATTTCATTTAGATTTGTTTAAAACTCTTTATGTTCCTTCAATTTTTCGTAATTTGATTTCTTTGTCCAAACTTGATGTTGATGGTTTTTCATTTAAATTTGGTAATGGATGTTTCAGTTTGTTTAAAAATTCTCAATTTATTGGTTTTGGTATTCTTGTTGATGGTTTATACGAGATAAAACTTGATGATTTATTTTCTAAAATACTTTTGACCTTGCATCATAATGTTGGAACCAAACGTAGCTCAATTAATGAAAATTCATCTTTCTTGTGGCATAAAAGATTTGATCATATATCCAGTGAAAGATTAAAAAGATTAATAAAAGATGGAATTCTTTGGAATCTAGATTTTACTGATTTTATTATGTGTGTGGATTGTATTAAAAGTAAACAAACCAAACACACAAAGAAAGGAGCCACAAGAAGTATAGAGCTTCTTAAAATTATTCATATAGACATTTATGGACCTTTTGATGTTCCATCTTTTGGTGGAGAAAAATATTTTATCACCTTTATAGATGGTTTTTTATGTTATGGATATATCTATTTGTTGCATGAAAAATCTCAAACAGTGAATAGTCTTGAAGTATACATAAATGAGGTTGAAAGGCAACTAGATAAAAAAGTGAAAATAGTAAGGTCAGATAGAGGTGGTGAATATTATGGAAAGTATAATGAAACGGGTCAATGCCCTGAACCGTTTGCTAAATTCCTTAAAAAGTGTGGCATTTATGCTCAATGCACTATGCCAGGCATGCCACAACAGAATGGTATAGCTGAAAGGCGTAATTGTATTCTTATAGAAATGGTTAGGATTATGTTAAGTAATTCCTCTTTACCTATATCATTGTAGATGTATGCTCTTAGAACTGCTATGTATATATTAAACAGGGTTCCTAGTAAGACAGTTCCAAAAACTCCATTTAAACTGTGGACAGGAAGGAAACCTAGTTTAAAGTACCTACATGTTTGGGGTTGCCCAGCGGAAGCTAGGATTTATAATCCACATGAAAAAAAATTGGATTTTAGAACAGTTAGTGGGTACTTTATTGGTTACCAGAAAAATCCAAAGAGTATAGGTTTTACTGTCCTACACATAGTACAAGAATTGTTGAAACCGGTAATGCCAGATTCATTGAGGATGGTAAAATCAGTGGGAGTGATAGAAATGAAAATGTGATCGTTCAAGAAGTTAGGGTACAAATCATTTTACCCACAACTTCTAAAGAAATAATTGTTTCTCCAGTTGTTGAACAACATAATAACGAAGAACAATTAAATGATCAACAACTCCATAATGAAACTATCACCAATGAAGTTATAGAAGAACCACAAGGAATAATATTAATACGGTCTCAAAGAGAAAAGAGACCTGCTATTCCGGATGATTATATGGTATATCTACATGAATCTGATTTTAATATAGGGATATGTAAGGATCCGGTTACATATTCATAAGCCATTAATAGTAATAATTCTACTAATTGGATTAATGTCATGAATGAGGTGTTGAAGTCAATGGAACAAAATAAAGTTTAGGAACTCGTTGAATTACCTGAAGGATTTAAACAAGTCGGGTGTAAATGGGACTTTAAGACCAAACGTGACTCTAATGGCAATATTGAAAGATATAAAGTCATATTTGTAACCAAGGGCTTCACTCAGATAGGAGGCATTGATTATAAAGAAACATTCTGTAATACCCCTAATTTTTAAAAGGATAGTCCTAGTATTTTTAATAAATTATTTAAGTGCATTTTTGTTTGTTAATTGTTTTTTTTTTTTTTTTTTTTTTTTAGCCTTAGTTGATTTATTTGAATTATTTGCATTAATTGAATTAATTGCATTCTATTGATTTAATTGAAATTGTTTGTTTGCATTTATTGTTATCTGGCATTGTTTTGTTTTTATTTAAATGTCTTTGGTAATTTCATTAGTTGAATTAAGTTAGTAATTATTAATTTTAATGTAAATAAGGTAATTGAGTTTTTGAAACGTACGTTAATTAACTAGGGTTTTCTAGATGTCAGTATGAGTAGCCGACATGGATTAACCTAGACTGCTTTATGGGCCAACTGACTAAGGTTTACACTAGGGCTTTATCTCTAATATTAGAAGGATTAGGGTTTTAGTATTAAGCCTATAAATACACCATTATGTTTTAAGCCTAGGGTTTACGATATATCACATAGCACATACACGTAGAGTTGTTCTGAAAAAAAAAATAGAGGGTAGAGGAACAGAGCATTTTAAGGATTGTCAAGGAGGAAATCAGAGAGGACCAAGGAAGGATTGTGGTGAATTATCTCGAAGCACTAGGAGGCTTGATAGTAGTTCGGTGTTGCCGGAACAGTGGACACGACGCTGGGATTTCACAATTGAAATCACAGGCAAGTTCTTCTCTTTCTCCTTCTCTTTGGCTCGTGTTCTGTGCACCTAGATAATCTCTAGGGTTTAATCAATCAGTAACTGGAATTTACATGTTTAACATATGCTATATTGATGATCTTTTAGTGTTGGAAACAAATCTGTTACAGTGCATGCAAGTCTCGTTCTAGTTTTCTGTCCTTTAAGCATGTTGTTTTTGTTATAACTTTAGTCTCTGTAATTGATTGCAACTACTGTAAACAAGATATAGGAATACTACTGGGGTTATATAAAACTCATAGGGTTGTTATTATTTAGTTTTAAATATGTGTTGCAATTTGTTCCGTTTCAATTTGTGCATGGGGTTTCAGTTGGTACTAAAACATGTTAAGTTCAGTAGCAAGTTTAATCTTTGTAATTGATTTAAATTGCTTAATCAAACCTTGGGGATGCCATTAGGATGGTATTAAATCCTTAAGATCAGTTTAAGAAACCAACAGAGGGGTAGGAATTGATCAGAGAAGGAGCAAACAGACTGAAACGGAGCAGAGACTGAACTGGAGGCTCTCAAGGGGGAGAGAGCTGGCCCTGGAAAGCCAAGAGCCGGTTCTCCTTTAGCAAGAGCCGGCTCCAAGTGGGAAAGAGCCTGCTCTTTCATTTTAAGAACAGGCTCTAACCTTTTGTACGTTCTGAAATTGGTTTCTACGGCACTGTTTGATACTTTTGACACTATTTGAGCATTTGGATGGTTCTGATGGGTTGTAGGGACTTCACAGAGGGTTTAAAGGGTTAACTTTAAGTAATATTAAACCTCTTGTTGCATGGTTTAAGTCTCTGTGATAAAGGATGAAGTAGTGTAAAAATATACAACTGTGCATGCTATTAACAGAAGAAATGAACTGAATGGCTTGATTAAATTTCAGAAATTTAATGGGACTTCACAGAGGGATTAAATAGTTAATTTTAGGTGTGATTAAAACCTTGAATTGATTAAAGTTGATTTCTAAATCAATGGGACAAACAGTATAAAATTAATAAATTTTCTACACTGTTAACGGATGGAAGACGGATTAATTGTTTAATTAAATTTTAGCAATTTAATGGGATCCAGTATGTTAATAAAACTGGTTTAAAATGCATGATAAGGTTTTTATATTAGATTTGATCTATGCATGCTCTAGATGTTAGTTGTGGAATTATTAAATCGTTTCCTGCAGCTATATGGTTAAATGCTTAGATTTAAATTGCTGAAATGTTAAATACTTTTCTGTAATGATTGGATTATAGTTTTGGATTGTAAATTATTAAACTATTATATATAAGTTGTAATTTACTTGGATATGGAGGATTGTATGCACCAGTATGGGACGGTGACATACTAGGGGACGGTTTAACTCAAAACGCCTAAACCTACCTTAATGGATTAAAGGAATGGATTGAAAATATATTAAATCCTAACTTGGAACTAAGTTAGATCAACTGTGATTAAGTTGAATGACTTCCTGAATTAATGGATGATAGTTAAGTCATATCAACTGCATAAGTTGAGTGACTAACTAGCTTGTATATTGTATGTCAGCTCAATGAACTACTGAATGACATACCCTAGTTTTGGACGGACTTTAGATATATGGTTATGGTATCACGAGATGAGCTTAAGTCTCAGACTCGTTGGTTAGGGTGCATATATGCAGTGAATGCGTAACTGGCTACAATATGTTGTGGTATACCCTATTAGGTCTAGGTACTCATGCCCACCTTTGGGTATGTTTTCGCATGTTGTCTTTTCTTCAGGATGAGACCCCTGCTGTAGTCCAGTGAATGTATATATATATATATATATATATATATATATATATGTATGTATAGACTAGATAGATATTGTGAGGTATCTACGGTGTATCTGCGTATAGGGCACTGTATGGATTGCAGTTAGATTAGAACTTGCTCGTGGGCCTGACCCACTCTTCTATTATTCTTTTCAGGTGCAGGACGGTTCTAGCCTTAGAGCTTGATCGTGCTTATCGAGGACAGTCTCTCATTCATCTACTTATGTAGGACTTCTCTTGATGATTCTCATTTGATGTTTTCAGTTCCAGTTCAGTTGAGATTTTCTTCAGGGGTCCACTATTTGGATTCCCAAGTTGTAACCTTGAAGGTTTTGGAGGATTGAATTAATATTATTTATCGTTGGAGGATTTTATTTATATTTCTTTCGGATTTCTTTATTTATATTCTTAAATTTCTATTCTGTGTTTGATTTAAAATACTTTAATTGTTTGATATTCCCTCGGGTTTGGGCCTGGGCCTAATCAATCCGTGTCTCGGATTCGAGAGGTATCGCACATTCTCTCATGTATCTAAGAAGGATTCCTTTAGAATTATCATGACGTTTGTAGCTTATTATGATTTAGAGTTACATCAAATGGATGTGAAAACAACTTTCCTAAATGAGAGTTTAGAAGAAGAAATCTATATGGATCAACCTGAAGGCTTCAGATTAGAGGGTAAAGAATGTATGGTCTGTAAACTTAAGAAGTCAATATATGGCCTTAAACAAGCTTCCTGACAATGGTATATTAAGTTTAATGATACTATTAGTTCTTTTGATTTTAATGAAAATACTGTTAATCGGTGTATATACTAGAAGGTTAGTGGGAGTAAGTTTATATTTCTGATTTTATATGTTGATGATATTTTGCTTACTAGTAGTGATCTTGGTTCATTACATGAAACTAAAAATTATCTCTCTAAGAATTTTGAGATGAAAGATATGGGTGAGGCATCCTATATGATAGGAATAGAAATATTTCGTGATAGGTCACGTGGATTGTTAGGATTGTCTCAAAAAACATATATTGAGAGAATTCTAGAAAGATTTGGTATGGAACATTGTTCAGTTAGTGTTGTTCCAATACAGAAATGGGATAAATTTAGTTTGATGCAATGCCCAAAGAATGAATTATAACATAAAGAAATGCAAAATATTCCTTATGCATCTATTGTGGGAAGTTTGATATATGCACAGGTTTGCACTCGTCCAGATATTGGTTTTGCAATTGGAATGCTAGGCAGATACCAAAGCAATCTAAGAATGCATCATTGGAAAGCTGCAAAGAAAGTCATGAGATACTTATAAGGAACAAAGAATTATATGCTCACATTTAGAAAGACTGGTGATTTAGTGTTTATTGGTTACTCAGACTCAAATTTTACTGGATGTGTGGATAGTAGAAGATCCACTTTTGGTTATTTGTTCCTTTTAGTTGGAGGGGCAATATCATGGAAAAGCGCAAAACAGTCTATTATTGCTTCATCTACTATAAAGGCTAAGTTTGTAGCATGCTTTGAGGCTACAAATCATAGTTTGTAGTTGCGGAACTTTATTTCGGGATTTAGTGTTATGGATTCAATTTCCAGACCGCTGAAAATTTATTGTGATAACACCGTAGCTGTCTTCTTTACTAAAAACGATAAGTATTCCAATGGCATTAAGCATATAGAGCTGAAATATCTTACCGTTAAAGAAGAAGTTTAGAAACAACGAGTGTCTTTTGAAAATATAAGCACACAACTTATGGTTGCAGATCCATTAACAAAAGGATTACCGCCCAAGACATTCATAGGACATTTTGAAAAAATGAGTCTTGAATATAATTAAAGTTAACTATTATTTTTGTTATGGATTGCTTAACAATGCTTATATATATTTGACATTTTGAGCTCATTAAAATGTGTTTCTGTTATTTCCTGTTAATTTATGTATGTACATGCATGTATTACTTTAAATGATAAAAACAGGAATAGTCTTAGAAAAGCTATTATTACTAGACCTTTATTATTTCTTCTCACTTATAGACTATGTTAAATGGGTTACTAGTGTTGTAGTACATGGAAGGGATTGTGTCATTTAGTGACATACAACCGCCATGACTAACATTGGTAGTTTGTTTACCATGGTATTTATGATGACCATATTAATATCTTAATTTGATTTATGGTACACACTAATGACTATTTTACTAAACCACTACAGAAGTTATCATATGTGCTTAGTGGGAGAATGTAAGATTATTTATTTAATTGTGGCCCACATGATTTGGACGTGTGACATATTACTTGGTGGCTAAGTAAATAGATATCAATTAATTATTTTTGGTCAACTTATAATTACCTTTTTGGTAATTACTTATTGAAGAAGTGTTTTCCTTCTAATTCCTTACTTTGATGGAAAGTAGAATTATATTACTAAAAGAAAAACTGGTCATCTCTCTACCTTTATAGAAGTGCATATTCTCCATTAATTATGTACGATTTATTGATACAATACGAAATAGTTTTATGTGTGCAAAAGGCCAAGAGAGAGAAACCAGTTTCCACCTTTGACTGTTGATCAGAGTTGCAGATTAGTTCGTAATTAAAGAATCTAGACGTTAGACCTAATCTCAACAAGGTTTGATATCATGAATCAAGGTATATATATCTAGCTATATATATTTATGCGTTATGAAAATGTGAAATTAATTGAAGTTCTAAAATCTAAAGATTTATAATTATTTGTGATTAATGTTTAACACAAATTAATTAAGATTTTTACAAGTCCATGATTATTAGATGGGAACCTAATACTTTTCTCTCTCTTTAAAGTAGTTTTGAATCCCTTGATGTTTTACATGTGTATATATATATATATATATATATATATATATAGATATATATTAGTAGCTCAAATCAAATGGGTTAGTAAAGGTCCTCACTCCTCTTTACTTTAGCTCTATATATCTCTATGGTGATATTGACTGTGATAGACAGTCGGATTTTACTTGTTTTATTAAATAATTGTCGGGTTTTGCTTGTTTTATTAAATAATCAATTATTGCATAACATTTAGCTACTTGTTTGTGTTTTTCACGAATTAAATAACAAAAACATAAAACAAAAATGATAAACAGACAAGCCCAAATGGAACATCACAGATCACTTAGAATAAGGTATCATGCGAGTGCCCTTATAATGGGTGTGAGCTGCGCTTAGGGATGGCAATGGGACGAGTTTGGAGCGGGTTTTCCTAAATCCCGCCCCGCCCCTTTTAATTTTTGTCAAGTTCATGCCGCTCCGAGACTCGCGAAGGGTTGGATTTTCATATCTAACCCCGTCCCGTTGGGAAATACTATGTCTCCGTGCCCGTCCCGCTAACAAATTTTTTTTTTCCCACTTTTTGGAACTTAAACTCCTGTTATGTAAACATGGAAAGCCTGGAAATGGCACAATATAAATGAAATTATGTATCCCAACAAAAATAAAAAAAATAACATGCACATAACATAATTCAAAGAACATAATAAACAAAAATAAAAATTTAATACAACCAAATCACAAGAAGTTCTAAGCTCCAACTTCCACAATAACCAAAATAAAAGTAAATTTAATACTAAGTTTACATCCTAAATTAGGATTGTAAGAGATGGGTAACTAGGTAAACCGCTAAAATAAGTTATATATATATATATATATATATATATATATATATATATATATATTAAATCGGGAAGGGGCGGGGCCCCTAGGATATGTATATTGAACCCTTACCTGTCCCGTGACTCGCGACGGGTACAAAATTTGTATCCATGCCCGCCCCAACAGTATAAAAAGTGTTCCTATATCCGTTATTAACGGGGCGGGACGGGGCGGTAAAAATTGGCATCCCTAGCTGCGCTCACTTCTCGTCCCTTTTCTCTTCCGCTGGACCTTTAAGATGAAGGAATCATCTTCATGCTGAGTCCCGACCACATAAATTGTGCAATTAGGTGAGAAAATGCTCTAGTGTGCAAGACCATTATGATCTTCCATTTCTAAATTAACGCCATTAAGCAAATATACACGGCATTATGAACCCTAGTGTTAAGTTCTTGAAATATTTACTTGTGAAAACTCTCCGCCGGTTAGGTTGCATGCGTTTAACCCTTCCCAGACCCGTGCTTGCACAAAACTAGCCCTTTTTTTTTTTAACTCTGAGATGGAGCATTGCTTTACAATTTACAGGTTCAGTTCAAGTCAAGACATTGACGGTAGCAGAGAGGGCTGTCAAGGTTGAAGAAGTTTTGAAGAAATAGGCAAAAGACCTTATACCTTAAAAGAGAGTGCGCACATATAATAAAGTTTAAGTCACCTACATTTTGTATGGGCTAGATTGATTTCTTCCCACATTTTGTAATGCACAGGTGTACTCAAAAGTTTAGTTTCAACCAACACAAGATGTTAAAAAAATTCAACCTACACACAAAATAGACAATCATGATATTGTTCTTACATCTCTCCATATTCATATTAGTGTGTAATAGGGAAGACCAAAAGTTTCAAACCAAACGATCGTGTAAATGCTTTTCGAATTTGGACCCCATTATCCTGTATATGCAATTTATGTACACTAAATATATTGGACCGAAGCCCTCAACTTGGTTCCCGGATAAAATGGGACCATGGAAGATTCAAAAAAACTTTAGAACCATGTTGTGAGGCTCAAGCTAATGTATCATCCAAACATTGCTCATCCAACGGCAACGCCTAATATTGACAAAAGGTCTTCTAGACTCTCCTCCCAATCGGCTTAGTAAGTTTGGAAGTAGAAGCACAACTTGTCCCAGAGAAACCACCTGGCTTCCTCATAAAAGAGATACTGTATAACAAGAAGCAAGATTCAATGTCTCACAAAGTGCATATACAAATAGCTCTCCAGATATACCGACAAATATGGAGAATAAAGAACTTTACCAGTGATTCCTTTGCAAGGAGTTGTTCTTCATAGCTGCTAAATTCTTCACCTCTCGACTGTTTAAAAAGAAAAAAGAGAATAAAATTAAATTCTTCTACATTTGGCATTCAGGTGAGCACAAGGACCCAACAATATGCAAGTCCCAGCAGCACATACACATGTAGCAAAATTTAAAATGAAAGATCTTTCTGATAGAATCTTTA
This sequence comes from Cornus florida, assembly GCF_030987335.1. Taxonomy (NCBI): domain Eukaryota; kingdom Viridiplantae; phylum Streptophyta; class Magnoliopsida; order Cornales; family Cornaceae; genus Cornus; species Cornus florida. The sequence goes on from NW_026775574.1 coordinate 21,988,281, forward strand.
AAGGTCTTTTAAGTCACATATTATACCACCACATCCTTTTACAAGGTTGATATATTTGGGAGCTAAGAAGCAGACATTTCTGATCGTACAAGTTAGGGGCAACCACACTTCTCAAACACTCCCAGATGTGTAAGACACATCTTGGTCGTGTTGAACAATTAAACAATATTTTTTTTAATCTGAAATATATGGCACACTTCTTAGGCCCTCGCTAATATTTTACCAATACACCTAGGACATTAGCTATAATGTTTTATAAATGTCCTCCTGAATTTTAATTAGAATTGTTTAGTCTAGAAAAAAGACATCCCAACATTAAACTTCATCTTTGTAGAACTTTTTACCTATTGAGAAATTCCAGTTTTGCCTTCTTCATCACGTTGCTCTTCGTATTGGAAATATTGCTACCAGGTCCACCTACAAACATTTTTTAAATGTAAAACAATTAAAGACCAATACAAAATGCATCCACTTCAGTGTCTTAGCCTATGCAAGGTGCTGTTAATTGTCTAAATTCATATAATGGATCACTGGACTCCAATGAACTAAGGGACTCAACAGGAAACAAAAAGTATACCTCCATAGAAGCTTCTTTTACTGCTTGAAGGTGGAACCTTCGTGCAAATCTGAACTTGACGGCTTTGCTTCCCTGCAAGAATTAAGCAATTGGCAAGAATTTCAATATAAACAAGGCACCAAAACTTTGAATCTATTTGAAGAAACAGCATCTGAGACCAAGAAGTGATGGTAGAATATGATCCGGAGAGCATTTTGTTAATTAAATGGGAGACTGATAATTTTATCAAAGGAATATGACTGGACAAAAATTCGTATTAATGCAAGGCACACCAACAAATTTATTCATTTTCCTGAAGTGTGTCAAACACGTGTTTTATGGAGATGGTCAAGATGTGTCAAACACGTGTCCTAAAGTGTCTGAGAAGTGTCGATGTCGGACACACATGTCTAACAATGATACGGCTCCTTGATAAAAGTGTCCATGCTTCTTGTAAGTATGTTACCTCTCATAGATTCTTCTTTACTTCTATTTCCAGTTATATGTTTATTTTTTAATTCACAAGTAGTTTTCTTTCCCTTTATTTTTGTCAAATAAGCCCTTCATTCATAACAGTGAAACTTCTTCTCTACCTTTAAGCCTTAATCTAAATGCTCCAAACACTAAATCAGTAACAGCTCAGAAATTCCAGCAGGTCATTATATGGAAATTAAACAAATTATATAGAACTGAAAGCTTTGCACAGGAAGAAGGTCTTCTATTATACAATTGTATCATACAATGTGATACAAGAATAAAATAGGGTTAAATACACAAAACCTCCTTGTAATATCACTATTAAATTGATCAAATCACGCCCTTCCCGTTATTTCTCAGTTAAAGTAAATGCTAATCTGACGTGTGCATTTAAGGTTTCTAAGGAAATAACTAAATTAGATTATAAAGATCTTACGAGCATCTTCCTTCTTATATAGTTCCTTGATTCGATCAAATGACTTTTGTTGAGCCGCCTCCAAGTCTTTTGTCTTTGCCTGGAAGTAAGTCACCCAATTGTTAAAAAGCAGTTCATTTACAATCAAACTCCATCTAAAAATTCTTAGTGAATTGAAAATGCAATTACCTAAATATAATCAAGAAATAGGAAAGATTAGAACTGCGGATAACTTCAGATAAAGGGAAATAACAAAAAAATGATTACCTCATACAATTGTTTCCATTTAAATGACACTTTCCTCTGTTTCATCCTCTCAACTACAAGCTCAGTACTCTTAGCACCGAATTGTTTCTCATAAAACTTCTTCCACAATTTATTAGTTACTGGGCTAAGATCTCTTCCCTGCATTTCAAATAAATATGTAATTAAACATTCCGAGATCATTTGAACCATGTTATACCAATTTAATGATTAATGAAGAAGATAGTTTGTCTTACTTCTGTCGAATTCTCGACATGCATCAACTGATCAAATGTACAGTGTGGTAAAATGCGCGCAAGGAGATGTATATCTGTTTCCCCAACATCCCCAAGATACCTAACATTATCTACTGCTGTTTGAACACATAGATCAAGCAAACATGGAACTTTCTTCTGTTCTGTCATAATTTCTTTTGAGCACGTGGAATACCCCTATCTCACCTCGTCCAGGATCCTGTTGCAACTAGTAATAAGGATATACAATCAAATTTCACAGTAATCTTTGTAGAACTAGAAATATTTATAAAGAAAGAGGGGGAAAAATTCCCATGTAGTGTGCTCATGTGTCTGATTCATGTATGTCTCTAAATGTCTTTACAATGTGTATTTCTTTTCTTTCTGTGTGTTCCTTCTTCTTTATATCCGTAATTCATTAAAACCCTGTTTGGTTGCTGAGAAAGCAAAGGAAACTAGAAGAAACCAATTTGAAGTCTTACATGTTGGCACTGTTATATACTTTGAAGTATGAAAATACTCAACAACACTAAGCCAACTGATCCCTTTCCTAAATTCCTAATTGCCTTTCAACACCAATCTGGGTTTTGAACTAAATGTCGGTCATTAACAGAACAATGGCATTGGACTGGTTTTCTTTCTTGAAATATTCTAATAAACCAAATCAACAACTGCAGGACCAAAAACAAAAACAAGGCTTGAATCTTCCTTTCTATTTCACCAATTCTTTCAAACTCAATATTTTTTTAATTTACTTTCCCTAATTTTTCAAGAAAGCAAACAAAAAGTTTATTGTTTCAACGACTGCAGGACCAAAAACAAACACATAGATTAAAATAATAACATAAAAACTAAGGAATTTTTTTTTTCAATCCACAGATACATCGTAGATCGAATTCAAGAAGCCAATTCGATCATGACCCGCGCTTTTACACATAAAGGGTACGTGTATGTGTGAGCGCGCGCGCGTGTGTTAGGTTATAGAGCTTACCAACTCGTGATCGGAAATAGAAATCGGAGAGGCCCGCCGGAGATGAGAACGACAACTGACTGGTGTTGAAAGGCAATCAAAGAATCAAGTTCTTGAGATAACAAGGGCTTACGCAATGTACTTCCTGCTTGTTAGTTACTCTACTTTTGTCCTCCGTGTCCAATAGGTAAAAGTGCAAAAAAAAAAAAACCTGAATTATTACCGAGTCGGCGACCTGAGGGTCCAAATTACTAAAATGCCCCCACTAACTAATTTATATAAAAATAGTAGAATAGCATAAATATATAATACCCATAATACCCTTCAGGGACCATATTGCAATTAACCAATAATTCAGAATTTTTTTTTACAATTTTACCTAATAATAATAAACAATATCAATAATAATAATATTAATAATAACTAATAATATTAGTAGTAATAATACTAATACTACTACTAATAATAATAGTAATAGCACTAGTAGTATTAATAATAATAATAGTAAAATAAGAATAATAAATTGCTTAGTTGCAAGATATGTGAATCATTTTTAGCCCCTGCAAATTAACAATAAGAATAATAAAAAAACAACAAGAACAACAATAATAATAGTGGTAGTAGTAATAATAAAAAAATTTTAAAATAATAGCAAAAACAAATTGCTTGATTAGTTACTTGATGGATCCATATACCCATAAATAATTTTTGTAAGCTCATAAATTATTAAAAAATAAATAAATTAAAAAAAAATGATGTGCTAGTTGAGTTAACTGTGTAATAGTAATATATGTATTTTGTGGGGGTAAATAATAGTAATATTTGCAACAGACTAACAGTGCACCAAAAACAAAAAGTACAGCAGAAACATTTAATTTCATTAATTATATATATGTACGTGAATAAATACCAAACTAACCAATGCAAAAAGAAAGTGACCAATAGATAGATTACGAATTTAAATAGAATCCACGCGTTGCATTAATTCATTAATATTCTCTTTCTTTACCATTGTTTTGGGTTTCATTTGTTTGGATGGAAAATAATTTTTTATTTTTATTTTTTGGTATTTGGTGTTCCAAAATTTAAGTAAAATATTTACTAAGTAAAATAATTTACAAAAACCTAACGAAAAATAACTTATGCTTTTGTTTTGGAAATTTTTTCAGGCCTTTGCCAAACACCAAAAAATAAAATTAAAAAAATATATTTTATCTCAAAAAATTTATATAAAAAATATTTTTCAAGGAAGATATTTTAAAACAAATAAAAATTCACCTAATTTTTCACTTTAAAAAATATTTTCATACATATGTGTGTATGTACATATATATTTACTATCATCATTTTTTTAATTAATTAATTAATTTTTATAATTTATGAGCTTGCAAAAATTATTTAAAGGTATATGGATCTATTAATCAACTAATCAAGCAATTTATTTTTGTTATTATTTTAAATTATTATTATTATTACTACTACCACTACTAGTACTATTATTATTAGTTATTATTATTCTTATTGTTAAATTATTATTTTTATTTTTAATTTGTAGGATTAAAAGTGATTCACATATCTTGCAACTAAGCAATTTATTTTTATTATTTTGCTACTATTACTATTATTATTGTTAATACTACTACTACTATTATTATTATTAGTACTATTAGTATTAGTATTACTACTACTAATATTATTAGTTATTATTAATAATATTATTATTGATATGGTTTACTATTACTAGGCAAAATTGCAAAAATACCCCTTAACTATTGGTTAGTTGCAATATGGGTATTATATATTTTTGATATTTTACAATTTTTATATAAATTAATAAGGGGGTATTTTGGTGATTTTTTTGGTCGCCGGAAAATGTGATCCGGTGACCAAGAGGGTCCTTTTCGCAACCTTTTTTTATAGTGTAGGGTTCAATTTGCAACGTTTGATAGTTCATGGAGTATTTGCAATCTTGGTAATATATTAATAGTTCAGATTTTTTTTTACATTTTTGCCTGAATAATGATAGAAAGTTGGTCAAACACATAAATTTATGTAAATAAAGAATGACGTTAATGACGTCATTCCCCACTTGCATAAAACATTAGACTAATTATATATATATATATATATATGCTCAGTGAGCCTTTATTTGCTTCTTCTCCTCCTCTTTTGAGCTTTTAAAATGGCAAATGTTCTGTTTGTATAATTTTTTTTGGTGTGTTTCATCCGAAGATTGTAGTTCCAGCCTTAGTAAAGCTACATTTGCTAAATTTATTTATTTGAAATGTCATACCAACATTTGCTCGCAGGGTTGTGACGCTTATTTTTTTGATGGGACATATGACTAATATTAGCCATTTAATTGGGCTTGTACCCTTCGGGGTTTCTATGTCTGCTGCATAAAAAACACCAACGCCTGGCATCAGGCATGATCCAGCTATGCACATGAGAAGGTATTCGGTGTGCCGGTGCACATCACAATTGTCTTGGCATCCAGAGCACGACACACCGAATATATTCTCATCTGAAAACCTAAAGTGATACTTTTTTTTTGTAAGAACTTAAAATGCTATACAAAACAATGACGACAAGACAAGACAAGAAGGTGCATAAAACCACTCTGTACAAATTCTATTCATCTTCCTGACAACCGCGCAAATTAAACCTAAATCAAATATACAGCCACTAATTATCAAAATCTGGTCACTCTAATGAGGGATTTCGTGATCAAATAAACGTTTTTCATTTCCCGGTATAATTAAGTAGAGCATTCTATCACATAATTTCATATTCATGCACCTCCAATGGAAAGCTCGACTGCCCAGATGATTAATCGGCTTCATTCTCCTTCCCTGTCAAGTGATGATTGACCCACGTCGAATTATCTAAGCAAAATTGCTCTTCGTAGCTCCAACTTTCATTCGACACAGATCATCTGATAAAAGAAGAAAACAATCAGTAATACTCTCAAGAACTAATTTTTAGAGACACTCATGAGCATCGCGAAACAAGAAATACAAAAAATGAATCTAAGCAATTCCTATTATCCCTCGATAAACCCTACTCCATGATGAAACAGTGATAAGAATGTGGCACACATCACATTTGCATATTAATCACAACACACACACAAACACAAGAAGCGACCTTAAATGCAGAAAAGCAAAATTATTTGCGATAGACAATTATGTTAGGAGTTAATACAAATCTCTATTTACCTGCTGCTTATATTTACTGATGTCATACGACTAGAATATGAAGCCCCATCAAGGCCACCAGCAACAGCAATTCGTATACTCTCCGCATCTTGAGTTTTCTTTGGTGTTCTATTTAAGAATGACTCGAGATTTCCCCTTGAATCCTTGCGGGTATCTGGCATTGGGTTCACAACGGATCCACCCCCACCATAGTGTTGTCCCCTTGTGCTATCCAGCTTTATCGATTCAGTATTGGCATCTTTATTGGGCATATTACGCATGACGGTTGGTGAATGATGTCTCCCGTAAAAAGAGAACCTTGAAGAAGAAGTATGGCCTTCTGTTCTCCTCCAAAACTTCGGACTCAAAAATTCTGCACCAGGTAGCATGCAACATGAATTTCCTGCAGAGTCCGTATTTGACATCCTTCCTGTTGATACTGCCAAATTGCATGATATCTCATCCAGTGCCTTCTCCAGACCATTTACTCGTGTCTCCAGAGAATTCATCCCACTTTGGGAGCTGCCAATGAACCTCTATAATCAAGTATAAAGAAAAAGTCAGAATATGATTCTTTAAAACAAATGCAACGTTTTTCGAAATTAAATAGAATAAGAAAGTAAAAGCTTTACACTGTTTCACAAAATAGAAAAATGGACATCAACTTGCTTAAAAGTAACGAAAAAACACAGGCAATATATTTTAGAAAGGTATCCATCACAAACCATGTAAAGAAGCATGGACCATTTCAAAGATTCATTTTCTTAATTAGATGAATCAACAAGGCATTTGTTGAGTCAGGTTTCTAGTGTGGTGGTGGTGATAATGGTCTATTTATGTACTTATTTATTATTATTGTTTTATTTTTATTTTTTGTGGGGTGACGAAACTGAAGTCCATTTTCTATCTATGTAGTTAAAGTTGTTCATCAATTTTCCAACTAACTTGAGAAAATATACAAGTGAAATAACCAAACCTTTTCTCAATTGGTCTATAAAGCAGATAGAAAACAATAAAAACATATTATGATTAACGACATTCTCTCTCATTAGTTAAACTACAATCATTGATAATTCGATGCATCCTAAGAGAATCTAACCATGCAATATCCAGGGACTTAACAAGAGTGAACTTATTTTTAGTTTAACAATTGAGAACATTTAAAGTTCATTAACAATTGAACTTATTTTTAGTTTACTTCACTCAACAAAGCATTTTCCCAACTTATGTTTAGTTTAGTTATTATCGGAAAATAGAACACAGAAGAACCATGCAGGCGCAAATATGTTCTTATAGTGCAACCGGACATAGCATTTAGAGAGAGGAGATAGTAGACTCAGTAACAATTACCTGGAGAAGGTCAAACAGACTGAATTGTTGGTTTTGGATCTGAACAAGCTGTTTGCAGATCAAAGACAGATCCTCGGCTTCTTTCTGGTTCCCATAATCCTCTTCAGCAGCATTGCTTTCTACCACATCCAAATCACAATCATCATTCTCGTAAAAAGGAACCACACGACACCCAGATCTCAAACCACCAAATTTGTGCAATTTTTCATCACAGGTTTTATTAATGAGGACACGTTTTGTTTCCGGCTTCAGATTCCTGCAGCTTCCATTCGCTCCTGGATCTGAAACCCTCTCTTCAGAAGAGACTTCCAAGGAGGGAGGCTGGGGTACAGCAACTTCAACATCCCTATCAAAGGGTTTACCATTGTCCAGCTTACAGAACAAGGGTTTCTTGACACTACTCTTTGGTGGACTTCTTTGTGAGGTTACGGTATCTAACAAAGGCATCCTGTTAGAGAGGTTTTTCTTTTGCTGAGGAGTTTCAAAACCTTCATCAGGGGAACTTTTGGTGACAGGAGGTGGGCTTCTGCTGCTGTTATCTGGTCTCACGGAAAAGAAAAATTAACATACATAAGATAAGTGTAAACAACTTTTTCATTTTTAATTTTTTAATTGGAAGGATGAGGAAAACACGAGAGCAATTTATCCAATTCTTCAAGTGCATAGGTCAAATTTAACAAATTGATATCATATAAAATGTTTTCCTATGGTATGTTATATGCTCTTAAAAAAGAAAAGAAGAAACGAAATTGGAAACCCCCCAATGTACCAAGCTTTGTGGGCATGCAACCAGTTTTTTCATGGTCTGATGCAAGCTGTGTTGGAAACAAAAATTCCATAAACGAGGGCACATGAAAGGGCATTATATGCATGTGCTTTTGATTTATATTATATCAAAAAGATTGTGCATTCAAACAGAAGAACCTCAAAGAACAGGAAATCACATGATATACTAGGACTCACAGACAGTAAATCCAACTTCTCAAAAGTAAGATGCATATGCTTTAACGAATGTCAAACACAGGAAGATGCAGGTGTCGCGTCAACAGGTGCATGACATGCCAATAGTTAATAAAACTAGTTCCCTTTATAACATAGCCAAAAAATGTTGTTCTTATAAAACAAATATAGAAGTTTCTTCAATGACGAACCATAAGCATCTTTAAAACAACGAAATATCCTCCCCAACTCTTTTCGGGGTAAATGTTTGGGATGCAACATTTACAAAAAGGCGACCAAGGCTTACATGGGATGAAGTAATTAAAAATGATTTCAAAAAATTAAATCTAAGAAAAGACATGGCGTATAATAGAAACAACATAGAAAAAGAGAATTAATGTGGCCGACTCCATCCATATGGATAAAGGCAACGATGATGACTAAACATGCTGGCTCTCATATTTCTTAAATTCACAGGCTTATTAACCTTAAAAAATACTCTCCTGGTTTCCTTGTACCAAAACAAATGAAACCTTTATTACTATCCAATCCACAATTCAGCAAACATTATGTCCAAAGAAAACAGGTGTTTTTCACTCATTCATACATTAATCAATTCACATGCATGATGCAATAATTGAAGCACAAACAAACTTGGCATTCAGATATAATTATAACTATAGAAATTAATAATAAAAAACTGAAACAATTGTAAACCAAAAAAAGCATTACCTTTAGGAGATGATTTAACTTGAAATTGAGGCACAACCTCTTCTGAAACCGCAGGGACCTCCTTCCACAACTCCAAGCTCCGATTCATCGTCTCTCTTACAACCTTAACCTGTTACAATTTCAATTCAATGAGATCAAAATAACCAAATTGAGACATAAAAATTAAAAATTAAATATATGACTCAGTAGTAGAAAATTACCCTGTCGAATCTTCGGCTCTCCAAAGAAGCCAAACACGATGACCTAAACTCCGGTGAGGCATTTCTCTCTGCCAACGCCAATCTCGCCAATGCCTCAGCCGCAGCCTTCCTCGCCGCCCAATCCTCACTGCTCAAGAACTCAATTAAGCAGGGAACCAAACAATTCAATAAACCACGATTCGATGCACCACCGGCACTGACAATGCTGCCGACGAGCGACAACAATGCCGGCTTGGCCTTGAAGCAATCACTCTTCACTAATTTCAACAATTTAGGTAACAATTTCTGCAATTGAGCGGAGTCTGGATCAGGAGAGGCCTCGATTGCCGCTGCGAGACACAGCGACGAACCGATCTGCGAATTGTAGTCCTGTTCGACCGAAATTGCCTCCACGAGGGGTTTCAAGAACGAAGAGAACGGGGGTTTAGTGATCTGCGAGGCCATGGATGCGACGGCATCCACACAGGCCGAGCGGACGGCGGAGTCTGGGTCACGAAGGCGGCGGAGAACGCCGGACATCATCTTGGAGAGATGCGGAGAGAGGGCGTCGCCGTGGGCGGCGGAGAGGAGGCCCAAGAGTCGAACACATTGGCGGCGCACCGGCGATTTCTCGGAGGAGTCCGTGGTGGAGAGGCACGTGAGGAAGGGAGAGAAGGCGTCGTGCGTCAGATTTCTAGCGATGGACTCGAGCTCGGTGGTGGCCACGGCAAGAGTGTCCCGGTCGGAGAGCTTGTTGAGGCACGTGATCACTCTGTGCTTGAGATTGTCTTGCGGCGGACTTGAGGAGTGTCGTTTGGGGAGAGACATTGCGGTGGAGTGTCGTTATTTTGTGTCGTTGTGTGTCAGAATCCGGCGTTGGCGAGGGAGGACGAGAAGGTTGCGCCACCGGTTTTGGTGGTGAGATAGGCGCAGTTTATCGGTTTATTTTGTATCCTGATGCAGTTTATCGGTTTCTATCAAATGTCAAGTGGAAGGAGTATATACACCATATGCATATACATATATATATATATATATATATATATATATATGCGTGTATGTATATATAAAGAGAGAGATTAGAGAGAGAAAATGGAGATCGGGAAGGATGGGGAAGTGCAGGCAATATTTAAGTTGGTTCACTTCAGTCGAGGCGGGGGTCTCTCACTCGTTGAGCGATAGAGAATAAAGCAGGGAACTCCATTAAATACTAGGTTTTTGTTTGTTTAGATGGAAAGTTTTTGTTTCGGAGGCTTTCTTGTATGGCAATTAATATATTTTATAATTTGAATGACATAAAACTTGTTATAAAAATATATTCATGTAGTTTTCTCAAGAAATTTAAATTTTTATGTGTCTTTTGTTGCAAAATTTTATGAAAAATTTAAATAATTATGTAAAGTTTATTTATTTATTCTTTTACTTGCTGACCAAACTTTTCAACTGTTTAAAATTTTTCCTTTTTACTTGCTAATCAAACTTTTGGCGTGCTTAGAAAATTTTCATTTTCTTTTTTTTCTTGTTATTTTAATTTAACCAAAAATTTTTTTTTTTAAAAAATGTTACAGTTAAAATATTAAAATTACAGTAATTTTAATTTTCTTTTGTTGATTAAGTGTGTGTCCCCATTTATGGATGAAACAGTTCCATCCAAGTATGTGACAGATGTTAATGTCATACATTAATTTAAATTAGAGGAGAATTGATGCTAAAATCTCACCAAATAGTAAGGAAAAAAGAAGTTATCCCGAGAATGGATGATTTCATCCACAAAAATTCAGGTTTAGGTCTCATCATAAATGTAGACATTTGTTCTATATATACCAAATTACTTACAATTTAATAATTAGAATCCTATTGTCAAAATAAAAATAAAATAAATAGTTTTTTTTTTTTTTTTTTTTTTTTTTTTTTTTTTTTTTTTGAATTTAGCAATGGTTAGTAGGGTTAGGGAGTTAGAAGTGGAGGGGAGGGAAAATAATTCTAGTGGGTTTGGACCAAAAGCTCCAAACAATACACGCCATATCGCTGACGAGTACCGCACTTGCAGTAAAAATAAATAAATAAAAAAAAAAGTGAAAGAAATAAGGATTAGTAAACCGTGACGAGTAGAACTTAATATACATTGTTGGTTCATTCCGTAACAATATTATTTATCGTCTTCTGTATGATTAATATGATTAAAAGAAATTGTAATATGGACCGATAAGTGATATGGTCTCTCTTTTAACAATGGGAAGTTGAGCGATCGAATCTTGTTAAAGACAGTATTATAGATGTGTATCCAAACGTTTACTTGATTTTTAAAAAAATAATAATAAAAAAATAAGTAAAGTAAAAGGAATATTGAAAGTAGAAGTGGTATGCAAATTGGTAATGGTATTTAATTAATTAAGCAAAGTACTTAAAGATCTAGGAGGAAGTATTAAATGTGAAGCATGTGAATGAGGAGATCTGGGAGTGGACCGTGGCAGAATTGTTCAAAGTTCTCTTTTGCAGAAGCGATCACGTGACTCTGCAGTGGCAAGTTTTTTCTAGTAAAAAATCACACCTTTGCGTTAAATTAGGGGTAGTGAGTCTGACTGTGTGAGACTACCAAGTCTCTTTCTCTCGTCGTTTTTTTTTTATTCTAGTAAAAGCACCAGATAGTGAAACTAGAAGATTCTCTCACTTTTGTTTATTCAGCACAAGAAATTATTACATATAATTCACGATCATGTGAGGTTGATAATCACAAGTAAATACACAAATCTAAATGTGTTAATTTTAGTTAATTTTGTGTCACGGGTTTAGAGTTTTAGTACTATTTTAAGTCTCTAATCATTCTGTTGCAATATTAAGATGCTATTTCTATTCGCGTAGATAAGGTGTAACATTTTTGACAGCCAATACCACTATAGTCCCCGGATTACTTAATAATTTCTTACTTTTTTATTTTTATTTTTTATTTTTTTAGCCATATATAAGTGGTAGTTGTGGGCAATTGCATGATTAATAAAATTCATTATCTTGAATGGTAGTCATATTCTTTTTGAAAGAGTTGAAGAGTTTGAGCCTTACTAGAACTACTTTGTATGTATCGGGTTAGGTCTAGGGGTGTCCAATTCAAAAGGTTATTTTATTAGGTGGAGTGGCTATTACCCCCATACAAGTCATGGTGGATTGAGATTTTTGCATTCGGTTTGGGTATAACAAACTAGTATAAGAGGCAAGTTCTCAAAATTCCCTACCTAGGGGTGAAGTGGGTAATTGAAAACTTCACCTAATAAGTTAACCTTTTGGATTAGACACTCCCAAACCCAACAGTATGTCATGTTATGGGAAATTAAATGTACTATTTTTATAACCCACTTTGATCCTTTGAAAACTCGAACCTTCACCATTCATTTTGAGAGGTAGATGAGATACACTCGAGTACAAGCCTTTCTTTTTGTCTTTTTTTTTTTTTTTTAATTTTTTTATTTGTGTGTTTGTTTTTAACTTAAAAAAAAAAAAAAAAAAAAAAATTTCCAAAATCAAAACAAGTTGTGCAATTGGAGTACTTCTTATGAATTTATTTCTTTAGCTCAATGTTCAACAGTTATGATGCATGTGATCATGGCGATGATGGATGCGGGTCAATGGTGTGGGACCTACTAAATGGCTAGGGTTTTTATCAAACCCTATCCATCTACCTAACCTCCTAATTACCCGCCACAGCACAATTACAGTTCTTGAAGTTTTCTAACCGAAAGATGAAAATAAATTGAAGGCCTAGGTGGTGTAAAAGAACAAAGATGCTGGTTAAAAAAATAATAATAAAAAAAAAAATAAAGATGCCTCCGTGATTCAAGTTAAAATGCAATAATACTTGTATCAAATTATCAATAAGTGCAAAAATGGGCATAAAACATACAAATTGTCAAGTGTTATAATGGCATATATATATATATACACATATATTCCTAATTTATAGGAAAAAAGTTTGACAACTAATTAGAATCCCATGTGATCTCTGTTTGGATTGTTAGGCTCATAGGCAAAGGGATTGGCATATTAGTAGTGTGCTGTTGTTTTCATTCATTGTCACCATTTTTGAGATCCAAACAAGTAGCCAGATAAGTTGTACCTTTATTTTGTGGAAATATAACATGGTGTTGTATTTGTCTCTCATTTCTTCATACATTTATCACCATTTCTGAGATCCTAACAAGAAGCTAGATAAGCCGTGGCATTCTCTTCTAAACAAGTATTGCTATTCTAGTCAAATAGGCTAGACAATTCAATCAACCAAAAGCATCCGGGCCTTTCAAGCCCGGAAGTGGGTCCCATTTCCGGCCTGATGCCTTGGATGCATTCGATTAAATGCGTCAGTTGGCATTTTCGATTCTAAAATTATTTTCGTTTATGAAAATATAACATGGTGTTACATTTGGTACTCTCTTACATTTTTCATACGTTATCACCATTTTTGAGATTCAAATAAGAAGTTAGACATTTGAGCAAGTACTGCCATTCTAGTTGAAGAGACTAGACAATCCAATCAACTGAAAGCGTACAAGCCTTTGAAGGCCGAAAGTAGGTCCCATTTTCAGCCTTCAAAGGCCTTGGATGCATTCGGTTAAATGCATTCATTGGCCTCTGTAGTCTTAAAATCATTTTTCTTTATAAAAACATAACACAGTGTTACATTTGGTATTCTCTTAAAAAAAAAAAAAATTGAGAAATTTTAGAGAAAAATGAGATAGTATTTGTTCCCAATTAACAAAATTTTCTTTTATGCCATGGATGCGTTAGTTTAATTCCCAAAAAATTCATGAGGACAAGTTTTAAAATGGATTATGTAGTCTCTATCACTTTATTTTGTTAGTAATTTATATAATATATTATGTATATATTTTTAAGAAAGTGTGGATGTAAGAGCCAACAAATAGGCATTGATGCAGTAAGTCAACCTCTCCAACAAAAGATCTAAATTTGTTTGAAGCAAAATCTCAGAGAGATACAAGTTCTGATTGAATTTTCTTATATTAATTGCTATTTAGGTGCCAAATTCTATATATATATATATTTTGCTATTTGGACATCACAAGTTTTGATCATTAGGTTTGCTAAGCTGCCAACCCCAATAATATTAGCTAACCTAACCACCAACTCATCAATTTTGGATGACATAAACGTTCTTAATAAAATCTGAAGCCCTAACTAATTTTGCAACAACTACTAACATGGTCTAAAGATGTCTGGCAATAGTTTATATATATATATATATATATATATCCAAAAATGATAATCATGAATTTTTTTTTTTTTTTTTTCAAAAATAGCTCACTAGTAATAGAGAATATTGAAAAAAAAAAAAAAAAAAAAAAAATTGTTTGGTAAAAATTGTCATAAATACAAAAGAAACATAAAAACACAATAGAGACCTAAAAATGTCTTCTTTCTCTGAGTTAGTAAAATTTAATTCACCGCACATACATACATACATACATATATGTGTATATATTACTTTTCATCGCCTCATACTTAAATCACACCCTCTCACAAAAATAGCAAATCAGTAGTGGCAATTAATTCTGTTTTTCAACGTATTTCTTTTACTTTATAACATTATAATTTTTCAATATATTCAATTTAATAAGTTAAAAATAAATTTAAGGGCTAAAATCATAAAATCCCCTTCTTGTTTTCAAAAACGTTATATAACCCCCTCAATTGTCAAACAACTCTCTGAACAAAAAAAAAAACTTATCACGTCTTTGTAAAATGACAATAATGCTTTTGATAGTATATTAATATTTTATTAAATTAAAATTATAGTGTGAAAAGTGTAATTTCGTTATGATAAATTATAAGGTTATTTTAGTTAATAAATTGATACAACTGTTGCACGTGATATGATTCTCTTAGCTTACTAACTGAGAGGGAGTAAGATGATATAATTTTTAAAGTATGAAGAGTAATATGATAGTTTGTTTATTGAGAGGATCAGTTGATAATTTTATTCTAGCCCTAAATTTAATATGTTGAAAAGGATTGTACTTCTCACCAGTCTCAAAACACCGTCTCACATTTCGGCGCCCGCATGGCGCCATACACCTTGCATTCACACCACAACAACACACAATGCCACTGACATCTTTTATGACGTATTTAATGGAGTGGACCTCACAAGAATAATAATTCGTTGAATTATTAATTTTTCAAAAATTCATTTTAAAATTTAAACTCAGTTTTTTAAAAAATGTAAGTATATTTTAGATAAAAAGTTTTTAATAATAATTTTTGTTTTCTTAATTTGTAAGAAATGTTTTAAAAAACTGAACCAATTAAATGTCATGAAAATAAATTCAATCAACAACGTTGGCCCTACATATGGAAAATCCACACATGCCGGTCCCAAATTCTAAACAAGGTATACAAGCGGGTTCATTACAAAATTCCATAGTACTTTCAATTTTGTAGCACTTTAACTCCTACTATTGAAGTGATCAAATCACTCCCATTTTTTAAAATTTATTTATTTATTTATTTATTTATTTTCTCAGTTATGATTAATGAACATCTGTTTGCCTCTCCTCCAAAATTTTGAATGATTAAAATACCCTTGATAACAATTTAAAAAATTGAAAATACATTTTACACCAAGGATTCTGACCCAGAAATATCTCTTCTCTTTTCAATATGAAAAGTAGAAGGTTTGAGTCTCCCCAAAATGGATTGGGAACTCTATCAACTAAACAGTTAGGTAATGCCCAAAATAATTAACCTATTAATTAAGAGGTAAAGGTAAAGTATAACAAATATAAGTACAGAAATTTGAATATATAGATGGGTTTTTTATTTATTTTATTTTTTTAATACGTGTTTGCTTTGCATGAAATAATTTTATGTATAATGCAATGTTACTTGGTTGAGTTACCATATGTGTTTAATCTGCATATTGCTTTACATGAAATAAGTAATGCAATGGTAGTATGGTACGCACATACATGTTGGGTGGAGAAAGGCAAGAACTTGAGACAAATCCAACCTTTGGTGCCATTTGTACAATGACCTCTCAAACTTGAACCATTGCAATAAACAATGACTTCTCTACCATCTATCAATTTAAAAAACACAAAAATAAATAAAAATAATAATAAAAACAAAGGAAAAATCTATAAGTTTAGGTAGATACATGAGTTGAATTGAATGTGTTCCAAAAATGATGTCCAGGACTCAATAAAGTGTTTGGGACTTGTGATAAGGAGTAGCAAAGAGCTAGCTAGATCATGTTTGGATCAAAACATAAATGTAGATTTTGGGATGTATAGTATTCTTGAAACACATGTTGCATGTGTTGACAGTTGACTGAATAGATCAGTCAGAACCCCATATGATTTGATAAAACAATTGTCCTTGAAAGCCATGCACTCTCACTCACTCACTCACATGGGGAGGTTCAAAACCACTGAATTTGTTCAAATACAGTTACATCTGTTGCATGTGTTTCTTCCTTCTTAGGAGACACCACCACATGCAATCAGTACATACATAGAAGATATACACACACACACACACATATGTTACATATCTAAAGAGATAGTGTATGGGGCAATTTTGGGTTGTGGATTGAGAGGATAAGCAATGGAAGGGAGGCACCATTCCAAAGACATTCTCTTACTTGGCACGTGATAGTGGCCATACAATCACTATCAACTGTTTGATATGTCCCTTTCGATCTTATCTCTGGCTTGTGGTTTGTGGCACCAATATTAGGCTTATTTCATATCATATATGGTTGTGAAATTTCACTGTCAAGTGTCTTGATTCTTTGTGTGTTTTGTTGAAGGATTTCGGAAGGAAACTAGGGTCTCTATGATTTATGAACATGTCTTGCTTAACTTGATTGTGACTTCATCCATTAAGGTGCACAGAAATTATGTCATTACCTTAATGTGGTCCTCTTTTACAAGAGAGGAAAAAGGAAATGATTTGACAATTTTAACCTAAATATCATGTTTAGGAATTTAGATTCCGGATCCTTCATGCCTTTTCTGTGTCTAATAGTTAGTGCAACGCATTATATTATTGTACAATAGTAACAATTTACGCAACACCATAAAATAATGATGTAATGTAATTGTTTCATAAGTGATATAAAATTATTGTATAAGCAATGTAAATGGACATGGCAGATCACATTGGAATAAACAAGGATTGAGAGTGAGGAAAAAAGACGATATAATTAATATAATTGTTCATAAGTAATGTAAAATTGTTGTATAAGCAATGTAAAGGGACGTCATAGATCATATTGAAATAAACAAGGAAGGAAAATGTAACTATTTAAAGAATATATTTGAAATGAAAGCAAGATTACTTTTTTTAAAAAAAATATTTTTATTTCACCACTCATTTAAGGAAAATGTTAGTCGTTTGACACTTTTACTAAAGTCCTCCACATGAATAGCATTGTCCCTTTTGAATTGAAGGAGTCGGAAGGAAAAGAAAATTTCACAATGGTCCTCTTGATAGGTTTTTATTTTTTATTTTTTTTAAGGCAAAAGGTATTAATAGTTAAATTAATAGATGCAAAGAGTCAGAAACCTAGTGTTCTAAGACTTACGAGAGGCACTAAGTCACTAAACTATCAAGACATCTACCTTGATAGGCTTATGCTAACTACATTATTTCTAGGTCACAGAGTAAATGAGCTTCAATTTTGGTACAATTGATTTGGACTACATATTGGTGGCATAGGATACCTACTATACATGATAATATGACAACGTTAGCTAGGCAAACATGAAGTATAAACCCTAGAGATGCAAATAGAACATGCCAAGACAATAATTTGTATCATATGAAACCCTAAAACAATGAGAAAAATAGGTTGTCTGCCCTAGTTGGTTGATTAGGGCCATGTGATGGTCCATGGACCTCACTGCTATGTATGTTCATGTTAAACAATACATTAGTGTTGTGCATATATATTATCAGTCTTTGCAACTCCACATGGCTACAGAAGAACAATCATCGATTGGTTTTTTGGCTTCATCTCTAAAGACAGAAGTCCTTTAATCAAATTAATTAAGGTAATAAGCTTACCTGTCAGTTTCCAAAATAAAATTCTTTATCTGTCAGTTTTTTGAAATTTTGGTTGAGAAGTATTAATCATAATTAGATCTAGTGATTTGTTTAATTAATCTTTTGATATTATTATATGGAATTACAAATACACACATCATTTATTGATATGTATAGCTTGCATCTAATGCTTATATCTTAAACTATGATAAAAGAATATATAAGAATGGAAAGATACTGCTGATGTTGAAATAAAGGTTACAATTTTCCCCTTTATTAGGTCTTTTTATTATTATTATTTATATTATCATACAGAATTACATATACACACATCATGTACATATATATATATACATACATATAAGGGAAAATTGTAACATTTATTTATACATCAGCAGCTAATCTTGTGTACTTATATTTTCTTTTATAATAGTTTAAGATATAAGTATTTAAATATATATATATATACACACACTGCTAATAAAAGTAGATTCGTTTTCTAATATTTATATACATTTATTCAGTTATTTTAATTCCAAAAAAAAAAAAAAAAAAAATTTAATGCAAGAAATATAATAAATCAGTTATTAAACTTTTGCCAATATACGTGACTTTTCACTCACCACGTCATTCATGTAACATTTGTCACTTTTCACACACCACCATACGTTTCACGTATTAATTCCCCTGAAAATCATTCTAAAAGTCAGCAGTATTTTAAAATAACTACTAATAAAAGTGGATTCGTTTTATGATATTTATATACATTTATTTAGTTATTTTAATTCAAGATACAAAAAAAAAAAAAAAAAAAAAAAAAAAAAAAAAAAAACCCAAAAACAAAACCAGTTATTTTAATGCAAGAAATATAATAAAACAGTTATTGAACTTATGCCAATATACGTGACTTCTCACTCACCACATCATTCATGCAACATATGTCACTTTTCACACACTACCAGACGTTTCACGTATTAATTTCTCTGAAAATCATTCTAAAAGTCAGCAGTATTTTAAAATAACTACTAATAAAATTGGATTCTTCTTTTGATATTTATATACATTTGTTCAGTTATTTTAATTCAAGATATAAAAAATATATATATATATATTCCCTTCGTTCTTTATTAGTTATCCATCTCTGGTTTTATAATTTTTTAAGGGGACATGCAATTAATGTATTGTTCCTATTTCAAATTACTAAGTTATCCTTCAAACTTTAAATATATATAATACCAAATTGTAAGATTTTTAAAAAGTTAGAAGGGTTTTTATTTTGTTTGACTTTTCAAAGTGGACATTTAATTTGGGACACTCTAAAAAGAAAAAATAAACTATTAATTTGGGATAGGAGAAATGGTTATTTTAATGCAAGAAATATAATAAATCTGTTATTGAACCTATGCCAATATACATGACTTTTCACTCACCACGTCATTCAAGCAATATATGTCAGTTTTCACACACCACCAAACCTTTCACATAGTAATTCTCCTAAAAATTATTCCAAAAGTCAGCAATATTTTAAAATAAAAGTGAATTCGTTTTCTAATATTGATATATATTTATTCAGTTATTTTAATTCAAGCTATACAAAAAACAGTTATTTTAATGCAAGAAATAAAATAAATCATTTTTTTAAATTTTGCCTATACACAAGTTTTCACTCACCACGTGATTTAGGCAATATATGTCACTTTTCACGCACCAACAGACTTTGCATGCAATAATTTTTCTGAAAATTATTCTAAAAGTTAGCATTTTTTTTAAAATAACTAAAAAAAAAAAAAAAAGAAAAGAAAACCTCATCTATATACGTGACTTTTCACACAGTTGTTATCCCGAAAAGTTCAACTTCTTTTATACTTACATATATAATAATGAAATTCCCAAAAAATTTAATTTCTTTCACACTTACATGTATAATAATGAAAAAAATATATCCTAAAGACATATTTAAAAGTGGATTCTATTTACATTCTTTTATACATTGTAATTTTAATTTAAAAACTTCTTTTTTATTAAAACAGTTGCACACTCTAGACTCCAAAAGATGCTTTTAAGATGTTTGTTATGAAGGGTCGTCTACCGTTTATATATGTACTTATGACCCTAAAATTTTAGAGAAAAAAAGAAGGACCAAAAAAAAAGAAAAAAAACCCTCCTTCCTATTCTCTTCTCTTCCTCTTTCTCTTCTGTTTGCAAAAACGTTATTATATTTTTAGGCCTACTGCCTACAGAATGTGCATTACAAAAATCCTTCTTGTTCTTCTCTTCATTTTCTCCTCTCTATGCAAAAACATTATCAGTAGTCCTCTTAATCGATTATGGATTGACAGGGACTTAAAATTTGATGTTTTATTTTTATTTTTTTATATAAAACTATTTTTGTCTTTAATTAATTAATTATTATTGTTATTATTATTATTATTATTATTATTATTATTATTATTATTATTATTTTGAGAATATAAGAAATTTGGGGAATGGAATGGGTTGCATAATCCATTACTTGCGTTCATGCAACCAAGGCAGAATTTTTCAATCCAATATTGCATTTGTTTAATAACAAATCTTCATTTTTTGTTATCCAAACTCTCAAGTCATTTTAATAAAATTAGAGCATGTTTGATTCGTTTCTGAAAATAATTTTTTGTTTTTAAAAAATTGAAATTAAAAAATTATTAAAAAAAAATATGCTTCATTGATAATTTCTGAGAAATATTTTTTGAAAATTGGGTTAAAAAAATAACTCTCTTTTATAATTTTTAAAAAATTTCGTTTAACCAAACTGAACCAATGGGTTAATAGTTTTGAATTATGATAAATAATATATTGAGGTACAAAATAAACCGATTAATTCAAATCAATAACTTGACGGTTGCATCTTCCAATTAATCCACACTCTGAAATACATCAATCACTCTCTACCAATTAATTTTTCAATTTCTCTTTTAGGCCTTTCCATTAAGTTAGATTCAATTGTGGACCTCTCTTTCATAAATTAAAATTAAAATTAAAATTAAAATTTTCAACATTGCCCTTTCAAGTCTCGATCATAATTCAATTTCTCCTCCTCCTTTTTTTCATCAAGTTAGATTCAATTTGAATGGAAATTTTCAACATTGACCTTTCGAGTCTTAATCATAATTCAAATGCTTTTTTTTTTTTCCAATTAGTTAGATTCAATTGTGGACCTCTCTTTCATAAATTTGAACTAAAATTTTAACATTGTTCCTTTTAAGTCTTTCATTTTTTCTTTAATAAAACATTTTCAATTTTCATAGTCAGTTACATTCCATTCCCAAAATCTTTTCATTCTCAATGTATTTTTTACATTGAAAAAATAAGGTTTAAATAGTATTTCATATAATCCTGTCTAGAAGCTTAGTGGCAGTAATACTATACAGATAAATTTTAAATAGTATGTCATATAGAGTTTCATATCATCTTGCATTAAGATTACATATACGAATTGCAAATGAAAATTGAAAAGTAGAGATAAATTGCATTACTCAGTTTATAAGCTAGCAACGAAAACTCAAAACTACAATAAAAAAACATTAAAAAATAAGGTTTAAATAGTATTTCATATAATCCTATCTAGAAGCGTAGTGGCAGTGATACTATACAGATAAATTTTAAATAGTATGTCATATAGAGTTTCATATCATCTTGCATTAAGATTACATATACGAATTGCAAATGAAAATTGAAAAGTAGAGATAAATTGCATTACTCAGTTTATAAGCTAGCAACGAAAACTCAAAACTACAATAAAAAAACATTAAAAAATAAGGTTTAAATAGTATTTCATATAATCTTATCTAGAAGCGTAGTGGCAGTAATACTATACAGATAAATTTTAAATAGTACGTCATATAGAGTTTCATATCATCTTGCATTAAGATTACATATACGAATTGCAAATGAAAATTGAAAAGTAGAGATAAATTGCATTACTCAGTTTATAAGCTAGCAACGAAAACTCAAAACTACAATAAAAAAACATTAAAAATAAGGTTTAAATAGTATTTCATATAATCCTATCTAGAAGCGTAGTGGCAGTAATACTATACAGATAAATTTTAAACAGTATGTCATGTAGAGTTTCCTATTATCTTGCATTAAGATTACATATACGAATTGCTCTAAGGCTTGTATTTTGTCACGGCCTTACAATTTTGGTAAGGGCGAGTGAACGCCCACCACTATATATATATATATGTGGAGAGGTGAAGGGCCTTACAATGGATGTTAACTATCTAACTATTGGCACAACTTTAAAATGTGATTCTAAAACACACTCAAAAAACATATCCATACAATGCTAGATTACTATTACACCGCATAGTTCAGTACAACTCTGAAAACTCTAATTAGTTCCAGGCAAGCTCACACTAATAGAGAAGTCTAGAATGTTCCTACCTGGGATGTTATGATTCTTTTGTGAGCATGCGTAGCATAACTTTCCGTGACCGAATGTGACAATTTGGAGGCTTCTTTTAATATGCATATTTTCCTTGGGTTTGGTTTTGAAATGTATTGAGGCAAGCTCTGATTGCTAATGCCTGAAAGTTACCATATATATAACTAGCATTCATGCAACAACAGTAGAAATTTTCCATCCAATATTGTATTCGTTGAAGTAGGAGAATTTATAATTTATTTATTTAATTTATTTTTTATCCAAACCCTTTAAGATGTATAATAATAATAATAATAATAATTTCTTTTTCTTTACTGCTATTTCCATCTAAAAATAAAAAAAAAAAACTCATTAATTGAAATCAATGAATCAACGCCACACTGAAATACATCAATCACTCTCGATTGATTTAATTTTTTCATTTTCTCTATAGGTTTTTCCATTAAGTTATATTCAATTGTGGAACTCTCTTTCATAAATTTGAATTAAAATTTTCAACATTACCCTTTTAAGTCTTGATCATAATTCAATTTATCATTCTTCATTTTTTATCAAGTTAGATTCAATTTGAATGAAATTTTCAACATTGACCTTCTGAGTCTTGATCATAATTCAATTTTCCTTCTTTTTTCCATTAAGTTGTTATTGTCTCTCTCACTTTTAAGGTGAGACTAATCTCTTCAAACACCCCTAATCACACTCAAATTATAAGTAAAAAGGTTATGGACATCCTTTCTCGTTTCCCCAACATATTAGAGGAAGGGGAACTTCGAACATAGAGATAGTCGCTCGAAAAACTGAGTACTTTACCAACTAAGTCACTAATTAATACCCGATTTTAAACATGAACACGAGTTAAAACACTAGAACTTGGGTCATACCCAAAGGTCCAATACTAACTCTGTTACGTGTGGAGTTTTTCAAACTGTATTAAACAATTTTGGTGATTGTTTTAGCCAAATAACGCATCATTTAAAAAACATTTTCAATTACGAATAGTTACCATCTATTCCTACAATCTTTTCATTTTACATTGAACACACTAATCCTATGAAAAAATATATATATATAAAAATATTTTCTAATCTCTTTGAAATTAATATTTTTTTAATATAAATCTAAACACTCTAAAAAAAAAATATTATTATTATTATTTAAATTTCTGATTTCTGAAACAACTCAGCAATGAATAAATTCATCAAAGTCAGCCCACCAAGTATGGTAAAGGGCTTGTCATATGTCTGCTGAGCTCCCAATTGGGAAAGAAAGGACATTATAGCCCATAATGTAGTACTGGCCAATGTAAGTGGGACTACCTAACTAGTCAGACATAATCTATATAACCTTTTCTATTATATTGCCGAAAAAAAGAAGCCATTAACTCACTATTTGAGAGGATATTAAACTTTATTGAATATGAATACTCCATCCCTCCTAACTTTTTATTTTTATTCATCTCAATATAAGTATTTCATTTGAAAAGTCAACATGCTATTTTTTTAAAAATAATATTATCAATTTAATTTCCTTGCATCCATAAAAGGTAAATCATTTTATCCACCCACTAAGGGTAAATTTGGTAATTCACTCCTTACTAATACAATAAAATAACAATAAAAATCATTCTCCTAAAAAAGTTGGATAAAAAAAAAAAGACACATATTTTAGAACTGAAAAAGAATATAAGAAAGCATGTCGGAGACTCTGAGCAACTGTTTGGATGGAATGAACTTGTTTTGTTGGCAACTTCCTCAACAATTAAATTAAAGACCATTTTTCGAGTTCCAGATCTCCCACAATCATAATTGAATGCTCACACCTACTAAATCAATGAAATGGGACCCAAACAGGTCCAATGCATGAAGTGGGGTCTAAATTGACCACACGCTCCCAATTTATGGCTCCAGTAAATGGAGAGGGTTTAGTTCCCGCGTATCAACCAACAATACATATATAGCCATATTCATAATTGTATTAGGAACTCTACAAGATACCTCTATTATTTTTTTCATAAGCAATTCTACAAGATTATCTCACACGCCAATAATGAATGTGAAACAAGAGGGTGCTAAAATGTAATCGTAGTGCCACTTACGAACAAATTAACATAAAAAGATGATAATGGATTGGAAATAAAGAAGTATAAATACATTACATCACTCATTTTATAAGTTTTACCATAAAAATTGTGAAAGTATTTTTTAAACTGAATTCAAATATAGCAACTAAATTAGTTATAGAGATTCTACATTTCAAATCATTAGATTTGTCAGCGTTCTCATCCTTATTTGAACAAGGACTAACATTTCGAGTTTACCATCTAGTTCTTGGAATACATAAAGTTTAATTATCTTGATATCTAAGAATTTTCTATAATTTTATATAAAACATTACATATATTGGTTACTCTAAAGTCTGCATTTTGAAATGTCGTTGTAATACTTGGTTGCTTGATGAGGGGCAAATGAACTCTCACCCTTAAATATAGGTCAAGGGCTTACAATGGATGCCTAACATATGTACAAGGGTTAACCATGCATTTTAACTGAATACATAAAATATATTTGTTAACTCCCAAAGTAAAATATATACGGTGTTAAATTACGCTGAGAGTTCTAGGATACCCTTGACATCTTTATACAACTTTAAAGAATTCCACAAGCTCATATTTGTATAGACAAGTCTAAAATTTTGAATTTTGAATTGAATAGACTAGTTCAATTGTTTTGAGAAGTTAAGAATATTCACACTTGCGTATTTCGTGTACATATCTGTCTTGATTGGCAAAGAGTTAGTTAGACATCTAGCTCTCTCGAGTTTACCTTACAATTAGGTGTCCAAAGACTACATGATTAGAATGGTTCCACGTTATGAAAATATAAAATAGACCGCACATCTAAAATTTTAGTATGGCTTGACAAATTCCCAATCTATATGGTCTCAAAATCATTTTACCTTTTGGTATTTGACTTTCTAACTTGAATGCTCACTAAAATTGGGTTGTTACTTGAACAATTTCTTAAAAGGTGTGTAAAGGAGTCTATAGGAGAAAGGTTCGTCCATGCTAGGTTGAACAGTACCCTTCTTAATGTTTGATCAGTAACCTAGGTTGATCAATTTACAATGTAACATGTAACATGTAACATGTTATATTGGTCAACGTCTCTTTTTAATATTTTGTCCACCCTCCTCTATCATTAGACCAATGGTACATGTATGTATCAGTTATTAGATGACGTAGTTATCAAGGGAGATTGCAAGCCTGTTATGATGTTGCAAGCTTCAGTTGAGGCTCAGATTGTTGTGTTCCAGGATATCCAAAGCCTGCTTCAAGTATGTCAAGACTCCTTTCTTGCTTGGGTTTCTCATGGAAGAAATGTTGTGACTCATACTTTGGGCAAAAAGGGTCTTGAAGCCGAATGTGACGATTTTGAGTGGAGCATATGCCCTTCGTGATCGTTAAATGCTCTTCTCCCCGATTGTATTTTGTTTTCTTTTTAATCTAGTTTGTTTGTTGGTGCAAAAAATAAATAAATAAAATATTGGTTAGTACAATTCAATAAAACACCAAATCCTCCATTTGAAGACTGATCATTTTTTAAAAAAAAACATTCATTTTTAATTAGTATCCCCATTAAATTCACTAATACATGCTATGAAACCAGTTTATGCCTCAGCAATTTGGCATATTCACGTAGCTAGTCCAAAAAGTACGCGAAAAAAAGTGGGTTGGTGATACTGGAACATAATTTCTATTCTTTATCCTACGCACTCCAAATCACATTTTATGCATTGGTCAACGCCTCTTTTTAATGTTTTGTCCACACTTCTCTGTCATTAGACCAATGGTACATCTATGTATTGGTTACTAGATAACCCCAATTCAATAAAATACCAAATCCTCCATTTGAAGAGTGATCATTTTTTTTAAAAAAAACATTCATCTTTGATAGCATGCCCATTAAATTCACTGATACATGTTATGGATCGAACCAGTTTCTGCCGCAACAATTTGACATGGTCACATAGCTAATCCAAAAAGTATGAGAAAAAAAAGTGGGTTCATGATACCCGAACAGAATTTATATGCTTTATTCTAGGCACTCCAAATTACATTTATGCAAGGTGGTCATTATTTTAATTTGGTGTAAATTGATCCTTCTTGACACATTTAAATTATAATTTGACTAAAATATCCTTCTATACATATTTTACATATTATTTAAAAATACATCATTTTATGAAATGACGAAAATAATCATTTAGTATATGAGGAGTGAGATCCGCACCGTAAGCATATTATAGGGGTGTTTTCTAAACTTTATAAACTATTATTGTTTTGAATCTTTTGATCTTGACAGATACATTTAATTGAGAACGTAATTTTATCACAATTTGAATAGTATGATGATGGTAAGTGATTAAATACCCATTTGTTGTTGTTTTTTTCTTCTAATAAAGATTAAAGACCCATGTGTTGTTATGTAAAGAATTATATATATATTTGTGAAAATTTATTGCAAATTTTAAAGTTTAAAAAATTAAATGTATATTGTTTATATATAATGAATAAGCATATTTAATTTAATTATATATTTAATGAAAATGATAATTATATTAAAATTTAATAGGGAATAATTTTTATATATTTTAAAATTATAAAAGGAACTGAGATTTTCATTCCATATAATATACTGTACATTACCACTGTTAGCGAAAATATATAGAAAGAATTTATTTATTTATTTTTCAGAAAGGTGAGAGAAAATTCTTTAAAGTGGGTTAAATATAGTTAACGTGCACATAACACTCCTATATTATGAAATTATTAGCATACACACCCTCTTAGACATTTTTAGAAGAGTAAAATGGAAAATCGGATATTACAACAATACTTTATATCAGATTTTTCTCACAATTTTAAGAGAATAAGGGTATTTTTAGCACATTTTTTAATTAGAGGATGAAAGTGCTACTTAGAGTATATATTAGGAGTGTTTTTTGCAATTCAGCCCAAAAAAAATCTACTTTATTTGAATTACACAAACATGACTTATATCAACCAGGTCAGGTCACTTATTGTTATGTTTTGATCAATTTTCTTTCAGATTTGGATTTTTTTGCGGGCACCAAGCTCGGAAGGATCCAGTAAAAAGTGTGTATGAAAAATCAGTCCATGAGAAAATTAGGGATCACCTCATAGGAAGTGTGGTCCTCATATACAATTTAGTTTAGGGACAACTGCATCAACTATCAAGGGCAGATTCAAAAATATATAATGGAATGGACTAATCTATTTTGGGATGGACTAATATTATTAATTTTTTTTTTTTTTTGGATTAAATTAAAATTACCTCAAATAA
This sequence comes from Cornus florida, assembly GCF_030987335.1. NCBI lineage: Eukaryota > Viridiplantae > Streptophyta > Magnoliopsida > Cornales > Cornaceae > Cornus > Cornus florida. Next base: position 22,016,439 of record NW_026775574.1, read on the forward strand.
TTTTTTTTTAAATGGGCTCAAGGCTACCAGAAGCAACCCCTGATCCACCCTTGTACTATTAAAGTCATAAACTACTGTCTTGGCAATTAGAGAACACCATATCCAAATGACTTTTCAGCTGAAGATTTTCGCATTATTGTGTGTCTCCCGTTAATTTAATTGAAATTAATATTTTAATCATCTAGACGGTGAATATGTCAACTTACTCAGTTTTTGTCATTGATTAATTTATGAACAACAATTAACAATTACACATCTATAACCACAAAAATATGAACATAAACTCAAGTAAATAAAGTCAAGTTCAAGAGGTGATACCGGGAGTTTTAGCGTAGAAATCTTATTAGAAGAAAATCACCAAACTATGAAAAATCACCGAGAATCTCTTTCAATCTCGAACAAAACGACTCACTATTTTTGAACCAAAATATAACAAATTCAGGCTTACACCTATTTGGCTTTAACAAGAACTAGTTGTTCAACACATCTGATTTTGTGACTCCCCTGTCCAAACATTCTAAACTTCAGGCTTACTACTCAATTCTTATAAAATGGTTGCTGGTATAATACAAACACTTTTCGAATGCTCAGTCCCCTTCGTAACTCGATCAATTCCTCCTTTCATCAAATTTTGAAACATTTTTCGTGAAAACCCAAGTCATGTTGGACCGGTTCATTTTGTGTAGACTTGAAAAATCTTTATCAAAACTAAATTTTCACAAATCTTTCCACCAAAAAAGGAATTACAAAGTGTCCTTAAACCTCACTGCATACCTTGACTAATATGATGTTCTCTTCAAACCGAAGTATGTTTACACTTTGTCTAACATTATCATTCCGCTTCTGACATTGAGACTAAAAAATAAACATTAAAAAAATTGCAACTTGATTGGCCAGTTTTGACACCAAAAATTGTCAATTACAAATTTATTTCTCACAATTATATGTTTGTCTAGTTACAATTTAATTTTCTTTGTTTTATTAAAGACACTGAAAATTGATTTTTTTCTATTAAACTATTCTTTGTCTCAAACTTAATACCATTATTTTATTTTATTTTATTTTATTTTATTTTTCTAAGAATATAAGAAATTTCAATAACGATAATAAATTTTCGTTTTATGTTATCCAAACTATTAAGATGTTTAAAAAAAAAAATTCATTTCTTTTCCTTTACCTCGAAACGGAACCTATGGACTAATAACTTCGAATTATGATAAAGAATAATTTGAGGAAAAAAAATTATTATAAAGAATATATTGAGGTACAAAGTAAACCCATTAATTCAAATCACTGAGTCGACTTCATCACAACACCACTGGGATTACTCAATAGCCTCACGGTTGCACCTTCCAGTTAATCCCACACTCTGAAATACATCAATCACTATTAATTTTTCATTTTCTCTTTTTGCTTTTCCATTAAGTTAGATTCAATTGTGGACCTTTTTTTTCATAAATTTGAATTAAAATTTTCTGATTTCTGAAGCAACTCTAGCTTCAGCAGTGAGTGATGGTAAAGGGCTTATCAGTGTCAAAAAATAATAATAAGAATAATAACAAATAATAATAATAAAATTTATAAAATTAAAAAATTAAAAATTAAAAAAAAAAATTTCCTTAGGTGGGTATATATTTGAACCCATGAGTTTAGTCCATATGTCTCTACTGACCTACCAATTGGGAAAGAAAGGCCAATATAGCCCATCATGTATGTAATACTGGTCCAATTTTATTAGAATACCTAAACTCAGACGTAAGCCCATCATGTAATACTGGTCCAATCTATTTGGAATTACCTAAATAGCTATACATGATTTGTACCTTTGCCATTGATAAAGCTCAAATTTTGCATCCTTAACCAAGAGTTAGGCAATCAAAGCCCTAGGTAGATATATCTATTGAAGCTTTTGAAATTCCCAATTCCAAATATTGTTTGGGTTCTGCCCATGGAGTCGTGGGGTTTAGGTAGCATGCGTGGCCTTTTGGGTCATCAATATTCAGCCCAAATGGTTACACTTTTGCGTTTATGAGCTTGTTTACAACTTCATCTTAAATTCTAGAGTTTCCACCATCATAGCGTCAAATGTGTCCATCTATGTAGCACGGATACGTGACACGGACACGATACGATATGTATACATGTCAATTTTTTTAAAAATAGGGCACGGGTACAGCGTGGATACGGCTACATATAAATATAATTATTTATTTATTTATATACATCTATTCAGTAATAGTATTATAAAACTTTAATTCATTTATTATGGAGGGAAATTTTCCCACAAATCACAATACACCACATATCAACGAAAAAGAAAAGTCCAACATTGGTATGTTGGTCCAGGAGCCCAATATCCGGCTAAAGCAACTAGTAGTATAGAAAAAAGACACAGAACTTCAAGTCAGCCCAAACAGAGAAAGCAAAGCCCAATCAACCCAACCCGAAGGCAAACACACCAGAAGTAACGCTCATCATAAATGGAAATCACAGAGAATTAGGAGGGATGAATGCCCACGTACGAAACAATTGTAAAAATATATAAATAAGGGGGCAACACCCAATTGAAAGCAGAGTCCTTACCTGTGTTCTTCCATAAACTTGTCTCTCTTTCCTCATTGTTCTTCAGTTATTTATTCTGAGCAATCTTGTATTTAGTGTTCGGGTGTTTAATTCCTCAAATTGGATCCAATGTTGAGTTCGAGATTTTTTGCACAAACATTTATAATTTCTATACTAAAAATTACTTTGGAATGAATTAAAAATAGAATTATGTCATTATTGTAATGATTTTAATATCATATAAACCATTATTTCATTATTTTATTCATATTATTTTCAAGATTATTAGTTAGACTTGTGTTAGAAATATCTAGAAAGTGTTGGCGAAGTGTTCAGAAAATATGGGCGAAATGTCCGAAATAATAAAATTAATTTTTATTTATGGATACGTATATAAAGTGTACGGGTACGATACGAAAATACGACTCTTTTATAGAAGTGTCCGTACTTCTTAGATTTTTATTCACTTAATGCATAAAGGGAAGCAAAACAGATGTACAACAACACAGGATGCATGAAGTGGGACCCAAATTAATCCCACGAGCATCTGCCAAACCCTCAAGGCGGAACAAATTAACGTAAAAAGATGATATTGAATCTCCATTTTTGAGTCACCAAATGACACAACTATGAAACATTGAAAATGAAGAAATATATATTGCATTATTCAGTATAAGCTGACTATCTTTTTTCAACTAAATTCGATTCTTTTTAGTAATACATCATGTTCACACCATTAAAGACTTGGCCAATAAAATCTTACCAAATGAAGTGCTGTCCAGATAAGGTTTAATCAGATGTTACATAAAAGATTATATAGGCTGATTGGTTTAAAGTCTGCATTTTCTCACGGTCTTACGACATGCGGTTGTCTGGTGAGGAACAAATATACATGCGTGTGTGAAGGGCTTACAATGGAAAGCTAAGAAATGTACAGTGTCAATGATGCCAGGAGAATTCTAAAATGTGGTTATAGAACACTCCAAAAGAATAACTATACAATGTTAGATTACTCCAAAGAGTTACAGAATACTCTTTGACAACTCTATAGAATTCTAGGCAAGCTCACATTTATACAGACAAGTTTAGAATTCTTAAATTTATTTATTATTTTTTTTTATAATTGGTTGTTGAAATTCTTAATTTTCAATTGTGTAGAAAAGCTCAATTGTGTTAAGAAGTTCTAATTTTCGAGTCTAATGTAGACATTAGACTCTGATTTGGGGCGAGTTTCTCATTCTTCATTCCCATTCCCGTTTAAATTTGACACCCCCAAAACCGCTCTATAACCGATTATTTTTTTACCCTTAATCCCATAGCCGCCCCCGCTTGCCCTGCCCCTCTTTAGAAGATAGGAATGAGTAGGGTTTATTTAGAAGTGTCTATATATAATATAATATGATATTTATATATATAATATGTTTAATCAGTAAGTATAATAATATGACAGGACTAATAAGAATAATTCTATATGTTATTAGAGTGGTTGCGGGATGGGGGTAGCCCCACTCTGCCCCCGTCCCAAATCTGGCCGATTTTTTTTTCCAACCCCCATTCCCACCACATTTAAATAAATGATGTCCAAACTCGTTTTAAACAGAGTAAAAGCAGGACAATTTTCCATCAAATTGAAAAAAATTGCCATCCCTGAGCCCAGGCATCCCCGTCAGGCATAGTAGCTATCGGGTTTATCTTACATTTAGGTGTCTAAAGAATGCACAATTGAAAGGGTTTCACTTTGTTTATAATGGAATAAGTACACAAACTGAGAATTGAGGAGGCCTAATATGGGATATTATTGTTTATTCTCTATGGTGGACAATTATATAAACTACTTTTAAAGTCATATACCACTGGCTTGGCAATAAGAACACCACAACTTTTTAATTATTTAATTATTGATTGAAACGAATTTTCAACCCAATATCTTCAATTATCACTTTGTCTAATTACAATTTATTATTTATTTATTTTGTTTTATTGAAGCTACTGAAGCTAGATCTTGGTTCAATTTTTAACACATTCTTTATATGGTTCCATTTAAAGCTTTTGTTGCTCCAACATGCGTTAGCTTTTGAACTGAAGGAAAGCTAATTATACCATTGAGGGATGTAGTTCAGTAATTTATTTTTATTTTTATTTTTATTTATTTATTTATTTATTTTTATCGTAGGTGTTCTGGCCAACTTGTACGCATCTCGACTAATCTTACGAGGCCATGAAGTTAACGATCGAATAAACGTCCAGTGACCCTAAGAATGTAGTTCAGTATTAATAGTATTTATTTTTTTTTTTCAAAATAAAAGGTGAAGTTTTAAATTTTTTGTCATAATTAAACAAAATAAAAATAAAATTAATTATATTATCGGGGAGAAAGTTTAAAATAATAAAACAAAAAAGAGTTTTATAGAGAACAGAAGTTCTTATATTGATTAAAATATGACCTTTTCTTAATCTATTTTTATGTTTCCATGTGTTCATTATCTTTTAAAATGTCTCTGTCACCTCTCTAATTTAAAAAATATATATATATAAAGAGCACAAGATGAAATATGTGGTTATTTGTACAAAAGAAGAGGGAGCAGTTGTTCTTACTCATTGCGTTTCAATAGAAATCACAGCACAATATAAAATTATAGATAGTTACGACATTGTCCCCAATTAAAAAGAATTAGTAACACCACTTAAGAAACAAGATTTTAAAAATTTAATATCAACCCATAAATAAAAACAAATCCCACAAATCTATCTTTTTTTATCAATAATAACATATATAGAATACTCTCTGAATGGAACATCTCCCCTTCTTCTTGTCGACCTCCACCTCGTCCACCAGATTGAAGTTTTGCTAGCAAAGACGTCGGCTTACATGCCTTAAAGTGCACCGGATTGTAAGGCAAATAACCTCCATTAACGGAATTACCGTTCGTGATTTCAGGTTATTAGCTTTTGTTATGTATTGGGTCAATTAAATGGGCCTGGTCATTTGGTTTTGCCCAAAATTGGGCTGCTTCCCTAAAAGGGCTGTTTGGCTAATTGGCCCATACTGTAATTATTATTTTCATTTCAATGAATTTGCTTTAAATTCCAAAAAATAAATAAATAAATAAATAACATATATAGAACTAATGAAAACCGACTTCTCTTCCCACTTAGGCACACAATCCATGTTTTTGAGATAAAGACAGGAAATACTTTTTTCCTAGTGGTGTAATTTCTTCATGTATTTTTATGCCTTTAGTCAGATTAATAATGATGTAAATAATATCAGTTAAACTTACTCCAAGTTTTAACTTTCAATTAATGATTTCCTTGTGATCCAATATACCGTCATAATATGAGTCGAAATTCTGTACGATAAAACACGATTTAGTTGTGTTAAGGACAGAGAATTCACTACAGCGGAAAACCTACAGCTATTGTCAAACTCAACCAAAAATCAATATTAGTGGGAGATTGAAACTTACTTTAAACTTTCAAGTTCGGACCTGAACCAATCAATGATTTTACTTTATCTAATAATCATGTGTCTAATGAAAGAAAGGGCATTATAGCACATCATGTAGTACTGGCCCAATCTAATTGGACTACCTAACTTCTCAGACATAATCTATATAATTACCTTAGCTATATTATTATGCAGAAAGTGACTACAGATAAAGCTCAAATTTGGGTTTTAGGTTGCATGCATGGCCTTTTGGGTCAAATCTATATTCAGCCCCGAATTTCTCACTATTATTATTATTTTCTCACTATTTATACCGAACACTTATAGTGAATTGTCTAACCGAAGAATTTTTAATTAGTTATTTATATAAAATACAACTAAGTGAAGGGCTTCACTTTCTTATTTGTTACATAATTAGCCAATTAAAAGAATATATCTAACGATTCATTGCAACTATTCAATAAAAGAATAATTTTCTTTTTTTCTTAAAGTAAGTATATGGGCCCCATAACACAAGCATCAGTCAAGTCAGAAGTGTGGTTAGAAAGCGAGACTTCAAGAACTTACTTCCTGGATTACATTGCCAATGCCGTTATGCCTCTGGATAGCTTGAACATTATTGAATACTTCCATCGTTTTACCTTTTCATTTTTATTTGTCTCAAAATAAGTGTCACGCTTGAAAAGTTACTATTTTTTGTCATATTATCAATTTAACCTTCTTACATCGTACATTTAAAAAGTAATCCGTTACATCCATCCAGTAAAGATAAATTTGGTAATTCATTCGGTACTAATACAATAAAATAATTATAAAAATCATTCTCTTAAAAAATTAAATTTTAAACAAAAGATGCTTATTTTGGAACCGATAAAATAGCATTGTCTAAGCAACTATTTGGATTGGAGTGTGTTGACACTAAAATCGGCTGGTTAGAGCCGATCCGGAATTGGTGTAGTGCGAGCGTGCCAGAACCAGTTGTATGGTTCAATTATGAATTGTCAACCTGTAGTCTTTTTGAGAAATTTGACTATCAGACGATTATAGGAGAAAGAGAACAAAAATACTCCTTAATGAGTTCTAATTGCCTTAGTTAAAAGGACTTTTCAATGAATAATTTATAGTAATGTTGAGAGAATAGAAAGGGGAGGAAAACAGATATAGAAAGAATATAAAGAGTGAGAAAGATTTAGAGGGAAAGAGATAGAACGAGAGTAAAAGAGGGAGGGATAGAGAGAAATAGCAAAGATGCTATTTTGGGAAAGAGCTTGAGAAAGCAAACAAATAATAAAATGATTATGAGGGTGCTAGACCTCTATTACAGCATGCCTCCTTATTTATTTATAGAATAAATGGTAAAACAAATTCCTAAATACAAGCATTCTAATTGTATTATAATACAACTAAATAATTATTCAAATCAAACTAATCATAACTGAATAATAATTCTTAACTAAATTTAAATATAGGATACATATATAACTCTTATCTAATTTATTTAAAGTTCAAAAATCTTCTATCCGATCTGCAGTACCGTTGCATGTAGCTTTGTTCTTGTGTAAAACTATTCCATGTCACTCAAACCAAATTCTATCTGCTGCACTTTCAAACACAATCCAGGCGAAGCCCAATCTTCCTCTAATCTGCATTATAGCTAACCCAATTGTAGTCCAAGTCTATTGTTCACCAGGCTTTATATTCTTGGCCTATATAATCTGTATACCAAATTGAATTCTTTTTTTCCAGCCCAATCTCTTGAAGTCTTGCATATTATAGGAAATCCTTATGATTGACTTAGGATTTATTGATTTAAGCATATATGTTGTGTATGTATTTTGTGTAGGATTATTAATGTTTTATAGAACTCTTATTGATTTGAATTACTATACCATTGTTATGATAATTCTACATTCTAGTTAATTACTATTGGTAATTGTAATTATTTTAGAAGCTTAATATTATAATGTTGTAATCTAGTATATAAAACTTATTATTAAAGTATGATTTAAATTGATAAGTTGGTGGTATTGTATTGCACATTATATCATGTTAAAGACTTGTCATTTATTATGCCATTCTAGACTTGGAACCCTAAGACATGGGTTGTGTGGTTTCAAAATACTTGTACATGGAATATGGTATATATGCCTTAATATTGTGTATAAGTTTTGAACTTGATATATTTTGGATTCTCTTGAGGCATTGTTACAAGTGACAAAGCTAGAGTTTGGCTCTAGTGCGGGAGGTATGAGTTCTCCCCATTTATAGTGCGCACTAGGGTGGTATTCCCAGTGGGTTAATACCCGGAATAATCGTTTAGTTCTTGACTTTACCCAAGATTTGATGTCCAAGTATTCTACTAATTGATTTCGCATTAAATTCCAAGTTGACAACCAATGCTTAATTGTAACTTGTGATTTTGGTTATTGGCGAATTAATGTTGTTAAGTACATTGATATTGTTATTGTGATATGATTGAATCATTGTATTAGTCTAGGATAATCCTTTAGAACACCTTAAACATAGACGTTAAGTGGAATGCTCCCTTGTATCCGTCTATATTGATCTTGCAATGATGTTGAAACTTTAGGGTATACGCATATGCTTCTTCCTACGAGTAACTTGATCATTCACCCTAGTGGTTTGGGTTGTTTTACAGATAAGGAGACTATGTTCTTGGATGCTCATCATCTTTAGAGGCTTATGAGCAATTTGAAGCATTTTTGTATATTAACATGCAAATGTTTAGCATGCTTTACTTTTGAAGTCATATTTTATATACCATGGGTGTATGGTATTTTAGAAGCTAATATAGCTTCCTTGATGTGTAATAATACTTAAGTATTCATTTTTGACATTATAAGCATGTTTATTTTAGCACTTGTGTTCATTTGGTACCAACTTTTGCTACAAAAATGTATTTTCACCAACTTTGGAGGTTTGGCATATGAAATTCTTGTAATAGACATGTATAAGGCTATAAGTTGTTGTAATACATTCATTTATTCATTTTAAGCTTGTTGACATGCTCACATACGCAAATCTCATTGAAAATTAGTTTTAAACTTTCATTTTTGAACCAATTCATGAGGGGATTTGAAGCATGGGTTGAACCTTAACACATTTGGCATATAGCAGGTCTTACAGTAGCTTTTCGAGGTGTTTCGGTCGTCCGAAACTCCATTTCGGTCGATCGATGGCTTCTGAAAAATTCTTTGTACAGTAAATCACTCATTCCAGTAGGCTTTTGCACTGTTCAGGGTTATTTCGGTCGACCAAAACAACCTCCTCTAAAAAAAACATGCTTTCAACAAAATTATGTATAGTTCGGTCGTCCGAAACTCAATTTTGGTCGACCGAAATAGCTTGCATTCACGCAGCCTCTCTGTTATGTTTCAACACTGAAGTTCCAACTTCAAAGGGTCATAACTTCTTCGTTTCTAATCCAAATGTGGTGATTCTTGAGTCTAAACTCAAGGATTTTGAGTCAGCTTTACAATGGTATCAATGCCATTCTCATATTCCAATCACAGTGAAAATTATTCATATTTTAGTAAGGTGGGGTCAGTTTTTGCTTAAACCGAGAAATGGCCTTTTTATGAGATTCTTGGTCAATGTTCTTGGAACCCCTTGGAATGTTGTGAAATAATTAGATTAGGCTGTATTCACCTTGTTTGACTTATTTAGAGTCCATTTTCTCATTTTATTTGTGAATTGACCTTTTTGCCCTTAATTGACGAATTTTGTTCTATTTTGACTCTCGTTAGCTCTTTTACTCTCCTTAAGTTCCGTGACTTTATGGAAGGTCACATTGGTGTCTTAGGGATGATTTATATCTCTAGAGACTTGATTTATCTTTTTCTTCCGCATTTTGAATCCATTATCGAGTTAACTTTCGGGCCATCACTGACGCACCGGGTTGAAAAACTTGGACTGTTACATGGTTGGCTTTCCAAAAAAAACTACCCCACTATTGTCCCACATCGACCAAGTTATTAAAAAAGTACCCTAGGAGTAAGTTAGATATAGTAACTATTTTTGACGAGTGCTTTGCATTTCACCGAAAATGAGACTTCGCTGGCGGCTAGTGGCTTATTGTGCTCGGCTTCCCTTCTCAGCACGGTTGCCGCCTCCGGCTCTGCTACCGTCTTAGCTATATAGTAATTTGTAAGGAGTCACCTAGTCTAATGAGGAAGGTGAATGATTTGGTAACTTATACAAGCTCGAAAGCTAACTGTTAGAGTTGTATAGGGGTTAAAAATCTCGGTGCACCAGCATACGATGTAACGACATTGGCAGCTGTTGGATCAGTATTGATAAGGGAAGGGAACTGGTTTGGTGCGCCCAGTGTGCAAGGCACATGCAGCGCGCGTGTAGTTCGCATGCATGGGTGTTGAACCGGTCAAAGGCTTTTACAGAAGCAGGAGCCTACACAAACATGAAATTCCATTCCGATGACAAAAGGGAATGAAAACTTAAAATGCCTCTTTTAATTCAATTGCTTCTCGAGATGGGATTTGCGACTGACGTTTTTCAGTCACCTGCAGGCATCAAAACCTTTACATAGATCTTGGGATTTTAGAGGAGTCATTCCTGAAATAGTTCAACACTATGGCTCATTCGTGACATACCTTGGATTTAGGATACTGTGATACCCCTCAGATCCGAGACGCGGGTTGATCAGGCCCAGGCCCAAACCCGAGGAATATCGAACAATTAATATGTTAAAATGAACGCGGAATACAAAATAATGAATTAAAGAAATAAATAATAATGCTGAACGAATACTAAATAAAAACAATCTCAGTCATTAATCATTAAAACCAAACTTCCCAAAACCTCCAATTCATACAACTCGTGAATCCATCCAATGGACCCTTAATAAAAGCCCAAATTGAAACTGAAATAAAAACTAAAGCTAAATATACAGAGTAGTCCTACGTAGTCGGAGGAATCAATATCTGTATCTGCTCTGCATGTCCAAGCTCTAACTCTGGAACTGACGAACACCTGAAAAATAAAGGAGTGGGTCAGGCCCACATGCAAGTCCTGATCTACTACAATCCAACAGTAATCCGATACGCAGATACATCCTAGGAAGACTCAACAATAGTTAAAGTAGTCCATATATGTATATAGTACACACTATAGGACGCTCGCTAGTCCAGTAGGTCTGTCTCAGCCTGAATAGAAGGCAACATGCAAATACGCACCCTAAGGTGGGCATGAGTACCTAAACCTACCAGGGAATAACACATATGTCCAGTTATCCATCCTAGGCAATATACGCGCCCTAACCATGGTCATGAGACTCAAGTTCATACCACGGCACCATATAATATATATATATATAAAGTCCGTACTCCTCATAATACAAAATACCATCCATCTGTGTAGTGGTTTGATGTATGTATAACAAATCCATCCTGAAACCATAGTAAGTCATTCAATTCTCAATTGATATGACACAAGTATGAGATGGACTTAACCTTTATGGTTAATCCATACCTCAATCCAGATCAGGTAGGACTTAGAGTTTAAACTAATCCGTCCCTAGAATAAGTAGGTCTTAGTGTTTTGAACTAAGCTGTCCCTAATATGCTACCGTCCCATACCGGTGCATATACACATACATAAGTAGGACTTAACTTTTATTATTAATCCAACTTATTTCCAAATAGGTAGGATTTAGTATTTTTAACTAATCCGTCCCTAGTATGCCACCGTCCCATACCGGTGCATACAATTCTCCAGATAGCATAGTTAATAAAACGACACTATATATATCTAACAACCATCCTTTAAAACATGCATCAATATAAATTAATACATATCCAACAATATTAGGCAGTCATTGTAGAGTCTAAAATCCAATTCAAATAATGTATACAGCTAAAACAAGTATAAGCATTCACATCCTCCAAAATATCCATACACTGATGCAGTTGAATAACAAAGTGAATATTAATTTGATCCAACACAAGCATGGTTAAGTTCAAGTAATCCATGTTACTTACAATGCTATCCAAATATGATTAATTAAAATTAAATCACATATAAACAATCCTCCAAGTTCCAAAGTGTAAGTTGATTAACATTCAAAGTTCAACATGTAGGATCTTCCCCTAACTGTACACTGTCCATACCTTGATCCATTTATGAATCATTGTTTACCTATATTCTTACAGGTCTAAAACAATAATATGCATCATTTAAGACAATTTAAACGAAGTGCTAACACTCTATGTAGTCCAATCAGTGCACAAAACCCAAACTGGCGTTTAAAACTAAAAATCCCAACTGAGCAAGCTAAGTTACAACTGAGCAGCCTCAGTTGCTAACTTAGGGGGCTGAATTGCTAACTTAGGCGCCTCAGTTGCGAACTTAGGCGCCTCAGTTAGTGCTGAGGTCTTCTTCCTCGTCCGTTCAGCCTCTGTAAACCCTACAACTTCATTGTTAAGGCCCCTAAGCTTCAACCTAAGTCCCATACATCCATACTAAATTATTTTAAGTGTTTTAGTAGGTAAAGATTCAAGTTAAACCACAAATTATATATAAAGATCTAAGAAAATAATGAAATCAAGCACAAGTATATATAACCATAAAACTCTCAGTTTTAATCCGTTAAGCATGCATGATTACTTTGTTTTACCATTAGTTAAACTCCCGGAGTCTAGCTAGGCATGCACAGAACACAGATTAAAGGGAAAGAATAGAATAAAGACTTGCCTTAGATTTCAGTCCAGAAATCTTAAACCTCCGTCTCTGAGTTTTCGTCAAAGTCCTAGGCTGCCGTTAAACACCTCCAGTGCTCTTGGTTCAACCCAGAAGCACTCCACCCCTTCCTCCTTGAACCTCTCTATAAACCTCTCCTCTCAAGGTTCACTATCTATTTCTCTCCAATTCTTTCTCTGTTGCTTACTGTGTTTTCTCTCTGTTACGTGAATAGGGTTAACAAACCCTTGGCAGACGTATTGTGATACCCCTCGGATCCGAGACACGGGTTGATCAGGCCCAGGCCCAAACCCGAGGGAATATCAAACAATTAAAGTATTTTAAAACGAACACAGATGACAAAAAGAACAATAAAGATAGAATAAAACTGAAAGAAACATTAATTATAAAATCCTCCATGTATAACTGAAAATTGAAACTCCAATCCTCCAAAACTTCAAAGTTACAACTTGGGAATCCACTGATGGACCCCTAACTAAAAGTTCAACTGAGAATGAAACTGAAAATAGATAATACTAGAAACATCGAGAGAAGTCCTACGTAATCAGATGAAAGTGAGACTGTCCTCGACAAGCACGATCAAGCTCTAAGGCTGGAACCGTCCTGTACCTAAAAAGAATAATAAATGAGTGGGTCAGACCCACGAGCAAGCTCTAATCTAACTGCAATCCATACAGTGACCCGATACGCAGATACACCGTAGACACCTCACAATATCTATCTAGTCCATACGTATAAATATATCCACACTAAGGGACATTCACTAGTCTATAATAGGGGTCTCAACCTGAATAGAAGGCAACATGCGAATACGCACCCAAAGGTGGGCATGAGTACCTAGATCTAACAGGGTACACCTCAACCTATTATAACCAGCTACGCATCCACTGCATATACGCACCCTAACCAACAAGTCTGAGACTCAAGCTCAACTCGTGGTACCATAAACATATATATAAAATCCGTCCAAATCCAAGGTAAGCAGTTTAACAATTTATTAAACTGACCTACATTAAACCAACTAGTTAGTCACTCAACTTATTCAGTGGATATAACTTAACTACCATCCGTTAATCCAGGAAGTCATCCAACTTGGTTACAGCTGATCTGACTTAGTCACAATTAGGATTCGATATCTTACAATCCATTCCATTAATCCATTAGGTTAGGTCTTAGCGGTTTGAAGCTAAACCATCCCTAGTATGCCACCGTCCCATACCGGTGTATATAATCCTCCATATCAATGCCAATTACAATATAGAAATCATAATTTAGTAAATTACATTCCAAAACATTATCCAAATAATTGCAGGAAGATATTTGATGTTCTAGCAATTAAAAATCCAAACGATAATCCATATCATTGCAGAAAGTATTTACAATTTCAACAATTGGCCTCCAAAGCATGCATAGGTCAACTTCAATACATCAATGACCCTATAATGTATTTAGAACAATTTATAAACATATTAGATCCCATTGGAATGCTCAAAAATAAGCTTGAGCAATTAAGTCTTCTTCCATCCCTTAATCGTGTACAATGTGCATAAATTTTATACCGTTTGTTCCGTTAATTTAGAGGTAAACTTTAATCAATTAAAAGACCTCTTAATACCCGAAGTTAACTTCTTAATCACCATGGCAAGTCCCAATATGTTTTTTAAACAGTTCCCACACACAACAGCTTCAAACAGTGCATTAAACACCTTCTGGAAGCAAACTAAGCGAGAACAGGTATGAACAAAAGGGGAGCCGGCTCCAATTTTTATTGGAGCCTGCTCTACTTGGGTAGAGCCGGCTCTACACTTCCTAGAGCCGGCTCTACACTAGGGGGGAGCTGGCTCCCTCCTCCATGGAGCCGGCTCTCTCCCTCTCTCAGAGCCGTCTGTCCGTCTGTGCCCTCTGCGACCTTCTTCTTCAACGCCGGCCGCTTCCCATCCATTTTATTTAGTTTTAGACTGTTCCCAAGGGTCCTAACTATGTCCAATATAATCCCCATGGAGTGTTTACAACAGTTGAAATCAAAAACAAAAACTACAAATTCCACAGACAAATCACGCTTAGGAAAACAACTACTGTAATGAACTTAAAAAACCATCACCGAATTCATTCAAGGTAAAGATAAGGTTAAATTGACATACAAAAACATGCTTAATTCAATTATTGATCCATTAGAACCCTAGAGTATGTCTAGGTGCACAGAACACAGGCCAACGGGAAGGAGGAAGAAAAGAACTTGCCTGAAGTTTTGGACTCAAAACTTGTCGCCGTCTTCCCAACGTCCGGTAACCACTACAACACTGTCTAGCCTCCTAATACCTCCTTGGTCCTCTCTGTACACTTCCTCTTAAGCCTCACTCTGTTTTCCCCACAACTGCTCTCTGTTTCCCTCTCTGTATCTTTGGTGCGTGAATAGGGTTTTTTTTTTCCAACCCTTGATACAGAGTAATCATATATATATAGGTGTAAAAACATAAACCCTAATCCGTGTTTAATCCGAGACAGAGCCCTAATTCTAAACCTAGTCGGCCCATGAAACTACCTTTGCTACGGCTTACCTAAATGTGAAATTTCCAACCCCAAAGTTAACTGTAACTTAACACCGCATTAAATAAAAACAATTAAATAATTAAATCCGCTTAACTAATTAATTTCAATTAAAAACCCAATTAAATAATTAAAAATACTTAATTCAATTTAAAACACATGAACAACAAGTAAACCAAATAATCACATAAAACAATTTAATTCAAATTTCAAATAACCAATTAAATAAAAATGCGATAAAGATAATAAAATAAATTAAAAGGCAATACAATAAATATGTTGAAAATGCCGAGACTATCCTTTTTAAAATTAGGGGTATTACACGTATACTTAGGTATTTATAGGCTTTATTGGAAACCTTAAATTAAATCCTAAACCAACTGTATGTGTCGGCTCAAATCCTAGACATGATTTAATTACAAGCAGAAAGAAACCCTAACTCTAATTAATTAATTAATTCTCCTAACTTAATTCAATTTAAAACAAATAATTAACAATAAAACAAATTATTCAATTTAAAACAAATAATTAACAAACAAATATAATTAAAACCCCAATTAACTCAAGTAACAAACAAAGAAAAACAATAGAAATCTTTAAAATGCAATTAAATAATTAATTAAAATACCAGGTCTATCCTTTTAAAATTAGGGGTATTACATTCTTCCCCCCTAACAAAAGAAATTCCGTCCTCGGAATTCGCTCTTACCTTCTTCCCATAATTTAGGAAATTGCGAGCGAATGACATACTCCCACTCTCAAGTGGACTCAGCCTCATTGTAATGACTTCACTGAACGCGCACTAAAGGAATAACCTTATTACGAAGAATTTGATCCCTAGGTCGACAATACAACACGGTAGCTCCAAATATGTTGCATCCGGCTGCAACGCAATCTCCCCTACATCGGTATGTTGATACCGATCCTCATCTCGCAGAAATTTCCGCAACATGGCAACATAGAACACATTGTGTACGCGATCCAAATTATCCGGCAATGCCAACCTATAAGCTATAGCCCCAACTAGATCCGTAATCATGAAAGAACCGACAAACCGTAGTGACAACTTTCCTTTCTTCCCAAAGCGCATTACTCCTTTCATAGGAGACACTTTGAGTAGAACATGATCCCTAACTCCAAAGCACGAGTGCAACGATCCGCATAACTCTTCAGCCTACTCTGGGCACTGCGCATGCGATCCCTAATAAGAGCAATCTTCTCAAAAGTATTCTTGATGAACCCAGGACCCAAAAATCTACTTTCACCAATCTCCATCCAACAAACAGGTGATCGACACGGTCGGCCGTACAACGCCTCAAACGGTGCCATCCCAATAGTCTTCTGGAAACTATTGTTATAAGCAAACTCCACAAGTGGCAAATAATCCTCCCAGTGGCCTTTGAAATCAATAACACACGAACGCAGCATATCTTCCATGATCTGATTCACCCTCTCAGTCTGTCCATCAGTCTGAGGATGATAAGCAGTACTAAGGTGCAACTCTGTACCCAAGGCCTGCTGAAAACTCTTTCAGAATCCAGACACAAAGCTCGAATCCCGGCCCGATATAATAGACAACGGAATACCATGTAGCTTTACAATCTTTGCAATGTAAAGCCTTGTCAACTGCTCCGAAGTGAAGTCCGTGCGAATAGGTAGGAAATAAGCTGATTTGGTCAACCTATCCACGATGACCCAAATGGGATTGTGACCCTTGAAAGAATTGGGCAATCCCTCCACAAAGTCCATAGAGATGCTCTCCCATTTCCACTCCGGTATCGATAGTGGTTGTAGAGCTCCTGGCGGCCTCTGATGATCAATCTTAAACATCTGACAAGTACTATATTGAGAAACAAACAGAGCAATGTCCCTCTTCATACCTGTCCACCAAAACTGCCGCTTCATATCCTGATACATTTTGTCTCCGCTTTGATAAACAGAGAACTCAGAGTGGTGAGTCTTAGTCATCACATCCTTCCTCAAATCATCAGCAGAAGGTATCACCAAACGTCCCTTGTACCTCAAACCTCTGTCAGTCCCAACATGATAAAATGGAACCTTCCCAGAAGTTATCTCTGCAACTTTGTCGATACACTGCTGATCGGTGAGTTGTGCTTGTAAAACCTTACGAATGATGGAAGGTGTAATGACCATGCAAGCCATAAAAGTGTCCGACAACTCATCTACATTCTTCAAAGCATTCCACTCAGTGGTGAATAAGGCAGAAAGACTACCAACAGGTCGGCGACTGAGTGCATCCGCCACCACATTCGCTTTTCCTGGATGGTACTGTATAGAAAAATGATAATCTTTCACAAACTCCAACCACCTGCGCTGTCGCATATTCAGCTCTCGCTGAGTGAATAAGTACTACAGACTCTTGTGATCGCTAAACAACCAGAAAGACTCACCCAACAGATAATGCCTCCAAATCCGTAAGGCAAAGACCACAGCTGCCAACTCTAAATCATGTGTTGGGTAATTAAGCTCATGAGGCTTAAGCTTACGAGATCCATATGAAATTGGTCGCTCCTCCTGCATCAAAACACATCTAAAACCCTGCAAAGAAGCATCTGTGTAGACAAGATACTCTATCCCGCTCTGTGGGGTAGACAAAACCGGTGCAGAAGTCAACCTAGTTTTCAGCTCATCAAAAGCTTTCTGACAATGTTCATCCCAGACGAACCGTACACCCTTTTTAGTCAAATGAGTGAGTGGTCCCGCTATCTTGGATAACCCCTGGATGAACCTACGATAATATCCTGCCAAACCGAGGAAACTCCGAATCTCGGTAGGTGAAGTAGGCTGGCCTCACTCACCCACTGCTGATACCTTGGCCGGATCTACAGCTATCCCCCTTTCTAACACCACGTGACCCAGAAACTTCACTTCCCGCTACCAAAATTCACACTTCTCGAACTTGGCATATAACTGGTGTTCACAAAGCGTCTGCAAGACTATGCGAAGATGTCCAGCATGGTCGTCCTCAGACCTAGAATAGATCAAGATATCGTCAATAAAGATAATGACAAACTGATCCAAATAAGCCCGAAAGACTCTGTTCATTAAATCCATGAACACTGCAGGTGCATTACTCGTCCCAAACGGCATTACACGAAACTCATAAAAACCATATCTTGCGAGAAACGCTGTCTTAGGAACATCCTGCTCCCTAACCCTCAATTGATAATACCCAGAACGTAGATCAATCTTGGAGAAGTATGTGGCTCCCCGTAACTGATCAAACAAATCATCGATCCTGGGTAGAGAGTACTTGTTACGAATAGTAACCTTGTTCAACTCCCTGTAATTTATACACAAGCGAAGCGAACCATCCTTCTTCTTCACAAATAGAACAGGTTCTCCCCAGGGTGAAGTACTCCTACGGATAAAACTCTGGCTGATTAACTGCTGAATCTGATCCCTCAGCTCTCTCATCTCCACTGGTACCATCCTATATGGTGCCCTAGCAATAGGCGTAGTGCCCGGAGCTAAGTAAATAACAAAGTCGATCTCACGACTAGGTGGCAACCCTGGAATCTCCTGAAATACATCCGGAAAGTCCTGTCCAATTGGTATACGATCTAATGATACAGTAACCTCCTCATCCGTTTCCTCCTCCACATGGAACAAATAGATGCTACCGCCCCCCCTTAGAACGTGGCATAGCTACAACATACATATCCTAACCAATTATGGTGAACACAATAAACCCCTCCAAAACAAATAACTTGAGCATGGCAGTGATAACCAATCCATCCAAGTATCACATCATAAGTGTGCATGTCCAGGACCAGTAGATTTGCTAGAAATCTGAGTCTACCAATATCTAGTGTCACAGGCCCATCACTCTCATGAAAAATGGCTGTATTGCCTAACAGTATAAAAATATCCTGAGGTCTATTGTATATGTGTGTCACCACCCAATTCATGAAAATCCCATGATTCTGAATACTCCATAGAGTAAAACACATAAGGTAAAAATAAAATGCTCCATAATCTTCCCATTTTTAGATTATCATTCTATCTTGGGAATTCCTCCTTCTAAACCAAACCTAACATATTGACTTACACAAGCTCTTGTATAAGCTTCTGGAAAATCGTCCCGTCTCAACACAACGTACATGTACGCAAATACTTGGATGCCTGTCCAAACCAACCACTCCACTGTGACAGTCATTTATTATCACAACATACACATTCTAATATAGTCTAATAAAACCATATGTGTATAAATCCAACAATACCTTCATAAACTACAAAAGAGATAGCCAAAGCCGCTAGTTTACTTTATTAAAACTTTTCCAAACCATAAACTTCCAAAAGAATAATCATAAAATATTCTTTAACAAAACTAGTGTATGCCATCTAAACAGTACTACTCTTTAAATAACACTTCCACTCTTACTAGTAATGAAATTTATATCACTCCTAGAAGAGCATTCATTCTTGAACTCCGGTAACCTCCATCTTGGACGCTCCGGTATCTCCTCCATCCTGACCTTTTTCAAGGTCTTCCTCTCCGCTTGACTCAGCTTTGAGCGCCACTGAAGTTGTGTTAGGTCCACAATGTGGTGGCCAATCCCGCACACAAGAAACCTTCATTGCCTTATACTCCGAGACTACACTGACTTGATACAAGTTCTTGGTCTCCAGTTTTGCCTTCTTGGTCGGCCGTCGCAGAGGAATCGTCGGAGTAACCTTTCTCCTCTTCTAGTCCCTCTTTGCTTTCATCGCGGACCACAACCTTCTCCTAGTGCCAAACATCCTGAAATTACAGAATAAGATTGACATCAGTACTTTCTAAACGTACGTACCGTAAAGGAATTCAACGAATCCTAAACTTAAGCTCTAATTAAAAGAAAACACTACGCGGAAGACTTAATATGAAACACCCTAGAGACACTTGAACCTGGAGTGCTCTGATACCAATTGTGATACCCCTCGGATCCAAGACGCGGGTTGATCAGGCCCAAACCCGAGGGATATCGAACCATTAATATATTAAAACGAACACGGAATACAAAATAATGAATTAAAGAAATAAATAATAACGCTGAACGAATACTAAATAAAAACAACCTCAGTCATTAATTATTAAAACCAAACTTCCCAAAACCTCCAATTCATACAACTCGAGAATCCATCCAGTGGACCCCTAATAAAAGCCCAAACTGAAACTGAAACTGAAACAACTGAAATAAAAACTAAAGCTAAACATATAGAGTAGTCCTACGTAGTCGGAGGAATGAATATCTGTATCTGCTCTGCACGTCCAAGTTTTAACCCTGGAACTAACGAACACCTGAAAAATAAAGGAGTGGGTTAGGCCCACATGTAAGTCCTGATCTACTACAATCCAATAGTAATCCGATAAGCAGATACATCCTAGGAAGACTCAACAATAGATAGAGTAGTCCATATATGCATATAGTACACACTATAGGACGTTCGCTAGTTCAGTAGGTCTGTCTCAGCCTGAATAGAAGGCAACGTGCAAATACGCACCCTAAGGTGAGCATGAGTACCTAGACCTACCAGGGAACAATACTTTTGTCCAGTTATCCATCCTAGGCAATATACGCGCTCTAACCATGGTCATGAGACTCAAACTCATACCACGGCACCATATAATATATATATAAAGTCCGTACTCCTCCTAATACAAAATACCATCCATCTATGTAGTGGTCTGATATATGTATAACAAATCCATCCTGAAACCATAGTAAGTCATTCAATTCTCAATTGATATGACACAAGTATGAGATGGACTTAACCTTTATGGTTAATTCATACCTCAATCCATATTAAGTAGGACTTAGTGTTTGAACTAATCCGTCCCTAGAATAGGTAAGTCTTAGTGTTTTGAACTAAGCTGTCCCTAATATGCCACCGTCCTATACCGGTGCATATACACATACATAAGTAGGACTTAACTTTTATTGTTAATCCAACTTATTTCCAAATAGGTAGGACTTAATATTTTTAACTAATCCGTCCATAGTATGCCACCGTCCCATACCGGTGCATACAATCCTCCAAATAGCATAGTTAATAAAACGATACTATATATATCCGACAACCATCCTTAATAACATGCATCAATATAAATTAACACATATCCAACAATATTAGGCAGTCAGTTGTGAACTTAGGCGCCTCAGTTAGTGCTGACGTCTTCTTCCTCGTTCGTTCAGCCTCTGTAAACCCTACAATTTCATTGTTAAAGCCCCTAAGCTTCAACCTAAGTCCTACATGTCCATACTAAATTATTTTAAGTGTTTTAGTAGGCAAAGATTCAAGTTAAATAACAAATTATATATAAAGATCTAAGAAACTAATGAAATCACGCACAAGTATATATAACCATAAAACTCTCAGTTTTAGTCCGTTAAGCATGCATGATTACTTTGTTTTATCATTAGTTAAACCCCTGGAGTCTAGCTAGGCATGCACAGAATACAGATTAAAGGGAAAGAATAGAACAAAGACTTGCCTTAGATTTCAGTCCAGAAATCTTAAACCTTCGTCTCTGAGTTTTCGTCAAAGTCCTAGGCTGCCGTTAAACACCTCCAGTGCTCTTGGTTCAACCCAGAAGCAATCCACCCCTTCCTCCTTGAACCTCTTTGTAAACCTCTCAAGGTTCACTATCTATTTCTCTCCAATTCTTTCTCTGTTGCTCACTGTGTTTTCTCTCTGTTACGTGAATAGGGTTAACAAACCCTTGGCAAACGTATACTTCAGTATTTATAGGCTTTATTGGAACCCTAAATTAAATCCTAAACCAACTGTATGTGTCAGCTCAAATCCTAGACACGATTTAATTACAAGCATAAAGAAACCCTAACTCTAATTAATTAATTAAATTTCCTAACTTAATTCAATTTAAAACAAATAATTAATAATAAAATAAATTATTCAATTTAAAACAAATAATTAACAATAAAACAAATAATTAACAAACAAATATAATTAAAACCCCAATTAATTCAAGTAACAAACAAAGAAAAACAATAGAAATCTTAAAAATGTAATTAAATAATTAATTAAAATACCAAGACTATCCTTTTAAAATTAGGGGTATTACAGATACCTTGTGTATTCCAAACACCACGGCTTACCATTGCTTATCGTGCCATCAATATCGAGCGACGTCATGCAATGATCGACATCATGACTGAGCAAAAGAACTTTCCACAAAAAGTATATGCAATATATCACATTTATTTATACAATCACAATCCATCACATTTGTTAAATGTGATCGATGTGGGACAATAATAATAATAATAAACTTACTGTGTGCATTGTTTTCCTTAGGAAAGATATATCGAAAGAAAGCACGGTGAAACAACGAGTTAGGCATGGCTGAGATTGTGGAAAAAAAGGGTAAAATGTGGACAATTACTAGAATAGTTCGTAGCCCAAGACCTATTGCTCAATTGAGGAGTTTTACTTTTTGAGGCAAGTTCAAAAACCCATTTCTCAATCCCT
Organism: Cornus florida; assembly: GCF_030987335.1. Lineage (NCBI taxonomy): Eukaryota > Viridiplantae > Streptophyta > Magnoliopsida > Cornales > Cornaceae > Cornus > Cornus florida. The sequence continues at coordinate 22,039,228 of NW_026775574.1, forward strand.
TTTCCTCTTCTTTGAGGTACAAGAAGCTTTGTCTGTTAAGAACCGGCGCCAGCGTGGTTGTGGTGGTGGTGGTGAATGGAAACCTTCAGTTCCATGTGTAAGGTCTATTCCTTTTCCTCTTCTTCGAGGGACAATGTTCAGTAATGATTAGCTTTCCAAAAAAACCCTACCCTTCTATTGTCCCACATCGACCAAGTTATTAAAATAGTACCATTGGAGTAAGTTATATATAGTAACTATTTTTACCGAATCCTTCACATTTCACAGAAAATGAATTTTTACCGAGTCCTTCACATTTAACTGAAAATGAGTCTTCGCTGGAGGCTAGTGGCTTATTGTGCTTGGGTATGGCTGCCGTCTCCGACTCCGCTGTCGTTTTATCTATATGGCAATTTGCAAGGGGTTACCTAGTCTAATGAGGAAGGTGAACCATTTGGTAGCTTATACAATCTCGAAAGCTAACTGTTAGAGTTGTATAGGGGTTAGAAATCTCGGTGCACCAGCATATAGTGTAACGGCATTGGCAGCCGTTGGATCAGTGCTGAAAAGGGAAAGGATCTGATGTGGCGCGCCCAGTGTGCAAGGCACGTGCAGCGCACTTGCAGTTCGCATGCTTGGGCATTGAACCAATGAAATGCTTTTACAGAAATAGGAGCTTACACAAATATGAAATTTTATTCAGATGACAAAAGGGAAAGGAAAGTTAAAATATTTTTTTTAATTTAATTGCTTCTCCAGATGGGATTTGCGACTCACGTTTATCAGTCACCTACAGGCATCAAAACCTTTACATAGATCTTGGGATTTTGGAGGAGTGCTTCCTGAAATAGTTCAACACTATGGCTCATTCGTGACATCCCTTGCATTCAGGATACCTTATGAATTCCAAACACCACGGCTTACCATTGCTTATCGTGCCATCAGTATCGAGCAATGTCGTGCGATCATGAACATCATGACTGAGCAAAAGGACTTTCCACAAATAGCATACACAATTCATCACATTTATTTACACACTCACAATCCATCACATTTGTTAAATGTGATCGATGTGGGACAATGTAACATATATACACCATTTAACATATATGGAATACCATCTCATAAACGATGTGGGACGGTATTTTATAAGTTACAACAGTGTACTGACCTTGACAATTGATTCTAATGTAGCGAGAATGGGATTACTTCTTAGAAAATACCAGGGAAGAGCTTCAAAAGCACTACACGTCCATGGAGATTTGCTCATAACAAAATGTTAGACTAATCTCATAGTTTGGAAAGAAAAAAAACTCTTAGAATTTGGTTGCTTACTAGCAGAACTTCGTAAGTGAAGAGAATGATGGTGTCATCTGCTTGACTTACTTTTTTCTCAGCTACATGGTAATTGGCAAGGGGTCACCTAGTTTCATGAAACTAACTTGTACAAGCTCGAAAACTAGCTGTTACAGTTGTATATGGGCTATAAATCGTGGTGCACTAACGTACAGTGCAACCGCATTAGCAACCATTGGATTAGTGCTATTAAGGGAAGGGATCTGATGTGCTGTGCCTTGCGTGCAAGGCACGTGCAATGCGCCTGTATGGGTGTTGACCTAATTAGAGGCTTTTACAGAAACAGGAGCTTACACAAACATGAAATTTCATTCCGATGACAAAAGGGAAAGAAATGTTACAATACCTCTTTTGATTCAATCGCTTCTCCAGATACGATTTGCGACTAACGTTTTTCAGTCACCTACAGGTATCAAAACCTTTACATAAATCTTGGGATTTTGGAGGCATCCTTCCTGAAATAGTTCAACACTATGACTCATCCGTGACATCCCCTGAATTCAGGATACCTTGTGAATTCTAAACACCACGGCTCACCATTGCTTATCGTGCCATCAATATCGAGTAACGTCATACCATGATCGACATCATGACTGAGCTAAAAAACTGTAGACAAACAGTATATACAATCCAGCACATTTATTTATACACTCATAATCGATCACAATATTGATGTGGGACAATAATAATAAAAAAACTTACTGTGCGTATTGTTTTCCTTACAAAGATATATTGAAAGAAATTACGATGGAACAACGAGTTAGCCATGGCTGAGGTTGTGGAGAAAAAGGGTCAAATGTGGATAACTACTGGAATAGTTCGGAGCCTCAAGACATATTGCTCAATTGAGGAGGTTTACCTTTTGAGGCAAGTTCAAAAGCCCATTTCTCAATCCGTTTTCCTCTTTTTTGAGGTACAAGAAGCTTTATCTGTTAAGAGCCGGCGCCTCCGTGGTTGTGGTGGTGGTGGTGAATGGAAACCTTCAGGTCCATGTGTAAGGTCTATTGCTTTTCCTCTTCTTCAAGGGACAATGTTTAGTAATGATTGACTTTCCAAAAAAAACCTACCCTACTATTGTCCCACATCGACCAAGTTATTAAAATAGAACCCTAGGAGTAAGTTATATATAATAACTATTTTTACCAAATCCTTCGCATTTCACCGAAAATGAATTTTTACCAAGTCCTTTGCATTTCACCGAAAATGAGTTCTTGCTGGAGGCTAGTGGCTTATTGTGCGCGGCTTCCCTTCTCGGCACGGCTGCCGTCTCTGGCTCCGTTGCCTTCTTAGCTATATGGTAATTTACAAGGGGTCACCTAGTTTCATGAGGAAGGTGAACAATTTGGTAACTTATAGAAGCTCGAAAGCTAGCCGTTAGAGTTGTGTAGGGTTAGAAATATCGGTGCATCAGCATACGGTGTAATGACATTGACAGACGTTGGATCAATGCTGATAAGGGAAGGGATCTGGTGTCGTGCGCCCAGTGCGCAAGGAAAGTGTAGCGCGCGTGCAGTTTGCATCCATGGGCGTTGAATCGGTCAAAGGCTTTTATATAAGCAGGATCCTACACAAACAAGAAATTCCATTCCGATGACAAAAGGGAAAGGAAGGTTAAAATGCTCTTTTAATTCAATTGCTTCTCCAGATGGGATTTGCAACTAACGTTTATCAGTCACCTGTAAGTATCAAAATCTTTACATTGATCTTAGGATTTTGGAGGGGTGCTTTTTGAAATAGTTCAACACTATGGCTCATTCATGACATCCATTGGATTCGGGATACCCTGTTAATTCCAAACACCACGGCTCGCCATTGCTTATCGTGCCATCAACATTGAGCGAAGTCGTGCGATCATGAACGTCGTGCGATCATGAACATCAACACTATGGCTCATTCGTGTCATCCCTTGGATTCGGAATACCTAGTGAATTCCAAACACCACGGCTCACCATTGTTTATCGTGCCATCAATATCGAGCGATGTCTTGCCATGATCGATATCATGACTGAGCAAAAGAACTTTCCATAAATAGTATATGCAATCCATCACATTTATTTATATACTCACAATCCAACACATTTGTTAAATGTGATCGATGTGGGACAATAATAATAATAATAATAATAGTAATAAACTTACTGTGTGTATTGTTTTCCTTGGGAAAGATATATCGAATGAAAGCACGGTGGAACAACGAGTTAAGCATGGCTGAAGTTGTGGCGAAAAAGGGTTAAATGTGGACAACTATTGGAATAGTTCGTAGCCCCAAGACCTATTGCTCAATTGAGGAGGTTTACCTTTTGAGGCAGGTTCAAAAGCCCATTTCTCAATCCCTTTTTTTCTTTTTCGAGGTACAAGTAGCTTTGTTTGTTAAGAGTCGGCGCCGTCATGATTGTGGTTGTGGTGGTGGTGGTGATAATGGTGGTGGTGAATGGAAACCTTCAGGTCCATGTGTAAGGTTTATTCCTTTTCCTCTTCTTCGAGGGGCAATGTTCAGTAATGATGGGCTTTCCAAAAATAACCTACCCCACTATTGTCCTACATCGACCAAGTTATTAAAATAGTACCCTAGGAGTAAGTTATATATAGTAACTATTTTTATCGAGTCCTTCGCATTTCATCGAAAATGAATTTTTGCCGAGTCCTTCACATTTCACCGAAAATGAGTCCTCGCTGGCGGCTAGTGGCTTATTGTGCTCGGCTTCCCTTCTCAGAACGGCGGTCGTCTCCAGCTCCGCTGCCGTTTTAGCTATATAGTAATTTGTAAGGGGTCACCTAGTCTAATAAGGAAGGTGAACAATTTGGTAACTTATACAAGCTCGAAAGCTAGCTGTTAGAGTTGTATAGGGGTTAGAAATCTCGGTGCACCAGCATACGGTGTAACTGCGTTGGCAGCCGTTGGATGAGTGCTGATAAGGGAAGGGATCTGGTGTGGTGCGCCCAGTGTGCAAGGCACGTGCTGTAACACCCCCACATTTTCCATGCATAAGTTGATCAGGCTTATACACGAAAAACGAGGGATATCAAAAACAATTGGCAATATACAAGCATGGAATACAAAATGATGGAAATAAAAGAATTTAGACAGGAAAGGAACATTAAATAATACAACATCCATCCATCCTTTATTTAATGCAGTACTTCATTACAACTTGGAAATCCTACGTCAGGGATCCCTAAATATAACCCTGAGAATTCAACGTCAAAAGTAAATAAAAACTGAAACTGAAATACTACATAAAACTTCTACCCTGCACTGGATCGTAGGAGTAGATGAGTTCGGATGATGGTCCCACACTGCTAACCTCAGCCTTGAAACGGATACTGACCGTATCCTGAAATAACAACAATGGTGGGTCAACCCCACGAGCAAGTCCTCTCTACTATGACCCAAATCAGAGAATCAAATAAATTAATCATTATGAATCGGATGAGTACTATATCTGTATACATCCTACGGGAACTATCCGATGTATAACATGACCTCAACCAGAATATACGGTGATCACTTAGACTCACACTAGGTGGTCAAGTGTCACCTTTCCCTACCCGGGAAATCAGCTATTATACATGGTGCACGGTACTAACAACACAGACTATAACGAACTATACAGTAACAACACCTCGCAAAGTACTGATGAATATACTGAGCATATAAATTAGGCAACACATGCCAACAATATTAATAAATATACCGAGAATGTCAATTTAGGCAACACATGCCAATAATATTAATAAATATACCGAGTATGTCAGTTAGGCAACACATGCCAATAATATTAAACCACATACCCCGACAGCCACACATCTGTCTATCGCAACGAATGCATAAGGTATAAATGAGTCTAAACTTATTAGTCAGCTCACATGGTTCTATATGGCAACACATCCATATAATATAAATGCGACATAATAAACAGTCCATTTATTCCCTGCAATGCACACAGCATAATAATCATGGTTTATATACGATTAACAGTATAAACATCCCATAAGATATCATGGATAATTTATCTGACTAAAACCATGGCCTTATTTAATTTAACAGTAATGTTTGATACCATTTAATACGATAATAACACTATTTATATTTAACAATGTCGTTAAATAAACCACATTAGTACCCGTACTGAGAACGAGCCAATAAATGCTTAGAAAAGATTAATCGGTCATAAGAATAAGTAACGGGTGTTAAAATAATAATTTCGTGGCCCGTTAAACCCGTAATTACCAACACAGTACCTAAAAATCCAAGTTTAAGGTTCTGGAATTTACAAAACAGGCCCTAGGGGTATTCTGGTAATTTCCAGCAGCTGTAGGGACCCCATACGCGCCCTCACGCGCCTCCCAGAGCCTCCCCACGCGCAGCCAAGCTTTCCCCACTCTCCCACGCGCGTCTGGCATCAGCCACGCGCCCGCACGCGCTCCCACGCGCGTCTGGAGAGTCCCACGCGCGCACTAAGGGTGCCTTGCTGACGCGGCGTCCTCCGGTTGGTTGGCTGCATCAGCTTTCCTGCATGCGCGCCACACCGGATCAATCCACCTGCATCTCCTCCATCCAACGTTCCCTGATCCGGGTGTACCGCGGTATCATGGACCGCGATGCACCGGATCAATCAGACTCCATTAATGGCCAGGATGCGCGCGTACACCCTCCTATGGTGCGCCGCGTCGCACCGGATCACTCCGGTCGTCTCCCCCACTGCCGGCGACCGGAAAACTTGCCGGAAGGTCGCCGGAAATTGCAGAAAATGCTCGGAAAAATCTAGAAAATTCTAGAAAAATCCCTTAAGTCTTATTTAATTATTTTTAGCCATTATTAATTTCATAGGACATTAAATAAATATATACCATCCTATATAATTAAAATTCCATTAATTTAATAAAATAAAATTAATTATTTATTAACCTCCTAACCTTGGCTCGATGCATAAAAATAAGCTAAACAATTAATTTATTAATTCAAAGGGGAAAAGTAGATAATAACTTGCCTTTTTGGATTTAAAATAAATCCGCCGGTCTGCGCGTAGTCGGGTAAAATTGCCTACACCGGTCCAAGCTTCTTTCTCTTTCTCTTTTCCTTTCACTCTTATAAAATAGCTCTCTAGAATTTATACTTTGCTTCTAACTCCCTTTATTTTCTTCTAAGGCAAGCTAGTTAATTTATATACAAAATATATAATATAAATATTACAAATATCTTATTTATAATAACTTCTCACCCATTTCTCATACTCCTACCTATATGGCTTTAAGACAATGCTATCTTTAATCAAGATATTTGATCCACCATTCTACCATAGTAAATGAAATTCTATCCTAGTATTTAATTTTTCATCATTACCTTGATTTAATACTAATATTATTATTACTAATATTATTATTAATAAAACTTTTATAATTATTATTATTATATTATTATTAATAATAATAATATTATTATTATTATTAAACTAATATAATTATTATTATTACAAAATAATACATTATATCATCATAATACTATATAACACAAATATAATACTTTACTTAACTAATAATGATTAATATAAGCATAACCAACAAATAAAATTATTAATAATAATACATGCATATTTACATGAACAAATTTACTATTTTAACATACACAATTAATTTACATGCACAATTAAATGAACCTAATATAATAATGTAGTATGCACAAATAAATAAAATTAATTAACCTAACACAAGATTAATTTAAATACATTCTTTAAAATTACGGGGTATTACATTCTCCCCCCCTAATAAAGGAATTTCGTCCCCGAAATTCACTACATACCTGTAGTAAAAAGTTCTGGATACTTGGCACGGATAATATCTTCCCGTTCCCAAGTAGACTCTGTAGCATTATGATGACTCCACTGTACACGTACTAATGGAATAGTCTTCGTGCGCAGTATCTGATTTCTACGATCGAGAATACAGTAAGGTTGTTCCAAATGGGTTGCATCGGGTTGCAACTCAATCTCACCCACATCAATGTGTTGGTATCGATCTTCATCCCGTAGAAATTTTCGCAGCATAGATACATGAAAAACATTATGTACCCTATGAAGATTATCTGGTAGAGCCAGACGATAAGCTACTGCCCCAATCCGATCTGTAATCATAAAAGGACCCACAAAACGAGGTGATAACTTACCCTTTGACCCAAATCGCATTACTCCCTTCATAGGAGAAACCTTAAGCAAAACCTGATCACCAACCTTAAACTCCAAAGCACGAGTTCGACGGTCAGCATAACTTTTCTGTCTGCTTTGAGCTGTACGCATCCGATCCCTAATGATAGCGATCTTTTCTGACGTGTCCTTAATAAATTCAGGACCCAGAAAGTTGTTCTCACCAACTCCAAGCCAACAGACAGGAGACCTACACGGTCTACCGTACAAAGCCTCAAATGGTGCCATACCAATAGTTTTCTGATAACTATTGTTATAAGCAAACTCTGAAAGCGGCAAATATTCCTCCCAATTGCCCTTAAAATCAAGAACACATGCCCGCAACATGTCTTCTAAAATCTGATTAACTCGCTCAGTCTGTCCATCTGTTTGAGGATGATAAGCAGTGCTGAGATATAGTTCTGTACCCAAAGCCTGCTGAAAGCTCCTCCAAAATCCTGAGACAAACTTCGGATCTCTATCTGATACGATGGACAATGGTACACCATGAAGTTTCACCATTTCTGCAATATACAGCTTAGCATACTGTTCTGACGTAAAGTTTGAACGAACAGGCAGAAAGTGAGCGGACTTGGTCAATCTATCAACAATGACCCAAATAGAGTTGTGATTATGCTGTGAAGTAGGTAATCCCTTTATAAAGTCCATGGAAATACTTTCCCATTTCCACTCTGGTATGGGAAGTGGCTGTAACGATCCTGGCGGTCTCTGATGATCAATCTTAATCATCTGACAGGTGCTACATTTAGAGACAAAGATAGCTATATCTCTTTTCATGCTGGCCCACAAAAACTGGCGTTTCATGTCCTGATACATCTTGTCTCCCCCTGGATGTACAGAGAACTGAGAAGTGTGTGTCTCTCTCATCACAACATTTCTCAAATTATCAGCTGAAGGCACAACTAAACGTCCCTTGTACCTCAATCCTCCATCAGTCCCTATAGAATAAAAAGGAACATCTCCGGAGGCTAACTCCGAAACCCGGTCAATACACTGTTGATCTGAGAGTTGCGCTTGAATAACCTGATGAATGATAGAAGGAGTTACTACCACACATGCCATAAAAGCGTCTGCTAACTCATCAACCGTCTTCAAAGCATCCCACTCTGTTGTAAACAAAGCGGAAAGGCTGACATAGGGTCGGCGGCTGAGTGCGTCTGCTACAACATTCGCTTTCCCTGGATGATACTGAATAGAGAAATGATAGTCTTTCACGAACTCCAACCATCTACGTTGTCTCATATTCAGTTCCCTCTGTGTGAACAAATACTGTAGACTCTTATGATCGCTAAACAATCGAAAAGTCTCCCCCAAAAGATAATGCCTCCAAATACGCAAGGCAAAAACCACTGCTGCGAGCTCTAGGTCGTGAGTCGGGTAATTAAGCTCATGAGGCTTAAGCTTTCTAGACCCATAAGAAACTGGTCGCTCTTCTTGCATCAACACACAACCCAAACCCTTCAGAGAAGCGTCGGTAAATACTAAATACTCGATTCCACTCTGAGGTGTGGCTAAAACAGGTGCAGAAGTTAACTTGCTCTTCAATTCAGCAAAAGCAGTCTGACAAGAATCATCCCATACAAATGGTACATTCTTCTTAGTCAGATGAGTAAGTGGACCCGCAATTTTGGAAAATCCCTGGATGAACCTGCGATAATACCCCGCCAATCCCAGAAAACTGCGAGTCTCTGTCGGTGAGGTAGGCTGTCCCCACTCCATAACGGCCGCAACCTTGGCTGGATCTACTGCTAACCCTTCTTCTGACACTACATGACCTAGAAATTTGACCTCTTTCTGCCAAAATTCACACTTCTCAAACTTCGCAAACAACTGATGTTCTCGAAGTGTCTGCAATACTGTGCGTAAATGTCTAGCATGGTCCTTCTCCGACTTAGAGTAAACCAGAATATCATCAATGAAAACAATGACAAACTGATCTAAGTATTCTCTGAATACTCTATTCATCAAGTCCATAAAGACAGCTGGAGCGTTCGTTAAACCGAAAGGCATAACACGAAACTCATAAGATCCGTACCTCGTGAGAAATGCTGTCTTTGGAACATCTTGTTCTCTGACTCGTAGCTGATGATAACCAGACCTCAAATCGATCTTTGAGAAGTAAGTAGCTCCCTTCAACTGATCAAACAGGTCATCAATTCTGGGCAACGGGTACTTGTTGCGAACAGTGACCTTGTTCAGTTCTCTGTAATCAATACAAAGACGAAGAGATCCATCCTTCTTCTTGACAAACAGTACTGGTGCTCCCCATGGTGAAGTACTCCTGCGAATAAATCCCTGGCTGAGCAACTGTTGAATTTGATCTTTCAACTCTCGCATCTCCACTGGTGCCATTCTGTACGGCGCCTTAGCAATAGGCGTAGTGCCTGGAGCTAAATCAATAACGAAGTCTATCTCTCGACTCGGTGGCAAGCCTGGAATTTCCTGGAATACATCCTGGAATTCCTGTACTACCGGGATGCTGTCAAGAGATACCGCAGTCGCTTCCTGTGAGTCCTCCTCAAGAACGAATAAATAAGTGCTAGGCCCTCTATCAGGTTGTGGTACAACAAGAAGATACATCTCCTGTCCTGGTATGGAAAATACAATAGACTTTTCGTAACAGTTAACCTGAGCATGGTACTGAGATAACCAGTCCATCCCAAGTATAACATCATACGAATGCATATCTAACACTAACAAATTTGCAAGAAATCGAAGCCGGCCCATATCTATAAGGATATCACCGCTATACTCTCGTAAAATTGCGCCAACTCCCAATGGTGTATAAATATTAAGAGGTTGGTCACATAACTGAGTCGTCATACCAGATAAGATAACAAAAGATCTAGACACAAAAGAATGTGATGCACCAGTGTCAAACAGTATACGAGCAGTTCGACCATGTATAGAAAACATACCCTCAATAGTCTGAGGAGCCTGCGCATTATGTGGCATGAAGTTATAAACTCTGCCATGATGTAATTGCTGTGGAGGTTGTCCCGGAGGACATGGTGGTGCTGGAAGTGCCGGAAAATTCTGAACTTGCCCACGTGGCATCGGTGGGGCCGGTAGAGGTAACGGCTGATTAGGTCTCGGCTGCCCATACTGTCCCTGTTTAGCTTTGGGACACATCTTGGCCGGATGCCCAATCTCTCTACAGTGATAACAACGTCCCGTAAAAGGACCTGCCTGCCTCCTCTGTTGACTTCCCGACCACTGTTCCTGTCCGGTCTGAGGTATCCCACCTTGTCTACCCTGATTAGGGACTCCATCCCTCTGCACATCTAGGTTTCCTTTGTTTTTCTTCCAAGGTTGATGTCCTTGAAATCTGCCCCGATCATTGGACTTGGCACCACTGCTGCTTCCTTTCTCCCCTGTCTGGTAGTCTCGGTTAGTCCGCTTATCTCCCTTGGACTTCCGGTAATCACTCCTCATCTGGCAGTGCTGTAAGGCGGCATTAACCACCTGGATATAAGAAGTATATGCCGGACTACCTAAGATCACCACTTTAATCGGCCATATTAACCCCTTCACAAAGCGGTCTCTCTTCTTTTCTTCCGTATTGACCTCCTCTGGTGCAAATAATGACAAATTTATGAACTTCTGTTCATACTCAGCCACAGTCAGATCTTCCTGTTGCAGATCCAGAAATTCGGTCTTCATCGCTGATCTTACTGACATAGGAAAATACTTGCCGTCAAAGCGAGTCTGAAATTCAGCATACGTCAATCTGGTCCTCTCATCGACAGTAGTAATAGACTCCCACCACTGCAATGCATTGCCTATCAGCATGAACGTAGCCAGCATCTGTTTCTGCACTTCGGTACAGATTACCATCCGAAGATGACGCTCGCTCTCCTGTTTCCACTGATATGCTAACAGGACATCTGTGGACCCTGCAAATGTCGGTGGATTTCCCCGGATGAACGAGTGACGAACTTTGTCCCATGACATTGGCTGTGCCACTGGTTCAGGAACAGGTACTATCGGAGGAGGTTGCTGGTTTCGTAGAGCAGATGCTACTCCTGCTGCCACAGCTCGTGCAATGATGACAGCAACTTGAGGAGAAAATTCCTGATTCTCATTTTGAGTTGGGGAAATACTGCGATGACGGTTCGCATTCCTTGTCCCACGCTGAGACATCCTTCTTTTAAATTCAGAAAAAAATCTAACGTCAGTACATTATAATGGACCGACTAAAAGAATACAAAGAACCCTAATACTTAGGCTCTAATTATCAGAATACACAACGCGGAAGTATAGTAATCACAGATCCCTAAGACACTCGAACCTGGAATGCTCTGATACCAACTGTAACACCCCCACATTTTCCATGCATAAGTTGATCAGGCTTATACACGAAAAACGAGGGATATCAAAAACAATTGGCAATATACAAGCATGGAATACAAAATGATGGAAATAAAAGAATTTAGACAGGAAAGGAACATTAAATAATACAACATCCATCCATCCTTTATTTAATGCAGTACTTCATTACAACTTGGAAATCCTACGTCAGGGATCCCTAAATATAACCCTGAGAGTTCAACGTCAAAAGTAAATAAAAACTGAAACTGAAATACTACATAAAACTTCTACCCTGCACTGGATCGTAGGAGTAGATGAGTTCGGATGATGGTCCCACACTGCTAACCTCAGCCTTGAAACGGATACTGACCGTATCCTGAAATAACAACAATGGTGGGTCAACCCCACGAGCAAGTCCTCTCTACTATGACCCAAATCAGAGAATCAAATAAATTAATCATTATGAATCGGATGAGTACTATATCTGTATACATCCTACGGGAACTATCCGATGTATAACATAACCTCAACCAGAATAGACGGTGATCACTTAGACTCACACTAGGTGGTCAAGTGTCACCTTTCTCTACCCGGGAAATCAGCTATTATACATGGTGCACGGTACTAACAACACAGACTATAACGAACTACACAGTAACAATACCTCGCAAAGTACTGATGAATATACTGAGCATATAAATTAGGCAACACATGCCAACAATATTAATAAATATACCGAGAATGTCAATTTAGGCAACACATGCCAATAATATTAATAAATATACCGAGTATGTCAGTTAGGCAACACATGCCAATAATATTAAACCACATACCCCGACAGCCACACATCTGTCTATCGCAACGAATGCATAAGGTATAAATGAGTCTAAACTTATTAGTCAGCTCACATGGTTCTATATGGCAACACATCCATATAATATAAATGCGACATAATAAACAGTCCATTTATTCCCTGCAATGCACACAGCATAATAATCATGGTTTATATACGATTAACAGTATAAACATCCCATAAGATATCATGGATAATTTATCTGACTAAAACCATGGCCTTATTTAATTTAACAGTAATGTTTGATACCATTTAATACGATAATAACACTATTTATATTTAACAATGTCGTTAAATAAACCACATTAGTACCCGTACTGAGAACGAGCCAATAAATGCTTAGAAAAGATTAATCGGTCATAAGAATAAGTAACGGGTGTTAAAATAATAATTTCGTGGCCCGTTAAACCCGTAATTACCAACACAGTACCTAAAAATCCAAGTTTAAGGTTCTGGAATTTACAAAACAGGCCCTAGGGGTATTCTGGTAATTTCCAGCAGCTGTAGGGACCCCACACGCGCCCTCACGCGCCTCCCAGAGCCTCCCCACGCGCAGCCAAGCTTTCCCCACTCTCCCACGCGCCTCCACGCGCGTCTGGCATCAGCCACGCGCCCGCACGCGCTCCCACGCGCGTCTGGAGAGTCCCACGCGCGCACTAAGGGTGCCTTGCTGACGCGGCGTCCTCCGGTTGGTTGGCTGCATCAGCTTTCCTGCATGCGCGCCACACCGGATCAATCCACCTGCATCTCCTCCATCCAACGTTCCCTGATCCGGGTGTACCGCGGTATCATGGACCGCGATGCACCGGATCAATCAGACTCCATTAATGGCCAGGATGCGCGCGTACACCCTCCTATGGTGCGCCGCGTCGCACCGGATCACTCCGGTCGTCTCCCCCACTGCCGGCGACCGGAAAACTTGCCGGAAGGTCGCCGGAAATTGCAGAAAATGCTCGGAAAAATCTAGAAAATTCTAGAAAAATCCCTTAAGTCTTATTTAATTATTTTTAGCCATTATTAATTTCATAGGACATTAAATAAATATATACCATCCTATATAATTAAAATTCCATTAATTTAATAAAATAAAATTAATTATTTATTAACCTCCTAACCTTGGCTCGATGCATAAAAATAAGCTAAACAATTAATTTATTAATTCAAAGGGGAAAAGTAGATAATAACTTGCCTTTTTGGATTTAAAATAAATCCGCCGGTCTGCGCGTAGTCGGGTAAAATTGCCTACACCGGTCCAAGCTTCTTTCTCTTTCTCTTTTCCTTTCACTCTTATAAAATAGCTCTCTAGAATTTATACTTTGCTTCTAACTCCCTTTATTTTCTTCTAAGGCAAGCTAGTTAATTTATATACAAAATATATAATATAAATATTACAAATATCTTATTTATAATAACTTCTCACCCATTTCTCATACTCCTACCTATATGGCTTTAAGACAATGCTATCTTTAATCAAGATATTTGATCCACCATTCTACCATAGTAAATGAAATTCTATCCTAGTATTTAATTTTTCATCATTACCTTGATTTAATACTAATATTATTATTACTAATATTATTATTAATAAAACTTTTATAATTATTATTATTATATTATTATTAATAATAATAATATTATTATTATTATTAAACTAATATAATTATTATTATTACAAAATAATACATTATATCATCATAATACTATATAACACAAATATAATACTTTACTTAACTAATAATGATTAATATAAGCATAACCAACAAATAAAATTATTAATAATAATACATGCATATTTACATGAACAAATTTACTATTTTAACATACACAATTAATTTACATGCACAATTAAATGAACCTAATATAATAATGTAGTATGCACAAATAAATAAAATTAATTAACCTAACACAAGATTAATTTAAATACATTCTTTAAAATTACGGGGTATTACACGTGCAGTTCGCATGCATGGGCGTTGAACCAGTGAAAAGTTTTTACAAAAGCAGGAGTATACACAAACATGAAATTTCATTCAATGACAAAAGGAAAAGGAAGGTTAAAATGCATCTTTTAATTCAATTGCTTCTCTAGATGGGATTTACGACTGACGTTTATCAGTCACTTACAAGTATCGAAATCTTTACATTGATCTTGGGATTTTAGAGGGGTGCTTCTTGAAATAGTCCAACACTATGACTCATTCATGACATCCCTTGGATTCAGGATACCGCATTAATTCCAAACACCACGGCTCACCATTGTTTGTCATGCCATCAACATCGAGCGACGTCGTGCGATCATGAACATCATGACTGAGCAAAAGAACTTTCCCAAATAGCATACACAATCCATTAAATTTATTTATATACTCATAATCCATCATATTTGTTAAATGTGATCGATGTGGGACAATGTAACATATATACACCATTTAACATATATGGAATACCATCTCATAAACAATGTGGGACGATATTTCATAAGTTACAACAGTGTACTGACCTTGACAATTGATCCGAATGTAGCGGAATGGGATTACTTCTTGGAAAATACCAGGGAAGATTTTTAAAAGCACTACACGTCCATGTAGATTTGCTCATAACAAAATATTAGATTAATCTCATAGTTTGGAAAAAAAAAAAAAAAACTCTTAGAATTCTGTTGCTTATGGGCAGAACTTCGTAAATGAAGGAATTGATGGTGTCATCTGCTTGACTTACTTTTTCTGAGCTACATGGTGATTGGCAAGGGGTCACCAACTTTAATGAAACTAACTTATATAAGCTCGAAAATTAACTGTTACAGTTGTATAGGGGCTATAAATCGCGGTGCACCAGCGTACGATGCAACCGCATTGGCAGCCGTTGGATCAGTGCTATTAACGGAAGGGATCTGATGTGCTGTACCCTGCGTGCAAGGCACGTGCAGTGCAACTACATGGGCGTTGAACCTGTCAGAGGCTTTTACTGAAATAGGAGCTTACACAAACATGAAATTTTATTCTGATGACAAAAGGGAAAGGAATGTTACAATACCTCTTTTAATGCAATCGTTTCTCCAGATACGATTTGGGACTGACGTTTATCAGTCACCTGCAGGCATCAAAACCTTTACATAGATCTTGGGATTTTGGAGAGGTCCTTCCTGAAATAGTTCAACACTATGGCTTATTCGTGACATCCCTTGGATTCAAAATACCTTGTGAATTCCAAACACCACGGCTCACCGTTGCTTATCGTGCCATCAATGCCGAACGACGTCATACCATGATCGACATCATGACTGAGCAAAAGAACTTTCCACAAATAGTATACACAATCCATTACATTTATTTATACACTCACAATCCATCACATTTGTTAAATGTGATCGATGTGAGACAATAATAATAAACTTACTGTGTGTATTGTTTTCCTTAGGAAAGATATATCGAAAGAAAGTACGGTGGAACAACGAGTTAAGCATGGCTGAGGTTGTGGAGAAAAAGGGTCGAATGTGGACAACTACTGAAATAGTTCGTAGCCCCAAGACGTATTGCTCAATTAAGGAGGTTTACCTTTTGAGGTAGGTTCAAAAGCCCATTTCTCAATCCCTTTTCCTTTTTTTCGTGGTACAAGAAGCTTTGTCTGTTAAGAGCCGGCGCTGGCGTCGTGGTGGTGGTGGTGAATGAAAACTTTTAGGTCCATGCGTAAGGTCTATTCCTTTTCCTCTTCTTCGAGGGACAATGTTTGGTAATGGTTGGCTTTCCAAAAAAACCTACCCCACTATTGTCCCACATCGACCAAGTTATTAAAATAGTACCCTAGGATTAAGTTATATATAGTAACTATTTTTACCGAGTCCTTCGCATTTCACCTAAAATGAGTCCTCACTGGTGGCTAGTGGCTTATGTGCTTGGCTTCCCTTTTTAGCACGGCTGCCATCTCCGGCTCCGCTGCCCTTTTTGGCTCGGCTGGAATCTCCGGCACCGCTTCCGTCTTTGGCTCGGCTACCGTCTCCGGCTCTTCCTTTCTCGGCTTGTCCCTCAGCAATGGCTCAGTCTTAGCCAGGTAAATAATTTTTTTATTTTATTTTTTCTATTTCCATTTATATTTGTATTTTTTAATTTTGTTCTTTTTATTTTTTTTTATTCAGTTGTTTTTTTTTTTTTTTTTATTTGCATTTTTAGTTTTTGTCTTTGTCTTTTTTTTTTTTTTTTTTTTGTTTTGTTTTATATACAATCAACTGAAAGCGTACATTGGCCTCTTTAGTCTTAAAATCATTTTCCTTTATAAAAATATAACACGGTGTTAGATTTGTTACATTTGGTACTCTCTTAACAAAAAAAAAAAAAATGGAAAATTTAAGAGAAAAATGAGATGGTATTTGTCTCCGATTAACAATTTTTTCTTTTATGCCATGGATGCGTAAGGTCTAGCCACAATCCTTGGTTTTATTCCCGAAAATTTCATGAGGACAGGCTTTAAAATGGATTATGTAGTCTCTATCAATTTATTTTGTTAATAATTTATATAATATATTATGTATACATTTTTAAGAAAGTGTGGATGTAAGAGCCAACAAATAGGCATTGACGTAGTAAGTCAACCTCTCCAACAAAAGATCTGAATTTGTTTGAAGCAAAATCTCAGAGAGATACAAGTTCTGATTGAATTTTCTTATATTAATTGCTATTTAGGTGCCAAATTCTATATATATATATATATATATATATATATTTTTTTTTTTTTGCTATTTGGACATCACAAGTTTTGATCATTAGGTTTGCTAAGCTGCCTACCCCAATAATATTAGCTAACCTAACCACCAACCCCAATAATATTAGCTAACCTAACCACCAACTCATCAATTTTGGATGACATAAACGTTCTTAATAAAATCTGAAGCCCTAACTAAATTTGCAACAACTACTAACATGGTCTAAAGATGTCTGGCAATAGTTTATATATATATACCCAAAAATGATAATCATGATTATTATTATTATTATTTTTTAATTTTTTCAAAAATAGCTCTCACTAGTAATAGAGAATATTGAAAAAAAAAAAAATGTTTGCTAAAAGTTGTCATAAATACAAAAGAAACATAAAAACACAATAGAGACCTGAAAATGTCCTATTTCTCTAAGTTAGTAAAATTTAATTCACCGCACACATATATATATGTGTATATAACTTTTCATCGCCTCATACTTAAATCACACCCTTCTCACAAAAATAGCAAATCAGAAGTGGTAATTAATTTTGTTTTTCAACGTATTTATTATACTTTATAACATTATAATTTTTCAATATATTCAATTTAATAAGTTGAAAATAAATTTGAGGGCTAAAATCATAAAATCCCCCTCTTGTTTTCAAAAACGTTATATAACCCCCTCAATTATCAAACAACTCGCTGAACAAGAAAAAATTATCACATCTTTGTAAAATAACAATAATGCCTTTGATAATATATTAATATTTTATTAAATTGAATTTATAGTGTGAAAAATAATTTTGTTGGGATGAATTATAAGATTATTTTGGTTAGTAAAATAATATAACTATTGTATGTGATAAAATTCTGTTAGTTTACTAATTATGAGGGGGTGATATGATAGAATTTTTAAAATATAAAGAATAATATGATAGTTTGTTTATCGAGAGGATCAGTTGATAATTTTTTTCTAGCCCTAAATTAAATTATGTTGAAAAAGTATTGTACCTGTCACCTGTCACCAGTCACAAATCACCGTCTCACATTTCGGCGCCCGCATGGCGCCATACACTCTGCATTCACACTACAAGAGCACACAATGCCACTGACATCTCTTTTGACGTGTTTAAAGGAGTGGACCTCACAAGAATAATAATTTGTTGAATTATGAATTTTTCAAAAATTCATTTTAAAATTTAAACTCAGTTTTTTTTTTTTTTTTTTTTTTTAAATGTAAGTGTATTTAGATAAAAAGTTTTTAATAATAATTTTTGTTTTCTTAATTGGTAAGAAATGATTTAAAAAACTGAACCAATTATACAGAAATGTCATGAAAATAAATTCAATCAACAATGTTGGCCCTACACATGGAAAATCCACACATGCTGGTCCCAAACTGGTACCTAAGCTTTAGGGATCGTTGAATATTGGTGCTTTTGTGTGGGTGCTTCCCAAATTCTAAACAAAGGTACACAAGGGGGTCATTCATAGTACTCTCAATTTTGTAACACTTTTACCTCCTACTATTGAAGTGATCAAATCACTCCCATTTTTTAAAATTTATTTATTTATTTATTTTTATTTCTCAGTTATGGTTAATGAACATCTATTCACCTCTCCTCCAAAATTTTGAATGATTAAAATACCTTTGATAGCAATTTAAAAAATTAAAAATACATTTTACACCAAGAATTCTGACCTAGAGATATCTCTTATCTTTTCAATATGAAAGGTAGATGATTCAAGTCTCTCCAAAATGGATTGGAAACTCTATCAACTAAACAATTAGGTAATGTCCAATAATTAAGAGGTAGAGGTAAAGTATAACAAATATAAGTACAGAAATTTAGAAGTATAGATGGGTTTTTTATTTTTTATTTTTTATTTTTTAATTGGTGTTTGCTTTGCATGAAATTATTTTATATCTAATGCAATGTTACTTGGTTGAGTTATCATATGGGTTTAATCTGCATATTGCTTTACATGAAATAAGTAATGCAATGGTAGTATGGTACACACATACATGTTGGGTGGAGAAAGGCAAGAACTTGAGACAAATCCAACCTTTGGTGCCATTTGTACAATGACCTCTCAAACTTGAACCATTGCAATAAACAATGACTTCTCTACCATCTATCAATTTAAAAAAACAAAAAAAAATAAAAATAATAATAAAAACAAAGGAAAAATCTATAAGTTTAGGTAGACACATGAGTTGAATTGAATGTGTTCCAAAAATGATGTCCAAGACTCAATAAAGTGTTTGGGACTTGCGATAAGGAGTAGCAAAGAGCTAGCTAGACATGTTTGGATATTGTGGGATGTATAGTATTCTTGAAACACATGTTGCATGTGTTGACTGAATAGATCAGTCAGAACCCCATATGATTTGATCAAACAATTGTCCTTGAAAGCCATGCACTCTCACTCACTCACATGGGGAGGTCCAAAACCATTGAATTTGTTCAAATACAGTTACATCTGTTGCATGTGTTTCTTCCTTCTTAAGAGACACCACCACATGCAATCAGTACATACATAGAAGATATATATATATATATATAGACACACACACATATGTTACATATATATCTAAAGAGATAGTGTATGGGGCAATTTTGGATTGTGGATTGAGAGCAATGCTAGGGAGGCACCATTCCAAAGACATTCTCTTACTTTGCACGTTAGCTAGGCAAACATGAAGTATAAACCCTGAATTAAGTGTCGCCTTTGGTACTTGTGATTCGGTGACGTCACAAGTACTAAAGGCGACACTTAATTCAAGACGGAGGGAGTAATATATTGATGGCATAGGATACTTACTATACATGATAATATGACAACGTTAGCTAGGCAAACATGAAGTATAAACCCTGAATAAAGTGTCGCTTTTGGTACTCGTCACAAGTACCGAGTCACAAGTACCAAAGACGACGCTTAATTCGGGACAGAGGGAGTAATATATTAGTGGCATAGGATACCTACTATACATTATAATATGACAACCTTAGTTAGGCAAACATGAAGTATAAACCCTAGAGATGCAAATGGAACATGCCAAGACAATAATTTGTATCATATGAAACCCTAAAACAATGAGAAAAATAGGTTGTCTGCCCTAGTTGGTTGATTAGGGCCATGTGATGGTCCATGGACCTCACTGCTATGTATGTTCATGTTAAACAATACATTAGTGTTGTGCATATATATTATCAGTCTTTGCAACTCCACATGGCTACAGAAGAACAATCATCGATTGGTTTTTTGGCTTCATCTCTAAAGACAGAAGTCCTTTAATCAAATTAAGTAAGGTAATAAGCTTAGCATTCTTATCTGTCAGTTTCCAAAAAAAAATTCTTTATCCGTCAGTTGTTTTGAAATTTTGGTTGAGAAGTATTAATCATAATTAGATCTAGTGATTTGTTTAATTAATCTTTTGATATTATTATATGGAATTACATATACACGCATCATTTATTTATATATATAGCTTGCATCTAATGCTTATATCTTAAACTATCATAGAAGAATATATAAGAATGGAAAGCTACTGATGTTGAAATAAGGGTTACAATTTTCCACTTTATTAGGGTTTTTTTTTTTTTTTTTTTTTTTTAATATATATATTTTTATATTATCATACAGAATTACATATACACGCTTCATTAATTTATTTATATAGATAGCTTACATTAAATACTTGTATCTTAAATTATTATAAAAGAAAATATAAGTACACACGATTAGCTGCTGATGTATAAATAAAGGTCACAATTTTCCCTTTTATTAGGTCAAACAGTTATTTTAATGCAGGAAATATAATAAATCAGTTAGTTATTGAACATTTGAACCACCACCACACCTTTCACGCAATAATTCTCCCGAAAATTATTCTAAAAGTCAGCAGTACTTTAAAATAGCTACTAATAAAAGTGGATTCGTTTTCTGATATTTATATACATTTATTCAGTTATTTTAATTCAAGATATATATAAAAAATAGAAAAAAATAGTTATTTTAATGCAAGAAATATAATAAATCAGTTATTTAACTTCTGCCAATATACTCGAACTTTCACTCATCGCATCATTCAGACAATAGATGTCACTTTTCACACACCACCACACCTTTCAAGCAGTAATTCCCTTGAAAATTATTCTAAAAGTTTGCAATATTTTAAAATAAAAGTGGATTCGTTTTATAATATTCATATACATTTATTCAGTTATTTTAATTCAAGATATACAAAAAAACAATTAATTATTTTAATGCAAGAAATATAATAAATCAGATATTTAACTTTCACTCACCAGGTCATTGAGGCAATATATGTCACTTTTCACGCGAAAATTCCCTAGAAAATTATTCTAAAATAACTTAAAAAACCTCATTTATATATGTGACTTTTTACACAGTTGTTTTCCCAAAAAGTTTAGCTTCTTTTATACTTACATGAATAATAATGAAATTCCTGAAAAGTTGAATTTCTTTTACACTTACATATATAATAATGAAAAAAGTATTCTAAAGACATATATATAAAAGTGGATTCTATTTACATTAATTATTTTATACATTGTAATTTTAATAAAGGTAACTTTTCTTTTTTATTAAAACAGTTGTACACTCTAGACTCGTAAAGATGCTTGTTGTGAAGCATCAGTCTGAATGGGAGTCTACCGTTTATATATACTTATGAGCCCTAAGATCTCAGAAGGACAAAAAAAAAAAAAAATCTCCTTCCTATTCTCATCTCTTCCTCTTTCTCTTTCGTTTGCAAAAACTTTATTCTATTTTTAGGCCTACTGCCTACAGAATGTGCATTACAAAAATCATTCTTGTTCTTCTCTTCATTTTCTCTTCTCTATGCAAAAACATTATATATATATATATATATATATATATATATATATATATATATATATTATGAACAAAAAGGTTAGTAAAAGCATTACTGAGGATTAGGTAGTCCTCATAATCGATTATGGATTGACAGGGACTTAAAATTTGATATTTTTATTTTTATTTTTATTTTTTCTTGAATTTAATACCTTTATTTATTTATTTTTTTGAGAATATAAGAAATTTGGGGAATGGGTCGCATAATCTATTACTCGCGTTCATGCAACCAAGATAGAATTTTTCAATCCAATATTGCATTTGTTTAATAACATATCTTCATCTTTTGTTATCCAAACTCTGTCATTTAAATAAAATTAGAGCATGTTTGATTTAGTTTTTCAAAAATAATCTTCTGTATAAAATTATAAAAAAATCTACTTCATTGATAATTTCTGAGAACTATTTTTTAAAAATTACTCTCTTTTATAGTTTTTTAAAAATTCCGTCCAACCAAACCGAGCTAATGAGTTAAATAGTTTTGAATTATTATAAATAATGTATTAAGGTACAAAATAAACCAATTAATTCAAATCAATAACTTCACGGTTGCATTTTCCAATTAATCCCACACTCTGAAATACATCAATCACTCTCTACCGATTAATTTTTCAATTTCTCTTTTAGGCCTTTCCGTTAAGTTAGATTCAATTGTGGACCTCTCTTTCATAATTTTAAATTAAAATTTTCAACATTGCCCTTTCAAGTCTTGGTCATAATTCAATTTCTCCTCCTCCTTTTTTTCATCAAGTTAGATTCAATTTGAATGGAAATTTTCAATATTGACCTTTCGAGTCTTAATCATAATTCAATTGCTCCTCCCTTTTTTTTTTTTTTTTTTTTTTTTTTTTTTTTTTTTTTTTTTCAATTAGTTAGATTCAATTGTGGACCTCTCTTTCATAAATTTGAACTAAAATTTTCAACATTGCTCCTTTTAAGTCTTTCATTTTCTTTTTAGTAAAACATTTTCAATTTTCATAGTCAGTTACATTCAATTCCCAAAATGTTTTCATTTTCAATGTATTTAATTTTTACACTGAACACATTGATTCTATGAATATATATATATATCTAAACATCCTATAGAATTTATTTATTATTGCTTCAATTTTCTGATTTCTCAAGCAACTTAATGAATTCATCAAAGTCAGCCACTAAGGTTGGTAAAGGGCTTATCAATGTCAAAAAAAAAAAAAAAAAAATCTTCTTTAGGTGGATCTTTGAACCCAGGGAGGCTAGGAACCCACGAATGAGCCCAAATGTCAACTGAGTACTGACCTACGATGGTAGCGTCGGTAGTGTCGAGCCCCTCAACGGTAGTGTCGAGCCCCTCAAAATATCTCATAATCCACTATCGAACACATAAATTCTGTCCATAATTTAATACCGGGAACACATAACCCCGTCCCACTTGAACAAGGACGGAGGGTGTATAAGCATTTGATAGCGTTTGGGCTTACAGACGGAGTACGGGGTTTTTAGGTAGCCCGCATGGCCTTTTGGGTCATCTATATGCAGCCCAAAATTACTTAACCTTGCATCAAGCCCTCACTGGTATGAGGATGTTGAACATTATGGAATATATAAGAGAGCAACTGTTTGGAGTTGGATTAGAGTGGACCTAGCAGCAAATGATAACATATTTGCCTTCCACATATGAGCTTGTTTGCTACTTCCTCAAACAATTTTTCTACTTCTAGATTTCCCACAAACATAGCTAACAGTTAGGGGTGGCAAAAATTGACACGACTAGCCAACACGACTCAAACATAACATGAGTTAAACGGGTTTAGGTTGATCTTAAACAGGTTCGAGTTATAAACGGGTTGACAATTGTGTCGTATTTGGGTTGAGAAGTTTAATCCGTGTAACCCGTTGATACACGTTTAACTATATACGTCGTAAATAAATTTCTATTTAAATTCTAAAATTACTATATAAACTTGTGTCTTATAATTTAATCTTTTGTAAACTAAAAACTATTTAGTAATTTGGTTGATTAAAACTTATATTTTTTTAGTATTATTATTTTTATTGAGTATTATTAATAATTTAATTTAATTAAATTTTTTTTTTTTAAATAGATCATTAAACGAGTTACATGTATAATTCGTTTAATAAACAAGTCGGGTTAGTATTGAGAGTTCCTGACACGATTATTAAACGGGTCGTATTCAGGATGAGTTGTTTAGTATAATACCTTTAAATTAACACAACACCATTACGACCCGCGAATACGAATTGCCACAATGGCCATTATAGCCCATCATGTAGTACTGGCCAAATGTAAGTGGGCTACCTAATTAGTCGGACATAATCTATATAACCTTTTCAATTATTTGCAAAAAGTGACTACAGATCAAAGCTTAAATTTAGGATTTTAGGTGCCATTAACTCACTATTTGAGAGGATATTAAACATTATTGTATATGAATACTCCATACGTTACAACTTTTTATTTTTATTCGGTCTTAAATAAGTATTTCATTTAAAAATTCAACATGTTATTTTTTTTATATTATTATCAATTTAATTTTCTTCTTATATATTAAGAAGATTAAATTTTATATATTCCAACACGTGAAAGGTACCTATAAAAAGTAAACCATGTTATCTTCTCACTAAGAATAAATTTGATAATACATTTCTTATAATATAATAAAATATTAATAAAAATTATTTCTCTTAAAAAATTAAATGTCAATGCGAGTACATAAGAGAGCATTGTCTAAGCAACTGTTTGGATGGTAGTGGACCTAGCAGCAAATGATAACTTCCACCCCTATGAGCTTGTTTTGTTTGCAACTTCCTCAACATTTAAATTAAAGACCATTTTTCTAGTTGCAGATCTCCCACAATCATAATTGAATGATCACATCCACTAAATCAATTAAATGGGACCCAAACAACACCAATGCATGAAGTGGGGTCTAAATTGACCACACGCTCCCAATTTATGCCTCTAGTAGATGGAAAGGGTTCAGTTCCCTAAGCGTATCAACCTACGTAGAACACAAACTATATTCACAACTGTATTAGAAACCCTGCAAGATTCCTCTATTAACTTTTTCACAAGCAACTCTACAAGATTATCTCAAACGCGAATAATGAATGTAAAACAGAGGGTGTTAAAATGTAATTGTAGTGCCACTTAAAAACAAATTAACATAAAAAGATAAGATAATATTGGATTAAAAATAAAGAACTATAAATACATTGAATCACTCCATTTATAAGTTGACCATAAAAACTGGAAGAGAATGAATTTACTCATTTCAAATCATTAAATTTGTCTGGATTCTCATCCTTAGTTGAAGGAAGAGCAGCGGTTCATATTTACCCTCCACTTGTTGGAATACATAAAGTTTAATCTTCTTCATATCTAAAAATTTTCTAAAATCTTATATCAAATATTACATATATTGGTTGGTCTAAAGTCCGGCTTCAAATTCTTGGTTGCTTGCTTGATGAAGAGCAAATGAGTTCACTCTTATATATTGGTCAAGGCCTTACAATGGATGGCTAAGATACGTATAAGTGTCTACTATGAATTTTAAAATGTGATTGTACCACACTCCCAAAATAAAATATATATAATGTTAAATTACTTTAGAGAGTTTTAGCCTTCTAGGATACTCTTGACATCTCTCTACACAACTTTGAAGAAATTCCACAAGCTCATACTTGTGTAGACAAGTCTAAAATTTCAAATTTTCAACTGAATAGACAAGTTCAATAGTTTTGAGAAGTTTAGAATATTTACACTTGCGTGGACAAACTCTGATTACTCTTGTACATATATATCTTGATTTGGCAAAGAGCTAGTCAGGCAGGCATATAATTGTCGAGTTTACCTTACAATTAAAAAACAAAAAATAGACCGGGCATCTAAAATCATAGTATGATTTGACAAATTCCCAATCTACGTGGTCTCAAAATCATTTTACCTTTTGTTATTTGACTTTCAACTTGAGTGCTCACTAAAATTGGGTTGTTACTGAAACAATTTGTTAAAAGGTGTGTAAAGGAGTCCATAGAAGAAAGGTTTTTCTATCAGTACACTTCTTAATGTTTGATCAGTAACCTAGTTGATTAATTTACAATGTAACTTCCGAAATAAAAAATTAAAAAAAAAAATTTACAATGTAACATTTTATATTGGTGCTCTTATTAATATTTTGTCCACCCTTCTCCAGACCAATGATGCATCTATGTATTGGTTACTATAGAACCTCAATTCAATAAAATACCAAATCCTCCATTTGAAGAATGATCAATTTTTTTTTTTTTTTTAAACATTCATCTTTGATGGCATCCCATTAAATTCACTAATACATGCTATGGAACCAGTTTATGCCTCAACAATTTGACATGGTCACATGGCTAATCCAAAAAGTACGAGAAAAAAAAAGGTGGGTTCATGATACTGGAACATAATTTATAGTCTTTATCTTACGCACTCCAAATCACATTTATGCATAGGTCCATTACCTACCTCCGAAAAAGGAGTCAAGCGCAGAAATCACACATATTATAGTGCGTATCACACCTCTCATATATAGAAAAAATTTTAATTTGGTACAAATTAGTCTCTGGTGACATATTTAAAAATGCATCATTTTATAAAATAATAAAAATAATCATTTAACACATGAGGGGTGTGATCCGTATTGTAAACATATTATAGGGATATTTTCTACACTTTATAAACCATTATTGTTTTGAATCTTTTGATCTTGATGGTTAGATTTAATTGAGAACATAATTTTATCATAATTTGAATAACATGATAAAGGTAGGTGATTGAATACCCATTTGTTGCTATGTAAAGAATTATATAGAATAAGTGCAGAAAATACCTTTAAAGTATACTCCGCGTAGCACTTTTACCCCCATTTTAAAAAGTGTGCAAAAAATATCCCTAATCTTTTCACATGGTGCAAAAATACCCCTCAATAAAAAATTTGATGCAAATTAGTGTTGTAATACCTGTTTTGCCCCTTTACTCTTCTGATAATGCTCAATGGGGTATATATGCTACTAATATCATAGTATAAGGGTATTATGTGCACATTACCATTTTTTTTTGAAATTTTTTTCTTTATATATATCTCTAAACTTTTTTTTTTTTTTTTGAAACTTTGAGAATTTGTAGAACAATGATTTGAATTTTTTGAGATCTCAGTTTACTATTTTCTACTAATTTTTGTTTCTTTATTTTATTTTTTCCCTTAACAACACTGTTAAAAAAAAAAAAAAAAAAAAAGGAAAAAAATCCCAATATCATTGTGCACTGATTTTCGGAGTTCGGAACAGATTTGTTTTCTTTAATTTGCAATTTTTTTTTTCTTTCTATTTTTATCTTTACTTTTCTTTTATATTTTATATTTTTATTTTTATCTTTACGTGTTCATTATCGGCGTCCTCCAATAGTGTCATTTTTGGTCATTTTATAAAATTATTTATTTTTATATATTTTATAAAATGATTCAATAAGAGTAATTTAGTTAACTTGGGATTTAAATTTGTCAAAAGGACCTATTTGTACCAAATTGAAACTTTATGAGTGTTTTTTGCACATGACGGGGTGTCCTCCAATAGTGTCATTTTCGATTATTTTATAAAATTATTTATTTTTATATATTTTAAAAAATAGTCCAATAAGGATAATTTAGTCAATTTAGGGTTTAAATTTATCAGATGGACATATTTGTACTAAATTAAAATTTTAGAGGTGTTTTTTGCACGTGAAGGGTGTGATTTGTACTGTAAGCATACTTTAGGGGTATTATATATATATATATATATATATTTGTGAAAATTTATTGCAATTTTTAAATTAAAAAAAATTGAATGTATATTTTTATATATATAATGAATAAGTATCTTTAATTTAATTGGGAATAATTTTTATATTTTTTATAATTATAAAAGGGATTGACGTTTTCATACCATATAATATAGTGTACATTACCACTTTGTCCTTAGACCATACCTTGTTCTCTTCGAACCGAAGCATATTTGCACTTTGTCAAACATTTTCATTTCGCTTTTGACACCAAGATTTAAAAATAAACATTAAAAAATTACAACTTGATCAACCAGTTTTGACACCAAAATATTGCCAATTACAAATTTATTTCTCACAATTATCTGTTTGTCTAGTTACAATTTAATTTTCTTTGTTTTATTAAAGACACTGAGATTTGGTTTTTTTTTTTTCTATTAAACTATTCTTTGTCTCAAACTTAATACAATTGTTTTATTTTATTTTTCTAAGAATATAAGAAATTTCAATAACGATCTCATAATGTAATACTAGGGTTCATGCAATTAGGGTAGGATTTTTCAATTCAATATTGCATTTGTTGAAGATCGAGAATTTATAATAAATTTTTGTTTTATGTTATCCAAACTATTAATATGTTTTTATTTATTTATTTATTTATTTTTTATATATATTCATTTCTTTTCCTTTACCTCAAAACGGAGCCTATGGACTAAGAGCTTAGAATTATGATAAAGAATAATTTCCGGGGAAAAAAAAAAATTATGATAAAGAATATATTAGGGTACAAAATAAACCCATTAATTCAAATCAATGAATCGACTTCATCACAACACCACTGGGATTACTCAATAGCCTCACGGTTGCACCTTCCAGTTAATCCCAAACTCTCAAATACATCAATCACTATTAATTTTTCATTTTCTCCTTTTGCTTTTTCATTAAGTTAGATTCAATTGTGGACCTTTTTTTCATAAATTTGAATTAAAATTTTCTGATTTCTGAAGCAACTCTAGCTTCAGCAGTGAATGATGGTAGAGGGCTTATCAGTGTCAAAAAAAAAAAATAAATAAATAAAAAATTAATAATAATAATAATTTAAAAAATTAATAAAAAATCTTCTTTAGGTGGGTATATCTTTGAACCCATGAGTTTAGTCCGTATGTTTCTATTGGCCTACCAACTGGGAAAGAAAGGCCAATATAGCCCCATCTTGTAATACTGGTCCAATCTATTTGGACTTAGCCACACATAATTTGTACCTTTGTCATTGTTATTTTGCTGAAAGTGATTGTTGATAAAGCTCAAATTTTGCATGCTTAACCAAGAGTTTGGCAATCAAAGCCCAAATGGTTACACTTTTGCGTTTACGAGCTTGTTTACAACTTCCTCGACAATTAAATTAAATTTTGATCACCCTTCTTTTAGAATTTTGATTACCTTCGGTGCCTTAAACCGCATGATTAAAGAGTGGAAATCACTTATATAAAATATGGAATTAGACATATATAAATCATATTCCGTATAAAGTTATGCACAAATTCTCTAATAAACGGGAAATGATCTCATAATGTCATTCTTTTTAAAGTCTGAATTCAGAATTGAGGAGGCCTAATATGGGATATTATTGTTTATTCCTAAAAACGAGTGCTATGGTGGACAATTGTATAAACTACTTTTAAAGTCATATACCAATGGCTTGGCAATAAGAACACCACGTCTAGATGGTAAAAGAGTTTTCTAGAAAACAGAAGTTCTCGTATTGATTAAAATATGATCATTTTCTTAATCTATTTTTATGTTTCCATGTGGTGTACGTTAATTCTCTTTGTATGCTTCGTTTGGTTGGAGGGATGGAATAATAGATGGAAGAGATAGGAGAATGAATGGATGAGGAATCCCTAGGGAACGGAAGGTGTCTCTGCCATTTTTTGTTTGATTGAATGAAATTGATTGTAGAAATAATGAATGGGGTAATACGTTTTTTTTTTTGTTTAGTTAGAAAGAATGGAAAGAGATTTTATATATTTTTTTACCAATATATCTTCACGCTATAATAGATTTTTACTATTGTCGAACTCAACCAGAAATATTAATCTAGCTGAACCAATCAATATTAGTGGGAGATTGAAACTTGCTTTAAAATTTCAAGTTCAGTAATTTTACTTTATCTAATAATCATATGTCTACTGACCTACCAATTGGGAAAGAAAGGCCATTATAGTCCATCATGTAGTACTGGCCCAATGGCCCAATCTAACTATATATTATGCAGAAAGTGACTACAAATGAAGCTCAAATTTGGGTTTTTAGGTAGCAAGCATGGCCTTTTGGGTCAAATATATATTCAGCCCAAAATTTCTTAACTTTGCATGAACTCACTATTTGGGAGGATGTTGAACGTTAATAAATACTCACATCTTCTCACCTTTAAATTTTTATTCGCCTTAAATTAAGTGTCACATTTAAAAAATCAATATACTCTTTTTTTTGTCATATTACCAATTTAACCTTCTTACATCGTACCTATAAAAAGTAAAACCGTCACATTCACCCAGTAGAAGTAAATTTGATAATTTATTAAGTGCTAATATAAAAATTATATTTTCAAAAAAGGACACTTATTTTGAAAAAGATAAAAGAGCATTGCCTGAGCAACTATTTAGATTGGAGTGAACCTAGCAGCAAATGATAACAATTTTACCTTCCACCCTATGAGCTTGTTTTGTTTGCAAATTCCTCAACATTTAAATTAAAAACAATTTTTCTAGTTCCAGATCTCCCACAATCTTAATTGAATGATCAAATCCACTAAATGAATGAAATGGGACCCAAACAGCACCGATGCATGAAGTGGTTAGAGCATTCGCAGTGGGCAGTGGGCTCGCAGAAGGCCCTTTCGCGAGCCAAACGGGCCAAACTCACTTCAGAATTAAGTGGGGCCCACAAATGGCCTTATGCCTCAGGAGAGGGTTCAGTTCCCTATTACGGATGCCAATTTGGTGAGCGTATCAATAAAAAATACGATGGAGCGGGTTCAGTTCCCTATTACAGATATTCACATTTATATTAAGAATTCTACAACATCATTATTTTTTTCACAAGCAACTCTCCAACAAATTAACATGATATTGGATCTCGACGCTAAAAATGCAATTACAATGATGATATTGGATCTCTATGCCGGAGTGATCTCTCACTAAGAGCACACCAAATGAAATGAAAAAATATATCACGTCACTCAGTTTATAAGTTTGAAAAAAAGAAAAGAAGGGTAAGAGTATATTTTCAACTAAATTCAATATTAGTTAGTCAGATTTACAAATTTGAAACCATTTGGATTATTGTACTCTTAAGAGCCCTCATCATTATTTGAATAAATACCAGTTCAAGTTCTCCAGTTATTAGAATCCTATTGATTTTTAATCATCTTAATATTTAAACATTACATATATCGGTTGGTCTAAAGTTGTCATTTTGTCACCGCCTTGTAACACTTTGTTGGTTAGTGAGCAGCAAATGTGCTACCATCCTTTTTATATATATATATATATATAATGTTAGAGGCTTGACACCTACCCGCAACTCTATCTCTTGACTTCTCTGTACAACTTTATAGAATTACAGACAAGCTTACATTTGTGTAGACAAGCCTCAAAATTCCAAACTCTCAATTGCATAAAAAAGCTCAATTGTGTTGAGAAGTCCAGAATGTTCACGGTTGTGTGAACAAACTCTGATTAGTTGTGTACCTATCTATCTTGATTTGGCAAAGAGCAAGTCAGGCATATAATTGTTGATTTTACCATAGGTGTCCAAAGAGTACGTGATTGAAAGGGTTCCATGTTATCAAAACGAGAAAAAAAAAAAAAAAAAAAAAAAAATGTTTGCACAAGAAATGTTTCTCAGATCTTTCCACAAAAAATGAACGACAAAAATGTCCTCATACCTCACTGCATACATTGACTAATATGATCTCCTCTTTGAATCGAAATATGTTTGCACTTTGTTCAACTTTTTCATTCCACTTCCGATATCGAGGCTTAAGAATAAATATAAAAAAAATTATAACTTGACCGAACTAATTTTGACATCGAAAGTTGTCAATTACAAATTTAAATCTCACAATTATATATTTTGTGTATTTATAACTTAATTTTCTTTGTTTTATTGAAGCCACTGAAATTTGATATTTTTCTATAAATCTATTCTTTGTCTATAACCTAATACAATTATTTTATTTTATTTTTATGAGAATATAAGAAATTTCAATAACAATCTCATAATGTATTACTAGGGTTCATGCAACCAGGGTAGGATTTTTCAATCCAATATTGCATTTGTTGAAGATCGGGAATTTATAAATTTTGGTTTTATGTTATCCAAACTTTTAAGATGTTTTACAAAAATAAATAAATAAATAAATAAATAAAATCGTTTCTTTTTCTTTACTACTATTTCTGACTAACCAAACAAACCGGGGAGTAATAACTTGAATTATGACAAAGAATATATTAAGGTACAAAATAAACTCATTAATTCAAATGAACAAGTAAACTTCATCACAACACTACTGGGATTACTCAATAGCCTCACCATCAATCATACGTACTTGCCTAAGTCGGAAACGTTAAAAGTCATTTTTGGTAGTATTTTGGAGGGATTTATTTTACGGATAAAATGCTTTTCAGTTTTTAAGTTGCAACTAAAAACAGTAATCACCCATCAATCACGGACTTTCCAAACAAAACATTTTACAGTTTACATCTATGTTCATGAATCATATATGGGCAAATCATAATTAAAAGGGTAAATTATCCCCACCTTCTCTCTTAAGTATATCTTTATTACTAGTAGATTAATTTTTTTGTAAAATTACTCCGACACCACTGTCAGTAACTATCTATAGGTGTGTTGAAGAGATAGACCGAAATCTCTCTCTCTCTCTGTCTCTCTAAAAATGTGTTGAACAGAAATGAAAGACAATCGTCCACTTCCTCTCTCTCTTTAGCTGGTCCAAGATATCCATCGAATGCAATAAGATTGTATCGATTGTGATGCCAGGATTTTTTCGTAAATTTAAATCTTTATGTAAATTTATATTAAAATATTAACGTGAACAAATTCGTAATTGCATACTTTACATTAACGGTGTTAACGATAAACGTCTAACAGGAGAAGTGAAGAGTAATTTAAAAAATAATAATAGATAATGCATGGATAACCGATAAGATACATTGAGTGTGTTGAATTCTGAAAATAACTAGTCCAATGTGCTGAATTACAAATAATAAGTGTGTTTACACAATAAGATATTGTTAACGGTGCAGGCATACATTATATATATGTTAATGTAAGGCTAATAATATTTTAAGAGATATTTTACATATATATATATATATATATATTTATATATAGATATGATTTCATTCATGTTAAGAGTGTTGAACATCAAATTAAGAATGCTGAAAATAAGGGTTTAAGAGTGTTGAAGATTAAATAAAAATGGTGTTCAAAATCAAATTAAGTGTTGAAAATCAGGTTTTAGGGAGTTGGATATCATATTAGAGTGTTGAATATCAGGTTAAGAGTGTTGAAAATTAGAAAAAATGGTATTGAAAAGCAGATTGAGTGTTGAAAATTAGATTAAGATTGTTAAAAATTAGATTTTAACTAGGGTTTAATTTCAGATTAAGAGTGTTGAAAATAGGGGTGTTCAAATAATTCGTGAATCCGTCAAACCGATCCGAACCAATCCGATCCGTGTGGTTCGGTTCAATTTCTTAATCTAATGATTCGGTGATTGTTTTAAAAATTAGTAATCCGCAATGAGCGGTTCGATTAACGAATTGAACATTGAAAAAACCGAACAAATCCGTTAACCGATCCGATCCGTGAATTATATTATAATATATATATATATAATATGTATACTGTAATATATTATTTCTATTGATTTATTTTTTATTCATTATTTGCTTTTAAATTTTAGCCCTACATAAAAGTAATCTAACCCTAGGTTTTCTACTCCCAGCCTCTGACTCTCTGCATGTCTATCGATTCTCTCTTCATTCCTCATCTCCAGAAGAAACCATATTATTAATTTATTATCATAACATCTGCAAAATTCTTGCAAATCTGTTTTGATAGATTTATTGTTTGGCTGAGTCATAACTAAAATAGTAAAATATAATCATAACTACAATATAATTATATTGGGTTATTTGAAAAAACTCAATCCGTGGGAACCAAACCGAGCCAATTCGTTATTTCACGGTTCGGTTTGGTGCAGATTGATAATCTCCACGAAGCGGTTCGATTTCAGATTTAGCCAATCCATGAGAACCGGAGTAATTTGAATTTTACCAAAAACCGAACCAATCCGATCCATGATCAGCCCTAGTTGAAAACTAAATAAAATGGTGTTAAAAATCAAATGGAGGCATGCACTACATTTTTATTTTTATTTTTTTAATGGTGGGAACTAAGGCATACACCACATTTAGTATACAATAAGCATTCGTATGAAAAGTAAAAGGGTTGAGAAACAGTGTTATTCTTTTCATCTGGGAAAGAAGAAATCACAAAGGACTGCAGGAATGGTAGAAGTGAGAAACTGGGCCAATTCTCTGGTGCTTCATGTCTTCCCTTGTGGTTAAACTTTTAAGCATACTAATTTTTTGTTTTTCAAGTAAAATAATTTTTTATTTTTACTTTGTCAGTGTTTGGTAAATGTCTATATCGAGGTTGAGGTCGAGTTTATCGGGCGGAACATATAAAATAACTTATCAAAAATTGATCAATAAATTATTTTTGTTAAATTTTAATTTTTTTTTCCTTTGTAAATATTTTACGACAACCAAATGTCAAAAAATAAAAATATATATTTTTTAAAAAATATTTTACGTTCAAATAAATGGAGCCTAAATAAAATGTGAGAGTTCTAACCAGTGATCGAGAGAGTGAGAGATGGTGGCTTTCCAGTGAGAAGTCGGTGGTTGTCGGCGGCTCTTACGGCTGGGTTCCAACGTTGTTCTCTTCTATAGGGTAAAAGAGACTTCTGTTGTGGAAGAGAGAGAGAGAGAGAGAGAGAGAGAAAACGATGGCGTACAATTTGTTTTTTATTCCTTCCAAGCGAGAAACTTAATTTGGCGCCCCCTCAACACATTTAACAAATAATAAATAAAACATGTGATTGCAATTTGCAAAAAATTTCAGGACAATTTTGTAAAGATTCTTTTATAAATTATTTTAATATTTAATTATTTTTTCTGTTAAATATTATGATATGCATTAAAATTATCGTTACAAGTAAAAATAATTTTCAAACATTTCTACAAAATTATAGTATGTAACATTAATTAGTATTAAGGAAAACACATCAACTTCTCTTTGTTACATCTAATTTGAACAAAATTTAGTGACAAAATATATACTAAAGATAGATTATCAAAAATCAATCTTTTTGGATAAATTATTTTTTCTTTCCTTTTGATTTGTCATAATTATACGGATCTCTTATGTAGTTTTCAAAATTACTCTAACCTCTTCTAGAAACAAAACCTTATTACACGGACCTCCTTTTTAATGGTCATCGTTAATCAATCATAGAATTTGTTGATGTCATGTACTTAATATATTCAAAATACCACTATTGCCCTTGCTAGAATTGAAAGACATTTTGAACCTTGTAAAGTGACATGAGATTACAAAACTACCCTAATCTCTTCCGACGTACCTGTTACATAGTTTTCAAATCTCATTTTCAATACTTCATCAACAATTCCTTACTCAGATTTTCTCATCTTCATGAGAGCAAACCTTGAAAGTTAATAAAACGAACAAGCCCATGGGTTAACACATATTTCGTCCCAGCAAAATCAAAATATTAATACAGTGATTGAAGAGCATTGATTAATTTTTATTTTTTGTTTCTTTCTTATACAAGCCCATGACCGGTCGCTATAAGGGGAGGTATGTGTAATAAGGTTTCGCTTTTAGGAGAGGTTAGAGTAATTTTAAAAATTATAGGCGAGCTTCGTGTAATTATGACAAACTTCGAGGGATGTCAATGTAAATACTCTCATATCAACTTACTTCCAAGTTCCAACATCAAAGTTTATGCTAGAATATGTGATTAAACACAAAATCAAAAGCTTTTGGAAGCCATATTAGACTGATCACGTAAAACATGAGCTCACCACCATCATCAATTCCAAAAAGTTTTATATAAACTATTGATCTTGCTCGATAACTCAATCCAGTAACTTTATCATGAATGAATTAAGTGTAATTACATGTGTTTACCACTCATTAAACCTAACTTCTGTACGAAGTATACAAACATATATATATGCATAGCCTACATAATCAACAAAAGTACTTTAATGTCAATAACATACATACCTATATGACATTTACAGAAGAAAGGAAAATGTTAGAGGATTAGATGTGCCATGGCCTAATGTCTATGAAAGTAAAATTTGCCAGGTTATTAAACCCCTCGAAAACATTAGCCCTTTCAATCAACACCACTCAGCCCAGAAAAATCTATTAATTTCAATATCTTGAAGATGCATCGATAGACAAAGAGGCACCACTTCTGGTTTAACAAAATTGAAAATTATAATAAAGACAAGCAAATACAACAATAAAAAGACAGGAAGAACCATCTTTTGGTATTTCACAAATAACTCACAAAAGTTAATAGTGTTTTCATTGCCCACCATGAAATGAGGATCGTTTTTTCTCTGTCCTTCAGGTTCCAAGAAATAAAATTCGTAATTCCAAACTCATTGACCAAATATGTGTGTTGTCCAATAAAACATATAATAAACTCTTTAACTTCCCCTTTCGGATCCAAATGCAAATGCAAATGCAAATGCATCTGGAATAAACATTTTTGTCGGGTCACTTTGGATCCCACAAGAATTATTTTCTGCCCTGCTATAACAGAAGATGGGACATTTAGCGTGGCATACGCTCCTCATGGTCAAGGTCCCAATTATCTCTGCAAGAGTTCTAGGAATCTAATTTCTTCGAGCTGCCTGTCAGTACCAGAAATGAAGCTCTTAACATAAAAAAAGCTTACAATTCTTCCCTCTAGGCACATGGAACAAGTCCGGTACCATTGCATGGATGCCAACCAATATGATGAAAACCAGATTGGTACCATAATGCAATCAGCTTATGAAAGAAAGAATTAAATCATTAAGAAGGGAAAACACAGCAAGAGCAAGATTAAGCTAACGAATAGCTTAAACACCCGCAACTCAAATCCAAAGAAAGGGAGAGATAAAAAGCTGCTGTAGCAAGCTGATATTATTGATAATACGTAGTAAAAAAAAAAAAACAATGAAAACTTCGTTGTTCATCTTCATCCTCAAAAGAGGAGTACCTGCCCGAGGGCTGACAAGATGTAGTATAGAACAGATAAACAGTGGTAAAATCAACCAAGTATCACGTAAAATAAGCCGCCAAAAAAGCAAGGCACCATTCCATTACATATAAAAACAAGTAACCAATCTTAATCTCTGAAATGGATGTCTCATGACCTGTTTGCTATCTTCCTATGTTCTTTAGAATGTTGTAAAGGGAATGATAAGCCTAAAAAACTATCTCAAGTTTCTCTGTGTTTCTCTTGTTTATATTAGTAGTACTAACTGACCTCTATCTCCCGTCTCTAAAACATCTTACTTACCATCAGTACCCGCTGTTTTTGCCACCAAGTGGTTTGGGGTGTACTTTTCCATCAGCCGGTTTAGTTCAGCATCGAACTCCCTTTCCAGTCCAACCTCTTCCTCCCCGCGCTTTTTCTTCATTGAAATCTTTTTTTGTTCATGATCTTTTAGCAGTTTCTCCCTCTCTGCAACAAATTCTTCCATCTCCTTGTCCTGAAATTCAATGAATTTTGCAATTTCCTCCGCCCTATATCCAGGGTTTCGAATAGAAAATGAGAAGCAGAGAAGTTCATAATAACTCATAGACCAAAAAAGAACAGCAATGATTTTTTCAGCTATATATCCAAGGATTGGAAAAGAAAATTAGAATAACAGAGAATGTAGAAAAAGGGCATATATTACCTGTGCCTGTGATCAGATGTATTAGAGCTATTTGTTTGTTTGACTTTCTCTCGCTCCTGTTGTTGCATCTTCTCAAAACTGTCCTCCCTTGCATCCCGGGCGTCCTGAATGATTCTTAGTTGTTCCTTGAAGAACATTTCCAGATAGTCCATCTAAGCAGAATAAAAGGCAACAACCAAGAGGAAAGAGGGACCCAAGAGAGAGGGGAAAAAGGGAAGGAAAAAAAAAAAAAAGTATAGAATTAGTATTGTCAAGCATATTTCAAACACTGACTTGTAGAAATTAACCAAAAGTGAGATAATTCTCTCAAAGTCGAACAGAAATGCAATTTGTTAACATGAACTACATTTTTTTTTTGATAAGTAGGTTAATATGAACTACTTCAATTCATAAATCATGAACAACTCAATTTCCTTTTCATTTGTTTTGAGCAATTGTTCAAGTACATGGATATATATAAGGCCAACCGCATTACAGATTTAACAAATCTGATACTTAGCCCTAGCCAATCAGCAGATGTGTTGAGGATCCGTCATTTCAAGATAAAAGTAGCAGCCTGACTATGAAGGATGCTTTGAGGTAAAATATCCCACTTAACAGAGAATGGATAAACAGGAATCATATTATCTGAACACAATAAAGGATATCAACATTTATATTAACATGGGCATTTGTAAAGTGTTTGTAATAGGATCTACATAGAATAATGCCAATGTAAAATCACAAATTCGCAACTGATTGAGGATTGCCATCTATTAGTGATTTAAATGTGTCAAGAACTGAACCTTTGCCATTGTTTGATTTACGATTAGCAATAAATAAAAAGTTATATAACTAATGCACTCCCACACAGCCCCTAACTAAGGATGGCAAGGTTCATATACGGGATGAAGCCTATCCTCCCTGCCCTTACACCCCCTAATGAAGCATTCCCCAAACCCCAAATGCCCTATCCTGCCCAGCATGAAAACTCTAATCTTTAGAATAAATTGTGCAAGAAGGTGAATGTAATATATTAGAACACTAAAGGCATTTATGTGATTCAACTGTATAACCACAGCAGGGCAGGATGGGTACCTGCATAATCAAGCAATTTGCAATCCATGATCCTCCAAAAAAGGGAAAAATAAAATGTAACATTAGACAC
This sequence comes from Cornus florida, assembly GCF_030987335.1. Taxonomy (NCBI): domain Eukaryota; kingdom Viridiplantae; phylum Streptophyta; class Magnoliopsida; order Cornales; family Cornaceae; genus Cornus; species Cornus florida. Next base: position 22,078,539 of record NW_026775574.1, read on the forward strand.
AAATCTTCAGCAATAAAATTGCAAATGTATGCCCTTCAAAATCAACAGCCATTTCCTCCTTCATCAGGTGCAGATTCATAAGACTGTTGCAGTAAACTACAATCTCCAAAAAGATAAACATGTCCTCTATTGTACAAAGAAGTAGTCAAAGGGTGCCTTAGCAATTCATGGAAGGTATGAAGAGTACAATTGAAAAGAAAAGAAATTCTCATTAGATACACCCTAAACCTAACTTCATCAAACTGGTCGTTCCTTTTCAAGAGATATGATGAATAGGCAAAATTTTGACAAAGATCTGCGCAGTTCTTTATATGTCAGCGATTACTGAAGGAAATATTTTTAAGAATTATAACAGAAAATCAAAGTTATATATACAATAGGTGTCGGAACGAAATTGTGCTTATTATGCGGAAACAGAAACAAAAACAAAAAAAATAAATAAAAATAAACGTACAACTTTATCTGAAGCTCATTATGCATATTCACAACATATACTACTCGACTTGAGATATAGTCTACAGGGCATTCCAGTAATCTAACAGTGGTATCTTGATGAATTGTTACATGAAATTGGCTAATTAGACCATTTGGGTGGGGGAAAGTACTTATAGTAGCTACCCAGCAATAGCATATGCCAACTATATTTACCAAAGGTCTTGAGGGATTCAGTCCATATTATAGTTATCATTTGAGGCACAAACACCACGACCTATGGTTATGTTAAAGCGCACACACCCACATAATGCCCAAGGCAGTAGTGCAAGGAACCGTCACTTGGGGCTGGGGAAGAGTCAAATTCAACATCACTGGAAACAAAATTTATTGCAGTTAACAATTACCTCTTCCTTGTTTTCTTCGTGATGCTTTTTTGTTCTTTGCCTCACAATGCGGTTTTCCTCTGAGGTTTTCCGCAGCTTCTCAGATAATATACCAAAAGACTCCTTGAGGGCTTTGGAATGCCTCTGTTCCTTGGCAACTTTGTTCTTGAACCAGACAAGCTGCTGATTGTCTTCACTCATTTGCTTCATCTGGCTCACAACCACCTCCTTGTATGATCTCATCTCAAATTTGAGTTTGGATTTACCTAATCAATCGCACAGCATACAAAACATAATTGTATAAGAACCTAGTAGAAGTACTCTTGTATCTCCAAGACCAAAATAAACTATGCATTCAATTATCAACTATAGGTGTAGGCCAGGAGAGCAAGGACCTGGAGAATGCTGGTTAAAGATATCCATGTCTCCTTTCTCTGCCATGTAACCATATAATTGGCGCTGCCCTCCAGGATAGAAAAAAACACGACAATGATCCCAAGCCTCCCTATCTGTCCCCTGATCCTTGAAATGCTTATCCAGACGCTCAGCCTCTAAATAACCAATTGCTGAGCTCTCAAAAATCAAGACACTCATCCCACGGTGCCCTTGTGGACCATAGGAGTGCCTAGCCCTCACTGCGCGATATGAACTAAAGTAATCAAGAAGCTCTTCATTTCCCATGCCAAGCCACTGGAAGCACAATGCAACATATTGAATAATCAATTGAAAGCAAGCAAAAATTTTATTTCATAAAACCAAATATAATGTGTCTTTTATTACAGTTCCACTGATTAAAAATTTAAAATTATGCGGTTGTCGTCCAAATAAAATAAACAAGACAAAATTGACTGTACCTTCTCATTATCATCCTTCTCAAGTCTTGTATTCATAATGACAACCATGGGAGGCCAAACTATTTCATGATCCTTGACAGTTTTATCCAGACCTTTCCATTTGCCATACACTTCACCAGCTGGTATGACTGATGTTCCCCTCCCGTGTAGCTCTTCATCCAAAAGTTCTGCAAATTCTCGGTGGAGCTTCACCCTGTTTGATCCTTTGGTCTTGGCATGTGTCATAAGGGGCTGCAGGCCTCGGTACCAATCAATGGCACCAGGCCCATTTTGACAGGCTGGGCAGTGCCACTGCCTTGCCGGTTCATGGATCTGCTCAACAGTCAATTTATCCAAGATATCAAAAAATGCATTGAACCACCTGCTTCTCTTACGTGTGTCGTGGCTTTTTTGGCTCACATCTGAATCCCAATCGTCACTGAAGAGTTCATCATCTGTATCATCAACAGCATCTGAATCATCATCATCATCGTCATCATCCCCAATCTTGTTGACCTTGTTCTCACTAACACCAAAAGGATGGGGATTCAGATTGATCCCATTTTTTTCCAGGTCACGTTCTGAAGGCAGAGTAGAAGCTGCAGACTTCCAATTCCAACCATGCTGCAATGCAGGAGAAATTACAGGCACTGGGCTAGTGTAGTTGCTCTCAAAACCTCTGTTCGATGATTGGGGTCTTGAATATCCTCTTCCAGGTAGTCTTTTGGAATCAGCATTCACTATTGGGAAGCTACTGCCAGACTTTCCTGATCCACTATTACTCTGTATACCCAGCTTCTGAACTCCATCTTCATTTCCCCATGCTTTAGGATTAGAGTTCTGAGAACCCCATGATTTGGAAGCATTGCCTCCTGCTATACTTTTAGACTTCTTGGTATAAACCTTCCACTCACCATCTTGTGCAGCAACCAGGCTGATGTCTGCCACACCATGGTTTAACTGATCAACGCTGATGCTAGAGATCTCAGATATGTTTTTTTCCTTGGACGAGTCAGTAGTACCAGCAACGAATGGCTGTGCACCCCCTTTTCTCGAATTCATTGTAGAATCTGTCATATGGTCATTGTTTTAAATGAAAATTCAGTTGGCACTTGAAATGAAGATTAGACTTGTTGTTCAAAGAAACAAAACCAGAATTCTGCCTTATCAGTGAGACTATCCAAAGGAAGAATCCCAACAGCATGTCAATATATAGACATAAAAATATCTGGTAAATTTAGATATAAGATATTCAGAACAAGGTCTTCTGTGGTCTTGTGAATCAAAAGGACCACTGAATACATAAAGACATAAAATTAATTTAATAAAGCAAACTGCATATATAACTTGAAAATTGCAACTAACACAAAAAACATCAATGTACGTGAGCGATTCAAGAAACATAGGTTTCATTTGACATGTAACTTATCCAGAAATCTAAAGAATTTACCATAAGAAATACAATACTGCAATTTTCACAATTTGTAATTTATACCCCCTTCAAATTGCATTTAGCATAACTCAGGCTCCCTCCCAATTCATCTTTCTCCAGGGGAAACAAAAATTAAATAAATGCATAAAAATGATAACAAAAACAGCAATAAAAAGAAGAAGGTACACTATATTACTAAATTAATAAAAACAAATAAAACTCCACTAAATGAATCAATGTCTCCATACTAAACTAATTATTAGTTACCTAATGCAAAAGACATGATAAATAGAATAGCAGACAGAGAATCAAAATGAAGGTCTACTAATATTTTAATAAATTCATTTTAATCATAGAAACCACTTACTAGAATGCACAACACAGTGTATAGAAATCATCAATCATCTATAAAATATATAAATTAAAAGGGAAAAAAAAGGCAATACAAGCAATCAAACAAACAGACTTTCACTCAGCCTAGTAAAACGTGATCTGCATCAGAAATGAGTATGAGATATTACCTAAAAAGCCCTGTAAAAGAAAAACAAAGAAAGGTCAGGAAGATAGGCAGAGAGATCGAGCAAGAGTATATACGAGTGTGTGTGTGTGTGTATATATATATAGATAGAGAGAGAGAGAGAGGGAGGGAGAGAGAGAGAGAGAGAGAAAATTGGGGAAACGACGTCAGAGGAGGTAGAAAGACATAGAAACAATGTAATGAAATAGATATTTACAAAGATGAAATCCACACAAACACGCAGTCACTATGCACAAACAAGAGAAAATGGAGCGGATAAAACCACATATACGAACCGATTATTTGTGTTTGTGTGGGTGTGTGTGAAGAGAGAGGAATTACTTATAAATAACATGTATACATAGAGAGAGAGAAATTAGGGAAAGGACATCAGAGGAATACAAGGAAAGGTGTAGTAGGAAGGCATAGAAACAATGTAAAGGGATATACATTTACAGAGAAGAAATCTAAACACACAGTACGTCAATATGCTTAATGAAGAATATATATATATATATAGCGCAAACAAGAGAAAATGCAGAAAAGAGAAGCACAGAAACGAACCGATTATGTATGTACACTACAAACAAGAGAAAATGCAGAAGAGATGAGCACAGAAACGAACCGATTATGTATGTATACTACCGATTATGTATATAGATATATAGATATATATGTTTGAAGAGAGTAAAACTAGGTAAAACACGCACAGAGTAGTTAATCTCTGGAGACAAAAAGGAAACAAAGAAAACAATAGTAGTATTACCTGATTCCAACCAGTAATCGCCTGCAAATGGCAAGTTTCCGGCGAACTCTCCTTCGATTGCAGAGAGAGACAGAGAGAATACTTAGTTATAAAGCAAAAGTCCGGACTCCAAAAATTTATGCAATTTGGTGAAGAAATAAGAGGGTGAGTGTACTGGTGGGCAGCAGGCTTGCAGGTGTACGGAAAATTTTGGACACAACGGATTTGCATGACCTCCGTGCTTTTGATGCAAAATGTGTGTGTGGGTGTGTTTTTATTTATTTATAAAAATAAAATCATTTTTAACTTTTTTGGAAATATTCCACATATACGGAAAGAGCCAAGATTTTATGGTTAGTGTGTCAAAAGTGGGTCAAATATTTACGTAAAAATTTTAGTATTAGGATGTAAGGGATTAGGGATGGTAATGGGACGGGTTTGGAGCGGGTTTTTCTAAATTCCGCCCCACTTCTTCCCTTTTAATTTTTGTCAAATTCATACCCACCCTGAGACTCGCGACGGGTTGGACTTTTATGTCACGTCCCGTCCCGTTGGGATATACTGTGCCCCCGTGCCCGCTCTGCTAACAAATTTTTTTCTCCCACTTTTTGGAACTTAAGCTCCTACTATTTAAATGTGAAAAGCTTAGGAATGACACAACATAAATGAAATTATGTATCCCAACAAAAATAAAAAAATAACATGCACATAACATAATTCAAAGAACATAATAAACAAAAATAAAAGTTTAATATAACCAAATCACAAGAAATTCTAAACTCCAACTTCCACCATAACAAAAACAAAAGCAAATTTATTACTAAGTTTATATCCCAAATTAAGATTGTAAGAGATGGGTAACTAGGTAAGCCGTTAAAATAAGTTATTAATATAATATATATATATATATATATATATATATATATATATATGCTTAGCGGGGCGAGACGGGACCCCTAGGATATGTATATTGAACCTTTACCAGCCCCGTGACCCGCGACGGGTACAAAATTTGTATCCATGCCTGCCCAACGGTATAAAAAGTGTTCCCATATTTATTATTAAAGGGGCTGGACAAGGCGGGGCCCCAGCTGGACCGTAAAAATTGACATCCCTATAAGGGATGACAATTTTTTCCGACCTGGCCGATTTTCGCCCCGCTCCCGCTTCTAATGGGGTTAATTTAGTGATTCCTAAATGGGTTTGAGACAGGTATGATAAAATAATTAAAAACCCAAAGCAAGTTTGAGGCGGGGCAGATTTAGTGATGACCCTGCCCCGACCCCGCCCCGATTATATATGTACCTTTTACTTTTTTTGTATATATAATATTTATATTTTATATTTTTAAAACTCTTGTTACTTTATTGGAAGGGTCTGTTAATTTATTAAAAGTCACTACTTGGTAATTTAAAAGTTGGGTCGGCTTATTTATTAGCCCAATTTGAGCACATTAGGCTTGTTTTTTTTTTTTTTTTTTTTACACGATAAAAATGGCATAACCCGGCCCACCCCCACCGCACCCTGCAATTAAATGAAGTACATGGGACGAAGTCGGTATTTTGTCTACTGGAGTAGAGGCGGAGATGGTATAACAATTACAAACCCGTTCTGGAGTAGGCGGAGTTGATATGATAAATTTTCTGATGAGGTGGAATAGGATTAGCCAAAACCCGCCCCAACTCCGCCCTATTGCCATAAAGTAAGACTATTTAGCGAAGTTGAAGCTATAAAAAAAGAAAAATTTGCTAATTTCAAATTTGTGAAAATATTTCATTGATTTCTTAAAAGATAATAATGAAGGTATGCAAAAATTTTACATCTTTTAAAAATCTAAAATATCCAAATGGTCAAAATTTTGTTCAGTCCAAATTAATACATGAATCAAATACCATATTGTTGTAAATATAAGACAAAATATGAAAATAGAGAAGAGAGAGAACTTATTTATTCATAAGTTGAAAGATACAATATACAAGACCCTCAATCACACACATATATAGTCTAGAGTCACCGCTTATAAATGCTTAGTAACCAATCAATTGCATGGCATATACATCATTGAACTAATGGTATAGACACACATCAGTGGACCAATAGCATTCTTCCGCATCAGCAATCATCGCCTCATATTTCTCTCTGCATCTCCAACTTTCAATTATATGCATGAAATATAGTGGAGCCCACTTCTACATTACTCCCCTTTGAGATTCACTATACAATACTAAGAATGTGTCTCGTTAAAACCTTGCTAAGAAAAACCCAGTGAGATAAAAAATTAATGAAAGAAAAGAGTACAATATTCTTGTGTGTCAAAAAATAGTATTGCATAGGTTAGAACTGTCTCATTAAAACCTTGCTAGGAAAACCCATTGGGATAAAACCTGAGCGAAGAAAAAAGAGTACAGTATATGTCAATACTTTTTCAATTAAGTACTCCCCCTCATCAATGCCAAAAATCTTTAAATTGTCACATCCCAATGTTGTGGTTGGCAATGCCTTAGTGAACAAGTCTGCTAAATTTTCACATGAACCTACTTGTTGAATATCAATTTCACCAATTTCACCATTCTTTTGGCGTTTATGTGCGTAAAAGAATTTTGGTGAGATGTGTTTCGTCCTGTCACTTTTGATATAACCTTCTTTCATCAGTGTAATGCATGCAACATTATCTTTATATAATATTGTGGGGCTATCAGTTATTGATGAGAAGCCACATGTTGTTTTAATGTGTTGAATTATGGATCGCAACCAAATGTAATCCCTGCTGGCCTCATGAATTGCAAGTATCTCAGAATAATTTGAGAAAGTGGCAATCATTATCTATCTCATAAAGTGCCATAAGATAGTCGTGCCACCACAAGTAAACACATACCCTGTTTGTGATCGAGCTTGATGTGGATCAGAGAGATACCCGGCATCTGCATATCCAATTAGCTGGAATTTTGATTCTTTTGAATAAAATAATCCCATATCAATTGTTCCATGAAGATATCGCAATATGAAGATATCACAATATGTGTTTGACTCCATTCCAATGTCTACGGGTTGGTGTAGAACCGTATCTTACTAATAAGTTGACTAAAAAAGTAATGTCAGGTCATGTGCAGTTTGCAACATATATAAAAACAACAATTGCACTAAGATATGGTACTTCAAGACCAGGGAGTTCCTCATCATCTTCTAGAGGTTGAAAATGATCTTTCTTAACATCAAGTGATCGGACAACTATTGGTGAGCTCAAGGAATGAGCTTAATCCATATAAAAATGCTTCAGAATCTTCTCTGTATATGTTGACTGGTGGATATGGATTCCTCTTGATAAATGTTCAATTTGTAGTCCAAGACAAAAAATTATCTTTCCGAGATCTTTCATCTCGAATTCTTTCTTTAAATAAGTGGCAGTCTTTAGGAGCTCTTCAAAGGTTCTCACCATATTCAAATCATCAACATATACTACAACAATAACAAAACCTGATTCTGTTTTGTTAATAAAAATGCATAGACAAAGATGACTATTTACATACCCTTCTTTTATTAAGTACTCATTGAGACGATTGTACCACATGCGCCTTGATTGCTTCAATCCATACAAGGATCGTTGTAATTTTATTGAGTACATACTACATGGTTTTGAATCTGGCATTTTGAAATCGTCAAGAATCTTTATGTAAATATCATTATCTAATGATCTATATAAAGATGATGCATATGCAATCTTTTTGTGACTGTTAAATGTATTATGAATCTAAAAGTGTTTGCATCAATTACTGGAGAGTATGTTTCCTCATAATCAATACCAGATCTCTATGAGAAACATTGAGTTACCAGTTGAGTTTTGTATCTCACAATTTCATTTTTCTCATTATGTTTGTGTACAAATACCCATTTGTATCCAACAAGCTTAACACCCTTGTGTGTTTGGATGACTAGTCCATATATTTCTCGTTCAGCTAATGAACTTAGCTCTGCCTGTATTGCTTCTTTCCATTTCGGCCAATCATTTATTCGTCGACATTCTTCGACGTTTCAAGGTTCCGGATCCTCGTTTTCAATATCAAGAGTAACGGAATATGAGAATATGTTGTCGATAACAATTTCATTTCTACTGTATCTTATTTCATAATTTAGTGAGATCTCATCATTTTCAGGTACCATTGCCTCATTAAGGGCATATGCCTTATCAAGGGCCACATTATCATCATTTACTGTCTTTGCCTCATTAAGGCTTATCATTTCATCAGTTTTAAATACCTGGGCCTCATCAAATGCTATAATTCCAGATTTATCAATAATTTCTATTACTCCTTTTGTGGACTCTTCAGAAGCACCAACTTTCTTTGTGTTTTCTTCTTGCGAAGAACATCTTTTGCGCCAACTAGTCTTCCACGTTTCAAGTGTATCTTAGATGCATTTGCTGTAACATTGATAGATTGTCCCACAGGGACATTAATTTTTGCTGGAACATTTGCAGCTGGTACATGTGATTTTATTATTTTATTTGTATCAGTAAATACATCAGGTAATTGATTTGCAACATTTTGCAAATGAATAATCCTCTGAACTTCTTTTTCACATTGATTTGTGCGAGGATCAAAATGAGATAATGTTAAGGCATTCCAAAATATCTCATTATGCATTTCAGAAATTTTCTTTTCTCCCCCTAATGGTGAGAAAACAAGCTCATCAAAAAGACAGTCGGCAAACCGTGTTTTAAATACAGCACTTGTTAAGGGTTCAAGATATCTGTAACGACCCACTCCATCACATGGTATGATATTATCCGCTTTGGACCTGAACCCGAACGGTTTTGCTCTTGGGCTTCACCCCAAAAGGCTTCATACCAATTGGAGGTGATGCACTTACATATAAGCACTTCACCTTTCCTCTACCCAGGCGATGTGGGATTGTGCACTCGTAGCTCGCCAGTGTGGTAGCCTGATAGTGTCTCTCGCACCCACCCACGGCACACCCGCCATAAGGTCATCACAATCCACCCCCTTTGGAGGCCCGACGTCCCCGTCGGCACACTTCCGGCTGGGTCAGGCTCTGATACCATTTGTAATGACCTGCTCTATCACTTGGTATGATATTGTTCGCTTTGGGCCTGAGCCCTCACGGTTTTGCTCTTGGGCTTCACCCCAAAAGGCCTCATACCAATTGGAGGTGACACACTTACATATAAGCACTTTATCTTTCCTCTACCCAGGCGATATGGGACTTGTGCACCCGTAGCTCGCCAATGTGGTAGCCTGTCAGTATCTCTCGCACCCGCCCACGACACACCCGCCCACAAGGTCATCACAATCCACCCCCCTTGAAGGCCCAACATCCCCGTCGGCACACTTCCGACCAATTGGAGGTGACACACTTATATATAAGTACTTCACATTCCCTCTACCCAAGCGATGTGGGACTGTCAGGCTACCACACTGACGAGCTACGAGTGCACAGTCCCACATCGCCTGGGTAGAGGAAAGGTGAAGTGCTTATATGTAAGTGTGTCATCTCCAATTGGTATTGTGATGACCTTGTGGGCGGGTGTGTCGTGGGCGGGTGCGAGAGACATTGACAGGCTACCACATTGGCGAGCTACGGGTGCATAAGTCTCACATCGCCTAGGTAGAGGAAAGGTGAAGTGCTTATATGTAAGTGTGTCACCTCCAATTGGTATGAGGCATTTTGGGGTGAAGCCCAAGAGCAAAACCGTGCGGGCTCAGGCCCAAAACGGACAATATCATACCATGTGGTGGAGCAGGTCGTTACAAATGGTATCAGAGCCTGACCCAGCCGGAAGTGTGCCGACGGGGACGTCGGGCCTTCAAGGGGGGTGGATTGTGATGACCTTGTGGGCGGGTGTGTCATGGGCGGGTGCGAGAGACACTGACAGGCTACCACGTTGGCAAGCCACGGGTGCACAAGTCCCACATCGCCTGGGTAAAGGAAAGGTGAAGTGCTTATATGTAAGTGTGTCACCTCCAATTGGTATGAGGCCTTTTGGGGTGAAGCCCAAGAGCAAAACCGTGCGGGCTCAAGCCCAAAGCGGACAATATCATACCATGTGGTGGAGTGGGTCATTACAATATCTAATGATAGAAGGAGAATCAAAGCCAATATATATTCCAAGTCTACATTGAGGACCTATTTAGCGTTGTGGTGTGCAATAGGAACATATACGGCACAACCAAAAACTTGTATGTGAAAGATATTTGGTTGTTGTCCAAATACAAGTTGTAATAGTGAAAATTTATAGTAAGCAGTTGGTCGTATGTGAATTAATGATGCAGCATGTAATATGGCATGTCCCCAAGCAGAAACAGGTAATTTTGTTTACCTAAGTAAAGGTCGACCAATTAAATGAAGTCTTTTAATAAAAGATTTTGCCAAACCATTTTGAGTATGAGTGTTTACAACATAATTTTCAACATTAATTCCAACTAACATACAATAGTCATCAAAAGCTTGAGAAGAAAATTCAATGGCATTATCAAGATGGATTATCTTAATTGGATAATCAGGAAAGTGTGCCCGCAATTTGATAATTTGAGTAAGGAATCTAGCAAATGTAACATTACGAGTAAAAAGAAAACAAACATGTGACCACCGTATTGAGGCATCAATTAAGACCATAAAATAACGAAATGGTCCGCAGGGTGGATGAATTAGCCTACATATATCCTCGTGAATTCATTGTAAAAAGGTGAAGGATTCAACAATGACTTTTGAAGGGGATGGTCTAATAATCAAGTTGTCTTGTGAGCAGGCTGTATATAAATGATTATTTGATAAAAGGATTTTTTGATCCTTTAATGGATGCCCATGTGAATTTTCAATAATTAGTCGCATCATTGTAATTCCCGTGTGACCAAGTTGATCGTGCCAAAGTACAAAAAGTTTTGGGTCATAAGATTTTTGGTGTATCACAGCATTTGACTCAACTGTCCTAATGGTTATATAGTATAACCTAGAAGAGAAAATAGGAATTTTTTCAAGTACATGTTGTTTAGAAGTAATGTTGAGATATTACACATTTCCTTCATTCGTGGTCTCAATGTGATACCTATTTTGACGTAAGTCTTTAAAGCTCAACAAATTTCTTCGAGATCTAGTAGAATATAAGGCATTATCAATGTGTATTATTGTCTCACGTAGTAAAATAATATTAGCTTTTTTGGAGCCTTTAATCAAACTTGTGGGACCTGAAATTATATTAACACTAGCCTCAGTTAATGTTAAGTGGGAAAAATATTTTTTATCTCGAAGAATTGTCTGTGTTGCTCTACTGTCTGCAAGGCATATATCATCGCCTTTAACGAATGCATTTGATAGATCCATGCCTATATATATCATGCAAAGTTCGTATTTAGACTTTATTATGACGATATAAACTTTAATATAAGGATAGCAAAAGAAATTTTTAATTCAAATGTAACTAAAGAAACTTTAGTACAAGCACAACAATAAAAACAAATATAAAAAAATAAAAAATAAAAAACACAGACTAACTATAACATGATAAAAGAAAATAGAGTTTAATTGGTGTGGACATTTCCATCACCAATCAAGTAGTTAATTTTTCCATCACTAATCTCAAAGAAATCTGACATATCTTGATTTGTGATATCCACTGGCTCATTGAAATCAAGGAAATTCATTTCTATCTTTTTCCCTTTTTCCTTCAGTGAGGCTTGGTACAGATCAACCAAGTGTTTAGGCGTATAACATATACTTTGCTAGTGCCCTGTCATTCCATGTCGATAACAAATATTTGCACCTGTCTTTGCAGTTTGGGCCATACCTTTCCCTTTTTCATTATAATATCTTTTATGGGGATATGGTGTGAATCTTTGATTGTTAAAATTTGAGGATTGATGACTTTCATGGTAATATGAATGATTTCTTCCATGATCATATTCTCCATTATGACTATTTAGATTACCATGACCATAGTCATTGTCATTTTGACCACCACGGCCATATTCACTACCACGCCCACGTCAACGTCTACGTCCACTTCCTCATCCACGAAACGAGGCAACGTATGTTTCAGGAATCGGTGTCGATCCAGTTGGACGGGACTGGCGGTTTCTTAACAAAAACTCGTTATTTTGCTCAGCCACAAGTAAACATGATATTAGCTCTAAATATTTTTCAAATCTACGCTCTCGATATTGTTGCTGTAAAAGTACATTCGAGGCGTGAAATGTGATGTATATTTTTTTTCCAATAAGAGCTTATCAGTGATAGTATCACCACATAATTTCAGCGTAGAGCTGATTTTAAATAGAGCAGAGTTGTATTCAGCCGCAATTTTTGTAATGACCTTGTCATTTCCCTACCTTTTTACGGATTTTCTTTTTCCGTTGATGTTTTCTTTTTCTAAGTTCAAGTTTGGTCCCTTCGTGTTGTCTTGAGTACTCGTAAATGGCCTCTGACACTCTTCTCTTTTGAGATTTCTCTTTGTTTTATGAGAACCATGTCATCTTCTCACTTTTTCGGGCATTTTTCTTTTTTTCGTCTTTTTCCCGTTTGTCATTTCCTTTGCGTAACCTCACAGTTTGTGCTCGGATTTGACTTTCGACTTTACGTACCTTCATTCCATTTGGTTTCCATGGAACGCGTGTCTTTACTTTTGTGGAAAAGCACGCTGGTTATTCACTGTGTTCGTTAGGATACGAATGCAGAGTTTATTTGGAAACATTTTCTTTTCTTGGGGTATTTTTCATAAATATCTTTTGAAGATATTTTATTTCGGTGGTTTTTAAGAAAATATTTTGGATCATTTATGCAGTTATCCTTTTGTAGAGTGGCCTTTGTGCAATTAACGAAAGTTAATGCCAAGTGTCCTGTTTTGGACTTGGATCCTTGTACGGGATTCATTTTCACTTTTCGTCGAGTCACGTACTCTTAGATTTGGCTTCCGATCATTTTCCCCAGTTTTAAGGTTTTTGACCCCGGTTGCCGCCGAACTTACTCGGGGTATATCTTTCTGCTCGGGACTCCGTTTTTGACGTCATTTCTTTCATTATTCTTTTTTTTTTTCAGTTCTTTTTCGTTCATGATATTTTTCCGTTTGAGTGCGTTTGCATAGTTTTCACTTTTCTGGCCCACGCGGGGCCGTTCGAGGGCTATTTTGGAAATACTATAAATAAGGGGAGGAGAGAGAAAATTTCAGTCATATTCTCTCTCTCCCACTGCTGAGACAGTCTCCCCTCTATCCTTTCTTCTCCCTTCCACCTTCTCTCCTCCCTTAGGCCGCCTTAGCCTTTGATTTTTCCCTCGCCGATAAAGGCTTTATCATCGGCATTGACGAGGCCTTCATTTCCATCCAACTAGAATCCGGTTTCGACCATTTTTGAGTTTAGGTTTGAATTTTCGTGTTGCCGCAAGAGGGTTTGTTATCCCCCTCATTGTCCCCGTTATAACCCTGAAGTATCGTCGCATTTAGAAGGGTTTTATCTCAAATCGAGGTAGGGGATGTTTTCATGTTTATACCCTTAGTGTTTTACGAGTTTTTTGGGTTTATATAACTTGTATGCATGTCTTTATATAAAATCTAGAATTTAATTTAATTATTCTTTGCATGAAATTTAATTCACATAGTTGTATCTAGTGTGGAATTAACTTAAGACATGATATTAAATTAGGCATTAACTTGTTCTTTGATATATATTAATTTGAGAATATTTGAATGAGTTTTGAAATCTAAAGATTTTAATTAAATGACTTAATTAATTTTTATTTAATCATTCAATTGATTTCATTAGGTATTTAACTTGATATATGTAATGGCCTTGACTTGTTCTTTAGCTCATATTAATTTGGAATCATTTTGAGTTGTTTTAAAATCTAGATAATTTAATTATTTAATTTAATTTTATTATATTTTATTATTCTATAGCTTTAATTAAGTATTGATGTGATATATGTGAGGATCATGATATGATCTTTGACATATATTAATTTGAAGCTATTTGGAATTGATTTGAAATCTAGAGAATTTAATTATTTAATTTAATTAAATTCTATTTAGTTATTTCCATTGATATAATTAGGTATTGATGCTGTATTCATGCTTAAGTTATAAATTTGGAACTTGTAGTATATTTACATGATGGTATTTTATAAATTGATATCATAGTGTGGCTTGTTGGTATACACATTATATATTTGACATTTAATGTGCCATTGTAGCTTGAGGGCCTAGGGTATATCTTGTATGATTTCATGACTTGATTGTGCATGGTATTTGACTAAGTGCATTGATTAAGTCTATATGATATACCTTGTTGCACAACTTGTTGATTTTGGAAAGTCTTGGGACATTATTCTTTTGACGGCTAAAGCTTGGTTTTAGTACGGGAGATAGAAGTTCTCCCTATTTATAGTGCGCACTGGGTGGTACCTTGAGGGCTAGTAACCCAAAATCACCAACATATCAGTTTTATTCCAGATTCTAGGTCCAAGATATTTCTACTTTGGTTGATTTCGCAATTTCGTTTCCAAGTTGATAATATTGAGTATTTATAACTTTTTGTGTTCTATTGGATGTTCCAATTGTGTTAAATTGCACAAATATTATGGTTTATGCTAGAAAAGCTCTAAGGTAGCTTAGGATGCTCCCTTAGTCTCACCTTGGATATGGACGTTAGATGGCATGAACCATATGGATCGACTTATACTAAACTTGTAAAACTATTAAAACTTTAGGTTATACGCATGTTCTACGAGTAACTAGTTTCCTCACCCTAGTGGTTTGAGATATTTTTCAGGTGTGGAGACTTTGCTTTAGGATGCATAATATCCCTAGAATGGCTTGGCTCCATTAATGTGCTTTTATGTAATTTTAAGTACATGCAAGTGTTAACATGTTTACTTTCAGCCCTTTGAAGTTGTAATGCTTTCTTTAGCTCAGTATGTCGTTTTTATTTTAAAACATGTAAAGTGTACTTATATACACTCTTTGAAGCTTATTTAATATGTATGAGGTGTGGCCAAGGCCAAACACCATTTTGTTCGAGTCTATGTATTTTAGTATTCAAATTTACTTTTAAAGGCAATATTAAGAAATTCGAGATTTTAATATGTCGTTTCGATTCGGATTATGTAAAGTGTGCATAAGCACACTCTTTATGACTCTTTGTATATGTATGACGTGTGGCCAAGGGCCAAAACGTCTTTTGCTTCCATTTGTATACTTTTGGTTTCATATTATCCTTTAAAAGCAATATTTTGCAAACTTGAGGTTTGATAGGTCATATTTTGCATTAGGCGTATATTGAGGTCATGGACCATTCTAGCGTGCTTAATTATGCATTTTACATTTGCGTACACAATCACTTTGGCACACAACACCTTATTGTAGGAAATGAACACTTGGTTGCTCTCATTTTCACACTTTTTGCAAAATCTGGCTTAAGAGACTTTTAGGGAATTTCTTTCAAAAAATAAACTTCGGCTTTGACAAGGTCACTTAGAAAACATGATTTTAGGCGGGGTTTCTTCACAACATTTTTCCAAAAAATATTGTTTCGATCTTGAAAACCTCGCGTCAAATCAGATTTTCTGGTGCGCGCACTTTTTTTTTTTTGGGAGAGAGTTACTTCACAACTTTTTTTTTCTAAAAAATGTCGTTTAAGACCTCAAAACTCCATTTGAAATCCAAAAATCTATGCAGGCCTATGGCATGTCAAGGTGCTTGTTAGGATGCTCGTCAAGATGCTCGTTGGGACGCACGTGAGTGCGCGGTGTGCTCATGAGAACGTCCATGGTGCTCTCCTGTGGTAGCCTTGATGCTCCGTTTTCAAATGGCCATATCTCCTTCGTCCGGACTCCGAATCAGGTGATTCTTGAGTCTAATTTTATTTTGTTTTCATTGTATTTCCAATGGTGTGCTCGGTAGTACCCACTTTTGTTTTAAAAAGACCATTTTACCCCTATGGTTCCATTTGTCCGTTTTTAAAACGTCGCTTCTGCACTTTGTCTCTTTGAGTCCCGTGACTTCATCGGAAGTCACGCTTGTGTCTTAAGGATGACATACATCTCTAGAGACTTTTTTTCTATGTGAAAAGAACATTTTGCCCTTGGGGACATACTTGGTCTATTTTCATTCTTTGCTTCCGTTTTCGTTGAGTTTCGTGGCTTCATGAAAGGTCGTTTAGGTGTCTTAGGAACGATGTACATCCCTAGAGACCTTGCTTATGTTTTTACTTCCGCATTTCAGATCCGTTTCGGGTCATCACAGGACGCACCGGGTTGTAAAACCAGGGTCGTCACATTTTTTAAATCTTACAACCGCAACAGCTATCAATCGGCTCAAGCTTTTAGGAGGATAATTGTTTTCTGATGATCATATCTTTCTTTCATATTTTTTCACAAATTCAGTAGATCTCTTTCAGTGAGGTATTTAGTTTTTAGCTCTTCACTAATAGGGCGACGAAGTAAAATCATGGCTTTTGCCTTATCTTGTGACGATGCATTATTTTTTTTCTTGAATTGTGATTTCAAGACCCATGGCATCTAAATGGATCTGAGCATCCAAAATCCAAGATAAATAATTTTTGCCGGAAATGTCCAGCGCCACAAATTCTAGCTATATTAAGTTTGACATTTTTAGAATAACTAGATGTAATAATAATATAAGAACATAATTTTAATATAGTATAAAAATAAGTGTATATCTTAATAATAAAATGGCATTAAGTGAAACAACAAGATAATATGAACTATAATAATTTAGGCAATAAAGACGGTAAAACCGACCATTAAATCATTAAATAATAAAGGCGATAAAACTGACCAATAAATAATAAAGGCGGTAAAACCGACCATTAAATCATTAAATAATAAAGGCGGTATAACCGACCATTAAATAATAAATGCAGTAAAACCGATCATATTGTGAGCACATATATCACATAAGTGGACAAATTAATTAATGAATAATAATAAATAAATAAATAATTTTTACCCTTTGGAGTGAGAAATACAGTATTTGTCAACAAAATAAGCAAACCCAACAATTTATCAAAACTAATATCATAAAATAGATATATAGAGTTGAGATAGAAAGAGGGAAAGAAAGCTTTTTGTTCAAGTCTCAGATGGTTAGAGTTCGTGCTGATAACGTGTTGTAAATATAAGATAGAATATGAAAAGAGAGAAGAAAGAGAACTTATTTATTCATAAGTTGAAAGATACAATATACAGGACCCTCAATCACACATATATATAGTCTAGAGTCACCACCTATAAATGCTTAGTTACCAATTTTTGTCTTGAATTTCTTTTGTGCATTTTTATTTTATGTTTTATTTTCTTGTAAGTATGCTAGCTTAAACACCCCTTCTCAAGGGAGTGATGAAGCCACCATGGTTGAAATATAAATAGTTGTATCATTCATGTTATGTAATTTGACAAAAAAAATTAGAAGGATGATTCTTCATGTTTGCCAATTAATGGTAATTCGAAGAATGCCTACTTTTATTTACCAAAATATATCAGATTAAGTAAAATATGTTCTCTCATATGTAAGCAAGTGTTATTTAATACTATAAAATTTTTTCAACTTTCCAAGTTGTAATTGGAATGGTGAAGTGATTTGCTTATAGGAGGAAAATTTACATAAAAAGAAATATACAAATTTATTTATATTAAGTCGTGGTGGTGGATTCTTTCCTTCGAGATTTTTTTTTTTTTTTTCCTATTATTTGATCAGAAATTATTTAGTCTTACTTATTTATTTTATTTTTAGTTCATTATTCAGACATTGTCTTAAAAATTCTTTCTCTATCCCTTTTAATTGATGTTTTGAATCTATATTCGTAATCTAATCTGAGAGTGGTTCGACCCTGCTTATCACTATATCAGTTTTAGTTTAGTCTTTGCAGGTTTTTATTATTTTTGCACGAGGTGTAGAAGAACAACGACAAATATCCCTAAATGTACATTCGTCAATATACAAACTTGTCCATTAATTATACAATTACATTTACACAAAAGAAATGCCACAAAAGATACTCCAAATCTGTCTTAGTCTGTTGAGGGACGTCCTCAACAACCTCCTTTCCATTACCTGAAAAAATATAATACGGATGGAATAAGCACAACAACTCAGTAGGAGTTACCTAAACCGTACTCCTTAATACTTCCATGAATTCACACCAAAAATAGCTATAAATAAAAAGGGTCATGCTTGCCTGGGAAATATAACTAAAATGTAATGAAATGCAATGCAATGAAATGCAATGTCACTCCCCGTTTTACAAAATTTTCATCTGACGTCTCAATCGTCAAACTATTAATGTAATCCGGCCCGAAGTAATTCCCCGGCGCCACGAGAAGATGATTGGCCATTTATCCCTAACCTAGGGTAACTCCCTAGCGTCATTAACGACACGGACACAGGGTAACTCAACCACGCGTAAGGCGACTCATTATGTCCCCTCTAGGTCCCATTAACGACACGGACACAGGGTAACTCCCTGCTGCCTAGTTTTCGCAAACATCGTTCAAAACAAATACCCCAAATCAATTTGTTTCATTTCAAAAACTCCTCCTTTTCAATAATCCATTTTGCCCATCAATGCACAATGCAAATGTGTGATTACACATGATAATCAATGCCAAACCACCATACCAATATAATATCAAATTTTAGTTTTTAAGGTTATGCATGGACAATTCAAGTATGGCAGTTTAATATCTTGCAAAAGAAAATAGCAACATTACAAAAGGAAATGTAAACATATTCATATACTTAACATTTTGAACATATAATTTCTAACTAATCAACTAGCACGTATACCACATAGTGTAAGCTAAAAAATAATTAGTTTTAAAACATATAATGCTTGCATATACAGAGGCATTTAATTTCAGTCTAAAAATTTCAGACTTTGCACAAAAGGCTCAGTTTCAATTTTTTTTTTTTTTTTTTAATAGAACTTTGAAGGTCAAAATGGAAGGAACTGATTCACCAAGAGTAAAAAGGGTTGAGGGTTAGACAATCCTACCTAAAAGATAATAAAATCCTTAATGCAAACACCTAAAAGGATCACCAATTGATAGATCAAACTCACCAAATAATGAGGAAGAGACGAAGAACAAGGTTTTTTCTTGCAACCCAACCAAAACACCACTTCTAAGGGAATTTTTGAAACCAGCCTTGAAGAGAAGTGTCCAAGACCTACGTCTATGGAAAGCTCACTCTCTTGGGAACATTTTTCATTTTGATGGCAGTCTCAATAGCTCACTAAAATTCCCTCAAAATGAGGCTCAAAGAGGATGACTATGGAGGCGATAATGGGAGGAGGAAGAAGAAGAAAAGAACAACTACCCAAAATGAAAATCTGAAATTCTTTGTGAATGAGTCATACAAGTGCATGCCATAGTGCTGCCAAGTGGGAGTATAGGTGTCAAGCAACGGCTTGGTTAAAGGTTTGACCTTGTAGAAAGACCAGAATGCCCTCCCCTTATTACTAAATTCCCAATATGCCAATTCCACAAAAAGACTATATCACCCCTTATGAAAATGACAAATGACCTACAACACAATTAATTATAAAACAAAATAATAACGTGAAACCCAACAATAAAATAAATAAACGCATGAGTGCGAAAAATATTAGGAAAATCGGGAAAATGAAAGACACCACAAATGCCTTATTTATATATGAAATGATTCCCGATTATGTTTAGCTTTTCTATTTTCACCTAGTATAGACCACTCCATAGGAGAGCTAACACTATTGATTTTAGACTAAGTGTATAACGTTATTAATGCTCCAACGAAAAATAAAATATTAAATATATTGCCATTATAAGCTTAGACTTTTTAAATTATGAGTGGAGCCTTATTTTTAAAGATGTAACTACAATGAACATTTCATAATTTTATTTTCGTGAGACGACCATTCTTGTAATTTCAGACTCTTTAAACATAGAGCCTTATTTTTAAAGATCTAATTATAATGGTTATAATAACAAAGGCCATGAGGTAATGAATAAAAATCTCCTCTCTCACTCAATTTTCAATCATTTATAATTAGGGTTTTCCATTCATTTACTTACATGATATAATGAATGTAAAACGCCTTGATTTTAATCCAATTAATTTTAAAAAATATTTGGACTTTTAAATGATTTACTAATATTTAATTTGAGGCACACTTTTAAAAATAATTTTCCATTTTCCATTAATTGCCCTCTCATTAATTAGTAATTAAATCCACTTAATTTTCATAATTTAATTAATCAAGTCATTTAAATAAATATCATAGATCCAATGCATGAATAATAATAATTAGCAATTATATATTTCATGCATTTCAAACATCACATAAATAAATAAATGACAGACTAAAACAAATAAATAAAATGGCCAATGGATTTAACTTTTAACATTTAAAAACTAAATAATTACTAAGTGCTATAATTATTGCACCACATATACTCCCACTATCTTTAAGTAGCGAAGAATTACTTTAAAATCTACTTTGGGGTAATAATTCACTCTTTAAGAGAATTACTTTAAAATCTATTTTGGAGCAATAATTCACTCTTTAATGAGTGAAAACAGTACAAAATAATCATAAAAGCAAGCCTAGAAGTCCACCAAAAGAATTTGTGCGCATGCAAGAGAACAATACTGGACCCACGCGCCCTCACGCGCTCACCACGTGAGTGCACACGCCTGTGCAAGGTGGCAGCGCGCGCCTGTGCAAGGTGGCAGCGCGCGCCTGATAGTGCTAGTCCTTGCTGGCACGTGGTCCTCACGCGCTAAATGATTGGGTGTGCTCTAGGCGTGCCCACATTAGATAACTTCCTTCGCTGATCAAGATCCAGTGGCCTTGGATTCGGGTGCATGGTAAATTGGTGTACCTTGCCGCACCAAATCCCTCTTCTTCCCTCCAGCTGCCGAAAAATGGCCAAAATTGCAGAAAAATAAAAAATAATAAATAAATAAAAAAAAAAAAAACCAAAAAAGTTCTGGAAAAATTCCAGGAACCTTATTGAATTTTCTTGGACCTTTTTGAAGTTTCATACTACTCAGTGATGAAGATTACATGGCTTTAAAAAATAATTATACATATGAAATACAATGAAAAATAAATAAATTACATCATTGAACTTTCAAATGGCTAAATAAAATCCTTAATTAGATTCATCCAAAGATAAAATTACATTTACCTATAAGCTTCATCCATGGCCCAAAAATACATCATCATCATCTATTCACAAATATACATACATCATTATGTATCAATATATATCAACATAGTATACCATATAGCAACATACATTAATATCTACATATGTATATATAAATTAGATCCATGAATGATAATTTTCATAAATTACATGATCTCTAGTCATGAATCAAACCAAGCTCTCATACCACTATTGGGAAAATTGAAGTTTGAAAACTTTTTAAGGAATTTTCATACATGGATCTTGATTCATCACATAGAAACAAGTTTTATGCAAAAAAATAAGATGATGAAGTATTCATTATTAGATTGAAAGCTTACATCAAAGGTTTTACTAAACCTTAAATCTTTCCTCTAAAGTGAATGTTCTCACTTATTGTAGATCCCTTTGCAAGATCATTTCTTTTATGATCTCCTTCTTTTTGGTAGTAATCTTCCTTTTAGGAATCACCAATAAACCTTGATGAATGACCTTGGAGTTAAGGCTTGTGATAGCCTTCTTTAGATGAGAAAGCTAACCTTAAAAATCTAGAAAGAGGCAGAATCTTGCAAAGGCGTAACCTAAAATATACATGGACCCATGTATATATAGGCAAAATAAAAATAAATATTAAAGACAATTTTTTTTTTTTTTTTTTTTTTTTTTAATCTCTAAAATTCACGTGATATCTCAAATCTAATAAGCTTCCAATATCAAGTTGGGCTATAGGTGAGAATCCCCTGGGCTTACTTTTTTCTTGGCTACTATAAAGTAATAATTGGCTTGGTCCATTAAACCATGGACCTAATTCAATTAATTCATAAATTAATTTCTACTCCACTAAAAAAAATTAATTTAACTCCAATTAAATAATATATAACCTCTAAGTCAATGTTGCATTTTTACCCCCTCTATACATAATTATTTATCTGATTATTAAGCTATCAATCCGACTACGTAATTAATATATTTGTTTTGGTACTTTTAATTATTTTCAGCTTGATCACAATAAAAATTTGTTTGACAAAAATAATAATTTAGTAAATTAATACATAGAAAACATTTTGTCTAAAATATACGAAGGCCTTCAAATTTAATTTGTAGTCAACCATAATCAATACAAAATAAATACAAGTAGCACTGATGCAAATATTGAGAATATAACCTTCTAACTATTAATTACATAACTACCTAAAGTGCTGGTCTTTGGATCCCGAAGTATCCGCCGAACAAATCAAAGTAATTATTAATTAATAAAAGAGTCTATATTTCTCTCATACTTGAGGGTCAAATGCCATGATAGTGACAGAGAGTAATTGCATACAACAGCTCTCGCAATATATCTCCACCTATCGTGAATTCGGTTCAAGTTTAGTTAATTAAATGTCCATCCATAATTACCGACTTTGAACCATTTATGATTACTATTTATAACATTGTATTAATTTTCATCACATACATATATAAATATATCTTGTATTCAAGTGGACACAATCAATTCCATAATGAATCAAAAAAATAATACATTACATTCACTAATTGTATAATGCATTAATAATAATATTTAGATAAGGAACAATGACTTTACAGTCCAAGCAAGAATTTGCTATGCTGGGCACACAAATCCCAACAATATCAATCTCTCTGTATAAATTAGAGTGTAAACGGAGCTTGTGAACATAGGACAACTCGTGATTAAGAAATACTGTCAACAAAGTTCATGAAATTGGAAGAACAAAGCTTGTATTTAGTGTATATCCTCACCTTTCCGGGGTTGTAAGGTGTAAGGAGTGGGGGTGTGCAAAAAAACTGTCAACCCATAAAACAAAATCGGACCAAACTGAATCAGGTGGTCTAAGCCGGTTCCATAGCGATTTGGTCCGATTACGGTTTCAAAATAATGGAACCGTGAATTTTTGGTTCAGTCACCGAACCGACCCAGACCAAACCATTATAATATGTATATAAAAATATGTTATATTATATTATATTATATATATATATATATATATATATATATATATATAGCTATACCTATACACTACTCTTAACTTTGTAAAGGATTTCGGCACAACGTTCAAACGGGAGCCAACATTCATCATTATCTGATATTTTTTTATTTACTTTTGCTTCTCCTAATGTTTTGATTTTTGGGTACATGACAACATTCCTCCACTATCTCATTTTTTTCCTTTGCTCACGCCGCCTCATTCTTCTTAGTTCTCATCATCGTAGGATCCAGTTGTTAATCAATCTCTCTTAAGCAACCAGAAGTTCGGTCATCGTCGGCGATCTTTTATCGCTAACGTCGGTGACATCTTTCTCACACTCTCTATTCCTCTCTCTCACTTTCAGTTCACATATCTCTGAGTCTCATGGCGTGTTTGCGCCTCAAGCACAACCAACAACGACAACGAATCAAGTTTCTTAATTTTCAACCACAGATTTGTCATCTTTTTCAGTTTCATCAAGATTCAATCTTATTTTAATTTATAGGGTTTTGCTTTTGGGTCTATTTCACCCACTTTCTCCTCTCTTTTTCTCTCTTTATTTTAGTCTTCGATTCGGAAATGTGAATACTTTCATTGATTTTTTGTTGTATATACAATTTAAGAGAAAAAACAGGGAACTAAAATTCAACTAGAACAGTGGAACCGAACCGAATTAAACCGTTTTTTCACGGTTTTGGCTGGTTTGGTTCCATGGCTCAAATGGTCTAGTTCGGTTTCAGATTTTCTAAAACCGTAGGGAGCGATTTGGTTCCAAAAATTTTCAAAACCAGACCAAACCGGACCGTGTGTACCCCTAGTAAGAAGAGTGTTCAAGGTCACCGATACAAAATGCTATAAAAAAATAAAAATAAAAAAATGAAAATTTAACAAGAATACGAGATTATTGAGAATTTTATAAATTTAAAATTTACAGTACAAATAGATTCTGTGGCTCTGGGAACTTTGATTGGAAGTAAAACACAAGCAGAAAAGGAGCTCAAAGAAGAAAAAGTTTACACTAATATTATATAATGCAAATGACAAAATATATTGGAAATCAGCCAATTCTTTCTTACCATCAATTAAATCCTCTCCCTCAATCTATCGAAGTGTGTTGAAGAGATGACTAAAACCCTAATTTATATTGAAATATTCAAATTTTAATTGCTCGGCATTCCTTTGGAATATTAAGAAATTATTACATGGACCGTTAGACCCCATTACTAACTTACATATAAGTAAATTTGTCAATTTTTTTCAATTTTTTTTCCTTACGTGTCAATTACTAATTCATCCTGGTTCGGAAGTTCTTAAAAAAATGTCCTGTTTTGAGAACTTTGAGAAGTGTGACTCACAATAATGTAAGTCACAATTCTCAAAGCAAGACACTTTATTTGAGAGCATAGGTATTAATAATTTATGCAGAATATTAGACCAACTCTAATGGTCCGTTTTTTGGCGAGCCCAGCCCAATTTGGTAACCCAATCCACTCCATTGCGGGTCACCAAAATTGGGATGCCAATTTAGAATCGCCTATATGGGTTGCCTTTTTTTAAAAAATTAATAAAAAAAATAAAAAAAACCAATCCGGATAAATTTTTAAGGCACTGTTTGGGTAAAAAAAAATACCAAAAATCAGTTTTTTTGGTTTTATTTTGGAGTGAAATTTTTTTTTTCCTTGAAGTAAAATGCCGGTATTCGGTCCAAATATCACTCAAATATAGATTGTGTCTTTTTTTTTTTTTTTTTTTTTTTTTCACTTTAACATGACTTTTTGTGTGGAATTAAGGATCAGAGCCCGTTTAGGATTGCTTCTTTACTATTTAAAAGCATTTTTATTTTGAAAATGAGACTCAAAATTTGAAAATAATACTGTACCACAGGAAACTATAGCAGCTTCTTGAGAAACTCTCTCTTGTGCTTTTCTTTTGAATTAAAAAATTAATTGCCAACAAATGCAATATTGTGCCATTTCTCAAAACATACTCTTATCAGCTTCAGCTCATCACTTAGCCCCCGAAATCCAAAAAATTCAATAAGGCACCACTTGCTTGTTCAACAAAATTGAAATCCTCATGATCAATTATTCTCACAGTTCTAGAGACAGAAAGCAGGAGCTTAGAAACTGAAATGGTGAATCAAAAACTACAAACATGCTTCAAAGTCTCCAAAACTGCAATCTTGACAAAGCCTCCACCACACTCCGTTGAAGGAGCATTATACGCGGCTCGCCGCATCAAACTTGAGCTTTGGCATCCCTTGTGAAGATCTGAACCAATGATTAGGATACTCTTTGTTTCTCATACCTGAAACAATCAAATCTAACTACTAGCTTCAGAACATTCTTGTAGCAGAGATTCACAACCATATTAACCACAACCTGAGGGCCCCATTTTCTTTTCTTCAAAATAGACCAACACAGCGAACCACAAATCCATCAACTCGATGCACTGCTGCTTCCATTTTGTTGACTGAAATCGAGCTAATACCATAATCTGCTGCTGTTTCCACAGAGAAAGAGAAAAGGGAAAGCGCAAAGGTTACAAGAAACTTCAATCTTCACCGGGAATTAGATTCTAAAGTCATTATAAGCAAAACCTTGCAAGTGAAAACATTGACTCTCTACCTGATGTACAAACACAGTATAAAAGGAGTATTCCAAACAAAAATCAAACAACTGTCTCATCAGGAATAAATGTAACAAACACAATTTCATAGTCTTTCAATACAAAGAGAACAGATGCAAAATAAGATGGGAGCCCACTTGATTCCATGTCAGGAAACTTCTTGTTCTTTCTCAAGAATAATTTGACAGTTTCTTGAACTTCTAGGAAACATTTCCACTTTCTTGAGAAATTCTCTCTCTTGATTTTCATCTAAATAAAAATTTACAATTGCCATCTTATGCAATACATTGCAATTTCTTAGAAAATACTCTGTCAGCTTCAGCTCATCACTCAGCCCCCGAAATCCACGAATTCCAATTTTTTGAAGATGCATTGACAGACAACAAGGCACCACTTCTTGTTCAATAAAATTGAAATCCTCAAAAGCATTATCTTCACAATTCTAGACACAGAAATCAAAAGTTTAGAAACTGTGAATAAAAAACAAAAAAAAATACTTCAAAATTTTCTTACGTGTTAATTTATTCACCTTCAATCTAGTCAAATCAAGATATGCCAGGTTTGGCATGCTATTGAACAAAACCAGTAGACGTTTCCAACCATAGCAATTGGAACATGCGGCCCCAACCAAGTCAAATTAGCGAATAAAGGCAGTTTATTGTCATCAGCATAGTCGAGAGCCTTAATAAGACATGAACATAAGTCATGGAAGTGCTATACATATATATAGATCAAATTTCAAAAATAACAGCAATAACAAAATTAAAAGGAAAAAGAAAATCAACACTCAATATTATCAAGAAAAAAAATGCAAGCTTACTCCCATGGTACGAGCGCCTAGAGATAGATATTTGACACTACAAAACTTCCTGAGTAGCACAAGTACACGATGAGCATGTTGTTTGGTTGACTTGGTTTTTATGCAGCAGTGTCCAACATCAACATCCACTTCAACCAATGAGATTAGGTTCTCAAGCACATACCAAGGCAAGTAATCTTCCCAGAGAGTAAGAAACTGAAGACTCGGTGAATTGATCACAATTTTGTTCTCTTTATATTTAGAAGTCTCTTCTACTTGATAACCTCCCAAATCTAACTTACAACGCTTCAGAGGCGCCCGCGTTGAGAGATCGAAACTTAGTTCATGATAACTGTGAACAAGTCCTTCAATTAACAGATTATCAAGAACAGGGCAATTCCAGAAAAGATTTTGCGTCAATCCATTGTCCGGAAACTTAAATGAGACATGGAGGACCTTGAGACTTTTAAAATGGACCGAGTGAGGAACAGTACTTAAACTTACAAGAAATCCCAGTTTTAAGACTACAGTGTTGGGCAAGTGAAGAGGCTTAAAGGGCACCTAAAATCCCATTCGCCTTGCTTAATAAAGATTTCAAGTTCTTGAACCCCACGTTTTATGGCTACACTTATCCATGTATATACTCTTGATAAATCATTTTCTTCTATACAGTTCAACAGGAATTTCTGAATGCGAGAGAATTCATGATTGAAAAGTACTCGATCAACAAAGTTCATATCTGAATAAGGTTCTCCATACGGCAAGTTGACATCAAAATCTAGAATGGGAACAAAAGCCCAAAGATGCTTCCATCTTGATGACAGTATGCTGGTTCCGACCGCATCTATTGTTGGTAGGAAAGACAGAATGTGAACAATAAGTGAATCTGGCAAGCTACTGAGCCTATCTACCTTCTTCAGAATTTTTTGCACTTCCTTTGAAGAATCCTCATGGTTTGAGATTGAAGCCACGGTTTTGTAATGCAAAAATAGATAACTGAGAACCACCAAAGGTTCTAGTCAATGTATCTCATCAACTCTTCAGGGTTGTAAGGTCGAGCATTCAAGGTCACAAACAAAATGAGTGTGTTATAGGTGAACACAAAAAAATAAAAATAAAATAAAAATAAAAATAATAATAATAAGTACATGAGATTATTGAGAATGTTGTACCAAGAAATTAGTTTATAGTACACTTGGGCTTCTTCCTTCAATCACCTGGGCTCTTTCTTCTCCACTAATTCATCTGAAGATAGAAGATACATGTGACTGATCTTTCAATGAAAGTAGGCCCGTGATACTTTTGACAAACACTAGGAGTACATGAATTTTGTATGTGGAACCACTTTGGCAAATTATAAAATTGATACAATCGAAAATATATATAATGCAAATAATAAAAAAGATTTGAAATTTATAGAAAAATTAGAAGCAGAATTACTTTACACAAACTTGAAAGCACAATAAATACACTGAAGTTGTGAATACGTATAAATATTTTTGGTAGATAAATTCAATATTGATTAAATAGAGAAATTAGGATACACAATAACATTAATTTCTAACAAAGCAAGCTCATAGGCACTTTCCAAGTAAAAAAAAAAAAAAGCTCATAGGCACTGAAGAACGTAACAAAGAAGGTGTTTTAGTATTTCTTACCATCAATTAATTTCAATTTCACGGCATAAATCGGATCTTTCTTTCTCTCTCTATCTCCCTGCAACAGTGTTGAAGAACAATGAAAATGGAGAACTGAACCCCCCCCTCTCCAAAAAAAAAAAGATGCGTCCAAGATGGAGAAATTATTACATGCTCCGGGATTGGTCCTACCCAATCACAAATTGGCACACAAACAAAAAAATTAAATAAAGCTGACACACTAGCTTGAATGGCAGATTCTAATTGGTTGGACCACATCGATCATGTAATAATTTCTCTACCAGGGATGCCCATCAATTGCAATTGATGCAAGTTTTTTTTTTCTTCTTCCATAATTTCAGTTTTGATATAAATTTATATTAAAATATTAACGTGTACAAATTAGAAATTTCATATATTTTTTTTATTAACTGTGTTAATGGTCAACATTTGACAGGAGAGGTTAGAATAATTTCTAAAACAGGATTTACCATGTGTAAATTTGGCAATCTAAAGAAAAGGTAGAAGGGAGTTGCTTTATATTTTTTCCCGAAAATCTAAGCAAAGGTGTATAATTTGCATAATATTTACATAGTTCGGCTTCTAAAAATTGCAGTCATTAAAAAGTATCTTAGGTGCTTGGTAACACATTATATAAAACACTTCTAACAAAAGTAATTTTTTATTAGTTTGGTAATAATATTTTACAAAACAATTCTAGTGCTAATTTTACAATAATATACTTTAGTAGAATGTTACAATATTTGATAATAGTAACTTCATAAAAGAATTGGTGAAATTGTCTTAAAAAAATAAAAAGGGAAAATTTATCTAAGGAAAAATAATTACCTAAAATATACAACCTCTACTCAGAACACGTAACTATTAAAAGCGCTTTTATGATTACCAAACACATCTAAATGCAATTTTTAAAATAAAACGTTTTTATGTTGTTGAAAAGCACTCCAAACGGGCTCTAAGATGAGTCAATGACCTCAACAAAGTTGGTTTTTTTATTATTTATTTGTTCTTTTAATATTTTTATGCTCTTCACATATATAAGAGAAAATCAAAATGTTGTACAAAGTTGACATACACGTTTTGAGAAGACAAAACAACTTTGAAAGGTTGCCCGATGGAATTTGTATATTGACACGACTATCCTATGTAGCTTCTTTGCTATGAAGTACAGATACGGACACTAAATATGGGTATGACAGGAAACGAACATGACAAATCTAAAAAAAAAAAAACGTCATTAATACATAAAAAATAAAGGAATTAACACTTACCGGCCATGTAAATTGTCTAAATAACATGAAACTCCCATCTAGTTTCAAATATATACTAACCTCCCCTCAAATATATACTAACCTCCCTTATCTGACACTCTTATCTGGTGATGTCATGTTCAAAATTTACTTAAAACTCAAGAATACCCTTAAAAAGCTTGAAAATGCTATTTTGTTCATGTATTGAACTAACGAAAGTGCAATGGGTATGATAGACATTTAATATACTTAGGTCAAAGGCAACACTAATAGGGGTGGTCAGTGTTATTTTAAAAACCACAGGGAAGGTCCATATTATTTAGGCAATCTGCACGGGAAGTGATTGTAATTATCCCCAAAAAAAAGAGAATATAATATAATATAATATAATAGATATAAATAATAATTCCAACTCATTGATTCGATATAATTATGTATGAAATCACCACTTTGGAGCTAAGAGTTAGAGAGATTTATTAATTTTGTTTTCTATAATCTTATGTTATTTTTCTAATCAACCCAAGTCATATTTTTAACTGCATTGAATTACAGTCTTCTAAGAAAAATAATTACAAGTGGGACCACAACAATATCCTAAAAGTGTTCCAAATGCGTCCTTGTGTCCATGTTATGTCTCAATCATGTCCCATTCATTCACAACCATAAAATAAAGGGCAAATTACACAAAGGACCCCTCAAATTTTCATCTTGTACATATAGATAGAAGATGTCACAATATAACAAAAAGGCCCCCAAATTAACTGTTTGTGGTTAGTGAATTGATATGAATTTACATTTTTGTCCATAGAGTTAAACTATTTGCTTAATGAAAAAATCTAAATTTTTTTTATGTATTGTTAAAGTTACGGTTTTGCCCCTTGGAGAGAAGGGGATCAGGGGAGAAAGAGGGTTTTGACGGTGGTGGTGGTGGTCGCGATGCCTCCATTTTCTCTCTCCATCGATTTCTACTGTCGATTGTAGGTTTGGGGATAGTGGGAGTGGTGGCACTGCGGTGGTTGTAAGGTAGGAATGGTGGTGGCAGTTACAACGATGGGATGGTGGCGCGGTGGAGGCCCAGTGGTTATCTCTTCCGTTGATTTCTGCTGTTGATTGTGGGTTTGGGGTTAGTGGTGGTGGCAACGTCGGTGTGGTACTGTGGTGTGGTGTGGTGGTGCCGCAACCCCCACATACACCTTTCCCTTCTTCTTCCTCCTCCTCCTCCGACGACCATCAACCAATTTACCCTTCAACTCCACCCATCAATCTCATCCACATATAATTACACACAGATATATATATCTATCTATATATATATACACACACATCAATCTCATCCATATATGTATCTATATATATCTATCTATATACATATACACATATATATCTATCTATATATATATACACACAGCGGCTGCGAAGGGCGAATCAGGGTACGTCGGCCGGATCGTTTTGGGTTGTGGATTGGAGTTGGAAGTGGAGGTGGCTGTGGCCGGGCGAGCTTAGAACGGTGGCTACGAATCACAGGCGACGATCGCCTCGGAGAACCTAGATGCTCAATCTCGAAGAACCCAGTTCGGGCACCACCGGCGGTATCACAAGGGTCGGCCGGATCGACTTTTGATGAAGCACCAGTGATGGACATATGAATATAGGAGGCAGTGGCCGGAGGGATACATGAGAACGAGTTTGGGCTTGGTGCCGTGCGAGTCGACTCAGAAGATGAGGTCACCTTTCAGGTTGTAAACAGTGAAGCCATCGCCGGGGAATAAGTGAAAGGTCTTATGAACAGTAAGGTGGGTCTCTTCTTCGTATGCGAACTCATCATCAACAACTACAACGCAACTTTTCATTTTTTCTTAATTTCTGAAATTAATAGCTTTCAATTGCCTATAATATACAATATGTTTGTGTGTGGGGGGCGGTGAAATCTAGTATGAATCTTAAAGAGTGAAAATGCGATGAAAACGTTGAAGCTAAGGCAGTGTTTTAGAGAAGAAATACAGAGAGATGAGAGAGAGAAACATGGTTTTGTAAAAGGAAAGAAAGTGAAGGAGTCTTAGGGCAAAACCTTAACTTTAACAATACAAAAATTTTTTTAGATTTTTTCATTAAACAAATAGAAAGTGAAGGAAAAAAATGTAAATTCATATCAATCCACTAACCACAAACAGTTAATTTGTGGCCTTTCTATTATATTGTGGCATCTTCTATCTACATGTACAAGATGAAAACTTGAAGGGTCCTTTGTGTAATTTGCCCTAAAATAAAATATTTAACTAGTAAGACATCTCTAATAGTGTCTGTGTCATGTGTTTCAGTGTCCAAGTGTCTGATACCATCTATGTTACCATGGCTCAGGTACGTGTGTCGGACATGGGTATGTATCCATGCGTTGGACGTGTTAGATCTCTAAATAGAAGGAGACATGGACACTGCTAGATATTCATTTTATTTAATTATTTTATTTTATTTTCTAGAGTAAAGTAATATTTGTATCTAATATAGTGTTCAATATAGGTAATTAAATCATTTTAAATTAATAATTTAATATAATTGAATGATTTGATTTGTTTTTTTTTTAACTACTTGTCCACTCAAAAGTGTCGGACACATATCTCATACCCATGTCCGAGTAATATGTACCCAAATACGGGTACTTCAATACTTTTAAAGAGTCCATGTAACATAGGACACCATCACAACAACCTCTAAAAAAAGTGTTTGTGCTTTCTAACTCTTTTAATTTCTTGTCAAATCACAATCCTATAGTCCAAGGCGCACAACATATTGTGAAAAAACTCACTACCCATACCAATTATGTAATGTATAATCTATCGTTTGCACCGCTAGCCATCCAAATTAGTAGTTAAAAAAAAAAAACACACACACACACATCTACAATTAATGACCTTATTTGTCCAGTATCACTTAATGCATCTCCACCTACAGAAATGAGGGCCAATTTGGAATCAAAATGAGTGCAAAGACTTGCAATCATACTTTTTTGTGATTAATTAGGCTTTTCTCAATTGGTTATCTATTTTATAAGTAAAAGAATTAACTAAAGAGAAGCAATAAAAAATTATAGGAGCAAAGGGCCATTCCCTAAGACAAAGAAAACAAAATCCAAGTCCTAACCTATATCAAAAGGGAAAAACCCAAAACAACAACATTCCAAAAATTAGATGCAGGTAAAACACCCACTATTAGAAAAATAAAATATGTTAGACCCGGTTCGTAACTAGTGGGCAAAAAGAGCTTCATCAAAGCTAAGAAAAAAGAGACCATTACGATGAAGCCTATACTTTCACCTAATCAAAGGAGCAGCTCGTCAGATGAAGCCCAACTAAGCATTTGAAAGTTTGGTTGTTGAGTAATTGTCAAATCCCAAGAGAGCCGTTAGGTTAAACCATCTGGGGATAGAAGGTGTTAGAGGTGTCTAACATCGGATCTGGATGAGAAGTGAAATTGGTATGTAAGGGTGAGTATGCCGCACTACCCAATACCTTAAGCTTTTTGGTTAGATGGTAAGTGCCCGACCAATTACAGAGGGGTGCTAGAAAAGGTGAAAAAATGAAAGGAAAATGATAGGAAGGTGATTCCAAATCAATAAAGTATTTGGAGTTCTTACCTTAATGATATAGGATTTGGATCATCTCCAATAATTTTTCCCTCAAAGCATCTCCAAGCTTCATTCAATGATAAAAACTGCCATGTCATCATTTACCTAACTACCAACCATGTTATAGTTTCATTGTGATGACCCTGTGGGCGGGTGTGCCGTAAGCGGGTGCGAGAGACACTATCAGGTTACCATACTGGCGAGCACGGGTACACAGTCCCACATCGCCTGGGTAGAGGAAAGGTGAAGTGCTTATATGTAAGTGTGTCATCTCCAATTGGTATAAGGCCTTTTAGGGTGAAGCTCAAAAGCAAAACCGTGCGGGCTCAGCCCCAAAGCGGACAATATCATACCATGTGGTGAAGTGGGTCGTTATAAATGGTATCAGAGCCTGACCCAGCCGGAAGTGTGCTGACGGGAACGTCGGGCCTCCAAGGGGGGTGGATTGTGATGACCCTGTGGGCGGGTGTGCCGTGGGCGGGTGCGAGAGACACTGACAGGCTACCACATTGGCGAGTTACGGGTGCACAGTCCCACATCACCTGGGTAGAAGGAAGGTGAAGTGCTTATATGTAAGTGTGTCATCTCCAATTGGTATGAGGCCTTTTAGGGTGAAGCTCAAGAGCAAAATCATGCGGGCTTAGGCCCAAAGCGGACAATATCATACCATGTGGTGGAGTAGGTCGTTACATTCATAAACAAAGAACCAAATTAATCCAAACAAGACAGTCATGTGGTATTTTCGTACCTGTTGGATGGATTTATGAACCAAATTAATCCAAACAAGACAGTCATGTGGTATTTTCGTACCTGTTGGATGGAACCTAAGAAATACATGGAAAGGAAAACAATTGTTGAGGATCCATTCCAAATGATATATACTTGAAATTCGCCAATCTATGGATTTGCAAGAGAAGAAGTTCTTCATTTTGACTGATTATGTCGAAGATGAACTTCAATGAATAAGATAATGTATCCATTCATTTTTTATTGGGTAAATTGTATTGAACTCCCTTCCCCTTGACACACAGACCCCAAAAAAAAAAACACTAGTCAGTGGGGTTACTTTTTGATTTTTTTTTTCCAAAAACACCTCCACCAACTGAAGGTTTTTTTTATTTATTATTTATATTTTCTTATGCAATTCGTTAAATTGTGTAAATTTAACTAAAATATTTTCTTTCTTTCTTGAACAATAATATTTGAACTTATATTTTCTGTTACAGGCATAATGATGCTTTTATTAAAGAAAAACACAAAAGTACTCCCTCTATCTCACAAAAGATGTCCCTTTTTAGGAATCTAACTTTTGAAGAGTGTAGTCTTTAATATCTTTTAATTATAGTGGTAGGACATGAATTTTCGAATATACCCTTCTATGGTTGGTCAAAATGTTTTATAACTTCAAGGTAAGAAGGGTAAATTAGGAATATTAAAAAATTAATATATTGGAATTTGAATTGGGACAATTATTTTGGGACAATCAAAATAGAAAGGTCGACATGTTTTGTGGGATGGAGGGAGCAAAATTCATAATTATGAGTGAAACCAATGATCATTGGATTCAACTAATTCCAATAGTTACCGTCCATGTTAAAACAAAATTATTTCTAATAACATTTAATCAAATGTAGTTAGAAGTCAACCAGGTTGACATTAAAGTATTAGCTAATTAGTATCTCACCTAAAAATGTTCATTTTTTAGTTAAAGTATACCCTTGAACGTAAAACTCCAACAACTAGTGACTATATATTTTAATGTGTAAAATGATAGAATGTTATAGATTGTAAATTATCTTTCGATTTTACTAAAATAATCTAAAATCTATTATTATGAAAATTAATACGTATTAACTAATAACATAACAAGTACGAATTATTTAGCTTCTATAGCATTACTACTATAAAGATTCATTTCATTAATTTAATTATTTCGTTTCATCCAAGAATCAAGTACGATAATGAAGGCTACGAGTTGTAGAATAGAAATCAAGGAAAACGGTTCTTCATTAGATACAACACTCAACACATTGGAAGTGACATTTTCTGTAGTTTGTAATCATGAAATTGGAACCCACAAGAGATCTAAAATACGAAACAACATAATCCATGCATATTGTATTTCTCAAGTGACTTACACAGTCCAATACTCTCCGGATATCAAATGTAACTAATACAGCAAATACAATCTGGGTTTTCAAGACATATGGAAGCTTCAATATACGAGTAATAAATAAAGACACATACCAAATGTTGATGAATGAATTCGCAGCGATCTGGAACAGTGTCATATCTGAAAAAGAAGAGAGAAAGTAATCGGAGGGGCACTAGTGTGGTACCGGCCTAAGAATCTCCGACGGTCAAGTTAGTTCTTGACAATAAATAAGAAAAAAAAACAATTGAGTAGGGAATTGTTTTGTACCTTCGTAGGTCGACGTACCGGCCCCTTATTTATAGATGTTACATCGGTGGTAGCATCCACCTCGCAATTGACTCCCTTTTCTTTTCCAACACGGAAAGGAAAGCCTTCATTTATCCTTCAATTATTGTGGTTTATCCTACCTCTTAGCTTCCGTGACAGTCAGACTTCCTCTTGAACTGAAGATTACGTATTACCAAATATTCTTGGTTTATGATATTGGATTATTCTTTATGATTGAATATGGATTTCATTGTATATAATTTTTTAAGAAACTTTTTGTAAGTACTTATTCTCTAAATCAAATGTCAAAGCTTTTGGAAGCCATGGAAGGCTAGACATGCACTTGCATGTATCTACTACATATTGAACGGATCATAGAAGTCATGAGCACACCATCATCATCAATTAAAAAAGTTACACATAACTAAAATCGACCTAATATGTTAAATTGGAAACAATAAAACCAGATGGATCTCGTCAGGCTCATGAATTTACAATACAATATGCTTTTGTTGACCATGTTCACTAATTAAAGGGTTTGTATTCAGTAACACATAAAGTACCTGCAATATTCCAGTCACTACCTATGGCATGCATATCCACAAACCACAATCAAAGTTTCTTCAATAAAATAAATAATTAAACGGATCAAAGCGAACATAAAGAGTGGAATGACGAAATCCCTAACCCTAACCTGACTAGGGAGAAGGATTGAGAAAAAGGTGAAACAAAACCATAACCCTAGAAGTTTAGATATGAAAAATACCTTGTAGATGGTTCATGGGTGTTGTCTCCTCCGCTTCACTTGTTTTTCGTAAAGTCACTGCTCTGACAATGAAAAATAAATAAAAAAAAATAAAGCAACAAGGTGGGTTTAAGTTGAAAATGCGAGGGCAAAGAAAAAGTTGTGGAAAATGTTGCTAGCGTTTCAGAATTTTATATCGAAGTTAAATCCCATAATTATAAAAAGAGTAGTAATATATCTTCCAATTCCGATGATACGTAAAAATTAGTGGAATGCGGCCCACTTACCATGTGATGAGAGCTCACATCTTTGTAAAAAAATGTGCGTGTGTGTGTTGGTTGAGAGCAGTTTTGATGAATATGTGAAAGCAACCAATTTGAATGCATGTGAATTGGCTAGATATACCAATGACAAGGTATATCTAGCACATCCAATATCCACTTAATATTGAGTAAGATAAATGAAATATTTTGATTTTAGCCTGGATTTGGCATGCCACGTCATAAGTGTATTTAATTAATCAAATATAGTGGAACAACTTTTTTTTGAAATGATTCATTATCATTGGTAGGATATACACAATATCTAGTTATCTACTCCTATGGCAGAGGCTTGGAGACCACAGAGAAGAGAAGGTGAGAGGGCAAAGGTTACAAGAAAATTGAATCAGGGTGTGAATATATTTGTTTTCCTTAATCTATAGTTTTTAACCAAAATATAGTAGATTTATGAGTGAAAACGTTGACATTAAAGTAGGGTTCTAAACGTTGACATTAAAGTAGGGTTCTATATGTATATACATTATACTAACCAAACCTGATGTAGCATTACTGAACCAGAAAACCTGTTGGCTTCTTCAATTTTAACATAAATTGCATTAATAAGCAGTAAACCAAGATAATAGAATTTTTTTGCCAAAGTTTTCCAAATTTGACATTCCATTGTGCAGTATAATAACTATCCCATCCGAAATAAATGCAACAAAAACTATTTTATTGTCTTTCAATACAAAGAGAATGGATGCAAAATCAACTGCGAACCCACTTGACGGGAAAGAGTTCTCAAGAGAGTATAATTTGCCAGTTTTTGGAACTTCTAGGAAACAGTAGCAGTTTCTTGAGAAACTCCTCTCTCTCTCTCTCTCTCTCTCTCTCTCTCTCTCTCGCCATTCCTCTGAATTATAAGAATTAATTGTCATCTTATTGGCACCCATTTTGACAAATTACTTGGCAAGCCAATTTGGTGATGATCAGGATAAGGAATGATTTAATTAAAATGTGGAGTTTAAGTTTTAAATTTTCTAATTCTTAGAGTATTTCTCAAGTTCATCATAATACTTTATTTGAGGTGGAGAAATCTTTAATTGGGGTGGAGTTGTGAAGAGATTCTTATTCGAGGTGGACCTATAGAGAAGCACGTGAAGATTGAATTTTGAGCCAAGATAGAGATTGTTGGGTTTGTGGTTCAAAATTTGTGTGCAGAAAATTAGTTTCCTTTTTCGTTTTGGAAGGCTAAATTTTGTGAAGGAAATTGTATCCCATTATGTTTATATTTTAGAGTTGTGATCATTATGATAACTCCTTATAAGTAAGTTGGGAAATTCTTGTTCAACAAGAAATTGGATTTGAAGACTCTATAAATAGAGATAGATGTAAGGGGTTTAGAGAGAGAGAGAGAGAGAGAGAGAGAAGAGAGAATAGATGTAAAGGGAGTTTAAGGATGAGTGTTGTGAGGAGCGGGGAGAAAATATGTAATTCCCGACTGTATACATGTAGCCTCATAAGTGATGATGAGTGAGTGAGTGGGGTTTTGACATGTGATTGTATATTATCTTCCTTGATTCATAATAGTGAAATCTCTCTCCCATAGACGTAGCCCTAGAGTTAGGTGAATCATGTAAAATATTGTGTTGTGTATGGATGTGTATGATTGTAATATTTATATATGCTTATATTGATGTAATGTGATGTGATGATATTTTAGCTATATGTGATGAAGGTGAGATTTAACTCTCAACAACAGTCAATCGTTGTGTGGGTTGGAGGGAGTTATTTATCTATACATCTAACTGAAAGGACTAGCTCATTGAGTTCTTGCTAGAGTTTGGAAGTACGCAGTCTTACTTACGCATATAGATTACAGATAGACTGTTTCTTGTTTAGTTGTTTTGAGCTCGTGATCTTGAGATTACAATGGAGCAATTTTACTGATGACACACCATATTTAACCTAATCCATCATGGTCGATCATCACACTCTTTTTTCCATACATCATACAATAAAGAAAATTACACCCAAATCGGAAAAACATGAACAATGTAAAATCAACTCAAACAGAACAGTACTTCAATCTTCTTAATTAATGCTTTCGAAGAGCCAAGGCAGAGAAGAAAAGCAGAAACATAAACGCCACCACTGCCATGAACGATCCAACCACCGCTCCACTAACGCTCTGGCAGAAATCAGTGAACTGCTGGCAGATTGGATTCCAATTTGCGCTTGGACTTCCAGTGTGAGCCAAGTACACTATGGCTGTAGCTGAAGAAGCTGCGGCTGTGATCAGACCAGTAATCACCTGCAATATATATATATATATATATATTTATAAGCTAGCTAAGATGTACCATATATATATATATATATATATAAGATCAAATTATTGCAATTACGCTAGTGGTGATTAGGGAGCTTACGATGTCACATATGATTAGGAGGAGCCTTGGTCCTACTGCATGTGGGCGAACTATGCACAGTATAGAGAATGGTAGGGAGAGTACAAGGTAGCTGCAAACTATTGCATTTGCGATTACAAAGAACCTGCATGCATGCATATATGCACATCAAGTATATGTATATATATAGTTACTTAAACAATATCGATTGAGTTCATGCATGCCTTTGACTTGACATGCATTCATCAGTCGTTTCTGTGCACAACTCAGGAGCCAAGTAGATGAGTGATGGAGTTTCTTCAAAAGCTGAAAAAAATAAATAAAAATTAAATTAAATGTACTTACTGAAAAGTGGGTAGATCGTCATAACCGGCTGAGAACTGAAAGAACTGGGTGAAAAAAGGTAAAGTCTGATCACTAGTTCCCATGGTGACACTTGCAGCTAGAGTGGCTGCTATGGCACCCAGCCGCAGAACGAAGTCGAATATTGCAAGGCCTTTCTTATTTCTTCCTCCTTTTGGAGCCGCTGGGCCTTTTCTGCTTGTCTCTGCAATGTCAATGGTGGTTGACTCGCCGGTCTTCATTTTGACTTGAGTTGCGAGATATATAACTTTGTGTGTGTATGTGTGTGAGAGAGAGATGTAGAGGAAGACTCGAAGGCTGTGATTAAAATGGATAGATGGGAAGACTTTATATAGAGGACCACGGAAGAGTTAATTAGTCAATGAACTTTGCAATTAATTATGAGTAATTAAATTAAGTGGGTAGATATATTACTATATTATTA
This sequence comes from Cornus florida, assembly GCF_030987335.1. Taxonomy (NCBI): domain Eukaryota; kingdom Viridiplantae; phylum Streptophyta; class Magnoliopsida; order Cornales; family Cornaceae; genus Cornus; species Cornus florida. The sequence goes on from NW_026775574.1 coordinate 22,118,647, forward strand.
TTCAACACATGGAGGAATTGGTAGATCAAGTTGTTGAGAACTTTCCACTACATTGAAATTGATTATTTCATCACCTTTCAACCACATGGTAGTGAATATGGTAGGATTGTCTATATCATATTCATGGTTAGTTATTGCATAATATATATATATATATATATACCTTTGAAAACCACTTTAATGGGGAATTGAGGGAGTAGGAACTAGGGCTTTACAATAAAATTAAAATACTCTTTTTTTTTTATATAATAAAAAAAAGTATCAATTAATTAGATAAGGAACATGAACCAGTTTCCTATATTAACTTTAACTACTAGAAGAACTCGAATTGGAATTTAATAGGTGAAAAGTACCCATTTTTGTAGAGCAAATCTTGCCAAAATTGTGTAATACAGTTCACCTTTTGTAATGAATCTATTATAATGAAACAGAGATGTTTCAAAATATTGTTCGAATAAGGAGCCACCACTAAGCCCAAGCCTCAAATAAAAAGATGAAATAAAATAGTTGGAATATATATATATATATATAGCATATATGTCTTTTATTCATTTATAGCCATCTAAGTTGCTTAAAACAATTGCTTAAATCCATTGAAACATGGATATTTATGACTGCGATATTACAGCATCTCTCATCAAACAGTAGAGCAGCAATATCTCAGTGATGTAACTTGGAGAACTTCACTTTTCTCATACAAATGACAATTTAGAGAGGTCAAAAGAAAAGACTAAGGCTCCATTTGTTTGCTTCCATGTAAAAAAAATTTAATGACGTTTTCATCTAAAATTTAAATTAATTTTGTTATATTTTTAATAAGTTTAAAACTAAGTCATATAAAGCGGGAGCGAAAAAAACGTCAAAGTCTAAAAATTTTGAGAGGGGGAGCATCATGGGAGTGTCCCTATATTAACTTATATGTATTTATTCCACTTGCAAAAATATCATTTTAATTTATTAAATTTTTTAAAATAATAATATTACAAATTAATAAATATTTATTTATAATTGTCTTTGCTAATTAATTGTATGGAGTAGTTATATAATTTTAACTCTGTCAATTATATCACAATTAAAAGTTAGCTTAACTCTTATTGTGCTGGGCTTACTTTCCTACTTATTTTTATTACTAAATAATAAATTATGCAATCCATGTACTGATAATTAACATGTACGCTTGCATGTTGAGATCTGATTATGCATTCAGTGTACAAATATGCTTGCGTGTTTAGAATTCGCGAATTCAAAATTTTGAAATCTTGAATTTAGGGTGAATTCACTCCCAACTTGCCATTTCGCAAATTCAAAATTTTGAAATAGTGAATTTAAGACGAATTCGGGTGCAATACGTGACTACTCCTTCAATAAATTATGTGACTTAGTTAGATTAATAATGATTTAGTCAGAATTCTTTACATACCACAACACCATTCAAAAAGAAGAGACGAACCAAAGATGGTGAGAATGAAACTTAGAGATTATGTAATTAATTCAACTAGATCAGCTCATAAATTAGGACCCATTCACACCTTAATATAAAATAAGGACTTTGATATAACAATGTTATAGAAATGAAAAAGAACCATACGCGAAAATTAAATTCAGCCTTCCGTTGAAGTAAATACATATATAGCAAACAAAATTATATATCATGCATGCATCGTAATACTTAATGATCATTGCTAGATTTAGATTTCTTCCTTCTTAATCTTTTTAGGGTTGTTGAGGTTGCTAAGACTTGAAATCGGCTTAACATAAAAGATTTGGATGCTTTTGTTAGTCAAATTACACATTAATTAATTAACACATTTTAATTATGAATAGTTACCATCCATTCCTAAAATCTTTTTATTTTACACTAGACCACAAACCTGTTGATTACACATTTATCTTATGAAAAAATATATATACCTATATTTTTCTAATCTCATTGAAGTTAATATTTTTATCTAAATCTAAACACTCCATACAACAATAATATTTTTTTATTATTTTAATTTTCTGATTTCTGAAGCAACTCTAGCTTCAAATGAATATATTTCATCAAAGTCAGCCCACCAAGGATGCTAAAGGACTTGGACGTTGTGCTGCGCGCGCTGGGGTAGGCGTTGGGGTGTGAGCGAGGAGTCATAACGGACGCTGGGGTGCTGGGCAGTGCACACACGTTGGGGTGCACGCTGGGTTGGTTGCTGTGCAAGCGAGGAGTCATAATGGGAGCTGGGGTGCACGCTATGTTTCGCACTCGCTAGGTTGGTCATTGTGCGAGCGAGGAGTCATAATGGGCACTGGGGTGCGCACTGTGCTGTGCCGGCTGGGTTGGTCGCTGTGCGAACTAGGAGTCATAATGGGCGCTGCGGTGCGCACTGGGGTGGATCAGCGTCAAATCAAATATATATATATACACACATATATATAATTGGACTACTAACTTGTCACACATAATTTATATAACCTTTGCTATTATTATTTTGCTGAAAGTGATTACAGAAAAAAGTTCAAATTTTGTATTTATACACGTTTTGATTTTTGGGTTGATCAACTAAAGTGATTTGTTTGATGGACAAGTTTTGATTAATCATGCATGCAAAATGCTCGATTAAAGCGTTATACCAAGCAATAGTTTGGCAATTAAAGCATTTAATATCCTTTGAAGCTTTTGAAACTCCCACTTCCCAATAGTGTTTGGGTTTACACATAGAGTCCTGGGCTTTTAAGTAGCATGTATGGCCTTTTGGGTCAAATCTATATTCAGCCCAAAACTCCTTAACATTGCATCAAGCCCAGAACTCACTGATTTGATGATGTTGAACATTAATGAATAAGAGAGCATGTCTGACCAAATGTTTGGATTGGAGAGGAGGACCTAAGCAGCAAATGATAACACTTTCGCCTTCCACCATATGAGATGGTTTTGTTTGCAACTTCCTCAACATTTAAATTAAAGTCCATTTTTCTAGTTCTAGATCTCCCACAATCATAACTGAATGCTCCCATCCAATAAAGTGGGACCCAAACAGTTCCACATTCACGAGATACACGAAGTGGGAGTCTAAATTGATCCCACCCTCCCAATTTATGGCTCTAGTGGATGCACTCTCTATTTCGGATGTTAAGTTGATTAGTACATCAAAATAAAATAGAAAGAACACAAGTATTATCTCACTCACAAATATGAATGTATATCAAAAGATGCAGTTGTAGTGACGCATAAGAACAACTTATTATATTAGATCTCATGTCGAAGTTATTGGAGAAAGCCCACCAAAATAAAACTATTTAAAGATATTTAAAGAATTGGAGAGATGATGAAGAAGAATGGATACACGGTAACTATGAAGTACATTTATAACTAAATTTAATTGGAAATGAAAGTCATATTTAGTCACAAATTTTTAGCGTACTAACCACAAGATAGTACGCTGTGTGGTTTAATCATGTAGATATAAAGTTTAATTATCTTGTTATCTACTAATTTAATATAATCTCATATCAAACATTACATATATCACTAGTTAGTCTAAAGTCTGTATTTTGTCTCACCCTTGCAACATTTGGTTGGTTGTTCAGTGAGCATAATACGGTTAAGAATGGCTAATATATATACCAATATCAACCATCTAATAGAATTTTAGAATGGGGTTCTACAACACTCCCAAAATAACATATATACAATATTAAATTACTTCATAGAGTTCTACTTTTGACGTCTCTACGCAACTCTACAGAATTCCAGATAAGCTCACGCTTGTACAAATAAATCTAAAATTCCAAATTTTCAATTGTATAGACAAGCTCAATTGTGTAAAATACAAGCTCAATTGTGTAAAGAAGTCCAGAGTGTTCACACTTGTGTAGGCAAATTCTAATTACTCATGTACCTATCTTGACTTAGCAAAGAGTGCAAAGAGTTCGTGATTGAGAGGGTTCCACATTATCAAAACAAAAAACAGACCAATCATCTAAAATCACAGTGAATCATCACCAATTTCGTGTGTATCTCTCTCCTCAAATTGGGTTTTTTTTTTGGCGGAAGACGTATAACATTTACAAAGATGACGTGTCAAATATTGCCATTCAGAAAATAACAAAAAATCAGTAAGTGCCCAAGCCCACGTCCCGTTTTATTTCACATACCAAAACACACACAAAGGCACTATTCTTTGTCTTTGGTAGAAAAAGGTAGCATGGGTGATGGGTCCAATCTTTGTGTCAGACATCACCTAACAACCGTCTTAATGGGAACGGATGGGTTTATGCTGTCCAAATCACACCATTACCTAAAAAAAAACCTCCCTTGTGAGAATCACACAATCAATTGTATCATGTGCTACTGGCTTGGCAACAAGAACACCACAACATTATAATTATTGATCGGAATGAATTTTCAACCGAAGATCTTCAATTATTAGTTTGTCTAATTATATATATATATATATATATATATATATATATATATATATATTGAATCTAGTGAAGCTAGATCTTGGTTTCAATTTTCAACAGATTCTTCATATGGTTCCATTTGCTCCATCAATGCGTTAGCTTTTGAATGGTGACGAAAGTTATAAAGACCATGTAGCTCAGTATTAGTATATATTTATTTATTCCAAAATAAAAAGTGGAATATCAATTATCCACAAGCGCCTATGTAAGTGTAAGAATTCCTGGTCAGAATTATATATATAAATAATTATATTATTAAATTTTTTTTTAAAACAATAAAAACAAAAAAAGAATTTTCTAGAGAACAGAAGTTCTCATATTGCTTAATCTATTTTTATGTTTTCATGTGGTGTTCATTCTGTTTTTCTTTTCTCGAATCACTTCTCTAATCTAAAAATATAAATAAAAAACACAAAAAGATTTACTTGTTTATGCCGATAAAGAGGGAGCTATTTCTTCTTATTCATTCCGTTTAAACTTTAAATGGAGATCACAACACCACAATATAATATAAATAGTTACCAATTAAAAAGAATCAGTAACACCAATTATGAAACACAATTTTAAAAAATTATCATCATTCACTATATCAACCCACAAATAAAAACAAATCCCACAAATCTCCCTTTTCCTAACAATATATATATTGTTGATAGGAAAACCAACAACTTCTCCCACTTAGGCACAAAATCCATGTTTTTTTTAGATAAATACTTTTTGCTTAGTGGTGTGATATCTTTATGTATTTATATTCTATGTCATTAGTCCGATTTATAATGATGTAAATAATATCAGCTCAACTTACCCGAGCTTTAATTTTCAATTAATGGTTTTCATGTAAACCATACATACATGGATTACAAGTTAGAATTTTTTCCGCTACAATAGAGGATCCAAACACCTCCGGATAAATGTTATTTATTTCATGGTATTTCTCACGGTCCTATTAATTCTATATGGCATATATATCTAAATGCAACCATATATTGTTAACAGTCACGGTCCTATCAATCAATTTTATATAGCATATATATCTAAATGCAACCATATATTATTAACAGTCACAATCTCTCCCTAGGATCGGAACCACTCAATATCAACAAACTTAATTACGAAAATGCCCCCTAATGAACATCATCACATCACCATTTAACAAGGTAGGAGAAGATATTCAATGTGTCCGGTGCATGGATGTTCATGGGCGCAATAATAAACGATTGCAATAGCCCAGTACACCGGACGCATTGAATATCTTCTCACAAAGTAGGTGTGGTGTGCATGCCCAGAAGTGGATGGCTAATTATAAGCTCATCCTACATAAATAGATATATATATATATATATATATATTATATGGATGCCTTTGTTTTTGGACAGTTCTTGCTTTAACTCGTGTACTGTTCATAATCTGAAGTGCTAAGCTTTGATGAAGAAGGCAAAGAGTTTCATACTATCTGTCTTCACCCATGCTGACACTATAGATATACTTCTGATGACTCTAGGCTTCATTGGAGCAGTGGGCGATGGTCTCTCAACACCGGTGCTGTTGTTCGTCACCAGCATGTTAATGAACAATCTTGCCGGCACACCAACCTCCAATCCCGTCATTTTCCGGCAGAACATTCAAAGGGTCCTCTCTCTCTCCCTCTCTCTCTCTCTCTCTCTCCATCCATATATATGCATATATTTTGTGAATTTGTGGATTGCTTACTATCTATATATCTATCTATACATATAACTGAAAGGACTAGCACATTCCATCAGGTTCTTCCCAGGTGTAGAAGTTGAACTCGGTTCTCGAGATCACAATAGAATAACTTTACTCTTGTACCAAATATGTTATTATATATCTTGTATATTTGTCAAGAGTATATGATTTCCTCTTAATTTCCACAATGATTGAACTGAATCAGGATGCAGTGATATTGCTTTATGCCTCATGCGGATTTTGGGTTGCTTGTTTCTTTGGTAAGCAAGCTTTTGATTTTCACTGGGTTTTTCAATTTTTTTTTGAATGCTGATATATATATATATATTGGGATTGTTAGAGAAGGATATTGCTGGGCTAGAACAGGGGAGAGACAAGCAAGGAGATTGAGATTCAAGTATCTGAAAGCAATGCTTAGACGAGACGTGGGTTACTTTGATCTTCAACAAACAACCACATCTGAGGTTATCACTAGCGTTTGAAATGACACCATTGTCATTCAAGACGCCCTCAGCGAAAAGGTCAATACAATAACAATCACATACATACTTACTTGCATATATAATTCTTCATATCACATATTTATATACATATATACACACTTGTGTTTGTGATGTAAAATAGGTTGTCGATGATTATGGAGACCGTTTGAACTGTCAGAACTTCAGAAGGCAAACGGGCAGCTCACATTTTTGAAACAGTTTCGACAAGCTCATTTTGACAACCAAAAAAAACAAAAAAAAAAAAAAAAAAAAACCACTCCCGATTAAAAAACGGACCAACAATTGATACTCACTAGCTTGGCTTGTGACACGCTATTTTTCGACCAAATTCCCCTCTTTTAGATCCTGAACCCCGAAATCGCTTTTTTCTATCTTAAGAAAGCCCAAGGATTTTTGTAAATGGTCTAAACAGACTCAGATTATTTTGATTTTTAGTATTTAATAGTTTTTAGTGATTAGATTTCTTATTCTACTGTTTTCATAACTTCTAGAATTAATTGAATTTTGGACTTGAGGATGTGGTGCGATAGCCCAGTGGTAGGGCATGTGATGCTTGTGACCAAAAGTCCAGGTTCGAATCCCATTCCATCAATTATAAGTTGCTTTAACTTCCAAATAAATAATTGAACTTGTTTTTAGCTTTTCTTGGACTTTCTTATGCTGTTGGGAATTTTTTTTATTATTATAATATATATACACAATGGTAGGGAGGATAATATTAAATTTTCACAATTTTCTTGACTTATATTTCTTTACTTAAATTTCGTGGATTCAAAGTTGTTTATTGCTCATTCGTGAACGTTCATAACTTCCCCTGCATCAGTTTGACTTGTAAGTTTCACTAACATAACAGGTGCCCAACTTCTTGATGAACGTGGGACAGTTCGTCGGAGGCAACATATTGGCGTTCGCAATGATGTGGAGGATGGCTCTGGTTGCATTTCCATTTGTGATACTTTTGGTCATTTCAGGTTTTATGTACGGAAAAGTTTTGATGAGCTTAACAAGGAAGAACATGGAGGAATATAACAAGGCTGGTAATATAGCAGAGCAGGCGATTTCGTCGATAAGGACAGTGTATTCTTTCGTGGGCGAAAGAAAGACCATGAAAGAGTTCTCTAAAGCTCTCGAGGGGACTGTGAAGCTGGGATTGAAACAGGGTTTGGCCAAGGGATTGGCCATCGGAAGCAAAGGCCTTGTTTTCGCTATATGGTCCTTCATGTTTTGGTTTGGTAGCAGAATGGTGATTTATCATGGAGCTCGAGGAGGAACTGTTTTTGCCGTCGGTAGCCTCATTGCCCTTGCCGGCCAGTAATTCTCCATTCCTGTGCCTTGTTTTTTATTTATTGGCATTTTATTGAAATCCATGCTCGACTAGGTGATCTTGAACAAAATTTATGAACACGTTAAGTAAACGAATCAATCTCGAGCAACTCATGACCCGGTTTTCTTGGAAAAACACTTCTAAGATTTGTGAACATAAATACTAAAACTAGTTCGGATAACAACCTTGATATCGAACTTAAGAGTATGAGTTCGAGATTGGCTAAATGAGCTGAATATATATACATATATACGTTTAGAGTATGAGTTCGAGATTGAGTATAGTATAAAGAAGTTTATAGATACTATAAAAGTTTATATATATATATATATATGAGTAATAACCCACTAACCAATACCATGATGGTTTAGGGTATTGATAACTGCTCAACAATTTTTCTTTTCCTTTCTTGATCACTTATTTTCCTCTCTTTCCCCCTTTTTTTTTTCCGCCTTTAACTTTTCACCATGCATGTTGTTCAGGGCACTAGGCTCAGGGTTATCAAACATGAAGACCTTCTCCGAGGCATGTTCAGCAGGAGAGCGAATCATGCTGGTAATCAAAAGGGTCCCAAAAATAGACTCCAACGACACAAAAGGTACGATTCTACCACATGTTACAGGTACGGTTGAATTCAAGGGTGTCGAATTCGCATACCCATCAAGGCCAAGCAACATAGTCTTCAGAAACCTTTGCTTAGAAGTAGAAGCCGGAAAGACTCTAGCATTAGTTGGTGCTAGTGGTTCAGGAAAGTCTACCATAATTTCTCTGTTGCAAAGATTTTATGATCCAACCGGAGGAGAAATTCTCCTAGATGGGGTTGATATTAACAAGCTTCAGCTCAAATGGCTGCGTCTACAGATGGGTTTAGTGAGCCAAGAACCATCTCTTTTCGCGACTTCCATTAAAGAAAACATACTTTATGGCAAAGAAGACGTGACAATGGAAGAGATTATCGAGGCAGCTGTAGTAGCAAATGCCCATAACTTCATCTCCCAGTTGCCACAAGGATACAATACTCAGGTCTATATCATACATAATACATTTCAAGCTAATTTCAAGAAGGTACTTCTAATACCATACTATTTCACATGTACACAGGTGGGTGAGAGAGGCATTCAGATGTCTGGGGGACAGAAACAGAGAATTGCAATTGCTCGTGCAGTGATTAGGGCTCCACGGATTCTGCTCTTAGACGAAGCAACAATTGCATTGGACTCGGAATCAGAGAGAACTGTTCAAAAGGCTCTTGACAAGGCTGCCATTGGAAGGACAACAATAGTGGTTGCTCATCGGCTCTCAACAATTCGCAATGCTGACAAAATTGCTGTGACCCAAAATGGAGAAATTATGGAGACCGGATCACACGATGAGTTGAGCCAAAAAATAAATGGGATATATAATTCACTTCTTAGACTGCAACAAATTCAGACCACTACAATTGGAAAAAAACCTTCATTGCCAAATATGGAGTACACAAGTAATAGTACTCATGATTCAAGCTTGAAAAACACCACGTCCTCAAACACAGCTGCAGAACCAATCACTGAGCCATCACAAGATTGTAAGAGCAGTATTACACAACAAAGCCGCCTCCCAAATCCTTCATTTTGGAGACTGCTACTTCTAAATCTCCCGGAATGGAAACAAGCAAGTTTGGGTTATTTGAGTGCAATTCTAGATGGGGCAGTGCAACCTTTGTTTGGGTATTCTATGGGCAGCATGGTGTTTGTATATTTTTTGCCTAATCACAGTGAGATCAAGTCACAGACAAAGATGTATGCATTGTTCTTTCTTGGCTTAGCTGTGTTCTCTTTGCTCATTAACATTACACAGCACTACAACTTTGCTGCCATGGGAGAGTACTTAACTAAGAGAATTAGAGAGAGCATGTTGTCCAAGATCCTTACATTCGAAGTAGAGTGGTTTGATCAAGACGAAAATTCTACTGGACCTATCTGTTCTAAGCTTGCCAAGGATGCCAATTTGGTAATCTCTTCCATCTTAACGCTCTAGGCTTTTGTTTAAGAAGTTATTTGGTTCTTAATGCCCAGTTTCATTGACAAATTTGAGATTCTAAACAGGCATTTTGGGAAACATCATATGTTACTTCTGTCTCGAGTTGTCTCTCCTCAAAATCCTGTTATAGCGGGAGTAAATTTGGGTAAAGCCCCTTTCACTTATGTGTTGCAATTTTCAGGTGAGGTCGTTGGTTGGGGATAGGATGTGTCTTCTTGTGCAGACAGTCTCTGGTGTGACCATATCTTGTACAATGGGCCTGGTGATAGCATGGAGGCTCGCTGTGGTCATGATAGCGGCCCAGCCCATAATTGTGGCCAGCTTATATGCCCGGAGGGTGCTACTCAAGAGTATGTCCAAAAAAGCTATCAAAGCCCAAAATGAAAGCAGCAAGCTCGCAGCAGAAGCTGTGTCCAACATCCGAACACTGACAGCATAATGTCGAATTCTTAAGATATTCAATCAGGCACAAGAAGGCCCGAGAAAGGAGAGCAATCGACAATCATGGTTTGCTGGCATTGGACTTGTCGGATTGTCTTATCTTGTAGTTGGGCCTTAAGCTTTTGGTATGGTGGTAAACTTGTCTCAGATGGATCAATTTCTGTCAAAGCTTTATTTGAGACGTTCTTAATTTTAGTGAGCACAGGTCGAGTTATAGCCGATGCAGGAACCATGACTAGTGACCTGGCCAAAAGTGCAGACGCAGTGAGCTCCGTTTTTGCAGTATTGGATCGATCCACTCAAATTGAACCCGAAGACACAATGGGCTTGAAACCACACAAACTAATGGGACATGTGGAGTTTGGTAACGTGCACTTCGTGTATCCCACTAGACCTGATGTGATCATCTTTGAAAATTGGACCCTCAGCATTGATGCAGGGAAATCAACGGCTTTGGTGGGCCCAAGTGGGTCTGGAAAATCTACCATCGTCGCATTGATAGAGAGATTCTACGATCCATCAAGCGGTTCAGTGATGATTGATGGTAGAGATTTGAAGTCATATCATCTTAGGTGCTTAAGGAAACACATTGCATTAGTAAGCCAAGAACCAACCTTGTTTGCGGGTACAATCAGGGAAAACATAGCCTACGGTGGGCCCGAAAAAGTAAATGAATCAGAAATCAATGAAGCAGCAAGGGCAGCCAATGCTCATGATTTTATCACCCAGCTTAAAGATGGATATGACACATGGTGTGGGGACAGGGGATTGCAGCTATCAGGAGGACAGAAGCAACGTATTGCTATAGCTCGAGCAATACTGAAGAATCCTTCGTTGTTGTTACTTGATGAGGCGACCAGTGCGCTTGATGGACAGGCAGAGAGAGTGGTGCAAGATGCATTGAACCGCTTGATGATCAGACGGACGTGTGTGGTGGTGGCCCACAGACTGAGTACCATACAGAACTGTGATCAGATTGTAGTGATGGATAAAGGGAAGGTTGTGGAAAAGGGGACCCACTTTTCTCTACTACAGAAAGGAAGCTCGGGTACTTACTATTCTTTGGTCAGTCTACAACAGAGGTCCAGCATGCACCCTTCAAGGTGTTGACTAGCTAGCTCATATGAATACTACAACATATAAATAATGCAATTTCTCTATCTACTTAATAATTTAAAGTAAGCTAAACCTAAATGATGCAATTTCTCTATCCACTTAATAATTTGAAGTATGTTAAACCTCTAATCTATGATGACATTTGACACTTAAAACAACCCATGAAGGTGGCCTATGTGGTTTAATTTGACGAAAAAGCAAATTTTCTCCGATCCTTACAAGTAGTACTTCGGGGAGAAAAATATTTGGTTTATGCCTATTTCTCAAGAAGACCATGCTACTTAAAAAATTGAGTGTCCTAATTAATATTTACACATCTGATCCTATTTTAAATGTTATATCATAATTTCACAAAGCATTGCACAATTAACACATCTTATAAAATTTGTTTTATTTTATAATTGCATGTTAGTGGAGAAATTGAAAGATGTGGTAATATTTAGTGCATTTCAGCAGTCACGAACATTGTATCTCTACTAAACTCAAGCAAATATTTATTTTTATTTCTTCTTGATGACATGAATATTCAGCAATAAACGATCTGTAATAAATCAGACTTGTAAACTCCCTCACTTGTCAACAGTTTTACCAATTGAGCCAGGGAGCAAAAATTTCCAATCATGACAACCAGAAAGGTAATGATCTATATTAGCCTTGCCTATACAGACGACCAGAATTTGAGAACAGAAAGAAAGAAAAAAAATGGTTGAACATCCCAGGTAGAAGCCCATACCTGAGAGTCATTCTTCCTCAAGACCACATAAAGAATTATCTCCAAATGCTGATTCACTTGGATGCACTTGATACCTTCCCTCAATGCCATAAATAACCGAATGCGCTGCCACAACTATGGCAATACCATGAAGCTGGTTGCAACACTATTCAGACAAAGAATAAACACATAATCAGCCTAGAAGTAGTGAAAATGATAATAGCTACCACAAAAAGTGAACTTTTCCCATCATAACCATAATAATAAGTTGTGCAACTGATGACTTGGCCATGTTCCTTTTAACAATAATAAGAAAATATTGAACATTTGGTGATCGCCAGCCATTCCCCATATTTTCGAATTGTACTTACATTATGGTTGTAATATTAATTTAATTGGGCTTTTGTTATCTTAACAGTTACCATGGATCTGTTACAGGTCAATGTAATATAAAATAGGTCCACCTTTACCAATCTACCTCTCATAGCCCTCTCATAGTATTTAAGCATTGAACGTGTTGTGTCTAATTGGTAGGGGTAAAGCATGCTGGTGCACTAAAACTATTAATAATAAAGTTTCTACCATAAAAGTTCTTAGAGAGACATATTCTGATCGAGCATTTGCAGATAAATTTTCACTTCTCAAATTGGGGGTGGGGTGTATGTTATTTTGATGTGTATAGAAGTATGTTGGTCAATGTAGAGAGAGAGAGAGAGAAATGGAAAAGAATGCTATATAAGAGAGTTTCTCCAAAATTTCATGTTAAACTCCATTGTCATTTGAAAGTTTTACTACAATGTATTTTCTTTGAAAAAGGTTCAAAAACATTATTATAATCACATTGTAGTGACACCTAGGGGTGCAACTTGAAGCTAACAGCAAACCAATTCGAACCCAGCATAAATTTTCACAGCAACATAGTTTTAAAGCTCAGCCAAGGCTTAGAATGAGGTATCTGGCAGCCGATCCAACCAAAATTGCAACACAAGCCTAACTGATCCTAACTTGAAATCGCAACAATAGGTTATGCAATTCCATTATTTAAATTAGAAGTAGAATTCTTATTTTGAAAAGAATATGCAAAAGATGATAGTTCATTAGAATTGCTTTTATATATTACTGGTAGAATTCTACTTTGGAAGAAATATCAGTACTTTGTAATTTCAGGAAGAATCCTCCTTGTGTTTCTACCACTCGAACTCGATCCAATTTGCAATTTCCTTATCCAAGTTCAACGAGTTCATAGACTTGAACGTTGACCGCACGTTAAGCTGGTGGAGGAATTTGGGTTGAAGATCAAGTTGGATTAGACTTGGGTTGAAGGTACCATACTTTGGGTGACACCCCTCAACCTGCCAAGTTTCCTCTATAACAATTAAGATAAATCTCTGGTAGGACAACTACTAGGTCATGATATACAATTCTCTTAGTCACTTAACTACAAAAAAAAGGATACTTCCATGAGTTAAAGGAATCAAAAGATTGCCTGTCAGGAATTTAGCAGCAGCAGCAGTACATGCCAAGAGTCCTTTAGTGATTAGGCAGCGATCACTCGTCGCAGCATGTTTACCATAACATATTCATCGATAGGGCACAACATATGAAGTGTAACATATCTGATGAGACAAGAGTCAAGTTAGCAAACTCCTAAACATGAAAATAAACGGCACTAGAGCATATTCAAAAGTATGATCATCACAGCACTTTTTTTTTTTTTTTTTTTGAAAGTAAGATTTTATTGAAAACGCTCAAAAGGGGAGCGAAACCCAAAGAAAACAAGGGTCAAAAGGCGCCTCAAACCTTCGAAGAGGCTAAAAAAACAACAATCTCCTCAATAGATCTATAATCTCTCCCCGGGGAGCCAACAAAAAAGAGTGGAGATAATAGAGAACTTAAGCATAGAAATAGGCTTCTCCTTTCCATCGAAATATCTCCGATTTCTCTCGAGCTAAATGCACCACCAAATACAAAGAGGCGTAGCCCTCCAAGCATCCTGAATGAGACCCCAATAGAGAAACCTCTCCAAGCCTCAATCAAGTAAAGTTGGGCTTTCTGAATGTTTCCTAAACAATAGTTAGTTAATCATTTTCCTCATCATTTACATTTTTCCTCTCTTTTTTGAGTAATCTTGTCATACATTCACTTATACTATTTTGTAGAGGTAGCTATTGTTAACCCTACTACCCAACCTCTGTATATTTATGAATTTGCAAGGGCGGAACCAACATGGGCCCCGCAGGGGGGGGGGGGGGGCGGCGCACAAGGTATGTCCTTTGTCAGAGCCTTTAGATGTTTTATCTTTTTATCTTTCCTTCAGACAAACCTTCATCACTTTAGATGCTTCAACTTTAACAAATCACTCTCTGGTGCAGCATTTGATTTTGTTGCACAAGTACAAAGCATTTTCAATTGCTTCTCTCTCATCATGTCCTCCATTGATGCTACCTATATCCACTAACGAATTGACAATGGGAGTTCTCTCTTATTACTTTGTATCTCAACATTGTCACTTTCAAATACTCTCAATTTCTCAGTTTACAAACATTTTAATTTAAGCAAGATTACTTTTTAATTGCCTTTTGTAAAAAAAATTATTTTAATGTGTACCAGTAGATCATACACTACCATAAAGGCACTTCTCCATTCGAACCATCTCACATAAAACCTAGAAAAAATGTCACACGATGTGGCTTCGTAGATTTGATTCATTTTGATAAAAGAAAGTAAACCGACATATATTGGCCCCAAAAAACAATCAGCTTGTGAGATTTAACCACATAATTTAGAAATACCTTTTGACGGCTCTTTTATTTATTTCATCCAGCCAGTTCACTAATCGGTGGACGGTCCATGATGTTGAGTGCGGTCATTGCGTTGCTTTGCAGCAATGAGTCAATATCAGGCAATTTGGGAACCTAAAATCAAGGGGGGGAAAAGATGTCTTCACCATAAACTCGATCAGGAGAATAAGAGAAAGATATCAATTGTCTCACATATCTTAGTCTTGAGAACCCAAACTGGTGGTGGATGTGATAATATGAATATGCATGTGAAAACTCTATACATGTCAAACCTGAGCCAACAGATCAATTGTTCGTCGAAAGAGTCGAGCTAGATCACCTTCATCCATAGCACAATCCATCATAAGTTCCCTCCACGTTAAACCAGAAGCCCACGCTTCAACCATACCAGAAAATTGGCGATCCAAACAGCAAGGTATCTGTATGCCACAAACATGCTCCCAACTGCATTGACTACAAAGCAAAACAATATGTAGGAGGGGGGAAGGCTCTACTAACCCCATTGGACTCACCTTTACATCATGCTTTTCTTGAAGTTGTAGAAGGAAGTTTCTTTGCTCATCCAAAAAGTTGATGACGTCTACTACAGTGGTGGAAGGTTCATATATGTAGCTGAAGACAATATATTAGTCACAGGATCTCAAATTAGTTCCAATTTTGGTAGTAAAGATTCCATAAAGTTGATAAAGTCCAAGCATTTTTTTATGATGCTCTTCTGTCATTTCCATGCAGTATGCAGCTTAAAGACTAGCAGTAAATATCAGAAAAATAAAACTGTATATAATAAGCAAACAACATACTTAGAATATTGTAAGAGGGACTAGGATAAAGGGCAAGGGCAAACCCAGTGCACGAGCCTCCCACTGTTGCGGGGTCTGGTTAGTGTCAAATGTACACAGCCTTACCTCCGCATGCCGAGAGGCCGTTTCCTTGTTTCAAACCCATGACCTCCAAGTCGCGATGGAGCAACCTTACCGTTGCGCTAAGGCTGTTTCATTGTAAGAGGGGCTAGGATGTTCCACAAAAAAAGTAACCGAAACACAATTTTCAACATGACATTTGAAGACAAAACTTAAAACTTCACTACACTGACTTGTTATGAAAAAGAAGTTAACTAACGCATTAACTAAAGTGCGCTCACTTCTAATAAATATTAAAATACAAACAGATTGAGGATTTGAAACCAATAACAAAAAACACTAGGATATGTCATAGTTGATCTAACCATGGGAGAGAGATTTCCGCCCAAAAATACATGTGCTACACCCAGGCTGGTAACCAAATGTTGCTGGAGAGCTTCTCTTGGTTTCAGAATTAATGTCTAATGCTTATAGGAGTATCCCTATTTATAATTCTAAGGTACCTGGCCCCTAGTCAGAAAATTCGGTCAAAACATAGAATAGGTTAAGCTCAATCCCATGTACATCTCAATGGACTTTTTCAATTTCCATGGCACGTCTAGATACAACACAATCCCAAACTTGAATATTGCCCACTGGAGATTCTGTATTTTTTTAATGTCCAACTAAGACATATTAGTATTAAATAAGTAAAAATTAGAACCAAAATGAGCGGAACAGACATACTTTGTAGTCGACCAAAGTTTATTTTGTGGACCCACATAGCAGCCATGAAGATGTTATCGCAGCCTACCCACCAAAAAAAAAAAGGATCACAACTAAAATAAAGATTATACCTGTTATTTTTCCAGGGACGAACTTTAATCCCTTCAGAAACTAAACTTCCAAAGACGGCTGCAAGCTGTGCAGGTTTTAGATCTAACAAAATTTTATTTCGAAGAACCATTGCAAGCCAAAGTTCATTTTCTCCTCGAATTGCAGCTGCAGTTTCTCCAAGAGGAAATATCATTTGCGTATTGATATCCAATGCCCTGGTTTCATGTATGACATTGCTGATCTGGCAGATATAATGAAAATATTAAAGTAAAAGGTGTATCACTTCAGTCCCAAGAAAAATTTGCTTATTAACACAACTTTTTATAAAGTAACCTAAAAAAACTCACTCAATTAAGTTAATATTATTAGGCTTACTTTTTGAATTACTAGTCCTCTCCCCTTCGATGTTTTTCAAAACAAATAAATCAACATAAAAATAAATTTAGGGAGATGATATTCACAATCCATTTTTCTCCACTTGCACTCCACTTGCTTTGTTGAAAAGAATGAAACAATTGCCCTTTGAAAAGACACCCACGCTGCATAATTATTACAAAGAGTACTCTTGCACTCTACTTTTGATGGATAATGCAATTTAAAAGAGGCAGACCAACGCTTACGTGGGATGAAGTAACTAAAAACAACTAAAGAAACCTAAATTTAAGAGAAGATAGGGTGAATAATAGAAAAGAATGGGAAAAGAGAATTCATGTGGCAGACTCCATCCATATGGGAAAAAGGCAAGGATGGTGATGATGAACTAAGAAGAATAAAGTTTTTTTGAAAAAAACAATATCTTCTCAGAGATGATTAAAAAGCAATAAACTAAATATACTACTATTCACTGTATGTCAATATGATAGTAATACAACCAAAAGGCCCAAAATTATTTAAGGATATGTACTCCCTCCGTCCCAAAATTATTGGCCTTCTTTCCTCATTGGGATGTCCCAAAATACATGTCCCATTCCAAAAATGGATGATTAGCCAAAATACTGTCTTTTATAACATTCCCAAGCTACCCTTTTGACATTAACTTGATTAAACAAGTGCACTAATTTCGGAGTACTGTTTTGTTTTTTAACAAGGATAAATTTGGTAATTCACTATTATCAATACAATAAAATAATAATAAAAACCCACTAACATAAAAAGTTAGATTCCCCAAAAGACCCAAGAATTTTGGGACAGAGGGAGTAATACAGAAAATGTTACAGAAAAGAGTGAAATACTGCGTCTGTCCATGATTAGAAAAGTTGCCACCAATGGCTAAAGTTAAATGTTAACAGATGATAAAATTTATTCTGCTCATATTACCTGCAGAAACTCTTTCCAACCGGATGGTTCAATCTGCTCTATTCGGCTAATCAAACGATTTGATCTAGCCTTCAAACGTCGAATTTTGTCCTCACTAAACTTAGCCATATCTATGATCTTCTTATATTCCCTAAAGCCTTCTGTACGGGCTATCTTTTTCTTCAGACGCGAAACTTTATTCCGTTGGTCCTTATAACATTCTACTGCTTCATGGTATTCTCGTGAGAATTGCAAAACCTAACAACAAAAGGGGTCAGCCAATCATCAGTTTTGTTTTGCTAAAAATCATCAGTATAGTAATAACTCAAAGATCTCCCAGCTATTAACGTTCAGAATCACTCTCTGCTCAGCACTTCTAGTTAAGGAAAAAAAGGGCTATTATTGGATTGAACTGCCCAATTGAAGATTGGAAGCTCACTACAGTTCTTCAATTACAAGTACAATATGTAGCAATATTGATAAGTAGAAAATCAGGCTCCTATATGTGGGGGGGTGAGGGAAATAAAAAATAAAATAAAAAAATTGTGTCAAGGACAGTAACTTCACTGAATTTTAAACATGGGAATCAACTATACATGTATGTTTGTGAATTTACTGCATGAAATAAGAAAACATCAATGTCTTAATTTTTTATTCTCTCTTATATTCAGTGGATCACAAAGAATCCTTCAATGGTCTAGTCAAAATAATACTTACCCATATTATAAACTACATAATATGTTTTTCTGACACAAGTCATAAAATAACTAGCTTACTGCATATTGGAGTTCCATCCTCCCATGGCAAGAATGCATACTACATAAATTATGCACATTTTAAAGATAAATATAGGTGTTCCCAATTGTGTGGGGTCCAGATGAAATTCCAGACACGTGGATATAAGAGTGATTCTAACATGCGATCAAAGCACCAATATTGGCAGATAAGTATCATAAGCATCATAAACTTTTCTACATAGAAGGTAATAGTAATGCAATTAAACCGTTCCAGCATATAGTTACCTCGTCATCTTCCGAAAGACTACTCAAAACAGGCACATTTAAACTCCAAGACCATGTCTCTAGAGATCCTTCCATACACCATAAACCCCCAAGTCCGGAATCTGCGAGCCTTTGCCACTGCATTTCCTCCTTATCAAGTAGCGCACTCATGATTTCTCTGGGCAAAGCATCACCATGAGCCAAGGCAACATTTGGGAAGCCTGTTCTGTAAACTGTTTTAATCCACTTCTCTGTGAAAAGATACCAAGAGTTATCTGAACCGAGAGCCACATGATAAGATGGCTTCACGTCAAGTTTCATTCCAGGATTATCAACATATAATTCTGGTCCTACTATATCTAGTGCAAAAGAATCATTGGCATCAACCTGTAAGTAAGAGAATGACGAAACACATTTAAATTGTGTACTTCCATCAAGCCTAATAAAATATTTAGACCAATGGCTCAATATAAAAGCCTAATAACATAACCTAATCTAAAACAAGAGCCATGGACCACTAGGACACCCCAAGTCCAGAAAAACTGTCAAATCTAAAAATTATCAAAAATCTTAAAATCTTGAAAAAATAAATCCGACCAGTAGCAAAAGAACGTAAATAATTATAAATAGGCATATTCAACCCAAAGCTTGACTACACTAGGTTCAAGTTATGCTCAAAGTGGAAATTCATGTTTAACTTTTCTTGTTAGCATACTACGCCAACAACTTAATTTTATGTCCCATCTCGAAGCCCAACAATAGATGGCTCTTTGAGAATGGGAGTTTTTCAGCCCAACTTTCTGAGGTGGTGTAAAAGATTCATTGTTATTTTACCGAAACATAAATAGATTTGAGAAATTCTTGACAAGTGAGCGTGCCTTTCTCTGAAACTGGCACAAAGAATGAACAACACCATACTGAAAACCAGTACATGATGACAAGAATTCATGTTTTTGCTTGGCAGGTGCCCCAAGATTTGGAAACATCTAACTATTCTAAAAGAAAACAACACCAAAGTTTTTCCTCTTACCACTCACCAAGCCATTATAATTGCACAAAAAATTGCCACAGATGCATCAGAAAATTGATGCAGAGCTGGATTTTCAACACTTTATTTATAAGTAATGTCAGTGCATTAGCTAAAACAAAGTACGGGGTATTATAGATACAGAAACAAGCAGAATAATTACAGTTATAGAGTAATCCCCTTCTTATGATCTAACAAGGAGCCACAACAATTTTATTGCAGAACACCAATGAGTAAATGTATCAAAGCATTTAGATCATGCCCATAACGTTCAGTGTAGTTTTCATATCCACAAATTTATGGTCCATCTTTCCTTGCACTTCAAAGATTACAATAAAGGTTATTCACAATTTTTTGGCGCCACGCCTCCATTCTTTAGTAGGTCAGGCCAACAACATAGATGATCAAAAATGCGGAAGGCATCACAAATTACTAACATACTAGAATACAGCATCCAAAAGAATTAGACAAATAGGAAATCAAATAAACATACCCCAACGCACCCATACACAACAAACAACCATAAGATATCATTTACTTTCAAGAGATATGGAGAGTTGCTATTTTGACTGAATCAACCAAAGGGGCTTGTAGTGAACCATGATCAGATTAAAATCATATTAACTCTCTATCTATTAATTTATGACCAACAAATTTCATGCTGAATAAAACAGGAAGAAGCAAAGTCCTTCCACCCACCCACCCCCATCCCTCTCCCAATGCGCGCGCGTGAGAGAGAGAGAGAGAGAGAGTTATATTCTGAATTCTGAAAATAAACCCTAAAACAATTAATTAAAAAGTAATGCTAAAGAAAAAAGAAATTAAAAAAAAAAAAAGTGCTAAAGTACATTCCTTGAATCAAATCTCAAATTTAAAGATTCTCTGGACATGAAAAGCACCATGATCCCTTACCACAACCTTGTGCAAAACTCATGACAGCTTCTTCACTTATAAATCATTCTAAAAAAAAGCCCAATTTACGCACATAAGAATATCACCATACCAAACATCTTCCACGAATCTCCCCGATATTCTCATGGGTCAACCATTCCATGCACAATAATAAGACTAGCCGTCAAAATCTGCATCCACAATGTATCTTAACCTTACCCAAAAATCAGACTGACTTAATAAGGTGTACCTTCTTCATCAATACTGAAACCCCTCATTCTCTGTGTTTTACATGTCTTCTTCCATGCCTTAATATAATATTCAACTTCCTCTCACAATCCACAAGAAATTCTATTTCAACTTCTCCATTCTTGTGAGTATGAATGATGGGAAAAATAAGTGAGGGAAACAAGTGGAAAGGCTAGCTAAGAAACTCCAGTTATCTGACCCCTTAGACATGTATGTCGTCTAAGTTATCAAGCTTTGTTTACATCTTTTGAGTATTGTTCAACACAAAAGGAGCATTGTAAATCATTCTGAAGTTTGTACTTAGAAGATTATGAAATGCATAACAATTTACCTACCCTCTTCAACTTATTATCTAGCAACAACTTCTAATGAATTTTTCATGAATATGAATCAATAGAGCACCTTTTAGCGGTCAACAAAAAGTTTAAGTATTCAAAAATAATTCAAACCACAATAAACTCAAAGCTGGTATAACAAAGTGCACAAACATTGAACACTCACCACATTTCCAAGTTTAGAACCATTCATGGAATCGACCTTCCCCAAATAAACAGCAGGAACTAAATTTTGAACTTCTTCGGTATTCTTATACTGCAGACAAATAAATGGTAAATGCCCATCTCCCAACACTTTGAGTAGAGGTTTCAAAGCATATACCCTCTCCAATTCCATCCTTCTTCGCAACTCAGTCCGCAGACGTTTTTCTGTCTGCAAAAAACAAAAAACAAAAAGAGAGAGAGAGAGAGAGGTGACCAACCATAATAGAATGGATCATTGATATATACATACCCAAATACAGGATAAATTATTAGAAGGTCCTGGACCATTAACACTTGGTGGACCAATTAAATACAAACTCTCGGATTGAGAAAATGGCCCCACAAGAGTGTATTAATAAATTACAAAGTTTCATGATCGGAGGGTTTTCATTGAATTAGTCCACCAAGTGTCAAATAGATCAGGACCATCTAATAATTTCTCCAAATACAGACAATGACGTAACAGGAGTTGTACTTAGTTGAAAACTAAATACAATGCAAAAGTAAAAAAGCAGAATGATAAAGCATAAACATAGAGAAGAAGATAAATAATCTGATGTATTGATACACCATGAGAAGGATAGCCTTTTGCCATGCATCTAACTTATTGAAACAGAATTAATGAAACCAAATAAATAGAGGGATAGGCATCTCAGGCGGAATGAAGTTCAAATGGTTTAAGTTTTTTATTCCATGCAACACTTAATCAAGTAAACCAACTTTCAATCAGGTATGCAGATTACATTGATGCTGAACAACCGATACAATATAACTTTACCAAATAAATAATAGTGCAAGTCTTATTGAGACTTCCATAATTTTTTTTTTATTTTTTTATAAGTTGAGACCCATAATTAGAATACAACTATGTTACATGGATTTGGGTACATTTATCGGGTATAGGTATCTGCCTATGCGCCGAACCTACTTGAATTTCAAATCTTAAGATGCAGGGACTCAGCTTGAAAGTGTTTCCAAAACTTGGATACGGTATGTGGACACATTTTCCATACTTAAAAACATGCTACATAACAGTCTAATATATTATGTTATTATAATTTAAAAATATATACAATAATAATATTAATTAAATAGAATATGGTGAAAAAAGGTTTCATCAACCTTAAAAGTAGGAAATTCTTCTTTGCTGTCAATTTAAGCTTTTCTTCTGCTGTTGTAACACTTAGAGGTGTCCGATTTGGGTATGTGTGTTGGAAACATATCCCATGCCCATACTATGTAGACATGAGTACGCTAAGGGGAATAGGACAATATGAGAGTCCATGTAACACGTATATAAAAACATATAAGCAACTAACTATCCTAATATATAAAAACATATATATATAAGAAAAGACCAGCAAAAATGGAAGCGGGTATTGGAGGTACCCTTAGTTCTTCCTGCAGATCAGCAATCTCCCTATACGCCATATCTGTTAACAGTTTCCGGCTCTTTTTATCAATAGCTTCATCACTAGCTTCTGAAGTCAGCATCTCAATCTCCTTTTGTATTTTTGCGAGTTCCTCTTTTGCAGCGATCATAACATTGCTCCCCACATAATTTCCAAAACTTTGCTCAACTAACTTCCTCGCTTCTTCCAAAGTTTGCCCTGCTTGGGAAACTTTCATTTCATCTGATTCATTCAATCTACGAGTAACTTTTGCACCCTGCACAGCTCTAACACTTCAAGTTTAGTGAATCTCATCAGCATCAACGTATTTAGACAAAATAGGCGCCAGGTAAAAGTACAAACCGCAAGAAGATTTAACACCATTCCATATGAAGCAGAAAACTGTGATACAAGAGGCTCAAGACCAGCAAAGAGAAGCTTGGAGCACTCTTCAGCCCCTTCGTAGGATGTCTGAACAAGAACTGCATGACCCCTTTCATCAATGCCTCTACGCCCAGCACGCCCAGCCATTTGAAGCAAGTCATTTGGGCTTAGCTGGATACGGCCACTTTCACTCCTTTTGCTGAGAGATGAAATAACAGCTGTCCTAGCAGGCATGTTTATCCCAGCAGCAAGCGTCTCTGTAGCAAAAACAACCTTAACAAGTCCTCTCTGAAATAACTCTTCTACAAAGGATTTCCAGAGTGGTAAACAGCCAGCATGATGAGCAGCAACCCCTCGTAGAATACCTTTTACAGATAAGTCTCTGACAGCATCAGGATACTGAACACGGAATCTCTTCAAGGCCAGTTGAACCTCACTCATTTCACACTCATCTAGAAGCTTGCAATCTTCAAGATACTGAACAGCTGCATCACATCCCCTCCTGTTGAAGATAAACCAAATTGCTGGCAGCATATCCCTTGCCTTAAGGTGCTGCAATGTATCTCTAACTTGAGGAACCTGAAAATCCAAATCTCATTCCAGGTAATCAAATTAATTAGTCATTCCTCGAGGATGTGACAAGTCAGAAGTAGAGGACAACCACAAGTAATTATTCTTGTTCAAAATTTTAAAAATATAAATATATAAAAAATTTTAAAAATAATGAAGGAAAAAGAAAATGAAAATGAAAAGAAAGAAATGGCCAAAAAAGAGCGATACAGTAAGCTTCAGTCCATACCTGTGAACGGCGAATGTTGCTTATGTCATTCTTTGATAGATAAGATTGTCCAGCTATATTAGCAATATTGTTGTTGATCATGTCACTTTCACGTTTTCTAGAGTTCCTTCTTCTGGATCCCTCGTCCTTGTATGATTTAACTCCTGATGAATGAAGTTGTAAATAGTTGAGCGACAGCTTCCTGTTCCAAATAGAAACCAAAACTGGAAGTTTTAAATACCAAATGCCCACCCATGTGTTCTAGATGAAAAGGAAGGAGGAACCATTGAAAACTTATGGTTAAAAAAAGTGGTGAAGCCTTCTGTGGGTACTACCAAATTTAATGATTTTCAGAGGCTTCTTAGTGATCCTCAGTGCAAAAACCTGTCTTTATATATCAGTAATTGTGAACTAAATGCTCCCATTCTCATCAAGAATGTCAACCACAGTAAACTTTGATGAGATGTAGCTATAGAAGACAGATGAATTTATTGCTTTTGACCATGAACTCCTCAAAGTATCTAAAAAAGCGTACATGGTTTTTGTTATGACAAATGCAGCGAACCAAGCAACAATTACGATAACACGACAGAAAAATAAACACACCACACACGACCCATGAGCAAAAACAGGTCAAAATTTTTACTGTCATCGAGTCGAAAGTGGGTCGCAACACGACCCGGCACCAAATTCGAGCCACAACATCACAGTTTTCATACATTAAGGTCTTGCTTTGTAAAGCCTCTTCATCTAGAGAAAAGTTTCTAAACAGGGACTTTTTAAACTACTGATGTCCAGACATACTTTAATTCATTATTAGTGCAACACATGCATCTTTGTTACAATGAAAGAGTCATATTTAATTAACAAATAAAATGAAGTATTAGTGAAGCAGAGTTCACTTTTGCCGATGCCAGGCATATAGAAAATATCAAATCATTAAATACTTCGCATTTGTTATTAGATGAACTATAAACAACTCTTAAAGTACACTTCTGGATGAATGAGGTTACCTATTCATGCCTGTTCCTTTCTCATTAAGAAGAGGCAACAAAGATGTCTTTGTAGAGAAGTGCCAAGTCAACGGAACTGGACGCTTGGATGCAGTGACCAGCTCAGTTTTACCATGAATCTAGAAACACCACAAAGTGAAAAAAAATAAAAAAGAAAGCGCTTAAGTCTACTATTAATCCTCTAATAGGTTCTTAGCTAAAGCATGATGAGATTATGAGCACAACGTAGAAATAAATCATTGACATGCAGAATAAAATAACAGAAAATCGTGAATACTGTGCACAATTTTTTTTTTTTGATAAGTCGTGAATACTGTGCACAATTAAGAGAGTCAAAACCTTTTATTTCCTTCTAAGAAATAATTTCTAAATTATTTATCCAAATTAACCTCACATAAAACAGCTCGAAATAACCTAGAATTTAAAAAAACAGGTCCCCAAACAACTGTATTAAGATGCATTTGATTATATATAAAACATGATCTCAATAATGAAGTCAATGGCATAATGATGATAAATCATATGTGAGAATTGCATGAATATAACGAACAACGAAAAAACTGCAGGATGCCAAGGCAGATGCTACATTGAGCAAAAAAGAGAAACGGTTGAAAAGCTACCACCATCACCATGCAAGAAGAAATGTAGAAGACAAATAGACGTTTTGTGATAAGTACAAGAATAGCAGTTAACTAGTTCATTAAGTCGAAACATGATAGTGCTGGCCATACTAAATTTTGGGATTTCACTACTGCTCAAATTGTTCTTCAAAGAGGAAGAAGAAAATCCAGTTGGAAAATGAAACTCCCGGCAGAAATAAAGGTGAAAAAAGGTTGAAACTACATTACATAGGCAAAATACCTTCAGTATGCACATATCTCATTTTCAGAATCATTATCAATCAAACTGTCATTATGCATTTCTTGTCTTTAAGCACTCGTGTTAGGGAATGAAATCTAGCTAAAGCTCTTTTCACCCCAACAAAAAAAATGTGATATTCTCAAGTTGGCCTCTCAATGGATACGGTTTGGAAAGATCAAACTAGACAACCAAAGTACCTGACCAATCCAACCAGCCAACTCATCTGGATTTGCAACTGTTGCCGACAGACATATAAGCTGAACATCTTTTGGGCAATAAATAACCTGAAGAAATTTGGACTGCATGTTACACTACATTATGTGAATAAATAGGTGAATTAACTTCTGATAAATAAGAGAACTAGGGTAATAGAAAAGTACGCACAATCTCTTCCCAGACTGTACCCCGAGATATATCACTTAGGTAATGTACTTCATCCAAAACAACAGCATCGACGTGGAAAAGTCCACTTTCAGAAGAAACTATTCCAACACTGCAACCAGTGAAAAAACGTGATCCTGGAGTAAGATGTAGAAATTGCATTAAGGAAAAGAAACAATATTAACCCCAAGAGGTTGGCTCAAGTGGATAAGAACTTGGCCCTAGTGCCTCATGAAGCATCAGGTCTAAGGCTCGAATCCTCTAGAAAGGAGAGAGAGGAGGGGGGGTGGAGTACCAACTAGGAAAAATTAAATAAATAAACAAAATTGAAATAAAAAAGATAATTCCAAATATATGAAAAATGAATATATACATTTATATTGATAAATAACCAAATAAAAACATTTACTGGCAAAAAATTCATAGACCAACATTACTATCACCATAACAGCATATTTATACTCAAAGTATGACCACATAACAGCATATCTACTAATTCATGCGGTCAGTCACAGACCAATTCATGGTATTTCTGAAATTATGACTACATGACAGCATATTTATACTCAAATATTTCATCTAGTTTCCTAAATGGGTTTCTTTGCATAAAATATGCCATCTGACGAATGGCATGTGATGTGTAACCAGTAATCAAATATGAACTGACTTGCCTCCGGTATAACATGTTGCGTAGAATCTCTGTGGTCATGACTAGAACCTGAGCATCTTTGTTTATTACAGAATCTCCAGTGAGAAGACCAACATTGCTATCACCAAATGTCTCTCTAAAAAAGACAAACACCAAAATGACATCTTCAATATGTTATCAATATATTTTCATGACCACCTGCAGATTAAAAAATTAATTTTCTTAAATGATAAAACAATAATTGCATACCGGAACTCACGAAATTTCTGATTTGATAATGCCTTAAGAGGAGTCGTGTAAAATATTCTCCTTCCTCTGGCTACTGTTGCAACAGCTGCAGCTTCTGCAACCAAAGTTTTTCCACTGCTTGTAGGCGCAGAAACCACAACCGATGAACCTCTCAAGAATGCTTGAATTGCCAATCGCTACACACAGTAATTATACCAATAAGTTATAAAATGAATATTTATACAGGTCCATATATTTTTTAATATATATGTATATATGCGTATGTGTGTGTGAATTTGAAAAGTGTATGAAATGGAAAACCTGAAATTTATCAATGCGGAAATCATAAATGGAGGCGAGTTCATCGGCATCGATGATTTCATCGCCGAACTCTCTGACTTCGTTGCAAAGCTTCTCGACTCTCTGCCACTTGGATTCCACAAACCGCGGCCTCACCTCTGCTTCATCATCCACTGAACTACCAATTTCATCTTCACTTTTTTCTGCTCCGTCCTCTGAAACTTCGCCGGAGATTTCTTCGTACTCTTCTGCTGCTTCGTCGTCGTCGTCGTCATCGTCATCTTCATCTTCGTCGGCATCAGACAGCTGAGACTCTGCGGGGAAAATTGAGCCTGGAAAATTGTAGGAGGGTTGAGATTTTGGTGAGTGCTTCGAAGAAGAAGGCAAATTAGGGAGTGATTTGGGGCAACAAAACCCTAGGGATTGAAGAGGTGATCGGAGTTGGAGAAATGGAGAGGTTTTGGATGTGGAGATTATGGCATAGAAGGGAGCGACGATTTGTGAAGGTGTTGTGAGGGAACACAGTGGTTTCATGGCGGGAGAGAGATTTTTTTGACGATGAGGTGTTGAAGATAATTTTAGGTGTAGTTTATACTAGTAATTACTAGTAGTTTCCTTTTTTCTTTTAATTTTGATTTCTGGTTTGGACATAAAATGGGGTTGTTATTTGTGACAAAGGAGCTAATATCCAAACCGTGTCGTTTTTGCTGCAGGTACCATAAAATTTAGAAGTGGACGTTCATGTTCATAAGTCATAATAGTGTCGTGTTCATGTTCATAAGTTATAATCGTGTCATGTTTGACTTAATAATAATTGTCAAAAATTTTCAACCATAACCTGAAAGTTAAACGTGTTAATATGTATAATAATTTATTTATCAAAATTATATATTATATTATTTAAGTTATTTATAATACTCAATAAAATAATGAATCCTAGAAATATATATATATATAAATCTCAATCGAACCAAATTATTAAATAATTTCTAATCTATAAGACAATACATTAGCTAATGAGCTAATTTATACTTTTGTTAAAGTCTAAATAAAATAACTTAATTGTCTATAGTTAGATGTGATACACAAATTATACGGATTGAATTCCTTAAAGTAATACAATGGTTAAGCATATCATTGACGTGCTGTCAAATTTTGTCACATAGCATCAATGATGGAATATTATTCGAATATGTCAAGGAGAAGTAAATAAATGCTTTTAAAAAAGCGAATATTAGTTTTATTGATATATAAAGTCACTCTCTTTAAATTATATCACTCTTTGAATTTGGTGGGTACCGAATTTTGTTGCAAATAAACATTTTAATGGTCTCCCGTCTCCTATATTGAAATTTGACCAGTAATGTTGAAAGGTTGTCTACTATCATACTCTTGTGCTTTGAATAATCTCATATCGAAACAAAAATTAATTTTGAATTCTCTTGAAAAATATCCTGATTCTTTTTCTCCCTATGGTTAGAAAACATTTACATTCATATATGGATCATATAGGAGACCATTAAAAAGAAAAAGGTGTCTTTTATGTGGTAAATAATTAAAATGTAAATCTAAATATATAAGATAATAAATAAATCGAGTTAACTCATTGATCTTGAATATTATCAGTCACACTGAATTCATCTAATATTCAATTAAAAATCATGAAGATGAAGAGTTCCAAAAAGCTATGCATTAGTACAACTCATCATCGATATCAAAAACTTGAGTTCAAGTTGAATCGTTTAAACTTTAATCATAATAATAATAACAAAATTAAAAAAACAAAACAAAACAAAACACGCAACCTCAATAAATTCATATTTTTTGGTTTAGTTTGTGCTCATGTTCTACATCATTTTAAGTATTTATTAACTTGTAGAAACCTATATTAAACTATATAAACAGTGTGTTTGTGATTTATTTATGAACGCATACAAAGCTTACACGAGTTAAGTGTTCAAAAAAACATACTAACAATTTTAGATATTAATTTAGGGTAAAGTGCATTAAACCCCCTTGAACTATTGGTCATTTGCAAGAAATCCTCCTGAATTATAAAAAACTCCCTTGAACTATGATTTTGTTACAATTTACCCCCTTGCACTATTGGTCATTTGCAAGAAACCCACCTAAATTACAAAAAAACCCTCCTGAACAATGATTTTGTTGTAATTTACCCCCTGAGCTATGATTTTGTTGCAATTTACCCCCATGACATCAGCTTCCGGCACCAAAAATTTTGAAAAACCAGTTTACCCTTATAACACACTACGTCGTTTTAACTTATACACTTCTTACATTTTTTTTTTCCTACCAAAAGATATTTTTCACCCAACACAACCCAAAACAGAGAGCTAGAGAAAGAAAAAAAAAAAAGAGACCAAAGAAATCCGAGGTCGGCGGGATGGCTCGATCTCGGATGATGGCGGCTTGTGAGCGAAGGACTCGGCTGTGATGAGAGCTCGGTTGACTTGGCCATGAACTGTGGAGGCGGCGGCAAGCTCAAGGGGGCTCGGCGGTAAACTGTGGACGACTGTGTGCTCGAAACACGGACGACGGTGTGCTCGGCTATGGAGATGGCGGAATGGGGCGGTGAGCTTGGAATGGATGGTGGAATAGACCGGCGAGCAAGGTGAGCTGAACGGCAGGCAAGGCGGTGACGGTGATGGACTGACGCAATGGTGCAAAGAAGTGCGATATGTATGACCGACGGATCTGGCTGGTGGTGCAACGGCTATGATGGAGCTATGACAGGAGACCCACCAATCCCAACAATAGATTCCTTGGCTTATCCAAACACTCCTCAGACGACATCTACCACTCGGATCCCAACCACAAATTCCTTGGCTTCATCGTCCTTTTCAGTCAATTAATTCGTGCGGATGGGGTAAACTGTAAAAAAATATATAGTTCAGGGGGGTTTCTTACACATACTCCAATAGTTCAGGGGGGTTTCTTGCACATACCCTAATAGTTAAGAAGGGTTTCTTGCAACTTTTATAGTTCAGGGGGGTTTCTTGCACATACCTCAATAGTTCAGGAGGGTTTAATGCACTTTACCCATTAATTTATTTGCCGAATGAATTTAAATTTTGAACTTTAACTCAACTCATTTATGCAAACTTCAAACAGATAAGTCATTTGAAACATTATAAAACACTCTTATTACATAGCACACGCTATGACATGGGCTACAAAATATGCTAAAATATTATAGAAAAAATATAATCCATCACATTATGATAAGGAGTGACCACATATCGGATTTTATCTAATTAGGCATTAAATTTAATCCAATCGGATTTTCACGGATTGGCGCAATTAAATTCAATCATATCTACTACTTTATGATCTGTTCGTCGAAACATAAAATAAAATAAAATAATTGAATGGAAGGAAAGAATAAGGGATGAATCCATAAGAAATAAAGTATATGTTTATTTTTTTTTTATTTTTCGGTTGGATAGAAAAAAATAATAATAATAAACTCATAATTTACTATGTTAGTTACGAGTGAAAAAGGAAAGAGAAAGTTACCAACATCAGTGGCCTAACAGTATCAATCCCTTACCTCCCAAAGGGAGGTCAGGGGTTCAAGTCTCGGTAGAGACATGTGTGTGAGTGCCACCAACTATGAAAAAAAAAAATAATAATTGTTTTTACCATTATATATAATAATATTTATAATATTGTAATTTAGAGAGATGGTACTATGATTTAAAACTTGTATAATTTAGGATAATATTTAATTTAGAACTTATATAATAGTCCACTTGTCTTGTCTCATTTCTTCAGCCCATTTTTTTATAGATGAAAATTTATAAAAAAAAAAGGTAAGGATGATACATCCCTTTTATTATCCTTTATTTCCTTGTATCATGTAATGACCCGGTCATTTTCCTTCCTTTCTTTTTTTTCGGTAATTTCTTTTTTCGTCTTTTTCTCGTTTATCATTTTCCTTGCATAACCTCACTTTTTATAATCGGATTTGATTCCGGCCTTGCATACATCCATGATATTTAAATTCCATGATATCTACATTTTTACTTTTGTAGAAAAACATGTTAAATGTTTACTTTTCTTGTAAAGGGCATGGATGCATAACTTTTGATAGTTTTCTTAAACTTTTGGAGTTTTAGTGTAATTATGCAAAGTAATTATTTTTCGTCTTAGGGACCATTTTGTAATTTAATTTGGAAGGTATTTTCAAAAAGGATCTTTTTGCAATTTTCAGAAAATATGACAAGTGTCACATTCTCATGGTGCCACTTGTTGGCATTGGGGTGAGGAGACTTGGATGCATAATCTCTTGACACATAGAGGGTGAAGATTCACCCATTTGTTGGCCTAGGATAGGAGCACTTGTTGACATGGATGGTTGACAAGTGTAGGCTTGATTTAAAATCTTGGAAGTTTGCTTAAATTCATGATAAATGTAGGACTCACCTTTAGTCTTGCAAGTGTGTGTGTGAAAGGTAGTGCAAGAGTACCTAGTGAGTGGAGAATCCCACTACATTTAACTTAGGGTTTGCACATTTATTTCATTCATCTCTTTCCTCTCAAGAACCCTAACCTAGCCACCATTGAAGACTAAGCTTGGTTTAAAGCTTTAGGCTTCATTTTAGTGCCCTTCCACTCACCTAAGACCTTTGAGCTTGGAATACAAAAACCTTACCTCATCTTCCTCTTCATAACCCTAGAAGGAAAACTTGAAATTCCTTTACTTTCCTTGGATTCAAGAGGAACAATCCTCTTGTGATGTAGGGGGTGTTCTAAACTATGTTTTTAATGTTTTATATGTTTTATAACTTGGTACAAATGAACTACATGTCTTTAATCTAAATTTAAATTGATAGTCAATGATACATTGGATGAAATTAAGTTAAGACATGATTTTTTGAAAGGTCATGACTTGATTCATAACATATATTAACTTGAAGTCATTTATGGTTGTTTTGAAATCTAGATAAATTAGTTAATTAATTTCATTATTATGTTCTTATGATTTAAATCAAGTATTGAAATGATTTATGTAATGACCATGATGGGTACTACAACATATATTAAATTGAGCATGTTTGGATAAGAAATGAAATATAGAGAAACTAGTTATTTTATTAAATTAACTTCTATCCTTGTTGTGTTAGTGAATGAGTATGTATCCTATGTTGATTGCATGTTTAAATTATGATTTTTAAACTTATATCATACTTGTGAGACTATGTTCTTGTTGTTGAATGATATTGTTATAAAGAGTAACAAAATGTATAATGATTGTTCAACATTCTTCATGCCATTGTAGTTGAGAACTTAGGACATGTATTGTGTTTCCAAAATTGGTTGTGCATGGTAGATGGCTTTACATCACATATATATATATATATATATATATATATATATATATATATGTTATGTTAATACATATATGTTGTTGCACAAATTGTTGATTTTGGAAACTTGGGATGTCGTTGTTATGGTTAAGGCTAGGGCATGATTCTAGTATGGGGGATTGTCCCTCTACAAGTCTAGTGCGCACATAGGGAGGTTACCCATAGACTAGTAACCCTAAAGTAATAATGGTGTCGGTTTGATCCGACGTGATATCCAAGTATCCACTTTGGTTTGATTTCGTATTTAAATTCCAAACTTGATAACCTTGTGATATTGCATCTCATTGTGCTTTGTTAAAAGTTTCAATGTCATTATGATAGCATGGACTAAATTCTATTGAATTGCAAACTTTGTAATAAGTTAAACTTATGCATGCTCATTCCCTACGAGTAAACTTGTTTACTCACCCCGAAGTTACTGGGTGTTTTTTAGGTAAAGAATCATTATTATGGGATGCACAACACTCTTTGACTTGTTAGAATTCTTTGTGACATTGAATATGCACTTGTTAGCATATCATGATCTCTTTTTTGGTGTATTGTATAAAAACTTGTATTTATTGTCTAAGCTATGTAATGTGCACTTAAGTGCACCCTTTTGCCACTCTTTGGATGTATATGTAATGAGGCCAAGGGCCAAAGACACTTATATGACAAGTATGTTAGTTTAACTTCATAGCTTGTTTAGGGACTATAAGGGATTTCATGCATTGAAGGGTCATATTTTGCATATGACATGCCATAACGCCGTAGGCCATTCTAACACGTCTAATTCATCTTTTTACACATGCGAGCATGATCATATCTCAAAGAATACATGGATTTCAACTTTGTGAATTATTTTTGGATGATTTATGAAAATTTAGGCAAAATTCATGCATTGGAGTATCATTTAAAGCATCATTTCGATTTAGCATGTAATGGTTGTTCATTTAAGGTTTAAAGATGTTTTGAATCTTATCCAGATCAAATGGGAAGCATGCATAGCCTTAGAATTGAGCCAAACACCTTCCCCATGGATTACAACAGCTTTTTCTGCTGCTGTTAGGTCCATCTGTCGGCTGATAGCAATCATCAGCCAACTGATAACTGTTCGAAACCAATTCTAGTAGCCTTTTTAGGATTTTTGGAGTTTCAACCGGCTGATGATAGGGGTTCAGTCGGCTGATGATGAGGGTTCAGCCGGCTGATCCTCCCTGGAACCTTCCTCTTTTGATTTTTCTTGGACAGCATTGTTGCAACAACTTCAGAGAGCCATAACTTCTTCATTTATAATCCAAATCAGGTCGTTCTTGAGTCTAAACTCAAGAGCTTGAAGTTAGATTTCCAATGGTACCAACCATGCATTAGAAATCCAACCGTAGTGAGAGTTATTGCAGTTTTAGTGAGATAGGGCCGTAGTAACTCCAAAACGAAGAAGGCCATTTGGTTCTAAATTCATATCTTTTCCGTCCGGACTCCGAATCAGGTAATTCTTGAGTCTAAATTCATTAATTTTTTGTTGTATTTCCAATGGTGTGCTTGGAAGCACCCACTTCCATTTTAGAAAAGACCATTTTGCCCCTAGGCTCATTCTTGTCCATTTTGAAACGTCGCTTCCGCAATTGTTTTCTTTGGATTCCATAACCTCGTTGAGGGTCACATTGGTGTCTTATAGACATGTAGTATCTCTAGAGATAACTGTTTTACCTTTTGCATCCACATTCTGATTCGTTGTTGGATTATGTTCGGGTCATTGTTGACGCACCGGGTTGAATAAAAACTCAGGTCATTACATATAATCTCTACCGAATAAAGGAAGTTTGTGAAAATTTTCTTTCCACGACTCTTTCTTCCTCCTTACCGAGGACAACATACAATTTGGATTGGATTGGATTAGATAGGTTTTACGGATTGAACTTTTTCAAAACAACCTAATATTATTTTTTTAAACCATGCTCAATAGATGAATTTTCAATGGTTGATAAAAACTTTGTAGGGGATCTAACCCATCAAGCCACGTGGCAGGTCCCTCTCCACTCAATTTAGGCTCAAGTCTGGCATCTCTAACAACGCTACGTGCCTCGACTACAACACCGACCATCACACTGATGAATACCGCCGTTTTTCGAAAAGATGTGCATTTAATGTAATGGTACTTATCTTCGAAGCAAAATAACCAAGTCACCCCTATTGAGACCTATAGGATCATAATGACTGTCCTAGGTAAAATCTCGAAAGGCTAAAGGATTTAGGTAATGGCTGGAGACTATAAATTAGGACAAAAAAAACATGAAGAATAAGACTTTTTGGTTGATGCTCCATTGTATCTTGTATTTAGATATCACCCCTTTTATTTATAATATTGACTTACAGTAAAGAACCCCCACAATTTGGCTATTCCGTTGGGGATATCAGTACAGAGCCAATGGATTTAAACAACCATCCAGTAGAATCTCAGCATTCGGAACAGGATGAAGCTGCTGGCCATAGGGATGTTGAAACAGTGACTAGCAGATACCAACCAACGTACTCAGGACCACATATGTCCGCCTCGCAATCCCTGCAACAAACATGACGGGAGTTAGGAGAACGTCTGGCCAACATAAAAACTATGTTACTTCAAAACCTCCAGGCAAAGGCTGCTAAAAGAGCCAAATCTCAATCTAGTTAGTCTCTTCTGACTCCACCTATACAACCAGCTCTCTCAGCACTCTCGAACATCACCGATTTGTTGTCACCGCCGACTTGCGCACAGGCTAAAGCTCATAACAGAGCACGACCACCTAACCGACCGGACAAAGAAGATGGACTGGTCACCGAGTCTCATCTTCAAGATTTCTTCCTAAAGAACTCACCAGGTACGGCCCGGTCGTTGGAGTTTCGAAATGAACCACCTTACCCACGTAGCGTTGCCCTAACACCATTTCCAATGGGGTACCTCGTCCCTAAATTTCCCAAGTATGATGGTGTATCTGGCGACCTGGAAGAGCATGTCATGCGTTTCGTCGAGGCACTTGGTGGACAAAGCCATGATGCCTTACTACGATTACGAGAATTTTCCAAGTCGCTCATTGAATTGGCATACCGGTGGTATAAAAGTCTTGAGAAAGATTCCATAACCACCTAGGAACAGCTAATTGATAAGTTCCTCACAAAATTCCGGGAGGCTAAATAGTGCATAACTACACTCTCCCTGATGAAAGAAACCTAACTATCTAATGAGACACCTTTCAAGTTTGTCTCGCGTTTTTTAACCCGAGCCAAAGGCTGTTTCAAAAATAGCAGCGAAAAAGATCGAGTAGACATTTGCATTCAAGGCTTAGACAGGGACTACCGGATTAACCTGTGTAATCTGAGGCTTGATAACTTCACTGACCTGATTCTTGCTGTCAGAAATCTTGTTCGTGACCTTCCAGAGATTTC
This sequence comes from Cornus florida, assembly GCF_030987335.1. NCBI lineage: Eukaryota > Viridiplantae > Streptophyta > Magnoliopsida > Cornales > Cornaceae > Cornus > Cornus florida. The sequence goes on from NW_026775574.1 coordinate 22,155,172, forward strand.
CAAATAGAATATTGCACAGGCACCTATTTGTAGGGCAGACCTGCAACCACCAAGAGAGGACCGCTCTCTCTCGAGAGTACACAACGGCGAGAAAACCCACCACTGTTTCCAGTTCGAATGAATGAGGTGGCCGACATGTTGAAAAGATGGATACAGCATGGCGAAGTGGTCCTTCCGGTACCACGTCAGCCGCTTATAGTTCATGATCGTACAAACCCAAATTTCTGCATATATCACCAAACAACGTTACATCCAATAACTAATTGCAGGACTTTAGACGAAGATAGCCAGTGGTGAACTCGAAGTCACCAACCCAGCCGACGTCCGCCAGGTTCCATTCCCTCTCCATCCAGGAGTCGTAGCGGGTATTGCCTATTACAATGAATTTGATGAATACTCTCGCTCTCTATCGGATAATGAGGCTAATCTCCCCACTGTCGAGCAATGTGCAGCCACAACCTCCTCTCAGCTCCGTCTTGCACAATCCAAACCACAAGGGATTGTCATATCCTTTAGAGAAACAAACCGCAAAGTCTCATCCAATCAGAATTGCACCTTGTATGTCACCAGTCTCCTCAATGGTGTTGAGTTCAAGCGCATTTTTCTCGACAATGGCTCCTCCATCAATGTTATTTCCCTGGCTGTGTTTCAGAAGGCCAACAACCCTGCTGCTCACTGATTAAGGAGCCCATTGAGATAGAAGGTTTCGGTAATAACCTTCGACACACTCTGGGCTACGTCACCACAGACCTCGCAGTTAACAAGTTTCGAGCACACGCTCGATTCCACGTTATCAAGGCTGAGACTTCTTACCACATCCTACTTGGCCGATCTTGGATGCATCGTTTTGGGATAATGTCGTCCACGTATCATCAATGCTTCAAAGGTATCCTCGGAAACCATGTTATCACAATCCCCTGCTCAGAAAGACCTTTTGCCAGAACTGAGGCTCACTTCATCAAATCCCTGTTCTTCGATAAGCTTGACAAAGATGCGCAAGAAGAGTCCCACATCATTTCTACACCGATACCCAATTGGGACCAATCCCGGCCGGACGTCTTTCCTTCACCAAGACCATTCAAGGCATGCCCTCGTCATAATCGTACCCGATCTAGGAAGTGCAAACGCTTTCAACTCGAGGAGGGACACATGTCTACCGTTTGTGACGGTGTCTGGACTCTGCGTGCCAAACTGAGCTGGTCGAGTCCCAAATCTCCGAGCCCAAACGATCAACTTTCGACGGTCTTGAAGAAACTAACCTCGTCGCAAAAGAAGACCAACCCCGTATCACTTTCATTGCAGCAAACCCCAAAGCCTTTATCCGAGAACAGCTGATCTCACTCCTAAAAGAGTTTTTCAATATCTTCGCTTGGACTTACCAGTAAACGCTAGGTCTCAGCCCTGCCCTAGTCGAGCACCACCTCAGTATCCTGCCAAATCATCCCCCAGTCAAGCAAGCACCTCGAACCTTTCACCCTGAGCTGGAACTCCAAATTAAAGAGGAAGTCTAGAAGCTACTTCAGGCCAGTTTCAATCGACCCATCCTTCATCCAACCTGGCTGGCCAATGTTGTCCCGGTAAAAAAGAAAAATGGTCAAATCTGTATCTGTGTTGACTTTCGAGACCTGAACAAGGCATGTCCAAAAGATGACTTTGGTGGTTGAAATATGTTTACCAATAATAATCAACACTTGCAATAGCACAAATCAGTGTAAAATAGGGCTATCGTAAGGGTAAATCGAACCACAAGGATTGCTAGTTTTTGGCTACCAAGGTTGTAAAATCACTTTTAGTTTGATGAAAGGTATAAAATGGTTTGTTTTGTTTGTCACTTAGAACTAGGAAATGAAATTTGCATAAAACAGTAAATGGAATGAATTTAAACTGAATTAAACTTATGTAGAGAGAGCTAGGGAATTGAATCCACCACACACCTCACAAATATGCTAGCTTGTAATTAACTTGGGGAACTACTTATGTGTATAACCATGATATGTAAAAATGCATGATAACTATACTATCTTCAAGAAGTTCATACAATCAAGAGCTAAGTATAAACCATCTATGTTTAGTAAGGTTCATCTACCTAAACTAGGTTGTAACATGAGCCTTCTTCCCTAGGAATGGCCTATCAAATCTCTTACGTTGTATGGTAAATGCACATGTAGTCAATGACTAAGCATAATCAATCTACGGTTGGTATGAACCATCTACCTAACTACATTACACTAGGGATGTAGTATGGTTCATCTTTCCTAGGAATGGACTATCAAAACTGTCATAAAACATGCCAAGAAAACCGTTGCATAATCTCATCTTCATTCTCACTATAAAGATATAAGAAGAATAACCATGAAGAAATGAATTCTAAAACAAGATAGACATCTCAACACAATCATATATTGGAATGAATTCAATTACAAAACATGTAAATCTCTAGAATATGCAACTTGCTATATACATGTTAAATCCCCAAATTAAAATACAACTAGAGCATATTTACTTGGAATGGCTTCATCAACTCCCTAGGAAGAGAATTAGTTACCCATAGCAGCAAGGGAGGAAGAGGTCGAAGAACTCAGCCCCTCCATTTTCGCCACTTTCAGAAAATACAATAAAAGCTCTTAAAAACTCAATATTTCTCTCAGTAGAATTCTTCCCTTGAATATTCAATAATGTTTTACAATGATCACCTTTTATTAAAATAGACAAAATGTCTACCAAACCTCCTCAACTTCGAGGTCAATGTCCCCTAAAAACAATTGACCAACAACCTCAATTAAGGAGGGAATTAAATTGAAAGGTTCAAAATGCCATATGGGTCTGCATTGTCTGGACGAGCACTCATCCAGTGAAGAGACGAGCGCTCGTAATTAGCCTTCTACTCACTGGCCTGGATTGGATTTGTGCTGCACAGACGAACACTCGGTGCTAATGATTGTCGGACGAGTGTTCGGTGCTGATGATTGCCGGACGAGCGTTCGGTGCTGATGATTGCCGGACGAGCGTTTGGTGTTATCTTAACCTTTAATTTCAGGCAAGACTTCCCGGTGGCTTCTCGCACTCTCCAAATCTGACATTTCCTATTGCACCCCTCAAGTAATAAAGAGCCAAACATTAACTTATCTTCTCACCCAATTTCCCCAAGGGACACACGAGCCGCCTCACAATAAGCTCCCTTTTGATGATTTCCAGGTGGCTTCCGCGGAACTATTTTCTGGCGAATGACATCTCGCCTTTGATGGTTCCTCGACCTCTACAGGGGGAGGGGCAAATATCATCCTTATAGCCTCAGGTCACGGACAAACGGCTGCATTCAAGCTAGACTTTCACTGCTCGAACAACGAGGCCTACTACGAAGCCCTCATCCTTGACCTCATGTTGGCTCTAACCAAAGGCATTTCTAAACTATGCATCAGGGACAACTCTAATATTGTTATCCAATATGCTACAAGAACATTCTTGCTTAAAGAGCCCTTTCTGGCCTCCTACCGCACCATCCTCCATAGGTTGCTCACCAGATTTGATACCTTCAGAATCGCACATGTTCCTCGAACATCTAATCGTTACCCTTACAACTTTAGCCGCCAAGATTCAAACAGACAGCCCTACCACACCCATTCTAGTCACCAAAAGAGAGCAGCCCCTCCAGGTATCTAACTTTGTCGATTTCAATGAAACCAAAGTTGATTGGCGTCAGCCAATCAAGAATCAGTTGAGAACTCTAGAAGGCCCCCTTCCCCTCAAAGAACTTAAACAGTTTCAAATATTGCATGGCCTCCTCTACTTCTGCCTCCCATGTGGCGCGTTATCTCGCGCCTTAGGCCCCACTGATGCTTCTCAAGTACTCATCCATGTATACCACGACAATTGTTCTACACCTATCGCCCTCTATCGTCGCCTCCAGCGACAAGGATACTGTTAGCTAACCATGGCCATCGAGGCTAGCCGCTTCCAATAAGACTGCATTAACTGCCAGGGTGTTCCAGACCCATATAAAGCCTACCTTCTCGAAGACGGGGACTGGCAGATCCTGTTTACCAATTTCCTCCGTGACGTCTCCTTCCCTTACGAACACTCCAAAGTTGTTCTCATTATATATATAAAAAAAAGGCTCAACGTTTCCTCCTCATCAATGACAGTCTTTTTCGACACACCCTAGATGGGTCTCAGCAGCGATGCATAGCAGGACAAGAGGCTCAGGAGGCCCTCATTGAGGCCCATAAGTTCGAGCACCAGGGAGGCCGTAAGCTTTTCGCACATCTTCTTCACCACAGCTATTACTGGCCAACAATGGAAGTTGATGCCAAGCGCTTGTCCAGTCCTGCCAGCCTTATTAGTACCACGAACATCTCCTCTATGTAGGGCTGCAACTTGGGCGGGTTGGGCGAGCTAGAGACTTAATTCGGGCTCAGCCCATGTACAAAATTTTTTGCCCAAGCCCAGCCCATAATTAACTTCTCCTACCCAAGCCCGCTATGAGCCCACGCCTCTGTATTCAGAATGTAAAAAATAAGAAATTTGTGCAGCTACAAGGACTCGAACAACATTCCTCCCAAAAAAATCTCAAACACACTACCAACTAAGCTATTATACACTTGTGAAATGACATAGTTTTAAAATAAATATACCCTTTTCGGGCTCAGGCTCGGGCTCTGGCTGGGTTTCGGGCTTTATATAATATCAACCCAAGCCCAGCCCGAATTTAATTCGGACTCAGAATATCTAGTCCAAGCCCAGACCTAGAACAAAAAAATACTGCCCAAGCCCTGAAAATTTCGGGCTGGGCTTGGGTAAATTCGGGCTGGCCCAGCCCGAGTTGCAGCCCTACCTCCATGCCCCGGCCATACCGCTACATCCTATTAGTGCCCCATCGCCCTTCCACACATGGGGCCTTAATCTCATTGGTCTCATCCGACCAACATCCAACGACTATAAATGGATTTTGGTCGCCACTGAATTTTTTACTAAGTGGGTTGAGGCCATCCCCCTCAAGCGGGCTACTGGCCTCGCGGTTGCGCACTTTATGTGTGAGCATCGTATCTGCTATTTTGGTATTCCATCGCTGTGATACCCCAGGATTCCCGGATGCGGGTTGGCCAGGCCCACGCCCGAATACCTGAGGATATAAAAAACAAATCGGTAATAATCAAACACAGAATACAAATATAATAAAAAATAAGAATAACTAAAATGCTGATAAGAAACTAGAATGATAAATAAATCCTCAGAATAAATTTCCATTAACAAATTCTTTTGATACAAATAATCCTCCAATTTATACAACTCGGGAATCCATACTATGTAGACCCCTGGAAAAACCAAAACCAAATAATCAACGGTCTACAACTAGATACTGAATCATAAAGGAAACTCCTATGTAGACAATCTGGAAGAATGAAATAGACTGATCCCTGCTCATCACGAACAATCTCTACTCTTGACGAACACCTGAAAAATAATGGTGGGTTAGGCCCACAAGCAAGTTCTACTCTACTACAGTCCAAGCAGAGATCCGATACATGTATACATCCTAATTAACTCAACAATAACTAATAGTCCGTAAATATATGTATATAGGTACACACTAAAGGGTTACCATTGGACTATAGGACAGACTCAACCTAAATAGAAGGCAACATGCAAAACTCACATGTAGTGGGCATGAGTACCTCAACCTACCGGGGTTCTCAACATTCCTATAACCAACGAGACTTCCAAGGCAGTTTACGTTCCCTAACCATAGATCATGAGATTCAAGCTCATATCATGGCTCATATCCATATGCATATAAATACAGTAACCATCCTATCCAGTATAAAGTAAACCTCTAAGTAATCCTCTATAAGTCATTCAACTTGTTTAGTTGACCTGACTCGGATATAAGGAGGACTTAACATTTTAGTTAATCCATTCCCTTATACAAAATAGGTAGGACTTAACTTCTTTGGTTAATCCGTCCCTAGAATGTTACCGTCCCATACCGGTACATTAAGCCACACAATCCACAATTGATGAAAATAAATATAATATTACACCAATGTAAATCCAGAAATGAGCATAGCATAATATAAATCAGACCAAATACATGACCATATTATTCTGCCAATTAATTAAAATCATATAACATCCATATTAATTGCTAAGTTATTTTTAAGCAATTAATTCCTTCATTCCATCCAATAATTGATGAAGAAATAAAATAATATATCAATTAATCTAAAGATAAGTATAATCAAAATCAGATAATTAACTGAGCACATTATACTGCTAATACATGATTAAAATCATACAACATCCATTTAAATTGCTAGAACAAAAGTAAGCAATTTAAAACACCCATATTCAATAACAGTATGCAAATTTATTTTAAAATTTCATATTGTTTAAGTCCATAGCATATTAAGGTAGATTATGCATTCTGGGATTTTTTTATATCCATTTAAATCATTGAAAGCAATTAAAATGGAATAATAGACATTATGGGCAAAATAACTAAGAAACCCAAATCACAGCTAAAATCACCCTCAACATAGTCGATTATACATAGTCTTCTGTGCCTTCAAGATAGTCTACTATACATAGTCGACTACTACTTCAATGTGCCCTTCAATATAGTCGACTATGCATAGTCTACTGTGCCCTTCAATATAGTCGACTATGCGTAGTCTACTATGCCCTTCCATATAATCGATTACTTCTTCCTGTAACTCCTCTGTTTTTCCGTCCAACCTCCATTGATAGAATTCTAACCTTCGATCTAAATCCCATACTCTCATACTAATTTATTTTAGATGTCCTAACATGTAAAGATCAAACTTAAACCACAAATCATGCAACATAAAAATAAATAAATAAATAAATAAAAACAAGAACAGGTGAATAAAACTATGAAATCCTCTGTTCTAATCCGATTCAAACATGCATAATTGTTTAATTATATTATTTAAGTATCCTGGAATCCCCAGGCATGTATAGAAACACAAATCAAAGGGAGAGAGTAGGAGAATAACTTGCCTCTTAAGGTTTTGATTTAAAACCTTTAACCGTCTTTTTCCTAGGTTTTCCAGTGACCTTAGTTGCCGTTGAACCTCCTCCGCCACTCTTGGTTTAACCCACGAGCCAGCCCCTCTTCCTCCTCTTCATTGGTTCAGCACTTTTGGTCGAACCCTAGCTTTCTTCCTCTCAGTTTCTCCTCTAAAACTCTCTAATAATATATACGTAATATCTCAGCCCCTCTACAGACATGTAATAGTATATATATAGGATACACAAAACCCTAATCCTAGTCATACCCTAAGTCTGCATATAATGAAAATAAATAACAAAAATAAAATAAAATAAATAATACATATATATATAAGCTACAGAACCAACGTGATTTATACATATGTGTATAATTAAAGCTATATATATGTATTTAATGACTATTCAAATATTATCATTAATATTAATTATTTAACAATAATGATAATACTAATAAATTATCCTTCTATATATACATACCCATATATATATGTACAACCATCCATGAGTAATATCCGTACCCATTACACCTCCTATCCAAGTAGTCCATGCGATCCAGTTATTTAGTCCATTACTACTATCCATCTCCATCTTTTTAGAATATAAAATAAAATAAGACAATTAAAATCATTCAATCCTAACACAAAATTACAATTAAGCAATACATCATCTAAGCAAGTAAAATCATATAAACAAATTATATCAAAGCAAGCAAATTAATTACTAAATTAATTAAGACAAATCATTTAAGCACATAATTAATTTAAACAATTAAGCAATTAGCCATGTAATCAAGTAATTAATTAAAAATGCAATTAAAACAAACAAATTAATACTGAGACTATTCTTTTAAAATTAGGGGTATTACAATCGCACATCCTCACGGACAATGGCATTCCTTTTGTTAACCGCCACGTCACTCACTTACTCGAGGAATACCACATTCGACACCATCGTTCCACAGCTTACTATACCCAAGAAAATGGCCAAGCGGAGGCTTCCAACAAAGGCCTCCTTATGATACTTAGCCGCACCTTGCATGAAGTTTCTAAAGGTTAGTCCAAACAGTTGCCACTCACTCTTTAGGCTTACCGAACTTCTAAGGAAAAAGCGATTGGACAAACTCCATTTCTCTGTTTTACAGAACCGAATCGCTGTGCCATCCGCAAATCTCATCACTCGTTGCTTCTCTCAGCACAACCGCCCTGCTACTCTCGAGGCTCTTGATGAACATCGGGACACTTCCCATGAGCATCTCCAACATTATCACATTCTGCTCTCTCACGCTTACAATAAGACGGTATAAGCGCGACATTCCAACGTCAGTGACCTAGTCCTCAAAACAGCCATCCATATCATACGAGGCCTACCAGCACCAAAATTCACACCCAAGTGGGAATGACCATTTACTATAAAGACTGTTAGCCCCAGCGGCTATTACACTCTCGATAACACTCTCGGGGGCCCGATCAACTGTAAATGGCTCAAGCCCTACTTTTGCAAAAAAGTTTGGCAATTTCAAGCATTCACATTTCTCAAGTTCCTGCACTTAGAAAGCGTAAAGGGCCACTAGGCCAGCCCCAAACCTTTCTCGAGTTCCTACGCTTAGAAAGTTTAGAGGTACAAACATTGTTCATACCACCTTTTTCGAGTTCCTACACTTAGAAAGCGTGATGGGCCTCCAGGCCAACCCCAAACCTTTCTCAAATTCCTACATTTAGAAAGTTTAGAGGTTCAAGCATCGCTTATAATGCCTTTCTCGAGTTCCTACACTTAGAAAGCGTGAAGGGCCTCCAAGCCAACCCCAAACCTTTCTCGAGTTCCAACACTCAAAAAGTTTAACAATTCAATCATTGCTCATATCACCTTTCTCGAGTTCCTACCCCCTAGAAAGCGTGACGAGCCACCAGTCCACCCCAAACTTTTCTCGAGTTCCTACACTTAGAAAATTTGGCGGTTTAAGCATTGCTCATACAAATTTCCTCAACTTCTCTACACTTACAAAAGTTTGTGTTTCAAACATCTGTTCACCCCCAAACTTTTCGAGACCATACACTCGACACTTTATGAAATTTCTGCATACACAATATCAACGCAAAGTCTACAATTACAAGTCTCATCTTTTTGAGCTTTCACTAACAATTGACAATGTTTTAACCAGTTAATACACCATTCAAGCTTACGAAATACTGCCTACTTGGGGATTTTACAAAAAAAAAGAGGTTTGCCCACTCAGGGACTTAGCTTACAAAAAGTTTTTCCCACACGGGGACTTAGCTTACAAAATTTTTCCCACATAGGGACTTTATATATCAAAAAATCCTCCGTGCCACAAGAAAAATTGCCATATAACAACATCCATATCTACCAACTGGTGAGGAGGCTCACATCATCAGCCGTCTCATCAAGCACAATCTGCAACACGACTTGATCCTCCTCGAGCTCCTTTAGCTTCGTTCTTGCCTCATTAATCTACGCATCCAACTGGATTAATCGGGGCATCGCCTGTAACCTCCTCACATACTTCTCAGCAATGTTCACCCTCCTCATAAGCGAACCCACATCAACCTGGAAACACTTCAAGTCTTCTATGATAACATGAGTTTCCTGCAATAATAACTTAAGGCTTTCTCCCCCAGCTATCTCTGTAAATATCTGCAAAATATGTATACGCACCGCGCCAGCTGGCTATATGACGCGTAAATAACGCTACTACAATATCTCGATGACGGTGTAGTGCCTCTTCTAACAAGGGAATAAAACATTGTGGAATCATCACCCCCATGACTTCGCCATTCACTGGCGCGTGCTCTACCTCGGCTACAACTCCATCCCTCGCCGTCAATGTCAAGGATAAAGCTTCGACTGCCCCAGGGCGTACACCCAAAGTAAATGTATCACTTCAATTTCCCTTAACTACTTTCTCTTGCACACTAGTCTTTTCGGCATCGGTTCTTTCGATCACTGCTCTATCGAGATTGAGTGGTTCTAATGACTCTGCTACAACCCTCTCCAACTCTCTGCTCATTCCCCCGAGGCCCTTTGGTTCTAAGGGTAGATTCTAGGGACAACAGTCTTGGAAGAAGCACAAGGGTGGTTCAGATGTTCATAGAAATGGGGCACCTGTGATACCCCCAAATTTCGAAACACAAATCGATCAGGTCTGCGCACAAAATCAAGGGATATCAACCAATCAATAATAAGCAAGCACAGAATACAAGAGGAAAATAAATAAATATCGCTGAAAGAGAAATCTAAAATAATAATTACATAATAAATCCTCTGATAACGTAATCTCCAATTAATTCTCCTTATAAGAATAAACCTCTAGAGTACAACTTGGGAATCCATACAATGTGGACCTCTAATTAAAAAATCTCAAACTAATAAATGAAATAAATAAATGTCTAATTCAAAAGTAATAAACAATAATGAAAAACATAGTGGAGGTCTTACATTGACGACACTGGGAGAGATGAAGATTGGCCTCTGTTCTGCATGAACTGACTCTACGTCTGGAACTGTCGAGGACTTGAAAAGATAACAACAAAGGTGGGTCAAAACCCATGAATAAACCCTTTCTACTACATCCCAAACATAGACCTGATAAACGATACATCATAGTCCGACTCATGCAATAACTACGTAGGTCCATATACATAAGTATACACACTATAGATTTTCATTGGATTATAAGACAGCCTCAACTGGATAATAGGTCTCATGCAAGCGCACACAAGGTGGTCACGAGTACCTCTTCTACTAGGGCACACACATCCCTATAACCAGTTACTCATCTCATTTGGCAATATACGCCAACCCTAACCATCGATCCCAAGATCTCAAGCTCGTATCATGGTATACTCTCAAAATATACATATATAAGTAATTATAGTCATATCCTGACAATGGCACAATCTAAAGTCATAACTATATCCTGACAATAGTATGACAAAACGTATGAGTATAGGCTTATTTGCCAGCTTACATAGGTTTCAGCAAACCATATCCTAACTATGGTGCTTCTAAAACCATATCCTAACAAATGGTCCTCCTATCATACGCATATATACAAATATGTATAAGTCTATAAGCTAGTATAAATATTTTTGGAATGACTTGCAACAAAAGTAAAGCTATTTACTGCTACATAAACAATTTACAAAATAACATCCTCTAAGATAATTGCTATGACAATGTAACTATTAATAGATATTAAATTAATACCAAATAAGTTTCATTATATTCACTTATAATGATTACTAGTTACTATACAACTAAACTATAACATTCAACATATGAATGAACCCAAGGTCTAAGCTAGGTCTTTCTAGATTAAACCATAGGATGATAATAACAAAGCTCACATGCTATACATAAAATAATATATGAATAAACCAAATAAACGATGCAATCAGAGTCAACACATGAATAATTTAAAGACTAAGTTGTGACTCTTATAAATTAAATATTAATACAATTTTCACATGATTTATATACAACTTCTTAAAACACAAGTGTATATATATATCTTCAACTGACCCCAGCCAAACCCATCTACCATTGATAATTGCCATACCCAAACAGACCCATATCCTTATACTTGACAACCATAGCACAATACAACCACAACTCGAGTTAAACTGTGCACGCAGAAATACCAGAAGGTGTCCCTTTTGTGTGTGGGTGTGAGAGAGAGATTTATATTGATGTAATCTAGACTGTGATTTAACATCAATTGCAACTTAATACAATTACCTCTTATAATTTTAACTTTGGAAAAAAAATAAAGCAATAAAAGCATTCCAACAGTGAATGTCCATGTAAATCAAATAGCCATGAAAAGATTTTTATAGTTAGATTGAATAAATATATATATATATATATAAAGAATACCAAATCATCATAACCCATCACTGAGTTTCCAGAACAGATCCCATTCGGCACTTGATTTTGACATAGCAACCATATATGTATACATGAATATATATACATGAATTTCACCATTGAAAGATTCGATTTAAACATGCAATTAAAGACTTTGTTTTTTGTAATTACACCCTATAATCATCCTAGATATGTACCGCATACAAAGTCTAAGGGAATGAATAGAAGGAGACTTGCCTTTGAGTTATGGGTCAAAAATCCTTAGTCTTTCTTCTCCGATTTTTCCTCTCATTTTCCTTTTTTTTTTTTTTTTTTTTTCCTTCTTTCTCTGGTTCTTGCCGCCCCTCTCTGTTCGCTGGTTCATTTTTTTTTTTTCTTTTAATCCTCAAACCTTATTAACTTAGTATATAAATAATATAATATCTAACATATTTCTAACCTAAGCTAGCACTATCAGGCCCACATAATACAACTAATCACATTAAACTATAAAGCCCACTCAACCCGTCAATTACAAGCCACATATATGCCAAACTAATGATACAAAAAGTTATAATATAATACTAATGCTTACTCCTAAAAGGTAAAAATAAAATAATGTAATAATCAAAATTTAAATAATAATTATAAAGGTACAATACTATTACTATGTAATATAAACCTTAATACATAATACTTTTATATATATATATATATATATATATATATATATATATCCATCATACCACTAATTTAAATATATATATATAAAATAACACAAATGAAAAATTTACAATTAACTAAACAATTTCTACTAAATAATTAACATTTAACTAACAATTAAGTAATTAAATAAACACTCCACATACAATTCAAATAGCCAAGTAGAACAAAATATAAAATAAACACTAAATAATTAATATTTAAATGACAAATAAATAAAATCCTAAAACAAATGCACAAATAATTCAAATAGCCACGTAGATAAATAAAATGAAATAAAATAAATAAATAAAATCCTTAGAAAAATTAGGGGTATTACAACACCTATTTAGAGGCAGCAGAATGGGGGATCACATGCAGGACAGGGTCAGCCACAAGCTAACCAACAGAGGAGGAAATTTGGCACCTTCCAAGGTAGTTGTTATACTTGTGTAAAGTTTGGTCACACTTCCAGGCAGTGTCCTAAAGCAGGATAAGGTCAGCATGTGCAGTAGAGACAGAGGGCACCATTACCTTTACCCGTTCCACAGATTTCGCGTATTCAGGGACAGACCTTCCCTGCTTTACCAACACCACCAGAGCCACAGGGACAGGCACCGCAGCAGTTGCATTATGGTAGGGTGTATAACCCTAGGAAACAGGATGTTTAGGCGCCTCAGGTTGTTGAGGGTATGTTTCCTATACCTGGTAAATCTGGTCATGTTTTATTTGATACGAGTGATACACATTCATTCGTATCTAGTACTTTTGTTACATTATCTGGGATGACGACGCGAATATGTGATAGACCTCATGGTATTTCTACACCTATAAGCGAAACAACTATTCTACATTAGAGTGATGGGCTTATGACACTAGATATTGGTAGACTTAGATTTATAGCCAATCTATTGGTCTTGGACATGCATTCTTATGATGTGATACTCGGGATGGATTGGTTATCTCACTACCAAGCCCAAGTAAATTGTTATAAAAAGTCTATTACTTTCACTATACCTGGTCAAGATATGTATATCGTTGCTATGCCACGTTCTAACGGGGTTTCTAGTACGTATTTGTTTTATATTGAGGAGGAGATTACTGTATCATTGGCTAATATACCAATTGTACAGGAATTTTCGGATGTATTTCAAGAGATCCCAGGGTTGCCACCTAGTCGAGAGATAGACTTTGTGATTGACTTAGTTCCAGGCACTATGTCTATTGCTAGGGCACCATACAGGATGGCACCAGTGGAGATGCAAGAGCTGAAGGAACAGATTTAATAATTGCTCAATCAAGGTTTTATTCGTAGGAGTACTTCACCTTGGGGAGCACCAGTTTTGTTTGTGAAGAAAAATGATGGTTCACTTCGCCTGTGTATAGATTACAGGGAGTTGAACAAGGTAATTATTCATAATAAGTACCCTTTGCCCAAGATCAATGATCTTTTTGACCAGTTGAAGGGAGCTACATACTTCTCTAAGATTGATCTGCGTTCTGGATATCATCAACTTCAGGTTAGGGAGCAAGATGTTCCTTGGACAACATTTCTCACTAGATATGGTTCTTATGAGTTTCGTGTCATACCTTTCGGATTGACTAACGCACCGGCTGTTTTCATGGATTTAATTAATAGAGTCTTTAGGGCTTACTTAGATCAGTTTGTCATTGTCTTCATTGATGATATTTTGATCTATTCTAAGTCGGAGGATGATCATGCTAGACATCTTCGCAAAGTGTTGTAGACGCTTCGTGAACACCAGTTATATGTCAAATTCAAGAAGTGTGAATTTTGGCAGCGAGAAGTGAAGTTTTTGGGTCATGTAGTGTCAGAAAAGGGGATAGCGGTGGATCCAGCCAAGGTTTCAGCGGTGGTAGAGTGGGAACAACTTATTTCACCTACGGAGATTCAGAGTTTCCTCAGATTGGCAGGATACTATCGTAGATTAATTTAGGGGTTCTCGAAGATAGCGGGACCACTCATTCATTTGACTAAGAAGGGTGTACAGTTCGTATGGGATGAATACTGTCAAAAAGCTTTTGATGAGCTAAAGAGCAAGTTAACTTTTGCACCGGTTCTGTCTACACCCCAGAGCGGGATAGAGTATTTGGTCTACATAGATGCTTCTTTACAAGGTCTTGGGTGTGTTTTGATGCAAGAAGAGCGACCAATTTCGTATGGATCTCGTAAACTTAAGGCTCATGAGCTTAATTATCCAACATACAATTTGGAGTTGGCAGTTGTGGTCTTTGCCTTGTGTATTTGGAGGCATTATCAGTTGGGAGAGTCTTTTAGATTATTTAGTGACCACAAGAGTCTACAGTAGTTGTTCACTCAGCGAGAGTTGAATATGAGACAGCGCAGATGGTTAGAGTTTGTGAAAGACTATCATTTTTTTATATAGTAACATCCAGGGAAAGCGAATGTGGTGGCAGATGCACTAAGTCGCCGAGCTTTTGCGAGTCTTTCTGCATTATTCGATACTGAGTGGAATACTTTGAAGATAGTTGATGAGTTATCCGATACTTTTATGGCGTGTATGGTAGTTACACCTTCAATCATTCACAAGGTATTGAAGGCACAACTCACAGATCAGCAGTGCATCAATAAGGTTGCAGAGATAGCTTCTAGGGAGTATCTATTTTATCATGTTGAGACAGATGGAGGCTTAAGGTACAAATGACGTTTAGTGGTACCTTCTGCTAATGATTTGAGGAAGGATGTGATGGCTAAGACTCATCATTTTGAGTTTTCTGTTCATCCAGGAGGAGACACGATGTATTAGGATATGAAGCGGCAGTTTTGGTGGGCAGGGATGAAGAAGGACATTGCTATTTTTGTCTCTAAGTGTAGCACTTGTCAGATGGTCAAGATCTATCATCAGAGGCCGTCAGGATCTCTACAGCCACTACTTATACCTTAGTAGAAATGGGAGAATATTTCTATGGATTTTGTGGAAGGTTTGCCTAATTCATTTAAAGATCACAATTGCATTTGGGACATCGTTGACAGGTTGACTAAATCAGCTCATTTCTTGCCTAGTCGCACTGATTTCACTTCGGAGCAGTTGGCGAGACTTTACATCACAAAGATTATAAAGTTGTATGGCATACCGTTATCTATTATATTGGACAGGGATTCAAGCTTTGTGCCAGGTGTTGTTTCATTATGTCAATTATAAATAACCACCACAATAGTACAAATCTTTATAGGATAGCACTATAAAGAGGATGTCGAACCCACAGGGAGATGAGTTATTATGTTCTGCTTTTAACTAATCTTTATTGGTTTACAAGTAACTGTTTGAATTGTTCGATTGGTTGTCACAATTATAAACTAAAATTAAACTAGAGTGATCAGATAGAAAAAGGTCTTAGGGCTTTGACTTCACCACAACCTTCATACTATGGTTAACTATTTCAACTCTGGGGATTTAATTGGATTATATTTTAAATGAATTGAACTCAATAACATTCGTTCAATTCGGGTTTTGAAGAAAGATATTTTATAAAATGCAGTTAATTATAACCTATCTTATCTGCGGTTAGCATGGACTATCCACCTGCCTATTTCTAACTACTTTGTAAACAATCCATTTTTCCTAAGCATAGACTATGAAAACACTTTTTATAAAAAACATTGGAACACCATTACATGACCTCCGTTCTTATGTCGGCAGGGCTCCGCCAGATACCGTCCAATAAGAAAGGGTTGAGAATAGAAAACTAACAGTTATATCTAAGACAAGGAAATAACAATTCAAAAACTAATTAAATGTTAAATCCAATTAATTTGTCTCAATTGCTCATAGTCATGTAATAAAAAACATAATAAACATTAAAAATATCCCAGAGTTAAAACAATCAAACCATAGTACTAGATTGGGTTACATCAGTGCCCTAAGAGAGGAATTAGCTACTCATGATGATGTCGAATATCATCTATGTTGTAGTCATCTCCATCGTCACGGACGTCATTTCTCTTCTTAGGATCTTCACCTTCTAAGGTTATGGAAACCCTAAAAGCCACCACCACAGTATCAGCCTTCTGAATAACATGAGAAAAAGAACTTAGAATTTCAGACCCCTTCTATCAAGGCCTATGCCTTCTTTTATAGAAGAAAATAAATGTCTAGTGGGCTTTTAGGTCTTCTGGCCCATCTGGAGTGAAATATGACTTAAAAAGGAATAATCTCGTAACTTGAAATCTAATTTGTCATGGAAAGCTCGAGCTTTAGAAGGTAGAGCTCGAGCTTTGAGGTTCGGGCTCGAGCTTTGGGAACAAGGCTCGAGCTTCATTGGATTATTGCCCGAGCTTCAAGGAATGGTGCTCGATCTTCACTTTGACACTTAGCCAAATTTCTTCAACTATTTTCCGAAGCATCTTTTCCTTCAACACTTAGAATATTTTTGGGATTCATCTCTTTTAATATTGCTCGATCCAAGCTTCATGGGCTCGAGCTCTAGGTACCAAGCTCGAGCTTTGGGTACTTAAGGCTCAAGCCTTGAATGTTGGTGCTCGATCTTTGAGGTTTGGCACGAGGCCCTGGGAGCTTGGTTCTTCCATTAAATCAACTCTTCAAATTCCGACGCCTTGTGCTCAAGCTCGAGGGTCAAGGTTCGAGCACCCTGAGGTTAGGCTTGAGCACCCTTGGTTAGGGTTCGAGCTTGAGACGTACAAGGCTCGAGCTTCAATGCCTTGTTGATTTTTCTTCTTTTTCTTGCAAGGCTCGAGCCTTAGGACTTGGGCTCGAGCTTTGGTTCTTGAATTCTTCCAAACTTTACCATTTAAGCTCTCGGTTTGCTCTGAATGACCAACAACGACTATGTAAGCTTCGATATCAGTCTTTTCATCATAAAGTCTCGGTTTTAACTGTTTCTCTGGGAAAGTACCTATAAACACACATTAAACATAAATCAGTCTAACAATGTATGGAAGTACCACTTTAAACTTTAACATACGTATATTTAGGGGCTCGAATATGTAATATTCAGCGCTCATCACACCCCCAAACTTACATATTGTTAATCCCTTAGCAATACAGAACTAAAAAGCCGTTTTTGTGGGAATCACAGTTGCATTTAGCCTATGCAACAAGCCTTTAAATCCCTAGGTTTCCCCTAGTGGACGAGTTATAGTCTCGCGAGGGTTTCCAGTGATGGTACCCACAAACATCTCAAACAGTGCCTTAATTGCACAACACGCTCATTCAAGCCTGTTTTCAAATCATAATATCACAGCAGTTTATTAATCAGTCAAATATAGCAAGTAAAGTCCATCATATGATCAGAAAAACTTTCAACTTCCAATTTCAATTTAGCAGCCATGGTCCCCATATGTCAGTTTAATCATTCATTTAATAATCTTAATCTCTAAAAAACTTTAATAGTGAACCTGCAATTAAATGTGTGGCTTACTGTCCATGCTTGCATTTATTTCTTGCTATTCCTCAATTTACATGCAAACTTTTCAAATTTCAACACCTAATACATTATTTTTTTTCTTCTACAGGTATGCATTTTTCAAAAAGGATACTGTGTAATGTTCAGGTCTATTAAGTTTTCTAGATCACTCATGTAACGAACTTTCAGCTAATGACTCCTAGACCAGATAGTCTTAGGGTATTAAGTGATAAAGTACCCCTTTGGACCTAATTGTTCAAGTAATCTAGGCAACCTAAACCTCTTATGTAACAAGCTTTCAGCCAACAACTCCCAGACCAGATGGTCTTGGGGCATTAGGTGTCAGAACACACCCCTAAGGACTTAATTGCTCAAGCAATCTAGGTATAGACCTGAACTTGACCCTTTTTTTACTTCTTTTCTTCATTTTCTTCTTTCTTTCATTCACTGGTGAATAATTTTTTTCTTTTATTGCATACATACCAACTTTATTTTTTTCTTTTTCTTTTACTTTATTTTTTTCTTTATGCCTTGGTTATCAAAATTATCAAATCTACCTGCTCATCTCAGTTTAACTCAAAACAAAACAAGACTTCTAGTTTTTACTCCACAGAATTCATGCAAGTGTGAATATGTGCAAAGTGTAGCATCTCAGAGATTAATATCATTAAACAAAAATTATCATAACAGGGTGGACCACAGGCCACCAACTTATTTCAAAAAAATTCAAGAATCCTTTTTCACAGTATTTTGATATACAAACCATTTCTAACTAATATCAGACTGCAAACAGAATATACGACAATCAACAGACTCAAACTCATACTTATAACATCAAAAATCATGATCTTGTTATCAAAATTTTAAATTTCCTAAGTTACCTTACCCCCAAACTTAGTATACACACTGTTCTCAATGTGTGAGAACAAAAGAGAGTTTAGAAAGATATTACCATACAAGTAGACCAGCAAAAATAGATCAAAATGAAGCATAAAAGGGTAAAAATGGAGAAATCACCCCCAAACTTTGTCTGTAGTACCTGGCAAAAGCAACAAACTTTAACACACATCAGAGTATCAAGTATATGGAGCAATAGCAAAGAAATATCGTATGTAGCTCAAATATCAACACAAGGATAATATAGGCAAAAAACTTGTATATAAACGATCAATATTAGTAGAATACTTTTGATAAAATAGACTTAGGGCAAAAATACAGTATAAAGAAATAAATACAGCCAAAAGACTGCCCTAGTCAACAAAAAGTGCCTATCTAGTAAAAGAAAATACAGAAAAGCCCTAAACAGCTAATCTATATGAAGGGGAGGAGCATCGGTAGAAGTAGAAGGGGCAGATGGAGTGTGGCGTAGTAACTCCTCTAGAATGCTTTGCTGCGCAGTCAGTATCTATCTCAGCACTGTCTGGCCGTCCTGCAGCTCTGCCACCTGGGCCTGTAAAACTCTAATCTCAGCCTGAGAAGAACTCTCGGGCTGTGCTTTAGGAACTGGTCCCCTCCTCGGTGGGGCCTGGCCATCAGAGGTATCCATCTAATCCTCTATGGCCTCATCATCTATGACTGTAATATTAACTTCTATATAACCCTCATCTCCAAACTCCACTACATCGCGGCGACTAGCCGGCATATGTGCCCACACCTTAGTCCATTCCTTCACTCCAAACAGAGGAGATTGAACACAAGACTCCTTTTTCTTATCCACCACAAAGCCCTGTAGCTCTAATAGCCTCGTAATCATATATGGAAATGATAGCTTATGGTTAGGAACATTCTTCTGTGGTTCAATCTCGGACCAAAACTCCAATAGCTGATAGAAAATCATCCGAGGAAACGAATACCAATGGTCAAACTGAATAGCATAGAGCGCCTGAAGAAAATCAGTATTTCTAATATTCTTATGCCTAAGAGGATGGACATTAGCAAAAATAATAGAATCTAGAATCCGTAACCTCTTTGAAATCTTGGCTTTGGTAATATTACTACGCTTTCTCCTAGCAAATGTACCATTGCATAGTTTTTAAATCAAATTCTTTCCAATTGGTACCCTAGGGAAATGTGTAAAAGTAGGACAACTATGCCTCTCATCTACCACCTCAGGAAGCGTATGATAACATTCTAAAGCTGTAGCAATATCACAAGGATTAATAATCAACTCATGCCCATCGATCATAGTCCTAAGCTCCCAAGGGTCATCCTCACTATAAACAAGATTGAGATAAAACAAACGGACAAGACGAGGATAAGCAATCTTAGTAACATGAACCATAGGATGCAGGAGATGCCTGTAACTAAAGGACTTCACAGCCCATCTAATGCGAAGATCAGTGATGAATGCCTGATAATCAAAGGTTGTTTCATAAAAAATTGGGATTGTCTTCCAAGCACTTGGCAAAACATCTTTAGTCACCTTAGCACGTTTAAAAGGAGCAGGATGAACCATCTCAACTTTTAATGAATAGTACTCTAAAAGAAAGTCCCTTAAATCACCAAAAATTATCTAAATTCTGCAATCTAAGAACTGTGGCTTGAGCTTGACCTTCTGGGCTCGAGTTTGAACCAATGCTCAAGCTTGAAGATGTAGAGCTCGAGCTTTACCTAAAACTATACCAAAACAGATCTCAGAAAATCAACATATAGATTAATAACGAATTTCTTAAACACCCATTGATAGGCAGATAACTTATGAAAACCAACTAATCATCCATTCAAAAATTTACAACCTCATGAAACTCATGCTTTCCTAATCGAGATCTTAAAATATAATCAACTAAGAAGGAAGCAATGAGAGGAAAAAGATGATGAAGATTTTTACCTGAATGGTACCTGCAACTTTGGAAAGAGATTGTCAAAAATCATGATGAGTTAAGATGAAGAAGAAAAACTGGGAGAGAAACTTTGAAAGAGAGGATGATAGAGTGAAAGAATGAGAATTCAGGTTTGTTATACATTTTTAAAACCTAGGGCTCGAGCTTTAAGACCTAAGAGCTCAAGCCTGCCACCAAAAACCCTAAAGTTAGCGATGGAGGAGGGCTCGAGCTTAGCGCGTGCAAGCTCGAGCTTTTGATAGCCAATCCTCGAGCTTCAGAATGAAAGCTCGAGCTTTAAGACAAATTTTTGTATTTTTATATATTTTTTTTCTTATTTAAACCAAACCTAAACTAACCTAAAAATAAAATAATCAATAAAAATAACTAAACCCTAAAAATTAAAGCAAAAAAAAAATAAAAATATGAATAAAAATAAAAATAAATTACGGTACAACATACAAATGCTAAGTTTAACGTCGATAGCTCGACAGCATGCTAAGTTTAATGTTGATAGCTCGACGAATACTGACCTCTCTAGTCCAAGTAAATAGGATCATGAAGTTCTACTGCCTCCACTGTACCTCTTTGCACACTACCCTCTATGTAGGGTTTAAATCTTTGTCCATTAACTTTAGACAATTATCCAGTCTTGCAATCCTGTATCTCTATTGCACCATAAGGTGTAACAAAAATAACCATGTATGGACCTTCCCAACGTGACTTCAGCTTTCCAGGAAAAAGTTTCAGTCGTGTATTAAACAACCAAACCTTCTTCCCAGGCTCAAAAGTCTTACGAAAGATATGTTTGTCATGAAATGCCTTAGTCTTTGATTTATAAACCTTAGCACTCTCATAAGCATCATTACATAATTCTTCGAGCTCTATTAGTTAAAGCTTCCAGTTAGAACCAGGAGAGTTCATATCAAAATTGAGCTTTTTTATGACCCAGAAAGCTCTGTGTTCTAATTCTACAGGAAGATGGCACCCTTAACTATAGACGATACAGTAAGGTGATATACCAATCGGAGTCTTAAAAGCTGTACGGTAAGTCCACAAAGCATCATTTAGTCTAAAAGACCAATCTTTACGATCTGGCTTAACCGTTTTTTCAAGAATTCTTTTAATCTCATGATTGGATATTTCAACTTGGCCACTTGTTTGGGGATGATAGGGAGTAGCAACTTTATAAGTGATGGAGTATTTTTATACCAAAGTACGAAAATACCTATTACAGAAGTGAGTACCCCTATCACTAATAATAGCTCGTGGTAAACCAAACCGACTAAAAATGTTCATTTGAATGAACTCAACCACGACTGC
This sequence comes from Cornus florida, assembly GCF_030987335.1. NCBI lineage: Eukaryota > Viridiplantae > Streptophyta > Magnoliopsida > Cornales > Cornaceae > Cornus > Cornus florida. The sequence goes on from NW_026775574.1 coordinate 22,177,314, forward strand.
GTAATCAGCGATTTTAGTAGTCACTGCTTCAACCCATTTAGACACATAATCAATAGCCACAAGAATATATTCATTATGGTTTGACTGAACTAAAGGACCCATGAAATCAATACCCCATACATCAAAAACCTCAATGACTAAGATCGGAGTTAAGGGCATCATGTTTCTTTTGGAAATTGATCCTAACTGCTAACATCAAAGGCATGACCTACAGGACAAATATGCATCCTGAAAGAGTGAAGGCCAAAAGAAACCGCACTGAAGAATTTTAGCTACAGTTTTCTTTGCACTGAAATGACCTCCACAAGCGAAACTATGACAAAATGTCAGAATACTATAAAACTCACTCTCAGGAACATATCTACGAATGATTTGATCAGCACAATACTTGAAAAGCTAGGGATCTTCCCAGTAGTACATCTTAATTTAAGAGAAGAATCGATTTTTTTCTTGCTTTGACCAAGACAAATGAATTTTGCCTATTGCGAGATAATTCACAATATTAGCAAACTAAGGTAAATCCTTATGAGAAACCTCAAATAGTTGTTTATCCTGAAAGGAATCATAAATTGGAAGTGAAGTTGAGGTATCCTCAATCAGAATTCTAGAAAGATTGTCAGCTACCATATTATCTGACCCTTTCTTATCCCGAATTTTGTAATCAAACTCTTGAAGCAAAAGGATCCATCGAATCAAACGGGGTTTGGTTTCCTTTTTGGAAAGAAGATGTTTCAAAACAGAATGATCAGAATAGACTACTACTTTGGAACCCAACAGATATGACCTGAATTTGTCCAAAGCAAAAACAACTGCAAACAACTCTTTTTCAGTAGTGGTATAATTCAATTGTGCATCTGAAAGAGTTTTGCTCGCGTAGTAGATAACATGAGGAAGTTTATCTACTCGTTGTCCCAAAACAGCACCCATAGCATAATCAGATACGTCACACATGATCTCAAATGGAAGAGCCCAGTCTAGAGGATTCATGATAGGAGCTGAAGAAAGAAGAGAGCAAAGCTTATGGAAAGCTTCTAAGCATGATTCATCAAAGACAAAAGAAGCGTCCTTTACAAGTAGATTACACAAAGGACAAGAAATTTTGCTGAAATCTTTAATGAAACATCGATAAAACCCGGCGTGCCCAAGAAATGATCGCACTCCCCTTACGGAGATAGAAGGAGGCAATTTAGAGATCAAATCTACTTTAGCTCTATCAACTTTAATACCTCTTTCTGAAATGATATGTCCTAAAACAATCCCCTCTTAAACCATAAAATGGCTCTTCTCCCAACTAAGAATAAGATTAGTTTCCCTACAACGCTGAAGTACTAAGGAAAGATGTTGGAGACAATTTATGAATATGGACCCGAAAATAGAGAAATCATTCATAAAGACTTCGAGAAACTTTTCGACCATGTCTGAAAAGATGGACATCATACACCTCTGGAATGTTGCTGGTGCATGACACAATTCGAAAAGCATCCGTCTATATGCAAATGTACTGAATGGATAAATGAAAGTAGTTTTTTCTTGATCTTTAGGATTAATGGCCACCTGATTATAGCCGGAATATCCGTCTAAGAAGCAATAATAGCTTTGGCCAGCCAACCGCTCTAGAATCTGATCAATGAATGGCAATAGAAAATGATCTTTTCTAGTAGCAGAGTTGAGTTTTCGGTAATCAATATACACACGCCATCCAGTGGTGATGCGTTGTGGAACAAATTCTCCCTCGGAATTCTCAACCATTGTAATACCTATCTTTTTAGGTACTACTTGAGTAGGACTCATCCACTTGCTATCTGAGATGGGGTTGATTATTCCCGCATCTAATAACTTCATAACTTTCTTCAAAACCACCTCCTTCATATTAAGATTCAATCTTTTTTGGAGTTCCCGAGATGATCGGGAATCCTCCTCCAAATGAATCTGATGCATGCAAATTGTGGGACTAATTCCTTTTAAATCAGCCACACTCCACCCAATAGCCTCTTTATTTTGCTCAAGAACTTTTAAGAGACTACTTTCTTGGGAACTTGTAAGATTGGAAGCAATGATCACTGGGAGGGTGTCATTTAAACCCAAAAAAACATACTTGAGCTTGTCCGGTAGTGGCTTAAGCTTAAGCTTAGGTGGAGACTCTAAGGAAGGAATAGGCGAAGTACTAGAAAATGGTGGAAGAAGCTTAAGTCTAGATTTTCATGGAGGAAAATTTGTGATAGAAGTGGAGTTGAGCAATGAATTCACTTCAGCTATTAAAGATTCGATGTCGAAGTCTTCATAATTGAAGTGATTCAGACAATCTTCTAAATAATCCTTGGAGAAAATAGTTGGGAGTGATTCCTCAACCAACTCATCAATAACATCAAGGAAGAAACATTCACTATCATCGTGGGGGTGATGAATAGCATTGAAAATGTTCATCTTGACTTTCATATTTCCAAAAGATAAATCTATGGCTCCAGTCCTACAGTTAATGCAAGCATTCACTGTGGCTAGAAAAGTACGCCCAAGAATGATTGGAATATACTTTTTTGAATTGTGGACCGGTTCTATATCAATAACTAAGAAATCTACCAGAAAAAAGAACTTGTCCACTTTTATGAGTACATCTTCAACAATACCTCGTGGTTGTCTGATAGAACGGTTAGTAAGCTGTAGAACAACCGACATTGGTTTTAACTCTCCCAAACCTAACTTCTCATACACCGAGTAAGGAATAAGATTCACACTCGCTCCAAGATCAAGAAGTGCTTGCTATATCGCATTGTTTCTAATGATGCAAGAAATTATAGGAGCATTATGATCTTTAACCTTTAGAGGAGTGTTGTATTTTAGAATAGCACTGACTTGCTCGGTGAGACAAATTTTCTTAGGAACTTGACTTTTAGATTTTCTCTTAAGAGTGCATAAGTCCTTTAAAAATTTGGAGTAAGCTATAATTTGCTTTATAGCATCAAGCAGAGGAAGATTGATTTTGACCTGTTTAAAGACGTCCATCATATCTTAAATTTTCTCCCCTTGTTTACCAAAGTGGGAGGGTTCCTTGAGATATTCAGGATAAGGCGCTCTTGGCTCATAAGCTGTCTCAAGGTTAGGAACAGATGAAGAAGTGACTCCACCTTCAACTCCTGTGGTGGATTGTGGAATAGAACTTGAGGAAACATCTTTGGGATGCGAATTATGAATGATAGGAACAATGGGAACCCTAAGCCTCTCTTTTTCTTCCTGTCCTTTTTCAACTTGATTATCAACCACTTTACCACTCATCAATGTAGTGATAGCCTGAACTTGCTCATGATGAATACCTGAGAAATTGGTTTCATCAATCATGTAAGTCTGCCTTTTCGGGTTGGCTACTGGCTGACTAGGCAGTTTTCCATCCTCTCTTCAAGATAGAGTACTTGTTATTTGCCCAACTTGTGCCTTTAGCTTTGCTATGGCTTGAGAATGAGAATTAAGAAGTTAGGTATTGGCTTTAAGATTAATAAGAGCATTGAGTACTGGATCCTCAAAAGCAGAATTTCTAGGAGGAGGTGGAAGATTAGGAGTTTGAGTGGGTTGATTCCTAAACTAAGGTGGACGATAAACAATAGATTGATTGAAAGAATTATTTTGTGGCATAGGATTAGATGAATTTTGGTACTATCCCTGTGATTGAGGAACAGTGGTTCCTTGACTTTGATTACGCCATGATAGATTAGAATGATCTCTCCAGCCAAGATTATATGTAGAAGCACATGAATTATAGGCTGGTTTGGAGAATACAGTATTCACTTGCTCTTGTGAGATCCCAAATGATTATCCCATCATAGGGCAAGTGTCAGCAAAATGGGAAGGATTAGCACAGATTGAACAAACTTCCTTTAGCAAGGCAGTTTGTGGATTAGCAACAGGAGCAAAGCCAGATGATAAGATTTGATTAAACTCACGGTTCAAAACTTTTATTTGAGCGGCTAACTCATTAGATTTATCTACCTCATAAAGTTTTTCAACCTTATGCATTCCAGGTGAAGACCTAGACTTAGAGGAAGAAGCATGTTGCACTGAATTTTTGTGATACCCCTCGGATCCGAGACACGGGTTGATCAGGTCCAACCCGAGTCCGAGGGATATCAAACAATTAAAGTATTTTAAATGAACACAGATTACAAAAAAATGATTTAAGAAATAAAAGAATAAGCGGAAAGATACTATAAAAGAAATCCTCAATAAAAACCTTAAAATATTAATAACTTAAAATCCTACAATCCAAAATCTCCAATCTTTTAACAACTCGGGAATCCATCTCTAGTGGACCCCTAATATAAAAATCCCAAACTGAATCAAAGTAAAACTGAAGATAAAATCCAAGTCGAACATCTGGAAAGAGATCCTACATCGTCGGAAGAATGAGTGACCGTCTCTACTCCACACGAACAAGCTCAAGCCTAGAACTGTCGTACACCTGTAAAATAGGAGTGGGTCAGGCCCACGAACAAGTTCTATCCTACTGCAATCCAAGCAGAGACCCAATACGCATGTACATACTAAACAGTTCAACAATAGCTAATAGTCCGTACATAAATATATATCCACACTACTGGACTCTCGCTAGACCATGAAGAGGGTCTCAACCTGAATAGAAGGCATCACACAAATCGCACCTGAGTGGGTATGAGTACCTAAGCCTAAACAGGGTATACCTCAATCCCCACAGTCAGCTACACATCCAACTGCATATACGCATCCTAACCGTTGACTCTGAGACTCAAGCTCATGTCACGGTACCATAAAATATATTTAAACTCCAATTCCATTCATCCACAAGAAATCCATTAAGTCGTTCGGCGTAGTCAACCGCACCGACTTACATACATATAAGGAGGATTTATTTAATAACCAGTACCCTCATTCCAAATAGGTAAAACTTAACAACTTGTGCTGTCCAAACCTAGTATGTCACCGTCCCATACCGGTACATACAATCCAATCCATCCAACAGTTGATACCATACATAAACAATGCACATAGCAACTGAACCGTAATAAGCATAAATAGAGATATAGACTAGCATGCCTACTCCGGTAATTGACAAACCAAAACCATAAGACATATCAATTAATACCATGATGAACATAAAATAAATATATAAGTTATCATATTCATCCCATATCTCCATTATAAATTATCATATTACTGAGCATGCAGATAATTCATCCTTCTCGTCCACGAATCCATGACAAGTACAATAACCTTAACTATATTAATTACCATGCTTGTCACTATTAATAGCATCATATTAATCCATTTTCCATCCACAGAGAATATAAATTAAATTCAGTAGAAGTATAATTCCTCTGCACTACAATGAACAACTTTCGTCGATGCTTACTAATGTTTAAGCTATAAACACCTACTGGTTTATTAAACTTTAATCCACTCTCACAAGTGTTAATTAGACTTAGAACATCTCAAAACACCCAAGTATAGCTTCCTACAGCTTCTGAAAAATCCAAAATCCGAGTTCCGTAGCCAAACAAGTCACAGAATACGTCACACTAGAAGTTCGGGAAAGAGCCTGCTCTTTCAAATGAAAGAGCCTGCTCTTTCTTTGCTTAGAGCCTGCTCTTTGGTTGCAAAGAGCCTGCTCTTTTTGCTTTTATGAGCCGTCTCTTTGAAAACTTAAGCCGTTTCTTCTTTGTTCTTCTGTTTCCAACTCCGGTGAGTTTCTGTTAAACTTTGTTTCAATCCTAAGAGTCTTAGATGTTTAAATTAGATTCCAACTAATTCCAGAGTCCACTAAATTCATTGCTCAGTTACCAAAATTAATTAAAACATAAACTTTGCACAAGAATTTAATACTAGCAGTTTATGTAATCCCAAACTCCAACTGTTTTAACACCTCAACCTTGTAACTAAAAATTAATTCCATTGATTTCCAACATGATATAGAATAATCAAAAAATCATTACTCATCAATTTCATTGAACTAAAATAAAAATTTAACATAATGAAGAAATTATAACATGAAAATACATTCAGGACCAAGCAAAATGGAGTGTAGGAAAACTAGTAAAAATCATGGTGCAACCTTTAATACCTTGGAACTTAATCCCACTCCAGACCCTTGTTAAACCATCCATTACAGTAACCATTCCATTTAGATAACTTAGAAACTCAATCTCCATAAAGCCATCTCACTGAAAACTGGAACAAAACCTCACGGAACGTGGAAAACTGGAGATAACCAAATGGAGCAGGCTCTGGAAAACCTTGGAGCCGCCTCCATGGCCTTGGAGCTGGCTCACAAGTGTCTTGGAGCTGCCTCCAAGCATGTAGAACCGGCTCCAAACCCTAAAGGAGCCGGCTCTCCCCCTCCTTTGCTCTGTGTTCTCTTCTCCGGTTACATTTAAACCCTTCTACAGATCACCGTTTTGATTACCAGAAATTTCTAAGTAATTCCCCGTAAATTCTAATGTTGGTTTAAGCCTTGATTATACTTACTAATATGGATTTAACCAAGCACAATGCAAGATCAGTTCCAAGCTTTAACAGTTTATCAAGCCAAACCTAGGACTAACAGTTTGCGTCCTAGTAACAGATAGCCTATCTATTTTTGTTTTAAAATCATATAATAAACCTGGAACCAATTTAATATGCAAAGAACACGAGTATAAGGGAGAGAGTAAGGTTAGAACTTGCCTTTGAGATCTTTGTTCAAAATCTCTACGCCGTCTCTAAAGCTTTCCGACGATTCCCACTGCAAAACTACTCTGTTGCTTCTCTATCTCTAGAGACGTGAATAGGGTTTTGTTTGTTTTTCTAAAAACCCTATACAGACATCTCACATATATTTATAGGGTTTTACTAAACCCTAGATTAATTCCAACCCTCCTAAAAATCCTCACCGACCCAAAGAAACCTAATAAAACCTATGTCGGCAACAACTGACTTTTAAAACAAAGCCCTATTTAAAAATACAATTAAATTAAAATAATTACCACTTAAATTAAATTAATCAAACCATTTTATTAAATTAGATTAAATCAATTAAACAGTTAAATTAAATCAAATAAAGCATTTAATCCTAATTAAAAAAAATAACTAAATGCAATCAAAATACAACCATGAAAACAATTAAACTAAAACAAGGTATAAACATAAAACCCAATAAACTCATAATGAAATTTAAATAAATTTTCAATTAAAACAAACCAATTCATAATTAAATAAATAAAAATATAATTTAAACAATAAAATAAATTCCAAACCTATCTTTTTAAATTAGGGGCATTACAATTTTCACTTAGGGCCTCAAACAGTTCCCAAGCATCAGTCAGACTCTTACGCAAAAAGGCTCCATTACTAGATGCATTAACGTGTTTCTATAAGAATCAGAAAAACTATCATAGAAAATCTGTATTAAGTGCCATTGAGTAATATCATGGTGTGGACACTTTCTTAGAAGATCATTATAACTTTCTTATGCATCATGGAGCTGTTCTCCCAGGATTTGGGAAAATGCCATGATTTCTCTTCTCATTTGACAGGTTTTACCCACTGTGTAGTACTTTTTCAAGAATTCTTGTTACAACATGTCCCATGCAGATATGGAATTTGTTAGAAGGGACTATAACCAGGTTCTTGCTTTGTCCTTGAGAGAGAATTAGAAAAGTCGCATCCTGAGTGAATCATTGGTAAGAGTGGTCAACTTGGTAGTCGAATACAATTCCAAAAATACATCCAAATGCGTATAAGGATTCTTTATTGCAAACCCAAGGAAGGTAGGAAACATTTGGATCATAACAGGCTTGATCTCAAAATGGGTTGTATCAGCATCTAGAAATACAAAGCACGAACGGGAAGTATATGTGGTAGGAATAAAATGATCCCTCAATTGTGGTTGTAAAGGAACAGGTGGAACTCATTCTCCATTACCATTGTCATTACTCGGTGTATCACGATGTTCAGCCATGTTATCAGAGGAACTTCCTATTGAATTTAAATGTTTTTAAAGTTTTCTTAATTAACTAAGAGTTCTCTCTATTTCAAGATCATGCACTAAAGGTTTTGACTGAGTATGGCGAGTTAACATGCACTAATTCCAATAGTGACAAAAAATAAAATTTTCTAAGTAAAAGAAAACAATAAAAACTCACAGAAGGTTTAATAAATCGAAACTTTTTATTCCTTAAGCGTATTTGTTCTCATTGCTAATTTCACGCACCTGAAAAGAAAAAGAATTAAGGTGAGATATCAGAAAGTCCGAAGACTGGTAAACCAAAAGTAGAACTAATTAAAAACTAAACTAATAACAAATCTCCTTGGCAATGACGCCAAAAATTGTTGTTTCGTTATGTCAATTATAAATAACCCACAGGGAGATAAGTTATTATGCTCTATTTTTAACTAATCCTTATTGGTTTATTGGTAACTATTTGAATTATTCGATTGGTTGTCACGATTATAAACTAAAATTAAACTAGAGTGATCAGAGAGAGAAAGGTCTTAGGGCTTTGACTTCACCATAACCTTCATACTATGGTTAACTAGTTCAACTCTGGAGATTTAATTGAATTATATTTTAAATGAATTGAACTCAATAACATTCGTTCAATTCAGGTTTTAAAGAAACATGTTTTATAAAATGCAATTAACTATAGCCTATCTTATCTGCGGTTAGCATGGACTATCCACCTACCTACTTTTAACTACTTTGTAAATAATCCATCTTTCCTAAGCATAGACTATGAAAATATTCTTTTATAAAAAATATTGAAACACCATTACATGACCTCCGTTCTTATGTCCGGCAGGGCTCCGCCAGATACCATCTAATAAGAATAGGTTGAGAATAGAAAATGAATAGTTATATCTAAGATAAGGTAATAACAATTCGAAAACTATTTAAATATTAAATCCAATTGAGTTATCTCAATTGCTCATAGTCATGTAATAAAAAACATAATAAACATTAAAAATATCCTAGAGTTAAAATAATCAAACCACAGTACTAGATTGGGTTACATCAGTGCCCTAAGAGAGGAATTAGCTACTCATGACGATGCCGAATATCATCTGTGTTATAGTCATCTCCATCGTCACGGACGACACTTCTTTTCTTAGGTACTTTACCTTCTAAGGTTATGGAAACTCTAAAAGTCACCACTATAGTATTAGCCTTCTGAATAACACGAGAAAAAGAAATTGGAATTTTGGACCCCTTCTATCAAGGCTTATGCCTTATTTTGTAGAAGAAAATAAATGTTTGGTGGGCTTTTAGGTCTTCTGGTCCATCTGGAGTGAAATATGACTTAAAAAGGAATACTCCCGTAACTTGAAATCTAATCTGTCATGGAAAGCTCGAGCTTTAGAAAGTAGGGCTCGAGCTTTAAGGTTCGGGCTCGAGCTTTGGGAACAAGGCTCGAGCTTCATTGGATTATTACTCGAGCTTCAAGGAATGGTGCTCGATCTTCACTTTGATACTTAGTCAAATTTCTTCAACTATTTTCCGAAACGTCTTTTCCTTCGACATTTAGAATATTTTTGGGATTCATCTCTTTTAACATTGTTCGATCTAAGCTTCATAGGCTCGAGCTCTAGGTACCAAGCTCGAGCTTTGGGTACTCAAGGTTCGAGCCTTGAATGATGATACTCGATCCTTGAGGTCTAGCACGAGGCCCTGGGAGGTTGATTCTTCCATTAAATCAACTCTTCAAATTCCTACGCCTTGTGCTCGAGCTTGAGGTTCAAGGCTCGAGAGCTCTGAGGTAAGGCTCAAGAACCCTTAGTTAGGGCTCTAGCTCGGGAGGTACAAGGCTCGAGCTTCAATGCCTTGTTGATTTTTTTTCTTCTTTTTCTTGCAGGGCTCGAGCCTTAGGACTTGGGCTCCAACTTTGGTTCCTGAATTCTTCCAAACTTCACCATTTAAGCTCTCGATTTGCTCTGAATGACTGGCAACGACTCTGTGAGCTTTGATATTAGTCTTTTCATCAGAAAGTCCCAGTTTTAACTGTTTCTCTGGGAAAGTACCTATAAACACACATTAAATATAAATCAGTCTAATAATGGATAAAAGTATCACTTTAGGCCTTAGCATACGTATATTTAGGGGCTCGAATATGTAATATTCAGCGCTCATCATCAGGGTTTTGGAAGAGTTTTCAGCAGGCTTTAGGTACCGAGTTGCATCTTAGCACTGCTTACCATCCTTAGACTGATGGACAGACCGAGAGGGTTAATCAGATCATAGAGGATATGTTCCGTTCTTGTGCCCTTGACTTTAAGGGTTATTGGGAGGAGTATTTGCCACTTGTGGAGTTTGCATATAACAATAGCTTTCAGAAGACTATTGGTATGGCACCGTTTGAGGCATTATATGGCCGACCTTGTCGATCTTCTGTTTGTTGGATGGAGGTTGGAGAGAACAGATTTTTGGGTCCTGAGTTCATTAAGGATACCTCTGAGAAGATCGCTCTTATTAAGGATCGTATGCACACTACCTAGAGTAGGCAGAAGAGTTATGTCGATCGTTGTACTCGTGCATTGGAATTTCAGGTGGGAGATCAGGTTTTACTCAAAGTGTCTCCTCTATGGAGAGTAATGTGCTTTGGGAAGAAAGGGACTTACCGCGTTTTGTCAGTCTTTTCATGATTACGGATCGAGTTGAAGCTGTAACTTATTGGGTCCATAATGTGTTTCATGTTTCCATGTTGCGGAAATTTCTTCGAGATGAAGATCGTTATCAGCATATTGATGTTGGTGAGATTGAGTTACAGCCGGATGCAACCTATGGGAAACCACCGTGTTGTATTGTAGACTATAGGAATCAGATTCTTCGCAATAAGGTCATCGCTTTAGTACGTGTCCAGTTAAGCCCTCACAATGAGGCTGAATCTACTTGAGAACGGGAGGATGTCATTCGCTCAACATTTCCAGAAATAATGGAAGAAGGTAAGGGCGAATTCCGAGGATGGAATTCCTTTTATTAAGGGGGAAGAATATAATACCCCTAATTTTAAAAGGATAGTCTCGGTATTATTTTAAATATTTTAGTTGCATTTTATTTATTTATTTGATTATGTGATTATTTGATTACGTGTTTAATTGAATTGTTTAATTACATATTTTATTTGCTTAAATGTGTTTTTTGACTTAACTGATTATGTGTTTGAATGTTATTTAAATTAATTGGTTTAATTAAGGTATTGTTTAGTTGTAATAAATTGTAGATTAAATGTTTCTTTTGTTTTATTTTTTATTTTTTATTTTATTTTTATGGTTAGTAGTAATGTGCCAACCAATTGAGTTCCATAGATTACTTGGGTAGGAGGTTTAATGGGTAACCGATAATTACCCATGAATAGTTGTATATGTATATATAGTTGTATATGTATATATAGATGTGTGTGTGTGTGTGTATATATATATATATATATATATATATATCTATAATAGGAAATTAATTTATTAATTAATGTTATGGTAACATTAGTATTAATAAATTATCTGATATATGTATATTTATATAATAAGAATATACATAGATTATACGTAACATATTTTAGTTACCTATTAATATTTTAATTTTATTATTTTCTTTATTAAGTTGACTTGGATTGGGAAAATGAATGGGGTTATTATTGAGCCTATAAATATATAACTATGTGGTTAAAAAAATGGACTAGAAATATATCACGTAATATATTTTAGAGAGAGAGAAAACGAAGGAAGAAGATGAAAGAGAAAGAGATGAAGGAGGCTAGGGTTTTTTTTTATCAAATCTCTAAAGGCAAGTTCTTGTTCTACACTTCTCCTTTGATCTGTGAACTATATATCTATAGTATAATTTTAGGATTGTTTAAAGAATAATTAAAACTGAAATCTATAATTTAAACGATCTAGAACATAGGTTTTATGAATTTTGTTCATAGTTGCTCTCGTTGTATGAATTAATAAATTTATGGATTTGATCTGGTTTCTTTATGAATTCTTACATGTTTTAAATGATGTAATTTCATATTTGTGTATTGATGGGACTTAGAAACATGCCTTAGAATTCTTAACAGTAAATAACGAATTCACAGTAGAAGTTCTAGGTTGATTCGTGTAACGGTGCTTGATCCGTTGTTACAATACTCAAGCCTTGGAAACAGAGCTCGAGCCATAGGTGAAAAGCTCGAGCCTTAGATGCAAAGCTCGAGTTATTGATGGAAAGCTCGAGCTATGGATGTAAAGCTCGAGCCGTGGGTAGAAAGCTCGAGCCATTAGGATGAAAAGCTCTAGCCTTACCTGGGAAGTTTTTGTAAACAGCATTAAATTGATATTAATTGGTTTTGAAGGGTCTAGACCATTAAATAGGAACTAGGTATGAGTTTAAATAAATTTTTAAACAGACTTGATCATAACAATGTATGTTGTTGGAATGTTTTACAGAATGAATAGATTTAATCTTTTTAATTTGTTCTAACAATTGAGAATAAATGTTTAGCATGAATTGTATTTGGAGAATGCTTACTTGACTGTATAAGAAAAATATCAGCATGTTTAAGATTTAGTTTGTGTAGGGTATATGATGTAGGAAGCTTAAATAAGTTATAAGTCATGCCTATTTTGTGATAACATGATATTTTGTTATTATGTTTATTTCTAGATTATTTGATGTACTTTTTTAATTGTTACATCAATTGTTTGATTGTGTGGATGCAATGCATCAGTATGGGATGGTGGCATTCTAACGACGGGTTAACTTATCAATTAAGTCCTACCTATTTTTGAATAAGTGAATGGATTAACTAAAATGTTAAGTCCTACTTATATTTGTGTCAGGTCAACTGAACAAGTTGGATGATACATCGTGATTTATTTTATATTGGATATGATAGATGTTATATGTGTGTGTGTGTGCGCGCGCGCGCCATGATATGAGCTTGAGCCTCAGAATCAGTGGTTAGGGCGCGTATATTGCCAGGGATGTGTAGCTAGATATTGTGTAGTTGTGTGCCCTGGTAGGTCTAGGTACTTATGCCCACTATTTGTGCGTTTTGCATGTTGCATACTACTCAGGTTGAGGCAACTCTATATTCTAGTGAAGTTCCTTTAGTGTGTATATGTATTTATGGACTACGTAGTTATTGCATGGATTAGCTATACTTATGTAGTTTCTCCGGTCTTTCTTTGGGTTGTCGTAGAAAGAACTTGTTCGTGGGCCTGACCCACTATTATTTTTTAGGTGTTCATCAGTTGTAGACATAAAGCTTGTTCGTGCCGAGTAGAGACAGTCCACATCATTCTTCTGATTCTACATAGGATTATCTTTATGTTTTAGTTTCGGATTATTTCTTTTCAGTTATTTCTGCTGGGATTTTATTAGGGGTCCACTAGATTGATTCCCGAGTTGTAATGTTATCAGTGGTTTTGGATATTTCATTTGGAGGATTAATTATTTTTATTTAAGGATTTATTACTTAGTTTCTTTCCACTTATTTATTTATTCTTAATTCATTTTGTATTTTGTGTTAGATTAAATACTTTAATTGTTTGATATCCCTCGGATCTGTGCTCGGATTTAATCACCTGTGGCTCTAGAATTAAGGGGTATCACATGAGCCAACCGCCGTAGCAATTCTTGCAGACCAGTAATCATAAGTGTGTCCATGGAGCCATACTGCCCATCATTTGCGCTTGCAAGCTTGGTTCTTCTTCCGTTTCTCCCTCTACATTGGGACTTGTTTCTATCACTATATCTTCTGTCTTAGGCTCAATTCTCGCTACTTTTGATTGAGTTCGAGAACGGGTGGCTAGGCCCCGCCTTTTTCTCGATGAGCTTGCCCCGACTTGTTCTTCTTCAAGTTGTATATTCGTGGCTAGAATGGATGGCACTGCTGCCTCAACAACTCTTTCTTTATTCTCCTCCTTCTCGACATCGTCGTTATGCGTTCTCATCGTATCTTGGATCTACATGGGCACGAATCGAGAGCACTCTCCTCAATTACCGTCTCGAGGCACATGTAATGATAGATCTCCACCCCATACAACTCGGGTTGGGGTCCTCTCTGCCCCTGAATCACATGCATGTTTGAAGTGTTCCAAAGCCAATTTCCCTTAACGCCTACTTGAGGGCACAAACCATCAACCCGCTGCCTCGATCAACATATTGTAATGATATTCCAAAAAACGGAAAAAACTCCTTCGATAATCACTACCTTTTTTTACCACTACCTATGGTCTCGGAACGCCCTGATCATACCCAAACTGCCTTATTACTCTTCGAGATTTAAACCTCGACCGACGTTGTACTCTCCAATAACGCAGCAATAGCCTTGGCATTATAAAGGCCAAAAATATTAAATGGTCATCACTGATCACGTCAATACTTGCCTCTACATAAACATCCTCAACACTATATGCCATCAAGGATGTCACCCCTAGAATATCCTCTACATATGGTCGCCAAGAAAACTCATGACTCAAGTCTATCACATTGGTCAACCCACGTTAAGGCGATCCTCCTCGAAATCTGAACGCTCTCATCCCCACGTTGCTGGGTACTTCCATCGCACGAGTAGCATAACTAGGAAACCTCTCGTACAGAAACTGTAATGTTATCAATTTTTCCCATTTTCCATTTTCTGGAATTTTTCGATTTTGCGAGGGCATTTTCATTTTTTCTCATTTTGCGCGCCGGACACCGTGGGGTGTACCGGGTGTGTCTGAGAGTTAGTTGGGCCATTCCATTGAGTTTAGAACTCTTGGAAAATACATCGGTTGCCATTTCGGCATGTTTTCGTTTTTCGGGCCGGACGGTCCCGTATGGGACCTGCTATCGAAATTGTTACGTACAGGGGTGTTGTTTAGGTCCATTTGCATATCAATCATTTTTATTTAGTGTGTTTCATGTGGTAATTGTATAGTTTATATGCATATATGTGTGTGTGGTGGAAAAAGAAAAGAAATGTAAAGTAAAAGATATTTTTTTAGTGCTGGGACCCACCACTATCCAATTTTAATGGCCATAATGCCATTTAAGCCTCAAATCTCTCTCACCCCGGTAGCTCTCTCTTTTCCTCTCTATTTTCTTTTTGCTTTTCTTTTTCTCAAGCCTTCAATCTTTGATTAATCTCAAACCGTTGGGGGATTTTTGGTGTCGTTTGCGGCAAATCGGAGAGCTCGGCGAGATCTACGCATTAATGTAAGCTATTCATCATTTGGTACACCCTAGGAATTTTGAACCTAGGCCTTGGATTTGGGGCTTTTTGCATCTTGGAGAGGTAGGGGTGTTTAATTCACAATTTCTTGAATTTTTGTGAATTATCTTGGATGAATTGTTGTCTAGCATGCCTATTTGGTTTTGATTTTTGAAAAAATTGTTTAAATGTTGTATATGGAAGGTTTAATTATTTGTAAATTGATGAGTTGTGATTCAAGCATGCTTATATGGACTAGAATTCATGTTTTTATGTGATTGCCATGCTAGATTATTGATTAAATGAAAGCATGTGGTATTTTTGTGAAAATTCTTGTAAAGCTTGCTATTGATTTAAGTTGAATTCGTTGTATAATGATAAGTCTTAACATGAATCATTCATACATCTCATTGGGAAGAAATAGGGAAAATGATGTTTTGAAAAGAATGAAGTGGTGTTTTGGAAAAGTTTTTGAAAAGAGATTTTGGAAAGGAAAATGGTGAGTGACATTGCATCTCAGTACATTATATATTCATTCATAAATCGGTTTATAAATGTGATTTTGTGGATTATTTTCTCTCCGACATGGTATGATCCCACCTTCGTATTTCTATTCACTGTTTGGATTCATAGGGTCTCAAGAGGTGTGTCGTAGGCACCTCCTACTAAGCTTTTAGTTCACCCCATTATTTAACATTTTTCAAGTTCGGGAAAAGGAGTGGCGAACAACAATCCACCACAGCTCTTAAAGGGATTTGGGGCTTTTGTTTATTACCTTTTGTATGTAATTAGGAGCAAAGCTCCATTTGTAAAGTTTAGGCACTATTTGCCAAAGTTGTATATTTTGAACCTTTGTAAAAAACCTTGTTTTTGTTTCAAAAAATTGTAAACTTGTTACAATGATAGTTTAACACCTGTAAATCATTTCTTTTGAACATATATTATGTATGTAAACTTTTTATTTCAAGTGAAAGGAAGATAGTTCTTCATTTCAGCAAATTCAGTAGCCGATTTCAGGGTTCACAGAGCCATTTCAGTCGATCAAAATGGGTACTTCGGTCAACCGATTCATTTCATAGCCTAGGAACTTTGTACTTCGGTCGACCAAAACCCCATTTCAGTCGACCAGTTCAAGAGGCACTTCAGAAGCCATTTTAGCCGACCTAAAATGGAGTTGCTGGTGCATCTTTGCTCCTTCCTTGGTTCATTTAAAACCCAACCCTTTGAAAGATGATTTAAACACTTCATGAAGCTTAGTTAAGGTACAATGATGACGTTTTGACCTAGACTTGATGTGGATTGACTTAGGTGTCCTCAAGTTCGGGTAAGGACCCGGTTAACGGTTCGGACCCATGGATTCAGGTCGTTACAAAATTGGTATTAGAGTTTTGGGTTCGAAAACCTAAGGACGACGGGTAGGGTTGAACCAGGTTAAGTTATAATTGAGTTTGACGTGATTGCATGCTTATGTTGTTGTTGTTTGTTTAGTTCGAAAGCATGATTAGTTGTTATGTGCTTACTTACGAGTTAATTTTATAATTTATGAACTCACGAATGAAATAAAAGCATGTTAAATGATGATGTGTTATTGTTAATAAGTTTATTGTTTAGTAAATGTGAAAGCATGCCTATTTGTAAAATGTTTATGTATAGCTGATTGTATGATTAAGTTGCCAACTACATGCTTGATTTGTTACATGTTTAATTGTTAATTGTTTACCATTGATGAAAGTATGCTTAGTTGACTCTGTGCTTAACTGTTAAGTGTTTATTATTATTATTAAAAGCATGTTACACGAGTTCTTCTTGCATGTAATTGAGCACGGTAGTTATAATCTTGTTTTGGGACATAGTTGCACGTTTATGTTTGTATTGTGGTCATTCATCCGCTAAGGTATGGCTATTTGGGTGACTAGTTTGTCTCGTTGTTGACGGGTTTGAGTGGTCGTGGCAGTGTTGTGTGTTGGGGTTACGGAGGGTTCTGATCCACGTATGTGATGGGCTTGATCATTCCTACGTTTATAAATGTATAGTTCTTATCGAATGGATAATGTAAGCACCATAGCTTATGGATTGAGCTATTTTATATACTCTTGTTTTGATCTTATAGTTGCTTTTGTAGTACAGCGCTTAAAGACAAGGTGAAGTGATGGATCCAGATGAAGTTGGGGAGCGAGCAAGTGAAAGGCCATCCCAGTAGGACAGGGTTTCATTAGGACAGAGTCGAGTTAGAGAGGTGGACGATAATCCCCAAATACTGGTGGACTATGTTTTATTAGCAAGGACTGTAGCCTCAGTTTTTCAGAATTATGTGCGTACAATAGCTCCTCAAGTGGTACCATAACCGGTCATTTAGCCACAGGAGACAGAGATGGAGCGGAGTCTTTGGTATCTTATTCAGTTTAACAAACTCATGAAAGTAACATTTGAGGGAGGTCCAGACCCGTTAGTTGCAGACGATTGGCTTGATAAGGTCGAAAAGCATTTCAGGGCAATAGCCATACCCGATGATCGGTTAAAGATTACCTTAGCTACGTATAAGTTTGTTAGTGACATGGCGGTATGGTGGAAGACCATGACTAGCGCACATGATATTGACAGAATGAGTTAGGATGCATTCAAGAGTCTCTTCTTTGATAAGTATTTCCCGCAGGCTAAGAGACAGAAATGAAGGACGCAATTTGACGGACTTGAGCAAGGTGACATGTCAGTGACAGAGTATGAGAATAAGTTCATTTCACTTTCACGTTTCGTTACAGATGGGTTAGGGAACGAAGAAGAGAAGATATGGCGGTTTGTGTACGGTCTAAATCGTTTTATTAGGTTGGGGGTGACACTTTTGGGATTAAAGAATTATTCGGAAGTGGTTACGAAAGCACTGATAACAGAAGCAGAAGCCAAAGATTGGCAACAAAGGAGTGGTATTGTGGGTTCTCAGGGATGAGGTACAAGTGTGGGTATTTCTTCCGGGAGCCAGGATAGGAAGAGGCACAGATGTGCTTCATTGTTTTCTTAGGAGCAGCGAACGGCAGGAGCTACTCCTATTATTGGTGCTTCTTTAGGGTCCTCTAGGACGAGTTTGATGTGTTATCACTGTAGACAACCAAGACACCGCAAGGCGGAGTGTCCTTTTGATAGACCTGGTTCCAGAGTTTGTTTTCGGTGTGGTCAGCCGGGCCACATAAAGAGGGATTGTTCACAGAGGAGATGAGATATTACTCTGATTGATTATGATGTAATGGGGGGACCTGTGACTGTGATGTAATAGGGGGTTACCTGTGACTGTTATAACGGGGGATACCTGTGAGTTTTGTAACATGGGTTACCTGTGAGTCATATCGTGTTGCAACGGGGACACTTATGAGTCATGTTGTGTTATAACGGGGGACACCTATGAGTCATGTTGTGTCGCATGGTCATCTGTGAGTTGTGTTGCATGGTCGTTTGTGAGTCGTGTTGCATAGTTATTTGGGAGTCCTGTGACATTGTCATATGTGCATCTTGTCATGTTATTGCTAGTACGTCGTGTCGTGTTATAACAGGGGCTACCTGTGAGTCATGTTGTGTCATAACGGGAGATACCTGTGAGTCTGGTGCAGTAATGGGGGCTACCTGTGACTGTTATAACGGGGGATACTTGTGAGTTCTGTAGTGGGGATACCTGCGAGTTTGGGTGTGATAGGAGATGCCTGCACACTGTTATTCTGGTAACGGGGGCTACCCGTAAGTTTGTACAGTTGCCTGTGCACTTTATGTAGTGTCGGGTTCATCTATGCCAGGATGGTGGACATATCCCGTAATGTGGTTCCGGACTGGGTGATGTTGATGATACTTAGTGTGAGCCCTTGGGATATAATATAGTTCGAAATATTTTGTATGAGTTTTAAGTTATAATGATGTACCAGTTGTGACTGTTATGTTTTAAGGCAATGATGTATTTGTAAGACTATATGAGTATTCCAAACAATTTTATTGGATAATGATGTGTATTTTGTGAGCAATTGAGCTCTTACGTAATGGTTTTAATGATGGATTAATGACAAAAGGGTTTTATCCATGTTACTTTAAAAGTTATTGAGGTAGTGGTTAGCGTTACCTAGTTGTTTCTATGAATGAAGGGTATAGATTTTTGCTTATAAGGTTCTTCTTTGGGCAGGATGGGGTGTGATGTCTTAGGAGTGGTTGTCTAGCCCTAGTATTTGGGAAGGGGTACTGTTCTCTTTTGCATATGGATGTTAAGTGTACAAGTTACGGATCGAGTTGTTTCGTCTCCGTTTAGTTCCTCTTTATTGGCATAGCCTATGCAAGGTATCGATAGGTGCGTGTTCTATTCTGTTGTGGTAGAGGCATTTAATCTTCCTTCTTCTTGTGTTGGTCCTAGCAAGGACTTTGTTGTTTATAGTTTTGTATCTCCACATAGGAGTTGTGTGTGTCAGCGGGCGAAAGAACTTTTTAGAGTTCTCTCTTTGTTGAGAATCCCAAGTGAGGGTTTGTTCTAGATCGTTTGACTTACCTCCACGGTAGGAGGTGAAGTCTTTGGTTTTGTGGGAATTGTTCCAAGAGGTTATGATTGATACGGCGTGAGACATGACTTGTTTATCGGTGTATACGTTTTCTTAGGATCTTGGAGTTAGCAGTAGTATCTAGTAGTTGTAAATGTGACTCATGTGTGGAGAATAGTTAAACCGTGTGTTATGAACCGTGTGTCTAGAGTTAGGCGTAGGGATTGGTATGTATGTATGCTTGAGGATTAGACCTGAAGACAAGAATGATGTTGGTGTTGAGGTCGGATCGACGACGGGAATGGCTTGGCCAACTATTTCTCTGAGTCAGACTTTCCTTAACATAATATCGGGTCAAAGGTCAACGATCATTGATTTTAGTATGCTCAGTGACAGCTGGAGTTGTGCGTTGTGTATGTGTGGTTGTGCGATCCCATTTTTGAGTGAGTCTCATTTGGGATAGATGGTATTCATTGTACGTGTTTAGGTGACTTGTTGTGGATGGTGGTGTACTTGGTGTGGGACTAAGTGTCCAAAGAGTTTCAGTTGTTGGATCAGTTGATCCTTGAGCAATGCTGATGGGTTGTTTTCCCAGGTACCTGATGGTACATTGGATAGGTTGGATGGCTTACTCGATTTCAGTTGTAGGTGTTCAGTTATGATATAGCTATTAAAGACAGCAATTAACAGAGGTAGTTTTAGGGGTATCTTTGGGATAACGAGTTGAGCTCATATAATGGTTCATGGTTTTGTAACCACTGTTTTGTGGGCCTTAAGGCGTTTGGCGCGGATTGTGTGAGGTACTGCTGATTGGACCTACCGTGTATGGGATCCAATAGCTTTCTGGTGGGATATCTCGTGTGGACCACATTTGTGCGATTTTAGGCATTGGATTGGTTTTAACTGAGGTTGAGTGCTTTTCCTTGATCTCACATGCAGGAATAAAGGATTGAGTGTCATGGTGACTTAGATTGAAGGATTCTTTGCGTGATATGTGTCTTCGTATGGGTTGATTAAAGTTGTCGATTATGGATTCAGTACCAACTAGTGGTATGTTCTGGTTAGAAGGGGTGACGATCCTAATGGTTCCTAAGGATTAGGACTCGGTAGAGTTACGAAGTTTGGTTTGGGGCTTGTGCCTCGTGTGCTTGTAGATGACGGTAGAGAGTTTTGATCCGCATTGCGGTGCCTTTTTTGTTCACTTAGTATTGTGGGGGAAAGGTTACGTGTGACTGTGGTCACTGTTCGGTCGAGGATGCGTCGAATCGCAAGCACAGAGTTGCAAGTAACATGGGACAGGGACTCTTCGTGTTTGGATCTTGAGGTATAGCGTGTTGCGTGGGGTACTTGGAGACGTACTCCGTTTTTGTATCCTTTCATATTTCTCTTGTGAGGTGGATTGATTTCGGGGACGAAATCTTTTGAAGTTGTGGAGATTGTAATGTTACCAATTTTTCCCATTTTCCATTTTCTGGAATTTTTCGATTTTGCGAGGGTATTTTCATCTTTTCCCATGTTGCGCGCTGGACACCGTAGGGTGTGCCGGGTGTGTTCAAGAGTTGGTTGGGGCATTCTACTGAGTTTGGGACTTTTGGAAAATGCATCGGTTGCCATTTCGGCATATTTCTATTTTTCGGACCGGACGGTCCCGTGCGGGACCCGCTACCGGAATTGTCGCGTACGAGGGTGTTATTTAGGTCTATTTGCATATCAATTATTTTTATTTAGCGTGTTTCATGTGGTAATTGTATAGTTTATATGCATATATGTGTGTGTGGTGAAAAAAGAAAAGAAAAGTAAAGTAAAAGAAATTTTTTAGTGGTGGAACTCACCACTATCCCATTTTAATGGCCATAAGGCCATTTAGGCCTCGAATCTCTCTCACTCTCGGCAGCTCTCTCTTCTCCTCTCTATTTCCTTTTTGTTTTTCTTTTTCTCAAGCCTTCAATCTCTGATTAATCTCAAACCGTTGGGGGATTTTTGGTGTCGTTTGCGTCAAATTGGAGAGCTCGGCGAGATCTACGCATTGATATAAGCTATTCATCATTTGGTGCACCCTAGGAATTTCGAACCTAGGGCTTGGATTTAGGCTTTTGGCATCTTTGAGAGGTAGGGGTGTTTAATTCACAATTTCTTGAATTTTTATGAATTATCTTGGTATGGATTGTTGTCTAGCATGCCTATTTGGTTTTGATTATTGAAAAAATTATTTAAATGTTGTATATGGAAGGTTTAATTATGTGTAAATTGATGAGTTATGATTCAAGTATACTTATATGGACTAGAATTCATGTTTTTATGTGATTGCCATGCTAGATTATTGATTAAATGAAAGCATGTGATATTTTTGTGAAAATTCTTGTAAAGCTTGCTAGTGGTTTAAGTTGAATTCATTGTATAATGATAAGTCTTAGCATGAAGCATTCATGCACTTCATTGGGAAGAAATGGGGAAAATGATGTTTTGAAAAGAATGAAGTGGTGTTTTGGGAAAAGTTTTTGAAAATGGGTTTTGGAAAGGAAAATAGGGAGTGACAATGCATCTCATTGCATGACATATTTATTCATAACTCGGTTTATAAATGTGATTTTATAGATTATTTTCTCCCCGGCATAGTATGATCCTGCCTTCGTATTTTCTATTCATTGTTTGGATTCATGGGGTCTCAAGAGGTGTGCCTTAGGTACCTCCTACTGAGCTTTTCGCTCACCCCATTATTTAACATTTTTTAGGTTCAGGAAAAGGAGTGGCGGACGACAATCCACCATAGCTCTTAGAGGGATTTGGGACTTTTGTTTATTGCCTTTTATATGTAATTAGGAACAAAGCTCCATTTGTAAAGTTTAGGCACCATTTGCCAAAGTTGTATATTTTGAACCTTTGTAAAAAACCTTATTTTTGCTTCAAAAAATTGTAAACTTGTTACAATGATAGTTTAACACCTGTAAATCATTTCTTTTGATCATATATTGTGTATGTAAACTTTTTATTTCAAGTGAAAGGAAGATAGTTCTTCATTTATTCATTTTAGCAAATTCAGTAGCTGATTTCAGGGTTCGCAGAGCCATTTTGGTCGACCGAAATGGGTACTTCGATTGACTGATTCATTTCATAGCCTCGAGACTTTGTACTTCGGCCGACCGAAACCCCATTTCGGTCGACCGGTTCAGGAGGTACTTCAGAGGCCATTTCGGCCGATCAAAATTAAGCTGTTAGTGCATCTTTGCTCATTCCTTGGTTCATTTAGAACCCAACCCTTCGAAAGATGATTTAAAGCCTTCATGAAGCTTAGTTAAGGTACAATGATGACGTGTTGACCTACACTTGATGTGGATTGACTTAGGTGTCCTCAGGTTCTTGTAAGGACCCGGTTAACAGTTCGGACTCACGGATTCGAGTCGTTACAGAAACAATTGCAAAAATATACTCGAGGCATATGTATGTATCATGTATCAACCCACGGAGCGGATCGAGTCAACTCCTACCATATCTAACCTATGATAGAGTAAACCTAAAAACAACGGTGCCAATGGCAATGGTATGCCTTAAGATAACTTCACTGCTATCTCCACGAGCCTCAAATGCACTATATCTTCTGGCAAGCCTTCCCGAATCAACCTCGCGAGCCAACATAGGACATATGCTGCGATCCCAACACTGTGCCTATACCACTTACCCAGAAGTCTACGTTTCTTATCATCGGGTATTCCATTCTTCACAGCTTGCACATCATTGAAATACATTCGAGTCCACGACCCAAAAATACATTTCTTCCCACCCTTACCTCTCTCGGGTAACTCGACACCACCCTTCCCAAACTTCGAGCCATAGGTTTTTGCCTCTTCAACCGACTAATGCAACTTAGTGGCCAGTCTTTGCTCCTCCTCGTTCAACACGAGAGTGGCAGGGCTTTCCATCCCTTCAAATGACAGCCCACACAGCTGACACACGTCTTCCAACGTAGTGGTCATTTCCCCCTACGCTGTTACAAACGTATGTGTGATAGTGTTCCATCTCGACGTCAACAACTCAATTGCATCGTGATCTCGAGGCAGTGACAATGTCATGAACAAATGCACAATTTTTAAAACCCTAGCATCATGCAACCTTTGCACCCTCTCTAGCGATGACAATACATGGTCCGTCCATTCATCCCAAGCATTGCTCGGATTATAATTGGATATAATATCAATGAATGAAAAAGGAATGTACCCCATTTTTATATTAAACCGTAACACAGAATTCGCCGACACTGGCAGTTCTGCACCAATCTCTGTTTTCGGCCCCATCAATGCCGCAGCTGCAGATGTGCCACCTTCTTCTACATATCGTTCCGACCGATACCAGAAGAAATCTCTATCCCCAAAAAAGAGAGCTCTGTACCATTCAGATTCCGGTGGTACCACTGGAGGAGGCTCATATTTCTCATAAAGTTCTTTACGAGGGGGCATCTTTTTCGGTGTCACCAAAATTCTCAATACACTTTGAATTTTTAACTAATACAATTTAATAGGCTAATCTACTACGCTCTCTATTATAATAAGTTACCCTTAAAAAAAATTTCACATTTAAACACCATACACCGGACAGGAATCGATGCTCCTTGAAAGATAATCATTACCCACATTTGGCACTTGAAACGACGCCATTAAATGAACCGTTATATCTGCCGTCTTCATTCACAACCTGACTCTATCTCTTCTGCACGCTTCCATTCCCTTCAGCAAGTACACACGCGCACGGGGACTAATTGTAGGGGATCTAACCCATCAAGCTATGTGGTAGGTCCCTCTTCACTCGATTTAGGCTTGAGTCTGGCATCTCCAACAATGTTACGCGCCTCAACTATAACACCGACCATCGTATTGATGAATTACAACTATCGCCGTCTTCGAAAAGATGTGCATTTAATGTAATGGTATTTATACTCGAATCAAAATGACCAAGTCACCCCTATTAAGACCTGGAGGATCATAATGACTGTCCTAGGTAAAGTCTCGAGGGGCTGAAGGATTTTGGTTACGGTTGGAGATTATAAATAAGGACAAAAAAGCATGAAGAAGATGACCTTTTGGTTGATGCTCCATTGTATCTTGTATTTAGATATCACCCATTTTATTTATAATATTGACTTACAGTAAAGAACTCCCACAAACTTAAAAGTTAACAATTCTTTAGGTTAAAAAGCTAGTAATACTTTGTTTGGTACGAAGGAAGATGTGTGGAAAGAAAATATGAATGAATAAACAAACTTCATTTGTTTAGTAAAGATGAGATAAGAAAAAAAATAATAATAGGAGGGATGTGCCATCCTTACTTCTTTAGAAATTTTCATCTATAAAAAAATGGGCGGAAGAAAAATGTACTATTATTGAGTTTTAAATTAAATATTATCCTAAATTACACAAATTTTAAATTATAATATTATAGATATTATATGACATAATGGTCAATTTAAAACTTTGTCTTCCCTTCTTTAATAATGAACATAATAAATTGTAAACTTATTATCTTCTTGAAGAAAAAGAAGGAAAGCCACAATGTCTTGTCTTATGTCTCATCCATTTCTTACTAAGCATAAAACTTAAAATAAAAAAAAGCATAAATAAAATAAAAATATTGTATGAATTCTTTAATAGATTTGTGGACTATGAATTCTTTATTTTTTAATCCATAATCGATTTGAGATTAAAAAATAATCAAATTCGCAAGAATTGGATCGGATCGGTTTCAAGTTAATCAAATGACAACCCCTTATTGGATAATTTGGATTTGGAAATGATGAATTTTCAAATTTTAAACTACATATATTTTTTAATTTTAATTTCAAAGTGTAAATTTAATGTTACCAAACACTATAATTAAGAAGATTCTAGCTCAATCTAACAAAGAAGAAGACTACAAAGATTTATGGCTATATTTATTGAATACAATTTAGATAAGATTCCCTTGATTTTGTCTTTGTATTCATAAATCTCAAAATTATTTTTATCTTATGATTAATAAAAATAACGTAGTACTCCGTAGTATTTTTTTCTTGTTAAACCTCTTGACTTTATTTTATTTATTTATTTGTAAGAATTATAGGTTAACGACACAATCGCTTTCAGTCATAAAACCAATTTTCAATTCACTATTCAATTTCAGTATCCCCTTTATCACCATCACCAAACCCTTCCCTTCCCATTTTCAGACCAACACACCGGCAACAATTGGATCCACCCAACGGCGGAGATGGCTCTATCACGCCGTTCTTCCAATCTCCTAAAACCCCTCACCACCGCCGTATCCTACACCCAATCTCTCCGCCGTCCATTCTCATCGTCTTCCGACGACACCATCACCGTTGAAACCAGTGTCCCCTTCACCAGCCACAAATGCGACCCACCCTCTCGCACGGTCGAGACCTCCCCGAAAGAGCTCATGACCTTCTTCCATGACATGGCGCTGATGCGCCGCATGGAGATCGCTGCGGACTCGCTCTACAAGGCCAAGCTGATCCGAGGGTTCTGCCACCTCTACGACGGCCAGGAGGCGGTCGCCATCGGCATGGAGGCTGCCATCACCAAGAAGGACTGCATCATCACCGCCTATCGCGATCACTGCCTCTTCCTCGGCCGAGGCGGGACCCTCTTTGAGGCCTTCTCCGAGCTGATGGGCCGCCGCGACGGCTGCTCTCGGGGGAAAGGCGGGTCGATGCATTTCTACAAGAAGGACAGTGGGTTCTATGGAGGGCATGGGATCGTTGGGGCTCAGATCCCTTTGGGTTGTGGATTGGCCTTTGCTCAGAAGTATTCCAAGGAAGAGCATGTTACCTTCACGATGTACGGTGACGGCGCGGCGAATCAGGGTCAGTTGTTCGAGGCCCTTAATATGGCTGCGCTTTGGGATCTTCCAGCAATCTTGGTTTGCGAAAACAATCATTGTAAGGACTGAAATATTCATACTTGAATTGAACATATGTTGTGTGACTTTGGGGGTTCATTGTGTTAAATTGAACATATGTTGTGTGTATTTGGGATTAATTGTGTTAAATTGGATTGATGTGGCAGATGGAATGGGGACGGCGGAGTGGAGAGCGGCGAAGAGTCCGGCATACTACAAGAGAGGGGATTATGTTCCTGGTTTGAAGGTGATACTGAGCTGCATTGGTTTTTTTTATTAAATGGAGTTTCTAATGATTTTGTTGCTGCAGTTTTGATATTCTTTTGTCTTTAGTTTGAATTACTCTGTAACGATGATATCTATTTATATGTGATGATATATATTTATATGCATGCACATAGATTGGTACTGTTCTGGTCATTAGCAACTAATTATAGCACATTGATTACTATATCCACATTTACTATTCCCTTTTCACACTAGTTAGTATATCCACATTTACTGGAAATTGATAGTTTGAAAAATCTACAACAATCACATCTATTGCTGCAGAGCATTCAAAAAGGAAAATGGACTATCTTATTATTATTATTTGTTTGTGTGTCTGTGATTGTGTGTGTACAGAAGGAGCATTGTTGTTTATATTTCCATGTATTGCTTTTTTCAATGGTTTATTGTTTGTCATACTATTCACATACTGAAACAGGTAGATGGTATGGATGCTCTTGCTGTGAAACAAGCATGCAAATTTGCTAAGGAGCACGTTTTGAAGAATGGACCCATTGTGAGTGCATTTTTCAGGCGTTTGTGACATTCTGCGGCTTTAATTTTTTATTTTTTATTTTGGTTTTGTGTGCGTATGTGTATTTAATCTGTCTGATAGAATCCGCACTTTCTCTATTCCATTTTGACTTTGTTGTCTTTCTTAATTAGTTTTCCAGTGTTTCATCCTAGCAATTTGCTGGTTAGCTTTTTATATTAACAGGGATTATTTTAGAAGTCCAAAGAGACTTACAATATTAACCTGCCAAGAAAACAAGGGGAGTAATAATAAAAAATGTGTATACTTCTGGTGAGCATCAGAAATAATTATGATTGATTTCTTCACCAATGGAAAGTACATGACAGCTGAGACATAACTGTAGATGCAGTAATCCTCTGACTCTCGATAAATCAGAATAATGCTAGCTGGATGCTTACCTCTTAATACATGCAGGTTGAGATAGGTTTAATTAGTTGTTTTCAGAAGGGATGTTTGACTGCCTGGGAGAGTCATTGTCTTAATTGGTCTAAATTTTCACACCATCAAATTTTGCAACTCATTTGGGGTAGAATGCGTAGCATGAGAAATTGGGATTGTTGTGCTTAGGTGCATTTGCTCATTTTCTCAAATATCTGGACAGTAGCATGTCCCGTGATAGCATATAATAGGAGAGCATAGTGCTTTTCTTGAGATCTATTTAGAATTTCATGAAACCATCACAAGTACCTGTTTTTCTTAAAGCTTGTTCTTCCAGTAATGTTGAGACATGAGAATCAAGTACTTCATTTGACTCAAATTCTATACATGTGATACATGATATTTGATGGAACCGTTTGTGATTTGAGTTTTGACTTAGTATCTTTCTGAACCTTGGCTTCTAGTGTTTTGTCCTCTGTTTTTCTCTTACATCAAATGTTTGATGGATACTGGGAACGAAAATATTAGAAGAGTTTATTTTATATTATTTTATGCTATATTTTTTTACTATTGCATGCTTACTTCAAATATCGGTCATATAACACATTGTTTATGAGTTCAATGGGAAGAGGTGGTCAAAAGATTGAGATTATATAGAACGAGGCATGGCTCAGTTTTATGAGTTAAGAGAATCACAGAGGGTACAAGAGGAAGATGTGGTTCTTACTTCAGTTAGGCAGTGAAAATCAATTTGGATGTTGCTTTTTGTAAAAATACAAGTTGGCTGCTACTGGAATTGTAGCTTGAAACCATGCGGGAGAAATGTTGAGGACTGCTGTGAGTTACTCTGACAAAACCATATATGCCTCCACCGCTAAAGTATTGGTTCTTCATCAAGCTATCCTGTTGGCAGCAAAATTGGGTTTTACCAACTTTATTTTAGAGAGTGATTCTTGAGTGGTGGTTAATGCAGTCAAAAGTTTTGATAATTCTTACCTCTTGGTAATTACTAATGGTTGTCGAGATTTGATGCAATACAATGGAGGCTTTGAAGTTCAGTATATCTCTTACTTGGCAAATGGTGTTGCTCATGCTCTTTTTAAGGCTGCAGTTGAGCAGAAATTCAATGGCGAGATTACGGACGATGTACCTCAACGTGTTCAAGATGTGATTCAATGTGATTGTAATGCTTAATCATGATCAATAAAAGTTTATTTATTTATGACATTATGACCCTAGAGCATAATGATGAAATAGGCTCAAATAGTTGCAGCAAGGCTTTGCTGAGTTGAGGTTTGTTGAATTGCATTGGTTGATCAATTAAAAAGCCAAAAACACAGTGAATATAGGATATTTAGAAATAGATAATACATTCCCATGAAAATTGGATCTGTGCACACTCCCCCTTCTATTTTTTGGTGTCCATTTTGAAGGTTTAGAGAGGCTTCGGGTCATGCTTGGTGAGTAGCGTGTGAAGATTGGAAGGCTGGCGTAATGAGAGTTTAGGGTTGACTTCCTCTGGAATTCGGTGGCGTAAAAAAATGAGATTGTCTTTTTTTTTTTTTTTTTTTTTTTTTTTTTTTTTTTTTTTGTCATTTGATAGTAGATAATGATGATTTTTTTGAGGTCACATGGGAATCCACTATTAGCAGCTTCCTCCCCCTACCCGACAAGGTGGCAACCATATCCATTTTGGGAAAGGAGGGCATTTTTCAGCAAAACGAACAAGAATATTCTTTTAAAATTCGAACAATCTCATTTATGAAAAGGACCTTAAAAACATTGATGATAAAATTGTAAATTTAGTTTTTTTGTGATGGTGCTCAACAAAAATTTGAATCCTGACCGTCAGGGAGAAATTTTGTCATGCTTTTAAGTGGTTAAGTTAAAACCAGTCAGAATTGAGGGGGTGTCCAAATCCACCTGAATTTTTGTTTATACTCATTGTAGGGATGTGCTCGGATATAGTAAAGACAGATGTTTAATTGGGACATGGGCATTCTAAACCAAGGATATGAAATGTGCTTTGTGGTTCTAATAAAATGTGGACCTTAATCCTTGTAGATTTGTATGTTAAATGGATCCACAAATAGCTTTTATATTTTAATGCATTACAAACAGGTGAAACCAAGTTCTGGAAGTTGCATAATATGAAGCTTTTGTACTTGTATATTCCATGTTGCATACATTTCATACAGCAATGCGTAATAGTTTTTGCATATGTCGTATCTCACAGGTGCTTGGAGTAATTTATTGTGAATTTTTAGTACTTTGTTTTTCTGTCGTTTGTATTGAAACAACTAATATTTGTCTTTGCTTATGATGTTGGTGTTCAGATTCTTGAAATGGACACTTACAGGTACCATGGTCACTCTATGTCTGATCCTGGGAGCACCTACCGCACACGTGATGAAATAAGTGGTATTAGACAGGTTGATATATTCTCAATAACAATCTATTATAGACTAAAGGGAATTTTGTGTTAATCTTATGTCTTTACATGTCTCATATGATGATGATGATGATTATTTTTATTAACTCCTATTCTGGATGGATTTTAATACTTCCAGGAGCGAGATCCAATTGAAAGAATAAGAAAGCTGATATTATCTCATGATCTAGCCACTGAAAAAGAGCTCAAGGTATCTAATGACTTTGGATCCTTGAACTAAGTTACAGAATGTAAAATTCTATACTTTGAAATTTAGTTGGGTTACTTTCAAAAAATAAAATAAAATAGAATAAAAATTGGTTGGGTTGAGTTCCTTAAGGAGAATTTATTATTAGCTTTAATTATTTGGATATTTATTCTTCTCTTTGATTTTGAGGGTGTGATGCCAATCATACCTGTGAAGAACTACTGCATAACGAGGGTCTGGCCTTGAATTTTTTCTTTTATTGAATTTTTTTTTTCAGGATATTGAGAAAGACTTGAGGAAACAGGTAGATGAAGCCATTGCTCAAGCCAAGGTGAGAAGCACGCCATATTCTTTATCTTAATTGTTTAGTGGATCTACTGCGACCTAAGAAGCACGGACACGGATACGGGACACGGATACGACACGACACGGACACGGCGACACGGCAAATCCAAAAAAATTAGGACATGGACACGGCGAATAGTATATATATATATATATATCAGCATTAATAATTTTAAAAAAAAAACACTGATATGTTTAGGTTGGAATATATATATATATCACTGATATGTTAGTATATATATATATATATCAGCATCTTTAGGACACGGACACGGCGAATTGTGGCATCTTTAGGTTAGTATATATATATATCAGCATCTTTAGGGTAGTTCAAAACAAAAAATAGAACATATCAGCATTAAAAATTTAAAAAAAAAAAAAAAAAAATCCAGAAAAGTGTGTCTGAGCCGTGTCCGAGCTGTCCGAGCCGTGTCCGATCTGTCTGAGCCGTGTCTGTGCCGTGTCCAAGCCGTGTCCGAGCCGTGTCCGAGCTGTGTCCGAAAATTAAAAAAAATAAAAAAATTCCAGACACGTTTTTTGGCGTGTCCGACACTTGTCGGGGCATGTCCGACGCGTGTCTGTGTCCGACACGTGTCGGACACGGATTCTTCGCCCATTTTGGAGTGTCCGTGCTTCCTAGACTGCGACACTTTGAAAAGCTTGCTTTTTATTTTTATTTCTGTTACTGGTCATGGACATATTTTTCCCCCCTATTACAGGAAAGCCCGATGCCAGATCCTTCTGAACTCTTTACCAATGTATATGCGAAAGGCTATGGAGTTGAGGTAGATTTTTTTTCCCCTGTGAATTGGCTAATCATCTAGATTGCACTTCAAAATGCTATTATTGGTATTGCTAATGACATCTATAATCTAACAATGCAAAATCCACAATGATCTTTTTCATGTGTAAATTGATATGTTTCCGCAACATGTATCTTACCTGAATGTACATTACTTGATACTTGTATTACTTTAATTTTCTTAATAAAATGTCGGAAAATGAAAAAAAAAAAAAAAAAAAAAAAAAAAAAAAAAAAAAAAAAAAAAAAAAAAAAAAACATTTTTCTAACGATAATTAAGACAGGGATGGGGTGAGTCTATTATTTGGGGTGGAGAGTATTTGTGTGTCCTTTCTACAATCACTCCCCCTTCCCTGGAGTGGGACATGTGAATGATGGGGTGGGGGGCAGGGAAACCATGTCTCCTGTAGAATGCCTCCTAGTGCTCATCTCTTACTCCGTATACTCAATCCACAGACTCCAGTAGTGTCAGTTGACACTGGAAATTTGTAAGGGGACTAGGTCAACATATAGAAAAATTATTGTTTTTTCTATACATGATTCCTCTAAAATCTTTGACAAAGGTCAAGAACAAATTTGAACCTCTCTCACCCTCCTTCCCTCCCTCCTTTTTCCCCAAGATAAAAATCTCATTTTTATTGAAAGCCTACAATTTGAATTCATGCACTTGCCTTTTACCAACCCATTGACCTTAAGAGTGTGATGGTTGCGAGAGGAAATCCATTCATATATTGGAAATGATTCTTTGGAAAGCATCATCAATTTTGCTGTTTGTTTACTTTCTATTTGAAAATTTTCTTGTCTTCAACTCTAGAAAATAGATGTTTATATTTTTTTGTTATCATAAAGTTAAAAAAATAATATTTTGTTCAGGAGTTGTATGACCCCCCATTGAACTAAAACTCATGAAAATTCTGGCTCAACCCGCTTTCTGTCAAAGTAGCAGTGTTGTTAAATTAAAATAAGTTCATAAAATTCTCCATAATTGTTGAATCTAGAAACCAAAGTCCATCCCAGATTATGATAGTACATGTTAAACTATAAACTATCCTGCGAAACTTCTCAGCAACTCAAGGATGAGTAGTCCTGATGGAAATAAAATAAGCAAAGAATGAAGCATTTCTGTGTTTATGAAACAAGAAATCCTAACCTGTTGAAATGTGGAACCAGGTTGTATGTGTTAGATTAGATTAGACTCCATTTTGAAACCCTTAAAAGCAGGGGAAACAGAAGATAAACCTGCAAAGGTTAGAAAGGTCCCCAAAAATGAGGCACATTTTTTGGTCAAAGAGCATCCACCTCCCAATTCGCTGACATATGTGGCTTCAGTTCAAGTGATACTCAGGGAGTGAGGAGAACTTGATAATCTCTCACTTTCAGAATTGAAAATTAAAAATTAAAAAGTTTGTACTTTTGATTATATTTCCTTTAGATTGCAACTTTTCTTAACCAGGATATATAGTACATCACCTAGTGTATTTCTTATATACAAGCGGTGTTAGGAAGGGAAAAATAAGATAAACTAGGAAGCACAAACCCTTCTCAAACGGATGCCATAGCAGTGTCGGACACGCTTGGGACATGACTTGAAGTGTCTTGCAAATGAGACATGGCATGCATTTGGGACACTTTCAGGAGGTGGCAGGGTAGCTTTGCAAGTAGTTTTTTAGTAGAATGGGATTTCAGTATAATTTTAAAATATATTATGCATTATTTAAAATATAATATAAAATTTTAAAAAAACAAACTGGTGATTTTATTCACAAGAAAGTGGATAAAATGAGTAAGAATTATTATTTTGTTGTTGTATATAACAATATATTTTATATTTTATTTTTTTTCCCCTTAAGAATTGTCTTATTGTCATTTCCATATCTCATGTCATACCATTGGCCCGTGTGCATATCTGTGCCTCCTAAAAGATAAATTTAATGTTTGGCCAAAGCAAAGATTTTTTCATGTATTTCTCTTTATTGCGGTAGAGGGCATTGTTGTTATTACCAACAATCCGCCATAATATTCATTTGCGGGAGGCCAAACTAGTTATTATTGAATTAAAAATTATATAATTTATGAAATAATTGTAATGAATTTTTCCTTACAATATAAGTCTTTATATATATTCGTAAGAGCATGTCTAAAATGAGGAAACTCAAGTGTATATTTGCGTTAGAGGGCATTGTTGTTATTACTAACATTCCACCATAATATTTGTTGAGCTTTATTCTTGTAGTTGTTAGATCTAAAGATTGACCTCACAGCCTTGCAACCCAATGGTTAAAAGGGGGCAATCTTAGTGAGAGCTCCCTCGTTGTAATTTTTATTTTTTTCCTAGTTGGTATTCACACACACTTGTTTGTTCTGAGACTTGAACCTCTGACTTCCCTTGGGGAAGTAAGAGGTGATACCGCTAGGCCACTGGCTCGTTGGTTCCCTTGTTATAATTGTTTCCCAATTTTACTATAACCTAAGACACGAGAGACATATAATGGCACGACCTAAAAAGAATAGGAATACAAACTTAATTAAATAGAGATGGGTAGACTGATACGATAAAGGAAAAAAACTGGAGAATAACACGCTGACGACAAATAAATAAAACACTATCAGGTGTTGAGCATCCATTTTTCTTTTCCATATCTGACTAGAGCATTGATAATATTGTTGCAAGGACTTTTGCAATAAAGAACCTTGTTTATTGTAACCTCAATTAGATTTTCTAAAGCAAGAGTAAAAAGTTTACTTTGGAGCGGTCACATGTAATTTTCTTTTTCAAGCTCACCATTAATATCTATTAATACGGACCCAAAAATAAAGTTTTGGGTAAAAATCGGCGGTTCCCCCCATTACCAGTCAAGAATGGTCAATCTATATTGATGATATAGATCGAAGTGGTATTGGTGTTCAGATTGGTCCTTGGCTTCTTCAATATAAATTTTCTAGTTGCTTATACGAAGAAATGGTTTGTTCTTTATGGCCTATTATATTAAATGTTTTCTTCTGGTTTTCTGTTGCAGTCGTTTGGAGCAGATAGGAAAG
Source organism: Cornus florida (assembly GCF_030987335.1). Taxonomy (NCBI): domain Eukaryota; kingdom Viridiplantae; phylum Streptophyta; class Magnoliopsida; order Cornales; family Cornaceae; genus Cornus; species Cornus florida. Next base: position 22,211,873 of record NW_026775574.1, read on the forward strand.
AAGTCAGAGCTGTGCTTCCTTAAAGAAAAAAGCCCCCGGGGAAAGATTCTAACCTGTATGCGGATCAACAAAAAGTAGTTTAGGGAGAAATTTGAAGAATAAAAGTTGTACTGAAATTTTTTCATCCCTTCCTCGCCGTCGTTTTTTTTCTCCCCTCTTGATTTATAGAAGATGGTACCATTTTCTGGTATGGTCAGACTTTTACATTTTGGCGGTGCAGGTATAGTTTGGGGGCACAATGGCCAATTCTGTGTATGAATTTGTTGAAAACGGCTCCTTTTGTGCTTCTTTGAATAAATGCTTTGATATATAGTGTGATTTTTAGCGTAAAATGCTGCAACATTTAGTATTATACTGAAGTTTGCATTCCACACAAAAATTTCGTAAACCACAATTATTTTTTTGTGCATATGCAGGATTATTTTTGCCTTGGCTTTTGTGTTTGCATTGCATGCCATCTATGAGTTGCTCGCAAATTTTGGCTCTACACAGTGTGTGTGCAGTATTTTTGAATAAGCTCGCATTTTTCCTTTTGCCTCTCCATCGGTTCCACAGATGTAAAAATGTTGTTGATTAGTTTTCATGATTGTGAAGTGCTACGGCCCTCTTTTCTGATTCCACATCTCTTGATTAAGTGATAACCAATGGACTCTGGATGCCTTGTAAGTTGTTACAATGAAGAGTTTGTTCAGTGTATGAGGTTCGGCTGCATCGACTCGATTCAGTGCTGCATCGAGTCGATTCAGTGCACGAGGTTTGATTGTTTATTTTGTTTTTGTTTCGAACACGTGACCCTCAAGTCAGAATTGCATGCAAACTATATGTACGAGTAAAGCTTGAAAAAAAAAAAGAAGGTATGCTGTAAGTAACAACTAGATATATCTGAATTCGGATGATGTTAAATACGAAAAATGTGAAGGCGTCATCCTTACTTACATAACATGCACAAAATTCTCGGTATTATTGTGTTAAATGGAGTTGTTAAAATGAATTTTCATTGGCCAATATAGGCTTGTATAGTAAAAAGTGTTTCTAAGTTGTCAAAGTCCCAAAATGCATTTAAGAAGCACTTGTAAAGGATTGCTCTGGCTTATTTCATATTATCAATTTATTTTTGTCTTATCACAAGTACTTACCAATTACCATACATATAAATTTCCGGGGAAAGAAAAGAAAGTACTTGCATACAAACAAATAAATTTGCTTAAGAATAAAAAAATGAAAATTTAATGGTGAGACAAAAATTCTTTTGGATGATTCAAATAACATAACGGGAGATCATGAAAAATATATTAATTGCGAAAATTGATAAGTTTTATGTAATTTTTTTTTTTTTACTTATAATTAAATTTGAGTATGAGAAAAATAATTAGGAGAATTAAATGAGTAGATACGTGTGTAATGAGACGATAAAAAGCTTATTAATTAGGATAATTAAATTTGAGTATGAGAAAAATAATTTTATATAAAATAGGGTAAAATGCATAAAACCTACTTCAATTATGTCCATTTGAGCCGGAAACCCCCCTCGATTACTAAATTGGCAAAAAATTTCCTGAATTTATGACTTTTGTTGCAATTTACCTCATCAGGTAACTGGCATACGAATTTTACACACTTGTGTCCCTCACGTGACTACCCAAATTTAATTAAATGATCATACAACCTTTATGAAAATAAAAGACCATAGTACCCTTATATTAAATGACAATTACCCTTTTGTCTCTATATATACATTCATATGGCTAACATGTATGTCCATCTTCTTCATTATGCAGATAAATACTATCAATAAAAATTATAGCTCTGTACACATTATCCATATTCATGGCAACGTTACATCTTCCATATGAACCCCTTGAATCACTAGAACTGATTGACGAAATCCAATCACAAGCAAACCCAATTGCAAAATTCTCAACCTCTCGCCAAACCCAATCGAAAGATTTGATTCACAGAATCATCGCAAACAGACCAAATCGCGAAACCCCATCAATTGGTAAATAACTTTTAGTTCAAAAACACCATGGTTCAAGATCAAATTATATTGAAAGAACCACGGATTTAGCTGAGTTCTCCAGCAAAATCAAGATTGAAAAGACGAAAGAAAGTGTCCAGAATTTTCCGTGGTCGTGGGTCTCGTCATCTAAACACCATCACATATTGTGATGGCCACCCCAATTACCAGATAGCCATCCCGATTACCAGATAGCCATCCCGATTATCAAGCCTTTATTGTTGTTAGTTGAGCCTTCAGCCGTTGTCACCACCAGAAATAGATGGTGGAGAGATAGAGATTGTGGTGTCGGCCCAAAAAAAAAAAAAAAGGGATTAAGTTGATGAGCTTTGATAGTTGTGAAGTTTCTGAGGTGTCCAATTTTAATTGGTGCTTGTGATTACACTGGTCCATGTATTTAGTCAATTTTATAATAATAACTTAAGGTTACAAGACAATGGTTTATTTAAAGTGGCAAAAGGTCTTTTTCAACTTTCCGGCGATAGAAGTGGACCGGAAAACCTTACCTGTTCTTTGACTGCACAAAATTCATAGTTGAAGGGGTTATTTGTAGTTCTAGAAGATTAGTTGCACTTGATTCATAGTTAAAAAGGGTTTATTGTAATTATCCTATAAAAAAAAATATCAAAAGTAAAATAACTCAATGAAATAATAATATATTCCTCTTTATTTCTCCTATCATTTTAAGGCAATCTCCTTTCAGAACTCAAAGTGGGGCGGTCCGGATTGCCGCGAAACTTTAGATAGAAAAAAAATAATAATAATAATAATGATTTTTTTTTTTTTTTTTCTAGAATAAACAATAATTTTCATTAAATTAAAAGATTTAATTATAATAAAGAAATATAAATAAACAGGACAGTGGAGGCTTTTCCTTCTCTGTTCCTGCTTTGTTTTATGTGGAATAGTGGTGAATTAAAAGCGAGATGTGGACAAACGACACCGTCTGACAGGTAGCACCATTGATATGGACTTATGGAGTGTCGTTTAGCAGTTTTTTTGTTTGTTTATCAAAACTCGTGACATTACACCATTTTGGTCAGAGAGTCCAACGCCACCAACTTCCCCAACTTCTCACCCCCCAAATATTCTCACTATCTATCAATGGGGCCATTCTCAATTAACCATTAGGGTTTTCCAAACTCCTAAAATAGTTGTTGTTGTATGAATTGTTTTCATTGTCAACTTCCACTGTTTGTTGGCAATACATACATACATACATATAATAAAGGATGTATTCGATTGTACATAAATATATATATGTATGATAATGTTTTGTTTTTTTTCACTCACGTAAATTCAATTTGATACGTTATGCGGGAATAGGCTTAGAAAATTGTTTGAGAGAGGATAATAAGTAATCTTTTAGTAAATTTAGTGGGGGTAATAGTGAAATTTTAACAGTATATATAACAAAATGAAAAAAGAAGAAGAAAAATGAGAGTGGTATTGTTACTGCACTTCTAAAGCTACAAGAAATTTAAATGACACCGGTTAGAAATTGGAACTCCTAGAAAAATCTCTTCTTTTACTTTCTTTTCAGTTTTGGCTCTAATTTGATCGTCCGAGACCCTTAAGCTAATACAACACTGGTGCCTCTCCAATTATTTCTTCCCTTCCCTTGCAGGTTTCAGGTCATAGCAGAATTTTGCATCAATAGGTATAATACTGAACTAATAATAATAATAATACACATTAAAATATATTTAATAAATCTTAAAAGTTTAACTAAACATATACAAATTCGTAATACTGCTTTTAGACCGGACTCAAAAATTTAACTTTCTTTTTCCTATTTTTGAAAATGAGAGTTCATATTCCAAGTAATGTCCATCAATAAATATATACCTTGTTATATCTATATTATAATTCTTATTTGAATTTTAATCTGTCATTTTTTTATTTTTATTTTATATATATATCATTGTAAATGTAAGAAAATGTCAGAGAGTGTAAGTGTGCATGTGATTTATATGTCAACTTGCCAGTGGCCACCTGCGAAAATAAGTTGTCATAGTCTTTGTGCTACTTGAAATCTTTTGGATAATTTGGGTTAAAAAGGGAGAGTGGTGCTAATTTTCATAGCCTTCTTCATGTGTTGGATCCAAGAGTGTGTCCTTTTATGGGTTTTTTTTATCAACTCAAACTCATGTGAAAGTGTCCTTATGAGGACTTTTTGTTAAAAAAAGTGATTTTGCGATAAGTCTCTAGGTTGGATTCACACCATCACCAATGGACGTTATTAGCCCATTTCAAAGTGGATGTTGAGTTTTTTGAGGCGACAATTGTGTTCACACTATATCTAATGACTCATAATTATCTCATAATGTATCATTGACTGTCAATTTTTTTCATTTTTTATTTTTTATATGTAAGATTGTGACGAAACAAAATTTGCTTTTATGAGTTACTAGAAAAAGAAAACAAATAATTAAAATTTTTTTTTTTTGGAAAATACCAATATAGTGGTTTCTGTTTTTTATTTTTTATTTGGATAAATTACACTGACCTCTCAGGTTTGGATAAATTATACACAAATAGAGCGTTTGATCTTTATTACTTTGACTTCCAAAAAAATGTAAAATGTTTTTCATACCCTTATATAATTTGATAATAATTGCATAAAAAAAATCTGTCAAACAAAAACTCTATTACCCTTTTCTTCCTTTCTTGTAAGCACTAAATTACCCTATATTTTTTATTTGAAAAAAAAAAACTAATCAAATATAATTAACCAAAAAAAAATCAATATTTTTATAAAATACAATATGAAGTTGGTATGAAAATTGATACTTTGCATTTTAATGACATTTTATTGTATTTTTGTCATTTCATGTCAAAATATAAGGAAGAGGTGTCGTTTAGCACAAGGGAAGGACAACTTAGTCATTTTTTGAAATTTTATTAATGTCAAAGGGTGTCGTTGACGACATGCCAAATTTAATGGAAGGTTAAAGCAATAAAGGTCAAACATTCTATTTGTATGTAATTTGCCAAAACCTCATAAAACAACAGTATAATTTACCTCTTTTATTTTCGTAAAAACATTAAAAGGCATTATTATCAAAATTTTAATATTACGTTTGAAAGTAACGAATCAACGCATTCCTTCCCGAACATAGTATAATTGTTTTTTTTTTTTAAAAAAAAAAACTCGAATTAATGCTTTGTTTTTTAAACAGCTCCCCTTCCAAACTCCTTCACCTAAAATTTAGATCCTGATGTCTGTTGTAGAGTGACAAAGTTACATTTAATTATAGAGGAATGATTATATTTTCAGCCACAAAATAAAGTTTGAACCAATTAATTAAAAATTAAACAAATTGTTGAACTGATGGACTGACACAGACAATCACACCATCCCAACTTCTTCCGACTTAAAAAAACACACCCTGCCTAATATTGGTTGTTTGCCAAACGAGGCTTTGGACCAATAAACCATGTGCCCTTATAAAAATGGCAAGTTGGTGCCTAGATTCTCATTCAAACCAATTTTAAACTTGCAACTTCTCCACTTGACTCTGTATTTTAATTCTCAATTTTCAGTTTGCACTGGTTGTTTAGGGAATGAGCGGGTCTGAATTATAAAAAGTTGAAAAGCCAACTAATTCGCACCCGTCCACAGAGTTATCACAATCCACCCCCCATTTGTAACGACCCACTCCATCACATGGTATGATATTGTCCGCTTTAGGTCTGAACCCGCACGGTTTTGTTCTTAGAGTTTATCCAAAAGGCCTCATACCAATTGAAGGGACACACCTACATATAAACACTTCACCTTTCCCTTTCCTAGGCAATGTGGGATTATACACCCGTAACTCGTCAGTATAATAGCTTGTCAGTGTCTCGCACCCGTCCACAGGATCATTACACATGTACTGTTCAATTTTTAAGAAAAGGGATTATATCAAGTGGGCTAATGGACTGTCTTTATTTGAGAGGTTGTGAAAGCATAATCATGATTCAATGACTAACAACGTGATCGACAGAGTAAGGTCCTGCTTGGTTCACATTTTTTATTTGGGGGTTTTGTTTTAATAAAAAACAAAATAAGTACTTTGTTATAAAGTATTTTAAATAGTAATCGAAAGTCGTTCATTTGTTGTAAGATTTGTAAAAGTAAAAACATAGAAACTTGTTTGGTGTAAAAAGAGGGTTGCAAGTCTTTTTCAAATTTTTATCATTCATGGCTACAAGACCGTTCTTACAATGCTGAAATATATAAAAATTGCATTGTGCAAAATAAAATAATTTTTGCCAAACACGTTTTTTTAAATGTTGACAAAAACAAAACATAGACCAAATAGTGCCTAAGTTTAGTAATATATATATATATATATATATATATATATATATACATATTGAATTGTTCGCCCATCTCTTATGGAAAATAAATACCAATTAAAAATCCTTTCTCATTTTAATTTTCATTTTAATTTTTTTTTTTTACACATGTTAAAGATCAAATTTCACTAAATAGGCATTTGATACTTAGGTTTTGCCACTTATCAAATAAATAAATATATATATATATATACTAAATTATAAACCCTAAACCTTAAAAAGACTAAATTTCACTAATTAGTTAAATTAGTCGATGCATGAAGTATGAACACTCAAGCCTCACGTGGCAAATTAAAGTTTAATTGGAGATGTATGGTTATCATTTGCTAATTTCTAATTTTGTTTGGTTGTTCAAATGTCATAGCAATTTGAAGTCAACTTAGTAACTTACACACAAAGCTAAAGTGTGGATGATATTAATTCCCAATTTTATCAATTTTGACTTTTTTTATTTATTTTATTTTATTTATAGTGCATTTGAATTAAGGAAGGTGAAAGCAAATGAAAATAAAAGATAACTTATGCCATGTTTAATTTAAAAATGAAAAGGCAAATAACTTTTAAGAAGATAAGGAGGAATTAACTTTTTGCAAGTAAAAGGAATTAAAATAAATGATAGTCCTTTTTGACATCTTTTTTGTTTTATTTTATTTAAAACAAATGTTGTCTTTCGAAAATCAAATAATGTTTTGTAATCTAATATGTAAAACATTTTTATAAAAATAGAGTTAAGTACTGAATGATACATCTTTAATTTCACAATCATAAGTAATAATCACAATAATTTTGTAATTTTGACAAATTGGTATTAATATTACAAATATATATATATTATTGAGTTATCTTTTTTCTCAACAGACAATAAATATTTTCAAACTTCTTTTTTTTTGGTAAGTACTGTAGAAATTTTCAAACTTGTATTGGAATTTAAGACACCAAAACAATTACAGCTCTCAGTGATATCATGACATAAGGCATTTTCTTTTGGAGTAATAATAATATTTTGTCCTAATTCCAGTGTCATTTATTATTTTTTTTTAATGGCTTCAGAAAGTACAACTTAATTACGGAGTACCAAAAACATAAAAATACAAAAAAAGAAAAGAGTAGAATAATAAATAGAGACAGAAGGTCCAGATGGGCTGGTTGATTCGAGAAATGGGGAGCACGTGACCACGTGGCAGAGGGCCCACCGATGTAGGTTGCAGTGCCGTGCCAGCAGACTGATCATCGCAGCCGTCAACATCAGTGACAGCTGGCCGACTGATTAAACAACTGGCATTGCACTACTCGACCAAATGTATAGTAGTAGTGCCTTTACTTGTCAGATTATTGATTACCTCACCCATACCCCAGCTTGCCAGCTCATCCCCCGCCACTTCTTTAACCGCCACCTGGCACCAATTGCTCCACTTCAAATATATATATATATATATATATCTTATCTTTTAGTAATTTATTTATTTATTTTGAGTTGGCAGTTACAAGTTAGCAAAGCTTACTCTAATTCCAAACTTGGCTTTTATATTTACTCCCCACTTTTCTAAAAAAAAGATTTAATTAAAAAATATATTATTATTTTTTTATTTCATAAAGGAAGAGTAAATTTAAAAAGTCATTTCCTACTGTTGTTAATGTGGATTAATAATAAATTAATATGTGATTTTTAATTACCAAATCAAAGATGGTAGATAGATATTCAGTTACCAAATCAGAGATAGTGATTTGATTACCATTTTTTATTTGGTAATTAAAATAGGATGTGTCCATTTATTATTAGTCCACATCGGTGAGTATGTTTTAAATTCTACTAGTGAGGACCTAAGAGCATTTCTAACAGTATGTTAAAATACTCTTTTGTGTAAAATATACACTGCCACCTATGATGTGTAAATTTTTTTCATCTTAGATATATTGCCACATCACCAATCAATATATTTCCTTTTTCATCCCTCTTTTTCATTCCATTAAAGAATCAACCATATACTATTAAGTAGGTTTCTAAAAATTATGTGGGGTTCTAGTATGAGATATATTTTTACACAAAATATATAAAATAACTGTTAGAGCTAAAATTAAATAATTCAAAATTTTTGTGTAAATCCATTGTAGCACATCAGATTTACAAAAAAAAAAATATATGCACGACGGTTGGAGATGCTCTAAGTATTGTCCTATATAAAATGATCAAAAAGGTTAAAAACTAGTAAAGAAAAAAAAAGTAGTGATACTTACATCGAACACGGTAGTGAATTGTCTAATCAAATAATTTTTAATTGGTTATTTATATTAAATATAACCGCGTGCAGAATTTCACTTCCTTATTTGTTATATAATTGACCAATTAAAAAAATAGGCCTAACAATTCCATTACAGTTATTCCATATAAGAATCATTTTCCCAAAAAAAAAAAAACAAGTGTTTAATATATCACATTTTGGTCTATTTGATAGAGGTTGACTATTTTCATATTAACATTTGAATTTTTATTCTTACAGGTTTTCGAAAAGTGTTATATTCTTACAGTTGAGAATATGAACGTTAGACGATTAACTAAGCAATGCTGTCATAGTAAATGAAATGAATTCATATATATTTTTGACTTTTTTTTTTTTTTCTACGGAATATAATAACTTAATCAAATATCAATAAAACAAAATCAAATGAAATCAAAGAGATCCATTAGATATTTACTAGTGGCATTATTTAATATGACTTTTGTTTTACCGCCCTTATATTATATTAACGGGTTATTCATGGTGATCATCTTTGCCTTTTTTTTTGTTTATTCTTTCCTATTACATGTTATGTCTTTTATATTTAATTTCTTAAAATCATTTTTAATAAGTTTTATTGAAGCAAGTGGGTCATCATATATAGCATTGGCTATTAAATATCCTGCAAATCTTTAGTTGCTTCTCTAATTATAATTTATTCTCACAATGATTAATATTGTATTTTTTTAATAAGCATTAGTTTATTGATACACTTTATCACTAGGTCAGAATTGTAAATCTAACAGTTTTTTTTTTTTTTTTTTTGGTGGTATTCATACACACATATCTCTATTAAAAGTCAAACCTTTAATACCTCTCTAAGAATTAGGGATATGATACAACTAAATCATTAATCTATTAATAATTCGAATAAATTTATATGGCTCTCGTCAAACTCAGACATTGGGGTAATACCATGAAGAGGTTGAATAATTTCCATTATCATAGTAAAGTCATAATCTAGTTTTGGTCTTCACAGATTTAAGCTCTTACATTGTATTGTATAATGTCACCACTCTCAAATTCAAACTCTCAATAATCCCAACTTTAATCATACCACCAAATAATAATTTTTTATTTTATTTTTTAAAGTGCAAACATCGAATTTGAATAGTCAAATTGTCTTGTAATTAATTTAAATGGTGACTATTCAATTTTCGATGAGCGTCCAAATGCAATGGTTCAACATCTCATAAATTGTTGATAACATTCTTACCATGATTTTACATTAAAATCAAAACAAATTTCAAGTCCTAAAGATTTAAAGCAGACAGTTGTTTTCAACTGTAATTAATTTTATTATTGTAGATATATACACTATATATATATGGTATATATTTGGTAGGAAAATAATTTTAAATTCGATGAGTTGTAATGAATTGTTCAACAAAATAGTTTTGATTGGTTAAGTATGTATAATATAAGGAAGTGGGATGTAAAGGTGACCGTGATTGGTTAAGTATGAATAATATAAGGAAGTGGGATGTAAAGGTGACCGATTAATGTTATTCGGTCAAGAAATTCTCCTTAACAGATCCGTCTATGTATCACAACTATGTTTGGTTGTTAAACAATTTGTTGTTAATAAATGGGGTCTCTTATCTACCTGCATGGAGAAAATTTTTGGGTCGCCAGTTGCACCGTGTAACGGGCGCATTTGGACTGTCCGTATAATACCCGTGTATGTAAAACAAGCACGATAAAGAACGGTCAGATGCGTCCGTTATATGGTGCAATGGGCGTAACAATGTTACCAAGCAAAGTGAATTTTTTTTAAGAGTAACTTCAAGAGATCAATTTGAACGCCCAATCTCTAAGAGGTGAAGTGAGAGTCTTGTCATTAAGCTATCATCTTAAAATTTCATTTAAAGCATATAACACATAATTGTAAATATGCATATTAGTATCAACATAATAATGTTTATGCAATTTAATGGAAATAATAACAAGAAGAAGAAGTCAAGATTAAACAATTTTCACAATAATACTAACATTGAAACCTAAAGTAACCTGTTTTTTCAATCCTTTTCCACTACACTTTAGCATCACTAGTGAATCATTCTAATATCAACCACTCAAGTAGTGCAATTCAATCCTTTACAATGTCACTTCAACATCATTTATATATATCACTCAAGATGTTCATACAATTCAATAAATTGAATTTCAAATAGTGTAAAGTTTAAATTTCAAATAGTGTAAAGTTTAACTTGTATAAATGAATTTATATGCATTGTGTCTCAACTCACAAGCAAATTCTATGACAAAGACCACAACACAAAAGAAACAACTTAGAAAAAGAAACAACTTTTGAAGTGGCACAACCTTATGTACTAAGCAAATACTATATAATTGCAACTACCAACTATATAAACCTAACAACAACAAAAGAACATGTCACAAACACATACAGTGCACATATCCCACATTTTATAGTGACTAATTTAATTGCAAAGTGCAACTACTACTCTATGTACATCTACAATTATATGGTACATACTAACATATAATTATATTTTTTTTATTCAAACTTTACATTAACAATTGGAATGACGAACTTTGAGTTCTAAAATAAATGAATTGGAAAAGATATATTCTTTGATTTCGGAGTACGTCGATAATACGGTTGTTTATTGATTAGGGTACTATATAGTAAATATTTTAAAATATTAGATATTTTCTTTGACTGAGAATTATGTAAGTGGAGAGGTGGTGTCATGTGGTGAGGCCCATACTTCCTCTCACATATGTTTGATATGATGTATCATGGTTTATTATTGGAATGAATAAAGAGTAATGATAGAAAATTTGACAATTGAACAAATTTAAAATAATTATTAGGCGTGAGTTCCACTAGCGAGTCACCATAATAACTACATCAGTGGTGAGACTTAGGCCTGCCTCACTAACAGATCCATTCGTGAATTCTAATAGCCGAGTCACTGTAATAAGGAAGCATTAATGATGGGACTCATGGCTCACTCACAAGAGTAAGGAGAATACATTTGGTGTGCCCCGTGCCTCATACATCGGCCTATCAGAACCGTCCGTTTCCGTATATGTTGTGCACGGGCGACTCTAATGTGCATGTGCCTGATGTACGATGCACATAGCACACCGAATACTTCTTCAAAATAGATCCATTCGGGTTTGTCTACAGTCTCCAAATCATTTTCCGCTAATAAAACTAAAAATGGAATTAATCTGACCGAATTACAAATTCCAAAAAACTGTGCTGATTTCATGGTATTTAAAATTTACTTTAACTAAAATTGGCAAGTTACGGAGTATTCAATTTGATTTACATTTTAATTCTTAAATTCCAATTTACTCGAAACATACAACTAAGATTTTAATTTAAATTAAATTTGATTTACATTTTAATTCTTAAATTCCAATTTACTCGAAACATACAACTGAGATTTTAATTTAAATCCAATCATTTTTACTTTTTCCAATATATATATTTTTAGTTAAATACTTTTTCCAATAATTGGTCTCAAGCAAGTGTAAAAAATTCAACTCACAACCCTCCACACGCGATTCCAAGGCGCGTGTAATAAAAACCACAGCGCACAGTATACTCTCTCTTTCTATGCTTGCAGTTTGCCTCTCTGTATAAAACCGCCCCTGCCTTCCACCATAACTCACTGAAGAGAGAGAAAGTAAGAGGAGGAGGAGAGGGAGAATATAAAATCTTACTTAACTCACACATATTCTTACTCACTTTCTCTCTCTATATCTCTTATATTTCTCACTCTCTGTTATATAACGGAAAACCGTGTTTGGTTTGAAGGAAAATAGCAACACGGTGTTTACATTTATATACATATGTATTGACATTTCTACGTACTTAATAGTCCCTTAAACCCTTTCTCTCTCTAGAACTATCCATTTCTCTTTCCTTCTTTCCTTTTCAATACAATGCAATAACAACATCAATATATAAGTTCACATCTCAAGACCAGAGCAATTGTTTTCAAGAACCCAAAACCTCACCGTCTGAATCAGACGGTCACAATGCTTTTTCATTTTCGTTCTCGCTTTCGATCAATCTCTGCCCTTCTTTTCCTCTACTGTGTATGTTTATGGCCGTTGATGTGTCTTGGAATTCGCACCTTCCCCAACTCCGGCGAGGGGGCGGAATCGGTGTTTCGCAGACTGTCCCGGTTCGCCGAGGCGCCGGAGTACCGTAACGGCGTGGGCTGCCCCGTGTCGTCCAACACCGAATCGGTGTCGTCGTGTGACCCGTCGCTGGTTCACGTCGCGATGACTCTTGACTCCGAGTACCTCCGGGGGTCCGTGGCGGCGGTCCACTCCGTCCTCCGCCACGCGTCCTGCCCGGAGAACGTGTTCTTCCACTTCATCGCCGCCGAGTTCGACGCGGTGAGTCCCCGAATCCTGACCCGGCTCGTCCGATCCACGTTCCCGTCGCTCAACTTCAAGGTCTACATCTTCCGGGAAGACACCGTCATCAACCTCATCTCGTCGTCGATCCGCCAAGCCCTGGAAAACCCGCTCAACTACGCCCGGAACTACCTCGGCGACATTCTTGACCACTGTGTCAACCGAGTCATCTACCTCGACTCGGACGTCATCCTCGTCGACGACATACACCGGCTCTGGAACATCACGCTGACCGGGTCACGGGTCATCGGAGCACCCGAGTACTGCAACGCCAACTTCACAAAGTACTTCACGGACTCGTTCTGGTCCGACCCGGTGCTCTGCCGGGTATTCGGGTGGAGGAACCCGTGTTATTTCAACACGGGCGTGATGGTAATGGATCTGGGGAAATGGAGGGAAGGGAATTACCGGAGGAAAATCGAGAACTGGATGGAATTGCAGAGGAAAAGGAGGATCTATGAATTGGGTTCATTGCCTCCGTTTTTGCTGGTGTTTGGTGGCAACATCGAGGCCGTTGATCACAGATGGAATCAACATGGGCTTGGTGGGGACAATGTGAAGGGGAGCTGTAGGTCTCTGCATCCGGGTCCAGTGAGCTTGCTTCACTGGAGTGGGAAGGGGAAGCCTTGGGTTAGGCTTGATCAGAATAAACCGTGTCCGTTGGATTATCTCTGGGGACCGTATGATCTATACAAGCACAATCACCACAGTAGATTCAAGCAGCAGCATCATCATCAGCCGTTGGGTTTGTCGACTGATTCGAATATGATTGGGTATTCCAATTATTTCATTTGATGATTTTTTTTTTTTTAATTATTATTTTTTAATTTTTACATGGTGATTCAAGATTCTTTGATAGCTGTGTACAGAATTTACAGATTGATTGGTGGGGGTTAATTCTTTTTACCTGAATTAGATGTATTTTTTTGATTTTATTGGGTTTTTTTTTTTTTTTTTTTAATGTCAATTATTGGAGTTTCTCTTGATAGGAACAATTTTGGTTGATCCGTTTGTAACTTTGCAGATATAACAAATGTTCTTTGGACAAATGTTTTCTTTTTACATTATTTTTAGTAGTTTGGACAATGACTAATGAGATAACGTGCCGAGGACACAGTCTAGGATGCTATTCATCCTTATTTTAAATTTCAATTAAAACGCATGTTTAACATTTTTTTCTTAGCAAATTAGGCTGGGGACTCCAATACGGGCAGAGGTCTCGAATTCTCTTTTAACAATGAATGATTAAAATTCGAGTGTAAAATGATTTGTATATCATTTGGTGTGTCAAAAAAAGTTTCAAGATTTGAAACGATACGATTTTAGTTGACCACTAACTAACACACAAACAAATATACGTGTGTCAGCTATTTACATCATTTCTCTCAAATGAGTGCTTTGTTTTGCACTAAAAACTCTCAAATAACACTTTTATGTTTTGATGCCCTAAAAAGGGTTTCGAAATTTAGAATAATATAATTTTAGTCAATCACTAGTTAATACACAAGCAAATGTGTGTTAGCTAGTGACATCATTGATATGATTTTAATCGATTACTAAATAACATATAAGGAAATTCATAGAGATATGGTTTTTAGTCCGTCACTAACTAACACAAGCAAATACGTGTGTTAGCTAGGGACTTCGTTTCTCCCCTATGACACGGTCTTGTTTGGTAGTTTGTTGAGTGCACCAAATGGTTGACAAATCCTCTTGTCGTTGCTTTTTTTGAGTGCTGCACCAAATGGTATAAAAATCGTCTTTGCATATATAATCGGTTTGTAACTTTGAATATATAACAAATGTTCTTTGGACAAATGTTTTCTTTTTACATTATTTTTAGTAGAATGTTCTTTGGACAAATGTTTTCTTGTTACATTATTTTTAGTAGTTTGGATAATGACTAATTAGATACTGTGTCGAGGACACACTTTAGGTGTCTTTATGAAGGATGCTATTCATCCTTATTGAGTGTTACCAACTACGTATTTTAAATTTCAATTAAAATGCATGTTTAACATTTTTTCTTGGCAAATGAGGGTGGGGGACTATAATACGGGTAATCGTCTCGAATCATCTTTTAACAGTGAACAGTTAAAAATTCAGATCATAATAAAATTGTCTCGAATCCTTTTTAAACAGTGAACAGTTAAAATTCGATTGTTTGATTGATATTATAATAAAATGATTTATATATCATTCGGTGCATCCAAATGCACCAAAAAAGGTTTCGAGATTCGAAACAATATGATTTTAGTCAATCACTAACTAACACATTAGCAAATACACGTGTCAACTAATTACATCATTTCTCTCAAACGAGTTCTTTGTTTTTAATGACGCCGCTATGTTTTGATGCACTAAAAATGGCTGACATAGTTTTAGTCAATCAATAGCTAACACACAAGCAAATATGTGTGTTAGCTAGTGACATCATTTCTTTCAAAGGACATCGTTTTGGAATTTGGAGCAATATGTCAAAATGTCGAAAACTGTTTTGAAATTCGGAACAATATAGTTTTAATCAATCACCATGTAACATACAAATAAATACGTGTTTGCTAGTTACATCATTTCTTCCTAATAACATGTTTAAGGGTTTCGAAATTCATAACGAAATGGTTTTAATCGGTCCCTAACTAACACACAAGCAAATACGTGTGTTAGCTAGTGACATCATTTCTCCCCCTATGACATGGTCCTGTTTGGTTGCTTGTTGAGTGCACCAAATGGTAGACAAATCCTCTTTTCGTTGCTTTTTTGAGTGCTGCACCAAACGGTATAAAAATCCTCTTTGCAAACATGTATCGAATATTCTCAGATATTTTTCATTGGCGGCCCAACTAAATACTAGGTAATTAAGGGAACAAATAATAATTTGGTGTTATTAACACAAATGTTTTGAATTATAGGTGACAATGATTGACAAGTAAATAATAATATAATAAATTATTGAAAAAAGGAAGAGTAATTTGAAATGGTCCAGCTCACGGAATTTTCTTGTTGCTTCGCCCCAAAGCTATATGTATTCAACATCGTTGAAGCTTCTATTCTATGCCTTGTTGAACTTTTCCTTTATGCCCACGTAGTGCTCGTGGAAGCTTCAGGAGTTTTCTACTGTTTTTGCCTCTACTTCAGATATTATGGGTTCCCATTTGGTTGGCCGCCAAACCAATAGTATAAACCTTTGGGAGGTGAGAAAATGAAACACGTTCAATGTTTATTAGTTTGATCATCTACAAAATTTGTCATTTGTATTTAACGATATTTTTTAAACAAATTTTATAAAACGATAATTTTGTTCTAAGTCACACAATCTTTCTTTACAGGTGTCGCTCTCACGCTTCATTTACTCTTACTCAAATTCACTGTTTATGACTAAATTCCGTTACTCTTACGCTCATGCTCTCGACATCAAGATACAATGCCACGAAGAACCATACAAATAATATGTATATTGTAAGGAGTTTTGTGATTCAATAATGCTGCAGATATGTATATATATATTTTTTCCAATTTGGGATCTCTAACAAACAGCTAACACACACACACTCTGTTTTCTTATAGATTCAAAATTGAATAACTTAATTTTCAACCTAGTAGCAATTATTTCCTTTTCCCCTATATTATATTATTAATTAATACATACGATTACATGATTGAATTTGGTCAAATATGATATGATCACATGCCTTTAAAAAGTTTATTTTTGTTGTATAAAAAAAGTTTAAACTAAGGCGACAATCAGGGAATCAGATTCGGAGGAGATGATTGGGTTTCCAAAGACTTGCCTTATTGGCAATGTCAAACGGTTGCCCAACTTCACAACTCATTGGATTCATTTTTCTTCAACATTCAGAACATTCATCTCCCTTTATTTTATTACTGTTTGGATCTCAAGAAAATCTTAAGAAATACAACCGACAGTAGTCCAGCAATACTAAATCCTAAAAGAGAGATTAGAGATTCGAGCCGAGGTATGAGTGTGAAACCAACTAAAAAACAAAAATTGATTTATGTTTCTCTCTTTCCTTTTTTAGCCCCCATGTTGCCACACCGAATCGACATAGACGTAAAAAAGAGGATCCTAATATCCTATCAACTTGTTTCGACCTAGGAGCATTTTTTTTTATAAGGTAAGAACAATTAGAAATTAGATGCAGAGAATCAAGAACAGTTTGAAGACACTAATCGACTGGGCTATCGAGACACATGCATTTATGGTCCATAATTCCAAAATTATTTGAACATTGACAAGACAAACATCAATTTTCCAAATCCAAGAATAAACAATGAAGACTGCACCAGCACAACCGTGAAATTTGTGGGCCCCACAAGATTTACAGTCGGGACTGCGCTTAGGGCAACTCATAAATAATATACATTAAACTGAAAAAAAAATAGTAAAAAAAAATAGTAAATATAACCATTTGGTTTCGAATCATATTATTTTTTCCGGTCACCCTCCGAGGTTCCTCCGAATTCTCGCAACATCTTGACCGCTTATTTGAAATGCCTTCATCAGAACATCATCGGGCAATGCGGGTTTCGATGCGAATGTTGAGATGGATGTGAATTGAGAACCGGGGTTTTGGCTACTGAACCCAGACACTAATAGTGCTGGGTTTTTGGGGTCAAAATTAAAGAGAAAATGGACCAAAGCTTTTGGGAACACAAATGAATCACCAGGCCTTAGCTGTTGTGTAAATAGCCTGTTAGAGGTATCAACAAAGCCCGCAAGAAGTGTAGTACCCTTGAGCATAGTGGTCACCTCCGAGGCCCGTGGATGCGAGTGCGGCGGCACGAGCCCATTAGCCGCTATATCGATCCGAGACATGGCTAAGCCCAGTGTGTTGAGCCCAGGGAGATTTTGGGTGTTTGTGAAAGTGGAATTGTAGCCGAACGGGTTGGCCCGGGTGTTACCGGGCTTGGACAATGCAGAAGTGGCAAAATGGTTAGAGACTGCTAGGGTTGGGTTGATGCATGGTACACCATTCATGAAGAAAGTTTGAGGGGTTTTGGTATCTGCAATGCAGTAGTCTTGGAGTGGGTCCGGGTCGGGTTTGACAACACCCGATAGAAGAACTAGGCTGAGGAAGAACTGGAGCAGGAAAGGACTGGTTTTCATTCTTCCCTAATGGTGAAATTAACAAGGAATTTGGGTTTGGAGATCTGAATTTGGAAAAACTAGTAGAAGAACTTATATATATATATAGAGTACATGTTGTATTATAAAAAAATATATGTCCATATTGGGGTGGGGTTAGAGTAGCTTAAGAGCATAACAGAATAAAGAAACAAGGCAAGCTATAGGCATTAAAAAGGGGTTTGGTAAAGACCAAAAAGTCAAAATATGAAGAAAAGTGTGATCAAGTAACAAGAAAATTACATAATCTGATGACGTGTAAAAATCAGATTGGTTGGTTTTTAAGAATGCTCTGTGATCTGATCTTGAAGTAATCTTTGGTGGATCAATCTTAGCATATGACAGTCATTTCCCATCTTGAGAAATGACAACCAATAAAAATTGATTTGGACATGATCAACATGGTGCGTTACTAGTATTACAACAACATCGACCATTTTTTTAATTATTTGGAACTGATTACACGTACTGTTCTATTTAAGGAAATAGCCTCGACTCTGTTTAAGAACATAGCCTCGGTCAATATTTGTACATGAGTTTTAAATTCAAATGAACAATACATGGTGTAATAATAAAACTTCAAATGAATAAGTGTAATGTCATCTGTTGAATTATTTAAAGTATGACACTAATCACTTCGTATAAAATAAAATCAAAAGTTAAGTATGACTATCATACATTAATCACTTCGTATAAAATAATATCAAAAGTTAAGTTTGACCATCGTATCTGCGACCGCGAGAAATGCATGCACCTCTTCTTTGAATTAGGATAATTTTGGCTTATGCAGTTTTTATTTATCTTCCTATTATATGATTATTTTTGGTCTTTTAGTGTGGTTCATGAATTGATTGAATGTCAATGTTTGTTACAGGCAATGATGTGTATAATTGAACCTTTGGTACAATGAGAAATAATCAGTAAATGAATCAGTGGTAGAAGCACTAAATTTTGAAAATTTTGGCCTATTGTCAGTTAAAAATGATCATTAAAGCCTAACCTAATAATCCAACCACATTTCTAGGGCATTGATTCTCGTTGGATTGGATGGATGAAGAGATATACTAGGAATTAAGGCCACAAGTTGGAGTACTATAAAAGACATCAATTCAAGGCTGGCAAAACTAAAAATGCTAAATGTTCTTATGTCCCATTGTCACTTTCTAACACTGAGTTAACATGATACATATATCATATATGTATAATTATTTGTACCAGGACAGTAAAGTAAGACTCGGTATATTTGCACAGGCTACTTGTTTAATAATAATATAAAAAAAAAGAAAATTAAATATGATTAAAATTGTAACATTTTCATACAAATTATCATGGTTTGGAATTATCTTTTTTGTTTTGACTTATGATTGATTTCCAGTTCACAATTGCAATTATTGAGAGATTTGTATTATCTTAATCTCTAATTTCTTTCTGACAAGAAAATCAAGACTCTTTTATATTAAAATTCGGAAAAGATTGATTTACATTATGATTATCCCTTCCAAAGAAAGAGAGCTTCTCTTTTGACACATTTAAGTGGAATTTATTTGGACCTCATTTAAGTGCATTCAAGAGAACCCTGTACAACTCGATCTTTCAACGCTCTTAAATTAATTATGTTCGAACGATGTATCGTCACGTGGAAACTTCTAATACTGAACTACCATAGAACCATTTCACCAACATTGAGGAGTCATCATCATTTTTTCTAATAGTGGTTGGAAACAGTGGGAAAAAAGCTTTTATATATCCTTCACTCTTTTGGTTCTTGTGCTTTCTTTAAAAAACTAATGGTGTTATTATAATTGCAAAGAACAATTAGCTTTAAACATAGAACTCAACTACCACTAGTGTTATTCAAGTCATTGGTGTTGGTGGTGATTGGAGTGGAGAGATAATTGATGTCTTGCTCAAGGATGAGCCTATTGTCCATAGTTAGTGGGCATCAGTCCAATTAAGTAGGTCACCATAAAGATGATGGTCTGTCATGAAAATTCTATGCTTGTTAGGTAATGGAGATTAGAGTCCTCTTGTCCATTTTGGAATTTGCATTTCATAACTTCTGAAAGAATTCAACTTGAAGCATGGAGGAATGTATGAAATTAATTATCCGCACGACATAAGCAACTTTTCGAAAAGTAATGTTATTCATGTTGAAGAGTTTGAACAAAATGGAGAGTCGAAGGCTCCCCATTCAATAGATATCCAACTGAACCCCACATCATTCCTAGTTGACTGTGTCTAATGTATGGAGGTTAGAGTCCTCTTGTCCATTTTGGAATTTGCATTTCATAACTTCTGAAAGAATTTAACTTGATGTATGGAGGAATATATGAAATTAATTATTCGCGTGATGTAAGCAACTTTCTGAAAAGTAATGCAATTCACACTAAAAAGTTTGAACCAAATAAAGAGTCGAAGGTTTCTCATTCAATAGATACTCAACTGGACCCCACATCACTCCTAGTTGAGTGTCTCTAATGTATGGAGAGTTCAAACTCTGACTTTAAAATCACTTTCTGAAATAGTGGCTTCTAAGTAACCTTGAATGATAATAAATCTTCAGAATTATACTATCATGTTCCTATTTTGAAAATCTTAGCAACTTTATAGAGTGAGAATTGGGATTTCTATCTTTGGAAAATTATTTGTGCTCTTGTGCTTGTCTTGCAAATATATTATTAATGTTGACAAAATCCTCTTGTCTTGCACAATTATACAAAGAGAAAAAGTTGAGAAATGTCACAATTATAATATCTGTGCATTATATAGACAATAGTCAAACTATATGGAGAGCATGAAATTCCTGTGACCTGCACCTTAATATATTATATTATGTTAGATTTATAGGTTGTGGTTATGGAAGGACCGTTGTTTGGTTCTTCCATTCTTAACTTGGATTAATTATGTGGCATTTGATTAGTTCAAAGATTACAAAAAACCATTTAAACTCTTTTTATAATTCTTGTTTTGTCATTTTCATCTGTTGTATCATTGGACTTGGGATCTTCTTTTTTGTAGTTCTAAATTTTGATATTCTATTTTAGACAATTTAGTGGATAACTGATCTCATCTTCTGAAGGTGACAACTTACAGTAACCACCCTGGATGATACTAAAATTTGGCCTATTAAAAATCATGTGCCACAACATTCATATTTCTGTCTTCTAACAGTTTTTTTTTTTTTTTTTTTTCCTAACTAAATGTTTACAATTCTGTTTTGTGATGCATAAAGATATGTAGAACTTTTTTCCAGCAAAATACATAAAAAAATTTTATGTCACCTGCATGATTCATCTACAATCCATAGTCCATTACATATATGTATATTTTACCTTTGTCAATATTGAGAAATTCTCTAGCAAACTAAGATGTCACTAGTTGAATTGGCAACAGTTCACAAGCTCTTCCCACTTTTGTTCTTGATCACATTTCTCTTTGATTGCTGCATGTTTAGAGCTTGAATAAATCATAAATTCATATAAGAATACATACTAACATTTTGAAAAAGAATCAAGACATATAATCAAGTTATGTTTGTATACCTCAGAGTTCACAATTCTCTCATTTTCATCTATGTACAGTACTTTACCGGTAAATGAGGCCTATTCAGGAATCCCCATCTGAACCACTATAGCTGCTCTTCGACTTATCTGACATGAAATTAGCCGGCAATTTAGGGAACTTTACTGAGATCCTGGATGCTGATGACTCCGGTGATGATGATCCGAGACCTCCTGTTCTTGTCCTCCTCTTTTGCAGATTACGAGTAATATCAATGCAGACCTGATCAACCATTCCTAAGAAATCTTTAACTATAACAAATAATTGGAGTGTGTTTGCCCCTTTATCATTTGCAGCTCCTGCTTGATAATACTCAGTTGTTCTCTTTACAAGCTCCATCACCTTGATTTGCTCTTCTTTCACTACCATTAGTTCGTCTTCAGTAGCTTCAAGAAAAACTTTCATCTCTCTCACAAATCCTCCTCCATTGGTCTCACACTGTGCCACAAGCTGCCTAATTTCATTGACACGAGCTGTGAGAGCCGTGCACGCCTTTGCAAAGGCCTCATAGTCTATAGCGGCTGCTTTCTTTACATTAGAAAACTCGGAACTAAGACCTCCAACAACCGGTAATCCAAGCAATGTGTATTCCTTCTCTCTTTCGTCGTTTGACATTGGGTTGTCTAAGTTTGGGGCACTAGTGTTGCTGCTTCTGCTGTTATTCCTATTCAAGCTGCGGTTTTTATTGAGCACACAACGCTTTCCCTCAGACCGGACTACTTCTTCCACCACAAATCGAAGCAGAGTGGTTTTCCCATCAGTGCTTTTAACATCGGAGAGTTTTCTAAGAGCAGTGAGGTTGAAAGCTTGTGCATTGCCTCGTGAAGTTCCTGCATTCATCCGATTGCCAGCCTTGAGGATGGCCTCTAAGAGTTTCAAGAAGAGTCCGCGAGTCTTGAGCTCCTTGCAGCCCAATTCAAGTGTTTGTATAGATTCTTTGAGGTGGAGAATCTCCGAGTCATAATTTGATCTGAAAAACATGGCGTTGAAATGAGTAAAAGCTGATGGAATGGCTCTGAGAAGGTGGTAGAGGAAGGATTCAGCATCAGCAAGCCTCGCGGGGTCTCCTTCAAACGCGAGGATTTCAGATTCCTCTTCTTTTGTAGGGGCTATTTTGGTGAGCTTTTCAAGAATGTCCACGCATAGACCTTGGCCTTCCATGAGCGCGTTGATTATGTCTTGGCGAGAAATGGATAGGGACCGGAGCACAATTGCTGTGTTCTGTGACTTTCGAGCATCAAGGATGGAAACTTGAGAGGTTGGACTTGCTCTGCCACTATTTGGACTCAATGAGTTGCTGTCTCTTCGAGGGGATTTTTTGTTGGTGGCAACGTATCCAAAGAGGGCTTCCATAAGATCACCATCAAATCTGAATTGGAAAATCAACAAATTTTGACAAAAACAGTAAATCAAAGAGGTGGTGCTGCAAAAAATTTGAGAAAAAATCCATATCTTGCAGAAGATTATTACCTGAAAGAACCAGCATCAATTTTGTCCCAAACCATTGAATGATTAACATTAGCATTCACCTTATCCCAATGCAAGGGCTTCAGTTTAACCTGACCATTTCCGGATGAAGACTCACCTTGTTTATCATCACCTATGAGAATTGGTGGTGGTTTTGAGGATGATGTCAAACCACCTGCCTTTGGCGGTGGTGGCGGTGGCGGTGCAGGACTTTTCTTTACCAGGATTGGTGGAGGAGGGGGAGGTGGTGGAGGACTTTTTGTTTTTGGAATTGCCAACAGAGGTTTAGGTGCCGGTGGTTCAGGAGGCGGTGAAGGTGGTGAGGAACCCCTTGTAGCTTGATTCGAGTCTTCCAATTCAGGCCAAACTTGATTGTTGGAAGTCGAAGACTTGCCTCTAAGCAAGGGCATTTCTTGTATGGGAGGCTCGGATTTCTTGCTTCGATTGCCTCTACTCATCATCCTTTTGACTTCTTTACCTTCATTTTTGGTCCCCTTGAAGGCCTCTTTATTGAAACTGTTCTTGTTGTTAGCACCTTCAAGTTTTCTCCAATAAATCACATCCAAACCATCCTCATCCACAATCATCCCCTTGAGATTTCCATTGAATCGCGTGAATTCATCGCGAGCCACCACTGCTGCAGGCTCAACCCCATGGGAACTAGTATTAGTGCCACCAACTTTCTTCCTCCTATGCCGCGCGTAGCTCAGGAGCAAGAAGAAAAATAGGCCGGATATGACTATAGTGCTTGCCGCGGTTGCTACTACTGCTATAATAACAGCCTTCTTTGTTGATGACTTTGAAGGTGTTTGTTGCGGTGGTGGTGGCAGGAGAGTCAGTTGTGGCGGCGGCGGTGGATTTATTGGCAGCGAGGAAGAGGGGATGGACTGATTGTTAGGAGAATTTGGCGTTGAGGGAATAGGTGGAAGCAAAAATGGATAGAAAGTTTCAATGTTTTGGGGAGAATTCGACTGACCGGAAGAGAGAGAACTAATGGTGGAAATGGAGAAAACAAAGAATAGGCCGAGAACTATCCGTTGCCGGAACATTGAAGCCATGAAAGTCTGAACAAATTTGTAGAGAGGTTTGAAACTGAATCAATTGTTCTTTTCTGTATTTTGGGCATACTGTAAGTTTAATGTCTAAGGGGGTGTGCTTTTGGTTTTGGTGTAGTTTGGTTGCTGACACTTTCAAAGGAGAGCAGTTAGTTGTTTATGATTTTAAGCCTTCCCGGGCGTTTTGTTTGAAATGACTAATATACCCTCATCTTAGTATTAAATTTTAACAGCATATTAGGGGCAATTTGGTACCTTAATTGATTAATAAATTGAGCTGGGCAGCAGAAGCTAGATGGCTTTACCCTTTCCAACTCGAAACTCTATCACCATAGACAAAAAGGTTGAATTGGTAGATCTTCAATAATAATTTTTTATGTTGTATTAGTGAATATGGTAATGATATCTATATTTTATAATTATAATATATACTATTAATTCGAGATTAACAGGGGCTTTGAGTTGTCACCCATAAGATACAGAAGTCGGACAGAAGACTTTTATCAAATTCAGTTATAAAGCCACTAGCAGTGAAAGTTTCACATGTAATTTTCTCTAAGAAGTTATATATATATATATGTATTTTGCCGGGACAAATAACTCATCTTCAATTTGTTCACGCAAGGACTCGAATTCTCTAAAAAGTACAACAGAATTATGAATTACATTCAATTTCGCTAAAGGTCATTGAATCAAGTCTCTATCAAGTTTCACCTTTCAAAATCTTTTTATGAACCAACGCATTGGAGACACATTTATTCAGGAATCAATTTAGCTCATACCCATGGTTTACAGTTGCGGTATCAATCGCGATATAACGGAATCGGACGAATATCAGTGTAAACCGATCGAATCGGCCCGTTCTTGGATAAAATTATCGAACTTTTAAAAAAGGATTACGAACCGCCGACACCTTGCGTATAAGTCGCGACCTATATATATATATATATATATATATATATATATATATATTGCGTATAATATTTGAAGGAAAGAGGGCAGCTTATGTTCTTTGTTACAGAAGTTGAATTTGAAAAATAAATTGGAAAAATGGTGTTAATGATGGTTTGTTGATAATCATTTTTAGTGTCATTTCCCTACCGCGTCAAAAACAAGGGGCATAATGTTGACGACAGAGGAAGGTGGGTGACCTAAATATATTATATCAAGAATTGCAAGTTAGTGAGTGCACTAACTTCATTGACAGAGTCAATTTGACGCATAAAATGAAGTGGTTTGAAAGAGACAACTACTATTTTATTCACCCATTTTGGGCTTGCAATGTCGTGGTTTTGTTTGGAAAAAAGGTGTGACTTCTTTTTCACAAAAGTCTAAATATAAACAATTCCAAAAGTTGCAGTTTGGCTACAAAACAACTACAATTTCTTTTTTCTTCTAGGTTCATTAGATCTGAATTTTAGAAATTATTAAATATTTGAGTCTTCTTGAACCTTTTTCATTTACCAACTACATGTTTGTCAATGGCTTCTATTTCGTATTTTTTGTTTGTCAATATATTGTCGCGAAGTGCTTCCGAAAAAGAAGTCAAAATTATCAGCAAAAAATTGATACTTCTGGTTGCTTCTAGTCAGGGGCGAAGTCAGGATTATATCTGAGGGGGGCATAATGTATTTGATAGAAAAAAAAAAAAAAAAAAAAAAAAAAAAAAAAAAAAAAAACTAACATGACACATATAATTTTTTTCATATCAAAAGGCAAACAATAAAAACAAAAAATTATAAGAAAATCACAAAATTTTTAAGGAGCAGTTTAATATTCTGGATCTAATTCATGAGATAGATTCATATGAAGTTGTGAACAGAACATAACTAAATTGAAATTACAAAAATAGATGATAGATTCATTTGAGCAAAATAAAATTGGGGTGTTTCCATATTCTATATAAAAAAATTTGAGCGTGTTTTACCTGCAAATTTAGAGAGAAAAAACTTGAGAAAAACTTGCAAATTGAGGGGTGAATCGATGATAGATTGATAGCAAAATAGAAGATTCATTCTGATTTCTATCTCTATCTTTCGATTCTCACCTTCCAATTTTGATTATGATGTTGAACTATGTAAATAGCAATTGCAGAAAATAAAATTGAAAAATGGAGCAAGGACAAGGGCGGAGAGAGCATGAATATTTTATTCAAAGATTTCACTGTTTTTATTCAGAATTTGATCAGCACACATACCAACTACAAATTATAATTCAGTATTCTTCTCTTCAACACTCAAACAAACCACTAACAATTGTCTTTCATTTTAGACTCTAACCCTATACATGACACACTACTAAATATTATCTTTCCCTTTAGCCCTTGCAAATTCTAGCATATTTTCACTTTAATTTTTCTTTTTAGTTAGTTTTATTATTTTTGAGGGGGGGCATTTTTTAACTTTCAAAACAAAATGCATATAATAATAAGGGGGAAAAAAATTTCAGGACGGGCATGTGCCCCCCTGGGCACATGCTCTGTAACGACCCAAAATGATACTAGTCATAATAAAAAATTCAGCATGACCTCTGCTAAAAAGGGTCCTACCACAACTTGTTGAAATGCATGAAAAAAATGTAATGGCCTCACTTAGCCATAACCAAATCTATCATGTCCCAACGCACAATGCAAATAATATAAAACATTCCCAAAACAACAATATACATATAAAAAGAGTCTCGTTTCTCCAATTCCTTCAAAAAAATATGGAAGCGCCAATCCACTACCTAGTCCCATCTTCCTTTACAAGGAACATACTCTAATTACATCAATTTACAGTCCATGAAATACAGTTGAAATCAAAGTCCATAATTTACAACATTATACAAATTATACTAAAGTTTTACAGAATAGTTAAGAATTACATTTACAAAATATTAAAGTTCTAAAACAAAAATAGCAAAATATAAATCTCCAATCCTGTCTAATCTTGTGGTGAATAGTCATCCGCCACCTCATTTCCGTGTCCTGAAAAATATTAATAATAAAGGGGTGAGCACAATGGCTCAATAGGAGGTGTCTAAGACACACCTCTTATGACCCCGTGAATCCAAACAAGGAATAGGAAAAAGAACCCGGATCATGCCATTTCTAAGAAAAAATATAACTACAACATCAACAACAATAATCCAAGTCATAAACGAACCATACCATGCCATGCAATGTCGCTCCCTATTTTTAAAACCTTTTCCATCATCATTTCCAAACCGTTAGTGTAACCCGTCCTATGACAATTCCATTGTAGCATAAGAGACGGATTGACTAACTGTCCCTTACCCATGGCAACTCTATAGCGTCATTTGGGGCTCAAGTAACTCAACCACGCTAGGAAAATCTCCCCAGTTCCCTCTAGGCCACACTAACGCCGCGGTCCCTAAGCAACTCCTAAGCAGCCAGATTTTTGCAAACCCTTTCAAAAAAAATTCCCCAAAACCTTTTTCATTCCATTTCAAAATAACTTTCCCATTTTCCTTACCCAATGCTTATGCATGAAATGCATCATGCCTTTTCATACCATGCCAATACTCATTTTCATACAATTAATTCAACTTAAGCCACATAGCATGCTTTACAAGTAAATAAAAAAATATATACATACTTTCATTCAACAATAATCCATCATGGTAAGCTTATAAAACATGAATTTTAGTCCATACAAGCATGTTCGATCACAACACATCATTCAATACATAATTAAACATTCCATATACAACATTTAAGCAATTTTTGCAAGAATTTATACAAATTAAATATGCTAGGTAACAATTTATACAAGATAATTCACAAAAGCACAAGAAGATTATGGATTAGAGGCCCTTACCTCACTTAGATGCAAAAACTCCCAAATGGGTCCAAAAATTCGAAATTCCTAGGGTTGGCCAAATGAGGAATTGCTTACATCAATGTGTAGATCTCATCAAGCTCTCCGTTTTGCCGCAAACGCACCCAAAAATTCACAACGGTTGATAATTAATCAAGCTTTGAAAGCTTAAGAAAAGAAAAAGAAAAAAATAGAGGGAAGGAAAGACTGCTGCGGGGAGAAAGAATAAGGGAGAGAAATGTGAGGCCAAAGTTGGCCTCTTGGCCACAAATATAATAGTGGTGGGTCCCACTTTAAAAAATATCTTTTCTTTTTCCTTTTTTTTTTTTTTTTTTTCTACTACCAATACACACACACACACATAATAATTCACAACCACACAAAACACATAAAATACAATAAATGAGGCGCAACTGGACACAAACAAAACTCCCGTATGCAACAATTCCAGTAGGGGGTCCCACACGGGACTTTCCGGTCTGGAAAACTGAAAAATGACGAAATGGCAACCCTTACATTTCAAAGAGTCTTGAAGTAAATGAAATGCCCCAATCAACTTTCGGATACACCCGGCACATTTCACAGTGTCTGGCACGCAAAACGAGAAAAGACGAAAATATTCTCGAAAAATCTAAAAATTCCAGAAAATGAAAAATGGCGAAAATCGGAAACATTACATTCTACCCTCCTTAAAAGATTTTGTCCTTAAAGAAGGAGACCACAGCCACACACTTTCCTAGAACACCTCACCAAACCGCAAAGCTAGGAACTCAACAACCTTATTGCCTTTGACACCAGACGCCAATCGGCAATCATACACTGCTATCAGAAAAACCCAATGCTCACCATCCTATAAAGGTGCTCATCACTCACCACATCATACACAAAACCCGCTGGATTCTACACTCAACTTAAAACCAACATTTGTGCCCTCTACACCGCTACACAAAGCTTCGGAGCCAAAAGAAAAATGGTCACATGACCCCTGAACATGACATTATCCTATCTCAACTCGTCCTTTAAAGGATACACTAGACTCCAACCAAAGAACCCCGTCCATTTTACAATCAAGCTCAAACTCAAATCTACGTGTCCCTGTCAAACCAATATTCGCCATCTAACACACAGCTACACCATCACATATCAGTACAAGCGACCACCAACCGCACCATACAACAATCATTATACTAGACAACTTCAAGAAGATAAAACAACAGATTTCCCAACGATTACATAATCATTAGTCAACAGAACAATAAAACGTACTATCCTGTATCTTGGACACAAATCCTCAAAACGAGATCCTCAATAATTAATTATTGTACCACAAACCCGTTATCGGATACTTAGTCTTACCTAGCACACCTCGTTACCCGAGACAACCACCTGAATCCACACTGTCACACCGACATAACCCCCAGTATCATTCTTTCATTATTCGTGACAATTCGAAACAATCATTGACATTTGACCCGACATTGTGCTAAAGAGGGACTGATTCAGAAGAAATGATGGGCCACGCAATTCTCATTATCGATCTGATCTCAATACAGACGTCGTTCCTGCCCTCAGGTCTAAACCTCAAATGCAATCTCACACAGTCCACAAAATAATCATGAGATCCACTCATTATCAATCTATCACTCTATGCAACCTCAATAACTATACTGTCACATACCAGCCTTAAGAATCCCAATTACTCCTCAATCATACAACTCGTAACAAGCTAAAAATAACACGGTACCAAAAGTCACAATCATCAACCAGTATAAAAGATCTTTAATTTCCCCATAGCACCCATACTAGGTAGACAACTGTAATACCCCCAATTTCAAAAGGATAGTCCTGGTATTTACGTTATTGTTTAAATTGCATTTTTAGTTGCTGAAGTGCTTATGTGTTAATTTAATTGATTTAATGGTAGTTAATTATTTAATTGTTTTTGAATTAATTGAATTTAATTATTTAATTGTTTTAATGTATTTGATTTAATTGTAGTTAGTTATTTAATTATTGTGTGCATTGAATTTAGTTAAGATTTTATTTACTGGACTTATTTAATTAAATTTAATTAGTTTTTAACGTGATAGGGTTGGTTGCACATATAGTATACACAGTTCATAGCCGACATAGTTTTAACCTAGGTTGTTCTATGGGCCGAGTAAATCAGATTATGGTTTAATTGAGCCTAGGATTAGTGTAGCCTATAAATATTCACCTAAGGTGTCTGCCTAGGGTTTTAGAATCATATTACGACATAATAAGACAGAGAACAGTTTGAAGAAATCTGGGAAGCAACAAAGGGAAGAAACAGAGAGTTGGCCGGAGACTTTAGGACGACGTCGGTGTAAGGCAAGTTCTATTCCTAACTTTATCCCTAAGACTTGTGTTCTTTGCATCTCTAATACAATTCCAGGTGTAAATAAATGTTAATATTAAACTGGTTCGCATGTTTGAATTGTTCTAAGCAGTATGTTTGTATGAACTGTTAGTTTCTTGTGTTAATGTTTCTTGCATTCTTCTTATTCTAATTGAAGTTAATTATTGAGGAATGGTTTTAAGACTCTCTGGAACACTAGAACCTAATTTTAAATCAGTAGAAACCTTGACAATGGAGGACGGAAGTGATGGAAACCGCCGGAGATCAAACTGGTGAAGGAAGAAGAGAGAACTGGGCAAACTGAGGTGGAATCGGCTCCCCACAAGGGTGGAGCTGGCTCTAAGGGCTATGGAGGAGGCTCCCCATGTGGGGGAGGCGGCTCTACCTTCTTTTGATGCTAGCTTGGTGTATTTTTGCTTCTGGGTTTAGTTTTTGAACTTTTTGGAGTATTTAGGGACTGTACATGAGAGATTAAATGAGTTCTGTGATCATATTAAGGCTCCAGAGGGTGTGGGAATGGATAATAAACCACTTAGGGTTTATAGGTTAAACAGTACACAATTCTTAACAAAGTTACAAATTGTTAGCGGAATGCGAATGATTTAAATTGCTTAGGTTGTTCTAGCAATTTTCTGTAAATGATTATCAGATTCTAATCATATATTAGTGGTACAAAATAAGCATTGTTAAAATCTATATATTTTTACTATGCTTGTTAAGGGATTATTGATGTTTAGATTTCGGCAGTTATCGAATCAAGTGTTGGACTAGAAATATAAGCGTGATAGTTGGCTAAGGTTTATTATGCTTGCTATGGAGTTAATTGATGTAGACTTTTAATCATGTTCTCTCAATTATATGGATTCTGGGGATAAGTTAATCTCTGCATATATTGTCGTATTGTCAATTGCTGGATTGTTGGTTGGGTAGTGTAAAATCAGCATGTTAAAAGATGTTAATTTAATATGCTCACTTATGGAACAATTGATGTTTAAATTTAATGGACAGATGGTTAACACTAGAAACGGACAGAGCATGCGAGGATCTAGAAAGGAAAGGAGAGTGGCATGTAGGCAACAATATCTCCTACGGCGTTAGCAAATGGAGGAAGAGCAGTAAAGGCTTGGGTTTCAGGATGAGGGTCAATCTCAGGAGGAGCAGGAGGCAGTTCAACAGACTCGGGATCAGAGAGGAGATTCAGAGTATCCTCCTCACATTAATGATCTCATTGCTCGGGCTATAGAAGCTGGGGTAACAGCTGTACTTCGGAATCAGCCTCAGGTACAGTCGGTACCGTTACCAGCACCAATTGTTCAGACTGATACTTGGGAGAAGGCCAGGAGTTTTTTCACAAAGGGGGGCCCACCTGAGTTCACAGGCTCCACCGATGCGAGAGCAGCTCACTAGTGGAAACAGGACATCGAGCGACATCTTCGCTTGGTTCAGTGCACGGAGGTTCAGAAACAGATGCTTGCCACCTTCAAGCTAGTTGGAGATGCACTACAGTGGTGGGAATCAGTTACCACCGTAGAGGAAATGATGGCACTGACTTATGATGAGTTCAGTGCACACTTTGAAGAAAAGTATTTTCCTTATGTAGTTAGGATAGCCATGAAGACTGAGTTTCTCAATCTGCAGCAGGGAAACATAACAGTGGCAGAGTATGAGCAGCAGTTCACGCGCTTATCTCTTTTTGCACCGGAGGAGGTGGATACAAAGGAAAAGAAGCGCAATAGTTTCGTTAAGGGACTGATGTGGTCTATCAAGAGAGCTATCACAGGTAGTCCAGCTTATACTACCTATGCTCAGGTGGTAGACGCCGCTCTACAGTACTATCAGTTGACCGTGGACTTCAGACAGGCCAAGGGTGAGAAGCGGGGTGACAAAAACTCTGTGAATCAGTCAGTTGAGAAAGGAAATGGGAATGGTCACCGACAGAACGATAAGGGCAAATTCCAGGGACAACAGCCTTGGAAGAATCACAAAAGTGGTTTAGATGCTCCCAGGGATGTGGCATCTATTCAGCGATAGCAGAATGGGGGACCACAGGCAGGACAGGGTCAGCCACAGGCTAACCGACAGAGGAGGCCATTTGGTACTTTCTAGAGTAGTTGCTACACTTGTGAAGAGTATGGTCATATTTCTAGGTAGTGTCCTAGAGCAAAACAGGGACAGGGAGAGCATGTGCAGTTGGGGCAGAGGGCGCCAGTGCCTTTACCAGCTCCACAGGTTCCACAGATTCAGGGACAGACATATCCGACACTACTGGCACCGCCGCAGCCTCAGGGACAAGCACCGTAGTAGCTACATTATGGCAGGGTGTACAACCCCATGCCACAGGATATGTAGGCACCTCAGGCTGTTGAGGGTAAGTTTCCTATTCATGGTTTACTTGGACGTGTTTTATTTGATATGGGTGCTACGCACTCATTTGTAGCTAGGTCTTTTGTTGCTTTGTCTGGGATGACGACTCGGGTATGCAGTAGACCTCAGAATATTTCTACACCATTGGGCGATACAACCATTTTACATGAGAGTGATAGGCCTGTGACACTAGACATTGGTAGACTCAGATTTCTAGCCAATCTGTAAGTCCTGGACATGCACACTTATGATGTGATATTTGGGATGGATTGGTTGTCTCACTACCATGCCCAAGTTAATTGTTTTGATAGGTCTATTGTGTTCACCGTACCTGGTCAGGATATGTACATCGTCGCTATGCCGCGTTCTAACGGGGTCATTGTAATACCCCTAGTTTTAAAAGGGATATAATTGAAATTTTATTATTCATTTCATTATTTTTATTATTTATTTTATTATTTTTAGGTGCTTACGTGGCTATATGTTTAGATGGTTTTTCCTGTTGGATGTGTAAGTGAATTAATTGTTTTAACTTGTGTGTGCTTAAGTGTTGAATGCAGTTTATTTTACTTTGACTTTGATGTGTATTTTTATTTTTGTTTTATTTTTATGTTTGAAAGAATGGATTTGGATATAGTAATGGACTACTTGGATAGGGTGTAAAAAGGGTATGGATATTACCCATAGATATTGGTACATATATATATTTGGATATGAGTATATATGTATAGTTAGGGATTTGGTATTTATTAGTATAGTAAATAATTATATTAATAAGAGTAGTTAATTTATTTATATATATATAGTATAAATGAAATTATATATATATATATATATATATATATATATATATATATATATATACATACATATATTTAAGGGCCGACTTTAATATTTGTATTATGCTTTGGGTGTTCTTTTATTAATATTATTATTAGTATTTTCTTATGAGACGTAGGTTTAACAATAGGAGTAGGGTTTGTCTTAAACCTATATATATAGAACCTTATATTATTTGCCAAGGGTTAGAACTCGGTTCGTAGAGCAGTGGAGGCAGAGAGAAGTCTTAGGGAGTTTTGAGAGAAACTGTGAGAGAAGAAGCTGGGGTTTTGGCCAACGAATTAGGCCGATCCAAGGA
Organism: Cornus florida; assembly: GCF_030987335.1. Classification (NCBI taxonomy): domain Eukaryota; kingdom Viridiplantae; phylum Streptophyta; class Magnoliopsida; order Cornales; family Cornaceae; genus Cornus; species Cornus florida. The sequence goes on from NW_026775574.1 coordinate 22,245,852, forward strand.
GGAAGGTTGAGGGCCATTCGAGAGTTAGAACCGGATCAAGGGAGTCCTTGATGGCAGTCATTATCGCAGGAAAAACTTAGGAAGACGGCGACATGGTTTTGTTCCAAAACTGTAAGACAAGTTCCATTCTTTCTCTCTCCCGTTGGCTCGTGTTCTGTGCACCTAGATAGTCTCTAGGGTTTAAGTAATTATTAATTAGAATTTACATGCTTACTATATGTATATTGAAGATCTTTACGTGTTAAAATCAACTCTGTTATAACGCATGCAAGTCTTGTTTCACTTTTCTATTTTAAGCATGTTATGTTATTAGAAATTGTAGTTTCTGTAATTGCCTTTAACCTCTGCAAATAAATCATGGGGATGATACTGGGATTAAATAGAACTCCTAAATTCAGTAGTGAAGAGGAACAGAGGGGGAATGGAACTGTTATTGCAAAATAGTTTCAGTTTTGTTCCTAAAGCATAAATAGTTCGGTTGCAAATTTAGTCTCTGTAATTGTTTCCAATTGTGTTATCAAACCATTGGGATGCTATTTGGTATTAATAAGACCTTAGGATCAGTTTTAGAAACCAACTGAAGAGTAGAAAGTGGCCGGGGTCGAAGCAGATCATCGGAAACGAAGAAGAAAGCGGAACAGTGGGCTTCCCCTTTTTGGAGGCGGCTCCAAACACTTTGAGCCTGCTCCAAAAGTTTTTGGAGCCGGCTCAATGTTGGTTTGAGCCTACTCTATTTTTTTTTAAAGCAGACTCTTTTCATTTTGAAGCGTACTATAAGTTTTCAAAAACTGTTTAGGCTCTTAGGGTTTCTGAACAGTTTTAAAACTTTAATGGGGGTTTCAATAATTAATTTATGATGTAATTAAGGTCTTGGATTGCATAAAATACACTCTTTGTATTAATGGAATTAACAGTGTGCTATTTAACAACTTGCGCGCGGTTAACTGCTGGAAGGAAGTTAAATTGTTTAATTTTAATTTGACGATTTAAGGTGCTATAATATGATTCTAAATTAAATTTTAGATGTATGAGGGAGTCTTTTAATTAACAAATTAGACTTGTAACATAGTCTATGGCTCGATGCTAAAACAATAAAACAGTGTACAAAGATGCAACCTAGTATGCTATTAATGGATAAAAGGAACTAAATTGTTAGAATTAATTTTAGAAATTTCTTGGACAATATTGTGATTTTAAAACCTATTTTGGACGTGTAATAGGGTCACGTATTTGTTAGACCTTATTTGTGCATAGGTTGGATCTTAATTAAGGAACTAGTTAATTAGGTTTCATTAATTAGACGGAGGTTGTTATTTTAATCGTTAAACTGTTCTATCTGTTCCACCAACGATGGATCAGAGCTGTGGATTTTCTGAGTTATATTTTATCATTCTCAGATGTGTAAATGGACATTTTACTGATTTCTAATGTTGTCAACTGCTGGACTGTATTATGAATTAGTTGAAATTTAAGTTAACTGAATTAAATCATCAACTACATGGATAGATTCTGGATTTTGAATAAATGAACTATTAAACTTTGTCTTATCTATTACATGGATTTTGGTTATGGATTTGTAGTTGACGAACTGTTTAAATTCTGTTTATCAACTATGTGGAATGTGTGGATTTATTTGATGTACTGCATAAATGTTGCATCACTTACGGATCATTTGCATGTATGCACCGGTATGGGACGGTGTCATACGGAGGGATGGATTAGATCACAACGCTAATTCCTACCCATTCATACATATGGAATGGATTGACTAAAATAGTTAAATCCTACATGGTTTTATGTCTTGTCAACTAAAACAGTTGAACGACATACTTGATGGTTGTTTATATTTCTGTATTAGGAAGGATAGGGTTTTAACTAAAACGTTTAAATCCTGATTACATGTTGTGTCTTGAGCAATGAACCGTTGACCAGCACAACATTGTATTTGGAGGGAACTCATATATAGAATTGGGATAGGGATTTAATTAAAACATTTTAAATCCTAATTTTATGTCGCGTCATGGCAACGACAATTGAGCGGCACTACATTGGTTTGGATGGGAATTTATATATATAAATTATGGTACTGCGATCTGAGCTTGAGTCTCATAGTCGACGGTTAGGGTGCGTATATGTAGTAGGATGCGTAACTAGCTATGTTGGTTGAGGTATACCCTGTTAGGTTTAGGTAGTCATCCCCACTCAGGTGCGTATTGCATGTTGCATTCTATTCAGGTTGAGACCCTCAGCATAGTTTAATGAGAGTCCTGTAGTGTGGATATATATTTATCTATTACGGACTAAATAAATATGGTTGAGACATTTAGGATGTATCTGCGTATCAGGTCTCTGTTTGGATTGTAGTTAGGATAGAACTTGTTCGTGGGCCTGACCCACTATTATTTTTCAGGTAACGGACGGTTCGAGGTCTTAGATCTTGTTTGTGCTGAGCAGAACGACTTCTCATTCTTCCGATGACGTAGGAGCTTCTTCATGATTTAGCAGTGGAGTTCTTCAGTTGATGATTTCAGTGTTGGAGTTTTTAGGGGTCCACTAGATGGATTCCCGAGTTGTATTAGAAATAGAGAATTTGGATGTATCAGAATAATTCTTTATTAATTTAATTTGATTATGAGGTTTCAGTATTTGAATTATCATTCTAGTTTCTTTTCAGCAAATTTTTATTTATTCCTATTTCCTTAGTTATATTCTGTGTTCGTTTATTACTAAATGGTTTGATATCCTCAAATAGTCGGGCGTGGGCCTGACTAACCCGTATCCGGAAATTCGGGGGTATCACAGTCATTAGCACCTATTTGTTCCATGTGGAGGAGAAAACGGAGGAAGGGACTACTGTATCATTAGATAACATACCAATTGTGCAGGATTTCCCGGATGTATTTTAGGAGATTCCAGGGTTGCCGCCTAGTCGCGAGATCGATTTTGTGATTGACTTAGCTCCAGGCACTACGCCTATTGCTAGGGCACCGTATAGGATGGCACCGGTGGAGATGCACGAGCTGAGGCATCAGATTCAGCAGTTACTCAGCTGGTGTTTCATTCGCAGGAGTACTTCACCCTGGGGAGCACCGGTTTTATTTGTGAAAAAGAAGGATGGTTCGCTCCGCCTGTGTATAGATTACAGGGAGTTAAACAAGATTACTATTCGTAACAAGTATTCGTTACCCAGGATTGATGATCTTTTTGATCAGTTGAAGGGAGCTACGTACTTCTCTAGGATTGATCTGCGGTCTCGATATCATTAACTTTGGGTTCAGGAGCAAGATGTTCCGAGAACAAGCGTTTCTCACTAGATATGGGTCTTATGAGTTTCGGGTTATGCCGTTTGGGTTGACTAATGCACCAGCGGTTTTCATGGATTTAATGAACAGTCTTTAGAGCTTACTTGGATCAATTTTTCATTGTCTTCATAGATGACATTTTGATTTACTCGAGGTCAGAGGACGATCATGCTAGACATCTTCAGATAGTCTTGCAGACGCTTCGTGAGCACCAGTTGTATGCCAAGTTCGAGAAATGTGAATTTTTGCAGCGGAAGGTGAAATTTCTGGGCACGTGGTGTCAGAAAGGGGAATAGCGGTGGATCCGGCCAAGGTTTCAGCGGTGGTTGAGTGTGGACAACCTACTTCACTTATTGAAATTCGGAGTTTCCTTGGTTTAGCAGGGTATTACAGGAGATTCATCCAGGGGTTCTCCAAGATAGCGGGGCCACTCACTCATTTGACTAAGAAGGGTGTACGGTTCGTGTGGAATGAACATTGTCAGAAAACTTTTGAGGAACTGAAGACTAAGTTGATGTCTGCACCGGTTTTGTCACTATAACAAATTTGGTCTTTGGCGACAAACGAATTTGTCGCTAAAAGTACATATTTTGGCGCGATAATCTTATCGCGACAAAAAAAAATTTGTCACCAGTTTGTCGCTAGAAGCCGGTCACAATATGTTTTTTGTGACAAATATTGATTTGTCGCTAAAGGTGAGATATATTGTGACAAAATATTTTTTGTCACAAAATGAATAAAAATTGCGACAAAATATTTGTCGTAAAATATTTCAAAATTGTTGCCTAAAAACCTCCACACCTATGAAATTTGTCGCTGTTTGTTACTATTTTGTGACCAAAGTAATTTTTGTCATTATATGTATAATCTTTTGTGACAAAAATTGTCGCTATAAGCTATTTTATTGTGACAAAAGGTTTTGTCACAATATACATCCTATGTTGTAACAAAAATATTGTCACTATAAGCTACTTTATTATGACAAAACCTTTTTGTCACAATATACATCCTATGTTATGACAAAAATATTGTCATTATAAACTACTTTATTGTGACAAAAGTTTTGGTCACAATATATATAACATGTTGAGACAAAATTATTGTCAATATAAGCTTCTTTATGGTGACAAAAATTTCGTCACAATATATACAGACATATTGCAACAAAATTAGTTGTCGATATAACTGGTTTTATTGTGAAAAAAATTTCGTCACAATATATAGAGACATATTGTGACAAAATTAATTGTCGATATAAGTTATTTTATTATGACAAAATTATTTGTCGCAATATATATATTATGTTGCGACAAATACATTGTCACTATAAGGTTAAATATTGTGACAAAATAATATATCTTGCCATTAATACAATAATATAATTTTGTTTTCACCTATTTAAAATTTGGAACTTATAAATTAAATTAAAATATAAGTAAACAATCTAAACCAAGATCTAAACATATCACTCAAAATCAATATATTTGATAATCAAACATAGAAGATAAAACACATATTCCATTAAGAATTTAGATATTAAAATGTGCAAATCATCTAAAATGATAATTCCAGCACATATCAAAATGTTAATATCTGAATCCGATATTATACAATACTAAGTGCATACACATCAAAATCCCAAAAGAAATCAAAATCCAAAAGGGGAGCTAGATTGCAATCAATGTAAAACCTGCAAAAAAAAATAAGAAAAAGAAAAAATGAGATTAGAATTTGAAGACTCAAATAAATTTTTAAAGAGTATTTTAGAAAACTTGATATCCTGGTGAGAATTAAGATAATCCTTGAGAATTAAGTAACTTGACTTTTTTTATTATATCAAACCAAATACACACACACAACTTAGTACTATATTACTATACTTTAATAGGATGTTTATTTCCATTATGCCAAATTACATTAAACCACTCAACAACCATCACTTTGTGGCAAAATACTCTTTGAACTACATCAACTCTACAAAAAAATTAGGATGTTTAGTGTATTCTCTAATGTGATTTTTACTAAAAAATGGATCAAAGTTAAGCCTAATTCTCAGAGTAGTCTCAAATAGTCAATTATAGAATACTGCAAAGTATCAACAGAGACTAAATCAAATTAAAACGGGAAAACAATTCTAAACTATTAATGTAACTTACTAAGTGTGACAATTCGGACCGTAGATGAAAGCATCAACACAAACTATCAAATTAGATGGAACACATCCATTATTTATTAAGGAAAATATTTATTATTTTTCAAAACATTTCTTTTATTGAGTCATCTCCTTTTTATTTTATTTTATTCTATTATACTAATATATTTTTTATAAGCTCTAAATTTAAGTAGTATCATATAATAAATATACCTTACTAAGTGACAAGTAGCACCCATAGAAGAGGTCTACGAGGCCAAAATCGATTGAGCTAGTAAGGAAAGATTGTTGACCAGACCCTCCTGCAAAGAACTAATTGACATGAGACTCTGATATCCTACAATCTTTAATTAATTAATTAAAAAGAATATAACACTTCATTAAGTAGCTTACATTGAATTGAAAAGTAATACGAGGTTTTCTGCCACCATTTTTTTAATATTATTTTATATTCAAGGTAATACGAGGTTTTCTGCCACCATTTTTTTTATATATTATTTTATATTCAAGGCCACGTGACCCTCCGCGTCCTTTTTTGAACAAGTTAAGATCTGCAATAATAAAAAAGAAAAGAAGGAATATTTAGATGTTAACAACTATTTGATGGTGCGACAAAAAATTGAGTTTTCACTTTTCTCATTAACTATGAGCCAAAAAAACAAAAACTAATAACAATATATAATCCTATATGTAATTTTACTTTGCATCCTTCAGAGGTAAAGCATATAGTTAATAAGCCCACATGTTTACATTATGGGTGCAATATCAACTGATTATACTAATTTATTTTTTTCTTTTCCTTTTCATTTCAAATTCACAACATAATTGTAACCCATCATCCGTAAGTTATCAATTGTTTGAGCTATCAACACAATTCTTCATTTTAAAATACTTTAGATTCAATTAGTTGGAACATTCGTATGCAAATGATCATGTACATCCTCTCTTATAATAATAAGCTTCAAATTTTCGTTTTATTTCATAAAACAACTTAATAGTGCAAAATGGTGGAACAAAATAAAAAATAAAAAATAAGAAAGAATTTACAAAACCAAACAAGTATATAAAATCTTAAGAAATTGTTGCAATCCCCAAAGCAGACCAAAGCCAAATAGTGCACAGTTTTAATAATAACAAAACAGCAAAAATAAATTACATACCTCTGAAAAGCACGAATTATATTGGAGAAATGTCATGAACTCTTCTTATTGTTTGATATTCTATCATCTACAACCACATGTTCAACTATTAGTTTGATATTCTATCATCTGTAGTCTTTGGAGAATCATGGAAAGCGTATGATTTTTTTAATCGTAAAGAATCCCACAGTAAAAGAAAATAAAAGGAAAAAAAGAGACCTCAAACCTTGACTCTTTATCTTTTTATTGTATATTTATTTTATAGTTATTATTTTTCTGTCAAAAAGACTCTCTTTGCACATATTATTCAACAACTCTTAAAGAGTTCAGCTCCTTCATTTCAGCATTATGTCAATATCTCTCTTTTACAGTGACAAACGTTCAAAAGGAACGGGTTATTTTGAATTCCAGAATAAGGTGTTTTGAATCCACAAAACAAGAGAGAAAACCTATAAATTCTTGCTCTTGCAATACATAAACATTTATAACAGAGAAAATCTAAACTAGAAGGAAACTAAAATCTAATCCTACGTGGAAACTAATCCTAGAAATAAGCAAAAGAATAAATTCTCCCTAAAAAAATCCAAAAAAATCACCATGCCCATGTTTTAACTCCTCAAATAATTCAAGAATTAATATGAATAACAACTAATACATAAAAAATATTTAAATTGCCAACTTGCATTAACTCCTCAAACAACATATCAACAACTTCTCCTCCACAACAATCAATCAAAACCTCCACATACGATGATCTTATACTCCCATACTTTCAACATTTTAAAACAAGAAATAAAAATGGCCTCCACAAGGGACGATGTACCAATAAGGTAATAAAGTTCAAGATACACCGCAAAATTGGTCACTTAAAGGCACTTGACCCCCCTAATTATGAGTATAAAAAGCATTAAAAATGTGCAATCATAAAAGAATTTTATCAAACATAAAGACCATATAACTTACAAATTTTGATGTACTTGATAGGCCATGCAATTGAAAGTGCTTTAACAAATGCGTCTTTCAAATCAAAGCAACGAATTTTAGACGACGCTTGCAAGTTTCAGCGACACGACATGTCAAGAATCAGAATAGCCTTCCTGCCACTCTAAAAATTGATGAAACAGAGCTGCAAATCAAGTTACTCAACTGGGAATTAAGAAACCACGGAAGGCATTTAATCATACACATCCATGTACATAAGAAAAAATGATCCTCAATTATAGCTAAAAATTATAAAAGAAAAATAGAGTAGAACTTGATTTCTATGATGCAAAAGACTGATCACAATTCACAAATTATAAAATGAATGAAAATCGAACTATTAATGATTTTGAGAAGAACAATGCTGCACTTCAATTCCTATTTACTCTCTGAAAGTTTACTATTCTTGAAATATATATATCTTTAAAGTTGGCAGCTTTCACCAACAATAGTGAGAAATTTTATTTAGGGAGTTGTGATACATAATTAATAAAAAATTCGAACTTAAGCAGATGAACAGAATATGGAAGGAGCTACACTTGACACAAAAAAAGAAATTGCAAATATAGAGTTACCAAAAGTTGAAACCAAAATGCCTGAAGGTATGTAGATTTTAATTTCACTAGCTCCTGTATCTAGCTATACACTTGACTGAGAATGATTCTGCACTCTTAGACTCACTGAACAATAAGTGAAATTGATTAATGGTAAACCCTAATAACTCCTAATCTCACTGTCAGATGCAATTATCTCATAATCTAACTCACAAAATCAAAATTGAAAAAGAAGTAGAAAGCAAATAAAACTCCCAAAAACTGGAAGACATCGTTAGGCTGTTACAGCTTCGTCAAAAACAAATACTCTACCTGGTAGCGTTCAATGATTGTATAGATTAGGGATGAGTCATTGACGAATTGAAATATAAAGCTTCATCAATTCTCTTATACATGAGTTTTAACAGAAAAATCAAGATAACCCATCTCAGTCACAATTATAGCTTTAACAAGAAAATTCGAAATACTGTAGCCTATTCACAATTTTCCAAAAGCTTTGTAAACACATAAATGGACACATGTATATCAAGCAGTTTCAAAACCTCAGCCCCAATGATCATTCAACACTAAACAATGTATGGGTATATATCAAAACATAGTCTCAAGCTTCATAGAATTTTCAACATGGCAACAAGATATATACATCATTTCAGTTTAAATTTCACAGCCCCATTTCAGTTCAAAAGCATAGTCACAGAGATGTATTTATATCAAAATCATCTTACAGTTTTTATGAATTCAAGTAGAGTCCAGAATTTTTGATACAACACAAGGCCATGTATATATAATCTGAAATTTAAAGGCCCAAGAAGTTGCAATTCAATTCAATTCAATTTAGAATTTCCAATTCAATTCATCGTCAACCTCAATTTCAAAAATCAGGGACAAGCCCTTCACAGAATTTTTTTTTAGTCCATTCTCCATTACCATAGCCCATCCTCCTTTTTCACATCACAGACTTATACATTCACAGCCCTAATAAACACAACCACATATATATGTAGGAAATTCTAAATTCCCATTCCAAAATCAAAGTCCAAAAATCAAATTTCAGGTTGAAGAGAGCTTACCCGAGAGAAAAACAAGAGAGAGAGACTCGGCCTGAAATTTTTGGCTGGAGAAGATGACCGGAACTGGAACTGTGGTGGCCGGCGGAGAGATGTGGTTTCTCCTCGACCGAGAATCGGCCAGAAAAAGCGAGACCGAGAAGAGAGGAGAGAGCAGCAGCGGCAGCCAAGAGGTTCGGCGGGAGAAGCTTGCGGCAGGGGGGTTGGAACAGAGAGCGAGGGCTTGGTGATGGTGTGAGGATGTGGGTTGATGGTGGTGGTGCCTCGGTGTGAGACACAGAGAGATAGATATAGAGATAGAGAGAGACGCTAGGGTTTTTTCAGAAAGAGAAAATATTTTATTGGCACTAGCGGGAATAAGATCCGCCAAGTTAAGTGAAAATTTCACGACCCGCCAAAAGATAAAGTGATCTACCGCGATTTCAGTTACTATCATGATTTTTCATTGATAGTGGTAAAAAGGCTCTTCAATAATCGTATAATTTTTACTATGATTATTTTAAAACCGTGATAAAGAAAGATTATTTTAAAATCGTGATAAAAAATTTATGACAAAAAATTATTTTTCTTGCACTGAATAAATATTTTTTTATATTAATAATTCTTATCTAATTAGATTACCTTTTATTAAAAAAATTAAAAATAAAAGATAATTTGTGGTTCAGTTTTAGAAAAATAATTTTATTTTTGATATTAATTAATAAATTATTTTTATACTAATAATTCTTGTCTAATTAGATTTTTTAATTAAAAACTCATAATAAATAAATAAATAGGTAATTTGTGTTAAAGTTTTATATAAAAACTCTTTTAAAAACTCTTTTTAAATTAATTAATAAATATTTTTTATATTAATAATTCTTGTCTAATTAAACTTACTTTTATTTAAAAAAAACTTATAATAAATAGAAAAATAGGTAAATTGTGTAAGAGTTTTATAGAAATTCTTTTAAAATCTATTTTTTATATTAATTAATAAAAAAAAATTATATTAATAATACTCGTATAATTTGATTTTCTTTAATATATGCAAATAGTTTCAGTATTTATTTATTTATATAAAAAAATATTTATTAATTGATATGAAAAGAGTTTATATATATATATATATATATATATATATATATATATATAAATTCTATAAAATATTAAAATCTACATAATAAAATTTAAATTAACATATTTATCTATTTATTATTATGATTTTTTTAATAAAAGAAAATCTAATTAGACAAGAATTATTAATATAAAAAATATTTATTAATTGATATATAAAATAAAATAATTTTCCTAAAACTCTACCCAAAATTAGCTTTTACTATGAGTTTCTTATAAAAAAAATATTTATTGATTGATATAAAAAGATTTTTTTATTTATATTATTATTAGATGTGCAAAGAGTTTCAGTATTTAAGTATTTATTTATTTATATAAAAAATATTTAAAACACTAAAATCTACATAATAAAATTTAAATTAACCTATTTATCTATTTATTATTATAAATTTTTTAATAAAAAATGTAATTAGACAAGAATTATTAATATAAAAAATATTTATTAATTGACATATAAAATAAATTAAATTTTCTAAAAGTCTACCACAAATTAACTTTTATTATGTGTTTCTTAATAAAATTAAATCTAATTATACAAGGATATATTTAAAGAAAATAAAATAATTTCTATAAAACTCAATCACAAATTACATATTTTATTTTTAATAAAAATTTATCGCACTAGATAAAGATATAATATTTAAAAAGTCTCCATAAAATTCTAACAAAAATTACCTATTTATATATTTATTAAGTATTTTTAATAAAAGAAAATCTAATTAGACAAGTATTTTAAATATAAAAAATTATTTATTAATTGATCTAAAAAGAGGTTTTAAAAGAGTTTCTATAAAACTCTAACACAAATTACCTATTTATCTATTTATTACGAGCTTTTTAATAAAAAGAAATCTAATTAGACAAGAATTTTTAATCTAAAAAATATTTATTAATTGATATAAAAAGAATTTCTATTAAACTCTAACACAAGTTACCTATTTATTTATTTATTATAAGTTTTTTAATAAAAAGAAATCTAATTAGACTAGAAAACCCTACCACAAATTACCTATTTTATTTTCAATAAAATTTTAATACATTAGACAAAGATATATTTTAAGATTTTTTATAAAACTCTAACACAAATTACCTATTTATTTATTTATTTTGAGTTTTTTAATAAATGGAAATCTAATTAGACAAGTATTTTTAATATAAAAAATTATTTATTAATTGATATAAAAATAGGTTTTAAAAGAATTTATATAAAATTCTAACACAAATTATCTATTTATTTATTTATTGAAATCGAATTAGACAAGAATTATTAATATAAAAAATATTTATTAATTGATATAAAAAGAGTTTTTAAAAGAGTTTTTATAAAATTCTAACACATATTACATATTTATCTATTTATTTTGAGTTTTTTAATAAATGGAAATCTAATTAGACAAGTATTTTTAATATAAAAAATTATTTATTAATTGATATAAAAATAGGTTTTAAAAGAATTTATATAAAATTCTAACACAAATTATCTATTTATTTATTTATTGAAATCGAATTAGACAAGAATTATTAATATAAAAAATATTTATTAATTGATATAAAAAGAGTTTTTAAAAGAGTTTTTATAAAATTCTAACACATATTACATATTTATCTATTTATTATGAATTTTTTTAATAAAAGAAAATATAATTAAACAAGAATATATTTAAAGAAAATAAAATAATTTTTATAAAATCTACTACAAATTGACTGTTTTATTTTTTATAAAACTCTATCAAATTATTTACAAAACATTCAATACGTGCATCACACATGCCTTTTTCTAGTATTATATATAATTGTAGAGTAATAATAAAGTAGTATATTTTAAACTATAAATATGTAAACAAGAGTCTATTTACTAATAAAATTAACTAAAAATATTTTTTGTAATTAAATAAAATTGTTATTAATATATTAATTAAAATGTAAACAACAAATCAAGGGCGGAGTAACCAAAAAAGAAAAAAATGGGGGATAAAGTATGTTGCATTAAGAGGTTTATTCAACTTTGAAGAGTAATAATTAATTTTATTTGCAGCCATAAGGTAACCATAAATAAATAAAAAAAATTTAAAAAAAAAAAATTATTTGTGAAAAAATTGGGGGAGGGGGCCATTGCCGGATGGCCCCCTTCCCTCCGCCCCTGAGACAAATTATGTCTCAACGTCTAATTGTATCTTCACAAATTTTTTAATTTTTTTTGCAAATATTTAATTCATATAAATAACTTGATATAACTATATGAATTTATATATCTATATTATAACCATAGAAAAATAAATTATTTATTTTTAATTCTAAATTAACAATTAAAATTTTTTACCTAATTAAGAAATTCCTAATAAAAATTGTCCTTCAATTCACAATTCATTTAACTTACCAATTATCTAAAATAACATAAATTTATTAAGATTTGGTTCTATGTATTCCATTGCTAGATATATGGCTTTATTTTGGATAATATGGATGTGCTGGTTAATAAGCTTAGTCTCATCTCTTCGTGTCAGGTCACAAAACATGTAGATGACATACCATTGAAAGATTATAGTGAATAGTTTAATTTTATTGTTATGGATAGGATATGGATTTATATATACATATGGATATGTGCCACGATATGAGCTTGAGATCTCAGAATCAGTGGTTACGATGGAGGCATATATTCATAAGTCTAGAAATTCGAACACAAATTCAGAATTCATAAGTCAAGAAATTCGGACACAAATTCAGAATTCAGAAGTTCAAAAATTCAGACACAAATTCAGAATTCAGAAATCCAGAATTCTAGAGAGAAATACAGAATCTCATCCCCAACATCCAAACTCAAATATGAAGAATACAAAGCACATTAAATCGTGCCGTTCTTCATCAAATTCCACGGTAATTGACAACAAGCACATCAAATCGTGTCGTTCTTCATCCAAATTCCACGGTGATTCAAGATCAAGCTCGTGCAGCTCTTGGATCCAACCAACCAAAAAGGAAATCGAATCAGAGGACAGTATTCTTTGCAAAGAATAGTATTACAGAGGATTGTACTCCGATTTTTATAAATTAATAAAATATTATATTTTACCCATATTTTGTTTTTATTTGCAAAGAACAAAATTTGTGTGTACAGCAACATCAAACATATTTTAATTTTTAGAAAACTAGGATATAACATAACACGTGCGCACAATACCTTTTTGTATTTATTCTATTAAAAAAGGCAAACATAATGCAATAAAAAAAATAATAATATCAAAGAAACAAAAATAATTGCAAAGAAGAACATTCAGATCATATTTTCTGTCAATGCTCATAGGCTAAGCAAGTTTGGAGTGGTTTGGAGGATCTTCTGAAGTGGCAGCCAGGAGTCTTTCAGAATGTTAAACAGTGTACAACAACTTTGGTGCATTAATTAGCCAATGATAATGTCAGAAACAAACTGCTAAGGACCAAGTTCTCATATGTTTGATAGTTTCCTAGGGGTTTTGACTATGTGATTTCCTTCATTGTCTAAAGGTTGGAAGTGTTTTATTTGAGGTTCTTCCTCAACTGTAACTATATCTATAAAATTTTCCATCATTTGGGAAAAAAAAAAAATTAGCAATTGCAAAGAAAGTAATTTTTGTTAGATATACATAATTAAAAAATAATAATGCGACAACAAAATAATCTCAAGAAACCACTAAAGACTAATGTGAGTTTCTTCGCAAGGCTAAAAAATAAATAAGTAAATAAAACTATACCACCTAAGAACAATTTTTAAATTAAACTTTTTATACTAAAAACCGTGAAATTCAAATGGTGATATCTGGATTTGGAGAAATATGTTTGGAAATGAAGCACGAGAAGTTTTCAAAGAGATGGAACTCTCGACTTACTATTAAACGAAACTAGTGCAATATCCAAATACGATGCTCATCATTTGGGTATTTTGGTGGTGCACGATTCCTCTCCTTCCTGTCAATTCTGCCCTGTTGCGTATCTTGATCTCTCTTTCTGGAGGGTTTTTTGGAGGTGGAGGTGTGATTCAGTTGTGGAATTTGGGGGTGCTTGCTCATGATCTCTGGTGTGAATTTTGCTGGAGTTGTAGTGGGTTGTGGTTGGTCTTCTCATTTCAGTGGATATTTTCGGTCTCTATTTATCTACGATCTATGCTCTGGGTGCAGAGGAGGAAGGGTTGGTCCTATCGATGCCTCCACAGTTTCAGTTGGATTACTCGTCGTAGGAGTTTTTAGGATGCCGGCTTGTGGCTTGGAGCTAGTATGGGACTTTTGGATTGTCGGCCTCTGAGGTTGACAATGGTGTTGTCGGATTGATTGGTGTTAACTTCATGCGTGAGGTCAAGGTTGATTCTTGTGAAAGGCTCGGGATGATTGGTGGTGGACCCCACACACAAGATTATTTCAAATAATCATCTGTCGTCTTTGTTGTCGGCTCTAATACGTAAGTTCATTTTTCTTCTTTTTGGCAGTATTCCGCTTATGTGCGTGGTTGGGGTTCAATACCGTATGATATACGCTTCTCTATCTGCTCTTCAATATTTAATCCTCCCTCGAAATGCGTATGGTTGTTTTTTCAACCTGTGTCAGTTGTACTGCACTGGAGCTGGGTCTATGGTGATGATTATCAGTTTTTTTTTTTTTTTTTTGGAGACTATGCTTTTCTATGGTTTTATCTAGTGTGCTTTTTCTATGTGCTTATCCTACATCTACTTTATTTTCTTTGTTGTATCCACGGTGGTGTGTTATTGTGTTTGTTGTTTCTCTTTCTTTGGGTACTTCGCCTGAGAGAGTTTTGGAGCAAGGCTTCAGGGGTTTGACATTAACGATGGTTGAGAAGGAGCCCATTCTGTTGTCCGAGGACGACACTGCTCCAGGGTTCAGTGCGTTTTTTATTCCACTTTCTTTCATCCTATGGTGCTGTCTAAGGTGGTGATGGAGCAAGGAATTATTGAGTGGCTCCAGGGGATGACGTTAATTTCGGTGGAGATGGAACCAATCAGTTTATCTACAGAGGACACAACTCAGAGGGATCAACTAATTTCGGTGGAGATGGAACCAATCAGTTTATCTACAGAGGACACAACTCAGAGGGATCATCGTTGTCAAGTTCCTCTATTTGCTCAAATTCGGATTCCTCTCAATCTTAATCATGCTCCGGACACCTTTTAAGCTTTAGGATATTATCATGACCGGGGTCATAACCTAGCTTAGTGATAGGTTGTCTGGGGCTATTTGGTTGTTTTCTTGTTTGTGATGGTTCTTCATGGGTGTATGTGTTATAGTGTTTCTTGCCTCTGTAGATGCCGCATGACTGTTTTCTTGTCATATAATAATAGTTAAAAAAAAGAAAAAAATTGGACATGAAAACATGACAAAGTTGAGATCAAAATGCTATTACATTAAAAGAAATCCATAGAATAATTTCCAGCAATCTTTCAACACAAAAATCCATAGAATATTTTCCAGCAATCTATTAACACAAACTCATAGAAGGCGTGCACAGTTTAGTAGTGCTCATCATAATTATTCTGCCCCTAGAAAAGGACTATTCCATTGTCATCATCTTCTCTTGCTCATAAACCACGATTCCTGAAAAGAAATATTGTATTAATCAGATCAACAAGGAACAATAACTAGCATGTATTATATAACATAACACGTGCGCACAATACCTTTTTGTATTTATACTATTAAAAAAGGCAAACATAATGCAATAAAAAAATAGTAATATCAAAGAAACAAAACAATTGCAAAGAAGAACATACAGATCATGTTTTCTGTCAATGCTCATATGCTAAGCAGGTTTGGAATGGTTTGGAGGATCTTCTGAAGTGGCATCCAAGAGTCTTTCAGAATGTTGAACAGCGTACAACCACTTTGGTGCATTAATTAGCCAATGAAAATGTCCGAAACAACAGCTAAGGATTGTATTTTCATATGTTTGATAGTTTCTTTAGGGGTTTTGACTCTCTGATTTCCTTCCTTGTCTTAAGGTTAAGGTTGGAAGTGTTTTATTTGAGGTTCTTCCTCAATTGTAACTGTATTTTTTTTTTTTATATATATCTATAAAATTTTCCATCATTTGGGGAAAAAAAAATTAAAAATTGCAAAAAAAGTAATTTTTGTTGGATATACATAATTAAAAAATAATAACGCAACAACAAAATAATCTCAAGAAACCACTAAAGGCTAGTGTGAATTTCTTCGCAAGGATAAAAAAAAAAAAAAAAAAAAAAAAATCCTATACCACCTAAGAACAATTCCTAAATTAAATTTTTTATACTAAAAACCGTGAAATTCAAATAGTGATATCTGGATTAGGAGAAATATGTTTGGAAATGAAGCACAAGAGGTTTACGAAGAGATGGAACTCTCGACTTACTATTAAATGAAACTGGTGTAATATCCAAATCCTTAAGATGCACAAGCTTTAAAAAAAAGGGGGAAGGGACTCGAGCATGGTTTCATCAAAATTAATATTAAATGTTGCTGAAGTAATTCACGACCCAGGTGTCCAAGTGATATCAGTATTCGCCTACTTGAAGGGTGATCCATTCGGGTAAAATAAGTATAACACACCAAACCACACATATGGATCAATTCCGAAAGTTAGTGCTCCATGACCAAGTTAAACCATAGCATTCAATTTCTCATCTTAATTCGGTTGGGTAGGATGATAACGCTTTTCAAGGAAAAAAATGAGTTGATCATAGTTTATGGCGTCAAATTTTAATGTCAATTTCACAACGGAAATATTAATAGAATATATCTAGCGGACTTCTACCCTATGCTCTCCTGCTTTCCAACAAAACTCTCAAGCTAATTTTAATGGACAGTCATCCCAGTATGGAATTTTTTTATTTTATGTTTCAGTAAGTTAAGTTCATTCAAAGAGCACTTATGCGAGGAGTGCGACCGATATACGAAAGCCATAAAACACAAAAAAGAAAACTCTATAATCCCCAGTAGATCTATAATAAAACCATTTTTTTTTTCCTTTTTTGATAAGTATAATAAAACCATTAACCCAAAAGAATAAGGAACTAAAAATGAAGAATTTAAATGCCCAAAAGAAGAGGAAATTTGAGATAATGTAAAAACAGCAGGAGAGGAGCGATGCAATGTTTAAATTTGTTACACTGTTTAATGCACTAGTTATGACCCTTACTCACAAGTGCCCGTGAGCCCTTCTTTTCGTGCTTTAAGAGATTAGGTTGGTTTACACTGGTTGTAGTCAAGTGAAATCATTTTTTTTCCTGGAGTTATTGCCTTTAAGGGTCGTGGCTTTTCTGCCAACTTACACAGCGCAGAGTTTCAGATTCCTTAGAGAAGATTCGCAAGCTTATAAAGTTTTGGTCCAGCGATCAACTTTGTGAGAACAAGGCCGTTCATGGGCATGGAGGCTTAAGCATGGTGGATTTTATGGACTCATCCAGTGGATCTAAGACATCTAGAAGGATATTGTTTTAAAAGGTAACGAAAGTGGAGGATCCTTCTAATTTTGCCGTCACAACTTCATATAATAGGAGTGAAATTCATGAAGTTGCAAGTTTGAATAAAAATTCAACTAAAAAAAGGAGAAAAGAATTGGTAACTAGTGTTTTCAATATAAGACATGTTGATTTAATCCTCCAACTCTCTATTAGAGAATGGTGGCTCAGATTCTAAGCACTAGAGACTTACATAAAAAGGAATGCTCAGTGTTAAAAGTGTTTAGAGGCTATCTATGCAATTGATGGAAAGGCATGACCCAACTTCGGGGGGTACTTGTAGTAGTCATCAACAACAGTTTTCATCATTGTGGATAAGAATCAGGAAAATTAAAAGCATGTAGTTGGAAAGCCCAACATTATATTTGATCACAAAGTATACAATATATTGGGCTTTAAATAAGTATTAAACCTATATAAGCCTTATACAAGCTTTTTCACAAGCTTAACTGATCGGTTGATCAACTATACATCAACCTTCGCAATAGCACGAATCATTGTAAAATAGGGCTATTGGTCGGGTAAGTCGAACCACTGGGACTGCGCTAGTCTTAAGGCAACCTAAGTGTCTAAAGTCATTTTATAGTGATAAGGGGTGTTCATAGAGGGTTTGTTTTATGGTCACTAAACTAGGAATTCAAAGTGCATAAAATAATAGTGTTAGTAAATGAGAGTTAGAGATAATAAAAGGGGAAACTAGAGAAGTGAATCCACCTACGCCCTAAATACATGCTAAATCAAGACTAAATTGGGGATAAACACTATATAAGCAATGATCAAGAATTATGTAGCAACACATAGTTGCTTCATAACCAATAAGAAGTTCATGAGATTAAAACAAGAATGGTCTATCAAAAGACAACACATTTGGACTACCTAGACTAGGGTGTAGTATCAAATACATTAACTTAAGCAAAAGACCATCAAGCATTCAATCAAATGATGAAGCACATGAAGGTAAGAATCAAGCATAATCCATCAAAGGAGGTACCTAAGCAATGGAATATCAAGTTTCAAAATCAACATGCCTTGAAAACCATTCATAGTTAATATCTTCATTGTCACTATGAAAATAAAAGCAATAAGACTAATGTAAGAATCATCAAGACAAGCTAAATAACTCACATCAATCATTTAAACATGAATATTCATTACAAGAAGTAATAAGCTCTTAAACTATGAAAAGACCAAAGTTTATACATTATAATCCCCAAAATAGAACCTAATCTAGAACATGAACAAAAGGGGAGGCTTCATCACCTCCCTAGATGAGGTTTAGTTACCCATGAGTGAGCTAGAAGAAGGAAGAAGCTTGCCCTTTTCCTCCATTTTCGAGCTCCCTTCCTTTTGCTCCAAGAACCCTCTTCTTCTTGCTCTCTTCTCTCTCCTCTATCTTGTAGAATATAGGATAATGATATGTGTGGCCTTCCTTGCCTTATCTCCTTCAACAAAGCTCTCTCTCTCCTCTATAAAACATCCCCAACCACCTCATAAAGAAGTAAGTAGAAAATGAGGAAACCAATGCACAAGTGGCTGCCAAAATGAGAATTCCCGAAGGCAATTCTGCCCCAAATTCGAGCACTCTAAGCAAGGCCTCGAGCGCTCGAATTTAGTGTAAAAATGCCCATGCTTCACTTGCTCCGCCCAGACCTACTTTGGTTAAACAGCCATAACTTTGCGCTCCGAACTCCGAATAACGAACCGTTTAAAGATTTGGAGAGCTGATTCAGAGTTTTAAAAACTTCATGTTTTGATGAAGACCCAAATCTCAAGTCTGGTTGGTCGAAAATGGGGAGAAAGGCAGTACTTCAGTGCTGCCAGGCAGTTCTGCGCACCTCTGGTAACAAGGCCATAACTCTCTGCTCCGAGCTCCGAATGATGAACCGTTTGAAGATTTAGAAAGCTAATTCAGAGCTCTAAATCTTTCATGTTATGATGGAAGTCCAGTTCTCGAGCTTTCTGGGTCAAAATGGCGAGCAAAGTTCTAACTCCACTGCTGATCTCGTGAAGCAATCTGCCCTAATTTCGAGCACTCGAAATTAGGCCTCGAGCACTCGAAAATTGGCCAGAATGCCCTATGCTTGGTTTGCTCATCCCGGACCTACTTTGGTAAAACGACCATAACTTTGTGGTCTAAACTCCAAATGATGAACCGTTTGAAGATTTGGAAAGCTAATTCAGAGCTCTAAAAACTTAATGTTTTGGTGGAGATCCAATTCTCAAGGATGATTGGTCAAAAATGAAGATCAAGGCAGAATTTCATTGCTGCCAGGCAGTTCTGCGCACCTCTGGTAACAAGGCCATAACTCTCTGGTCCGAGCTCCGAATGATGAACTTCTTAAAGATTTGGAAAGCTGATTCAGAGCTCTAAATATTCCATTTTATAATGGAAGTCCAGTTCTCGAGTTTGCAAGGTCAAAATGGTGATCAAAGTCCTGACTCCACTGCTGCCAGAAATTCAGAATTGTGCCTTTTGATGGCCAAAACTCCACAAAGCCTTGATTTTGCTCCTTTTTTGGCAAATGGACCTGAAAATGCATAAAAACATAGAAATGAAGATAATCTACATAAATTAACATACAACGGACTTTACTAATGCAATTTAGGGCGCTTGAATATATAATATTCGGCGCTTATCACACCCCCAAACTTACATTTTGCTAGTCCCTTAGCAAAACTACAATGAAAAATTTAATGAAAAGACAACCATGGGCTTGCTACTGCAAAAATATCATCCATGGTAAAATAAGATATATACATTGCTCAAAAAATAACTTGAAATAGAAAAAGAGCTGGAGATGGGGTCATTGGGAAGACTACCTTGCATATATGAAGCGTTGATACAAAAATTGGCTAAATACATTTCCACATACATGCATCAACATCAAAGTCTATATAAATAACTCAATTATCATCTCTTGAATGGAAATCAACTCTAGCTTCAGTGAAAGTGAATTAGATTCTCAACATGCGGCTTTTACTTTCTTTTCCAATTCCAAAGCGCAAGTTTTCAAATCATTGAATTCCCCTTTAAATGAGGTCCCTAAGGCATGATTTTATTTACAAGACAACTTTTGTTGCTTGTTGACAATTTATTGTAACTCAAGCGAAACATAGAATGGTTGTGCAATGCTGAAGTCCCTTAAGCTTTCTAACCAACCCTTGTAGCAAGCGTTAGGCCAACAACTCCCAAACCAGATGGCTTTAGGGTGTTAAGTGTAGAGACACTCCATAGGGCTTAATAGCTCAAGTTGGAAAGGCTACGAACTCCAACGAACCATGTTTATTACCAGTTTATTTTTTTTTGAATGACCGTGCAATGTTTAAGTCCTTTAAGCTTTCTAACCAACCCTTGTAGCAAGCGTTAGGCCAACGACTCCCAAACCAGATGGCTTTAGGGTGTTAAGTGTAGAGACACTCCTAGGGCTTAATAGCTCGAGTTGGAAAGGCTACGAACGTCAACTGGTCATTATTTTCTTTCCTTTTCAGTTTTTTTTTTTTTTTTAGATTCATGCCAAAAGTATTCATCCATTAGGTTCATCAAATCAGATTAACTAGGGCAAGGTCAAGGTCAATCAAGTTGCATGCCTCACAGTTAAGTTTCCAATGTGCATCTGTGCATTGTGAAGCTTAAAAGAGTGTCAAATCCAGCGAGAATTTAATTGAGACATTTATACAGACTAATTTGAATCTACATGATCATTTCAACTCAAATTTTCTTTATTTTCAAAAATATCAGCTGCTTCTATACACAAAGTTTTAAACATATGCTTTCATCTCCAACAGGTTTCAAATTCCATTATCATTGCTTAGCAAAAATGTAAAACCAAAAATACATAAATGCACCCCCAAACTTGAATGTCACATTGTCCTCAATGTGAGAAGACAAGTAAATCAAAATAAGCGCAAATAGGGTAAAAGAACAATAATACCAAGTGGAGTGACGACGACGTAGATGTTCAGCCATGTGAGTGCGCAACGGCGTCCCCCAAACTTGGACATGAAGACCTATCAAGACAGAACTAATGTACACAGGTGAAAGCATAGGTCTCTTAAGAAAAAAAATCAAAACAGAAATGAAAACACTAAGACGAATGTGATTGCAAGGTAAAAATCCATACAAAATACAAATTGGCACACATGAGTCATAAGTGTAAAATGGAAAACAAAACAATGCCAAAAGCCGTGCATTTAGAGAGATAAAGTTGGCTTAGGCAATTCGTCAAACACGTGGTGTGCAAGACAAAAAGGAAGAGGGCCAAAGGTTGATTAGAGATGAGAAAATCCAAAAATTTGGCCCTGCAAATGCAATACACAACTCCCAAACAATCACAAATCCTTCACACAAGCAATCCCATCCTCCATTGATCAAAAATTGAAAGAAAAAGAGGGTAGACACTTACCCAACAATGGAGAACACAAGGCCCATTATTTGTGGTTAATGGAAGATGTGGATGAGAGGTTGATGATGGTGCTTGGGTTAGAGGAGAGTGGGGAAAAAGGTGGAGGAGGTGAAGGTGGGTTTGCATGGGGTGGTGAGGTTGAGGGTGGTTGGGTTGTGAAGTTGGTGGAGGAGAGGGGTTGGCAGCCGAGGAGAGGAGATGAGGTTGAGTGAGAGTTGGGGTGGTGGATGGAGATGCCGAGAGGGTGGGTTTGATGGGTTGAGGTTTGCCGAGAGAGATGAGGAAGGTTGGGGGGTTGATGGTGGTGAGTTATGGGTTGCATGCATGGTGGGATGAGATGAGGGTGGTGAAGTGAGGTTGATGGTGGTTGAATGGTGTGAGGCCGAGAGGGATGGTGGCTCACATTTAGAGCACTCCAAATGGGAGCTAGAGTGCTCTAAATGAAGGCAGTAGCTTGGGATGAGATTGGTTCACATTTAGAGCACTCTAAAATGGAATTAGAGTGCTCTAAAGACAAGCAGCAGACTCGGAATGATGGTGGAGAAGTTTGGAGCAATCCAAATGGAAGCTAGAGTACTCCAAACTTGGGCAGTGAGCATGCAAAATTGGTGTGGTAATTTGGAGCAATCTGAATGGGATTTGGAGGGCACGAAATTGGCTCAGTAGGCTAGGGGGTGAGCTCGGCTGTGAGGACTGAAGCAATGAGTGAAAGGGAAAACATGCAAGACAGTGAGCACCATAGAAGTTGAATTTGTTGCAATGGAATATGGAATGTGAGCAACATGGAAATGGAAGTTGTTCAAAATGGAGTCCATGCATGGAAATTCCATGCATTTGCATTTGCAATCTCATTCCATGGGAGACAGTAAGCACTATTGCATGCATTTTCATGCATTTTGATGCATTTGCAACATCATTCCAGGAATTTTGCAAGTTGGCGACTTGGAAACAAAAAAAATTTTGCATGTCATTCCCATGGAATGGAAGAATGTCTGAAAATTTTCAAATTGTCTCATAATGCTTGAATGTACTGAAGAAAATTTTCAAATTGCATCATCTTTGGAAAATTTCCAGACTTTGAATGAATTTGAAAATTTTGGAATTTTTGAATATCTCTTCAATGCAACATCACACAATTCATGGAAAATTTTTAAAACTTGCAATGTCAATCCAATGCATGGATTAATTTTTTGAAAATTCTTCAAACTTTGCAATTGTGCACCAATGCTTGGATGAATGTAGAAAATTTTTAAACTTGGCAACTTTTCTCTGATGCATGGAATTTTTTTTTAAAACTTAGCAACTCCATTTTAATTCAATGCATGGAAAAATTTAAACTTTGCACTTCATCTCAAATGCATGGATGAAATTTGGGAAAATTTTGAGACCTTGCAACTACTCTCTACTGCATAAATGAAATTAAGAAACTTTTCAAACTTTCGCAACATCACACAAATGCATGGATGATTTTGAGGAACCATGATCCAACAATGCATTGAAGATGAGAGGCTATGCATGTGAGTGCCATGTCGAAAGTCCGAGAAAATTGTCTGATAGAGCCGGAAACTTGCGGGAATGAAAACAGGAGTTGAGAAGGTCTAATAAGCCGGTCTAAAATTGTGAAACACAATTGAAGAGCATTCCAGAAAAATCAAATTTTTGGCTTTTCGAAACCATTTCCCGGAAAATTTCAAGGCTCAGGCAATTGAAATGAGGGAAGCTTGGAACATCGAAAGAATTTCTTCCCTTGCTTTGCTAAATTTAATGTCGATAGCTAGACGAACCAGGATCAGGATCCATTGGAGAGATGGATCCTTAACGCTCCGTATGCAACTTGCCTCCTTCATATGGTCTCAGACTTGGATCAATGAATGGTGAGGGATATTGATCCTTCCGAAGAGAAACAAGGTTGGCCTTAGAGGATTTGAGCATCGCTTTTAATCTCACTTCTTTTATTTTCAGATTTAAGCAAAGGTGTTGCTTGTTCGAGATTATGGAGGCTCGTTGAATGTCATTGTTTTGACTAACAATGGTAGGATCATGACCTTTCATATTTGCAATCTCCAAGTCATATACCTCATTGTACTCAAATGGTTTGTTCACAGGTTGAGTATCATGGACAATGATTCTAGATTGGGCTGGAATGATTGGAAGAATTTTCAGCAACTTGTCAACATTTTCCTTACCTTTGTCCGGTGGTTCACCCTCAAAATGTTGAGGTAACTCCGGTGAAGAAATGGAAGGAGATGGACAATCCCACGATAGAGATGGATTTGGTGCTTCCCATAAAGGAGAGGAAAATGGTGATGGAATATCAAGCAAGGAGTTGACTTCCCGAATGGATTTGTCCACACCAAAATCCTCAAAATCAAAAGGGACCAAGCAAGCATGTAGGGGATCCTCCGTTGAAGGAGGTGGGATTGGATTTTGAATGTGTTCATCAGCAATAGTGATTTCAAAACACTCATTGTCATCTGAAGGGAGTTGCACAGCATTGAAGATATTGAGCTTAACATTCATATTCCCAAAAGAGATATCCATCAATCCGGATCTACAGTTAATGGAAGCATTAGCTGTAGCTAGAAAAGGACGTCCGAGAATTATGGGAATGTGTTTTCTTGGATCATGGACTGGTTCCGTATCAAGAACCACGAAGTCTACCGGGAAGTAGAATTTGTCCACTTTTATGATCACATCTTCAATAATTCCCCGTGGTTGCTTAATAGATCAATCAGCAAATTGCAACACTATCGGAGTTGGCTTTAGATCTCCCAAACCAAGTTGTAGGTAAACCGAATATGGAATCAAATTCACACTAGCTCCTAAGTCAAGGAGGGCCCTCTCGATTTTGTTGTCACCAATGACACAAGAGATTGTGGGGGCACCCGGATCCTTATACTTCGGAGGAGTGCTGTGCTGAATGATCGCACTAACATTTTCGGTTAACCTCACTTTCTTTGGTAAATGACTTCTGGAAGTGCGCTTTTGAGTGCACAAATCCTTAAGGAATTTTGCATAGGGAGGAATTTGCTTGATAGCATCCAAGAGAGGAAGATTGATCTTTACTTGCCTAAAGACCTCCCACATGTCTTGAATTTTGCAATTCTTATTCCCAAAATGTGTCGACTCTTGAAGACGTTGAGGGAACGGAGCTTTTGGCTCATAAGTAGTTTCCACATTTGGGGTGACATGCGTGGGACTTCCGTGAATGGTATTTGGACAAAAAGAACTTAGATTTGGACTTGAAGAGCTTGAATTTGGATTTTTCAACGGAGGGTTTTTCTCACTTATGTCTCCATCAACCTTGTTGTCAACCACTCTACCACTCCGAAGGGTGGTGATAGCTTGAACTTGTTCATGAGTCGGCCCACTCGGAGGAGGGGTTTCATCAATCACATGCATTCCTCTAGGATTTTCAAATGGTTGAGCGGGAAGCTTACCCTTGTCTTTTTGAAGAAGTTGGTTCACTTGGTTAGCTATTTGTCCCATTTGATTTTCGAGCCTAGCTATGGATTGAGTATGGGAGTGAACCATTTGGAGAGTAGGTTGCAAGGATGTCAAGAGATGCTTGTTGGAATCTATGATTTGCTTGTTTAATGATTCCATCATTTGCACATTTAATGATTCCATCATTTGCTTGTTTGCAGCCACTATCTTATCAATTGGATTCACAGGAGGTTGAGTGGAGACATTTGGATTGTATGGAGGTTGGTAGCTTGAAGAGGCTTGGAAAGGCCTACCTTGATATTGAGAAGAGGGCTGATTTTGAGGCCCTTGATTTTGAAGTTGGGAATTTTGTGGGGCTTGTTGCCTCCACGAAAAATTCGGATGGTCTCGCCAACCCGGATTGTAGGTGTTGGAATATGGATTGTTCCCGGGCCGTGAGAACATGGCATTAGCTTGCTCTTGGTTGGGATTGGGAAATTGCTCCGGTGTGGGGCAATCTTCCGAGAGATGAAATGGACTATTACATGAGGCACAAACCGAACTTGCCGAATTTTGAGACACTGAAGGAGGAAGATGTGGTGCCATCAATTGGTAGAATTTATGAGCTATGGCATCCACTTGAGATGATTCCTCCCTTATTGATTTTTGTTGACAAGGATTGGTGTTCTTTGGAGTGGTTGAGGTCGGAGCCCTACGAGAATTGTGTTGAAGTGAATTTTCACTCAAATTCTCAAGTAAGGTCCAAGCCTCATCCGCATTCTTGGACATGAACATCCCACCACAAGAAGAGTCAACCATAAATCTATGGGTGTCGGTCAAACCGGCATAGAAAGCTTGCACTAATTGCCATTTTGGGATCAAATGATGAGGACATTTCCGAAGAAGATCTTGTAGCCTTTCCCAAGTCTCATGGAGTTGTTCTCCATCAATTTGAGAAAAGCTTAGAATGGAACGCCTCATTTGGTTGGTTTTACTCACCGGATAATACTTCTTAAGGAATTCTTGTTGCAATTGAGCCCAAGAAGTAATAGAGTTGGGAGCGAGGGAGTTCAACCAATATTTTGCCCTATCCTTTAGGGAGAATGGGAAAAGATGGAGATGAAGTGCATTGTCCGGAAAACCTCTCAACCGGATGGTCGAACAGATTTCAAGGAACTCATCAAGATGCTTATATGGATCTTCATTATCAAAGCCATGAAATGATGGAAGCATTTGAATGGTACTAGACTTGATCTCATATTGAGCGGCATCGATGTTTGGCATCACTATGCAAGATGGAGAAGCATAGGTGGTAGGGATGAAATGATCTCTAAGAGTCATTGGCTCGATATTAGGAATTTCAGCCCTTTCATTCCCCGGATTTCCTATGTTATCCCCCATTATATTGAATTCAGTTCCAAGGTCCCTTATAAGAGTGGGTTCCCTAAGGTTCCGTCTAAGAGTTCTTTCAAGAGAGTTAATATCAATGGGAGAATCGATTGTGGGTAAGGAAAGTGACCTACGACCGAACATCAACAACAAAGCATATACTCAACAAAGCAATTCATCAACCACAACTCCACATACGATGTTCCCTTTCTCCTCAATTATCAAGATAGAAAATGTAAATGGCCACGACAAGGACCGATGCTTGAATACAAAATATAAACAAGTTAAGAGCCTCGACAAGGGCTTCACAACTAAATTAAACACATACACAATATTCACAATGCGAAACTAGAAGTCAAGAGACTTACCTGGGGTCCTCTAGACTTACAATTTGCTAGCAATCCCACGGCGAGCTTCGAGTCCCTAGAATCTTACAACACGAAGATGATCAAAACATACAAGGAATATTCACAAGACACAATATGCACAATCAGACTAAATTTAACCCTAAACTTTGGTTGCTAAACCGTTTGCAGTCCCCGGCAACGGCGCCAAAAATTGATCGGTTGATCAACTATACATCAACCTTCGCAATAGCACGAATCATTGTAAAATAGGGCTATTGGTCGGGTAAGTCGAACCACTGGGACTGCGCTAGTCTTAAGGCAACCTAAGTGTCTAAAGTCATTTTATAGTGATAAGGGGTGTTCATAGAGGGTTTGTTTTATGGTCACTAAACTAGGAATTCAAAGTGCATAAAATAATAGTGTTAGTAAATGAGAGTTAGAGATAATAAAAGGGGAAACTAGAGAAGTGAATCCACCTACGCCCTAAATACATGCTAAATCAAGACTAAATTGGGGATAAACACTATATAAGCAATGATCAAGAATTATGTAGCAACACATAGTTGCTTCATAACCAATAAGAAGTTCATGAGATTAAAACAAGAATGGTCTATCAAAAGACAACACATTTGGACTACCTAGACTAGGGTGTAGTATCAAATACATTAACTTAAGCAAAAGACCATCAAGCATTCAATCAAATGATGAAGCACATGAAGGTAAGAATCAAGCATAATCCATCAAAGGAGGTACCTAAGCAATGGAATATCAAGTTTCAAAATCAACATGCCTTGAAAACCATTCATAGTTAATATCTTCATTGTCACTATGAAAATAAAAGCAATAAGACTAATGTAAGAATCATCAAGACAAGCTAAATAACTCACATCAATCATTTAAACATGAATATTCATTACAAGAAGTAATAAGCTCTTAAACTATGAAAAGACCAAAGTTTATACATTATAATCCCCAAAATAGAACCTAATCTAGAACATGAACAAAAGGGGAGGCTTCATCACCTCCCTAGATGAGGTTTAGTTACCCATGAGTGAGCTAGAAGAAGGAAGAAGCTTGCCCTTTTCCTCCATTTTCGAGCTCCCTTCCTTTTGCTCCAAGAACCCTCTTCTTCTTGCTCTCTTCTCTCTCCTCTATCTTGTAGAATATAGGATAATGATATGTGTGGCCTTCCTTGCCTTATCTCCTTCAACAAAGCTCTCTCTCTCCTCTATAAAACATCCCCAACCACCTCATAAAGAAGTAAGTAGAAAATGAGGAAACCAATGCACAAGTGGCTGCCAAAATGAGAATTCCCGAAGGCAATTCTGCCCCAAATTCGAGCACTCTAAGCAAGGCCTCGAGCGCTCGAATTTAGTGTAAAAATGCCCATGCTTCACTTGCTCCGCCCAGACCTACTTTGGTTAAACAGCCATAACTTTGCGCTCCGAACTCCGAATGACGAACCGTTTAAAGATTTGGAGAGCTGATTCAGAGCTTTAAAAACTTCATGTTTTGATGAAGACCCAAATCTCAAGTCTGGTTGGTCGAAAATGGGGAGAAAGGCAGTACTTCAGTGCTGCCAGGCAGTTCTGCGCACCTCTGGTAACAAGGCCATAACTCTCTGCTCCGAGCTCCGAATGATGAACCGTTTGAAGATTTAGAAAGCTAATTCAGAGCTCTAAATCTTTCATGTTATGATGGAAGTCCAGTTCTCGAGCTTTCTGGGTCAAAATGGCGAGCAAAGTTCTAACTCCACTGCTGATCTCGTGAAGCAATCTGCCCTAATTTCGAGCACTCGAAATTAGGCCTCGAGCACTCGAAAATTGGCCAGAATGCCCTATGCTTGGTTTGCTCATCCCGGACCTACTTTGGTAAAACGACCATAACTTTGTGGTCTAAACTCCAAATGATGAACCGTTTGAAGATTTGGAAAGCTAATTCAGAGCTCTAAAAACTTAATGTTTTGGTGGAGATCCAATTCTCAAGGATGATTGGTCAAAAATGAAGATCAAGGCAGAATTTCATTGCTGCCAGGCAGTTCTGCGCACCTCTGGTAACAAGGCCATAACTCTCTGGTCCGAGCTCCGAATGATGAACTTCTTAAAGATTTGGAAAGCTGATTCAGAGCTCTAAATATTCCATTTTATAATGGAAGTCCAGTTCTCGAGTTTGCAAGGTCAAAATGGTGAGCAAAGTCCTGACTCCACTGCTGCCAGAAATTCAGAATTGTGCCTTTTGATGGCCAAAACTCCACAAAGCCTTGATTTTGCTCCTTTTTTGGCAAATGGACCTGAAAATGCATAAAAACATAGAAATGAAGATAATCTACATAAATTAACATACAACGGACTTTACTAATGCAATTTAGGGCGCTTGAATATATAATATTCGGCGCTTATCATTAACGAGCTGAGCTCGGCATTGTTCACTCTCAGCTCCTTTATTACAATGATGAACAAATAAGGAGAGAGAGGGTTAACTTGCCTCAAACCCCACTAACTGCTGAAGAACCCGTTGAAGAATGGATCATGAGGACCGAGAATCTCACTGAGAAAATACAAAACTCGATCCACTTCGTCCATCTTCCCCAAACCCTATCCTTTCCAGCAGAAAAAGAAGGATAATCCAACCAATCCATTTGGGATTTGCTTTTCGATATGCTGAATTATGAAGTTCCAAAATTTCATTTGAAGCCCATTATATTGTATATTCGTATGATTTAGTACATATTTAAAGCCCATTTTACTGCAATTACTATGGAATTTGGGAAAGAAATCCCAGCCCACACTAATACACCTACGCCTACTGATTCCCTATCTCGCATATGAAGCTCTAAAAATGTATTCAATCTAGGATTATTTACTTACCGAACGAACACGAGCCAACATGGTCTGGAAACAAACCACAACACATCGAAGATGCCGCATGTGAGCGTTGTTCGCCTCACAAAATAAAATTGTATCATCGACAAAGAGGAGATTTGAGAAATCTCCATCTAACTAGAAGGACCTCTATCCACCCTGAAGCCACTACTATATCCCACAGCCACGGCCTGCCTCATCAGTATGTTGAATGCCTACACCACAAAAAATGAACAAAGGGGACACAGGATCTCCCTGCCTTGGACTCCTTGAGATACAGAAGAATCCAGAAGGTGCCCAATTCACCAACATTGAGAATCATACCGTAGAGATGCAAAATCTGATCCACATCCTCCATTTCCCGCAAAAACCATCCTCTCTAGAATGTATAGCAAGAAGCCCCAAGTTAACATAGTAGTAAGACTTCTCTATGCCAAGCTTATTAGTCACACCTGATACCCCACTACTCAGTCGAGAATCAAATCAACACATTCGCTGGTTATCAAAATCGAATCTAGAATTTGTTGTTGCCTACCAACAAAGGTATTCTGTACTTTCGAGATCACTCCATCCATTGCTTTCCTAATCTCAAAGCAAGGTTTTCAACTATTATTTCAGCTATTAGTTTGAATAGACTGCCCACCAAACTAATATGTCTAAGATCCTAGACTTCTACAGCCCCTTTTCTTCTGGATGAGAGCTAAAAAAGTGGCATTCAAAGATATCTAGAAACTACCACGCCTATAGAAGAAATTGATTCTGACCACCTCCCAATCATACCCTTACCCTGAAAGGCACTACTGAGGACTGAAGCTCACGAACTCCTATTGTATTCCAAACATTCAAATCATATGGGATACACTCGTGAATTTGCTCCAAGTCAAATAAAAACATGACAAAGTATTTAGGACATGTACGTTCAGATCATTTGCAATTTTTTTGTGAAATCTCAAAATTTATAGCCATCATGCATGGTTCTCCACTTAGCTTGACTTGACCACAAGTTCAACAACAAAATCTCCAAAATCAACAATGACATTGACAAAGTAACATTATAATTGCATGTCTTAACCCCGAAAGACATTAAGTGAAGTGAAAGTTGTCACGTCGAATCACTAAAATAATCTTCCTTTACCTTTGGGGCACATAAGTGCTACTTTGTAAAAAATTAGGTGGATTAAATACAAAATTATGAAGGCAGTGTAATTAAAAAAATTCAATGGAATATTAGAAATTTTAGTTGGTATTGTCATAATCTTGATTGTAAAGCATTCATTGTAATGAAATGGCAACAATTAATGCATGAAAAGCAAGAGATGATTGAAAGGGGCATACCTTGGACCTAAAAGGAATTGTTAGCAGCGTAACATACACCACCAACATGTCAGTGTGACGTCAAACACAAAAGTCATGGTACTCTTGCCTACCATTATATGGGGAATACTCACTCATGGAGTCACAAATAAAGTGTAAGCACTTAGAGATGGAGATACGACATCTAAGATAGTGGAGATTCAAGTAGATTAGGCCAGATTGGACACCAAGACGGCCTTATAAGAGAGAGAGTGGCAACAACCATGACAAACAACAAACCCTCGGAAACCCAAGGCCACTTGTTACAATTCTCACACACTTATCATCTGTGTCTCGATTTAAGAGTAGGTAAAAGCCAACACAAATTTTCCAAGGGAAAGAGATATGTAAAGGAGGAATTTGAGGATGGCAGGTGCATTTGTTGGTGATAAATTCCATAAGCCCACAAGATAATGGTGTGTGGTGAATTTGTAATAGAGATACTGTAAAGAAATTTACATCTTGTCTCTCATTATAGTGCTCTGGGGTTGACAAAAAGAGAGACCTCAAGGTATCCCAAGTCTCACTAAACAACAAAACCCTAGAAGTCCAAGTGAACTACAACCCAACCCAACCCAACCCAACCCAAACACAAAGATCCATGAGTGAGAATGCATGAGACAATCTTTTAAGTAGTGCAGTGTGAAGTGAAGATGCTCCAGAGAAACAACACATCACAAAGACATAGTATTGGAATTTATAGACCATTATGAAGAGCATACGTCAAGGTGAGATATTTAACTATCCACCTGATACAAGGTGAGACCAATAGATAAAGAGAAAAGAATCTATTGAAGTTTCAAGGGAAGAAGACAAACCGTTTTTGGAGATATTTCACGAGTTGATTTCTCCTGTAATTGAAACAAACAAACAAATTAAGACATTATACCAAATAATACAATTCTTCCAACAAAACTCTTAGATATAGCCATATACAAAATTTTGAACATCATATGAGTACAAATATTAATACAAGCTGCAACAATGATGCATTAGTGAAAACTCTACAGAACTGACACATAAATCATCCAAAGGCTTTTTTGAGAAATAAATAAAGATACAAAAACTTCATTTAGCATAAAGAGTAATGACTAGTCAATTGAGATCTGAACATCAGAGTGAAACATACTCATGAGCAATCAGAGCGCCGATACCCATCAGAGTAACTACAGACACCGGAAAGATAGCTGATATAGGAAAACAAAATTATTTGCATATATTGGTGAAAATTGAGACACAATTAATTAAAAGAGGGAATGTAAGGTGGGGAGAGAATTACAAATTTTAGCAAGCAACGGCAGTTTACAGAACTGTCTATGCATCTTGAGGATGTCCATCTGAAAGAAACATTTTATTTATACAAATGAAATAACAAGAGAGAGACTTTTATCTTCAAAATTCAAAAATAAAAAGGCCAATTATTTGCTAAAACAAAAGCAGGGGGTATTTTATTAAATCGATAAATGAAAGAAGTAAACAAATTTTGAAAACCCAGGACAAAAAAAAAAAAAAAAAAAAGGCTCTTTGAAAACCAATTCTTCTGAAAACCCTAGCACGGAACAGAATAATAGCTTGAAATTTTTCACAGTAATGTAAAAAGTTTAGTAAAAATCAACACATAGAAGGAGAAGAAGAGGCGTCGTACCAGTAACGAAACCCTCCGACTTCGCTTCGCCTTGCTTGCCTTCGCTTCTCTTCCCTTCTCTGCGTCTTTTTTCTGATAATAAAATTCTCGGTATTTCCCTTTGTGGGTGGAGAATTGCTGGATTGGAAATTATTGTCTTGGGCTCCTCACCCACCCAACTCTTTTTCATATTATTGTACTGGCCTGGCCCAATCTTTTCTTCCTCTGTCATTTCATCCTTTATCGTGGGTCTTAGCCCAGTAGTCCACATTTATATCACCTAACCCAATCCTCAAAAGTCCAAAATGTAAAGCCTAGAAATAAAATCTAAATAAGGGAAAAAAAACTATTGTTTTTTTTTTATTATTTATTTATTTATTTATTTTTTGCATACCTATATCTATCTTTAATAATCTACTAAACACATTGCCCTATCTGGATTAGTCAATCAATTTTAAAACAAACTACAAAACACTAAAATACGCATTGATTATGTTATTAAATTACTAATTTACCCTTGACATGTTATATTATTTACCAAACTAGCTTAAAAACTCTAGCCCCTCTTGATTTTACTTTTTCACTACTCGGTCACCCCTCATTTGCGTCTTGTGACTGCGCTGACGACTTTTACTCTAGCCCATCTTCGAGACCACCTACACAGATTTTCTCATCTATATTACTCTTTGTCCAGAGATATTGTTGTTTCGCCTTTTCGTGTAGAGATAATCAAATTGGTGGCTTAGACTTAGGAGATCGGTACCTTTCCTAAACTCTAATTATATTTCTTATCTGATACGTCATTTGTTCAACCTACTTTCTTCAAAAATTAAGAAAGCAAAAAGGATAATATGAGGTAGCAGCAGTTCCTGGAGTAATACTCGTCAACTAATCTAACTTTTCATATATTCACCTAGTCTCTACGATATATCAGGCATGGATACGAGTAATCCGTTCTCTTGGTGTTCTGATATTCACTCTGTAAAAAGAACTCAACGGGTTTTAAAATGGAGATTTTTAGAAGTTGAAGATGTTAGGGTTTGCACTTGCTGGCTTCCAAGACCTTTTTTACTAGCCAAAGAATGGCTTTTCTCGTTATTTATATATAACACATGGCTTCATCAAATTTTTCAATGGCCATGATGCTGTCATTTCACATTATTATGACATACCTCCCACTTACCTTTTGACACACCCCAACTCAATTTACACTATTTAATAAATTGAACAAATTGGAATGCATCCAACCATCTGCATTAGTCTCATTCATACATGACATCATCCTACATCAGAGTACTTGCTTAACAGTTTACAATTAAAGATAAATTATAAATCCACCTCGCTAGTTCTAAAAAACTAAACAAGTCACTTCAAGTCATAATATTAAGTTCTATTACAATATTTACATTTTATACAAAAGTTCTTTTCCCCAACCTGATAAGGAATGAGCTTAAAGCCCAGTGAATGCAATACTACTACATCAGAGTAATATAAGCAAATATTATCTGCTAACGTCAATTAAACTTTATTAACATATTACAGGTATTAAAATACAGTACTCTCCTTCTAGGCCAGAGTATGGACCTTATATAATATAGTACTCTCCTTCTACACCAGAGTATGGACCTTATTTAATTATAGTACTCTCCTTCTTGGCCAGAGTATGGACCTTTTTTTAATGTAGTACTCTCCTTCCAGGCCAGAGTATGGACCTTATTTAATATAATCAAGTTATATATATATTCATCTTCAATTCACATAAACCATTGCAATACTTCAATTAAGCATATCCAAGAATAAACTTTCAGTGAGTACACTCACCTTGGCTACTTCCTGACTTATCTACTTATCCTTTGGTAATGTCGAAGTTGTGAACTCCTTTTCCTTACCTATACAACATTTATAATCATGTCATATATATTTCTAAAGAAAATTTAAACAATTTAATCCTCAATTCAAATATAAATCCCAGCCTTGGTATGTAATTGTAATTGGAATTCTAATGATAACCATATAGATTAATTTCAGGGCAGTAATTAAAATCATGTCAGAATTGTATCACTTCATATAAATTAACCATTTAACTAAGAAAGAAAATAATGATAGAAATTTGGTTCAAGAGCACCTCAATAAGCAAAGTATTGACAATTTAAATACTATAAATTTTCAAAATAAAATTTAAACTACAAAATTTTCTACCTTCATGACTGCATACACGATTTTTCCCTAACTTTCCTTATTTGTTTCCTCTTCCTTCCACTATTTTTACTTTCCTTCCATCTCTTTATTTCTCTCTCTTTCATTCTCCTCTCTGACTTCAATAATCTATTTCTATCCATTTATTGCATGTTTGTTTTTTTTTTTTTTTTTTTTTTTTCAGATTACTCACCATATATATATATATATATATATATATATATATATCACCTCAACAAGTCAAACTACTTAACAATTCTTTCTTTTTCATATAATTTAGAACTTGAATTTATCAAATTAAATAAATGGCAATTACATGAGTTATATAAAAATTCATAAATCAGACTATCCATGGAAAGTTGAAATATTAAACATCAAATATAATTTCCTTACCTTAGGTTGAATCCAACAAAGATTGTAGAGAATTTTCCTTCCTTTTCTACAAAACACCCACTTTCTGATTCTATCTCTCTTCTTTTCTCACTCTCTTTCACTTTCCTTATTTCCTTTTCTAGTCCGGCTTCTCTAGTCCCGCTGTTTCTTTTCTTTTTCAACACAACCTTAATTTTTAACATACCGGTCCGGAGAAACCCCAAAACGAAAGAGGTAAAATAATGTATATATGGAACTTTTATTATGTGTGTGACATGTGTCCAAGCCTACTCATGCCCTCTTTCTTAATTTATTCCTTAAATAATTCATCCAAAGCTTACTAGAAAGCTCCTATATAAATACATATCTTTATAAGTCCCATGATATGTATATATATACATGGTGCTGTCAACTATTAGTTTCAATAGTTATCCACCAAATTTGAAATGTATAAAGCCAGCTCACCAACTTGAAAGCTTCCAAAGAAAAGCTTGGAAAACATAAAATATTAAGTACATATAAAAGGCATCAGCAAATATTGTTAACATCATCACACTCACGCATCATATATGTATGTCAATATACATACCCTTTTATTTACTATAAATATATATATATATTGATATATTTATCTGCCACTACCTCAATAATCTTTAATTGATACCATACATATGAATAGATAACAAACATGTCCAAATACTTCCAAGTACCATGTACCGTGCATGTTTAAACAATTCTCATACTTGAAATTAATTGTTTATAAACAATAAACTTTCTTATTTTTGTTTTCCCAACTCAATTAAATATAAATATGTAAACTGAAATAAATATTAATAAACTCATAATAATGAATAAAGAATTAAATTAGATCAGATAAAAAATTGGGATGTGACACCTTTGGCCTACTTTACCTTGCTAACTACCACCATTAATTATTCATCTTGGATCCATTACCCCGAGCCTTGTATGAGGAGCATCCACTTATTTTACCAATCTACTTTAGTACTTTCTTACTTTATTCGGTTATGGGGCGGGGCAAGTGGGGATGGGGTGGGGATGGTTATAGGGGTGGGAGGTGAAATTTTAATCGATACGGTGGCAGTTTTGGGGGTAATAAAATTAAACGGGAGCGGAGATGGGGAATGAGATCCTCTCCTAAACTGCCCATTACCATCCCTATTTGAGGATGGACGTTTCTGGTTTATTTTGTGATCATCACTCAATTCTAATGGTGGTTCAGTGTTTGGAAATCAATTTTAAATTTATATACTACTACCGCACAATATAGTGAAGTAAGGGATCATTCACAAGGACTATTAGATTGATTCAATTCAACATCAATGAACAATTGATGCAATAGAGAAGAGGTCGTTTGTTGCTAATTATCAACTAAGGTAAAGCTAATTAATAATGCAAGTAAATGAAATAGTGATGAATATGAGAAAATAATAAGAGAGAAATTATATGCATCAAGCACCATTGTATAACCATCATCAACATAATTATAAAAAGTGAAGATGTTGAAATCAATCTTCAATAACCAATTTATAAGACAATATAAAGTTCGTAAAAAGATCAATTCAAGCATTAGAACACAATCAAACTTGGTACAACCAAATCCAATCCTCAAGGTTACACAATCAATACACGAAGATGAAATCCCCAAAATTGAAACAAAAGACATTCACTTCACCCTCCCTGGGGGGAAGGGCGACGGTCATCCTAAAAATTTAGACTCATTTTTCCTGCACAAAAGCAAGCCCCTCGTTAGGGCAGATCTAAAGCAACATTTTCCAAAAGAAAAGAAGAGCCATCTTTCTAAGGCATAACAACAAACAAATGCTTTCAGATCATTCACAATGTGGTGACAACGAAAAAATAGTATCCTTGAATAACCATACATATTTCTAAACATATTGTTCACAAAATATTGTTGTTGCTTACGAATACAATTATCCATACAGGTACCTACAAATATATCAAAAGAAGCTGTAAGGAAGGCATTCGTCCTTATCCTTGGCAGGCATCCGGGTCTCCACAAATATATATGATATAAATTTAATTTATTTAAAATTTAAATATATTATTACTCATTAATTTAATAAAAATTAGTATTACCATACCTTTTTAATCGCAATGACGTAAAATTTATAAATATACCACTTGTAGTGTTTAATGATCTTACAAAAGTTTAAGAAGAATTACTAAAATAGTCGAAGGATCACTCATTATTTTGGCTAATGTGCAATATCGAGAAGAAAAAAAAATTACAAATTCCGATAAACAATTTCGTTACGTAATACAAATACGAAAACGGTTCCATTAAACTGCAACAACACTCATTATTTTGGCTAATGTGCAATATCGAATATTTTTCTACACAATTCGATAATCAATTTCGTTCTGTAATACATATATGGAATAGGTTCCGTTAAACCGCTACAGCGACGGCTAACCTTGGTTAAGCCCTACAAAACAATCAACACACAAAATCAAAATTCACTCCCCAGCATAACCTTCTTCATCTTCATTTCAATTTCCCAAAAAATTACATATGATGATGATTTTACAGTGTCCGATTTCACTACTCCACATATGACTACTATCATCTCTACTAAAATCAAAGTTCACTCCCCAGCACAACCTTTTTCATCTTCATTTCAATTTCCCAACGAAGTACATTCGATGATTTTACAATGTCCGATTTCGCTGCTCCACATATGACCATTATTCTCTCTGTTAAAACTCCTCACCATTCAAACCGTCTTTCCCATCTTCTTCTTGTATCAAAATTAGCCAATATTGGCCTATCCAACCCAATCGTTGTTGAATTATATCATTTGGAGTTGCACCACCCCCGTCGCCGCAGAAGACACATCTCCTGGACATCGCTTCGCGTATCATTTCGTCTCTCTAAAGCCCTCTACTTGAATGCATGTCAGTACATGAATACTTTCGACTTCAATGCATTGCATTTATGTTATATTCCAAATACGGCTTTGAATCATTTCGTCTCTCTAAAGCCCTCTACTTGAATGCATGTCAGTACATGAATACTTTCTACTTCAATGCATTGCATTTATGTTATATTCCAAATACAGCTTTGAAAATATGATTCGACTCTTGAAAGAATGCATAATCGTGTTTTTTTAATTTTAAAAAATAAAATATTGCATACGTGCAAGAAAAAATTCAAATTACTTTACGTCGCTTTGGTTAAAACACAATAAATTGGCAAAAGAATAAAATCTTTTCTTCTTTTTTTTTTTTTTTAATTTGGCTGCTCTTATATATGAAACAAAGCAACCATGTAGAAGAGTTCATGCTAGGTAGGAACAGCTCCTGCATAACATGACACATGCAAGAGAATGGTTGGTTTTTTAAAGATAATGATAATAGCTGCTAAAGAAATGTCTGCAGAAGTCACATGCATCACGACAATGGTCGGTTGGCAAAAAATAGTGACTATAATAATAATAATTTTGGTTTAAATAAACTAATAGTAATAGGTTACTCATATGAAAGCCTATTTTCATGTAAAAACTTGTATGGCTTTGAAATGAGTGGTCTCTTATTGGGGCTTTCCAATGCTCACTTCCTCATTTCGATAGTCGGGATGTATGGGACTTTCTCCTGACTAATTTATGGGACTCGTGCTCAGATAAGGTACGAACTATGTCCGCGATCGTGGTCCCAAAATAATTGAATTTAAGACTTAAGCTTCATGAGGCAACATGCCCAAGTCTTTAGCAACTAGGCCAATCCCCAATGCTCATTCCTCATTTCTTCATAGGTTATAGAGTCAAGTGGACATGAAACATGACAAAGTTGACATAAAAATGCTATTAAGTTAAAAGATATCCATAGAATAATTTCCAGCAATCTTTCAACACAATTTATAGAAGGCGTGCACAGTTTAGTAGTGCTCATCATTATTATTCTGCCCCTAGAAAAGGACTATTCCATTGTCATCATCTTCTCTTGCTCATAAACCACGATTCCTGAAAAGAAATATTTTGCCTTTTAGGTAAAAAAAGAAGCCTTTTGGTACCAGAACAAAAAGTACTACTGCAAAAATCACATCAACAAGGAACAATAACTACCATGTATTGTACACCAATTAGACAAAACGACCATAATAGCAACATAAAACATACAGTAATTTTTAGAAAGCTAGGACATAACATAACACATGCGCACAATACCTTTTTGTATTTAATCTATTAAAAAGGCAAACATAATGCAATAAAAAAATAGTAATATCTAAGAAACAAAAACAATTGCAAAGAAAAACATACAGATCATGTTTTCTGTCAATGTTCATATGCTAAGCAGGTTTGGAATGGTTTGGAGGATCTTCTGAAGTGGCATCCAGGAGTCTTTTAGAATGTTGAACAGTGTACAACTACTTTGGTGCATTAATTAGCCAATGATAATGTCAGAAACAATCTGCTATGGACTGTGTTCTCATATGTTTGATAGTTTCTTAGGGGTTTTGATTATGTGATTTCCTTCTTTGTCTCAAGGTGGAAGTGTTTTATTTGAGATTCTTCCTCGATGGTAATTGTACTTTTTAGGGTTAATTACAATCACACCCCCAGAGGTTTGTCCTATTCACAGCTAGATAAAAGTTGGCCCATTTTTGAATAATAACACCCCTTCAGGTTTGATAAAATTAACAATAACACCCCTATCACCTCTGACGAAAGGTAAATTCACCCTATTACCCTTTGACTTGTGAATTGACCAATTTGAATAATGAAATTACCATTTTAACCTTCCTAATTATTTTAATGGACAAAACTAACCCTCTATACTCTCTCTCTCTATATATATATATATATTTATATACTCTGTGCCCAAAAATGAACTTGATTTCGGTTCAATGAATCCACAAAACAAAGAACCATAAGCAATAAATATGTGTGTGTGTGTGTGATAAAACATATTAAGTTACAACTCCAAGAAGTGATACCATTGCCTGTAACTAAATCTCAAGACCAAACCTAATACATCCCCTGCTTCTTTAGCGATATAAATACTCTTATCACTAACCTTCAACATCATCATCTCTGCAAAATCCATAGCCCATTGATTCAAAAATAAAAAATAAATAAATAAATGCCCTACGTGAAGGTGGTGAAGGAGGCGATGGTAAGTGGCATTTGGGGGTATACAGATCCACTCTTAGATATACATATAATACATACTATTGCATTATATAGTGTGTGAGTGAGTGTGTGTGTGTGTGTGTGTGTGTGTGTGTGTGTATAACCACACAAAGAAAAGGATACTTAAATATATAATAGATATAGAAAGAAGATCCAAAAAAAATCACCCACCCACTACCAGGAACGTACTGCATCTTAACGCCGAAGACGGCAACAACGGAGTCGCCGGGGAAATCAATTATCTTAGCACCCAATTGCAAAACCCAATCCAATAATAATGGTCGAAAGTTGAAGACAAACGTTCATTCGTGATCTTCAATTCCATTGGATACACTTGTTACTCCGCCGCAGCCGCCACAACTTGGGCCACCAATACTTACCCAAAATTTTCAATTAGCTATATTTCTCTGCGACTCCCAAAATAGTAGCGATCTCTAAGAAA
Organism: Cornus florida; assembly: GCF_030987335.1. Taxonomy (NCBI): domain Eukaryota; kingdom Viridiplantae; phylum Streptophyta; class Magnoliopsida; order Cornales; family Cornaceae; genus Cornus; species Cornus florida. Next base: position 22,287,227 of record NW_026775574.1, read on the forward strand.
ACACGAAATCAACCCAAGTAAGAAAACAATAAGATCTGCTGGAATTGACAACAAAATCCGCAATCAACCGGTGACATCAAGGAGGAGGACAAAGGCAATGGTGTTGCGCAAAGCCAACGACAGCAATTTAGGGTGGATTGTACTGGAGAGGGAGAGAGAATGGATGGGTGGTGGCGATGATGGGTAGTGTAAGGATGGATAAAAGGTGGGCACGGTGGGAGGAGGTGGAAGTGGCCATGGTGATGGTGGTCACTGTGTACATGTATATGTTTGTGTGTGTGTGTGTGTGTGTGTGTGTGTGTGTGTGTGTGTGTGCATACATATAATAGAAGCCGTTTTTGCTTTATTTGCAGGAGCAAAGGTGAATCATATATAAGGTGAACGATGGTGGCGAGGAGTGGAGAGAGAATGGGCAGATGGTGATGGAGGTGGTGGTAGTGAAGGGGTGGGTGGTGGTGGTAGTGGCGGCGGCAACGGCGATTGAGAGGTTAGAGAGAGAAAGTAGGATATATGGGTTAATTTTGTGTTTTTTTTTTTTTTTTTCTAAGGGGGTATTTTAGTCACCTAATGGTTCTGATACTTTAAATAAAAATAAAAATAAAATATTACAGGGTAAAGTAGACATTTCACCTCTTTTAAGGCTCTATTTGGCTTCAAAATATGATAGGGGGTGTCATTGTTTGAAAATAAGCCAACTATCATCTAGTTGTCAATACAGCAAACCTCGGGGGTATGAGTGTAATTAACCCTTTTTTTATATCTATAAAATTTTCCATCATTTTTGTTTTCTTTTTTTTTTTTGGGGGGGGGGGGGGGGGTACATAATTAAAAAATAATAATGCAACAAAATAATCCCAAGAAACCACTAAAGGCTAGTGTGAGTTTCTTCACAAGGTTAAAAAAAAAAAAAATCACCTAAGAACAATTCCTAAATTATTTTTTTTATATACTAAAAACCGTGAAATTCAAATAGTGATTCTGGATTAGGAGAAATATGTCTGGAAATGAAACACAAAAGGTCTATGAAGAGATGGAACTCTTGACTTACTATTAAATGAAACTGGTGTACTATCCAAATCCTTAAGATGCACAAGCTTTAAAAAATGGGGGAAGGGACTAGAGCTTGGTTTCATCAAAATTAATATTAAATGTTGCCGAAGTAATTCAAGACCCAGGTGTCCAAGTGATATCAGTATTGGCCTACTTTGAAGGGTGATCTCTTCGGGCAAAATAAGTATAACACACCAAACCACACATATGGATCAATTCCGAAAGTTAGTGCTCCATGACCAAGTTAAACCATAGCATTCAATTTCTCATTTTAATTCGGTTGGGTAGGATGATAACGCTTTTCAAGGAAAAAAATGAGTTGATCATAGTTTATGGCATCAAATTATAATGCCAATTTCACAACGGAAACATTAATAGAATATATCTAGCGGACTTCTACCCTATACTCTCTTGCTCTCCATCAAAACTCTCCAACTAATTTTAATGGACACTCATCCCAATATGGAATTATTTTATTTTATTTTTAAATGTTTCAATAAGTTAAGTTCATTCAAAGAGCACTCATGCGGGGAGTGCAACCCATATACGAAAGCCACAAAACACAAAAAGTAAACTCTATAATCCCTAGTAGATCTATAATAAAACCATTTTTTTTTTTTTTTGATGAGTATAATAAAACCATTAACCCAAAACAATAAGGTACTAAAACTGAAGAATTTAAACGCCAAAAAGAGGAAATATGAGATAAAATAAAAACAGCAGGAGAGGAGCGATGCAATGTTTATATTTGTTACATTGTTTAATGCACTAGTTATGACCCTTGCTCACAAGTGCCCGTGAGCCCTTCTTTTTGTGCTTTAAGAGATTAGGTTGGTTTACACTGGTTGTAGCCAAGTGAGATCATTTTTTCCTGGAGTTATTGTCGTTAAGGGTCGTGACTTCTCTGCATTACACAGCTCAGAGTTTCAGAATCCTTAGAGAAGATTCGCAAGCTTATAAAGTTTTGGTCCAGCGATCAACTTTGTGAGAACAAGGCCGTTGGTGCGCATGGAGGCTTAAGCATGGTGGATTTTATGGACTCATCCAGTGGATCTAAGACATCTAGAAGGATATTGTTTCTAAAGGTAATGAAGTGGATGATCCTTCTAATTTTGCTGTCACAACTTCATATAATGGGAGTGAAATTCATGAAGTTGCAGGTTTGAATAAAAATTCAACTAAAAACTGGAGAAAAGAGTTGGTCACTAGTGTTTTCAATAGAATACATGTTGATTTAATCCTCCAACTCTCTATTAGAGAATGGTGGCTCAGATTCTAAGCACTGGAGACTTACATAAAAAGGAATGGTCAGTGTTAAAAATGTTTATAGGCTATCTATGCAATTGACGGAAAGGTATGACCCAACTTCAAGGCGTGCTTATAGTAGTCATCAACAGGAGTTTTCATCATTGTGGATAAGAATCAGGAAAATTAAAAGCATATAGTTGGAAAGACCAACATTATATTTGATCACAGAGTATACAATATATTAGGCTTTAAATACGTACTAAACCTATATAAGCCTTATACAAGCTTTTTCACAAGCTTAACGAGCTGAGCTCAGTATTGTTCACTCTCAGCTCCTTTATTACAATGATGAACAAAAAAGGAGAGAGAGGGTCACCCTGCCTCAAACCCCGCTAACTGCTGAAAAACCCATTGAAGAATCGATCATGAGGACCGAGAATCTCACTGAGAAAATACAAAACTCGATCCACTTCGTCCATCTTCCACAAACCCCATCCTTTCCAGCAGAAAAAGAAGGATACTCCAACCAATCCATTTGGGATTTGCTTTTTGATATGTTGATTTATGAAGTTCCAAAATTTCACTTAAAGCCCATTATATTGTATATTAGTATGATTTAGTACATATTTAAAGCCCATTTACTCCAATTACTATGGAATTTGGGAAAGAAATCCCAGCCCACACTAATACACCTACGCCTACTAATTCCCTATCTTGCATATGAAGCTCCAAAAATGTATTCAATCTAGGATTATTTACTTACTGAACGAACACGAGCCAACATGGTCTGAAAACAAACCACAACACATCGAAGATGCCCCATGTGAGCTTTGTTCGCCTCACGAAACACAATCGTATCATCGACAAAGAGGAGATTTGAGAAATCTCCATATAACTAGAAGGACCTCTATCCACCCTGAAGCCACTACTATATCCCACAGCCACGGCCTGCCTCATCAGTATGTTGAATGCCTCCATCACAAAAAATGAACAACAAAGGGGACATAGGATGTCCTACCTTGGACTCCTTGAGATACCGAAGAATCTAGAAGGTGCCCAATTCACCAACATTGAGAATCATACCATAGAGATGCAAAATCTGATCCACGTCATCCATTTCCCGCAAAACCCATCCTCTCTAGAATGTAAAGCAAAAAGCCCCAAGTTAACATAGTAGTAAGACTTCTCTATGTCAAGCTTATTAGTCACACCCGATACCCCACTACTCAGTCTAGACTCAAATCAACACATTCGCTGGTTATTAAATCGAATCTAGAATTTGTTGTTGCCTACCAACAAAGGTATTCTGTACTTTCGAGATCACTCCATCCATGGCTTCCTTCAATCTCAAAGCAAGGATTTCACCTATTATTTCAGCTATTAGTTTGAATAGACTGCCCACCAAACTAATACATCTAAGATCCTAGACTTCTACAGCTCCTTTCCTTCTGGATGAGACCTAAACAAGTAGCATTCAAAGATATCTAGAAACTACCACATCTATAGAAGAAATTGATTCTGACCACCTCCCAATCACACCCTTACCCTGAAAGGCACTATTGAGGACTGAAGCTCACGAACTCCTATTGTATTCCAAACATTCAGATCATATAGGATACACTCGTGAATTTGCTCCAAATCAAATAAAAACATGACAAAGTATTTAGGACATGTACGTTCAGATCATTTGCAATTTTTTCGTGAAATCTCAAAGTTTATAGATGAACATGAGAAGCACTTGACCATTGCTTTAAAGACCTTAAAAGAACACGAGCAATGCACGAACTAGCCATCATGCATGGTTCTCCACTTAGCTTGACTTGACCACGAGTTCAACAACAAAATCTCCAAAATCAACAATGACATTGCCAGAGTAACATTATAATTCCATGTCTTAACCGCGAAAGACATTAAGTGAAGTGAAAGTTGCCACGTCGAATCACCAAAATAATCTTCCTTTACCTTTCGGGCACATAAGTGCTACTTTGTAGAAAATTAGGTGGATTAAATACAAAATTATGAAGGCATTGTAATTAAAAAAATTCAATAGAATATTAGAAATTTTAGTTGGTATTGTCATAATCTTGATTGTAAAGCATTCATTGTGATGAAATGGCACCAATTAATGCATGAAAAGCAGGAGATGATTGAAAGGGACATACCTTGGACCGAAAATGAATTGTTAGCAGCGTAACACACACCAACAGGCACGGACCTGCCTGGGGACTACGGGGGGCGAATGCCCCCTCTGGAATTTTTTTTTCCTATTATATAGTAGACTTTTTAAAAAAATATATGCCATGCCCCCCCCTGAAATTTCACAAATACACCCACTATATAAGTCCCCAAAATATATACCATGCCCCTGTATTTGCTCAATGATTCCCAAAATAAATACCCCCTTGAACGTGCTCAATGATTAAATGAACAAAAAATATATTTTTGCTTATTATGATGATTTGAATTGTAAATGTGTTCAATGGGATCCTTTTGTTGTTTTTGGGACGCATTCCCCTTTTGAACACCTTTAATGAATTTGCTTAATTATCCAAAAAAAAAAATTTGTTATTAAAAGGACGCCCCCCGACATAATTTCCTGGGTCCATCACTGTACACCATCAACATTTCAGTGTGATGTCAAACACAAAAGTCATGGTACTCTTGCCTACCACTATATGGGGAATACTCACTCATGGAGTCACAAATAAAGTGTAAGCACTTAGAGATGGAGATACAACATCTAAGATAGTGGAGAGATTCAAGTAGATTAGGCCAGATTGGACACCAAGACAGCCTTATAAGAGAGAGAGTGGCAACAACCATGACAAACAACAAACCCTCGGAAACCCAAGGCCACTTGTTACAATTCTCACACACTTATCATCTGTGTCTCGATTTAAGAGTAGGTAAAAGCTAACACAAATTTTCCAAGGGAAAGAGATATGTAAAGGAGGAATTTGAGGATGGCAGGTGCATTTGTTGGTGATAAATTCCATAAGCCCACAAGATAATGGTGTGTGGTGAATTTGTAATAGAGATACTGTAAAGAAATTTACATCTTGTCTCTCATTATAGTGCTCTGGGGTTGACAAAAAGAGAGACCTCAAGGTATCCCAAGTCTCACTAAACAACAAAACCCTAGAAGTCCAAGTGAACTACAACCCAACCCAACCCAACCCAACCCAAACACAAAGATCCATGAGTGAGAATGCATGAGACAATCTTTTAAGTAGTGCAGTGTGAAGTGAAGATGCTCCAGAGAAACAACACATCACAAAGACATAGTATTGGAATTTATAGACCATTATGAAGAGCACACGTCAAGGTGAGATATTTAACTATCCACCTGATACAAGGTGAGACCAATAGATAAAGAGAAAAGAATCTATTGAAGTTTCAAGGGAAGAAGACAAACCATTTTTGGAGATATTTCACGAGTTGATTTCTCCTGTAATTGAAACAAACAAACAAATTAAGACATTATACCAAATAATACAATTCTTCCAACACAACTCTTAGATATAGCCATATACAAAATTTTGAACATCATATGAGTACAAATATTAATACAAGCTGCAACAATGATGCATTAGTGAAAACTCTACAGAACTGACACTTAAATCATCCAAAGGCTTTTTTGAGAAATAAATAAAGATGCAAAAACTTCATTTAGCATAAAGAGTAATGACTAGTCAATTGAGATCTGAACATCAGAGTGAAACATACTCATGAGCAATCAGAGCGCCGATACCCATCAGAGTAACTACAGACACCGGAAAGATAGCTGATATAGGAAAACAAAATTATTTGCATATATTGGTGAAAATTGAGACACAATTAATTAAAAGAGGGAATGTAAGGTGGGGAGAGAATTACAAATTTTAGCAAGCAACGGCAGTTTACAGAACTGTCTATGCATCTTGAGGATGTCCATCTGAAAGAAACATTTTATTTATACAAATGAAATAACAAGAGAGAGACTTTTATCATCAAAATTCGAAAATAAAAAGGCCAATTATTTGCTAAAACAAAAGCAGGGGGTATTTTATTAAATCGATAAATGAAAGAAGTAAACAAATTTAAAAAAAAAAAAAAAAAAAAAAAAAAAGCTCTTTGAAATCCAATTCTTCTGAAAACCCTAGCACGGAACAGAATAATAGCTTGAAATTTTTCACAGTAATGTAAAAAGTTTAGTAAAAATCAACACATAGAAGGAGAAGAAGAGGCGTCGTACCAGTAACGAAACCCTCCGACTTCGCTTCGCCTTGCTTGCCTTCGCTTCTCTTCCCTTCTCTTCGTCCTTTTTCTGATAATAAAATTCTCAGTATTTCTCTTTGTGGGTGGAGAATTGCTGGATTGGAAATTATTGTCTTGGGCTCCTCACCCACCCAACTCTTTTTCATATAATTATACTGGCCTGGCCCAATCTTTTCTTCCTCTGTCATTTCATCCTTTATTGTGGGTCTTATCCCAGTAGTCCACATTTGTATCATCTAACCCAATCCTCAAAAGTCCAAAATGTAAAGCCTAGAATTAAAATCTATATAAGGGAAAAAAACAACTGTTTTTTTTTCTTTTTTTTTTTGCATACCTATATATATCTTTAATAATCTACTAAACCCATTGCCTTACCTGGATTAGTCAGTCAATTTTAAAACAAACTCCAAATACACCAAAGTACGCATTGATTATATTATTAAATTACTAATTTACCCTTGACATGTTATATTATTTGCCAAACTAGCTTAAAAACTCTAGCCCCTCTTGATTTCACTTTTTTAGTACTCGGTCACTCGTCATTTGCATATTGCGACTACGCAGACGACTTTTACTCTAGCCCATCTCCGAGACCACCTCTAGAGATTTTCTCATCTATATCACTCTTTATCTAGAGATTTTGTTGTTTCGCCTTTTCATGTAGAGATCATGAAATCGGTGGCTTAGACTTTGGAGATCGGTACCTTTCCTAAACTCTAATTATATTTCTTATCTGATACATCATTTGTTCAACCTACCTGTGACTAATTTCTAAACACAGGTTGATCAAATCCATGCACAAAACTAAGGATTATCAAAACAACTAAAGTATTTCAAATAAGCATAGATTGCAAAAATAAAATAAAATAAAATAAAAAAATAAAAAATAACTCGTTGAAAAAACTAATAAATAATAACTTTATTGATACTTCTCCAAAATCACAACTCAGGAATCCCATAATGCAAGAACCCCTAAAAACATTATCCAATAATCCAGTCAAATATAAATAAAATAAGTCTATCATCCTACTTTAGAATAAATTGAAAGAGTAAATAAGTCTTCCAGCTGCAGATCCTCAACTTTGATGCTTTGTTCAATAGGAAGGAAGAAAGAGGAGTGGAAAGAAAATAGGAGAGAAGGAACAAAATTCTTTCGTTCGGTAGGAAAGAGACACGGAGGGAAATGATAATAGGAGGGATGTCTTATCCCTCTTTTTTTATAAATTTTCATCCGCCCAAATTTGAGCGGAAGATCGGAGAGAAAATAAGTGGAGCTATTATAAAACTATTAAATTACAATATCATCCTTTCCAAATATAAAAAAGTAAACCCTACACATTTCATCTCACGCAAAAAAAAAAAAAAAAAAAAAAAAAAAAAAAACCCTATCAAGTTATGATTCATGTGTTATATATATATATATATATACCTTCTCCTTTATCTTACCTTGAACCTGTATATATATACATATGGATTGTTTGTTATATAATTTCCTTATTAGTAAAAAAGAGAATTCAGAAGAAAAAATGCACAGTCTACATAAAAAACCATACAATGGCATAAAGCATTTTTTTAGAACATATCTAGAACAAAAAAAAAACTCCATGTTCACACCTAGTTTGAAAAACAGTAGTTACTTCACTAGAAATTAATGGTACAGTTTAAATGAGTAATAAAGGTGATGGCTATTTACCCCAGAAAAAAAATAATGAAAGGTATAATGATAAAAATAATTTTAAATTCTCCCTTCCCTTCTCTCGCAACGAACAAAGGAATTTGGTAGGTTCTTCTCTTCTCTTCCATCCAACCGAAAAAAATAAGGGAAGTCCATAATCTCTTCCCTAGGGATGTCTCATCTTTCTCTTCTTCTCTCCCTTCCATCCAATTTACTTCCTTCCTAACGAACGGAGCCTAAGACTTGAACCTCTAATAACCTGAAAGATAAAAATAAGTGGGTTAAATCCACGAGCAAGTTCTCTCTACCAGGCCTCTGAAAACCAATAAGCAGATCATCTCTAATCAAAATCAAACCTAATAAAGTTTTTTATCTTTAATATATAATGATACAGATATATATAAATAATTATATATAATACACTAATCCAATCCATTAAATTTCTAAACCCATTAATCAATGATTAAATCTTAATCATACCTAAACCAATTCACAAATTTATTTTCTTTTAAAAAGAAACTCTGTAACCTTTATTCCATCTTGGACAGTTATGTAATCTTTTAAATAATAAATTACAAATAAAGGATTATTATAATTAATCCAAAACCCAAATATAATTTTAATTATTTAAATCACATATCCAATATCTACGCTTGGACAAATCATCCATATCTCCACCAATATTATTTTATTAATATATATAAAATAATACACTAACATGTAAGTACTATATTATTCTAATTTAAGAATATCTAATCATAATCCAACTTATACATACAATAACTATAGATGAAATTTTAATCATCTAACACATAACAATTTAATTATGCCTTGGCAAATCAACCATGCCATTATAAATATATTTATTTATATATTGGCAACTCAACCATGCCTCTTAAAGTATATTTATTTATACATTGGCAATTCAACCATGCCTCCACAAGTATATTTATTTATACATTGGTAATTCAACCATGCCTCCACAAATATATTTATTTATACATTTAAACTAACAACTTACTTCCTATGTATGAATTTTATTCATACAAATATTTAGGTTATATATTTAAGCCTTTGGCAACTCATCCATGCCTACAGTTCAACCATGTACCAAATTTAAACTTAACAATAAATCAAATCATACATAGACATCCCATACATATTAAAAACAAAACATTAATTTAATAACCAGCCTATTATGGTTTAATCAACCATACTACCTATAAATCACAATATATCAAATAAGAATAATAATATTAATTATCTTAAATGATATATACATATAGACATATATTATTTAATATATAGAGATATGTACAACACATTCCTTAAAAATCCTTGATTATTTAAAATCATATATACATATATATCAACAATTATATGTAGATATACCTCCATCCATACAACTCATAAATAAAATAAACCATATATACACACACACACATATATATAAATAAATAATTAATTATATATATATATATATACACACACACACACACACCTCCTTCCATCACCAATATAGTAATTTAATTATATTTACGCAAATTAAATACTACTAAATATCGTCAAAAATGGTTTTCCATAAATATTACATCTTGGTTTAAATAGTTTTCCGACACCGTCTTACTAGAATGTAAATATCTCTTAATAGGATGGGAATCTAAGAATGAAATTTGTACTATTGGAAAGAGGATGAAAAATCCTTAAATTTGAGCTTAAGAATGACCCAATTTCGATTTAAAATGACTAAGTTATAACTGTTTAAATTTTGAGTAACAAAACAGGCAGAATAATAGGCTGAGCTCAATCCCTACTGTAAGCGCAACCGTATCGAATCATTTCTATGTTGACCAGACCAGATTAGCGGTTTAGATGCACATGCACACCAGCTCTTCATGTGCCGCGATGCGTTGGATCGACTACCCCTTCATCAACCCTTGTCTGCCAATGGATCAGCTTGCCCACTATATTAAGATGGTACGCAAAGCACTGGATCCATCTAACCACCCATCAGGCCTAGAACAGCGCGCACACCATTATGTTATATGCCGCGCCGTACTAGATCAAACTCCCCTTTGGCCACCACGTTCCATAAGTTAAAAAAATTCCAAAAATAATTATACAAATATTCTAAATAAATATCTGAAAATTATATAAAAATTCCAGAAAATTATATAAAAATATCAAAAATTTCAGAAACTCTAATTAACCTTCTTGGGTCATAGATCAACCTATAAATTGATTTTAAAATATATATACAACATTTATATACACAATTAAAATCCAATAATCCAAAACTAAAAATATATAATAATTCATATTTTTAAATAACCCGATCTAAACATGATTTAATCAAGTAAATTTAACCTAATGTTTTTTATACTCAAGGTGAAATCCTTATGAGTTCTAAGAGGAAAGTTAGAGAAAAACTCGTTTGAAGGTTTCGATACGAAACCGACGCTTCAAGTCTTGATTGTCTCTTCGAAATCCCAACGTCCTCTTTATCAGATTTGGTCTCCTCCTTGTCAGTAATACCCCTAATTTTAAAAGGACAGTCCTGGCATTTAATTTAATTATTTTAGTGCATTTTTACTAAATTATTTGTTTAATTGTTTAATTATTTATTTTTCATTAAATTGTGAATTTGTGACTGGTTTTAAGTATGTGTTTATGTGGCTATTTAAATAAATTATTTTTTAAATTAACTGTTGTCCGTGTTTTGTGATGAGCGCTGAAAAGTACACATTTAAACCCCTTAAGCTTGAGTATTCTAGGACCTTTATCTATCTTATTTACCCGTGTTAGTACTTATTTGTGTTTTTGTCTATTTCAGGTCAATAATGTTAAAATGGGCTAAAAATGAGTTCTTAAGGCCCTTTTGGAGTCAAACTAAGTCTTAGCGATGATCCGGAGCAAAAAGAGGCTGATTTGGAGCAAAAAGAAGCTGATACTGAAAAGCTGAAAAGTTGGATGGATCGCAGAAAAGTTGGATCAATCGAACTTTTTGTTGGATCGATCAGAAAAGTTGGATCGATCGAAAAATAAGTTGGATCGATCGAAAAAGTTGGATCGATCGAAAATAAGTTTGATCGATCGAACTGGACATGCTGGCAGCAAGCTGTCACTTTTTCCGTGCGCGCCCAAAAGTTCACCTACCAAAAAGTTGCGGGATTAGATATTTTTGGGCATATATTCTAGACTTAGTGACTAAGAAAATGACCTTTTATATAAAGGGAAGCAATCTATTTGTAAATGAGGATTTTTTTTAGGCTTTTTATCATTTTTATTTTCTACATTGTAATTTTTATTGCTCTCTCTAGAAAAGTTAGAGATTAGGGTTAGAAGAAGAGAGAGAAGTGGAGGCACATCTCAAGAACACATCTCTAAATCCACTATCTCTCCATCTCTAGAGCTTCAAAGAAGAAGAAGAAGATGGAGCCATGTTTGGAGCTTGATTCCATGACTACATCCACCTCCTCCATGATTGACTAGATCTACACTTAGGGCTTGGATGAGCCCTAAGTCTTGTGTAATCTAAACCCTTGTATTTCTATTTTTGGGGATTTTTATATATATTGTTGTGATTAGTGTTCTAGCCTTGTGAATTTCATGAATCTTGGTATATTTCTATGATTTCCATGGTCTAATTCTTCCTATTAATTCTCTAATTTATTTACATGTCTATGTGTGATTAAATTAGGAATTATGTCTCACATGATTCATATGGGTTAATTTTTTCATTGATTCTCTATTTTAATTACATGTTGTCCTATGTGTGATTATTTGGGGAATTGATCTCTACACTAGTTTTTCTATATTAATTGCATGTCTATGTGTGGTTGATTGAGAATCTAGTGATGGCTAGACATTAGTGCTTAATGGAATGCTCTTGTTATGTCTTTTGATGGTTCATACTTATTCCTTGATGGATTGTACCTCTCCCTTAGTTTATTTTCATGCTAGTAGTGTAGTTGTAGTGTTAGATGGGGGAGACAATTCATACTTGTTCTTTGATGTTCCATGCTTTTGAATGCAAGAAGCATATGCTCTAATATTGTGGTGTAATGGAATTTTGAGCTTAATAAAGGATTAATGACTAGTTATGATATGTTGTATCTTTCACATGTGCTTAGACAATTTATTCCTCTCCTAATAGATATATTGTGGCCTCTCACATGATGTTTAGACAATACATGTTTAATTAAGTCAACTTTGTGAATTATTTGGACTATGAGCTTAATGAAAGGTTTAATGACTTGATTTGATATTTTGTTCTCTTCGCATGTTGTCTAGACAATATATTCCTCTTCCAATAGATATATTGTGGCCTTTCACATGTTGTTTAGACATTATACACTTGTTGAGTCACCTTTGCTAGTCGAACCAATTTTGTTTACAACAATTGTAATACCCCTAATTTAAAAGGATAGTCTCGGCATTTATTTATTATTTTTATTGTATTTTTGCATGATTCTTTTGGTTTAATTATTTTATTTAATTGTTTACCTGTGTGACGTGTATTTAATTGGTATCTATTTATTTGTTTAAATTGCATTTTATTTTATTTAATTGATTATTAAAGGTTTTAATTTAGGAAGTAATTTAGGAAGTATTTTAATTAACTATTTTTCATAATTGAGGGTTTAGTTTCTTTAGCCGACACAAGATTTAATTAAGTTCTATGGGCCGGTTAGGATTTAGTTAGGGCTTTAATTAATTTAGGGTTTTGGTATAACTCTATAAATATATGGGTATACGTCTGCCGAGGGTTTCTAAAACCCTATTCACCATATTCCCGTATACAGTAAAGAGAGAAGTTGAGAGAACAGAGCATCGTAACGGTCTGTCAAGGAGAATAACAGAGAGGACCAAGGGAGGTTGTTTAGGGGATTAGATCAGAACCAGAGGAGGCTAGAAGGTAGTCAGTGGTTGCCGGAAAGCTTAGAACAACGGCGACAAGGTTCTGTTTATAAAAGTGTACAGACAAGTTCTTCTCTTTCTCCTTCCCTTTGGCTCGTGTTTTGTGCACCTAGATAGTCTTTAGGGATTAACTAATTAGTAAATGAAACTTATGTGTTCAATGTATGCTTGTTGATGATTTGTTTGCATTGAATCCAAATCTGTTTATAATTCGTGTATTGTTGCTTCCTGTTCTGTTCATTAAAGCATATTAAAAATCTGTTGAGTTTTAGTTATGACTCTTGCCTCTATCTTCTGTAAACAAACCCTAGGGATGTTAATGGGATGTTATAAGACTCCTAAGTTCAGTTTGTGAAGAGAAACAGAGAGGTTGGAATAGAATTATAATTTCAGTTTTGTTCCTAACGCAGGTTAGTTCGGTAGCAAATTTAATCTCTGTAATTGTTTTAATTGTTGTTATCAAGCCATTGGGATGCTACTGGGTATTAATATGACACCTAAGTTTGGTTTTAAAAACTAACAGAGGGTTAGGAATAAGCCGGAGAAGGAGCACAAGAGCTGAAACGACGCACCGGGGACGAAGGCTCTCAAAGGAGGTAAGAGCCGGCTCCATAGAAGTGGGAACAGGCTCCCACAACAAAGTAGAGCCGGCTCTAGGGAGTCCTAGAGCCGGCTCTAGGCTGGAAAAGAGCCTGCTCCAAATTCTGGAGCAGGCTCCCTTGTTATTTTTGATTTATTTTACGATTTTTTTTAATTTTCTACATACTATGTTCACTGTTGGAACATGGAGACTATTTGAATGAATTTGGAACTTTACAGAGGGATTAAGGAATGAATTTTGAGAGTTATTAAGACCCTAAATTGATTAAAGTTTAGTTCTAAATTGTCGGGACAAACAGTGTAAAAATTAAGGCACTTCCTATGTTGTTAACAAATGGAAGTTGAATTAATTGTTGAATTAAATTTCAGCAATTTGATGGAATATAATGTGTTTATAAAACTTATTTTAGATTGCATTCAAGTGCATGATAAGGTCATTTAATTATTAATTTTGATCTATGCATGCTTAGGAGGCTAGTTGCTGGATTATTAAATCGTTTTCTGCAACTATATGGTTAATGCTTGGATTTAAATTACCGAAATATTAAACAATCTTCTGAAGTTGTTTTAGCAATTTATTGGATAATAATAGGATTATTTAACCTATTCACATGCATGATGGAGTCCCTGACATACTAAATTTGGTTTATGCATGCTCTGGATGTTAGTTGTTGATTTGTAAAATCGTTTCCTGCAACTATATGGTTAAATGCTTGGATTTAAATTGCTGAAGCTTTAAATATTTTCTGCAATTGTTTGGATGGTGGTTTTTGGGTCTGTAAATTATTAAACTGTTATATATGTTGTAATTTACTTGGATATGGAGGATTGTATGTACCGGTATGGGACGGTGACATACTAGGGACGGTTTAGCTCAAAACGCATAAACCTAACCTAACAGATTAATGGAATAGATTGAAAGATATCGAATCCTAATTGTGACTAAGTCAGATCAGCTGTAACCAAGTTGGATGACTTCCTGGATTAACGGATGGTAGTTAAGTCATATCAACTGAATAAGTTGAGTGACTAACTAGTTGGTTTATTGTAGGTCAGTTTAATAAATAGTTGGACTGCTTACCCTGGATTTGGACGGACTTTATATATATGTTTATGGTACCACGAGTTGAGCTTGAGTCTCAGACTCGTTGGTTAGGGTGCATATATGCAGTGGATGCGTAGCTGGTTATAATAGGTTGAGGTGTACCCTGTTAGGTCTAGGTACTCATGCCCACCTTTGGGTGCGTATTCGCATGTTGCCTTCTATTCAGGTTGAGACCCCTATTATAGACTAGTGAATGTCCTTTAGTGTGGATATATTTATACGTATGGACTAGATAGATATTGTGAGGTGTCTACGGTGTATCTGCGTATCGGGTCACTGTACGGATTGCAGTTAGATTAGAACTTGTTCGTGGGTCTGACCCACTCCTTTATTATTCTTTTCAGGTACAGGACGGTTCCAGCCTTAGAGCTTGATCATGCTTGTCGAGGACAGTCTCACTTTCATCTGATTATGTAGGACTTCTCTCGATGTTTCTAGTATTATCTATTTTTAGTTTCATTCTCAGTTGAACTTTTAGTTAGGGGTCCATCAGTGGATTCCCAAGTTGTAACTTTGAGGTTTTGGAGGATTGGAGTTTCAATTTTCAGTTGTACATGGAGGATTTTATAATTAATGTTTCTTTCAGTTTTATTCTATCTTTATTGTTCTTTTTGTCATCTGTGTTCGTTTTAAAATACTTTAATTGTTTGATATTCCCTCGGGTTCGGGCCTGGGCCTGATCAACCCATGTCTCAGATCCGAGGGGTATCACAAATTTGGTTTTTGTCGAGTAAAGTTAGCTTAAGGCGACAAAGTTACTTTTTGTCACAAAAGGTCATTTTATTGCGACAAATTCATCTTGTCGCTATAGTTTTTGTCGCCAAAGACCAAATTTGTTGTAGTGTGTCTACCCCACAGAGCGGGATAGAGTATTTGGTCTACACAGATACTTCTTTGCAGGGTCTTGGATGTATTTTGATGCAGGAGGAGCGACTAATTTCGTATGGATCTCGGAAGCTTAAGCCTCACGAGCTTAATTATCCAACACATGATTTGGAGTTGGGAGCTGTGATCTTTGCTTTATGTATTTGGAGGCATTATCTGTTGGGTGAGTCATTTAGATTGTTTAGCGATCACAAGAGTCTGCAGTACTTGTTCACTCAGCAAGAGCTGAATATGAGACAACGCAGATGGTTAGAGTTTGTAAAAGACTATCAATTTTCTATACAGTATCATCCAGGGAAAGTGAATGTGGTGGCGGATGCACTTAGTCACCGACCTGTCGGTAGTCTTTCTGCTCTATTCACTATTGAATGGAATGCTTTGAAGACAGTGGATGAGTTGTCGGATGCTTTCATGGCTTGCATGGTAGTTACACCTTCTATCATTCACAAGGTTTTGAAGGCACAACTTACGGATCAGCAGTGCATTGACAAAGTTGCAGAGATAGCTTCCGGAGAGGTTCCATTTTACTATGTTCGGGCTGATGGAGGTTTGCGGTACAAGGGACGGTTAGTGGTACCTTCTGCTGACGGGTTGAGGAAGGATGTGATGATGAAGACTCACTATTCTGAGTTTTCTATTCATCCAGGAGGTGACAAGATGTATCAGGATATGAAGCGGCAATTTTGGTAGGCAGGTATGAAGAGGGACATTACTCTTTTTGTCTCACGATGTAATACTTGTCAGATGGTCAAGATTGATCATCAGAGGCCGCCAGGAGCTCTACAGTCACTGTCGATACCGGAGTGGAAATGGGAGAGCATTTCTATGGATTTTGTGGAAGGGTTGCCAAATTCCTTCAGGGATCACAATTCCATTTGGGTCATCGTGGACAGATTGACGAAATCAGCTCACTTCTTGCCTATTCGCACTGACTTCACTTTGGAGCAGTTGGCGAGACTTTACATTTCAGAGATTTTAAAGTTGCATGGCATTCCATTGTCTATTATATCGGACAGGGATTCGAGCTTTGTATTAGGATTTTGGAAGAGTTTTCAGCAGGATTTGGGTACAGAATTACACCTTAGTACTGCTTATCATCCTCAGACTGATGGACAGACTGAGAGGGTGAATCAAATCATGGACGATATACTTAGGTCGTGTGTTCTTGATTTCAAGGGCCATTGGGAGGATTACTAACCACTTGTGGAGTTTGCTTATAACAATAATTTCCAAAAAACTATTGGGATGGCACCATTTGAGGCATTATACGGCCGCCCATGTCGATCGCCTGTTTGTTGGATGGAGGTTAGTGAGAGCAGATTCTTGGGTCTTGAGTTCATCAAGGATACTTCTGAGAAGATCGCTCTTATTAAAGATCGCATGCGCATTGCTCAGAATCGGCAAAAGAGCTATGTTGATCGTGGCACATGTGCTTTGGAGTTTCAGGTTGGGGATTAGGTTTTACTCAAGGTGTCTTCTATGAAAGGAGTAATGCGCTTTGGGAAGGAAGGGAAGTTGTCTCCGTGATTTGTCGGTCCATTCATGATTACGGATCGAGTGGGAGCTGTCGCTTATCGGTTAGCACTTTCGGATAATTTGGATCGCGTCCATAATGTGTTCCATGTTTCCATGTTGCTGAAATTTGCGAGATGAGGATCAGTATTAGCATATCGATGTTGGGGAGACTGAGTTGCAGCCGGATGCAACTTATTTAGAGCCATCGTGTCGTATTGTCGACCGCCGGGATCAAATCCTTTGTAATAAGGTTATTCCTTTGGTGCGTGTTCAGTTGAGTCATCATAATGAGGCTGAGTCTACTTGGGAACGGGAGGATGTCATCCGCTCGTAATTTTCTGAAATTTTGGAAAAAGGTAAGAGTGAATTCCTAGGACGGAATTCCTTTTGTTAGGGGGAAGAATGTAATACCCCTAATTTCAAAAGGATAGTCCTGGTATTTACTTTGTTATTTAAATTGCATTTTTAGTTGCTGAAGTGCTTATGTGTTAATTTAATTGATTTAATGGTAGTTCGTTATTTAATTGTTTTCATTGTTTTTGATTTAATTGAATTTAATTATTTAATTGTTTTAATGTTATTGATTTAATTATAGTTAGTTATTTAATTATTGTGTGCATTGAATTTAGTTAAGATTTTATTTACTCGACTTTAGTTAATTAAATTTAATTAGTTTTTAACGTGACAGTAGGGTTGGTTGCACATATAGTATACACAGTTCATAGCCGACATAGTTTTAACCTAGGTTGTTTTATGGGCCGAGTAAATCAGATTAGGGTTTAATTAAGCCAAGGATTAGTGTAGCCTATAAATATTCACCTAAGGTGTCTGCCTAGGGTTTTAGAATCATATTATGACATAATAAGACAGAGAATAGTTTGGAGAAATCTGGGAAGCAACAAAGGGAAGAAACAGAGAGTTGGCTGGAGACTTTAGGACGACGTCGGTGTAAGGCAAGTTCTATTCCTAACTCTA
The DNA here is from genome assembly GCF_030987335.1 of Cornus florida. Lineage (NCBI taxonomy): Eukaryota > Viridiplantae > Streptophyta > Magnoliopsida > Cornales > Cornaceae > Cornus > Cornus florida. Next base: position 22,305,457 of record NW_026775574.1, read on the forward strand.
TCCCTGGGACTTGTGTTCTTTGCATCTTTAATACAATTTTAGGAGTAAATAAATGTTAAGATTAAACTGGTTCGCATGTCTAAATTGTTCTAAGCAGTATGTTTGTATAAACTGTTAGTTTCTTGTGTTAATGTTTCTTGCATTCTTCTTGTTCTAATTGAAGTTAATTATTGAGGAATGGTTTTAAGACTCTCTAGAACACTAGAACCTAATTTTAAATCAGTAGAAACCTTGACAATGGAGGACGAAAGTGATGGAAACCACCGGAGATCAAACTGGTGAAGGAATAAGAGAGAATTGGGCAAACTGGAGGTGGAGGCGGCGCCCCACAAGGGTGGAGGCGGCTCCACACAAGGGGGAGGCGGCTCTACCCTTTTTTGATGCTAGCTCGGTGTATTTTTGCTTCTGGGTTCAGTTTTTGAACTTTCTGGAGTATTTAGGGACTGTACATGAGAGATTAAATGAGTTCTGTGATTATATTAAGGCTTCAGAGGGTGTAGGAATGAATAATAAACCACTTAGGGTTTATAGGTTGAACATTACACAATTCTTAACAAAGTTGCAAACTGTTAGCGGAATGCGAATGATTTAAATTGCTTAGGTTGTTCTAGCAATTTTCTGTAAATGATTATCAGATTCTAATCATATGTTAGTGGTACAAAATAAGCATTGTTAAAATCTATATATTTTTACTATGCTTGTTAAGGGATTATTGATGTTTAGATTTCGGCAGTTATCGAATCAAGTGTTGGACTGGAAATATAAGCATGATAGTTGGCCAAGGTTTATTATGCTTGCTGTGGAGTTAATTGATGTAGACTTTTAATCTTGTTCTCTCAATTATATGGATTCTGGGGATAAGTTAATCTCTGCATATACTGTTATATTGTCAATTGCAGGATTGTTGGTTGGGTAGTGTAAAATTAGCATGTTAAAAGATGTTAATTTAATATACTCACTTATGGAACAATTGATGTTTAAATTTAATGTTTTTATTCTCAATTATTGGATTTATGAATTTGGATGATAGTTACATACATGTTCTGTATTATTATTTGTTGGATGGACGGATTGTATGCGCCAGTATAGGACGGTGACATACTAGGGGGATTAGCTCAAAAATCGCTAAGTCCTACTTACTCTGAAAATTAATGAATGGATTTAACTGAAAATAAATCATATTAATTTGTAGTGTTAAAGCAACACACAGTTGAGCGGCACTACTATGAATTCTGGATGGATTTTTAATATATTGTTATGGTACCTCGATATGAGCTTGAGTCTCAGGATCGACGGTTAGGGTGCGTATATGTATTGGGATGCATAGCTGGCTATGACGGTTGGAGGTGTACCCTGTTTAGGCTTAGGTACACATGCCCACCTTGTGTGCGTTTTGCATGTTGCCTCTATTCAGGTTGAGACCGGCCTGTAGTCCAGTGAAAGTCCTTTAGTGTGAATATATATATATATATATATATATATATATATATATATATATATATATATATATTTACGGACTATATAGTTATTGTTGAGTTGGTTAGGATGTACATGCGTATCGAGTCTCTGCTTGGATTGTAATAGGATAGAACTTGTTCTTGGGCCTGACCCACTTCTATTTTTCAGGTGCTCGACAGTTCCAGTCTTAGACCTGATCGTGCAGAGCAGAGACTATTACTCACTCTTCCGACGACGTAGGACGTCTCTCCATGATTTAGACTTTCAATGTTCTTTTTAATTATTTATATTTCAGTTTGGTTTTGGTTAGGGGTCCACTAGAGATGGATTCCCGAGTTGTTAAACTATTACAGGTTTTTGGAATGCTGGATTTAAGCATTTAATTTTTAAAGGATTTTATTTTAGAATTCATTCAGCTTTTATTTATTTCTTACACAGTTTTGTATTCCGTATTTGTTTTAAAATATTAATTGTTTGATATTCCCTCGGGTTTGGGCCTGGGCCTGATCAACCCATGTTTCGGATCCGAAGGGTATCACAACAACTCCATAACATCATTCGATTGAATTCTTACTTCTTTAAAACACACAATACGACCGTTTCATACCTGAAACCTCAAAATCAAAGTCAATTATTCCTATTATTCTTTAACGGAATCCCATAATCACTCTCTAACTGCTCAACACTTAAACAATTCCAATAATTATGCTCAAGACATTGCTCAAATTAGACATCAATAAAAGTACCCAAGTACATGATTCACATCACATCACCCAATTATCCTCGAACTGTCGTTCACGACACATTCCCTAGCTATCACCGCTAGTACTAGACACCGGAAACATATAATCCCTATTCGACAACCCGTGCCTCACATTCCACCGATCAAAATCACTCTCAGAATAAGCACTACAAAAACCAAAGACTCCACCTCCCTCCATGGGAGTGAGTCGACCTATCCAACCAAACCTTATCGGTGAACTTTAACAGCAAAACAACCCACGTACAGGTCCGTCCATTTGCGGACGCATACAACTCCTAAATGGGGGACAAAATACACGATAAACGACATCCTTGCCAGGATCAGAACAAATGGAAGGTAATAAACCCCACACTCACCAGAGGCTGACAATTCGTACCTGAATATTCCCGACACCTTATCACACACTACTCACCAATCGTCCAACCGTGGACACTCAATCTCACCGGAGATGTAATGAACTCCCTACACACAAGGAAAAGAACCAACTGGAAACATACACAGGACTACAACCTTGATTCCAGGCGACCTCGCCACCAACAGAACGCCACACACTATCAACACAGAAACCTCGCATACAATATACCGCGATACCTATGCTAACCAAAACCAATCAGATAAGAGCACTCACGTACACGACACACTAACACTAAAAACAATCACAGCCCTTCGGACACCGTGTCCCGTTCTACCTGGAACCCGTCACTCCCAAATAATAACCCCTATGCCATAAAATGACACTTCACCATCCATACCATCTTTACCTTCCCAGATGATACTGCCTCAATCACCGTGCACACTAGACCCGTGACTTCAGTCACAACAATCCACTTGCTCATCAAAAGAGAAAGATGCCTATATGGCAACACCGCTCCCACTGGCTCTAAAGACTAAATTGTCCACCATCACCTCGACTGATGTACAATCCCCTATCACCTACCTGACAACACACAACAAACAACTCACAATCTTTAATCTACTTTCGGATCATACCCTAAACTATTATGCTCATCAGTATTAAACATCACGCCATTACACCTTCACTGTCACTCATTCTAAACAACAGTTCAAACCTATCATCCCATCGGACCATCAAGCCACTACCAAGCAATTCTTCTTCCAACATCCTTAAGACAACACCATCATAACAAGAAATTAAGCATTACTCTCGACACTCCCCACAACGACCGCTATTTATCACTAAAAAAGAACATCCATTTAGTAATGCCATGCCGACAAATCCTCAAAACAAAAATGAGCACAAAAATCCAGAATACTCAACACCTAAAACTGTCTCCTTAAAACAATCAACGATGCAATCAATCATAAACGTTTAATCAGCTACTCAAACCACTCTTTCAAAGGTAATCTATATGCCTAAACAATAAAACTTCACGCCCTAGGTTCAACATCATTATCTCTACTCCACACTATTCCTCAAAACACCCTTGGCCCCAACAAAAGTCAAATGGGCAACTAACTAAACCTATGGAATCACCCTCGTCTCAATCATTCCAATCGTCAGCCTACCTTTTCTGATCCTCAATACCAAGCGCTATCTCCTGATACTCTAAACATACCCGGAATACAACTCCAACCCATAACTTCTAATTTCCAAAACACAACCCAATTGGTACACAATACCTATCATCTATCCCTCCATTCGTAAACGACCAAGCATACCGTTGACCACATACTATCTACCTTATCGTGCAATCCTGCACTTCACAGCTACAATTGACCACTATACACCACCTTAAGACTCTTTTAATAACCATGCCAATCCAAAAAACCCGCTCATCAACCGAGCCATGCAATCAACTCACCGAAAGTCAATTACCCGTGACGCACTCCCGCAGTTTCCTGGAATGGGAATCACCTCTCGACTAACCATAACCAACACGCTTCCTAGACCGTACCAGAACACCCGCAATACACATTTACAACCCATATACTACACTCGTGACTCAAACAACCTCTGTCACACCTACCACAACTGGTTCGAAAAAAACCTCTATACCAAACCGTGACCCAAGTCACAAACATTAACCTCCTAAGGTCATACCTTTCTCACCCTCACTCGCACACCTGACCCCTCACGGTCACAAGAAACCCATGCACCAATGAATAAAATCACACACAACACAGTCACCATGCCATGAAATCTAACCCATTCTAAAGTCGTGCTCTAAGCACCGCACAAATGTAACAAGAAAATCAAAACGATTACACACCAAATAGCTTAATCCATGAGCTAAAAGACCAAGCCTTTCATTCAATAAGAACTGGCACCCAACAACCTTGGAGCAACCGAGCTCCTCGCCTACTCAAGTCAAAACTCACACAACCATCCCATACTCGACCGCATAAACACATAAAAATATAGGTATATACACAAGACATACTTATATATGTCAATAACCAAAGCATAACCCTTGACACGACCATGTCCTATCATAGAAGTTAAAATAATAAGTCCATTAAATTATTATGTGAAATTAAGTATCCCTTCCATCCTCATCATCATTTCATATACTACACATTTGCAGAATCCGTGCTCACAGTTTGCCATCTTATCACGTATAACATACTTTCAAATACATTCCGTTTCATTTTCATAGTTGGATCATATAACTACTTCATATGCATGGCCATGTAACACAAATTTTAGCATTTAAACACGTAAGCACTTAGCAAATAGGTATGCCTTTTAAAACCGTAAACACATAAGCAATTAATCAAGTAAGCCTACTTCTCAGATAACAAATACTTTAACACATAAGCACGTAAACAATGCAACCCACCTTCCACACAACCCTAGAAAGGCCTCTACCCGTCGTCCTACTTGTTTTCGAACCATTGCTCTGATACCAAATTTGTAACGACCTAAAATGATACCAGTCATAAAAAAAAATAATAATAAAATAAAATAAAATAAATCGGCATGACCTCTATTAAAAAGGGTCCTATCACAACCTATTAAAATACATGAAAAAAATATAATGGCCTCACTTAGCCATAAACTAATCTATCATATCCCAACGCACAATGCAAATAATATAAAACATTCCCAAAACAACAATATATATATAAAAAGAGTCTTATTCCTCCAATTCGTTCAAAAAAACATGGAAGCGCCAGTCCACTACCTTATCCCATACTCCTTTACAAGGAACATACTCTAATTACATCAATTTACAGTCATAAAATACAGCTGAAATCAAAAGTCCATAATTTACAACATTATAAAAATTATACTAAAGTTTTACAGAATCGTCAAGATTTACATTTACAGAATATTAAAGTTCTAAAACAAAAATAACAAAATATAAATCTTCAATCCCGTCTAATCTTGTGGTGGATGGTCGTCCGCCACCTCCTTTCTGTGTCTTGAAAAATATTAATAATAAAGGGGTGAGCATAATGGCTCAGTAGGATGTGCTTAAAACACATATCTTGTGACCTTGTGAATCCAAACAAGAAATAGGAAAAAGAACTGGGATCATGCCATTTCTAGGAAAAAATATAACTACAACATCAACAACAATAATCCAAGTCATAAACGAACCATGCCATGCTATGGAATGCAATGTCGCTCCTCATTTCCAAAACCTTTTCCATCATCATTTCCAAACCGTTAGTGTAACCCATCCAATGGCAACTCCATGGCGGCACGAGAGACGGATTGGCTAACTGTCCCTGACCCATGGCAACTCCATGGCGTCATTTGGGGTTCAGATAACTCAATCACGCTAGAAAAATCTCCCTAATTCCCTCTAGGCCACACTAATGCCACGATCCCTAGGCAATTCCTAGGCGGCCTAGTTTTTGCAAACCTTTTCAAAAAAATTTCCCCAAAACCTTTTTCATTCCATTTCAAAATAATTTTCCTATTTTCCTTGTCCAATGCTTTTGCATGAAATGCATCATGCCTTTTCATACCATGCCAATACTCATTTTCATATAATTAATTCAACTTAAACCACATAGCATGCTTTACAAGTAAATAAAAAATATATATATATGCTTTCATTCAACAATAATCTAGCATGGTAAGCTTATAAAATATGAATTTTAGTCCATACAAGCATGCTCGATCACAACACATCATTCAACACATAATTAAACATTCCATATGCAACATTTAAGCAATTTTTACAAGAATTTATACAAATTGAACATGCTAGGTTACAATTTATACAAGATAATTCACAAAAGTACAAAAAGATTAGAGACCCCTACCTCACTTAGATACAAAAACCTCCATTTGGGTCCAAAAATTCGAAATTCCTAGGGTTGGCCAAATGAGGAATTGCTTACGTCAATGCGTAGATCTCGTCAAGCTCTTCGTTTTGCCGTAAATGACACCCAAAAATTCACAACGGTTGATGATTAATCAAGTTTTGAAAGCTTGAGAAAAGAAAAAGAAAAAAAGAAAAAAAAATAAAGGGAAGGAGAGACTGCTGCGGGGAAAGAATCAGGGAGAGAAATGTGAGGCCAAAGTTGGCCTCTTTGCCACAAATATAATAGTGGTGGGTCCCACTTTAAAAAATATCTTCTTTTTTTTTTCTTTTTTTTTCCTACCACCAATATATATATATATATACACACACACACACACACACACACACACACATACACACACACACATAATAATTCACAACCATACAAAACACATAAAATACAATAAATGAGGTGCAACTGGACCCAAACAAAACTCCCATACGCAACAATTCCGGTAGCGGGTCCCACACGGGACTTTTCGGTCCAAAAAACTGAAAAATGCCGAAATGACAACCCTTACATTTCAAAGAGTTCTGAACTCCATGAAATGTCCCAATCAACTTTCGGACACACCCGGCACGCAAAATGTGAAAAGGCGAAAATACCCTCGAAAATTTAAAAATTCCAGAAACTGTAAAATGGAGAAAATCGAAAACATTACATGCTCCCTTCGCCCCTACTTCCGGTAGCAAAACCACTGTTCAATTCAAAAAATAAAAATAAAAATAAATAAATAAACCTCTAAAATAACATTTTTAACTAGTCATTTAACTTTGCTTCCAAAAATCTTGCAATAAATATACGTTATGCTTCCAATTAGAATTGAACACACTTCAAAGCAAAAGCACAAAGCAATTGTGGTTGCCAAACAGACTCTAAATTCTTCCAATTTCAATTCCAAGATATCAATTTTATGCAACCAAATACATCATAAGTTGTGCTTCGCATTAGGAACAAGTAGAATATAGAAATTACAATGCAAAAATGGTATTAAAAAACAAGTTTTAATGACAATAATCTTCAAATTTTGTTTTCTTTCGGTTAAGGGATCAATCTTGTTGACAAATTGGAGGGTAAAATTCTTGCATTGTGAGAGATGATTTCACATTCTTGATCCTTGATTTTTGTGATTCACAAAATTCTAAAAAAACAAGAAGGTAAGATACCACTAACTATAACTCTCTTGATTTTTGTCAAATTGGTTTTAGACTTTTCTTGCCTAACTTGACCTATACAAATGACATTGTAAAACTAGCAAGAGCTATAAAAAGCAATGGAAATAAGGAGTTTCCGAATGGTCATGCCTAAGAAGCACGGATACAAACACAAATACAATTTAATGCGAATATGATTATATAAAAATTAAGAAAAAAAGAAAAAAAAAAAAAGAGAGATATTTATATAATAAGTTAGATGTTTGTTGTTTATGTTTCTTAAATTTTTTTATATATTTTTTAATTAACTCATAATGCATTTTAAATTGTATTGAATCACATTCTTCTGAAAAAAGACATCCTATCGTGTCTTGAAAGTGTTCCATACAGAACTCTGTATTGTATTGATATATGTAAGAGATATATAATACAAGAGTACCTGGGGGTTTATGTAGGAGAGGTCATGTGTGGAAAGCAAGTCATCACCATATTAGGTAATGCTATATATGATAATAAGGGTAGGTTAAGACAGCTATCATATAAGGTAATGTTATTGTACACACAAATTTTGTAGTCTGCAAATAAAAACAAAATATGGAGCAAATAGAATATTTTATTAATTTGTAAACAATTGGAGTACAATCCTTTGTAATACTATTCTTTACAAAGAATACGGTCCTCTAATTCGATCTCCTTTTTTTGGTTGGTTGGATCCAAGAGCTACACGAGCTTGATCTTGAATCACCGTGGAATTTGGATGAAGAATGGCACGTCTTTGGTTGTGCTTGTTGTTGATCACCATGGAATTTGATGAAGAACGTCACGATTTGATGTGCTTAGTATTCTTCGCTTTTGGGTTTGGATGTTGGGGATGAGAGTTTCTGTATTTCTCTTTGAAATTTTAGATTTCTGAATTCCAAATTTGTATACCCCTTCCTTCTTCCTTCAGGCCTCTATTTATAGGCTTCTTGGATTAATAGGATGATGACACGTGTCATCTCAGGATAAGGATAAAATAATAATTGGGTCGAGCCGGTTATATTATGATAATTATCCTTAAAAATAATTATTCCAAATATATTTTATTAGGAATAATTATTCTTTTTATTTAACCATTTGGGCTGGGTTAATTAAATAATTTAAGTGGATCAAACTTGGGCCAATTAAATAACTTAATTAAACATTAGGCCCATATTTAATGGGTCCATTTGTCAAAACCAAAATTTTAGTGTTTACAAATTGCCCCCACTTCGAGTCCCAAGTTTGACAGGACTTGTTTCTTTTTTCAAGTGGGACTTGAAGTATCTAACTTTCCTTTTTTTTTTTTTTTTTTTTTTTTTTGTTTCCTTTCGTCTCCGACTTTGGATTGCAAGATTTCCTCTTTTGCTTGTCTATCTAACTTTAGATTGGAATTTTACTTTCCTATTTGAATTGAATTATACAAATCCTAATACAAATATGATGTATTTTGTTGCCTATATATACCCCCAATAGGGTTTGACATCAATTCAAATATTCTCTGAAGACTTTTTTTTTTTTTTGCAAGGTTTGATTGGGTATAGCAACTTAATTTTGCCAGCCGTAGCAGATATTGAAATCCTCCTTCTAAACAACACCGATCGAGTTTCAAATTTGTTTATTGTTCCATCATGGTGGTGTTCAAGTGTTTCGTAAAGCAAAAGATGACTATCTTAGAGAGCAAAAATAGTCAACAAGTTCAAGGAATGACATTAAGTGTATATGACTCACTTTTTGGTCGCAATACCATTCAAGTGCCTGATCCTGACAATAAACATTGTTCATCTCATTGGACATGCACGGCCACATGCGAATCCACCAACTTAGGTCTTGACCAGATTAATGAAGAATCTATTGTCTCTGAAGCCTTGATACTAAATTCTTCACTTCATGAGAGAGTTGTTGAGGAAAACCAATTTTCACTCTTGGGTCTCAATGTTTAGGTGAAGGAAATATCATGGAGTATTCCATGTAAACTTTCTGTTGAATTACCATCTACCGAACTATATTGGGAGTGGTTAGAAAATGTCTCGGCACGTTTTCACGACTTTCTATCAAAACAACAACTATATGGTGCTCTATTTGCCTCCCTATTTTCCTATAATCGCCATGAAGATGTATTCAAAGCATTCCTAGAATGTTGGTGCCTAGCCACAAATACTCTTCATTGTTCTATTGGCGAGCTGTCAATTTCCTTTCGAGATTTATATATGCTAGGCGATCTCCCTCATCAAGGAACAATTTATGATGAAGTTATTCCTTGTGCAGACGAACTCTTGAGAGCTGACAACAACAAAAATTCTCACCCCTTGAGTTATCAACACCTATTTTTGGACTTCCATAGACTTTCCAACGATTATAAAGGAGATCAGAATGTGAAGATAACTGACTGGATTAATTTCTGGTTTAAAGGTGCATTAAGACATGTCAAACCTTCAAAGAGATCAACAAAAAATAAAGTTCAACGTCCTATGAGGACTCAAAACCTGTCTGGTGTGATCCCTCCTATCCGGCTGATGTCCACCAAAGAGAAGGAAGTATTAATCAATCTTGGTATAAATGAAGCATCGAGAGACACCACTTATCTAGCTGTTTTTTTAGCATGTTGGCTCTGCAAATTTGCCTTGCCTGCACACCCTGGCAACATGATTCGTCCTGGGACTTTCAAGGTTGCAAGCATGTTAGAAAATGGCTGTAACATTTGTCTTTCCATCCCGGTTTTGGCCAGTATTTACAGAGGCTTGAACGAGATTGTTTCCTCACCAAATCTTGGAAGCTGCTCTGCGATATTTCCTATACACTATGTATTTGGATGGTTGAGTGAATATTTCAAAACTAATTTCACTGTTCCTAATATTAACTATTGGCTTAGAATGACATTATATGCAGGCGAAGGAGGAGAAAGATACTTTGACGATTTTGAAGCACAAAATTTATTCAGATCATGTAAAGGAATAAATTTAACTCATATGGCTAAACGATCTTCAAAACAACAACTCATTATGGATAATGGCAATATGATAAAGGCCGACTCTGACACCCTAATCAATCTTCGATCATGTTATTTGACATTGTGCCAAAATGACCGTCTCATCATTGAGCCGTATAGTCCACACAGATTTAGCCGACAATTTGGGTACCACCAAAATATTCCTGGAAAATTAAAGAATGACTTTCATAGTTGCACCTTAGAAGAGTTTTTAAAGCATTGGAACTCATCCGTCCATTATTCTTCTGGTTGTGATGCGTTGCTTCCCTCAACCTCCAGCCACCAGAAGTCCTCAGTAACCAAAGCATATGCCAAATGGTGGTCCAGCGTATATATTGATCCATTCAAAAATAAAAGACCGACCTCACTGTCGACCAACCATACAATTTCTCTAAAGGAACCTCCAAACAAAGTCAGAAAAGTCATCATTAATAGACCCAAGTCGAATCCTCTTTGCAAACAAGAAGCTATTGCAAATCACAACACCAACAACATCATTGCAGGCACGCCAACGGAGCAATTTCTATCACCGGCAGAATCTCGGCACCGTTCTCAATTGTTAGTCCATTCAGATAAAGAAACTGACAATGAAGACCATAACTGGAAACATATAGGAGAAAATAACTTCCCATATGATCGGGTTGGTATTCCTCGTAATCTAGATCGCTTGTTTGAGGGAGTTAATAGTAGTTCGGAACCTATCCAAGTAAAGATTTATTTATTTATTTATATATATATATATATTTTATCAGATAGAAGGCAATGAAGGCTTTCTTGGAGAAGATGTTGTTATGGTTACTAATCCTGTATGTAATGGGGAATCTACTTATGGACCATATGCATTTGATTTAGCAGCTAAAAGAAACTGTGCAATTACTCAAGATGAGAACAACCCTCTCTTACAAGAGGTGGAGTCCCTTAAAAGGCAGTCACAACCCCAAGCCTCTTTGATTGAGAAGGACGTCCAAAGCTAACAAATGATTATGAATGTTGAAGAGATTCCTGCAACTATTACTGCATTATCGACTAAGAGACATTACCTTGGGGATGCCCAGACATCTCACCGAATCACATCTTCTGCAACTACCTTTGACCCAAGGAGTGCCATATCTGAGATTAAACATATGGCGGCCAAAGCGTTTGGGAATATCATTAAGAGTAAAGTGAAATGTACCCCGCTTTCGAAGATTGTATCTCTTAAACCAAAGTTTGACGAGATCTTTCTTGAAATTACTAAACAATGTGTGGATTTTCTGGAGTTCCACTATAGAATTGATGCATACATTTAGAATGGTGAAGAATATAACAAAGTTTGATTCAAGCATGATTATGCCTTATTTGAAGAAGTACGCTCTCGATGTTTAGCCGATGTTGGTTCTCACCTTAAAGAAGCTCTTGTTTTAGATTGTACAGACATGAAACAAGTTCAATCAGCTCAAGAAGTTCTACATAATTGTGAGAGAGAAGTCAAACTTTTGCATGCTTGTATGAAAAGATATAAAGCCACCATTGAAGAAACTAATAACCGAATTCTCCAAAGAAAAACTAACATTACAAAATTCAAAGAGGAACAAAATTCAATCGAAGAAACCTCCATTGTCACTGATGATGATATAAAAACCTTGAAGTTCCTGGAGAAACTATTACAAAATGCTCAAAATGAAATTGAGGATCTCCTCTGTTGCCTTAATGAGAAGTTTTTTCCACATACCTTTTAATAAAATATCATTTTATTATGACAAAGTAATGAATTTGATTTGTTTATTTTGCTATTCACAGTTTATACTCTTGCGGGCAAGGAGTGAGTTTTTTTTTTTTTTTTTTCATCATACTAAACTTAGAATGAAATTCTAAGCTGCCTATATACCCTCAAAAGAGTGATCAAGTTCACGTAATTCAAAAGAGACATGAATTTTTTTTTTTTTTTGGCCGTACACAATTTTAGCTCATGCGGGCCAGGAGCATAGTGCAGTTTAAGCTCGTACGATCCGGAACATAGCCTTCATGGGTAGTAGCACTTCAGGAATTTGCCATTAATGGGCCCCACTCTTACTCCGTATTTATCAATAATGAGACATGCGCCGTTAGTATAAAATTCATGAACAACATATGGTCCATCCTATTTAGATACAAATTTATTTCCTTTACGATTCATGATAATTGGTCTACGAACAGCTAATACTAAGTCTCGAACTTAAAATGACCGAGGTCGAACTTTCTTATTGAACGCTTTAGAAAGTCGAGCTTGATAACACTTTAGCTGTTGTTGAGCTTCTAATCTCTTCCCATCTAATGCTTCCAGTTCTTGAAGACGTAAGATGGCATTTTCTTCACTTGTAAGACCTTCTTGTTTAACAATCCTTAACGAAGGGATCTGTTGTTCCAATGGAAGAACCGCTTCTACGCCATAAACAAAAGAATACAGAGTTGTTTGAGTAGGTGTACGATGCGTAGTGCGGTATGCCCACGATGCTTCTTCCATTCGCTTATGACAATCTCTCTTTGTCTGGTTGACTACTTTATTCAATAACTTACAAAGAGTTTTATTGAATGCTTCCGCGAGACCATTTACAGGGGCATTGTACATGGAGGATTTACGTTGTTTGAAGCCAAACTTCTCGCAAAGGTCGGTCACCCAACTGTTTTTGAAATTCGTCCCATTATCAGTAATGATGTATCGAGGGACACCATATCGATAAATAAGGTTAGACTTGATGAAATCAACCACTGTTTCCTTTTTCATATGTTTATAGGGTGTAGCTTCCGCCCATTTAGAAAAATAATCAGTAGTAGCCAAGATATACAAGTGGCCCTCTGAAGACTTTTCTAGAAGACCAACTACATCTAATCCCTATGCATCGAATGGCCATAACGTCACAGTAGGGTGCAACGGCTCCGGTGGTTGGTGTATGAAATTAGTATAGAATTGACAGGCTTGACACCTCTTCGCATACTCCAAGCAATCCTTGACCAAGGTAGGCCAATAATAACCCATTCTTTTGACGCGAAAGTGAAGCTTTGGACCAGATGAATGGGCTCCACAAATCCCAGAATGTGTCTCCTTCATTATATGGGTTGCTTCGTCATTTCCAAAGCAGCGAAGGAAAAGGCCCTCATACGAACGCCTATACAATGTATCGTTGTAATAGATGAAACGAGGTGCTTGTCTTCGTATTTCAGTCTTGTAGCGTAGGTCTTCGGAAAGCTTTCTATGTTCTAGATAATCAATGATAGTGAGTCTCTAGTCTTCTTCCTCTTGTGTCCAACAAGAAACCATATTACTTTCTTCAAATTTATCCTCTAAGAATTGTGGCAAGACCCATCGTTGACATACAGGAATATCAACCAGGTCCTTATCAATTAATGCCAATGTTGTAGCTAAATTTGCTAAAGCATCAGCTATCCGATTTTTCTTCCTCGGAATGTGCTCTAGTATGACGCTATCAAACCCAACAAATGAGAGGCATAACGATGGTACGGCACTAGATCATCTTTCTTAACCTCATATTTTTTAAGAAGTTAGTTGATCACCAATTTTAAGTCTCCATATATTTCGTGATCCGTGATTTTCATCTCATTCGCCATTTGAAGGCCGATGATCAAAGCTTGATATTTAGCTACATTATTTGAACAGTTTTCAGCGAGTGCAAAAGAATATGGCATAACATGTCTTTTTGGAGAGATAAAAACTACACCTGCCCTGGCCCCGTCTAATTGTGCCGCCCTATAAAAAAAATCATCCACGGATCATCAGGAAAATCTTCAGAAATTTCCTAATCGGCTGGGATAGGATGGTCAGCTAAGAAATCTGCTAGGACTTGTCCTTTCACGGCTTTTCATGGCACATAAACAATTTCAAATTCGTTGAACAAAATTGACCACCTCGCCAAGCGTCTGGAAAGGACTGGTTTAGACATGACATATTTGAAAGAATCAGCTCTTATAACAAGATGTATCGTATGAGCCAAGAAATAATACCTCAATTTCTTAGAGGCGAAGACAAGTGCAAGGCATGTTTTTTCAATTGAAGGATAATTTCACTCCGTCGGGTGAGACTGCGACTTAAGTAATACAATGCCTTCTCTTTATGTTCTTCATTATTCTGAGCAAGTAAGGTACCCAGCGATTCTTCTTGCGCAGCAATGTAAAGTATGAGCGGTTTTCCAGGTATGGGTGCTCCCAATACCAAAGAATTGAGAAGGTACTTTTTGATGCTATCAAAAGCATTTTGGCATGATTGGTCCCAATTAAATGGAACATCTTTTTTCAGGAGTCGGTTAAAAAGCTGACAATGACCAACTAAATTTGAGATGAACCGACGAATGAATGCAAGTTGACCTTGTAAACTTTGAAGCTCACGTAAATTCTTTGGTGGCGGCATATTTTGAATGGCCTCAACTTTATTAGGATCAATCTCAATACTACGATGACGTACGACGTATCCTAGGAATTTTCCTGAAATCATACCAAATGCACATTTAAGGGGATTCATCTTAAGCTGATATTTTTGGAGGCGATTAAAAACTGTACGTAGATCCTGTAAATGATTTCTTCGCTCTTTCGTCTTTACCACTAAGTCATCAACATAACATTCACCAATCTTGTGGAGTATGTCGTCGAAGATCCTTTGCATGGCGCGCTGGTATGTTGCTCCTGCATTTTTTAGTCCGAAGGGCATAACTTTATAGCAATATATACCTTTAGGAGTGCGAAAAACAATTAGCTCCTCATCTTTCGGAGTCATTCTTATTTGATTGTACCCGAAGTAACAATCCATAAACGAGAGAGCTTCATGCCCCGTGGTTGCATCTACAGTGAGCTCAGGGATTGGAAGAGGAAAATCATCTTTTAGGCATGCCACATTCAAATCACGAAAGTCCACACAAATTCGAATCTGTCCATTTTTCTTCTTCACTGGAACAATGCTCGAAATCCATGTTGGATATTTGACCTTACGAATGAACCCTAATTCAATCAATTTGTTGAGTTCTTCCTCTATTCTCGGAACTAGCTCTGGATAGAAGAAACGTTGAGACTGCTTAATCGGACATGTCCCATGTTTGACAGCAAGATTGTGCATTGCAATTTTAGGATCAAAATCGGGCATCTCTTTGTATGTCCAAGCAAAGACATCCTTGTACTCAGACAATAATTGAAAGTAATCATTTTCTTCTGAGGGGTTTAGGAATGTACTAACGAAAACTGGTTTGGGTTAATCATCAGTTCCTAAGTTGATTTCCTTGAGTTGATCAACAGTAGTCTACCCCCCTATTCTAGTGGTGGAGCTTTCTCAATTTCATCTGGTTGTTTAGAGTCAGGTTCTTCTTCAACAGTGATTTGGTATGAAGTAACACAAGATGATTCACTAATGTTTTATATTATATCCACTTCTTCTGATTGATTAGTGAATACAATGGTTCGCTTTCGAGCTTTTAGTGTAACATCATTAATGGCATCTACCTCTGTCTTACATTTCATTCGCGAGGGCACGAGGCTTCAAACTTCACTATTGTTCACCACGTCAATGTTAGCTTCCTCTGACTTTCCACTCTTGCTACTTCTTAGCGGTGCATCATTAATAGTACCAATTTGAGAAAATACTGACTTTCGAGATTGAGGTTGTGGAGATTTTCTTCCTTGGTCATGAAAGCTCATTCTGTTAAAAATAGAGGTACGAGGCAAATTGTTGACATGAGAACTTGAGACATTTGACCTTTGGCTTGACAACCTATTGAATACAGATGCTTGATCACATGGAGCTTCGATACGGTCAAAAACTGATTTTTGATACATAGTCTGTTGGTCTTATTCATCTTTGACTTCTTCAAACCCAATGTAAAAAGTGTTTAACTTCTTATCCTTTTTTGTGATGTGAATTCGAAGTGGCTCAGAAGTTACGAAACCGAGACCGGACTTGGGTGGAATGATTTTATGCCTTTGTTCTTTCAACTTCTCCTGTGTCTCATTAAGGCCATGCACTTTCTCACCGGTGACCTCAAAATTTAATTTACCAAGGTTTGTAGGATTTGTAAAATCATACCCCGACTTAGCCATGAGTTGGTATGCTTTAGGATCGAATCCTTTATCAGTCCTTTGTTTTGGAAGTGATCCATGATCGACCAGAGATTGAGAAGGCCGCACGAACCTTTTTAACGGAGACTTGGAAGGCGAAGACTTTTGAATCTTGGTGAGAGGAAGAGTTAACTCTCCTTGCAGCTTTTGCACATCTTCTTTTTCTTTGGTTTGTGAAATCTTCAATTTAAATTCCTTGGTTTCAAGTATCTCAATGACATGTGACTGCCTTTCTTATCGTTGAGATTTTGGAATATACTTTAAAATAGGTTTCATCCGATGTGCTTTTATCGAGACCCCTCGCATTTTAGCTACCTTTACAATGTCTATCACTGAAACATCTAATGGATCACTTAATGCTTCTTTTGTTTTTGTAGATTGAATCTCTTATGTAGACCGATGGCTTAGGATGAGCACTTTCGAAGGTGTATCAGGATTTATATAGAACTTGGCATCGGCAAAATGAGATTCTGCTTCTATAAATAGTTTATGATCCGCCACAACCGTTTGTACGCCATTCTTGTAGAATTTGAAGCACTGATGAAAAGTCGATGGAATGACACCATTACCATGTATCCAAGGCCTTCCTAACAACAAATTGTAGGACGTCTTTGAATCAATAACGTGGAATAAGGTTTCAGCTTGGAGCTCACCAATAGTTAGTTTCGCCCAAATCATGCCAATAGCTCTCTGTCCTCCTTGGTTAAAACCTTGAAAAATAAAACGGCTACGAGATAACTCGTCAACTGTGATGCCGAGATTTTTCATCGTAAATTTTGGCATGAGATTCACCGCTAATCCACCATCAATAAGAATTCGAGTAACTTTTTGTTCTTTTATGTGATCGGAAACGAAGAGAGGACAATTATACGGCTTCGAACCCAACTGAATTGGTGCATAACATGAATCAAGCGTACCTCCTATTACTTCATCATCATCGGACTTTTCAATGATGGCTGCATCCTTTGCATGGTTCTCCACAGTCTGGGCTTCATCTTGATCCGTGTTATTCTCATCATCAGGGCTCATTTTCTCAGTTGAAACCATGTAAGTTGTCACAACTTCGTCATCTAGATATCCTTCGAGAAAGAACTCTTGCAAAGTAATGGGCTTCTGGTTCCCTTTACTCATAGAGGCGTGTTTGGTTGACTGTGTCTTCTTGACCCATTTTCTATTATCGCCAGATTGCTTATGGTGATATGGAGGTTTCTTCCTCCTCTGCCCCCTGTCAGAATAACTAGTCTAAAAAATGTCAGCTCGTTGTTTCTGTGGTTTCTTTCTTGTCACTAGAGTCCATCTTTCTTCATCATACTGAGGAAAAACTTTTCCAAATGTTGAAACGTCAAGTACACTTCCTTGACCAAAATAGATAGGGATTGGTTCGAATGAGCCAAACTGGATAGTTGTGCAATATACCTCAGAATTTGAAGGTTGAGAACGAGCACTCTGCACGACAGATGTTGTCAAAGTAGCAATAGTATGATTTAAAGTTACAACCTCGTCTGTGTCCAATAAGATTTTTCCTTGTTTTGCCAGATTCATCACCACCTCCTTGAAGATAAAACACTTCTCAATTGGATGATTGACAATACGATGATATTTGTAGTATTTTGGGTCGTTAACACGTCCCATCTCTTAAGAGTGTTTGCATTCAGGGAGTTCTATGATTTTACTTTCGAGTAAGCATTCTAATATACCAGGAACATCAGAATTAGGGAATGGGTATTCCTTCTTTTCTAATTCCTTTAGCGTCCCATGCTGTCTTTCCCTCTCTTGAAACTAGCGAGACTTTTTATCATCCTTCTTGTTATCTTTAACAGATATCTTGACTGGGGTAGTTGAGATAGTCATGGATTCTTTAGCAGTGTTCTTTGACGACTTGTCACGCTTCTTGACTGGGCACGCGTAGCCAATTCTTCGAATGTGCGAGGTTTTATGCCTTGGAGAATGTAAAGGAGGCCCTAATGCATTCCTTACATACACATCTCTACAGCAGAGATTTCTGACAATCGATTCTTGCAGTCAAGACTGAGTGCTCGCCACCGATTGATGTAGTCGATTGTAGGCTCATCCTTCTATTGCTTCGTGTTAGTCAGTTCTATCATACTAACAGTATGACGAGTGCTATAGAACCTGTTCAAGAATTCTCGTTCCATTTGGTCCCAACTATCAATTGATTCTGACTTTAGGTCGGTGTACCACTTGAACACGTTTCCTTTAAGAGAGCGAACAAACTGTTTAACTAGTAAGTCCCCATCAATTTCGGCATTGTTGCAAGTCTCGACAAAATGGGCAATGTGTTGCTTGGGGTTGCCTTTTTCGTCAAATTGCTAAATCTTCGGAGGTTGGTATCCTACATGCATCCTCATACTGTCGATTCTCCTTGTATAGGGCTTTGAGTACATAAGAGTGCTCTGTGAGACGCCTCCATATTAGGATCGGATTGTATTCGTTATCATATCTTGCAATTGTTCAACAGATAATAAAGAGACTGAAGAAGCATGATTGGTTTGACCAGTCGCATGTTCTGTCACTGGCGTCTGTTTGGGGTTCTCCATGCAAGTACCTTGTGCGGTAGAATTAAGATTCTCCGTCGGCACTGCTGTGGAAGATGTAGGATTCCCAGACGGTGGTGGTGCACGATTCCCAGATGACATTAGTAATTCATCGAAGGTCTAAACTTCCAATTTGTTCATCAGTGTAGCGATTTGCAAGTCCTTCTCTTCAACAGTCTTTGTAAGGTTCTCAATGGAACAAGCCATAGTTGCTAGTTGTTCCTTTATCGTGGTAGCTCCAGTCATCATAACAGCGATCACATCTGAGTATGATAGGTCTTGGGAGTCAATATTCCTTGAAGTGATTAATTGCTCCGAAGTCTAACGTGGTGACTCAGGGGGTGAACCGACACTAGAGTGAGCATCATAGACATAATGAGGTAAATCTAGTGGCGGAATCTCCTCTGGAACAATGTTAAGGTTCTTAACATGTTGAGTTTTCACGTTCGCCGGCTTTGCAGGATTAGTTTTCATCAAGTTTGGCTGATGTTTGGAGGACGCGATTGCCTGAGACTTGCTACGTGTCACAGCGCCCGCCAAGGTACTTCTATCACTTGATTTGGCCTTCGTGCCACTTTTCATGGTGGTTTTGGCATCGACCTTTGCAGTAGTGATGTTCTTTTGGGCTTTCTTGTTTGTCTGAGTCTTAGGGGGAGCCATAGAATCTGATAGAGAAGAAATTTGATGGTAAGAGAAAGAGATAAGAGGCAAAGGATATCCCACTGGGCGTGCCAAAAATTTGTACACACAAATTTTGTAGTCTACAAATAAAAACAAAATATGGAGCAAATAGAATATTTTATTAATTTGTAAACAATTGGAGTACAATCCTCTGTAATACTATTCTTTACAAAGAATATGGTCCTCTGATTCAATCTCCTTTTTTGGTTGGTTGGATCCAAGGGCTACAAGAACTTGATTTTAAATCACCGTGGAATTTGGATGAAGAACGGCACATCTTTGGTTGTGCTTGTTGTTGATCACCGTGGAATTTGGTGAAGAACGGCACGATTTGATGTGCTTGGTGTTCTTCGCTTTTGGGTTTGGATGTTGGGGATGAAAGTTTCTGTATTTCTCTCTGGAATTCTAGATTTCTGAATTCTGAATTTGTGTACCCCTTCCTTCTTCCTTTAGGCCTCTATTTATAGGCTTCTTGGATTAATAGGATGATGACACGTGTCATCTCCTGATAAGGATAAAATAATAACTGGGTCGGGCCAGTTATATTATGATAATTATCCTTAAAAATAATTATTTCAAATATATTTTATTAGGAATAATTATTCTTTTTATTTAACCATCTGGACTGGGCTAATTAAATAATTTAAGTGGACCAAACTTGGGCCAATTAAATAATTTAATTAAACATTAGGCCCATATTTAATGGGTCCATTTGTCAAAACCAAAATATACTAAAATTTTAGTGTCTACAGTTATATATGGTAATGATATATTATAGAATATATTCTAACAATACATGGTAACAATATATTATAAAATATATTCTAACAGCCTCATCAAACTCAAGGTCGATTGAATGAAATCTTGAGTTTGGAAATGAGATATTGAAAGTGGAATGGCAGAAGCAATTTGGTGAAGATATCTGCGATCTGATTATAAAAACAGTTCAAAAAAGATTGGTGGAGAAAACTTATTTCACCCTGATGTAGCTGTCGTGGCACTGATGCTAACGTGGTTAATGACATGGCAACTGAAGTGGCAGGTGACTTGACACTACTGCTGGCACATCTACTAGATGTCGATTGACATGGTAGGTGACGTGGCACAACTACTGTCACCATTGCAGAATATGTCTGATGTTGCACCAATGCTGACATGTCAGGTGACGTAGAGTGAATCTGTAAAGATCTTGGAAGTAGGTGCGGAGCGTGAATAGGTTGACATTGGCATTCCCGATGGTAACTACTATAAATTAATGGATGATGAATTTGTGAAGATTCACCACTGATAGCGCAGTGACGGAGCTGATCTGACACGTTGAGGTGCGGGATTACCGCTGGTGAGCGTGAAGGCGCATGGAAGAGTGGGATTACCACTTGAGTTGCATGGTGGAGCAGTAACAGAACTGATCCGACACGTTGAGCATCTCTAAACGAGGCATCTCGTTAAACAATGAGACTTTCTTATACGGGGCATCCTTAGGCGAGGCTTCTCTACATGAGGCATCTTGTTGGGTTTCCCGAAGGAAGACTTAGACAACGAGGCTGCCCTGGATGGGGCATATGAAGATCTTGGAGTGCAGAAACGAATTGGTTGACCGCCGCCACCGAGGATGGGGCTAATGGTGCCATCCTCGGCGGTGACTATGATAAACTGGTAGATTGTTTATCATATATCAAAAGATTATAATACCATGTTAGAAAACAAGAGAGATAACTCTGTATTGTATTGATGTATGTAAGAGATATATAATACAAGAGTGCCTGGGGGTTTATATAGAACAGGTCATGTGTGGAGAGCAAGTCATTACCATATAAGGTAATGATATATATGGTAATGAGGGTAGGTTAAGACAGCTATCATATAAGATAATGTTATACATGATAATGATATATTATAGAGTATATTCTAACAATACATGATAACAATATATTATAAAATATATTTTAACAGTATTCATGTTGTATCTTACTCGTGTTCATATATTGTGTCCCATAAATACTAGAATGCAGCAGGGGGAATGGTTGTAATTGTAATGATGTAAATGTTTTTTAACCTTCGGATTTAGTTCTAGGGACTATTGGAGAGAGATCTTGTAGGAGAGGATCTCGTTCTATAAGATATGTATTTGACACTTTTGATTGGACATTCATTTAAAAAAAATATTTAATGATTTAATTTTATTATATTATTGTTTTAGAGCAAGTTAATTTTTTCTATAATAAAATATATATATAAATAATATAGTATTTGTATATTTTTGTTTAGTATTATATACATCTAACAGACTTACCCGAGTTCTAGATAATTTAGGTTTAGTTTGACAAGAAATTTTCAATTTTACTTTTCTTTCATTTAAGAGATCAATCTTGTCAACAAATTGGAGAGTAAAATTCTTGCAATTTGGGATTTGATTTCATATGCTTGATTCTTGATTTTTATTTAAACAATTAATATAAAAATTAAAGATAAATTTATGCAAATTTAATGAAGAATATGTCATCAATATAGTATGACTTTTTTTTATATATAATTTATTTCAATAAGAAAAATAAATTAAGTGTAATTTAAAAAGAAATGGCATTATAGTCATTTAATGAAAAATAGTCTAGGCATTGGGGCATTTTACAACGAAATGAGATAGTTCAGGGAGTATTATGCACACAATATAGTTCAAGGAAGTTCTTCTAAATTCAGATATAGTTCAGAGATTTTTTTTGTACTTTATCTGTCAATTTGAATTGTGTATATATTCCAATATGAGACTAGTACTCGGCTATTAAAATTGGATTAGGAGTTTGGACATTTGTGCCGCCAGTTCAGCCCAGCCCACATCACCTAGTCCTTTCAATTTTTCATATAGGGAAGTGGATTTTCTTAAACAAAACCATACACCTACAATATGGTCCCTTGTAAGGCTCAAACTCTTGGGAAGAACCATTAGTCTTCCCAATGAATTCAAGTGTTACTGCAAGAAGTTCGTTTAAACCACCATTTCGGTTGAAATGCTACGCTTGTGTAGCAGTGTTCTTTGTTAAAAGCAAGTACTTTGAACGAGCCATTTTTATTACAGAAGTTTTTTCATTGTTACATGGTGATGCTATGGAAAGATGCGTTAGAATTGTAAGAACAACACGTTTAAACGAGTAGTGATATTTGAGCGGAAGAGTTGGGCAGAATCTTTGACCAAATACATTTGATTGATCATTAATGTAAGAGATAAGAAAGTGGATGATCCACTTTTTTATATTCGGCTTGCATTGACCAAATAGAAGCATTCGGTTAAGGAATTCTGCAAAAATCATCGACTTTAAAATCATTTTCCCATTAAAACATATTGTTGCAGTATCTGTGGTTGGTGAATGTTGACAAACAATAAACCCCGAGAATGATGTTCAATCTACCATTATTCGCCTCTTTTAACATTTAGTAAAATAGAAAGTCTGAGTTTTTATCATGTTCTTAAGACAATAGACAAAAGTGTCAATTTCATACATGTTAATGATTTTTTTTTTTGTCTTAGCATAATATGGTGTAGTGACTTTTAATAAACAAAGTATGGTTTTATAAAGCAAGCCCAGATTGGAGCACAACACACAGAACTAAACAATTTCATGGAAGTAATAGTCAATTTGCCAGCCCCATAAGATCCAAAGGTTCCATAGGTTAATAAAAACTATGGATAATGACAACTTTAACTTCAAATTATTGGGCCGGCCCATAAACAAAACCTAAAGACAATATAGAATGCCGACAAGTTGCAATTTGACACCGAAGACCACAGTGGTATCTATTAAGTAGTGTATTATTTAGTGGCTTAGTTTGTAGATCGATTAGCTCTCAGAAGAGTTGATTCCTTTTCCATCCGTTTAATGTCACATGATGAGACGTTCCAAATAAATATGATTGAAATGAACTAGATCCGTAGATCGCTGGTTGTGTCAGTGTTTGAGTCCTTTAATTTGTTGGGGGAAAAAAGGAAAAAAAATAAAGTTTTAAGATGAGAGGTGAGGATATAAATTTTTTGGCAAGTAAAAAAAATGAGGAGGACGAGGACGAGGACGTTGCAATCTAACATTAGAAAATCCATCTTCATTTAAGACCTTCTGGTCAAATTGAGATCCAATTTGAAATTTTTTAAACCTAAACCTAATTGAAACAACAAAAAGAATATTTTAAATTCACTATATAATCAATTGATCCTCTCCTGTGTGTGGTCTTTGGTCCTATGTCTAGTGTGTTTCTATTGTCAAAGAACAACAACTTAAAATGGGAAATGCAACAACTATGTAAATGTGTTAAATTCTCGATTTAATTGTGTTGTGGTGTTGTAAGTTACAACACCATGTATTTTGTTACATGATCAAGGATGGAGCCGGGATTTAACTTTAGTGGAGCACTATGTAATACTTTACAAATTAGATGACTATATATGCCAAAAAGTAATTTTAGGGGGGGCATTATGTAATAATTTATAAATTATATACCTATATATATAAAAGATTTAATGGGCAAGCCTGAGTCCAGAGGGCACGTGCCCCCTTGGGCCCCAGCTAGCTCCATCTTTGTATATGAGTGTTGCATTTTCGATTTAAATATAATGTGTAATTATTAGTCCCATTGTTGCATGAATGTTGCATCCGTGATGTAACATGTTACATTGTGGTACAGGGCGAAAAAAAATATACAAATTTGAGGGAGCCAACCTAGCAAATGTTAAATTTAATGTTAAAAATAAAATAAAATAATTGTAATGATTTTTCTTTCTATGCATTTTTAAAAAAAGGTTAATGGCCAATAAATGAGATTGTCAAAGTGACAGAGCATTCTTTTTCTTCTCTTGAGTTCATAGCTTATTATATATGTATTTGTGTATATTTGTTACATGGATATTCTAAAAGACTACTAGTACGTTTTAGCAAGGATTAGAATAATAAGTAAGTAATACTTTCTTTTACTAGATTTGAATTTTAAAAGTTAAGACTAAAAATGTTTATTAGATTTTGAAGGGCACAACTAATTTCTTTTGCAAATTACCTTTAATAACCATGATAGCCATTAATAATAACCATGATAGCCATTAATCGCAATTTTTTTTTTAAACAAAAAAAAGTTCTTATACAAAATTCACTATTAATAACTGTTAATAAATGAAGAATGATTTGAAGTCCGAAAGTCGGTAATTCTAATTGATTTGTGTGAGTGAGGGCTGATGTCATCATAATGTCATTAATATTTTTGACGTCATAATGACATCAATCCTTACTCAAGTAAAATTAATCGAATTTGTCAGTGTCTTGCTATTATTATTATTATTATTATTAAATAGGTTTTGAGGTAATTTTGAAGGAGGTGGGGGGTGAATGACCTCCTAGCCCACCCCTGAAAGATGCGGGCTGGCATATGGGACAAGAGAGGATCCTGGTTCCTATCTCGACCAAGTTGTAGATCTATCACACGTTTTTTAAGTCTAGCTTAGGTTCAACAACTACGAATTTGAACGACCAAATTCCAACCCTACCACGACTTTCAAGTCTGGCTCAGGGGTCGACAAATAAAACCGATTCTATCCGACTTGAAAGTGCCATGGATGTGGTGGTAGGGTTAAATTGAACATGGGAGAAGACTACTTCTGTGAAACAACCTTTATACCCAAATCTGTTCTTGCCCATCCCAACTTTGATAACATTGAATAACATTTATTTTAAAAACCAAACTCCATCCCACAGACTTCACTTCAATCTAAATGCAGCTGTACCAAGATATTTAATTTAGGTTGTGTCATGTATAAGGGCATTTTAGACAACCAAGCATAAGCCTCTACCACCCCTCGAAGGGACAATTAGACAAAAGCCCCACACCACTCAACCCCCCTAAAATAGGAAATATATCATATATGTCCAATTCATATCCAGACCATATATTCCTTTTTAGCAGACAAGAATTGGCATATTGCATACACCATATCCCAACCAAATCAATTTGGATCCAACTCAACTAACTACAACCTCATTCCTAGTTTGACTTTTCAAGTTTTATATATATATATATATATATATATATATATATTTTTTTTGTGTGTGGCAAGTTGCAACAACCCTTATCAAGAATAGTTCAAATTGTGTTATTATTTAAATCAAATTTGATGTTATTCAATTTGAAACATTTTTAAGGGTTAATATATGATGTAATGATGCAAAATTGAATATATAAGAATATTGGTTGAGTCATGAGAGTACAAATGCTACTGTCTCAAATTTTCTATTTTGTTTAATAGCAAGGCATTATCAAATTCTATTTAGTGTTCTAAA
Source organism: Cornus florida (assembly GCF_030987335.1). Taxonomy (NCBI): domain Eukaryota; kingdom Viridiplantae; phylum Streptophyta; class Magnoliopsida; order Cornales; family Cornaceae; genus Cornus; species Cornus florida. Next base: position 22,331,739 of record NW_026775574.1, read on the forward strand.
TTATTTTAAATATCACCATACGATATGAAAGTAAAATTTTATAAAAAATTCTGTATTGATAGTATAAGACACTAAATTGTAATACAACGACTACAGCACAAAATGCAACACCATAAAATAATGACATAACATAATTATTGCGTTAATAAGATGAAGTTATGTAAGCCATGTAAGACAATAATCATGGATTAAAACAAAACTATGAAAGGATCCAGATTCATGACAACACAGTTTAAGTTATGAACCGTATTATACATTATTAAAAAATTAAAAAGTCAATTTCTATTCCTCTCTTCCCAGCAATTTTTTTTTTAATGTTGTAATATTATAGAGCTTATGGATGGAAAGTAATTTTGAATAATAGAATTAAATTTAAAAAATAATAAAAATAATAAAAGTCAATTTCTTGTCCTCTCCTCCCAGCATTTTTTTTTTAATGTTGTAATATTATAGAGCTTATGGATGGAAAGTAATTTTGAATAATAGAATTAAATTTAAAAAATAATAACAATAATAAAAGTCAATTTCTGGTCCTCTCCACACTCCACCCAACATTTTGAATAATTTTGAATAATAGAATTAAATTAAAATAAAAGTTTAGGCAGAATTAAAATTGTAATTCCTGTCATATAAAATCAGCAAAAAAAAGTGTATAGACAAAAATAAATAAAAAGACAAGACAAGAACAAAAAATAGAACGTTTGGGTACTTGGGCTTTTTGCCTATTGTAGTAAGAAGATATGTTGGAACAAGGAAAATCATAATTCTGAGTCACAGTGGGTCATTTTAAGCCGCCTTGTCGGAGAATCCAGTGGTGTGGGAGAACATGGTGACGATGAAGGCACTGATGATTGTGGTGATGGCGATGATGGTGTTGATGATGAGAGAGAGAACGATTGTGGGCCCTGCGTCGTCAACGGCGATGATGGCCACGATGACGGTGTTGATGAGATGGACGGTGGTGATGGAGACTGCGAAACATCCGACGACTCCCGCGACTTTCTCTTGTTCATCCCTCTATCCTCCCTCTGCAGCATCCGATCATCTCCAAACATGTAGTTTTTCAAACGTTTCACATCCGATAATTTTACCGGTTTTACTATAAAATCCTCTGCTCCTTCCTCCAAACACCTGTTATCACATCAAAAACTTATTTATAAATGTATAGAATAGATATATATATGTTCGTGTGAAAGAAAGAAATTATTACATGACCAGGAACAAGATTTCCCGCCTTTCACATGACGACTTGTATTCAAACGTGACCAATTTTATTTAGCTTTTCGATTACACTGATCATATAATACCGAGTAATTTTTTTGGTTGACTTTTGTCACTTTTGTGCTTAGGACGGAGAAAGTCTACAATACCCGATTTTCACGCCTTTAGTTGAATCATCACTAGGTAAACCTCAACATCAAAGGTAAAAAAAACATAAAATTCTCTTGGTATGGAAAAAGTCTACAATACTCCGATTTTTCTTTCGACAAAAAAGACCAAGGGGACGGTACTCGGAGTACTAAAAAAAAATCTTTTGATATGAAAAAAGTCTACAATACCCGTGAGGCAACGTTACGAGGTACCGTTTCGGTCATGCAAAATTTTATCATTACACCATTTGAATTTTTTTTTTACCATTACGGTAGTGAAATTCAGCAACATGGAAAAGTCGTGATAGAGAATCAAAAATTTGATTCGGAGAAGACTTTTGACATTGAAAAATATGATTTGAATTGGTGGACTTCCAATCATATTTTAGATTTACAAATGTAAGGTATAAAATAACAAGGAAAGTCATGGAATATGTGTGCGTATTTTAAAATGTTTACAAATTTATTGAGGTACATACATATGCGTATAGCATATATACTACTAGAAAGCAGTGGTGGTTGAGGTGTTGATTTTAGACCTAGACGATGACCTATCGCATTCAAAAATAAAAAATATAATTGAATTCCAATATTCCCCTCAATTATATTGTTAGAAATTTATGATAAAATAGCAATCAATTTCAGATCATATATGTATAATAAAATTTAAACACATATATAAATGTGTGTGTGTGTGTGTGTGTGTGTGTCTATATGTGTGTGTGTGTGTGTGTGTGAAAACTCAACATGGTCAAGTACCTGTCGATTCTTGCCAAAACGTTTTCAGATGACATGATCACAACTGGTATTTCTCTAAAAGTAGATGATTCCTGCAAAAAAAAAAATTTAAAAACAACAAATTAAAAATTAAAAAAAAAAAAAATGAGAACCTCCAATTTTTTCCCAACTCAATTCACCTATTTTCGGATATTATGAATCATAATTATTTATAAAATAAAAATAAAAAACAAACCTTGATCTTTTTGAGCAAATCGTAGCCAGTCATTCCAGGCATACAATAATCAGTGATAATCATATCCACCTTCAGACCCTAAAATCAAACCAATAAATCAATCAATAAAAAAAATCACAACTTTTCATTACAAAAAAATAATAATAATAATAATAAATAAAGCTAAAATTCTAAAATTCTGGTACTCACATCAAAACCAACAGAGCTCTTATCCTCATCTAGACCCAAAAATTGCAGAGCTCTTCTTCCACTGTCCACTGCTGTCACTGTAATAACATTTCACTCTCCATTCACAATCTCAAACAAAACCCAACATATACACATTGTATATACACAAATTACATATATAAATATATATGTGGTTATATATATATATATATATATGTATGTATGTATGTATGTGGGTGCTTATATATAAATGAATTGGAGAAAAATTTTGTTCCTTTAGAAGAGGAGATTTTTGAATTGGAGAAAAAATGTATCTTTACACCCACATACACACATATAAATATTATATATATATATATATAGTCACATATATGTGTGTGTGATATATGAATGAATTGGAGAAAAAATTCAAAATTGTACCTTTACAAGAGGAGATTTTGAGCAAGCGTTCGATGACCTTTCGATCAACGAGACTATCATCAACGGCAAGGACATGCACTTCGTGAGAATCAGACGGCGAGAAATCGAACCCACCATCAAGCTTCTCCGACCTCCTCCGCCGCGAAAAAACGCCGTTCCTGGCCATAACTGATCGGAATCTGACACACAAAATCTCAAACACCCACCTCCGAATTACTCCGAAATAGAGTGAAAAAAAAAAAAAAGAACCCACCTCTGGTTATGTGGGCAATATAGCTTTTTTTTTTATATATACACATATACATAGACTCTGTGAATTGTGTAATTGCCTGTCTGTCTGTCTCTGTCACACACGTCTCTTTCTCTCTCTGTATAGCGATCTTTCTCTCTCTAGGAAATCTGCAAAATCTACCCCATTTTTTAAGCAATACGCTGAGATTCTGAAATCCACTTTGGTGCGATCTCCATATCCACCACTGTGTGACTAGACGACTATTGGGTTTTTGATATTTCGCTGATACGAATGAGATTTTGGAGATTTTGATTTTGATTTTGATTTTTTGGGTTCATGTCGCGAGATATGACTTTGACTGGAGGTCAATTGACGATCGCGCCGTCAAATTAGAAGGTGGAAATGACCGACACGGTTCAGGACCGACTGAGAGAGAAAGAGGGAACAACCGGCGTTTACCGGTGACGTTTAGTGAACCACCGGTTGCTTTTCAGTGTCACCACCATTAAAGACCACACATATTTTCTGCAATGTTACGTCACCGTTTTGTTTCCCGTTCAACACAATTAAATTGTAATTCAATATATTCTTATTTATAAAAGTAATACTTTAACATATAATTATTTTTAAAGTAAAGTGCAAAAAAAAATTCTTAACTATTTTCAAATTTACAAATAATACCCTAGTATATTTTGTACACAATATTTCCTGGCTATTTTTCATTAAATAACCATAACGTCATTTCTTATTAAATTATACTTAATTTATATTTTTTTACTAAAATAAATTATGAAGAAAAATCATATTGTCCATCAAATTTGTATAAATTTATCTTTAATTCTTTATATAAAAAAGTATAAAACTTTAAAACAATTTAAGTAATTTATTAAGTTTTTATGAATACATTGTATAAAAACCTCGTGAAATTTTTTTAATTGAGTATAATAAATTTTATTATCAATAGTAAATAAAAATAAAAAATTCCTAGTTGATCCTCACAAGGGCCCCCCTCAAGGAATTAAAAATAAGAGAAAATTAATATAAATAGTATAATTAATATTTAGATAAAAGAAAAGATATTATAAATAATTTAATAAGAAATGATAAATTTAATTGTAAAAAGTAAAATAGTCTTTTGTGATGAATTTGTTTTTAATTACAACAAATACTTAGTTCAGGAGTAGGGATGGCAATTTACCACTCGAGGACGGATACCTGCCCCACGTCGCCCGGTTTATAGCAATTTTGGGGGACCGTCTAGCTTATTTGGGCAGGAATGATTTTTATTAATGAAAACTCGTGCTGGTTTCGGGGTGGGGACGTGGGGAGGTTACCCCACCCTGCCCCGTTTAGGTAGATAAATTACTAAATTACCTTTATTTTATTAATATATGTAGTTAATTCTAGAAACCGTAAGTCACATTCACTCACTTTCTCGACCGTTCTATTGAGCGACAGAGCCTTACGAACTAAGAACGCTCATACCCTTGAATTTTATGTTAAATTATTAATTGCTCATTTTTTTATGATTTTTTTCAATAGTTATATAATTGTATTTAAGGAAAAAAAAAAAATTTAAAGAGGAGAAATTTTGAAACTAAATTGGGCGGAACGGTTGCCTACGGGGGTAAAAAAGTTAAATGGGTGGGGATAGGGTTGAAAGGTTCCTATTTAAACGGTTTTGGGCGGGGACGAGACGGAGGTTTCTAAACGATTGTGAGGGCGGGGAGGGTACACCCGCCCAAAACCGTTCCCGTTGCCATCCCTATTAAAGGGTTTGTAGTTCAAGGATTATTTACTAAAGTCCAATAGTTTAGGAGTTTTACACTTTACTCTTATTTTTAATTTCACTACTAATACTATTAATATATATATATATATATATATATATATATATATGTATGTATTACATTAACAAAAAAAACATACTCACGTATTCACTTACTTCTATAAAGACTAAACTCTTGACCTTTTGTTTTGAAATGCAAAAAAAAACACCACTTTTATAATTTTAACACTGTTACTTTTTCACAATTTAATTGTGTTGAACACTTACAGAACAATGTTGTGCACAGTAACCATTACTTTTCAGCATTTAGTCGAGTTAAACGTTTACAACATAGTGTTGTACACTGCAAAAGATTTGATACGATAAATAGATGTGCGTGTTATTTGTCAAAATACAATATAAATAGTAATGGTAAAATATAAATCGTATTAAACGCATACAATACGGTGTTATATACTATAAATGATCTGATCATGAGTCTATAAATAGTTATATGTGTTATTTATCAAAATACAATAAATAAAATCATGAGTCGTTATTTTAGATGTGATGGTAGTATTAATTTTATTCAATTTCGTGTTCCTATTTTTAGGTACCAAGGTGACATATTTGGTGTACAAATTAACCCAACTGTTTATTAAAAGTTCCAACTTCCAACTTGACTCATCTAAAATTCATTTGGAGTTGGATCATGTTTTCAAAAGGTAATGCTACAATGAGTGTGTTCTCAATGATTTTGCCTCCTACTCATTGTTGTATTGTGTTTTACTAATGTTCTTGTTATATTCTCTTTTAAAATTCAATGTCGGTTGATATTTTTGTTTTTATCTGATACTGTAGTAGTAAATACTAAATAGTGAAAAAAAAAAAAAAATTTATTTTGCACAGTACTAACACGTTTCGTGAATAGTGCCCAATAATTGAAACACGAATTTAGTATTTTTGTATGTTTTCGCACTATAGCGCTATGTACAGTAGTAATGAATTATATATATATATATATATTATAATAAAAAAAAAACTCTTATTAGAACAAATGGACGTTACTCAAATATGTTTTCGATTATTATTAAAACAACCTATAACAAAAAAACTTGTTTTTGTTGTGGATTAAAACAAAATATGTATCAAACAAGTCTTAAGTTATACAAAATTATAGTGAAAGCGAGACCGAAAACAAAAAAAGATAAAATTTAAGTCACACAAAATAAGAGTGAAAATACGAACAGGCCGGGTAAAAGAGGGTACGAAACATTAGCGCGACATTTGTTCAGAAGAATTGACTAAACTTGAAAATGTGTGTATATTAGCAAACTATTTTAAAATAAATAAGAAATGAAAATATTGATAAAAAAGTAATTTATCAAATAATTAAGAATGTTTCTATCCATTATTCATACTCTTATTATGGCCAAAATTTTACACCAACCGACTTTTCCTTCAATTAAATACAAATTAATTAAATCAAGTAGGATGTAATTGTTGATTGTACCATATTCACATAGACTTGATGTGTCATTAAGTGATATAATTGATATTCAATGTTCTACTTTCCCCGTTATTGTTAGACCGAACAAATCTCAGAACTATTTAGGTGGCATTTTAATACTAACTAAATTAAAAGAAAAATATTTTTTTAAAAAAATATTTTATATCAAAACAAATGAAGATAAATATACTCCGAATATTTGATTTTTCTATTTATGAGTTAAAATTCATTTTAAGAATATCGATAATTGGTTAAAAGAGGTATCCGAATATCGATTTTTTCCCTCATTACACAAAACAAATTAGCATTTGGATTCAGAATCATTCTATCCCTGCCAATGCTTTTTCCAAATATCAGTAAAAATTTGGTAATCAATTCTTTGCACTCAATGAAATTTTAAAAGGATCGAAATTTCAATAACTTGATTGTTTATAATCAGTGGAATAAAAAATGGTATATTATACTAACATATGTTTGGGCAAAGTTATACATTGGTTGACGTTTAATATTTATTATTTTGACCTCTCAAGAGATTAGGCATGTGCGTTCACAGTTATTCATATTGTTTTTTTCCGATAGACTTGTTGACCAAATTTTAATAAAATGACAATTTTATCCTTCCTTGGTATGAAAATCTTGCTCTTCTTTTGTTTAAAAATAAAGGCATTATTGACTTTCTACACACAAAAGCACCTTTCAAAAGCTATGAACAGATTTAGAGAAGATCAATGTACTAAGCGTTAAATGTTTATTGCATCTAATTTGTCTAGACTTTATATGAGTAATTTATTCAATTTTTGTAGCAGAACTTTGGCTCTTTTTCTCAACAAATTTGAAACCTGTTCAATATTTTTTTCTTGTATAGATTCAAGAATTGTATGTCTTTTTCCGATCGTCATTGATGACTTGGCATTTGTGCCTTTGCAATGATAAAAGAAAAAAAAAAAATTATGTAATTTAACCTATAAAAAAATGTATAAAGGCTTTGGAAGGAGAGTCATTTTACTTATTAAAGGATGTGTGTTATATTTTCAAATTAAATCATAGTATTTTTTTTACTCCTAAAATATATTTTGAAATTAAAACAGAGTGACTGGAGGTTGCAACAAGAAGTGTGGCAATAGCGCGGCATAAGAAAATAGTGTGTTTTATTTATCACAAAAAGTAACTATTTGTTGGTGAATCTAAATTGACTGAACCCCTGAAACGAACACGACAAGGGAGGAAAAGAGCAAGATTTGTGGGTCCCATTGAAATCTTTTAGTGGGGGCCACCCACATTTCCTCTTTCCTAGGTTGGACTTTTGTGTTGAGATTTCAATTTTTCGGACAATGCAGAATCGAATCTCGTGAGATAATGTATCATCGAATTTGCAATTTTCCTCTCGTAGTCATATCATCACTTTGCCGATTCTTCGGATGGGGAGAATGCTAATCTCAGCTGCGGTTTTCTGGTTTTCGTCACAAACGGATTCAAAACCGTTCGATCTAACTTCCCCACCACTCCTAATTTTTCATCATTTTACGTTGATTTATTTTCAAATTTGATTATCGCATTAGCTTAATTGGTAATGTTTCTAAGAGTATTTGTATTCAAATTATTATGTCTTAATGGCTTTGTATAGCCTGATAGGTGACGTATAAATTAATACGCGATTATTTTTCAAGTTTAATTCGCGACTCATGTTAATTAATTTACATTGATTTTGTTTGAATTCGATACACTATGATCGAAACTATGACCGTGACCGATATATTTTTACAAGAGAAAAAAAAAACTACCACATCTAAATTTTTAGTCATTTTTAATAATTTAATCCTATTTACGTGAATCATTTTACATGTATCAAATAAAATACCGTCTTATAATTCAAAGTTCATAAAATTGCAAAAAAGAAGAAAGGAAATAGTATAAGCTCTCATTGGATAAGGAGGTTGTGTTCCGGTCTTGATAGGGGCAAAAGTATACGGTGAGAGTGTTTGCTTGATTTAAAAAAATTAAATAAATAAAAAATTGACAAAAATGATCTTACTTCTTAAAAGATTTTCCTACTTTGAATATATGTTGGTGCCACAATAGTCAATTCAATTTTCCTTACCAAATAAAGAAAAAAAGAGGGAGATTTGATGCGGATTAAAGTAGACATTTTTTCTGATTCAAATAAAAGAATATGAAAATTTAATTTCAACGACCCACTAACAATAGGTCATATAAGTAAATACATAAAATTGAAAAATAATAATAATATAATATCTTTCGAATTTAACTGTGACAACTGCGTGTTGTGTGAAAGGATGTGAGCCCGACTGCGTGTTGTTAGGAGTTCTGTCTTTAACTTCCACACACACACACACACACATCCTTTATTCTACATAGAGGGATGATGACATATTGCTCAATGATAAATGAAATACAAATCAAATCTGACTTTTTCATAATTAGGACAAATCTTAGTTTACAATCGCGATGTAACAGATTCGATTCAATATCAATATAAATTGACCGAATCAATTAATTCATGAAAATATGAAAATATATAACGATATCGAACTATTAAAAAAGAGTTACGAACTAACTAATACACCGCGCATCAATCAATACAAGCAAATCATGGATCCACTACCATTAGTAAAGATTCGGTGATATTTGAAAATTCAAATCATGATGCATTCACCATGCATCCATTTTCTTAGGGTTTGAGCTCACTCTTCAAAATATATATATATATATATATATATATCAATTCACTTGAGCCAGTAGCCCATTGTATTTTGGTGATCAAAGATTTCTAAATTTAAATGTACGGCAATAATTGATTCATATTTTACAGACTTTTCTAGCTAGGCAATTGTTAAAAGTTGAAAATTCTACATATATATATATATATATATATATTCACACCAATGATTTAGTTGTGATTTGAAGACGATCACATCTGATATGGTTTGGATCTTGTGGATTTCTTCTCAAGTGTTGTCAGGATTCAGGAGTCAATGCTCTCCATATCTCCCTCATTTTCTTGCTCGGGATCCAAATTCATGGCCATTCAGATCTCTCTCTCTCTCTCTCTCTCTCTCTATATATATATATATAGGGCTGCAACACCATGCAAATTAATAGAATCAGTCTCCTTTGTACTATTTTAACGGGAAAAATTCAGGAAAAAAAATAGTACATTAATACAGGAGAACAAAAATTATATACGGTTAAACTGAAATATTAAAACCAATAATAAAATTTTCTTTATTGAGAATGCACTCAAAATGCTACTCAACTTTAGGTTAGATGGGTACACACCTCCATCCTTCAAAGAAGAGGTCTAGGGTCGATTTTCAATTGAGACAAAAAAAATAAAATAAAATAAATTAAACAAATAAATTTCCGAGTATCTCATGCCCATAAGAAGAAAATTATAACCTACATATCTCGCGTGAAGTTTGGACAAATTATACACGGGCCGAATGTTTAACATTTATTTCTTTGACTACTTTGAAAATTTGGTGTGCATGCTCAACGACACTTTAAATGTTTTCTTTCTGATAGATTGTTGAATAAAATTTATAAAATAACAAAATTTTCCTTCTCTTGTATAAAATAAAATATAATATACGGAGTATTATTATAATATAAGTACATTGTTGATTTTTTATACTCAAAGTCAATTTTGATTGTTGGCAAATGGATTTAGAGGATATCAAAGTAATAGTAAATATTAAACGGTCTATTAACGTAATTTGTCTAAAACTTAGGAAAGGAAGGAAAAAGGTCAGATAATTAATGAAAATGTAGAATGGTAGAATGGGAAGATGAATTATGGTACACTTGGGGAGTATGGCTTCAAATGGAATGGTTTTAATCAAGATTCAATTTGGATCGATATTTTTAATGTGTTTGGATTTTAATTATAAAAATTCAAATTCGAAAAAGTGAACACAATATGGTTTCTCACTGCACGAATTCAAGTCCAATTCCCAAATCTTGTATATTATACTCTATTTTGATCATTTTAAATATATGGGTCAGATATTGCTCCTATCCATAAGATTTGTATCAAAATTGGATCGGGGATGAATCATGAAATTAAAACATAGATCTACATATGGATTTACATGAATCTACATCTGAATTTATATGAATCTGCTATATTTTGAACTTACACAAAGATTAAGGGTTCAAATTTCCGAGAATTTCTTATTTCGACGAGGAAAAAAAAAAAAAAATGAATCACAATATTTTTGTAGTACTCTTTGTATTAAGCAAATTTAAAGATACACGTGAGGAATTATTAAAAAACTTAGACAATAGATAAACTAAGGAAAGGGAAACTCGAACACGAACACGAACACACTCTTTCGGAGAGGTGGGCGTTAGCTCTACCAATTAGACTACACTCGCTTAAAAACCTGAACGCTCTACTAATTAGGTCACTGTGTAATGTAGAGCATTAAAAAAATATCTTATTTAACTCTGTTCCACTTTTATTAGTTAAAAAAATAAAAAGTTTTAATTACTAGTACTATGTAGATGATACCACTTTTTCTAAGACTATTTAATAAATTTTAGGTCAAAACATCTCCCAGCACCATGGACATAGGGGTTGGGAAGTGCACATCAAATGTTGGGTGCAGAAGTATGTACATCCAATTAGCAAGTTTTAAACTTGAAGTCTTGAACCTCAAAAAAATTAAGCAGAAACTATAAATAATTTGGTTGACTTTGTAATTATGAAAAAAAAAAAAAAAAAAAAAATGGGAAGAATTAAAGTTTATTATAATAAATTCCAAATAAAATACAAGCCTATGAGGTTTAGTCAAACAGAACCACCAACCTTTCTTATTAGACCCACTAATTTTATTGCATCTTTTAAAAATTTTATATGATGCTTGTGGTAAAGAGGATCACAAACAAGAAGGGACCTCCAATGGGGTCAGATTCATTTCCTTTGATGAATGTGGTTGGCATCTCAGATTGACAACCCAACTATGTGTGTATATATATATATATATATATATATTAGCATGCCAAAGGTTCGATTCCTGTTGTTTTCAGACATTAGTGTTCAACCCCTATCACTTACTAATTTGAACTACCTATTTTTATCTTTCTTTCTATTTTTTATTATATCATTTTTAATACGTGGTTTGGACTTTCTATGCTAGAACTAAAACCCCACTTCCTTGGATAAAAACAGAAGAAATAAAACAAAAACAGTACCCTAATAATTAGTGTATGGCTTACACGGAATCAAAATAATAACTTTTTCCGCAATTTTCGACCCCTTAAAATTTCGCCTATATTTTGTATTTTAAAATTTGAAAATTGGTGAAGTTTGTTGTGTTTAAAGCCATAAAAATGATGAAATTAATTATTTATAATTTGTTGAAATTCAAAATGATAAAGTTTATGATGGTGAAATTCAAAATGATAAAGTTTATGATGGTGAAATTTCAAAGTAAATGCAGTGAAGTTGCACTGTATGGAAACATGTAAAAAAGTGTGACTCATACGGAATCAAAATCCTTTTGAGTAACTTTTTTGTGTGATGTGAAATTTCGCCACTTTTAATGGTGGATTTCAACATTATTTTTTTCCCTGAATAAATTTTAACTATTTTTACCCGCCAATTCATCATTTCAAATTTTAAAAATGGTGAAATTTATGGTCATAAAAATGATGATATTCACCATTTAAATCGTTGAAATTCAAAATGGTGAAGCTTATGGTTACGAGATTTATTACTAAAAGTGGAGAAATTTCAAAATAAATGTAGTGAAGTTGCACTGCAAGTTGTTCCAGAGAATCAGGAAAAAAAGTTACTTGAAAGGATATGTTGATGAAGATAAGATGAAGGTACAAAAAAATGAGAGCTATATACTAAATAAAAGGTACCATTAAATGGTGGAGTGAATGTAGTGTGAAATTATTATTATCACTTTCCCTAAGATATGGCATCTCTTTTTTTTCAAATTTGTGTGATCTTGGGGCATCTTTTTCTTCAAGTTTCTTGTACTAGCAAGATTAGAAAAGCTAAAAAACTTTTCCTTTTGAGCAAACAGCTAATCAATCAATCTTTTAAATCTTTGTAGACAATACCACTCAAAAGTTATGTAGGATATTGGAGTGAAAAAGTGTAGATATGATAAAATATTATTGAGAATACTAACAATAGTTAAAGGTGATTAAGACAACCAACATTTGCCCTTTTTTTGGTGGCTTTTAGAGGCAAGCCCTTAATGGTCATATGAAGGAGAATTCAGCATATGTGTCAAAGTGGCATTGGTCTAAACTTTGAAGAGTGTCAAGACATGTTGGTAGTTACTTAATCAACCCTTCTATTCAGCCACAAGCTCTGTCCATGTCTCCTTTATGGCAAAAACATGTCACATGTGAGTTGAGTAACTGTTCTATCTAATGCTTCCTTCTTTATTTATTTATTTATGATGATAGTGTCCATTGTCCAACTTCTTAAAGCATATCGTTATTTATCATCAGATATATACTGTATTTCTATCTCACATGTACCAAATACTTATTAAAAATATTTTTACCTAATAGTTCCATTAGGTTCATTAAAAGTGACGGGAGAAGAAAAAAAAAACACTATCACAATCCTTTTTAACAATTGCTACAATTATGGTTTGTCATATCGATTGATACGGATTCGATATTGCTACATATCTCGATGAATTGATCGATTCAGTCGATATTTGTTCAAATTTATTACATTGCGATCGTAACCAATATCGCGACCGATACCACAACTGCGAACCATGACTACAACCTTGATTCCCCCTTCAAGTAGGATATGTATGGTTGAATTATTTTGAAGGGAGAAGATGGAGGGTGGATCTATTATTTTTTTTTAGCCAGGTGGATCTATTTGATTGTCTAAGTCACCTTGCAAGGACCTATTTGATTGTCTAAGTCACCTTGCAAAGCAAATTTTAAGTTGAAAATTAAAGCTCTAACCCTTAATTTTTTATTTATTTCAACAATTTTGGGGCTTGTGTTGTATATATAGTGACCGCCCCATCTACACAACTATTATTATAATTTGGTCATTTGTGTCTCGATATGAAAATGATTGCTTGACATTTTGTGGGCTAAAATTTCTACTTGTGCACGATGAAAGCTGAAATCATGGTAAATATTGCACTATTTGACAATGATACTTGACTTTTTCTTCTTTTTTTTTTCTTCTTTCTGGGGGGTGGGGGGTTCTCAAAATTGTTTAATTTCTTTCCATTATGTTCATTAAAAGTGGTAGGAGAAGCAAAATGAAACACTCTCACAATCATTTTTATTTACAACTTTAATTCGCTTTCAAATATTATAGGTAAGATTGAATTATGTTGAAGAGAGAAAATGGAGGGTGGATCCATTTGATTGTCTAGTCACCTTGCAATGAATCTTAATTTCTGATTCATTTCAACAATTTTGGGCATTATGTGACATATTGTGATTGTGATACCTACGTTACACCTATAACTTTTATCATAATTTAGTTATTTGTGTGTCGATATGAAAATGACAATTTGACATCCTGTGGGAAAAATCTTTATCTGAGCACGATGAACACGCTAAAATCATGGTAAATATTGCACTACTTATTAATAGCGAGATTTAACCCTTTTTTTTTTGTTATTATTTTATTACTTTGGTCTGTGGGTTGTTTAATTTTCTTCCTAACTATTTAGAATGTGTGATTTTGAAGAGATGAAGGGGCCATTGCTTGTAATCTTGCCTTGTCCTTGCTTTTTTTACAACTTATTCCATGAGATAGGATAGGGGACATAACATATAGAGAGAGAATCATGATGAATGGTGGCAAAAGCAAGGAGAAACAAAAGAGGATGAAAGTTTTTAATTGGACCCATAATTTCAGAACTATATATATATATATATATATATATATATATATATATATATTGATTTAAAGTGCACTTTTACTTTTTATAAATCAGATGTGAATTTGAAAATTTTTGCCAAAAAAAAATTAAAAATCTAAAAAGAAGTTCCATTGAATATCATAAAAGGAGACCAAAATGATAATCCATTGGGGGTCAAAATTCATTTCTTTTGATGAATTTGGTTGGTATTTTCATTGAACAAACCAATAATATATTTTTAAAAAACTCTTTTAACAGGAAAAAAAGAAAGAAGCTCAAGCTGAGTAAGAAATCAATAATTATGAAGACATCGATGGCATCATGTCAACCCCACTGTAAATATATTTATTCATTATTTTCAATTTAGATTGAAAAGATAGTATCATCTGTGCTCCACATCAATATATTTATTGGTTATCTTTAATTTAGGTAGAAGAAATGACATCATATGGACCCCACATGAATATATTTATTGATTACTTTTATTTGAGTCGAAGAGATGACATCATGTGAACCTCACATGAATATATTTATTTGTTACTTTCAAATCACACATGGTCTAGACGTCCTAAATTTTCGGCTTGTATGATTACTCCATATTTATTTAATTAATGATGTCAAAATTCCATCCTCCATTGACACAAGTCGTTACTCAAATCACCAAACTATATTAATGTCCATTCTTTTTCATAAATGTTAGGGTTTGAACCTGCAAATCCAAGGTGAAAATCCATAAAAACCAATGAAAAGAAAAAGGAACTCAAAATGGCAAACAAACACAGTTTTATGGGTCAGGTGGGTGAAATTGAAGTGAGGGGATCCTAGAAGGATGATATGCTTTGCAGTACAAAGAAAGGAGAGTTGCATATCATCATCTCTAAAGGGTATCAAAAAAAGAAGAAGATATTGAAAACACTACTGTGAAGTTGAATTTTATCCTTTTTCTTTCAGATTTGGCATCTGCTTTTGCAAAAATTATGTGTTCTAGGGCATTTTTTTCTTTAGGTCTCTTGTACTGCCAAGATTACAAAAGCTTTCTATCTTTTCCCACTTTAAGAAACAGTATTCAATCAATCTTTAAGTCTTTTCAGACAATACCACCGAGGTTATAGGATATTGGAGGCATAAAGTTTAGGATAAGCGATAATAATTACGAGAATAGTTTACATCAGATAAAGTAACTATTGAAACAACCAACCAGTGGTTGGCTTCAGGGGTAAAGCCGTGACTTAATGCCCCATAAGTTTGGAACCTCAATTTTATAAGGGTTACTATTATGGATATAATTCGAGTTTTACATTTATGCGGAGGGATCGTTTTGCATGAATCTCGTAGGTTAAATGGGGCGAAGCTCTGGACACTCCGGTTATCAAAAAAAAAAAAAATTCACTTTTTATTTTTTGAACACATGCATCGGTCCTACAACATATGCACCATTCAAGGGTATTTAATCAATCTTCAAGTCTTTTCAAATAATACCAACGGTTGTAGTATATTGGAGGCATAAAGTTTAGGATAAGCTATAATTATTATGAGAATGATAATAGCTACATAAGATAAAAGCCACTGTTAGAACAACCAAGCAGTGGTTGGTTCGATGGTGAAACCTTGTGACTTAGTGGCTCATGAAACATCAAGTCTCTAGTGCAATAAATTCTTTAGGGATTATGATCGCGGATATAATTCGAGTTTTATCCGATTCATGTAGAGGGATCGCTTTACACGGGTCTCGTGAATTAAATGAGGCGAAGCCTTGGACACCTGGTTATCGAAAAAATATTTCACGTTCTTTTTTTTCTTTTTTTTTTTTGAGGCATGCTTTTATTGTGAAATTAGTGGCATTGGTTTAAAGAGTGTGACGGCAAGTAGCAGTAATTTAATCAACCTTTTATTCAGCCAAATAATACTAATTCCATGTCTCCTTATAGCCGAAAATTTCAGTTGAATAGCTATTATGTGTCCAATACACCCCATTGTATTCATTAACAGGTTGGTAGGAGGAAATTTCAGTTGAATAGCTATTAAGTGAACATAAATATTACAAGTGATCATTCAGTGTTTGCTCTGAAAATTATCCATTAGTTAAGGAAGATGTAAATGGGCTTAATTAGATTCGTTCACCCTTATATCACACATCGGCCCACCACTACTATAATGGCCCAATGGTCCAAGAGGGCAGACATGGACCCCTTGGTCACATGCCAGTTCTGGGTTGGGCCTTGGGTTCAAAATTATTAGTCAAAATCAATTCAAAAACTGATTAGAACTCAAATGAACCAAACTCTTGACGAACAATTTTATTTGAAACTCAATTCGAACTAATTTATTAAGCAAGTGAGCCAAGTTTGAATTAAAAAATTGACGTCATTGAATGAGCTTAACTTATAAATTAGCGTGTTTATGAACACTTAGAGTTGTGTAATTTCTTATAAGTTTATAAACGAGTCACGAGTTTAAACCGAATCTAAATTAGGGATATGATATGAATGTTAATTTTTATAGTAATGATACAAAGTCTGATACATTTGATTAAATTTATGTGAATACGAAACGTCATCATAATGACATCATTTCTTACTCGGATAAAATAGTTGGTTTTGTCCGACTTTGATATTAAGCGTGTGCATACGAGCTTTAAATAATGAGTCGAGCCCAAGTTCAACTTTTGAGCTCGTTACAATTTCTAGCCCAATCCAAGTTAGACCAACGAATGAACCCAGCCCAAACTACTGAGCTCAGCTCGGTTCTTTCCTCTATTTACAGTAAAAAAAAAAAATGGGAGTGATCAGCGTCTGAGACCTCTCTCAACTGTGAGAATGGAGTGTGCGGGAAGGGGAAGGAGAACTCGATGTGTGGGCCCACCCACCAGACGTTGTGCTCGCTGCGGAGCCGTTGCCTATTGCTCTGTCTCTCACCAGGTCCCCAACTATATACATACGTCTATAAATATGTTTGTGTTTGTGTGTGTGTATATATATATTATATTTATGCATACAGTATACACGTATCTGTTTGGGTTTCTATAAAACCCTAATTCATGTTCTTCATGTCAAGGATATGTGTTTGAGGGGGACTATAAAAACATGAAATTGTATTTATATGCTTTTATATTGAACCCTAATTTTTTACAACTGCAACTGAGCAACACTGATATAGTGCGACATTCAGTAGTAATTTATCTCACTTGATAAGTTTTTCGTAGTGTTTTCATTTTTAAATTTAAGCTAGTGTTTGATTGTTCTACATTTCTATCTAGATTGCGCACTGGGGTGATCATAAAAATGAGTGTGAAAGGTTAGAACAACAAATGAAGGATGCTGAAAAGTTGAATAATTTTCCTTTTACTTTTTCTGGAGAAGCTACCGTTCAGGTAATCGAAAATACGCCTGGTGAAAACTAGTTCGTGGTGTTTTTGATATTTCTCATTGTTTATGTCATCTTAGTTATCTGATTGATGCATTTATGTTGGGTAATTTGTGTTAGGTGTGTGAAAAGCAGGAGACTAGGTGTTCGTTTCTGACGAAGCTTGGGATTCATTGTGTAGGAATGTGGATGGGTGAATGTAGTTGTTGGGCATCAGCTGCTGCTTCTTTAGATCATTCAAGGTTTGTGTTATTTAAATGGCTTTCTTAAATACTAGGGTTACTATTGAGATACTTAATATGCAACATTATTGTATGTTGATCATTGTTGCTGTAGTCATTCGGGCAAATAATACCAGTTAAAAGGAGATCTTGGGTTTAAAAGCTGCTGGATAAATGATGCTATCAAATTTGCTTGAAGATCTTTCGTATTTCAACTGCAAGAAACTTCAGTTCTATGCAATAGATTAACCAAGATCACTTAGGTATATGCTCATGGTGATCTTGTTCCATTAGACCCAGTTCGGTCAGATAGCCTAGTATTCTGCCTCTGCACTAATTTTGGACCTTTTTAAGTATTGCAAAATAAAGTTCCTGCTTATTAATTTTTGATAATAGGGGCTGTCATTCAGGGAAAAAAAAGATAATAGGGGCTGTCAAAGAAATCAAAGTGGGTGTGATTAGTTTGTCCAATCAACTTGAATACTAACTGCTATTTGTTATTATAACAAATTCCAATTACTCAATACGATCAGTAATACTCCATAATGTAATATTTAACAATCCAAAAAATTTATATTGCGAACGGTGTAAAAGTGTATTTAGTCCTAAGAAGATTAATTTTAAAGATTCACTTGATGCAATGACCTTGTGCACAATACTCATCAAGAATTGGAGGGAGGGCCATGATAAGAAATTCAGGCAAATATTTTTGGCAGTAGTTTGTAAAAATCAAATGTGTCAGACTGTCAGTGCAGATACAAGATAGCTGGCAGTTCTACTAACTTATGCAATGTCATCTCATCCACATTTGATCTTATTGGTAGGTTAACTGAGGGATGGAATCTTTCAAGGACTTTGTGCCCATGTAAAGGTACTATTTTTTTTTCCTTTTCAACCATTTCCCCCTCCCCCAAAATGACTTTAGCATTTCTTGAAGTTAATATAAATATAAATCTTCAGGGCCCTTATCTCCAATACCTAAGCAATTAAGTAGTTGGAAGGACTACTATGAATGGAGATGCATCCCACTATGTTCTCCTGTTGCTTTGCTTCTTCATTGGGTATGATATATTTAATGTGTATTAATAGTAGTTCAGAATTCAGTATTGTATAAGCATTCTTATGCATCCACCCATTTATGCTATCCACCACCTTGTTGATTGCTTGATACTTTTGATATAGCAAGAGCAGATGTATTTAAGATGGATGGACACCCAACTTCATGTGTATGAATCTGTATGTTGAAATATTGAAGTTAAAGAATCTCCTACTTCTAGAATTAAGTAATTTCAAGCTGCATAAAGATCATTATATTATGTGTCAAGGAATTCCAGGCTGTAATTTTGGTTCCTTAATGTTTTTTCTTTCAGCCGCTTACACTATATCAGGCCATCCAACTTGCTGCAACGAGAAACTTAATTCCTGAAGACAACAATGAACTGTACATACACTACCTTGGTATCATGTCTCCTTCGACTTTCTGCTCTGTGAGCATTGCATTTTAATAGTTGCAATTTCTTTACAAAATTGATAGTGCCATGCTTTATAGTAGACTTTTAACTTAGACAGTTTCCTCCCTGAACTTGATTGACTTTTCCAACTGCATGTTGTTTATGCAAATGGTATAAGCTTGTTAAGTCGGTATCTTGTTATGGATTTTTAGTGTTGCTTACATAGTTGGAGGATTCGAAATTTTCTCCCAAGATCCCCAAAACTGCTCTAATCATTTGAAAAATAAAACAGTTTCATGTAATAAAGAAGTTCAATTTTTTAGGAGGCAGAGGTGGTTTATCTTCTTGAAAGTCAGAGGACTTGGTTTTTGGTTCTCATTTCCACTTCAAGAATAGCTTTAAAAGTTGTCACTTGGAGATCCAGTATTTACTAAATCTATTTTATGTTGTACGGGATATAGAAATAAAAGATATACATGACATATAGGCAAGTGTTGCATTTTGTATGATATTTTGGACTCACATATGCCTTTTAAAAAAATTTCTTGTATGAGGTTAAGTGCGGGGTTTACTCAAGTCATTCTCTCAATTTTTTGGTGCACAATTGTATCAGATTTCTCACGCTATGGTTGTTGGTCTTCCTTGGTCTTTGAACTTGTATTCATGAAGTTGATGAGTTATCTAGCATAAATGGACCAAACAGGAGTAATAATGGTTAAACTGCGATGCTAGACAAGATTCTTAACCATGATGCATTCAGTAATCATGTTAAGACATTAATTCCTACGAAGATTAATTGCCATTTAGCATGGACATGGTCACTAGACATGGACAGGCCAACTTGGCATATTTTTAAAAAGTAGGACATGGCTACAGAGATATATGTTTTTATGTATAAATTATTTTATATGATTAAATTTATTATCCAAGCCCATAAATTTAATATCCAAATTTTATTTATAAAATATGGCCAAAATTCTCATAAATTCCTATATAGATCTTTAATTTTATATTTCCTTACAATTATACAACTTTTCCATGTTGAAAGAAAGTATACTTAATGTCAAGAGGTTCATTGTTGACATGTTAGGGAATGTCCAGGAAATGTCACCCACTTGTCTACAATTAATAATTTTTATTTAGAATTATGAATATGTTCAAAATATGTTGGACATGTCAAGTGTGTCCAAGAAGTTTCAGTGCCTCAAACATCAGACAAGGATGGGACATGGCTGCTCCTTGAAGGTGTCCTTTTCTTTTTAGACTCTTAACTACCTCTTCCAGTCTTTGTCTATGCAGAAGAGGGTCTAACAATCACCTTTACCGGCAAAAGATAACTATTTATTTTGCAGCACTTTAAGGCTTTGATTTAGAGATGCATGGGTGTTATATATGTATATATATATTCTATTATGTCTCCAAACAACTTCTGTGTTTCCTTTTCGCTAGTGGCATGTTACTGTTTTTTGCTCTTTCTTTATTTGGCAAAAAACTTTTTTCTCTATGTTTAAAGCAAATTGTTGGGTTTATACTGAATTTCAGTTGTAATTAATGAATCAAATTCACAAAGGGCCTGATAAAGAGCTTCTTCAACTAGCTGTCTTTGGGGAGTTGCATGCTTTTTTTCCCGGAGTGCAAGTGCATATAGAGTTTGTTGGACCTGAAATTCCACAATATAGGTCAGTGCATAGTTTGTGATGGATTTTTTCAGTTTGTTATTGTTTTCCTTGAAGGCAAGCCGAGGGGGATTGTTTGAGTTGGAAGTGGTTCAAAACTGAACTGTGACTGCTGAACAGCCTGACTTTTCAAAGTGAATCTCTTTTTTGCTTGTTGATATGTTATCTCTTTTGGCTTTTTCTTTGTTCTTTTGTTTCTTTTATTTGCAATTTCCTGTTTTTAATTACCATTTGATCGAGAGCAGTAGGAATGCTCAGCCATGAGAATTGATTAGGCATCAGGGTTTTGTTCAGCTCCTTCTATCACTTCCTTTGTTGTTCTCTATTCTGTGTTTGGATTCAATAGCTTCAGTCTTCTTTCTTTTTCTGATTCTATATGTTTTAATTCGAATGATTTGGGATTTGCATATAGATATATAAGCATGCCTAATATTGCAATTCCTTGATTGTATGCCAAACTTCTGAGTGGATCAAGGGATCTTTCGTTAGGCTATATTAAATAAATATACATACATATATATACACATAAATATATATATGTCTCCCTTTAGCTCCAACTATTCCTTCATCTGAAAATAGGATTTCTCGGTGACAAGGTCGATACATCTTTTTGTATCTCTCTCTCTCTCTCTATATATATATATATATATATATATATATATATATATATATATATATATATATATTATTGTATTTTTAAGTTTGAATTTTCCTTTTATTTTATTAGTTTTAAAGGGGATTATGTGAGCCATGATGATGGATGATGAAATAAATCAGACGGATTCCCAATGATTTATACATGATATCACAACCAGCTACTTCTGACTCATCATGCATGTTCAATCTCCTCATTCTCATATGTGTGTGTGTATTAAGTATATACTATATGTCCTTAGATAAATGAATAATTTGGTTGGTTATTGGCTTAATAATGCAAATACTTTTAAAAAAAATATATCTTGTTTGGGTTTTAGATGGGGATGTGGAGGAATTTGCAGCTATTACCTTGTTCGTAAACATGTTAGTTATTCTTGTTATTTCCCATTTGAATGACCAGGGACGGTGAAAGAATCAATCTTCACAGTTATGCTCATTGCATTGAGACAGATTGCATTTGCAAATCTTCAACTGAGAATTTCAGCTCTCGTACATCAACTAGTAAAAGTTCAGCGGTCGTGTTAAGGCTTCATACAGGTTATTATCATGACCGTTTCAGAGATATAGCAAAGGTTATCCATCATAGTTTGTCACATAAGTTTAAAAGCTTGCATTTTGTTTTTTACCTAAAGCTTCTTATGAGATCATATCCATGGACAGGATACCTTTCCTCACTTAATCATTGCTCCAAATGCTGGTGTTGCTGCTTACACAAGCTGGTTACCAACTATTGTATGTCCGATACCCCAATACTCTGTGTGTGTGTGTGTGCTTGTGCGTGCACACGTTTCACGCAATACTGAGCTGTCACTTTCACTTGCTAAAATTGATGCCTCTTTGTGCTTCAGGAGCTAATAAAGGAGATTAATGTCCCAGCAGTTTTCTCCGATTACTGCGAAGAAGCTTCTCATCTGGGAGCTTCTTGCATAAGCACCGTAACTGGCTGTCCTCCTATGATTCCTGTATGTTTCTGTTATTCTTACTGTTCAAAGATCAGCGGACAATAATCTTAATTGATTGCATCGAAATTGATTGTCATGCTTACAGATTCAGGTAAATCCATTCAGGCAGCCAATGGCCGTGGAAGACAGTCCGCTGTTTCTTCCTTGCTACTCGAATTGCTTTCTCTTTGGGATGTGAAGTGGCATCTGAAGGGGACTGTTTATTCTCTTGTCAAATGAATACTGAATCGGCAGGGGCATAGACAACTGTTTATATGTGCATGAATTTTGGATGCTGATGGAGAGGTTAATTCTAAGCACGGAGTAATTTATAAGATTTTTCCTTTGTGAGGAATACTTGGGCAATCTCACCGAGAAATGCTATATAACACACACACACACACACACACACACACTGATTTTGACAAGAAACTCACGCCCTCACATTGCTTCCGTAAAAACTCAACCTTCTACTTTAGAAGGTGAGGAAGTACCTTTGCAATTAACTGTGACACACATGTCACATGTTTCCATGCTGTTACCCCTTTTTCCTCTCACTTTTCTTTTCTATGTTTTTCATTTCCTTTTTCAAAGACAATAAGTTAAAACAAAGGAAAACTGGGATTATTAGAAGGAAGGTTTAAATTTTTGTGACTTTCATGTTTATGTACTGATAGACTTATATTTTTTACCCATCTATGCCAATTTGAAATTCAAAGAAATCTGACATGTGTGAGGGATATTTCATATTTATATTGTGAATACTTACCTACTCCGGTGAATAGATATCACTGAAAAATAGAAAGGAAAATAAACCCTAATTGACGGGACTTTCAGAACTAAAATTTATGTCGGTATATAATTTATTTATTTAACACCAACAAGAGAGATTCATTCAAGGAAACAGGGAGAATACATTCAAGAAATAGAGCGTGTAACAACCACGGGGGCCAAATACTCCACTCCAGATCACTAACTTCGGCTTCTAAAGCCTTCTTGCTCAATAAATGAGATACACCATTTCATGTATGAGGAATCCAAGTAAGAGAGGAACCAATGCAATCCTTCATAAGCAAGACAATATCATTGAAAACCCTTAATCATAGTTATTAAAAGCCCAAGGTGCACCGAGGCGCTAGAGGTCCTTGGAGCCTAGGCGCGAGGCGCACGGCGAGGCGTGAGCCTCAGTGATGTGAGGCGAACAGGTAAAATTTTAAAACAATAATTCTTAGTAAAAATAACACAATTAAACAATGAACACTCAATAATAAAAATACTAAATTAGTCTAAATATATCACGATTAAACCAATAAAGCAACCAGTAAAATAGAACAATTAAACTAATAAAGCTATTTATTCATAAGAAAGATTCAAAAGAAGCAAAACATAAACCAATTAACCATATATTATAAATTTATACTTGATGTCTTAAGCAAAAGCTATCATTTGACTTCAAAACAGATCCATCAAAAGATACTTAGTAGCCTACCAAATCTATAAAATATCATAGTCAATACTTAGTAGCCTACCAAATCTATAAACTAAGCAACAAAATATTAGTTTCAGTTTTGAGTTTTGACAAGGACTCCTAAAACCAAAGTTACCAAACAATCTTAAGGGACCTAAATATCATCCTCTTCACCAAACAACATAGTCTTATCATCGTCCCCATCAAAAGATTTGTAACCCTCAACGTCTTCTTCCTCTTCTGTCTCCTCAAAGTTTGCCTCGTCATGATCTATGATTCGTAATGAAGACGAGCATGAAGGTGTTGTCCTCTTTGTTGCCCTTGGAGCTGATCTTGATCTTAAATTATGGCTTGACTCTCCAACCCGGGTAGCTCTAGCAAGTGCACCCCATGTCAAATAGTCATCTTCAAACACCAACTCATTTTTAGCATCTATATCTTCATCCATTACTCCAACCAACCACTCATTGCTATCATCTATATCATTTAAAAGGATGGGATCGATCCTATCACGCATGTCATATCGTCGTTTTAGTGCTCTATTATACTTGATGAAAACCAAATCATTCAATCGACATTGAGTTAGCCGGTTCCTCTTCTTGCTATAAAGCTGCATTAATTCAAATAACTAATAAGTATAAGTGTATAACTATTTATAATCTAATTTTTATCATTGAATTACTAATACTACAAACTTACATGTTCAAATACATTCCAATTTCGTTCACACCCAGATGCGCTACATGTGAGGCTAAGCACTTTAATAACAAACTTTTGCAAATTAGGTATTGTAGAACCATATGCGGACCACTGTCTGTTATTTACATATTATTTGTAAAAAATTAACAAAATTAAAATTCAAATATACTAAAAAATGATTAATTGACTTATTTACCTGGTGCCCTTGACTTTCTTTGTCTAACAGCAATTGATGAGCCAAATAGACCATCAGCTTTCATATATCTACTCAACTCCAAAGAAATTTTATCTTACACTCCAGTGGTTGGAACCAGTCTTTCTATGCATTGATATAAACCGCCCATCACCTCTTAATCTTGCTCAATATTTGAATTGCTATAAAAATATTATGGGTTCAAGAAATGCCCAGCTACATGCAAAGGGCGATGGAGTGTGGATATTCCACCTAGTATCAATGATCTTAAAGATGTACTTATACTTCTCCTCATTCTCACCAAAAGCTTTAGCTATTGCTTCTTTAGCCCTTTCCATAGCCTCATAAATATATCCCATTGGAGGCCTTCTCTCACCATCAACCAACTTAAGTACACGAACATGAGGGCTTACTACTTTGAGAGAGTACACAATGCTTGTCCAAAATGTAGGCATGAACACAATCTGTGCTACATTTTTCCCTTCTATCTCTTTCGCCCATTTACTGGAGATCCATTCTTACGAAGTGATCATCTTCCTCAAGCAATCCTTTTGATGATAGATGCTTGATAATGTGATAAATGAAGTGGCAAATCGAGTCGTTGCAGGTCTAAACAACTTTTTATGTCCAGTATAACGCCTCATCATGTTCAACAAACCCGAACGGTTATAAATATAACCATTTAACATTATAGCTCTCTTTATGGTCCTCATTATATTTGGGATCTTAGCAATGTCCTCCAACATCAGGTCCACACAATGTGCAGCACAAGGTGACCAATACAAATGTCGGTGCCTACCTTCCAACATTCTCTCTATTTTAAAGAAAGAAAATGTGGATTAATAGAAGGCTAGAAGCAATAAACCTAAAATTTCCACATCAAGTATATATTGAAATTTTACCTGCCATAACATTAGAAGAGGCACTATCAGTGACTACTTGAATCATATTTGATGCTCCAATTTGCTACACGAACTTGTTAAGCAAGTCAAACATTTTTTCACCGGTCTTTGAATAAGAGGAAGCATTAACAGATTGAATGAGAATTGTCCCTTTAGGACAATTCACCAGAAAATTAATCAAACACATGTGTCTTTTATCCTCCCATCCATCTGCCATAATTGTGCATCCATGTTTTGCCCATTCCTCTCTATGATCCCGCATTAAATTGTCCGTATGCTCCAGTTCTTTCTTAAGGAGGGGAACTCTCACCTCATGATAAGAAGGAGGTTTCATTCCTGGACCATGTTGGCCAATAGCTTCAACAACTGGTGCAAAACTATCATAATTAGGGGCATTGAATGATATCCTAACATCATACATCCATCTTGCAAATCGTTGACATGCTCGGTTTCTAAGTTCTTTCTTGCAAGCATTATCAATTGTTGTTTGCTTACCCTTGTCATTTTTTCTATTTTGCACAACTACTTCCGGAGGAGGGGAGAAGTGCAAATCAATAGGACCTTTCTGCTTTTGTTTTTTTGATTGAATATTATTGCTTTCAGTTCCACTTGCCACTCTTTTACCCTTAATATCAATAATTGTTACATCATCCTCATCTTGATCATCCATATCATCAAAATCAGGCAACAAATTTGTGTGTTCCTTTTCTTCTTTCTTCTTGCTCATGTATTCCCTAATCTCTTCTTTTACATGTTCAGGGCATTTTTTACATGCTTCTACGTTTCTATATCCCCCTACAATGTGTTGCTTAGCCCTATAAATACCTCATTTCATTACTTTTTCACAAAAATTACACGTTGTTACATTCCTATCTTGTGGGTTTTACAGGTGACAATAATTCCAACCTGGATCCTTTGACATTTTTTCCTATCTATTTACAATGAGAAATAGAATGGAGTCAATGGACCAAGTTAAATTCAGCAAATAAGCATTCAGGCAATTCAGCAAACAATATTCAGGCACAAACATTCAAAATTTAAATAATCTAGCAAATTCCAGCAAACAGAGCCCATAAAGAAGAAAAAAAATAGTACATATTTAGTCCATCATAACACAGCAGCATTTTTTATATAAAAAAAAAATTGGCATGATCAGCAGCTAGATGAAGGGCATATATTTAGTCCATCATAGCACAACAGTATTTTAGGCCAGAGAGAAGACTTAGAAAGGAGGCAAAAAAAAAAATACAGAGGCCCTACACGAAGAAAAACAGAGACCCAGAAAAAAAATTAAAAAAAATAAAATAAACCAGATGAGAAAGAGAAGAGGAGAGGAGGGAAAAAAAAAACCGAGCTCATAAAGAACAAAAAAAATAGTCTGAGACCTTAAACAGAGCCAGAAGAAAAAGAAAGAAAAACAGAAACCCATAAAGAAGAAAGGAAAAAAAAAAAAAAACACGAGAGCCAGGACAAAAAAAAAAAACAGATGAGAGAGAGAAGAGGAGGAGGAAAAAAAAAAAAAATAGAGCCCCTAACAGAGCCTGAAGAAAAAGAAAGAAAAATAGAGACCCATAAAGAAGGAAAAAAAAAAAAAAAAAAAAACCAGATGAGAGAGAGAAGAGGAGAAGAGAAGAGGAAGGGGAAAAAAACCTTAAATGAAATTACTGACCTGGGTAGTGGCTTGGTCGGAAGGAAGGAGGCAACGAATAGATTCCAGATTCTTCTCTTTTCTTCTTTTCTCTTCTCTTTTCTTTTTTTCTTTCTTTCTCTTTCTTCTGTTTCCCACTTTTGACTGGGTAGTGGCATTCCGCGTTTCTTCTGCAGCTTGATTTTTATTGATCTGATATGTTGCCTCACAAGATGACAAAATTCCAATTTTTTGCTTTTAAGTTTCCAAAGCTGTATATATATACTAAATATAATAATATAAACTACAAACAGTCAAACAAATAACATATATGCCGCATACTACATGAAGCGCGCCTCATACAAGCTTCAAGGCGCAGCCCAGGAGCGTGCCTAGTAGAGGTCGCTGCGCCTGGGCTGTTGTTAGGCGCAACTGCTGCGCTTGTAGGCGCCTTGCGCCTAGGCGCTCTTTTGACAACCATGCCCTCAATTGGACGGCACTTGAGGCCTGAAGCCTCATAACTGATTGGCAATCTCCTTCAACGACCACATGATGATAACCCCAAACCTTAAGAAGCGCCAATGCTTCTCTCAACATAAAACATTCAGTAAACATAGGATCACAAACATTAACAAGGAACACCGATGCCACTTCAATAGACTGACCCAAAATATTCCTTAAAATTATGTCACCTCCAAAAGTCTTATGAGAACTATTAAACACTGCATCAAAGTTGAGTTTCAGATAACCAGACTTTGGCATCGACCACCCCTTCACAGATGGCGAAGGCTGG
Source organism: Cornus florida (assembly GCF_030987335.1). Lineage (NCBI taxonomy): Eukaryota > Viridiplantae > Streptophyta > Magnoliopsida > Cornales > Cornaceae > Cornus > Cornus florida. The sequence continues at coordinate 22,360,060 of NW_026775574.1, forward strand.
ACAGGGGCAATGGACAGCAGCTGGTGCTGACGAGACACCTCCAAAAATTCATGAAAAACAGTAAGAGCTGTTTGCGCCGCATCAAAAGGATCCTACTTTTTACTTTTGAACACAAGGTCATTACGACACTTCCAAATGGTCCAACAAATGAATGCCGCCAAGTTAATGCAATCACCAGGAGCATCAGACATCGCCTAACCATCACATAAATCCCCTCACCTCTTCGGCCAAAAGGACGGCTGATGACCACTAAAATCCACACGAAGGAGGCAAAGCTTCCATACCAAGCAAACAAATGGGCAAGTGCAAAGGAGATGATCTACCATTTCAATCGAACTCTCACAAGTCGGACAAAAAGAAACTTTTAACGCCCCACGAAGATGAAGCTAAGAGTTAACTGTAAGACAGTTATGAAGACTTTACCACAAAAAAAGAATTATTTTCTTGTGAGCATGGATTTTCCATATACTTCTCCACGATTCCCTCTACTAGCATCAAAATTACAGCCCTCTATTTTGGATAAACAAGACTTTGATTGAAGAAGAGAAAGAGCTACCTTATAGGCACTCTTAACAGAAAAATTGTCGTCGGGAGAGGCACCCCATATCTTGAGATCAGCTCCTCCAATGACATTAAGGGGGATTTGAGCAATGAGATTCAAATCACGAGGATTAAACAAAGGATTAACCAAGCTAAAATTCCATTTATGTGAAGATTGGTCAATAAGCTCGGCAACAGTAGATATCTCAGACCCCACTTGAGGTGATGTAATAGAAGGGTGAAAAATGTCAGACAACCAATTATCCTTCTAACAATTAATGCTGGAGCCATTTCCAATGCACCATGTCAAACCTTTTTTGATCACATCTCGGGCAGAAAGGATACTTTTCTAAACCCCAGAGGCATTTGATCTGGTAGGAGAGTCCACAAAGTTGCAATTCTTAAAATACTTCTTCTTGAAAGATTTATACAACAAGGATTGATCTCTTATCTCCATACTATAAGCTAATTTAGCAAGAAGCGCCAAGTTGAAAGCTTCCACATTTTTAAAACCAATGCCTTCCAAATCCTTAGATTGGCAAAGGTTTTCCCAACTAATCCACTTAATCTTAGTGGATTTCTCAACCCCCTCCACCAAAAATTATTGAAAAGGCTTATTAAATACTTACAGTTTATTTTGGGAGCTTAAAACAGTGCATAGAGTACATTGGGAGGGCCTAGAGAACAGCTTTCACCAAAACTTCTCGCCCAGCTCTAGAGAGTAGCTTACCCTTCAGGACTTTGGTCTTGGCCTTGACTCTCTCCATGAGAAAATTAAGAAAGGCAACCTTGGAGCGACCAAGAAATGATGGAAGACCGAGATACATATTATGCCAGTCAACATTATGGATGCCTAACTCTTGCCTGTAGAAAGCTTTATGATCCATTAAAGTATTTGGGAGAGAAGTAAAGACAGGATTTATCCATATTAACAAGTTCACCGGTTAATGTTTCATACCAGTTAAGAAGAGCCTTGACAAGTCTCACCTCAGGGTCACTTATCCTGCAAAAAATAAGAGCGTCATTGGCAAATAAAAGATGAGAGATCAGAGGACATCCTCTGCCCATTTTTAACCCCACAATCTTATTCTTCCTTGCGCAATCTTAAAATAAGATAGAAAGGCCCTCTGTACAAAAAAAAGAAAAAGATAAGAAGAGATGGGATCCCCTCGACGAAGACCTCTAAAAGGGATGAAACTGTTACCCTTCTCTCCATTGATAAGCACTTAATAAGAAACAGAGCTAATACACTCCAACATTAAGTCCACCCAACGGCTATTAAACCCCAACTGACGTATAAATTTACAAAGAAAATACTAGCTCACTATATCGTAAGCCTTAGCCATATCAAGTTTCAAAGCTATATGGCCAATCTCTCCTTTTTTCTTTTCCTTGAGCACATGCAAGATGTCATGGGCAATGACTATGTTATCATGAATGAGTTGCTAAGGCACAAAAGCACTCTGGTTATCGCTAATGAGGATATGGAGGATAGGTTTCAGCCTGTTAGCAAGGACCTTCGAATAGATTTTGTATAACACATTACACAGAGAGATTGAACGAAAATTAGACATGAATGTAGGATGATTCACCTTAGGAATAAGAACCAAATTAGTTAAATTAAGGCTACTGGGCAGTAAACCCCCATCAAGGAAAGAATTGAACCCACTTAATAGGTCATCCTTTAAGAACATCCTAATTAGATTGGAAAAAAAGTGGAGTGAAACTATCAAGGCCTGGGGACTTGAAATGACCCATATCGAAAATCGTTTCCCTAAGCTCATCTATGGTACCCACTCTCAATAAGTCGCTATTCATTTCCGAAATAACCTTGGGCCTTACCGCATTCCAAAAATCATCGTTATCCTTGTCTGGGGGTGGAAGCGTAAAGATTAAGAATATATTCCTCCGCAACTCTACGAATATCATCTTTATAATCCTTCTACTGGCCATGTGAATCTTCTAAGCCAACAATTTCATTTTCCTTCGCCGAATTTACGCTTTTCGGTGAAAAAATTTGTGTTCTTATGCTCACGGTCAACCAGTCAATTCTGGATTTTTCAAGCCAGAAAAGTTCTTCGTCGTGCCACGCAACACCCAGCTCTATTTCCAGATGAAAGAAGTGCGCTTTGTTATACCAGTCAACTAACTCTTTAAGAGACTTCAACTTCCCTTCCAACTCTTTGATTCAAGTTTAAGTATTATTGCATTTACCCCGACACCAAAGTTTTAGATCCTGTTTACATTGGGAGAGCTTTTGATGGATACTTTGCATAGGGGTACCTGAGAAAGGATGAACCCAAGCCTTAGCCACCGTGCACTTAAAACCCTCATCCTTAACCCATCTGGCATCGAAGTGGAAATCCCTCCGGACATGAGAAAAAGTATCATTCAGGCAAAGCAAGAGAGCATTATGGTGTGACCTTTAGACCGTAATATGGTGCAACATACTTCAAGGGAATAGCTGGGACCATTAGAAAGAACAAAGAGCCTGATCCGACATTCCCAAAATAAGTTTACCTGTGTCTTTGTTATTCCGCCATGTAAAAGGGAAACCTTTAAAACGAAGTTCCTGAAGGAAACAATTCTCCAAAAATAATTTAAAGTACTTAATCATCTAACCTTGCTTCAACTGCCCACCTCATTTTTCATCTCTATGAAGAAGGGCATTGAAATCACCCATCAAAATACAACGAGGCCCCAACTGGAATTTAAGACTATGAATGTAACTTCAATGATGAACATGTTCTCGTTCCGAACAAGACCCACATACACAATAAAAAACATGAACTAGCACCTTTTCCACCGATAACCTTGCAGGTGATCTAAAACTCTATAAAGTCAATAATCTGAATATGCCACTCCTTAGAGAATAATAACGCCAAGCCACCGGATTTTCCAACTGAAGGAACCACAAACTACTTGTACAACCCCAACAATTCACAAATTTTTTCCATACAGTCAGAAGTGTTTTTAACTTTAGAAAGAAATATTAAAGGTGGGGAATGGAGGTGAACTAACCTCCTCAACTAGGAAACTATCAGGGGGTTCCCCAAACCCTGACAAATCCGCACCAGAACCTTTATTGGGGAGGGGAGGGGGGGGGGGGGGGGTTGGGGCCATGCAAGGCTGGCTACCACCACCAAATTGGATGAAGGGACATAAGACGCAATCATAGTGATCATATTATCTGCGCCTGGATCCACTAGTTTGGGAATCTTAAAATCCTCAGACAATGCACCCACATCATCATCGAATTTCTTCTTACAAATTGGCATCGGCCCATTAGCAGGAACTATTGCCTTCAATCTAGCCTTTCGCTTCCAGGACTTGTAACAAAAGGGACACAGTTAAGGTGACAAGAATGTCTTTGCCATGGACTTCCAAATGATGTGGGCCGAAAGAGGGGTTAGAAAAAATGATGGGGTTGCTTGGATAGGCCAAATGCTTACCAGAAGAACCAAGCCTATCATTATCAGGCCCAACGCCCAAAATAGACAAAACGTGCTCAGCCCATAACCCATCATTCGGACTCTCAGTATGAAATAACCTATCCCTAGGACATAGACTAATGGCCTTACGCCCCTCCGAAGAAATAATTACCCCTTCAGAAATCAACCGGTGAGGAAGGAAACAATCTTCAACAGTATCCCCTACCACTATAGGTTTGACACCTAGAGGAGAGGGGTATGGCACTGTGACAGAACCCACATGGGCAACAGGAGAATCTTGGGCACTGGGATTGAGGGACTGAAAAGGGGCTTTAGGCCACTAGAAGCCTCGCCATGACAAACACCGGCCACCGGAAGGGAGATGTTGTTTGAGTGAGAACTTTGAGACAAAAAAGAAGTATGTGATGGGCGACTGTTTTGATTTTTATTTAATCGACCCGTCGTACCAGAAGCTTTTAACCATGAACTAAACTGCCGCACATCAATGGGATCATCAAGCGGCATCGGACAAGATCGCCAATCGTGGCCAATGTGGCCACAATTAAAACATAGCGAAGGAAGGCGCTCATACTTGAACTTAGTCCACTTCTACGTGCCTTTTTGAAAAAATTTAACCCTTCTTCGAAATGGCTTAGAAATATCACCCCAACTCTGGCCCGGATGTAACGACCCCCATTAAAGCCAAGATCTCTGACTTCAACCTTGTAATACCCTTAATTTTAAAAAGGACAGTTCTGGAATTTAATTATTGTATTTCAATTGCGTTTTATTAAGTTAATTGTTTTAATTGCCTGTTTATTTGTTTTTATTTGTTTAATTGCTCATTTTATTGTATTAATTATTTTTGTTTTAATTGGTAAATTAAAATATATTTTTGCTATGTTTTATTCACTGAATTGTATTGTTGAGTTTTTATTATTTACGTGCCTATGTGGGTTTGCATTTAAATGTTATTTGTGGTTGTTTTATTAGGGTTTAGTTTTACACGCCGACAATAGTTAGGGAGTGGATTTTAGGGATGGTTTTATATTAGAATTAGGATTGTGGTGTGAAGCCTATATATATACATATTATACGTTGGTTTAGGGTTACAAACAAAACCCTAGCCACCATAGTCACGTCTGTGAAAAAGAGAGATACACAAAGAGCAGCAGAGTGTGAGATCTTTGAGGGTTTAACAGAGAGGTTCAAGGAGAAAGGAACGGGGTTGCTTCTGGATTGAACCAAGAGTGCCGGAGGTGTAGAACTGTAGTCGACAACGTTGACGGAGAACTCAGAGACGGTGGTTTATAGTTTCAAAATCTGAAATTGCAGGCAAGTCTTGTTCTTACTCTTTCCCTTTTACCCGTGTTATGTGCATGCCTATGTAGACTCCAGGGCATTAATGGATGCTAAAACAGGTTTTTATGCATGCTTTAACTATATGTAATTTTGTTGAATTAAACTCGATTACAAGTTCTCACCGTTCTGTTAACGGATGTGCGCTTTGCTAAGTTTAAGCTTATTTTAATTGTTGTCATTGATGCTTTTTACTTACTATGGGACATTGATTGAACATTAGATCATGTATTACAAGTTTTACAGAGACTTGGGTAAATTGGAATTGCTCTGTTAAGTTAAACTGTTTTGGAAACTCTTAAACCGTTTAATTACATCCTTCTGTAAAAGTTGTTAAACCTTGTTTAATAGAGTTTGTTGATGCTTTTTGATGTCTTTAAAATGAATTGGGACACTGAGTGAACATTAGAACAAGTGTTTAAAAATATTTCAGAGGGCTTGGGAATCACCGGAAGCAAGGAAGACGAAGTAGGGACGGACGACGGCTTTTAAGGGTGAGAGAGCCGGCTCCCAAAAAGAAGGGAGCCACCTCCCACAAAGCAAGAGCCGGCTCCCAAGACCTTAGAGCCGGCTCCCATATTTTGGAGAAGGCTCTAAATTTTTCTGAGCCTTCTCTTCCTCTGAAACGCACTGTTATGTATTTTTAGGGTCTGTTTGGTCGGTGCAGGGTATTTCTACTTGGTTTAAACTATTTTAAATCATGTGTATGAATGTTGTAAACCTGTAAAAATAATAGGGAAACATCAATTCATAATTTGATTAAGGAATGGAGTAGGGTGAACTTGAGGAAAAACCTGTAGGTTGTGCACTGTTACGGTTAAGAAATTTATTACTGTAAATTGGAGATTGTTTTTATTTATGATTTAAAGCTGTAAATCATATTTAGATGGAGTTATAAGTATAGTGATTTACCTAAAATTATTTATGCTTGGTTTGGATTAAAAATTGATATATGTTTGTTATTTAACTGCATCAATTTATAGACAAGTTGGAGAATGTAAATGCTTAGATTATTTTAGCAGTTTACATTATTGGAATGTTATTTTAGGCCCTTTAATGAATGCCTAATATTGATATATATGTATTAATTTGTATTGATGCATAGTTTGGAGTATGGTTGATGAATTGCTTAATATTGTTTAATTAATTATACTATGTGGAGGTTTGTATGCACTGGTATGGGACGGTGGCATACTAGGGACGGCTTAGTTCAGAACACTAAGACCTACCTATGCTAGGGATGGATTAGTTAAAATACTAAGTCCTACCTATGTTGGAATAAGTTGGATTAACTATAAAAGTTAAGTCCTACTTATATGTATGTATATGCACCGGTATGGGACGGTGGCATATTGGGGACGGCTTAGTTCAAAACACTAAGACCTACCTATATTGGGGATGGATTAGTTCAAACACTAAGTCCTACCTATTTTGAAATAAGATGGATTAACTACAAAATATTAAGTCTTACTTATAACTATGTGTCAGGTCAATAAACCTTTTGAATGACACACCTTGAACGGACTTTATATATTTATGTTATGGTGCCATGGTATGAGCTTAAGTCTCAGGACCATGGTTAAGGTGCGTATATCGCCTAGGATGGATAACTGGACGGTGGTTTCTGTTCCCTGGTAGGTCCAGATACACATGACCACAATATGTGCGATTTGCATGGTATCTCTACTCAGGCTGAGATGTACTGCTTTGACTAGTGAGCGTCCTATAATGTGTAATTATATATATATGGACTATTCTAGATATTGTTGAGCTATCTAAGATGTATCTGCGTATCGGGTTTCTGATTGGATCGTAGTAGAATAGGACTTGCATGTGGGCCTGACCCACTCATTTATTTTTCAGGTGTTCGTCAGTTCCAGGGCTAAAGCTTGGACGTGCAGAGCAGATGCAGACACTCACTCCTCCGATAATATAGGATTTCATTTTATGTTCTAGATTGAGGTTTAATCTTCGGTTGTTTAGTTCAGTTTGGATTCTAAGGGGTGTAGTAGATGGATTCCCGAGTTGTACAGAGATTAGAAGTTTGGAATATTATTGTTATTTTAATTTTAAACTATAAGGATTTTATTTTAAATTTCTTTTCAGCTATATTATTTATTTCTTTTTAAATTCTGTTTTGTATTCCGTGTTCATTTACATATTAATTGTTTGGTATCCCTCGGATCTGTGCTCGGACTTGATTACCCGTGGCTCTAGAATCGAGGGGTATCACAAACCTTCTTGCAAGAAAGGAAAGAGAAGACGAGATCCATAGCAAAATCCTCTGTTGTAAGCTCCAGAGGGACATTTGTAATACGAATCCAAAAGGGAACTTGAAAAAAGAGGCGGCCGTGAATTCAAACTTCGATGTCCACATTTCAATAGAGATACGATCTCCATCAAAACACCAGGGACGATTAAGTAGAATTTTCTCTCTATCCTCTTCACTAGGGAGTATGAATTGGAACATAAAATCTTTAATATGGTACATTTGTAAGCTTTCATTATCCCAAGCCTCACTTAGGGCTTTTCGCATACCAAACAACTTTAGGGGCTTCTCCGAATAAAGTTTCCCCGCAAGACTGTATTCACACCAATTTGATCCTGCGCCGGCTGCCGCATCTGCGATAACCACTTTACGCTCTTCCTCCTCAGAAAGTTTGCAGAATTCCAAATGGGAATTGAGGTCATCCTCCATGGACGGATCAAGAAGGAGAAAAGGGAAAGTGACTTGCCCTAAACAAGAAAAAAAAAAAAAAAAAAAACCGAAGCCACTTGAATGAACCAAAACCCTCGTTCTGGACACTATCTCATTCACCGACTGGAGAACGAAGGAGAAAACCCTCTAGCACCGCTAAGGGAGAAAAAAAAAAAAAAGTTTGTATATAATAAGAGGACCACATCAGTGGTCACTAGAGAGTACATTCTGGCAAGTGAGTAGGTAAATACACATTAGTGAGTCTGTAATGTTCTTTTATGGAAGAATTTCAATCATAAATAAATTAAAAGGAAATATTTAAAATTAAAACAAAATATAGATATACTTCACATATAATGTAAGTTTCAAAATTTATAATTTCAAATATTAAAGATCATAAAAAAATGTAGAAAAGTCTAATAACGGATTAAAAACTGTATTTAATTTCTAGAAAAGTTCTGGCAATTTCAACCAATCTAAAAAGTGCAACATTTGGGTGAGCCAATCCAACCCAAGATGTGAAAAAAAAAAAAAAATCCAACCCAACATGGTATTTTGAATTAACATGTCTATGTTGCTCTGAAACTTTCCAATTGAATCTCTACGTTAAATTGGACAAAAGCCTCGAATCCAAAACGTAGCCTAAATAAATAACATTGTTATTGAAGTATAAGTAACTCCAATCTGACAACTTTCATGAATCTTAACCTAATCCAAAGTTATCTTGAATTTAGAAATATATGATAAGTATGCAACTCAAAATACTTTCAGTGAGAATAATATTAAAATTTCATGAATATATAATTTTTTTAAAAGATCACTAGCATATAATACTAAAAAATTAAAATTTTTTTGTAACAACTGCAAACGTATTTATTTATTTATAACAATTTATAACCTCAAGGAGTATAAATGGACGCATTAAACCTCAAATAAGTGAACATACAGAATAATTCATATTATTTAACATTTTTTCTTTAGTTAGAGTAAAATAATATTTTATGTAACATAACGTCCAATATACAATTTCCACCTGTTTAAAAACAATAATATAATAAATTAAAATATTATCATAGCGTCCAATATACATTTTTCACTTGCTTGAAAATAATAGTAATAATATATAACAAAATTAAATTATTAAAATAATTTTCAAGTGCGTGTACGTAACTATGAACAAGCGGACACCTGTAACATAGGTCCGTTCGTCTTCTATATATATATATACACACACATATATATACATATATAACGGACACTTGTAAGAATTTTCATTACTCGGGACTTTGTCTCCCCTGCCCGATCGAAGTTGGGTACGGACGAAGAAGTCTCACTGGACCTCTCTCTCAAACGAACCGAAAAGTCAACTAAAATCATCTGATCAAACCCAATTCAATCCCACTATGGATCAAATTCACCCCAACAATCCATGACCATCCCTCTCTCCAAACTAGGGCTAATACAACTATCCACATCCATCAACGACGATGTTAGCTCGCAATTTCTGGAAGTTGCTAAAGATATTATGCTTTCTAGGGTTAGGGTTAGGGTTTGGTCTCGACTTCGGGTACGCTCTGAAGGTCCCCTTTAGGGTTAAGGATGTCCTTCCGGTTCTTCCACGGCAGATATCGTGGCCTGTGCTCAACAATCTTCACAGCCCTACTGATTTGTTGCCGTCCTTCGTTGGAACGGTGACTCCCAACAATGGGTCGATTCAGTGGAAAGGGGCTTGCTTTTATGGCAACGAAGCTCGATTCGAGTTGACTGAAGGCGATGATCGAGGTCTCGGGGGTGGTATTATTTATCTCACGGTTCGTACTTTGCTCTATGCTTTGAGATAAGTTGAGGGTTTTGAACAATTGATGTGCTTACTGAATCTGTGTTAGTCTAATCACTGTTTTCAATTTTGGGTTTCTGATGTTTTCATTGATATGTGTTTAAGAATGTGGAATTATTTTTGTTAGTCATGTTGTTTGATTTGAATTGTATTTGAGATAAGTTGAGGTTTTTGAACAGTTGACGTGCTTACTGAATCTGTGTCAGTCTAATCATTCCTTTCAATTTTGGGTTTCTGATGTTTACAGTGATACGTGTTTAAGAATATGGAATTTTTGTTATTAGCTACTATCACAGAAGCATACATTGTATTTCTCTACCGGTCCACAGACGCCTTCGTTGAATAAGATTTCTCTAATCTGTTTAGGAGTTTTCATTTATTTATTATTGTTAATAAAACACTGATTTGAGAGAGTGAATGGTTTCATATTTAATGCAACTAATGAACTTTATTTATTTTTATTTTTATTTTTCAATTATTAATAGAGAAGTTAAAATTATGGCACAACTTTTTCATATACATACATAGAAACTGAGGGCACAATCATGCAATGCAATCTTTTTTAACTTTTGTGGTTTTCTGGTTTTACTACATGCTGTCTAACTCTAACTCTACAAACTCTTCTCCCAACTACTTGGAATTGGTTGCATGAATCCTATTTTTTCATCCTGCTTTGTCTAAGGTCATACCATCAGTCAAGCCACATGTTGCCATATTTTTCCTTACTCTCTATCCGCCCTAGCATTACTCTCAATGTGGACCATGTCACATATCTTTCCTTACCAGATGCTGTTGCAATTTCTGTTTTTACCATATGACTTGTAATTCTGCCTCATTATGATTGGGATGATGCAATTTCAAGTTTGATTTTCTTAATTTATTTACCTTTCCACAGACAAATGCAGCTCACAGCTGGACCTGTATGGATCTATATGTTTTTGCAACACCCTATAGGATTACTTGGGATTACTACTTCTCTGCCCGAGATCATACGTTGAAAATTGAATCATGGGAGGAACCTGCAGAGTTGGAATATGTAAGCTTGTTTTCTCTTTTCTTCTGTTTTTGGTTTATTCTTATTTATAAATCCCATCATATGAAGTTGACATTCGGAGTAACCATTGAGCAGGTAAAGCAGCACGGAATCTCTGTATTTCTTATGCCATCGGGAATGCTAGGGACCCTGCTTTCCTTAGTAGATGTCTTGCCCTTGTTCTCTAACACCGGTTGGGGTCAGAATGCTAACATAGCATTTCTGAAGAATCATATGGGTGCATCATTCGAAAAGCGTCCTCAGCCTTGGCTTACAACTATCAATCCGGATGATGTTCATTCTGGTGATTTTTTAGCAGTGTCAAAGATACGTGGTCGGTGGGGTGGATTTGAAACATTGGAGAAGTGGGTAACAGGTGCATTTGCTGGTCACACTGCAGTCTGTTTGAAGGATGATTATGGTAAACTTTGGGTTGGTGAATCAGGACACGAGAATGAAAAGGTATGCAATCAAAAAGTTAGCATTTTTTCCTCACAAGTTATTGTTGTTTTTGGTCTTACATTATTTTTTTCAGCATGGTCATGCAATTGACCTACGGATCATACATTTGGAGGGTTGTATTACATTTATGCAGCGATGGTCTGTAAATTTAGAAGCATAAAGAGCTAGAACTGGCAAAGGAAAAATTTTAGTTGTTCATACCGTAACTAGAAAACCATAGATATTTAGTGCTTGTGTGAGAATGGGGCTGGGAGGAGGGAATTTCTGTATCACATTACTCTAATCTTCAATCACTTTTTGGTGGTTAAAAAAAAAAAAAAAAAAATCTTTACAATAAGGAAAATTTTCTTACCATTTGTAAGATTTCTTGAGGTGGGATTGTCATTTTCGATTGGAAGCGCAATTTATTCTTTATATTTTTTAACATGTGTGTGGACAGTTTTTTTAAGACTGTTGGATTATGAAATGACAATCATGTAAATTTGTTTTGGAACGAACTTCCCTTTTTTGGTTTAATCAAGTAAATTTGCAATTTTTTTTTGGAATGAAATTTCCTTTTTGGTTTTTGTGGCATAAATAATTGACAATCAAGTGAGTTCGCAAATTTATTTTATTTTTGGTTTATGTATGCATAAATGATTAATTGAATTTTGGATTGAGAAGTTATATTTAAATGCTTTGGTATTTTTTTTATCAGTCATATGGCAGCCTGAACATTGAATTGTCTTTACACCTTATTTTTATGAATATCCTATTAAATTTATATGTTTTATATAGTGTCTTAGCTGTGTTGCAGGGTGAAGAAATTATTGTGGTAATTCCATGGGATGAATGGTGGGAATTGACCCTTAAGGATAGTTCTAATCCTCAAGTAGCATTGTTGCCTTTACATCCGGAAGTGCGTGCTAAATTTAATTCTACTGCAGCATGGGAATATGCTCGAAGCATGTCAGGCAAGCCATATGGTTACCACAACATGATTTTTAGTTGGATTGACACCATTGGTGACAACTATCCCCCACCTCTTGATGCTCACTTGGTATGCATTTCATTAGTTTGCTTGTAATCTTAATATAATCTATCAAAATTAGCTTCCCCATGTTGCATGTGGCATGCTATTAAATATTTGTGCGGTTGTTACCTATTATAGTAGGTCTTTGTTGACTGCCTATTCTTAAAATTCAGGCTAATGTGCAGTTAATGGTGACATCTTTCCTTGTTGGTGATTGCTGTGGGATTATAAATTTTTTGTTAAATAAGCGACGGGTGCATTTGTGCTTATTTTTGTGAATTCATGGCTTATTTATTTGTAAAAGAATAAGTATGTTCACAATTCCTTCGGTTCTAAGAAAAATAGTTTATGTAAATCTATTCTTGCACCACTCATTCAATAATATAGGATAGATATGGAGAGGTTTCTACATTTTTAAGTATCAGACCTTTTTTTGCAGGTTATTTCTGTCATGTCTATGTGGACTAGAGTGCAGCCAGCATATGCTGCAAATATGTGGAATGAAGCTCTAAATAAGCGGCTTGGTACTGAGGTATGCGTGTTGATTCCTGAATCCAATCTCTTCCCCTCTCCTCCTCCAAAACATTTGGTTGGATTAATTTGAATATAGAAACACTCTTGCTCTAGAGTCTCTGTTAATCAATTATAATTGAGCAACTATTATTTTAAATGATTTTCTCGTGCAAAGTCTTGTGCTACATTAAAAATAAATATATAATGAACTTCTGAACCTACAAATCAAGGATAGGGTTAGAAAATTGTACTTCTATTTTGATTTCAATATATATAAAAGAGACTTGTTAAAGTATTATGGATACGTGAGGTATGATTTCTGCATTCTAATGAATGTGTAGATGAGCATTTTCAGTTCATCGGAGCATTGCCCCAAAGAAGCAAGCTTGCAGTGGAGACGTATAATAACGGGAGTGTTCATGAAGAATGGAAAAATTAAAATGAAAAACAATAGAAAAAAATTGAGTTTTCATGCAGTAAAAGTTGTACGACAAATAATTTCAAGTACTCTAGGTTTACATTAGGGGTCAGCAGTAAGCTCTTATCCTTTTGCCTTATTTTCATGAATTGACTACCACACACATGCAGGATGACATTCTTTGGTGTATGCTTTTATGATATTATTTTGATTTATGAAACCAAAGTACCAAGTGCTAGATTAGAGGTTTGTTGAGAAGTTTTGTAAGTAAGATTAATATTAGAAATATGGAATTTAACTTTAGTGAAAATAGAAATTTAAGAGTGAGGATTAAGTTCAATATGTAACAAAAGGTGAACAATATCATTATCCAGGGTTTTTTTTTTAACAAAAAGAATGAGAGCTTAGAGATAATGTTGCTTATAGAGTCAAAGAAGGATGGATTTACTGGGTGCGTGCTTTTGGCATATTGGTTGGTCAATTTCAATGTATACATTTAAAATTAAAAGGTAAATTCTATAAAACGGTTATTAGACCAATCATGCTTTAGTGGTAAATTTTTGGGTGCAAAGAAATAGGGTCAAGTGCAGAAAACGCCCCATAGTATGCTTACAGTGCGTATCACAACCATCATGTGCGAAAAATGCCCCTAAAGTATCACATCGTGCAAATAAGTCCTACTGGACATATTTAAGGTAGAATTTGACTAAAATGCCCTTACTAAGACATTTTATAAATTATATAAAAAAATATATGATTTTGTGAAACGACCAAAGAAGGCACAACCTATGATATGCACCATTGACGTGAAAAAAAAAAAAACAGTGAGGAGTGCTAGCAGGTTGCCCACGTGTCAGTGATTAGACTGCCGACCTGAGATTTTTTTTTTTTTTTTTTCTTTTGCACACGTGGCCTCCACCTTCACCAACAACGATCAGAGAGCCATGAAGTATAACCAACCCAGATCGGTGGACAGAAATGTGGCCTCCACCTTCACCAACGACGATCAGAAACCTATCTATGATGGGAGTTTCACCAACCTAGAACAGATGCACCATTTTCGGACTGGCCAAACCTAACAAAAACTTCCATTTCCAACGAACACAGACAAAATCAGACAAGCCCCATCAACATGAACACCGGCAAGAAGCACTTGATCAGCTACAAAAGAAAGTATGTTTGATTCGCTGTAAAAAGCAAGAAGAATGAAATTTGATCCCAATGCTTCGGGTGTTGTTCCCTCGGCGCGAAACCTGTTGGTTCCGACGCAGTTTGAGAATTCTGCTGATCCCATGAAAAAGATTCAACAAAATAAGGGCTTTCCGCCTTTTTCTATCTTCTTTTGTTTTGGCTGTCTGCATCCACGCTCGAGGTGATTCCGATGCATATCTGCTCGATCCATCATAGCATTTTTTGTCCTCACCGTCGTTCAAGTTCTCGCCGGTGACATTCCCCGATCTCTATCCCGCCATGGTCTCCGAATGCCGATGACACCGTTGGTCTCCGTTGATTTGCTTCCAATAAGGTGGTTAGAGAGAGAGAGAGAGAGGAGGGGTGAAAATGGAGTTTTGAGGTAAGGTGGGGGATGAAGATTTAAAAAAAAAAAAATGAAAACTGGAGCAAAAGGAAGAGAGAGAAGGTCACTGCTGGCCCATTGCCGGAGGACGGCGACCCACCAGACCAAAGGCCGGCGAGCATGGTCGCCGTTGCCGGCTACTGTGGGTCGCCAGACCACCTTGATGTGCGAGAGCTTAGTTTTTTGGTTCTGCACTTCACCCCAAAGAAATGGCATGTTCATAAATTGTGTGCTCGAAATACAGTTTTTCTGATGGATGTGTGGTTATAAGAAATGATAAAATTAGAATTAATTACATTCAAAAAAAGGTTGAAGTAGCACTTGTTGGACATGCGAATGAGAGAAAATTGACCAAGGTGTTTGATTATATGTAATGAATGAAAACCAATTACTGCTACCGAGGAATGGTGATGCGCTTCACATATAAATTATTGATAGGGGACAGGGAAAGACCAAAACTGAATGGGTTGAGCAGAGAAAGTAACGATGGCGTGTAACATGAGTTACGGCCTTTAGACATTACAGTATTGCAAAACAGATTCACATAATTGACCCTAATTAGTTGGGAATAGGGGTATGGCTTTGTCGTGCTGTGTAGTTTCTTTCTGTGTGATCAATCGTAATTCAAAATCTTCTATAATGTAATACTAGCCTATTCATGGATACCATTTTTTTTGACAAAAATTCCTGTCAGCTTGCTCTAATCCGTGTTTGTATCTTTTAAAACTAACCCCACCAAAAAGAAATGGTGGTGGTTGCACGATGACAAGCCAAGTATTGTAATCCCTTCTATCTCCTTTTGGATGATACATTAATCCCACAGTTGAGCAGTTTTAGTTAGCATGGATAGTAGTCTAGCAAATGTGACTTCAAATAACTGAAGGTGGTCTGGGTTGATGAATTTGTGTGTTAATAAAGTTAGACATGCTGGTCAATGGGAAGGAGGAAATGATTAGATAATATTTCACCCAAGCACAAAGTTGCATCTTGCAAGGGAAGGTCTCTCAGATCAGATTAGAGATGGCTTTGTAAGTGAAATACAGCCTAACAAACAGTTCCAATGAAAGAGGACAATATTTGGGAGTTTGGAGACCTTCCAACAACCCCTTGTAACGGGGTTTTGAGAGGCCTTCGTATCATATAAGAATGTCATATAGTCGGTTCATGCGATAGAAAAGAGAAGGTGGTTGGAAACAGAAAAAAGGGAAATCTAAATAGGAGTGGATACTGGTCTCATACTATCCTAATATTTAATATATATATATATATATATGGTTAATATTACAAACATGTGAGAAATATGCTATTTAAACTCCTATACTCAAGTTTGAGGTGCTTGAATTAATGTCTTTTTCTTTTTTTTCTAATCACATTATGTGAAATGTTGCAGATACTTAAACATGAGCAATTTACTTGCAATAGTTGATATTCATAAAATGTATCTAGTGAATTAGGAGTTCAATGCATCCTCTTTAGCAGAAAGAGGATATCCTTTGCTCATTATCAGAGACAATCAACTATGTAGTTTCAGTGGGATGTAAAATTTTGCACAAATTTGTGTTTTTATTTCATTATTATTGTTGTTGTTATTATTATTAGGGCCGCGAGCATTTAACACTCTGGAGTATGCATATAGCTCATATAGCCCCCTATAGGTTCTGAAAATCCCCTAACGTTTATTTTACGGGCAAGCAAGGACCTCCCCTCATTAGGCCATTAATGGAGCGATAAAAATACTAAAATGCCCTTCCTACAATTAAAATAAAAAATAGTAAAAAATTCAGTTAATGTAAAATGACTATTATGGCCTTTATATACAATTAGGGTAAGGGCATTTTCGAAATCAAATAAGGTTATTTTCGGTATTTAATACAATTAATTAGTCATGTGCGAGACACGTTTGTTAACAATTCTTTTTCTAATGGTTGACTGTCGAAAATCCCTAGTTTGCAATATTTTTAAAATTTTAAGGGAGTTATATACCCAAAGTAAAAGAGAGTGTTAGTTGCTCAAAAAGTAAACCTTAGGGTGTTTTATATACTTGGCCCTTATTATTATTGGTTGTCATAAAAAGTTTATTATTATTATAATTGTTGTTGCCATCGTAGTTGATTGCTGGTCTGTTTTCTTACAGGATTTGGATTTGTATGGAATTCTAGCTGAGACTGAAAGGCGTGGTCTCACCTTTGATCAAATACTTACAATTCCCGAACAAGATGAATGGGTATACAGTGATGGGAAATCAACAACATGCGTTGCCTTTATTTTGGAAATGTATAAAGAGGCTGGAGTATTTGGTCCTATTTCCAACTCAATTCAAGTAACTGAGTTCACTGTAAGTATATCAGGTTGTTCGTTATTAAGTTGATCTGTATATGAACCCCTTCTGACCTCATGATCTCTATACATGACTTGGATACGTTACCACAGATTCGAGATGCATACATGCTGAAGATTTTTGAGAATAACCTAACACGCCTGCCAAGTTGGTGCGGCATTGAGGGTGGTGAGCTCAAGTTCTGCCAGATTCTCGGTGAGTATAGAATGGAGTTGCCGCAGTATAACACCCTAGAGCCATATGCCAACATGAATGAGAATTGCCCCTCTCTACCTCCAAGTTATGAGAGGCCTCATCGTTGTTAATTCTGGAGGCTTCATCTTAGTATATCAATATATTTCAATGAATGTAATGCTGTTAGTGAAGCTTGTATTATGTCATTTTCTAAGCTGCAAGGATATATTTTTGTTATTCGCTGAAGCACTATGTTCTCTTTTTCAAGTATTCCACTTGAAATACGAAATATTAGTATCTGTAAATACTTGTTATTCTAGAATTCTAGTAACAGAATTCTAAGAATTCTATTATCTTATTGGTTATTGCAACTCCGCCTGTGCTCTTTACACAGCCGGTCCCAAGCCCGGATAAAGGAGGAGGGTTGCTTTAGCTTGTTGGACAGCCAACGTAGAACTTTTATCGCGATCAATATGAATATGAATCTTATCAATTGTCTTGAAAGGTTCCTCAATTGTCTTGATAGGCCCATGGGATGTACCTCGTGGGATTTCACCAATCTTCTTCTCTTCGCTTAGTGCCCAGTCGAATATCCCAAGGTTTTGTATCATCCTGTCTTTGTTGAAAGTCTTCACCAACAGACCAATTCCTTGCTCATATGCTCATCTTAGACAAACCTCCAACACGACCAACAACGAGCCTTCCACAGGGAAGGCTCAATCGTCGAATTGACACAAATTACTTAGAGAAGTGTAAGGCTCTCTTCCGACACAAATTACTCAGAGAAGCAATGTTAAAAGTATCTGCGCGATGGTTTTTTGTCTGGCATTTGCAATTTCCTTTAGCACTTCACTCTCCATAACTCTGTTGGTGCCATAAAAGGTCCCTATGGCTCCCAAAGCAGCATAACCACCACGAGTACACTCTATTGGCCTTGCAGAACTCTCTCAGCTACCTTTGTTGCCAACATGGATTTACTTCCACCTTTAAAATCCAAACTGCTTCACTACCAATCTTTATATGCTAAAGGAAAAGGAAACTGAAAAAAATAAAAATAAATAAATAAATAAAATTTACTTGGGTTGTGTTTAGATATTCGAGGAGGAATGGTTGCAGTGACTGGGACATGGAGAAGCTTCTTGCAAGAGAAATTGCTGACACCAATGGCCTTTGTGAACTCGAGTTTTTGGCACTCTTCCATGGCTGCCCACACAGACTTACGGTCCATTGCCATAGATTCTTCTTTCTTGATGGGTGCTCATGAATCCCTGGCTTTGAACTCACAGGCCAGTGTATGAGATAGAGTTTAATGTACTCCAGTTCCTGAACAATAATGACACAAAAAATGAATTTAAGCTATGCTAGTGAGAAAAGTGAACTTAAAAAAACAGAAAAGAAAAAAGAAAAAAAGTAGAATTAGAAATTAGGTGTGTTACTTCAGAGTCTTTTGCAGGGCAGGGTGGACATGTTGGGGGTGAGCATTACTGCACCACAACTTGGAGGTGATAAAAAGGTCATCTCGAGATGGAATTAGGCCGTGACGAAGTGCTTCAGCTATGGCTTCTCCAAGAGTGCTCTGAATTGTACAAAGCAGCTGTGTTAAAATGGCTATAACCCAAGCTCTATTGCTTTTAAGCACTGCCTGTTTAATGGTCTCTGATCCCACAGGAGGGTCGGCTGCAGTGCCAAGTGCCGAAGCCCAGGACATGTATTTTTCAATCATTGGAGTTCAAAGGAATTTCTGGAATACTTGAAGCGACACCATTGCCATCCATCTGGGTATTTGTAATAGTAGTTGTGTATACTTATCTTTCACAAGTCTTTTGTTATATTATCAGCAATTTTTTTTTTGCTCCTTACAGTATTGTGTATTTGTTTGTTTCTTATAGTATGTTATATTTTGTAAAGTCTGTAGATTTTGAAAAATCAATACTGCAAAAGGTAAAATCTCTCTCTAAAAAAATTCATTATTTAAAAAATAAAAATAAAAATAAAAAAATTAATTGTTTGGAAATGACAAGATTCGAATTTATGTCTATATTCAGAACAAATATTTCTTTACATTATAAGTTTGGTAACCATGGCTATACAACCCTCCCGCTCCGCTCCTCCGGGCGCTACCACTGCTCCAGTTGATTGTTCTAATATTATGTCAATATCAAATATTTTAGGAAGTGAACAATTATCTTCTGATGTAATTGTATTAAAAATTGAAAACATTGATGTGATTGAATTATAAATTTCAAAAACTGATGTGATGGTAAATAATGTGAAATGAGTAAGGTAACAAAATTTCTTATTACCAAGAAAGTCTAGCTACCCTCACCTATATATAGGCTCATTTCAACCCTTCCTATCTACTTCCTAAGAATTCTACTGTCATCTTCTATAAATTCTCCAAAATTCTAAATTCTACTGTCATCTTCTATAAATTCTCCCAAATTCTAAAATCCTCCGCCACTTTGCAACACTCCCCAATCTTTTTAAAATAATATGAAAGATTCTAGATCCCGATCTTCTTACAATAATGTGGAAGTCTGCCATGCAGACATGATGCAGAGTTCTTCTCAACACTCACACATTGACTGCGTGGCGGGTGTGACAAGTGGCTAACAATTTTTGTTGTCAAAGTTACAATGTCAAAGAAAAATGTTGTTTTAAAATTGTAATAACATGTTTTATAAGTTGTGAATACTCATTTGCTGGCAGCTATGCCATGAAATCGAATTTTGGTGAAAAATCTCCAATAATTGCGAGATAATTGGCATCAAAATTACTCAATCCTATCAAACATGCCTTTGGTGGTATGCAAGAACCATATCTTCTGCAAATAAGCCGAGACAATGGTGCTGTAGAACACATCAGGCGTGTATAACAATCGCTAAGAATATATACATATTGCAACAATGGCAATGTCCCCTGTGCAGTTTTTATGCCCATGGTAAGATTCATACTTCTTCTTGTACATCATGGCTGAGTTTGTAAGTGTGAAAATGGTTCCCTTATATATATATATATATATGGTATATATGTACTTGTTTGCTTGTTTTGCTTCTTGTATGATATCTGTCATAGATGCTTACTTCCTTGAACTGCAAAGAACCAACTTCCAACTCCTAAATGCTTTAGTATGTCAACAACTTTTAAGTGTTATGAATTGCTTAGGAAGTCAACTAACTTAGTGTAATAAATTGTAAAATCTGATTGATGTAAAAACAGGAATGAAACAAAGTCCTTTATTACAGAGAAAGTGTAGCTAATTACACATGATGAAATCAAAGTTCTCCATCCCAGAGCTCCTCAATTGTCTTGAAAGGTCCATGTGTTGAGGTGTAATCCTTACCAAGACATGCTCTTCCTTGTGGAATTTCACTGATTCTCTTAGACTCCTCTTCACTCAATGCCCAGTCAAATATCCCAAGGTTCTGTTTCATCCTCTCTTTGTTGAAACTCTTCACCAACACACCGATCCCTTGCTCGTATGCCCATCTTAGACAAACCTGCAACGCGACCAACAATGAGCCTCTCTTCATTTGAATCGAAGATTTGACACAAATTACTTAGAGAAGCGATGTTAAAAGTACCTGCGCGACGGTCTTTTGTCTGGCATTTGCAATTTCCTTGAGCACCTCACTCTCCATAACTTTGTTGGTGCCACAAAAGGTCCCTATGGCCCCCAGAGCAGCATAAGCCACTACAAGTACTCCACTGGCCTTGCAGAACTCTCTCAGCTTCCTTTGTTGCCAACATGGGTTTAATTCCACCTTTTAAAAATCTAAACACCTTCACTACCATTTCTTCATAGTGTCATGATCCTTTGCTATAATAGACCCTGTACGTAGTGGTGCTGTAAAATTTTTCAACACACTTAAATTCTAAAACAAACGTGTTGAAAAAGGATTTTAATGTGTTGAAATCTCTTTGCAACATCATTATTTGTAGTTTCAACGCATTTGTTCTATCTGTTGAAACTGTGTTGAAATATAGAACAAATATGTTGAAAAACCCTACAACAGGGTCTGCTACAGCAGAGGATCCAGACTCGTTTTCATATCAAACTAGCGAAAGGAAAGCCGAAGGAAAAAAAAAAAAAGGGTTGTGTTAGATATTCACTTGATTGACAGCAGGATGAATGGTTGCAGTGGTTAGGACATTGAGAAGCTTCTTGCTCGAGAAATTGCTTACACCAATGGCCTTTGTGAACCCAAATTTTTGGCACTCTTCCATGGCTGCCCACACAGACTTATAGTCCATTGCCATAAATTCTTCTTTCTTGATTGGGTACTCGTGAATCCCCGGCTTCGAACTCACAGGCCAGTGTATGAGATAGAGATCAATGTACTCCAAATTAATGTTCCTGCACAATAGTGACATCAAAAGTGAATTTAAGCTATGTTTGTGAGGAAACAACAAGAAGGCATTTTTTTTGTTTTTTTTTTTCAAAGTACTTAAAGGCTGACTACATGAATCCCAAGTTTCAATTCAGCTTCATTTAAGTTCGTATCCTCGGTCAAATCAAATCACATCCATCATATTCTTCCATACTACTCTTTTCCTAATATTGGACTACATTACTCTTCTTAACTGTCGCATTTAAAAGTAACGTGTGGCTGGATTGTACACCTACCTTCCAGATAATCCCAGACCACGTCCACACAATAAGGGCACATGAAGCCCAATGACCATAAATAAAAGGCAGTGCACTCCCAAAATAGGCACATCCCGTACAGTAACCAAGTCTTTGTATATGATAAAACCATCTTAACCGAATTTTTTTCTCTCATTTTATGTTTGTGAGGAACTTGGAAATACTTTGGGTAGAGTTGCATTCTGGTGAAGCTAATATACTCTCACAATATATATATATATATATATATATATATATATATATATAGAACTAGAAATTGCATAGATAAAAAACGGAATTTAACTAACGATCATATGAGTGGAGGGGTGTTACTTGAGAGTATTTTGCAGGGCAGGCATGACATGTTGGGGGTGAGCATCACTGCACCAGAGCTTGGAGGTGATGAAGAGCTCATCTCGAGATCGAATTAGGCCGCAACGATGTGCTTCAGCTATGGCTTCTCCAAGAGGCTGCTCTGAATTGTACAGAGCAGCTGTGTCAAAATGTCTATAACCCATCTCTATTGCTTCAAACACTGCCTGTTTAATGATCTCCGGTCCCACCGGAGGGTCGGCTGCGGTGCCCAAGCCCAAGACGGGCATTTTCTGGTCACCGGAGCTCAGAAGGATTTCTGGAATGCTTGAATTCATCTGGGTAGTAGTAATAGTTGCTGTGTAGGCTTTTCTAGATCATATACTATCTTATGTTGATATTATTTTGGTCAGGACAAGGTAGTTTTTCTCTTATTTGGACATGTTAATCACCAAGAAAATGTTAGATCTAAAGGGTGGGGTTAATTTTGGAAGTGGTTGAAAAATGTTCGAAAACCATGGATCTTTGTGCAAATTTAGATAAAAATATGTGGAGAAAGAGATGCGAGACCACAAGAACATTATGTGTGGGGTGGTGGGAGCAATCAGCCAAGAGGAGACGACAATCATGGGAAGCCCTGCCTTTTCTGAATATAAGTGGGACCCACTTTTTGTGTTGGTCGTGCCAAGTTCAGCTAAATTTAATTAGGGTGAATTTAGTGTGAGCCTTGTAATTAAGTGGTATTGTATTTTATTTATTTCTCAAAATAAATAATAAAAAATCAAATATCTAAATAGGCAAGTGGGTGTGTGAATGATAGTGTAGAGGAGGAGGAGGAGGAGGACGATGACGGATTTTGGGCGTTAAATAGAAGATTCTAACACTTCAAACTTCAAAGGCGTCAAAAGTATGATGGAAGAAAATTTAGTATAAAGTTATCAAAGTTCTCCCCAACCCTCTCATTCAAGAAATATTATTTTATAATCGTTCTATGGATGCAGATTGGACATGATATTTTTACATGTGCCGTTAGAATATAGTAAAATATATTATACAAGATAGTAATAATACCTCTAATATATTCACACATGTGCCGTGAATTATGGATTACTTTGAATTGGCCAAATAAAAAATAAAAATAAAAAAGTTCGAAGCTTCAACACTACGCTAAATAAGTGTTTAGAGAAAATCCACACTATTTCACCTCACTTGCTCATAATTATTGCACTTTTCATCCTACTTGCTCATAATTATTTATGTTGTTCCTAAGCAATCTTCCAAAAACTGTCACTATTTTATCAATCATGTCACGAAATTATTAATTATTAAAAAAATAATTTTGTTATCAAACACTCAACCATGATTCACATGCATCTCCTTTTGTTTGAAGGGTATATTGTTTTGTGCACTAAAACAACATCGTTTTGTAATCCAACGCTGAGTGCACATAGGTCCCAACACAGATCCTATTTAACCAAAACGATGTCAATTGGTACAGAGATTCCCTCGTTTAGGAGGGGATCCAATTCTATGCGTTGACTCCCTTATTTCTTTCAACATGTGTGACATACTTAAAAAATTTAAAGTTTCACGCTAGGCGAAGAAGTGTATGGAGAAAATTCACATTATTTCATCCTCACTTGCTCATAATTATTTATGTTCTTCCCAAGGACACCCCTCAAAATAGTGTCACTATTTTATCCATCGTGTCACCACGTTATTAATTATTGAAAAATAATTTTGTTATCAAATAGGATGGACACTTTAATGCATCTCTTTTTGCTTGAAGGGACAACAATGGATCAGAGATTCGATGTTTGACGGGAGTTATACATGTTATATATATGTTATATATAGTGTTGTACATTAAACCAACGTCATTTTGTACACGAGCCCCAACACGTGTCCTATTAGACTCCATGTCTATGCACCAAAATAATTTCATTTGGTACACGAGTTCCCCCTAAACAGGAGGGGATCCCATTTTATGCATTGACTCCCTTATTCAACAGTTGTTTCAACATGTGTGACACCCCTCTTGTGATAACTTCTTTAACTTAGATTGAACAAGAAAAACAGTCTGTTGCCACAAATGTGAGCAAACTTACATATTTCAAAATAAATAAACAAACAAATAACACCATGAAACAGTTTTAAGGATATCATGAGAAAGAGAGTCATCAAAAGAAAATCAAACTATATACTATTTAATCAACATGTACATATCAATCACCATGTATGTAATCAAATCCCATAGAAGTTAGAACAATGATAAAATCTGAAAGAAATGGTAAATTAAAGATGAGGTCTCTGGAAAATAAATATTCGATTGTTTTCTAGTGATTTTGGGTGGTGTTGTGGTACTTGACTTTGATCCATTGAACACCACCAGACACTCCTTCCTTGACTTTCTTCACTGCAGTTGAGGCTGCCACTTTGGTTCTGTGAAGATTGTCACCCACCTTGCTTGACAATTTGGCTGCAGAACCATTCTTCTTCTTATCAGGAACAGGGTCTGGCTTGCTGTAGTCCCATTGATCAGCCCATGATGTCCCATACGAACTGTGTGCTTCCATTGTGTGTTTTTGTGTGTGTGTGTGTGTGATATTATATACAGATATTTTGGTGCAGGCTGCTTAGGAGGAAGTCTAGGTGAGTGGAACACCATATAGTTTGACAAAATCGAAGTGACATGGTCAACAAGGTTGGCAATTGGTATCATACTAGCTTAATACCAAATTCAATTTAGATTATATATTAGCTTAATCCAATCATATACATATTAAATTACCAAATCCAATGTTAGATTATCTATTTGCTTAATCCTAACAAATGAAGAATATTTCTTATCAAGATCTTTGTCATCAAACCGTGGAGTCGGTCACCGAATCTTGTATATATATTCGTAATTAGTAATACTTATATATTAGATCGGCAAATTTATTTATTTATTTTTTTAAATATCATTTGGAAAAACTTGTACTTCAGCACTTTATTTTTGTTGTCATTTGTTTCTGAGTCAGAGTGCCTAACACATCTGACTAATTTTATATGAATAAAAATTAATGTTATGTGAAGAGTTTTAATGACATCACGATTATGTTAGTTTTCACTCACATAAATCAGTTCAAATTATTTGACTTTAAACTATAAATCATTATTTCTTTTATAAACAAGTGTAATTTTAATTTTATATTTATTTTTTTATTTATCAAAGAATTTTTACAATACTCTTGGAGAGAATTTAATTTTGAAAAAAAAAATTTATATACGACTAAATCTAAATCAAGTGCAGTGGTGATTTAATAAGATTATGCTGTTTTATGGAGTATCTTATTATGGGCTGAAGTTTAGAATACTTTCTTACTTATGTGTTCATATCTCTCATGAGACAACAACACATATTAGCATCTTCAAAGGACTTTCTTGCATATAAGGCTTCAAATGTCCTTTAGTCATATTGGTCAAAACAAATTTCTAGCCATATGAAGTATAAGGAAGTTAACAAATAATGTTACTTATAAATATATGTGTGGACACCCCTTAATAATATAGTAGACATATTTTGATCAAAACTGTGAGCATCAAGAGGAAAATATGCAAATAGAACAATATTTATTTATATAATGCGGAGGGCTGGTCGTGACGAGTGATATTAGAGTCAATCCCCAACCAAAAATTTCGGAATGTGGTCATGTCGCGTGTTGTATGTGTCTTCGAGTATATTAGCTAATGAAGTTTCAGAAAATAGTTTTGAGTGACCAAGCATATTTTTCAAATTTTTTTTTTTTTCTCTTATTTTCTTAGAACAAAACTCATTTTAAGAGAGTTGGTTCTACTCAATTTTATTTTATTTATTTACTTATTTAAGCCTAAGTTTTATCATTTTTTTCGTTTTTTTTGGGTTTATGGTTTGCTTAGGGCTAGGGTGAGCATGGACCGGGCAGCCCAAGGGTGAATAAGCATGTTAGGCCCATAAGTTTTGGGTAGGCTTACTTTATAACTTAATAACTATAGGCCTTCACAGCAAGCCTGACCCAAATTTTGGGGCCTTCAAGAAAATAAAAGTGGACCAGCACTTGAACTTGGTATGGAGCTAGATTTGATTAGATAGAATCAACTTAAAAAGAAATCAAATAATAAATTATGAAACCCTTTAAAAGTTTGGTTAGATAGAAAAAGAAAGTTCTGGAAAATTAAGATTCTCATAACTTTTTATTTTTCTCAAAACGTTTCCGGCATAAAACAAAGGAAAATTTTTATTATCACGTGAAAGTAACATCTTTTTATTTTGTGTTCCTATTTTATTCAACAATTTTATTACGTTATTTTACACAACAACTGTATCATATTTTTTTTTACTAGGTTTTAAAGAATTGCAATCCAACAGTAATTTTATCATTGATAGGGTTTTAAACAACTTGACTTTCATTTTTAATTGCTTTCAATCATATATGAATGAAATAAATAATAATTTACAAGGTTTAAATTAATTGAAAACTCTCTCTCTCTCTCTATATATTTTTATATACATAGAGTGCAATTGGAGTAATTGTAGTTTTCAAATTTTTTTTAATTTTTTGGCACTTCTTACTCATGCGAAACATAGTATTACCAAATAGATTATTGTCTTTAGTTTTAACTATCTTGATGAAATCATTTGATAGCTTAATATTGGTCAGAATTAAACATGTTTAAAACATCATTAAGGTATAAATGTTTGTTTACCGAATCACTTACACAGTAACTATAGTGCTAATGAAGCCATCAACCAAACGAATCAGACAGAGTTCGGCGACCGTAATGAATAAAAAATCAATAGACGTGATCCATGACATCACCTGAATCATTATTTTATTAGTAATCAAACGCAAAGTAATAGACTTAAGTTGGTTGCATTTGAAGCATCCACCTCTTAAAATTTAAACACATACTCACCACAGCTCTTAATCTCTTTGGTTGGAGGGATAGGAAAATGGATGAAAGGAAGAGAGAGAGAGGGATGAATGAGGCATCTTTAGGAATGAAAAATGTCCTTTTTATTTTTTATTTGGTTGAATGCACGCTTGGATCTGTAAAGGACTTAATGGGGGCATCCGCCCCCACTGAAATTTTTTATTATTATATTTTATATTTCTAAATTTATATTTTTTTTGCATTTATACTAATAAAATTTTGAAATTGCCCCCACTAAAATTATGAAAAAACTCCTCTATATAAATTTGCCCCCTCATATAAATTCTTAGATCCGTCCCTGGTTGAATGGAATTGATAATAAAAAAATGAATATGTAATATTTTTTCTTGTCTGGTTAAAAGGAAGGGAAAGAAAGTTTTTATATTATTTGTACTAATATACCCTTATTATATACAATTATAAATATTAGATATTTATTTCAAAATTTTAAAAGGTTAAAAATGTAAATTACGTAATAATTGTTAGTGTCCTTTTTTTTCCCCTCTCCTCTTCCCTTTAATTTTGGACGGATAAAAAATTACAAAGGAATGATGTATGTTTCATCCCTCTTTACTTTCTCTCTCTCTTCCCTTTCCTCTCACCAAACACAAAAATATTATTTTATCTCCCCTCTCTTCCATTCCTACTAACCTCCAACCAAACATAGCATTAACCTCTCTATTTGAGGAGAAATCAAACCAACCGAACTAGTAGTACATGTTAGACTTGTGACGGTAGCATTTATTAAAAAACCAGTGAGATCCTAATTCAATATGCTTGTAGATAATTTAGAACAACATTTAGTTGAATATCATGTTTTAAACCACTTATGTTCAAAAGAAAATCATGACATAATGGCCATTTCCCATTCTGTCCACTAGACAAGATGTGAAAAGAACCTTTGAATTTGTTATAGTATTTTGGTTTCTTATTTTTATTTTTTGTTTTTGTTTTTGATAAGTAAGATTATATATAAAGAAGCGTTCAAAAGATTGTATTTTGGTTTTGAAATGAAATGAAGAAAAAACTAGTAAGATTCCATTTTCAATGTCACTATTGAAATAAAATCAAAAGCAAGAAACAAAGCTACATTCTTCATTTTGGTCTAGACTAAACTACATAGAAGTTGCTTTCTTTGAATGTGATGTATAGAGAAAAACAAGCTTAATGTGATGAATGTGATAGCACGACTCTTTAATTTATTGTCACGTCGTGGTTTTTACCAACTACTAGATTCATTGAATTCTTGTAGTAAAATATTTTTAAAAGTTACTGTAATTTTCGATACGGAAAAAAGACCCAATACTAACATCATTGAAGTGGGTATTTCTTCATTTGGAATCAAATTAATCCACCTACCACAAAATTGTGATCGCCCTCCTGTCAAAGATAAAAAGTTTATTAGATCAATTTATTATAATTGATTTATTGTTATTACTATCACTTTTTTAATTTATTTTTGGAATATACCATTAATTAATGAAGCATAAAACATATATGAACTCTCGAAATGCCCTACTTTTGTAAAAATGACTTACAAGAAGGGGTTCTGTTAACATTAACTTACTTTTTCTCTTTAGACATTAGAGTTAAGAACTCTAGCTATTAATATAGATATAGTGTAAATCAGTGACATACAGTGAAATGGTTGGTTGTATAATTTAAAAAAAAAAAGAAAGAAAGTATTTATACACAATAATCATTTTACTTGAGTGAGAAATTGTTGGAAATAGTTCAAATTTGTAGATTCATTTGTTTTTATTTCACAAAAGTGATTTTTATGCCTATTGGGTACAAAATTTTTGTTCACCAACAAAATCATTTGAAAATAAGATATCATCCTTAAACTAATAGAATAACCTAAGCTATACTACCATCACTTCTTTAACTCAAATAGAGTTTTCAGATTCTCTCCTCTAAAAAAAAAATTTTAAAATATTGGACCATTGACCCAGGACTATAACAACATCATGTCACCATGGTGAGCTGACAAGATGAAAAATTGAGCTGACAAGATGAAAAATTTAAAATCAATGTTGGTATCGATATATATTGTTGATGAGAGATGCTGCATGGTCAGAAACGATTGCGTTTCTTGTTTGAAGGAAGGTAAATCGTCAGTGAATATTAGTGTTGTGCCTTCCAAAAACCCTCCAACGATCAAGTTAGAAAATTATATTTCATTTAATTCTTACAGGTATATCTTGCTAACTTGATCATTGATCGTTGTAGGGTCTTTGATTGACATTACACCGGTATTTATTAATGACTTATCTTCACTCAATTAGAAAATAAAGTCGTTTCAGATCGCGAAGAATCTCACATCAACAGTTTGCGTTGTTTATGTGAAACGACTAATTTTTTGAAGAACGTAAAGTTCATATGCAGTTCGACTTGAAAACCGAGAAAAATAATTTTTTTTTTGGAATTTAAACTGATAAAAATAAATTCTTACAAGTTTTCGATGTAAGAAAATCATCCAAAACACACCAGGCATATGATATGAAACCCGAATTATTCCATAACACATGTACTTTTAAAAATCATATCCAAGTCATCAAGGAAAAACGATCCTTTTGTGTTTCACGCTAGTGAATAGATAAAAGGGAATAAGTTGATTTTATTTATTTATTTATTTTAAATCTGAATTAAAATTCTGTGTGCGCGATCGAAGCAATGCTTTCAGAGAAAAAAACGAAAAAAGAAAGGGTTATACATGTTGGACCATCATCATGAAAAATCTATGGTAGTTGATTACAAATGCAAAGTTACCCAACTTGTAAAGGACTAGAAGGAGGTAGGAAAATTAAAAATTTGGGGGTACCAAAAAGAAAGAATTGGTATATCCAATTGACAATTTGGCATTCAACTATAACAGTTAGCTTGAAAAGGATGGATGCTTAACGCGGGACGAATTACACTGGGTCCAATGGGAATACTACAATGTACGGTAAACAGAGAGAGTGCACCATGCCACCTATTTGTGTTGTTTGTATTGCAAAACAAACTCAATATAGAAACATAAATGTGATAAATATAATTGAGAAGATGAAGTGGATCATGTCAATTAACTAGGTCATGTCACTCATGAGATGACATAACATTTCTCTATTTTCATTCTCATTTATTTCATTCAATAATTTATATATCTAAGTATAGTTCTTACCTTAATTTAATTAATTTTTTTGGTTTTTTCAATAAGTAAACTTACCTCAAGTTATAACATTTTGCAACCCTATTATTTGTTATAATTTTTCTATATAAAATATAAATATTATAATAAAAGATAAAGTGTAAATTAGTATTATTATTATTATTATTTATGTCATATACAAAATGCGCAAATATCATGTGGCGTTTAAATAATCCTTCTGCACATTAAGTGTTGGGAGTTGCAGTGACGGACGTCACGAAGGAGGTCTGAACTGTAGCCGCGGAATGAATAGGCAAAGCATGACTGAACGGATAAGACACAAAACTTACTAGCGAGCGCGCGAATTGAACCGGTGATGAGAAATGGATCACTAGCGACGGAGTGCGAGCACAAACTATGACAATGAGGCCGTGTCAATGTCACGATTCAGGTGGAGAGGTTATTGGTTAAGTTCTGTAAATGGGTTATATTTGGTTGCGATTGGTGCAAGGGTCGTTTCGTCTTCCACTTTTCACCTTGCCGCTTCGTTTCTCCAACTTCCAAGAAGTTAGAGACTCAGAAGCAATGGAAGCATGAAATGAGGGTAAGTGTTGCCAATGTTCCCAACCTCTCACCTCATCACGATCTCCGTCTTCAAGTTCAATTCAGGTGTTGTGGTTGCCTTGTGTGATACCACTCGGATCCGAGACACGGGTTGATCAGGCCCAGGCCCAAACCCGAGGGATATCGAACAATTAAAGTATTTTAAATCGAACACGGAATATCAAGTGAAATACGAAATAATATATTAAGCTGAAAGAAACTAAAAGAAAATCCTTATATCATAATTAATCAATTCCGATAATCCAAAACTCCATAAGTTTACAATTAGGGAATCCATCCATTGGACCCCTTATTAAAATTCTCAAACCAAAACTGAAATAATAGAAATAAAATCCAAAGCTAACATAGAGAAGATTCCTACATAATCGGAGGAATGAATATCTATATCTGCTTTGCACATCCAAGCTCTAACCCCTGGAACTAACGAACACCTGAAAAATAAAAGGGTGGGTCAGACCCACATGCAAGTCCTGATCTATTACAATCTAAACAGTAATCTGATATGCAGATACATCCTAGGAAGATTCAACAATATCTAGAGTAGTCCATATATGTATATAGTACACACTATAGGACGCTCGCTAGTCCAGTAGGTCTGTCTCAGCCTGAATAGAAGGCAACATGCAAATACGCACCCTAAAGTGGGCATGTGTACCTAGACCTACCAGGGAACAACACCTATGTCCAGTTATTCATCCTAGGTGATATACGCGCCCTAACCATGGTCATAAGACTCAAGCTCATATCATGGCACTATATAATAATTATATAAAAGTCTGTACTCCTCTTAATACAAAATATCATCCATCTGTAGTAGTGGTCTAATAATTGTATAACAATCCATCCACAATCCAGAGTAGGTCATTCAATTCATTGCTCATATGACATATATGAGTAGGACTGAACTTTTATGCTAAATCCACCCCTCTATCCAGTATTGGCAAGTTATAGTGTTTAAACTAATACCGACCTAGTATGCCATCGTCCCATACCGGTGCATACCATCCTCCATCCAAAATAGTTGATAAATCAATAACAATTAACCATCAACCATACTCCAAAATAAGCATAAATACAGTCCATTATATGTATGAACAAATTATGCAACCAATTTAAAATTTAGATATTACAATATAGTTCTTATATTACTGAAATAAGACTATTAATTTAGTTTCCTCAAATCAAACTTAACTTGATGCAGTTTAATAGAAACTCACTATTAACTTATTCCAAAATAAGCACAAATATAGTTTAACATGTGTTTAACAAATTTATGCATCCACCAACAGATTTAGAATACAGGTACCAGTCCTTGAATCTGATAAACTTAGGCTACACAACCAACTCCTCCGAACAGCACCATAACTAATGCAATGTACCGAAATTTTAAACATGTTTAATTCCATCTAAGAACACCTATATTTAAACAGTTATATGCTCTTAACACAGCTGAAAACATGATTCATAATTTAAGATCAAGCAGAAAAACCCAATTGCTAAAACAGTAAGCAGTTTAAGTTAAATATTCAATTATCCACCTACGAGTCCTCTATTTGATCTTGGATTAATTCCCATCCTCAATAACTGAATGTGAACTTGCTTCTTAACATTATCATTAGTCTCAAACACTTAATTACAACATTCAGTAGCTTTAAACAGTTCCAGAAAATTCAATTTCAGCCAAATGAACCTTAAAAATCAGTTTCTGGACGTTTTAAGAGAGAGCAGGCTCTAGAAATTAAAGAGACTGCTCTTTTTTTCTTTAGAGCCGGCTCTAGGCTCTTTAGAGCCGGCTCCACAACACCAAGAGCCGGTTCCAACCTTCTAGGAGCCTGCTCTAAGGGATTTTAAGAGCCTGCTCTCTTTTCCCTTAACAGCCTCCATCCGTTTCGTCGTCTTCTCCGATTCCTGTGAGTACCAGTTCTCTGTAGTAACTTTTAATACATATTTTAAGGTCTAATCTAATTCCAGATTGATTATAAAACAATGATATACAATCAAAACTTGAATTGAAAACAAATTGTTACACAACGGAGCAAGGTTACAAAGTTACAGTTTTATTACTATCTTTTTGAAACAACCAAGAATAGGTTTAATTCCATGAATTGAAACATTGATTAAACATGCATAAAGGTTATAATTAAGCCTTAGTTTAATCCCTGGAATCTTCCTAAACATGCACAGAACATAGATTAAAGAGATAGAGCAGAACAAAACTTACCTTGAGTTTTAGACTTTGAAACTCTAAACTTCCGTCTCTGAATTGCTCATCAACCCGTCGACTCAGAAGCACCCCGTCCAACCTTCATTGAACCTCTCTGTAGTGTACTCAAACTCTCTCTCTGTTTCTCTGCCCTCACCACTCTCTGTATCCCTCTGTAATGTGAAAAGAGTTTATGTGTTTTGTTTTCTAAAACCGTAAACCCACATAAATAATATATTTATAGGCTCAATACTCCAACCCTAATCCTTGTATAATTAGAGCCCTAATGAAACCCTTAGTTAGCCCAAGAAAACCTATGTTTTAACCTATGTCGGCTAAACATACATAAATCCTTTAACTTAATTAAACTACAATTTAATTTAATACAAGTAATTAAACTAAAACACTTTAACTTAATTAAACTACCATTTTAATTTAAAACAAGTAAAATATAAGTAATTAAACTAAAACACGATTAAATAATAATTCAATTTAAAGCAAATAATTAATTAAACAAATAAAATGCAATTTAAACAATAAATTTAGTAAAAATGCACATAAATAATTAAAATAAATTCTAGGACCGTCTTCTTAAAATTAGGGGTATTACACCTTGGGCCTCTTCCTTGTTTTTGGATTTTGCTTAATTCTTTGTTCAAAGGCGAGGCCGTCGTGAATTTGCTCTTCGTGCTGGCTCTAACCATGCTAAAGATGAGCGGCAGAGGGAGGGGTTGAAGAGGAGGAAGAAGACGGGGGTATTTATGTAATTTCACAAATAAGTATTAAATTATTAAATTTATTATTACATAGTAGGATCAAATTCAATATTTTACGGCTCGGTTAACTGGTCGGACTTGAATATTGGGGTAATGTAATCACTTTTTAAAATATAGGGGGTTTTCTAAAATAGGTTAAGAATTTATGATCCAAAATTGAAAGTAGTGGAGTTTTTTTGAAATTAGCCTTAAATACAAATGTGAAGATGAAGTGCACCACCGTGCCCCATTAGGTCCATGTCACTCGTGAGAACATTTCTCTATTTTCATTCTCATTTTTTCAATTAATAATTTAAATTTCCTAGTGTGGATCTCATCTCAATCAGTTACTTACTTGTTGAACAAAAAAATTATAACATTTTGCGACCTTATAAGATAGAAGAAACACATTACGGCATTACTCAGTGGTATATTTGATAGAGCGTCTAGTTCTTCGAGTGAGTGTACCTATGTTCGAATCTCATCTCTACTAATTTGTCAAAAAAAAAAAATCCCAAATTCCTTTGACCCACTCACAAGTCACAAAATAACAACTCACCTTAGTTTTTATCATTACAATCAAATATTCCTTCCGCACATTAAGTGATGGGAAATGTGAGTGACACTGCTAGATGACACTTAATTTGAGACGGAGTGAGTAATTTATTAGATGAGCTTCTATTATTGGATCCGGATCTTGTTGTACAACATAGATGTGTACAGGAATTTTTTAATTTTTTTCATTATTAATTATTGTAATTTTTTTTTTTGGACACCAAATTACTGTAATTGAAACATATACAAATATATACTATCTTGTGTTTCAATCTCACCCATGAATGTTACACATGACTCATTCTATACAGCATTGAATCCCAATTTTCGATTATAACATGCCAACGACCTTACTCTTATGGAACAAAAGCAAAATTGTGGTGATGAAATCTTATTGTATATGGACCTCATTTCAATTTTCATATATAAAATGAGTTTCACTGTCAAATGTTAAAAAGGGCTATAAATTTTCCTGGTAAGTAAAAACATTATTTGATTTTTTTTTTTTTAATCTTGTCATTGACTCATTCCTTTCGAGGAATTTGCCCAAAGGAAGGCAAATACCAATGAAGAGAATAAGCAAAGTGTTCCCACATATTATTAAAAGTACAGAGTACTCCACAAGTTAAATTAGTTGTTCCCTAAACGAGCCATTCTGTCAATACATTTTAAATTCAGTGTGTGAGAGAGAGATGCTTCCATGTCTTTTGATGGAACCTTCCTTATCCAAAAATCAAATTGCTTTATTGCTTTAATTTGTTTATCACAGCTTCTTTTATTTGTTTTTCCAAACTTAAATTCTCTAAAGATAAGAGGACTAGACTATTCAAAAATGGGTTGTCCAACTGGTCCCTAGAACTACCAATTACCAAAATTGGCGGCTAGCTAGTGGCACAAACATTTCCAATCCTTTTTACACAGCCTCATACATTATAATGATGATGATAATGATAATAATGAAAGAACAACTCCCCTGCGTGTACCCATCTCATCCTCAACAACCTAATTAAAAAAAAAATCCTAATTAATTATCAATATTAATATCTAGATTTTTTACCAGTCTTCTCAAACAATCCCAAATGGTAATTTACCAAATTCTTTGGTTAATCTTAAATGACAACTAAGTTGTGGGACATACCCAATTAGTTATGAGCTTACATTTAATCTACCTTCCTAGCTATAGATGTGCTACAAAAAAAAAAAAAAAAAGCAAGCAGCAAGTTGTACAAACTAGTGGGCCACACAAATGAGCCCCCACCAATTGATGTGAATTGGCTTGCTGCCAGCCCCAAAAGACAACCATCTCCTTGTTGTCCCGCCCCATTTGTGGAAGTATCTTGGAACTTGGGTTACCAAAAAAGAGGGTTCATACCCTTTCATCAAATGTGTTAAAAAATTGCAAACATATATAGCTGTGATCACTGCAATTTTGGTTCCATTCAGACACTGTGATGCAACCCATTTTCTAAAATCTGATTCCACCCCTCAAATTGGATAGTCAAGTCAGTCCACCCTGGCCCTTGAAACCCATCTTCCAATTTTTTGCTAGAATGCGCCATTTTGCTAAAATCCGCCTATCCTTCATATTGACTCTTTATTTATAAGCATGTTATACTCAACCCCTCACCCACCCATATTCAATTCAATATTCATTCATTCTCTCTCTGTGTCAAATGGGACTTCTTCCATGTCCTTTGCCTTGCCATACAAATGAAGAAGAATCTGATCCTCGATCTCAGTCTGAAAGCCTCCAATCAGATACATCATCAAACACCTCCCTCTACTCTCAACCAAGTCTACCATCTGTCCCTTCCCTAACACCACCTCCACAACAAAATGAATCCACTGCCGCCGCCGCCAACCACCACTGCTTGTCCACCCTCAAAGGCCCCTCCTACGTCTTCGCCCTCTCCCTCGCCGGAAAACACCTCTACACCGGCTACTCCAACAGCGATATTAATGTATGCAGCCGTGATCCATCTACCCTCAATCATTCGACTATGGTAGCAACCGGCCACAGCGCGGTCAAGTCCATGGTAGTATTGGGTGACAAGCTGTTCAGTGCACACCAAGACCACAAAATTCGTGTCTGGAAGGTCGATAATGACACTCCAAACCACAGATACAAGTGCTTGGCCGTGCTACCAACGTTCAATGACCGCGCCATGAGGCTCTTCTCGGCCAAGAACTACGTCCAAGTCCGCCGGCACAAGAAGTGTACATGGGTTCACCATGTCGACACCATATCAGCACTTGCTCTATCCAAAGATGGCTCTGTTTTGTACTCTGTTTCTTGGGACCGGACGTTCAAAGTGTGGCGAACATCAGATTTTAAGTGTTTGGAGTCCGTTTGGAATGCCCACGACGACGCCATCAACGCTCTGGTCTTGTCGAATGATGGGTTTGTTTACACTGGTTCGGCTGATAGGAAGATAAAGGTATGGAAGAAAAATGAAGGAGAGAAGAAACATGAACTTGTTGATACATTAGAGAAGCATAAGTCAGCTGTTAATGCTTTGGCTCTAAGCAATGATGGGAGTGTGCTTTATTCTGGCGCATGCGACCGGTCGATAATGGTGTGGGAGAGAGATGGTGGTAGTGGTGGTGGTGGAGGAGGGCATATGGTGGTGGCAGGTGCACTTAGAGGGCATACTAAGGCTATACTGTGCTTGGCGGTTGTGTCAGATTTGGTGTGCAGTGGGTCAGCGGATAAAACAGTTAGGGTTTGGAAGAGAGGGGTTGGGAGGAGTTATTCTTGTTTGGCAGTGTTGGAGGGGCATAATGGTCCTGTCAAGTCTTTGACTGTAGCTATAGATAATAAAAACTCTTCCGGATCTGGGATTTCTTATTTGGTTTACAGTGGGAGTTTGGATTGTGATATTAAGGTTTGGCAAATATGGGTACCCTTTTGATGATATTCCTTTCCTTTTAATTTTTTAATTTTATTCTTTTTTTTCTATGATTTTGTACATTATACTGAGAAAGTTATACTAGAATATTGTTTCTTAATTTAAAAGGTTGAGCTGCAACAGTATTGGTGTACTTTTGACTGTAGAGTCTGGACATAGGAATATATAAAGAATAATACTAATTGCCTTAGTTGGCAGAAGAAGAAATCTCCTTCTTATAACAAGGTGACCCAACAAAATATCAAGAAGCATTGTTCATATATAAATGAGTGATATATTTTTGGTAAAATTTCAAAAAAAAAAAAATCCTCAATCATTACTAAAATTACAAATACTTCCTAAACTATTTGGGTTGCAAATCGAACCCTCAACTGTAAAAAGGTTGCAAAAAGGACCCTCTTGATCACTTGACTACATTTTTGGGCGACTAGAGGGTCAAAATTACCAAAATACCCCCACCCACTTATTAATTTATATAAAAATGGTAAAATATCATAAATGTACAATACCCATAATATCTTGAAGGACCATATTGCAACTAACCAATAATTCAGGGGTTTGTTTGCAATTTTGCTTAATAATAATAAACAATATATGGAATAATAATAATAATAGTAGTAGTAGTAGTAGTAGTATTAATAATAATAATAATAAATTGCTTGATTGCAAGAAATGTGAATCACTTTTAATCCCTGCGAATTAAAAATAAGATTAATAATAATAACAATAAGAATAATAATAACTAATAATAATAGTAATAGTAGTGATAGTAGTAATAATAATAAAAATTTAAAATAATAACAAAATTAAATTGCTTGATTAGTTGCTTGATGGATCTATATACCTATAAATAATTTTTGCAAGCTCTTAAATTATTAAATAAATAAATAAATAAATTTAAAAAACGATGATAGTAAACATATATGTACATATACACGTATATATGAAAATATACGTGATAAAGAAGGGTTAAAGCAAGGGATTTGACCCCTCAATCAGATGAGATGCAGGTCAATTGGCGAAGAAGAAGTGACAAAGAAAATCAGCAAAAAACGATTGATGCAATAATGACTTAAGAAGGGTTGAAAGAAATAGGGCCGAAATCAGAGTCAACCTTAAGGTATGTCATCTTTTGCTAAGAAGTTTGATAATGTTGAGCTTGATATTGAAAATAACTTAGAAGGCAAAGATGAAGAAATGATTGATATTAATTTGCATAATGATGATTTGATTGATGATGAAATGAATGAGATTCAATTTGATTATATTAAAAAAACTGTTAGTTACAATATGACATTTATTTTACCACTGATATTTAAGGCAAAACCTGATCAATCTTCTAAGTTAAGTGGTGATGTTGAAGAACCAGATAGTGAGGAAGTGTCGAAAATTGTTGGTTCTAATCACTAGTCTAAACTTTCAGCACCTATTGAACAATCAAAGGTTATGTTACTGAAGAAAAAGGTTCAGTACCAATTAGAGGAAACTTTGGCAGGAAATGGCCCAACAAGAGCAATTTTGGAGAAACCAAACCATCATCACAGGTTAGCACTTAAGGCCATTTTACGTCAAAATCTGGTTAGAAGGAATTCTAATCTCCCGGGTGTTAGTTGATAATGGCTCAACCGTTAATGTAGTATCTACAAAGATAATGAAACTTCTAAATAAAACAAAAGATGATTTTGTGCCGACTGACTTGACTGTCAGCGGTTTTACTGGTTCAGTGGCTTAAACAAAAGGAGTTCTTTTGCTAGAAACAACGGTTGGAAGCAAGACATCTATGACAGTTTTATTTGTGGTAGAGACCGATGCAACTTATAATGCTTTACTCGGTCGAGATTGGATTCAACCCAATTATGCAATCCCTTCATCATTACATCAGTTTTTAATCTTTTGGAATAGAGATGAAGTAAAGATAGAGTGGGCAGACAAACAATTGTTTGTGGCAAGTGTCAATTCGGCTAAAGCACAATTGTATGAGGATGATGTCAGCCCTATTAAGCTGATTACAACTAAAAATCAAGGGAAGCCTTGGGAGGCAACATGGAAGAAAGAAATAACCCCAAGAGATGTTGATGAACTTTGTGGAGAATTTGAGCGACCGACTACAATTTTTGTTCAAAGGTTGGACGCTGTGATACCCTCTAATTTCAGAACACGGGTTGATCAAATCCGTGCACAAAACCAGGGGATATCAAAACAATTAAAGTATTTAAACAAGCACATATTACAAAATGAAATAAAAAATAAAAAAATACGCTGAAGAAAACTAATAAATAGTAAATTCATTAATAATTCTCCAATGGTTACAATTCGGGAATTCTGTAACTCAAGGACCCCTTAACCAAAAGTTACTATCCAAAATTTCAGAAGCAAATAATAATGTCAAATGAAATAATAATAATATCTTACTTTTAAATAAACTGAAAGAATGGATAAGTCCTCCAGTTGCGGATCCTCAACCTTGAAACTTGAACTTTTAATAATCTGAAAAATAAATTGCAGGTTAAACCCTACGAGCAAGCTCTCTCTACCAAGCCTCTGAAAAATAATAAATAGATCATCTCTACCAAAACCATCCCTAATAAAGCTTAAACTTTAATATACAATGTTACAAATATATAAATACTTATATATATAATACAATAATCCTATCTATTAATAGGTTCATTAAATTGACAAAATCATTCACCAATGATTAATTATTAATCATACCTAAACCCATCCCCCATTTATAATTTCTTTTTTTAAAAAAACTCCTCTAACCTTAATTCCACCCTACACAGTAATTTAATAAAATAACAAATTTTAAATTAAAAGAATACCACATTTAATCCAAAACCAAATAATAATCTCAATTATCTTTATCACATTGCTAATGTCTATACTTTGACATTTAGTCCATTTCTCTACCAATATAATTTTACTAATATAATAAAATAATAACTGACATTTAGGTACTAGATTATTCTAATAAGAATATCCAATCCTAATCAACTTATACGCACAATATCTATAGATAAATTTTAAATCATCTAACACATAACAATTTAATTATGCATTGACAATTCAATCAGGCCATTATAAATATATTTATTTATTTATTAGCAATCCAACCATGCCTCCTTAAGCATATTTACTTATAAAATTAATTAACAATTCAACCATGCTTCACATATATGAAATTATTCATAACTAATAAAACAATATATTCAAGCCTTTCACAACTCATCCATGCCTACAATTCAACAATGTACTAACTTTAAACTTAACTATAAGCCTAATCATACAATGTACTAACCCTAAACTTAACTATAAGCTTAATCATACATAGACTTCACATGCAAATTATAAGCATGTCCATAATTTAATAACCACTCTATTACGATTTTAAATCAACCATACCATCTACAAATCAAGATATACCAAATAAAATTTATAATATTTAATAATCATAAATGATCTAAATATACACATATATTTTATAATATATATGTATGTATAATACATTCCATAATAATTGTTGATTATTTAAATCAAATATATACATATATATCAATAAATATATATATATACAATCTTCCATACTTATCATAAATTAATTAAACCATATACCTGTATATATATAAACAATTGTATATATATATATATATATACACACACACACACACACACCGTATACCTCCTTCTATAATAACTTATTAACTAATTGTTTTATGTAAATAAATGCTACTAAATATTTTAGTAACACTTAACGGCTATCCAAAACCCAAAGAATATGTCCTCTAGTGGCTGATTTCAACACTCACAGACTTAAAATTAAATCTGTAAATGTACCGGACCCCACAGGACCTTACCAGGACATCAAACACCCCCGCACGCGCTCCCACGCGCCGCCACAAGCTCCTCCACTTGCTGCACGTGCCCCCACGTGCAAAGACACAATGGCAGGCACATCCACGCGCCTGATCCACTCTCGGCTCGTGTTGGCAGCTTCTAATTGGTTGCTGTTTGGTGCTCTAGTAAGCTGCGATGCTCTGGATCATCTCCCTTTCATCAACTAAATCAAACCATTAGATGCTGCATGTGTATTAACTTATAATGTGCCGCAATGCACTCAATCCTTTTAGTATTATTTTTAAACTTCAATGGCTCAGATTCACACACACACACTAAGCTATGATATACTGCCCACACGAAATCAAAACCCCTATTTGATGCGCCGATTTGTGTTAACCCTCCAGTGTAATGTTAAACAACTTTAATGTATATGTGTGTGTGTGTGTGTGTATATATATATATTTCCAAAATAATTCTAACACTATTCTAAAAAATATAAAATAAATCCAGAAAATTCTAGAAAAATCTCTAAAGCTTAATTTTATTAATTTTGGGCATAAATGAATATATATAATTATATTATGATCCATTTAATCTAATTAATCATGCTACGCAAAGTTAAAGCAAATTATAAAAATTTCAGAAATAAAGTTTAATTAACCTAACCTCACATACAATATTTAAATTATCAAAACAATTCATATATATATTCATATATTTAAATCTATAATTTTGTAAAGAATAAACATGCTCATCTAATCTGATTAATAATTTAATTTAATAAAATAAAATTATAATTTTGATAATCAAGGTGATAAACTTATGAGTTCTAAGGGGAGAAGTAGAGAAGAACTCGCCTGTTTCTTCCAAATCCGACGTCCTATTTCTCTGATCCGGCTTCCTCTTTGTCAGCCATTCTTCTTCTTTTTCTAACTCTCTTATTTTTCAAACGTAAAAATTTTTTAACCCTAAAGTCTTATGCGTATATTTATACACATTAAAAATCCAAATTCTTTTCCAATTATGACTGCCAAATAAAATAATAATAAAATAATAATCTTTAAATAAGAAATATCTATACACATATATATTATATAGTATATACATATTCCTTTCATATATATATATATAATTATAGAAAGATAATTATTGTAAATATCTTCATAATCATGGGTCTTTATTAACTAACCCAATAAAGTTTCATTCAAGCCCTAGACTACATCTATTGGTCCCACTCCTTTTAAGTCGAAACCAATTAACTTAAATAAATAAAATAATTAAATGAAACATATTAAAATAAATAATTCACAATAAAATCACACAAGCTTAAATACACACAAATAAAATAAACAATTCACTCATAGCATTCCACAAATCAAGCACCATATAAATTTAACAAATAAAATTACAAAATATAATTTAATTAAAACAAGACAATTTATCTATGCACTTAATTAAATAAAACAAATCATAATTTATCTATGAACTTAATTAAATAAAACAAATTATTTAAAAATAAAATAAAAGTAATTAATTTTAATTAATAAATCCTTTAAAATATTGGGGTATTACATTCTTCCCCCCTAATAAAAGGAATTCTGTTCTCGGAATTCACGAATCCATGAAATGAAACTCTGGTTATTTATCCCAAATTTTTATTTTCCGTTATCCAAATATTTGCCATGTTAGATATCTAATATATAAATATCTATAGTAATATGACCACCATTCATGTATAAATTGCTCAAACACCTAGTGGTGTAATATACGAACAGTCAATGGATTATATATATATATATATATATATATATATATATATATATATATATCACCATCATATGTCAAAACAATCCAGATATTAATGAACATAATACACTTGTATCTAATAAGTCATGTCTGCATCTATCTCGAATAGAAAACATACCCTCAATTCTTCTGAGGTGCCCATGCA
Organism: Cornus florida; assembly: GCF_030987335.1. Classification (NCBI taxonomy): domain Eukaryota; kingdom Viridiplantae; phylum Streptophyta; class Magnoliopsida; order Cornales; family Cornaceae; genus Cornus; species Cornus florida. The sequence continues at coordinate 22,403,316 of NW_026775574.1, forward strand.
TTACAAGGTGTGGCATTGTTGTGACGGCCCTGGTTTTTCAAGCCAGTGCATCCTGTGATGAACCGTAGTTTGACCCGATAGCGGATCTGAAATGCGGAAGCGAAAACAGAAAACAAGACTCTAAGAAGTCAAAGTGACCATCCATGAGGTCGTGGAACTCAATGAGAACTGATGCGGAAGCAAAAGACCAACAATATGACAAATAAGCCCCCACAGGCAAAATAGTCATTTTTGAAAATTGTGGACTTGGGTGCCACCGAGCACACCGCTGGAAGGATAATGAAAAACTAATCAAGATGGACTCAAGAATCGCATGATTCGGAGTCCGGATAAAGGAGAAACGGCATGACGAAGAAAAACGAGCACTTAAAGCAAAAAAGGTAAACTTGTAATTATTCAGGAAGATCCGAGTGCAACCAAGCATGCCGTTGGAAAGACAGCGAAAAATTAGTCAAGTTAAAAAAAAAGTTCACTCAATTTGGAGTCCAGAAGAGGGAGAAATAAGTATTTGAAGTTGTGACGTCACGGCGGCCCGACGAAGGCCATGGCGCGCCCGGTGCCCATGCCCGCGCCCAATGGCATGCACATGTTGATAGCAAGAAAAAAAAAAAATTGAGTGTCCAGAACTGAGGCTTGAAACGGAGGTCGAAACGAGTTTTTCTGAAAAAACACGAAGAAGAAACCCCCCCTAAAATTGAGTTTTCTATCCAACTATGTAGAAGGAAACGAAAAAAACTCACTGTAAAATTTCCAAAATGCCCCTAGATCAGAACTGGGCAAGAGGGCAAAAAGCTGCTACAGGATCTGAGATCGAAAATGGGTTACCAAACGAATTTTTCTGGAAAAACACAAAAAAGAAACCCCCCTCAAAATTGAGTTTTCTACGTGATTATTAAGAGAATTCAAAAAAACTCACTGTAAAGTGCCCAAAATACCCCTCCATGAAATCTGGTCATTAAGGCCAAAAAGTTGCTACAATTGAAAACTGGAAGCTGAAACTTCACGAGGGATTTTCGATGCCAAGATGATATTTTCTGAAAAAACACGAAGAAGAAACCCCCCCTAAAATCACATTTTCTAATCAATCAAATTGAAAGAAGAAAATAAAACTGATGTGAAAAGTCTAGAAAGCCCCTAGATCAGATTATGTAACAAAGTTTCAAAATGATTCCATGGGAGGCTCATTTCACCAAAGAAGAAGGTTTGCACAGAAACGACCATGCACGCAAACGTAACTTACCTATTAGGACGTGCTACAATGGTCCATGGCTTAAAAATACCACCGATGCAAAATCCGACCCCCCAACGGGCAAAAAGGCAAAAATAAACAAGAAAATGAAAATTTGAAAACTAAAATTAACAAATGATTTCAAACTACCGTTTGGCCCTTGGCCACACTTCATACATCATTAATGAGACCCTATGAAAGAATAAAAATGGAATTCCCATACCCGATGCAAGCATAGTGAAGCAATGACTCGGCATTTTCCAATATTTTCATAATATTTCATGAAATTAAAAGTTACATAGAATACAATATAAATGTCAATGGCCTCCGGCCTCATCTCATACATGTCAAATACATTGAAAAGAGTGTACTTATGTACACTTTATATATTTGGAATCAAAGAATACAAGTTTTGACATATGAGCTACTAATAGCATTTCATGTTAACATTTTCATGAAAATGATACTTCAAGTCTACGAAACTTCCATGGCATAGTGTGCATCCCAAATCAAGGTCCTTGTACCTGAAAAATGTCCCAACTACGTGGGTGAGTAACATAAAGTTACTCGTAAAAAATGAGCATGCATCGACCTAACATTTTACAATTATATCATCTTAAGGTGAAACATGTTAAAGAGGCTCATGCCACCTAACGTCTATGTCAAAGTGAGACTCAAGGATCATCCTAAGCTACTCATACAATTGAAATGAACTAAGGCATACAAGTATACATGCTCAAGTACACTAAACCGTATTAAAACATGATACACGACATTCAAGCACACATTCTCACAAGTATACTAAATCATGTTAAACATGATATGCAATATCTAGCATACATACACAAGTATAAGATATATGTATAGAGTACTCATAAATCAAGTATACAAACACAAGTATACTGAGCTAAACATATACGCACAAGATAAGTATACATGGCACAAGTATACAAAAATGAAATCCGCACACACAAGACAAACATACTAAGCGTAAATACACTAGATAGAGTTTAGATACACCAACAAGGATACAAGTTCAAGTATACAGTTTTAAGTATACTAAATGAGATCAAAATACATAGGCAAGCACCAATTCTCAAGTTACAAGTAATCCATGATTAACAACTTGAAATTGAATGCCAAATCAAAGTAGAAAGACTAGGACATGTGGTCACTAGACCAAGCAAGTGTTTCCGGGTAATTACGACCCACAAGGCACTACCTAGTGCGCACATGCATAAGTTATTCCGGACAATTATGACCCACAAGGTACTACCTAGTGCGCATTTATGACTTAGAAGACTTTTGTCTTCGTACTAGAGCTAAACCCTAGCCATCACGTGAAATATGTCCTTACAAGCTTTCCAAAATCAATAAGTCCAAAACTTATACAAAAATCAATAAGTTAGACCAAACTCAAACCAAATCCACTAATGCATAAAACCATATTCCATGCACAAATAAGGTTGAATCCACACAAACCATGTCCTAAAATTCAAGTTTAGATAATATATGACATGTCAAGCCTCCAATATGCAATTTATACACCAAAATAAGAATATTTTACAACAATTGAACCACATTACCACACTAAGCCACAAGTACTAAATAAGTCCCAATTTAGTAACTAGCTTCCAAGGTAAACAATTATAATATTCTAATAAGGTATACACCTACACAAGATATATCTTAACAAGTTATGCAAGTCAATGATATTCTATATCATGCTAAGTCCAATTACTATTTCAAGATGTCTCAAGTACTAATTCTACATCAAATTAGTAACATGCTCACAAGGTGATTAAATAGACTACATTTCAAGGGATTATCAACCTATTACTTCCAATATCAATTTAAGCGACCAACACACTTAAAATAAAATTAATTAAGCTCATTAATTAATTTTTCTCTAGATTTTCAAACATATCCAAATGTCCTCAATTTAATATATGTTAAAGAACTCACCAAGGCTTACTTAAATATCACATTACAAGATGGTTTCATGCTTGATACAACTATGTGAATTAATCTTTCACAAAAGATAAATATTAAATAAATTTTGCAATTCTTATTCAAATGCTCCAAATTTAATATATATTACATAACTCACCAAGACCTAATTTACTAGCATGCCACAATTTAATTCTAAACTATATACCATCATTAGAATTAAATCCTAGACAAAGAAAATAAATAAATAAATTCTAAAAACTTGAACAAGGCATGCTCACAAGTTGTATATGCTTATAAAATAATCAATATAACAATAATATAAACCTAAGACATCCCCTACATTAATTTGAGATGAAAATCTCAAAAGCCCACCGAAAAAAAAGTGCTCCGAATCTGACGATACCGAATGGTTTTGTTGGGGACAACACGATCTACATGAACCCACAAGAAGCCCCATCAAAATCACAACTTGACTTCAAACCCGAACTCAAAATTTGGCCAAAAACGAGTTCTAATGAGGGGGAAAGATGCGCGTGGTTAAGACAAATACAAAACACGAAGGCACTTCGACTTTTTAACAAAGGGAAGAAGGTTCAAATGAAAGAAGGGTGGCAGCCCCCTTGGGCTGCCATACCAGGCTTTGGTCGTGCATGGAGAGGGGAGAAGATGACTTTTTAATTTTAAGTCCCCCTATTTATAGAAAATCTCAAAAAGTGCTCCGAACAGGTCCAAAAAAGTAAAATTTTAGTAGACGTGCTCAAACGGCGAAACTTCATGAACGAAAAAGATTCAAAATGAGAAAATATGAACAACGAAAGAAATGGTGTCAAAAACTGAGTTCCGAGCAGAGAGATATGCCCCGAACAAGTTCGGCGGCAACTAGGGCCAGAAACTTTGAAACTAGAGAAAAACGACCAGAAGGAAATTCCATGAGTACACGACTCGACGAAAAGTGAAAATGAATCTCGTACGAAGATTCAGGATCAAAATGAGGCAATTTTGTAATAACTTTCATTAATTGCACAATGGCCCCTCCAAAAAGTGAAAACTGCACTAATGGCCCAGAATGAATATATCTCCCAAAAATATTTTCTTAAAAACCCCCGAAATAAAATATCTTCAAAAGATATTTATGAAAAACACCCCAAGAAAAGAAAATAATTCCAAAGAACTTTGCATCCATGCCCCTATGGATACTGGGAGTAACCACAGTACTTTCTTGGAAAAGTAAAGAAACGTATTTCGTGGAAATCACTTAGAATGAAGATACGTGAAGTCAAAAACCAACTCTGAATACAAAGAGTGAGGTTACGCCAACAAAGTGATAAACGAGGAAAAGACAAAATAGGGAAAAGGACAAAACAGGGAAAAGGACGAAAAGTGAATAGTGTCGAAAAACGAAAAATGTAGAAATGAATCGGTCCTCAAAGGAAGTCGTCAATCCAAAGGAAAGAGTCTCAGAAACCATTTCCGAGCACTCGAGATGACACTAAGCGACGAGAAACTGAACTCAGAAAAGAAATTTCAACGAAAAAAAATTCATCCGTAAAATTCTGAGGAAAAAGAAAAGGAAGAAAATGACCGAGTCATTATAATTGTACACCATGCCCTGATGCAACTGCTGTATAGGCTGCCTCTGCGGTGGCGGTGGTGCTGGTAAGGCTGGAAATGTTTGAGCCTGCACACGTGGAATCTATGGAGTAGGTAATGGTTGCTACTGTCCCTGTTGCCCATGCTGTTTCTGAGCCAACCCAGGACATCGTTTGGCTGAATGCCCATAATCTCCATATTTATAACAATGACCCCTAAATATATTTGACAGCACATCCTGGTGATTACCATGTAGTTATCCCTGTCCAGTCTGAGGTGCTCCCTTCTGCTTAATAGGAACTCTATCTCTCTGAACTTCTGAATTACCCTTGTGCTTCTTCCAAGGTTGGTGGCCCTGGAATCTGCCCTTGTCATTCTATCATTTCACACTATCATTCCATTTCTCTGGCTTATTAGCAGAGTTTTTGCCACCCCGCTTCTCGCCCCTAGTTTATCTGAAATCCACATTCAGCTAATAAAGCTGCAAAGCTGCGTCCACCACATGAACATAAGTAGTATAGGTTGGACTACCTGTAATAGATCGCTTAATAGACCACATCAATCCCTTAACAAAACTAGTACATTTCTTCTCCTCTGTACCCACCTCCTCAGGAGCAAAAGTGATAAGCGTGTAAACTATTCCTCATACTCTACTACAGACATGTTCTTCTGCTCTAAGTTAAGGAACTCCGTCTTCACAATGGTCCTGATCGCATATGAAAAGTACTTTTCATCGAAGCAAACACTAAACTGATCATAGGTTAATGAAATCATCTCCTCTACGAAAGTAACTAACTCCCACCACTAGAGTGCATTCCCGACAAGCTTGAAGGTAACAAACATTTGCTTCTGAACTTCCGTGCACTGAACTATGCGAAGATGTTACTCAATGTCCTTCTTCCACTAGTGAGCTACTTTCGGATCGATGGAACCTAAGAATTTAGGTAGGCTCCCCTTTGTAAAAGAACTCTTAGCCTTCTTCCAAGGATCTGTTTGAACCACTGGTGCTGGTATATGTGCCTGTTGAACCTGTGGATCATTCCAAAGTGCAGCTGCTATACCTGCTTCTATAGCCCGAGTAATGAGGTCATTTATATGAGGAGGATACTCTGGATCCCTAACCCGATTGTAGCCCTGATTCTGAGAATCCTGAGTCTGCTGTACTTCCTCCTACTCGATGTGCAACTGACCATCCTTCTTCTGAAACTTAGGTAGTTGTTGCTCTTTCGCAACTCGTTGACGTTGTAGGAGATATTGCTGCCTACGTGCCGTTCTCCTTTGCTGCCTATTTCCTTGCATGTCTCGTCTTCTTCTAGCGTTAACCATTCTATTAACAAAGAAAGATAAACATTAGAACGATTATAACGGACCGTAAAGGAATACAATGAATCCTAACCTTAAGCACTACATAAAAGAATACACAACGCAAAATTCACACAACGAAAGACTCCCCAGGGACACTTGAACCTGGAGTGCTCTGATACCAACTGTGATACCCCATAATTTCGGAACACGGGTTGATCAATTCCGTGCACAAAACCAGGGGATATCAAAATAATTAAAGTATTTAAACAAGCACAGATTACAAAATGAAATAAAGAATAAAATAATACGCTGAAGAAAACTAATAAATAGTAAATCCATTAATAACTCTCTCCAACGGTTACAATTCGGGAATCCCGTAACTCAAAGACAGTGACGGTCCTGGTTTTTAGGCCAGCGCGTCCTGTGATGAACCGAACGTAGATCCGATGACGAATCCAGAATACGGAAGCAAGAAATAAGACAACGGTCTCCCAAGGCACAACACACCTCTAAAACACTTTGATAACCTTCCATGAGGTCGTGGAACTCAATGAGAACTGACGCGGAAATAAAAGATTAAAAATATAACAAATAAGCCCCTAGGGGCAAAATAGTCATTTTATATGGAAATGACGTCCTTTGAATGTATATTATTCCCGAGACACATCCATGACTTCCCGTGAAATCATGGAACTCAAAAGAAAGTAGTGGAAGCGAATTACAAGAAAACCGGACAAAAATAGGCCCAAGGGCAAAATGGTCATTTATGAAAATATAGATTCGGGTACTACCGAGTACACCACTAGAAATACAATAAAAAACTAATCAAGATGGACTTAAGAATCGCATGATTCGGAGTCTGGACGAAGGAGAAACGGCAAAATAAAGAAAAACAGACATACAAAGCAAAAAGGGTAAACTGGTAATTATTCAGAATGATCTAGGTGTAATCGAGCACACCTTGGATAGATGATGAAAAATTAGTCAAGTTCAATTTTTTTTTTTACTCGATTTGGAGTTCGGACGAGGGAGAAAGGTCAAAAACAAAAAGAGGGTCATGACAGCTACAGTGCTGCCGACCCACTACTGCTGCAACTGAGAGTAAAAACGGGCATCTAAATGGACTTTTTTAGAAAAACTCAAAGAAGAAACTCCCCATAAAATTAAGTTTTCTACCCAGTTACATGGACAGAAACAAAAAAAAAAAATACATTTTAAAATGCCCAGAATGCCCCCAAGAAAATCAAGTCAAGAGGGTAAAAATCCTTCCGAGCTGCTGCCCAAGGAAAGGAAATGGGGCTTCGAGAGGTTTTTAAATTGCTTAAATTAAAAATGCAATCTTAAAATACACCCACAAGACCCCCGAAAGTTTCGGATCGGTTGACACATTTTTCAAAAAAAAGTCGATGAATAGTAACAAGTACTAAAATATCAAGTTTTAAAGAAAATGACATAAACCAGAAAAATGAACTTGGCGCGGAATTTCCGGGACTAAGACGACATTTTCTAGAAAAATATGAAGAAGAAACCTCCTCAAAATTGAGTTTTCTACCCGGCAACGTGGACGGAAAAAAAAAGAAGAAAAAAACACATTATGAAATACCTGAAATGCCCCTGGATCAAAAAAGGGTAAAAACTCAAAAAAATGCCACTTTGAGTTTTTATTTCATTAAGAATGGTATTGTGTGCCAAAGTGAACATGCAAGCATACGTAATATGATAAAGTAGAAGTACTATAATGGCCTACCGCCTCATGGCATGTTGTATGTAAAATATGACCCTTCAATATATGAAATGTTCTAACTTCCATAAGCAACAATGAAGTTAAAAATTAGCATACATATCACATAAGTGTCTTTGACCCTTGGCCTCATAACATACAAGTCAAATACATTGCATAGAGGGTACATATATAAACATTACATAAATGGAATCAAATATACATATTTTGACAAATAAGGCTACAAGTGGCATTTCAAGCCAACTTTTACAAGAATTAAAACCTTCAAGTCTACAATCATCCAAGCAATGACGAACATCACGAAAAAAGTCTTCGTACTTGAACAAAACCCCCAGTAACTTCAGGGTGAGTAAACAAGTTTACTCGTAGGGAATGAGCAGGCATAGACTCGATTTCTTCACAGATTTTTACATTAATTTGAAACAATTCAAAATGATCATGCCACCTAACGTCTATGTCAAAGTGAGATTCAGGGATCATCCTAAGCTACTCATGTAATTAAAATGATCTACCTCATATAAGTATACATGCTTCAGTATACTAAACAATGTCAAAACATGTTATATGACATTCAAGCATACATTTTCAAGTATACTAAACCATATTAAAATAAGTTATGTAACGTCCAAGCATATCTACTCAAGTATACATTTAATATAGAAAACTCATAAATCAAGTACACAAACACAAGTATACTAAACTATGATACCCCATAATTTCGAAACACGGGTTGATCAAGTCCGTGCACAAAACTAGGGGATATCAAAACAATTAAAGTATTTAAATAAGCACATAGTACAAAATGAAATAAAAGAATAAATAATACGCTGAAGAAAAACTAAAAAATAAAAATTTCCATTAATAACTCGCCAATGGTTACAACTAGGGAATCCCGTAACTCAAGGACCCCTTAACCAAAATCCACTATCCACAAGTCCATTAATAATTACTAAAGTAATAATATCCTACTTTGAAATAAAATAGAAAGAATAGATAAGTCCTCCAGCTGCGAATCCTCAACCTTGAGACTTGAATTTCTAATAACCTGAAAAATAAATCGTGAGTTAAACCCTACGAGCAAGCTCTCTCTACCAGGCCTTTGAAAACCAATAAGCAAATCATCTTTCACCAAAACCAATCCTATTAAAGTTTTTATCTTTAATAAACAATGATACACATATGTATAAATAATTATATATAATACACTAATCATATCCATTAATAAGTTCATTAAATTTAAAACCATTAAACAATAATTAAATTAATAATCATTCATATACCAAATCACAATTTCTTTTAAAAAGAAATTCCTTTAACCTTAATTCAATCATAAACAATTATTAAACCATTAAATAATAAAATATAATTAAAGGAAAAATATATTTAATCCAATCCCTAATAATAATTGTAATTATTTAAATCACATATCCTAAATTCAAGTTTTGACAAATCATTCATGTCTGCACCAATATTATTTTATTAATATAAAATAATATACTAACCTTTAAATACTAGATTATTCTAATATAAGAATATTTAATCCTAATCCAACTTACACATTCAATAACCATAGATGAATTTTTAATCGTCTAATACATAGCAATTTAACTATGCTTTGGCAAATAAACCATGCCATTATAAATATATCTATTTATACATTGGCAATTCAACCATGGCTGTACAAGTATATTTATTTACACATTTGGCAAATCAACCATGCCATTATAAATATATTTATTTATACATTGGCAACTCAATCATGCCTCCTTTAAGTATATATATTTATACTTTTAAATTAACAATTCAACCATGTTTTCTGTGTATGTATTTTATTCATACAAATACTTAAGCAAAATACTTACGCCTATGACAATTCATCCATGCCTACAATTCAACTATGTATCAACTTTAAACTTAAAAATAAATTAATTTACACACAACCATTTCATGCATATTATGTGCATAAGATTAATTTAATAACCAGCCTAATATAGTATATCAAATAAGAATAATAATTTAATTATCTTAAATGATATATACGTATACCTATATATTATATAATATATATATATGTATAATACCTTCAATAATAATTCTTGATTATTTAAAATCATATATATATATACATTAATGAATATATATATATACATATAGTTCCTTCCATCGTACACATAAATTAATTAAATCATATATACACATATATAATTAAGTATATATATAACTCATTCCATTACCAAACTATTAATTAATGACATTTACGCAAATTAAATGTCACTAAATATCGCCACAAATGGTTTCCTATAAATACTCCATATCAGTTTAAATAATTTTCCAACACCATTTCACTAAAATGTAAATATCTCTTAGTATAATAGGAATCTGATAATGAAATTGGTACAATTGGAAAGAGGATGCAAAATCCTTGAATTTGAGCTCAAGAATGACCCAATTTCGATTTAAGATGACTAAGTTATGACTGTTTTAATTTTATGTCACAAACAGGCAAAATAATTGGCTGAGCTCAAACGCTACTGTGAGCGTGCCCACACTGGATTAGAGCACTTGAGCTCACACAAATGCACCCACACCTGATTAGCTCACTTGAGCTCACATGTATGCACCCACACCAGATCAATCTTATGTTGACCAAACCTAATCCATGGTTCAAATTCAAACATGCACTATACTATCATGCATTGTGATGCACCAGATTAATCCTCTTAAGATTAAACAATTGAATGGCCAAATCACCATGTGCACCCTCTTCTTATACGCACGCCCACACCGAATCCAAAGCCCTTGGAATCCGCCGACGAACAGAAGCCTCTTAACAGTTTAATAGTTTATATATATATATATATATATATATTATTATTTTTGCCCAGAAATTAAATAAAACAACTCTAAAAAAATACATCAGAAAATCTATAATAATTCTAGAAAATCCTATAAAATTCCAGAAAATATAAAAACCCTAATTAATCCTCTTGGGTCATAATTCCACTTATACATTGATTTTAAAATATATATATAACGCCTGAAGGCTTCGAAACGAACCCGACGCTTCAAGCTTTGATTGTCTCTTCCAAACCAAACGTCCTTCTCAGATTCGGTCTCCTCCTTGTCAGTCCTTCTTCTTCCTCTCTCTCTCTATCTCCCTTATTTTTCTAATGCGTAAACTTTTAATCCTAAAGCCTTATGTGTATATTTATACACATTAAAATCCAAATCCTATTCCAACTAGGATTATAAATTAAAATAATAATCTTTAAATAATTTATATCTATAAACATATATTATATTACATATATATATATATATCTTCCATAATTAACCCATTGGTTAATTAAATCATATATACCTATATATATCAATATATATATCTTTCCATAACAATTATTAATTAATTATATTTATATATAATTATATATATATATATATATAATTAATACAAAAATGATCATTTAAATAATTAAAAAACCATGAGCCTTTATTAATTAACCCAATAAGGCTTCATACAAGCCTTAGACCACATCTTTTGGTCCAACTTCCCTTAAGCTCAAATACAATTAATTTAAATAAACCAATAATTAAATAAACACTTAAATAAAAAAAAAAACTAAAAACTAATTACATTAAGCACATAAACAAAATAATAAATTACAACTAAATCACACCATACCAATAAAATCAATACGCCAACAATTCAATCAATAATTAAGCACACACACACAACAATCATCATATCAATAATTCACGAAATATAAATAAAATAAAACAATTAATTTAAGCACTGAATAAAATAAATCAATTAAAAATTAAAATAAACGCAATTAATTCAAATTAAATCAAATAAATCATTTAAAAATAAAATAAAAGTAATTAATTCCAATTAATAAATCCTTTAAAATATCGGGGTATTGCATCCTTCCCCCTTAACAAAAGGAATTCCGTACTCGGAATTCACGAATCCATGAAATGAAAACTTTGATTATTTAATTTCAAATTTCATTATTCCTTTTATCCGTGTAGAAATTAACCCATCTACACATATTCATAATTAGCAGACACATCTCGTAATTAGCTAATTCCATATTTATATAATTGATAAATATAAGTACACACTAAAGACTCTCACTGGACTAAAGCAGTCTCAACCGGATAGTGGGTATCACATGTAAAACTCACACAAAGGTGGTCACGAGTCCTCCTTCTACCAGGGCCCACACATCCTTAAATCCAGCTACCCATCTCAATCGGCAATATACGCCCCCATCCTAACCACTGATCCTGAGACTCAAGCTCATATCGTGGTACACACACACATATATATATATAATCCATTATATACAAACATAAAAGTAAACTATCCAACCATATTATTTCAATGGCATGCCATCCAACTATTCCGTTGACCTGATATGAATAAGTAGGGCTTAACTCTATGGTTAATCCATTCCCTTATAAATATATAGGTAGGACTTACCTTCTTTGGTTAATTCGTCCCTGAAATGCCACTGTCCCATATTGGTGCATTAAACCATACAATCCATAAATAAATAGGTAGGACTTAACTCTTTCGTTAATCCGTCCCTACAATACCTCTATATTATTTTAATGGTGTATAAATCCATAAAACCCATACTTCATGCAATATATATAATTATACTTCAAATAATCCAGAAGTAATTATAATTAAAATCTGATAAATACATGATTATATTATATGCCAATACATGATTAAAATCACATAAATAAACATTGAAATTGCTAGAATAATATTAAACAAATAAATCCTTCATTCACAACATGTAAGTTAATTAAAATTCTATATGGTTCAAGTCCTTAGCATATTAATGTATATTATGCATTCTGAGATTTTAATCAATCTATTTCAATTATTTAATTCACCTAATTTGATCTAAACAATCTTGGAACATCCCAATCCTCAAAACAGAACTAAAAAACTCATTCTGCAACTACATTCATCCTCCCTGAACAATACTGAGTGTAGAAGTAATAACTTCCTACAATTCAGTTATCTACTCTATCCCACACCTACGTTTACTATGTGAACGTAGACTATCGACTTTTGTAGTCTATGTCATTCAATCAGTTTCCACAATAAATATTGTCTACCTACGTACTGATTTAGCATATAATTCTAGCGCATATGCTCCTTCTTCCTCAACTACCTTCCAAATCGGTAGCTTACCATTTTCTGATAAGACTAAACGATTAAACGTTAGGACACACTAATGGACTGAACATATAATACAATGAATCCTAAATTAAGCTCTAAGTAAAAGAGTATACAACACGGAAATCACACAACGAAATACACCCTAGGGACACTTGAACCTGGAGTGCTCTGATACCAACTGTGATACCCCCTAATTTCGAAACACGGGTTGATCAAGTCTGCGCACAAAACTAAGGGATATCAAAACAATTAAAGTATTTAAACAAGCACAGAGTACAAAATGAAATGAAAGAATAAATAATACGCTGAAGAAAAACTATTAAATAAAAATTTCCATTAATAACTCGCCAATGGTTATAACTATGGAATCCCGTAACTCAAGGACTCCTTAACCAAAATCCACTGTCCACAAGTCCATTAATAATTACTGAAGTAATAATATCCTACTTTGAAATAAAATAGAAAGACTAGATATGTCCTCCAGCTGCGGATCCTCAACCCTGAGACTTGAACTTCTAATAACCTGAAAAATAAATCATGGGTTAAACCCTGCGAGCAAGTTCTCTCTACCAGGCCTCTGAAAACCAATAAGAAAATCATCTTTCACCAAAACCAATCCTATTAAAGTTTTTATCTTTAATAAACAATGATACACATATGTATAAATAATTATATATAATATACTAATCATATCCATTTATAGGTTCATTAAATTTAAAACCATTAAATAATGATTAAATTAATAATCATTCCTAGACCAAATCACAATTCTTTTAAAGAGAAATTCCTTTAACTTTAATTCAATCATAAACAATTATTAAACCATTAAATAATAAAATATAATTAAAGGAAAAATATATTTAATCCAATCCCATTATTTAAATCACATATCTATAATCAAGTTTTGACAAATCATTCATGTTTGCACCAATATTATTTTATTAATATAAAATAATGTACTAACCTTTAAATACTAGATTATTATAATATAAGAATATTTAATCCTAATCCAACTTACACATTCAATAATCATAGATGAAATTTTAATCATCTAATACATAGCAATTTAACTATGCTTTGGCAAATAAACCATACCATTATAAATATATTTATTTATACATTGGCAATTCAACCATGCTTGTACAAGTATATTTATTTACACATTTGGCAAATCAACCATGCCAATATAAATATATTTATTTATACATTGACAACTCAACCATGCATCCTTTAAGTATATATATTTATACGTTTAAATTAACAACTCAACCATGCTTTCTGTGTATGTATTTTATTCATACAAATACTTAGGCAAAATACTTACGCCTATGACAACTCATCCATGCCTACAATTCAACTATGTATCAACTTTAAACTTAAAAATAAATTAATTCACACATAACCATTTCATGCATATTATATGCATAAGATTAATTTAATAACCAGCCTAATATAATATATCAAGTAAGAATAATAATTTAATTATCTTAAATGATATATATATATACCTATATATTATATAATATATATATGTATAATACCTTCAATAATAATCCTTGATTATTTAAAATCATATATACATATACATTAATGAATATATATATATACATATAGTTCCTTCCATCATACACATAAATTAATTAATTCATATATACACATATATAATTAAGTATATATATAACTCCTTCCATCACCAAACTATTAATTAATGACATTTACGCAAATTAAACGTCACTAAATATCATCACAAATGGTTTCCCATAAATACTCCATATCAGTTTAAATAAATTTCCAACACCATTTCACTAAAATATAAGTATCTCTTAGTATGATAGGAATATGATAATGAAATTGGTACCATTGGAAAGAGGACGAAAAATCCTTGAATTTGAGCTTAAGAATGACCCAATTTCGATTTAAGATGACTAAGTTATGACTGTTTTAATTTTATGTCACAAATAGGCAAAATAATTGGTTGAGCTCAAACGCTACTGTGAGCGCGCCCACACTGGATTAGCGCACTTGAGCTCACACAAATGCACCCACACCAGATTAGCTCACTTGAGCTAACATGTATGCACCCACACCAGATCAATCTTCTGTCGACCAAACCTAATCCATGGTTCAAATTCGAACATGCACCATACTATCATGCATCGTGATGCATTAGATCAATCCTCTTAAGATTAAATAATTGAATGTCCAGATCACCATGTGCACCCTCTTCCTATACGCACGCCCACACCGAATCCAAAGCCCTTGGAATGCGCCGACGAACAGAAGCCTCTTAACAGTTTAATAGTTTATATATATATATATATATATATTTTGCCCAGAAATTAAATAAAACAACTTTAAAAAAATACATCGAAAAATCTACAAGAATTCTAGAAAATCCCATAAAATTCTAGAAAATATAAAAACCCTAATTAATCCTCTTGGATCATAATTCCACTTATACATTGATTTTAAAATATATATACAATACCTATATATACAAATAAAATCTAATAATTCAAACTAAAAATTTATAATAATTCCTACTTTTAAATAATCCTATCTAAACATGATTTAATCAAATAAATTAACTTAATGCTTTTGAATAATTCGTTCTAACTATGATTTAAATTAATAATTTAATTAAAACCTTGATACTCAAGGTGAAATCCTTATGGGTTATAAGAGGAAAGATAGAGAAGAACACGCCTGAAGGTTTTGAAACGAAACCGACGCTTCAAGCTTTGATTGTCTCTTCCAAACCAAACGTCCTTCTCAGATCCGGTCACCTCCTTGTCAGCCCTTCTTCTTCCTCTTTCTCTCTGTCTCCCTTATTTTTTTAACGTGTAAACTTTTAATCCTAAAGCCTTATGTGTATATTTATACACATTAAAATCCAAATCATATTCTAACTAGGACTATGAATTAAAATAATAATCTTTAAATAATTTATATCTATAAACATATATTATATTACATATATATATATATACCTTCCATAATTAACCCATTGGTTAATTAAATCATATATACCTAAATATATCAATAAATATATATATCTATATATATATCTTTTCATAACAATTATTAATTAGTTATATTTATATATAATTATATATATATATATATATATATATATAATTAATACAAAAATGATCATTTAAATAATTAAATAATCATGGGCCTTTATTGTGACGGTCCTGGTTTTTCAAGCCAGTGCATCCTGTGATGAACCGTAATTTGACCCGATAACGGATCCAAAATACTAAAGCGAAAACCAAAAACAAGACTCTAAGAAATCAAAGTGACCTTCCATGAGGTGGTGGAACTCAATGAGAACTGATGCGGAAGCAAATGACCAAAAATATGACAAGTAAGTCCCTAGGGGCAAAATAGTCACTTCTGAAAACTGTGGACTCGGGTGCCACCGAACACACCGCTAGAAGGACAATGAAAAATTAATCAAGTTGGGCTCAAGAATCACTTGATTCGGAGTCCGAATGAAGAAAAGATGAAAGTCCAAAGTTTCATAAAAATCAAACTTTTGGATTTGAAATCAATGCGGCAAGGGTACTTTACAAGGGGTAAAATGGTCTTTTCATATATAATTTGATGCAACTGTGCATACCGCTATATAGACCAGCAAAAACTAATAAACTTAGACTCAAAAATCACTTGATTTAGAGTCCGGATGATGAAGATATGAAACCTCAAAGTTTCAAAAAAATCAACTTATTTTCCGGGTAAGAAATCAGGGCAGGAATAGTGTTTTTACAGCAAACAACATTTGATTTTATTCTCAGAACTGAGGTTAAAAACGGACCCTTAAATGAGTTTTTCTAGAAAAACACGAAGAAGAAACCCCCCTTAAAATCACGTTTTCTACCCGGCCACGAGGAAGGAAACAAAAAAACTACACTGTAAAATCCCTAAAATGCCCCATAAATCATCATAGATTAAGAAAGTCCAAAAAGCTGCTGCAAGATTTGTTTTCAGAATTTGCCCGCAACTGAGAGCAAAAACGGGCTAGAAGATGAATTTTTCTGGAAAAATACGAAAAAGAAACCCCTCCGAAATCAAATTTTCTACCCGGTTTCGCAAGAGAAAATGAAAAAAACTTACTGTAAAATGCCCAAAATGCCCCTCCATGAAATCTGGTAGTGAGGGTGAAAAAACTGCTACATTGCAAAACTGAAAACTGAACTTTGCGAGGGATTTCCGGTACCAAGATGACATTTTTTGAAAAAACACGAAGAAAAAACCCCCCCTAAAATCACCTTTTCTAAGTGACCATGTTGAAAGAAGAATATGAAACTGAAGTGACAAGTCTAGAAAGCCCCTAGATCAGATTATGCAACAAAGTTTCAAAATGAGTCCATAGGAAGCTCATTTCACCAAAGAAGAAGGTTTGCCTAGAAACAACCATGCACGCAAACGTAACTTATCTATTAGGACGTGCTACAATGGTCCATGGCTTAAAAATACCACCGATGCAAAATCCGACCCCCCAACGGGCAAAAAGGCAAAAATGAACAAGAAAAGGGAAATTTGAAAACCAAAATTAACAAATGATTTCAAATTACCATTTGGCCCTTGTCCACACTTCAAGCATGATTTATAAGACCCTATGAAAGAATAAAAATGGAATTCCCACACCCGATGCAAGCATAGTGAAGCAATGACTCGGCATTTTTCAATATTTTCATAATATTTCATATATAGGATACAAATTAGATGTCATTGGCCTATGGCCTCATCTCATACATGTCAAATACATTTTAAAGAGTGTACTTATGTACACATTACAAAAATAGAATCAAATTTACACATTTTGATATATAAAGCTATAAATGGCGTTTCAAGCCAACATTTACAAGAAATGAGAACTTCAAGTCTACAAGTCATCCAAGCATGATGTGAATCCCGAATCTTGATCCCGGTACTTGAAAAATGTCCCCACTACGTGGGTGCGTAACATAAAGCTACTCGTAGGAGATGAGCATGCATCGACCTAGCATTTTACAATTCTATCACCTTAAGGTGAAACATGTTAAAGGGGCTCGTGCCACCTAACGTTTATGTCAAAGTGAGACTCAGGGATCATCCTAAGCTACTCATGCAATTGAAATGAATTACGGCATACAAGTATACATGCTCAAGTACACTAAACTGTATTAAAACATGATATACGACATTCAAGTACACATGCTCACAAGTATACTAAATCATGTTAAACGGGATAAGCAATATCTAGCATACATACACAAGTATGAGATATATGTATAGAGTACTCATAAATCAAGTATACAAACACTAGTATACTAAGCTAAACACATACGCACAAGACAAGTATGCATGGCACAAGTATACAAAAATGAAATCCGCATACACAAGACAAAGATACTAAATGTAAATACGCTAGATAAAGTTTAGATACACCAACAAGGATACAAGTTCAAGTATACAGTTTCAAGTATACTAAATAAGATCAAAATACATAGGCAAGCACCAATTCTTAAGTTACAAGTAATCCATGATTAACAACTTGAAATTGAATGCCAAATCAAAGTAGAAAGATTAGGACATGTGGTCACTAGACCAAGCAAGTGTTTCCGGGTAATTACGACCCACAAGGCACTACCTAGTGCGCACATGCATAAGTTATTTTGGCAATTACGACCCACAAGATACTTCCTAGTGTGCACTTATGACTTAGAAGACTCTTGTCTCCGTACTAAAGCCAAACCTTAGCCATCAAGTGAATATATCCTTACAAACTTTCCAAAATCAATAAGTCCAAAACTTATACAAAAATCAATAAGTTAGACCAAATTTATACCAAATCCACTAATGCATAAAACCATCTTCCATGCACAACTAAGGTTGAATCCACACAAACCATGTTCTAGAATTCAAGTCTAGATAGCATATGACATGTCAGGCTTCCAATATGCAATTTATACACCAAAACAAGAATATTTTACAATAATTGAACCACATTGCCACACTAAGCCACAAGTACTAAATAAGTCCCAATTTAGTAACTAGCTTCCAAGGTAAACAATTGTAATATTCTAACAAGTTATACACCTACACAAGATATATCTAAACAAACTATGCAAGTCAATGATATTCTATATCATGCTAAGTCCAATTACCATTTCAAGATGTCTCAAGTACTAATTCTACATCAAATTAGTAACATGCTTACATGGTGATTAAACAGACTACATTTTAAGGGAATATCAACCTATTGCCTCTAATATCAATTTAAGTGATCAACACACTTAAAATAAAATTAATTAAGCTCATTAATTAATTTTTTTTTTAGATTTTCAAACATATTCAAATGTCCTCAATTTAATATATGTTAAAAAACTCACCAAGGCCTGCTTTAACTATGTAATTTAATCTTTCACAAAAAATAAATATTAAATAAGTTTTACAATTCTTACTCAAATGCTCCAAATTTAATATATGTTACACAACTCGATCTCAAATCAATCTTCGAAAAGCATGTCGCTCCCTTCAATTGATCAAACAAATCATCAATCCTAAGCAAAGGATACCTGTTCTTGATCGTAGCGTGATTCAACTTGCGATAATCGATGCAAAGTCTCAGAGACCCATCATTCTTCTTCCCAAAAAGAACTGGTGCTCCCCATGGTAAAACACTAGGATTAATAAAGCCCTTAGCTTTCAAATCATCTAACTGATCCTTCAGCTCATCAAGCTCTTCCGGTGCCATACGGTACGGTGGCATAGAGATGGGTGTTGTACCGGAAATGACATCAATGGCAAAAATAACTTCCCTTAAAGGTGGTAACTCTGTCAGTTCCTCTGGAAAGACATCAACAAAATCCTCAACAACTGCTAGAAGAAAACGGCCCAAACTGTTATCCTTGCCAAGTAGCCAAGTAGGATCTGTGGCGACTCCAGTCACCAATGCTGAAAACCTTCGCCGAATGCGAATCGCTCCGATCTCCCACAAAATGGAAACAATCTCCCTTGGGAGTGCAAACGGACACCCTCCCGCGGAATTAATCGATCGTAACCCGAAAGAAAGACAACCAATCTATCCCGAAAATAACGTCAAAGCCTGTCATGTCGAGAACAACGAAATTGAACTCTAACGTCCGCCCAGCTATCTCAATAGCATAACCCTAACAAATATGATCCAAAGACACTGGACCCCCAACTGGAGTGTCAACTGTGATAACCCTGGATTTTTTAACCCAGTGTGTCCTGTGATGACCCGAAATGGATCCAAAAATGCGGAAGCAAGAAACAAGACAACAGTCTTCCAAGGCGCAACACACTATAGAGCACACTGCTGGAAAGACAACAAAAAAGCTAATCAAGATAGACTCAAGAATCGCATGATTCGGAGTCCGGACGAAGGAGAAACGGCAAGATGAAGAAAAATGAGCATTTAAGGCAAAAAGGGTAAAATGGTAATTCCAAATTGAAATAGGTACCCCCGTGTACACCATTGGATAAACAATGAAAAATTAACAAGATGGACTCAAGAATCACTTGATTCGGATTTCGGATGGCAAAGATATCAAGTCTTGAAGTTAAAGGAAGAGAAACCCCATCCCAATCTGAACCAAATCCTGACACTACTTCACTAAAACTTGAATATCTTAAGGTAAAAATGGAATCTAAAGCTCTAATTAGTACCATTGGAAAGCTTATTTTGACGTGGTCAATTTAGACTCAAGAATGGACCAATTTGGAGTTAAAACGAAGGAGTTACGTTGACCCGAAGTTGGAGGTGCAATGCTGAACCAAGACACACACACACACACATAAACAGTACGGATGAGCGCTCGTGCAAGGACTATGAGCTCTCATAGATGAGCATGCCCAGGGCAAAAATCCACTGCCCTACTTACGAGCGCTCGTACCCCATGGACGAGCGTTCGTCATGCTGACAAGCTTAGCAGCTTTTTGAGTTTAAAAAGTGATTTTGAGAACTTTCTGGGCCTTTGTGAAGAAAAAAAGCAAAGAAAAGAAAGCAACCCTCCCCCCCCCCCCCCCCCTCCCCTCAAAAAAAAAAAATCATGTTTTCTACCCGACCATGCAGACAGAAACAAAAAAAACTCGTTACAAAATGTCTAGAATGCCCCTAGATTAGATTTAGGTTCAAAACGATAAAAATGCAACTTTGCACCAAGCATGCATTTGACCCCAAATGCACTTCTAGGCTGAAACGAACATGCATGCAAACATAAATAATGATTTTGAGTGCGCGGGAACAGTCCGCGGCTCCCGGAAAAGGCCGAGTCAAAATCCGACCCCCTGACGGATAAAAAGGCGAAAATGAACTTGAAATGGAAATTTTGAAAACCAAAATTTACCAAATGATTGTAAATTACCGTTTGGCCCTTGGCCACACTTCAAACATGATTAATGAGACCCTATGAAAGAATAAGAATGGAATTCCCACACCCGATGCAACCATGGTGAAACAATAACTTGTCATTTTACAATATTTTCATAATATTTCATGAAATCAAAAGTTACATAGGATACAAAATACTGGTCATTGGCCTCTGGCCTCATCTCATACATATAAAATACATTGCAAAAGGTGTACTTATGTACACATTACATATATGGAATCAAATATACATATTTTGACATGAAGGGCTGTAGGTGGCATTTCAAGCCAACCTTTACAAGAATTAAAACCTTCAAGTCTACAATCATCCAAGCAATGATGAACATCAAAAACCAAGTCTTCATACCTGAACAAAACCCCCAGTAACTTCGGGTGAGTAAACAAGTTTACTCGTAGGAAATGAGCATACATAGACTCGATTTCTTTATATATTTTTACATTAACTTGAAACAAAACAAAAAGGTCATGCCACTTAACGTCTATGTCAAGGTGAGACACAAAGAGCATCTTAAGCTACCTTAAAGTATTAATCAACAAGAATCATGATATATAGACATATATGAAACGAATCAAAGTTGGGATAATCCAAAGAGCATGATAAGAAGGATACTTAAATATAGATCAATATGAATTGCTTTATCAATACAATTAAGCAAGGTTTGGAATAATCCATGCAACACGAAGAGAAGAATACTCGGATGTAAATTAACAAGAATTACATTATCAATGCAATTAACATGATTGGGATATTCCAATTAACAGGCCAAGAGTTATACATGAAATCAAGAATAAGGCATAATATCTATGCATTTAAACAAGGATAGAATATTCCATAAAACATGAAATGACAATTATACGAGACACGAGTATACTAAATGGAATCTAGATTTAAGAAGTAAGTGTACAGTTTCAAGTATGCTGAATGAGGTCTAAATACGTGAAGTAATCATAATGTCAATACAATTAAACAAGGTAGGAAATACTCCATATATCTTGACAAGGTTCTTAGATCTTCAAGAGACAACACTTGAAATCTAAGGGTTTAGAGATTTTGCATGTTGATATAAATCATTACATGTGGTCCATGCCACCTAAAATCTAAGTCAAGTTACATGCATAGGATCATTCCTAAGTCACGATAGCATAAAGTAACATGAAACGAGATAACTAAGAAAATTAACAAGATTGAAACAATTCAGTTAACACAACAAGGACAAGGCATGAAATCAAGGATAATGCATAATATCTATGCAATTTAACAAGGATGGAATATTCCATAAAACACGAAAAGGTCTTAAATCTTCAAGAAACGCAGCACTTGAAATTTAAGTAATGAAATCCAAGATAAAACATAATATCTATGCAAGTAAACAAGAATGGAACATTCCACGCAACACGACAAGTTTAATACACGAAATCAACGATAAGGCATAATATCTATGCAATTTAACAAGATTGGAGCATTTCATATAACATGACAAATTTTAAATCTTCAAGGAATAACAACTTGAAATTTAAAGAGTGAAATCAACTAATGTTAATACTCGGATATCACCAGGATTAAAACCGTACTCTTGGGATCAATTTAGGGCTACTAACCCATGGGTACCTTCCCCTAGTGCGCACTATAGTGTAGGGAGCTCTCTATCTCCCGTACTAGAACCAAGTCCTAGCCATGTCAATTCTTGATTGATATCCCAAGTCCCAAAATCAACAAGTTGTGCAACTAGGAATGTATCAAGATACAAGTATTGGATTAAACCACGTTCCATGCAGAACCAAGATTTTGGAACACACAAGTTATGCCCTAGATTCTCAACTATAATGGCATGTAAAATGTCAAGAAATTATAGTATGCATCTATATAGACTATAACTAGAATATATAGCACATAGAATCCATTCATATAAATATACCACTAGTATAAGACACATGATTTAATTATTTGTCTAGCCATACATGAATAATTAAATCATTCCAAGACAATTGTGCAAGTTCATTAACTACATTAGTGAAGCAAAGGTACGACAAATCATGATACATGATAAAAAGGTAAAATCCCCATGAAATAGGTGACTAAATCATTAGAATAGTAAGTAGAAATTAATTAACCTAATTAATTAAATTCTCCATAAATCAAAGTTATCCAAAAATTCTCAAAATAATATATGTGAATGTCCACTCCATGGTGATTGCAAATATCACATTAATTTTACAAAGTGAGCAAGATAACATCATGTGGAATATAATTAATAAAATCTCTAGATTTCAAAAGTTACTCAAATGATCCCAATTTAATATATAACAAGGATTAAGTCATGGCCATGCCATATATCAAGTCAAAAATGAAATACAAGTAAGGTACAATTAACTAGAATTTAAATCAAACTAAATTCATTAAATCTCTAGATTTGAAAACTCATTCATATGGCTCCAAATAATTGTATAACAAAGATCAAGTCAAGGCCATACTATATATCAAGTCAAAAGTGAGTTATATGCAAGTCATAATTAATCATTAATTTCTCAAATAGATATAAAACATGCATACAATTTGTATTTCATACAAAAGCAAGTAAAATCACTTGGAAAAATAAATTATAACACCCCCTACCTCACAAGAGGATTCTTCCTCTTGAATCTAAGGCAAATCAACATAAAATGGCAAACCCTTCAAGGGTTATGTAGAGGAGGATGAGGAGAACAAATGGAAATCAATGGAAGGCTCTCAAAATCAAGGTTAAAGCTTAAGACTTTAAGCTTCTATAACGGTGGCTAGGGTTTGTGGTGAAGAAGATAATGATATAATGTGAAAAAGGGTGAGTGGAGGAAATAGAAATCCTCCATGCACTATGTGATCTTACACCATGGTCAACACGCACATCTATGGTCAATTGCACAAAAACCCTTCTTTAAAACCATAATCCCAAAGTGGCCCAAAAATAATTGCAAGACTTAATTTGGAGCATACACTTGTCATTCATCCAAGCATACATTGTAGGCTTAATCCTAAGCTTACACATGTCAACCATCCAAGCCAACAAGTGCACCTATCCTAGGTCAACAAATGATTGAATCTCTACACTCCACATGTCATCATCCAAGGTATCAGAGCGTCTCCACACAAATGTCAACAATTGAACCAATGAGAGTGTGGCACCTATCACACTTTTCAGAAATTATAAAAAGGTCCCTTTTAAAAATATCTTCCAAGTTAAATTGTAAAATGGTCCCCAAGATAAAAAATAATTACTTTAAGTAATTACACAATTAACCTCAAAAACAAAAAAGTTTCCAGAGAAAGTGTGCATCCACACCCCTAAAGAAGAAAGTGAACAAATGGCATGCATTTCTAAGAAAGTAAAAATATAGGTTTCTAAGAAATTATATATCATGAGTGCATGCAAAAGTGGAAGCAAAACCGAACATGAAAAGTAAGGTTGTGCCAACAAAGTGACAAACGGGAAAAAGACAAAAGGTGAATAGTGTCCAAAAGTGAAAATGACTCGTTCCTTAAAGGAAGTTGTCAATCCAGACAAAAGAGTCTTGAAAACCATTTCCAAGCACTCGTGACGACACCCAATGACGAGAAACAGAACTTTGAAAAGAAAATTAAACGAAAAAAAAAAAAAATTAACCGAAAAATTTGAGGAAAAGGAAATGAGGAAAAATGACCGGGTTATTACAACCTACCCTCCTTAAAGGAATTTCGTCCCTGAAATTAGGAACATACCGGAAAAGAATATAACAAGGACCAAACAAAAGGTCAAATCAAATAACAGCTCATAAAGCACTGAAGGGTAACTCTAGAAGTCTCAAGATTAACTGAAGGAACGCGAGACCAAGAACTGAGACAACACCTTATACGAATCGGCACGTTAACATAATGTCAACCACCGAGAGAATCCCAAGACAACGAAACGTTGAAACACGATAAAAGAAGAGAGTGATAAGGCAATATAAACAGCGACCAGAACCCGCCCACACTTACTCGTCAATAAGGTAACATGACAGTATAAGGCACTATTTCGTAACATGCCCCCAACAGGTCAACTCAGAAAAACCTATCGATATATATGACATCAATGTCGAAAATGATCATTACCAAAAGTATTACGGGAACCAGGTATCTGCGAGAGTTGGGGTAGATAATCCCAAAACTCTGACAACAATGTCATTGGCACCATTATGCTTAAGGCCTTAAATCCTCGGTGCAAGTAGAGCCAGCATCTCCAACATTGCAAAACACCCATGACACTCCCTGACTACGTCATAAAGCCACGAAGGAAAAAGAAATGAAACGATGCCTCCCTGGCCCGCGTCTCACTCTACTAAACAAGGACTACGATTCTACACTCACATGAGTCGTACTCGAATCAACCTTCAGACAAAGGTCTTATAATGACCTGGTCATTTCCTTCCTTTTCTTTTTCCCTCAGAATTTCACGTATGAATTTTTTTCGTTGAAATTTCTTGTCTGAGTTCAGTTTCTCGTCGCTTAGTGTCGTCTCGAGTGCTTGAAAATGGTTTTTGAGACTCTTTCCTTTGGATTGACAACTTCCTTTGAGGACCGAGTCATTTCCAAATTTTTTGTTTTTCGACACTATTAACTTTTCGTCCTTTCCCTATTTTGTCATTTTCCCTATTCTGTCTTTTCCTCGTTTGTCACTTTGTTGGCGTAACCTCACTCCTTATGTTCGGAGTTGGTTTTTGACTTCACGTGTCTTCATTTTAAGTGGTTTCCATGAAATACGTATCTTTACTTTTGCAAGAAAGTACTCTGGTTGCTCCCGGTGTCCATAGGGGAATGGATGCAAAGTTCTTTGGATTTTCTTTACTTGGAGTGTTTTTCGTAAATATCTTTTAACGATATTTTATTTCAGGGGTTTTTAAGAAAATATTTTTGGAAGGTATTTTCATTCTGGGGCATTAGTGCAATTAACCCTTTTTGGAAGGGCTATTTTGTAATTAATGAAAGTTATTTAAAATACTTCGTCTGGAGCCTGGATCCTCGTACGGGATTCATTTTCACTTTTCATCGACTTGTAAATTCTTGGAATTTCCTTCTGGTCATTTTTCTTCAGTTTTAAGGTTTCTGGCACCGGTTACCGCCGAACTTGTTTGGGGCATATCTCTCTGTTCGGAACTCAGTTTTTGACGTCGTTTCTTCTGTTGTTTATATTTTCTTATTTTAAATTTTTTTCGTTCACGGAGTTTTGCCATTTGAACGCGTTTGCTCAAATTCCATTTTTTCTGACCCAGCGGGACCCGTTCGGGGCACTTTTTGAGATTTCTTTAAATGGGGTGTGAAATATTTCATTTTTCATCTTCCCCACTTACCTTGCACGACCAGAGCTCCCATGGCAGCCCAAGGGAGGCTGCCACCACCTTTCTCCTCTTTTGAACTTCATTCATTTGTTAAAAAGTTGAAGTGCCTTTACGTTTTGTGTTCGTGTTGACTACACGCACCATTACCCCTTATTAGAAACCATTTCTGACCAAATTTCGAGTTTGGGATTGAGGTCAAGTTTGGATTTTCATGGGGCTTCTTGGGGATTCATATAAATCGTGTTGTCTCCGACAAAACCTAAGAGTTTCGTCGGATTCGGAGCCGTTTCAATTCGGTAGGGATTTGGGATTTTCATCTTAAATTGAGGTAGGAGATGTTTTAGGGTTATATTAATGTTGTATTAATTGTTATATGAGCATATACAACTTGTGAGCATGCCTTGTTCAAGTTATAGAATTTAATTTAATTATTTTCTTTGTTTAAGATTTAATTCTCATGATGCTAGGCAACTTAGAATTAAATTGTGGCATGCTAGAAATTTAGGCCTTGGTATGGTGGTTGATATATATTAAATTGGGGTTATTTGAATAAGACTTGCAAATTTTATTTAATATTTATCTTTTGTGAAAGTTTAATTCACCTAATTGTATCAAGTATGGAATCAACTTGTAATGTGATATTAAAGTAGGCCTTGGTGAGTTCTTTAATATATATTAAATTGAGGACATTTGGATATTTTTGAAAATCTAGAGAAAAATTAATTAATGAGCTTAATTAATTTTCTTTTAAGTGTGTTGGTTACTTAAATTAATATCGGAGGTAATAGGTTATTAATCCTTTGAAACGTAGTCCGTTTAATCACCTTGTGAGCAGATTACAAATTTGATGTAGAATTAGTACTTGAGGCATCTTGAAATGGTAATTGGACTTAGCATGATATAGAATATCATTGACTTGCATAACTTGTTTAGATATATCTTGTGTGGGTGTATAGCTTATTAGAATATTACAATTGTTTACCTTGGAAGCTAGTTACTAAATTGGGACTTATTTAGTACTTGTGGCTTAGTGTGGTAATGTGGTTCAATTGTTGTAAAATATTCTTGTTTTGGTGTATAAATTGCATATTAGAGGCTTGACATGTCATATGCTATCTAGACTTGAATTCTAGGACATGGTTTGTGTGGATTCAACCTTATTTGTGCATGGAAGATAACTTTATGCATTAGTGGATTTGGTTTAAGTTTGGACTAACTTATTAATTTTTGTATAAGTTTTGGACTTATTGATTTTGGAAAGCTTGTAAGGACATTTTTCACGTGATGGCTAGGGTTTGGCTCTAGTACGGAGACAAGAGTCTTCTAAGTCATAAGTGCGCACTAGGTAGTACCTTGTGGGTCGTAATTGCCCAGAATAACTTATGTATGTGCGCACTAGGTAGTGCCTTGTGGGTCGTAATTACCCGGAAACACTTGCTTGGTCTAGTGACCACATGTCCTAGTCTTTCTACTTTGATTTTGCATTCAATTTCAAGTTGTTAATCATGGATTACTTGTAGCTTGAGAATTAATGCTTGCTTTGGATATTTGAATCTTACTTAGTATACTTGAAACTGTATACTTGTTTTGTGCATTTAGATCTCATATAGTGTACTTGAACTTGTATGTTTGCTCCGTGAGTTTAGATTTCATTTAGTATGCTTGTGCCGTGTATAGTTGTTTTACGCGTATCTCTTTTAGCTTAGTATACTTGTGTTCGTATACTTGATTTACGAGATTTTCATATAAAATGCATACTTGTGTAAATATGCTTAGACATTGCATGACTTGTCTTAATGTGGTTTAGTATACTTGGAAGTGTATGCTTATATGTTGTATAACGTGTTTAACATTGTTTAGTATACTTGAGCATGTATACTTGTATGCCGTTGTTCACTTTAAATTGCATGAGTAGCTTAGGATGCTCCCTGAGTCTCATTTTGATATAGACATTAGGTGGCATGAGCCCCTTTGACATGTTTCACCTTAAGGTGATATAATTCTAAAATGTTAGGTCGATGCATGCTCATCTCCTACGAGTAGCTTTATGTTACTCACCCACGTAGTGGGGACATTTTTCAGGTACCGGGATCAAGATTTGGGATTCACATCATGCTTGGATGATTTGTAAACTTGAAGTTCTCATTTCATGTAAATGTTGGCTTGAAATGCCATTAATAACTTTATATGTCAAAATGTGTAAATTTGATTCTATTTTTGTAATGTGTACATAAGTACACTCTTTATAATGTATTTGACATGTATGAGATGAGGCCATAGGCCAATGACATCTAATTTGTATCATATGTAACTTTTAACTTCATGAAATATTATGAAAATATTGAAAAACGCCAAGTCATTGTCTCACCATGGTTGCATCGGGTGTGAAAATTCCGTTTTCATTCTTTCATAGGGTCTTATAAATCATGTTTGAAGTGTGGCCAAGGGCCAAACGGTCATTTGACCCCGTTTTGTATTTTTGAATTCCGAGTTTTAATTCCAAGTTCCATTTTTGCTTTTTTGCCCGTTGGGGGGACGGATTTTGTATCGGTTGTATTTTTAAGTCGTGGACCATTGTAGCACGTCCAAATAGGTAAGTTATGTTTGCATGCATGGTCGTTTCCGGGCAAAACCTTATCGTTTGTGTTTTGAGCTTCCTATGGACTCATTTTGAAGTTTTGTTGCATAATCTAATTTTAGGGCACTTTGGGGTTTTCCTTCAGGAAATAAATTCCGTTCTTAATATGGTCACTTAGAAAACGTGATTTTAGGGGGGGTTTCTTCTTCGTGTTTTTCCAGAAAATGTCGTCTTGATGCCGGAAATCCCTTGCAAAGTTTGGTATTTCTGCTATGCTATAGCAGCTTTTTTTTAACTTCTTGCCCTTTCCTGATCTAGGGGCATTCTGGGTACTTCATAGTGTTTCTTTTTCATTTTCGTTCGCGGCCTGAATAGAAATAGTGATTTTAGGGGGGGTTTCTTC
The DNA here is from genome assembly GCF_030987335.1 of Cornus florida. Taxonomy (NCBI): domain Eukaryota; kingdom Viridiplantae; phylum Streptophyta; class Magnoliopsida; order Cornales; family Cornaceae; genus Cornus; species Cornus florida. The sequence goes on from NW_026775574.1 coordinate 22,433,049, forward strand.
TTCGTGTTTTTACAAAAAAAAAAAAAAAAAATCATCTTAATGCCGAAAACAACTCGCAGATCTACAAAATCTGGTCGTTCCAGGTTTTTCAGGAAAAAGTTCTGATCTAAGGGGGTATTTCGGGTATTTCACTTGAAAAATAAAAACTTCTCTTGACATGGTCATGTAGAAAACATGATTTTGGGGGGGGGGGGGGGGGGGGGTTCTTCACAATTTTTTGCCAAAAAATGTCATTTAAGCCTTCAAAATCCCATTTGAATTCGAAAAATGTGTGCAGGCCCTGCTCATACTTGAAACCCAGAAAGTCTAATTTTTTGAAACTTTGAGGCTTCATATCTTTATCATTCGGACTCCAAATCAAGTGATTTTTGAGTCTAAGTTTATTATTTTTAGCTGTTCTATATAACGGTATGCACGGTTGCATCAAATTATATCTTAAAAGACCTTTTTACCCCTTGTAAAGTACCCTTGCCTCACTGATTTTAAACCCAAAAGTTGGTTTTTATGAAACTTTGACGTTTCATATCTTCTTCGTCTGGACTCCGAATCAAGTGATTCTTGAGTCTAGATTCATTAATTTTTCTTGGTCTATCAACGGTATGCTCAGTTGCATCTAGTTTGGTCTGAAAGGACCCTTTCAACCCATGTAAAGTACCCTTGCCGCATTAATTTCAAACCCAAAAATTTAATTTTATGAAACTTTGGAATTTCATATTTTCTTCATCCGGACTCCGAATCAAGTGATTCTTGAGTCCATCTTGATTAGTTTTTCGTTGTCCTTCTAGCGTTATGCTCGGTGGCAACTGAGTCCATAGTTTTTTGAAATGACTATTTTGCCCCTGGGGGTTTATTTGTCATATTTTTGGTCTTTTGCTTCCGCGTCAGTTCTCATTGAGTTCCACGACCTCATGGAAGGTCATTTTGACTTCTTAGAGTCTTCTTTTCTGTTTTTCCCTTTCGCATATCAGATCCGTTATCGGGTCAATTTTCGGTTCATCACAGGACACACTGGCCTAAAAACCAAGGTTATCACAGGTCTCGAAACACCCAACCAAGAAAACAGACAAGAAGGTTCCCGACATGGGTCTTTACAAGATGAATTTCTCCTATCTAAGGAAGAAACTAGTGAAACAAGAATGCATCCAAGGGATGCGACAGACCCAAAGAGACAATGTTAAAACCAGATATAAAAGTAAACAGCTAGCATACAACATAGCAACGGACTATCTACTCACACAAGTAGTAAGATCACATAAGACATGTCAGTGTATACAGGAGTAGAACATAAAGCATGACAACATGCTGCGTATAATCATGTCAAGATGAACAAGCGTATATAATGTACTCAGACAAATAAGTATATACCATATGCTAAGATAACAAGAAGGTACCATGTGATAAGGCAAACGAGCATATATCATATGCTAAGACAGTCAAAGTAAGCTTCTAAACAAATTGCCACATAAGCAAACGGACATGTTATCAAGAAGCAAGTAAGTACATGGCACGACAATACACGTGAATGAAAAGTGTAAGGTATGCCGACATACGTCGCATACGGTCATGCTAACATAAGCACACGTACATGATATCACACCAGGACATGATAGCAACCCAGACCATGCTATCAAGAAGCATATATACACATAAAGCATGCTTAACAAATAATAGATGTCTCAAAACACCTGAGTATGTGAACATGTTATCATACAAGACATGTTATCAAACAAGGCATGTTATAAAGATATAAATGACAAACCAAAGCAAAACAACGTGAGCATGATATGTACCCAAAACCCGTTGTCTAAGGTATTCAAACTCGGTGGTGGTTGTCGCACTTCGAACCCAAAGTTTGTGCACCAAAAGATAATAGTGTAAAGTTATGATGAATGTGACTAAGTTTTATATTTAGAAATTGCCACTACTACCTTTCACTAAAAATATAGCTAGGGCAAGTAGGGATCATCCCAAGGGATTGGTGGGTCGTACAAGGTTGAGGAATCAAGATTAGGGTTAGTAGGTCGAGTGATTAAAAGATTGGTTGGTGGTTGAATTTCACTAAGATGCAATTTAAACTAAAGTAGGCAATTAAATATAAATGAGAGAAAATAAGAAAGAGATCTTGGAGTTTAGAGATCACCACTAAGCATAACTTTTCTACACCCTTAATAAATGATTAATGAGGGGGAAAACATGTATTGCAATAAAGTATGTGTGTGTGATTGTTTCAACAAGCATAGATGATAAATTAAGCATATATTGTCTAAGCAACATGGTGAATAACACAATATATCAAATTAAGCCATTAATCATTTCTTTAAGCTCACAATCCAAACACATCACAAGGTTAGAAATATATGTTACTTGCTTTCATAAGTATGGAACATCAAACAACAAGCATGGATTGTCCTCCCATTTAACATCTAAACTATAACTACACTACAATTAAGTTAATGACATAAAATTAAACTAATTAAACTAAGGGAGAGGTACAATCCATCAAGAAATGAGTATGAACCATCAAATAAATTACAAGAACATTCCATTAAGCACTATGACTTGACAATCTCTAGATCCATAGCATTAATACACATAGACATGCATCAATAATACAAGAAATAGTGACAAACACATGAACATATATTTTAGCATACATAGATATATGGATAGAATGAAATAATAAATTGGAAGCATTAAACCATACAAATCATTGAATAAACAAGATCTATATATATAAAAGGGTCAAAACATGTATCACAATACAAATCCCCTAAAAAATACATAAATCAAGATGTAGAAAGTATGCTTAGGGCTAACTCTAGCCCCAAGAGGATGTCTAGCCACTCATGGATGGTGTCTTCCAACTCTCAAGGGCTAATTCCATGGTAGAGATTGCTCTTCTTCTTGGTTGATGGAAGAACACCAAGCTTGTGTCTCTCGCCTCCTCCTTTCTTTTCTTCTTCACTAAGAATATCAATATTGTGCCTCTCAAGTATCTAAAAAGTCTCCAAGTATCTCCCTCAAAAAGTGGCTCATATTCCTTATATAGGTAGGTCAAATATCACCCCAAATGAGCTGGGCTAGTATACCAATATTCCTCCAATGATTGGATATGAGACAACTTTTAATGAGCTGGAATTTGGATTTTCTCAGGATTTGGGAAGTTCGATCGGTCGAACTTGTGGTGAGATCGATCGAAGATGGCTGAGATCTATCGAATTGAAGCTGGATCGATCCTCTATGGCGGCGCCTTTTTGGATAAAAATAAATCTGAGATATTTTGAAGATATTTTTGGGAAAAGGACGAAAGCGGTTGGTAGGGTGGTACAACTGGATAAGATCAATCATTTGGATAACGACAAGATGGTTCGATCGATCAGAGAATGAAGTTGGATCAATTGAACTTTTGGGATCTCTGAAAATGATATCATGGCTTGGATCTATCTTTGAAGTGCTCAGATCGATCAAGTTGGATTGATCGAACTTTTATCTGAGATCGATCGAAGATGCTGAATTTCACATTTTGCTTCCTTTTTGCTCCACTTTGCTCATTTCTTTGATTCATCTCAGAATTGCTTCCTTTTTGCTCTTATTTGGCTGAGTTAGCTTATTTTGGGGATAAGTACCTGAAAATGGAAATAATACGAAATCAATCTAAAACGGGAAAAAAAGATAAATAAAGGTTCTAGAATACCCAAGCTTAAGGGGTTTAAATGCACACTTTACAGCTCTCATCACCCGGACACTCTGATACCACCTGTGACGACCTTAGATTTTTCAACCCAGTGTGTCCTGTGATGACCCAAAACGGATCCAAAAATTCAAATGCAAGAAACAAGACAACGGTCTCCCAAGGCGCAACACACCTCTAAGACTCTAAGATGACCCTCCATGAGGTCATAGAACCTAAAGGAATAAAGTGCGGAAGTAAGAGATTGGAAAAATAACAATTAAGCCTCTAGGGGCAAAATAGTTATTTTTGAAAGTATAAATTCAGGTGCCACCGAGCATACCGCTGGAAAGACAACAAAAAAACTAATCAAGATGGACTCAAGAATCGCATGATTCGGAGTCCGGACGAAGGAGAAACGGCAAAATGAAGAAAAATGAGCACTTAAGGCTAAAAGGGTAAACTAATAATTTCAAACTGAAATGGGTACCCCGTGTACACCATTGGATATAAAATGAAAAATTAACAAATCTGGACTCAAGAATCACTTGATTCGGAGTCCGGATGGCAAAGATATCAAGTCTTGAAGTCAAAGGAATAGAAACTCCATCTAGGTTCGAACCAAATCCGGACGCTACTTAACTCAAACTTGAATATCTTAAGGTAAAAATGGAATCTGAAGCTCTAATTAGTACCATTGGAAATATTATTTTGATGCGGTCAATTTAGACTTAAGAATGGACCAATTTGGAGTTAAAATGAAGGAGATACAATAACCCGAAGTTGGAGGTGCAGTGCTAAACTAAGACACACACACACACATGAATAGTACGGATGAGCACTCGTGCAAGGGCTATGAGCACTCGTAGATGAGCACACCCAGTGCAAAAATCCACTGCCCTACTTAAGAGCGCTCGTACCCCATGGACGAGCGCTCGTCCTGTTGACAAGCTTAGCAGCTTTACGAGTTTGAAAAGTGATTTTGAGACCTTTCTGAGCCTTTTTGAAAAAAACACAAAGAAGAACACCCCCCCCCCCCCCCCCAAAAAAAATCATGTTTTCTACCCGACCATGCAGACGGAAACAAAAAAAAAAAAAAAATGTCTAGAATGCCCCTAGATTAGATTTAGGTTCAAAAAGGCGAAAATGCAACTTTGCACCAAGCATGCATTTGACCCCAAATGCATTTCTAGGCTGAAACAAACATGCACACAAACGTAAATAGTGATTTTGAGCACGCAGGAACGGTCCGCAGCTCCCGAAAATGGCCGAGTCAAAATCCGGCCCACCGACGGCCAAAAAGGCGAAAATAAACTTGAAATTGAAATTTTGAAAACCAAAATTTACCAAATGATTGCAAATTACCATTTGACCCTTGGCCACACTTCATACATGATTAATGAGACCCTATGAAAGAATAAGAATGGAATTCCCACACCCGATGCAACCATGGTGAAACAATAACTTATCATTTTACAATATTTTCATAATTTTTCATGAAATCAAAAGTTACATAGGATACAAAATACTTGTAATACCCCTAATTTCAAAAGGATAGTCCTGGTATTTTATAAATTGTTTAAATTGCATTTATATTTATTTAATTGTTTATTTGTATTTAATAAATTGTTTAAATTGCATTTATATTTGTTTAATTGTTTATTTGTTAATTTAATGGAGTTATGTGATTTATTTGTTTTTTTATTTATTTATTTTTAATTTTATTTAACTGACATTTGTTTAGTTAGTACTGGTTTAATTATGTGCTTATGTGGCTATTTAAATATATAATTTTTAATTTAACTATGGTCTGTGTTTTGGTTTCCATGTATATTAGTATTAGGGTTTAGTTTTCTTTTAGGTTTCACGTTGAGCCAACTTGTAGTTGGTTTATGATTTAATTAAGGGTTTCAAATAAAACCTATAAATACATAAGTATATGTCTGCCGAGAGATACAGAGAGTTATGAGATTTTGAGAAAACAGATAGTGAAAACTTGAGAGCTTACAGAGAAGTTCAAGGAGGAAGGAACGGGGTTGCTTCTGGGTTAGCCAAGAGTAATAAAGGCGTGGAACAAAGTTGGAAATTCAGAGACGACAGTTAGAGATTTAAAACCAAAGTCTCGAAGGCAAGTTTCTGTTCTTGCTCTTTCCCTTTAATTCGTGTTCTGTGCATGCCTAGCTAGACTCCAGGAGTTTAATTAATGCTAAAACAAATTAATTATGCATGCTTAATCAAAATAAAACAGAAGGTTGCAAAGTTATACATACCTGTTCGTGTTTTCTTTAGTTTTGTGATCTTTATGCATGAACTGTTGTTTAAATTGAATCTTTGCATGTTAAAACACTTAAAATAATTTAGTATGGATGTATGGGACGTAGGTTGAAGCTTAAAGGCCTTAGCAATGGAGTTTTAGGGTTTACAGAGGCTGAACGGACGAAGAAGACGGCGTCAGCACCAACTTAGTCGACTCAGTTGGAGACTGACCCGACTAAGTTGGCAACTTAGCCTGCTCAGTTGGAAACTGAGCCGACTTAGTTGGCAACTTAGCCTGCTCAGTTGGCAATTGAGCCGACTAAGTTGGGCCGTGACCTGGAACTTAGTTTTAATTACCCAGAATTGTTTTGGAACCTATTTTAAGTAATCTAAATGGGTTAAATGGACTTTGGGTGGTTTTAAAATGCATAATACACTTTTTATGCTTAGGAAATTTGACAATACGGATATGTAAATAAATTTTTATAAATTATTTTAAGGATGAAACAGTATAAAAGCATACAACTTAGCATACTGATAATGGATGGAATGAACCAAATTGCTTAGCTTAATTTTGGGCAACATAATGGATTATAATAAGATTATAAATCTTATATTGGATGCATGATAGATCATTTTATGTTTAAGGTCTGAACTATGCATGCTCTGGATGTTAATTGTTGGAATATCAAATTCTCTAGTGCAATTACATGAATTAATGTTGGGATTTATATTGCTGAAAATTTTAAATACTTTTCTACAATGATATGGATAATAGTTTGGATTGTAAATTACTAGCTTATTATTATGTTTTGTAATTTACATGGATGTGGAGGATTATATGCACCGGTATGGGACAGTGACATACTAGGGACGGTTTAGCTCAAAACGCTTAAACCCACCCTAATGGATTAAAGGATGGATTGAAAAATATTGAATCCAAATTGTGATTGAGTTAGATTAACTGTGACTAAATTGAATGGCTTCCTGGATTAATGGATGGTAGTTAAGTTATATCAACTGAATAAGTTGAGTGACTAACTAGTTTGTATATTGAATGTCATCTCAATAAGTATTTAAATGACATACCCTGGTTTTGGACGGACTTTATATATACCACGAGATGAGCTTGAGTCTCAGACTCGTTGGTTAGGGTGCGTATATGCAGTGGATGCGTAGCTGGTTAAAGTAGGTTGAGGTGTACCCTGTTAGGTCTAGGTACTCATGCCCACCATAGGGTGCGTTTTCGCATGTTGCCTTCTATTCAGGTTGAGACCCCTACTGTAGTCCAGTGAATATCCCTTAGTGTGGATATATATATGTATGGACTAGATAGATATTGTTGAGTTATTTAGGATGTATCTGCGTATCGGATTACTGCTTGGATCGTAGTAGAATAGGACTTGCATGTGGGACTGACCCACTCTTTATTTTTCAGGTGTCCGTCAGTTCCAGGGTTAGAGCTTGGATGTGCAGAGCAGATACAGATATTCATTCCTCCGACTACGTAGGAATTTATTTTCTATTTCAGATTCTATTTCAGATATTTTAGTTTCTATTGGGTTTTAATAAGGGGTCCACTAGATGGATTCCCGAGTTATAAACTTATAGATGTGACGGCCCAAGTTTTTCAACCCGGTGCGTCAGTGATGACCCGATAACGGATCCAAAATGTGAAAGCAAAAGATAAAACAACGGTCTCTAGAGATATAACATGGCTTTAAGACACCATTATGACCCTCAACGAGGTCATAGAACCCAAAGGAATCAAATGCGGAAACAACGTTTCAAAAACGAACAAGAATGAACCTAGGGGCAAAATCATCATTTCTAGCTTAAAAGTGGGTGCCACCGAGTACACCATTGGAATGACAACAAAAAATTAATGAATTTAGACTCAAGAATCGCTTGATTCGGAGTCCGGATGAAGAAGATATGGCTAATGGAAGAAGAAAGGGCAAAACGGTCAAAAAGAGGCAACCCATGAACATCTAACCGGTTAGGAGACCTTCCTAACCGGTTAGGAGGCCAAAAATATCGCCAAAAACACTGCCCATGCACATGTAACCGGTTACGAAACCCCTCGTAACCGTTTACATGTGAAGAGGGCAGTAAAGTGCAACCCAAAAACTTGGCAGCAGGGGTTTTTCCGGGAAAATGGAAATTTGAGGTCCAAGATGGAATTTTCTGGAAAAACTCAAAGAAGAAACCCCCCTCAAAATCGAGTTTTCTACGTGACTCTTAAGAAAAATCAAAAAAATGAAGAAGCTTTGCCCGGAAACGACCATGCACGCAAACGTAACTTACCTAGTAAGATGTGCTACAATTGTACATGGCCCAAAAATATGGCCGATACAAAATATGACCCCACAACGGCCAAATGCCAAAAACGAAGTTTGGAACGAAAACTTGGAATTTAAAATCATGAGATGGTTTTAAAATGCCGTTTGGCCCTTAGCCACACTTCATACATGGTGAATGAATGCTAATAGAAGAATCAAAATGGAATTCCTACACCCAATGCAAACATGGTTAAGCAAAAACTCAATATTTTTCAATACTTTCATAACATTCCATGAAGTTAAAATTTACATAAGATACAAATTACATGTCATTGGCCTCCGGCCTCATCTCATACATGTTAAATACATCGTAAAGAGTGTACTCATGTACACATTACATATAAGGTTTCAAATGTACACATGTTGACATATAAGACTACAATTGGCATTCCAAGCCAACCTTCACAAAAATGCAAGTCTCCAAGTCCACAAACCATCCAAGCATAATGAAAGCCTCAACTTTGATTTTTGTACCTAAAATATGCCCCAGTATCGTAGGGGTGAGTAACATAAAGCTACTCGTAGGAAATGAGCATGCATCGACCTACGTTTTACAAGTTTGCATGATTTAATTATTGTGGTTCATTCCACCTAACGTCTATGTCAAAGGTGAGACTCAAGGAGCATCCTAGCTACCTAAGATCATTTCTAGCATCAATCACCTCATTCATGCAATTTTAGCAACATAGGGTCATGCTTACACAAAACAACAACATAGGAGCATGCTTACACAAAGCAACAACATAGGAGCATGCTTACACAAAGCAACAACATATAGATTTTCAAGATTATCAACTTGAAGTCTAAAATGCAACATCAACAAAATATAACAATTTAGCATAATTAGAATATCTAATACCACACATCAAGACATAGATTCTCTAGGTTATCAACTAGAAATCTAAAAGTGTGAAATCAACTAAATATATCAATTTAGTATGGATGTACTTAACAACATCAAAATCGCCAATAGCCAAAACCACAAGTCAACAAGGTAAACATGATTGTCAACTTGGAATTGAATGCGAAAACAAATAGTGGAAGACTTGGACATCACGCTCGGAATTCTGCCGAGACCTCAATGGTTATTCCGGGCACTAACCCGCAGGGAAGACCATCCTAAGTGCGCACTATCTCAATGACTTAGAGGACTCACGTCCCCGTACTAGAGCCAAACCCTAGCCATCTCAACTCAACAATGTTCCAAGATTCCAAAATAAGCCAAATAAGTTCATAATGTATACATATTACTATTACATAGTAACAAGTTAGCAATATAACTCTCAATTGTGCATAATAAGCATTTCATATCCATAATGCTACGAAATCACAAGCCAACAATATATTCATATAGAAACATACTCTCATGAATATAAATTTAACAACAACGCCCTTCAATGCATATAACACAATCAAGTGAATACTTCCCAAGTCTAAATCCATGATCTTAAAATAGAAGCACCTTCTAAAACATGATTAAATTCATGGATAAACAAGATAGAATCTAATTACATCAAAATAATTAAACTCTCTAGATTTCAAATTATTTCTAATTGGCCCCAATTTAATATATGTTAATAGACATATCATGGTCATTACATATATTCACACAAAAGCTTAATTAGGCCCATGAAACCACAAAATTAGATTTTAATTAATTCTCTTAATTAAAGTTTCTAAATTTTCAAACTCAACCAAATACTCTCAAATTAAAGTATGTTAACAAACATGCCAAAACTCAATTTAGAAGCATAATACAACTCAATTTCATGCAAGGTATGGCCATGAACTTTAATCTTTCACAAAAGATAAATATTAATTAAAAAGAGCAATTCTTATTTAATTAATCCAAATTTAATATATGTTAACCAACATATTAAAATAAGATTTTCTACCATGCCACAATTCAAATCAAAGTTATATATCATCATGAATTTTAAATCTTATACAAAGAATTAAAAATTACTAACTTTCTAGATTTGATACAAGGCACATATATAAGTTGTATAATCATGCTAAACACTCAATACAACACACACAAAAGCCTAAAACATTCCCTACCTCTCAAATCCCCACCAAAATAAATCGGCTCCGAATCCGACGAAACTCCTAGGTTTTGTCGGGGACAACACCACGAACATGAATCCCAAGGAAGCCCCATCAAAAACACAACTTGACTTCAAACCCAAACTCAAGAAATGGCCAAAACAAGATTCCAATCGGTTGGAATCGAAGGCCTCGCCGAGGGGAACAATAAACACAAAGGCATCACCACTTTTTAATGAAGAGAAGAAGTCCAAAAGAGGAGAGAGAAGATGGCAGCCATGGATGGAGCTTGGACCGGCCATGAGAGAGGAGAGAGAGAGAGAGAAAAATCTAATTTTTCTTTCTAAGACCTCCTATTTATAGAAAAACTCAAAAAGTGCCCCGAACGAGCCCCGCCGGGTCCGAAAAAGTGAAATCTGAGCAAACGCGCTCAAACGACAAAACTCTATGAACGAAAAAGATTCCAAATGAGAAAATATGAACAACAGAAGAAACAGCGTCAAAAACTGAGTCCCGAGTAGAGAGTTATGCCCAAAACAAGTTTAGCGCAAATCGGGGCCAGAAACCCTGAAACTGGAAAACATCGTCCAGGAGGAAATTCTAAGAGTCCACGACTCAACGAAATATGAAAAATGAATCCCATACGAGGATCCAGGCTCAAAACAAGGCATTGAGCAATAACTTTCATTAATTGCACAATGACCCCTCCAAAAAGTGAAAACTGCGAAACTGCCCCAGAATGAAAATATCTTCCAAAAGATATTTTCTTAGATACCCCTGAAATAAAATATCTTCAAAAGATATTTATGAAAAACACCCCAAGAAAAGAAAAAGTTTCCAAAGAACTTTGCATTTATGCCTCTATGGACACCGGGAGCAACCAGAGTACTTTCTCACGAAAGTAAAAATACGTATCTCATAGAAATCACTGAGAATGAAGATACGTGAAGTCAGAAACCAACTCCGAACACACGAAGTGTGGTTACGCAAACAGAGTGACAAATGTGGAAAAAACGGAATAGGGAAAAAGACAAAAAGTGAATAGTGTCGAAAAACGAAAAATATGGGAATGACTCGGTCCTCAAAGGAAGTTGTCAATTTACAGAAAAGAGTCTCAAAAATCATTCCAAAGCACTCGAGACGACACTAATCGACAAGAAACCAAACTCAGAAGGGAAAAGACAACGGAAAAAAATTTATCCGAAAAATCCGGGTTATTACAATGGAGTTTTGGATTAATGGATTTAAATAATTATGTTTTAAGGATTTTTATTCTAGTTTCTTTCAGCTTATTATTTTATTTCTTTAATTCAATTTGTATTCCGTGTTCGTTAAAACATTAATTGTTTGATATTCCCTCGGGTTTGGGTTTGGGCCTGATCAACCCGTGCCTCGGATCCGAGAGGTATCACAATACTGGTCATTGGCCTCCGACCTCATCTCATACATATCAAATACATTGCAAAAGGTGTACTTATGTACACAATATATATATGGAATCAAATATACACATTTTAACATGAAGGGCTACAGGTGGCATTTCAAGCCAACCTTTACAAGAATTAAAACCTTCAAGTCTACAATCATCCGGGCAACGATGAACATTGCGAACCAAGTCTTCGTACCTAAACAAAACCCCAGTAACTTCGGGGTGAGTAAACAAGTTTACTCGTACGAAATAAGCATTTATAGACTCGATTTCTTTATAGATTTTTACATTAACTTGCAACAAAATAAAAGGGTCATGCCACATAACGTCTATGTCAAGGTGAGACACAAGGAGCATCCTAAGCTACCTTAAAGTATAAATCAATAAGAATCATGTTATATAGACATATATGAAACGAATCAAAGTTCGGATAACCCAAAGAGCATGATAAGAATGATACTTGAATATAGATCAACATGAATTGCATTATTAATACAATTAAGCAAGGTTTGGAATAATCCATACAATACGATGAGAAGAATACTCAGATGTAACTTAATAAGAATTATATTATCAATACAATTAACATGATTGGGACACTCCAATTAACACAACAAGAGTTATACATGAAATCAAGAACAAGGCATAATATCTATGCATTTAAACAATGATGGAATATTCCATAAAACACGAAAAAGCAATTATATGAGACACGAGTATACGAAATGGAATCTAGATATAAGAAGCAAGTGTACTGTTTCAAGTATGCTGAATGAGGTCTTAATACGCGAAGTAATCATAATGTTAATGCAATTAAATAAGGTAGGAAATACTCCATATATCACGACAAGGTTCTTAGATCTTCAAGAGACAACACTTGAAATCTAAGGGTTTAGAGATTTTGCATGTTGATATAAATCATTACATGTGGTCCATGCCACCTAGAATCTAAGTCAAGTTACATGTATAGAATCATTCCTAAGTCACGATAGCATAAAGTAACATGAAATGAGATAACTAAGAAAATTAACAAGATTGAAACAATTCAATTAACACGACATGAACAAAGCATAAAATCAAGGATAATGCATAATATCTATGCAATTTAATAAGGATGGAATATTCCATAAAACACGAAAAAGTCTTAAATCTTCAAGGAACACAATACTTGAAATTTAAGGAATGAAATCCAAGATAAAACATAATATCTATGCAAGTAAATAAGAATGGAACATTTCACACAACACGACAAGTTTAATACACGAAATCAAGGATAAGACATAATATCTATGCAATTTAACAAGATTGGAGCATTTCACATAACACGACAAGTTTTAAATCTTCAAGGAATAGCAACTTGAAATTTAAAGAGCGAAATCAACCAACGTGAATACTCGGATATCGCCCGGATTAAAACGGTACTCTTGGGATCAATTTAGGGGTACTAACCCATGTGTACCTTCCCCTAGTGCGCACTATAATATAGGGAGCTCTCTATCTCTCGTACTAGAACCAAATCCTAGCCATGTCAATTCTTAATTGATATCCCGAGTCCCAAAATCAACAAGTTGTGCAACCAAGAGTGTATCAAGATACAAGTATTACATTAAACCACGTTCCATGCACAACCAAGATTTTGGAACACACAAGTCATGCCCTAGATTCTCAACTATAATGGTATGTAAAATGTCAAGAAATCATAGTATGCATCTACATAGACTACAACTAGAATATATAACATATAGAATCCATTGATGTAAATATACCACTAGTATAAGACACATGATTTAATTATTTGTCTAGCCATACATGAATAATTAAATCACTCCAAAACAATTGTACATGTTCATTAACTACATTAGTGAAGCCAAGATACGACAAGTCATGATACATGATAAAAAAGTAAAAGCCCCATGAAATAGGTGACTAAATCATTAAAACGCTAAATAGAAATTAATTAACCTAATTAATTAATTTCTCTAGAAATCAAAATTGTCCAAAAATTCTCAAAATAATATATGTGAATGTCCATTCCATGGTGATTGCAAATATCACATTAATTTCACAAAGTGAGCAAGATAACATCATATGGAATTTAATTAATTTAAATTAATTAAATCTCTAGATTTCAAAAGTTACTCAAATGATCCCAATTTAATATATAATAAGGATTAAGTCATGACCATGCCATATATCAAGTCAAAAATGGAATACAAGCAAGGTACAATTAACTAGAATTTAAATCAAATTAAATTTATTAAATCTTTAAATTTGAAAACTCATTCAAATGGCTCCAAATAATTGTATAACAAAGATCAAGTCAAGGCCATGCCATATATCAAGTTAAAAGTGAGTTATATGTAAGTCATAATTAATTATTAATTTCTCAAATTGATATAAAACATGCATACAACTTGTATTTCATACAAACGTAAGTAAAACCACTTGAAAAAATAAATTATAACACCTCCTATCTCACAAAAGGATTGTTCCTCTTGAATCCAAGCAAATCAACACAAAATGACAAACCATTCAAGGGTTATGTAGAGGAGGATGAGGAGAACAAAAAGTATTCCGAAGGTTTAGCTTGGAAATCAATGGAAGGCTCTCAAAATCAAGGTCAAAGCTTAAGGCTTTAAGCTTCTCTAATGGTGGCTAGGGTTTGTGGTGAGGAAGATAATGACATAATGTGAAAAAGGGTGAGTGGGGGAAATAAAAATCCTCCACTCACTATGTGATCCTACACCATGGTCAACACACACATCTATGGTCAATTACACAAAAACCCTTCTTTAAAACCATAATTCCAAAGTGGCCCAAAAATAATTGCAAGACTTAATTTGGAGCATACACTTGTCACTCATCCAAGCATCCATTGTAGGCTTAATCCTAAGCCTACACTTGTCAACCATTCAAGCCAATAAGTGCACCTATCCTAGGTCAACAAGTGATTGAATCTCCACCCTCCACATGTCATCATCCAAGGTATTAAAGTGTCTCCACACAAATGTCAACAAGTGGACCAATGAGAGTGTGACACTTGTCACACTTTTTCAGAAATTGTAAAAAGGTATTTTTTTGAAAATATCTTCTAAATTAAATTACAAAATGGTCCCCAAGATGAAAAATAATTACTTTAAGTAATTACACAAGTAACCTCAAAAACAAGAAAGTTTCCAAAGAAAGTGTGCATCCACACCCCTAAGGAAGAAAGTGAACAAATGGCATGCATTTCTAGGAAAGTAAAAATACATGTTTCTAAGAAATCATATATCATGAGCGCATACAAAAGTAGAAGCAAAACCGAACACGAAAAGTGAGGTTGTGCAAACAAAGTGACAAACGGGAAAAAGACAAAACGTGAATAGTGTCCAAAAAGTGAAAATGTGGAAATGACTCGGTCCTTAAAGGAAGTTGTTAATCCAGACAAAACAGTCTCGGAAACCATTTTTAAGCACTCGTGATGACACCCAATGACGAGAAACAGAACTTGGAAAAGAAAATTAAAAGGAAATAAATTTATCCGTAAAATTTGAGGAAAAGGATATGAGGGAAATTGACCAGGTCCTTACATCAACAGAGAGAAGACTGTCCCAAAGTGTGGCCTCCAGACCCAATGAATATACAAATGATGCTGAAATGAAAGAATGTGATGCACCCATGTCAACAAGAATCCGTGCCCAAGAACTGAAAACTGGAAAGATACCTCAAACTGAAGAGGTTCCTGCGGAAGCATCCGCCTGTGGAAGAGCATAGACTCGTCCCTGAGCCCTACTGTGAACTACCATGATAGTCTGACTGTCGTGTAGAAGTAGTAGGTGTAGAGTCCCTGGCTGGATAAGTGCTAACTGGCGCCACTGGTTGTGGTGCCTAAAGAACTCTGAAACCAGACTGAACCACTGCAGACTGTGTCGGTACCATCTGTGAATCTGTGTCACTACGTGACGTATTCAACAACCTTGGACAATCCTTCTTAAGATGACCTGGTCGCTTGCAATAGAAGTAAACTCCCTGCCCTGTTCTCGTAGAAACTAATATCTGACTGGCCTGTGGTCGAAGCTGTGGGCAGCGAGGCTTGATGTGCCCCAGCTGCTGATAATGCTAACAAACCACACCCTGGGCTGATCTCGAAGATACATGAACTGTAGGTGCAGAACGAGTCTGCTTCGATGCCCCCTGTGAGTGAGTATTGTTCCCTGCCTTAGCCTTCTTCCACTGACTCCCGTAAGATGGTGGATTATCTCCGCGAGGCTGCTTATGTGTGATACCCCTCGGATCCGAGACATGGGTTGATCAGGCCCAAGCCCAAACCCGAGGGAATATCAAACAATTAATATTTTAAAGTGAACACATAATACAAGATGAATTTAAGAAATAATAGTTTAAGCTGAAAGAAATCTAAAATATAAAATCCTTTAAAATCAAATACTTAAAGTCCCAGATAATAATAATCCAACTCCAAAACCTCCAAGGGTACAACTCGGGAATCCATCCTATGGACCCCTAATAAGAAAACCAAACTGAACTGAAAAACTAATAGAAAACCATATGAATAGAACTCCTACGTTGTCGGAAGAATGAGTGGTCGCCTCTGCTCAGCACGAACAAGCTCAAGCCTGGAACTGACGTACATCTGAAAAATAGGAGTGGGTCAGGCCCACGAACAAGTTCTATCCTGCTACAATCCAAGCAGAAACTCAATACGCATATATACACTCTAACCAACTCAACAATAACTATATAATCCGTGTCTATATATATAAATCCACACTATGGACTCTCACTGGACTATGATACGGGTCTTAACCTGAGTAGAAGGTAACATACAAAACGTACCTGAGTGGGCATGACTACCTAAGCCTAACAGGGTACACCTCAACCAGCATAGCCAGTTACGCGTCTTATTGCATATACGCTCCCTAACCGTTGACTCTAAGACTCAAGCTCAAGTAACGGTACCATAATAATATATTTAAAATCCGTTCACATTCATCCATAAGAAATCCGGTAAGTTATTCAGCTTATTCAACCGCACAGACTTATACATAAGAAGGATTCTATTTTGTGATACATTCCCTTTTTCCAAAGTAGGTAGGACTTAGCAATTTGAGCTAATCCAAACCTAGTATGTCACTATCCCATACCGGTACATACAATCCAATCCATCCAACAGTTGACAGAATACATAATCAATGCACATAGCAACTGAACCATAATAAGCATAAATAGAAATATAGACTAACATGCTTACTCCAGTAACTGATAAATCAAAATAATAAGACATCTCAATTAATTCCATGATGAACATAAATTAAATAGATAAGCATCATGTTCATCCCATATCTTCGTTACAAAATATCTTAATCTGAGCATGCAGATAATTTATTCTTCTCATCCATAAAACAATGACAAGTCTAATAAAACCATATTAATTATCATGCTTGTCCACTATTAATAATATCATATTAATTAAAACTTCCACTCACAGAGAATAAATAAATTAAGGTTCAGTAATTTAAAATCCCTCTGCACTGGAATAAAACAATTTCCGTCGAGACTTACCAGTGTTCAAGCTATAAACACCTATTGGTTTATTAAGCATTAATCCACTCTCACAAGTGTTAATTAGACTTAGAACATCCCAAAACACCCAAGTATAGCTTCTTACAAAATTTGAAAATCCCAAAATCCGAGTTTCGTAGCCAAACAGGTCGCAGAAAAACCAAAAATTGGAACCCAACTGAAAGAGCCTGCTCTTCTTTGCTAGGAGCCGGCTCTCCTAGTCTTGGAGCCGGCTCTAAGTCCCCTAAGAGCCGGCTCTTTGATTTTAAGAGCCTGCTCTTTGTTTCCAAAGAGCCTGCTCTTTTAACTTTGAGCCGTCTCTCTTCCTGTGTCTTCATCGTTTTCAATTCTGATGAGTTTCCGATGAATTGACCTTCATCCCTAGGGTTCCTAAGGGTTTTAATTAGATTCCAGTGTGCTCAAAAAATAATTAAATTCCTTAATCACTCAACGACATTAATTATACATCTATTATGCCACAAGGAATTTAAACCGGGATAATTTCCATTCATGAACACCAACTGTTTTAGCAAATCAACCTTGCAACTAAATTACTTCTAGTGCTTCTCCAACATGTTATAGACATACTAAAATTCATTATTCATCAATTCACATGAATTAAAACAGAATCTACACCAGAAAGAATTTAAAACAAAACAATATACAGTATATAAACACATCCAGTTTGTAAGAATCTTGTGATACCCCTCGGATCCGAGACATGGGTTGATCAGGCCCAGGCCCAAACCCGAGGGAAATCAAGCAATTAAAGTATTTTAAAACGAACACAAATGAAAAAAAAATGAAATAAGAATAACTATTAAAAGCTGAACAGAATACTAATATAAAATCCTCAATAGCCTGATAAAACTTAATAAAATCCAACTTCCAAAACTTCCATGAACTACAACTCGGGAATCCATCTAGTGGACCCCTAAATAAAAAAAATCTCAACTGAAACGTAAACAACTGACATAAAACCAAATACTAAAATATGGAAGGACATCCTACGTTGTCGGTGGAATGAATGATAATCCCTGCACAGCACGATCAAGCCTAAGACTGGAACCGTCCGATACCTGAAAAATAAGAGTGGGTCAGGCCCACGAACAAGTTCTAATTTAACTGCAATCCATACAGTGACCCGATACGCAAATACACCTAAATACCTCACAATATCTATCTAGTCCATACATAAATATATCCACACTAGAGGACCTTCACTGGACTATAATGGGGTCTCAACCTGAGTAGAAGGCAACATGCAAAAACGCACCCAAATGTGGGCATGAATACCTAGACCTAACAGGGTACACCTCAACCATCATATCCAGCTATGCATCCCAATGCATATACGCTCCCTAACCAACGACTCTGAGACTCATACCCATATCGTGGTGCCATAACATATATATAAAGTCCGTCTAACCCAAGGTATGCCATTTTATTGTTTATTGAATTGACATAAGAATTTTAATTCAGTTTAGTCATTCAACTTAATCAGTCGATCTGACTTAAACACAACCAACATTTAATCCAGGTAGTCATTCAACTTAATCAGTCGATCCGACTACACACAACCACAATTAATCCAAATAGTCTTTCAACTTAATCAGTCGATCTGACTAAACAAGGTTTAGGATTCAATATTTTACAATCCATCCCTTTCATCCGATAGGTTAGGTATTAGCGTTTTGAGGTAAACCGTTCCTAGTATGCCACCGTCCCATACTGGTGCATACAATCCTCCATAACCATATAATTGACAGAATATATTAATTCAACAATTAAAATTCCACATATATATAATCCAAAACCAATATCCAAGTAATTGCAGGAAAACATTTAAAGTTTCAGCAATTAAATTCAAGCATTAAACCATATAGTTGCAGATTGTGATTTCATAACTCAACAATTAACATCCAGATATGCATAGATCAAATCTAATATAGCATTGACTCTATCACGCATTTAAAATCCATTCTATAATCATATTATAGTCCAATAAATTGTTAAAATTATTTTAAGCAATTTTGTTCCTTCCATCCGGTAACAGCGTACTAAGTTATATACTTGTACCCTGTTTTATTCCTTTTAACACAGGGCCATACACTAATCCATAAGTCTAATTTGTTAACTAAAATACTTCTCCGTACATCTAAAACTTAATTTAGAATCATACTTTAGCACCCTAAATTGTCAAATTAAAACTAGACAATTTATTACCTTCCGGCCGTCAACCGCGTAGAAAGTTCACTAATTTTCTACTGTTTGTCCCATAGACTTAGAGGTCAATTTTAATCAATTTATGGTCTTAATGAAACCCAAAATAAACTATCTAATCCCTCTGTAAATTCCCAGAGGTTTCAAAACAATTCCAATGCTCCAACAGTAGCAGGTAATTCGTAATAAATAAATAAATCAATCAAAAATGAAATTACAAGAGAGCCTGCTCAATTTTTGGAAAGAGCAGGCTCTTTTAGAGCCTTGAGCCGGCTCCATTACTTCATGGAGCTGGCTCTTTACCTAGAAAAGATGAGGGAGCCGGCTCCCTCATTCCATGGAGCCAGCTCTCTCCCCTTCTAAGAGCCGTTTCCAACCTTTGCAATTCCTGCGACTCTCTGATTTGCTTCCGGTCACTTTCCACCTCTACCAGCCTTTCTGTTTGGCTTTAACACTGATTCTAAGAGTCTTCTTAACCCCCATTAACATCTCCATGGTTGGTTTAAAGTAAATAAAAGCAAGCACACCAAACCAAGTTACAACAAAACTGATCATGCTTTAAGGAACAAAACTGGAACAGATAAGAACGAATGTATTTCAGACCAATTTCTCAGTCAACAGATAGTGCAAGTTTAGCATATAATAATCATGCAAGATCAATTTAAGACTCAATTAATTCCCTAGAGTCTAAAATTACAACCGGACTAACAAGCTTTTCTAAGAAAACTGAAAACAGAGATGTACAAATTCTGTAATAGATTTGATTACAACCTAAACAGATTATCAGTATCATACCATTAACATGTAAGTTTTTAATTTATAATTTATTTAACCCTAGAGACTATCTAGGTGCACAGAACACAGGCCAACGGGAAGGAGGAAGAAAAGAACTTGCCTTTGATTTCAGTTATGAAATCCCGGCGTCGTGTCTACTGTTCTGGCAATACGAACCACTGTAAAGCCTCCTCTGGTTCTAGTAAACCCACCACCACACCTCCTTTGTCCTTCCTTCTCCTAGGTCCGACCCTGAAGCCTCAGTCAGAAACCTCACAAACTTGCTCTGCTCTCTCAAAACCTTACTCTATATCTCTCTGTGTTTTGCAGAACTAACACTTTGTTTTTCCCCCAAACCCTAAACCAACGTGATCACTGTATTTATAAGCGTAAACACTAAACCCTAATCCTTGTTTAATTACAGCCCTATCGTATAACTCCAGTCGATCGGCCCATATAGCAGTCTATGTTAAGATACTCACGTAACTTCTTAGGGAACCCTAGTTAAGTAACGGATCATTTAATACTACAATTACTCAATTAATATAAAAACACAATTAATCAAATAATTTAAAACACTTAAAATAATTAATTCAAAAATCATCAGTTAATAAATAAATAAATAAAACAAATAATCAATTAAATAAACAAAATTAACAAATAAACAAGTAAAAATGCAATTTAAACAATACATTAAATACCAGGAATATCCTTTTAAATCTAAGGGTATTACACATCTAACCATGGAACCCAGTTTAATTTTAATCCTTATTAAATCCTGGAGTTGTATTAAACATGCAAAGAACACGAGTCAACGAGATAGAGTTAAGACAGAACTTACCTTTACGACTTTTGTTCAAAATCTCTACGTCGTCTCATAAGGTTCCGGCGATTCCGACTACAAAATTCCTCCTCTGTTCTCTCTCTCTCTGCCTCCACAGACGTGAATAGGTTTTATTTTCTTTTTATTTTTAAACCCTAAACAGATCTATCCTACATATTTATAGAGTTATACCAAACCCTAAATTAATTCAAGCCCCAAACTGAATCCTAATCGGCCCATAAAACTTAATTAAAACCTACGTCGACTACAACCGTGATTTCCTAAAAGAACCCTAATCTAAATCATTAAATGAAAACAAATAAGTAAATTAAAATAGTGATTCAAAAAAAAATAAAAATTATTACATTTAAACAACTTACCAATTTAAAATTAAGTCAAATAACTCAACTAATTCACATAAGTCAAATAATTCAAATAATTTAAGTAATTCAAGTAATTCAAATAATTCAAATAAACAATTAAATAATTAAAAATTTAATTAAAATAATAAATTAAATACCAGGACTATCCTTTTGAAATTAGGGGTATTACATTATGTGAACCCCTGATCCGTGACTGATCCCATTCCTCTGCCTCAGCTAGTATAGCCCTCTGGACCACTTCTCTGTAAGTCCTCAAATCAAGAATTGAGACCCGTGGCCTGATGTCAAGATGTAGCCCATCCTAAAACTTCATTACCCTGGCCTCGTCTGTCACCACCATGTCCTCGGTATAACGAGAGAGAAAAGTAAATCATGTCTCATACTCAATAACACTCATAATGCCCTGATAAAGACATATGAACTATATTCTCATCTCTCACCTTATAGCCCTAGGAAAGAAGCACTCGAAGAACAAATCTCTGAACTTATTCTAAGTCATCAACTCAACATTGTGGACATTGGTCATAAACCTCCACCAAATATTTGCATCTCCCATGAACATAGAGGTAGTCCAAGAAATCCTCAACCTGTTCGTGGGTACCTCCATACTGTCCAACTTGTGAACCATAAGGCCTAACTAAGCTTCTGAGACTAGCGGATCTGACCTCCCCGCAAATGGACCAATTTTAACCCTCTGTAGTCGCATGAAGTACTCTATTGCCTCATTGACTATCGATGCCGGTGCCGGTGTCAGAATCTGTATCCCGCCACCTGCCTACGTATCAATTCCTATAGGGACTCAGTGATCCCCGAGTTGATTCCCTGAGCCACTCGCTCCTCATAAGTCAGTGTCTGCGGCGGATTAGCATCCACGCCACGATTTGGAATCCTAGGCCTTCCCGAACCCCTCGTGAACTCGGTGTCAGCCACCTGTTCCTCAATGCCCTGACGTGAAGACTCTCCACGTGTGACAACCATGATGCTAAACGTACAAAAGGAAAGAGGTCAACAATAACACAAGTTATCATGACCGAGTGCAACTCACATTATGAAAGCACGAACACAAGCAAGACAAGGTATGTAACATACAATTATGCTAAAGCAATCAAAGATAGTTATTTAAACAGTTAAGCAAATAAGCATATATGCCAAACAAAGATGCTTTTATACACATAAGCATATAACTATAGAGACATGTCATAATAGTAAACGTGTTATCAAGAAACACATAAACATGTTACAATGCCAAAACATGTTATCAAAAGCATGATAAGTACCCAAAACCAGTCGTCCTAATGTATTCAAACCTAGGAACTCTGATACCACTTGTGACGGCCCAAGTTTTGCAACCTGGTGCGTCAATGATGCACCGAAAGTTGACCCAATAACGGATCCTAAATGCAGAAGCGAAAGACAAACTAAGGTCTCTAGAGATATAAATCATCCCTAAGACACCAATGTGACCTTCCATTAAGTCATGAAACTTAAAGAGAGCGAAAGAGCAAAGAGTCAAAATGGGACAAAATCTGTTAATCAAAGGCAAAATGGTCAATTTACAAGTAAGAAGAGAAATTTGACTCCAAGCAAGTCAAATGAAGTCTATAAAATCTAAACTAATCATTTTACAATATTCCAAGAGGTTCTAAGGACTTTGACCAAGAATCCCACAAAATGCCCATTCCCGGTTTAAACAAAATCTGACACTATGTCACTAAAACATGAATAACTCCCACTGTGATTTGAATCTGAGAATGGCATTTGTACCATTGGAAAGCTAACTCAAAATCCTTGAGTTTAGAAGAATCACCCCATTTGGATTAAAAATGCAGAAGTTATGACCGTTTGAAGTCAGAACAACAATGCTGAAACAAAATCTGGAAGGCTAGTGCATGAGAGCTATTTAGGTCAACCAAAATGAACAAAAATTTTCCTGAAAGCTGGTTTTTGAGGGAAGGGCACTTTGGTAGACCGAAATAAGGCATCGGTCGACTGAAATGAACCCAAACAATGAAATTGGCTACTGGAATATGTGTTTTACTGTTCAATGAAGTTCCCAAAAACCATCGGTCAACCGAAATGGCATTTCGGTCAGCCGAAAAGGCTCTAAAGAGTGCTGTAGGGACCTGCTACATGTCAAAAACATTAAAGTTCAACCCAAGCCTCAAATCCCCTCATGAATTGGTTCAAAAACAAAGGTTTAAAGCTGATTTTCGAGGAGATGTGAGTATGTGAACATGTCAACAACTTAATATGAGTAATTGAATGTAAAACAATGGTTCATGGCCTCATACATGTCAATTACAAGAATTTCATATGGTAAACCTCCCAAGTTGGTTAAAATACATTTTTGAAGCAAAATATAGCACTAAATGAGTACAAGTGCAAAAGTAAACATGTTTGGCCTTTGGCCTCATTACATACATGATAATAGTGTCAAAAGTAAGTACTTGTATCATTACACATCAAGGAAGCTACATTAGCTTCTAAAATACCATACACCTATGGTATACAAAATATATCATCAAAAGTAAAACATGCTAAACATTTGCATGTCAACATACAAAAATGCTTCAAATTGCTCACAAGCCTCTGAGGATGATGAGCATCCAAGAACATAGTCTCCTTACCTGTAAAATAACCCAAACCACTAGGGTGAGTAATCAAGTTACTCGTAGGAAGAAACATATACGTATACCCTAAAATTTATATATCATTGCAAGATCAAAATAGACGAATACAAGGGATCATTCCACTTAACGTCTATGTTCAAAGTGTTCTAAGGGATCATCGTATGCTAACTTAAATGATTCTTTAAAAACACATATCAATATCAATGTACTTAACAACATCAATTCGCCAATAGCAAAAATTACAAGTTAGAATTAAGCATTGGTTGTTAACTTGGAATTAAATACGAAATCAATTAGTGGAAGAGTTGGACATCACGTCTCGGAATGAACCAAGATCAAAACGGTTATTCAGACCACCCTAGTGCGCACTATCTCAATTGGGGAGAACTCATACCTGCCACACTAAAGTCAAACTCTAGCCATATCACTTGTAATAACGTCCCAAGAAAATTCAAAATCATAATCAAGTTCAAAACTCACACATTATAATTAAGGCATATAAACCACCTTCCATGCACAAGTATTTTCAAACCACACAAATCATGTCTTAGGGTTCCAAGTTTAAAATGGCATACCAAATGACAAGTCTTTATCATGATATAATGTACAATACAATACCACTAACTTATCAATTTAAATCATGCCTCAACAACAAGCTTCATATACTAAATCTTAACATCTTCGTAATAAGCTTCTAAAATAATTACGATTAGTAATCCACATGAATATAGAATTATCATCTCAATAAATATAGCAATTCAAGTCAATAAGAATTGTATATGACATCAATAATTCTACACAATATAAATACATATCATGCATGCTTAAATCAATAAATCATAAGTCAAATGTGAGGATTTCCTACAATATGCAAGACTACAATATTAAAAGCATGTACACAATATATATATTAAACCCCAAAGGATTATAAAACACTTAAAGTATAAATATACTACCACCCCTACCTCAATAGAGAATTGAATCTCTATAATCCAAGCAACCAAGCTTAAAAATAGAAAATAATTCTAGGGTTATGAAGATGAAAGTGAGAAGAAACTTTTACTTCCCAAGATTTAAAGTCTAAGATGAGTGGAAGGAAACCAAAATGAAGAAATAAGTTATAAACTAAGCTTTTCTCCAATGGTGGCTAGGTTAGGGTTCTTGAGAGCAAATGGAATGAAAGAGATAAAGTGAAAAATGGTGAGTGAATGATCTAGTATTCCTCCACTCACTAGGTGCTCTTACACTACCTCTCACACACACACTAATGCAAGACTCGTTTTGGTGCCTACACTTGTCACCAATCCATGACTCCCTCCTAGGCCTATACTTGTCAACCATCTAAGCCAACAAGTGCACCTATCCTAGGCCAACAAGTGGGTGAATCTCCACCCTCCACATGTCACAAGATTATACTTCCAAGTCACTCTACCCCCAATGCCAACAAATGGCTCAATGAGAGTGTGACACTTGTCACACTTTTCAAAAATTACAAAAAGGTCCTTTTCTAAAATATCTTCCAAATTAAATTGAAAAATGGTCCCAAAGACGAAGAATAATTATTTTACATAATTACACTAAAACCCCAAAAATCAATAATGTTTTCAAGAAACTATGCATCTATACCCTTTATGAAAGAATAAGTAACTAACATGCTTTCCTAAGAAAGTAAAAATACAAATATCTTGTAAATCAATTATTATGGATGCATGCAAAGCCGGAATCAAATCTGAGCACAAAAAGTGAGGTTGTGCAAGGAAAACGATAAACGGGAAAAAGACGAAATAGGAAAAAGACAAAATAGGAAAAAGACGAAAAAAAAAAAGAATTTACCGAAAAATGAATGGAAAGAAAATGACCGAGTCATTACATATATACACATAAATATAAATACTGTCTATAATTCTTTTAAGCATGCATACATGGTCAATTTTACTATTTAATAATCCTAGATTTGTCCTAGGCTTGTTTAAAACACGAAATCAAAGGAGAAGAGACAGAAGAAGAACTTATCTTAAGGTTTCGGGATAAAAATCTTCTCTTCTTCTTCCTCTACTTTTCTGGCGACCTTGGTTGCCGTCAAGACTCTCTAATACACCGGTTCTAAACCCACGAACAACCTTCTTCCTTCCTTACTTCGTTCACCCTTGAACCCTTGGCCAAAACCCTCTCTTTCTCCCTCACGGTTTCTCTCTAAACTCTCTGTTATTCTCTTGCCTCAAAAATTCACGTAATAACCCAAAGCCTCCTCTACAGACTATATAACACACACACACACATATATATATACTACATAATAAAACCCCACTCCTAATCCTTCCCCAATTCTTACCTTAATGGATAAGAAAAGAAAAAAAAGAAAAAATAGAAAATAAACATATATACATAAGTCTTCCTAACGTGATATATATATATATATATAAAACATATAACTATATACACATATATATACTGACTATCCACTATTATTACTATTACTATTAATAATATACAATTAATAATAATAATAATAATTAAATATTTAAAAAAAAAAAAAAAAAAAACTATCCTTAGATACATATATTCACACACACACACATATATATATACAACTATCTATGGGTAATTATCCATACCCATCAAGCCTCCTATCCAAGTAATCCATGTGACCCATTGGCCGGATTGGTCCATTACTACTATCAAAATCCAACTCCTTTAAAATATAAAAATTAAACAATTAAATCATTTAATCCTAACAATTAAATATCAATAAATACACATCATTTAAGCAAGCAAATCATAACAACTATTAATTAAAATACACTAAATAAACACATAATTAATTTAAACAAATAATCCAAATAACACATAAACAATTAGCCACGTAATCAAATAATCAATTAAAATGTAATAAAATAAATAAATAAATCCCAAGACTATTCTTTTAAAATTAGGGATATTATAACACCACCGTGGAGAAGCTGGACATGATGATTCGGGAGGTGGACGACGACAACAACAGGTGTATCGACCTAAACGAGATCATCAAGCTGAACACGAAGGACATCAACACTTAAAAATGATCCGTCAACGTTACATCAAGCATCTGTCGTCTTCGGCATACGTTAGTTTCTGTCTTTCTTCTTCTCCACCCAGGTCGCCGGATTAGGAATCCATAAACGACGATGACCCAAAGGTCACCATCCTCTTTCAAGCCCTTGGGTCACTTTATGCGACCGAGGATATTTTATAAAATGGCTCGATCTTGGTCGCTGCTATACTCCGATGGCGACTTGGTTTCCTTTTTCATTGGCGACAACCATGGTTGCCTTCTCTTTTCCAAACGTGAAAAATGGTTGGTCACTATCCTATTTTCTGTTTTAGAGAGAGAGAGGAAAGAGTTTTAGAGAGAAAGGGGTGATGAATAAGACAAAGGGTTATTTTGGAATTTTAAAAACATTATTTTCAGTTTTAAATTTAACATTAAATAGTAAGGTCAAATTTGTCATTTCACAGCCTGGTTAAAGGGTCGGAAATGGGTTTAGGGGTAATTTGATCAAGAAATTTGCTATTACATAAGTTGACTAGGATGTATTCATTCTTAAGGTTTGTGTCAGATGTAGTAGAAATGACTTATTTGTGGGCCTGACCTACCATTTATTTTTTAGGTCATCGTCAGTAGCAAGTAGAGATCTTGTTCATACTGAGCAGAGATCAGTCTTCATCACTCTTTCGATTATCTACGTAGGATTTTACTTTATTTTTCAGTATTTAGTTTCAGACATTTATTTTAGTTATTTACTTTCAGTGGGTTTTGATTAGGGGTCCACACATTGTGGATTCCCAAGTTGTATAGGTATCAGAGGAGTTGAGTATTTTTATTGAAGAGATTTTTAATTATTGGGATTTTATTCTTGAAGGATTTAATTAATTATTATTTTAGTTTTTTTTCAGCTTTATTTATTTATTCTTTATTTATCTTTTGTAATATTTGTTCAATTACTACCTTGATTGTTTTGATATCCCTCGGTGTCGTACGCTGACCTGATCAACCCGTATTCCGGAATCGAGGAGTATTACAATGTGCGAATAATTAACATGTATGTTTATGTGTTAAATCTAATTATGCTTTCAGTGTACAAATATGCCTAAATTCGTATACAATTCGCGGATTGAAAATCTGAATTCGCGAATTCAAAATTTTGAGTTCGTAAATTTAGGACGAATTCGCTCACAATTAGCAAATTCGCGTGCGAAGTGTCTGCGATTACCCATTCAACGAATTATGTGATTTAGGTAATAACAGGGAGTCGAACTGTCATACATATCTGACTAATTTTAATGACATCACGATCATATTAGTTTTCAGTCACATAAATCGGTTCAAATTGTTCAACTTTTAAACTATAAATCATTACTTTTTTTATAGACAAGTGTAATTTTTATTTTATATTTATTTATTCATTTATCAAAGAACTTTTACAATACTCTTAAAAAGAATTTAATTTTTTACTTTTAATTTAAATAATTATTTTTTTTATACGACTAAATCAACGTGCGATGATAGATATTCCCTCTATAAAAGAATATTCCCTTTCATCTCAAATATTTCAAGTGGTTTACAGTTTTTAAAGTGGACTTTTAATTTGAGAGAATAATATTTCTAAAGGACAAGTAATTGCCGAAGGAGGTAAATTAATAAGATTATGCTATTTTATGGAGTATCTTATTATGGGTTGAAGTTTAAAATATTTTCGTACTTATCTGTTCATACCTCTCATGAGACACAACACATTAGCATCTCCAAAGAATTTTTCTTGGACAAAACACATTCTAGCCATATGAAGTATAAGGAAGTTAACAAATAATGTTACTCAATTTTAATTAATTGAGTAACATTATTTCTTAGAAGTAGTAACTTATGAAAGATTACCTTGAAAACTGTTTCTTAGAAGTAGTAAGGTGTGAAGGAAGAATGATAGTTGTGATCAAATTTTTTTATTTTTTATGTTAAGAAAAATTGTTGATTCATCTAATATTTCCAAATGGTACTGCTGGACTTGATCCTAGCTCAAATGAGGTGAATTTAGGACTACAACTGAACTTACAATTTTGCGTACAAAGAAGTGTTTAAGTGTTAGAGGTATGTGTGGGCACTCCTTAATCATGTAAACACGTTTTGAACAAAATTATGAGTATCAAAAAGAGATTATGCAAAAGGAATAATATTTACGTGATGTGGACGGCAGTTCGTGATGAATGGTATCAAAATTAATCCTCAACCGAAAATATAGAGACGTACACAAACTCACGTGGGTCATGTCACGTGTTGCTAGTGCCTTTGAGTATATTAACAAATAAAGTTTCAGAAAATAGTTTTAAGTGATGAAACATATTTTTTAAATTTTTTTTATTTCTCTTCTTTTCTTAGAACAAACTCATTCTAAGAGAGGTGGTTCTATTCATTTTTATTTTAAATTATTTATTTATTTAAGCCTAAATTTTAGTATCATTTTTCTTTTTTCGGCTTTATGGTTTGCACAGGGCAAGGGTGAGCGTGGAACGGGCAGCCTGAGGGTAAATGAGTCTGTTAGGCTCACAAGTTTGGGTGGGCTTACTTTATAAGTTAACAACAATAGGCCTTCACAGTAAGCCTGACCCAAATTTTGGAGCCTTCATGAAAATAGAAGTGGGCCAGCTCTTGAACTTCGTATAGACTTCTATACTTCTTCTAATTAGTAAAAAAATCTAGGATTCCTTTTCATAAAATTTTAAGGTAAAAGAAAAAGCTAAGGATGTCATAAGAACGTGTGTCAAATTTCAAGAGAGATTAAAGTAATAAAGTTTGAATCCGTATATTATGTGTAATTTGCACAAACTTCAAGGACAATTAGTGTTATTTATCCTAAAATTTTAGAGCTTATATATAGGAATGGCAAAACCACTCGTGATTAAAAAATAATAATAAAATAATTGTAGTTTCCTTTTTCTTCGTTGGCACTTTTCACGGGGGAGTGGCAATTTGTATTTGTAGATCATAATCGTGTCGACCTAAAAATATTATACTAAACAATTTAACCCGAACACGACCCGTTTAATAATCGTGTCAGGGACCATCAACACTAACCCAGTCTGTTTATTAAACGGGTTACACGTGTAACCCGTTTAATGACCTATTTACTAAAACAAAATGTTATATTATTTAAATTATTAATAATACACAATCAAACATTAAATACTTTCAATCCAAACAAATTACTAAATAATCTATAGTCTACAAAAGAATGAATTATAAGACACAAAAAATAGTTACGTTGAAATTTAAATAGAAATTTGTTTATGACAAGTATAGTTAAACGAGCCATACGAGTTGAACCCCTCAACTCAAACCAAACACAACACGATTAACTAAACGAGTTAACCGTGTCAACTCATTTATAATTCAAATTCGTTATCCAAACCCACTTAACTTATGTCGTGTTCTAATTGTATTAGAATGTCGTGTCAAACTCTGTCACTCCTATTTTTCGCTTAAACCAAACATACTAATACCAAATAGATTATTATCTTTAGTTTTATTTATCTTGATGAAATCATTTGATAGCTTATACATGTTTAAAACATCATTGTGATATAAATATTTGTTTACCGAATCATTTACACAGTAATTATAGTGGTAATGAAGCCATCAACCTTCAGCGACCATAGTCACTAAAAAAATCAATAAACCTGATCATATGCCATCACCTGAATTATTATAGTATTAGTAATCATGGTCACTTCACAACAATTACTTTTTAAGTTTGGTTACTAAATTATAATTTTTTAATTATTTTTTCCCTCTCCCATTGTCAAATAAAATTTTCCTACTTGGAAAATTAATGAGTTACACGTTCAACTTTTATTTATTTATTTATTTTTAAAAGTTAAAACAAACAAGCAGTAACGAACCACACCTCCTAATAAGAAATGAGGAGTAATCATAACAACCGAGCTAGTAATACATGTTAGACTTGTGACGGTAGCATTTATAAAAAACAGTGAGATCCTAATCCAATGTGCTTGTAGATAACTTAAAACAACATTTGGTTGAATATCATGTTTTAAACCACTTGTATTCAAGAAAAAATCATGAGATTCTTTGACCAAACAACCATTTCCCATTTTGGGTCCACTAGACAAGATGTGAAAAGAATATTGGAATTGGTTGTTTTTAATTTTTTTTTTTTTTTTTTTTGTGGGTTTTTGATAAGTAAGGCCGTATATAAAGAATTGTTCAAAAGATTGTATTTTGGTTTTGAAATGAAATGAAGAAAAAAATGGTAAGATTCCATTTTTCAATGACTCTATTAAAATAAAATCAAAAGCAAGAATCAAAGCTACAGCCTTCATTTTGGTGTAGACTAGACTACATAGAAGTTGCTTTCTTTGAATGTGATGTCTAGAGAAAAACAATCTTAGCTGCATTGCAACTTCTAGTGTCCTTCACATCATTGCTTAAAGAAAAGAGAAAAAGTAAAGGTTGAATAAAATGTTGCGGTCATGGTGAAATTGACCGCTGCAAAAGGGTTGGTCCGCGTACAATCAATCCCGTGCGAGGTTCGAAGTGATCTGGTTGTGACTGTTCATGGCACGATTCTTTAATTTACTGTCGCGTCAATTGTCGTGGTTTTTACCAATTACCAGATTCATTAAATACTTTCTACTGAAATATTTTTCCTAGGTTCATATGCAATCCCGACTTAGACACCAAAAGAAATAAATTCTTACAAATTTTAAATCTAGGAGAATCGTTCAGAAAATACCGGACATACTCAGATGTTCGTGCTAGAATTATTCAATAATATATATATATATATATATATATATATATATATATATATATATATTCAAGTCCGGCAAGGAATAGTAATTCCTTTTTGTGTGTCATGCTTGTGAATAAATAAAATTAAAACTCTTTGCATGTTATACCGCTTGGGACAGATCGAAACAATGTTTCATGGAAAGAGGGCTATATATGTTGGACCCCATCGGGTCTATGTTAGTTGATTACAAGTGGAAAGTTACACAACTTGTAAAGGAGTAGGAGGAGATAGGTAGATTCAAAAGCTGGGGGTACCAAAAAGAATAATTGGTATATCCGATTGACATATAGAGGATGCTTAAGGCGCCAATGAACACTGGGTCCCATGAAATACTACAATGTACGGTTAACAGAGATGCCACCTATTTTTGTTGTTGTTTTGCAAGACAAACATGAGATAGGATCAACAATGTGATAAATACAAATGAGAAGATTAAGTGCACCATGTCAATTAACTACGTTCATTGTCACTCATGAGATGATATAACATTTCTCTATTTTCATTCTCATTTATTTCTATCAATAATATAAATATCTAATGGTTAGTAATGAGTTGGAAAGAGGTTGTCAAATTTAGAATTAATAGGATGGGACATTTTAAAGTCTATCAGTCAGATAATATTGTCACGCTTATTTTTAACTTATCTTTAAGTTATAATATTTTGTGATTTTATTTTTGTTATAATTTTTTTATAAAAAATACAAATATAATAACAGGTAGAGTACAAATAAAAGTTATATTCTATACCGAATCAATGTACAAATATCTTTTAGTGTTCAAAAAATTGCTACATTTTTCAACATTTTGTCAATTTAAAAACTATAATATTTAAAATACCCTTAAAACAACTTAAAACAAAATAAAAGTAAAGTACCTAAAATTTATTGGGCTACACAAGTCAGTGTAAAGGATTTCAAATCTGAACTCACAAACTTCAATCCTAAAGTCCAAATTTAGCCATGTAATCATGCAGTCAAAGTCTACTAATAAAAAATTAGGTTGTAACATAATTCTGAACATAAACTTTGATCAGATAATGACACGGCGGAATTTGGAGTACGCGATTGAGTTCTATAGAGTTCAGCTCCTTCTTGGAGAAAAATTATGAGTATGATCGACATATTAGATAATAAGAGCTCAACAATTTCATTCATATGTGATAAAAACATTGATAAACTTTAAGAACATTTCTGACAGTATATTAAAAAACTCTTTTGTATAAAATATACACTGCCACGGATAATTTGTAAATTTTTTTTCAATCTCAGACAGTTTGTTAAGATACACTACCATATCATCAATGTGTAAAAGGGTTATGTATTTTACACAGCCCTTTTACACAGTTATGTAAGCATATTTTCTCTCTCCTCTCCATTTCCCATTTGTGGTTCTCTTTCTTTTCTCTCATTCCTTTACATCTCTATGTTTCCCACTTTTAAAGCACCATAGAGAAGAATCTGCAAAATAAGAATTGTTCGACCATCTTTTATTATTACTATTTTTTTAAGGGTTAACTTCAGTTACACCCCCTGAGTTATGTCCTAACTTCAAGGAGACACCCCCCACATTTGCAAAATTTCAATCAGACCCCCTGTCAGACATTGTCGGCTGACAAAAACAAATAAATAAATGAACTGACTAATTTACCTTTTTGTCATTTTCGTATATACACTTAACCAAACAGTCAATCTCTTGAACCAAACATGTTTTATAACTCTGGGTTAGCTTTATCTCTTGAACCAAACAGTCCATCTCTCTCATCTCTCATATCTCACTAGCAAAGTTAGGGTTACAAAAAACTGGGTTTGGCTCACCAGAAAACTCGTCGTCTACGAGCACCTCCATCATAACCGTATCCTTGCGTCATTGGTGCGGTTCATCTTCACTGTCGATTTGTAACGGCCGAGACAATCCATCATTAAAGAATACATTTGAGCCCTCTTGAGCCATTACGCAAAACCTAGTTGCCTTCCAAAAACCAGATCTAGTGACTCTATTTGATCTTACGCTATTCCTATATTTTCTGCCTCTTTTGCAGAAGAAATACCACTCATTTTCTCCCGCTGGACTACCTTCTGCATTTTTTACAAACTAGTTTAGCACAAATCCATCAATATATATAGAGAGAGAGGGGGTTCACTGATATATAGCCAATGACCGTCCATATTTACTTTTTATGACTAATGTGGTGCAATGCTAATCAAAGAAATGGTGTCTTAAAGTAGAAGATCGATTTACTGATTTCGTACAAAGAAATGGAAAACAAAAAAGAGAATTTTTGTTTTTCCTTTTTATTTATTTATTTATTGTTTTCCTTGTATAACAACAAAAAATTATGTTCAATAATCTCACTGCTTCCGGCAAAAGAAGCTGTAGCAACCACCATCTTGTCTAGCCGGTGGAGCCACCTGTGGAGGTCCTTTCATCGCCTCGATTTCGACCTCGTCCACGTCGAAGATGTGAACCTACTTGATTTAATTCCATTCTAGATCATTGAACATGTCATGTCGTCTCAAAGCACTAATCTCACCGTCTGCCGGATTTCTCACTCCCCGGAGGACTGGCCGTCGTTGCTTAAACTGATCAATCGCCTCAAAGTGAACAAATCCATAGAAGAGCTCCGACTCACTTGCATAGATGATGGAACTGTACAGTATCTCGAGTCGTCCATCTTGCCGTTGAGTCTCTTCCGGTGTGGAATTCTCCGTGTCCTCGAACTCAACAAGTACCAACTCAGCATTGACGACTCCATTGTTGCGGCTTTCAAAGGTTGTGTGAATCTGACAACTCTAAAACTCAACTCGATCCGAGTAACCCCCAAGAGTCTTTTCAGAATCATATGTAACTGTGAGTTCATGGAGAATTTGAGCCTGTGTTCTTATATTAGATTAGACTATATTAAGATTATTTCTAATCGCAAGTACTTGAAGTTCTTGGAACTCCGGAATTTGGATCTTTATAAGATTGAAATATATCTCAAGGGTGTCACTGAACTAGTGCTTGATAATGTTCCATACTCCAAAAGATGTTATATTAACTGCCCAAACCTTCGAGGTTAGAGAGAGAAATGGGTTTGCAGAGAGACAAAGTTTAGAGAGAGAGAGTAAGTGTGTGCGCGTTTTGAGGGGAGTGTTTGGTTAGATAGATAATATGTAACCAAACATAACCGTTGAAGGGTAATTTGGGCATTAAAATTTAATTTTTCGCTGATGTCAGCAAAAAATATCTTTGACCAGCTTTGACCGTTGACCGAAGGGGGAGACTGATGTGTGTCAGAAAAAGTAAGGGGTCTGACTGAAATTTTGCAAACGTGGGGGAGTCTCCTTGAAGTTAGGACATACCTCAGGGGGTGTAACTGAAGTTAACCCTTTTTTTCATAAAAATAGTTTGATTCATCACTTTCGTTTGATCTTATCTCTACAAACACCACCGTAGATTCTATGATGTTTTTAGATTTTTTTTTTCCTTTTACATTCTATTTTAATGAAATAAATATGTTCTATCCAAATATTAGATATATATATTTTAATTACGATTTTATATAATTGTTGTTTGATATAGTTATACAATTTTTTTTTTCTTTTTTGGTGATTAGTTAATTCAATTGCAATTGTTGCTACATATTTTTGGTTTATGTAGTTTCTACATACTTGAATCTTATTGTATTATTTGTTATTAAATTAGAATTTTGGTGGCGGTGAGAAAGGTTTGTTATTGGCGGGATGAAAAAGTAAAATATAAGGAGAAATTATTATTATTTTTTTTAATTAAGGAAGATTATGACGTAAGGTTTAATAGCGAAAAAGTAAAACGAATTCAATAGGTTTGTAAAAGTTATGTAAGACCTTGGGTAGTTATTATTAGGCAATATTTTTTTTCACAAAAAATATAACATAATCTTGGAGTTAAAAATAAGTAATATAAAAATTTTATATAAATTTACTCTGACATATCAAATTTATATAAAAATACATACATAACGATCAGAGATCCTACAATGTAATTCTACAGTGTACTTATAAAACGAGTTACATTTCTATTGATAAAGGGACATCAATTTTCGTGGTAATTAAGTAAACATTATTGATCTTTTACAGTATATTTGACTACTGTCATTGACTTGTTGCTTTCAAGGAAATTACCCAAAGAAAGGAAAATTCCAATGATGAGAATTGTGTGTGTTGTTGACGTTTCCAACTCATTCTCATTCCAATTAATGTCAGTCAAAACAATGGGCAACGAAGGTTGAATTCTCTC
The DNA here is from genome assembly GCF_030987335.1 of Cornus florida. Lineage (NCBI taxonomy): Eukaryota > Viridiplantae > Streptophyta > Magnoliopsida > Cornales > Cornaceae > Cornus > Cornus florida. The sequence continues at coordinate 22,469,288 of NW_026775574.1, forward strand.
TCTTTACCGGATAAGAATAAATAAAGTGTTCCCACTGATTATTTGAAGTCCTCCCTGTGCCACAAGTTCAATTAGCTGTTCAATTCTGTGAATACATTTTCAAATTCAGTGTGAGAGATACTTCCATGGAACCTTCCTTATCCAAAAATCAAATTGCTTATTTCTTTAATTTGTATTTCAAATTTAAATTCTCTAAAGATAAGGGGACTAGACCTTTCCAAATTAGGTTGTTTAGCACTACCAATTACCAAAATTGGCAGCTAGTACAGAAAGATTTCAAATCCTTATTCACACAGCCTTCGCAAGAATTATAATGATGATAATAATGATGAAGAAGAATTCCCTTTATGTACCCATCTCAACAACCTAATAATAAAACATAAATTTAAATTTAAAAATAAAAAATTAATATCTAGATTTTTGCACCATTCTTCTCAGACAATCCCAAATGGTAATTTACCAAATACTTTGGTTAATCTTCCTTAAATGTCAATTAAGTTGTGGGACATACCCATTAAGTTCTGAGCTTACATGTAATCTACCTTCCTAGCTATAGATCTACGTGCTACAAGCCTAAAAATAAAAGCAAGAAGCAAGTTGGCACAAACTAGTGGACCCCACAAATAAGGCCCCACCAATTGATGTGAATTAGCTTGCGGCCAGCCCCAAAAGACAACCATCTCCTTGTTGTCCAGCCCCTTGTGTGGAAGTATCTTGGAACTTGGCTTACCAAAAAAGAGGGTTCATACCCTTTCATCAAATGTGTTAAAAAATTGCAAACATAGCTTTGATCACTGCAATTTTGGTTCCATTCCCACACTTGGATGGAACCCATTTTCTCAAATCTGTATCCACCCTAGCAATTGAAACCCATCTTCCAATTTTTTTTGCTAAAATGCGCCATTTTGCTAACATACGCCCACCCTTCATATTGACTCTTTATTTATAAGCATGTTATATTCAACCCACCCATATTCATTCATTCTCCCTCTCTCTCAAATGGGACTTCTTCCATGTCCTTTGCCTTGCCATACAAACGAAGAAGAATCTGATCCTCAATCTCAGTCTGAAAGCCTCCAATCAGATACATCATCAAACACCTCCCTCTACTCTCAACCAAGTCTACCATCTGTCCCTTCCCTAACACCACCTCCACAACAAAATGAACCCTCCGCCGCTGCTGCCAACCACCACTGCTTGTCCACCCTCAAAGGCCCCTCCTACGTCTTCGCCCTCTCCCTCGCTGGAAAACACCTCTACACCGGCTATTCCAACAGCGATATTAATGTATGCAGCCGTGACCCATCTACCCTCAATCATTCAACTATGGTAGCCACCGGCCACAGCGCGGTCAAGTCCATGGTAGTATTGGGTGAGAAGCTCTTCAGTGCTCACCAAGACCACAAAATCCGTGTATGGAAGGTCGATAATGACACTCCAAACCACAGATACAAGTGCATGGCCGTGCTACCGACGCTCAATGACCGCGCCACCAGGCTCTTCTCGGCCAAGAACTACGTCCAAGTTCGCCGCCACAAGAAGTGCACATGGGTTCACCATGTTGACACCATATCGGCACTTGCTCTATCCAAAGATGGCTCTGTTTTGTACTCTGTTTCTTGGGACCGGACCTTCAAAGTGTGGCGAACATCGGATTTTAAGTGTTTGGAGTCCGTTTGGAACGCCCACGATGACGCCATCAACGCTCTGGTTTTGTCGAATGATGGGTTTGTTTACACTGGTTCAGCTGATAGGAAGATAAAGGTATGGAAGAAAAATGAAAGAGAGAAGAAACATACACTCGTTGACACATTTGAGAAGCATAAGTCAACTGTTAATGCTTTGGCTCTAAGCAATGATGGGAGTGTGCTTTATTCCGGCGCATGCGACCGGTCAATAATTGTGTGGGAGAGAGATGGTGGTGGTGGTGATGGTGGTGGAGGAGGGCATATGGTGGTGGCAGGTGCACTTAGAGGGCATACTAAGGCAATACTGTGCTTGGCGGTTCTGTCAGATTTGGTGTTTAGTGGGTCAGCAGATAAAACAGTTAGGGTTTGGAAGAGAGGGGTTGGGAGGAGTTATTCTTGTTTGGCAGTGTTGGAGGGGCATAATGGTCCAGTCAAGTCTTTGACTGTAGCTGTGGATACTATAAACACTTCTGGATCTGGCTCTTCTTATTTGGTTTATAGTGGGAGTTTGGATTGTGATATTAAGGTTTGGCAAATATGGGTACCCTTTTGATGATTTTCCTCCCCTTTTTTTTTTCTTTTTTTTTTTTTTTTTGACTTTGTAAAAAAGAATGATAAAGTTATACTTGGTGTACTTTTAGACTGTAAAGTCTGAGATTTTTTATTTACATTACTTTTAGATTTCTTAATCTGAATTGTTTAATTTGATACACTAGAACATGATGACATAGAAGGTTATGGGAAGTTCTTGTGTTCGTTGAAGTTGGGTAAATTTTCTTTTCTCCTTGAATATTTAAACAGCCTTTGATTCGTAATTATGTATCAACTTGGGATCGCCTGATAATCGCTTTGAATTTAAGATTAAAAAACATTTAGTTCAAATTTAAAATTAATTTTTTTTTTAATTTTAAATTCAGAACACTGATTTTTTACTCCCAAATACAAATAAATTTGTTATTTATATAATTTGAATTTTTTTAAAAATATTGAATGAAGATAGACCAAATATGAAAGAGGTTTAAGTTAATAGAAACAATGGATTATGTGTCACACATCGCATAGATTTTTTTCTTCAAATATATCATGTAAAAGTTGGACAATATCTTTCTTTTGGTTATAATATTAAGACATTTTGTTCTTTATTTATTTTATTATTATTGTTGGCTATGTAATGGTTAAAGTGATAGCAAGTACTGAAGGGTACAAAGCAGAATATCTGCCTAATAAAATAAAATAAAATTAAAACGGAACAATTATATATATATATTTTACAGTTAGCAATTGGCTTTAATGTAAAAAGTCCAAAGTCTCAGAAACTATTTTTAGTGATCATTGGTGATGTTAAAGAAGTCTACCTTTGAAGTTTTGAGTACTCTCTCTTTAATATATATATATATATTGACACTCTCTTTATTATATGACAGGAGATCTAACAGCAGCACCATGGGACTTCAATAAATATAGAACAAGTATTGGTCACTATCCCCTGCCTGCCCTTTTGGTAGCGTCAACATTAAATCTCTTTTCTTCTCATTTATTTATTTATATGGTCTATTTGATTGATCACAAAATTAATAAAAGTAAATTAAGTAAAGAAAATTGAATATTTTTCAACAATCAATAATGGTGGTTGAGTCATATTTTTCTTTATTTCTACACAATCATGCATATAAGAAATTTGTTTTTTTGTTTTGTCCCTATCCTACGCCAGCAATTTTAGTTGAATTTGGGACCAAAAAGGGATTGTTGACTAAGATGGTGTGCAAGGTATCACCTTGTTTGGCTTCAACTTGCACCCCATCCTGAGATGGACATGAATTATCCTATTCCGGCAAGGCCCAATGAAAAACTCGTTAGCTGATTGGATGAAGGGAATCGAAATCAACTGTTTAATACTTTAGTATAGTATCTAAGTGAGTTCTATGCTAATGAGTGGCGGTTCAAAAAGTGATACAGTTTACGAAATAGATTAAGGTAATCGGTCAAAATAAATTCAATAATTAATAAGTCAGTGGCCTAGCGGTACCAAGCTTTTACTTCTCAAAGAGAAGTCAGGAGTCGCTTTAGTTGATTGCACAAGAGAATAGAAATCAACCATTCAATACTTTAACTTGAAATCTATGTGAGTCTTCTGTTAATGAGTGATGGTTAAAGAGTGATTCAATTTACGGAATAAATTAAGTTAATAAGACCATAATAACAAGGTTGAATAGGCAATACAAATCAATCTCTTACACTATGCAGATTTTACCTTTCAACTTTTGATAGACTGTGTTCGATCGGCACCATGTTATTGGAACTATTTAAATTGGTAGAAGTAAAGAAAATTTTAATTTAATTTTGTTAGTTTATTTTTTTTCATATCACCAATTCCAATTTTTAAATTTCAATTTCATAAAATCAAATATAGTCATAATGTATTTCATATTCAAAATTTTCCAAATAAACTTCACCCACCTACCTAAGAAGGATGGGGTTTTCTCTAGTCACACAAATAAAAACATGCATATGTATGTATGTATATCTTTTGATACATAGATATCTAACATATCATTTTTAATGACAAATATACACCTGGTGAAACAAAATTATAATCTTACATGTCCTTTTCTTCTTATATCATTCAATTTTTTTTTTTTAGGTATCCCTGTGGCATCATGACACAGAAAAGCCATAGTTTATTGTCACTTTAATTAAACTAATATTTCACTAGGAGTTTTTCAAGATTGACTCTCTTAGTAAATTACAAGTGGAGTGTGAGTTGGGCTATAAAAGTCATTTTCTTCCAGCCTGCATAGCCCCATTCTTTACATTTTAGAATTCCACATTTTTAATAATATTTGAAGATCACAAAGATAGAACTTTGGCAAACAGGGTAAAGAAAACATGTCATGATACACACCTCCTAAAGCTGATTTAGGAAGTTAATTAATTAAAACATTATCACTCTTCTAGAAAAAAAACCTACTTTTCTCCTAACTTGTGGTTTCGTGTGCATATAATTACCTGCCACGTTGAAAACGATGACTGTGAAAATGTACTTTAATTCATATTTCTTTAATCGGATTTTCATTAATTTAATGTTTTTGCTAAATTGACATTACTAATTTTCTAATGGTGGCATCCACAAAATGTTTTTGTCACCACTTTTGTCCTTAGTTTTTGTTAACACGTTATTTCTGTCATTTTAGTCAACATCAATTAGGGTTTATAAACACACATAGGTGTGTGTAGAGTCCTCACATATCCACGTGTGTATTGCTAGGTGTGAAAAACATAATTTCATTCGCAAATGCTAATGGAAGGAAGAAGAAAAGTACCTCAAACCTAACAAAAGTATTTTAATTCAAATATATTAATGAAGCTACTTAGAAAGAGAAGATGTCACTAATGCGTGTGTTTAACGTTTGACCGTTTAAATTACGAGCATCACACTACTTTGTTTTGTTTTACCTGGTTGAAATTTCCACGCTCACTCGACCATTTATTTGGAAAGATAAATAAATATTACGGAACTTCTGCCTTGGTTACTACCACACTATTAGGTAATTAATTATTGAAAATGTTGGGAAAAACTTGTTAAAGTGTGTAGCTAGATATCTCCCATCCTATGAAGTAAGGAAAAGAACACAATATGACAGAGATATGTTCATACATTAAAATTTTAAAAAATAAGATACGAATATGGCATAGACACGATTACATATAAATATAAATTTTTATTTTTATACGTTTATTCAGTAATAGTATTATAAAATTTTAATTCATTTATAATTTTTATATTAAGAGTTACTCTGAAATGAATTAGAAAATAAAATTATGTAATTGTTATAATGATTTTTATATTATATATACTATTATTTTATTACTTTGTCATGATAGTATTTATATTATTTTCAAAATTATTATGTAAATTTGTATTATAAATGTCCGTAAAGTGTCGGCAAAGTGTCCGAAAAGTGTCGACGAATTATTCAAGAAGTGTCAGCAAAATGTTCGAAATAATAAAATTAATTTTTATTTATAAACACGTAAATGAAATGTCGAATACGTATTCGAGGAGTATTTGAGAAGTGTCGGTGTCCAATACAAGTATTTCGTAAAAGTGTCGGTGCTTTTGTGCTCCCATCAAATCCTAAAAACCATTAAATTTGGAAAAGTCTTCTCAAACTGAATTGACTTGGACCAAGTAAACACAGACCCCATATGAGTCCACCATATTGGCTGAAGTTGATAGCTAAATAAGATATTTTGCAACTATATATATGGTAGTGTCATTAAATGTGACATTTTAAAATAAGAGAAATGTTTTCTGAACCGAAATTCTTGGCCAAACAGTGCTTAGACGTGTGATATAATGAAGTGGGACTCATTTGGTGCCAATTTCTATAATTGGAGCAAGCATTTAAGTGGATGGCTCTCAATTGTTGTTAAGCTGTCAATGCAAGTTGTGCTCAGCAATTCACCAACATTTTTGTCTTCCATGTTTTGATCATCGAGTTGGAGGACCCAAAATCTAATTTACAGTGTGAAACACATTTGGGAAGGCATTCAAAGGACTCATAATTCCTGCAAGAAACTTATTTAATTTCTTCCCATTTCTGCCCACAGCATTTTAAAAAGAAAATCCCAAGTTTATGTGTAAAAAAATAAAAATATAAAAGAAAAAACTAAAATATAATATTGAGTATTGTCCTTGTGTTCAATTTAACGGTCCTCGCTATTGATAAGCTCCATTAAATATTTTCTCCAGCCTGGATAAATGGATGATATGCATACTTATCTGAATTTAATTTTCGAATAGGAGTTTCTCTATTCTGGTATGTCTCCAATGCTAAGATAAACAATGTACCCTAAATCGTTATAGATCAAGCACCGCAAGTTCTGCTTGTAAATATGTAGTGTCCTAGTATAACGGGTAGTGCTCAAACGGTTGGGTAGTGTTGCAAATCTATCAATTTATACCAAATCACTTTCCCATCCGGATCCGATGTGGGACAAATGACCCTTGTTATATTCTCCTCCACTCAAACTCGCAACGCTCTCGTTGTGGTCGGGACACCCTGCCTACCAGGGGTGACTCACCCGAATGCCTTCTGGGTTGGGCGCTTGGCATGGCACCGGATCAAGGACTGGGTCTAACTATGATACCAATTGCAACGGGTGAACGCTTGCCCATTTACCCAAAAGATCAAGTTGTTGAGTAATGCTACATACCCACCCATTTATACCTAATCATTTTTCCATCCGAATCTAATATAGGACAAATGACCCTTGTTACACCTGGCATCTCAAGATCATTTAGGGACCAAGAGTATGCAAAGTCCTAAGAACCATATTATAATGCCCATCTCAAATGCAAGGCATTCCTTTGAACTGCTTTGTCCATTGTCCATACTAAAACAAGCCCAATGCACAAGCCTCCCAAGATTATGCAAAGTCCTAAGAACCATATTATAATGCCCATCTCAAATGCAAGACATTCCTTTGGACTGCATTCTCCATTGTACATACTAAAACAAGCCCAATGCACAAGCCTCCCACCACTACGGGATATAGAGAGAGTTAGATGCACGCAACCTTTCTTCCACATGGTGAGAGGTTGTTTTCTTAATACCACAAAGTACATACTACTACACTAGGAATATTATTCCACTGTGAAAATAATTCAAGACTTCAACCAGAAGCTCTGTGATATAACTGCCAAATTATGCTTGGCTGAGAACTTTATGGTCAACTTTGTTATATGCTACCAAGAAACAATTAATCAAACGTTTTATTTCCCAACGTTTCTGAGCAGAATCAGAAGTTCTATCAAAATACGAGGGAGAGAGTTTTTGGAACAATAAAGATATGCTAAATCGTGTTTGTTTTCTCTACAATTCCCCTACACCAGTTGTAAGCATGCAAGTACAAATTGACACAAACGTCAAGAGTCTACAAAGTAAAAAATGACTCCTACAAACTCTTGATCAATTCTTTGCTTTAACAGAGTTGTTTTCTTTGATCCTTGCTCGGTTGTCCAGCTTAACAAAACGTCTGAGATCTGTGTAAGGGAGAGTTTCTATGTTTTTCCGTCTTAGCTCACTCAATGCAGAGCGTTTATCCACCAGGTGCCACAGCCAATCAGGGTATTCAGAAACTGGAAAAATTTTGGGGTCTGCTCCATCTTTGAGGATATTGGCACCAACCACTGTCGTGGATTTTACTTCCTTGCTTAGAGTCGACGACTTTGGTGCATCAGCTGCCCCACCCCCCTTGGAACACTTCTTTGCTTTACCACCCCCAACAGCAAATGTTCTGATACCCACCTTCACTTCCTCCTGAATGATGATAATACTTCTCAATGATCTGATACTATTATTCATTGCCATCTCTTTATCCCTGCAACATCAATGACAATGATTTTTATTTTTTTATTTTGTAAGTAACATCAATGATAATGATTACATGAAAAAAACGTGTCGAAGACATAAATATTCAAGAGTGTTATATTCCATGTACTTCAATTTATCTGCCATTTTTGTTCTCTTTAAGAAAATAAAGCTAAAAATTGCAGCACGCAGTTTTTCATCCCTTTGACGAAAATAACATTGCAGAACCATTATAAATTCCTTTCCTTGATTGGCCTATAGGTCAATTGGTGATCTAAAATCTTTTATGCTTACCCTACAGCATCATAACTAATCAAGGTGCAGAACCCAGCAAAATTCAATGATCATATTCTTTAAATATATATATATATATATATTCAATGATCATGATAGTACTATCTATAAGTGGCATCACGTTGAAGTTAATGATAATATCTTAAGATCACATCAAACTTCCAATACCATGCGTTGCATTTCCAGCAAAAATATTAGGCTGCTTGGAAGAATCATGTCCTAAGAACAATTGTCTAATGTCAGAAATCCAGCTTGATTATCATAAACAATATAATTCATTTGCTATATTTGAATAACATGATAAAATAATAATAATAAGTATGATGATACCTTTAATAACATGATAGGCATTGGGAATTTCTCAAAGAAAAAAAAATGTAGAGAGTATAAAAGAGCATACTCCTCTGTAATCCATACCAAGGACTAAAGCTATCTTCAAAAATCTGTTGATAAGAGAATAACTATAATAACTGCTTTAGACTGCACCATGAACGCAGGTCATTGCACTTTATACCCCAGAGAACAAGTAATTTACTATGACAAATTAAGCAAGACAATAGAGAGAACGAGTAAAAATCACTAAGATGTTTTTTTGGGAGCTAGGCGAATGCTTTTTCAAACTACTTGAACTTGCACTGATCTCTACAAGATAAAACATAAAAATCAACCTGCTTTTTAAGTGTTGAACTTGAACTCATACAGTGATACTTTTCATTTCAACACAGACAATGAGAAGTATCAGAAAATTACCCTTATTCCTATCCATTCCAGTAATGAATGTATATAATTATTTTGTTAGTAAGTATAGTTATTCACTTATCAATTATTTGTTCGAAATACCAATTGGCATTAGCCCAGATGGTATGATCTCTCCTCCAAAGGAGAGGTTGAGTGTTCGAGCCCCCTAGGGGCAATATTGTGAGTGCATGTAGGTTCCGCGTTTGCTTGAACTTTTTTGTTCTTCTTAATATTTAGAAAATAACAAATACCCAAGTGGAATACCATATCAGAAAATGTTTTCATGGGATAGAAAACAATGAGAATAACCAACATTAATGATCAAATAACAAAAAGTAAATACTCCAATGTCAGGCAGTATGCCATCAAATTTTTGAAAAACAAAATATAGAACTTAGAATGAGTACTGAACTAAATAATTACTAATGAAGATAAATAAAATAAAATAAATTAAAAACTGAAAAGAAAAGAAAACACCCTGAGATTCACGCTTGGAATTCCATGTACTGGTGATACACTTTGTCAACCCAGAGGTCCCAATTCCCAAACGATTAACAAAAAGTGAAATTAAAACCACCATAAAAATGACAGCGACAATTCACAGTAAAAAAAGTAGCAATTTATTTTCAATGCCATTTATCTAAACTTCACCATTTTTTCTGAAATAAATCTCGAATTCTTTCGTTTAATAACATTTATTGAGACAAGTTCATAAATTTCGTTAATATATTTATATATGTATATAGATCTATATATATCTACAATATTGTTAACATGCATTTTTTTTTTTTTTTTTGAAACTTATTGTTAACATGCCTCACAGTGGAAAAAACATTTTAAAAAAAAACCTAGAACAAAATTACAGGGCTACAAAGATGTAAACAAAGAATTATACAAAAATAACTTGTAGATGTTCCATCAAACTCGTAATACATACTTGACAGTGTATTCTCTGGTTCGATTTGTACTAGATCTGCAAAATCCCTCACCGAAAAATCACCAAAATCAAAGGTCTGTTAGGGTTTAGTAAAATAAGGGAAAATTTGAGAGGATAATAAGTAGAGAAATCAAGCAGAAAGAGAGTTCAGTAAAATGGCGCTGCTGGGAGTAAGAGAAAATGGCGTTACCTTTGTCTGATTACAGCGACGGCGACGGCTACCGGCGTTGCAGCCGTCGGCAGTAGAGGTCGAAAGAGAAAGATGGGGCTTGTCGGCTTGACCTTGAGAGTTTTCTGACTGAAATGAGAGAAGCCTCACGACGTCGTTTGAGTTATCTTTTGTCGTCGCTGAAGAATTGTTTTTTGCAACAGAAATGGACACGCCGGCAAAGGGGATAAATACTAATATTTATTTTTTTATTACTATTTAAAAATTTTACTCCGTAATTCCTAAAATTTAACCCTTAAAACAAATATTTCAATAAGAATACTCTTTAAAAAATTTATTTTCAAAACAAGAGATATGAAATCTTCATATTTAATTACTAAATTAAAATATTTTTTTTGATATTTTGTGAAAAAATTGAATCAATCATTACTTTTTAACTTTACTGTATTAATTAACTGTAAACAACTCACTCCTCTTCTCACAAACGACCTCGAAGATTACTCTATATTTTGACCATTCATCCCTCGTCTCTCGGGGTTGATAAGCTCCATGTGAATTATATTAAAATTGGTAACTGATTTGGAATTAATTTGATCCAAGTAAAATAATAATTTGTGTTTCTTTCTTAATTTATATTTTTAATATTATAATAAACACTTGTCACTGTTGATGCGAAAATCCTCACGACTCGGAATGGCGGTATTTACCAATAAAATAAAGGGACGCCACCTCGAATAGCACTGGTGGGGCCGTCCGAGGACCCTCCGACGATTAAGTTAGTATTTGTAATCGTATCACAGAATAATTATGTATTCAATGTTTAGCGGTTTTTTCTCATACTTGATTTAATGGTTTGATACCCTATTTATGGCTACCAATTGGAATCAAGATCGTTTCGCACATGTCAATGGTTGAAATATCCCTTATCATCAATAACGGGATTTGTTGAGGTGATGAAATTGGTTGCCTCTTCAATAATAATATCTTCATATCCTCAAGTTGGAGAGGAATAGCGGCAAGTCAACCCTAGAGTTACTTTTTTCCCCATAAGTTGCCCCATATTTCCTAGTTTGGAACGGACTAGGAAATATAGTGTTTTTTTTTTTTAACCCTGGGTTACTATTCCTGAGGTGAACAATACCTCTGAGTACTGTTCCAAAGGTGGGACTTTTTTTTTTTCACCCCGAGGTTACTGTTCCCGGGGTGAGATTTTTATTTTTTTCACCCCCGGTTACTATTCCCGAGGTGAAAAATATATATTTCACTCCGAGTCACTATTCCCGAGGTGAACAGTACCTCCGGGTACTGTTCCCGAGATGATTTTTTTTTTTTACCCCCGTTACTATTCCCGAGGCGAACAGTACCGAGTATTGTTCCCAAAGTGAGAAGTTTTTTTTTTTTCTTTTCACACCGGGTTCCTATTATCGTGGTGAGAATTTTTTTTTTTTTCACCCCCAGTTACTATTCTCGAAGTGAACAGTACCTATTCCCAAGGTGGGTTTTTTTTTTATTTTTTATTTTTTATTTTTTATTTTTAATCATGCCTTGATCTTGGATAACCAAACCTTTGTAGGTTTGGCCTCGGTCTTGGTCTCTAATGACCATACTTTTGTTGGTTAGGCCCTGGTCTTGGTCTCTAATGACCAGACTTGGGGTGACCAGGCATTAGTCTTGGATGACTGAGCCTTTGTAGACTTTGGATAATCAATCCTTAGTATTGGTTGACTAGGCCTTGGTTCCGGATAACCAAGCCTTGATTTATGATTACCAGGGGTTGGACCTTTATGATCTAACTTTTGGTGTTGGAACCGTTTCCTCTTTTAAGAGTCATATTTAGATCTATTTGACCATTGATGTCTCGACCCTTTAATAAGAGAAGTAGTTTTTCTTACTCCTTTGGTAAGGGGTTCGTAATATGTTCAAGTTTCACTCGGCTTGCCCTATTGATAAGGGAAATAATGATTTCGAGCTTCACTCAGCCCGCCTTTTTAATAAAGGGTTAATTTTTACGAGCTTCACCCAGCTCACCCCTTTAATAAGGGAATGTTTTGCCCAAGCTTTATAAGCTTGCCCTTTAATAAGGGAATTTGCATTTATTTTATTTTATTTAGTTCAGTGAACTTGCCCTTTAATAAGGGAGTCAAAGTTTTTCACTTTCGTGGACTTATCTTTTATGCTTGCCCCGTTTTGTAGCTATGGTGGTAGTGACTCGTCAGATTTGAAGTGCATGTGACCAAGCTTGGTTCTTGATAGAAGAAACCATCATTGGTGCTCGATGGTTAAAAACTTCATTGGGCATGGGACCACCTTGGATACGTTGGACTCATTGATTGTAGAAACTTCACTAGACTTAGAGTCCTGTGTAGAGACTTACCAGGCTATGGTTTTGAAGGATCAGGCATTGGTCTTGGAAGACTAGTGCCCTCAAGGGATCGTTGAGGCAGAGAGACCAGAAACCCGGATAACTCGATGTACTGAGGTTGGTACGTCTATCTTCTAAACCTTGTCATCATATATAGATTGATGATTGATATCGTGTGATCCACTATTCTGCCCCCCTGTATGATAGTAGGATCTTGGGTGATGACCTATTCTATAGAAGTTTATACAACGAACGGGGTGCCTGGTACTGCAACAATTTATAGTTGTCTAAGATGTTAGATTGTGTTAGAAATGATTACTGAAAATTAACTTGTAATGGATTATCGATTCAAAATTCTGCATAATCTGAAGTTAATGGGCATTTCCTGCAAGGGAAGAGAGGTGATGACCGACGTCTGGTAGGTGGAGGTTTGGTGTCCAGCGATTAACTTGATGCCTGGTGGATGGGGACGTGGTGCCCAACGTCTGACAGATGATGGTCTAGTAACCAGTACCTCGTTGGGTCCAATGATCACCCTTGACTTAGGAACCTCCTTGGGAATGCAGACCTCATTGGATATGGGATCTTGAGGGACATTGGACCTCCTTGGACGAATGAGCGGAGTAATGAGACTCTGTTACTAGAGACATCCTCAGTGGTAGAGGCTTTACTAGTAGGTAGAGACCCTATTGTTGGTAGTGATCTTCTTGGTGGGTGGAAACCCACTCATTTATGTAGGCGCAAAAGGACCAGGCCTTAGTCTTCGATGATCAAGCCTTGGAAGTTGGCTTCTGCCAGATAAGAGACAGGGTTTGGTCTTGGGCGACTAGACCTCAATAGTGAGGGGACGGAGCACTGCTAGATGAAAGACACCACATTGGACTGGTGCCTGGGTTAACATGCCAAATTTTGACTATTGTCATCGTACGCTGGGTGGCATCAAGCAACCCACTATTTTGCCCCGAATATAATGGACAGGGAATTATGATGTAGAGACCTGTCATTATATAAGAACGAGGAAACCCATTATCTACGGATGACTTTGGGATGGTTTCCACTATCGGAAACCTTCATCTTACCGTCCGAGCTAAATCACGTCAGAATTATTTTTTCTTCAGGAACTAATCTTTCTCACAGACGGCGTCAGTTGTTAATGTGAAAATTCTCGCGACCCGGAACGACAGCGTTTACCTACAACATAAAGGGACGCCACCTCGAATGGCACCGATGGGGTACCAGCCGAAGACCCTCCAACAATCAAGTTAGTATTTGTAATCGTATCACAAAATAATTATGTATTCAATGTTTAGGGTTTTTTTTTTTCATACCTAATTTAATGGCTCGATACCCTATTTATGGCTGCCGATTGGAATCAAGATCGTTCCGCACGTGTTGATGGTTGAGATCTCCCTTATCATCAATAACGGAATCTGTTGAGGTGATGAAGTTGGTTGCGATATTGGGGTTTACCTTATCCTCTTCGTTCGTTGAATAACAATATCTTCACATCCTCAAGTTGAAGAGAAATGGTGACGAGTCAACCCAGGAGTTACTTTTTTCCCACTTAGTCACATTTATATGATAATAGATAATCAACTTATAAAGAGAACCTCTTCTACACATGCAAGAAAGTAAATGTTTGTCGAACACAATTTTTTTTTTTTTTTTTTTTTTTTTTTTCTTTTCTTTCTATTAACAAACTTTTTAGTCTAAACACATTATCACCAACTAAGTTTAGTTACTATTCATTATTTATTACTTTAACCACTCCCAAAATTTGATGTGTGCGCCCAACGTTACTCCTAGCATTTTCTTTCCTATTGAATTGCTGACCAACTTTTATAAAATGACAATTTTGCCCTTCACCTTATACAAAATGTAATATGAGTATAACATATTATTATAATAATTATCGAAAAAAAATATATTATTATAATTTAAATATGATACTAATTTTTCACACTCAAAGTTACTTATTGTTTCCAACGAATGTGTTTATGAGAAGTCAAAGTAATAAATACTGAATGATTTACTTATGTGTAATTAATTTGGACAAACCTTAGAAGAGGTTGGTGTAATTTACTACTTTTTAGTTGTCACCATTGGCAATGAGTGAGTTTTCCAACTCTAAAATGTGTATAATTTATTGAATGGTGTAACTTAAATCATATAAAGTGGGGGCGGGAGCGGGAGCGGGAGCGGGAGCGGGAGGCGAATTTAAGAATGTGAGGTCAAAAAGAGTAAAATTAAGTCACAAATAATGAAAACGGAAACGAGAGTGCACGCATAGTGTAAGAGCGATAGCGCGTTCGAAACTCTACACCTGTTTAAAAGGATATAATAACTTTCATTCACCAAAAAATTTTCATTCACCAAAAAATAAATACTATTAATGGCAGAGGAATCGAAGTCTCAAGGTTGGTCTTCTGTGCAGCTGTTACCCGTATGAATAGTAGTTGTAGTGGGCCAATAACTGAAGAGTCCAAGTTAATTTACAGTTGGGCCAGACATGGTGGGAGTTGAGCCCTGTCCCTCCTTAATAAGCAAAAGAAATAATTCCATTAATTCATGAATATTGTACTAATTTTTGTTGACCCATTTTGGAGCCTAAATCATTCCAATCTAAGATGGGCATTCATCACTTTGTTTCAACTTTCACAGCTAATCATCAACTTAATTTTATATATATATAAAATTAAGTACTGTAGAATATTATATCAACTTAATTTTAAGTACTGTAGAATATTATATATATATATATATATGAAGCCTGCTCTATCGTTTGACAGTAGTTTGTAGTTTTTTACTGCAATCACAGCAAATTATAACAGTGAGGTAAGATTTTAGTGTTTGGAGTGAATTTTTTCAATCAACCATAATGGATCCGGAGAATTGTTCAAGGAAGTGGCTATATATATATATATATATATATATATATATTTGTCCTGTCAATTAACTTCCATAATGCACTTTAGAAGTGTCAAACCAGGCCAATCTTTAAAATTGAAAAGGGGGAAAATACCACTAGAACATAGACCTTTATTTTGAGCTATATATATACTACCCTAATCTTATGTCAGTGTTACTTCTAAGATATGAAAAAGAATACTTTATGAACAATGCTACTTAGACCCAACTCTTCATCCATGATTCATGTGTTTCGGCCCCAACTTCAAAATCTATACGAGTTAGGAGGGAAAAAGGAAAGGGAAAAAAAAGAAAAAGAGAGAGAGAAAAAAGAAAAAAGAAAAAAAAAGTACTACTTACAGTTAAAAAATATTGTGATTTTATTATTATTATTATTTTGGGATATGTTGCAAATCTTTTTGAAAACTTCTTTTACACCCAAAAAAAAGAAAAAAAAAAAAAAGAAAAAGAAAAGGTAACCTAGGGTTAGGGGATTGCTTTAAGTGAGAGAGAAAGAAGCTTTAAGTCAGAGAAAGAAAAAAGAAGGTTAGTTTTTTAATGAATCAAGTTCCTTGCATCGGTACTTTAGAATGAAATGACATAGCCACTCTTTTGTAGTGGAATATTGGGTTCTCAAATTGTCATGTGCCCAATTTTGAGAGGCTACCTAGCTTTTACATGATATGGTTGTCCCAAAACAAATGGACACAAAATGATAAAAAAAGTTGAGGCCACTGAAAGTGTCAACTTTACTGGCTAGGTCAAAGGTAAATTTTGTTAGAGAAGAAATAGTGATTCACTTAGTTAATTTTATATTAATTAAAAGCACTAGCTGTTTTTACAAACTTCAGTAAATCATTTTCACACACTATATATATATATATATATATATATATATATATTTACATAAATATACACACACTATTGATATTTGAGTAAATTATTAAGTGGTGATAACTACTCGTCCTTATAGGAAATAACTCATAATACTTTTGGTCGATCTATAGAGTTTGTTTGTCGTGAAATAGGAAGTTGGTTCAAAATTAATTATTACGTTTGAAATTTTGCTACATGATTATTAATTATTACAGTACTTTACCGGTAAGCAATCTAGAGCAGAGTGAATATATTTAATTAATTAGCTAGAATAATACAGTAATAATATTCATGTTCACATAGTTAACATAGTTAAGTCTTCCTCGCTATTATTTAGGTGGTACGTAGCTAGTACTTACAGCAAAGAGAGAAAAAAGTCAAGATATTGAGATCTGTATAAATTCATTCACATGCTGGAGTGATAATATTTCGGTCATTGTTGACATTGTCGTTAGTTTCTATGACAGTCCACGAAAAATTATATATCATCATCTATATTTCGGTCATTGATCTTTATTATCCTCATAAAATTCATCATATTAATTCTGATCATGAGGCCCAAATGAAAAATGACACAAAATTCATTCACATGCGGGAGTTATAAGTGTCATATATATGGACAATGTCCCATTGGAAACCCTGATTTTCAATTACATGCCACTATAATTACTATATATTTTTTTGTCCATTTTAATTCCAAATTTATAAATTTAAGGGAATTTTTTCACCATGCCCAACTTGTAGTACTGCTAAATTTAATTCATATTTAGCAATCCAAATTTTAACATTTTTCTGTCTTTTAGCAGTAAAATTAATTATTTTCTGAGCTCAAGTAGTTTGGATAAGCTAGCTTTATTGATTTTTCTTGACAAAAAGAAAAAGAAAAATACAAATGTTAGTGCGCGAATTGGACCATTATGATGAATATATATAACACATTATCTAGACAATTGAAACGAAAATACAATGTATATAAAGAACACTGCGGCTCTGTTTGTTTTAACATTAAAAAAATATATATATATATTTTTTTTAGGTAAAATATTCTTTTACTTTTACGTTATCAGTGTTTAGCAAAAGTCTACGTCGAGATTGAGATCGAGTCCATCGTGCGGAACGTGTAAAATAATTTGTTAAAAAATTATGAATAAATTATTTTTGTTAAATTTTAGTATATATTTTTTTTTATAAATATTTTACGACAACCAAACATCAAAAAATAAAAAAATATTTTCCAAAAAATATTTTAGGCCCAAACAAGCGGAGCCTACATGTTCTCATTTTTTGGGTACGTTTTGGTATATAATTATCAAAACAATGTTAACTGTTAATAGTAATTTAGAAAAGAAAAAAGGAATGACAGTATCAGTGTGTCAATATTGTGTCACAATTAATATTCTCATAAGTTGTAGTAATATATATATATATATATGCCCTAGACAATACAGTACTCTCTCTCTCTCTCTCTCTCTCTCTCTCTCTAGCTGGTAGGAGAAGATAAGTTCGTTCTTTGGTGTACTTAGGAGTGAGAATTGAAAAAAGAAGAGGGGTTGTCATGGGGTTCATGATAATTGTCTCCCTATGAGAGAAACAATAACAACCAAAACACTTTGAGAATTTAGCAGCCAAAACTTTTGGATCTTTATCCCTTTGTTCAACGCAAGACACCTTGTAGCAATCATCATGTCCTCTAACATTTCTCTCTCATCATTAGTCCCTCACCTTCATCATCATCATCATCACAACCACACCTTCTTTACCCATCAGCCAAACAAACCAACAACAACCTCAAAGATCAGAACAAGAAAGAGAAAGAGAGAGAGAAAGAGAAAGAGAGAGAAAATAATTTGGAATTGAAGATGAGCACTCCACTGAAGAAGAAGAAACCCTACTTTTTCATGTCCGGTTTCATATGAATAATGAAGGGTTGTTCTTCTTCTTGGGGAATCGAAGCATATTGGTCCGATCGTTTGCTAGATCAAGCAAATCTCTACATAGCTTAAATCTACGAGTTTTAATTCTTTGTTTCAGGTAGGTATTGTTTGAGCTTTGAGTTGGGTGATTGAAGAAGATGGCATGCATGATCGTGCCGCAGATTATATAGATATGTGTGTGTGTGTGTGTGTGTGTGTGTGTGTGTGTGTGTGTTGACGTTGATGCTTTAATTTTGTGTTTCAAGAGATTATGATGATGAATTCTCACTCTATGTGTTTGTGTGTGTGTTGTATATGTTGAATATCATTAATTACTATGGTGCTTTTTTTGTTGGTTGTTTGCTTCAACAGTACTCTAGTGGTGTAAGTTTTTTTTTTTTGGTTAGAAGGTAAGCTAGTGGTGTAAACAATAAGAGGTAGAGATCTGAATTTCTATAAATATGTATGACTCAATAAATGTTGTTGTTCTAAACATGAGTAGTTGATATATATATATATATGTTCCACAGATCCATTAGCTGATACTGAGGTACTTATATGAAGACTTCTTAAGAAAATTCTGATCTAAAATTGGGGTTTAGTTAATTTGATGTTCTTTTTGAACTTATACACATTATCTATATATCATAGATTTAATTTATTCTTTGTTCAATCTAAATTGAAAATGGAGAAAGATGTAAATTAGTTTATGGATGTTTTACTTTAAGTTAAATCACTGACTGACTGACATCCATCTTCATGGAATTGTAGCAGATGAATGATTTTTTTTTTTGGTAGCAGATGAATGACTTGTTTCGATACAGAAATTTGACAATAACATTACTAATAAAATCTACCAATTGAAGCTAGCAAGTATGAACATTTATTTCTGGCTAGCAATTCATACTTCTTCCTTTCTTCATGATGGAAGACAATGTGATTCAATTCGAACCCGTAGTGAACATTTATGAATGTGTATGAAAAAGATAATTTCACTTATTTTACAAATTCCAAATCTTAGGTGTTGATTGATAAATATACTAGCCTTATGTGTACCATAATATACAAATATACACACACACACACACTAGCCTTCATAATATACAAATATATATCATCATCCTCATAATTAACCTAGGTCTACTAAAAATCATAACAGCTTCATCACGCGACTGACAAGTCTTTTTGCCTTTTATCTTCTATGCAAATTAATCTTCCTCTTCTCGTGTCAAGATGTCTTGCTTGTATATGTTTTTTTTTTTTTTAAAGCCAATTAATATTCTACTCAGTATAAGATAATTGCCCTAATAACTATCCTAAAAAGTTTTTTTTTTTTTTTCTTATGTAATATTCTTTTGTCACGAAAAACCCTAGCAGTTCATCTCCATTTTGTCTAATCTATTAAAAATTCTACTAATTATATCATAATCTCTCTCTCCGTCCGTTTGTGTTATTGATCAAATTTATCAAAAATGGTTATTTTGAAACTTTCTTTAGCTCTGAAGTGTGATCATTATATAATCAATTCTTTGTTTTTTTTCCCGGAATGGTATTAAATATTAATCATTCTCTAATTCTTTATTATATTACCATTATATTGTCAATCTCTAACACTTTATAATATTATCATCGTATTTTCAAATATAGATATATGCCAACATATATAAATGTACCTATTTGGCCATGCTAGTGTCATTCTTATTCAAATTTAAAGCTTGATTTTTGAACTTACAGTTCATTTAGTTTTTAAGGGTAGACTTGTACTTATTTCTTCGGGTTTGTATGGTAGTTGGATGAATTTATTTTCTGCCTCTTTTTTTCTAGCTTTCACTCCCTCATTTTATTAAATTTCTGAATGGAGATGTTCAATCAATTCACTGGTATACATCATTTCATTTTCTGATCAAGTGTTGGGAGTTTTATCTCAACCTCTTTATTTAGTTTTTTTTATATATTTGATAAAACTTTCAACATATGTAGAAGTTGCTTGTTTACAGTAGGAAAAGATCGAATACATACATAAAAATACAATAAAATGAATAAATAAATTGAGTTGTTCATAAATAACTCGTGCTAACTCAATTAAAACATTAAACTCCTTTGGTGAGTAAATTGGTTGATCTAGTTTAATAAATGAGTTGTATGAGCCCAAACAACTTAGAGAATGACTCGTTAGACTCACAAATATATATGTTCATGAACATGACTAGTTTATTAGAACTTAGTTTAAATTTAAACTCAAATTTTCTATTGACGGGTTTGAGTTCGAGCTTGAAATTGAATAAATTAGCTAAAGGAACCGAGTTTGAGCTTGCTAAATAATGTTCGAGCCACAATTCAAACACTCATATGGACTTGAGCTCAAACTCGAACAACCAAAAGTTATAAATCTTTCAAATTTCAACTAAAATGAAGTTTTTAAACAGTTCTCTCTATATATGCTTGTGGAGTGATCTTAGAAAAGCATAGTGGGAGAACTCACTCCTACTGAATCCTTCATCATGATTTTGTGAAGAATTTTCAGACTCGTGATGCAAATTAAGTTTTATGAAAGTTTCATTGTACTACTATCTGCATAACAGGTAAAATGTTCACTTACACATGCTTTTGTTAAAGTCTGAGCTCGAACTCGTTATACTACTGAATTAGAGGCCTTTTGGTCACGGTCAAATTAAAGTACTCCGCATTCGTCACTGCTCTTATATAAACTTGAACCATGAACCTTCTGCTTTAAAAGATGAGAAGGTACTAAACTAACTACACAGCCCTCAGTCAATATGACCAGAGATTAAGTTTATTGGATTTGGACTTTATTACCATATTGGATATGTTAATCTTTGAAGATTGATCTTGGATATGGGTAAAATATTAGCATTTTTCCATCCGTTATGTCTATTTCAATCAATTGAAGTCTCAAAGTAGCTTTGAAAAATAACATTTTATTTTTAAAATTTAAAAACATAAAATTTATAGTTAGCATTTTATATTTCTTATATAAATCATTTATGTTGCGTTTGGGAGCACTAAATTTACACCTTAGATTTTATTTTTATTAAAAAAAATTAAATTAAATTCAAAATTCAAAATATCGATTGATACTCAGAAACACAATAATAATGTCAATCTAATTCTACAAGTCCCTTGTTGTACAGTTACTTTGGTAGCTGGTTGGTAATTTTTTTTTTTTTTATTATTTGGAAAAGTTAAGCAAAATGCGATGACAAGTATGACATATACATACCCATTTGGGCAAAAAATGTGAAGCTGAGGGAGCCGAACAACAATGGGGATGTGGCCCAAATCAAAAGAAACTATCCCATAATAATAATCACTTTTGTCTTTTTGTCGAGCTGGTGTTGGATCCTTTTTGATGCATTGCTTTTGTCTTTTTAGTTGGGCTGCTGGGCCTTTTGTTCTTTGCCTACTGGTTTTTTTTGTAGGCCAAGGAATGCAAGAAAAACTTTCTTGCATTGTGCAACGGGTACATTCAACCATTTATTATCACGCATGATATGCCCGTTACACAGTGCAACAAGCGCAAAGAATTTTTTTTCCAAAATGCCCTTGTCAATTTAACCCATTTATTAAATTTTGGTCTTGATTTGAATTTTGGGTCTATTTCTATCAATTGGGGGCATTATTAGAATTAAGACATGTTTTTAAGGAATGGGGGCATTGTTTGATGTAACGGTAAAAATTCAAGTGCAACATTTATTAAATTTACCAGTTGGTGGTTAGATTAGAAGTCAATTTGGTCTTGATTTGAATTTTGGGTCTAATTCTATGAATTGGGTGCATTATTAGAATAAAGACATGTTTTTAAGGAATGGGGCATTGTCCGATGTAACATTAAACGTATAAGTTGAAAATGGTGTGGAAATGAGGGACCAATTATGACAACATCGAGTACCATTTATTATAAAAACTAAATAAATTAAAAATTAAAAACTAAAATTATAAAGTTTCACATGATCCACTTCGTGCCAAATAAATATTTTTGTAGGATTTTCTCCTGTTCCTTCTACCTACTGGAATTGAATTCAAAAAGTATTTCTCACGAAGTTTGTAAAGTCTTTATTAATATATGTTTTTTTAAAAGTATTTTAACCTAAATTACATAATTTTTCTAAACAAATGTCGCTCTTGCTTTCGTTCTTATTCTGTGTGACTTAAATTTTGTCACTTTCTTGCTTTCGTTCTCGCACTCATACCTGCTTCTACTCCCGTTCTATGTGACTTAAATTTTAACTACATTTACTGTTTTACATATTTACCAAGAATTCAACTATTAGAGACATAGCTTGGGTGGTCCGTGGACTACTTTATAATGCTAACAAGGCGAGTGTGACCATTGCAGATTTTTAAACTTTCTTTTTCAAACTTGACCCTAATTCTATTATTCGAATCAGTTAAATTGACATCCTTAAATACTAATTTCAATAAAAATAAGGGCTTGTTTGACATTACTGTCATAATGAAAAGAAAAAAAATATTTTTATCGATAGAGTTGTTAGGAAATTTTTATTAGTAAAAAACATGTTAAGAGTTTGGTGATACATTATTAATAAAACTATTCACAATTAATAATATTTTAAATTTGTTTGGCAATAATATTGTTTAAAACATTTCTATCGCTAATTTTACAACAATATCTTTTAATAAAGTGTTACTATATTTAATAATAGAAATACTTGATACAATAAAGTAAGAAATTGTCTTTATAAAAAAATTTACTAAAATGAAAAAAAAAAAAAAAAATGACTAAGCAAAAATAACCTTAAATTTGTAATGCAAAATGTATTTAAACATTAGTAATCATTAAAAGTAATATTAATAATTACCAAAACACATTTAAAAACAAAATTTAAAAATAAAAACGTTTTAAGTGATTCAACAACCCCATCTCAACCTCAAACCGACTATATATATATAATGGGGCATATCTAAATTTCAGCAACAGTCAAGTGAAGTGACATTAAACGTATAAGTTGAAAATGCTGTGGAAATGAGGGACCAATTATGACAGCACCATCTATTTATTATAAAAAGTAGATAAATAAAAAAATTAAACTTAAAATTATAAAGTTTCACCTGATCCACTTTGTGCAAATAAATATTTTTGTAAGGTTTTCTCCTATTCCTTCTGTCTATTGGAATTTAATTCAAAAAAATATTTGTTACGATGATTGTCAAGTTTTTATATGTTCTTTAATTTAAAATACACAATGGATGACGGTGATCGGCTAACAATGTTACTTGTCATTAGTCTGATAAATTTTCACAAGTGTTTGGTGATCAGCTGCCTTTTGCCATTGACCTAGTCAAATGCTTGGCGATCTGCTAACAATTTTATAAATTTTTACACGTATTTGACGATCAGCTCGTAGTGCCTTTTGCCATTGACCTGGTCAAATGCTTGGCGATCGACTAGTAATGCTACTTGCCACTGATTTGAAAAATTCTTAGCGATTGGCTTATAATGCCTTTTGCCACTAACCTAGTCAAATGCTTGGCAATCGACTAGTAATGTCACTTGTCACTTGCCACTGATTTGGTTCTCTCGCTCTCGCGTTCTACGCACACTCTCGTTCCTAGTCTACGTAACTTAAATTTTATCGTTTTCGCTCTAGCTTGGATGACCCGTGGACTACTTTATAATCCTAATAAGGATGTTACCATGGCGGGTTCAGACCTTTGCAAATTTTTAAAGTTTCTTTTCAAACTCGCCCCTAACCCTATTACTCGGAAGGTTTAAATTAGCATCCTTAAATAGTAAGTTCAATCATAATAAGGATTTGTTTGTCATTACTGTTATAATGAAGAGAAAAACAAAATACTTTTATCGATAGAGTTGTTATAAAATTATTGTTTGTAAAAAACATGTTAGGTGTTTGGTGAAACATTATTAAAGTATTTATACTATATATTTACTTATTGCACCTTGTGGGCAGGTGTGCCGTGTGCAGGTGCGAAACACTGGTAGGCTATCACATTGGGTGAGTTACTGGTGCATAATCCAACATCGCCTAGGGTAAGGAAAAGGTGAAGTTCTTATATGTGGTGGTATTATCTCCAAATGGTATGAGATCTTTTGGGGTAAAACTTAAGAGTAAAATCGTGCGAGGTCGGACTCAAAGCGAATAATATCATATGGTAGAATGGGTCGTTACAAATGGTATCAGAGCCTAACTTAGTTGGAAATGTGGCCAACGAGGATGTTAGGCCCCAAAGGGCAGGTGATTGTGGCCACCTTGTGGGCAGGTGTGAGGCATTAGTAGGCTATTACATTGGGCGAGCTACGAGTGCACAATCCTACATTGCCTGGGTAAAGGAAATGTGAAGTGTTTATATGTGGTGGTGTTATCTCCAATTGATATAAGGCCTTTTAGGGTAAAGCCCTAAGAGCAAAACTGTGCGGGCTTTGGCTCAAAGCGGACAATATCATACCATGTAGTGCAGTGGGTCGTTACAAATGGTATCAGAGCCTGACCCAGCAGGAAGTGTGGCCAACGAGGACGTTAGGCACCAAAAGGGGGTGATTGTGATGACCTTGTGGGCGGGTGTGAGGCACTGACAAGCTACCACATTGGACGAGCTACGGGTGTAAAATCCCACATCACCTGGATAAAATAAAGGTGAAGTGCTTATATGTAGTGGTGTTATATTTAATTGGTATGAAACCTTTTGGAGTAAAACCTAAGATCAAAATTGTGCAGGCTCGGGCCCAAAGCGAACAATATCATACCATGTGGTGGAGTGGGTCGTTACAAATGTCTTTTAATAAAGTGTTACCATGTTGAATAATACCAGGATTAGGGCTGCAACTTGGGCGGGTTAAACGGGTTTGAGGTATAACTTAAGCCCAACCTATTCTTTTACTTTTAAATTTGAGCTTACAACTTGGGCTTAGATTTCCGGTTAAAATTTTGAGTTACTCGTATGGTTAATCTTCATACAAAATTTTAATATGATTTTGAATTATTTTTTAATTAAATTAATATTAAACAACAAATAGTTTAAAGACTTTTTGTAAATTTTTATTAAATTACTAACAAATTCTTAGAAAATTAATTCTTTTAAATATTAACATACAATAAGTTAAGATTTCACAAAGGACGTTGAAAAGAAAAGAAAAAAAGTAATTATAATTTAAATATTATATATAATGTATTTAAAATAAATAATATATATGAAAATAATATTAAAATTCGGGTTCAAGTTAGCTCGGGTTGCTAGCACCTGATCCCAAGTTTAACCCTAATTAAATTTGGGTTGAAAATTTTCAAACCAGAGTCAACACTAATTATAAAAATGATTGTCCAAGCCCGCAAAAAATGGGGCTGGACTCGGGTTGAGTTTTGGTTGTCCAACCTAAGTTGCATGACTTGATACAAGAAAGTAATAAATTGTCTTTATAAAAAAATTAAATAAAATGATAAAAATGTCTCAGCAAAAAAAACCTTAAATATTTTTAATAATTACCAAATCACGTTTAAAAATATATATATTAAAAAAAAAACGTTTCAAGTGATTCAACAACCATGTCATTCTCAAACCGACACTGAAGGAAGAAAGATTCATCGATACATATAATGGTGGGCATATCTAAAATTCAGCAACAAGTCAAGTGAAGTGGAGGACATATGTGGAGTGACATCTTTGTCTCTTTAATGTAAATAAAAATACAAACAAGTGAGTAACTTAGTGCTTGATTAGGTGCAAAGTACCCTTCCTGTCCACCGATCTTTAAGGTGAAGTTACTAGCTCTTTTATAAGGAAGATTGTCATTTTCTTAGAGAGAAGAAAACTAATTTAATGTAGTAATAAATAAAGACACACATCATGGTTTGTTTGAGTTGGATTATGTGATAAAGTTTTTGGTTTTGGTACTTGGTGGTGTTTTTGGTCATTGTCCAGTTTTATCCACATCAATCCAATCCAAGGGAGAGAGGATTGGTTTTTTTTTTTTTTTTTTTTTTTTTTTTTTTTTTTCACATTATATCTCTCTTACTTAATTATATTGAAAATTAAATTTATAAACCTTTCTATTTTGTCCCAAAAGGTTTTTGATTTTTAGATCTTCCCACTTTGGAAGGTCAACATATACCCTTAGGGCTTGTTTGGCAACCCTTTCTAATTTTACATTTTTGTACGTAAGATTTTTTAAAACAAAAATATGAAAATATGTTTAGTAAGAAGTATTGCAATATTGAAATATAAATATCATGCTTGCTTTGTAATTCTAAAACAATCAAAGAACTGAAAATCAAAAAATTATACAAAAACTTATCTTGATTCAGTTTTTTAAAAACTCAGTTATAAAAATGTTTGTCTTCATATAAATGTTTGTGTTCTCAAAATTATTTTCAAAGTTACAAATCAAGAGGCCCAAAATGGCAAATTAAATAAAGGTCACTAGTGTTTTTTTTTTAATTATTGTTATTATGTTGTTCACCCTAGTACGAAAAATTTAAAAAAACTTTACCGAAACTGTTTTTTATTTGGGCACTTTTTCGACAACACGTGTAACTGTTCAAATCGCAATGTAAAGTTACCAAACACATTTGTCATACTTTTTTTTTCTTTTTCAAGATAAGAAGTATTAGATATTAGATTGGTAGTTGAGAGGATCGAAATATGAGACTTCAAAATCAATGAAAGACACTGATTTACTGAAATATCAATGCAATTGCATTTGTTTTACTAAGGAACATCACCCTTAACATAAAAACACAAAATAAAAAGATTGCCAAATAGGTCTTTAGTTTTCTTATTATTTTTTTTTTTATAATTTTGACTGGTAGCACTGGAATAGATTTCTTCTATGTCAATGATTAGTACAGGTGAAAAGGATGGAATCTTCTCAATAAACATATGACAAAACACTAGATTGTCGTTGCCTCTTCATTCATTTTAACTTCACTACTATTTTCAACTACAATATGATGATAACAATGGAGGTCAAAAAGTAAAAAAACACTCGTTGTCCAACTGAAATGTCTATGTAGGTGTGTTTGATTTAATTTTTCTCCCTCTTTCGTGCTCACCAACTGAGAAAAAAACTTACTTTATATTTGTTTCTTCCTTTACCTTGTTAGATATGTAAGCTAGGCAAACCTTAATGTAAGGTTTGCCTTATATATATATATATATATATATATATATATATATTATGAGAACATTTTTTACACAAGCTCTTGTCAAGATAATAACATGCTTCTCAATCCTATGAGTACATTATTCAATAGTCTAGTTTGTTATTTATTTATTTATTTTATTTTATTTATTTATTTATTTTTAACACAATGGTCTAATTGATAGAATATTGCAATTGTCTCGATAGCCCAGTAAATTAGTGCTTCACGTGAATCTTGGAATTGACCTGTCAGTGGAGCGGATACCGAACGACTGCTTGATGATCAGTTCGTCGACCAGGATTAGTCCGATATAAATTGAACAAAAAATTTGATAACCTTATTACGATCTAAATTCGATAATCTTTTAGCCTAACAAATCGGATATGAACTATATTGATCCGATCCGATAATAATCCGATCCGATTCCTATCAGATTTGTATTAGAGGTAATCCAAAATACCAAAACAAATATATATATATATATATATATATATATATATATATAAATATAATATTATATATAAATATAATATTATATATACAATAATGTGTTGTTCTCATCCATGTACTAATAAATCTTCGAACATACATACTAATAATATCATATTGTTTATTCATTAACAAAGAGTAAAAAAAAAAAAAAAATTTCCTTTCATATTTTACTTATATTTTATTTTATATCTTTTTCTTCTAATCATTGTTTTTTTTTTTTTTTTTTAATTCTCTTCTGACATTAATTTATATATATTTCTTTTTTTATTTATAAAAAAATTTACATTTATATCGGATCGGATTATTGGATCGAATATTCGTATATTAAAAAATCGGATTAGTCGAATTGGATCGAGTAAAATGTTTATTGGATTCGGATCGGATCATGTCTGGAGTACAAGACTTCAACCCCTTGCATCTAGCATCTAACATCTAACATCTCACACTTCTTGCATTGCAACGAAAAAGAAAAAAAATTGATGGAACGCCCAACTCTCCGCGGGTGTGTCCGTGTTCGAATTTCCTTCTACTAGTTTGCGAGGATAAAAAAATAAATAATAAAAACTAGGGGACTGTAATATGCAATAGCTCGATAATAAATTATAAAGTATTTTAAGAAGCTTCACACAATCATCATCGGTTAAAAAAAAAAAAAAAAACTAATGAGCAAGCTTACCAGATTATTAAAAAACATAATTGGTCATGATCATCTATCTATGTACCATAATAATTACCAGAAAAGACATTGAGAAAATAATTAAATAGTATCAGATCATTAAAAAACATAATTATCTCATCAATGTTTTTTGTGGGTCAAGTTTCTTAGTCAGACCCTCCCCATTGATTGTGATATGAATGTATCTTTTAACCACTGATTATGGGTATGATCAATGATCAGGTCCTACCCTGGGCCCATCACTATTTTTTTTCAATTTTCCTTTTATTTTAAGTTGCCTTCCTTCTTTTCTCACACGTGTGTATATATATACACACACTCTTCCATACGCCTAGTGCGCACTACACACCCTATTTTTCTACTAGTACTTAACTAGTGGCCATTATTCTATGGCACGCGATTCAGCACGTGCCTCCAAACTATCAGCAAATTGCTTGCCGAATCATAAAAGACCACTTAGGCCCTCATCAACAATGTCTTGGGTTCGATTTTCAAAAATATTCAAATTTAAATAAATTGTGGTTCGCAAGTCTTGCACTTTTTATCAGTATTATGAAACTGGTACAAGTGAAAGGTCATATAATACAAAGATTTTTATAAGAAAAAGAAAATTTTGCACGTCTTGAATTAATGCTTTATGAGTAATGTTGGTTGTTTGGGTTCGATTCTAAAAAATATTAAGATGATGTGCAGTTTGCGGGTCTTGCACGTTCAAGGACGGAGTCAGAAATTTATTTCAGGGGACGTCGTATTAAAGATGATAAAGTATATTTTTTCAAGCTAATAAATAAAATTGTAATAATAACATTTAATAATTTAAAAAATAATTATTTTAAAAAAATGGAAACATAAAATACTGACCTTATTATTCCAAAATGTTCTTACACTCTTGAAAACACTACAGGTCATGCCGAACATGTTTTGGGCCAGAATAGTGGTACTGCAGCATTTTCGGAATAAGTTAGAACATGGTAAAACAAACACCAAACAGGTCCTAAAAGTCATTTTAACAACAAATTTAATTACCAAACTTGGATGAGAGAAAAAAAATTATTTAAATAAAGGAATGCAACTTTTTTTTTTTTTTTAAAGAGAATATAAAAAAAGAAAGAAGAAGAAGAAGATGAGGAGGTGTAAGAATGAAAAGAAATGAAATATTAAAGATATTTTAAAAAAATAATTATTTTAGTGGGCATTTTGTAAAATTTTATAAATTATAGGCCTATTTGTAATAAAAATTAATTGGTCCAAGGGTCAATAATTATTTCAGGGGACAATTTTCACCTTTTTTTATAAATTCTTGGTCTATGTGTAATAAAAATTAATGGCCATTTAAAAAAAAAAATTATTTTAAGGGGGCATTTTAAAAACTTTTATAAATCATAGGTCATTTTGTAATTAAAACTAATGGGCTAGCATGGGCCCGGGGGGCATGGGTCAGGGGGGCCATGCCCCCTGGGCCTATACTGGCTCTGCCCCTAAGCACATCTAGAATTTAATGCTTTATGAATAATGTTTTGGGTTCAATTTTTAAAAAATATTAAAGCTTAAATGATGTGTAGTTAACTGATTTATAAGTCTTGCACGTCTTGAATTTAATTATTATAAATTGTAAGAAAACTCCAACTTAAATAATGTCTCAAAATAAGTGTTCACATTTTCTTTTTTATATGTCCCAAAATATGTCTCATTTAAAAAGTTAATGTATTATTTTTTATAATATTATTAATTTAAATTTTTTGCATTTCACGTATAAAAATAAATTATATGTGGACTCAGCGGGATAAATTTAATAATTCATTCACTGATGATACAATAAAACATAAAAAAATCATAGATAGAGGGAGTAAATGTTATCTGTCAAAATAGTTTAGCGGCTAAATTGATTATTCGTTAATATATATTCCTATATATTATATATAGAATAAACTCCGTATTATATTTTACATGCGTAATGTACGCCAAGTGCGTATGGTAACAAAAAGCGCATTAAGTTTGAATTTTCGAAGACGTATTAGTTTAGTTAGTATTAAAATGACACCTAATTTCCCCTCCAATTTCTCGCCCTCTTGTTTTCTTTCTCTCTCCTCTCTCTAATTTCTCTCTCTACATGTTCTCCACCAAAGCTCCAGCTTGGAGTTTGTATGGACTCTCTCCTCGTTAGGGTTTTCAATTGCTATTAGCTTCTCCGAACTCCCACTTCCCGGGAAATTTTCTGCAAAAATGATTTGTCGAGACGGATTTTGATATCAGATTTGTGAATTTGTGGGTAATTTCATTCAATTTGCGTCAATTCTAGGGTTTTCGTGAACAAGCAGGCCGGGTTTTTTTGAGCGAAATGCCGGCCCACAGGTCGAAATCGGAGAAGAACGATGCGGCGAAGCAGCTTAGGAGAGACCCCTACGAGGTTCTTGGAGTCTCACGGAACTCAACAGATCAAGAAATCAAGAGTGCTTATCGAAAAATGGCTCTCAAGTATGGAAAATTTTCTCTTCTAATGTTTGCTAACTTCAAATTCATGATTGATATGGTCACGTTTTAAAGTTTGATTTATTTATTTATTATTTTTTTTGGAGTGAGCTATGTTTGTCATGTCATTGGATAGATCAGTGTTGGTAAATGGGTTTAGGCTTTCGATGCCTATTGGATTTTAGCATTGTTCTGACGTAGTTAGATTAGAGTTTCTTCCCTCCGATACTCTTATTTGGAATTTTTTTTTTGTTTTTTTTTGGTTTTCTCAAAGTTGAGCGGATTAATTTAACTAAGATGTAGTTTAATGATGGAAAAAGTTGATATTTGAAAATTTGATATGGTGAACTCAACTATACAGAATCTCAATGGAAAATAAACTTGAAACAGTCTGTGATCTAAATGCATGAATACAGTTGTCAGAATACTTTTCCATGTCTATATATTTGTTTTGGATTGAATAAACATACATGATATTGGAAGAAAGTGCCTTGCATCTGCTTGCCGACTGCCGAGTGTTGGAAGAGAGCTCGACTAGCTTTGACATTATTAATTTAGATATTTACTAGGAAGATAATCTTGTTTGTGCCTATACATAGGAGGTGTGTGCTTGTGCCAGATGAAGCTGTTGAAGAGGTAGGAGCAGAGTGAAGATGACTTAATAAGCCTACTATTACTAAGAAGGGATTTAATTTTAAGTTTATTGAATGATAATTTGTAATCAGTTAGTATAATGGATGAAAATTTATTTTGTTGACCTTATTAGATGGAGAATAACATTTGGTATTTTATATTGGGCCTAGAGCAATCTGGGACAGGGTAGATGCATCATCTATTTATTGTCTTCCCTGTAAGCTCATTTGTGGTTAGCCTCTATAATTTCTTGTCTGACAAATTTAATCAAAAATATAAATAAATGAGGGTTCATATGTCTTTCAACATAGTTTACATAAGATTCCAGGAAGCAATTAGTTTTTGACTGAAGCACATCGATTAACTTTACCAATACAGAAATAGTGGCATATATAGAGCATGAGCAGAACTGAAGGCACAAACAAGTGTCATGAGCTTACAATTTTGTATCCATGTGCATTGTTAGTTATTAGATTGAACTGGCACATCCTACATTTTTTCAAAGATATTCCCTTCTTCTCCCAGTTAAATTGTTAATGATGCTAATATTGTACAATTTCAGGTACCATCCTGACAAAAATGCAAATGACCCTAAAGCAGCTGATATGTTTAAGGAGGCTACTTTTTCATATAACATTTTGTCTGATCCTGACAAACGGCGCCAATTTGACACGGCTGGTTTTGAGGTAAGGTGTTTAGGAAGTTGTCTTATTGTTGAATGCTTGAATTTCAGGGGTCCTCTTAGATTACATCAGAAGAAGCTTTGTTTATGCCCTAGTTTATGAATTAGTTCAGGGATTCAGTTATTACATTCGTTCAAAATTAGTTCTAATTTAATATTTGCTTCAGCCAATTTTATTCTTGGGGTTAATTTGAAGTTTTGGTGCTAAAAGATACTTCATTGTCCATTGCCCAGGCTG
This sequence comes from Cornus florida, assembly GCF_030987335.1. Taxonomy (NCBI): domain Eukaryota; kingdom Viridiplantae; phylum Streptophyta; class Magnoliopsida; order Cornales; family Cornaceae; genus Cornus; species Cornus florida. The sequence goes on from NW_026775574.1 coordinate 22,501,873, forward strand.
TTGAATCAGAAAGCCAAGAGTTGGAGCTAGATCTTTCAAGTTTGGGAGCTGTGAATACCATGTTTGCAGCACTTTTTAGGTAAGTCCATGTATGACTTCTTCTTATCCTGCATTTATTTATTATTATTTTTTTCTGCATGTTGCTTGATTTTCACTGTATTTACGAGCCCTTATGCCATTACTCAATAGGGTTTTCTGTACTTATTGTATCCTAATTTAGTAAACTTGGCGTGCCAATCAAAACCACTGTATCTGCAACTGTCTTGGAGGAGGCACTGAATGGCATGGTAACTGTTCGACCACTTCCACTGGGGCAACCTGTGTTCAGAAAGGTAAGGAATTGTAATTAATGTGTTAGATTGTATTTTGTTGATGCAGTATGCTCATATGGATCTGTGGCATCATTTAAAAGGTTGAAAAGCAAAGTGCCCACTTCTATTCTGTCAGAATAACAGAGGAAGAAGCACAGGCTGGCTTTGTGTGCCGGGTGCAATCATCAGACAAAAGCAAATTCAAGGTTTGTGCAAGTTATTAGTTTCTGCTTGTGAATTTGTAGTTTTCTGCATATTAATTACGCTTCTTGCTGCTCTAGACTTCAATGTATGTGAAGCTTGTCTTAGTTTCTTTTTGTATTTGTTTCATACTTTTAAAAATTGATATTTGTCTTGGAGCAAACTGAAATTGGTTACTTCTGGTCAAATACGCAGAAGCATAAAAAACATTGTGTTTTGCTCTTCAATATATATATATATATCTATATATATATATATATATATATATATATATATATATATTTGTTTTGGAAGGGGGAGGGGGGGGGGGGGGGGGGGGGGGTGGGGATTATGAAGGTATAAACTTATAAATATGATTTATGTTCTGGAAGGTTTTTTTTTCAGAAACTTTTAGAAAAATTTATTTGTGAGGCAAGTAAGTTGACTAGTCTGATTCTCTGCAATAGGCATGATTCACTGTTTAGTTACTCGTGTCAGAATTTCACATGTAAATGTGAGTAAAGTTCCTGGCTATGATAACCTGATTGATGTCGTGCCTCAGAACTTGATTGTTTTGTGTCAAAACTCAAGTACAAAATGGTGCTAGCATTTACTGTTTTAGCTTGCATGAAAGTTGCTACAATGCTGCTTTTAAGAACTCTGCCTTTTACCATGCAATGTTTGAACTTTGGCCATCTATTCTTTTTACTATTGTCAGTTGTAGCCTTCTAGGGTTGATATATTTTGACTCGTTGGACATGTATTGGCATTGTATGTTCCTCTACCTTTTACCATGCGACAAGTAAATGTTTGAACTTTGGCCTTATATTCTTTTGTACTATTGTCGGTTGTAGTCTTGTTGGGTTGTGGCTTTATGCCAAAAGAGATATATTTTGACTGCTTGGACGTGTATTGGCATCGATCTAAATTGATATTTACATCTTACTTTCACAATTGCTCATAAATTACCAACAGGCCAGTGGCCTAGCGGTATCAGACTCCTACTTTCCAAAGGGAGGTAAGGGTTTTGAACCTTGGTGGAGGCATGTGTGTGTGAGTACCAACTAGGAAAAAAAAACTGCTCATAAATTGGTCCTTTTTCTTTCTATTCTTATCTAAACCTTTTAAATTTCAATTTTCTATGAGTGAAATTTCTTATTCTCTTGGTTAGAATCCTCTTGGATGCAAACAATTTCTTGAGGCGGGGGGTGAGTACCAACTAGGGAAAAACAAAAATTTCTTATTCTTAAATACTGCTGGAAAAAAATATTTGGCAGTCAGTTGAAATATATGTGAGGAATAGGTGTATTCTGTTTCTTTGATGATATCCTAACACAGCATCATCATTGCTTTCACTAATGGATTAGGATTTGTTGATACCCTAAAACAGCATCATCATTGCTTTCACTAATAGGCTTAGGATTTGTGCAGCTATTATACTTTGATCAAGAAGAAAATGGTGGATTAAGCCTTGCACTACAGGTATTTCTTTTTTCTTTCTTTTATCAGTTGCAGGTTTTTGTTTGGAAGGAATTTTGTTGATGTCATTGAGAATAGCGACGGTAGTCTCCTTCCATTATCTTGCAGAAGCTCTAATTTTAAATGTAGAACCACTAACAGATACTGTGAAAATGAAAATATACTGTAAATCTTTATCTATGATGGTTTTAAAACTCATTTGGTTTGATTTCAAACTTGTTCAGTTATCTTCTGAAAAAAAAATAAAAAAAAAAAACTTGTTCAGTTAAATTTAATTTTAAAATCCATGTGTTTTTGTTAAAAACTTATTGATATAAATTTGGTTTCATTGAAACCACATTGAATGCTACTTAGGCTATATTTGGGGAGGTGATGAGAAAGAGCATCCAAGTGATTTTATTTTTAACTTAGATAAAGAATATAAGATAATCAATGTGATTGCCTTTTAGATGTCAAAGGGATTAAATGAGGGTCGTTGCCTAGTTCAATTGTAAAACATTCGAGCAACGGTGCCACTGCCATGAACTCAAGCCTCAGCGGAGTCACCGTGTGAAATACTGAAGGTTAGGTCTGTCTGGTTGGGACTAAAACTGGGTAATGTCTTCTTGTGTGTGTATGTGTGTGTGCGCACTTTGTGAAATACTAAAGGTTAGGTCTGTCTAGTTGGGAGTTTGGACTAGAACTGGGTAACGTCTTCTTGTGTGTGTGTGAAAATTATTTTTTATGTCAAAGGGATTACATATTGGCATAATTTTTGCAATGACTAGCACTATAACTTTTATGGGAGATCTCAAGTGGTTTTCAAATTACAACCCTATATGAACAGTTAAAAGTATGAACACCCCCCCCCCCCCCCCCCCCCCCCCCCCTCCCTTTTCCTTTTTTAACCATTCTAGTTAGTGGGCATATTTAGGAACAGTTCATGGGTTTATGCTTCTTGTTTTTTATTTTTATTTTTTATGTAATTGTGATTTTAAAGGATCACTCCAATCCATGGAAAATAAACTAAAGGCCGGAGGCATAAGAATTTCAATTATCATTATTAAAGTAACTACAGTGTTACCTCCTTTTTTCTTTTTTTTTTTTAAATCAGGGTATCCAATTAATGAATCATGATGTGAACAATGAGTGAAATGTGAAGTGACAGTGTCGGAAAATCAAATTGGGTTGATGTTTGGGAGGTCAACAATGGAGCTCTTTACAAACTGTGAACGCTAATGGAAAGATATGGAGGAAGTTTCTAATTGGGACTTTGGAGATATAATAATTTAAAAAATGGAGTCAGAAATGGATATATTGACAATTTGACATAGTAAAGAACATGTATGATAAACTGTGAGTATAATTGGAACAACTATGGTAGAAGTCAATGCAAGGATGCATGCATACATACACGCATTCATCCATGTATATATAATATGGAATGCTATTTTAACAAAGCTAGATATAAAAGTGGAGAAGTACTGAAGATTGGCAATTAAGTGGTACCAAAAAGTGAGCATTCCGTTACTAGGTTTGATTATTCAGAAAGCGGGTGAAATTGGAGATGATGTCAATCATGAAATCGAAGCAAGTTAAATGGAGGTTTGTTTTTGTGGAATGCTAAATGTGATTAATGTAGCCGTTTCCAAAAAATTTGGTACAGGCTTTGTTGAGTTGAGTTTGTCCCCTTGAAAGAAATTAGAAATTCAATTTTGGTTTGGGTAATTGGAAATGGCACTCTCTCATGGTGCTCAACAAAAATGCATCTTAATGTTCCTTGTTTTTTTATACTTATCGAAAAAAATGTTCCTTATTTTTTATGTCCAGTCCTTCTGACCTTAGCGTTTTTCTCATAAATTTAGAGCCACTGTAATTGCTTTTCTTCAACCTACATCTAACTTACTTTTGCTGCAGGAGGATAGTGCAAAAACGGGGAAGGTCACATCTGCTGGAATGTATTTTCTTGGTTTTCCTGTTTATCGCTTGAACCAAACAATGAATTCAGTGAGTTAATAATTTATAATAAATCTCGGTCAATTTTTAGTTTCAACTTCATTCTAAATCCTCAATTTGTGATTGGTTTCTTCTTGTGTGAGCTTCAGATGGCAGCTGCAAAAGATCAAGACACAGTGTTCTTCAAAAAACTGGACGGATTTCAACCATGCGAAGTAACTGAACTAAAAGCTGGGACCCATGTGTTTGCTATTTATGGTAATTTCTTTGACTTATCTCTAGTCAGGGTTCCTTGTGTTCTTGATTATGCAATTCGGACCTAAGTGGTGCTTTCTCATGATGTTTTGACGCATTTCTTAGGTGACAATTTTTTCAAAAGTGTAAACTACACAATAGAAGCTCTTTGTGCAGCCCCCTTTTCAGAAGAAAAGGAGAAGCTTAGAGCCGTGGAATCTCAGATTTTATCCAAAAGGGTGGACCTGTCGAAGTTCGAAACCGAGTACAGAGAGGTTTGGACTTCAATTAGCACTACATGTCATCTATATGAGTTCTTTCTTATTTCATGTGGTATGTATACAGGTCCTGGCGCAGTTTACGGAGATGACAAGTAGATATGCACACGAAATGCAAGCGGTGATTTGAAGCTTAAAAACTTTTAACTCAATCTTGGGGAGTCCATCATAGTTTCTGAAACACTGATTTCTTGCTTGACTCCTGCTCCATGTTTGGTTTTGCAGATTGATGAGCTTCTTAAGCAAAGGAGTGAAATTCATGCCTCATACACAGCTACTCCACCAATCAAGCGGAGTAGCAGTAAGAGCAAGTGTAGAAGTGCACCGAAGGAGGACAAAGAAGGTAGCCAAGCAAGAGATAAGAGGTCTACCAGGGATAGACCAAAGAAGAAAAAATGGTTCAATATTCACTTAAAGGTGGACAAGAGGAAGCCTTGCTAAATGGGGTGAGACTTCTGTCATAGGCTTCTCATGTTAAATATCCAATGCTGACAATTGGTTTACTCTACCCTAGGATTCAACCTCCTCAAGAAGAATGGGGAAGTGTAAACCAGCTAAAATTGTTGGGTCTACTGTCTGCATTCGTGAGTTTGTTGCAGTACTTCAAGTCGATGCAAGCAAAAATTATGAGACGATGTGATTCCTGAACCAGGCTTTATTCTTGGATGAAGTTGAATGCCTAGTTCTGGCAGAGGGGCATCAAGCATGCAAACTGTTGTCTTCTACTGTTATTGTAAAATTCTTTCCTCTTTTTATTCTACTTTTTGGGTTGTTCATTCTATTGTCTTTTTCCTAGTATTTGCAAGGATCATACCTGTAAAGTGCATAATCTATTCATGGAGTTCTTTTGGTAAACTCTTTGCTTGTGTGTTTTTTGAGTGTACAATCATATTTTCTGCTGCCCACCGAAATGTAGGGGCCGTTTAAACTAGCTGGAGGGTACTTTGATTTTCCCATGAACACGTTGAAGATTCGTTCATTGTAGTTAACTGGAGATTTTAGGAAGTAGAGAATGATGTTTTTCCTTGTTTAGGTTCTTCCCGGCTCATCATCCCAGGGGATATGGTTGCTTTTTTTTTTTTTATCAATGTGCTCCCGAGCTGGTTTTGACACTGTAATGAAGGTTAAACTGTGTATATTAATTAACTGATGTCACATAGTTGGAGCTTCTGAATGACTGGGGGTCTAAATGCTTCTATCAGTTTTTGTAATTGATTGTTCGTCACCCATTAATCTGTTCTCTGTCGCTAGGCGTCTATTTTGGAAGATGATGAACTTGTTGCCATGCTTGTGCTTGTGCTTGTGCTCATGTCTGGAATATCTTCTTAGTTACACATTTTGCTTCATTAGTCAAACTCAGTCTTTGTAGCTTATTATTATTGCTGCAATGTAAATTTTACTGGTACGAATGCATTTTATTGGTGGAAGCTAGAATTTAATGTGAATGTATTACATCAAAAAGGTTACAGGATTACATAAATGTGAGTTTCTTTATTACCTCTTTTAAATTAGCTTATCATTGTAAATATGGCAAGAAATGCCAAACATTAGAAACACAAACTATCATAGTGACGAAGGTTACAATATTAGTTTCACCAACTTTGTCACCATTTCATTATCCTACTGTACTCATCCTAAACAATAACAGCACTTCTTTTCTGGTATTTTTAATCGCAATCCGAACAATGTGTATCACTGTTTTGCTGCTATGGAATTCAGAGCATCACATCTATGCCTCACTTCTCCTTCCGTTCCAGTTTTCACCTTATATGTACTAACCTTCTCTATTGCACGAGTAAAGCCTTCAAAGAAGGCAGCCTGATTGTCTGCATACAAATCCACAAGCGGCCTTGTCCTCGGGTCCAAAGCTAGGGCTTGATCAGATGCCAACAACCCTAACCCTCTCTGCAAGTTTATGTAATACATGTTATCGAATTTGCCTGGCGTTATCGCGTCGTTAAAGGCCGATACAGTTGGGTCCTTTGTGTAATTAGCGCACAGTTTACGTAACCCTTCTGCATAATTAGGGTTCAGAGATGGATCAATTTGTGAAGTCGGACTAAAGTTGAAGATTCTATCAGAGAACTGAGAACAGTGTGAGAACCCAATTGTATGTGCACCAGATAATGACACCATGTCCTCTGTAGTGAACCCTTTCGAGTCAAAAATTTTGATAATATCTGTCATGGACATGTTAGGCCTAGAAATGTGGCCTTCCACCATTGAGGCCTTCGTGATGACTAGGCCGTCTTTTCGTCCTAGCCGGACGCTGTAGAAGGGACCGCCGACCATGGTGACGAGGTTACGTGCCGCGACAGCTAGGATATCCGCACAGGAGACAATGCCGGGGCATTGGAGCTCGAGCGAGGTTTTGGCACGTGTGATGACGTCAAAGGCATCTCCGGGGAGGGAGAGGTTGATGTCAGCGTCTCTCTCGCCTATGTTGAAGGCGTTGGAGGCGAGAAGGAGGGAGGCGTCGCATCCTTCCACCATGCAGTCGTGGAAGAAGAGGCGGAGGGTGGCAGCTGCGGTGGTGGGGGATGCTATTTGCTTGGTTGCAACAACTTGATCCATGATGTCATGGAATTTCGGGCATGTCTCGTTGTAGTAGTCCACGGCGAGTTGTGATTGTGTTGGAGGAAGCAATGTGAGGAATGGAAGGACTAGAAGAGAAAGGAGGAAGGAAGGTAAAGCCATGGTTTGGGAGGTCTTGATCGAAGAAGATAGAAATGAGAGAAATTAAATTAAGCTTTTGGTGGTTTGAGGAATTTGGTGAGTGTGGATGACATAGAAGGAGGTGAGAAAGTGATGTAGTGGAAGAGAGGGATTAAAGGAATGAAATGGATAACATTTGTGGAGAGAGAGGTGTTGGACTATTTTGTGAAGGCCTTGAGTTTGTTGAGACTTTTTAATTTCCATGCAATTATGGACGTCAAGTAAGTGCCTGAAGAAATTTGAGCCCGGTTTTAGCTCCACTCCAGTCAATTTCTCACCTTGGATCTTGTCTTGTGGAATCATCGTTGGAATTAAGAATCTCATTGTAGTGTTTTGTAATACCAAATTCACAATTTAGATTTGAAATTAAAAGAAAATTAATTCAAAATTTAAATTGCCCGATTCAGTGCTCTTAAATGTAACTAACTTTTAACTTCAGATAATGAATGAATTTGAGTTTAAACAAAAACTTGTAATTAAAAGATATTATACTTAGATCATCTTCAATCGTTGTGTATATTTTTTTGTGCAAATTTGATGTGTCATGATGGATTTACATAACAATTTTAGATTAGTTAATTTTAGCTCCAACAGTTGTTTTATAGCTTTTGTGTTAAAATATATCTCCCAAAAACAACTAACCATGTGTCATGTCAGGACCCACATAACTTTTGCAAACCTATTTAATATATAATTGATTCTTTAATGGAATGAGAAAGGGGGATAAGAAAGGAAATATGTTGATCTGGCCGTGTAAAAAGATTATGTAAAATACACAACTCGTTTACACATTGGTAATATGGCAATGTATCTTAACATACTGCTGAAGATAGAAAAAATTTATACATCATAAGTGACAATATATATTTTACACAAAATAATATTTTAACAGACCGCTGGAGATGCTCTTAGATGTGTGAGACACATTTTTTTTATTACCGCCATTGTGTGACTAGATAATTTGTGAGCATGGATTTTAAATAACTCCTTTGATCTTGTTATTTGAAATTCATAATTTAAAATTTTAAAATTAGTGTTAAAAACTTAAACCTAAATCACTCCAAATTTATATTATGATCCTTTGAACGGTTAAAGATGAATTCATTTTAAATCCTTCAATCGGATCAAGCTTAGTAATTAAACCATCATTTTTTCACTTATATCATGTGAACTATATAATTTTTTCCTGAAAGTTCAAGCAAAAATATACACTCACAATACTATCTTCGATATAGGATTCAAATTCCAACCTCCTTTTAAAGAAGAGAGATCACACAATTCTTTCAGAGACGAGAGATCATAATCACTCCAAATTTATATTATGATCCTTTGAACGGTTAAAGATGAATTCATTTCAAATCCTTTAATCGGATCAAGCTTAGTAATTAAACTATCAATTTTTCACATATATCATGTGAACTATATATTTTTTGCCCGAAAGTTCAAGCAAAAATATATATTCACAATACTATCTTCGATATAGTATTCAAATTCCAACCACCCTTCTAAAGAAGACGAATCATACAATTCTGACAGAGATGAGAGATCATATCATATAGGGTAATGCTCACCTATTGATATTTCAACGTACTCACTACACCAACAATATTATCCTCAATGTAGGGCTCGAATTCATAACTTTTTTTTTAAGAGAAATTATTAAATGATCCAGGTCCATTTGATACGTGGTAGACCAATTAAATCTAGATTGTTATTGAGATTTCTTTGTAATATATTAATACAATTTTGTGGGACCATTTTCTTAATCGAATAGTCTGAATTGAATTGGTCCACTAAGTATTTGTGGACCCATTTAAAAAGGAGATATCATAAGTTCTCACCCCGACGGGGCCCACCCCGTTGGGGGTGGTTTTGGAGAACTAATTTTGTAAATGGGGACAGAGATGAGGGTTACTTTGAAAAACACTACGGGTTTTGGGCGGTTTCGGGGGATAGTTGCCCGGTCCCGAATATATTATAAATTTATTAAATTACTCTTGTATACTATGATATATTACTAAAATATGTTACGTTTCTATAAAGGGATGACAAAAATTCCCACCCTGATGGGCCTCGCTCCATTTAGGGTTGTGTTAGAGGAACTCATTATGAAAATAATGATAAGGATGGGAGTTCCTTTGAAAAATTCGATAGGTTTTGGAGCGGTTATGGAGATAAAAAAAATTAAGCCGGGATGGAAATAGGGATGGAAAATGAGATCCCCGCCCCATTGCCATCCCGACATACGGCATTCGCTTGTGTCCATTGGCAAGTCCAAAATGGGGACTAGCAATCCGGGTCGGATTGTATCTACTAGGTCACTAAGTTCTGCGTGGGTTGGCCCTTAGAAATTCTAACCTAAGCCCAATTTCAATGTTGGGTGGCACCGGACCCTCATTTGAGACTGAGAAGCGCCGTTCTAGCTGCTTCCCTTCGTTCTCAGCAAAGTGTCCGACAAGTCTCTCAACTCTACTGTCAATAGGCGCAGGATAAGAACCTCCAACACCACAATGCTGTTCTAAAGTTTCTCTCTCTTCCTCCCTCCCTCTCTCTCTATATTTCTGTATATATCTATGGGCTGGACTTCGACTCTCTCTCTCTATTCTCATCCAAAGGTAATAACGTTCATACACATAAACAACATACTCTTCCTTCTCTCTCTCTCTGAACTTTTGTTCTTTCTGATTTCTCAGGTTTCGATCAGAGCTCACCAAAGTAAGCACGAATTGCGGCGCAAAGTGTTGATCAACTCCTCGGGCTATTTTGCGCCTCGTGTGAATTTAGCTACTACTGTATCATACCAAATCAATAGAAGAAGATGTTTCAGATTCAAAAGCTTGGTCGTCAGAGCTGCTGCTGCTTCGTCTTCGTCTAGGGCTGACGGTGGTTCGAGGCGACCGGCGAGTGGTCGGAGGGTTTATAAGGAATCTCAAGGCCAAGGGCCTTTGTCTGCCGTCCCGGTGAAGGAGATTGCTTCCTTCGTTGTTCCGGCCGGTGTGTTCGTTGTGGTTACATTTGGTATAGTTTCTGTCTCTTTATTAATACTATTTTCAATTATAACGTTTTCAGTACGTTTGCGAAGGATTAGATGATCCGAAACAATTGGAACTTCTCTAGTTAATTTGAATAAACTGAGCTGTTTGTGTACCACTAATGCAAAATAGATATAATTTTTTTGCTACTATATGTATTTCTTGTGTACCATTAAACTGAGCTGTTGTGTACCATTAATGTAGAAAGTTTGCACCATTGCTTCTTGTAGGTGCATTCTTCTTCTCCTTTAGTGGCTTTTATCTTATTATATAAGTTTTTGTTCTAATTTATGTAATTCTATATAAAGTTTAAATAGTTTCAATTTGACTTTTTGCTATAATGATTTTATTAAATTGCACGAATAAGGTATAGAATAATAGGGAATTGAAGCATCACAAAACTGAAATTAGTTGTTACCATCTGAAGTTTCTCATTATAAGATACCATGACTTGTGTTTGGTGAATAGTTATGCTTGTGTCTTCTACTGGATTTCATTTTGTATCCGATTTAACAAGCTTCTTACTTGCATTTCATTGCCCCTTGGAGGTATCTGTGATGATGTTGCCCGAATTTGGTACCCGGTTTCGACCTTTTTTTTTTTACATGTAGATCGTGGATCCTATTTAGTACTCTCTCATAGCTCGAGATATAAGAGGGTTTAGGGTTTGGAGTGGAATATTGAGAGGCTGAAAATCATAGAAAAGAGGGTGACAGAGAGAGCCAGAGTTTGGGGGCTGAAACTTGTAATCTCTTGATTTTTGCATAGTGAAACCTTCGCCAGATCTTCACAATGGAAGTAGACACAACTTGTGTTGAACCGCGCTAAATCTTTGTGTTATGTGGTGCTTGTTTTTTTGACGTGCCTCGTGATTGTTTCTTGGTTCATGGTTTTTGTCATAAGAGTATCCCAAAATACCATGCATTCGTTCATTTGTCACTGTGTTGCTAGTTAATTGTTAAAAATCCATCTTAAGTAAATTTCTTAATTTTGTGTGCTTTTGCCATGGTATTGCATTTTGTTGTGCTTTTTATGTGTTGGTCAAGATGTGCATGTTATCTCCTTAAGCATGCTGCTGTGCTTTTTCTAATTTCTGGTTAGGAAGCATGCTGTTATTTCTTAACTTGATTGATTTTATTACATCTAAATACACTGATTTTCTGGAAGTGCTATAATGAATTGTCATGCCCGTGCTAATTTATGGACGGCTGTGCTAATTTATGTCTTCGGCTGGCAGTTTTGTGGAAATTGGTGGAGAAAGTCCTTCTGCCAAAACCATCAAGGCCTTCGTCAGTGGAAAATCAATCTTCTTCCCAAGGAACGAAATGGTCCTTTGCCGCTGGCACAAATTTATTACCAGGTCGTGGTGCAAAGATTGACAGAGAGTCCAAGCAGAAGCTCAATGAATTTGCCAAAGAACTTAGGTCTTTCAGAAGTGTAGACATGTCAGGTAACAAAGAATAAATTGGCGTGAGATGCTGCATTAGTTAGGTGTTGCTGCTTAAACTTAACATAGTTATGGAGAACTTAAAGGCTTATTAGTTAGAATTGTTTGTGTTTTTCAGTAAAGTTTCTTAATTGATACCCAAATTTGGATTCCTACAACTAAATATCAAATTTACTAATATCAGTTTGCTTACCAATTATTTTGAGTCTGGGTTTCTCGGTATCTGAAATGCTGTCACCGAGATCCTTTTCAACTTTCCATATCAGTAGTTTGTGGCTGCAAAGTTAATCAACGCTCATATTATGTAGTTTGACAATACAACAAGGTTTTGGCAGGTCGTAACTTTGGAGACGAGGGACTATTTTTCCTTGCCGAGAGCTTAGCATACAATCAGGTTAAATCATATATATATATTTTTGAATTTATGTTTTTTGGTGTTCCCATCTTCATCATTATTGTTATTTGTTACAACTACATGTCTATTCTTGCTGTTAATTAAGTTCATCAAGAACTCTCTTGATTGTGAACATAAAATGGCAGAAGCCTTGCATACGTGAGAAGAACTGCAAATAGAGAACAATTTACATGTGATTCTTTGCTGAATATAGTTTCTGTATGTGCTCAGTTTTCTTACTTACACTGAAGAATTTGAAGCAATCTTGCTTTCCATTGCAAACATATCCTACATGATTTTCAGAGTGCAGAGGAAGTGAATTTTGCTGCCAATGGAATAACCTCAGCTGGATTAAAAGCCTTTGAAGGTGTTCTTCAATCAAACATTGTACTAAAGACTCTTAATTTAACTGGAAATCCAATTGGAGACGAAGGAGCTAAGGTCAGTCCAAGTGCGTTATTATTTATGTTTAATGTCAATATACTTGTTTTCTTGAGGAATATGATATTCCATTTTGAGATATTGGAAGATTTTCCATCAATATGTGTTTGTGCACATGCTATGTTGCTTCACTTGTCATGTGTAGCATAAGTACTCACAAAGTCCTCAAATGGTTTTTAACTTTTATACCAGTGTACCTGAATGATTGTTTCCGTTAGATGTCGGTCTCTTTCAAGTTTGACATTTCTGTGCGGATAGATCTCTTACACTTGCTGCAGATGGTTTAGATCCAAAATTTTTGTTAACAAGGGATCTTGTTCCTTCATACGTCCCCAAGTTTTAGAGCAATTTAAATTGCGTCTTCCCCAAAACAAAAAGAAAAAGATAATAATAACAAAATGAAAAGGAAAAAAATTGTTCCTCCTTCCATTCTTAAATAAAGGATGAAATCTTTTGAGGCCTAAACAATTAGAGCATAAAGGTTAAGGGCTGGCATGGCATCCGAAATGGAAGGTGGGATTATGGGTTCAACTGACCATTCATAAAAGAAGGACGAAATCATTTGGTATTGGGACTATATATAGATTGAAGTAATTTTAAAAGGTGTTATTTTTCTTCTTAGCTAAATGGGATTATGTGGGGGCATGGGGTCCACTTAAGTAATATGCTATTAGTTTGTCATTGCTAATCTTCTTGTCAATGTTTTGTATATTACATCTAATTTGCTGTCTTTACAGAATGCTTCTTAGGTTTTATTTATATTCAACTTCATTCTCATCACTGAACAATAAAAGATTGATCAACTTTGGATCGGAATTCCTTGTGGGCTTACATTTATCTTCTTGTCATCATTCGGCTGCTTATATTTTGTCAATTCCTTACCCTTTGAGTATTATGTCATATAACATGTTCTTTTTCTTCACAGATCTTATGTGATATACTTGTGGATAATGCTGGTATTCAGAAGCTCCAACTGAACAGTACTGACTTGGGGGATGAGGTTAGTTTCCTTTAGCATCTACTAGTGTTCTGTTCAGTATGGTTATCCGCATCCAAAATTCAAATGATTAACCAGAGGCTCCTATTTTGCGATTTTCATCAACCCCAAGCATCTCTGGCTTTTTTGTGCAGGGAGCAAAAGCTATTGCTGAGATGTTAAAGAGAAATTCAAGCTTGCGTGTTCTTGAACTTAACAACAATACGATTGATTTTTCTGTATGCAATTGAGATTTAAGTATTTGAACTTTTACCATTTGAGATTGAATCATTAGACAAATTTGAAGAATTAATTCTGTTTATGTATTTTACTTTGGAAATGGAGGTAGGGATTCACAAGTCTTGCTGAAGCACTTCTTGAGAATAATACAATACAAAATATGTCTCTCAAGTGAGTAAAAACTCTTGAATTTGTTGTATTATTTCTTCCTCTATTTTCATAGCGCAATCTCTTGTTTATTATGTGCAAATTGGCTAATATATTTCTTCTGTTCCTGAAATCTAATATAATGATTTTTGACAGTTTGCTTTCATTTTATTGCTTTTGTGACTCATGACGTTTTGTTATTGTTTCAGTGGTAATTATGGTGGTGCTTTGGGGGCTGGTTCTCTGGCAAAAGGGCTTGAGGGTAACAAATCTTTGAAGGTGCATATCTCGTTGTCTTCCACCTCCTTTTTTATTGCAGTCACTTCAGGTTTTTTTTTTGACCAGTGAAAGGACATTTATGTTAATTTTATATGGAAAACGTAGTATGAATGAGGTCTGGTGAACTAGTTTTTAATGTCCAAATGGACTGGCAAATTGACTTGTTAGTGATGGTGGACGATGTTTACCATCTAAACCATACATCTGAAGTGTAGTTGAATGCAATAACTAGTTGTGCGGCACTTGTGCCATGTAGTTTGTTAAATGTTGGCTTCTAGAAACTGAAACAGAACTCTGTAATATTCTGTATTTAAAAGTTTCAAAATGATTACATCATGATGGATATTTGAATTATCAACTTTTAAAAATTCAATGCTTTCTACTATCACCACTTCATGTCCTGTTTGTCATACTCCACTATTCTTTCCTTCTTTGGCTTACAAGGCTGATACATTTTGATCAGATCTTTATTTTGGTGGCGGATATGAGTTAGTGTTGTTTCGAGGAATGATGGGGAAATATTTGTTAATATTCTTGGCTCTTTTATAAGGTTCACGAGCCTTAACTCCCAAGGAAGTTTTAATCAGTTAAGGCTTTATCTTTATTGTTGCCTAAGTACTTTTGAGGACAAGTGCCTAAGTACTTTTGAATCTTCATATTTCATTAGCCATTGCAGCTGGAATTCAATTAACTTATAATAAGCATATCTTAATTACTTGTACACTGCCCTTATCCTGCTTGGGCCTCCTTGTGCTTTTTGGTGATTTCTTTGTTGGTGTGACAATATAAATCTTTGGAATATGAGTTTCAGTATTATAATCGGATTGATATAAAAAACGTGATGCAAATGACATATGAGAAGAACAAAAAATATCATTAAGAAGGATTTTGCTGAACTTTTTAAGGCCCTTCAAGCTGGCGATCGGTGGAGGCCACCAAGTTGGCTTCTTGGTTTGATTATATTAGCATATTTGGGAGTTGCACAATGGTGGGAGGGATGAATTGAATATAAACCTAAGTATCTTTCTTCTGCAAGAAATTGCTGCCCTTCAGTTCTACTTTCTGGTTTGATTTACATTCGCAATACACCTTCCTGCTTCCTCCTCCTCCTCCCTCAGGGATAACTGATGACAGTTTTTAGCAAGTGAAGAAACTATGTGGAATTTAGGTAAAAAGAAGAAACTGCATGGACGTTTTGATGAAGAACTGAATATTGAATAATAACCTCTTAGTGAGTGGAAATGTTCTTCATTATTAAGTATTGGGGCTTCTTAAAGCGTGACAGGCATTGTGGCTAACTAGAGATAAGGCATATATTTATCTTTTATGTTACTTATCCGTCACAGAATGATATTTTGTATAGTTATGTGTTTGCAATAGATAAAACTTTGTTGTTCCCTTTGATAGGTTGTGCAACTAATAGCTAAATTATGTGTTCAGGAACTTCATTTGCATGGAAATTCTATTGGAGATGAAGGAATTCGTGCTTTGATGTCTGGTTTATCTTCGCATAAAGGTTTGTTTTTTTGCTAAATCTGCTATTCTAGTTGTTACGCTTCTATTCCATGCTTTATTGCTTGAACTTCTATATTTATGGGGTCATGTATGTAGTGTGTGCGTGCGCATTTGTGTTGAATAGTAATGCGTTTGCTTAATAATACATGCAAATACATGCACACCCATGTCCAAACCAGGGCAAGGACACTGCATTTTCTTGTATTGCAGTTAATGTAACATGCATGCATGCTCTTCAGGGAAACTTGTTCTTCTAGACATTGGCAACAATGCAATTAGCTCCAAAGGTGCCTTCCATGTTGCTGAATACATCAAGAGAAGCAAGAGTTTGTTTTCATTGAACCTTTACATGAATGACATTGGAGATGAGGTATTGATATCCTCTGTAGTTAAAGATTTTTGTCGTAGACTTGGAATGAATATTGATTTTCAATTAACCCTTAACTGGTTGTCTTGATTTAGATTATTCTATATCTATTTCCATTATTATGACCTTACTTATTCTCCTAATATTCTTTTTTAATTGGGAAGAAAGAAAACAATTTTAACATTTCTTTTTAAGGATTTGTTCATAAATTTGTATCAAAATTAATAGGAGCATCAATATAAGTCAATTCATATTGTTTTCACCTGGCTGTAACCTTGCATTTTTGGGGTGTAGAGAGTGCAGGGGAAAAGATCAACCTTGTAATGGGTTGTGGTACTTGGTTAAGACTTAATTGTGTATAGTTTAACCAAAACTAAGGCTATCAATTGAGTAGGTGGTGAAAAGGGACCGACCCAAATACATGGCCCAACATATTTTAACGAGGCTTTGCTAAGTTGAGCTAGAAATGGTTAATGCAATTTTCTTAGAGAGACTCCTATAGAAGACCCGGGTTCATGAAAGAAAAAATTGGATCTGATATCATATTCATGTTCCGTTATGTTCCATTTGGTACTAAGAAATGAAGGTAAATTAAAGAAATTTCACAATCCTATTATTGCCAACCAAACTTGAAGTATTTGTAATCCTCTGAATATATATATATATATATATATATATATATATATATATATATATATAGTTATCTATCCTTTAATTTTTTTTACCTCTTTTGCACAAGCAGAGAGAGCATTCAATTTTGAAAGGCTTTTGTATTTGCAATGTAGGAAAATAGAAGAAGTATCCCCTTTTCTTTTTGTTTGTCTAGAATTTCTCAAAATTAGAATCTGGGAATGAAATAAACAGAGTTTGACCTAGCTGGTCAGATTAGTTTAGCAAAGGTCCAAACCTGTCAAACTCTCATACTCGCATACCTTGTTTATTGATTTTCATTCCTGGAATTTACTAGGGAGCTGAGAAAATAGCGGAGGCTTTGAAGCAGAACCGCACAATAACAGCCATAGATCTGGTAAGAGGAATGCCTCTTTGTAATCATCTCTGTTGGTAGCAAACCTTAGTTTTCAAAAATATTATTTAACAAACCATTTCTGGAGACGCTGAATAGTGGATTATTGCAGGGGGGGAATAACATCCATACTAAGGGGGCCAGTGACATAGCTCAGGTTTTGAAAGATAATAATATAATTGTTATTGTGAGTGCTATACTACCAATTTAAAGTTTTCTTACCTTTTTTGTTTAATTATATTCACTTCCGGAAATAATGATGCACAACCTTAGCTTCCCATCTCTATCTCAGTTGGAACTTAGTTATAATCCCATTGGACCAGATGGAGCAAAGGCTTTATCTGAAGTTCTTAAGTTTCATGGAAAGATAAAAACCCTCAACCTTGGTTGGTGCCAGGTAATTTTTAAAATTTATTTTCTTTAGGCAGTTTTAAAGATTTCAATTACAACGTATATGGGAATATCTTCCAGATCGGAGCAAAGGGTACAGAGTTCATCGCAGATACCTTGAAGTACAATACTACCATATCAACTCTGGACTTGCGTGCAAACGGACTTAGAGATGAGGTTTGTTCCTATTAATAATGATGTTTTCTTTCTAAGGTATTTGGATCATATTGGTTACTCAAATTTTAGGTTATTTTTTTCCTTCATATGTCATGTGCATTTGCAGGGTGCCATCTGCCTGGCTCGCAGTTTGAAAGTGGTTAATGAAGCTTTGACTTCACTTGATTTAGCATTTAATGAAATAAGAGTATGTATTTTATTTATTTTACCTCAGAATTCGTTGCTCATGAAACAGTAGCTTATTTGCACCATTTCACTCTGTTTTTTGTGAACACAGGATGAAGGTGCATTTGCTATTGCTCAAGCACTCAAGGCTAATGAAGACGTGAAAATCACATCGGTAAACCTTGCCAGCAATTTCCTCACCAAATTGGGGCAGGTAATACTGCATTATCATTCTTTTGTTTTCTAACTTGTCCTTTCCGTTATTTCTTGTGTTTAGGTTCATTTCTATTGGATGGCTACAGCTAAAATTAACTTTAATATCACGCAGAGTGCTCTAACAGATGCAAGAGACCATGTATATGAGATGAATGAAAAGGAAGTCAACATTTTTTTCTAGAAGTCTGCTTAAAGGAGGGGAATTATATCCTTTTGTTAATCTTTTAAAACAAGACTACACATCATGGTTTAATTTTTTCCCGGCAAGTACTTAATATAAAATCCACTCCCTTAGTTCCAATTCATTGAGTTCCGACAAACATCACATTGACAGAGGAAGATTGGAGATTTTGGCATTTGAGATATCATAGTTAAGCTTCGTTCACAGAGAGTTAAACACTAGATTGAAACTTTATTGGTTTCTGTAGGATGATTTTGTAATTAATTAAGAGGTCTTATATTTTTGGTGCTTCAAGAATGGTAGGAGATGGTAGGCATAGAATTGAACATGCAGACCGGTATACGCCAATATGTGCAATTTGATGCTTTGTGGATGCAATCAAACGGCTCCTGTAGTCACATAGCCGTTACTTTGAACCTGTTTATTTATTTCTCAAATAGTTTATGGAAGTTATGGTTGAAATGAATAGGCCAAATAATCAACTTATTAGAGTATCCTGAGTTCAGATATGCCTTCCTATTTGCATTGAACCTGGTTATCTGCATTGAACCTTTTTATATATGTTAATCGACTGTGTATGTATAAACTGGCTCTCCATATGAGGTATGTCTCAGTCATGATCATATAATGTTATAGTGTTTTAATTGACTGAAGATATGTTCAAAATTGTAGCGGGAAGATGATTCTCTCTTAAATGGGTTTAGTTTTGAGTGTGAATTTGTATGCTAATTTGATTGGTTGAAAAGCTGAGAACTCTTTGCATGCAGATTCATCCTTCACACGGTTAAGTTGATGCTAATATGTTTTTTCATTTTAGCAACATCATTGAGCATAATTATTGATTCTTTCATCATAGATTCAATTTGAACATTGTTTTTTTTGAACGATTGTCTCACCGCATTAATGGAAGGAATAATTAATATTATTATATGCATAAAACTCAATTAATAAAAGGTTGAGAATTGTTGTTTATGTAGAAGCATGGTGTGTGTCAGTGATAGTATTCGTCAAGATGTATAAATATGGATTTATGACATTCAGACTGAACAGTTTCGTCTAATATTTTTCATTCAATAAATTTTTCATTCAAATAGATTGGAACTCAAATGAAATGAATTAGTATTCGCAATAAGGATTTGAAATTGACCAAGAAACCTAAGCGACTATTAGTTAGTTTATGTGGTCTTGTAGTTATACCGGTGGAAATTATGAATAAAGAATGGAACATCATCTATACGTGGGAAGATTAGAATATTATATGTGATAATGAGATGTAAAGGATTGCTTGGTTTTTGTACTCAGAAAAAATTGTTTTTAAATATTTAAAAACTATAATGTAATTTGTAGAGAATTATAAAAGGTGGTTATCTAAATATATATATATAATTTTGTTTCCCCCTAAAACTAAGTTTTTAGAAAATAATTTTCAAATACTGTCCACCAAGTTAGATTAAAGAGCCTTTTAAAATTTTAGTTTTTAGAAATAAAAAACTAAGTAGACCTAATATTCTTACAATTTTTTTTTTTAAAACAAATGTAAGGATGATTCCTAAGTTCATCTACAAAAAGAAAAAAAGAGAGGATAAATTAAAGAATCTTCCACATTTGAAATATGTAGGCATACCAACCAAATGGATGGGATTTTTTTATTTTTATTTTTATTTTTTTTCAATTACCACTATGTGACACCAAAACTTATTTATGGGGTAATGTTCTGGTACTATGTGACACCAACTAATGGTTTTTCTAATAATCTTAGGTTGCTTTAAATACCAGAAAATGTTTTTTATTTTTTTGTTGTCTACTCTTAAAAAGGTAAAATAAAAACGAAAATTATGTTTAATAATATATTTTTATTTTTCGATAATCGAAATTATTTTTCATTTCTATAAAGAAAAGAGGAAACATAAAAAAGGTATTTCATATGTTTTCGGCACTATAACACTAAAACGTTTTCACTACTATTATTACATAAATACTGTTCATTTAAAACAAAAACAAAATCGATGTCATTCGTGTTATATACTAGTATTACATAATAAATACTAATAAAAAAATGTATATTTAATATATAATATATATTAGATAATAATGTAAATTATATTTTATTTAATAAAAAATATATTATATATATCTATATAATATACTTTACATTATTATATAATATATTATATAATAGTGTACAATTATTTTTTGAGACAAAAATATTTATGTTTTGTTATATTTTTTATTTATTTTATATTAGTAATAATACATTAAATATTTTATTACATATAATATATATTACTCAACTTTTTTTTATTTATTATAATATAATATATGTTAAATATATGATATATCACATAAATGATATATAATTGGTGAAAGCATTTTTTTTTTTTTTCTGGGTAAGTAAGGGTGAGATATATAAGGTGTGTTTAGTAATCCAAAACATTTTTTGTTTTCTGTTGTCAATCCTTAAAAAGGAGAAACAAACACAAAAATCATGTTTAGTAATTTGTTTTTATTCTCTCTTAATGAAAAATATTTCTCATTTTTGTGAAAGAAAGAGAAAACATCAAAATGATGTTTCTTGTGTTTTTTCACTTTAGCAAAGGAAACGTTTTCACAACTGTTTCTCTCGTTTTTTACACAACAACTGACATTACTCTTCCATTAATACACAACTACTGACATTACTCTATTAGTACTTTCTTCTTCTCTTTACTCTTATATTAATCACTTACTCTTCCATTAGTACTTCTTCACTGTTCTCTCTTCATCATAGGGCTCACGTCTTTCTTTCTCTCTTATCAGAAAGGTACGCCCTCGTATCGCATTCTCTCTTCTCTATTCAACAGATCTGAGACTTGAATGGTATCTTGCCCGTATTTTTTTATTTTTTATTTTTTTCCTTTTTTTGATTGTTGTACATGTATGTGTTGTGGATTTAATAGTTTTTTTTTTTGTTTTGTTTCAGATTAGGAGGAGAATCAGTCTTGCTAGTATCTTGCATTATATTCTTTTTTCCTTTTTCTGATTGTTATACATGTATGGGTTGTGGTTTGTTTTCAGATTTTTTGTTAATATATATGTATATAAAAAATATATTTTTATATTCTATATATATACATTATACAACTGTACGCCCTATATACATATATATATATATATATATATATTTTTTTTTTTCTCCTTTTTCTAGATTGTTATACATGTATGGGTTGTTGTTTGTTTTCAGATTTTTTGTTAATATATATGTATAAATGTTTTACTAAATACTACTTTCTGTTTTTTGTTATTAAAATTGTGGCAACAACAAAGGTTACTAAACGTTATTTTTGCTTTCTATTTTTACTTCGAAAACAAAATTATGTTTCTGTTTCTTTGTGACTGCAAAAATAGAAAATGAAAATGTTATTAAACGCACCCTAAATAATTACATAAAAGGATAGAGTATATAATACCCTATGTCCAAACAACTGTGCAACCAAAGTCATAAGTGGGCAACTCTTACCTTTACCAACCAAAAGCACAAGCAAAAACAAAAACAAAAACAAAAACAAAGCTAAGTGGCCCAACCATATCACCACCAATCTACTCATATTCATAGGTGGGAATATCAGCAAACACTCTACGAGGGTTAGACAGAGGAATGGCATGGTGGTTTAGGGGCTCGACTTTCTACCTTTGTACTATGTTTGGTATGTTTAATCATTCTTTTGTTTATTATGCAATTTAAAGTGGAAATGTTCACTCCATTTAAATAAAAATTCATTCCACAACTAAACTTATGAAATGACCATTCCACTCCGAAGTCAATTTTTTTTTAAAAAAATCAACTTCCCAAAAAATCATCATGTTTCAAGTCCAAAAATTATCACCATCTTCCACTACAACTACCTCCACCTTTCACCACCACCACCACTACTACCACCTTTCACCACCGCCACTGACTTTCAGTACCACCCACTGCCTTTCACCACCGACATCGCCTGTCACCATCGGCACCGCCTTCTTTTGCCCCAACCATCGCCGCCACCACCACCACCACCTTTCACCACCACTACTGCCTTTCACCGCCACCACCTTCCACCACCACCACCCTCACCACCTTCCACCACAATCACCACCACCTCTTTTCACCACAACCACCGCCTTCCACCACTATTGTCGCCACCGCCTTTCACCATTGCCACCATCACCACAGTCTTACACTACCACCACTGTCGTAGTTGCCTTCCATCACCACTGCCTTCCGCTACCACCTTCTACCACCGCTGCTGCCACCATCACTGCCATTGCCTTCCACCACCTTCTACCACCGCCACTGCCTTTCACCATCGCCACCTTCCACCAGCGCCTTTCACCACAGCCACCGCCTTCCACCACCATTGTCGCTACCGCCTTTCACCACCGCCACTGTCTTACACCACCACGCCTCCGTCACTACCGTCTTCCGCCACCACCTTTCACCACCACAACCACCTTCCGCCACCATCGCTGCCACCACCATCGCCATCGCCTTCCACCACCACCGCCGCTATCGCCTTCCACCACCTTCCACTACTGCTACCACCTTCCACCACCACCACTGTTACTGCTACCGCCTTCCACTATTGCTACCACATTCCACCACCGCCACTTCCACTGCCTTCCACAACCATCACAGTCATCTCCATTGGTTTCCACCACCGCCATCTACACCACTATCTCCTTCCACAACCACCAACACTCTTGCCACCACCTTCCACCACTGTTGCCTTTTACTAACACCGCCGCCTTCCATCATTGCCACCGCCACCGCCTTCCAACACCACTACCTATACAACTACCACTTTCCACCTCAACACCATCCACTACCGCCACTACCATCATTTATTTTTAAAAAATTATAGAAGAATGTCATTTTGTTAATTTAATTTATTTTTTACTAACAGGGATATTTTGAAGATCTCAATTTGAAATTTATTTCATTCTAAATTTTAAATTGGTCCAACCAAATACTAGAATGGTTATTATCATTCCATTCCTACGCATTTCATATTTACAGCCAAACAATAGAATGAGAGTGGATGATTCTCATTCCATTCCTACGCATTTCATATTTATAGCCAAACAATAGAATGAGAGTGAATGATTCTCATTCCATTCCATTCCTGTACACCAAACGCAACATTAGGATATATTTGGTACAGTGAAAAAGAAAAGAGAGAATAACAATAGTTATGAAGGTGAAGAATGGAAAAGATAGTGATAACCTCCCACCGCGTTTGGTTGTTTAATAATAATAAAAAAGAACAAAAGAAATAATAATAATCATGTTTAGGGAAAGAATAGAAATGAAACTATTTTAATTAATTTATCACTATACCTTTTTACATTTTAAAATAAAATTTTATAGATTAATTATGCATGCAATTTCTGAGTATAACACCCAGGTAACTAAACATGCTTTTACTCATTTAAATTTTAAGCCAATTGAAAATGTCAACATAAACTGGGTACTTTCCAATATAAAAAACTGGAATTTTTTAAATAAATGCTATAAAAAAAAAAATAATAATAATAATAAAAACACTACCCATGGAGGTCTTATTGAAAAACATTTATTTCCTAATTGTGACACCATATCGTATGTTAACGTCAAGGCTAATTATGCAAGTTAAAAAGCAAAAGAAAGAAAGAAACAAACATGACTGCTTGTGCTGTAGCTCAGATCAAGTTATCTTAATTGTAAACTTTAGTGCCTAGTTTCCCACATGCAGTAATTTTGCGCATTTGTTTCATGAGTGAAATATGTCCTAGGATCCAAGTGAAATATTAATTTTGTTTTAAGGGTAAATTTAGTATTAGCAAGATCAAATTAGTCTCTTCTTCACTTTTCTTTCATTTCCTCTCATTTTTTTTTGAGTATGGCAAAAATTATTATCTAAGCTTTACTATATCCTTCCAAAATCCTCCATTTCCTTTCTTTCCAACCTTTTATACCAAACACAATTTTTAACACAATTTTTTAAAACCCTCGATTACCTCTTTTCTTTTCCTCTCATTTCCATTGCACCAAACTAAGCCTTAGTCCGCTTCTGTCTGCGCCATCATGTGGTGGACACGCAGCCACATCAGGTAGATTTTGATCCCCCCCAAAAAAAGCAGCAGCAGAAAACTTATATGGAAAACGCAGCCGTTTTGTTTGCAAAAAGGAAGAATATACATCTTAATGGTGAGATTACCCTTAAAGGGGGAGATAAACAAAAGTCTAGATCATGAGATAAATTATGCAATAGAATAAGCAGGAGCAGCTTTATATGCAACATCTTCAACAGGAGCAGCAACAGCTTCACCTGTGAGGCGCCTGAAGATCCTACCAAAATAGCTTTCCCCAAGACTCTGCTAAGAGAAAAAAAAAAGCCAAAAATGTTACAACTGTAAATATTGGATATGTTTTCTAATGAGCAAGAGATCAGACATTGAACATAATTCATATAAAGCCCTATGGACTTAAGACTTGCTATGTCAAGGGGCGGAGACAAGAATTTGGTTCAGGAGGGGCATGTTAACACTAATAAAATAATTTTTTTTCAAGTAGGTCGAAAATATAAGTGTAACAATAGTGCATTAGAATCATGAATAAAAAATGAATAAGAATAGAAAAAAGAAAAAGAATGTTATTGTACATAAATTATGCATGAGTGCAAGAAAAAAGAAATTTTTAAGAAGTAAATGAAATAAAAAGAAAAAAATATGAGAGAATTTTGAAGGAAAAAATAGGTTTTAATTGTAGAAAGAGAATGCAAAAGTTTTTTAAGATGACAAAAAGAAATTTGAAGTATAAGAAAGAAAAGGAATTAAAGACATTTTTAAAAATAGATAATTTTATGGGGATAATTTATAAATTTTATGAGGGTGTTTTTATAAATATTTACAAATTATACGTATAAAATAAAATAAATTTTAGTGGATTCAGGGATAGAGGGGCCATTTTATTACTTTTAGGGGGGGGGGGGGGCATCATGTCAATATTTATAAATTTATGTATAAAAAAATAAAAAATTATAATGGGGCAGAAACGGCAGGGGGGCAACTGCCCCCCCGGGCACATGTTGCCTCGGCCCATGGCTATGTCGAGTAAAAATTGAGGTCTGACAGTTCACAGGTGGTGTATGAGATGATCATCCAAATTTGACACACAAACCAAAAATTTCAAAACCATAATTCAATAAATCAAACTTCAAATTGAATATGATAATTTCAATGATCAAAACACAGAACTTATTCCTCTTAATCTTCACAATCAAAAAATAGAATATTAAAGCACACCCATGTAAGATTATTTATTTATTTGTGACTCATATGATTTGGACATGCGACATATTACTTGTTGGCTAAGTAAATAGATATCAATTAATATTATTTATTTTTTTGGTCAACTTATAATTACCTTTTTGGTAATTACTTAATAGAGAAGTATTTTCCTTTCTTATTCCTTAACTTTGATGGAAAGTAGAATTAGGTTACTAAAAGAAAAACTGGTCCTCTCTATGCCTTTATAAAGTGTATATTCCCCATCAATGTACGCTAATGAAAGCAACACGTAAAAATTTTATGTGTGCAAAAGGC
Organism: Cornus florida; assembly: GCF_030987335.1. Classification (NCBI taxonomy): domain Eukaryota; kingdom Viridiplantae; phylum Streptophyta; class Magnoliopsida; order Cornales; family Cornaceae; genus Cornus; species Cornus florida. The sequence continues at coordinate 22,527,595 of NW_026775574.1, forward strand.
CAAGAGAGAGAAACCAGTTTCCACATTTGTCTGTTGATCAGAGTTGCAAATTAATTCGTGATTAAAAGATCTAGCCGTCGGACTTAATCTTAACAATGTTTGATATCATGAATCAAGGTATTTATATCTAACTAGTGTTTAATTATTTATTATAGACTATGTGAAAATAATGAAATTCTAAGATTATGGGATTTATGTTTATTTGTGATGAATGACTTAACACGAATAATTATAGTTTACATGTGGTATCAGAGTTTATGGTTTAGGAATTCATTGTTTTTTATTAATGTAAATTTAAAATATAATTAAATAATTTACTTTTTTTAAAATCAGCATATATATATATATATATATATATATATATATATATATATATATATATATGGACATTTACAAAGTATGTGATTTTTATTGGTCTCGTGGTATAGTCTATAATTCCCGTACATGCTCACAATGCTACTGGTTTTATGTTTGGATCCATTTGTATTAAACCTTATGAATAGATATAAACAAACATGATTGTTTGTTTCTCGTTTTACATGCCTGGATTGATTTGAAAAGTACATGGGATTATAAACTCTAGTTTGGTATTGTCTTTTGATTACAACTATTCTGTTTAGTGTAATACTTATATAAAATTGCCATAAGACATGATCACAAGGCAATTGAAATGTAAAGTTATTTATATTTATTTGATTAAATGGTTCATAAGTTTAAAATTATTTTTGAATTATGTAGTTATTTATTTTATTAAAGAAATTAAAATTTCTAGAATAATATGTGAGTTTAGAAATTTAATTTAATTTTTGTTAGACATAATAAATAATTATTTTGTACCCAAACATACATACATGATGGAGAATTAATTTTAAATTGATTCAATTACGACCTTCAAGTCCGAAAATAAAAAATATATATTTTATTATATATATAATATAAAATAATATTTTTATTCAAATTTTGGACTATTAAGTTTCTAAGATCGAATCTATATGTCTAAACTTGGATCGATCAGCATGAGTATATGTGTATAATGTTACATGGGTAACTTAATGATGAATATGTCACTAGATAATTTAATATTCATATTATGTGAGGGTTAGTAGCTACCAAAGTGGCCTAACTATGATGATTGATGAATATTAATTATAATAGTAAACATAATTAATGATGAATTAATCACTGTCTAATTTAATATTCATATTATGTGAAAATTGGTAGTTACCAAAGTGGCCTAATCATAATGATTGATGAATATTAATTTTTGCAGTAGACATAATTAATCATAAATTAGTTACTAGTTTATTTTAATATTCATATTATGTGAAGATTGGAAGCTACCAAAGTGGCCCAACCATAATGGTTGATGGATATTAATTTAAATAGTAGACATAATTGCAATATTTCATGAATTATGATACTTATGATTTCTTGTGATATTCATGAACATTGAGTTTATTTAATTATGAGAAATAATTCCTTAAAGGGAATTGATTTTCAAGTGATTAAATGAATATTAAGGGATTGCGTGTATTTTTTAATTAGGTAGATATAAGATATTCAAAGGTAACTTATCTGTTTAATTAAATAATACATCACCAATGAAGGTATATATATAAATACATGTAAGCAACATTATTAATATTTTATAGTTGCCACCCAAATGGGTACTATAGTTATACATTGTATTTATATTTTAAGTTATTTATACATATGTGTTGTTAACTCAAAGCATTATTGTTGTGAGCATTTTATCTTATTATATATTTTTGTTATATCCCTTAATTCGCATTCTACATTTGTTTTGATTATCAATAGGACTAACTTTTCATAATGGAATGAGTAAGTTAAGTATTATGGTTATGCGAATTATTGTTCCCCATAGTGATAGTGCTAAAAAATATTTGACTATAAGAAAGTTTTCGTATTGTAGATAAATATCTAAAACAAAAATTATTAATTTATATCACTACTATGCATTTTTATTGGTACTCTTACAATGTATGAGTATGTTCTTAAAATGACTAATGTTACTACAAAATTGAGAACCTTATGGATGATTGTGGATGAGAATTTTCTTATTCAATTTATTCTCAATTTTTTGTCTACTCAGTATGGGTCATTTCAAATTAACACTATTAAGACAAGTGGAAAGTGAAAGAATTGACCATTATGTTAATTTAGGAGGAGACAAGGCTTAAGTAGTAAGGTAATCATTATATTCATCTGATGACTCAAGAAGTTAGAAAGAAATTTGGGAATAAACCTAAAAAGACATTAAGTGAGCAAAACCCAAAATTAAAAGATTTAGGTCAATTTACTAAAAGAAAGTAATATAATAATGAAAAAGTATCATTAATGTATTGAACATTTTTAGAAAGATTACATGAAATATAAAGAATGATTCGAAAAAGAATGGTAAGCTTTTGGCTTTTGTATATTTCGAATTACTTATTAAAATTCTTTCTAATACATGATAGGTTGCCTTAAGTACTAATGTTTATGTTTTTAATAGATGCAAGAATTTCTTATGGCCTAAACCACAAATTTAAATAAGAATTTTTTATTTATGATAATTGAGAAAATTTTTTGTTGAAACCATTGTGACATTATGTTTAATGTTAGACAGTGAATTTTATTTAAATTATTTTAAATTAAAATTATTTTAAACTTTTTATAGTTATTCAATTTCCCATAATTTGATTTTATTTCAAAACTTTATGTTAATAGTTCTTCATTTAAATTTGATAATGATGTTTATTCAAAAAATTCTAATTTGTGAGTTATGGTATTATTGTTGATAATTTCTATAAATTTAAACTTAATAGTTTATTTATTAAAAAATCTTTTGATCTTGTATCATAATGTTAGAATTAAGCGTAACTCAATTAATAGAAAATTTATTTTTCTTGTAGCATAAAATACTAGGTTAATATCTAGTGAAAGGTTAGAAAAATTAGTAAAGGATGTGATTTTTCTGAATCTAAACTTTACTGATTTTAGTGTGTATAGATTGTATTAATGGTAAATAAATCAAACACACAAAAAAATGAGCCACAATAAGTACATAACTTCTTGAAATTTTTTCATACAGACATTTGTAAACCTTCTGATGTTCCATCTTTTGGAGGAGAAAAGTATTTTATCATCTTTATAGTTAATTTTTCACATTATGGATATATCTATTTGTTGTATGAAAAATCTCAAACAGTGGGTACTCTCGAAGTATACATAAATGAGGTTGAAAAACAACTACATAAAAAAGTGAAAATCATAAAGTCATATAGAGGTGGTGAATATTATGGAAAGCATGATGAAATGGGTTAATACTCTAACCGTTTGTTAAACTCCTTGAAATATATGGCATTTGTGTTCAATACACTTTGCTATACATGCCACAGCAGAAGTGCGTAGTTGTAAGGCGTAATCGTACTCTTATGGAATTGGTTAGGAGTATGTTAAATAATTCTTCATTACCCATGATGTCGTGGATATTAAGTAATCTAAAGCATACAAGTTTTACTATCCTAAACATAGTACGATAATTATTGAAACCGGTAATGTCAGATTCATTGAGAATGGTGAAGTCAGTGGAAGTGATAAAATTAAGTGTTGACCTTAAGGATTTCATCCAATGACAATCTAATTATTTTGATGATGACAAGCCATTAATGGTGTTTAAGGACTAATGTTCACATTGAATGTTATAGATGACTTATATTCAAAGAAGAACCTCAATGAAGATCATAAAGACCATTCCAAGTATTCCATTATTTAATATCACATCAAGGAAAGAAATAGATACAAAGAAGAGTTGAAGTAGTAAAGAAAGATAGCTTGGACTACAATGAGTAAGAAAGTAACTCAAAGGAAGGAAGAAAGCAAGACTACCTCAAAGCCTAAAGATCATGAACAAAGCTTGAAGAAAAGGGTAGATAGGATGGTGAGTGTTTATGATTCAATGTCAAAGTATCTATGAATCCATTTGAAGCTCATCTCCATAGGACCATGCATATCATATCATTATTCATATGCTCATATATCCATTAGCAATTGACTATGTACTTCATTCATATATAATTGTCATATGAAGTCTTTGCTAAAGAGTGAGTTAGTTCAAGCTTGCATAAACTTTGAAAAGAACTCAACACTTGAGTTAAAATGCTAGGACCATGCACATCAATTACATCATTCACTTTGGTCTATAGAAAGAAGAGTCTAAAGCTTAGAACTTAATTACTCATCTCTAAAGCCTTAGTAAAGGACATTAGGACCTCAGTATGCACTTGATGAAAAACTGTCTTTTTGGCCAATTATGAAAAATGGCTAAGTGTGAAAAATGAAATTTTGAAATAATGATTATTTCAAAATTTCATTTTTCACACTTAGCCATTTTTCATAATTGGCCAAAAAGACAGTTTTTCATGATTATTTCAAAATAATTTTTTCCGGTAATAACTCTTTATACTTCAAATAGTCTAAACTGATTTTATGGGATTTTTTCATCAATTCTACATTGGTCTACACAAGGATTCATTTTTACGAAAACTATCAGAAATCCAAATTTGTACTAAAACTGAATTTCTACATTTTGATTTAGTTGGATTTCAATTTTTTAGTATTTTTTATTGAATCCAAATGGGGGGTACTTCCTTATTTACATTGTAAACTTAAAGTAAATGGACATTTACTTAAATGTTTTCAATGGAAATAAGCTGTGTGCATAACCTGTACTAAAAGTCCTAAGCATAAACCTGTCATCTGTCAAAACTGTCAATGTATCAGAAGATGTCGACTGATTTGCAAGAGATGTCGACTGGTTTCAAGAGATGTCGACTGGTTTACAATACACATCAACCGGTTCAAGCCAAGATGTCAACCAGTTTAGCCACATGTCGACCGGTTTGGTCGCAGATCTGCAGATTTCAAACTGCAACGGCTATTTTCTTCTCGACCCTCGTGCATTCCACTCCCAACAGCTATATTGAGCTTGGAAACTCTATAAATAGAGTGAGGAATGTCTTAATAACCAAGAGACATCATTTGAAAGCCTTCACATTGCATTAAAGAGAGCTTTTGTTCTCAATCTTCTCTTCATCTTTCTCATTCACTCATATACAAATCTTGAGAGATTCTAGCAAAGATTAAAAGGGCTTTTGCTCTTGCTTTAATCTTCATAGAGTTTTTGCTCTATTATACACTTGAGAGATTATAAGAGCTTACACTCTTCACTTATATCATCTCCTCTCATTCATTTCATTCATAGAGTTTGAGCTTCATTTATATTCATCAATACTCTAGTTGTGAGCTGAAAATTGTACTACTATCTTTGAGAGATCTATTGTACTTCATTGTTCTTGCTACTATCTATTGTAAGGGTTGGTGTGACCCAAAGGAAGACTAAGAGAAGGTTGTTCTCTTATCAAGGAAAAGAAACAAGGTCTTGCTTCATGTAAATGTTTGCTCTCCACCCGTAAGGAGAAGCCATAGTGGATTGGGAAGTCTCAAGAGGAGTCTTAAGTCGAGGAGTAGGAGTTTCCGAACCTCGCTAAAATCACCGAGTCAATGTTTTCAATTTCTCTTCCTTTATCTCTCTTATAATTGTGCTATTTAATTGCTTATTTCATATCTTTATAATTGCACAATTGTGTTAAGTACTTTGCTTGAAATTGCTTTTCTATATTGCAAAAATTAACTATTGTTTATCATTGACTCTATTCACCCCCCCTCTAGAGTCAATACTTGGGTAACATTAAGAATGTGATTATTCAAGGAATTATGGTATAAATTTATTTATCCATAACTTCTAAGGAAATAATTATTCCTTCAGTTGTTGAACCGTATAATAATGAAAAACAATTGAATGATCAACAACTCCATAATGAGATTGTCACTAATGAAAAGATTGTAGAAAAATCATAGAGGAATAACATTAAGAAGATCTCAAAAAGAAAGAAGATATGCTATTCCGGATGACTATGTGATATATCTGCAAGAATCTGATTTTGATATATAGTGAGATATATTCGGATCCGGTTACATATTCACAAGCCATTAACAGTAATGATTTTACTAAATGGATTAGTGTCATGAATGAAGAGATTATAAAGAAACCTTCTCTCTAATATTTAAGAAGGAATCTTTTAAAATATTATGGCATTAGTAGCTTATTATGATTTAGAGTTATATCAAATGGATGTGTATACAATTTTTATGAATAGGAGTTTATAAGAGGAAGTTCATATGAAACAACTTAAAGGCTTCATATTAGAGGGTAAAGAATTTATGGTCTGTAAGCTTAAGATGTCAATATATGGATTTAAACAAGCTTCCTAACAGTGGTATATTAAGTTTAATGATACCATTATTTCTTTTAGTTTTAAGGAAAACACTGTTGATCAGTATATATACTAGAAGGTTAGTAGGAGTAAATTTATATTTCTGATTCTATACATTGATGATATTTTGTTTGCTAGTAGTGATCTTAGTTTATTATATGAAACTAAAAATTATTTCTAAGAACTTTGAAATGAAATATATGGATGAGATATCCTACGTGATAGAAATAGAAAGATTTCAAGATAGATCACGTGGATTTTTAGGATTGTCTCAGAAAGCATATATTGAAGGAGTTCTAGAAAGATTTGATATGCAATATTATTCAACTAGTATAGTTCCATATAGAAAAGGGGATAAATTCAGCCTAATACAATCCCAAAGAATGAGTTAGCTAGAAGGTAAAGAAAGGAAAAATATTCCCTATGCATGTATTGTGGAGTTTGATGTATATACAAGTTGGTATGGGATAAAAGATTATATGCTCACACTTAGGAAGACATTTTTTAATTGATTATTTGTTTCTTTTGGCTGGAAGAATAATATTATGAAAAAGTACAAAGTAATTTTTTATTACTTTGTCTATTATGAATTTTTATTTTATAGCATGCTTTGAGGCTATAATTAATTATTGCAGAATTTATTTCAAGATTTGGAGTTATGGATACCATTTTTTTAGATTGCTGAAAATTTATGCTGCAATTGTTGATCTTCTTGTATGAAAAATGATAGGTATTCTATAATTGAAATACTTTATCATTAAAGAAGATTTTTAGAAACAAAAAATGTCTATTGAATATATAAGCATACAACTTATGATTGCAATCCATTAACGAATGGACTATCACCCAAGACATTTATGGAATATGTTAAAAGAATGGGTCTTGAATGTAGTCAATGATGATTATTTTTTAATTGTGGATTGCTTAACAGTGCTTATATATATTTGACATTTTACTCTGATTAAATGTGTTTCTGATATTTCTTATTAATTAATGTACATGTACGTATTGCTTTAATAAATAGTAATATGAATAGTCTTGGAAAAGACATTATTGTTAGACCTTTATTGATACTTCTCACTTATAGACTATGTTAAATGGGTTACTAGTGTTGTGGTACATGGAAGGGACTGTGTCATTTAGTGATATACAATCGCCATGACTCACATTGGTAGTTTGTTTACCATGGTATTTATGATGACCAACTTAATATCTTAATTTGATTTATGGTGCACACTAATGACTATTTTACTAAACCACTACAGAAATTATCATATGTGCTAAGTAAGAGAATGTAAGATTATTTATTTATTTGTGACTCACATGATTTGGATATGTGACATATTACTTGGTGGCTAAGTAAATAGATATCAATTAATATTATTTATTTTTTGGTCAATTTATAATTACCTTTTTGGTAATTACTTATTGGAGAAATGTTTTCTTTTCTTATTCCTTAACTTTGATGGAAAGTAAAATTAGGTTACTAAAAGGAAAACTGGTCCTCTCTCTGCCTTTATAAAGTGTATATTCCCCATCAATTATGTACGCTAATGAAAACAACACGTAAAAGTTTTATGTGTGCAAAAGGTCAAGAGAGAGAAACCAGTTTCCACCTTTGCCTGTTGATCAGAGTTGCAGATTAGTTCGTGGTTAAAGGATCTAGACGTTGGATTTAATCTCAACAAGGTTTGATATTATGAATTAAGATATTTATATCTAACTAGTACTTATTTATGTATTATAGACAATGTGAAATAATGAAATTCTAAGATTATGGGATTCATGTTTATTTGTGACGAATGGCTTAACACGAATAATTATAGTTTACAACCCAACCCTAACTTCTTGTCTTCTATATTTTATCTCTAGTTTCTCTCTCTAAGCAAGGGGCGAAAGCCTAACCAACTCAAAGTTTACTTGGACTATGTTTTTTAGAAAGTGCAGAATTGATTTTTGGCTCATCTTTGAAGCCCAGCCGAGAACACTCCAGAAAGGATTGTGTGAGGAGCCACCTATGGTTGGAAAGACCTAGAAGTCTACTTTCCAATGCAAAAAAGGGTGTGCAATTTGAACATTCGTAGAAGGAGTTATGGATTTTTTTGGTAAAAGGCATATTTTCTGACTGAAAATTCTGCACTTGGGAATTTGACACTTGTTGGGCTGTTTTGACTCTCTTCTTGGTTCCAGCTCTTTTTGATTAGTTTCCAAGTTTATTATTCTGATTTTTAGGAGTTCTTTTGAAGCTCTTATACCAGCGAAAGTTCTTCTAGTTCAAGGTCCTATCCTACAGCTAGAAGACCAATTCAAAAATCAGCCCCTAAACATGATGGTGTGGCCAATTCAAGACATCCTAGTTCCCCGTCAATGCTTTAAATGCCAAGGATTTGGTCACATAGCCTCCAAATGTCCTAGCCGCAACATAGTTGCATTAATTGTAGATGTGGGGGAAGAGGAGTCGGAAAAAGAATTTTTCCACAATAAAGATTTGGAAAATGAAGATGAAATCACCTTATGCGGACTAAGGAGAGTGTCTAGTCAACCTTAGAAGCATGAATGCAACCCACATACAAGAGGTGCCAAAGGAAGACACATCCAGCTCTATAGAAGAATTTAAAGAAGAAGATGGAATAATTTTTGGAGATCAAGAACAGCCCCTAGTCATTCTTCAACAAGAGTGCAATGTGATTTTTGACGAAATAAGCTGCAAAAATGTGGTGACCACAACAACAATGGAAGGAAAAAGAGAGGAGCATGAAGTCCTACCATTGATGCATTCATTTTTATATGAGTTTCAGGATGACATTCCTACTTCGGCATATAAGGAGTCCAAAGATTATCAAGTTCACTTTTATGACATAATTTGGGAAGAGTTCTTGGAGCATGATACAATTAAGCGGAGTGCAGCGAAAGCAAAAATAATGTTTCAAATTTTGATTCATTGAAAGTGTTCAATTAAGTTTTTCAAATCTATCAAAAGAACATGGAAATTCCATTTTCGTTATTTGGGGATATTCTTTGTTGGTACAAGAAGATTAATATATTTTACTGAGTGCGGAAGCGAAGAAAAAAAGGTTGGAAAGTTATGTTCGGAATTATATCATGGCCATTATCTCAAACTCGAGACGAGTTTCCATCAACTGGGGGAGTATGACACCGGAGCGTCTCTTGCCAAAGCCTAACCAACCTAAGTTTACTTGGACTATGTTTTTTCACATCTTTGAAGCCCAGCCGAGAACACTTCAGAAAGAATTGTGTGAGGAGCCACCTATGGTTGGAAAGATCTAGAAGTCTACTTTCCAAAGCAAAAAATGGTGTGCAATTTGAACATTGGTAGGAGTTATGGATTTTTGGTAAAAGGCATTTTTTCTGACTGAAAATTCTGCACTCTGGGAATTTTGACACTTGTTGGGCTGTTTTGACTCTCTTCTTGGTTCCCGCTCTTCTTGATTAGTTTCTGTAATGACCCTATCTTTTTTTTTTTTTTTTCGTTTATGTTTCCTTTCTGAGTCCGAGTTTTAACCATTAGGATCGTCGTGAGTACTCGGGAATAGTTCCCGACACTTATTCTTTCGGGAGATTGGTATCGCCCTTGTGAAGACCGTGCCGTCTACTCTTTTCTTTTTTGGACATTTTCTTTTTTCGTCTTTTCCCCGTTTGTCACTTCTTTCGCGTAACCTTACTTTTTGTGCTCGGATTTGATTTCCGATTTCACGTACCTTCATTCCATTTGGTTTTCACGAAATACGTATCTTTACTTTTGAAAAAAAGTACGCTGGTTGTTCACTGTGTCCTTAAGGGTATGGATGCAAAGTGTCTTTAGAAACATTCTTCTTCTTTGGGGTGTTTTTCATAAATATTTTTTGAAGATATTTTATTTCGGGGGTTTTTAAAAAAATATTTTTGAAAGATATTTTTATTCTAGTTCATTCATGCAATTATCCTTTTTTATAGGAGTCTTTATGTAATTAACGAAAGTTAATTCAAAGTGTCATGTTTTGAGCTTGGATCCTCGTACGGGATTCATTTTCACTTTTCATCGAGTCGCACACTCTTAGAATTTCCTTCTGGTTATTTTCTCCAGTTTTAGGGTTTTTGACCCCGGTTGCCACGGATTTGTTCAGGGCATATATTTCTACTCGGGACTCAGTTTTTGACACCGTTTCTTCCGTTTTTCATTTTTTTTCTATTTCGGTTCTTTTTTGTTCACGGTGTTTTGCAGTTTGAGTCCGTCTGCGTAGTTTTCACTTTTTAGGGCACGCGTGGGACCCGTTCGGGGTACTTTTGAGAATTCTATAAATAGGGGGTAGGAGAGAGAATTTTTCAAAATCTCTCTTTCTGCCATGGATGGCTATCACCTCCTCTCTCTTCTTTTTGCCTCATTTTCCTTAGATTTTTCCTTCGACAATGAAGGCATTGTTGCAGGCCTTGGCGAGACTTTTGATTCCATCCGATTGAAATCCGGTTTTGGCCAATTTTTGAGTTCGGGATTTAACCCGGGTTTGGATTTTGGTGTTGATGCAAGAGGGTAGTTGCTTCCCTTATTATCCCCGACAAAACCCCGAAGTATCGTCGGATCTGGAGCGGTTTTATTTTGGTGTCATTTGAGATTTTTATCTCAATTTAAGGTAGGGGATGTTATAGGATTTCAATCATGCCGTCTTAAGTGTTTTTAAGGCTTATATAACATGTATGCATGTCTTGGCATGAAATCTAGGGTTTTCTTTAATTATTCTTTGAATGAAAATTTAATTTATATAGTTGTATCTATTGCGGAATTAACTTGTGATATGCTATTAAATTAGGCCTTAATATGTTCATTAACATATATTAATTTAGGAATATTTGGATAAGTTTTGAAATCTAGATATTTTAATTAAATGAATTAATTAAAATCTATTTAGTGGTTCCATTGGTTTAATTAAGTTTTTAACTTGATGTATGTAATGACCTTGACTTGTTCCTTTATATATTAAATTGAGATTATTTGGAGTAGATTTGAAATCTAGAGAAATTAATTATCTTATTTCCTTTTTGTTGTATTAGTGATTTAACCATGTATTTGATGTTATTAGCATGTTTAAATCATGATCTTGGATTTGTTTTATATTCATATGAATATGTTGTCAATATTGGATAATATTGTTGTAGTTTGTATTTATTCATATTATGAAATTGACATGTGATTTGAATTTGTTGTATGATTACATAAGCGGACTTTATGTATTGATGTTGTAGGTGTAATATATGTTGATACGCCTTATGGATTCGCCATTGTAGTTGAGGACTTATTTCCAAAACTTGGTTATGCATGGTAGTTAGCTTATTGCTTTGTATGTATATATATGGTTGTATACATTTGTTGCAAAATTTGTTGATTTGGGAAACTTAGGATGTCGTTTATCTTGACTATGGTTAGAGTAAGGCTCTAATACGGGAGGTACGAGTTCTTCCCACCTGTGCGCACTTGGTTAGTAACCGAAGGGCTAGCAAACCTAAAATCACTACGTGTCGGTCTGATCCGATTTGATGTCCAAGTATTTCCATTTTGGTTGATTTCGCATTTTAAATTTCAAGTTGATAACTTTGAGAATTTATACCTTGTTATGATATTTCGAACGTTCCAATTTTGTCAAATTTATCCACCCTTGTTGATTTTGCATTATAAATTTCAAGTTGATAGTCTTGAGAATTTATATCTTATTGTGTTTTGTTAGATGTTGCGATGTTACTTAATTTGTTGTAATTTGTGTTGAATGGTTCTAATATAGCTTGGGAATGATCCTATAGACTCATTGGAACATAGACGTTAGGTGGAATGAATCACAAGGATTAATTTATATTAATTTGATAAATTTGTAAAACTTTAGGTCTATGTATGTTCATTCCCTACGAGTAATGTAAGTTACTCACCCCGCTGAATGCGATTTGTTTCAGGCAAGAAAACTATGTTTTTGAATGCCCATCATCCTTAGGGGCTTATGAGCAGTTTGGATCATTTTGTATATTGCCATGCAATGTTTAGCATGATTTACTTTTGATGATATATTTTGTATACCATGGTTGTATGGTATTTTAGAAGCTAATGTGTCTTCATTGATGTGTAATGTATACTTAAGTACTTACTTTTGACACTTTTATTACGTATGTAATGAGGCCATATTTTATTACGTATGTTTATATTAGCACTTGTACTTATTTGGTACCATATTTTGTTTTAAAATGTATTTTAACTAACTTAGGAGGTTTAGCATGTGAAATTTTTGTAATTAACATGTAAGAGGCCATTAGCCGTTGTATTTCATTCAGATATGTAAATTATGTTTGTTGGCATGTTTGCACAACTTTTAACCTTTGTTTTTGGACCAATTCATGATGGGAATTGAGGCTTGGGTGAAGCCTCAATATTTTTTTGTTCATGACAGGTTCTTCTGCACCTTCTCGAGTCATTTCGGACAGTGACTTTTTGGATTTAATTTGAACAGTATTTTGTTATTTTTAGTAGCTAACGCACTGTTTAGGTCACAACCGGTTGAATGTTTCTTCATTTCGGACGACTGAAGTGATTTTTCTTCAATTTTCAGATTTTGGGTGAATTTGGGTTCATTTCGGTCGACCTAAATACCACAGCTCACTGCTCTTCAGTCTTGGGACAACTCTGTTGTTCTGATTTTACATGGTCACAACTCCTTTATTTCTAGTCCAAATTGGGTCATTCTTGAATCTAAAATCAAGAATTTTGAGTCACCTTTTCAATGGTACCAATGTCATTTTCAGATTCAGATCATAGTGGGAGTTATTAATGTTTTAGTGAGACAGTGTTGGATTTTGCTTGAATCGGGAATGGGCATCTTGTGGGATTCTTGACTAAAGTTCTTAGCACCTTTTGGAATATTGTGAAATGATTAGATTAAGTTGCATGGACCTCATTTGACTTACTTAGAGTCAAATTGCCCTTTTTATTTGGGAAATGACACTTTACCCTTGATTAACGGATTTTACTCGTTTTAACGTTCATTTTCGTATTTGTTTTCTTTGAGTCCCGTGACTTCGTGGAAGGTCACTTTGGTATCTTAGGGATGATGCATATACTTAGGACCTTTGTTTTATCTTTCGCTTCCGCATTTCGGATCCGTTATCGGGTTAACTTTTGGGTCATCACTAACACATTGGGTTTCTAAAATTAGGGCCGTTATAGTTTCCAAGTTTATTATTATAATTTTTAGTAGTTCTTTTGATGGACTTTCAGGTCCCTAAATATTTAATTAGTAAATTGTGAGTCAAAGAAGTCTTGTGATTTTTTATTTTCTTTGTTTGGTTTTTGTGTAGTTTGTCTTTGATGGATTCTATAGGGTGGTGAGTTTTATTATCTTTCTTGTTCACTTGTGATACCTCCTACATCCCCATAATTTTTTGGTGTCGCTAGCGCAGAGTTGGGAGAGAGATGGATGAAGGAGAGGGGGCACCTGGGTGAATAGGTAACATTCGCCGTGGAGGGGAGGAGGCGGTGGTGAAGAAGGAAGAGCGATTATTATTAATGTTGGATAGGAGTGGAATTCTTTATTTTTTGGTTTGAAATATGAGAGAAATATTGCCATTATAAAAGTTTTAGTTAAGTTCATTTCAGCTTCCTGTGTTTTCTCGAAAGTTCTCAATTTGAAAGTTGCCCCCTTGGCTTCATCTAAACGCCCTTCTAGGGACTGAAAGCTCTTTCAATCTAGTATCGAAACACTATTAAAAATGGATTTTGGGTTCATAAAGACAAGAGCAGCATTTTAGAAGCTAATCCTAATAGGCACCAAGTCTAACTTAGACAAGAGGTTACCCTTATATTTGCGTTGCATCAATTACTATTAAAAACTACACCCCCAAGTAAAATAATAATCAAATTTACACCAGATACCAACATTGAGGACTCCCATCCCTGTCTATAACCAAATTTTCTAATAACCTTTTTCAAAATAGCAAACATTTTATAGTTTCCAAAATTGTTTCTCTATGAGTCTCCTTCATATATTTTGCCCAAATTAAATTACAATTACATGATAGACATGTCTGACAATAAGTCTAACAGAGTGTAATTGTTTCTCAAACATAATAATAGTCAAATGTGTATGTATTACCTATAGAATGAACTTTAAAAGAAATCAAGTCAAATAAACACACAAACTAATTGTTAATATAAATGCAATTAATTGGTAAAAGTAAAACCTTAGTATGGTTTTTTACGGCATTAGTGAGATCTTTTGTGTCCACCCTTAATTCTTTGAACATATCCTCAAAATCTCTATTCTCTTCTTCCAAACCGGGCAGTCAGTCAGTAAGCATCATACAATGCGACCATAAATAGCAGCATTGATTCCACTGCTTAAAATCGACAATTCTACAGATGAAAATTGAGAAACAAAATTAATATTTGAATATAAAGCCATATTAAGTGAGAAAGAGATTTTTTTAAGTAACATACTAAAATTGCGTTTGGACTCCTTAACCATAGCCTTCTCATATGGTCGGATCAGGTTTCGAAGACGGCGAATTTTTTAGCCGGGGCGGTAAGATGAAGGCCTTGGGATGCGACTACCAAGGATACAGGGTGGGGGTGGATAATATGGTCTGATCAGGTTTCAAAGACGACTAATTTTGAAGCCCATAGTCTGAGGAATAGACATATAGATGTATATATGTATGAGAAAAAGATAAGAATCGAGAACAAATACTGCAACTGAAGAAAACTTACCGATTGTCTTCCGAATAAATGATAAACTCACTCCTATAGAAATTATGGAACTCCTGTAGAAATGATGGACTTTTGTAGAATTGATGGAGACCACTGGAAATGTGGTAAATGACTTTACTAATGAATTTATATGGGGTTATTGGGTTAACTAAATTTATATATGTTTGTGTCTGTGCTTGGTGTTTTATGTTTGGTGTTTTGATGCCGGTGTAGGTTTATTGGTGTTTATGTTTGTTTTGTGTCTTGAGTTTTGTGTGTGTTTGTTTGTGTGTCTTTCTGTATGTGTGTGTGCCGGTGTGTGTGTGTGTGTGTGTGTGTGTGTTAATGGGTGTGTGTGTCTGTGTGTCCATGCGTGTGTGTGTGCGTGCGCGTGAATGTGTTTGTTCGTGTGTTTGTGTGTGTGTGTGAGAAAGAGTGTGTCTGTGTGTTGGTGTGTGAGTGTTTGTGTGTGCATGCATACGCGTGTGCGTGAGTGTGTGTCTGTGTGTATGTGTCTATTTGTGCGTGTGTGGGTGTGCATGCCCTTGTGTTTGTGTTCATGTGCACACATGTGTCTATGCATACGTGTGCGCGTGTGTGTGTCTATGTGAAATAGAAAAAGATTTGTGTGAGAAAAAAGTGAAAAAAAAAAAAATTGAGAACAAATATTGTTTCTGAAGAAAACTTACCGATTGTCTTCCGCATAAATAATGAACTCACTCATGTAGAAATTATGAAACTTCTGTAGAAATGATGGACCTCTGTAGAACTGATGGAGACCACTGAAAATGCGGTGAATGACTTTACTAATGAATTTACATGGGGTTGTAGGGTTACTGAATTTATATGTGTTTGTGGTTTATGTTTGGTGTATTGGTGCCGGTGTAGGTTTGTTGGTGATTATGTTTGTTTTATGTGTTGAATTTTGTTTGTGTTTCTTTATGTGTCTTTCTCTGTGTGTGTGTGTGTGTGTGTTTGTGTGTCCGTTTGTGTCGTGTGCACGTGCGTGTGTTTGTGTGTGTGTCCGTGTGTGTGCGTGCACGTGCATGAGTGTGGTTGTGTGTGTGTTTTTTGTGTATGTGTGTGTTTGTGTGTGTATGTGAGAGTGTGTCTGGGTGTCGGTATGTGAGTGTCTGTGTGTGTGTGCATGCATACACGTGTGCGTGCGTGTGTGTCTATGTGTGTGCATGTGGGTTGTAACACCCTATAATTTAATTAGGCCCTTTAAGCTTAAAAGGATTTAATTGCCTTACTTTTAAATATATTTTATGTAGATAAATCTATATTTTTGATGAGCTGCATTCTTTTGTTCATCCTACTTGCTATTTATATCATTATTATTATTATTTTTTACTTACTTATGCGGTGCCATTTTGCTATTAAGTAAAAATGTAGTGTCAACTTAAGGAACAAATAGGGGATTACCTGGTTAAGTTATGCATAATTGTCATTATATAGAATAGTTTTAGTCTTAGTGGAACATAGGTGTCCACCAATAGTTTAGTGGAATGCAGGTGCCCACACCATTTGCATGCTTTGGACACCTATGTGTACCAGGTTGACACCAAAGCTTTAAAGTACCATTTATTTTTATATTTCTTTGCTTACAGCAACTTAAAAAAATAATAAAAAAAACAATTAGAAAGAGAGAATAGAGAGTTAGAATGAGAGAGTACTGGCCGGATCTAGAGAGAGATAGAAGGAGAAATAGAAGAAAGGAGGAAGATTAAGGAGGAAAATTGAATGAGAGGGCTGTTGGAACTCTTCATCACCACCTATTATTCTTTTGCCATTCGTAGGGATTATTCTAATACTTGCTGCTCTGAGAGATTTTAATTAAATTCCTCTCTTTGTTAATTTTTCTTTCATACATTGAATGTTATTTTGAGTTAATGAATTTTGCCATATTTTAGAAGATGTTTTATATATTGTTATGGCTTGAATGTTTCAATTTCATGTTGAATAAGCATATTCTTTGAGATTCAAGTATCTATCTGGTTCAAAAGTTGGGAATGATTGCTATAATTGAATTTTTCATCATACATTAGTGGTTAAACTTGAATTCCCAAGGCTGCTCTAGAAACCCAAAAGAAGGGTTCTCCTATTTGATGTTTTCTGAAAAATTAAAGTCCATAAATTTTGTTTAATAAATATACAATGCTGAACCTTTTGAAAAACAATGTCTTGGGCTGAATTATAAATTTTCTATATCATGTTTTGGTACTTAAAATGCTTCTTGGGACAAACTTAACACTTGAATTTGGGGGCTAGGAAGGTACTGTCCCGGCTGAAAGGGGTATGATTTACCCGCGGGTGCAAGTCCCGCTACCCACGTGGGGGACCATGACAATGGGGGTTTGGAGTTAGTTTCGTCCTGATTCGAAGGGAGAGTAGACAACAGCGAAATACTCTGGTCCGTTCTAAGGATAATTGATAAAATGTCCTAATAAAAAAGATTGTATTTGAGTTTCCTAATGGAAAAGTTTCTAATTCAGTTCCATTTTTCTTTTTAGTTCAGTTTCAGAATTTTGATAAATTAAAGAATGGACTTCCTTTGCATTGAAATGTTTTCATTACTCTGTTAATGTCTTGGTATAGTTTTACCTTAATACTTTTTCAAATCATATGCATAAAACCTCATAGAAGCATTTATTAGATTTTTCCTACTAGGCTTTGCTCACTCCTAACATTTTTCAGGGGTTGTCACCCAAGATGGTGGACTCAAGTATGCTAGCTATGAACTTTGAATTTATTTAGTGCTGGATGTGTTTTGCATAAAGCCGAGGTTGCTGTACTAAATTGAAGATGATAATATGCACTCTTTTAGTGGTTTTGCCTGGTTTTGGGATTGTATATAAATGCCCTACTGTAAAATAAAAATCATGCTAGGGTGTTAATGTATGTACAAAGTTTGTTTTGGTTTGAGAGTTGTACTCTCTGTGTATGGATGATTTTGCTCTTTTGTGTGAAACATGCTGAACTTATCTTACAAGGGACCTTAGTTTGTAAATGTCAGCATGTTGTTACTTAGCATAGTGAGGTGCTAACATGATTTTCCTTGACCTTGCTTATTGTATAATCTTGCTTGGGATAGGAAAGGAAAGTGTTTTGTTTAAAATGGAATGAATAGATTATGTTTGTATTGTCTAAGCTAAAAAAAAAAAAATTTAGTTTGCTGCTCATTATGGATTGAGTTTACGTACAGTGCCTGCTCCTAGCTTTGTTGAACGTGTTCATTCTAAATTTTTGTTTATCGAGTTGCTGTCTTCTAAATGCTCCAAAACTTTTACCATACGTAGCTTTATTGGTCTAATTATTCTTCGAAAAATTTGAGGATCATTGGGTAGGTGATTATTTTTGTAAAAATTCCATAGTGGTTGTAGTCTAACTTATTTCCACTAGGTATAAACCAGTTTTTGAAAAAATTATTTGAGTCACCTTCTAACTTCAGATAATTATTAAAATTTCTAGGTCTATAGTCCTTTTGGTCTAGTTCCTAAAATCCAAGGCCTCTCAATTTTGTCAGCTCTGTAATTTTCCATCATGTTTAAAGTTTGTTACACTATCGGATTTTAGTTTAATCATTATGGCATATCTTGATCTGAAAACTGATTTCATTGGCGAATTTTCATTTGCGAGGATTGATTTAGCCACGTTAACCTTTGAGTGTAGTCTCTAAAAAATTAAAATTGAATTTTATATGAATTTTTAATTGGGCATTGCGCAGAATTTTGGTCCAACAAGGATTGTTGTCCCAATTTCTTTTTATATCATAATTTATCGCGCCTTATAAATTTGGGGCGTGACAGTGGCTGCACGTGTGTTTGTGTGCCCGTGCATGTGTCTATGCGTGCGCGTGTGCGTGTGTCTGTGTGTCCGTACGTGTCATGTGCGTGTGTGTCTGTGTGTCCGTACGTGTCGTGTGCGTGTGTGTGTACGCATACTCGTGAGTGTGTTTGTGCATGTGTTTGTGTGTGTTTATGCGTGATAGTGTGTCTGTGTGTCGGTATGTGAGTGTCTATGTGTGTGCGTGTGCGTGTGCGTGTGCGTGAGTGTATGTTTATATCTGCGTGTGTGCATGTGCGCGCTCATGCCAGTGTCCGTGCCTGTACGTGTTCATGTGCGTGTGTGTTTGTGTGTGCACGTGTGTTTGGGTTCATTTATTTTGGAAGAATGATTATTATTAATTTTGGATAGGGGTGAAATTCTTTATTTTTTTATCTGAAATATGAGGGTAATATTGCAATTATAAAAGTTTTATTTAAGTTCATTTTAGCTTCCTATGTTTTTTCGAAAGTTCTCAATTTGAAAGTTGCCCATTGGCTTTATCTAAACGCTTTTCTTGGGACTGAAAGGTCTTTCAATGCACTAACCGAAACACTATTAAAAATGAATTTTGGGTTCATACAGACAAGAATAGCATTCTGGAAACTAATCCAAACAGGCACCAAGTCTAACATAAACAAGAGGCTTCCCTTTTGTTTGCGTTGTATCAATTATTATTAAAAACTACACCCCTGTAAAATAATCATCAAATTTATACCAGATACCAACATTGAGGACTCCCATCCCTGTCCACAACCAAATTTTCTAATAACTTTCT
The DNA here is from genome assembly GCF_030987335.1 of Cornus florida. NCBI lineage: Eukaryota > Viridiplantae > Streptophyta > Magnoliopsida > Cornales > Cornaceae > Cornus > Cornus florida. The sequence goes on from NW_026775574.1 coordinate 22,547,252, forward strand.
TCAAAGTAGTTAACATTTTCTAGTTTCCAAAATTGTTTCTCCATGAGTCTCCTTCATATATTTTGCGCAAATTAAATTACAATTACATGATAGGCATGTCTGACAATAAGTCTAATAGAGTGTAATTGTTTTTCAAATATAATAATATTCAAATATGTGTGTATTACCTGTAGAATGAACTTTGAAAGAAATCAAGTAAAATACACACACAAACTAATTGTCAAAATAAATGCAATTATTGGAAAAAGTAAAACCTCAATGTGGTTTTTTATGGTATTAGTGAGATCCTTTGTGTCCACCCTTAATTTCTTGAACATATTCTCAAAATCTTTATTCTCTTCCCCCAAACCGGGCAGTCAGTTAGTAAGCATCATATGGTGCGACCACAAATAGTTGCATTGATTCCATCGCTTAAAACTAACAATTCTACAAATGAAGATTGAGAAACAAAATTAATATTTGAATATAAAGCCATATTAAGTGAGAAAGAGAAGTTTTTAAGTAACATACTAAAATTGTGTTTGGACTCCTCACCACAGTTTTCTCATATGGTCGGATCAGGTTTCGAAGACGACAAATTTTCTAGTCGGGGCGGTGAAGTGAAAGCCTTGGGATGCGACTACCAAGGACACGGGGTGGGGGTGGATTATATGGTCAGATCAAGTTTCAAAGACGACTAATTTTGAAGCCCACAGTATAAGGAATAGAGATATAGATGTATATATGTATGAGAAAAAGTGAAAAAAGATACGAATTGAGAACAAATACTATAACTGAAGAAAACTTACCGATTGCCTTCCGCATAAATAATGAACCCAGTCTTGTAGAAATTATGAAACTCCTATTGAAATGATGGACCTCTGTAGAACTGATGGAGACCACTGGAAAGGTAGTACATGACTTTACTAATGAATTTATATGGGGTTGTAGCGTAAACTGAATTTGTATGTGTTTGTGTTTTACGTTTGGTGTAGTGGTGTCGGTGTAGGTTTGTTGGTGATTATGTTTGTTTTGTGTGTGTGTTTGTGTGTCTTTCTTTGTGTGTGTGTGTTTGTGCGTGGGTATGCGAGTGTGTGTGTGTGTGTGTGTCCGTGCGCGTCTTGTGCGCACGCGTGTGTATTTGTGTATGTGTCTGTGTGTGTACGCGCACGCGCGTGAGTGTTGTTGTTGTTGTATGTGTGTTTATGCGTGTGTGTGAGAGAGTGTGTCTGTGTGTCGATATGTGAGTGTCTGTGTGTGCGTACGAGTATGCGTAAGTGTGTGTCTGTGCGTGTGTGTCTATGTGTGCGTGTGTGGGTATGCGTGCCAATGTGTTTATGTGCCCGTGCTCGTGGGCGTGTCTGTGCATGTGTGTGTGTACGCGTGTGTTTGTGTGTGCGCGCGCATGTGCGCGAGTGTGTATGTGCATGTGTTTGTGTTTGTGCGTGTGTGTGAGAGTGTGTCTGTGTGTTGGTATGTGAGTGTTTATGTGTGTATGTGTACGCGTGCGTGAGTATGTGTCTGTGCGTATGAGCATGTGTTTGTGTGTGTATGTGCGCGCGTGCCCATGCCTATTCATGTTCGTGTGCATGTATGTGTCTGTGTGTGCACGTGTGTTTAGGTTCATTTATATTGGAAGAACGGTTATTATTAATATTGGATAGGGATGAATTCTTTATTTTTTGGTCTGAAATATGAGGGCAATATTTTCATTATAAAAGATTTATTTAAGTTCATTTCAGTTTCCTGTGTTTTCTCAAAAGTTCTCAATTTGAAAGTTACCCCATTGGCTTCATCTAAACGCTCTTCTAGGGACTGAAAGCTCTTTCAATGTAGTAATCGAAACACTATTAAAAATGAATTGTGGGTTCATAAAGACAAGAGTAACATTTTGGAAGCTAATCCAAATAGGCAACAAGTCTAACTTAGAAAATAGGCTTCCCTTATGTTTGCGTTGCATCAATTATTATTAAAATCTACACCCCTGAGTAACATAATCATCAAATTTACACCAGATACCAACATTAAGGACTTCCATCCCTGTCCACAACCAAATTTTCTAATAACCTTCTTCAAAATAGCTAACATTTTCTAGTTTCTAAAATTGTTTCTCTATAAGTCTCCTTCGTATATTTTGCCCAAATTAAATTACAATTACATGATAGGCATGTCTGACAATAAGTCTAACAGAGTGTAACTGTTTTTCAAATATAATCATATTCAAATGTGTGTGCATTACATGTAGAATGAACTTTGAAGGAAATCAAGTCAAATAAACACACAAACTAATTGTTTATATAAATGCAATTTATTGGTAAAAGTAAAACCTCAATGTGATTTTTTACAGCATTAGTGAAATCCTTTGTGTCCACCCTTAATTCCTTGACCATATCCTCAAAATCTTTATTCTCTTCCCCTAAACCGGGCGGTAGTCAGTAAGCATCATACGGTGCGACCACAAATAGTAACATTGATTCCACCGCTTAAAACTGACAATTCTACAGATGAAGATTGACAAACAAAATTAATATTTGAATAAAAAGCCATATTAAGTGAGAAAGAGAAGTTTTTAAGTAATATATTAAAATTGCGTTTGGACTTCTCAACCATAGCCTTCTCACATGGTCGGATCAGGTTTCGAAGACGATGAATTTTCTAGCCGAGGTGATGAGGTGAAGGCTTTAGGATATGACTACTAAGGATAAAGGGTGGGGGTGGATAATATGGTTGGATCAGGTTTCAAAGACTCGAGAACAAATACTGTAACTGAAGAAAATTTACCGATTGTCTTCCTTATAAATGATGAACTCACTCTTGTAGAAATTATGGAACTCCAGTAGAAATGATGGACCTCTGTAGAACTGATGGAGACCACTGGAAATGTGGTAAATGATTTTACTAATGAATTTATATGGGGTTGTTGGGTTAACTGAATTTATATGTGTTTGTGTTTGTACTTTGTGTTTTTATGTTTGGTGTGTTGGTGCTGGGTAGGTTTGTTGGAGTTTATGTTTGTTTTGTGTGTTTTCTGTCTTGAGAGTTTTATGTGTGTTTGTTTATGTCTTTCTGTGTCTGTGTGTGTCGTGTTTAGGTGTGCGTGTGTCTGTGTGTTTGTGCGTGTCATGTTTGTGTGTGTGTGTGTCTGTGTGTGCGTGCGCACGTGCGTGAGTGTGTTTGTGTGTGTTTTTGTGCGTGTGTGTGAGAGTGTGTCTAGGTGTCGGTATGTGAGTGTTTATGTGTGCATGCGTACGCATGTGCGTGAATGTGTGTCTGTGTGTATTGGTCTTTGTGTGCTTGTGTGGGTGTACGCGTGCGTGTGTCTGTGTTCGTGCGCCCGTGTGTGTCTGTACCCATGCGTGTGCCTATGGGTACGCGTGCACGTGTCTGTGTGAAGTGGAAAAAGATATGTATGAGAAAAAAGTGGAAAAAGATAAGAATCGAAAACAAATATTGTATCTGAAGAAAACTTAATGATTATCTTCCGTATAAATGATGAACTCACTATTGTAGAAATTATAGGACTCTTGTAGAAATGATGGCCCTCTGTAGAATTGATCGAGACAATTAGAAATGCGGTAAATGAATTTACTAATGAATTTATATAGGGTTGTAGGGGTAATTGAATTTACATGCGTTTGTGTTTTATGTTTGGTGTATTGGTGCTGGTGTTGGTTTGTTGGTGATTATGTTTGTTTTGTATATTGAGTTTTATGTTTCTTTCTGTGTGCGTGCGCGTGTGAGTGTGTGTCTGTGCGTCCGTGCGTGTCGTGTGCATGTGTGTGTGTTTGTGTGTGTCTGTGTGTTTGTGTGCATGCGCGTGAGTGTGATTGTGTGTGTGTGTTTGTATGTGTGTGTATGAGAGTGTGTCTGTGTGTCAGTCTATCGGTATGTGCGTACGCGTGTGCAGTGTGTGTCTGTGCATGTGCGGGTGTGCATGCGCATGTGTTTGTGTGCCCGTGCCTAGGCGTGTGTCTGTACGAGCACATGCGTGTATGCGTGTGTGTCCGTGCGTGTCATGTGCATGTGTGTGTGGTTGTGTGTGTGTCTGTGTATGTGCGTGCATGCGCTTAAGTGGGTTTGTGCATGAATTTGTGTATGTGTGTGTGTGTGTGAGAGAGAGTGTATGTGTGTCGGTATGTGAGTGTTTGTGTGTGTGCGTGCTTGCGTACGCGTGTGCGTGAATGTGTGTCTGTGCGTGTATATCTATATGTGCGTGTGCGGGTGTGCATGCGTGTGCGCTAGCGTGATAGTGCTTGTGCGTGTGTGTGTTTGTGTGTGCACTTGTGCATGTGTTTATTATTATTAATGTTGGATAGGAGTGGAATTCTTTATTTTTTGGTCTGAAATATGAGGGCAATATTGCCATTATGAAAGTTTTATTTTAGTTCATTTCAGCTTCTTGTGTTTTATCGAAAGTTCTCAATTTGAAAATTGTCACCTTGGCTTCATCTAAACGCTCTTCTAGGGACTGAAAGCTCTTTCAATGTAGTATTCAAAACACTATTAAAAATGGATTTTGGGTCTATAAAGACAAGAATAGCATTTTGGAAGCTAATTTAAACAGATAACAAGTCTAACTTAGACAAGAGACTTTCCTTATGTTTGCGTTGCATCAATTATTATTAAAAACTACACCCTCGAGTAAAATAATTATTAAATTTACACCAGATACCAACATTGAGGACTCCCATCCCTGTCCACAACCAAATTTTCTAATAACCTTATTTAAAATAGCAAACATTTTTTAGTTTCCAAAATTGTTTCTCTATGAGTCTCCTTCATATATTTTGCCCAAATTAAATTACAATTACATGATAGGCATGTCTGACAATAAGTCTAACAGAGTGTAATTATTTTTCAAATATAATAATATTCAAATATGTGTGTATTACCTGTAGAATGAACGTTAAAGGAGATCAAGTTAAATAAACACACAAATTAATTGTCAGTATAAAAGCAATTAATTGGCAAAAGTAAAACCTTAATGTGGTTTTTTACAGCATTAGTGAGATCCTTTGTGTCAACCCTTAATTCCTTGAACATATCCTCAAAATCCTTATTCTCTTCCCCTAAACTGGGCAGTCAGTCAGTAAGCATCATACGGTGCGACCACAAATAGTAACATTGATTCCACCGCTTAAAACCGGCAATTCTACAGATGAAGATTGAGAAACAAAATTAATATTTGAATATAAAGCCAATTTAAGTGAGAAAGAGAAGTTTTTAAGTAACATACTAAAATTGTGTTTGGACTCCTCAACCATAGCCTTCTCAACTGGTCAGATTAGGTTTCGAAGACGATGAATTTTCTAAGCGAGGCGGTGAGGTGAAGGCCTTGGGATGTGACTACCAAGGATACGGGGTGTGGGTGGATAATATGGTCGGATCAGGTTTCAAAGACGACTAATTTTGACGCCTATAGTTTGAGAAATAGAGATATAGATATATATATTTATGAGAAAAAGTGAAAAAAGATAAGAATCGAGAACCAAGAAAATATACAGATTATCTTCCGTATAAATGATAAACTCACTCTTGTAGAAATTATGAAACTTTTTTAGAAATGATACACCTCTGTAAAACTGTTGGAGACTACTGGAAATGTGGTAAATGACTTTACTAATGAATTTATATTGGGTTGTAGGGTTAACTAAATTTATATGTGTTTGTGCTTTGTGTTTTATGTTTGGTGTGTTGGTGCCGGTGTAGGTTTGTTGGTATTTATGTTTGTTTTGTGTCTTGAGTTTTGTGTGTGTGTGTGTGCTGCTATGTGTGCATGGGGGTGTGTGTGTTCGTGCGTGTCGTGTGTGTCTGTGTCTGTTTGTGCACGCGCACGTGCATGAGTGTGTTTCTTCGTGTGTTTGTGTGTGTGTATTTTGTGTGTGTATGTGTTTGTGCATGTGTGTGTGAGAGTGTGTCTGTGTATCGGTATGTGAGTGTTTGTGTGTGCATGTATACGCGTGTGCGTGTGTCTGTGCGTATATGTCTATGTGTGTGTGTGTGGGTGTGCGAGCGCGTGTTTGTGTTAATGTGCGCTGGTGTGCCCTTGCCCGTGCGTATGTCTATGCGTGCTCGTGCACGCGTGTGTGTATGTGTGATATAGAAAAAGACATGTATGAGTAAAAAGTGAAAAAAGATAAGAATCGAGAACAAATACTGTATCTAAAAAAAACTTACCGATCGTCTTCCACATAAATGATGAACTCACTCTTGTAGAAATTATGGAACTCTTGCAGAAATGATGGACTTTTGTAGAACTGATGGAGACCACTGGAAATGCGGTAAATGACTTTGCTAATGAATTTATATGGGGTTGTAGGATTAACTGAATTTATTTGTGTTTGTGTTTTACGTTTGGTGTATTGGTGCCGGTGTAGGTTTGTTGGTGATTATGTTTGTTTTGTATATTGAATTTTGTGTATGTTTATTTGTGTGTCTTTCTCTGTGTGTGTGTGTGTGTCTATACGTGTGTGTACGAGTGTGCGTGTATGTGTCTGTGTGTCCGTGCGTGTCTTGTACGCGCGCGTGCGTGTGTTTATATGTGTGTCTGTGTGTGTACGCGCACGCGCGTGAGTGTGTTTGTGTGTGTGTGTAGGAGAGTGTGTCTGTGTGTCGGTATGTGAGTTTTTGTGTGTGTGCTTGCGTACGTGTGTGCGTGGGAGAGTGTGTTTGTGTGTCGGTATGTAAGTTTTTGTGTGTGTGTGTGTGCATGTGTACGCGTGTTCTTGAGTGTGTGTCTTTGCGTGTGTGGGTGTACGTGCGCATGTGTTTGTGTGCCCATGCATGTGCCTGTGCGTGTGTCATGCATGTCGCATGTGTTTGTGTGCCCATGCATGTGCCTGTGCGTGTGTCATGCATGTCGTATGCGTGTATGTGTGTGTGTGTGTGTGTGTGTGTGTGTGTGTGTGTGCGTGCGTGCGTGCGTGCATGCGCGTGAGTGTGTTTGTGCATATGTTTGTGTGTGTCTGTTTGTGCTTGAGTGTGCGAGAGTGTGGCTGTGTGTGGGTATGTGAGTGTCTGTGTGTGTGTGCGTGAGTTTGTGTCTGTGTGTGTATGTTTATATGTGCGTGTGTGGGTGTGCGTGCGCGTGTGTTTGTGTGCTTGTGCGTGCGTGCTCGTGCCCGTACGTGTTTATGTGCGTGTGTGTGTTTGTGTGTGCACGTGTGCATGTGCTCGTGTTTGGGTTCATTTATATTAGAAGAGCGATTATTATTAATGTTGGATAGGGGTGGAATTCTTTATTTTTTTATTTAAAATATTAGGGCAATATTGTCATTATAGAAGTTTTATTTTAGTTAATTTTAGCTTTACTGTGTTTTCTCGAAAGTTCTCAATTTGAAAGTTGTCCCTTTGGCTTTATCTAAACGCTTTTCTGGAGACTGAAACCTTTTTCAATCTAGTAATCAAAACACTTTTAAAAATGGATTTTGGGTTCATAAAGACAAGAGCAGCATTTTGGAAGCTAATCCAAGTCTAACTTAGACAAGAGGCTTCCCCTATGTTTGTGTTGCATCAATTTCTATTAAAAACTACACCCCCGAGTAAAATAATCATCAAATTTACACCAGATACCAACATTGAGGACTCTCATCCCTGTCCACAACCAAATTTCCTAATAACCTTCTTCAAAACAACAAACATTTTCTAGTTTCTAAAATTATTTCTCCACAAGTCTCCTTCATATATTTTGCCCAAATTAAATTATAATTACATGATAGGCATGTCTGACAATAAGTCTAACAGTGTGTAATTGTTTTTCAAATATAATAATATTCAAATGTGTATGTATTACCTGTATAATGAACTTTGAAGGAAATCAAGTCAAATAAATGCACAAACTAATTGTTAATATAAATGCAATTAATTGGTAAAAGTAAAACCTCAGTGGTTTTTTACGGCATTAGTGAGATCCTTTGTGTCTACTCTTAATTCCTTGAACATATCCTCAAAATCTTTATTCTCTTCCCCCAAACCGGGCAATCAGTCAGTAAGCATCATACGGTGTGACCACAAATAGTAGCATTTATTCCACCATTTAAAATCGATAATTTTACATATGAAGATTGAGACACAAAATTAATATTTGAATATAAATCCATATTAAGAGAGAAAGAGAAGTTTTTAAGTAACACACTAAAATTGCGTTTGGACTCCTCAATCATAACCTTCTCATATGGTCGGATCAGGTTTCGAAGACGACGAATTTTCTAGCCAGGGTGATGAAATGAAGGCCTTGGGATGCGACTACTGGATACGGGGTGGGGGTGGATAATATAGTCGGATCAGGTTTTAAAGATTATGAATTTTGAAGCCCATAATATGAGGAATAGAGATATAGATGTATTATGTATAAAAAAAAGTGGAAAAAGATAAGAATCGAGAACAAATACTGTAACTGAAGAAAACTTACCGATTGTCTTTCATATAAATGATGAACTCGCTCTTGTAGAAATTATGGAACTCCTGTAGAAATGATGAATCTCTGTAGAACTGATGGAGACCACTGGAAATGCGGTAAATGACTTTACTAATGAATTTATATGGGATTGTAGGGTTTGTGTTTGTGTTTTGTGTTTTATGTTTGGTGTATTGGTGTCGGTGTATGTTTGTTGGTGTTTATGTTTGTTTTGTGTATTTTTTGTGTGTCTTTCTATGTGTGTGTGCTGGTGTCCATGCGTGTTGTGTGCGTGTTGTGTGTGTATGTGTGTGTGAATGTGTGTGTTCGCAGACGCACGTGAGCATGTGTTAGTGTGTGTGTGTTTGTGTATGTGTGTAAGTGTGAGAGTGTGTATGTGTGTCGGTATGCGAGTGTTTGTATGTGTGCATGTGTGCGTACACATGTGCGTGAGTGTGTCTGTGCGTGTGTGGGTGTGCTTGCGCGTGTGTGTTTGTGTCCGTTCATGTCGTGTGCGTGTGTGTATGTTTGTTTGTGTGTCTGTGCGCGCGCGCGCATGCGCGTGAGTGTTTTTGTGTGTGTGTTTGTGCATTTGTGTGTGTGTGTGTGAGAGAGTGTGTGCCTGTGTGTCGGTATATGAGTGTCTGTGTGTGTGTGAGTGTGTGTCTATGTGTGCGTATGTGGGTGTGCGTGCGCATGTTTGTGTATGTGCATGTGTTTGGGTTCATTTATATTGGACGGTTACAGCTAAAATTAACTTTAATATGGCGCAAAGTGCTCTAACAGATGCAAGAGACCATGTATATGAGATGAATGAAAAGGAAGTGAACATGTTTTCCAAGAAGACTGCTTAAAGGAGAGAAATTATATCCTTTTGTTAATCTTTTAAAACAAGACTACACATCATGTTTTTTTTTTTTCCCCGGCAAGTACTTAAATAAAATCCACTCCATTAGTTCCACTTCATTGAGTTCCGACAACGAAGATTGGAGATTTTGGCATTTGAGATATCATAGTTAAGCTTCGTTCACAGAGAGTTAAATACTAAATTGAAACTTGATCGGTTTCTGTAGGATGATTTTGTAATTAATAAAGAGGTCTTATATTTTTGGTGCTTCAAGAATGGTACAAGATGGTAGGCATAGATTTGAACATGCAGACTGGTATATGCCAATATGTGCAGTTTGATGCTTTATGGAAGCAATCAAATGACTCATGTAGTCATATAGCCCGTTACTTTGAACCTGTTAATTTATTTTTCAAATAGTTTATAGAAGTTATGGTTAAAATAAATAGGCCAAATAATCAACTTATTAGAGTATCATGAGTTCAGATATGCCTTCTTATATGTATTGAACCTTGTTATATATGTTATTCGACTGTGCAAGTATGAATAAGATCTGTTGGAGAGGTGGTAGTGGACCAAGGTGGGTTATCCATATATGATGGCTAAATAGCAGTTCCCAGATGTGTGTCGATTAGTAACACACGTTGCAGATAAATGGTCAATCATGTACAGGTGCTCATAGCAATGGTTGGTTCATAAAAAGGTCCGAGCTCGGCTCCAGCTTCCCCATGGATGTTAGAGCTCCGCTCGATTAGGTAAACAACCTCAAAGGTGAAGTGTGTACATTCACACACACACACACACACACACACACACACACACATATAACAAGATATTTCGTCTGTATATGCATGAATATTCATATAATATATAATCATAAATTCAAACCTAGAACAATAAATCGCCACTAACCTCCACCAATTTTATCATTGCTTCAATATTCACTTCTCGTTCAGCCATCCAAATGGAAATGTGCGAGATCTCGGGAAATATGGCGAAGATTAAGATAAAGACTAGTGATGGAGAGGCAGAAGGAGAGGGAGAGATAGAGACTACAAGTTGTCGGCAAGACTCTACCCAGAACGCTGCTATTTACGTACAGCTAGGGTTAGGTTTTGATATGAGGAGAGAAAGGAAGGTTGGGGTTTATTATATATGAATGGGCTATGAACATGGACTTGAAAATATGGGTTTAGGTTGTCTTATTTTTAAAAAGGACTTTATCGGAGTATCTTTTTATATGAATTGGGTTGGGTTGGGGTTTGAAATGGGATTTTCTTTAGCTAATGTTTAAAAGAATGGGCCTATTATATGTATGTACATAAAATACAATCATAATGAGTTCAAAACGAGCTTGAAACAAGCCCATAAATTAGATTGTTTACGAACACGTTTGCGAACTACCGAGCCAAGTAGGGAGTGTCAAACTTGTTCGAGCTTGATTCGTTTAGTAAATAAACGAATACGAACCAAACCCAATTCGAGAGTTCGCGAATAGTTTGGCTTATTTACAACCTTAAGTGTTCTGTATTGTGAGAGTTGGATACATTAATTAATGACGTTGATCGATCTCAACAAAAGTTTTTTTAGCATTGATTGTGTTTACAACTAATTTTGCTGTTCATTGGTAAGAAAAACACACTACTCAGAAACCCACTTTGCCCCTTTTGAGGACTTGAACCCTCACCATCCACTTTGGAAGGTTGAGGATATACCAATTATTCTTTCTCTGTGTGTGTGTGTGTGTGTGTGTGTGTGTTTGGGTTTAGGGTTTGGGATTTGGGGTTAAGGTTTGTGTTTGGGGTTTAGGGTTTTTGTTTTAAGTTTCTGTTTTGTGTTTGTGTTTTATGTTTGGTATCTTGGTGCCGGTGTAGGTGTGTTGGTGTTTATGTTTGTTTTGTGTGTATTTGTTTATGTGTCTTTATGTGTGTGCGTGTGTGTATGTGCATGCGTGTGCGCTGGTGTGTGTGTCTGTGCGTGTCATGTGCATGTGTGTATGTGCGCGCGTATGCGCGTAAGTGTGTTTATGCGTGTGTCTGTGTGTGTGTGTTTTGTGTGCATGTGTTTGTGAGTGTATGTGTGAGAGTGTATCGGTATCTGAGTGTCTGTGTGTGTGTGTGTGCATACGTGTACGCGTGTGCATGAGTGTGTGTATATGCGTGTGTTTATGTGTGCGTGTGTGGGTGGGTGTGCGTGAGCGCATGCCTATGCCAATGTGTGTTTGTGTGTGTGTGTGTGTTTGTGTGTGCGCATGTGCATGTGTGTATGTTTGGGTTCATTTATATTGGACGACTACAACTAAAATTAACTTTGATATGGCATAGAGTACTCTAACATATCCAAGAGACCATGTATATGAGATGAATGAAATGGAAGTCAACAATTTTTTCTAGAAGATTACTTAAAGGAGAGGAATTATATCATTTTGTTAATCTTTTAAAACAAAACTACACATCATGGTTTATTTTTTCCCGGCAAATACTTATATAAAATCCACTCTCTTAGTTCCAATTCATTGAGTTCCAACAAGGAAGATTGGAGATTTTGGCATTTGAGATATCATAGTTAAGCTTCGTCCACAGAGAGTTAAATATTAGATTGAAACTTGATCGGCTTCTTTTAGATGATTTTGTAATTAATGAAGAGGTCTTATATTTTTGGTGCTTGAAGAATGGTAGAAGAGGGTAGGCATAAAATTGAATATGCAGACCGGTATAGGCCAATATATGCAGTTTGATGCTTTATGGAAGCGATCAAACCGCTCATGCAGTCACATAGCCCGATACTTTGAACCTGGTCATTTATTTTTCAAATAGTTTATGGTTGAAATGAATAGGCCAAATAATCAACTTATTAGACTATCCTGAGTTCATATATGCCTTCCTATATGCATCGAACCTGGTTATATATATTATTCGACTGTGTATATATGAACTGGCTATCCATGTGATGGCTAAATAGCTATTCCCAGATGTGTCTCAATCATGATCATACAATGTTATAGTGTTTTAATTTATTGAAAATATGTTCAAAATTCGAGTGGGAGTAGTTTTGAGTGTGAATTTGTATGCTAATTTGTTTGGTTGAAAAGCTGAAAAATTCATCCTTCACAAGGTTAAGTTGATGCTAATATGTTTTTTCATTTTAGCAACATCATTGAGCATAATTATTGATACTTTCATCATAGATACAATTTGAACATTGTATTTTTTAATGGGCTTTTATTAGTAGAAAAAAATAATTATAAAATTGTAATCCAATTGAATTTGTTTCAATCCTTACGATAATTACATGATAATTATTACATGAAATGAGATCAGATCACTTGAGTGCGATGAGGCTATATAGTTTGTAGTGTGATACATTAAAGGGGTCCAAAAAGCAGCTCATACCATACTTTGAGATAGAGGAAGTAATTAATATTATTACATGCATAAATTCAATTAATAAAAGGTTGAGAATTGTTGTTTCTGTACAAGCATGGTGTGTGTAAGTGACGGTATTTGTCAAGATATATAAATAAGGATTTATGACATTCAGAATGAACAGTTTAAGATTTTTCATTCAATAGATATAGGCCCGTCACTTTGTTTGAATTTAAACTCAAATGAAAACGTATTCGCAATAATATTTGAAATTAACCAAAAAACCCTAAGTGACTGTTAGGTTTTTTTGGTCAATTTGTCTAATATCTCTCAAAATTTTAAGAATTTCAGCCCTTCAGTAGTGGACTAGTTTTGAGTGTGAATTTGTATGCTAATTTGTTTAGTTGAAGAGTTAAGAACTCCTTGCGTATAGACTTGAGGATGCAATAAGTGGTATGGGCCGGTTATAGCTCGCTGACATGGGATTGGGTCGGACAATTGAAGTATGGCCCATACAAAAGCACCACAGAATGGGCCGAGCTTGGAGGATCCATTGAAGAAGACCAAGCCCATTGGAAAGTCAAGCCCAAAAGGAAGAAAACCCTTGAGTAGGAGCTCTATGTGATAAGTTGGTTAGAGTATTTGTAATGGTTTATTTATAGACCATGACGAGTGGATAAGAGGGGGAGATTTTGAGGGAGTTTGTTTTCTATTGAAATGTAAGAATTCTAGAGAGAGAAAGGACAATGTATTTCTTGCATTTTCAATTAGCGCCGTCTGTGGGAACGACGAAGAAGATCGATTCAAGCCTGATCAGTATCATATTAGTTCAATTAAGTTTGTGAACACACAGTTTGATTTCTGGAAGTCAAATCCAGATTAGTGAGATAGCACGGATGAAGAGAAGGATAGGTAGTGTAAACACTCTGCACCAACAGAGCGCATCAACACAGATAAAGTTTGACAAAACAGATCTATTGCGTGTTTAGATCCCTCATGAGGACCCGTTGGTCTTCAGTTTGACAGTGGCCAAATGTTTGGTGCGCAGAGTTCTGATTGATCCTGGAAGTAGTGCGAACGTCATGCCGAGGGATATATTTGATCGGCTTAAGATCAAGCAGGATCGGCTAAAGTCCACCGGGAATCCTCTACTTGGGTTTAATGGAAAATGAGTGGAGCCCATCGGTACGGTGTAGGTAGCGGTACATGCTGCCGAGAGGGCTCTGATGGAAACCTTTGTGGTTGTCGAAATTCATCCCTCTTACAACCTTCTGATGGGCAGAAGGTGGATCCACAGAGTTCAAGGTGTTCCTTCCACTCTGCATCAAGTAATGAGGTGCCTGGGGCCAGACGGGACCAAGGTGATTGACATTCATGGGGACCAGGTTGCAGCTAAAGAATGTTATTCAGTAACGCTGAAGTATGCCGGTAAAGGGAAAGCTCCCATCTGTTCAGCAAGTCCAAGATAGCAATTACAGGAGCCCCCCTCCAAGCAGAATGGGGAGGAGGAGCCAGTGGACTTGACTGAAGAGCCCCTGGTTGATGTGCAGATCAATTAGTTTTGACCGGAACGAACAACCAGAGTGGGGGAACGACTCGCTGAGGAGGAGAAACAGGAGTTAGTTAATTTCTTGTCTCAAAACACAGATGTATTTGCATGGAGTCACCTAGACATGCCAGGGATCGATCCTTCTATATCTTGTCACTCATTGAACGTTAATCCCAATGCAAAACCTATAAAGCAGAAACAGTGACGGTTTACACCCCAGCGTAACCGGATCATTGCCGAGGAGGTTGACAGGCTGCTTGATGCAGGATTTGTAAGAGAAATGTACAATCCTAACTAGTTGTTAAATGTTGTTGTTGTGCAGAAGAAGAATGGGAAATGGCGAGTATGCATTGATTTCACCAATTTAAACAAAGCTTGTCCGAAGGATAGCTTCCCACTGCCAAAGATTGATCAAATGGTGGATGCAACTACTGGATATAAACGTTTGACCTTTTTAGATGCTTATTCAGGTTATAATCAGATCCCCATGGACCCTGTTGATGAAGAAAAAACTTCTTTCATTACCTAACGCGGGACGTATTGCTACAAAGTTATGCCATTCGGAATGAAGAACGCCGGAACAACTTACCACAGACTTATTAGAACAAATTTTAAGGGACAAATAGGGAAGACCGTGAAAGCTTACATTGATGACATGGTAGTAAAAAGGAAGAAGAAAGTTGACCATCTGAAACATCTACGAGACGTATTTAATGTGTTGAGGCAATATGGAATGAAGCTCAATCCAACCAAGTGCTCATTCAGTGTAAGTTCTAGCCAATTCCTGGGGCACGTGGTTAATCATAGAGGTATAGAGGCAAACCCTGCCCAAGCAGAAGCTCTGACTAAGAATGCCGAGCCGACGACAGTCAAAGAAGTGCAAACACTTACGGGACGGATTGCTGCACTGAGCCGGTTCATTTCTAAATTGTCAGATCGCTGCAAACCATTTTTTTGACACAATACGAAGCCATGGCAGGCAAGTTTGGGGGGATGAACATCGTCTAGCATTAACTGCTCTGAAAAAGTATATGCAGAACCTTCCGGTCCTTTAGCTCCAGAACTAGGCGAAAAGCTATTTTTATATCTCGGAGTATCCAGCATCGCGACAAGTGGTGTTTTGATCCGCTATGCAGAAAGGAAGCAATATCCAGTGTTCTACGTTAGCAAGACAATGACTGAGGCCGAAAGGCGTTATTCAAAGGCAGAGCGGGTGATACTCTCGCTAGTGCATGCGAAAAGAAAGCTCAAGCATTATTTTGAATCCCATCCGATCATCGTTCTAACCACTTTCCCTATCAGAATAATCCTGCATAAACCAGACCTCTCGGGAAGGATGATGAAGTGGGCCATAGAGTTAAGCTCATTTGATATCACATATAAACCCAGAACAGTAGTGAAAAGGTAAGCGGTGGCAGATTTTTTACTAGAATGTGATTCAGAGGACATGAAGGAAGACCTTTGTGGTTGCTTATGGAAACTCTTCGTCGATGAATCCTCAAATCAGATGGGTGCAGGCATTGGGATCAAACTGCAGACGCCAGAAGGTATGTCCTTAAGTCAAGCGCTCTGACTTAAATTCAGAGCTACCAACAATGAGGCAGAGTATGAAGCACTGCCGGCAGGAATTAAGCTTGCCAAAGAGCTGAAGGTCAGGAATTTGACTGTTTTTAGTGACTCGTAGTTAATTGTTCGGCAGGTGAATGGCGAGTATGAAACCAAGGATGAAACGATGGAAGCATATCATTCTGCTGTTATGCGGGAGGCCAAAAACTTTGAAAAAATTGAATTCATTCAAATTCCGAGGGAGCATAACGATGATGCCGATCGGCTAGTATATAGTGCCTCGGGTTCTGGAGAAACATTGGCAAGGGTGATTCCAGTAGGAATATTAAACTAGCCATCTATTTTTGAAGAACCTTTGGGCTCAGATCCTTGGCAAGTGAATGTTATTCCATATGAGCCAAGTTAGATTGATCCGATCATAACTTACATCCGGGATGGTACTCTGCCTGAATAAAGAGATGAGGCTAGGAAAATCAAATCGAATGCTGCAAAGTACGCCATAGTGCATAACCAGTTGTACAGAAGATCTTTTTCCGGACCGTACTTAAAGTGCGTCATCCCCACAGAGGCTCGGCATATACTACGAGCTATTCATGAAGGTGTATGTGGAAACCATTCAGGAGGAAGGTCTTTAGCGCACAAGGCAATGACACAAGGGTACTTCTGGCAGAACATGTCGCGAGATGCGGAAGAATTATCCAGAAGATGCGATAGGTGCCAAAGGTTCGGACCACTGATCCACCAACCACCTGAAGACTTGCACGTAATGGCCACACCATGGCCTTTCGCACAATGGGGGATGGATGTGGTTGGTCCTCTGCTAACTGCAAGAGCTCAGAACAAGTATGTGCTGCTGACTACAGATTATTTTACTAAGTGGGTGGAAGCAGAGCCGTACCCAAGCGTAACTCAAACTCATGTGAGACAGTTCATTTGGAGTAGTATTATCTGCTAGTTTGGTGTTCTGAGGTCAATCGTCATGGATAATGGGACCAACCTTGACAGCAAGCAAGTAATAGAGTTGTTGGAGGAATATGGAATTAATCAAAGGCTGGCGACAGTAAGTCATCCCCAGGTTAATGGACTAGCAGAAATCACGAATAGACCAATCTTTGTTTGCATCAAGAAGAAGCTTGAAGATAAGAAAAGAAAGTGGTTAGACGAACTGCCGAACGTCTTGTGGGCTTATAGAACGACCCTAAGGCGACCGACCGGAGAAAGCCCATTCGCCATGGCATATGGTACCGAGGCAGTTATATCGGTCGAACATTTAGTTTCGACTGTCTGAAGCTTGGCATGGAACCGAGAGCATAACGACAGTATGTTGAGGTTTAACCTCGATTTGTTGGAGGAAAAAAGAGATGCAGCGGCGGTAAGGCTTGCATCCTACCAACAGACACTTATGAATAGCCATAACAAAATGGTCAAGCACAGAGACTTCGCACAAGGTGATCTGGTTCTGAAGAAGAAGGTAGGAATGGTAAAGAAAATTGTGGCACCTTGGGAAGGCCCATATAGAGTTGCAGAAGTCTTAGGGAAGGGAGCCTACACTTTAGAAACCATGGCCGGAAGGCTGGTCAACAAGCCATGGAATGCTATATCTCTGAAAAGGTATTATCAATAGAAAATCGAGTTCCAATCTTATCATTGATCATTCTCAAATTGTGTACGCACGAATGAATGAAATTTTGAAATCTACAAAGAGATATCTTCTTATGAAAAAATTGAATGTTTAAAACTTAGCAAAGTAAGTGGCAGCTGGCACTATGAGCCGAAGGCCAAAAACTTGCCAAAAAATAAAAGAGTGAAAGTGGCAAGTGGCACTTTAGCCGAGCGCCAACCACTCAGCAAAGTAAGTGGCAACTGACACTATGAGTCGAACGCCAAAAACTTGCCAAAAGAAATAAAAGAGTGAAAGTGGCAAGTGGCATTCTAGCCGAGCGCCAACCACTCAGCAAAGTAAGTGGCAGCTGACACTATAAGCTGAACACCAAAAACTTGCCAAAAGAAATAAAAGAGTGAAAGTGGCAAGTGGCATTCTAGACGAGCGCCAACCACTCAGCAAAGTAAGTGGCAGCTGGCACTATGAGCCGAACGCCAAAAACTTGCCAAAAAAAAATAATAATAATAATAAAAGAGTGAAAGTGGCAAGTGGCATTCTAGCCGAGCGCCAACCACTCAGCAAAGTAAGTGGCAGCTGGCACTATGAGCCGAATGCCAAAAATTTGCCAAAAGAAATAAAAGAGTGAAAGTGGCAAGTGGTATTCTAGCCGAGCGCCAACCACTCAGCAAAGTAAGTGGCAGTTGGCACTATGAGCTGAACGCCAAAAACTTGCCAAAAGAAATAAAAGAGTGAAAGTGGCGAGTGGCATTCTAGCCGAGCGCCAACGACTCAGCAAAGTAAGTGGCCTTTGGCACCATAAGCCGAACACCAGAAACTTGCACAAAAAAACTACTTTTGCTGTGACACACTAGCTGAAAGCCAACCACTGACATATAGGGAAGAACCAGATCAGATCATTAAATTAAAGGATTTACAGAAAGAGTTCGATCAAAAGTCAACCATTTCATTAATAATGAAGTTTAAAGAGTTACAAAAACGATGAGGTATACAGATGGCAAAAATACAAAAGAAGGAAAGTCGATACATCAAAAAGGTTCTAACTAGAAGCGTTTGCCTCGTCAGCTTCTTGATGGTGCTGAACGGTCTCCTCATCATTGTTGGTGTTACCATCCTTACGGGAAGGAGAGTCGAGCTGAATGACAGAATCATTCTGCTGAGTCCTATCCTCAATAGCGTTGGAAAAATCATTCCACTAATGGTTATCTTCAGCAGCAGTAGCAGATGGAGTTAAGGTGGACAGAGGAAGAACGTCCAAAGTTAGAGCAGCAGAAGGAGTAGGAGTGATCCGGGAAAAGGCAATCTCTTGGCACCCATCAAATATGCCCTCAGCAGCGGTGGAGTCTGGATCGGCATAAGGACCCGGAAGGTCAATCTCCAGCTCCCTGTCAACCTCATCAGGGGTAGAACCAGTCTGACCCTCACCCGGAACACTATCGGCATAACCCTCTCGGAACCCCTGAGCATATCTAAGGGCCCCAACTCTGGAAAACCGAACGTGCAAAGCTAGCATACCACCATTTACCCTACTAATGGTGTCGAGTAAAGCATTGCGCTCGTCCAAAGCCCTTTTCTCAAAGGCCATCCGAGCAGATTGCTCATCACTCAGAAGGCGCAGCAGTTCTTCCTTTTCAGCCTTAAGGGATTCCCGCTCGGTATGCCTGACACTCTTCTCCAGCTGCAATGCATTCCTCTCATCCTGAAGAGAGTTGGTCTCCTTCCTCAGGGACTCCCTCTCCTTTTCAACCTTACCAAGCTGAACCATTAACCCGGTCATCTGAGCAGCCAAAGCATCATTCTCCTTGTTCACTGCATTAAGGCTGTTAGAGAGCGTGCGAACCTTGGCATTCACAAGCTCAACCTGCTTTTGCATAGCCATCATCCCGTACAAGGTCTGTAGAGATATACATGACAACTGGTTAAGCCGAGCAGATGGTTAGAAGAAATCAAGTGTAAAAACTGTATAAAGATTCATCGACTAAGAGGCAGAAGTTACCTCCATAGCAGATTAGGGAAATCGGCTGAACACTTTTTTCTGAGACAGACCCTTGGCTACCTCAATGTCCTTAGGAGTCCACATGCTCTTGTAGTATGCCATAGCGGTCTGACCATCCTTGAACATGGTCTCGTTCGGTTTTACACACGATCCGTCTGTTCGAATGAAGCGAGGGTTCCATGGTGCCATTCTTGAGGCAGAGGCTTGCCCAGAAGGGGTAGGGGGCCTAGTATGAGGAGGCCTAGCTAGAAGTAGCACATTCGGCCCAGAAGGCCTAACCCTCTGTGACAAAGGAACATCATCGAGGCTGAGGGCAGTATCAGACTGATGCCTTTTTCCTCTTTCCTTTTCCCGTGCGGAAGCAGTAGTAGAGCCGAGAAGGTTGCTGACAGAGGGGGTCACGTTCGGATTGGCGGTCGCTGTGTTGGAGATCGGGTCAATAGCCGTCACGATCGGATCGGTGGAAAGAGTGGTGTCAGAGATGGTAGCAGAGGAAGATACTGAAGCTGGAGAAGAAGTTGTTGCAGGGGTGATAACAGGCCTGGGGGCAGTTTTCCTCCTGCCGAAGGAAGGGATCTGGAGTTGACTCATTGTCTTGGCGAGGGCTGAGAGAGTAAGGAGGTTGTCTGAAGTGAGGAGGTCCGAGTAGGAGGGAATGTTGGTCAAAACGTACTGCTTCAGGTAGTTATCCCTATCCCTACACACATCGTAGCTCAAATCATCACAAGGAATGCCTAAGGAACGGCACAAGAAAGTACAAAAACGAGGAATGCAAATCTCGCAAGGACAATTACTCTTATGGGTTTTGTATTTTTTGTAAGAAGCGACAGAGCACTCTCCAAAAGCGCTCAGGATAGGGAAATCCTCTGTAGCTGGAGAAAACCAGGCTCCCTTAACCCCAATTATATTTTTCCTCCAACCTTCTCGGATTTGATCTTATCTGTGCAGATGGACCTCTTCTCAATGGGGGTAAAAGTGGTAAAACGGTTCATCAGTTCTGATTTTGCTAACCTTGTAACAGAGGAGAAGATCTACGAGGTCCAGATCTAGACCTCTGTCACGGATCAGAAGCAGCATAATAGATAAAATCCTAAGGAAATTTGGGTTTACTTGCAAAGGAGAAAGTTTTAGTTTGTTAAAAACATAGCAAAAGAAGGGATGCAAAGGGAACCTAAGAAGGTTAAGATAAAGGTGTGAAAACAGAACCTCGCCGGGAAGAAGGCCAGCACCGGTTCTAATATTCACCCCTCTAGAGCAATTTCTAATTTGTATATCATCAGGGAGGTGAAGTTTCATGCGAAGAACATCTAGATCTACAGTCATGGTGAGAATGAATGAAGATTTTAAGGAAGAGAAAGAGGTCTTCCGAAAGAAAAAGGCAAAGAGTACTGCAAGGTCGTTGGAAAGAGAAGCTTTTGTAAGAAATCGCCGGAGAAAATTTGAGCAACAAAAAGTGAGATGGAGACGGTAAAGAGAATCGATGGAACATCTATGAGGCTTATAAAGACAAGGTGGGCCCGAGGGCCAAGGAGTCAGGAAAGCGAGGAGTTTTTTGAATCTCGAAGCGTCGACCCCCAAATCTAACCGTCCATTCTCCCATGCGACCTTCTCGAGCCGTCAGGTCATGATTAGCAGCTTCTAATAATTACCCCCTAATCAATAGAGAGTAATTATGGGGGCAGTTGAGGATGCAATAAGTGGTATGGGCCGGTTATAGCTAGCTGGCATGGGATCAGGTCGAACAATTGAAGTATGACCCATACAAAAGCACCATGGAATGGGCCGAGCTTGGAGGATCCATTGAAGAAGACCAAGCCCATTGGAAAGTCAAGCCCAAAAGGAAGAAAACCCTTGAGTAGGAGCCCTATGTGATAAGTTGGTTAGAGTATTTGTAATGGTCTATAAATAGACCATGACGAGTGGATAAGAGGGGGAGATTTTGAGGGAGTTTGTTTTCTATTGAAGTGTAAGAATTCTAGAGAGAGAAAGGAGAATGTATTTCTTGCATCTTCAAGACTTCAGGTGGCAATTAGGTGAATTTGAGCGTTATCAATCCATTATGGTGGGTTAAAAATGGATTGGATGTTAAATGGACTAAGCCAAACTTACACCTAACTCAATTACTTAAATATTTTTAGAAACAAATTGTCAAATATTTTTGGGGTAAAATGCAAAAAACCCCTTAAAATATTGACGAATTAGCAATTAACCCCATAAAGTACGAATATTGCAACTAATCCCCCAAAACTATGCATTTTTGTTGCAAATCACCCCATCTAGCAAAACTCCAGTTAAATATCACCGGTAAAAGTATCACATGCTATCACGTGATGAGAATTAAAAAGTTAAAGAACCATAGTGCCCATGTTCACATGAAATGACTATAATGCCCCTTTGTCACGTTACATCTAGGGGTGCACACGGTTCCCGTTCTCACGGTTCCGGCCGGAACCGTTCACAACGGTTCTTTAAAAAAGGAACCGGAACCGTAGAAACTCTACGGTTCCGGTTCGGTTCCCATGGAACCGTTAACTCTCGGCAAGCAGTCAAGCACGGAGCTTCAGACGGGACGACGGGTTAGGTTTCAGCATCGGAAAGAGATGAACTTGAGAGCTTCGTCGCCGATGCTCGCAAATCTGCGATCGCATTTCAGATTAGAGCAAGTTTAGTCAACGCATCGAACCTCAAAAACAGAGACGGAACCACCGAGAACGGATCGGCTTGGGCGTTGAGAGAGAGACGGTGATGGCTCTGTCCCTCGATTTGCAACCACCGGCGATAGACGAGAGAGCATCGTTTCTGATCACCGAAGCCAAGCGGCTGGAATATGCAAGCTAAGCACTCGTCGGGAAGGTTGGAGATGTAGTCGGGGAGATCAAGAGCGTCGATAATGATGCCCTAAAATGACCAACATGCCGGCGTCGGTCAACTCTCGACAAACAGAGACGGAAGTCACGGAACCACCGAGAGCAGATCGGCTTGGGCATTCGTCACTTCGTCAAACCCTAAGACGAGATCATGAGAGATTGAGAATTTGAGGACTCAAAGGAGGCGACTGACGAGGACTGAGAGAGAGAGACATTTAGGGCAAAAAAACTAAAAAGAATATGTTTTTTTTCAGGTCCAGCGACTTTTCTTTAGTCTTTACTTTGTTTTTTTTAGTATAAAATTATATATAATATATATATATATATATAGATACGGTTCCGGTTCTTACCGGTTCCCACGAATTGGAACCGGAACCGGAACTGTATGTCCACGGTTCTTAAATTCGGAGCCGGAACCAGAACCGGAACCGTAAGAACCGTTCCTGTTCTTTTGTGCACCCCTAGTTACATCCAAACACTTTCTTCTCCAAATGGATCATCTCAAATACAGACTACACAGCATTGAAACTTTCAGCGACCCAAATCGTGAGCATAGAACTTTAGCATTCAGCAACGCCGTTGACCATGAACACAGGGATAACTTCTTGTTCTTTTTCTCCATATTATGTACACCATATATATACATATATGTATACACAGCCCCATTGTCAACCACCACCCATCGTCATATTCAACCCAACCCGCGCCGGCAGCCAAACATGACCCAAATGTCTTGATCTTTAATTTCTCAAAAAAAAAAAAAAAAACACAACAACAACAACAACAGAAATTGGGTCAATGCATCGTTGACTAAGCAAATTGTGATTTGAAGGAGTTTTCCTTGAAGACGAATTCCATTTGATAAGCGTGAAGCAACCTTATCGTGAGTGGGGAAGTCCGACCAACCCAAAATTTGGGTCTTCTTCACAAATGCTCAGTACCTGTCCTGCAACTTTTCCACCAAACCCTAGCCCCTTCCTCCTTCAAATCGGTCCAATAATATACCTTCAAACAAACTCAATTTATAGGGATTTAAGAATACAATCCCCAATCTTGAATCCACACCATAACAAAAATATATATATTTAACCACACTGCCGCCTACGGTGTGGATTCATCGCCGATAAATCTCCACCGTCGAGCCGTCTACCACCACGATGCCCTTCTCTCTCGAATTTGTTAGGTCGCAAAATTAGGAAATTTAGCAGGTGGTGTTTGGGTGTCTAAATAAAGAGGTGTTTGGCGGGTTTGTGGGTAGGAAGGAGTAGGGGGCAGAAAGAGTGGTGGTGGTGGTATGAGAGGGTAATTAAGGGCATTCAGCTGGTTGTGGTTTGAGCTCGGAGGTGAAGAAGAAAACGTAGCACATATGGTGGTTTTGATTTTTTTTTTTCTCTTCAAGTTCTTGGCTGATATATCATATATATATATATATATATATATATATATATATAGGTAGAGAGAGAATTGGTGATTGATCTGGACCATCTGGTTTAGAAATTAGACATGAATCAAGAAATTCATATAGATAGAGAGAGAGAAGTGATACGTGTAAACCAGAAATTACCATGTGGATGATTGACGTGTGTATCTTCATTTGTCCCTATTACTTTTTTTTAACTATGTCGGCCAATGAAATTACTTTCTCAAAAAATAAAAAACAAAAAATAAAAAAAAGAGATGAAATTAATTTCTCTCTCTAAAATTGATGAGAGAACAAACAAAAGAGTTAAAAAAAAACTTTCTAAAAAAAGAGAGAAACATATAAGAAAAAAAAAAAAAAAAAAAAAAAAAAAAAAGGAAAGAAGAGAGAGAAAACAAAGGATAAAGGAAAGAGCGAGAGGGAAAAAAGGACAAACATAGAGAGATGGAGGAGGGAAAAAAGAGTTGTTTGAACGAGTTGAGATGTGTATTCACTATTTATCTATAAATATAAAGGATACTTATTTTTTACTTATTAATTACTCAAGTGATTTAATTTTAGTGAATGAATTTGGACTGTTTAATAGTTTTGAATATAAATTGACAACCCTAATACACACTCATCCACAAGGTTAAGTAGATGCTAATAAAGGGTATGTTTTTTCATTTTATGCAAGTGTTCTAGTATTTTCACAGTATCATTTAGCATAATTATTGATATTTTTATTTTTTTATATTTATATTATTATTATTAATATTATTATTATTTTTTTATCATAGATACAAGGGTAAAGTGCATTAAACCCCCCTCAACTATACCCAAATAAGCACAAAACCCTCCTGAATTTCTAAATAAGCAGAAAACCCCTCAAATTATGTCTTTTGGTTGCAGTTTACCCAATCCGGTCATCGCACATTGAATTTTAACCTCTTGCATGCCACATGATGTGATACCCCCTGATTTCGGAACACGGGTTGATCAAGTCCGCGCACAAAATCAAGGGATATCAAAACAATTTAAGTATTTAACAAGCACAGAATACAAAGATGAATAATAAAGAATAAATAAACCGCTGAAGAAAACTAATAAATAAATATTACTTAATGATTCTCCAACAATTACAATTCGGAAATCCCATAACTCAAGGACCCCTTAAAACATTATCCAACAATCCAATACTATTTAAAAGTACACAAGATGAATAGACGAATGACAGTCTCCCAGCTGCGGATCCTCAACCTCGAGACTGGAACCTCTAATAACCTGAAAAATAAATCGTGGGTTAAACCCTACGAGCAAGTTCACTCTACCAGGCCTCTGAAAACCAATAAGCAGATCATCTCTGATCAAAACCAAACCTAATAAAGTTTTAACTTTAATAAAGCACGATATACATGTCTATATATAATTATATATACTATACTAATCACATCCATTAATAGGTTTATTAAATTTCCATACCTATTAAATAATTATTAAAATAATATTCATACCTAGACCAATCTACCATTTCATTTTATAAAAACTCCTTTGACCTTAATCCCATCCTAGTCAGTTGTCTAATCATTTAAACAACAAATTATAATAAAAGAAATACTCTATTTAATCCCAACCCGATAATGATTTTAATTGTTTAAATCACATATCCAAAATCCAAGTTTTGACAAATCATCCACGTCTTCCCCAATATTATTTTATTAATGTAAAATAATACACTAACCAGTAAGTACTAAACTATTCTCATTTAAGAATATCTAACCCTAATCCAATCCATACATACAACAACCATAGATGATATTCTAATCATCTAACACATAACAACGTAATTATGCTTTGGCAAATCAACCATGCCTCCATAAGTATATTTATTTATACATTGGCAATTCAACCATGCCTCCGTGTATGTATATTTATACATTGGCAATTCAACCATACCTCCACAGGTATATTTATTCATACATTTAATTAGCAATTCATCCATGCTTTCCATATATGTATTCTATTCATACAAATATTTAGGTAATATATTTAATCATTTGACAATTCATCCATGCCCACACTTTAACCATGAATTAACTTTAAAATTAACAATACGCTAAATCATACATAGCCATCACATGCATATTATACGCATATCATTAATTTAACAACCAGCCTATTAAGATATGCCAAATAAGAATGATAATATTAATCATCTTAAATGATTTATATATATATATACCTACACATATGTTATTTAATGTATATATGTGTTTAACACCTTCTTTAATAATCCTTGATTATTTAAAATCAATATACATACATACATACATACATATATATATTCATCCTTCCATACAACTCATAGACAAATTATATATACCCATATATAAATAATTATATATATATATATATATATATATATATATATATATATATACACTTCCTTCCATAACAAATTATTAATTTATTATATTTACACAAATTAGTACAACTAAATATGTCAGAAATAGTTTCCTTTAAATACTCCATACCGGTTTAAATAGTTTTCCGACACCGTCTCACTAAAACGTAAATATCTCTTATTAGGATAAGAATCTGATAATGAAATTGGTACCATTGGAAAGAGGACGAAAAATCCTTGAATTTGAGCTCAAGAATGACCCAGTTTCGATTTAAAATGACTAAGTTATGACCGTTTTAATTTCTAGTGTCGAATTAGGCCAACATAGTTTCCCACGCGCGCCCACGTGCTTACTATGCACTTGCACGCGCTGGATTCAAGCCTCCTTGTGTGCTGGTATTGGCTAAGCTCTTTCAGCTACCGTGAGCTCACCACACTGAATCCATCACTTCCTTTATGCCGCATCCAATGGTCACAAATGAGTGCGCAAATGAACACGCTCACACTAGATTATTTTCTATTAACTATAATAGATCTAAGGTCCAGATCAGCGAGTGCACCATCTTCTCATGGTCTGCAATACACCAAATAATCCCATAGTTGACCAGACCACTTCTATGGTCCAGATACACATGCGCACCAAAGTTTTATGCGCCGCGATGCACCATATCAATTCACATAAGTTTAATTAATCAAATGGCCCTAATTGGCGTATACACCCTATTATCCTACACCGCGCCGCACTGGATCAATTCTTTATTGTGCCGCCGCTCCCAGTTACCGTGTGTGTATATATATATATATATATATATATATATATATATAATTATTTTCCTAACAAATAATAGGAAAATAAATCCTAATAAATTCCTAAAAATATCAGAAAAATTCCAGAAAATTACAGAACAATTCTAGAAAATAAAGAAACTATAATTAACTCTCTTGGGTCACAAATCCACCTATAGATTGATTTTAAAATATACATAACACCTATATATATCAATTAAAATCCAATAATCTAAAAATCAAATATAATAGTTTATACTTTTTAATTATTCCGATCTATCCATAATTTTTAAACAAATAAATTTAATTAAAACCTTGATACTCAAGGTGAAATCCTTATGAGTTCTAAGAGGAAAGTTAGAGAAAACTCGCCTGAAGGTTTCGAAACAAAACCGACGCTTTAAGCTTTAATTATCTCTTCCAATTCCGACGTCCTCCTTTTCAGATCCGACCTCCTCCTTGTCAGCCCTTCTTCTTCCTCTCTCTCTGTCTGTTTTATTTTTCTAACGTGTAAAACCTTTAACCCTAAAGCCTTATGTGTATTTTTATACACCTTAAATTCCAAATCCTATTCCAACTAGTATTATGAATTAAAATAATAATCTTTAAATAATTTATATCTATAAACATATATATATATATAAATATATATTCCTTCCATAATTAACTCATTAGTTAATTAAATCATATATACTTATAAATATCAATAAATATATATCTATATATATATCTTTCCATAACAATTATTAATTAATTATATTTATATATAATTATATATAATTATATATATATATATATATATAATTGATACAAAAGTGATCATTTAAATAATTAAATAACCACGGACCTTCATTAATTAACCCAATAAGGTTTCATACAAGCCCAAGACCACATCTTTTGGTC
This sequence comes from Cornus florida, assembly GCF_030987335.1. Classification (NCBI taxonomy): domain Eukaryota; kingdom Viridiplantae; phylum Streptophyta; class Magnoliopsida; order Cornales; family Cornaceae; genus Cornus; species Cornus florida. The sequence continues at coordinate 22,574,929 of NW_026775574.1, forward strand.
CAACTTTCCTTAAGCCCAATCCAATTAATTTAAATAAATAAGATAATTAATTAAATACCGAAATTAAAATAACTAATTACATGAAGCACATAAACAAACAAGAATTTACAACTAAGTCATATAATACCAATAAAATCAACACACCAATAATTCAATCAATAATCAACCACACAAACAATCAATCATCATACATAATCACGAAATATAACTTAATTAAAATAAGATAATTAATCTAGCACTCAATAAAATAAAATAAATCATTGAAAAATAAAATAAAATAATTAATCCTAATTAATAAATCTTTTAAAATTATCGGGGTATTACATTCTTCTCCCCTAACAAACGGAATTCCGTCCTCGGAATTCACAAATCCATGAAATAAAAAATTTGATTATTTAATTTCAAATTTCATTATTCCTTTTATCCGTGTGGAAATTAACCCATCCACACATATTCATTATTAGCAGACACATCACGTAATTAGCTAATTCCATATTTATATAATTGATAAATATAAGTACACACTAGAGACTCTCACTGGACTAAAGCAGTTTCAACCGGATAGTGGGTATCTCATGTAAAACGCACACAAAGGTGGTTACGAGTCCTCCTTCTACCAGAGCCCACACATCCTTAAACCCAGCTACCCATCTCAATCGGCAATATACGCCTCCATCCTAACCACTGATCCTGAGACTCAAGCTTATATCACGGCCCATATATGTGTGTGTGTATGTATATATATATATAATCCATTATATCCACATAAAAGTAAACTATCTAACCATATTATTTCAATGGCATACCATCCAACTATTCCGTTGACCTGACACGAATAAGTAGGACTTAACGCTATGGTTAATCCGTTCCCTTATAAATATATAGGTAGGACTTAACTTCTTTGGTTAATCCGTCCCTGAAATACCACCGTTCCATACCGGTGTATTAAACCATACAATTCATAAATAAATAGGTAGGACTTAACTATTCCGTTAATCCGTCCCTAAAATACCTCCATATTATTTTATTGGTGCATAAATCCATAAAACCCATACTTCAAAATTAGTGGAAGACTCAACGATTTACCAATACCTTCTAAATCGGTGTCTTACCATTTTCCTGATAAGACTCAATGATTTACCATTAGGACACACTAACGGACCGAATATAGAATACAATGAATCCTAAACTTAAGCTCTAAGTAAAAGAGTACACAACGCGAAAGTCACACAACGAAAGACACCCTAGGGACACTTGAACCTGGGAACACGGGTTGATCAAGTCCGCGCACAAAATCAAGGGATATCAAAACAATTTAAGTATTTAACAAGCACAGAATACAAAGATGAATAATAAAGAATAAATAAACCGCTGAAGAAAACTAATAAATAAATATTACTTAATGATTCTCCAACAATTACAATTCGAAAATCCTATAACTCAAGGACCCCTTAAAACATTATCCAATAATCCAATACTATTTAAAAGTACACAAGATGAATAGACGAATGACAGTCTCCCAGCTGCGGATCCTCAACCTCGAGACTGGAACCTCTAATAACCTGAAAAATAAATCGTGGGTTAAACCCTACGAGCAAGTTCACTCTACCAGGCCTCTGAAAACCAATAAGCAGATCATCTCTGATCAAAACCAAACCTAATAAAGTTTTAACTTTAATAAAGCACGATATACATGTCTATATATAATTATATATACTATACTAATCACATCCATTAATAGGTTTATTAAATTTTCATACCTATTAAATAATTATTAAAATAATATTCATACCTAGACCAATCTACCATTTCATTTTATAAAAACTCCTTTGACCTTAATCCCATCCTAGTCAGTTGTCTAATCATTTAAACAACAAATTATAATAAAAGAAATACTCTATTTAATCCCAACCCGATAATGATTTTAATTGTTTAAATCACATATCCAAAATCCAAGTTTTAACAAATCATCCACGTCTTCCCCAATATTATTTTATTAATGTAAAATAATACACTAACCAGTAAGTACTAAACTATTCTCATTTAAGAATATCTAACCCTAATCCAATCCATACATACAACAACCATAGATGATATTCTAATCATCTAACACATAACAACGTAATTATGCTTTGGCAAATCAACCATGCCTCCATAAGTATATTTATTTATACATTGGCAATTCAACCATGCCTCCGTGTATGTATATTTATACATTGGCAATTCAACCATGCCTCCACAGGTATATTTATTCATACATTTAATTAGCAATTCATCCATGCTTTCCATATATGTATTCTATTCATACAAATATTTAGGTAATATATTTAATCATTTGACAATTCATCCATGCCCACACTTTAACCATGAATTAACTTTAAAATTAACAATACGCTAAATCATACATAGCCATCACATGCATATTATACGCATATCATTAATTTAACAACCAGCCTATTAAGATATGCCAAATAAGAATGATAATATTAATCATCTTAAATGATTTATATATATATATACCTACACATATGTTATTTAATGTATATATGTGTTTAACACCTTCTTTAATAAT